>NC_140031.1:26844597-29434597 GCF_963513975.1 Fringilla coelebs
TAACGCCGGTAATGCCTTAAAGCATTTCGGGCGAGGCGAACTAATCCTGCCGTTCGCACTCGCTCAAGCGGTCACCAGCATCCCGCGAAAGCCCCCTCCCCAAAAGCTTATTTTATAGCAGTGCAAGCACTACCGAACACTCCCTCCGGCCTGACCCCCTCCTCCGCCGTAGTACGCGGGGAACGGCGGGGCACCCCGGCGCAGCAGACCCTGCGGCCGCCCCTGTCCGCCCGGCAGATATACGGCTCACGGCGGTTCCAGCGGCTGGGCGGCAGCGCCGAATCTTCCGGATGGCTCTACATCGAAAAGTCACGAAATGCCTGCGGATTCGGGCCGGTTTCCAGCTTCTTCTTTGGCCCTTTGGCTGAGCCGGTCTTTTCCGCTAAATGTTATTTGCAGCATATGTTTCGCACATTCATTCTCTTTCAGTGTATTATTCTGGGCGCTAACTGCTAACACGTCATTGTCACCTTGAAATTTCCTCTGCTATTTTGCAATTAAAAGCTTAATAGCCCTGGAAACGGAGTTCATGTGGCGTAGTTTACCATCGCCACTTCGTCTGAAAAGCTTTCTGCTGGGATCCCATTACGTGCTTGAATAAACCTTTTCGGCGAGCTGAAATGGGAGCCGGGGTTGTCAGGTGTTGGGTTACAATGGACTTTCAGGCGAGGGACGTTTTGCTAACATAAATACGAATCTGGCCCTATGGGTAGATGTTGTCAAATACTAGGACATGGAAACCATTCCCATCAAATATGAGAAAAGGATTACAGTATTATATCAAACGGGTATTTCAGCCTAAATGTGCAGCCAATCGAGAGAGGGGCCCCCGGTCCGCCGCCAACCTACCGCCGCGCTGGGCATCTCGGCTCGGGATCTGGCAGCTGCCCGGCTCGCTGCGGTGGCGGAGGCGCCCCGCAGGACCCTCTCCAGCTAGTGGGGAAGTAGGGTTTTCCACCATGATCACCACCGCTGCAGGCAGTTGCACCCCGTTTCTTCGTTTAGAGGGAACGGATTTCCAAGGGTGGGTGCGCATCATCTTACGTAATTTTGTGATAGTTGAATGGGTGGTCCGCTTCTTTCTTTTTCTCACCTCGATGGGGACTCCCGAATGCGCAAGAGGCCCCGCGGGGGAGGCCAGTTGCGAGCTGCAGGGTTCAGTGCATGCATCCCGGCAGCGAAAAAATTATGTTCTACTGGCACTGACAGAAAATGCACTGTTCCCCGTATCTGATCCGATTCACCTCCCTGGCTCGGTGCGATTTACAGGTGGAGTGCTCATCCTCCTCACAGCTCGTGCACAGCCCAGGGGAGAAAGATGACGCTGAGTCACTCTTCCTCTAGAAGTAGAAAAGTAACGAGCCTAGTAATGAAATACCACGCAAAATACTTTCGTAGTATAAAAGGTACACTGTGCCTTTTATTCTCTTCGGCGAAGTATTTCCCGAGTTTTAAATCTGATTTCGTTATTACATAGCCTCGCTAAAACTTTTATTTCGTGTAGCGATTATGGTGGAAAGATGCCTGAGAAGAGTAGGGGAGGTCTTGGGGCAATGAAATGGGTTCGGGTCCAAGCAGCATCCCCTGCCCGCCCGCGGACGCTACGCCGCGGGCAGATGAACGCTTGCAGTAAATTTGTTTCCCCTCAGCCAAAATGCATATAACTTTTTTTTTGCTTTTTCCACCAATATAGTACATTTGGATTCAAGGCTCTCGCTGCCACACGAGAAATAGCCGGGTTTCAGCGAGAAACCCCTCCACGTGCGGGAATGCAGAACGCTACAAGTCCGCCGCATCAGACATTACCATTTAGGTTTCAAGCAACCTGACTTGCCGTGAACATTTCACATTCCTTTCTATAGCCACCGCTTGAGTTTGGGTAGCTGTCTTGCCGCGAGAGGCAGGAGAGGCAGCGGACACCACGGGGGCAGGTGCCTACGGCGGGTCTCCAGCTCTGCGGCGCGATCCCGCGGGAACGCGGCCGCAGCCCGATTCCGGCCAGTTGTTGTGGGCCGCTCCTGGTCCCGGACAGCTCTTGTTCCGAGTATCTCTTTGCAGCTGCAAAACTTCGGCAAAACTTTGACAAAACTTTGATCTCGACCCCCCCGCCGCTACCTCGCGACGCTGTGCCACAGGCAGTAGCAGCCATACGCTGTGCCGCCGAGCCCAGTGGGCTTTCGAGGCGGGCGACACAGAGCCCGGAGAAAGCCCTCCTAGACCCCTCTCATCTCTCAGCCCCGTGCTCACGCCTTCGGGGCGTGAGCCCTGAGGGGGGCAGGGCGTGGGTGGCAACAGCCGGGGTCCGGGTCCGCTCAGGGACGAACCCCTTTTGCATGGCACGGGCATCGCCGTCGCCCCGACGGCGGGGCAGAGACCCCCCCCGCCGCCGCTTCCCTCCCTTCCTCCCTCCCTCCCTCTCGTCTCTATCTTTTTCTCCCTCCATTCCCCTGTCGGCGCCGGGGAAGGAGGGTGGCGGTGGGGGCGGGCGGGGGGCGGGGGCGGTCTGAGGGGCTCTGGGCTCAGCGGGGCGGCGCGGGCAGCGGCAGTGTCGCTCCGGCTGGCGGCAGCGCTCTGCCCGCCGGTGCCACCGCGGCGGGCGGCGCCTCTTTCCGCCGGCCTGGGGTTGAGCCGCGCCCCCCGCAGAGCCTGCGGGCAGAGCCGCCCTCTTCCTCTCCTCCATCGCCCCGGCCTCCGCCCGCCCTCGCTGAGGCCTTCTCCACCCCGGAGCCGGCCGGGCTCCTCCCGCGGGCATGAACGGCTATGGCTCCCCGTACCTCTACATGGGCGGCCCGGTGTCGCAGCCACCGCGGGCTCCGCTGCAGCGGACGCCGAAGTGCGCCCGGTGCCGCAACCACGGCGTGCTGTCCTGGCTGAAGGGCCACAAGCGCTATTGCCGCTTCAAGGACTGCACCTGCGAGAAGTGCATCCTCATCATCGAGAGGCAGCGGGTGATGGCCGCGCAGGTGGCGCTCCGCCGGCAGCAGGCCAACGAAAGCCTGGAGAGCCTCCTCCCGGACTCCCTGCGCTCCCTCCCCGGGCCGCCGGGCAACGCCGAGCCCCCCACGCCGCCGCCGGGGCCGTCGCCCTGCGCCGCACCGCCGCGGACCCCCGCCGAGCTGGCCGCCGCCGCCCTTCGCTGGGCCGCCGAGCCGCCTCCCGCGCTCCCGGGGCCGCTCCCCAAGGCAGGTGAGGCCGGGCCGGGCACCGCGGTACCGGGGCTGGAGGGAAAGGGAGGGCTGGGATCCCGGCTGTCGGTTCTGGGGAACGGGGCCGGAACGACCAAAGGCGAAGGCTTTCCCCCGACGGGCTCCGTGGGAAGGGAATGGAGAGGAATTCCGTCGGGTACACTTTATCTCTCTTAAAAAGCATGGAGCCGCAAAGTGACCAGCTCGCTCCCCAACTAGAATCAGGTCCACCGAGACAGATAGAGGGGACCCGCGAACGTCGCGGCTGCCAGCCGGTTCCCCGACGTGCCACTTCTGGGCCCGTTCCTCAGGTCCACCGGGAAAGGGCCGCATCCCGCGTAGATCGCAGCAGCATGTCTTTCTGCTTGTCCCGGTCCCGCTCTCGGAGTCGTTGTCCGGCTCCCCGCACCTCGGGTATCGGGCCAAGGGACCTCATCCGTGACAAGACCTGCACAGAGAGCCACGGACCAAAAGCGGCGCCAGGAGCAGGGAGGCTTCTGCGAAGCTATCGCGACCGGGGAAAGCGGAGTGGTGGCAGGGGATGAACGGGGCAACCCAGCCCTCCAGCGCAGGCCTGTCCCTTCGGGTCGTGTCCGGGGCGGCTTGTGAGAGGTCGGGGGTGCCGAAATTACCGCCTGCAATGGGCACCTTGTTGTGAGCGCGACCTGTCGGTAATACACACTGCTGGAAGCAAAACTAGCACTTCGAAATCGCAGTCGCGTTCCGTCCTTTGTCTGAGTGGGAGCTGACCGTCTTCCACGATAGGGATGTTCGGCAGGCAGGCTGCTGCCAGCCCAGTGCGCTCCGCTGACAAGTTGTGACAAAATTTTACGCGGTGCCCCGGGACGAGAGTGGCGAGCCCTGTGCTGCCGCCGTGCGGGTCCGTGTGCCCTACGGAGCCAGTCCGGCCACGGAGACGTCCACCAGGGCCCCAGCATGGGGGGTCTGCTGCTCCAGCACCGTAGCGGACACACACCGGACCCGAGGGGGCGGCACGGCTGAGTCCGACACTCCGGCTAGGATGCCAGTAGTTTGGGACCCACTTCCCATTTTCCGGCCCTTGGTACCACCTGCCTGCCCTCTGCCAGCCCCCTCCCCCACATCTCGGCCCAGTTCCGCCGGCCTCTCCCCAGGGCCGGCAGCGGGGGTCTTTCACCAAATTTCCCACTGGTCGTAGCCTCCCTCCGGCGCGGACGCTCTCCGCACACGCGGCGGCGCCTGGCCGGGGCCCCTTCTTGCGTGGAGGTAGCGGGGGATAAGGCCGAGGAGGAGGGGAGGGAATAGAGAAAACCCGCCTTGCTTCTTCGAGAAAATGAAAGTTCCCATCCGCCAGCACGATATAAATCTGCCGGATAGGAACGGTATTAACTTGCACGCTCAACTTTCCTTCACCCTGATGTATGAACTTCCCGGTTTAAAAGATTACAGTAATCACGGGAGGAGAGTGTAAATCGAATCTGATAGCAATAACTTTTGGGGAAGGTCAGGCTCAAGTGAAATGTTACCAAGCAACAGGCATTTTGTTTGCAAAATACAATCAAAGTGTATTGATGAGAAATTCTTCCTTGCCAGCCAGTCAGCATTTTCTGATAATAGCTTTACGGAGGGAAAAAACAAACAAACTACAAAACATAAGGGAGATCTCCATAAATCAAGCCCCTCGGTGCTGCTCCTGCCCCCGTCCCCGCCCGCGGTGAGGCCGGGCTGGGGGGACCGGGGTACGCCGGGACCACCGGGGAGCCTTTCTGATCCCTCAGACCTCACCCGCCGGCTCCCCGGTCCCTGATTGTCAGACAGTATTTCTCCCCCACGTTTTGTGAATATGGGAATGCATGAGAGCAAAGTGGAAGATGGTCTCCTTAGAGGTTCCTGCTGTCACCTTCCACCAGACACTGCTTAACCACACGACTTGTTAATTTCCAATTATCCTGCGTCCTCTGAGCGGCAGGGTTTTCTCTTTCCTTCCATTAACTGTATTAAAACCGTCGAAAAAACAGAGGATAAACCTCCTGTCCGTCAGGTTTCTAAAACACACACACACAACCCCTTCCTCCCCGAGGGCGTTATTCTCGTGAAAAGTTTTTTCATTGCCAAAGGGATATTTCCCGATATATGGTAAAATCGGATCCGTTTGCTTCTGTTCCTGCTACAATCGGCCATTTCGGTGGGACAGTTGCGAAGTTCTGAAACTGCCCTTGTTGCATCTGCCTCTGCTAACCTGGAATGATTCCTCCTCCTGACACCTTGCTCATGAACTTTCCTTGTCCACAGGAGTGCATGTTATATTTGTCTTCGTTGTAGTTATCAAGACTAGTAAACAATATAATGCTATATTCGTTGCCTGATATTTTCAGAGCCAGCTTCTTAATGCAGTGCAGCTGTCTCTGTGTTAATTTGAGAACAGTGATTAGTCTCCTACAGAGTATTTAGATCTTCGAATGTAGGGAAGAGAGTCTGACGTGAAAGTAATTAAAACCAAAACCTAAACAGAGCCCCAACAACCAAAATCAAACTAACAAACACCCCACGCTTCCAAACAGACAGCAGAAGTAAAAGAAGTCAAAACCAAAGAAAACAAAAAAGCCCCCACCAAAAACACAGCCTTAGCTTTACATGCAGCAATGCTAGTTCTGGTATCAGCCTTTCCTAATAATACATCTAAGGAAAACGGCAGGCACTTTCGAGGTACAAGAAAATCTGTTGAGAAAAGAGCTGTCCTAACAATCAAAGAACAAGCTGTTTCAACAGAGACTCAACAGTGGGAATATCGAAGAAGCAAATTTGGTTTCAAAATACTAGAACAAGTTTTCCAGACATGTAATTAACTTGAACAGCTTTTCCCTCTCATCTGTTTTACTTGTATTTGGCCCCTTTACAACATTTGACTCATGATTATTAATGTATAGATAGTCAAGAAGAATTGGGGTAAATATTGTGCTGAATTCGTATTGTATTTTACTGTAAATGCATGTACGGTTCTCCCACTGTTCTGTTTCATTCACATCTGCATTTGCCCGGCATCTCTGATCTGAGCTGGTATCTCTCCCTGCATGCATATTATGTGATGAATACTCCCCGTCTTTTATATCAGTAGGAAAATAGTTTCCCTAGTTTTCCCAGGAATCACAAACTGGATACTTAAATGCAGTAAATTTGGAATAGAAGGGATTGGGGGGGGAAAAATCTCAACACACACACACCCCAACACACATCCACACATCCACAGGCAACAAAACAACGTAAAAATCCAGCCTCAGAGCCACACAAAGAAACAACCCTCCCAAAACCAAAAACCCACAGAGAGACAAAACAATCTCACCCCCCCCCCAAAAAAAAAAAAAAAGTAAAACCAAACCAACCAAACACCGCCATCACCAGAAAAACAGCAAAAATCCTTAGAGCTCACACAGGACAAAATGTAACACCCAAACCCCCCAAACCGTTAAAAATATCTGAGAATGAGATTTCTTTCTTGGAGCCGAGAATATCCTCATGTAAAACTAATGAATTATGAAAAGAGAAAAAGCTTTGGTAAAGAGCAGAAGGTTGTACGTTCTAAATACAAAATTATTTTTGCAACTGAAAATACAAACATTTGTAATTAATACATGCATATAATATTCGTAAAATTCAGTGTCCACATGGGGACATTTACAATGTATCTTCACAATTTTTTGTTTATTTGACAACGGCTGTTTTGCATCTTCACAAATTTTTGTTTACTTGACGATGACTATTTTGTGCCAGTTTTAAACCAACGAAAATCCCGGTCTCGGTGGTTCCCATGAAGGGCTGGGGACAGTCCCCGGAGCACGTCTGATCCTTCCCGAGCCTTCAGCGTGGCGGGAAAGGGGTGTTTAAAGCAGTCGAAGCGCAGCGTGCAGTCAGGGAAGCCCCGAGGGCCGGCCAGGTGAGCGGCCAGCTGCCGTGCGACAGGCTCGGGCCCCGGGGTGTGACACCGCGCACCGCCCAGCCCGGGCGTGGAGCTGCCCGACACCGGCAGCCAGAAATGCTCTCAAAGAGACGGGGGGAAACACACAGCAGCTTCCACGCTCAGTGGTATCCAGCACAGGGTTATTCCCCGTGTGTTAATAGCACCACTTTGGTTTAAAATCAACGAAATCTCGTTTTACGGGTCTGTCCCTGCGAGCATAAGAGCCCAGTGAGATGCTGTATGAGGACACTGCCCCTGTGCTAAAGCTAAGAGCCGGCATCTGTGTGGTCTGCTGATGATAAAGAGGCAAAATTCAGTGGGACAGGCAAAATTCAGTTTTCAGAATTTGATAAAAATCTTTTAGGCAAGCCTTGTAAGGATATTTTTAAGGGTACACAAAATGAAGCAAATCTGAAAAATCCTGAAAATAACATTTTGTAAGGATCAGGGAATATATTGAGATACCTTACCTGATCTGAGGGTGTTGGTTTTTTGTTTGTTGGTTGGTTAGTTTTTTAAAATAAACACATATTTTTTCCACAGTGGTACTTGCTCTCATCCCATGAAGATACACTGTAAACGTGAGCATGAGGTAATATGAAATATGTTCTCCTTGCTTTCAGTTCATTTGGCAATATTGGTCACCACAGTGCATTTTATTTATGTGAAAATTAGGGCTATCATCTTCCTTAAACAGCCTCTCTAACTCTGTCAAGATAAGAACAAGGTAGTTGGATGTCCTCAGATTGCCCGCTAAGCCTTGAATGTAAAAATAGGCCATTCACCAAGATTTGTAATAAATGCATGGCGGAGGGATTAGAAGGGAAAGGTAGTGTGAGTCTCACATTTTCTCAATAATGGATGAGCTGTGCCAATATCTTAGCACCTCCTCAAAAGGATGCACGTGCCCGTTGCAATTCCTGCATTCTGCTTCGGCTGCTAAAGCAAGATTGATGCTCTGAGAAAGAGGAAATGTACATGGCCTTCTCACTAATATAGAACACGCAGTGTTGCTGCTTCCCTATTTGCACTCGACGGGCAGCATAACCAGTGTAGAGACCCGTTCCCAAAATGGGTTATCCTGCTGAAAGGAGTGAGGTTTTTGTAAGAGCATCTGTACTCCTCAGCTACACACTTATCTTCCACAGCCCAAATCAGTGCCATCCCAAATCTCCGTAGGATGGCCCATTGTTTCTGCCAGGTACAGCCATCCTCAAGAGGAGAACCTTCCTTTGCCATGCTCACACTGTCAGGCTGTGCTCTGCCAGGATCTCTTCTTTATTTATAGCTCCCACTGTGGTGACCATAGTGGCTTCTCGCTCAGCTCAGGCTTGCTCAGACCCTGACTTTTTCCTCTTTAATGGATAAATTCCATTAATAGTCTTTTTTTCATGCTGATCTGTTAAATGTTAAACTTAGCCCACTAACTGATGAGCAGATGCCCTGCCTGTTCCTGCAGTGAGAGGAGATGGTGAGCAGTGAGGCTCAGGTGCTTGCACACCTCAAACTGGTTCCATCTCAGTTGAGCAGGTGGGATCATCAGCACATTTTAGGAACCATTTCTTGCTTCTTACAGTTACTTTATCTAGTAGAGGTGTTTGTCAGGGGCTTGGAAAACTAAGCAAACAGTTGTATTGGTTTTTGCAGATAGTCCTTCCCATTTGTTCATTCAAAAGCACTACCCTCTGTGGTAAAAGTAGACTGTCAGCCGCAGCTTGGACAAAAATCCTCTCCCCATTGATGCTTCCCAAGAATGTAAACATTGTGCTCAATGAGGAAAGCCAGCAGAACTGTATTCTTGGGAAAAAACAATGAACAATCTCAAGCAAGTGCATTGATCCTCTTTTGCATAAGCAAGCATCCTTCCCTTCTTCTAGACGACAAGTAGTCTTATTTCAAAGGGTTCCATGCTCTGGTTAGGCATTACCAAAGAGTTTTGAGTGTCTATCTGGAGACAGAGTGGTCAATGGGCTTGTTTTCAGCTCCGTACTTAGCTCTCATCCTTCTTCGTTTAGTACGCAGAAAGCGAGATACCTGGAACAATTGCTAAGAGAGGGTGTGAGGAATAATTCCTCATCCTTGGAATTATTTAAAATTAGCTAAGCAGGGACATGAGCAACCTGGTCTTTGTCTAAGGCTGCTCCCAGTTTGAAGAGGATGTTGGACCAAAAGCCTTCAAGATGTCTTCTCCAAACCAGAAGATTCTAGAATATCTGCTTGGATGGAACAAGGCATCAGACATACTTAAGGGTTTAGAGGAAAAGCTGCAATTCTTGCTGTGGGAGGAACTGATTTCTCTGGGAGGGATCAGTTTCTTCAGAACTGGAATAAATTTATTTATTTGAAGACTTTTTAAACCTTCAGTCTTAGTCATAATGGAGTGGTTCCATCAATGCTGTTGGAGCGGCAGGGGAATTTTCATTTCCTAAGTGCCCTCTTCAGCTCACAGACAATGAGATGGTGCTAGTGAGGAATTATGATGTGAAAGTGCTGAAGTTCCTCTGAGAAATCTTGCAGTTGGGTAGTGTGTTGCTGCCTTGTAACCAGTGAGAAAGGATAGATATAGCACTTTTATGCAGCAGAAAAATGATCCCATTCTTTGCTTGCCCATGGGAGAATGAGATAGAGTATGTCTAGATCAGGTCACATCATCCTTTTGCAGTTTTATTCTCATGGCGTGTTGCAAAGATACCTTAATTTTTGCAGGATCTCCGAGAAAAAGGTGCTTTCCCCCCCCTTAGAGTCCTGGTCTGTTCACTTTAAGAAGACAGCATCCTCAAATCCCTGTAAAAGCTTTTGGCCTCAGTTTTCTGTTAACTTGTCTGACTTCTCTTTGCAGACGTGAATGAGGAGCGGTTGGGTGACGCAAGTGGAGCAGACAATGCCGAGACCTACAGTGACAAAGACACAGACCAAAGGAGTTCCCCAGACATGACTAAAGCCAAAAGTTGTTTCAACCCTGAAAGTCCTGAAATTGTTTCAGTGGATGAGGTTGGTTTTGCAGTTCAGAAAAACGGTGGGAGCACAGAGAACCGTCCAGACAGCCCCAAGTACCACCCAGAGCAGAACCACCTCCTGATAGAAGGTCCTTCTGGGACAGTTTCTTTACCATTCAGTTTGAAAGCGAACAGACCCCCACTTGAAGTCTTGAAAAAGATTTTCCCTAACCAAAAGCCAGCTGTGCTAGAGTTGATTCTGAAGGGGTGTGGCGGTGACCTGGTGAGTGCTGTAGAGGTTCTCCTGTCCAGTCGGTCTTCTGTGGCCAGTGGAGAGAGAACTTCTGCAGAATCGGATGGTCTTGTTTTGCCTTCCAATGGGCATATTTTTGAACACACACTGAGTTCCTATCCTATTTCATCTTCCAAGTGGTCTGTGGGCTCGGCATTTAGGGTTCCTGACACTCTGAGGTTCTCTGCTGATTCCAGTAATGTTGTGCCAAATCCTTTAGCCGTACCTTTGCAGCACCCTTTCCCTCAGCCACCACGCTACCCGCTGATGCTGAGGAACACTTTGGCAAGAAACCAGTCCAGCCCATTCCTGCCCAACGACGTCACCCTGTGGAACACCATGACATTGCAGCAGCAGTACCAGTTGCGGTCCCAGTATGTCAGTCCTTTCTCTGGCAACTCAGCCACTGTTTTCAGAAGCTCACCTGTTCTTCCTTCCCGCTCGTCAGAAGATCCTAGGATTTCAATTCCTGATGATGGATGCCCAATTGTATCTAAGCAACCAATTTACACAGAAGATGAATATGAGGACAGGTCTGATTCTTCAGACTCAAGAATACTCAACACATCTTCTTAGACTGACATTTGACGTGTGACAGCTAAGCGATACTCACAGTGCAGCTGAATTACCGGCCCCTAAGAGGAGGGACACGTGCTCTACAAAACTCTTGCAATTGTATTAAAAAGTTGCTTGGTATTGTACTATAGCAATAAAGACATAACTTATTTAATTTCTTGCACTTCACTGGATAATGCCAAATAGCAATACTCTGGCTTTAGTGCTGAGTGTGTGTTGCAAAGGAAGACTTTATGGCTACCAGTTATGGGACTCTAGAAGACTCATAATGGAAACAGAAGCCCAAGGTCTACTTTGTTCCTTAACTCAGAAAAATGGGGATGTTAAACTAGAATACTTGAATGCTGTTTTATAAATGAGAACTCCTCAGGACATAAGAAATCAAGCAAACATAGCTCAATTGCAAATGGACTAAAACAAGGACCTTATAATCTTATGCCAGTGATCATCCTTGCAGTGAAAGAAAAGGCAGAAGAAAGAAATACACACATGCAACTAACATGAGCTGCTTCTGTGCCGTTTGAGCTTGGACACTTTTCAGAGAAATATTATTAAGAGTTATTCTTTTCCCATGGCTAGGTCGAAATGTGTAATGTCAGTGTAAAACCAATTACAGCTGTGAATTGCATGAAGTGTATTGTGAAATGAACACCAGATTAAGCATTGTCAGGTTAATGTAGCATGCTAAGGACTCTAGAAAAATAAACTAAGATGATGATCTTGGTTTATGTCATTTATACTGGGCAAATAACATTCTGAAGACAGAGAGCTGATTAGTTCTCAGCCGGGGTTAAAATGTCCAGCTCCAGCAGCTGCAGTCAGGGGAAACCTCTTTTTCCAAGTCTGGGTTTTGCTTCCCTGACTTGTAACTTGCAACTGAGATTAGGCAAAAGCTGTCATCAGAGAAGCTGAGGTCTCTTGTATTTGTACTGCAGATATTTCCAAGCTCAGCTGAGTAAAGCAGAGCTTGCTACAATCACAGAAAGCAGAAAACAAAAGGCTCTCCCAATGCTTCAGAAGCGTCTTTTTTTCCTATTCTGTAGAAGTAGAAAAAACCCCAGAAATAGGATGTAATAGTGGGCATTTCTTTAAAATAATTTTTAGTCAAATGGTAACTCCCCTTTTCCCCTAGAAAAATAATGGTTTGAACAATTTATTGCATGATTGCATGCATTGATTACACTGCATATCTTATGTGTGTCTGAGTAAGATTAGGAATTGCTTCTGATGAGGAATGCCTCTAAGTTTAATGTCCACTTAGAAGTTTGTTAAGCTCTTAGTGTCTTTTTTTCAACTGTTCACAAGTGACTATGTATGCTTGACAATTGGCTTTTTAGAAAACACACCTCTGAATGCAGGTGAAATGTCTCTTCGGTCTTTCAGGTCTGGGGAGTAGTCCCACACCTCAAAAAAAAAAAGGTGAGGCCACCCTGAAGTTGGACTCTGAAGCAGATGGGCTTTGAAACTGTTTTATAAGTGTATCAGGCATGTTATCTGGGTCATTGTTGATACGAATGCCTGTGTTCTCATTTGGCATTCTATGTTCTGTAAGTCTTGTGCACATGATGAATCTTTCATTTTATAAAGGTACTGAATACGCACAAAAAGGAGAATAAAATAATGACTTTATTTTCCTTTGGGGATAAATTAACTGAAAGATACTTTATCTTGCATAACTTTCCAACCTGTTCAGAAAAGCATTTTATTGGTTATGCCACAAAGACATAAAAGCAGGGGAAGGGAGGAAAAACAAATGACTTCACTTACGGAAACATAAATGTGCAAGCATCTGGAGTTTCCCTAAATGCAGGGTTTCAGTTGTGTACTGACAGATTTGCCTGCATTCACATGGTATTTGTAAGCAAATTCATCTTACAGCCACCCCAGAGAGAATAGTAATATGTAAAATAGATCTTGCAAACAGAAAGGCAGGTGGCAGTGAAATGCTGTGCTCTGACACATTACTGAGAAGTTGTCAAAGGCTAGATAAGAGCAGATAGGCCCTGGAGCTCCAGTTTTGGGCGGATTTCCTGCCTGCAGAAATCTTAGGCATCCCCTATACTTTAAATGAAATCTCAGTGGAGGCTTTTTGTTTGCTTTGCTTGTTTGTTTGTGTGTTTGTTTTGCTACAGATGTTGAATCACCTTCAGCAGAAAGACCAAACTGTGGCACCCGCAAAAGCTCACACCCTCTGTGGTGAATTTTGCCATCTTGGCATTGGGGCACGTCTTTTAAAGAAAGATGACCCTTTGCCAACATGGAATGACCTATTATCACACTTGTGGTGAAAATTGCAAATTTGACAGTATGATTTTTAAAATTCTATCTCTTTTGACAAGACATTTTCTGAAAAAAGAAACATGTTAAAATAATCCTTGTCTCTCATGTTATAAAATAACTTTTGACTCACTTGACAAATACTTTTTTTTTCCTTAAATAAAGCAAATATATCTCTGTTCAAAATAAGAAAAGCAAATTTTCATGTTGAACACTAATTTTTGTTTGACCACACAATATTTTAGTTATCCAGAAGAATAATTAAAAAAAAAAATTGCGTGCAATGACACCTTTAAGAAATTGCTTTGTTCATCCAGCTATATTGTCCACGCTGGCACTACAGGCAGATGAAATTTTTAAGGATCCCTTGGCATATTGGCAGGAATCTTTTCCTGCCCACACAGTGCTGGGACCCGTTCCTCGGACCTTTGCTGCGCTGGTGGGGGCTATCTCCCGATCCCACCCTCCCAGCCAGGGCACCGCGGGGAGAGGTTTCTGCCGGAGCCCCATCTGCTCCGCGGTGCTGTCCCCGGGGCGGTGACAGCCGCGCCCCCGCCGCTGGCCGCAGCCCGCCTGCTCCCGAGCCTGCGGAGCGCCCGCGCCCACGCAGCATCCTGGGATTCCCGGGACGGCTCCGCCGCCCGGCAGCGCCTAAAACTTGCGTTTCCCTGCTCCATCTTGTGGCAAGCAAGGGCATCTCCGAGCAAGTACTTCGCGCTGAGGAAGAGAGGACAGCGGGATGGGGAAGGGTTGAAGCTGGAAGCATTGATGCTCAGACACACCCCGAGGAAAGCAAAAAAACAATTCAAACACCAAGAAGGATGCCTTGAGCCTGGTGAGGTCTCTGTAGGATCTTAGAGTCCAACGGGTTGTTGGGGTTTTTTTAAAATCTTTTTTTGTATACTAGTGCAGTTGTGGCTTTCTTGGAGCAAGAGACCTTCAGCACCGACCCTTCTGCACAGCTCCTGCCCCTGTCTGAGCGGCCCCTCAGGAACCTCTTTTGGGTGCCCCAGGACTGCTTTTTCTCCTGTCAGAGAGGTGACTTCACTGTCAGCTCTCTGGGAAATGCCACAGAAAGCTCTCTGTGCTCACAGGTCTGCTTGTCCAGGTGTGAGGCCTGCCAGACACCAGTGCAGTGGGCTCTGCAGAGGCTGGCAGCTGCCCCAGAGGCACATTGCCAAATCCCTGCTAGCTGACCTCTAGTCGTGACAAGGTGGTTAAGGCCAACAATGATGTAAACAGTAACAATAATAATTTCTCCCTCAAAGGAACGCCATGGAGACCCCTAGTGTGATGCTCACATTCTCTGGTATCTCTGATACCTGTAGATAAGGGAATAGTCAGAGGGACAGCAGGGGTAAGCACAGCACAATGGGGATGTCCTGTGCCAAACTATCCCTTGTCTTGTCCTTGCTGGTGTTGTGCTGCTTTTCTGGGGGTCCCTGACTTATCCCACTTGTGGGTCTGAAGGGCCACCTCTGCAGTATTTGTTGTATGCTTGGTGAACAGGCTCACCTCACATTTGTGCTGACATCTTTGAAAAATGACTCTGATTCTCTCAGTATACTGTTTCAGTGATTCATTCTTTATGTGCATTTACTCAGCAGACGTGAGTGGGGAAATAAGATTTATGCTAAATTTATATGTTAATTTTAATATTGAAGCTATCCTGTATTTGAAGAATAAGATCAATTCTTCAATTTCATTTCTTAAGTGATATTGCATATTGTCATTACTGAAAAATAAAATTATTTCTGAATGCATATTATCTAAACTTCAATTTTAGTGGACATTTAACTTTGACACACCATTCTTCTCCCTTCCCTATAAAAATTAACTGAATACAATATTTAACATTCTCACACTAGTCTGCCACCGGAAGATAACAAAGACAAGACTTTTTACCCTAAATGACGTTTCCTTAATGTGCTCCCTGCAACATTTCTGCACTGTCACAGACTTCATGCATGACTCAGTGTTGCATGCATGCCACAACAGGAATCTTGGTTGATGGTTGTGCTCCTCACTAGAGATTTATTTCCTTGATCTACACTTAGCAGCAGGGCTTGAGAGCCATGGCCACAGCTATTCACTAAACATGCCTGTACACAGGCAAATCCCAACCTTAGGTGGAGAATCCAGTCCTTAGATCACTACCAGATCATGTAGAGCACGGATACACTGAATCCCATGTACACAGAAAGATTTAGTCTCTACAGAGGAAGATGTACTTTAAAGAGGCCTCCTGCCAGAGACCGTGCTCTCCTGAAGCTGCAACAGAAAGAAAATATTTACAACACCTTAGGAGTGTGGTTTGCCACTTTATCTCTTTGCAAACTATGCAGGAGATTAAGCTGAGAGGTAGATAAGAGAAACCTTTGCAAGGTTACATCCTTGCTCTGCCCTACACCCTAAGGAAGAATTTTTCCTCCCCATGAAATAAAGATAACTGCTACAACAATTTAATTGTTTTTATCTGAAAATTCGCGAAGAATTTAAGTGTTCTGTAAGTAAGGAAGTAGAACATAGATAGATACCAGATGATGTATGGTAAGATTCTCTTTCTGATGTTTCCTCTGTGAGAGAGAGTCTCTAACTTTTCAATGTCTGACATGTGACTGACTTCAGCAAGAATTGTCCTGAAAACCTCAGGATTATCCTTAGTTAGTCCTGAGCAAACAACTGTCACAAAATGGCTAAAAGTTGTGAGACCTAAGGTAAACACTGTTTGGGTTCTTCCTCCCTTGTCTGAGTTTGTGGACTTTATACATTCCAACTTTCTCCTCTATAACACCTAGATAAAACCAGAAATTTGTGACAAAATTGTACTATTTGCCTTTTTTTTTCCCCCCCGAGAGCCAGAGAATACATGAATCAGCAAAAGGTTGAGGAAAAGTGAGAAAGCAGAATTCAAGACACAAAGAAATCTATTCATTCTTCCAAGACTCATGTGGGTCAGGGAGGTGTGCAGGCTCAGGAGGAGCTGGTCTGCCCCTCCTCTCTCTGGGGAGGGTGAGCTCACCCCGGCACTTAGGCCAGCAGTCTGATCTCAGCTTGGGGGCTGCAGCCCCCCAGGAGGAAGGCAGTGAGGAGTGTGGCAGCAGTGTGACTGTGAAGGTGCTTGTGGTCACTCACAGAAGCCTTCCTACTTTGTTGCATGCAGCAAAGCTCAAACCCAGTTTTGGAAACAACTTTTTTTTGCAGCCTAGTCTCTGTGTACATTCCGTCTTGCCATGGTGAGTATGAACTGGGAAGAGTGAGAGATAAAATTCACCATACACAGAAGAACATAAAGAGGACAGTGAAATACTCAGAAATACTTCTGTGCTACTTTTTGAATCTAGATTTTTTAAATTACTTTATTACTCAGAAGAGCTAAATGACTCCTGTGATGAGGGATGCAGAAGCAATCCTCGCAGGCCATTGTACCTGAGGGAGACCTGTGGTAAAAATTTAAGTTTCTCTGCCTCTGCACCTTAATATCTTGACTCACTAGGAACAGGTTCCTGAAGGGTGCTTGCAGCTGTTCAACATTGCACAGCTAGCAACTTTCCTGGGAGCCAAAATCAGTTGGTTCTCACCTTGAACGTGCTTTTTTCTCTAGTAAAGTAAGGATAATGCTCAATGGCTGGTACAGCTACATATTCTATGTGTGGAAAGACAGCACATTCTCAAGAGAAACATTCCCAAACTACAGAAAATTATTCTACATGGCTCCATCCTTACTCCAAACCCTCTTCAGGAAACTTTAATACCCTTCATAGATTTAATCCAACCCACAGCCCAGTTAAAATATTTTAGACCACATGACTTAGTCACTAGTGGTTATGGTCAGTTACGTGCAAGTTATGAATTTTCTTCCTCGCTCTTTTTCCTGAAATTTCTTTTTTTTTTCTGATGATCTGCAGAGATATAAACAAAAGGAATATTTGGCAGCATGTATTTTTCTTCTTTTATCTCTGTTGCCAAATAATCGATTTTCAGGAAAAGGTGGCATGAGGGAGAAGTTAATTTATTGCTAATTTTTCTCAAAAGTTTTACAAAACAAAAGTGGTAAGTTTTCTAAGGCTCCAAAGGGGAGAGACCATTAGTTTAACTTACCCACACGTATTTCCTTTGGCAATTCTCACCTATGTTGGTGAGAACACACTACAGGCAACAATGGCTGCAGCCCTTGCACAAAAGTGGGAATTGGGCTGGATTTGGGGCTGCTTTGCAGAACTTTGAAACACATGAGGAGGGAGGGAGGGGGAGGGGAGGGAAGGAAAGGATAATTTCTGACCTTCAATAGCTTCTGGGCAGTGGGTCTTTCCCAGGCCCAAGCCTGAGCTATCAGAGTTTATGCCCACATTGCTGTTGCCTTGAAAAGGGAACAGAGTGATCTCTACCAGAGCTAGGGGATGAAAGGAGCTGGTCTCCCTGTGCTGTGCTCAGGCCTCCCTCCTCTCCCAGAGAGTTCACTGCATGAGGCCTTAGCAGGCTTGGATGCTGTATGCATATGAAAAGCTATGACCAATTCCCAGGTGAATGGCTTATTTTCTGACATAGGAAAACTCAAGCAAACACCCTGCTTGTTGAAGTATTTGTTGGCATTCATATATTTCCTGATTTGGTCATCACTGCTCTTCGTTGTTTTAATAGTTTATATCTTTTTTCTGCCATTCTCTTGTTCTGGCAGTAGAAGTAACTGTAGTAGTGGGTGTGGTGAGAGGCAGTACAAACACCACCATCCTGCTCGTAGACCCTCTGCTCTGACCTCTCAGCTCTTTTGCAGCACCATTCTTCCAGTGTTTTTGCACACTTTCTGAGGCCTGAAAATGCAGATCAGCTAGTTAATGTGACATGGTTTTAATTCACCTGCAGAGGATTAAAATTGCAGCCTGAAAGGACTCAAATTGCTTTTTTTTTTATTTCACCAGTACCCTAAATAATCACTGGTGGTGAAGAACTGGTGACTGTAGCCGTTCAGACCTCAGTTATCTTCTTCTCCTTAAACTGGGAAAGTACAAGTTCAGGCAAAAATGTGAACTCTGCGTAAAAGATATTTGAGAGTTCCTCGGGAAATAGGTTATATTTTCCCCTTCCAAATGTCTAGAATTGCGACTGTGTTTGAATTCATCCCTGAGCTGAGATTAGAGGTGGAAAAAGTCAGTTGCAAATGACTGTAACATATATTACTCAGACCACGTCACATATATTATTAAAACAAATACCTGAAGTAAATGCTGTCGAGCACTACGTGACCTGGACATAAAAAGCCTTGTCTTCACATAAAACAAGGCGGTCTGGCTGTATTTCAGCCAAATACCGGGCGGATTTGTAGGGGCTGAGGAGCGGTAGTGACTTAGGGACGGGAGGAGGAGGGAGCTCGGCTCCGACACCCAGCACTTGTGCCTCGAGCCGATGGCCCCACCTAGTGACAGCGCGGGCACGGTGCGGGCACGGTGCGGGCACGGTGCGGGCACGGTGCGGGCACACCGCGGGCACGGTGCGGACACACCGCGGGCACGGTGCGGGCACGGTGCGGGCACGGCGCGGGCACGGTGCGGACACACCGCGGGCACGGTGCGGACACACCGCGGGCACGGTGCGGGCACGGTGCGGGCACGGCGCGGGCACGTTGCGGGCACACCGCGGGCACGGTGCGGGCACACTGCGGGCACGGTGCGGGCACACCGTGGGCACGTTGCGGGCACACCGCGGGCACGGCGCGGGCACGGTGTGGGCACACTGCGGGCACAGTGTGGGCACGGTGCGGGCACATCGCGGACACACTGCGGGCACGGCGCGGGCACAGCACGGGCACGGTGCGGGCACACTGTGGGCACACTGCGGGCACACTGCAGGCACGGTGCGGGCACGGCGCGGGCACGGTGCGGGCACACTGTGGGCACGGTGCGGGCACACCGCGGGCACACCGCGGGCACACTGCGGGCACGGTGTGGGCACACCACGGGCACACCACGGGCACGGTGCGGGCACGGCGCGGGCACGGTGCGGGCACGGTGCGGGCACACCGTGGGCACGGTGCGGGCACGGTGCGGGCACACCGCGGGCACACTGCGGGCACACTGCGGGCACGGTGCAGGCACGGCGCGGGCATGGTGCGGGCACACTGTGGACACGGTGCGGGCACACCGTGGGCACACCGCGGGCACACTGCGGGCATGGTGCGGGCACACCGCGGGCACACTGTGGGCATGGTGCGGGCACACCGCGGGCACGGTGCGGGCACAGCGCGGGCACACCGCGGGCACGGTGCGGGCACGGTGTGGGCACGGTGCGGGCATGGTGCGGGCACACCGCGGGCACACCGCGGGCACACCGCGGGCGCCACCTGGCCCCGGGCCGTGCCGCTGCTGTGAGACCTTGTGGCCGAGTACGGTTTTAGTTGACTGATGACAGTGTTGCTAGGTGATGACGGTGTGGCCGGGTGATGACGGTGTGGCCGGGTGATGACGGTGTGGCCGGGTGATGACAGTGTGGCCGGGTGATGACGCTATGGCTAGGTGATGACAGTGTGGCCGGGTGATGACGGTGTGGCCGGGTGATGACGCTATGGCTAGGTGATGACAGTGTGGCCGGGTGACGTTATGGCCGGGCGAGGTCACGGCAGATGATGTTATAATGAGGAGGCATGCATCTGTCCCTCCCCAGTTCTGTGCGGCTCTGGCAGCTTGGCCAGGGCTCGGTTTGCCGTCTGCTTTGGGGCTCAGCCCAGTGTGGTGGGGAGCTGGTGGCAGGGTGGGTGTCACCAGGAACCCTGCCCTCTCGGACCTGTGTTTTCAAACAAAAGGCGGGCACCACGGCAGGCATTGGCTTCACTGCAGCCTCTGCTTGCTCCTGGGCGGCATGGAACTCCCTCGGTGTAGTGGGAGAGCCCAAGTTCCCATATACCTTGCATGCATATGCATGCTCACAAACAGCTTCTCTCTGAAGTCCTCTCTCAAAAAAGTCAAAGATGTCAAAGGTGTTTCTGTTATCCTATTTGACTGTGGAAGTGGGCCCAACAAATAGAGAAGGAATGCTTTAGGAAGCCTGTTGTGGTTTAACCCCAACAGTCAATTAAGAGCATACAGGTGCTTGCTCAGCCACCAGACCCCAGATAGGAGGGAAAACTGGATAAAAAAGGGAACCTTAAGCATTGAGATAAGAACAGCTCAAAAATTCAAACTAAACTAAACTAAATTAAACTAAACTAAGCTAAACTAAACTACTATCACTGCTAACAGTGATGGTAAAAACAATAATAACACCTGCAATGGAAAGGACAAGGGGAGAGAGAAATAAAACCAAAGAGAAAAAGTAATGGATGGTACAGTTGCTCACCACCCACTGACCAATACCCAGCCTGTCTCCCAGCAGCAGTCAGCTCCTCTTGGACAATACCTCCCATTTATATACTGAGCATGAAGTTGTTCTGTGGTACAGAGTATCCTCTTGGTCAGTTTTGGTCACCTGTCCTGGCTATGCTCCCTCCCATGTTCTTGTATCCCTGCTCACTGGCAGAGCATAGGAATCTGAAAAGCCCCTCACTTAACACTAAGCACTCCAGAGCAATGACTAAAACATCAGTATGTTATCATTATTCTCCTACTAAATCCAAACCAGAGCACTGTAACAGCTCCTGAGAAGGAAATTAACTCTATCTCAGCTGAAACTAGGACAAAGCCATAAGACAAACTTTTGGTTCATCTAGTGTGTCAGCATTTCAAGGTATTTCATATTTCCTTTCTCCTTTATCCTTCTAGAGACTTACTCTTTTCCTCACTGCGTAACCAAAATTTTACATTTTTCTTGCTACTAGGCAGTTAAACTATGTCAGTGGGATAAAGCTAATTAGTGTCTGGCAATGTTAGTATATGTGTGGATGATGTGTATGCCCTTTCAACTGGCATACAGTGGTTCTGGACCACTGGCTGCTAGCTGCTTTTTGATATGAAGATTTAAACCAATTACTTTTGTCTTGGGCATCTCAAGCCTCTTTTTTGCTACTTATTACCTTGATCTTTCTTGGTTATAGTTCATACTAGATTATTTCAGTGTGCTGTATCAGAATATGAACTGTAAGTCTGCCTGGAAAGTAGGACTAATGCCAGATGCAGCAGTTTGTTTCGCATTCTCAAATTAAAAACATTTTGTAGTCAAAACAAAGTGCCTGTGGTAATGCCTTGTGTGTCTGCTGGAAGTAGGATTTACCTAGGCTATCTTTCTTTTCATGCCAAACAGTCCCTATTATGTCCTGTCTATAAAGTTGTCCTCCTGATAGGCTTGAATTTCATCCCCTTTACCTTAAAAATATCCTAACTGCCTTGCTATTTGACAATGCTAAGGTCTCAACTCTGAATGAGGGACAGATTGTGTGGGTTTGGTTTGCTGTACTTTCAACTGTCTTTGTGTCTGGAATAAATGTAGGGGTTGGTCTGTCAGGAGGCAGGGAACTTGAAAACTGCGGGTCACCAACATTTCTCCTACATTTATCTACGGCTAAGCTCCCCACTTCAACAGCATAGGAATTTCCTATTGCCACTACTTTTCTGCTAATTCCTATTGTTACTTCAGATGCTGAGGAAAAAAAAGATCCAGACAGTTCAGTAGCATTCCTGCAACATGAGAAGAATATGCATTGGGATATTTTCTTTGCATTGGCACAATTACTATCACGTACTTTAACAAGTCTTTAGTGTTGTGAGAGATGGGAGTAATGTCAAGCAGTTTTCACCTAATTTGCTCTGGGTCTTGTGCTTAGGAAATAAGCAGTACACAGACACAGTGCCTCATTGCCTTTGTAAATCTCTTTTTGTGTGGATGCTCAGGCCACAAGTGTTTTATGAGACAGTCTCTGTGAAAAAGCTGGTTGCCTGTCTCCAATGTACAACATTTTGCAACGCAGCTAGTTGTGTAAATAGATTTATTTTCTAAACTCATATGGCTCCTTCTCAGTAGAGTCAGCTGCTTTTTTTATTTGTTTTTTTTTTTTTTTTAATTTTTTTTTTTTTTTTTTTTTTTTCATAGAGATATCTTGGTCTGGTTTTGAGTTTGACTAGGATGTTCATTTTACTTGATGACTGCTTTGCTTTATGTTTGCATCATTCTGAGGTCTTTGGCTGACCCAGAGACCCATCAAGGGAATACTTAATAAAAAAGCATTTCATTACAGTGAAGTGAGTTCACTATGTAACACTTTTCAATGGTGCACATGAAATGAAGACTAAACCAAGGCTAGTAATACCTTGGATGTGGCCTCAAGTGAATTTCCTTATGGACTTCACTGCTGAGTGTGGTGTTTTCTGATTTTCCCATTAACAATAACATTTTTGGAACACATCCTCTTTCTTGTTCAGTAGTGATATTGAGCTAATGTACAACACAGAGTAAAGTTTATGTTACTAAAATTCATTCGTTGAGATGAGTGTCAGTAGGTTAATATCATTGCAGGGATTTTGTGGAGAACTCTGGTGTAAATTGTTTTACCACAAGAATCTTTTCTCAAAATTCTCCTTCGTGCTGCCTAAAGTATCTGTGTTCACACAATACAAATCCCCTTACCTGTAAGCAAAATACTTTCTTCATAAAATGTGGCCTGTTGTCTGTCTTTCCTGTGCCCTGATTTCTGACTCTCTGTGACTTCCCTGTAATAAAGCTGTTGCTTTATAGTGCTCCAGGTATACCTCAAAAGGATAGTGCTGTGTTTATGACTGAGCGTGGTTTGTGCTGGTAAAAGTTCTGATTCTTTGTCATGGGCAACTGAAAATAAAACACTGGAAAACGCAATAAACAGATGTTCCGCAGTGCTGCAGTATTTATATCCCAGAACTGTCCCTTTCTTTGTATGACCAAGGCTCTTGTTTTATTAGAGATGTGCCAAGCCATAAAGCCCATTTCAGCCTCTTTAGCTGTGTCTGTTACCTTTACATGTGAGAAGCAGGAAATGACTACAGAGCACAACATCCTGCAAAGGATTATGATTGGACTTGCCTGCCTGTGTTTCGGCATTGCTCGGAGGCTGCTGTAAAGTTTTAGGATTGCAGCGTGCAAGGTTTGATGCAGAATGCAAGTTACTAAGTTTGTGCTCCTAATATTATGGAACTGAAGGATCATTGTCCAACTGCAAGAAAGGCTTTGTCTGAGAGCAATCTGTGAGAGGTGATCGTCATACTCCTGATTTTGATCATTCTCATGTACTAAGACGTGGCAAAGTTATCTCAGCGCTCACATGCCTTGCCACATGGTGATGTGGCTTGCCTGTAACAATAACGAATTGGTCATTTATACCAGCCATCTGGCTTGTCCTGGGTGTGCTATTTATTGCTCAGATGCTGACATGGTCTGATAGCTGAGAAGTAGACGAGCTGTGATGACTTACTGTGTACTGTAGGATGTGACACAGATCTGAAAAATACCTCTTTAGATGCTGTTGGTTTTTGATTATTTGAATTGCCTCTTAGCTTTGTAGTTGTCAACAGCAGCACTGCTAACCCTCCTTTTACGCACAAAAAAACCCCCAAAAAAGCACAGAAGCCCTTAGAGTGTGGTTGCACCAAAAACTGGTTAAAATAATATATTGAATATGTTTTTGCACCCACCAAGATGCAGGGTGGCCAACCTTAGCTTTCAAGTTGAAGAAACTTCGCTTTTTGACTGCCAATATGGCAAGATCACTATGCCAATTTCACATGATAATTCTAAATGTGCTGGCCTCACTAGGCCACATATTCTAACCTATATATTCTCCTATGTTCTCAATTGAACAGAGGAGAAAGTGGCTTTGTCTATAGATAAAAATAGGTGTCCGGGAAGACTCAAACAAATCCAATTCATGGATATGAATATTTAACTTATCTCTGTCACATTACACAAATATAACTGACCATAAAATCATGACCTGCAGAGTGAAAATAGTTAAATGACAGCCTGGAAATGACTTTGATGCTCCTTTTCTGATTGCAATCAGCCACTTAGATTAATACTTCTGGGGTTTGCAACACATGCTTTAACAGACAAAGATATCTCAGCTCATTACCACTACAATTACTACTATTTAAAGGCTTGGCTGTACAAGCCATTGGTTTCTAGCTACAGTCAGCCATGCTGAAAGACCAATGAGAAATATCAGCTCAGCCTGAGTTCCATTACTCTACCATAGCCTACTCTGCTAATTATTAATTGCTGTCCATTCTAGCTGGGGAGATGAAGGATAATCCCCTGCCTACATTGAGAACATAAAGTTGTTTTAGGACATTTGCCAAAATCAGCACCACAGAATGGCTGCAGAATTGATGGCTATTAACTGATTTGCTAAAAGGTAAAGATGCCTTTTTTTTTCTTTTTTTTCCTTTTTTTTTTGTTTATGTTGCCATGTTTGCAGATTTCTGTGGTGGAATTTTTAATATTAATGGTAAGAAAACAAATATTAGCCTGCCAGGCCTGCCAGTTCAGGTTTGAGGTGAGGGAGCTTGGGATGGGGAATAAAGAGAAAGAAAGACTGCATGACAAAAGGAGATAGAATGGCTGTTCTCTTTTAGAGGTACCAATGTTTCATTGGAATAATTATGTCAGACAAGTGACCTTCTCCCATAACTGAAGGATAGGAAACTTCACAGAATTTTTCTAGTGAGGCACATCATCAGGGACCAGAGCTGAGGGGTTTATGTTATTTGGTGCATGGAAAGATCATTTTGTTGGATTTGGCTATGGAAATTTGTATTCATCATCTCTTGCTGCCATTTCTTCTTGGCTCTTTTGGAATTTCGTCCCCTCCATGCTGATTTGCACCTCCAGATTGCAGAGAGGAAATTTCTCTTGCTGGCTAGTATATTGGTACAGTAGCATTTTTTGGGGAGAAAGGGCTGTCATTGGAAGGCAGAAGCCTTTTCCTCTGATTTCTCTTCTGTGGAGCAATTGCACTGAGAGATGTGTCTTACACACCTCCTGCCAAATTCCCAGCTCTTTTCTCCATGGCTTACCTTCTCTACCAGATAAGCTGTAGAGAAAAAACTTCTCCTTCTCCAGGATGGTGTTTCTTCTCCATCTGTCACACCCTCGGGAGATGTTCAGGGAAAGTTTTGATGTGGGATTCCCAGGGTGACCCTGGACAGGGCTGGTGCACTGTCCTGCAGAACCTGAATCTTGGGCGGGTGTTCCCCACAGCCCCTATCAGGAATGAATTAGAGTGTTTCATTCTTGTAAGTGATACTTTTTAAAGTAAACATCCCCGGGTTCCTGTGATGTGTAACTAATGGAGTGCTAAACTCTCAGGGCTGGTTTAAGACTCAGAAAATACATGTGTTGCCAATCCATCATGTTCCTAATACTAATTAACATAGCAGGGACACAATAAAGCCCCAGAACCTGCACACATTACCCAGCTCACATTACCACTCTGTAACAGTCCCTCTATTGACCTAACGAAAGTACACACTGGAAAAACGAGACGCGGTCTTTTCTGACTCAGCTAGACCTATTAAGCCAAAGAAGAGAGCTGAGGACTCGCATTTATTATTGCCCATTATTATTCTGGTATATCATGGGACACAGTTCTCAAATAGTGTACAATGAGTTGGTTACCTTTGCTAGTATCTGTGTGTGTTACCTGCTGCTAGGCAGGCAGCCCTAACTGAGGCAAAGCAGGCCCTGACTTGTGGAGTGATGTGTGTTTGTTGGGGGGTACACTCTGCTCACACACAAATGAAAATAAGACCTTATTTGTTAATTTCCTTTTTTTTTCAGTTAAGTTGCAATGAAAAGTTTATTGTAAACCTTCACTAATATGATTGTCCCGGGCTTAAGGTGGTTCTGCAGCAGAAAAGGCTGAAAAAGAGTGGTAAAAATTTAATTAAAATTCATTCTTGACTATATGAACATTTATTTTTAGGTCCTAGGACTTTTTTTTTCTTGTACTGAAAGACAGTAACATCCCTGCAATTCCCTGCAATATGCTCCTTTTAATGTATGGTAATTCCACTGATTCTAAAGATGAATTATCTATAGCCAAAGATAATCTGGAAGGAATCTGGACAGCAAGAGATTATCACATTTATGTTGCAGTTGTCCCTAAGTGGATGCAGTCTGGCTTTGTGGAAGTTGTGGGCAAGCTGCCGTTTACTTCCACAATTTCATGGTTGGGATTTTATGGTGCTTGTCTCTGAACTCAGTAGTGTTCACTCACCAGCACTTGGAGCCTAGGTGTATCTCCTGCTGTTGCACATCATTTGTTGTGCTGATTATAGACAGCATTAGTTTGAACATTATGACATGAAAATATGGTATGTTGTTGGAGTGATGCCAAGTTTTGCAGGTAAGTATGCCACAACAAATGACTTAGGTCTTAGCTGTATCCTCATGTGTTCTTACTTCTTGGTAAAAGTTTTAGATGATTGGATTTTTTCCTGAACTAGTTATTTGTGAGTATCTTGCTATCATAAATGTATTTGAAAGAGTTTTCTCATCGCTATTTAGGAGAGGGAGCTAGTAATTTATAGCTATGTATCCTCCCCCAGTTGTGTGTCATTCAGGTCTCTAGTATGTGGTTAAACCAGATGGGCTCAACTGGATGGACATTCCGTCTGATATGCCAGTGTTTCTGTGCTGCAGACTGCTACAGGATAGGAATTGTCCCCTACAGACTAGGAAAGTGTCCCTAAAGAAAATATCCCTTGGGTGGAAGTCACAGAGGGGATGGAGATGTGCAGAGCAAAGACAGCAAGGCAGTTCAGCCCCAGCTCTGTGGTACAGCAGCTCCTCCACCTCCTTTATGAGCTGAATAGTCAAAGCAGACCTGAAAAGAAACTCTCAAAGCCCAGGGTTTTGTGGATCATACTGCCAGTGAACTGGTCATGCAGTGCAGGCAGAATCTCTGATCAGTATGTTGTCTTCTCTTTTAAGGCAAAATTAATTAAATATGGACCTTACCCAATTTCCTCCTGCAGCTGGCACAGGAGGTTTTCTACTGACTTCAGCAGAGCTGGTTAAAGACCTTTACTCCTAGAATTGATTAATTTTATGCACTGAGTGGTTTGACACTTTGCATGGTTGATATGATCTTGGATGTGTAGAGACCATGAATTACCTAAGTGTCACAGACATTAAATCATGAAGTAGATGACAGTGTCCTCTCTGTGTCATATGATCTTAGGGCACTTTGTGGGATAGTCTCTCTTATTATTGCCAGTAATCATAAGTGCTGAAAAAATACCATAAGTAAAATAGCATTTTACAGTACAATGCATCCAATGTTCTTAATATGTATATACACATCTGCAATATGTTAAACTCAGACTCATGCCCATTTAATCTCAAGTATTTCAATGGGGTGTCTGTATGGAATGAAGGGAAAAGTTTGATCCCAGAATACTCAGTGGCCACACCTTTCGGGAACAGTTTATGCCTTGGATTTGCACTTAGATTTGTGTTTATAATAATAAGTATGTAATTTATTAAATATATATATATATAATAAATTCCATGTGATCAATGAATAATTTCATGTACTGCTTGCTTTCTCTTTGATGATTTCAGAAAACCGTGCATCCAGATAAATCTCACGTGTGGTTTTGAGCCACAGTGATAAATGCCTGGTAAGGGTGCTCTCTGCCTAGAGATATGATCAGGATCTATTCCAATAATCCCATTAAAGCCTGTCAATGAGCAGGTTCCCTTGTAAGAAGAAATGGGATTGAAGCAGTTACAGGTCCTGTATTCCTCTTCATGGATAAAAGTCAGAACCAGAATGGATACTTCAGTTTAGCTCCTTTCTGCCATGGGACAAATTCACAAAATCAGGAAGATGTACCTCTGCCTGGTAACAGTGTGTGCAAAACCACATCTTAGCTGCTGCAACCTAGAGTGCACCAATAGCAGGGCAAAGAAGCAGCAATGGAGATTGTCCTAAATGTCCCTTAGCAGGTAGGTGCTGTGTCCAGCTAGGGCACCAGCTTCTCCTGTCATGGCAATACTGCCCCTTCAGAAGCTGATGTTGGTGCCAGGCCTCCATTTGTCCTGGCTCTGGGAAGAGCCAGAGTGTTGCAGATAGGTAAAACTTTACAGAAGGAAGCCTTGTAAAATCATGGCTCACTCCTGTTACGTTGGCTAAGTAGAAAAGGCTGCTGGGATCGACTCAGCTGAATTAGAGATAGATAAACAGGCTGTGTAACCATTGTGTGCTCACATTGCTGTGTATGGTGGTTGGCTGGATGATGTTTGTTGTGTTTTAGTAATATGCAATTGATAAAAACCTAACTGCTTAAAAAGATCTGCTTTTTGCGATAAAGGAGTTCTCTTTTGCACCTGCCTGGGGACTCTGCATCTCTCTGCTTCCTCACACCAGAGGTCCCCATGATGGCAGCTGAGACAAAGGTTGGAAGGAGTCATATTCATTCCCTCTCTAAAATACTTAGTAGGAATGCTGTAGGGACCTAGTGTGGCATACTGAAAACTTGTGCCAGTCTGTTTGGGGTACTTAAAACACCTCCAATGAAAGGGTTGTATTTACAGAGTTCTGAAGACACACATTTCTATTGCTCTCCTCTATATGCTTACTGATTCTCTCAGATTCTCCCCTTGCTGTTGCTGAATCTAGCCTCAAATAGCTAAACAGATGATGTGTAGAAGTACTAGCCAAAAAAAAAAAAAAAAAGAAAATAAAAATTCATTGTAAAAGGGCTCTGATTTTATTTGTATAGCAGCAGAAATCTCTTCTACCCCAAACATCACTTAAAATCTTGTGGGAAGGGACTCTGCACCCATAAATGCTTTCTTTTAATTGAGAGGAGTTTGAGACACATCAGCATCAAGTTTGCTGTAGTAGGAGTACATCTCCTGCTGTTTTCCCAACTGATGCCCAAGAATCACAGGAGTGAGAGTTCTCTGTACCTCCCCGTATCCATGTGCCACATAGACTGAGCTCCTTGTTCGTGGACAAGCAACCAAGCACAAGCTTGTCTGATTTTCAGGGTTTGTTCTCATAAAGATAGATGGTAAAATCATTCTGAGAGCTTTGGTGGAAGTGTCACAGGTGGTGATATAGCCCAGTATTTTCAGAGAGCCCAATTGTCTTGCCACACTGTGAGTGCTGAGATTCTTCAGGCATCTGTATGCTCACAGAGGATCCACACTGGGCCAGAGTCTGATACTTGTATTAGTCTGGTACAATAGCTCAGTCTAAAAATGGTTCTACAAGCTTTCTTGCTAATTGGAGTATAATAAGTGTGGCCTAGATACCCACGTGGATCATTTGGCCTGAGTCTTTCTGTCTGGCTGGCTTGTTTTAAGTGATATATTGCCAGATTTTGATGCTGTTTTTCATGCTGACTGCTACCTCAGGTCATCCTAATAATTTTTGTACTAAGGCTGCTCAGAGACTGCAATGCTACAATCTGGCTAGTTGCAGTTATATGATGGAACTTTTACTGCTAAGCACAGCATAGCCTACCCAACTTATTTTATTTAGCAGGTGTCTTATTGGCATTTAAAATATTTTGCATATGATTATATTGCATCCTGAAGAAAAAAAAACCCAAAACAAAATACCACAAACAGTTTATTAGTCAGAATTTTTGCTGTTCTGCTAAAATACGGCAATCAAAAAGACAATTTATGTTGCAGAGACTTGACCTTTACTTTCCAGGACTGTAAAATAAAACCCCAAGTTCTACACTTTCTGCATCTGTTTGACATTTGAATAAAACTGCCAGAGTGAAAACAAATTTTGAGAAAACATCTCCAGCAAACTTTGCATTGACTCTAAAAATATTCTTGGCTAACATACTTTTTAAGGCCATATGTTGAAAAAGGAAGAAACCCCGAAACTTCACTAGAATTTATTGCAACAAAAGATTTGCCAAACTACTTAAGACATTTGGGAAGATTATAGTGAAGTATATTAGTTGCTGACTTGACAATTTGCTGTGCTTACTGCTTGCATAGTGGATTCTTGATATTCATGCTGAGAGCTGATCCAACTTTGTAGTACATTTTAGCAAGAGACCTGCCAAATGTCTACTGGCCTGTTAAATGCTGGCAAACCAAACGTTAGCCTTGTTTATGATCCACAGTAAAGCTGCCACAAATGGCACACAAACACTCCTCATGCCTTTATTTTTTTTGTTTTATAATTCAAAATTTTAGCACAGAATTGGATGGGGATGGGTTTGGACTAGTTTTGACTTAAGTTTTACCTAGGTCTGCCCTCATAACGCCTGGCCATGAATCCGGAGGCTGCAGAAGAGGCAGTTCTATTTTACTGAGATTTGTTTCCTCTTGCTTCAGCAAATGACCACCAGGACTATGTGGTCCTGTTTGCAGAGGCCAAATTGTGCCCCCTTGGTACATCCCCAAAGAGTGGGCTGAGTCTCCAACCACAGAGGGCTAAACTGCCTTTCTTTTATAGTTTATTCCTCTCCCTTCATGAGACCTCATCCCTTCAGCTGCCAGGGTGAGAAGGATTGTGAAACTCTGCTGCACCTCATGCTGAACCCAAAGCTGTCTGTGTCCATGTGAATCCTCCCTCTGAAGACTCTGAACTGCCTGTCAGACTTTCACTAGCTGTGTCAGAAGTGGCACTTCTGCTCTGTTCACCTGAAATGCTTTTGATATCATTCCAGTTTAGTAGGACAGAAGATTATCTTGGTACGATAAGAAAGTGTTCCTATAAAGAGGCTAACCCTTGCCCTCCTTGCCAAAGCAAACATTCTTACAAAGGCAGGGGTATTACTGTCACGTTCAATAAAATTTTCTTCCATATCATGCTATAGTGAATATGTTCCCTCAACATTTCTTACCTCCTTATAATATGTATTTATTATATTTATTTTAATGGCATATAGGAGTAACGGAAAATCCCTCCTCTGACTCTGTACCTACATATCTCTGAGGCAGAAATTAAAGAGCCATTTAAAACAGAACAAAACCCCCACAAAGCCCCAGAAAACCCAAATCCAAACTGCAAAACTTGCTTATTTAAAACGTTCAATCAGTTGAACTTATTTAAAATGTACAATCAGTTTAGAAAGGTCTGTGTCATGAATAAAAATCTTACCTAGGTTTATTTTAGTGCTAGGGTTTGCTTAAACGCTATTTACAAGAGACAGATTGAGTCTTATATAGATATATATAAAATCCACATTTTAATGTGCCAAAAAAAAAAAAAGGCGGATTGTACTGGTTAGATAAAACGGGAAAATGTGATATCTTTGTGTTTTTTTTTTTTTTTTAAATATTTTTCCCTATGCTACTCCCCTACTTTCTGCATTTGAGATCACCCGCGAAATGCCAGCATCTTCGCTGTAGCAAACATACAGTGACTAGCGGAGGAGAACGCCTTCGGTCCGGGCCCGATCCTGGGCCGGACCGGGGCGCGGCCTGCGCAGGCACGGAGGGAGCCCCGCCCGGGCACCGGGGCCCGGAGAGGGCAAGGAAGGGGCCGGCGGGCGGGGCGCGGGCAGCGGGCAATTTGTTTCAGATTAAACGGTAACATCTCTGACCTAACAAGCGGCTGGGATCGCCCGCGTTTGTCATTGCAATCTGCCCTCGACGGCGCGGAGAGAGGGCAGGATCAAAGCATTCCTCCGGGGAAATTGCGCCAGGAGTTGCCGTTTGGTTAGCCTGCCCTAACCTCGCTAATAAATTTCCCCGGAGGAAGGGAGGGCTGGGGAGGCCGGGCACGGGGGACTGCGGCACTTGCACCTGCACCTGCCCGCAGAGCCATGATGCAAAGCGGGACCGAGCGCTGGGCGCCCCGGGGCCGCTGGCCGTCGGGCGAGGCGAGTGTGCGATGCCCCTGGGCTTCTCCTCCGCCCCTCGGGAAAGGGCGCTGCCGCAAGAGGCACAGCCCCCCCCGCCCCCTGCCAGGTCTGAGGACCCTTCCCCGACCCCGGTCGGGGTCTGGCACACCGCCACCCCGCCTTGGGCAGCGCGGCTCGGGGGGACCCCCGCGGCAAGGCCCAGGAAGGGCGGGAGAGGGTGCGCGGCGGAGGCTCTGGAGCTGCTCTGGCCGCGGGTCTCGGCTCCGCAGGCACCGGGGCTGGCGCAAGGGCGGCGAGTTGTGCTGGGAAGGCTGCGCGGGGCAGGTAGATGCACAGCTGCGCATCGCGGGCTTCAAAGGCTCCCCCGGCGTGGAAATCTGCACCTTTCCCAGCACGGCACGGCGCCGCATCTGCCCATGTCAGCTCACAGCGGGCACGGCTGACACCACGGACCAAATCGGAGGACTGAGTAAGAGAGGCAGTACCTTGGGTCGCTTTCCGCCTTCTCCCGCGGGTGCGTCCCGCCGGAGGACGGCAGAGACACCTCTTCCTCCAGACGGGAGAGAGAGGAGCGGCTGGAGGGGAGCTCAAAAGCGCTGCGGAGCCGAGCACAAACAACAGGAGCAGAAGAAAGTTATACAAACATGCTTTAAAATCGTGGCTGGATTTCACAGCTCCCTGTGGATAAAGTAAACAGGAGGCGAACTGTTTTGTAATTTACTCCAGCGGACCGCAGAATCGTACTTTGTAATTTGGTGTCGGTTTACAGACAAAGGCGACTTCTGTTTCCTAACCTAGCAGGTCCTTTGTCATGCTTGTGCCTTTTAAGAGGGACCCCAAGGGGGAAAGTGGAATTCCTTGGGTATTTGCCTTTTAGTCATGCTTGTAAGTCAAACAGTAGCCGGGCTTTCTTTTGAGATGAATAATACCTGCCGTCGGGGGATGCGCTTCCTTCTCCCTGCTCTCCCGACGGTGCCGCCCGGGGAGGACAAACCTCTCCGGGAACAAACCCTCCCTCTTTCCTCTCGGGTGCCCTTCGCGGGGCAAAGCGAAGGGCTGGTGCCCTGTCCGGGCTGCAGCGGAGCTCGGAGCGCCGGGCGCCGGGGCCCCGCCGGCTCACGCAGCTGCCCGCCTGAACTGCCCCCCTGCGCCACTCGCCCGGTGGCCTTTGTCCCGCAGGCCTGCAAGGACAGGGTTTGTCCGTGCCTAACCCGTGGCCGGCAGCTGGTCCGTGTGCCTACCGTGAGTAGATGCCCGTGTTTATTATATACATGACTACTGTCAGTATTTATTACACACACACACTTCTCAGAGGAAGAGCAAAATTATTTCCCTTTTTAGGGAACTAGTTTCGGCCATGTATTATGCATATAGTTAGATTTCGATCAGTACACACTGGTGGAAAACTAATGTTCTCCTGCATGCCTTTATTATTGTACTTCCTTGGCAAAATCCGTTTAAATTTTAAATAAACCAGTATTTCGCCTGCCCGGCGCTGAACGCGGCCGAGGTGTATTCTGTCAATTTCTGCCTCTTGGGAATTCCTGCTTGCACGGGCGGAAGGACGGAGCTCTAGCCTCTCCGCTTCTCGACTGAGATTCTCTGGGGCACAATTTCGACCGCTCTCTGACTGGGGAGACAAAGGACATTACGCAGCTCCCAAAGAGCAGCCTCCGTCAGGGAGGGGTGGGAATAAATTTTCTCATGGGAAATAAAGTTATTTAGGAGAAAAACCTCAGTGGTCGATGGAAAACATTCCCTCTGAAGGGGAGGGTACGCTAGAAAATAGAGTAATTACCCTCGCCCTAATTCCCGAAGGGAAAGGATCCCGCCGTATTTTCAGACTCGGAAAAAAAGACCATTGCCATGCGTACCTTCCACTAGCGGGTCAAGCAACGGGAACGACAGCAAACGAAAAAAGCGGTGGCTGATTTAGGCTTTTAAACCCTCGCCCCCGGCCCTCTCCTCGGGTAGAGGGACGCCGCTCGCCTGCGGAGCGGGTTTTTTGGCTGTCACCATCACGAGCGTTACCGCCGTTTCTCCCTCCCTTTCCTCTCGCACTCCTTTTCACGCCGCAATCAGAGCTCACCGCCTCACCGCCCACTCGCGCTTCGCTCCGCGCCCGCCCGCACCCACGAGCGGGCGGCGGGCACGGGCGCGGGGGGCGGGGCTGCGGCCGCGCGGGCCAATCGGGGCGGTGGCCGCGGGGCGGGCGCCCAATGGGCGGCGCGGGCGGCGGCGGCGGGCGCTGATATGGCGGCGGGCGGCGCGGCGGGCGCTGCTCTCGGGGCGGGCGCGGTACGCTCAGCGCGGTGCCATCCCCGGCCCCGCCGCGGCCAGCGCGCACCCACAGCCACGCACCGCACCGCAGGCATCGCCCCGACGGCGCCGCGTCCCCGCTGTCGGGGAGCCTTAAGGCCCAGGTGCGGGTTTCGGGAATTCCTTGTCTCCGACCGGTCTGGGACAGCGGCCCTTGCGAACTGCGAGGAGCTGAGGGGCTGCGTGCTTCTTGCACCGCCTGCCTTTGGTAAGTGCAGGGTGCAGAGGCAAGGACGGGAAGGTCGTGTGGGAGCAGGTGGGTGTCGGAAGATGCAGCTTCCGCAGAGAGCTCTAGGAGCTCATACCAGCTTTGCTTGCTGGAGCGGACAGTGGCGACGTGTGAAGTCCAGCTGTCTGCCTGTCTCCCAAGTTTGAGCGCAGCTGGCAGGAGGCTTCTCGGGATCCTGTAATAAGCAGGAACCTGTTAAGGCCGGACAGAGCCGTAGCACTGCAGCGCGGGGCATTGCCCTGGCCGGGTTCCTCCCGCATCCTTGGCTGCAGGAGACGCGCTCTTGCCTGCGGAGGGCTATCACAGCTCCCCGCAAGCCGCGCTAGCAGGGAGGGAGGGAGGCGTCCGTCGTGGCTAAGCTGAGCCTCGCACGGGTCGTGCGCAAGGGACTAGAGCTGACGGTAAGGGGAAAGACGACATCCCAGGCGGGCTCTGCCGTGACTTCCCGGCGGGGGCGCATCTCGGCGGGGCTGCAGGCGGGCACCTCGGAAGCCGGGCGTGCTCCGGCTGCCGTTCCGCCGCGGGGGCTGGAAGCCTGACCCTCTCTCGTAGCTGCGCCGCCGAGGAGCTATGGCTGAGGAACGCGCCGGCGCCGACTGGGAGATCGACGTGGAGAGTCTGGAAGGGGAGCCGGACGAGGCGTCCGGCGCTCCGCGCGGCAGCACCGGCCCGGAGGAGGAAGAGGAGGAGGAGGAGGAAGGCGAGGAGGCGGCGGCGGCTCCGCGGCGGGGCGAACCGCGGAAGCTGAGCCGCACGCCCAAGTGCGCCCGGTGCCGCAACCACGGCGTGGTGTCGTGCCTGAAGGGACACAAGCGGTTCTGCCGCTGGCGCGACTGCCAGTGCGCCAACTGCCTGCTGGTTGTGGAGCGGCAGCGAGTGATGGCCGCCCAGGTGGCGCTCCGACGGCAGCAGGCCACCGAGGTGAGGGGGCACGGGACGCGGCGGGACGGGACGGGACGGGCGGCCCTGGTCTCACGGAGCCATCCGATCGCTCTCTCAGGACAAGAAGGGACTGACGGGGAAGCAGGCAAGTCTGGAGCGCAAAGCGGTCTACCAGAGGCACGTCCGAACGCCCAGCCTCCTGGCCAAGAGCATCCTGGAAGGTAAGAGCGTCCCCTGACTCTTCCACGGCTTCCCGCAGCACAGCTGGCAGGGGGGAAGCCCCGCTCTGCCCCAGGAAGACCCACACCTCGACCAAGGCGTGAAATAGAGTGTCCTTTCCCGAAACAGGCGTTAAAGCGCGCCGCGCTACCAGCGCCGGGCGACGGAGGCGCCTGCCCTTCGAGGCTGGAATCGATGCGGCAGAATTTCAGTTCCTTGCCCCCTTCGCCCAAAATAATGCCTGAAATGTTAGCAACGGCAGTTTGAAATTTGAGAGTTACTGTTACAAGCTGGCAGTCTTTTTACATGGCTACCCACCAGCGTTCTGCAGTGCAGGGTAATTTACTCACAGGATAGTTTATTCGCGCGTGTTTTAATCGGCAAACGAGTAAATAGATTAATTTTTTCTTTTTATCTGAACGCCTAATGCAGCAGTTCCATTTGGTACATTATCCAAAGTAAGATCTGCAAATTAAGGAGCTTAATTTTTCACTGTTGAAAATATTACCTGTGAAAGAATTATCTTTTAAAGATCATTATTTTAGTGAAAAGGGTGTATTTCTTCCCCCACATCAGTTTGGGATCGTGCATATATTTATTCCTATGTTTGGTTTAATTACTTTCCAAACCATAGCTATATAAATCATTGCACTTCTCAATTCAATTTTTTTTCTGAAGTAGAAAGCTCTTTTCTTTGTCTGTTCAAGCTCAATTAATATTTAGTCCTTTTAGAAGCCTCTAATTTACATCTACAGTTCATTTTTTTGAAAACTCTTCTGTATTCTTTTCTCTAATTTCTCTTAACTGTCTTTTTCTTTTCTCCTAGTTCTCCTTGGGATTTTCTATCATCTCTAGCAATATGTACATAGTGATTCATCTTTAGAAAATAGAAAAGACACCAGCTGTAGATATAGGTGTCATCCTTGGAAAAGGGGAAACATGTATGAGAGGAATGGGGGTGAAAACAGGTAAAATCCTGTTCTGCTGACTCGTGTAAATACTTCCATTAATTCAATGGAATTACTTGTCTGGGTAGAGCAAATAGGATTGGATCCTATCTGTTATATTAAATTAAGCCAGGTAGCTTGGTAATTGAATGCACTGGACACTGAATTTCTACGTTTTATTGGAATTCTAGTTCTTAAGAAATAAAATATTTGAATGCTTTCTGTATGTGTTAAAAGTGAATGGTTACCTCTCCCCTTAAGCTTCATAATGGAATACCAGTCTTAATACACAGTAGGGCTTTTTTTTTTTTTTTTTTCCTCTTCTCCCTCCTTGATCTGTTTGTCTGGAACTGCTTTTTAAAAAATTACTAATCAGCTAGCTTTGATGGATGCTAAACATGTCAAAAAAGCAGGGCTTGCTTAGTTTCACTGAGGAACTGAGTGTGCCTGATCACTAAGCCTCTGTGTCATGGTGGCTTCTGTGGGAGCTGATGGTGACCAGGGTCTGTGGCAAGAGCACGGTGCTTGGTGGGACTGGCTCATGGAGCTGTTTTACAAACACAGCTTTAATGTTTGAGTGGCTTAATTCCTAACGCTGCTTTGTTGTTTTAGGTTACCGTCCTATTCCAACAGACTCTTACCTGGGAGGGAATTCACCCTTGCCACCTCCTGTAAGTGACAGGATGAGAAAGAGACGGGCTTTTGCTGATAAGGAGTTGGAGAACATTATGCTAGAGAGAGAGTATAAAGAGAGAGATATGATGGAAGCTACACAAGCAGCTGCCCTTTTCCTCCCTAACCGTATGCTGCGTGGAGCTGAATACAATTCGTATAAAACAGCCTTCAACGCTACTCAAGCTGATAATCCAAACAAGGAATTTTCAAATTTTTTACCAACCTGTCTTGATCTAACGATGCAGTATTCAGGACCTAGCAACATGGAACTAATTTCTTCAAATGTCAGTGTAGCTACTACCTACAGGCAGTATCCCCTGTCTTCTAGGTTCTTAGTGTGGCCAAAATGTGGCCCCATTAGTGATGCTCTCCTCTACCAGCAATGCCTGTTAAATGCTACTGCTGTCCAAGCTCTCAAACCTGGGGCAGGTTGGGATGCCAGGGTTTCACAAAGTCAGGACTGTCCAAACACTGAGCATGACATCATGCCTCCAAAACTGGAAAATTCGTTTGTTCTGACTCACACACGAGATATTCAGCAGTCACGCAATGAAATACTGTGCCTTCATCAGGAAGCTCGTGAGAGGTCAGCTTTCTCTCCTCCAAAAAGGACTTTCTCCCAAATTTCTGATAAAGGTTCTCTGTCTCCTCAGCAACAGGCATTAAGCAAGATCAGCAAAACCAGTACCAAACCCCCTCCACCACTCAAGTACAGTGCATTTCAGTCACTGTTTCATCAGACATTTCCTGACACTCCAACGGCAGAGTTAAGAATGTCATTTGTGAAGGAGACTTTTGAAGATGCTTCTAAGAAATACAGGGAGTGTGCTGTTAAAGAGAACCAAAAATACAAGTTTACTGTAGACAAATGTGCAAAAGACTTCTTTGGGGCCAAACAGGCCACAACAAAACTTTCAACAACTGAGCCACTGTCGTTTTCGGTTGAATCCATACTTAAACGACCTTCTTCTGCTGTTACTAATGTCTCTGAATGAATAAAATTTACCTTCAGAGTAGAGAAGTTTTCTAAGCTTTGCTTTCTGCAGAATTTCTCCTGCCTGCCTTATGTCTTAAAAGATTTTTAAAGAGGAATTTCTGCAGTAAATGGTAATGCTTTCTTTTATTTCAAAATTGTGTACATAAATATGCATGTTTTCTGAAAAGCAAATTTAATTTTTTAAAATTGAAACTGCATGTACAGACTGTAAAGTGGTTTTATCTTAAGCAGCTCTTCAAACCATTCAATAAAATGAGTTTATTTACATGCATGGACTGATCTCTGTTGTGTCTCTATCATCTTGCAGGCAAGTATGCCCTACTTTCAAAATACACTTCTTATTTTATCAGCCATTCTAAATGTGCTTGCTACTTAAGTTGCCGGGGTAAGCAGTCATTTTTCCTTTGAACCTCCAGTAACTATGAGAACAGGTAACAACAGTTCATGTAGACTAGTGTGAATTCACAAGACTTTTTATTTATGTAAGTGAGGTTTGGATCAGATTCCATATGCCTTTCTTATTCTGAAGGGGTAGTGCAGGCCAGCACAAAAGACTAGTCTATTCCACACCTCTCCATAAAACTTCTGTTACTAAAGTGGGAGAGTTACTAGATTGGTTTTGAGGGGAATGGCTCTAGAGAGCTTTTAATAAAAAGTCAGCATTTTTGAAGTTCAGTTTCTGAATAAAAATCTGCTTTTTAGAATCAGTTTTTACATTGTTTTAAATGTTCAATTCGCTTTACTTCGAATTTCTACCCCCTTGAATATTTCCCTTCTGAGAACATTTCACTTTTGACCAGCAAGAGCCTGAGATTCTTGTTTTTTGTAGTTGAAATGTAGTTGTAATTTATAGTTGAAATTACCCTCAGGCTGTAAAAATTATGCACAGAATCATTACTGCTAATGAGAAATCAAATAATGGCCTCTCAGTTTTTTAATCCCATGTCTGTGTGTAGCAGTAGAAAATAAAGATAGAAATAAAGGAGAATATCCAACCAAAATTATCTGAGAACTGAAATTGCCTCAGGGTTATGGGAAAAGGCTTTGCAAGATCTCATTCTGACAGAGGTTGAAGCTTTCTAAATTAGTGACTGTATAAGTTTTTTCCCTAAATGTTGCTGCCAGCACATCTAACTTGTTTGAAGAGGCAATCCGTTAGTTACTTTCCCTCCTCTACATTTTAATCCTGCACACAGCGCTCATCCAATTGAAAGGAGTTGATGTTTGTTCTTAATTGTCATGGTTTTCTAGGGAAAATTTCTGCTTGGTATTTGTGAGCAGAACGTAATCTTTCCTAATTTTATTGCACTCCCTGCACGGGTTAAATGCTTATTTTGCCTTTGAATTCCAGATTCTGTAACTAAGTAATCTCTCTGAGTGTTTAGTGTTACTGTTGGGAGTGCTGTTGCAGAATACCAGGATCCTCTGTCTGGAGTGCTTTTCTAAGCCAGTTTGTTAAAGCAACAGGCAGGTTAGAGAAAATACATTTTACATAATGTGTGATTTTTTTGCATAACAAATCTTACAAAGCTTATAAAAACTTGATGTCAGGAATGTAACAAAAGTTGTAATTTAAAAAAATCTTGGGCACTGGCTGAACTTTCATTTTTCAAAATAATTCGTGCCAACATTTTCTTAGTGAAAAATAGGTTTCAAATACAGTGAGATGCTTTTAATTTTTTCAAAGTGTGTCCTTTATCCACTTGCCGTTAGAGGGAGTTTTAACTTGCTTGAGCTGAATATGTTTGGCGGTCAGACCAAGTTAAGCAGCCTTTACCTGCAATAAATAGAGAGATATTCCTCATAATTAATATTTGTTTGCATTCACCAATTTGTTTCCTTCTTTGGCTTTGTTGAACATTAAATGTTAGAAAGGAGTTTTACTTAAGCAGGACTTCCTTTGTTTTTAAAAATGTGATTTGTTCTGGTTTATGAGCTCCTGGTATAAACTAGGATCACAGATGAAAGAAAGTTCAACGATCTATATACTGAACCAATATTAGATACTGGAATTAGTCCCACATAAATATTTTTTCTGCCTGACAGTGTGTGCATCTAATATTATTCAGTTTTACATCTGAAATATTTTTCCAGGCAATCACTTGTCTTTATTAATCTCCTGATAAAAAAGATGAGAAAACTAAAGCTCTCTGACAGAGTGGTACTTCCTGATCTTTTTAAGAAAAAATCAAACGGAAAAAATTCAAATCTTGAATGTATACCAAACATTTTTATTTATAAGTATATATTAATATTTGTGTGTACACACATGTCATGGTTTAACCCCAGCTGGCAAGTATGCACCATGCAGTGGTGCATACTCTCACTCTCTCCCCTACTCTCTCCACAGTGGAGAGAAGAATCAGAAAAAAACCCTGTAAAACTTGGATTGACATAAGAACGGTTTAATAATGGAAACAAAATAAAATGTAATAACAGTAATGACACCAACAACTATTCTGTAATAGCTGTAATGTCGTAACAATGAAAGGAAAGACAGAAGAATAAAACTGATAGAGGGACAAGTGACGGAGAATGCAATTGCTTACTGCCCACTGACTGATACCCAGCCCATCCTCCTGCAAAAATCAACCATGGGCATGACATTCTGTGGTGTGGAATGGCCCTTTGGCAGTTTGGGTCAGTCGCCCAGGCTGTGTGCCCTCACAGGTGCTGGTGTGTCTGTTCAGTGCCAGACCATGAGACACTGAAAAGTCCTTGGCTCTGGGGAAGAACTACTGAGCAAAAACTAAAACATCAGTGTGTTATCAACACTATTCTCATACTAAAACCAAAACAGAGCACTGTACCAGCTATTGAGAAGAAAATTAACTGTAACCCCCCCACCCAAACCCAGGACAACATACTGTAATATACACACTGTATATAGTGTGTAATATACACACTGTTATATATAGTATATGCATGTCCCAGATTTTTTACTCAAATCATGGTCATCAGAAGATGAGTGATATTTCTATTACTATTTGAAAAAATTGAGATGAGACTTGGACAAATTGCTTTGATAACAAACAAGCGTCCCTGGAGTCAGCTTTTCTTAGTCACTTGTTAATGACTTGCTACAGTTCCATTACATCACCCTGTACTTTGTTTCCTTTTCTTTCTTAGACCCTGGGCCCTACTTCTCATTCATCTTGAAAGCTTGTTGCATCCCTAAGTTTGTTTCCTTTCCTTTACTAAAACTGCGTAAGAAGTCTCTTACTCATGGGGAGGATGATTAGCAGCTTGAGCAAGATGATTATGACTTAGCATATGATTTTCCTCACACAGTTTTACAGTGGTTGTATAGCATTCTTTAAGCCATAAGCTTCTCTGGAGCAGAAGTAGCCAAGTGCCTACATCTGCTGGTGCAGCGGTGCAAACTCATGGAAAAGAGGAGAAGGCATTGCTCTGAAATTGTCCAGTGCTTACTGCAAACCCCTGTCTTGCTGGCAGTAAGTCAGCTGGTAAAATACCTTATGGTCTCTGCTTCTTCAATACAATTTCTGTGGCATTTTTGGGTGTGTGGATGCCTGTGTCTCCTGTACAGTGCAACTGGTTGAGTATAAGATTCACATTTGTGCTGTAGTTATGGGTGTCAGGTTGCATTTCTCTTCTTATGCCCTTCTGGCTTCTGCTTCACAGCTTTTTTCATGTGATGGTAGAACATGCCTCTTGGGAGGTTCCACTTCTGGGGTTTGGACAGGAGGCCAAGAACCTCTGCTGGCTGTGAAGCACAAAACAGCTGTGGAAAGTAGTATGAAGAACAGTTATTTACTAGGTCTCCAAAACAGCATGCCTGGGAGATGGCATAATCAGAGACAGCCCTCTATACACATGCTGAGACAAAAATTTATAGGTGTGTAGAGGTGTATAAACGTAGACAACTAGAGGAATTCAGAATTAATAGCACCCAGGCAGTACCTGGCTTATTGCCTGGCCTTACTGCCCTTGCCCAGGGGAAAGCTGCCTCCTTCTGCTCTGGCAGCTTTTGTATGAGAGCAATCTCTGAATATATTCTGGAGCTTGACTCCAAAATTTTGAAGTGGACTCCTGAAAGTAAATGGTAGCACCCTTCCTTGCCAAAGAAAGCCCTTAGCCTCAGTGCTGGTGGTGCAGATGTTAGGCTGCCCTGGGGAGGTAAAGGCAAAGCTACAGCTTTCTGTAGTGCTGGGGCAGGAGTGGGTTCACTGGGAGAAGAGATAGATTATTGACAGCTGCTGCAGTGACTTGTACTCAACCCTCGTGAAAACTGAGCACAGGAAAATCATGACAGGGGCTGTGGAAGGTGTGGGGAGAGTCTCTGCTCAATAGGTTGGGTTGCCAGCCTTGTCTCAGGTATTGGCTTTACAGAGCTGCACAAGCACTGGTATCTCAACAAAGTCTGTCTTAAACCTGTCCATTGTTTTAGATGTCTTTGAAGCTGCAAGTTGAGATACTGGGCTTGAGGAAGATGCAGGCAACTGGATAACCAGAAACAAGGCACTCAACTGGTGTCAAGACTCCAAAGCTTGTGAAATCATCAGCTGGAATGTCTTTGCCTTCTGGCCTGAGAATAGCCCTGTGCTGTCTGCTTGTCCTTGTCCTCTGACAAAGACCTCTCCAAGTTTTTCAATCTGAGCGCCTCATCTTGTGGTCATAAGAGCAAGTCACTTTTTGGCCAACTGTGAAGGAACAGTCCTGGTATAGTTAACAGCTCTGGAGCTTGAACATTAAACAGATCCAGCTGTTATTTTCTAGAATCAGAGAATTTGACACTGCCTCAATTTCTTTATTTTAGGTGTAAAACAGGGAGGTATATTCTTATTTTAATTTGACAGCTTGTTTGCATGACCAACTCTTTCAGTTTCTGTACCAAACACTTTCCGTTCAGCCGGCCTTGGAGTAAAAGCTGGCACCAGGAGCCATTGCCCATGAGGTACAAGGTTCCCACTGTGTGTGTCACTGAGTTTCTCCTCTGAATTTCTGCTAGTTGAACAGAATGAAGTACCCATGATGTCTCCTTTAACTCAGCTAGTAGTGACCAGCTGTTTTCTGTTTGCTTGCATTGAAACCTGGACAAACCATGTCTTATGCAAGAAGGGCTGCTGGGGAAGCATATGGAAACCAGTGTCAGGAATGTCACTGTGACTGGAGAGATGGGAACCAGTTGGTGTTTTATGGGAGGAAGCATCCTTTTCAAAGAGAATTTCCACAGTGACCAACAGAAAAAAAAGAGTGGTTCCTCATATTCAGTTATGTTGAGATATGTTGTTGGAAGGATTGGAAGAATGAAAAATTACATTGGAAAAAGGCAATGGCCCTTCTCCCATTTTTATAAATACCAATTTCCACCTAAGCAAAAGCAAAAAACTGCATAGGCAAGCCTACAGATATGTACACCAACAGGAGGCCAGCAAAGTATGCCCTTATCCATGAAAGATGGAATCAAAAAATAATTTTAGAAGAGATGCAAAGGTTTTAGGAATGCTACATATCCTAGTGTCTGGCTGACAGCCTCTGAATCTCTACCCTACTGGGTTTAGTCAAATCTGGGCTTAAACTAGTTACTAGATTTTTTACTCATTCTTCGCCAGTTTAGTTGAACAGGAAACAGGTATGTTGAACTATTACCATGTGTGATGTACTCTCTGTCTCAAGAGCTTATAGTGGCACCAATTATGCCCTTCCTGATTTTCATCTATCCACAGGATCTCCTCCATGAGGTGGCCATTGCCAGTCTCCGCTTTAATGTCAGACAGATGTGGGTGAACTGTTCACCTGCAGAGATGGTTTGCTACTGGGTTGTGAAAACCACACTGGAATTCATCTCCTGTGGAAAGATGTTGTCAGTAGTCACAAAATCAATGGAACATGGATTCAGGAAGATGAAAAGTAGGTATACAGAGAGAAAAACCAAAATCTTAGTGTAGACTAGAAAAACCAAAATCTTAGTGTATTGGTAAATCCAACCCCTTTTGGGAAATTTTAGACCTGCAGCAGAATTTATGAATGGAGACCAGAAAAAAATCTTCAGAAGACCTTAGTGTCTTGGAGATAACAAGTGTACAGGAGTCTTACACTTCAACCCATGTGCAAAGACATATTTTATTTAATTTCTCATTTAATTTAGAAGTTTTATTTACACTTATCATTCCAACTATTCTTATCCTGTAAAGCAGTACTACTTCCTCTAGTATATCCTCAAACACATTTAGTAGTTAGAAGGTAGTGCTGTGTGATAGAGCTGCAGGGTAGAATTGTGGTGCCACTGGGGCTGGATGGCAGCTCTGGAGGCCAGTGCCACTCCTGCTCACAGCAGGTTGCTCAGGGCTCCATTCATATTGGATTAAAGCCACCTTTAAGGATAGAGGCTCCACAGCCTCCCTAGGCTGCCTGTTCCAGTGTCTGAGCACCTGCATAGGAAAAAAGATTTTTTTTTTTGTTTAGGTGGAATTTACTGTATTCCAGTGTGTGTGACTGTTGTCTTTGTTCCTGTCCTGGACATCACTACAAGATCTGTCTTCTTTTCTCCCATTAGATATGTATAGAGTGATAAGATCCCCTGAATCTTCTGTTCTCCAGGTTAGAAAGGCCCAGTTCTCTCATCCTTTCCTGATATTCAGAGACAGCCCAGTGCCTTAACAATCTTCAAGGCACCTTTGCTGACCTCACTCCACTGTGTTCTTTTGTACTGATGAATCCAGCACTGGACACAGTAAAATCCAGATGTGTCTCACAGGGCTGAGTAGAGAGAAGGGATCAGTTCCTTCCATGAGCTGTCAACCCTGCCACATACAGTGGACATACTTGCCAAAGTATATGGCACTGCTGCCTTCTGGTCAACTCAGTGTCCACCAGGCCACCCTGACCTGGGACATGACATGAAGAACTTGTATTTTCACTGGAATTAAATTAATTCCTCTTAAATGACTGCATACCATACTAAATTCATGATGAGCACCGATTCTTGCAAGAGCAAGCAGAAATGACTTCCCGTGACTTTAATACTTCAAGGTCTAAAAAAGAAAGTAAGAAAAGGAATAGTTGTGAAATTCTTAAAGCACATCATCAATCATACTGCACACCTAAGCAAAACAAACCTGAGCGGTTTAAAGGGATGCTAACACTTCATCTTGGGTTCAAGATGGGAGTGGTTGTGTTAGAGCACAACTAAAAAGCTTTATGCTAGGGAGTTTCCTCAGTTTCAAACACAAGGTCCACACCATCTCTTACTGCACCTTTCCATATTACTCTTTTATAAATGGATGGAGAAAACAGGAGTCATAATTCAAAATAATTTCCATTCTCACTCTGGCAAACTGGTCTAGGATTTGAATTTGGGGAGGCAGGGCTTCATACTGAAATTGCTTAGCCATCAGTCTACCTCTAGATGTGCACAGAGAGGTACGATAGCTTGGTCTCTTTGGAAGCTATCTCTGTGTGGTACAAAGGTACAGGAGAAAACAAGAACAAGACTGACAAGAGGGAAGAGTGGGTGGGCCCTGCCAGGCTTCCTCCTTCTTCCTGGCCTTTGAGAAAGTGGGGAATGGTAACAGGGTCCTGCAGGTGGTCCAGCATCCACGCACTTCCCATAGAGCCTGCCCCAGCTGGGCACGGAGAGCACAGACACAACCTGAGTGCCAGCCTGGCTGCAGGGGGACAGCCAGCTGCTGCCACTGCCAGTGGGTGGGTGGCAGCCAGTTTTGGAGCCTGCTGATGGAGATTTTTTTGTCAGACAGCTTTAGTTTTTTCAGACACTGGATCTGTGTTTTTTCAGACACCCTTCCATGCAAAACCACTTGCTTACAAAGCTTCTGTGTCCTGCGTGAGCAGAAAATTTGAACTAACAGCTTGCAGATGTAGCAGTGAGAGAGCATTCTCTGCTGGGTACGAAGGCTTTAGTCAGAGGCTCCGCAACACAAAGAAGAGAGAGGAAAAAGGCTTTTGAGATTAAACTCTTCTTCAGTCCATTAAATTACCTGCTCAGAATTAGAGGAGAGTGGCTAAGGGAATTTGAACTAATAACAACAGAGAGTAAAGCCATGGGGCAGTGAGCACTATTTGTAATGATTTAACCTCAAAGACATAATGGTGTAGCTAACCATAAAGGGGTTTGTGTCTAACAGAGGGTATGAGCCAGAGGTTATGCTGAGTACATGGTCTTCTGTAATTTATGGCAACTGGTAACAAGTCCAGGTTTACAAAAAGGAAGGCGTACATATGTTAACAACTGAGTCCTTGTTGCAGCGTCTCAATTTGCTTTCTGGTGTTACTCCCAAGCAGTGGGACAGAGCAACTCTGAGTTGTCTCCTTTGTGGGAGCAAGATGGGAAGGGGAATTACTGCTGTGCAGTAACAACAGACAGGTAATCTTTGCACTCCACAATTTCCTACTGCTCAGTGCACAGCAGCTCACACTTCAGCACTAAAGGACACAATTGGTTGATATTACTTAATGCCATTCCAGCAGACACAAAAGAAGTGGAGCATGTGTTTTCTCAGCTGTGTTGCTTCAATTTTCCCTTGGCACTTACTTTGACATCTGCAAATGCAAATCAAACCTTTCTGCAAGACACACCTTGAATCTAGGGTCCCAGTAGAAGCTTGGGAGCTGGATTCTCCTTTCTTTGAGCTGGATTCTCCGAGCTGGATTCTCTGCAAAACCACTAAAAAAAGTAGGGCTTTCTCCTACCATTTTTTTCTCCTGGCATGGAGACATCTGTGTGGAGTACCTTCTTTATCCAACATACTATATCAGTGGAACTTGTTGAATTTCCTGTCCTTGAGAATGCTGCTGTCTGCAAATGGACTGAAATAATTTCCAAAGTGAAGTAGATATGAAACATTTTGGGAGACTGTGTTAAAACCATATTTGTTCTCATGTGCTTTCCTGCCATCCTCTCCCATGCAGTTAATATTGCCTTCTTTCTTAAGCTCCTTCCCTTCCTGCCACACATGATATTTCCTTCTGCCTAGGACATTGGAGTGACTCCTCCAACATAAATGCTTGGTTCCTTGCTTCCCTTTACAAGGGGCAGCACTTGAGTATCAGCACTACTTGTTCTTAGGAGTGGGCTCTTGTGCTACAAAACAGCCTTCCCCAGAGCAACTTGTAAAGGCTTTCTACAAAGCAACCAGATCAGCATGCTTGTGTGGAAGCTGCAAAACAAACAAGGAATAATAACATATCTCCTACAGCTGCAGAATACCACATGTGGATGAGGATAATCCTTTCATTAGTTTCTGAACACAGTCTCACCAGAGAGTATCATAAAACCATGCAATGTCCCCGAATGCTGGATTTTTCATTTGGGCATATGAAGAAACTGAAAAATGTGTAAAATGAAAATCACATGTAGTGCAAAGCAGCCCCATAGTGCTGGAAGTTGGTAACATCTGAAAGTGAGTAGTAAAACTGACACATAAAGATGTGCTCTGAGCCAATTTACAGCAAAGGGTAAAGATCATACTGCATTTGAGTCAGAACAGGGTAGGTACTACTCCCTAGTGACTGTACATCCAAAGAGTTTCTTGTGTACTGATTATACCAGAAAATGTATGGAATACATTACAATCTTACATGTTCCTCTGACATGCTATTTCAGAAAACACCACGAGAGTGGGGTAAAATGTAAGGCTCAGTCTTTCAACCTACAGTCATAACCATCCCAATTTCCACTGCTGTCAAAGATGAAGCGGAGATGTTCATCTCCACACAGCCACGTGTTAGGAGACATAAGTATTCTGACAGAGTGAAGATTTTCAGCAGAAGAATTTTTAAGCTTTTCTGAAACACTGTGCTTTTTGGTGCTTGTTTGGACTTAGCAGCTGAGTCCAGAAGGCAGATCTCCAAAGCGATTGAATGGGGCATTCTGCAGTTGCTTATCATGCTTGCTTAAATCAAAGTAGTTATCTTGAAACTGTTGTGTCATTGGTTTGCTCAAGAGCTTCCAAATGGGGTTTAACTCTTCAAAGCAAAACAAAACAAAACAAAACAAAACAAAACAAAACAAAACAAAACAAAACAAAACAAAAAGCCCCCAAAATCACAAAAAACCAAAAAACCTCAGTCATATATTTGATATTTTATTAAGCATCTGATCTGATTTATTCCTTCCTATAGTTATTCTGAGCCATTCTCTCCTAGCTGTTATTTTTTATGAAGGAAATACATTTTTGTGTTAAGCAAATACAACCGCAGTGTGTGGGAGACTAAAACCATGAGGCAAAAAGCTGAGGTACATGCAGAAACTTGGATTTGAAGGTCAGAGAGAATGACGGCCACCTGCTGTGCCTTCCACAGCATCTCACTGCTAAAAATGTATGAAAACAAGATACAGTGAATAAAGAGGCTGATGGTTTGACTGAGAGAAAGGCCAAAAATCTTGTGTTCAGCAAATCCAGGTGACAGTACCTGCATGTGAAACAAAGTCATCTTGACTTCTGCCAAGTCATTGTTAGAGAACATTGATATTGGAAATATCCACTTGTTAATTTCTTCTAGATTATCAATTGCTGAACAAGATGTGTCACTGATATGGAAGCTATCATAATTTCCAGCTCTGTTTGGCAACTCCCTGCTTTGACAGGGAGACTGGTGACTAGTTAGACTTACTGAGAAGTAAAAACAGGCCATCTGCTCCTAAGAAAAGGGCAGGGCTGGCAGTGCCCTCCTTTGGTCTCTGCCAGCTGAAGAGCTCAAATTCAAGGACCTGGAAGACAGAGAGGATCTAGTATGATAATGCACAAGAGCATCAAGATGTGTTGCATTTTCTTAAGGAAAACTTTTATCAAGAGAACAGTTGCATCCTAGAGAACCACCCAGGGCCATCATTTGGTGATCTATCGCCAGTCACTCCAGATCTGGGTAAATTGTGTAAAACCTGGCTTAGACAACAAGGAGATGGCTTCCATATTTCAGCCTGGTTTTCACAGACTGCAGGAAAACATGCCATGCAAGCAGGATTCCTGTCTCTGCTTCAGACAACTCCATGCCGAGTTTGTGGGCTACAAACAAGAACAGTTTGCTGGGGTAATGCTCTGGTGTCAGGAGCTTTGGTGCCATGAAGCCTTTATCCAAGGCCTAGTAAATGCCCTGACTTCTGTGCGTGGAGAGGAAAGGGTGAATCAGCAGCTGTTCTGCCATTTTCTGCTTGCCAGACAGCAGCTGATGGCTTCTTCTTCCTGCTGGGAAGAAACGCATGCAGACTAATATATTATTAAAAATGAGCATCCTCACTTCTGTCTACAGACCACTGTACTGACAAAGTGACACAAGACCCTCACAGTTCACCCAGCACATACAGAGATTTCCAGAGCACTGGAATTTGCCCTAGGCAGAGGCAGGGTGGTGCACTGCACCCTGCCTACCAGGAGACACTTCCCTGCGGGATGTGCTTTGGGAAAGTGTGTTTACCCCTTTGGTCTCTCCTCTACAGCCTCTTGCTGACGGCAGAGACACCTTGTTAACATTGATAGACTTCAGTGAAAAACACTCTCCTTTTTGCTCTGATAGCTCAAAGAACTTCATAAGGACAGCAGGAACTTCCATCCCATGAGGAGATTCTTCAGCAGTTTGAGGGGATATCAGGGACTTTGGGTGGCTTGCTGAGACAACAGGATGAAGCAGGCTGTAGTACGGTCTAGAACAGATCCATTACCATAAGTTGTTCTCATCAGGAACAGGCATCAGGCACGCTTCCCTGGAGTCTTCAGTGGGGAGGGGAGGTTGGTCTCACAGTCTGCACAGCACCCCAACTGGGGGCAGAGTCACATCCAGACACCCAACATTTTAACTCTCTGCTTTCACTGCTAACTTACACCCTCTGTAGCAAAGTAACCTTAACCAGATCTAAAAAAACAAGATTCCACGTGTTGTAATCACTAGACATGTTCCCTCTCAAAAGGGACATGTACATGAAAAAAATGAAGGACAAGCCAGGGATAAGAAAAGAGCTATGTAAAATGAAAAGAGCAGGTGGCTGCTAACACCAAAATCCTCAACATTTATTGCATGATGCTTCATGCCCTCAAATGCTTTGCAGAGTTAGCAGAGTCCAGCCAGGCCCTGACAAGAAGCGTGGCTTGGAGCTGACTGGAATGTGTGCAGTGCTCAGTGAAATTTCTGCAGGACTCACCTTGAAAGCAATGAGCTGAATAGTGAACCCTGAATGAACTTTGACTGAAGTGTTTACTTCGGCCCAATCAAGTGACTGGAATAATAATAATAATAATAATAATAATGATAATACGCATATTTACTGCTGCAGTATAATTGCAATGAAAGCTAGCTAGATACTCTCAAAACTTCTTGGAAGGACTTCTTATAATTTACACCCCATAGCTGAATTACAGATCCTGGTACACTCGTACCATACATCTGTTCTCCTGACTTTTTAACCATAGAGTGCTAGTTTATTACTGAGCTTAAGGATAAAAGAAGCAAGAAATGAAAGTAAAAAAAGGTTTCCTCTCCACTAAGTACATTCAGATGTCAGCCTCCAAGAGCCTGAGACAATGTTTCATTCTCGGATTGTTTTACCTTCCCACTTCTGAGGCAATGTTGTTAAATAGGTTTAATCACAAAAGGCTTGGGTTTTAAAATGGAGAAAGATATTATTTGAAGATATTATCAATAAATTAAATTAAAATTAGCTGCAGTGTATCAGCATATCAAAACTTCCAAAAGGACAGATTCATGAAACAACTGTTATGAGTCTTCCATCAATCCTTGCTTTGGTGAAAGTTTTCAAGAGTGTCCAGGCTGGAGCTGGGAAGTCTAGCAGCAATTTGTGCTACACATGAGCACACACCTGCTCCAAAGAAGTATTGCTATGGTCAGCTGGTGTCTGGAGGGAAATGTAGCTGACCACTGGACAGCATTTAGAGTTTGTGCCACCTCACAGACTGAAAGAGAATAAACTTTTCAAGAGCTCCCAAGAAAACAATTTACATTTCCAGATCTAGTTTTGGCAAGGATCTTTGCTAGCCACCTGCAGGGGCTTCCCACTGTTCACATTCTTACCCTACAAAGTGCTCAAATATAGCATTTGCCTGTACCCCCAAAAGATACGTGCTACACAAGAGCACATGAATATGTATGTCTTTTTGGGCAATCTTCAGTGGAAGTGATATTGTTAACCTTCCTCTGATGGCTTCGTTTAGCCAAAAGAACATTTCAGCTAAATCCAACCTCCTTCTACCAGTTTCGGAGACAGGCAGGATTTGAATGACTTTTGCATTTTTACACCACCTTGCAATTCCTTCTGATTCTGTAGGCAGTCTGGAAACACAGCATTTGACTTATTCTGTGGAGAACTTCAACACCTCAGCAGAAGTCTTATGGTCTCATGGAAGACTTAGTGTGATAACAGGAAGGGTGTATAGATGAGTAAGTGTAAAACAAATTTGAAAAGACTAGATACTGATTTGTGGACTCCTTTTTCGTGTACAGAGCATTGTCTTTTTGCTCTCAGTCCCCTACTCACTTTCCTGAATGCCTTTTCTCCTAGGATACAGGAATTGCTGAAGCCACTTTTTTTTCTACAGACTCCTACAATTCTTGGAAGAGTCTGACAAGACAAATCCCTCTTCCATGCTCCACTTTGTGCAGCTGGAGTAGCCTTAACAGAAAAGGATAAGGACTCCTTATTACAGAGCTACATTCAGAAACAGGTTGGTTGCTCAAAACATGATAACAACCAAAGTATAGAGATGGGCCTAGAGACTGCTCAGCTGTCTTGTGCCCAAAAATATCTTTTAGAGGGTGCAACAGATCACCTTCTGGGTGAAAGACTGGGAGGTGTTTAAAAGCACTTTTAGGAAAGCTGTATGCACACATACTCTATTGAGGTATGAAGGGTACCCTCATTCTTCCCTGTGTGAGCTAGCCAGCAGTAAAAGAGTAGCAAATAATCTGTCTAGAAAGATTAGAGAGTTACAAATTAAGTGTCTGTGCTAGGAATTTAACTTTTTGAGGCTTGTTATCACAAGTATCAGTCTGTGGGCCATATTACTTGCTTCATTTCTCTCACAGTAGAAGCAAACTGTGCTTTAAGGGTGCTACAGCATGTGACTAGATAGCTAAAGGGAGAGGAAGTTAAATAGGTCTGAAATGCAGCAAAATTTTAAATTAAACTGAAGGGATAACGTAGCTAGGAGAGCACCCCTGCTGTTTGCAGCCTATTACTGCCTAGATAAGGAATTATATATAAACTCCTCATGGTCTCTCCTTTGACATGTTCCTGGTCCCGAATGTCTCTTCTGTATGTTGTCAGAGACTATCTAAGCCTGCTGCTTCCCTCTCCAGCCTGAAACATCCACAAGTTCCTTGCCAGGGGCACACACCTTTGCACGTTCCTCTACTTAAAGCAAAAAATCTAGTGGTTCTCTTTAGAGTAATCACCAGCAAACTAGACAAAGAAACTGACTTATAAATTGTAGCAATTTCGGCTGGTAGCTGGCACCTGTGGATATGGCCCTGGCAGCTAATAAATCCCAGCTGGGCTGATGAGCCTCTGGCTTTTCCATGTTCTGCAGGCAGTCAGCAGCAGAGCAGGACCTGTCTCAGACATCCATACACCCTCTCCCTGCCCAGTGCTCACACTGCCTTGGCTGACAGAGCAGGGAAGTGCAAAGCTGCCTGAGATGTGATGTGTAATTCTGATCTCTTAGGCAAACTTGGAATCTGTGTGTTCTGTACAACACAAGGCTAATGCTGCTGGTCAGTGGGAGAGAGGAAGCAGCACAACCACCTTCCCAAGAGCTCTCTTTCCTGACACCTTAGGTGTGCTGGGGGAATTGCTGTGAAGCAGTTGATGAGCAGGAATTTCTCACTAATGAGCGCTTTCTTTGCTAGCACATGGTTGAGGTACCATGTATTCCCTTCATTGCTACTACCCTAAAATTTATATCCCCTTTCTAGTCCTGCAGCTACTCATTCCTCAGATGTGCCCACCCTCCAACACTGTCTTCCAGTTACCCTTGGACACATTTTGTCTCATCCATATATTTCCTGCATCAAGTGTCTTTATCACAGACAACTTAAAACCATCTTTTATGAGGGTTCCTAGTGATGCCTTTCTGGTCCTAAAAATTGAGAGCCAGCCGCAGTTAAGGGACAAGGGGTTTTACCTCGGTATTCAGTAATTCAGATCCCTACAGTGCACTACTTCACCAAGGTGGGGTGCACCCCAATGCACCCCCAGGATAGATGGTGTGTACAATTTATAGACCTGACAAATCAGCATCTCTGACAGGGAGGCCAATGGGAGGCCTGGATGAACGGTGTGATATTCCCCCATCCATGGAATTCCCCACGGGTGGGCCGAATCTCTGGTTCACAGGATGTGCTCTAGAGAGGACCGTGGTTTCCCAAGGCAGTGCAGGGTTTTCTGGCCTCCTCCACAAGGCCTTTAGGGTGTTTGGTCTCCTGGCCTCACAGAACACTAGGGCTATGCTAAGCTACCAGACTTAAGGAATTACAAACATGCATACCAAGAATACTGAGGATATATAGAAGTTATATGAAAGATATATAGAAGAAAAGGCAAAAAATCATCTTGGCAGCACTAATGCTTCTGTGTTGACCAAAAGGTGCTCCTCTACATCCATATGCTGTCTATAGGCTGCTTGACTAATACCCTCCCTAGCAAGGGTATTATTTTTATTTCCCCCTGTGATGTATGCACTCAGCACCCTTTAGATGCAAACCCTTTTTGAAGTCTGAGACCAAGACTGGACCTAGCAATACCTGTGTTCTATCAGCAGTTTAGAATATAAGGGGTCCACTCGGAATTTCGTGACTCGGTGGAAGGGCCTTCATGACCCTTTTGCATCTCTGATGTAAATAATTATAAATTTATACTAATTCCATGTGCCCTTTTATGTTTCATCCATGTAGTGATGGATCTTGCCATCAAACTTTGGGAAGCTGCATTTTTAAAAATTCGTATTAAAGCCATATTTGCAAATACCTCTGGCAGTGATTCTCTAAGTGACCTAACCTACTCCTTTGCAACGCTCTGGGTAAGGTATTTACCCACTCAAAGGCTGCTTCTACCTCTTCTCAACTCTGCGAGTTCAGCTCAGCTGAGCTGCAACTGAGCCTTAAGCCCATTAAAGGCCTGACAAACACTTTCTTCCCTGACATTATTCCCTGACATACACTTTCTTCTATTTGGCAGTATTACTCCAGTTCAAGTTTGATAACGTATGTCTTTTATAACTAAGGCCATAGGACTCGAGTTGATTCTACTCATCCATTCGTGCTAGGTGTGAGTGAGCCTCCTATATATCGCAAGTAATCTGACTTCAGCAAATAGTGCTTCCATGTGAATGGGCATGGGTCATGAGAATACATGAAAGCACGATCTGCAGGCTGGCACTGCTAACTCCGCATCTGTTTCTTGTGTTCTTGCCCAGTGGATCTGCCCTCACCCTTCACAGCTGTTTCTGTGAACCGGGAGGTCACACGCTGAGCGGACTGGCCTGTGTGAGCACTGCAGACACATTCCCAGTCTGATGGCATCCACACGGCTGCTTAAAACTCATGTTTTATGCAGGGGCACAGTAATTACATAAAAAGCCAGCTCACAGCCCACATCCCCTTCTCTACAGAGGCATTTTCTCATGGTGATTAAGACCTCAATCAGCTTTGCTTGCTGCTTTAATGTAGCTCAGATTTGGGGACAGACGGGCTGCTTCCCTCTGCCGATAACTGAGGGCTGAAAGCATAGCCCTCTGAATCCTATGATGATCTTTGGCCAGTTTTAAAATATTTTCTGCATTTACCATCCAATATAACTGCATTATGAATAATGATGCTGCGGTGCTTGAGGAGACACAGATTGGAAAGGCAATATGTAGCTGCAAATGAAGTCACCGTTTACTGTGCACAAGTACAAACACTGAAAAATATTGATGACTTTGCTTTCAAATTTGAGTAGTTTGTTTAGGTGATGATTCACCCTGGGGAGCACTGCTTTCCCTGCATCCACTCACCATTTGTGCATTCATAAAACAGCAAACCACTAATTCAGCAACCGTGGAGAGGCAGAATAGTGGTTTCCTCTCTTACATTCTTTTTGAAAACACCATCCAAATCTGACTTTTTCCCCCCAAGTTCATGTGTTCTCAGTCTTGCATCAATTGTGAATTAGGGCTGACTCCTTACCACCCTCGCAGCTCAGATGGGAGGGAGGATCGGGTCCGTTTTGCGGCAGCTCCCGGGCGGATGTGACCCGGCTGCAGCGCAGCAGCTCCCGGACCGTGTCCTCGCTGCTCCCCTCCGCTGGCCGCAGAGCGGTGCTGCCTGGCCCGGGCTCCGACCCCTGCTCACGCCTTCCTGAAGCGGGCTGCCGCATCCCTGCTTCTCCCAATGCCCACTAGATGACGCCTCTGATTTTAACAGGAGTTCCTTAGCCATAGGAGTGGGAGATTTCATAGCTTCACTCTTAATATTCCGCATTCTGCGTCTGTGCGTGTGTGAGTGAGCGTGTGTCTGTGGTGCAAAGACTCGAGATCAAGTGAAACAGGAAAATATCTTCACTGATGTGTGTTTTCTGAGGGGGCAGAGACACATTTTGCATCTTCACACTCTGTTGCTCCCTGGCTTGTGGAGTACCAGTGGCAAAGAAACACTGTTAAATAACCTGCTGAAAATATAATACTGTGGACACGTGCAACCTGAGACCAAACTCAAAAGAACATTGAAAAGACAGCAACAACATCAGTAAACAGGTACATTACAGGCACACTGTCTTGTAGTGTATGCCTTGTTTACATACATCAATAAAGGAAATGGACAACGGAGGTCTCAGTCACCAAAGTCCTTTAACTGCTGATATGCCTCAGAAATGCCTGCAGCAGAGCTAAGTCAGTACTCTAGTTAAAGAATAGCAAGGGACACTCCTTTCCACCCACTTGCCTTTTAGCATAAATGTAGTTGAGTCTATAAAATCAAGACAGAATTTTATTTTAAAGTTACACAAAGCAGTTAAGACTTATGTTAGATACAGACCATAAAATAGATTGACTAGTCATTGTTCCTGGTTGCAACAAGTTTATTTATTTAAATTATCTTGATTGGTTTATAACAGGCAATTACAACTTCTTCCTCTAGGAGCAGGTGCTCCTGCTTCCTTTCGTTGTTTCTTTTCTGCAAGTGACATTGTAAATGTGGGTGGGGAAATAAAAAATTTTATACAGCAACATATTCCTGTGCTTGGACAATACAGCCTTCAGTTTGCCAAGGGCTGAGGGTGAAATCCTGTAATTAGAAACCCAAAGTGTGTGGTGGCTATGGGAGGATCTGCAGTGAGAAACACAGCACAAATGCAGTGTGGCTGTTTTCTCTGATGGACCGGGCCTGTCCCTGCAGTGCTTAAAAAAAAACAGACAGAGAGGAAAGGTAGGTTCTAATCATGAGGAAGTAAGTGATCATGGTGCTAGAAATAACAAGCAGTCACGTATACCATCATGTCAAAGACATTTTCTGAAAGCTATTTTTTCCAATATATTAGGAGGAAATGAAACTGTTTGCAGGTTGAGCTTCCATGGCTTTTCTTTTTTAACCCTGGGATTCTTGAGACTGCCAAGTGATTCCTGCCCTGATTTCACTGTCAATCCTCCTGGGAACTTCAGAAATGTCAGCTAGCACCACTGTTGGCCAGTAGTTGAAGGAGCAACTTGTGCTGTTTCATTACCTAGATGTCTTTTCTTTTTCCTATGTAAGAGCCATACTAAAAATGCCTAGAGAGTTTTATATTAACCCAGTTTCACCCGCTGTGCTACCAGTTATTGTTGCTAATCAGCACTTCTGTTGCTGTTTACTGCCTCTTCTGCAATGCACAAAACTGTTTCTTAATGTGAAAATAACAACAGGCAGGAAAATTGCCCTGCATCTCTTCAAATGGCAAAACTGTTCAGGATTTCCTTATGCAATAGGAAGAAGTAAGAATGGGCATATGTCCAGCATTTTTTCCCATCCAAAAATGCATCCAAGCAGCTCAGGTCACTGCATCCCTTCATACCTTCTGAGTACTGTAAAACATCACAATGCCCTTACATTCACAGTATAGGCAGGCTCTGACTTGTGACTCCTCGGATTTGTCTGAAAAACTTCTCTTCTAAACAGTGCTATATACCTTTCTGTGCAAAAAGGCCTCAGTGATTCCAGGGATTCATAAAAGGAGGGAGATGTCAAGACTATGGCCCAAATTGCTTTTCTTTCCCTTCAGTTGGGTATAAAATGGATAGAAGTGAATGTGATGTATTAACATCCACTCCTTTTGCTCACTGTCCTGGAACATGACATGGGCAAAGTAACATTCCAGTCTGCAGTTGTTAAAACATGCTGTCTAGTGCATTGCTTGACACAGCTTGCTTTCTTTGGTTAAAAGAGACCTACAAGCAAGCCTGCTAGACTTGATTTTCCCCATAATTATTTTTTTTAACATTCTTCTGCAATAGCATTTGAAGTATTTTTGCCTCTGGCGAAAGAGACAAGCTGAATTTCTTGGTCTCGAGGTGATGTCTAAAATACAGCAGGATAGCAATAAACCTGTTTTAAAAGTTTGAATTCAGTCATGCAAGGCAGGAAGCAAGCTGCACAGACTTTCTTTAGGTTCCAGCTCAGGGCCTGAGCACCCTGTGGCCTTGTGCAGCCCACGGGGGATGTGGAGAAGCACTCCTTTTGCTTGCCAGGCATGAGAGATTTGGGTGCTGGGTTGGGTTTGAGGTGGAACAGGAGATGAATAGCAGCTCTGCTTTGGGCCAGTTATTTGTCTTCTCATTACCAAGCACGAGCACGCCTGAGCACAAAATCCTGGTAAGGTTGATGCAAGACAGTGCATAAATTCTCAGCCAGAAAGCTCTTAGTGGGGTTGGGGTGTGACTCCAGAGTTGCTTTGCTGCAGAGAATGGTGTTTTGCTAAACAAGACTTCTCTGAAAAAAGAATCAGGTCCAAGATGAAAGGACAGTGAGTTATCATCATCATTTTTGTGGCAAGTTGTTATGGAAAAAAACTTCTGCTGTGGAGTGGCATGAAAGTGACTTATTTGTCTTCCTCCTTTCTGGGGCAGTCACACTTTTACTGACGTGCGTGGCGATTTAAATTTCCACAAGTAACGTGCTGTTGCTCTTCAGCAGGCCTATCCAGAACATGCAAGGCTGGTAAACCCCAGATGTGTAACACTAACCAGTAAATCTGAGACCCCATCCTGGAAGCACTGATAAAGAGACCTTGTACTTGGATGTTCCTCAGACCATCTTCTAGATCATACCCATGAAACCTCTCCCAGAAGCTTGATGCTCTTTTTCCAATTTCACTGCATTCATGTCCATTCTTTCATTGAACTTAGAAAGAAAAATAAGAGGAATGCTCTTGATTCAGGTTGAATATGTTCTTATATGCTTAAGCTCTTTGAAATCAACGGAAGCATTTATATGTAAAATTGTTGCTCAGCACAGATAAGGAACACAGAATAAGGGAAATGAGTTGCACATCTGCTGCCTTCTACAGTGCCATTCAATCAGACAGCATTTAAAGAGGCTCCAAAAACATTAATTTGGTCAGAAATGTCAAACATGCCCCTTGCAATACTTTTAAACAAATGCTATTTACAAGACAAGTGTAAAAGCTACCCTCTAGCGCATAGCAACCTGGATGGGGCAGAACCCTCCCACATCTGTTGCAAAGAGCTGCTCTGTCCCTTTTTTTGCTCATTATCAAGCCACAAGACTCTACCTGTGCTTCACAAAGAGTAACTTTTGTGGTGTTTACACAGGTGGGCTAGGCAAGGGGGTGTGGAGGCTTTTGGCAGCTGTGCAAAAGGCTGATGTGAAACTATGAGAACATGAACATTTCTAGGGTTGAGTTATTTAAAACACACATTTTTGAAAGTGAATTGAATTCCATGCTTGCAAAAGATAAATATAATGCTAACACAACAGATCAGAGACTGCAGTCTGGTATTCATTGCTTGAACACAAGTCAGAATGGCTCTTTAAACCTTCCCACAGCATCTGCAGCCATCAAACCTCCACCAAGGTCTGGAAGGATTACTTGTGGAGGGTGAGAGCTTAGCTCATTTCCTCTGCCCTTGCAGGCCTTGGTCTTTCTGTTGAGGCTGCTGCTTATGTGATAGCCTGAACAGCTGGTGTGTAATGGGAATAATCTTGAGGAATTCAAATTGGGGACTTAGATACGGAGGGGCTTCCTCCTCTGCAGGAATTATTAGAGTTGCAGTGGTAAGAATGGAATTTTGGGGGTTGTCTCTGAAAAGAGAAAGGAGAAGGGCAACGTGGAGGCAGAGAAGGAAGTGTGGCACCTTATGGCCACCTTGGGTCTCCCGGGCTGCAGTGCTGGTGGGTTGAGGTGAGCAGCAGCCTCAACCCACTGATAACACTCAGCAGTGTCGTGGTGGCTCAGTGGAGCAGAAGTGAAGGCAAACTGCAGGCAAAGCTGGGCAAAAGGCTGTGCTCAGTGAGCCTTCCTATCCTCCAGGATCAGGGGTGGGCACAGGAAGATTATAATCACCATCACTCCCACTCAGGGCATTTTTGAGCTGTGTATTCCCCTATTCATGCATAAAGCAAAAGCACAGGGAAGGAGGCAGACAGAGAAAAAATTGACCAGGGAGAAGGTGGCTGAAATGGAGATTTGTCTCTCAGAATGCAGAGCTAAATTAATGGACTGTATTCCTAGAGTTGCAGAGGCATTTCATGGTTGCTCTATTTATATCCTTCTTTGGCACAGATGGACACCCAATGAGCAGTAGCTATCCTGGTGAGACCCAGGAGTGATGCTCTCTGTGCTTTTTACAGTAAGAGTTTCTCTGAGGCAACTCAGGCTGTTTTTCATGAAAACATTGGCATCTAATGGGACACAGATTACTGTACTGAACTGCCTACAGACTGGGTGCAGCTCCACCAAAGCTTGCAAGGGCTCTGAAGAGAGATGCTTTTCTTGTCTGCCCTAGTTTTGGGTCCCTGTTGATTTCAGTGCCTCAGGATCAGTCCCAGGGATTGAGGGGAGGGCATCCTTTCTCCCTGTGGTGAATCACGATGCCATTTTTCAGCATCAGCTCCCCAGCCATGGGTTGGACATGTTCTTTATGAGTTGTGATCATCACTGAACTCCCTGGTTGAAGCAAACGTGGTGAGAAAGGAAGTCAAATTGAGCCAGCCAAAGCCACAAGATTGATCCATCTCAGGGTCCCAGTGCAGGACTGAGGATTTCCTGGCCCTCTGGAGTCCTGTGCTCAGCTACAAAGACGCATTTCTCACATGATTAGTCATTGAATATCATTAATATCACTTCAAGATGAAAATGTGGAATGGCAGCAACTAGGTTTCATCACACCTTCACCACACACCCCTTGCCTTTGTTTCTCCTTTTCTATACATGTTTACCCTCAGATTCACAAAACCTTCCAAATCTTCCTGCATTTCCCCAAGCTGTCGTAGTGTGCAACACTTACTTCTGGGGGAGGATGCTGAAGTGTTTTAGCTCATGGCTAGCATGAAAAAATGTACTTCCCATGCAGAGCTTCCTGAGACAATACCCCAGTTTTTGGCCAGTCCCCCAGCATTATTTGGCCCCTTAGATGGGTGGGCAAGGGAGTGGGAATCTCCTGTTGCAGCCTGGTGCCTGTGCTGCTGCCAGCAGGGAAGCTCGCAGCTGGGGAGCGGGCTGGGCGCGCCTGAGCTGTGTGCTGTGGGTGTTTGGGCACTCGTTCACCGTGTTTGGGCTGCTCAGCGTCAGGGCCTTTATTGTGCCAGTTCTGCTACCTTTACAGGCTGTGCTACTTAAGCTAACAAAAAGTTTGTAAGGGAATAGGATATGAAACACATAAATAAAAGTATCGGGTATCCCTAAAACATGTGTGGATTAAGCTGGTGAAAAGGTGAAATTTCTCTTCCCTGTGAGTTAATGTCTGTTTTTCTTGGAAACTGTACTTTGAAGCCTGCCCCCCCTTTTGCTAAAGTGATAAAAGATACGTTTTCTTATCTGAATGCAATGACATTTAAAAAGGCTCCCTTTGTTGTTTCTAAACCTCCATGTCAACAGTTATACCTCTTATACAATTTTCTTCATATTTACTTAATATAACTCTACATTGTGTTGATATAAAACTAGACAGCATACTTTTAACTTCTCAGTACTTTTGTTGGATGAAAATCTTTACAATGCCAGACTAATCTTTCAGAACTGACAGCATATTGGCATGGCATGACAATTTAAATCCACATTGGAATATGTTTATCCATCACCTGGCATTACGATACTTTTTTTTTTTTACTTCTGGCTTCTAGACGCTGCAACTTTTGTTTCAAGCTGAGTGTTCTTAAAGGTCAGGTGTCTCACTTCTAACTCTTTGTTACAAAAAGGTTTTGAAAGTGCTTATTCATAGATATCAGGAAAGTATTTCTCAAAAGAAATAAGAAAAAACCCTTTGGACAAAACTTTTATTTTCTAGCCTTTGTTAGGTAATTCCTCTGTTAATAATTTACTTGTGAATTTGAACAGAAAAAGTTTATTCTATGACCATAAGCCTGAAAAATCAATTGTTATTTTCTAGCAAATACAAAAGGAGCTACTTTTTCAGGAAAAGAATCATTAGGATTAAGTGTTGTTTGGGTGAAAGGGAGGGAGACATCCTGGTGTGGGAAGAGAAACTAAATTAAAATCAAAATTCCTCCAACGCCCTTTTTTTCCACAGAAGTGACTAACAGCAGAAATAGTCTGAAATTCTTCAAAACTAAACCTGAGAGTCTCCACCCGGAGAGTGAGACACTTCCTGCATTTATTGGAAGACAACAAACACATGACATGCTTTGTTTCATTTAAAACTTGTTTGGAAAATGCCACACTTCCTGCTCTTCTGAGGCCACGTGAATATACAGTTTGCTAGCTGGATCTACCCATCAGTTCAAAGCTCCTTGTTAGAATGGTGATAATGTCCCACTGCCTGGCACCCCTCGTCATGAGCAGCAGAATGAATAAGCTGTGGTCAGAAAAAGACAGTAGGTTTAGCCTGTGACTAAATGGAAGAGAAGGAGCAATCATGATTGGTAATGAATGTTATATGAAAGATGCAGAAGGAAAAATCTGTGTTAAAAGGAAGATGCAGAAGGAAAAATCTGTGGGTGCCAGAGTTCATTGAAGAGTTTAACTCACTTTTGTTCTCTACTACTCCTGTGTTCTCATTCAGCTCCTGGAAAAAGAGCAGGCATACTGAGACTCTGTTACTTTAGCTTGTGACAGAGCAAAGCTAGGAATTTGCTTTTTCGTCTTCCTTCCCTATGAAGATTCAAGGTGCTGGGAATTACCTTGGGTACTAGTTTTGAAGAAACAACCTAGCTAAAAATCATCAACAAGCAGAATTTTCCTCAGAAACTACAGATTCATGATCACACAGAGAAGAATATGGGCAGAAAATTCTTAAAATGGAAAATATTATGTAGCTATCAACAAGGGTGAATACTGAAAAAAAAAATTAAAAGGAGAATACAATTCTTCCATTGCAATAGTATAAAGGGGGAAAACACAGCTATACAGGAAAGGATTTATCAGGTAAATTCCCATGCTATGAGCTGCCTAAAGATGAAGTCAGTGTTATTAGGATTTGTTTTGACAAGAGACAGTATGAAATTTACTCATCAATATAATAACAGAAAACAATTTGTATGTGTCACTTTTGCTCGCACATTTTCAGGGATAAATTCCTGCTGGATTCCTCTGCACTATGATTTCTGCTATCACTGTTGACCAAAAACAAACCAAAGCAAAGCTAAAATCCTGCTATTTACAACCAGCCTGGAAAAACACTATCAAAAGGAATTAGTCCTGGGTTTGAGTGTTCAGTTAAAACCTACATGTGAACAGAACCACAGATAGAAAAACCAATCAGCATCTATCCCATACCTCCGAGTGGTAGTCCTTGACCTTCAGCTCTTTTATGGGAAATTAACTTGGAACAGTTCAATGTCTTTAATGTGCCTCAACCAGCAACATCCTTGCTTCTGGCTTAAGATATTCTGAGTACTAATCTTAGAAGTAGCCCAGGGAACTCAATTATAGAAGTTTACATGAGCTGTGATTGTTTGATGAATGACAGTTCAGAGGAAAATAAATTCAAGTCGTGTGAACAGAAAAAGAGGCAAATGTTGCTGTTTTCTCATTGTCAGTGCTCCTGGAAAAGAGCAGGAATGGGTGTGTATACTCCAAGGAGGAAAACACCCAGAGAGGAAGGGAAAAAAGAGCAGAGATGACTTAATGGGATTTCAGGTCTTATTAAAAATGTCCTCTGGAAATAAACCATTCCAAAACAGTGATGGGCAAGCATGACAGGTTGAGAGTGGAAGGACCTCTCAGGTCACAGAGCCCACCTCCCTGAAAAGTCACAGCCACGATTTAGGGTGTATCAGACGTGCAGCCAGAGGTCAATTAGCAGCGAATAGCTCTCTGCAGCCATACTAAGAAACCACTGCAGCCAATGTCTGCTGAACTTAACAGTGCTCACTGCTGCAAAAGCGACCTGAACAACCTCAGCCTTCTAGGCTTGTCAGCTTTGAAGGGTATTTAACAGGTCATTCATTGCAGCAGTGGATTAGTGGAGGATGAAAAATGTATCATTTCAGCTCTTCTCTCCCAGCAGCAAGCAGCTGATGCCATGGCATGTTAAACATGTTTATTCAGGCAAACTGTGCTCCTTTTACTTTTGCTGAATAAGTGCAAGTTCCGCAACATATAAATGTTGCTGGCACACTGACTGCTGTGAAAGAAATGTGTATTGTTGTCTGGGATTGAATGGCTGTTTAACACAGTGGTGAAAACAGAGAGCTGTGGAAAAGTTCTTAGAGGTAATGGATTTTCAGTAGCCATTCTTTACTTCTCCTTTCTAGCTGCTCATGTTACACAGGGAGTGACATTTACATTAGTGATCAGCAAAGTGACCACCCGTCTAAAACCTTATTCAGCTGGGATCCTTCGAAGGGCGCACCCAGGTGTGCTGTGATAGTTCAGTGGGAGCCTTGACTTGCTGTGAAGTTTTTAATCACTCATTTCCAAGGGGTTTTGAAGGTAGGAGGTTCTGTGACTTCCCTGCATGCTGCACAAAGCCAGCTGTGGCTTATTCAGTGCTCTGGGTGCAAGGGGCAAACTCACCTCACCACTTGGACTCAGGAAAGGACAGGCTATTCCAGGTCCAGCAAAGACAGCTTTTTTTGCTGTTCTCCTCTTTCTTTTGCCTGGTTTGGACAATGGTTGTGATTTCAGAGTGGTATAATGATGATTTTCATCCAAGGCCTTTTATTCATACCTTCCTCAAAATTTGCTCCAAAGTACATCTCAGAAAGAAAATGTGTTTTCTGCAAGCAGTGTTAATATGTTACAGACTATTTAAAAACTGTTTATCCCAAAATCTCAAGGAATTTGCACATGATTTTCTACAACAACCTTTATTCATTCACCCACTTTCAAGTCAGTCTAATTATCATCAGTGACTTTGCAAAAGATTGCAGTTAACTCCATCTGTGGTGCTCATCATGTGTAGGCCACTGGAAATACACAATTTACAGTTCCTTCTCGGTGTCCGCTGTCTATGTCAAGTCCATGGGGATCTCCTGGAAATTATTGTCAGATACATTGCATCTGTAAGAATGCATCTGTGAAGAACCTGAATGACCAGGAAAATGGAAGGGCTAATGGAAAATACAATAGTTATTTTTGCAGTTTGGAAAATCTCCTATGAGATATGTATTTTAACAATAGTTTTAATTTCATTTTATAGAAGGGAACAACCATAGAGGCAGGAAATTTGGAGATAGCTTCTGTGATGGTGTGGACACTTTAATCTTTTCTGCATCAATGGTGCTGATGAAATATTGAGATGATGGTGATGAGACAGCTCTTTACAGTCCAGTTTCACTGGGATTTCATGGCTTGCCCTTTCATTTTAAAATAGGAAGAAAAATTCCCCCCAAGAGTATGATTTTTCTGCTGATACCTGCTAATAAGAAGAAAAGCCCCTGGTATTGAGGGAACTTTTTGTGCATGTGAAAATTTGGATTCTCATGTCTCCAATAAGATTGAAGGGCACTCAGAAACTGCAGACCTGTACCCAGTATCAAATGAATAACATTTCTGGTAAAATCACAGCCTTCAGTGGCATGATAGGGAAGACCTTGTGCCCCAATATTTTCAGGCATCACTGCGTTAATGAGCTGCAATAGTACATGCCTTGGAGCTTGTGCTTGATTCCAGCCAGGACAAGGTCAATTTTTGCAGCAGCCAGGAAGAGCATGGTTAGGACCCAGAGATTTCTCTATGCCGCATTATATCATTGCCAGGGACAGTGGGAAGGGAGTCGCTTCCAAGGAGAAGTGTTTCCTTCTGGTCAAATGGAAGCATGGAAGGAGAGGTGGGGTGGTTCACTGGTTCCCAGCTGGAAGGAGCACTTGGAAAATGTTGCTTCCAGTCCAGAGGGAGAGGTTGAATAATGCCATTTCCAAGCTGTATGGAACAGTTGAGGTGGTGTGGCTGTGGTCAGGTCAAGCTCTGAAATGAGCACTTTTCAAGTGAATCACTCTCTCTTTTGTACACTTTGTTATGAATATTGTTGCTGTCAGTGTTTGTTTTCTCATCTCATTGCTGTTTCCAGTAAATTGTTCTTATCTAAACCCATGGCCTTTATGTGTTGTACCTCCAGTTCTCCCATGGTCTTTACCCATTGTACCTAAAGTTCTCCTCTATCCCACTTCAGGAAGAGGGGGAGAGAGCGAGCAGCAGCATGCTTTGGAGAGCACTAAACCGGGGAGCACCCCTTCTAAACCATGACAGCAAGCTTTGCCTGAGCTGTGCTTATGGTGCTGAAAGCCTCCTGACAGAAGGTGTGCAGGATGGCTGATGCCCTGGACTGACCCAGGAGCAAAGAAGAGGGAAGAGAAGGAAGAACAAGGAACTGTGTGGCTTTGACAGCAGGAGCTATGACAACTTGCCAGGCATGCTCCAGACTGGTCATCCTTTCAGCTCCAAAACATGGACAAAAACTGGACAGGATCCAGTAGCAGCAGTGAGGAGCTCTGCTTCTTGTCAGACAGTTTTCTGACCAGAAAGAAAAGCAAATGGCCCCTTGAAGGAAATTAATTTCTTTCCTAACTTGTCACCTCTTCAGAATCCCAAACCTTCCAGACAGCATCTCTGGAAGCAGAGCAAGTGGCAACACAGATTATGCTCATGAAAGCCAAATCCCATCCCAAAGCAGAGATTTTGGTCCCTGAAGGGAGTAGTCCCAGCATCTTCATGGAGTCCAGAGTAAAACCTCACAGTGTGTACTGGCTCTGGTGGCACACAGATGTAACAATCAAGGGCATCAGCATTAACTATGAGCAAAATTCTGTTTAAGTAGGTTCCCTCTTTAAAGAAATATTATCTTAATTTTGGTTGATTCCTAATTTCTCCATAGCTTGAAATGACCCAGGTTTATTTTCTTTTTTTTTTTAGGTAGATGCTCTTTTGTTCTGCCCAAAGACTTATTTTTGCAAGATAAAGAAGGCCTGATCAAACTTGCCTTGGCCTATGTCTGACTCACTTCTTTTGGGCTCTTTCCACTTTGGCAAAAGGCACACTGTAGACAGGAAAAGAGCTGGTCAGGTGTTTAATATGAGAGACATATTAAACCTTGCAGAACAACAGGGTGGTGAGAAGGAATCTGTGTGTTTAAGGAAGACCAGAGTGGTAGAACTGACACGCTGAAAGTGATACTTTTATGATGAATTTCTTTGAAAATTAATCAGTTGGGTAACACTTTTTGTTGTAACTGTTTAAATATTTGAATTCTTCAAGGCTTTTTGGTGTTCAGACATGGAGTAGGAACAATAGGGAAGAGGAAATAATATTAGCAAATGTTTTTCTCAGACTTTGATGCTGTGACAGAAAAGCTCATAAATGATCCATGGTCCATTGAACCTTTTCCAATACTACTTGTAACTTTTAATGACTATGAAGTGTACTCCATTGGCTCCAAAATGAAAATTGCTGAATAGAAAATTCTTTAATTCGGAAGGGAAAGAAAGTAATAATTCTACAGGGAGTCTCAATAAACTGAAAAGAGACAATAGAGAGGGAAGATTGTACAACGGTTCGTTTAGATGAATGTATATTATTTTTCTCAGAATGTATTGACTTTATTTCCAGTCTGGAATAGCTTCCTTTTAGAACATTAGTTTACCAAATGTACAAATCTATATCTTCACTGAAGATGTCTTTCCATATAAAGTGCTTAAAAAAAAGTATTCAGTATTTTATTATTCCATATTAATACTTGACAGTTACTGCTGAGAAGTAGCATTCAGATAAATAACTTATATATTACATGTAGAATCTCCATGGAAGAAAAAATGGTTAAAGTCTGTACTGAGAAAGACTTTTCTGATGACAAGGGATTAAGTCATTCCATCTAAAAGATTTCTTGGCCTTGGCTCTGGACATGACACCGTAAAAAACCAGTCTGTTTCTTGAGAGTTTTTTTCCCCACTCTACTCTTGCACTGAAGCAGAACCTTGTCAACATAGGAGTTTGCATCATTAACATGAGTGTTGGGTTTCCTGAAATATAACAGAAGGGAGTGGTGTCAATGGGAGAGCAAGAGATGAGTGGTGAAGGCAAGGCATGGCTTCTATGGTATTTGCTGAAACAAATGCAAGCAAGAAAGAGACAGCTTGCTTACTCAATGTAGCAGAGCCATGTGTTTTTGTTCCTGCCAGACACCTGGTGATTATGTATCTTTACTAATCCTTTGAGACCAAATTGTGTTGAGCATGTCAATGAGAGTGTATGGATGCAGGTTCTACTTGATAGTGAGTTTTCTGCCTTTGTTTTGTTTGCTTTTCAGAATAAGAAAGAATGTCTGAGCTCTCAAAAGATACTTTCTACTATGCAGTATAATATGTGCTAGTGAAAAACTGTACTAATGCTCATAATGTCTTTCTGTAGTGTCTCTCTCAAGGCTGATATTTTTTGCTTGCATAAATTCCCATCACTCTTTTAAAGGGAAAACCTTTTACCCCTCCGACCTTAGAACTGGCCTTTAAAACAGCTCCTCAGCCATTGTTAGTGCTGTTATTTTTTCTGCTAGGTCTGCTCTTAATTTTCAATATTTCATTTGTGAGTGACTATTCCAGGGTATGATACAACCAGAACTCCACGAAGTTACCATCTGTCAGCTGAGACACTGCAGTGTCCATGGACATGTTCCTGGTTTGCCCCTGTTGCACTCTAATTGGACATAACCTGCACTGTCTCCATTGCTCCTTACTTGTGGTGTGGTGCTCCACCTGGGCAGTGTCTCCCCGATATCCTTCAACTCCTTTGGTCTCGTCTAGTAATACCTCAGGGTGATCCAGAAAGCAAGCGCTTTCAGTTCTCATAGATTTCTCCCCTTTTCCATTTGGGTGTGCACAGTCACAGTTTCAGACAGTAATTGCCAAGGTGCCCTTGTGAAACAGGCAGACACAACCACGTGTCATCTGCACCAGCTAGGTAAGTAAATGACAGACCTGTCACAGTGGTAAACGTTGTAGCTGGGCAAACAGTGTGAAAAATCCCTTCTGCGATGAGGTGTTTGAAAGTTAAATTCTTTGGCTTTATCCATGCCAAATTTGTAGTATATTTGTAGTATATACTCTGTAGTATATTTTTTCCTCCTATGGATATTCTACTCATCAAATTTTATTGGCATACCTGTAGGTGTGGAGAAAACTGTATATGTAAATATGCACTGAGACTGAATTTTCAATGAGTAGAAGCACTTAGGTGAGTTGTAGGTGCTGGATCATTCAATTCCTAAGTGTCAGATCCTCAGGAGCGTCTGCCTGGTGCCTTGTACGTTTCAAGGGAAGGCAATGTTTATGAAAGCAGCTCAGGGCCTGTCTTTTAGCTCCTCGGTACTTTGACTAGTGCATGTCAATATGATTCTGAAGAACAAAAAGATTGTCAGGCTACTAGACCTGCAAGTCATCTTATATCTCAAATTGTTTCTGCTCCAGTCAAATCAAAAGAGTAAGAAAAGGCATGAGAGAACTCCTTGAACTTGTGGTAACTCCTGCTAGTATCCAGCTGTGCCACTTGAAAGTGTTTACTTTGTGGTATGTGCTTTTTCTCCCTGGAAACTTGTCAAGCGGCAAAGTAGGGTTTCTGCTTTCTAGTGTAAGAATTTTTTGGGTGATTAAATCAAACCCTGTCACTCACTTTTCTTTCAGAACATTATTATAATAAACAGTTTTTCCAAGACAGAATTTTGATGGTAAGCCACCTTATCCATCAGCTAAAAAACCCAAAACACCCAGGTTTAAAAGCTTGTGATTTGGCTTAAAAAACATGCAAGAATGAGAGACCTTCAAAAACATTAAAGTAAAACCTAATGGACTAACTGTATGTTGCTTTATTTTAAAAATTATTTGCTCTTTTTTATCTTGAAACTGCAGCCTAGTCCTCTTCCACAACACATTTTTTGTGATGTAAAGATGCCGTATTGCTTCATGCACGAAAGTCCCTGATATTGCAGCTAACATCTAGGGTATTGGCTTGGACTTGCTCTGCCATAATTGATTTACTGCCTCGGGTGAGAAACCACAAGGAACAGCCTCTAAGCATAATTATGACCAATTGCACCTGCACTCCTCAAAGCAAATGCTACCAAAATCTCAACTCAGCATAATTCTACTCTCTGTGGTCCCTAAAAAGAACAAATCACTGAACGACTCCATGGAAAGAATTTTATTTCTTACAGGAAATCAACATTTTTCATAAACTGCTCCACAGTTCAGGGAAATATGGGAGCCCAAAAATTAAAGATACCGTGTGAGGCAGTGGGCTTGAGCTATGCTGTCTCATTTGTCTCACTGTGGTCACACCTCAGTTGCTCAGAGGAGCCTTTGGAAGTGTAACAGGACCCTTCGCTGTGATGTAAAGTCTATCATGTTCAAGCAGAGTAGATATATCAAAAGGTAATTTTTTCTCAATTTTTAAAAAAAATATTTTAAGAAATGTTTTGAATTGCAAGGCAACTAATTTTGTTTGCTAACCCAAATCTGTATCCTTTTGTGCCTTTTGGGACAGTGGTGGTTACATTTTCTAAGAATGCTTTTCCAGATTCAAAATGTAGCTTATATTTGCTTACATTTAATTGCAAAATTCACTGTGCTGTTTGCTTAAATTTGTTTGAAAGTAAGTAAGGAGCACACATTGCAGTTAAGTACTATTTGTTACAAATGTCATTAAAAAGTTTTGTTGAAATATGTCTTGCAGGAAACAGGACATATTCTTTCTTTTTCAATGAAACACAAATCTTCCTCAAAATACTTGTTAATCTTAGAGAAACAAAGCATCATCTCCTGCCAAAATACATTTATTTCCTGAATTTTTGATACCTGGAGAAACATCTTTTTGAAAAAGATGAAAGCACTGAAAAAATCCAGGCAGATGTAATGTTTTTTTTGGGGGGGGGGTGATGGGATTGTGGGGTGGGGCAGGTATAAGGAAAAATAGAGTTTTATGAACAGCTGTATTTCTTACAGACCTACATAATAAATCAGCATTTGTCAGTAATCAAAAGAGAAAAAGAAAATATCAGGTACCAGGCATCTTCTAGTTTCAAGCTTCCATGGGATTATTATAAGCAACAGCAAGCAAAAATATAGCTGAAATGTATTAACATATCTGAGGACCCTTCTTAAGGGAAAAACAAACCCTAGCCTTCTCTTTGTATTTTGCTTTTCACTCTTGGCTAAGGCAAACTCAGAAAAGCCTTGTTTGCCCGTTCTGGCCGCTCCTTCAGGTAGTGTGTGTGAATCCAGGGCTCCTCAGGCCAAGGAGAGCGCTCGGGATGTTTCAGTGGGAATTCAGGGAGAAGCACAGAGCTGAGGATGGGCTGGGCTGGCCCCGGCTTGCCCAAGCTTGGCACAGCCCGTGCGCGGTGCTGCGCTCGCCCAGCTCGGGAGGCTGCACTGGAGCACTCTGTACCTTCCTGGTTTTCCTTGCCTCTCTGGAGACCTGCAACAGCTTTTGCCTGCCCCTACAAATTGCAAGCCAGCTTCATCTTCTATGGTGTTCCACCTGTGTTTTGCTGCTGACAATTGTCTGTGTGCCAGTGAAGATGCCTGAATACGTTGTGCCAAATTTTCAGCTGGATATTGCCATGTAGTTCAATTTTCACTCAGAAAATGATGCTTTTGCTTTAGAGTTCTTCTGACATCTTCTTACAGCATTTTTCTGAGCTGCTTCTACATTTCTGCTGATGCCTTCAGCACACAGGTGTATCACAAGGACTTTATGCTGGCTGAACATAATAAAAATATGTTTAAATTAGGGATACCTTTTCCAGCAGAAAATGTGGTAAAAAAGCCCCCAGCCTAAACAATGCAATACTAAAAGAGGAAATGTATTTAACCTGAGGTTAATTTTAACTTCTGAAATCTATCTTAATCTCTTCCAATTTGCAAGTGGTATCCTGTTGTTGTTGTGACACTTTTTTTTTGTTTGTTTGTGTTTTTGTTTGTTTGTTTGAACTTTGTTTTGTGCGAGGTTTGGAAAGAAGGTGAATAGAAAATCAGCGATTCCAAGATTCGGTTGTGTTTGTGAGTGCCCTCCACTGACATTGAAAGCCTGGGCAATGTCTGACAGGGCTTGACATAGTGAAGTCCATGTTTTATTGTATATTTTGTTGTATATTTTGTTCTGTGTTTTGTTGTACTGGCTGCATGAGGATGACTTTATCTGCTACAGAGAAGAAATCCAGATTTACTTCATAACAGTACTTTCAAGCATGTACCTGACAATCTGTTGATTCTAATCCAAGATCCCAGAAGTTGTTCTGCTGGAGTGTTTACCTAGGGTAGCAAGGAATGTGACTAAAGTTATTACATTTTTGGATCTGAGTGGCAATTTGTATGCATCTGATGTATTGTCTCCCTCTTGTCTCTTGCTCCTCAATGTGTATATGACTTAATGAACCATACTCTCTTGTGTAGTTCATTAAGTCAGATATGACCATGAACTTACTCTCTTGTGATAATCACAGAATCATAGAATGGCTTGGATTGCAAGGGGTCTTAAAGAGATCCACCCACCCTGCCCCTCAAGGCAAGAACTTCTTTCACTTGACCAGGTTGTTCAGAACCCCATCCAGAAAAAAAAAAGTCAGGAATTGCTGCGGGAAAACCATTCAGCAGCCCAGCATTGTGCTTTTCTTCCTCAAGCAATCCTTATCAGCTGTAATACCAGATTGCCATCCTTGTCAGGCAGCCACTCTAGGGCCCAGTTGGCAGTGGCCTGCTGCACAGCCCAGGAGAAAAACCACCAAAATAATTTCCCATGAACTCCAGCTGAACCTAGTAAAATATGGGCCACTCTGCATGCTGCAGTAAATGAATGTGACCTCCATTTATCTTTCATAATATCAATATTTTCTGTGGTTTAAGGCATTCATTGCTTCCTTTTGCTGTCAAGGAAATGAAGGAAATACATTTCAGTAGCACTTTACAGAATGTACTTACCTTCAGTCATTGCTGTAAATATGCAGTGATCATATTTTCCCTGTGAAAAATAAATCAGAATGCTTTGGCAGGTAGCTCACTCGAGTCTCAGCTGAAGTTATGACTAGTGTCAGTTTTTCCCTTGTTAGTAAACTTCTTTGCTACATCACATTTTTAATGCGTTTGACTATTTCACAGTTATAGTTAATGATGTGTTGGAATAAAATCAAGGTCTGCTGAGTTTAGAACAGCATGGCTCCCATAAATCACAGTGGGATTTGTAGAGAGCCCTACCTTTACAGTATCTAAAGTCCTGAACACAAGAAAGAACGAAGGATTGGAGGTGTCAGTCATTGGCATACAATGACAAAACAAAAAAATGAAACATGATTGTATGTCACCTAGGGAGAGCAAGAAGAAAGATAATAAAGAAAGACCACAGAACCAGCATGTGGAAAATAACTTAAAAGTCAAGCACACCTAGAAGAACAGTTTTTAAAGTGGAAAGGAGCAAAAGAAGACCAAAGAAAGGTATGAGCATGCCAAGAAGCCTGTTGCAGTAGAAACAAGACCAGCTGCGGGTCTCAAGCGCTGCAGGGGTACATAGACACAAAGATACTCACTCACATGTTCTGGGGATTACTTCAGACCTTTGGTCTCAATTTTCTGGGATGAGGCTGAGAAACAAGTCATCAAAGTATCAAGGCCTCCTTAGGACTGCTTAGGAAATGTATAGCCTTTAGTGGTAGCTGTGACTTTCAAAGTGAGGTTGGTGCCAAAGGCAAGCACTAACACCCCTGGCTAGATGGCCTTGAGGTTGCTTGCCTGCTGTTGACCCTTTACAAGTCCCAGAGATCCAGAAGTTGCTTCCAAACTTGAGTCTTGGAAAGACCTCTTGCTTAGGTCTCTGGCTGATGCAGACAAAGCCAATGCACAGCCCTGCTGAGACTCCTGGCTTAGCAGTTTTTGGTGCACAAAAAACGTACAGGAGCTCTCTCAGAGGCTGCTGGCTCCACACTCACTAGTGATTAAAACAGATCAAAACAGAAGGCAGTCGTCATGTGAGATAATTGTGCTGGGATGGGACATGGAATGTGGAAAGAAATTAATACTACAGGTGTTTGTGTACTTGAGGCATATTTAAATGTGCTTATATAAATCAGGAGAGGTGTAAGGAGAATTGTGGAAAGGAAGTATCCTGCTGCCTCTTCTCACTCACTCTCCTCTTTCTCCTGTGTTCTACATCTCCACTGAGGGCTTTGCCATGTCAGCCAGACAAATGTTACCATATGGTAGTCTGCATAAGGCCTTTTTTTTGGTTCCTACTCCTTCTCCCTCTTTTGAGTCTGTCACCACCCCTTTCTCCTTCTGAGAACATCATTTCATCTTCCTCTCTTTGTCTTCTGCCTCTGTCACAGCTTCCTTTCAGCATGCTACTGCCACAAATCCTTTTCTCAATTTTTGCTTTCATTTTTCAACCACCAAAAAATGTCATCCATGGAATGTCTTGATGCTTCCCCAGCCTGTCTGGCGCTGGGGGAGAGCCACATCAACTTTGCAAGTGTGGAGAGTTTTCTTGCACTGTTGCTCCCTCCCATGATCCCCATAGGGATCAGCTCACCCTCTGCACATTCTGCAGGAATCTCAGAGGGAGTCCCTAACCTGTTCTACTTTCTTGGCTCCTGTGCCATGGTGAGCACTGCTGTGTGGAAGTACAAAGCACATGGTGACAGTGACGGCTGTAGTAAGGGAGTGGCTGGAGAAAAAGCACCCAGGTGAAAACTGCTCCTTTATCACATTGCTGCAGTGAAGCCTTGAACCAGAAAATACATGGTGAACTGGCTAATTTGAATGAAACTGGTTTAAGTGGGTTTAGATTTCAACTAAAAATATTCACTCAGCCTTGGCCACAATCCTTCATATTGTGTCTGTAGAGTTTATGGGAACACAAAGTTAATTGCTTGTGTGTTTCCAGAACTTCTATGGTATTTAATTTAAGATAACACATGAGGAAGTGTGTTTGCAGTTGAACTTAAGTTCTTTTTTACCTCCTCAGTTTATAGTACACAAATGTTATTTTTACAACAAATTCTTCCTGGTCACTACACAGTAACTGACAGATCTGGTGCAGACTGAATACAGAGGTTGCTCCTCTTGACGTCAGTCACTCTCCAGCTGGCACACTGCTCTGATATCCTTGCTTCCTGCAGTATAACTATTCTGAGGGAAAGCAGGAGGCTGTAATGCTGGGGCTACTGATTTGACATCATTATCTGTAACACATGGTTGCATATTAAAGAAAAGCATGGCCATAAGCAATCAAAACAGAGAGACTTATGTGCTAGTGGATTTAGGAAAAACTGTGCAGAATGCTCTTTGATTTAAATACAACGAGTCTACCAAAGTGACAGTCCTGCTTCACCTCTCTGAACTAATAACATCAGCTTTGCTAGGACCACGGTATGATTTTGGTTGTTTTAAAAAGGTACCATATCAATGATGAAAGTGAATAGTCTGACAGTGTAGCTAACCTGTGCAATGAAAGTAATCCCAACCAACCTCCAAAACTTGGAAAGAGTGAAGAAAGAGAAGCAATATTTGTGGTTGATCTTGAAAAAAAGGAGATAAAATGAGATGAGTTTAGGTCCATCTGATTATTTGCTGAAATCTGGTCAAGACCCTTGGGCTGTAAGACTGTTTAGGAAGAGTAGAAGGACCACCTTAGAGGTGGGGTATCCCAGAAAAGTTACTGCAAACCTTCGAGTATGACCTAAGGATTACTTGTTTATACTTCTGTGAGAGTAACACCTAAGATGTCAGGCAATATGCATTAGCTGTGCCTTTACCTGTGTTTCTTGTCAAGAAGGTTTGGGCTTTTGTACTCCATAGGTTGCCCAGAGAGGTTGATGATGAAATCTCTGTTACTGGAGGTACAACAAGCTTGGTAGGGCCAAGCAGTCTGACTTCACTTCAAAACTGGCCCTGCTTTGAGCAGAGAATCGGATCACAAGCATCCAAGGTTCCATCCAATCTATATGTCTCTCTATATGTCCATCCAATTCTATGTCTCTCTATATTGGCCCTACCTACTTTCTGATGTAGGGTTTCAAGAATAAAGCCAACCCACCAATCAAACACACAAACAAATGAACAATTCCACATTAAAAATAGCATTGGGGTATTCTTAGAATTAGTTTTTATTGTGCTAAATTATTTATTTGTCTTAACTGTGGAAAATTTCAATGCACAGTTACGTCTGGCTTCTATCACATTGAAATTTTGTATTTAAAAAATATAAACTATGAATTAGCAGGTTTGAAAATTGTGTAAGAATTCCTAACAGAGATGAAATACATATTGTTTATTAATTGTTGGTATTGGTTATCTTTTTAAAACAGATGCATGGTAATATAAAATGTTTGCTTCTTCCCCTTTCCACTGGTGTACGAAGCAGAAAAGCAGCAGCTGAATTTACTGAGTTAGTACCTCTGTCCATGCAGTACCTTCAAAATCTGGAAGGAGTGTCTTCAGCCAGGAGAGGAAAGGGAGGCATTGGTTTTTTCATTGGTACAACCCCTAGAGCATACCTTGACAATCACTTTCTTGCCTATTGGACAGAAAATATTGAAGGCCAAGGAGCCTTCTGACCGAGATCTGTAACAATGCTTAACTAGTTTATTGATAGTGGTTGAAGCTGACTCTTGCTTTTTCAATCTCTGCCATGAGTCTTCAAAAGGTAATATTATTTCTTTTTCTTCCTGTGCATTTGGTAAGGGAATCCATATGTCTCAGGTCCTGTGTTTTCCAACTACCCTTAAACATAGTCCTTGAGGAATAAGTATCTACTGTGTGAGGGAAAATTTAAAAGGTCTTGAAACTTTTTGAGGAAGCTGCTTATATTTCTTTTAACTTGTTCATCTGCAGTTGCCTCCTCTCCTTTGACATGCCTGACCAACAATAGTTTTCAGTCATGGTGGTTAATCACTCTTTAAACACCAAGCTCCCCAAAATGGAAACAGTTTAGCTTTAAAAATATCCTATACAAACCTTCAGTTCTGTCATTATCTCTTTTGTCCATCACCCCCTCCTACAAGATGGATCCAAATGATATTGCTTGGGATGGGTGCAGCTCTCATTACAGACTTTTCAGTCCTGGTTTCTCCATTTCCATGTCAAGCTTATGAACATGTGTATTTGCCGCCTGGGGGTGTTATAAATCCCCAACCCCGAGCAGAGCCAGGAGGTAGCTCAACCCTATTGTTTCACAGGGAATTAGAAAGCTCACATTAAGAGCATGTACTTATCTTAAAGAGGTCAACTGCAAGTTGTGACTGCTGATGGTATTGGAAACAGCGGTTAAAATGCATTTCATGTTATGGAGAAGAAAAACAGCAAGCATAATGCAAGTGTAGACAGATCGCCTTTTCTTCACTGAAGTATCTATTACCTCTGGACAGACTACTTAAGAAAACTTTAAATCTAACCTATGGTCTCATATTACCTTTAAAAGGAAAAATAAACTCTGGAAAGTAACATAAAACAGTCTCTAATCAAAACTATTTTATCATAGTCAAACAACTCAAAGTGGTTAACAAAAGCTTTTCATTTCACTTAATGATGACAAGCAGAAAGTACAGGTTTGTTCTTGGAAGGGTAGAAGGTAACTAACAAAACCCACAGGTGACAAAGGAAGTTTGTCAGACACAAACTGGGAATTGTTTTATGAACTGTTCCAAGCAGAACTTTAATCACCTGACTCATTGGTTAGCCCTGAGGACTCTGTTTTGCCCAAGCATATTTTCCGATACGTGTTTAAAGTCAGAATTTTGTTTAACTTTTAACCTCAACAAAAGCAATCTGTACTACAACAGTTCCATCAAGTTCCTGGAGAGATGTCAGGAGATTGCTTGCCCACAGTGGGATCAGCATTCTACATTTTCTGCAATGTATAATAAAGAAAGAGAAGAAGCCAAGAAATTGCAACATTCAGTCTTTAGTCTGTGTTCCACATAGTCTGTCTTGTTAAGCATTTCCTCTGAAGAGAGTTTTCATGTTACCACATGTATTATCCTCTGCCTCCTCTTTCAGGAAGCTGTCCATCATAACAGCCTTTTGCCACATTTTTCCAAGATAACAAAATTTGCTACAATATCCATGGCCTTCTAACTTTGTTAGCATTTTATTTGTGCTCCTTACATCTGATATCATCAGTCAAATAATGCAAAATGAAGACATATTTCTTACTGCACACTCACCACTCCCTCACTTTTTTTATTTGTAAGTTAATTTATTTTCCCTGTGTTTCTACCTTCGGTGCAGGAGGTATGGGTGATGTAATGGGTGCTGGTCTTGTGATGAAAGCAGGTTTTCACCACAAAGTGTTTTTTCTCCACCCGTGGTTTCATGACAGCCTGTCCTCATAGATTTTGGTTTCTCATCAGCTGGAGCTCTGCTGAGTGTGTTTCACAGTGGTACTCGTCTCTCCATCCTACCTGTTGATGGTTAGGATTTAGCACTGGGGACAGGGAATAAATTTGCAATGTCACATTGAGACACAGTGATCCATCATTGCAGTGCTGTCATTCATGGCCCTGCAAAACTCGTTTGTAAAATACTTCCAAGATTTACTTCTGGGAAGCCTTCAGCTCATTTTCATAACCTTCTTTCACACAGAATCACACAGAATCACTAGCTTGGAAGGGACCCTCAAGATCATCAATTCCAACCCATGCCCTAACACCTCAACTGAACCGTGGCACCGAGTGCCACATCCAGTCTTTTTTTAAACACATCCAGAGATGGTGACTCCACCACCTCCCCGGGCAAACCATTCCAGTACTTTATCACCCTTTCTGTAAAAGATATTTTCCTAATATCCAACCTGTATTTCCCTTGGCGCAGCTTGAGACTGTGTCCTCTGCTTCTGTCAGTTGCTGCCTGGAGAAAGAGACCAACCCCACCTGGCTACAGCCACCTTTCAGGGAGTTGCAGAGAGTGATAAGGTCATCTCTGAGTCTCCTTTTCTCCAGGCTAAACACCCCCAGCTCCCTCAGTCGTTCCTCACAGGGTTTGTGTTCCAAGCCCCTCACCAGCCTCGCTGCCCTCCTCTGGATGTGCTCAAGTGTCTCAATGTCCTTCCCAAACTGAGGGGCCAGAACTGGACACAGCACTCGAGGTGTGGCCTCACCAGTGCTGAGTGCAGGGGAAGGGTGACCTCCCTGCTCCTGCTGGCCACACTATTCCTGACACAGGCCAGGATGCCCTTGGCCTTCTTGGCCACCAGGGCACACTGCTGGCTCATGTCCACTTGGCTGTCACCAGCACCCCCGGGTCCCTTTCCAGCCACACCGTCCCCAGCCTATAACGCTGCAGGGGGTTATGGTGACCAAAATGGCACTTGGACTTGTTAAACATCATCTTCTTGGACTCTGCCCATCCATCCAACCATTCCAGGTCTCTCTGCAGAGCCCTCCTTCCTTCCAACAGATTGACACACGATCCTAGCTTAGTGTCATAGGCAAATTTACTAATGAAAGACTCAATCTCCTCATCCATTTTTTTGCTCTAGATTTTTGTTTGTCTCTGTCTGTATCCTCGTTTTGGCCAGAACAGAGTTAATTTTTCCATTTTAGCTATGAGGGGGTGGATCCTGGAGCTGCATGGGTCTGTCTACATCATTATTCCATACCATGCACATCACTGGCGGGGGGAGGGGGTTGGAAGTGTGTGTGGGTGTGTATGGAACTAAGGGATTCTCACTTTGGAGAAGATGAGTGTGGTTTCTGGTTGTGAGCAAATGTGGTGGGCACAGGGTCCATCCACCATTGTCCATTGTCTTAGGTTGGTAACGCAAATCACTTTCTCCTTTGTACACTGCTGTTATTACTATTGTTGCTGTTACTGTTTGGTTTTTCATCTCATTGCTGTTTCCAGCAAATTGTTCTTATCTGAACCCATAATCAAATCATCCACCTTTTGTGTCTCCCACTGGAGCAGTGAGAGTAAATGTCTGCAGTGGGGTAAAGACGGAACGTGGATGGAGCCCTTCTCTGCTGCACTGCACAAACTGTCCTCAGGTAAAAGACATCTTCCCTTGCCTTGGTTCCTGCCTTGCTGAGTGGTTCCATGCTTCCTGTCCATGACCAGCAAAGGCTATTGTCACTGGCCAGCAGTCTGTGAATAACTGAATAACTGTTCTGTGAAAAGGATGCAGTTTGTGATGGTAGAGGTCTTTCCAATGTCAGACAATGCCTGTCATTGCTGCTCTATATTCCCACTGTCTCCATCTATAGCTTGTCTGTCTCCACATTTTCCTTCACAGGTCCATTTTTAGTTCATGTGGAGAACCTACGGTTTTCCAGTTTGATGTGTTCTTGTGGAAGTCTGAATATCATGAGTTAAGGGCTTTTATACAGAATGTTGTGCTTATTTATCTTCTATGTAGGGACACTAACCTATATGGTCTTTTCCCTCTGCTGGTGTGATATACTTGTGAACCAGACAAGGAATCCTCCAGTATCTGCCCATTCCAGTAAAATGTAAATTGATAGAATTGTATATTTGCAAATCCTTGCCTCATACAAGTTTGTCCACAAATTCTCGCTAGCCCATCATTTACACCCTTTGTCTTTTATTTATGTATTTCCTTCTGCAGAATTGCAGGGACCCATTCCCTTTGTGATTTCTACTCCTCTCTGTAGTGTTATTCTTGTGAATTAAGGGAGTGCCAGATTTGCTTAGGTTTAGCAGTTTGGTATAATAACATAAACACTCTAGTCTGATCTAGAGTTCCTTGCTGCATGGAGAGAAGTCCGCTGAAGCACTATCCTTGGAACAAAGCTGAATCCTTTGTTTTTCCTCCTAGAGAAGAGCTGGGTCCTGTGGAATTTGCTTGTTGCAGAAGTCAGTCATTTTTATACAGTTTGGCAATGTACAGGCTTATAGTTTTGTCAGACGCTTGATTATAAGTCTTGAAAAGTCACCTCCTGAAAACAGCATTTTTTTTGGTGTTTAAAATATGTCCAGAGCTCTTCTAGGAAGTAATTGATTCTTATAGCTGGCTGCTGATGAAAGGCACTGTTGTAGCATAAGTGGTGGCCTGTGTAGATTATGATTAAGATGCAGACTGCTCTGTTTTGGGATTTCACTTTTACTGAGACGCACAATCATTTTGCAGCTGTTTTGGTGCAAGCTGAAGAACGTGCAGCTGCTGAATACATTATATTTCATGTCCAAGAGCTGGTGTGATTATGGTTTAAATTTTGGATTTTTTTTGTTCCGTGTTCTCAGTTTTGAATTTCATGTATCAGCAAGAATGAACCTGTTTCTAACTCCATGTCCAGTCCTAGGTGCAGACCAAGAGAAAGCAACCTCAGTGTATGGCATAGATTCTACTTCTTTGTCTCATGCACACAGTCCTTTGCAACCTTGAAAAGTGTTTTGGGATTTCTGGCTATTACTACGTGCACGTCTGATCGGAAGATTTTAAGGTGGTATAATGATGACCAAAAATGATCCCAACCAAAAGAGACTCAAAAAACAATTGTAAAAGGGGCAGTTATAGAAAAGTAAGTTTTTCAGTTCTCAATCAGCAGCACCAACAGTCTTCACAATCTGAGCAAAAATAGGTTTGGTTACCTCACCCTAGTTTCCAATGAACAGGTGTCAGTGTCCATGCAGAGTTAGCAGTAATTGGTGTGTCTGAGGCAGCCCCAGGAGGGTCAGGATTAAATACCCAGGCTCAGATTTATGCACTTCCCCCTGCAGCTGGTTCAGTGAGCTCCAGATGAAGGTCCAAGGTAGGGCCAAGACTAACAGAAAGGCACCATGTTTCCTGCTTTGAAAGTAGATGCTTTCCAGCACTGTTAATCCACTGTCAGATGCTGCACCTAAATTCAAAAGCCTAGTGGAGAAAGTCTTTTGGTGGAGTTGGATATGTCACATGCTTCACTCTATTTCTGACACTTTCATCGATAATCAGAGAAAATTCCATCAGGTTTCTCAAGGCTTAAATTAAGTTCTGCTTACAAGTTAAAAAGATTTTTAAAAAGTTATGCCGAATATTATTCTGTGCTGAGAAAAAGGAATAAATGTTTAAATAAGTTTTCTGCAATTCTTTAGGTTTTAATTAGAAAAATGTGATTATTTTTGTCATTAGTGAAGTCTACTCTCTTCGGCCTCCTGAAGATAGTTAAGTTATCCTGTTGTCATGAAACAGGATAGTTTAATGGCAAAAATCAGACTTGACTGGGTTTCTTGTGGCAGGTATTTATAATACTGTTTAGAGAATATTTTTCCTTAGCCAAAGCTCACAATTTGCTTGCAAAGTTTTCTGGAGACTTAAATGTCAGTGTTCTATGATGACTTCTCAGGAGACCTGATTACTGTCACAGAACTCTCAGCTCAGAGGCTCTTGCTGTTCACCCACAGATGATTAACTCATGATGGGAGACAGCCTAGGATATGCAAGGTACTGCAATGCATGGCAAGGTCCATTTTCCTACTGACTTGTCTGGGCACAGACATAGGACCTGAACCCAAAAGCAGGGCAAAGGTCGAGGCAATTGAATTATTTTAAAAGGCAGCCGACTGAAGTATTCAGAAAATGATTTTGGCAACTGAGCTTCTGCCTGCTTCTGCTTCTGAAGACCTTTGTTTCCACCACACACAACAGACTGGATTGCTGCCTGTTGCCAGATTTCTGCCAATTCTGGGAAAACATGAAGCTGAATCAAGGACCTAGTTATAATTTAGGGAGAAAAATTCCCTAAATTACATTTCTCAGCAGACAATCCTGATGCTGCAGTCAGTGTCTGGGACTACTTTGAAATATGTCAGCCAAGGAGAACAGTCTGAAGTATTTTTCCTAACCTCACTCCTCCGATCATCTCATTGACATTAATGTAGGGACATGGCAGAGGAATACTTTCCTGAAGGGGCTCTCACAGAGTATAAAAGGCAGCCTGATATTTCAGATGCTGCTTCTCAGAAACCATTTCACCTAAAAACATGATGTCAGCATCATATGCTAACAAATAATTCAAGAACACTGTAAGGGTTTTCGCCTGTGGTTGAAGGGAATGACTGATAGTAGAGAGTAGAAAAGAGAAGAAAAAAGAGACATGGATTTTGTCAGTTTCCTGTCTGAAATGACGGATGCTGTAAGAACATATTACCTTTTATTGCATGTATGTTTCTAATGGTTCTGTTTTCTGTTGTTGAGTGCGCTGAAAAGTGAAATCTCGTGTGTAACTCTAAAAATGGCCTTCTTTGTCAGTGCTGTCTTGATTATGTCAGCAGGCATGGGTCTGCTTCCCAGCAAATTGGACCTGATTACTGTACTTCTTTGGAAAAAACTGCATGGAGTTTTGGTGGCTGTGACAGCAGGGGGACTAACTGCATTCACTAGAGTCAAACATAAACGGTGCCTGAGGACTGATTCTTGGCTGCAAAGATAATCTGTGTAAGAAGTCCTCTCTCCAGTCTTGAAAGTGACATTGTCCCAGGTGAAGGAAACCCATGGGATTTTTTTGTTTGGTTTCTTTTTTTTTTTTTTCCTCCAGTTGAAGTGGTATTTAAAATCTGGGAGAAATTTATCTTAGATACTAATTTTTTTCAGATATTTTCATTCATACACTAAAAAGCCAACTATTTTTGAAGGCAAACATCTCCATCAGAAGTAGGAGAAGAGTGTATGAAGCTATTATCTTGTCACAGTGGTAAATGGGACAGCTTCTTGGCATAATGGAAAAGAGGAGTTGACAAAGAACTATTGTGTGGCATATTGTTCTGTGGGACTGAATCTAATATTCTGAAATGTGAGGCTATGGTTTGTGCGCTGGTGGGGATCTGGATGAGGAAACCATTCTTTTTTCAATGAGATCATATTCCCTTATTCCTCATATACCTCGCAGAGGAGATATGTGGGCAAATAAATCGCTGCTTGTAGAAGTGCATTTTTTGTTCAAGGTTTCTGCTTTCCTGAGTTTGGATAGGTATATTTTGTTGTATTATATCTATATATAAAACACTACTCCTACTATTATGTGGTGTCTCTCACAAATCCTATGTCTGTACATAGACACTCTTTGAAATAAAACTTTAATTAAAAATAAGAAATAAAATATTGTTTGATTATGAATAAAGTATCAGGTCAGTTTATTTCATCTGTGGCCAGAATAAGACTCCTTTGGGATTACTCCAGTCCTTAAAATACAGTTTTCCTATCCTATTCAAGGCATCTTACTAGATTCCTTGTTAAATGGAGAGATTGAATTTCATTGGGATTCCCAGTCTACTCTGACCTTTTTAAGTAAACCATAATAAAAAGCACAAGTAGAATCTGACACCATAAGGGTATGCCATATTTGGGCCAGCAGGTGATAGTCTTTGGTATTTGTGGGGACCATCAATCTGTCATTTCTCTGCACTGTATATGCCAGTATCAGAGACATTAGACAAACCAAAATGATCTCAAACTCTTTCAAATATTTGTAAAATTTGCCACCCTCTTAACTGTTTTTTAAAAATTAAAAAAATATTCTCCTGCCAACAAAGAATAATTTTTCTATTTCAAAGACCGAAGATTGATACCTTATCTGAGTCTGGCACAAGCACCTACTTCTTCTTAAACTGTTAAATATTTATTTGTTTCCATTCAAATGCCAGACATAATCTATTAGAGATTCTTCCAGACTTTGATGGCTGTGGAAGATCTTCATGACAATCATATCTCTTCCATGTTATGGCTAGGTTGTCATATGACATAATTTCATAGGTTTATTTTGGGTTTTGTCCTGCTTGTCCTGGAATTTGTTATAGTTTTGGCATGGATTTTAATAAAAGCAAAACTGGTCATTTTTTGTATTTCATGACAAGGCTGAAGCAAAAAGCATATCTGAAAGCAGAGACCAAAGCATTTAATGGTAAATGATAGCAGATTCATCACCAGGTTGGACACTTGAAATATGGCAGTCCACTTTGAAAAGTTACAAACCCCATTGCCTACCATTATTCTCTGCAGAGGATCTATTGCATCTGTCTGTCAGTTCACATGTAACTTGAATCTCCTGACACAAGGAAAAGGTAAAATAAAACGCTGTGTAAAAATCACTGTGGACTTGCAATGTACCCAAATATGATACTCTACTTCAAAGAATGCTGTTTGAACCAGACTACTGTTACTGACAAACATGTTATTAATGTTCAGCCATCCAATGCTTTTGATTAAAGAGAAAAATCCTGTAGCATTAGAGAAAACTATTTCTCTTTTCTCCCCCTTATGCTACAGTGAAGGAAAACTGCTTTTTATAAAAAAAAAGATTAATTGCACTTGCACTGTATTTTTATTCTCTTTGGAAATCAAGAAAAAAGAAACACTGACTTGACTTGATAGTATTTTATCTATAAATGACACAGAAAAATACTCCTTAGCTACAGCAGCTAAGTGAACAATACATAATGCTGCATGAAGCATTGCATTGAGAATCCCAGCTATGTCCCAGATGTCTTTAGAAAAAAAACCTAACCAAAAACCAAAATACAGAAAACAAGATTTGGCCCTGCTTGTCTTAACTAGAAGCCTTTAGAATGTTCTCAGTAATGGGGCTCATTTTTCCACAGATCCCTGATATTAAGTGCCAGATTTTCAAAAGTGTTTAGAGACCTCAGGAGATATAGAGATACTTCTGAATTTTCAGATGCAGGAAGGCAAATTATGCTTAAAACCTAGGATAATTTGATGCCAGACATCTATCCACCCTGCTCAGACTGGTTTGAAAATCCAGTGAGCCTGCTTAGCTCCATAGACACATTTACTACTAATTCGACTATCCCAGAATTGTCAGCCATGGCCCAGAGCTCGTGAAAAGTTGAATGTTTGCAGAGGCATGCATCATTTTGTGTACCCTTGGGCCTGGTGTGTCCTTTTGCCCTGTGACTACCAACTGCAGCAAGATTTTGTGCGTTGAGATTGGCATGCCCCTTTTGCATGCCATCCTGTGTCCTCTCATGTTCGGGGTCCATAAAGCTGGATCTAATCCTTGCTAGCTGACACACTCTAGGTTTCCACCTTCTCTGGCTGGATATGTCTCCCAGTATACGCCTCAATGTGTGAATTTCATCGTCCTCAGCCAGCAGACAAGCGGAGTTTAGGGGAGGGCATCAGTTATGAAACAAAAGCTAAGGGGAGAGGCTTTGCCTCCTGCAGACCTGCTAGGGGTAGATCTGTCAATGAACCTGCTGTGCACGTGTTTGTGTGTGCTGGTGAGGCTGAGGTCCTCCAAGGGCATAAGGCTCTGATGCGTGGAAAGATAAAGTGTTTGTGTGCTGCAACTCCGGGGCACTCCTGAACAAATTTCCACTGTTTTGTCTTGGAAAGTGGCTAGATCACCAGTGATAAGCCGGACCAAGGGCTGAAAATCCCCAGTCTGCTGGGGGCGGACAAGTAGAGATGAAGGTCATGCTCTCGTTCTCATTGTGCCTGTAATCAGGCAGATAAAGATCAAACTGCATCATACAAAATCAAGATGCCAGTCATGCATGAAGAGACATAATTACAGACCTCTGTACCTGCGCAGGATTTGGTTGTAATTTTATTCTTCCAGGATGATCCTGGAAGAGGACTGGCATGTCAGAGAAAGAACAAATGTCACTTTTCCTTGCAGATGCCGGTTGCAGTGATAGAATGAAAGAGATTAATATATTCGGTGAAGTTGTTTTTTCCACATGAAGTAGAGTGCTTTTTCTTGAGTTACACCTCTTTGGCTGAGTCAAGCATTTCCTGCGAGGACTGGATGTATTCATGCTCAGGCCCTGATCCTGCAATCTGATCTAACTGGGGGAGTTATGTCTTGTGCAAAGATGAAAAGCCCTCATAGGATCTCTGCCTAGGTGAAAAGGTCTTCCAGGATAGAACTGATTGCAGAACTGGAACCAGCAGCTGTAAACCAAAACTGACCCAGAATGAAATACACAGGTAGAACTGTTCCCTTCTTCTCTCCAGTCTTCAGCAGACTTTGAAAACCCACTGTGCTCACAGGGAAATAATTTTTCAATCCCTTATTCCAACAAACTGTTCAAAGTTTTCTACCTCTTCAGGCTGGCTTACTGGTTTTTATTACTTTTTTTTTTCCAGTTTTAACTTGGGCAGTGTTCCCCAAACTGCAGACAAAGCTGCAATTTGAGAAGTTATTTTCCCTCTGCAAAACAGTTTGCAATTTTTCATTTTGTAAGGAGTTGTAGGCAATCCTAAGGTGGCTTGTGGAGAATATGATAAATTTGCAAGGCATACTGTACTTAGAGAAAAAGGATGGAAAAGTTCCTCCACGCTTATTTTCTCCCCCATTTATAATCATTAGGATTTAAATGCCCCATACATCTCTGTCATTTAGATAAGAAGCATTCATTGCTTAACTGCTGCACAGACATTTCATACACCTGGTTTTAGATGACATTTCAGGGGTAGAAAGAGAAGGAAGTACTGTAAAAAGTGTTCACAGTTTGCAATGTCAAACTTTATTACATAAGGTCGTAAACAACCCCAATTAGTAGAAAGTGTGTTCATAGTCAGGGTTTTAAGCCAGTTCATTAAATGTTTCCTGTAGTTGGGCAAGGAATTAGGATAAATAAACTGACCTCTGATTTATAATAAAACACAGCAAAGTTTTAGTAAAACTTTGCTATTCCTACTGATTGATTTCTTGTCCAGCAAGGCCTGTGGAAGGAGTTAAGTAGAGTCTTGAGGGACTACTTGACATCTGCTATACTTGTGACTTTTTGATCTTTTTTTTTTTTTTTCTTGCTTTGAGGGATCCCTTATAGTAAAGGCCATGTGTGCCTGTGTGTGTTTCCCAGAGATGGCCAGGGCTGGGAGGGGCAGAGCGGCCAGGGGAGCAAAGAAAACAGCTCCTTGATGACAGATCAAATGAAGGGAAAAAAAGAGGAGAAAAGGGATTACATGCTCTGTAATCATGATAATAGGAAGGAAAACACTGGGGGTCTCAAGTGTGAAAGCCTTTGTCCAGAGGAATGTACTCATCAAGGATGGTTTGATACTATAAACCAAAACTCCTGAGCACCCCAGAGAGTGGCCCTCGCCCTCTTCTCCACGTCCAAATAGGAACCCCATACCTGTGGTGCATTTCTTCTCACTGTGTGGAGGCCTGGGACCCTGAGGAACCCTGGGGTCCTGGCAGAGGTCTGAGCACCCAGTGGGTGAGTGGCAAACTTAGGGCAGGTAGTGGGAGGCCACCTGCCTCCTGGAGAAAGCTACTGGCCTTCTGTTCTGACCATTTTGGAGTCAGAATGACATCTAGATTTGCTTGTTCTTCTTCCTCCCAGACTGTATTTTTTCTCTCTGCAACCCCTGTGGTGTTTCACCCTTAGGGGGATGGCAGAACCCAAAATTTGTAAATGCTTGTGGTAAAGAGAGCCCACCAAAAATTACCAAGTTTTATTAGTAAAGACACAGTTGGCATGGAAATTAGTTTGTCCCTAACCTATTATATAAGCACAAAGCAGTGGATTTTGGATGAATGGATGGGCTGAAAAGGACAAGACAAAGGAAAAGAGCAATTAAAGAATGAGAGAGCAATACAGCAAGAAAGCAAGGGAATGAGAGAGCAAGAGACTGAAAAAGAAAGAGAGCAAGAGAGAGAAAGAAAGAGAGAAAGAGAGACAGAAAGAAAAGGGAAAGAAAGGAAAGAAGGAAAGAAGGAAAGAAGGAAAGAAGGAAAGAAGGAAAGAAAAGAAAAAAGAAAAAGATACTGTTCTCTCTCACAGTTTATTGCTACCAACCATCCAAACGTCCTTGGTTGGTTCCACAGCCATCCTGCTATCAGCATTTCAGGCAGACACATTACCCCCTTATCTTCTGGGGTTCTATGCCTCCTCACTGCCCCCACCAGCTTGTGCCTCCAATAGTTTAACAAAAGGTTGCCTACAAGAAGGTAATTCAGTTGCTTGGTGTCTGGACACCATCACAGGGGCAGTAGCTTGTCTGCCCTAGAGGTGCCTGTTTGTGGCATGGGCTCTGAGGTCCATGAGGAGATTTCAGTGCATGGTACAGACTCTTCCAGCTGTGGCCTGAAGCTGCCATGGCAGCAGGCTTTCCCTGAGGGTCCTGGGATGCCACTGAAAGCTGCTGCTGCTGGGCAGCTGCAGTGTCCATGGACACACAAGGAAGAATGTGAGCCTTCTTTGCTCACTAAGCTACACACATCTTGGGTCACTTTTTCATCCTATGTACTTCCCTGGGGAAAAAGGGGCTAACTTGTTTCCTCAGTCAAGTTCATTGTTTATTGTGATATTTTTGTGAATGAACAAGCTGTCTAATTCATTGTTTACCCATCCCTCAAAGACTTTTTCTCCTATTGCTTTCCCTTCTACCTCCTTTAGCTGACTGACTTCCATTCCCTGTATGTATCTCAGCGATGAGCTTGATCAATCACTAGCCTCTAGAATCCCACAAATGTGGGTGTTCAAAATCGTACTCAGGCTTTAACCCAACAGCATGGCTCCATCTCCAGATCTGTGACATTAGGATTTACAAAATAAGGAGCAACAAGGTCACCTTCATGTGAGCAGAAGGGTCAATTTCCTTCTGGTGATCCCACTTTTTCTTTGAAACAGCTATTTCCCAGGAATGGCTGTATCACAGCTCCTTGTAATGTGGAATTTCCCCAGTCCTCCTCGCTGCAGCTGTGACAGATAGTTGTGCGCAAGCTGCGGGCCGATGTGCCGGCATCTGGAAGTTGCACGGTGACAAGCTCAGATGAGAAGTCATCTTGCTTTCATGCGGCACGATTTCTGTAAAGCTGGGGTCTCCAGTGAGAACTTAAACTAATCTCGCATAGTTTATGAGTGAAAATCCATTTACAATGAGAATGACCCCCACTGACCAAAAATTTAAACAAATGCCCTCTGTATGCATTTCCTACAGTGGGGATCAAGTTCCATAGGTATGATGTAAGCAGGCCTCAAACAAGCCTCTCACCTACACACAGAGCAGAAATCATTTGCAAAGAAAACTGAAATGACAGCCATATGCATGGAATGTTTTATACGCCACAGCCAGGCTCACAGGCTCCGAGGAGGAGGATCCTCTGATCTGTCGACGCAATTGAAAACAGGTGTCCGACATGCTGCACATAAAGAAGTATACAGGCAATCTGGGAGCTCTCCGGAGATTCTTTCAACTTTTGAAAATATGGAGACAACTTCCCAGCCCCCAATCCCATCTTTCCCTCCTCCCATAATTCCCATCCTCCCTCTCCTCCCAGAAATGAGGAAACTGCTAGGCCATGATGATGCTGCCGCGTTTAGTGAAAGAAAATGTGAAAAAGATTAAGGAGGATCCATCAAAATGTCAGCCTGATGTTGAACTGATGGAAAAAAAAGCTTTTCTTAATTCAAGTGTCTGTCACATTTCAAGTGTCTGGGTGACCTTGTTTTGCAAGTGAAAGCTTTTGACTGTGACCCAGGCATGCTTCCTGTGTCTGACTCCTATTTAGCAAATAAACTAAAAGTACTGCCCATATTTACAGTAAACACCTGATTAGGCTCTACCAGAAAAAAAAAAAATACAGCTGGATAACACAGGACCAGATTAAGTTTCCTTTTTATTTGTTGTTGCCAAATGCTCCCAATCTTTTTGAGCTACAAGGCTCGTTAAGTAGATGTTTTAAAATGGTGCAACACACAACGCAGCTGTATTTCATTTATAGATAATGGATGCAATAATGTAATAACCCAACTAGATATGTTGACTTGTGAGCTAATTTAGGTGTAGATGTTACAGCACTTGTGCAGCTGGAAATGTTGCCATCACACAAATCAGTTGCAGATTTATGGAGTCAGGTCCCTGTCTGCACTAGGAAGAGATGAAAGGCCCCAGTCAAATATAAAAAAAGTTCTGAAGAGTTATTGTAAGTTTAAGCAGTATTTGAAAATATTTTTTCAACCACAATGCAAACTGTAATATGAACCCTGGAATTGCTTAACTATATGGTGATTTGGCAATTTTATATATAATGGAGTCATAAAGCTGAGAACATGGATAAACATAAAAGAGCACAGTCTATTGTTTAGGAGGTGAGACAGAGGTGAGCATTTTCACTCCTATTATTTGCTTTGATACTGAATTATATCAGTAAAGCTGTCTGGTTCTCTGTTTCCCAGTGTAGATCTCAGGTAATGGTGTAATATAGTGGTATGTATATATGTATTAATTATTACTTTAATTGTTCCTACTGTTTTTGTAGTAGTAAGTTACCACTACTACTACTAACTCCTGCTGATATTTGCCCACATGACTGAATAGAAGGTACAAGAAATCTCCTTTAATCTCTACACGTCCCTGGCAACTCTTGTCTGCTTTGCCTTCTTAGAAGAGGAGTAAAAATTTTTATGCATTTTCTGACCCTTTCCTGTAATCTCTGGAAAAAAGAAAAAAACATTGTCAATTTTTAAGTATTATTATGACAATTCTTATTACTAACAGTGTAGCAACATTTAAATGTAGGAGTGTATTCCCAACCATTAACTGGCGAGTCCCTTTGCATATGCTTCTTTGTTGGTTGCACTGAATGTGATGCTAGTGATCAGCTTTCTTGAAGATAACTAATGGATGAATCAAAAATTAGCTTAAGAAAAAACAGGAAAAATAGGGCTCCTATTTATGAGTAGGAATTCATGCCTCAAAGCTGAGTCGTCTGATGCCTTCTGAAGCACAAATGCTGACCAAGGCTTTTAGTCTCTTTGGGATAGTCATGTTATCTTTCACCCTTCTGACCCTCTGAGGGCAGATCATGGCTGAACAAAGCCTGTAGCCTCTGCCTCTGAGTCATTGCTCTCTCCCCACTATTTTATTATCTTTTTACATAAGATGCATGAAAGTATTTTGCACTACGTCCTCTGCACGTTGGCTAAAACTGACGGGCATTGGCAAGGTAGCAGTACTCAGAGGTGCAAACAGGCAGATGAGCAGAGGCACACAAAAGTACATTTCCTCAGGAAGCAGTCCAAAACTGTTTCCTTGACTTGTTTCTACCAATCCATCTGTCTTCACTGGCTTTGCTTTCTGTCTCATGCTGCCTGTTTCAATAACCATTGAGAAGGATTACACTGAAAATAATAATGGGTTAGACAACAGTTTTAAATATTTTTGAATTATTTTTATGTAAACCCATTATAGAAAGCAATTTGGGATCTTTCTGAATCTTATTTACCAGGCAAAAATCCGTTCAGGCTGAGTATTTCCAGACTGGCAAGAAAATGCTAGCCAGACCCTTTTCTTGTGAAAATGGAGACGTTTCTGTGGCTGGTATTTGATTCAGCAATTTCACAGCAATGGGTCTAATGCAATTTATCTATGGTTTTAGAGCATCCAATTTCAGTCACTCCTAAAGAATGCCATCATGAGTTTATTACGCAGTTGACATAATTTTGTCCGTGAACGCAAGCAAAGGAAACTCTTGGCTAGAGAGAAAGTATAGGAAATTAGAATTTGTGTTAGAATCCACAGAAACACATATATACATATACATATATATATATATATATATATATATATGTGTACACACACACACCCCTATATATGTACAGACTTAAACATGCATTTGAACTTTGTTGCTTTTGTTTTTTACTATTGACCTGTGTCTGGGTTACTGGAAGGATTGCTGATTAAAAATGTATACTTAATTGCTGATTGCTGGTAGAATGAGCAAGAAATCTTGCTCATTAATGTACAGTAGAGGCAGGACATCTTGGAGTTAAACACTTTGGAAGTGTAAGTTGCAACATATGAGCTATTATTTGGGGAAACCCTGCTTCTTTGACTATAACCAAATGCGATGTTATGAACACGTGCAAAGCACAACTAACAGCAAAACCACCCCATTCCATCCATAGGACTACTGTGGAAATGCTTCTTGGATTTCTTTGCAGTGTGAAGAAACCAGGCTTTTCCTTGGGTACCCCATGAGTACAGATTTTTGTTTGTTTGTAAACTCCTTTTTCTTAAATCTTGTCCTTTTGTTTAATATAAGCTATACTTTGACTGAATTTACCTGTCTGTTTTTCTGATTATTGCTGATGTTATGGGAAGGAAAAGCAGCATTTTCTTAAGTCTGTCTGTACTTTACTGAGAATGCTTAGCTGACCAACAAGACAAAGCACAAGAGTAGAGATTTGAAGGAGCACTCCAAAGAGGTTAAAAGGGTGGATAAAACTGTGAGTTATAGATATGCTGCAACTGGCCTTAACCTGAAACTGTGTTAGGATGAGTGGTGTGTGTAGAATCACATCAGTTCCAGAACATGGAGTTCAAATCCATGATGCTTCAAAGCAATGGTTTCTATTTCAATGCAAATTTGACAATGATAGATGTTAATCACACTCCTTAACGAAGAACCAGAGGCATAAAAGTGAGTAGTGTGGCATATGAATCCCATAAAATAGAAAAGAACCACATGCAGTAGACATACTTAACTTCTCAGGAAACCAATCAGCACCTCTCAAATGTGGCTACATGGTAGTATACAATACTTCAAAGTTAGCATAGTCTGCAGTTGAAACAAAAACTGAGTTTTACAAAAATGTCAATTACAACTGCAGATGAAACAGAGCAGAATAAGTTGCTGAACTGAAATAGTTTTCTTGATAGCAGAAGTGTCAAGAAAATAAATTACTAGCTCTGAAAAATCAGATTTTTTTTCATTCACCGCTATTAAGAGGAAAAACTGTCTGCTCTAACCCTGATCCTGAAAGAGTTTAATTTACTTGCCCAATTTCAGACATGAGTAGTCTCAGTGACTTCAGACAGAGAGTAGTCCTGCTGAGATCAATGGTGGTATTCACATATATAATGTTAAGTACATGCATGCATCTTTTCAGCACCCAGATCTCAAATGCCTACCAGGGAAATAAGTACACCTGGAAATAAATATCAAAGTGCAAAGAGAGTCTTTTTTTTCCGGGCTGAGATGAGTATTCAGGAAATGGACAAAATAGCTCATATATGATACATTTTATCACTTCTGAAAAGCGTAAATGGAATCACTTGTGGAAGTGCAGGAAGATTACAGTGCAAGATTTAGGGAAATTGCAGTCTACAAGTCTCCCTCTCTCACCAATCACATATTTCCTGGGATCATCAAAGTTTTCCCAAATGTCTTTGTGAGTGGGATTGTAGGTGAAGTTGAACATTTATAGGCTCAGAAATTTGTCCAAGGTTCTCATTTTATTTCAATACGACCTCATGTTACTTCTGTTGAAAATTCTACTGACAGTCTCATACACATAATTTATGACATTTCCTATCAAGATGTTTAACTGAATTAGAAACACTTGTGAAGAAGCCCGTCTGCAGCCAGTTAAAGAGCATTTTTGTAGCAGAGGTGAGGGTTGTTGAGGCAACAAAGGAGGACTTACCTTACTTTTATTCCAATGGCTGTTGATCAAGCAATTGCAGCATAAACTGCTTACAGCTGTGGCTTTTGTTACGGTGACAAAGAATGTGTTTAAGGATAGACAGAAAGCTATGCTGTATGCTAGTTTACAATGACCTTGCAGTTTACACACCAAACAGCCCAAAGCATATTTCTGCAACTTCCAGATTTCTTGGTGGAGTGGCACTGATTTGTTCTCTCTTGTTTGCCATTTGTCTTACTGAGATGTATATCTCTCCTGCTTTCCCAGCTTAACACTGTGCTATGCCTCCTAGCTCACAGATTTGGTTTTAGGCATGTGAACACTTCTATTTAAATAAATAAAACTAAAATTAGAGATGCCTGTAGATTTGATGGGCAATATTGCTTGCCTAGTGCGGGGAATGCAGTTGACACCAAATGAAAGCATTTTAATTGCCATAATTCATCAATCTCAGCCCTTTTTAAAAATCAGACAGTTTATTTACCTGTGCAAACCAGAGATTTAGCTCTCCTTATATGGTTGCCTTTTAGTTGGGTTCTGTACTGCCCTTCAGAGACATGGTAACTTCACAAGAAAATGTTAAGAACTGGCTTCCTTGCAAAGTTGAATCATTGTCTCCCTTCAAGTCGTCCTGTCTGGGTACAGAAGCCAGGGCATGAACATTTACCTCTTTGTCCCTACTGTATTACCTGGGTGCACAATGGGACACAGGCCAAATTTATTTCATGTTTAGCTGTCTGAAACATAGCTCTCTGTTGTAAGTCAGTAGTCCACTCTGCCTTCATGGTTAGTAGATAAGCAGCTCCAGAGTTTGCCTGTCTTCAGATGAGATTTACTGCCCTCTTGAGGCATTTATCTTTCTCCACCAAGAACAGAAGTAGCTTAAAGGACCTTATGCCCTTGTGTAGGAAGTTTGTATCAACAACAGCCAGCTGACATAACTTGTTGCGCTTGGGAACACCGGGTGCAATCCTCTGAAAACCTCACCACTTTCTGCACAGACAGTTTAGAAACTGTAGAAGAAACTGGCAAAAAAACCTGAAATTGGTTTGGGTTATCCTGTTATGATGTGGCTACATGGTATTTCCTTATGTCATGGTACTCAGCTATATGGTAGGATGCTGCAATGAAGTACCCAGGAAATTCTCAGGAATTCCATGTTTCTTCTTGCTAGAAGACCATTGACAAGCTCAGCCTCTGAAGACTTCAGGTGCCAAATCCTCTTGGAAAGGCGCCACAATGAGTAGGAATAAATGGGCTCTTGGCCAAATTTGCTAGTTTCATTTTTCAATTTCATTTTTCCTCTAGCTGGTAAGATTTGCTTCCATCTGCCTTATACTCTACCCGATAACTTTGGTTTGAATACCTGCTTACTGGTGGTGGATTTATTCTACCTGTGTTATAAAGACAGCAGTTGGGCTGGATGCACTCAGCTCTTTGAAGGCCCACAAAATTACAGCCAAAAGTCTCAAAAGGGTTTTGAAAACCATGGCCACTGGGATGGTAGTAACCCATCTGAGGGGAAATAATTTGTCATGCCTTTCTGCAGAAGACTCTATTGTCTCTGAGACTTCTGCTTTTGATTTTCTTTTGGTTAGAGAGTTTATTTCAAACTTCATTTCCAGATTAAAAATGTCATACTTTGATGCACAAAAGTCTTTATTTCATAGAAGTAATTTAGTTTACCCCATTTAGATTCATACATGTCTGATCTTTGATATCGGGCAAATTATGTTTGTAGGTGAGACACTTGCTGTTTATGTTTCTGGGTTTTTTTTCCTATGAGAGAAATATATTAAACCAGACAGAGAGATACATTTTTGGTGAATAAAAATAGGAAAGAAATTTGTTAAAATCCCCTTATAGGAACCCCTTTGGAAAAAAACCACCTGCAGAAAACCACAGAGGTAAGATACTATGAGATAAAGATATCATGGGAATCTTAAACTAATCAAAATCTTCTGTGACTACCTTATTAAGATACTTGCTTTAAGAACAAAACATATGTTAGAAGCTTCAAGGAGATAGACCCTTTAGCTCTACACCAACAAAAGTGTAAAGTGTTCCCAGTTCCTTCAAATATTTAAGTAATGCTTGCTTAGGGTGTTTCTTCCACTGGCAAACATGGTGATTTGTGAAGCACAACTAATGTGTCCCTGGGAAGTTCCAGCATGAAATAAGACTAGGTGTGAAAGCCTGTCAAGGTCCTAAGAGATATGATTTAAGAGGAAGCGCTCCCTGAAGATGTGAGGATGAGTGTTACTAACTTAATCCATATGATAATTTCTCCCCCCAAATATATGGCAGAATATAGGGCAGAAATGCATGAGACAGACATTAGTCATTGTCCACGGTCATATTTTTTCCATGAATTTACCAGCAAGGGTTGCCATGCCGTGTCTAAAACATTTGTAAAACAGATCGTTATGCAAAGATGAAAAGTAAAGGAGCCACCATTTTTGCAGTGTTTTCTTGCAGATACACACACATTTGGAAAATTTAAAAGAACTGGTTTTCTTACAAATGTATCTCTGCAGCCTTACACAATAATAGAAATAACTGAAAGCTAGGTGTCTGGGCAGATACAGAGGGCAAGAATGTGGCTTTTTGCCACTGATGATGTTATATGTGTAAGTAGATGTATGATGTAATTTTCTGGGGTTTCTCTCTTTCTTTTTTAGCATGACTATTGCCAAAAGTAGAATGCCCTGATTGTTTGCAGGTGATGCTAGATTTGCTATTATCAGCACAAAATCATACTATATATAGCACTTACAATTTAATGTAACATTAAACTGTACAGAATACATCTGTACAAGCGCAGAAAAAAAATAGAAGCTCCCTTCAACATGTAATCTTGGGAGAGAGCTAGACCTGGGGAGAGCTGTGGAATCATCAAGTTAATCCCTCTAGTGAAAGGCATATGGGATATTAGTTCATGGCACAATTGAAAGAATATATCCTGATCTTGGGACATGAGATGTGCTGGGGAAGCATTTGCATTGTAAGGCTGACACTACACCTTGGGCAGAAGTACCTGAAAAAGGGACAGAGGAGTGTAAGAGTAAGTCTTAACTCTGCTGCTTAAGTCCTTATCTGCTGCCTGTCACACTTTGTCTGTCTGGCAGTAAAAGAGGCTGAGCAAGTCTGACAGTTCTGTCAAAGGTAGTTATGGTTGGAGCAGGCGGACCAGGAGCATCCCTGCGCTGACCCAGTGCCCCTGGGATGCATGAGGTGATGCTACTGTGCACATAAGGGAGAAGTGCTTCTGTCAGCTGCTACTCCAGCTGATGTGGCTACCCAAGGCAAAGGCACTAATCAGTTCCCTGCAAGAAACACAGGTGTCTTTATGCAAAGTGTCAAGTGACTCGTTACTGTGTTCTTGTTAATATAAGGAGCTTGAATCTCAAAGAAAGCCTCTAAATAAGTCACAAACACAAGAGACAAATTGACCCTGGCTATAACAAGACAATATCTTACATATTTTTTTAGAGTTAAAGCAAATTGGTATTACCGTAGATGAACTCCCTAAAAGTACAAGCCAAGAATTTCAAAGTAAATCTAACATATTTCTGCCACTATTCTTTCTCTTACAACCCGAAAAAATGTAACTCGCTGCCATCTTCTTAAAAATATCAAATTGAAATTCAAGTACTTTCTGCATGTCAGAACAAGTTAGACCTTGCTGCTCTCTCCTTGCCTGAAAATGGACATCATTCTAATCCAGAAAAGGTCTGTAAAGGTCTTTCTGTGGTTAATAGAAGAGGGACTACCACTTCTGCAGCGCTGTTTCCATTTTTCTTCTGATAGTGTTTTCTCTGATACTGTAATTTTGTTTGTTTTAAACTAAAGAAATACTGAAATAAACTGTGCAGCCCTGTATCAGCAATTTGCAGCCTCACTCAACTCAATGCAAAGGACAATGACTGCATAGAATCATCTATATTTAATAATATGCCATGCTGACAATATGTTTTTGCTGTTTTTACTGTGAAACAAGAACAGACAAAACATCTGCTTCCTCATCCACTGATATTTTCTTGTTCTTATACAGCTGAAATAATTTCACCAAAATGGTGAATTGAGCTGCTTTGTTGCATCAAGCTGTAACTGTGCCTCATCTTATGATTTTGTGATTCAATCTGAGTATACAGATTGTGTATTGGTATGGGAAAAAAGATGTCATATTTTTACTGGAGGGAAAAAACCACTTCACAGCATATTGAAAAGACTGAGTGAAGGGTACATGTGGTCAGGTTGCTTTGATATTTGACATCCCTTGAAAGTCACACATATTGAAATTTTCTTCTGAATTGAAGAGCTGTAACAGTAACTAAAGCTGCTTCTCTCAGGGAATCACGGGCTGATTAGGTTCAAGTGTGATATAGAAAACATGCTAAATAAAGTGTAGTGTCTTGACCCTGGCCAGGTGCCAGGCACCCAGCAAAGCCCCTCACTCACTCCCCTTGCAGATGGACAGGGGAGAGAAAATCTAACAAACCCTTCTGTTTAATGATGGATTGGGATAAGGACAGGGAGAGATCCCTCCTCAAATGCCGTCATGGGCAAAACAGGCTCTAATTAGAGATATGAATTGAATTTATCACTAGCAAAGTCAGAGCAAGACAATGAGAAAACACCTTCCCCTCACCCCCTCGCTCCTTCCCAGCTCTGCCTCCTCCCCCAGTGGCACAGGGAGACAGGGAATGGGGGTCATGGTCAGTTCATGACCCGTGGCTTCTCCCACTGCTCAGGGAGAAGAGTCCTTCCCCTGCTGCACCGTGGGCTCCCCTCCCACGGGAGAAGATTTCCAAGAACTTCTCCAGCGTGGGTCCATCCCGCAGGCAGCAGTCCCGCCAAGCTGCCGCAGCATGGGTCTCTTCCACGGCTGCAGTCCTGCAGGGACAGGCTGCTCCAGCCTGGCAGCGGGGCCCCTCTCTCCGTGGGTCTCCCAGGGGTCACGGCCTCCTCCAGGCATCCACCTGCTCCAGCGTGGGCTCCTGCACGGCTGCAGGTGGATCTCTGCATTCCCCAGGGATTCCACGGGCTGCAGGGGCAGGGCTGTCTCACCGTGGGCTGCAGGGGAATCTCGGCATTTGGAACATCTCCTGCCCCTCCTCCTTCACTGACCTTGGGCTCCACAGGGTTGTTCTTCTCACCTCTTCTCACTCTGCTCTTCTCTGGCCACAATTACAACTGTGCAATTACAAGAACCTTCTTTCTTTCTTCTTTAATCTGTTATCACAGAGGCATTACCACCATTCCTGACTGGCCCAGCCTTGGCCAGCAGCATGTCTGACTTTGGAGCCACCAGGGATTGGCTCTGTTGGATATGGAGGAAGCTTCCAGCAGCTTCTTATAGAATCTACCCCTGTAGCCCCTGCCCCACCAAAAAACCAGGTTATGCAAACCCAATACTTAATGGAAAACACTTTATAAAATCTGTAATGAGCTGCTCCTGAAATGGGAATATAATGGCCATGATATTTTGGAGATGTTAAATACAGTAGAAACATTTCCCAGGGATTTAAAAAGCAAATTTTCCCCTGTGGGTCATACTTGAACTGATACTTCTATGAATTACTAAAAAGCACTGCACAGGTGAAGGTGTTGGCTATGGGATTTGCTAACTCAGCTTTCTTCTGCTTTTAAAACTATTTCAATTCATTAGCTTTGCTATGAATTTTGAGAATTAAGTCTACAGAATATTTGTGTGCTGGCTTTAAAATGACTTGGCTTTGTTTGCTCTAAACCTGGTTACTTTTCCTGTGCTATGCGAAAATAATAATAAAAAAAGTTTCCCAATAATTTATTCAAACTATTCCTGATATTTACTGTCAGAACTGGGCCATCTCCTCCCTTGAGCATTCCCTGCTTTCCACCAAGGAGTCCAAGCGTATTTAGTTTTTCTTCATATGGAAGCTCTCCCATGTCTTTGATCACACATGCTGCTGTTTTCAGGCTGTATATCTTGAGGCAAAAATGGCCATTTAAACAAAAGGGCATCATCTGTGAGGGGTTTTGCTCCTCTCTGGCAGCAGGTGAATAACATCAAGTCACGACAAACTGCTAATATGTTCCACCTTGACTCTGACAAAGCACTGATGGCTTTCTATTTCCTTCAGCATCTACATGCTGGACCAAATGAACAGTGTTTCTTGTGTGTGGTTAGTGTTTAGGGCCTCACTGTGTACATGGCCTTGAAAGATATATTTTTATAGGTAAGCACCTCATAAAATATTTTTCTGAAGACATTTATCAAGAGAGACTTTGAGAAACTGTAAGGAACTGGGAAGGAGAAGCTGGGGGAAGCACAACATGTGCTTTTCAGCTGCCACAAGGTCCTGCAGCAGCAGCCCTCTCATGAGAGGTGACACTCTGCACATTACAACAGGGAATCAAAAGATTTATTCTCAACACTCCATATATATGACTCTCTATGGCATAATTTTGAAAGGGTGATTATTGGTTTGACATGAGGGAATTCTTTACATCAAATGCTGAAAGTTCTCTATGTACATAGCCATAATCACCTGATGCTGCTTTTTCTTACTGCGTGGCTTTTAATAATAAATAATCATAATAATGATACTTAAGTTCTCCATAATTATCCCATTTGTTTTCCAAGAACCCCCAGGCTGTTATTTGTCACTTGATATGAAGGCTCTCTGCTCCTCTCCATCCGCTTACACATGCATATAAAAGAAGTGCAGACATATGGGAACTGCCTTACTTAATTTGTTGGCAGCTCTGTTTATTATTATCTCTCTGAGCTGTGGTAATTGCAGTTCAGTTGTTGAGAAATTATAAAAGCAGAAGCCATAAGTCCCCTGCTAGGTTTCTCTGTGGGATCTCCCATTTTCCACCCCCAAAAGTACATGTTCAAAAGCTGTGTACTGACTGTGGAAAAGATGTCAGGCAACACCTCTTAAATTCTTGTATAAGTCAAGGGTTGAAGCCCTCATTGAGCTTTGGCAGGACCACTTAGTAAATATGTTCTTGAGTTTACATGGCAGCTTGGGCTGATGAGGATCTTGCCTTCAAGCACATGCGAGGTGGGAGGATGAGGAGAAGGACGGAAAAGCTAGACAAGAACTTACCACAGTTAAAGGTCTGATTGTGGGAGGTATTACAACAAAACACCTGCGAAGTGTAATCTTTGTTCATATCTGGTTTCTGAAGAAAAATTACCTTTCTTCTGCTAATTTGAGGTATACAGAACAGAGTAATTTCTCCTCTTGGCCTCCTTTCCCCATATTATCAATCTTACAGACGAACAAGCTGATTTGGAATAAAAAAAAGAACTGGGCTCAACTACAGGTATTTTGAGTACTAGTTTCAGTAGGGTATTTCTGTCTAAAACTCAAACTTTCTGCTTTTTTATTTCTGCCATCCTATTGTTCAAACTGTTCAAAAGGAAAGAAATCAGCAGTTCTGAAATACCACCTGAAAAATCAAGTGCAGAGTTACAATGTGTGCAAGGATTTAAATTTTCCAGAAACTGACAACAGTAGATAAAAGCCCATCCAGCTTCCTGCAGCTGCTTCTGTAAAAGACTTGTCTGGTAAAGGCAAGACTTAGAGAAGAAATGACATGTGCCCCAGCTGTGGCCAGACTTTCCCTGAGTGAAGTTCTGGTCATGTAAGACTCCTGCTGCTGTAGCTGCCAGGCCCTCCCCCATCCATGCAGCCTGCAGTAAGTGTTATTTCACAGTCTCAGCAAGCAGAAAGCAGTAGGAAGTCTTTTGAATTGCTTTCTCCCAATGTCATTTTATTCTAGTTCTTACAGTCTTTTGGCCTTGCCTTGACCCAGCCTAGCTCGTTGGAGAAGACCAGCCTCACCTGACAGACTCTGTCCAAGAATTTTTCTTCTCCCTGCTTGCTTCCTTCATCAAAATTAATCTAGATTGTAAATCCCTGCCTTTGCTTGTTAAAAAAAAAAAAAAAAACCAGGGACAGCTTTTCTAGTAGCTCACTGGGACAGGGACAAAGTACAAGGGACTTATGACCTGTTACTAGGGATTTCCTGAGGCTAAGAATCAATATTAGAAAAAGAGATAATGATAGCATTGAATCTGAAATGCCTTTACTGTATACCAGATACAAATAAAATTAATCACAAGCTTTAATTTCCTACCACATTTTCATTCTACATACCTTTCTGTTCGTGTATGTTTTTTCCTTATATATATATATATCTCCTTTATTTTGTTATTTTTTCTCTTGCATCTCTATTTTTTCCTATATCTTCTGCAGTTCACTCTATACCTGGGCCTTTCTTGTAAAGTTACTCTGCTCTCCTCTTTCCCAATTCTGTTCTCCTTTTGTCCTCCATTTGACAGGGGAAGCCATATGACATTTGGCTGAGGTCACTTGGCTTGCTCATCCTGGAGGAGGCTGAGGAGAGACCTCATTGCAGTTACAACTTCCTTGCCAGGGGAAGAGCAGGGTCAGATACAGATCTCCTCTCTGGTGAGCGACAAGACCTGAGGGAATGCATTAGGGGCCTTCAACCTGGATATGGGGAAAAGGTTCTCCACCCAAAGGGTGGCTGGGCACAGGAACAGACCGTCCTGTGCAGTGGTCACAGCACCATCCTGACAGAGTTCAGGAAGAATTTGGACAATACCCTTGGGCACATATTGTGTATTTTGGGGTGTCTTGTGCAGGGCCAGGAGTTGGCATTGATGATCCTTTTACATCCTTTCCCACTCAGGATATTCTGTGATTCTATGACTTGCTTCTTCGCAGGTACATACCTGCAAATGTTCTGTGCATTTGGAGATGAGAAGTTTTCTGGTGCAGCTGCTTTTAATTTCACTCTGCAAAACCAACTGAGTGGTGTAGGCACCAATCTATGATTTGGTTGCAGTGTGTTTCTTCTGCAATCTGTGAAATTTGGGGAGAGAGCTAGTAAGTCAAGCAGTAATGAAAATCCTAGCTCAGACCATAGAAGTCCTGTGGTCCTCCAGGTTTTGGTAATTATCCCATGATCCCACAGGTAGGACTAACCCTCTGGGTATTGGTGAGGAGCATTCTTTGCATAAATCATTATACTCTTGCCTGCCCAGCTAGAGAGTGAGTTATGAGCAGTGCTGGCCAGAGCAAGTGCTTTTCAGGACAAGATGCTGAACACAGAAGTCTCAGCAGATCGTTTTGGGTATATGCTGACACAGCAGAGTTCAGATGATCCAGGAGTCAGTGCCGTATGAGCCTCTTTAAACAAAAGCTGTAATCCAACAGCACAGGCTTGGAAATGAATTTAAACCCGAAGTGTTGAGCCTTGCTGTGCTCCCCTGCTGACTGAGTTATGTAGCAGCTTGCAGGTAACAGAGAAACTGTTTCTCTTTTCCAGCTGGATCAGAGGTAACAGCTCTGAATCTCTCCAGCCACATGTGCATGTCCCTCCAGACTACTGAGTTGGTTCAGTATTTTGTTCCTTTAAAGAACAAAGCAGCTGGAACAGAAGCTTTTTACTGACACCAAACCATCTTAACTCTCAGACAGCATCACTTTGTCCTCATGATCACAATAATGAGAACATCCCTAAAACTACTCCCTTACTCCCGTGCAGTTATGAAAATGTACCATCATAAGTGAAAAACATGAAAAAAGCCTTTTTTTTTTTTTTTTTTTTTTTTTTTTTTTTTGCCTTTAAGCCCTGGGAAATTCACAAAGGTTATGAAGCAGAACCTTCCATGGATTCATGTGCCTCTGTATGAAATCTCATCTGCATTTCCCTTTACTAAGTTAGTGCTGTTGCTTTTGATGCCATCACCAATTGTACAGACATTGTTTTTTAAGACTACTTTCCAAGAAGAAGTCATACCAGAAAAGATAATTCAGTTCCTAGTTTGTAGGTGATGGTACTTTGTGTTTTGCTTCTTCTCCCTTCTCATAACCATGTTGAGACCAGGTGTAAGGAAACAATCTATACAAAAGAGGACATTTTCCTCTCCCAGCTGGGCCACTTTCAGTTACTCTACACTGACAGCAGTCTTTTCAATGATCATGAAAGTACCTGTTTGCAATGAAAAACTATCTGTTTTGGCCTGTCTGACAGAGGTGAGGCGGGTCCAGTTTCTGAGGTCTCACCTGTGATTCCCAGAGAGTTGAAGAAGACAGAAAATTCACAAATTTGCTGATGTAGTTTTTGCAGAGGGGTGGTAGCTGCTGTGACATATTGATTGGCTGCTGTAAGACATATTGATTTTAGTTACACGGAGACTTGCCAAAATAAAGAATAAATGGTGGGCCAAAATTATAATTGCTTGTTTAAGAGAGATTTCACATTGAAAGTAGTCTGAGAGCACTTCTTGAGTAGCCCTAGGTGCAGCCACTCGGTGCCCCACAGTGCTGCTCCAGCAGGATGCACCATGAGCACTGCTTATCCTTGAGTATCTGCAACCGAAATTGCCAAGAGCAAGTGGCAAAGATGTATTTAAGTCTTGGCTGGAAAAGAAAAGAGGTGGGGAATTCCCTATGGTTTGCTGTATTTTCTGAATTGACATGTATTTTCTCATAGCCAGATTCAGATCATGTTTGAAGATCAAAGTCTTTCCATTGTCAGTGAAAGACGCCCTGAATCTCATATGATCTGCTGCTAGACTGGGATCTACCACACAAGAACTCCTACGCTTTAACTAGATTGTGCTGCAAGAGCAGGGTTGTACTTGAATGTATTTTTTTTTCTCCTGTTAAACAGAGCTCTGCATGTAACAGAGTAGTTCCATTTACACTATTTATATTTTGGGTTCTTTCTACATATATAGTACCTCCAGTAAAATTTTTCCTTTTGCAAATTAGAAGCTTAGACTAATGTATTTTATAATCTGATTTTTTTCCCTCCCTGAAGTTTTATATTTTTTCATTAAAAACCCCGAGCATTTTGGCATTTAACTGTATTTCTTTTGCAAAGCTTTAAAGCAGCAGCTTTGCTTACTGCCAACATGACACAATGCAAGAACATATTGTTCCTCACAAAAAAAGAGGAAATTTGAAAAAGTGTGAGAAGGAAAGTGAGAGGCAGAGACCTCTTCTCTCTGGTCATCCTTGGACTCCTTCTGAGCCCTGTAGGGGGCTGGCAGGAAGGAATTTGTAGCCACAGGGACATGTTATCCAGAACCAGGGGCTGAACCTAATTGTAAGCAGATTTTGCCCGCCTTCTTTTGGATGAATGATGGCCCGCTGGCATGTGACCTGGCTTGGCAATTTCCCTACAGTGTCCAGGCTGCCATAAGGAGATACGTAATGTCTAGAGTGATAGGAAACTCTTTAGTGCAGATGGTACAGAGCTGCCTCATAAAATGACTCACTGTGAATCCTTACAGAAATCTCAGCTATAAAAATGATAATGGAAAAAGCACAAGAAAATGTAAAATGTCTTAAGAACAAATTAAAACGTTTCATGTCTTCCATTTGAGGTACAAAATAGACATATTCTACAACCAAACCAACAGCTTCTTCCCTTTGTTTTTGACTGGCCAGGCAAAATCTTTAGGAAAAAGTACTGGAGCTGTGGAAGTGGAAAGAGCTCTTGGAGAAGGTGAAATGACAGCTGCCAAAGTTCTGACCATTCCTTAGGGAAGACAACTGACTTCTTGGGAAATGCTTTATGCACGTAAGGTCTCCTTTTCCCTTTTCACTCCTCTAGTCTTTCCAATAGTGGGAGGAAATGCTTAATTAGTAAAAGACTACACCTGTGCTTTTTTTCCAAAAGAATCACTCTATTTTAGTTCAGAAATTGAGGAATTTTTCCTGTAATCCCTGAAATTATTAGAAACATATATTTTAGAGCACTGTGCCATTTAAGCCACATTTGCAATTCTTTCCTTCTTTACTTTGAATTCTCACACATTTTCACTTGCTTTTTAGTATAATTTGTTGAGCATTTTTCAGTGTTTATCCTTCATTTAAAGCAATCTTTCTGCAGCATTTCAGAATTGTCTGTGACTTTTATTCAATTTCCTGTGTTCAGTAAGGACAGGCAGTAACACAAGACCAGAAGTAACACAAGAATCAGAGAAGAAGGGAGCACTGAATATGCTTTTACCCTTTCTCCTCTTTCCACCATGGGAGATGATATCAGAACACTAAGTAAAAACACACAAGACATTTTGAAAGAGAAAGTACTATCTGCTTGCAGGTTACATGTGTTATTGTGATGGTGATAGAGGACACCCTGCATTCTTAGTCCATAGTTGCTATGTCAGCATTTTAATGGGGTTTAGCAGCAAATCCTCTAATTTCTCCCACTTACCTCAGTTAGCTTAGATTCATGGAGCAGTTCCTATGAGAATAGAACACAATTTTCTGTAAGAAATTAAACCCAAAGTTCAGCTCCAAGAACCCATCAAGCTCTCTCCAGTCTCTTGCAGGGGAAGCAGGGTCAGAACAAATGTCTGGTCCTCTGAGCAGCTGCAAACTATACAAGTATTTAGGATACCTGGTACAAGGAATCCCAGCAGATCTAGTAAAAAAACAGGATTACTTTGGCCTGTATAGAGCATGAATGGAAGGGTTTTGACACAAATTGTCTGGTTAACTCACATCCACACCTTCACATGCACTCCTTCCCTTGTTCAGCTTTACCTCCCTCACCCTCCCCTGACTGTCTCTCTGCAAGAGCATGTAGCACCCCAGAGGTACAACATAACTGTCTTTCAAGGACCACTGAAAAACACTCCTTTCCTCCTCAGCTAACCCACAGTGCAAACATTGTAGGTGTCAGCCCTAAGACAAAATATGCCCTCCTCAGAACAAAGAATCCTTCTCAAGATGACCTTCTCCATCTGTGCTGCGACTTTCTAACTGTGTCCACATCTTGCTAAACTAACCAGATGTTTCCAGGTACTTCGTACTGGAGTTCTGATACCAGAACATCCGTGAAGAGCCACTGTAGAGCTGCTTCTGGCTGGCCAGTGGGTAAAGAACTGCTCACACTTCATGCAGACAGATGGAAATGGAAGGGAAGAACCAGCACCTGTGACATTTGTTGACTGATGGTGTCCCTGTGCTGTCTGCTTGCCATCTGATGCATGAAATGAATTTGTGTCAGCCCAAGTGTCCTTTTTTGCCATAGAGTCGTATTGGGATAAGACTGTAAAAATGCTGTGGTCTAAGTAAAGCAATAATGACCCTTTTTTGCTCTGTGAGGCTCATATTGTGGCACAGTAACAGCCCTACCTGCCTGCAATGAAGCAAATGAGACAAGGGGCAGGTTCTTTGGAAGAGGGGACCCAAAACCAGTAATCTGTGAGGAAACAGGGTAATGTATGCAAAGGGTTCCACTGTAACAACAGAAATTTGAACAAGACTATCTCTCCGTGGTCATATGATAATTTTTTGACCACTCTGGAGAAATTCTGATACATCAGAATTCAGCTTCATATTTACTTTCAAAGTTGTGATCTCTGCTGGCTAGTGTCATTGGCCCAAGAAAGGAGAACAGTTGCAGAACAACTCAAGGGGACAACAAGGTGTTTGCATTTTGAAGATGCAGATTTTTTTTTTTCACAACTCAGCACTGATTTTTAAGCACATCTTCAGCTTACCATCCAATATTTCCCCTTGCAATTCAGTTGAAATTCCCACAAATATCAGTCTGAGTCCCTCTGTAGTCATAAGATCCACACCAATCCATACAAGATGCCATTTATTCAAAAAAAGGAAATTAATTCTGTGTTTCTATTTGCTATGCAGTACATCTGCTACTCTGCATTTGCACCAAACGGCAGAACATTTTATATGGAGGCTGTAAAAAGTTGATTCTGAGAGGTTATGGGGAGAATAGTCAGAAACATAACCCAGAATCTTTCTCTGCCATGATATAAAATAAACTATTTTCTGTCTGTATAAACAATTTCATTTCAGAACCAAGCCCCAGGAATGTGGACCTGTGATGAAAATATATAATTCAATTTGAAGTGGAATATTTGGTGATAAAAGGACTCCCAGGAATAATATTTAAAGAAGGATTACATTCTTCCATACTTCAGTTACTTGTTTTCTTCTGGCAAAGTAGACAAACACACTTGGACTTTAACTCACTACATCAGAAATTGAGTTTCCCTAAGTATTTCTTTATACGCACAGAAGTACTCACACAATTAAAAAAGCCATCTGACTGTCTATAACTGTATTTCAGATTTGTTAAACTCCAAGATCACTACATATCAATGTGAAAAAATTAAAGAATAAGTGAGAAAATAACTTTTTTGTTATTTTAAAAATAACATACAAAAAACCCCTTTTTTGTATGCATGGCTTTATATAATATTAGAATACCTTGGCAATAGAAAGTTTACAATTAAATTATATAATAGATTTTTTATACTGTCTTGTAAACATTTGTTTTTGAATGCTCTGCATAAGCAAGGAACACCCTGTGTTCTGTGTTTCTGACACTACTTAAAAGTGGTCATAAAAGGCCTCAGTGGAAGAAAAGCTCTCTTATTTTCCCTCTTCAGCCACCCAATGAATAAATCCACAAAAGAAGCTAATTTTTGGGTTTTTCTACAGAAATGGCTCACAAAGCTGCATTTTGCTGGGTGGACAAAAAAATCACTGAACAAATTATAGTGAATTTCCTGCATTGCAATCCTTCAAACCATCTAAGGAAATCACGGTGGGTAACGGTGCAGATCTGTGTTCTTTCATGTGCTTCATTTCAAGTCCAGACTTTGTTTCGGTTGACATGGATGCAAGCTGAAAAGTTTGGATTCAGGTTTTTTAATGAGCGTTTTGAAAGTTCAGGAGTGTGTATAAATAAGTTGTTGGTTTTTTTCCCCAGACAGTAACATGGGAAGGCTCCCACTGTGAGGTTTGGATCAAACCTGAAGGTTTGGTTTAGTTCTATTTTTGTTTCTAATGTACTAAGTTCACAGCGTTCGCAGGCTGCCATAAACCGCCTCTGTTAAACATGCACATTGTTAAAACATGCAGAAGACTTGGCTCAAATTGTGCATCACCTAATGGAAGCCAGAGAAACTATGGGCTGGAAAGAACCCCTAGCTGCAGTATATGACCCAGTGAACACCTGGGCTTGCTGGAAGTGACAATATAAATGGTACATTCATAGTAACCCTGCCCAAGAATTGCTTAAACACTCAAGGACCCAGTTCAGGTAAGAACCTCTGAAATGCTTCTGGCGCTCCAGGAGGGACTGTCTCAGGCACTGCTCAGCTTTTGAAAGAATTGATATTTCTGGTCATGTTGTTTAGGAAGCAACAGTACTTTTATAACTGAAAACAAGGCTCACTCTTGAGTTGTCAATAAAATGTCAGTTTTTCCAGCTGCATTGAGTGCTCCATTCGCTGGCACTATGACTGTAGTCAAGAGGTGTTTTTACCCCAGCTTCCCCCTGTCACTACAGAACAAGTGTGTTTTCTGACCCCTCACGTGTAGTTTTGAACACCTTGGCTCCCAACAGACCTCACCATGCAAGCCCCGTTTTGCAAGCAACTTCTTACCCTTTATTTCCTGTAAGACCTTCATTCCACTACCCTCCCTTTGCACATGAAGAAGTGAGGACAGGGAACAATACATGTGATAGCAAAGATTTTGGTGGAAGTTTGTGACTTGACTGAAAGTCCCCTTTCACATTGTTCCACTTTGGAAGCTGGGATGCCTCTAACAATGACAGTCTAAACTGGTGTTGTGCCTCACATAGGCCACTGCTAATTTATTTTTATTCCTTGGGAGAATCTATGCTCTATACCATATCTGCCAGTACCTGTGTCGTAAATATGGGCTACACTTTGTGCACCACACTAAAAAGAGCTTTATGTGCCAGCTATGGGAGGTTGGCTTAGGAGAGAATGTGTTGAGAAAAGTCAGAAGTATATTTTTTTTCCCTGTCATGCCATAAAATCAACTACTTTTTGTCTGTATAAACAATTTCATTTTAGAACCAGGACACAGGAATGTAGACCTATGATGAAAATATATAATTCAATTTGAAGCCGAACATTTGGTGATAAAAGTATTCCCAGGAATAATATTTTAAAAAGGATTACATTCTTCTATACCTGAGTTGCTTTCTTCCTCTGGCATAGTAGAATCTCTGAGTAGATTTCACCCCAAGCATCTCAGCTAATACTTGATGAAGTTTCTAAAATGGCTACTCCAATATTGCCTGTACATAAATAACTGCAAATCTTAAGACAGCAGCCTCCTCTGTCATGCAGGATCCAGAAGACTGTGGGCTTTGACAGTGTGGTAGCTCTAAACTAATTTGGGAGACAGCTGCTGACAACTGTGAAGTCTATTTCATCTGAATAGAAATGCTTAGAAATATCTTTGATTTCCTTTGTGGAAATAAGTAAAGAATCTCACCCATACCACAGATACTTTGAAACCACTAGGATTCATGTGAGCGCCAGTTGGAGATGATTATGTCTGAGCTGTGCATGGTTAAGGAGGCTTCTGAGAGCCTGTGTTTTGGGCAGGTCATTGGGTGGGAGGGATGCAAAAGGCTCTGCATTTGCCCTCACCATAGGTCAGTGACCCTCTGGGGTGGTGGTGAGCACAGAAAAGGGACCTGGGTTGTGTGCTTTTCTGCTCCTGGCCTCAGCCTGCAGGCACCAGCATGCTGGTGAGAGGAAGGTGACTCAGAGCTGTGCCAGCCCTGGCAAACCAGAGCAGCCCCCAGGTCCTTGGGTCCCTGCAGACCAGCTGGCAGCCCCATGCTTTCAGTATGGTGGGAGTCTGGGCACAGGCTTGCACCCTTATCGCTCCTGAACTGCAACCGGGGCATCCTGGCTGAAGCTGTAAAGCTGGGAAACTCGCTAAGCAAAATCCCTTCATGGAGGAGCCTTGGGCATGATTATAAATCTACCAAGGGCTCATGGAAAAATAATTCTGATCTGTGTGGCTCTTCTTCCTCTTCATGATGATGATTGAGAAAAGTAATTCCAAGACTTTGACATGCTCACCTTTGGTAAAAGGGACATTTTTGCAATACTACCAGAATGATAAACTGAAACTTCTCTGATACTTAGAGCTTTCTGGCATGGAGTCTTTTTGATATAAAATATACTTATCCCAAAACTCAAGTGGACCTCTGAGATTTTGAAGTTGTAACCATAGCAAACATAATGTAAAGAGGGGGAAAATGTTCTGTCAGTGTCATTTCAGCTCTAAATGGTGCAATCTATTTCTCTTAGACACACAGTTCTTTTTGGTCTCAACACAGATCTGGTAATGTCAAAGAATTCCAGTGAACTATTTCAGTTATAGAAGAAAATGAAGTTTGATACATTACTACTCAAAGAACTTTCCAAAAGACCATTGCAGAATGACCTTCAAGGAAAGTCAAATCCAATAAAAACACTCAACACAGCTGCAATATCAACCCCTTTTCCTGGGATCCCAAGGTACTGCAAAAGCCTTCAGTGGTAAGTGGTATTTGCTTTTCAGCCCAGCTTGAATTATTTCTATATTGGGTTTTATAGGATCTATATGTGGCTATTTTATGGCTCTTTAACGTTTATGATGTATTTATTATCATTCCTACATTTCCCCTGCAGCTCTACTGAAGTGGGACTATCTAAAGATTGTGGAGCTATTTGTTATTGTACCTTTAATTTACAGCCACTCCATATTTAACATTAGAAGAATTCAGCAGTGTGACTGACATTAATTAACTCTCACTCTGTCCATCTGAATTCACAGTGCTATATAAAATGCAATTGAAGTAGAGGCAAACTGGGTCCAGGAGCAGCCTAGACCAAGAAACAGGTTTACGAGAGGGCCTGGGAAGCAACCTGCCTATGGCAGATGCCTGTTTCCAACATCAAGCTATAAATTATGTCACTGAGTAGATCAAAAGCCTTGCTCTGTTGCTTCAACAATTGCCACTCAAACTTAGAGGTCTAATAGTAAAACACAGCCACTTTTTAGTGAGGAGTGTTGGCTGGCAGCAGAGTGAGATGAGATGGAGTTTGGTTTGGTCTCAGAACCAGGTCCAGCCTAAGTGAGAAGGCAGTGTTGGGTACGTATGGCAGCTCTAGCGTTCCCTCTGCTGCTGCCCTGTCTCAGCATGGGTTTGGCATCCATACTTATGAGAAGATACCCATGCCATGAATACTGTCTTGGAGAGCCCTCCAGGCTCGAGTCCTTCCCATGCTTGTCATTTACTCTCTCCCTTTCTGTTCACCAACTCTCACCCTCCCCTGAGAGTCCCGTGGCTGTCTAATTTCAGTTCTAATTTTTTTGCCACTGAATCAGATACCAACAACAATTTGCTCCTTTCCTTCTGTCCTACTAATTCTCCATCTCCTTCTAAAAGAAATAACTCATAGTAAGACCACAGGATCACAGGAGAAACTAGACGGGAAGGATCTCAGGAGGTCACCTAGTTCAATCTGAGCTTACAGTCTTCTCAAGTCTTTTGTGTTAAATTAATAAAGCCAAACCATGGCCCAGTTTGCTCATGTAAAATGATGGAGTACTAAAGAGCACTGAAGAAACAATGGTAACTGTATATGACCTCAGCTTGCTTTCACAGTGTGCTAGTTTGGGCTGAGTTAGAGTTCATTTTCCTCACAGTGGCTGCTATGGGGCTGTCTTGGATTTGTGCTCAACTCAGAGTTGATAACACAGAGATGTTTTTGTTACTGCTGAGCAGGGCTTGTACAGAGCCAAGGCCTTTTCTGCTTTTGGTACAGCCACACTGGGGAGGGGACTGGGGGTGCTTGGCAGGCTGGGAGGAGACAGAGCCAGGACAGGTGACCCAAACTGACCAAAGGGATGTTCCAGACCATGTGGCACCAAGCTCAGTGTATGGAGTGGAAAAGGGAATGGGGGGTAGGGACGTTTGTGGTTGTGTAATTTATCTTCCCAAGTCACTGTTAAGTGATGGGGCCCTGCTCTCCAAGAGATGGCTGAACACCTGCCAGCACATGGGAAGCTGAATTTATTCCTTGTTTTGCTTTGCTTGTGTGCACAGCCTTTACTTTCCCCCTTAAACTGTTTTTATCTCAGCCCATAACATTTGCGGCTTTCATCCGTCTCATTCTCTCCCCAGTCCTGCTAGTGGGGATTCAGTGAATGGCTGTGTGGTACTTGGTTGCTAGCTGCGTTTAAACCACAATACATAGCAAAACTACTTTCTTAAATGCACATTTAATTGATGGACTGATGATTCATTGTTTTGGGGTTTTTGGTAGTGTTTGGAAATAAGTTTATTCAGAATCTATGTCATTGGGTGAACTTCTGCACTGAGATATTGTCAGCCTTTATGACTCTCCCTAGACTGGATCTCAAGCTCATAAAAGACTTGCTTTCTTCCATAGCATTCATGTGGACACTCTACCTGATTGCAGCAGGGGGATTTTCTGGCCTTCAGCAAATAGTAATTAGTAAAATTGGCAGAGGCCTTGAATGCCATGTGAAGCTTGAACCTGATATATTGAAAAGAGATTTTCCTAGCCCTGCTAGGAAGTACTGCATCCAAGGTAGCAGCTTTCTTGGATGACTCTGGACACTCGAGAGAGGGACCCTTATTCATTTTCTCTTCCTGTCCTGTGATGTTTTCCTACATCAAAGGATTGTTTTTCTCCTGCAATGGTTATGTTACGCAGATGAGGGGCTTTCTGTGGTATCTGTAGGGCACAATGTCACATACCTGGTGCTTGGATGCTATTTTCATATCTGTGGGAAAATATGCCTCCTCATTGGTAAAACAAACTGATAAACCAAAGGACCACTTTATGATTAGGTAATATATAAAGGACACTATGTTTTAGGGCTGATTATAATATTTCTTTGTGAAACTTATTTGGATTATCTTCCTTCTAAACTTCTCCGCTCTTCCAAACCCTTCCAAATTATCCCACAACAGAAGTCCAAAACTAAGAGGTGCTCCAAGTTCAGACTTCTTGAGTTTGCTGATTTTCAGCCAATCAGTAGTTCTTAGGCTATGGCACTGTAAAAAAAGCTGATCTTAGAAACATAACTGCTTGATAAAAGCATATAATTCAAAACCACTCAACAAAATACTCATCAGAAGGGATCTCTTGCTATTGCTCCCCACATGCAATCAATATATCACTTTAACTACAGTGCTTTTACCCTCTGTTTATCATCCCTTCTGAAGCCATGTGGAATACTCATCTTCTCTAATCCTTGTCTATAGTATTTCCAAAGTACTTTACAAGCTTGGAGTAATGGACTTTAATGCCTTGCAGCAGCTGAGCTGGTAGCATATATGATACCTTAAATGTAACAATCAAAGGAGCATGCAAGATTTTGGTATTTCCGCTGACTTGCAGATGTGCAGTATCCAGGTCCAAAAACAGTAATGTCAAGTTTAGACTAAAACTGTTTAAAACAAAATAATATCTCATTGCTCTATGTCAACACTCCTATAATGTGAGAGGATATTCTCTGATAGAGAGAGCACCAGTATTAAATATCTGTTACATGAGCTCTACAGTAATTTCTTTTTTGTATGTTTGTCCATGAATAACCTTGCTGAAGATTTATGTAACAGAGTGTATTGTTTTATTAATCCAGAGCATGTGGTATTCTCCAGGTGCTAAGCTTTGATCTCCTTGTCCTTCTATGTATTAAGTTTTCTGGTTCTCATTGACACTGATGCTCTTGATTTAAGGTAATCCTCTTATTGTTGGGGACAGGAAAAACTGCGATTGAACTCTGCAGTGAACCTGGAATCTTGTTCTTTTCTTTCGTCTCAGTTTTGATTGAATCTCCACTAAATTCAGTCCAGCAGAATCCAGCCACTGCTTTTAGGAGTAAAAGTATATCTTTCTGCAACATTTTATGGCATGGAATGTCGTTTATGGCACATTATATTACAGTTTGAAATGCTAGCATTCACTAACAAGAGAAGCTGTGGTTTTATATTAAAACAACTGAGCAATGTAGAAAACCTCTAGAAATCCAAGAAGGCAGTTTTCCTGTGGCTGGTAACAGAAGGAAAGAGTGTAAGTACATGTGCAGTGGAAAGGATGTGACAGGAGAAAGAAGAAGGGGACAGTGAAAAAAACTGGAGGAGCAAGGCTCCTTCCAAAAGTCTGCTGGCATGTGGGGTGAGGATAAGGGATGACAGTGCCACACAGTGACCTTCTGAGGCATCTCTGGAGGAGCAGCTGGCCTGACTCTCCAAGGTTTCTCTTGCAGCTGGCACTGACTCCCCACCTCTCACCTCTGCTCCACTGTTTTTTCTCACCTACCTTGACAGTTTGTTTCACAGGCATACACTGACTTGAGGCAACTTGGTTCTGGAAAAGGGAGTCGCTGGGCCAGGTTTGTGTGGTGGGCTGGCATGGTCAGATCAAGTGTGAAACCAACTCCCTGCTCCCCCTCAGCCCATGTGTGTGCCTGGCATGATGCCAGAGAGGTCTGCAGCACTGTGCAAACATGTGCTTTTCTCCAGGGCCAGTGTGGTGGTCAGGATGGAATATTCTGTGCTCTGAAACCAGGGATTGCAAGGTAGGTGGGCACATTCACTAAAACATCTTGAGATTTTACTGGGGATAGGACATGGATTCCTTGTAGAAATCCAGGACAGTACAGCTCAAGGAGGTCACTCCCATATCACAGCCCAGCATAACTATGCCAACATCTCTCTTTTTTTTTTTTTTTCATTCTGCCCTTTGCAAGCTCCCCTATTGGGTATAACTCATTCTTCATGGCAGAGCTTCCCAACAGTTTTTTGCTATTGGCATGAAAAACTTATAACATTTGACCTTATTCTTATTCTTGTTGATACTGAGGATAATTTAATTTTAAAATCTTACTGGACACAGGGATGACTTTCTTTCTTTCTTTTTTGCTGGCATCCTCAACACAGCTGAAGACTGTTACCACTGTCTTTCCTTGGTGTTCTCTTCTCCAAGCTAAATTTTAAAATGCTTCAGGATTTCCACGAACACAATTTTCTTCTAGTCATTCTCATGACTCCTTGAAGAAAGGGCCAAGCCTCTCTTGCACTACAGACTTACCAAAGCCACGTGGAATAGAAGAATTCATTTGTGCATCCAATAGATTATAATCTTGATTATCCATTTTGGTAAGGCAATTGATTTTTTTTCCCTGGAACTAGTTCTTTTTGACGCACGCTGCTTGTGCACTGAAGGTGCAACCTTCAGCCCTTTTGCTGTGTCTGCAAGGGCCTGCCCATCACCTTTTGATGCAGATGATTATTATTCCCCAGGAGCCTTGCACCTCTCCTGGTTGAACTGGAGATACTATATATTCTCTAACTATTTGGGGCAGATAGCTTTCTCATTCAATAAATAAACAACAGAAAGTTGAACAAGACAAGTTGTCAAAGGACAGGATGAGGAATCAAAGTGATCTTGAGAAACTGGAGAACAGGTCTGAAATAGACAAGGCTGTGAATTGATAAGATTTCTGCACCAGGGCTGCCAACTGTGCAGAGGTGTTCCCTGCCCCAGGCCGAGTGTCGTGCCCGGATGCTCCAACAGCTTATCAGCCCCACGCTGCAAAAGTGCAACCTGGGATCAGTGGGAGCAGAAATCTTTGAGTAATTCCCACTGCCCATAAATGTCAGTTTCTTTGTGTCTCCCATCTCTTGACTCTTGTGTTAATGCTGTGAGTGCTGGCCTAAGAGAGGTTTTAGCTACACTCTGAAATGTAGCTCCTGCCTGATGGACCTGGGAGTAAAAAAAAATTATTCTGAGGAGTCAGGAGGCAGCTGAAATAATTTATGGACAGGACAGAATATACATAGCTTCAAAAATGTTGTTAGTTTTTGTAATATGCAAGGAGGACTGTGTAGTGGAGCATGTATACATGGAAATAAAACAAATATTTTGCCAGAATCCTAAGGGTATTGGGAAAAGATTTCCGTTCTACTAGTTGAATTGTCATGAGGGATTTTCAAGGGTCAAGTTCCATATTGCTAGGAGGATATGAAACTTTTAGGCCATTTATTGCATGGACATGTAAAGCAAAGATTGTGCATGCTTGGAGGTTGTAAAAACAATTGGGTCTTTTATGTTTGAAAAGAGGCTTTGTGTCATGGGCTGTATTGCATCACTGAATCTTAATCTCTTGAAAGGCATGATTGAGAAGAGGGTGCTGTGCATGCTGAAGGAGTATGGCAGGCTCATTAGAGGGTCTACAATGAACCCTCACAACAAGGGGCATAGTAGAAGCTGCACATCACATGATTCGAGCAGATTGCAAAATACGAAACTCAGCAGTGAATATGATACATCTTTTTAGAGGGGCCCAGTAAACTGGGAAAAAAGAAAAAAAAAAGGCAAAAATTCCTGGGGGGCCTTCTCTCATGCTACGGCGACAGGGAATTTTGAATAGAAATTGTTTTGCCCTCCTGGCATGTTCTTGCAATTTCTCTATTATTCTCTAAACTTGGGATCAATTCTTTCTTGTGAGGAAGTGGAATAGCACATGTTCTTCTTCAGTTGTAGGTTTGGAGGGACTCTCTGGAGGAAGCACATGATTTTTAACCCTGGAAAACTTTATGCATTTGCTGTGTGGGGAGTGTTGGTCGAAATACACTTGAACACGACATTGAGATGCATATAAATGAGAAAAGAGAGTAAAAGCAGAGATGGGTCATTGGAGTGTTTATAGATCCTCTGGTATTACCAAGATGGAGAAAATGACACCATTATTTCATGCTTTTTAACAGATCCAGATTTCAGGAAGTTCTACCAAGATCCTTCCCTTTAACGCTAATATTATCCTTGTAGATGTCTCAAAAGAGATTTTCTATTTAGAACATTCTCAATTGTGTCTCTTAGTGGTAGTCTTGAATGCAGTTTTGGTGTTCTCTCTGTCTAAGCTAATATTATACTCTCTGTCTAAGTTAATGTTATATTTTCTATCTATTACAGCTTAGTAATGTAATACAGTACATAACCTAAAGCTTCCTTACACACAAACCAGAAAATTACCATTTTATTTTACAGCCACCCCAAATGCATGTAAAAATCATCTAGGAAAGAGGTTTCTAATAGTTGATAAATTAGCCACAAAAAACCCCACCACTGTATTTTATGATTAATAGGAAGATGTATGTATAAGAAAATCAGTAGCAATCAGAAATCTGTATGATAATGCATTACAAAAAAATACTAGCTGATGTTATCCAGACAAGAAACCACATATCATGCTTCAACATTTCCGTCTAATTTTCTATTGTACAGCAACTGTGAAGGAAACTCTATCTTTTCTTTCATTCTTTTCATGAAAGGTCTTAATAATTCCATAGAACTGCACATGCCACGGGGCAAAATAGCAAGCAAGGCTTTGTAAAGCAGGTGACTTGTCTCTTGTTCTGCTTGGGTGTTGCCAGTGCATTTTTCATTTAAGAAAGGAGCTGTTTCATTGAGCCATTTTAGAGACAAAGAGTGAGATTCCCCAGGCTGATAAAGAGTGAAATGAAGAGTAAAGTGTCCAAATACAAATGTTTAACTCATCAGCCCTCTGCTTCTCTTGGTGGATAGAATGCTATTAGTCTTGGATTTCCTTCATTACTTAGTCTACAGCTACTCTGAGTTACTCTGACATCTTTTTTAATTTTCTTCTGCAGCAAAATGTTTTCCAGTTTTTACACCTTTTTTTTATCCTTCCCTGTGGTTGAGCTGTTCTCTATCAAAGATTCAGCTAATTCAGGTACCTTTTATTTTGTGAAGTATTTTACTGCTTTTTCTTTGAGGCCATAGCAGAGGCTGAGATGATTTATTGCTATCAGTAATAATCTGAATTGCAAAGAATGTTCCCAGGGCTTGAAAGAATGGGAAAGCACGTGGAGAAGAGGGAAAAGTAGCAAATCCTACCCATGGCCAGCTTGCCTTGTCTTAGCCTACTTCTTTAGTTTCTGGACAGTTAATCTTCATTATATATAGTCCCTTATATAATGGTTCTATCCAGAAAAAGGGGCTGTAAAACTAGTACTTTTAAACTCAACAGACTCTACTCACATTAAATTGTATAAACCTCTTTTACTGATGAAAATATGCTTTTAGTGTTTTTAACACCTTGTCAGAAAATTGACCCCTGAGCGAATTGTATCGTATTGTCTTGAACTTCATCAGCAAAGTCACCTATTTGTTAACCTCCACGTAATTATTTGGAGCAATGAAACTGCGCTGGTTTTACTGCAAGGGTATTTGATTCCAAGGTGTCACTGCTTTGCCAGGCCTGGGTCTACAGCCCACTCAAAAGCTGATGGGCGAGAACATTGTCTAAATGCTGAAGCCCAGGAGGAAAGTGCAGATTAGTGAAAACTGAGCCTGAAAATTAAGAGTGTTTGGAACAGACATCAGTAAGAAATGTCAGTACCTTGACATCAAGGAAGTCCTTGAAGGAGCAAAGTCATGGCTAGTGCCTAATACAGACATGGCTTGTGCTCTGCTAAATCAGCCTCCAGCCTACTTGCAGGTTTCAGTGTTGCGGGTTTTAGCATGAACAGTCATGAAATTGCCAATAGAGCTATTTTAAGTGGTCCTGTAGGGAATTCAGACCTTCTGAGAGCCCTTTTAACCTAAGATGAAAACTTGTGAGGGGAACAGTAAAAAGGAATTACCCAGCACAGCAGTCTGTTTCAGGGACTCCAGAGGTGTCCTGAAAAAGAGGAACCACCTGCTCTAGATGGGGTCAGACAAACTCTGGAGTATGCAATACTTCCTGCTGCTTCTGCACTTGCTAACTGCTTAGTGGACATAGACTGCAACTTTTTCAAGCTTTTTCAGCTGGCATTAGTACTCCATGTGTCCCTGGCAGAACTGGATTGTCAGTGGCTCTTGTCCTCCTGGATTGGGGCAGAAGGTTTGGGAGCCCAAAACCTGCTAGCTGAAGCAGGGTAGGATGGTGATAATGTCCCAGACAGTGGGGCACAGCATCATCACACCCATGCTTGTCAGATGCCTGGGTATCACCTCCTGTATATCTCCTACCTTATTCAAGAACTGAGATGCTCCTCCCCGCTGTCATCCAGGTGGTCCTGCTAATAACAGGGATTTATGTTCAGCCTTCCCCCTTTTTCTGAGATGGGGAGTGAAGGTGTCAGCTGCCTTCATGATTCTCTGTACTGCAACAGATTGGCTGGACACTGCAATTGGATAAAAACCTGATCCATTTCACACTGGCTTTATAAAATAGTAAGTAATGATTCCCACCCCAAAACGGACTGAGATGATGAATTAATGATCTCTTTCAACAGACCTTCTTTTCTTCTTATCTTCTCTTTCAGAATCACAAATCTTTCTATCCTAATTTACTTCAGTGCATCAGTAAAAATGGAAGAAACAAGGGTCATGCTTTGCAGTCACTGAGACCCTTGCTACGGTCTTCAGCCACATCCGGGCTTTGTGTTTCTTCACCTTTCATTTTTCATAGGAGGAAAGGAGATCTGCATTCCTACCCTCCTGTAAACTAACTTGGCTATAAAGTAGTGAAGTAGATGTCAGCCAGTGACATCTGGTTTTGTCTCTGGCCTCTGCAACGCGGTAATACTTTTCACAAGAGGCCAGAGGGGTGGGAAAATAAGAAACTTCTACAGGTTTGTCTTCTTTATTAAAACAAATGGATCACCAAATGAATAGACAGTTCACAATTCTTCAGGGAAAAATCAATACAGAGAAGGTTTTTCACTACAGTTTATTGGACAGAAAGCCTTATATGCTTAAATACCACAAGGACATGGGAAGTCAGGTACACCTCCAAATATTTCAAATAAAAGGAGCATTTTCTAAACACTGGCAGTGATTTTCTTTGTAAATAGGTTTAACCTTGGACCTTCTGTCATCTTGTATTTTTACACAGGAAATTAATTTTCTGCATCCTCTGTGTGCATAGAGAAGACAGAAAGTCGAAAAACTCCATGGGATTTTCAAAAAAGCCTGCATATAAATTTTAAAATTAAACAGATGTTATATGATAACCATTAAATCTAAGCTATGGGTTCCGAGGTTATAAACTATACATGATGTTCTGAAGCAAGAGATGAAATAGATTTTTTTCATTTACTGAAGGTTTTCCACATCAAAAAGATCAGGATTTAGATGAATCCATGTAGGCCTTGTGTTCCAACAGGAGTTTATAAACATCCAAAATAAGTAAATGCTCTCACAATAGCTAGTAAACACCCATGGGTAGGGATGTTCTGTGGCTTTCCAGCTCTGCTGGGAATGCAGCTATGCACTGCCAGGAGCCTGTCCATTGAGATACCCATGCTCAGCGGGCATTGGAGCGGATCCGAGGTGGGTTAAAGGGTGAGTATAGGCTGCTTGCCTGTTCACTTGCTGCAATCCTTGATCCATGCCTGTAATTCCAGAAGAAACTCCCATATCTTGTTTTTTCTAGTTCAAAATTATTATGTTGCATTGCTACATTACTGGAGAAAGAATTGGAAATAGGATAGATGCTGGAGAGATATCCCCCTGTAGAAGTCCTTCAGTCTGCAAGGGAAAGAGAAGACGACAGCCAGTTCACACCAGTCTTTCTTTCCCTGCACCTGAAAAACTAAGCAGAGGTTGTTAACGACTGCCTAAGCATCACAGAAATAGAAAGAGCCTTCACACTATCACCTGACCTTTCATGTCAGGCTTGTACTTCTACTCACTGCAGAGGTATGTCAAATTATTTCCACTGTCCTTCAAGGAGAATCCACTCTCCTTCATGGATCAAAAGTTCAGGAGATGTAAAAATGTATACATTCCATTCTGTTGGTGTTAGATTTTACCTCCAAATCATATAGTATTTTCTCATTTCAGTGCTGTAGGCTTTCTTTGGCCCAAAGAAAGGTGACTTTCTGTGTTACATTTTATTTTCCCAAATACGTCCCTTTCAACCTCATTTTCCTCTTGATTCTCTCCATCTGGTTCTCATATGACCTGAGCAGCTGTAAAAGGTGTGTATGTATAGTCTTTTGCTTGTTTCATCTTTACTGAGATGTCTTTCTGCTGAATGTCTGCTTAACATGATTTTTATTTGGATCCATTTCAGTTTTAATCTTACTTCTGGCCTTCATGACAGAGCTCCTCTGTCAAGTTACTGTTTTTTAGCAGCTTCTGAATTTAGAGCAATTCAGTCTCTCTGAAAAAAAATAAAAAACCTTAACTCCATGCGGCACACAGTATTGAGCAATTAATCCCACTAGTTTTAGGGCTTTTCCTCCTAAATACCATTAATTTAAAGAGTGTAGGGATGTCTGGGAGAGTATGTGGACTATCTCTTTTGCATATTTCTCTTCCCTTGGAAACATCAGACAGTGCATTGTGGTGTTCCTGCTTTCCCTGGAAAGGAAAAAATATCAGGAATGTTTAAAGGGCTATGGAAATATGCCACACTGCCCAAAAGCTCAAATTAGAAACTGCAGGATTACACTGTAACCTGTGACGTTGCCCCCGAATGCTCTAAACCCCTAAAATGCTTCTCTTTTTGAGGGGCTGCAGAAGCACTAATGGAAGAGCCAGAGCTGGCCTCCAGTTCAGGTCCATGGCTGCCGTGAATTGTGGCATGGGCTCTGTTCATGCTCCCTAACTCCACCTGATGCCTCCCTATCCTGTCCTCTTGATCTCTACCAGAGCAGCACACAAGAATTAAATCTCTATCAGAATTTCTAATGGTTGCTGTGCATTTTTTCCTTGAAAGCCAATGTTTTCTAAGGATTCTTTTGTGTAATTCTAGGGAAAAGCGAAGTCCAAAATCTTGTTTAGAAATATCTTACATACAGTGTGTTTTCTGGCATTTTATACCAAAGGTATTAATTTGATGCTGTTTTCTTCACCCACCCACAGAGTTCTACTTTTTGGGATAAATGCCAGTACTTGGCACATAAATGCATGGTTGATTGTGACTTGCTTGACTGACTACTGCATTGGACGAGGTTCAGATGGATATAGAGACTGTTTTAATGCAAGTCCATTACAGAAAGAATCAATAGTTTAAGGATCAAGTTGGCTCTACAGAGGTGCTGAGACATTGGGAATATATTGCTGTAATGCCATTGGGGTGGGTTTTATTATATTTTTTTTTTTCTTCCAATTGAAAGACCAATGAAATGCTTGAATAAGAAGGAGGCAGAACAGAAGCTCTACCCTGCACAGTTAGTGGGATGGGAAAATTGAAACAGGATAGACAGGAATGAAAAAATACCACGGTAAGGATTCTCTGCACTTGGTTAGACATCTAGAGGTATCTTTTATGATGGTTTTGAGCTCATATGTATACTTTGATGTGCACTGTGCATACTTTTATCTGATTAGTCTTTCAAAAAAAATAAATCAGATCATTCTAGACATATCTGATTTTTTAAAGAGCTTCGAAGGAATTTCTCTTCATTCAAAAGGATATAAGTTTAACTTTTTCTCTGCTTTTAAAAAAAATCACCTGATACCAATTAGAATTCCTTTGCTGCTGGGCTGATTTATGGTACTGTAATACAGCACTGAAAATATGAAAGCAGAGAAGCAGTATTTCAAAATGCAGCATAAAATCAACAATAAAAATGTATATTTATAACCCAAAAAGTATGATTTCATCCTGGAGAATTACCAAGCTAATAGCAGTAATAAGCATGATTTTAGTTGTACCATATTGTACTTATTAAACACTTCAGGGGACTTGAGAATAAATCAAATCACAGGATCATTTTTGGATATTTGAACATATTTTTAGATATTATAAAAATGTAGAAAACTATCACAACTGGTTATCATTTGTTCGTGTTTTCCAAAAATGGTTTTAATCATAGACCTCATTGTTACATCTTTCAAGATACTGGGCTGATGCCTGCAGGCTGGAAGAGTAACTCCATTTAATAAATGTAGATTTAATATCTTTTGGAGATAAAATTAAAGCAGAAAAAAATATGTGCAATAATGTAAATTATACTCACTATCCCAGGTAATCTTGTTTGGTGTAGGGATGATGTTCCAGAGGAAGGAAGAGAAATGGTTCAGTAATACAGATAGGCCATAACCAAAACCCTGGAGCCAAGCTCATGAGATACAATATGGAAAGCGTGGATTCATACTCATACCTTGCAGATCTATTGCAGGCTCACCTCCAGCCTTGAGGGATGAGATTTTTCTTATGGGAGTGAATGAGCGAAGTAACAGGGCTTTCTATTATTCACTGCAACTCCCACTACCTGTAATAGAACAAAGTCCAGAGGACTCAGGTAAAAAATGGCATTTTACTGTGCTAGGTGCCATGCAAACACCCTGTACAAAAAAGGTCCTGCTTTGAGACTGCTCCAGGACAGACAAGCAAGAAGAACAGCTGGAATAGAAGCAGCTAAGTAAGTAAGAACACATTCTGTTGCAATGATAGTAGAAATTGAAGCTTGCAGATGACTGGAGTTTAGACATAGGTTCAAAAAGCATTCCTTAGTCAACCCAGCTGTGTCTGCAAGACAAAAAAATGAGCAGTTGATTCCTGTAGAAGTCAGACCCTGTAAGTAATCTGGTGTTGCTTGAGCTCCATGGGAGCTATTTTTTTGATACCAGTTTACAATTATCATACACATCACTTAAGAACTTCGCCCCATGTCTTCTGCTTTCTTATTTGTGTGACAGCGAGGTCCATTGGAAATTTACAGATATAGCAGATGAAGTCCACCAAAGAGAAAGGTTTTTTCCATGTTGACCTATTATGGGATGGGGGTATTACTCTCTAATAGTAGTTTTGAAGCTATAGCAGTTCCTTCGTACTTTCTGTCATGCCTGATCTTTGCTTAAAAACAAAAGAAAATGTTCCTTTGATTTCATTTTCAGTGTACTAAACAATAGGGTTGTAGGAAACTGCTGCCTTCAACCAGCCTTTTTTCCAACTTCAAAATAGTTTGTGCTATTATTTTTCAGAGTTTATGCTGAAACAGATTCCTTCGTGGTTTGAACACCATGAAATGACAACTTTCAGCCCGTAGTGAATTGTTCTGGCTCAGTTAAAACCCCTAGAAAATAAAGATTGTAATAGAAATACTGGTGGAAGCCTTTATGATAGCAGCAGGAATAAAGCTCTGTTGTATGTTTTTCTGGAAACAGGGCCACAATGATTTGTTCAGCAATCTGTTCTGATCTAATTATAAAGGAAGAAGTGTTCTTGTCAAGTTTAATCCCAGATCCTCTATAAGCCAGTGCATATTTTTGATAGACACCATCAATAGCCAAGCAGTATTTAGAAAATAATTTTTTCTTGTACAGTACCCCGAGTGAAGAAAAAAAGGACATGTCCCAGTGACATTCTTTAGAAGCAGCAATACAAGTGAAGTACAAACAACTGTTGCACTGTGATTTGAAGAAGGAAATGAAGCCATTATGGTCCTGGCTGCAAGGGTCTGCACTCGACTGCCAGGGTCCACTGAGATGCTCCCCCTGGGTACCACAGCCGACTGGTTTGGTGCCTCCTGCCCCCAGGATGTTTTCACTGTAGATACAGATACATTTGTGCATGTTGTTCTACTGAGCATCCTCGCCTCAGCTACATGCCATGAATAACCAGTGGTCTGAGAAAACAGACTGAAAGCAGCTAACCTAAGTTGCATTTCCTGCACAGCAGTCTGTGGTGCAGAAACCTGTCAGATCTGGACCTCAGTGCAGTCAATGAAGTAAAAGGGATGCACTGTAAAGTGTGAAAGTGTGAAAATAACAAAATTAGCTTCTCTATCTGCCTCTTCTCTGTGCTGCAGACACATCTTGGCAGACCAAGTTAAGACAATGGGAACCAAAAAGAGTCTGATAAGGCCCCTCAAAGAAGGGTAAGCTTAAAAACAAAGTAAATTTGTAATCTACACCTGAAAAATTGCATGTGGGACAGTATTTTTTTGACAATAGGGCCTGTAAACCTTGCTGTGTGTTCACTGCAAGCTCAGGAAAATGAAAAGAGAGGCCTCAAGGTATCTAAACCCCCAAAGACCACAAAGGACACAGGGTATGAATACACAGGAAATGACATGCTGGAACATTATGCAGAGACTGCATTGCTAAAATAAAGGCAAAAATTCATCTGACTTTCAAAATTGTCACCTTTCTTAATGTTCTACATCTCTCCTCCTTTCCCCTCTATCTATTACCTATGCTTTTAATGCCTCCAATTTTAAAATGTATTTTGATGGCAGCCACTCATGTAATGCAGAAGAGCTCTACTCCAAAGGAGTGAAAGATTACAGACTTTTTACCTCGGACCTGCCAGGGCTGGTGTGTGAATGTGATTTAGGGGGAGACATGTCTGTTTGTCATCTGCTGTTCATCCATGACCTAAGAGACTTGTCTGTGTTCATGAATTGGGTTCAACACATCTCTGCTGCCTTCCTCTACTGGTAGGAGCAGTGTGTCAAGACAATGAGGGAAAAATTGCCATGTCTTGTTTTTTTCTTTAACCTTTATGACTCATGATAAGACAGGCTTACTAAAGGAATTACGTGGATTATCTCACCATAAAAAAGTTCTGAAATATATATATATATATATATATAATTTTACAATGGACTTGAGCAAAAACAAATGTTGAAACAAGCTGGCCAATGAAAATGGAAAGACTGATTTTTTTTGAAGAATATGGTACAGTATTCTGATACAGTCCGCAACATACAGTGTGAGGAGGCTAAACTCTTCTGGAAAGTTCTAGAAGAGCACTGAGCTGGACCAAAACAAAATGGGTAGAAACTTAAGCCATATATTCCCACAGCCACCGCAGGATTGTACAAGGATCATCTTAACTAGTTATTTAAAACAGGTGTAAGTGGCTTTCAGGTTTTTGGCAGAAACAGCATTTTTTTTAATATCACTTTGCTTCTTTCATTTTACCCTTTAATAAATTAATTGAAAGTAAAGCCTTGAGATTCACCCCTGAGGGTCAGCGCAGTGCATGTTTCCCAGACACGTCTTCTGTAGTGCATGTTACTGGCAAATAAATAAGCAAAAACCCTGAAAATGTGCTGAGGAATTTGTTCTTGCTCTAGCTTCTGATTTTGTTTAGTGTTAATTTGGAGATGACATCTCTTTCACGAAACTTCTAAGGGATGGTGAACTTCCTGTGTCCACATGTATGTACTTACCTTCTTTTTGGATATCATAAATAGAATATAAGAAGTCTGAAGCTTAGCAAATATAATCTACATTTGGACAAAGAGAATTCTTCACCTGCTCATTTAAAAAACTCCAGTTATTTTCCAGCCCAAGTGATATGTTCACCTCAATCTCTCTTTCTTGGAATGAAGGGCTTAAAACTGAACAGGTGTGGTCTCACCAGTGCTGAGTACAGGGGGACAATCCCTGCCCTGCTCCTGCTGGCCACACTGTTGCTGGTACAGGCCAGGATGCCATTGCCCTTCTTGCCCACCTGGGCACTGCTGGCTCATGTTCAGCTGCTGTCACCAGCACCCCCAGCTCCTTTCCCTGTGGGCAGCTTTGCAGCCACTCTGCCCCAGCCTGTGGCACTGCCTGGGGCTGCTGTGACCCAAGGGCAGGACCTGGTACTGGGCTTTGCTGAACCTCACACCACTGGCCTTGGTCCACGATCCAGCCTGTCCAGCTTCCCTGAGCAAAGAACCAGAGAGGCACAACAGGACAGGTTTTTCTGTGTTTCCTATGGCGAGCTGAAGCTGGCTGTCCAGAGCACAGCACGGTCCAGGCCAAGGGGCTGAATGCAAGGCACTGTCCAATGCTCTCTCTAGGGGATTTTTTGTCATCTGCCACTGGACATTCTCCTCAAAGTCTCAGACCTTGGAGACGTGATTGAACTATACTCTCAGCCTTCCTATAGTACAGAACATTTCTTGTGGGTGTTGAGAGGATGTTTGAGTATGAAAACCCCAAGTGTGTTATTTTAACAAAATAAATATACTTTTAGCAATAACTTAGAACTTTTGGGGGCCCAACACACCTTCTGTATCTCTACATTGGCAGTACTGTGAACTGCAAGACCGTACATGGGACATTGTGTTTATGCCTCCTGTTGTTTGCCCCAGCTACTACTACCTCTCTTTAGACATTTTCTGGTACAGACTGAAACATAATGGGGTTTATACCATAAACAGCATGAAGTGTCTGCTCTGTTTATGCTAGAAAGCTCCTGCTAACCTTTACTCTTCCTAAGTCTTTCTCAAAACAATGTGAAACAATCTATTTTTACATTCTTCCCTGTTGCTTGATGCTGGTTAATATCATAAACAAATTTTGCACAACTTGAGAAGCAATTAGAGCCTCCTGGGTCAGGGACAGCACTAAGGGCACTGTTTCCACTTGTCTATCCTTTTCCAACAGCCAAAAAAGGTGATTCTGAATGAAGTGAATGACTTCTGGGGTGGGGCAGGCACACATCTCATTTCAGGGAGAGCCACAGGTTTTCCCAGATGGGGTGAAGTCCCTCTCCAGCCTGGCAGTGCTTCAGGAGGTGAAGGGATACAAACCCTCCGACTGCCCCTCCCCTGCCGACCCTGACCCCATTAGGGGCTGACAGCTGCGAAAGACATAGGAAGCAATTAAAGCACACTGTATTAGTCACAAAGGCTGACGGGCCCTGCTCTCCAAAAAGTGCAGGTCTGCAAAAGAGATAAAACTAGGGACCTTGAGTGCTGTAACACGCGTCTCAGAGGCTTTGTGCAAGCCTATCCTCCTGGATCTACTTGGGGTTATTTATTTACTTTAGGTTTGTTTGAAAACTGGAAGCTTCAGGCTACTTAGCCAATTAACCTTAGCACCTGTTTGGCTGGAAATGCTTAGAGAGCAGTGTGAAAAAGCTGTGGAAAGTTTTTTCCCCCCCTTTTTTAAAGCGAAGGGAACAGACGAAGTGTATTTCTGAAGCGAACATTATTCCAGCCTGCTCTCAGGTCTGTAGTGCTGGGGTTTTTTCCTGATAATGATTTAAGTGGAAGCTCCTGCTAGCATCCACCACTGCTACAGCAGAGACAATCGTGATATCTAAATCAATAGATTGTAGTGAATGGCTGTTGTTTTAACTTTTGCCTGCTTCTGTTTTATTGCCTGATGGATTTTGGCTCTCAGTTTTCCTCTTCAGAGGCCTACAATCCGCACCAAATGTTTCACATTACTCAGTGTGAAAAACCTCCTATTCTTTCAGATTTTTTACAAGTTCATACGTCCATGGAAACCTGATATTTCATATTTCATTCTGCTTTGTGAATGTCATTGTGAGGGATGCTGGTTCACATGCAACAGGCCTCTTCTGTCTTTGATCAGCTTGACCGCAACTAATTGTAAATGGAGAACAAATGAAAGAAATATTTATAAATTTCATGGGAATTCAGGCAGGGCCTAAGCCTTTCCTAATGCCTCCATTCACAGTAAATGTTTATTGAATACTTTTAGTCTACTGTGTACCTCAGTATTTATATAGTTATAAGTATAGTTAGATTTTAGCTTGTTCTGAGTAGATTCAGTGAAAGAACTCTCTCATGTCTTTCATTCTGCCTTCCTTCCAGTCTTGTCTTACTTTTCTTTTCCTCCCCAAAACACTCCTTTCCTTTGTCTTTATCTTATAAAACAGGCTGCTGTCCAAAGAGAGGAACACCACAGTTGTTGGGTTCCAGAGCCTACAGCTGTAAGAAGGGTAAGAAAGGGGAAAAAAAATGACCGTAAAATTTAAAGCAAATTTTGAGGCACAAAGCTGAGTTGGGAAAAATCAAGTGAAAATGTTAAAGATTTGTCCAAAATAAAGTCATAAATGCCCTGAGCCAAGTGAAACAGCTGCTAGGTCATGCAGGCTAAATCAGAAAAGGCAACACAACAAAAAGTTAAATATGATGAAGCTAATAGGAAGCTGCCAGCATTCTTCTTTTTACTTCTCAGTCTCTCATTCTTGTGCTCTTACAAATTTCCTCGGCTGTAGCACAGGTTACTTTTGCAAAGGAAAACATCTCATTAAGAAAACTTCCCAGTGCCCAATCCTACACATATTTGGTTGTATCAAGAGTAGAAGCAACTCCTTTGGCCAGGGACTGAGACATGCACAGCTCACAGAGCCTCATGTGTTCTTTGTCACAGATGCCGTACACGTTGCTGGATCCACTTGCATGTGGTGCTGGCTGGCAGGCACTGTGGTGGCAGACACGGAGTGGGACAGGTGCTGGTCTGAGCTGGCGCTGCTCCTCTGAGCCAAATGGAGACTCTGCAGTGAAACATGAGCTGTGCTGAACAGAAGTAAGAGCAAAACTACTTATTTCAACCTCTTATGAAGGCCCATGTCTTCTACATGTCCATCAACACCTTTTTTAACTGCTTCATTCATAGGGAAAAGAAGGAAGGAACAGGAAGCCCTAGCAGGACAGGGCAAGGAAGTGGGTGTGCAAGTGTGAAGCTTGACACCACTGTAAGGCAAGCAGGAGGGCTGACATTTGTGTGGAGTGTAGGAAAGTAAGGATGTAATTTGTCCCTTTTTAAACATGACTAAAAAAAAAGAATTGCTCAGACCAGCTGTGAGGCTAGGAATTCATTATGATAATTTCACTTCTCTCCAGGAGTGCATTCCTTCTGTTCTTCCACAGTTTTTTAATTTTTTTTTTTTGTTTGTTTTTGTTTATGTTTCTCATCTTTAAGCTCAAGGCCAGGAAAATGCCTCTTTAGAGAGTGCCTAGCACTTGTGGGGAGATGGTGAAGAGGCTTGAAACTTTGGAGCTTGTACAACAGCAAAAATGAATCTAAAACTATCAAAGAGGTGATGGATTTCTGAGAAAAAGTTCCTTTATTGTTCTTTTGCAGTACCCCCATATCTGAGAAGGAGAACAGGCTGAGAAGTTGGGAGGAGATGAAACCCAGATAATGTGATACCCAGAAAATTTTTCTTGAATTTAGTCTTCTAACCTTTTTTTTCATCTTTGTGAAGGCAGTAACATCTTTAGAGCAGCCTTATGCTGTGATATTCAACCCAGGGTGCTACGTTTGTCTAATTCCTGAGCTCCTAGTGATGAATACACACTTCTGTCAGCCAAAAAACACATGAATTGTAAAAGTAAAACACTTGATAATCAGTATTAAATTAAATCACAGAGCAGAGATGGAAGATGATTATGCTCTGGGCTTTAAGTATTATTTACCTTCCTACAAAGAGCTTGTCTAGTCTTTCACAAACAGAGTATATAAAACACTTACTTAACGCGTAACTCGAGCTATGGAAACTGTATTACAGTTAAGTGTTCTTATAGCCACAGGCTTTTTATCACAATTAAGAGAGCAGGGAATAATAGTGGGAGAGAAAAATGGAAATAGCGTGAATGGCAATGTGGAGGTGTGCAGAAGTGTCACCAACACGGAGCTGGCAAAGCCACCTCAGGCAGTCCCCAGCAGGTGCCTTGCTGGGACACTGCCTCCAAGCCACTCACCTGTCTGCTGTAACATGCATCCATGCTCTGCTCTGCTCTCTCAGAGGTCCAGGTTAGACAAGACTACCAGCTCTACTGCCCAGCTGGTGGGAGATGGTGCACAAATCTACATGAGGAGGAAAAAAAGAATGTCTTTTATAAGACAGCCACCTCTGTCTTCCTCACATTGTTATCATGACTTTTTCTAAAACACTTTGTTAAGTGTCTTAGAAAAACAGACATGCATAAGTAACTATGTTGTAAATTTCACTTGACAGCACATTCCCTGGCCAGCCTTCTAGTTGTCATGGCTAGGAAAAAAATTCCCAGTACTGCTGCAAAGGTAGGGGAGAGGAATAAACGCAAAGGAAACTGAACTAAATGCTTGAAATTTACCCACATAGCTCACGCTAGTATATTACCTGTGTTTAAAACAGACTAGAAGTATGTGCACGCACGATCAGCTCATACCTTGTCAGAAACAAGGTGGAGTCCACTTATGGAGAGACAATTGCTTAAGCCATCCTCATTTGATTGTTTCAAATTGTTACTCACATCCTTCAGGGCTGCATAATTTTTCCTGAATACTATTCTTCCTATTCCAAAGTCCTTGGACTTAAAAAACTCTAGGGTAGGCAATGCAGGGGAAAAAAACCCCAAAATAATTTCTAACATTTCTGCACAGCAAAGCCCAGACAGCTTGAAAGCTGTCTAACGGGCAATCACACAGAACACAGCACCTGAAAAGGACTGATCCTCAGGTGGACTTATTTTTTGGTAGAGGATTTTTGTTTTGAGTTGATCCATACTGAGGAAAGTTTGTACTTCTGGGGCACTTGAGAGACAACCCACTTTTTTCTTCCCACGTGTATTTTAAATATAGTTACATTTATCTAACCTGTTGCTAAACTAGATAGGGGTAGCGTAGTGCAACTGCTGTAACGTCTCAAGGGTATGTGATGACTTGATTAGGAATAAAAAATATTCAAGGGTTGTTATTTAGCAGTGGGTAAAACAGTAATCTCTTCCCCTTGTAGCTCAGAGGTTACATTCTGCATATTCTTTATCCTTCTCCAGACTTAATGGTGATTTTTCCAACAAAACCTTATCAGTCTTTTGCTGCAGTGAAAATATTTCTTCCTATTAAACATTGTAGGGTGAACCCTACCTCTCTCAGCAGCATGTTATCTGTAAGTGATGGAAATAGCTGTGTTAAGCCAAAATCTAGCAACTGACAACTGACAGACTGGCATGAACAAGATCTGCACCCGGATTTCTTACCAAACAGGCAGCTTACTGGCTTCTCTCAGCCTGCTTGACCACAAGTTTCTATAACAAACACAAGAGCTGGCATGCACTTGATATTGAGCAAGTGCTGTTTTATGTTGATATTCTCATTCAATTTCCATATGCTGGCAGAAACAGATGGAACTGGATTTTCTTGCAATTACTATGAGTCTAGGATAACAAGTCCTAAATCTGCCTTGGAGTGAAAAGATACAATACAAATATGCAAACACAGGGTAATGGCCTGGGGACTAAAATACAAAAGTACAACTTAACATAAAGAAAAACTAAAACTGGTTCAGGATTTCTTGATTAGGCTGCACCATATGAGGAATGTAATGAAAATTAAAAATTTGTACAGAGTAAGAAATTAGTTTGGGGTAGAGCTGCCCTAGTGTTTCACTAAGACTTTTAAATGAAAACTATTAGTTAAGTAAAGTCTGTGGTGCTTAAAGGTTAAAAGAGCTATTTTGTTTTCCAAGAAAGCTCTTTCATGAAAATTGCAACATCTGCTCCCATCTCTTTTGTTCTAACCCCAATATATTCTTTTGAGATCACAACATTGAAAACATCCACAGAGAAGAAAAATATGGTTTTAGGTGGTTTTTTTTTTAAATTCTTGACTCTCTGGCTCAGACTTTCAAAAGAGAGTTATGTAGACTTAAGCCCAAAAGCCTTATTTATTGGAATGGGAATTTAAACAGAAAATAAAGGATTTTGTATCCAACTGATCAGCCAAAATGTTACTAAACTGAAGCTTAAGGGACTAGAAAACCCAGCAAGGGAACCTGGTATGATTATCAGTTTTAGCTACAAAAGGGTGAGCATAGAAACTGGAAAATCATATTATCTTCAGACTACATGAAAACAGATAGGGAACACATGTTGAGTCTGATCCAGCAAATGCTTTTCTACCTGCTTAAAGAATGCATTAAGGACACGAAGAGGTCTGCTTTCAGGCCTAACAGGAGCAGTGTAAGAAGCTCCAGCTTTTGCTCTTGTTGCTGTACAGCGAGCTGACAGCACCATTCACTCGTGTAAGCAGGCAGCGTCCCTGTGCCTGGATGGAGTCAGCACCGAGCGAGCCAGCTTCACCCAAGTCGCCTTCAGTGCTTCCACAACAGTTGCTTAAGCACCAGTTGTAAGGACTGGGGAAGGACTTTGGAAAGACTAAACACAGCCTGGATTCATACCAGCTCCAATTCCTCAGAGGAAAAAATTATTTTCATAACAGAAAAATTGTTATTTCCTAAAATAAGCAGCAATTTAGAAGATTTATTAACTATCTAATTTTTAAAAATAGACTAAAAAAACTGTAAATAACAAATAGCATGTACAAAACTTGTTACTGACACTTTTTGGTTTTCTCCCAGTTGCCGCAGTCATTTCTGAAAATGGATTCTCTGTTTAAATAAAGAGTGATTAATAAATAAAGAGTGATTAAACAAAGATGATGGCTTACTCTTTAAATATATATATGTAAAATTGTAATGGAGTTTTTGTCATTCTTTATGATTTAAGGAAGTGAAACCCAAATATATTTCTTGCATGTAGAGAAATCATATATCCTGCAAATAAAGTGCTATACTGATTTATTAAAGAGAAAATAAAAGACGGAAGTAAGGATTTAGCACAATCATTTGCAGCAACATTTCAGTAGTGACAAACCAAAGCCAGAAAATTCAGAACCAGAATTAAGACAGAAAGTCATTAGGTAAGGTTTTGTTTCAGTCTGTTTTACCAGTGGTCGCCAGGAAAATTATTTGGGTCTGGATGGCTATATATGTGGTCCTAAACTTCTGCTGTGTTTGAGGCTATTATTATCCAGGATCTTGGCTTTTAGTGCTTCACTCAGCATAAAAACGGTACATTTCTTTACTGTAATTTCTGTCACAACATGATAAAGACTTATTTTTGAATTGGAATGATTTTTTCTCTTAAGAAAAAGAGTCCATCTTTCTTGAAGAGGCAGTAAAAAACTGGGAATCACCAGATCTCACCAGCTGTCTGGATTTGACAGATATAGATTGGTTCTGTTCTGCCCAGGACTCCAGTTGGGCTGGATTATGTTTGCTGCCAGGTAACTGTATATTTACCCTCCCAGTCTCTTTCTGATCATGACCCTGCATTTATCAATTTAAAAAAAATGTATTAACTTGTACGTACTTAGTAGTTGACAGACTTAATGCTGATTATATGATACATGTTCTTGAAAAAATACAGTCCAATGCACAAACCATACCAATTAAAGCCACTGAGATGTAGTGAAATTTATAGTTACATTGAAAAAGCTTTTAGGGTAAAAACAAGAGACAAATAGCACTGTAACCAAAACTCTCACAATGCTTTCAGTTGAAAAAAGTAATTTAGCCCTATACCTGTTAAAAAAAAAATTAGAGAGGGCTCTTCCCAGGAGATGAAGAGGTGGATAGCCCAGCTGAAGTGCCTCTAGACCAAGTCGTGCAGCACAGGTAACAAGCCAGAGGAGCTGGAAACTATGGTGCAGTTAGAAAACTGTGACCTAATTGCTGCCAGAGAAACATGGAACATGATTGGAGCACTGCAACTGAGGGCCACAAACTTTTCAGAAAAGGGAAGGGAAGGTTCGGGAAGGTTCGGGAAGGTTCGGGAAGGGAAGGTTTGGGAAGGGAAGGTTCGGGATGGGAAGGGAAGGTTCGGGAAGGGAAGGGAAGTTTCGGGAAGGGAAGGGAAGGTTCGGGAAGGGAAGGTTCGGGAAGGGAAGGTTCGGGAAGGGAAGGTTCGGGAAGGGAAGGTTCGGGAAGGGAAGGTTCGGGAAGGGAAGGGAAGGGAAGGGAAGGTTCGGGAAGGGAAGGGAAGGTTCGGGAAGGGAAGGGAAGGTTCGGGAAGGGAAGGGAAGGTTCGGGAAGGTTCGGGAAGGGAAGGGAAGGTTCGGGAAGGTTCGGGAAGGGAAGGTTCGGGAAGGTTCGGGAAGGTTCGGGAAGGTTCGGGAAGGTTCGGGAAGGGAAGGGAAGGGAAGGGAAGGGAAGGGAAGGGAAGGGAAGGGAAGGGAAGGGAAGGGAAGGGAAGGGAAGGGAAGGGAAGGGAAGGGAAGGGAAGGGAAGGGAAGGTTCGGGAAGGTTCGGGAAGGGAAGGGAAGGGAAGGGAAGGGAAGGGAAGGGAAGGGAAGGGAAGGGAAGGGAAGGGAAGGGAAGGGAAGGGAAGGGAAGGGAAGGGAAGGGAAGGGAAGGGAAGGGAAGGGAAGGGAAGGGAAGGGAAGGGAAGGGAAGTTCCGGGAAGTTCCGGGAAGGGAAGGGAAGGGAAGGGAAGGTTCGGGAAGGGAAGGTTCGGGAAGGGAAGGGAAGGGAAGGTTCGGGAAGGGAAGGGAAGGGAAGGGAAGGGAAGGGAAGGGAAGGGAAGGGAAGGGAAGGGAAGGGAAGGGAAGGGAAGGGAAGGGAAGGGAAGGGAAGGGAAGGGAAGGGAAGGGAAGGGAAGGGAAGGGAAGGGAAGGGAAGGGAAGGGAAGGGAAGGGAAGGGAAGGGAAGGGAAGGGAAGGGAAGGGAAGGGAAGGGAAGGGAAGGGAAGGGAAGGGAAGGTTCGGGAAGGGAAGGTTCGGGAAGGGAAGGGAAGGGAAGGGAAGGGAAGGGAAGGTTCGGGAAGGGAAGGGAAGGGAAGGTTCGGGAAGGGAAGGTTCGGGAAGGTTCGGGAAGGTTCGGGAAGGGAAGGGAAGGGAAGGGAAGGGAAGGGAAGGGAAGGGAAGGGAAGGGAAGGGAAGGGAAGGGAAGGGAAGGGAAGGGAAGGGAAGGGAAGGGAAGGGAAGGGAAGGGAAGGGAAGGGAAGGGAAGGGAAGGGAAGGGAAGGGAAGGGAAGGGAAGGGAAGGGAAGGGAAGGGAAGGGAAGGGAAGGGAAGGGAAGGGAAGGGAAGGGAAGGGAAGGGAAGGGAAGGGAAGGGAAGGTTCGGGAAGGTTCGGGAAGGGAAGGGAAGGGAAGGGAAGGGAAGGGAAGGGAAGGGAAGGGAAGGGAAGGGAAGGGAAGGGAAGGGAAGGGAAGGGAAGGGAAGGGAAGGGAAGGGAAGGGAAGGGAAGGGAAGGGAAGGGAAGGGAAGGGAAGGGAAGGGAAGGGAAGGGAAGGGAAGGGAAGGGAAGGGAAGGGAAGGGAAGGGAAGGGAAGGGAAGGGAAGGGAAGGGAAGGGAAGGGAAGGGAAGGGAAGGGAAGGGAAGGGAAGGGAAGGGAAGGGAAGGGAAGGGAAGGGAAGGGAAGAGGGGGTGGAGGTGTTGTGCTCAATGTTAAGGCAGGGTCAGATTGTGAAGAGCTGCCTTCAGGATCAAACAGTGAAGCTGAATAGCCATCCATCTATAGAATCTGATGAGATGCACTCCTGGGTTCTGGGGGAACTGGCTGAACTTGCCGAGCCACTCCCCATTGCATTTGAAAAGTCATGGCAGATATCTGAAATCACCGGTGACTGGGAAAAGAGAAACATCCCTTATAGTGTAAAAAGGGGGAAAGAAAGATCTGGGGAACTATGGAGCAGTGAGCCTCAGCAGTGTGCATGAGAAGGCTTGGAATAGATCCCTCCCAGAGATGTGCTAAAGCACGTAAAAAACAAAATCAGACAGTAGTGTGTGCTCACAGGTCAGAAACAAAGCTTCCCAAATGCATGAAAAGAGGGGTGGCCAGCAGGTGAAGGGAGGTTATTCTGCCCCTCAGTTCTCTTTGTGAGACCCCACCTGGAGTGGTACATCCAGCTCTGGGGTCCCCTGCACAAGAAAGACAGGGACCTGTTGGAGCAATTCAAAGGGGGGTCACAAAGACAACCAAAGAACTCCAGAACTTCTCCTATGAAGACAGGCTGAGAGACTCAGTAGCTATTCAGCTTGGAGAACAGGACGCTTTGGGGGGATGTTACTGCAGCCTTTCAGTACCCAAAGAAGGCTTATACAAAGAAGGGACAGGGACTCTTAATATGGGCAGACAGTGACAGGACATGGGGCAGTGGATTTAAACAGAAAGGCTTTAAATGTATAGATTAGATGTCAGGAAGAAATTCTTTACTCAGAAGATGGTAAAGCACAAGGTTGCTCAGAGAGGTTGTTGATGCCCCATCCCTGAAAAGGCCATGTTGGACAAGGCCCTAAGCAACCTGGTCTAGTGGGTGGCCCATGGCAGTGGGGTTGGAACTAAACAATCTTTAGGGTCCCTTTGAACCATAACCATTCCATCATCCTATGAATCTGAGCTTCTAAAAAAATATTTCTCTCCAAGAATAAATTACATGTATTCCCACTAGGAGACTTGCACATCAGTGTGAAAATGATGGACCAGGATTTTATGAATGCATGGCTAATGATAGAATCCTTAAATTGATATAATTTCCAAGTAATTGTGTTTTTAGAAATGCTGCAAACCTGAATGGTTCAGTTTGAACTACTTAAGTTTAAAGCTATGTTGAAAACCCTTACATTTAATGGACAGCTTTTGACCTTCCCAGTAATTATTGCTTTACTTCTTAGATTGAAGTTCAATAAAAGTCTCTATTTCCAATGTCACCCTGTATTTATCCCCATTTTGCTCCAAATTCAATAAGTGTGTGCTTAAAAACACACCTCTGTATTTGTGAGCCAGGGTATCACCTGCTCTTGTGAATGAAGGTAGAGCAGTGAATGGAAACGTTTCTAAAACTGGAGATGAGATCTAGAGATTCTGCGAAATGTTCTGTCTCAGTATTTCAGAAACCACACAGACAAGGTTACTTTTGGAGGCAGCGGTAACTTAAAACTCTGGGCTGGTTTCTGTAAACATGAAAATCTATCTAAAAGCCATCAGAACATTACCAGCCTCTTTGAAAATATACTTTGGTAGCCCTTCTGATGAGACACAATGAATAAGTTGGTGAGTAAGTAAAGATAATAAATTTGGGAAAGAGTGCCTATTATTGCAACAGTCAGCTGCAAAATCTGCTAGTACATTTTTCTCTTACAGCATAAGTTATACAATTAAGCATAAATACATTCCTAAGGTATATATATATTTTTTTTTTAATTATGGTAAATTTGGTGCTTTCACATCAAGGAATAAGTCGCTGGTGTGTTTTTAGCTCTTGGCTTTCATTTCATCCTTGCTTCTTTTTAGCAGTTGCTAGAATGAGAGAGGGGACAGAGATGGCTTTCCAGTCTCCCAAATTCTCTCTCACTCTTGACTTTTGGACTCTCTCTGACATCCTGGCTGCATGAGTTTTCCAATTAGATGGCCTCAACCAACCTTACCCACCCTGGCACCTCTTGCCCTGCAACAACAGCCACAGCAATGCTCCTGCTAGAGCACACACAACTGGCCTGAGACCACTTCAGAAGGCTTCCTCCTTACTACTGCCACCCTTATTTATCACCTCTATTATCACTTTTGCTGTTTGATCCCATAGGATCCCTTAGGACTGCAACTGAACAAAACACCCTAGTGTGCGTGACCCAGCAGCCTAAGTTCACCAGCAGCATGCACTAAACGTGGAAGCACCAAGCATGTGTTGAATTTTTACCCCTTTATGACAAGTTTATAGGGGTTTTAATTACTGATGCACAGGGTAATGTCAGTATTTAAGGTGTATCCACAAAAAATTGCAATATACAACTGCCTGGACCTGGGGCTTTAATCTTGGTTACCAGGCTCTCAGCTTTCCCCACCCCTTGTGTGACGATTTGACCAGACCTGTGGAAAGTCCACGGCAGTTCAGTTTTCCCCTGAACAAGAGAAGGAGATAAATTAGTACCACTTGTGAATGCCCCATCCCTAGAAGTGTTCAAGGCCAGGCTGGATGGAGCTCTGAGCAACCTGGTCCTGTGAAAGGTGTCCCTGTCCACAGCATGGCGGTTGTAACTAGATGACCTTTAAGGTTCCTTCCAGCCCAGGCTATTCTGTGATTCTGTGAAAACCCTGACCACCCGTGGTCTTGTTAATGCAGCTCCATCTATGTTAGCAATCCTCTTGCTCAGACATTCTGAGATATATATATGGCAAGTATTCATTTTACAGCATTTTGGCTAGGATTTAAAAATATATTACCTGTGCTTAGAAAGTGAGCTCAAACTGCAAAGTGGCAATTAGTTATCTTAAGTTACTCTCCCAACAGGCAATATTTATTCAGATTTTCAAACAGATGTTTATTGATGTAGGTAGCCCAGAGACAAAGTCCAGATACCGCTTTTATTCAGAAGTGTGTACACTGGAGGCATTAAAAAATTTCTTTTGAAAGCAGCTCTGCCAGTGCACTTGCAGTGCAGGCTAATGTGAAATTCAGTATGCAGTCAAAAGCTGTAGTCATGGCTGACTATGACAAGTTAGAACCCATTTTACATTTTACTCAGAGGACAAACTCTATCTCTCTTTACCTTCCTTCCTTCCTTCCTTCCTTCCTTCCTTCCTTCCTTCCTTCCTTCCTTCCTTCCTTCCTTCCTTCCTTCCTTCCTTCCTTCCTTCCTTCCTTCCTTCCTTCCTTCCTTCCTTCCTTCCTTCCTTCCTTCCTTCCTTCCTTCCTTCCTTCCTTCCTTCCTTCCTTCCTTCCTTCCTTCCTTCCTTCCTTCCTTCCTTCCTTCCTTCCTTCCTTCCTTCCTTCCTTCCTTCCTTCCTTCCTTCCTTCCTTCCTTCCTTCCTTCCTTCCTTCCTTCCTTCCTTCCTTCCTTCCTTCCTTCCTTCCTTCCTTCCTTCCTTCCTCCCTCCCTCCCTCCCTCCCTCCCTCCCTCCCTCCCTCCCTCCCTTTCTCCCTCCCTCCCTCTCTCTCTCTCTCTCTCTCTCTCTCTCTCTCTCTCTCTCCCTCTCTGTTTTTCCCAAGCCCTCTCCCCCACACCATTTGTATGGGGCTTTTTATATATCCATGATCTTTAACCTCTAGCTGGAAGTACCCTACTTCCTTGGGGAGCTTGTTCTTGTATTTGACTGCAGTCCCAGTGAAGATTTTTTAAATATGTATCTGAGGTGGACGTCCCCAGTACTACTTTGTCATTTCTTTATGAAATGTCTTCATGTTCCAGATACGGGAACAAAGGGATCAATGCCTCCACTTGCCCTTCATGAGGATGCTGTAGACAGCAATGAAGTCTCCCTTCAGTCTCCTCCTTTCTAAGCTAAACAAACCAAGCATCCTCAGTCTCTTCCTGCAAGTCATGCCCTCTATCATTCCATGTGGATACAGCAGTCTGGTCAGAGGAAGAGAAAGCCAGATAAGCTTCCCTGTGTCCCTGTGAATTGGTCTGGGAAGTTTTACGGAGGCAGAGAGAAAGAATGGTAAACAAACAGTAAACTACCTGCAGGTGGTGTTTTAAATAAGTTGTTTTTCTCATGAGATGTTTACCAAAGGATATCTTCTTAAATAGCCAATCACGTGAAATGTTGATTAAATGACCAATCAGGTCCACCTGTATCAGACCAGTGTATAAAAGAAAGAGTTCCAATAAAGTGGGTGCTTCTAGCCTCTTAGCCTTCTGACCAAGAGTCTGTGTCATCTATTATGCATTCCTGACTAAACGTGATAATTCCACCCTCTTTGCTGCTCTCCTTTGCCATCATTCCAACATTTTTATACCCTTTTCTAATTGTGAAGCCCAAACTCCCACAGTCCTTGAGGTGAGGCCACACAAGGCTGGGACAAACACTTTCCAACAGTTAGCTATGCTGTTCTTAGTGCACCTCAGGATGCAGTTGCCTCTTTTTGCTGCCTGGGCACACTCTTGACTCTCATTGCACTTACCACTAACCAAACCACCCAGATTCCTTTCTACAGGGGGATCTCCAGTGTGCTGTCCCCCAGCCTATATATACATGGAGGATTACAGCGTTCCCAGAGCATCATCTGGCATTTGTTGTTTTTAAACTAGATCCTTCTGTCAGAACTTACATGGCCTGGCAGACTGGAGCAGATAAACCTTTCCAGTTGCTGAAGCAAAGATCACAGAGGAGAGGGATGTGGCCACATTCAAATAATTGATTTTTTAAGGCGAAATAATTTATCAGTGCTTCACTCAATCAGTTGTGATCAGCTCCTGACACAAGACCTGAGTAAGGCTCAACACCTTGCTCTTGAACCCGTCATTAGGAGTTTCCCCACTCTACCATTCTGACCTCCCTGTTTTCTTCAGAATGTCCTAATTTCAGAATAATTACTCTGCTTATATTACAGACTAATATAAAAGGAGTGCATATTGGGAAAATATTCCAAAAGGTCCCAATTAGGCTGGGTCTGTTAGAGTGAAATAAACATTCTACAGTAGGCTTGGTTGGATTCTTCTGTAAGGCAAGCTTACAGAAATGTGATTCTCACTTGAAAGAACTTTCCCAACAAAATATTTAATGATGACATGCTTTTGCATGCAAGTATAGTCCTGTTACTGAATGGGCTGAATGTTTTTGGTGGACTTGTTTTGTATTACAATGATGAAGCATAAAAGAAATAAATCTGTATTCTACGTGCTCATACCTTCCTTCCATTTCTGCCCCTGACATTTACTATAGTCTTACAAATTCCGGATTAAGTTTTCATCAAGTATTGCCAATGATCTGAACCATGAGATGTCACAGATTATGGTTTCAAAAAACAGAATCAAGTAAATACGTTCTGGGGCCTCCTGGTGCTCCTAGCTAGGCTATTCTTTATCCTGATGCATTGATTAATGCCAGATAAATAAATCCCCTTCTCTCACACAAGAATCATAATGGAATCATTTATAATAGCCTTGTATGTTGGCAATAGACAGGAACAAGGAAGATGGTTTTCTGCAGAATTATTTGACCTGAAAGAATTATCCTTCAGTCAAACAGGTTAACCAGAAGATCCTGAACATTTACTTAAACTGGCAGAGAAAAAGGTGTGCTTAATCCATGTTGCACTTTTCACATTGATTCAACTGACTAGACATGCCTCCTAAATGCTCTCTAACACCGTAGCCCATGACATACCACACTTAACAAGGCTCTAACAGCATTTCCACTGTAACAGAACTAAAACACATGGCTTGTAACGTAACTTTGAAACTTGCAGCACTTGTGAATTTGGACATGGTGCTAGGGTAAGCAACATGTGGTAACCACTCATCATGACCAAATGAGCAGAAAAGCCCCATCTTGACATATCTTGTTATGTCTCAAAGCTGTAAATGTAATTGTTGGGTGAAAATAAATTCATTGTTATTACTACATGCATTTTTTTAACATACATTTATACCCTGCACTTCTCACAAATTTTCTTTCAGGGTTGCTCACACAAGGTTAGATAATCTGGAAATGTATTACCAACCGACAGTAATTCTGCAGATGGTAACAGAATAACGAAAGGTGGAATTGAAAATGTGTAACTAATGCATCAGGTATTCTGGATTCAGGTTTATAACCATGTTACAAAACAATGTCATCAGCGACAAATGTAGCACATTTTGTTTTGATCAGGGTTATTGATTTAGAAATCTGTCATCTTAATTTTAGTTATTTCTTGCTTACTGTTTCCTCTGGTTTATAATATTCTTGGTATTACAGTGTCTGAGATGTGCTCTCAGAAAGGATAAGTGAGCTGGGACCTGATCTTTCCCCTGCTAACTTCACTGGAAAGAAGAAAATGCCAAAACCTCTCCTAGCCCTAGGAACATCAGGAGTGTAAGAGTCAAAGTACCTGTTTCCCACTGCCGGTAAAAACTCTGTGGTGGAAATGAACATTACTGTCTGAAAGAGTAACATGTAGAGGAATTTAGCACTCATAAGATCACCCACTTTCATAGCCACTTTAATAAGTGGCTGTGATTTACATATGAAATATATCTGTAATAAATTTCCACATAGGGTTTTTTCCCCTCCAGAAGCATGCAAAACTTTTTAGTTCCACACTGTGTGCCCCTATTCTGATCCTCCACCTGGCTGTGGTCCTTTTTATGTGGGAACATTAAACTAATTTTTCTTGGAATGTAGAATGGTTTCTCAAGATGATGCACCTGATACTAAAAAGCAGTTCACAAGACTTCTTAGGAAGACAGATTGCTCCCCAGAGGCTCCTTCTGCTTTGTATTACAGCTCATAGTCTTGCTTTTAGCCCCAGCTCATCTTTGACAACCTTCTGCTTCACATTTGGCATCCTTGTGACATCTACAAAATGACTTGGGGGTCAAGAAGTCAACTGGCTTCCTCATATGCTTCTGCCATTACTAGTGACTGTGTTCAGACTGTGAGGGAGGGGAGCAGAGGGCTGTGGGTCTGTGTGTGTGTGTGTGTGAAAGAGGGACACGGAGACACACTGAGGGAGAGTGAGAGGTGACGATGACACAGGGAAAGATTGGTTTAAAATTTTCTTTCTACCCAGGTTTGTGATGATTTCCACTCAGACACAGCCCTCCTATGTTTGAGAACAGTTGAGGGTTGCTACAGGTTTCTTCTTAGACCATACAATGCTTGTAACTCGATGATTTTTGCCACACTTGAAACATTTGTTTCTTGGCATCAGTAGATTGAAGGCTTGTTCAGATACATAATATTGTTGTGAGTCAGTGCAAGGCCAGTTCCTGGGGTGCAGCTACAGAAGTGCATTAAGGTATTTTGTTTGCTAGCCACCAAGAACTTTTATGTACAGGAGCTGGAAATGGGATGTCTGAAATGTCTGAAACATGAGCCTGGAGAAAGCTTGGCATGAAACATTTCACTTAATGAAAAGGATTTAAAGAAATATGAAGGTATTATGTTTGCTATTGAAATATAGGTAAAATACTGCTTTTCAGTGTCCTGTATGTAAGCTGTAACTCTAATTGAATCCTCAGTGTTTAGGAGCCAAACTGAATCTAAATCTCCGGTTTATGCTGTGGTGAGTATCTCAGATTAAAGAAAATCTACATTATCCTGCTTGTTGTAGCCGGGATGTTTTGGGTTATGAATGCAACCATACAAACAGGATTTGAAAGAGTTTTAAAACAAGTTGATGAATAGAACACTCAGAAAGCCATGTTATCAAATACAATCTGATTAGAAATTTAAACACTGCTGACGTGCAGAAAACAGCATCAACTGTCTGGCGTGGCAGAGACAGCAAGTGCTGAAGTTCTATCAGATGCAGCAAATCAAATGTCATATAAAGTTAAGAGTAATTTCAGTTAGTGTAGGCTCTTGACAAATTCATATCATAAATGTATGTCCTAACACCTCAAATTATTTTTATCTCTGTTAGTAGAAGTCCTGTTGCTTAGCCTGTGCCCTCAGTGGGTGATTGCTGTGAGTATAAGGAAACACAAACATTCTACCATAATTTAGTATGCATTGATATTCTGCTGCAGAGCTTAAAATAAAGCAAAATATTTTCTTATCTTATGTGACAGAAATAAATGCTATCAACAAATGTGTTTATTGAGAAATTTATTTTGGGTTGTGTTTTTTTTTCTTCAGGTAGGCATGAATTAAATCCTATGCACACTAGGAATTCAACAAAGCTTGTATTACCCTTCAGTCTCTCTGTTGCACCAGTATCAGATCTTTAATCAAAACAAGTTAAATAGTACTGCATGTAATAAAGATTAGTATAAAGACATGATTTCTGCAATAAGAACTTTCAAACTTCTTCAGACTCTGTGATTGAGTGGTTGGGAGGTTTTTCCACAGCTCTGAACATTTGCAAAATATTTGTAAAAGCCCATATATCAGACTCAAATTCAATACAGGCATGCAAATAAAAAATATGGCAGTCATGTAAAGAAGGAGAAGGTGATTGGCACGTCAGCCCAGATTTACAAGAGGAGAATGATGCTTAATTAAACAGGTTTCATTCTAGGATAAATGGACTGCATTTGTGGATGAAAAGTTTGATAGATCATCCTTACATAGGAAGAGAATGAGGAGGAGTCAGCCTGCTATCCTGGAACAAGGAGTGATTGGTTACTGCTCTGCTGCAGGCACTGAAGTATCAAAGGCCTGATGATTTCTTAAGAGGTCACTTGACATTTTTTGCATCACATCCTGTAGTTCAGTCTGACGGTTCCCTTCAGCAGGTATTTGAGCAAGTATGTCCCAATGCTTCATCTCATGAAATAACCTGTCATTAAGAGAAAGTTACAGACCTGGTGTGACATTTCTCCCATCAGACAGACTGTGCTATTATTCTTCATGAAGAAAACAGAGGCACAAGAACTGAAGAAAAAGGGTCAGGGATAGAATCTGGTACTTTCCTCTGCCTCCCATAGCAACGGTGAACTGTAATCCAGATTTTGAATGCCATCAAAGAAAAATGGTCTTCAATGCTGCTTTAAGAATGTTTGGCACTGGAAAATAGGAAGACTGTGAATGGTCTGAGTTGTGAATTATTCTTCCTAGAAGAGTAATAATCTGTTCATTAATATTTATGTTGCAATAGCATAGATTGTTAGCTGAGAATTCCCTTGTTAGCGGTTTCATGACATTATCTACCATCAGGGAAAAATATCCAAATTAAACTTGAGGCCATCATGAAAGTAAAACATGGCGTGGGGACTTACTTGCCCAGGACTGTTACTACGGAGCTAGCAAAGGATGGAGACACTGAAATAGGGATTTCCAGAGATTGACCATCCACTTAGAATGTGAAACTTTAAAGGTGAATTCATATTTCCAGGTGTGGATAAAAACTAGGGGTGCTTAAGTCCAGAGTCAAAGTGTTGTCCAAAATTAGTTCAAAGCTGGTAGAGCAAGGTTTTGCTACTTTCCAGTGTTAAAAATATAGTAAAAATATTATCCTAAGATGTAAAGGAAAAGAAATATATGTAAAATTCATATCTATGGAAAATAATTGTGGGGAGAATTAATTATAAGCACATATTTCACAGAAAAATTCAAGATAAGGTCTCAGTTGGGGTTTGACTTAGTGGTTTACAGGATTTTATTTTTTTTTTTTAATTTAAAGCTGTAAGTGGTGGGGTTTGGTTTGTTTTTTTTTTTCCCTTTTCTTCTTTTTTTTTCCCCTGATAATAAAACCCAGGTTTTAATTGGAGCAGATGCTGTTTAAAGTTGAGTGTGGTTCTCACTCTAATAAGAAGGAATGCTTCCACTATGATAAATCAGATCAAGGAAAAGTAGGAAAGCCACTCCATTCAGCCCTAACAGAAGTCTCCAGAGCCTCAGAAAAAGAATCAGACCAAAGTGCATTCTGCATAAATATCAAATAGTAAGTACTCTTTTCTTTTTTAAAAAAATGACAATATGATGGCATTCATAGAATTTGAGTATCACTGACAACTGCTAAAATGCAATGCATCTGTTGTTTCATTAGACAAGAAGATTCACTGATTTTTAGATTAAACATCTTACTAGAAGTTGAAGAGGATAAGACAGGCTTCAACAACAAAACATCCTTTGTTGTTGGTGAGTCACTTGCACAACTGGTAGGAATTCTCTTTCTCTTAATGGATTTGTTCTTTGTCACCTGCTGACAGATTGGACCATCATTTATAGAAAAATCCAGAAGAAAAGCACCAAGCCACAGCACTTGTGTAGAATCACAATTTGTGAGTTGGGGAGGGAAAATAAAAAAATAGCTGAAAGCTGGATCTCAGTGTAAAGTGGAAGAAATTTGAATTAGTTTGTAAGAACAAGTACTCATTGCAGAAGCTGAATTTGTGCTGTGATGACTGAAATAATTGCGGGAAATGCTTCACAAAGTCCATGCTATTCGAGAATCCTAACTTTACATAAACTTTTTATACAACCAACCAAATGAGTTTTTAGGGGGTAAAGTCTCTGTAATGTAAATTGTATGTCAACAGGCAGATGTCTGAAGTAATGAAAGCACTCTGGTTACATGTGTATTGCAGTTACAATAAATAAGAGTGATAAAGTTTTGTTATCATGTGCCAAACTCATATTCTAGTTTAGGTTTCCAACAAAAAGTGTGTGGAAATAATCAAACCCTAAGAACATTTAATTTTTACAATAAGTTTAGTTCAATAAAACAGCTTACAAGCGCTCGCCACAAGAAGAGATATTTACTACATGTTGTTGCTGAACAAATATTTAATACAGAACTCTTCACACATTCATGAAAATGCCATCCATCCCTCTTTAGTTTCTTTGTCATTATTTAATTATTACATGTTACCTTGCACTCTTTACAGGAAACCCACTTTGTTGCTTTTTACAAATGCTTTAGAGCCAATGGGTGCGGCTGAGATTTAAATTTGTGTCACAGTAAGGTTTCCATTAGTTTTTATTAGCAGACACGAGCAGTTGTGATGGGAAAAACTGGAATCCTGCCCTGGCTGTATGTCAACACAAAATGCAAACCTTACCTTAGCAGTGAAGGAGATGTGGGTTGCTCAAACTCTTGGTTCCCCCAAGAGAGTGAGCCTTTAGGGCAAAAAGAAGTCCTCCTAGACCTGAACTTACTCAGTTTTGCCTCTTACCTTTCTACCTAGTTATAGAGACTGGAGAATGACCTAAGGGTCTCTCACCCTCCTGGGAACTGCTTTACTGTGGAATCATCTCCCCATTACTCAGTTGATCAGAGCATGGTACTAATAGCATCAAGACGGTGGGTTTGATCCCCATATGTGCCGTTCACGGAAGGGTTGGACTTGATGATCCTTGTGGGTCCCTTCCAACTCAGGACGTTCTGTGATTCTGTCATCCTTGTGCCCTTCAGGCATTTGCCCCTTGGAGCATGGTAATGACGACAGGTCTCACGTGCCCACAGCAAGCTGCCCACTCTGCTTTTGCTGAACCTAGTGGGGATTTGCAGTGACACTGACAGCCCGGACACAGCTGACTCTGATTTCAATTCTGAGGAGTCTATGGCGACCACTCGTCACCAGAGACTCACTCAAGGAACAGCATTGTGCCCTTGGTTTGCAAGTACCACCTGGTCTTAAAACTACATCAGAATGAAATGATCAAGCTGTTTCTTTCCATCCAGGTTTCTTGCAAGATGTAGAATAATTAAAAAGAAATTTTGACCGATGTCTTCATGTTCAAACATTTATAATGACTGCACTTTAGACAGTTAAGTCCTAAGATCAGTTGAATGTTCATCTCTATCACAGTAATTTCTGTCATCAGATATCTAAGTTACAACAAATATTCCCTATGCAGTGGCTGACATCTAAAAGGCACATAAAGCATGGGCATGAAAGTGTTTTTAGGAGAGAACTGTAGGAAGGACGAGCAGTCCTCACCACAAAAACCCACGAGAGTTGTATTCTTAAAAGGGATGACAAAATTCTGTAACGCTGTTAGTGACTCCTCAATATTTTGTAGCGAAGAAGACACGTTACAGAAAGAAATAGGTGATGGGCATTTTGCTGAAAGTTCTTCCAGAAATGCCTCTCTGCTGTGCCATCCCATCAATCTCCTCTCCTCAAAAGGCTGAAGAAGAGATTGGAGACGGTATTCTCTTCTAAGGGTCAGCCAGTAAATGCAGAACCCAAATTTTGGCTTGCTAACTAACTGAATTGCCCCAAGGGGAAAGATTTAGTTACAGTTTAAAACGAAAGCAAATATTTCTTTGGTGAGGCAGGTTTGGATCTCTTGACTCTTTAAAATTGCTTCCTCCCTTGACTGCTACATTTGTAATTCACTGTATCCTTTTCCATTCTTAATCTAAACATAATAACCCATCTTTCAGCTACAAATAATAATCCAAAAACTACACCAGCCTCCCCTCACCCCTTACCCTGGGAGGGGAGGAACAAGTTGGTCTAACAAATAGTGACCTTCTAGACTCCTACCCCGACCACGCAGGTAAATTCTGGCTATAGTTATAAACTTCCCGTGGTTCAAATCTTAGAGCTGTCAGCTAAAGTCCACTGAAGTGTGTTCAAAATACAAATTTTATGTACAACCCAGTATTCTTACTAGACTTAGGGTGAGACTTTAAGCTATTCCCTGGGATATCATTTGTCTGCTCTTGTTGGGGGCTATAATTTCACAGGGGTGTCTCAAAATTTCAGCACAGTAACCCAAAACTCTTAACCTCAATTCAGCCTTGAACCTGATCCCCAATCTAAACCTAATCCAAAGCAGCAATTCAGCACAGCCTCTTTGACCTACCACTGATTACAGGCACTTCTAATGGGAGCCTCTCCACACCCTCTCCTCCTTTTTAACACATCCCCAGGCACACTCTCCCTTCCTGCATCACCCTTGGCCACTAAGAACAAAAGTTAAAGGCATCTGGGGAAGGGATGCAACTCTGTCACAGTTCTCGTGAACCAGGATTAATGGAGACTTTATTCATTCTCTGGAAAAAGAGCATGTTATAGGGAAAATATATTGCAGGGAAAGAATATGTTATAATGTTAGACTTCATTGTTTTTCTTCATTTTTTTAGAACACTTCAAACTGCTGCTTTTGGAGCATCTTTAAATTCTTCTCCTTGAATGCCTACAGAAGTGTCCATTAGCTATATAGACCCCCAAATTTATCCTTTTGTACATAGAAAATACTGGGATAGCGCCTTGAAAACAAATGAATAAACGAGGTCTTTTTCTTTTGCAGAATACTTAAAAGTTGCTGATGGGAGCCTGATAAATCAGACAAGTTCTTAACCTGACAGTAAATTGTTTGTCAGTGTAGAGTTGCTTCCTGAGAGGTACCTTCTACCTCAGTCCTGCTGAACTTTAAATAGGGTGTGTGTAAGAGTTTTGGAACCACACACCAAAATTTGAGGTAAAGTTTATGCAAGAGAATGAAAGTACTCATTCTCGCTATCCTGTACTATTATTAAAAAAAATCTGAATCTAATGGAATGCTTTCTTAATTTGAAGTCTTAATTACATATTTCTGGGAAAAAAAAAGCTTAATTAAAAAAACCCTATGGCTTTTAGGAAATTTAATATACATACCTAAAAATAGACTAGTTTACTGTTTGAAGAATTGCAATGACAACATGAATAATGAAGATACATTGAAAATACAGTAAGCTGATGCATTGGAAAGAAAAATTTGTGACCTTGAAAGTAGTACATGCGTATGTAAGACTGATACAGTATGTTTAGCAACAGTCCTTGTGCAGCACTCCTTGTGCTCAGAGTGCAGCACTGCCTTGGCAGCTGGCATTAGCTCAAACACTCTGCCTCAAGGAAGGTCAAAATTATTTCTTTACTGAAGGTTTCCACCAAAGATAAAACAAACCAAAACCCCTTCGGCTTGCAGGTATGAGAGGTAAGTCATGTAGTAAAGCAGGGAACTGCCTAGCCACACTCTCTTTCAGGTAAGTTATTCTGACTTCTAGGTAGCCTTGCTGCCTGACTGATGGGGCACACAGTGGTCAGCCTGCAGACCCCACTCCTCCACCACAGATCTGCTGTGACCAGAGACAGAACACATGACCTGGTTTTCTAAGATCAGTAATCCTGACCTGTTCCTAAAATCACACACACTTCTATTTTAATCAAATAGAAATTAGCACTCCCACATCCTAATTTCTCTATGGATAAGCTTCCTGACTTCAGTAAGTCCTAGTTCTTTATGAAGTGCTGTATTTGGCTTCTTGCTGCTGCTGTAAAGATGCATTGAGCTGACATTTAATTTAGTGCACAGCAACTCTAACTGAAGAAATGGCTCACACTTAGTGTTGCTACACTACAAGAAATCATAAACACAGCACGAGTTGGACCTAGCAAGTAGAGCTTTTTTTGTGTATCCTTATTAGGGTATTAAGTACATGGAACTGAATTCAAGAGTTTTGTTGCAGTAAAAAAAAAAGTTCAAAAAATAACTGTTAGAAAACAAGTTTAACCATTAGGAACTAGTTTAAAAGCCTTGCTAATCCTTTGGATATTGAGTAATCATCAGACTAAGCAGTAGGAAACTTATGTGACTGCATGTTCATCATGTGGTAAAATCTGGAATCTGTGCTACTGTACTTAGGATGAGTCATTATCACAGTCAAAATGATAAAAAGTAATGCCCAGTGTGATGCAAAGAACTCTACACTAGTAACATGTGGAGAGCTCTAGTCCTGCCAGGTTACCAGAGATGACAGTAACTCTCTCCTCCATTAGCTCAAAAACCTAGTGGAAATCTACCAGGTTTGGTGGATTTTCACAGAATCATGGTGAGGATGATGAGGAACGTAGTATTTCAGCCGTCCCAAGGAGAAGAAGAGCTTAACTTCAGTCTGGATTCAGGTGTATTCAAGCCATGTGATGTCAATGCAGAGCATTCCCTCAGGTGGTCCTGCTTTCCAAGTGGTTTTTTCCCAGCCCTTTGATTTCTGTCCTGCTCCTGTTCCTGCTCTTCCCCATATCCAACCTCATGCTTTCCTTTCCACAAGGCAACCCTGCTACCAAGGGAAGAGGTCTGGCACAGGGGTCCTGTGACCTTCCAAATTCTTCAAGGAGATCCAGTTCAGCTACAGCACAGCTATTCCCAAAGGACGTGCCCTGTGGATTGGGCCAGCAGTTATCATCACTGGTATCAACATCTCATTAAGGAAGAGAACTGTGATTTGGTTGCTGTGCTATCAGTGAGCTTGAGATGTGTTCTGAACTTGCCTGCCAGCTCAGGTGCCCCCCAAAGTCAGGGGCCAGATGCTACTCTGGCTTGCCTAGGACACAGTCGGCAGACAGACGCTGAGCACCAGTGTCCCAAGGGAAGCAGGTTGGTAGAGGCCAGCATTCATTTTTCTGGAGCACAGAACGGAGACACAGGTGGAGGTACTCTACATCTTAAGGAGCAAGTGTGTTTTGTGTTGGTATTTTGAATTCTAGCAGATAATGTCACTGAATTACAATTTTTAGCAAATAAACTCACTTCCTGTGGATGTGAGCCTAATTTTGACATTCTTCTCTTTTTTGCTTTGCTAGTACATTCATACATTTTTATCTTGCGCTTTTTTTTTTTTTAAATGTACACAGTTTGGGGTAAAAATTGAGTTAGATTCTCTCTTCCACTGCAATAAGTGCACACAGAAGCCATGAGAGTCATAAAACTCCAGCACAGAGGAAAAAAAAGTAAAATAAAACACACAAGAGATGTTAAAAAAACCAAGACATTTCTGGACCTCGTGAGCTCTTGTGTTGAAGCCAGTTGCAAAATCATGAGAGCACAGGTGCACGCCACATGACCAGGTGATAATAAAGCAACTCCAGAATGTGATCTTGAGGAGTCTGATGATGTTTTGTCTCTGTAATACATCCATCCCAAGGTGCACTTTGAAATCTGTTTCATATTTAGGGTTTTTTTTTTCTTTTTTTCTTTTCTACTAGTAGCTTTAAGGGTAGTCAAGCAGATGAATATCTACATTTAGGAGCCCATATGTTAAGAAGGGGCTGTGAGGTGACATGATAAGTTTGGTGAGGCACGTTCACCATATGCGAAATTGCTGAGCAGCGTAAGAGGTTTATAAACAGATGCGAACTCACGAGCCATTGCAAGAAGAAAGTCTCTCTCACAGGTTACCCTCTGGCCAGTCCTGAGGGTTTGGCAGGCTGACTTGTGAGATAACTTTATTAGTCACAGAAGTACTAGAGTTAGACAAACTCTCTGCGATAACAGTAAAATCCAGAACCATATTTTTCACTGTGAAAGAGAGCACTACGTAAAAGGGACACCTGCTTACTGCTATCTTACTGCTCCATGTGACAGAAGTCATGCTGAAAGGAAGAGGAGTCAGGGGTGCAATGACTTTCCTTGCTAGGAAATATTTGCTGTATCCAAAGCAAAAAGCAAAGTACCAGAGACGAACTGAGTCGTTGTGAAGCCACAGTTTTGAAGCAAGTCAGAGAGAGGAGTGACAGATTTCTCACAGAAGAAATCTCTCTTGGGAACATTGGTTTGAACAGACTGATATGGTAATTTTTGACATGTGAAAAAAGTAATCTACTTCCATAAGTTTTTCAGAACCCTTGTGTTCCAAAAGGCATCTCTTGTCCTTGTCTGAACAACAAAATTGTGCATAACACCTTTCATTTGATGGGCAGTCTTTGTCTGAAGTAATTTTCTTCTTCATTATGGTGACATGTACCCTGTTTTGTTTTATGGTGACATGTACACTGTCACCAAGAATGCAAAATGCTAATGAAACTTACCTTAGTGTTACATTGCAGATTAGGCTGTGCATGGCACATCATGGCATAATACTGGTGTTGTGATCTGTGACTGCATGAAGAAAACAGGGGAGACATTACAGCAACAGTGACCTGTTAAATGTGTCACTCCACTGACTAAAGCAATAGTCTGTGTAGAGGCTTTTAATCTATTTTATTTTTTGCAGGCGGTGTGGAAAGATTTTAAAGATGGGTTTGGTGTTATATTAGATGTACTAATATTTGGACAGGAAAATGCTTATTCATTTGCATATTAGTCGGGTGACATATTTCTACAAATAATATTTCAGGTCTTCTGAACAGCATGTAGGAGTTTCATATTGACCATTCATGAGCCCCCTAGTGAGACTCAAGAATTCTCAACCTCTCATCCCTTGCCCTGCCCTAAGCAAAGTAGACTGTTAATTTAAAAAATCCTTCAAATTACAATGAAAATAATCCAGTTTCAAGATTTGGCTATAATCTGATGCTAAAGAAATGTTTCAAGCATGTTACAATAATAAAAAAATTACATTTTTGATTACTCTAAAAAGAAACAAAGAACTAAGAAAGAACTGACTGTTTACAGGTAGTTGAAGGAACTAACCATGATTTGAGTCCTCTATAAAAGACATCAGAATTATCACACATGTATCAGCTAAAAGACATTAGAATTATCACACATACGCTTTTTGAAAAAGATGAACTGATGAGCAACTGTACAGGTGGTAAGACCTGTTTATTTATTGTATACCCTTCCAGAAGGAAATAAAAAAATTCAAACACAGGGGAAAATACATGACATCTCTGTCAATTACATGCCCAGCCAGAGAGAAATTGTTTCACCTAGCAACTCTGAATTATGGATTATCCTCACAACCCTGACTAAAGTACTTTGCAGTGATGTCTTCCTCTGTACACCCAGATTTTAGATTATTTCTCTAGTAATCTTAATCTGAAAAAAATCCTTCTTTCAGTCTGAGTTTCTTACTGGGATTATGTAGCTGTTGACCACACAACAGTGATTCTGTTGGTAATTTTATAGGGTAAATATGACAAGGAATTCAGAATTTCACTGAAAAGTAACTTTAAAAATTTTAGTAGTGACTTTGAGCTGAGAGTTTTCGTAGGAATTTATCAGATTTTGAAAAAACTTTTGTGATGTATCTCAGGCTCAGGAAGAAGTTTCAAATTAAGACCTCCAAGAAGAATGAGCCATTTTTGAGTCTTAGAAGAACACAAAAGAGTCAATTTTCTTTCCATCCTTGGACTTTGCTGGCCATCAGGCTCTTGGTTCATTGAGGATGAATAAAAGGATGTGGATATGGAGGGAACCAACTGTAACATCAGGTCTAGTCCTCCAGTGTGATGCACAGCTACACACTGCAAGACAAATTCAGAAAATACAAGGTCTCTTTCACAATGCTATTTTCCACATTGATCCACAACATTATTTTTAATACGTGGCAATAAAACAAGAAATTTTACTACCTGGTGAAAGCCACAACTGAAATGATCTACAGAGAGAAAACAGCAAAGATCCCAATCTGAAAGTATGATTATATTATTATTGAATATGCTTCATTTAATATAGTTAGCATTTGTTGGGTCAAAGGAAGTTTGGCCCTTCTATTACAAATTTTTAGCATATGGAAGTGGTTAAACTACTTTTGATAATGGGGTTTCTAAGTTGCTGTGATGCATCTAAAAAAATGTTACCTTAACTCTAACTCATTCTGATGCACCTTTTTTTTAATCAAATACCTGCTTAAATATGATATCTTAAATCTGCCAAGCTGAGTCATAAGTGCTCTCACTTCACTTCAAAGACATTGAGAATGTTAGCAAACTTTCAGACAAAATGGGACTGAGTTTGGATTTTGTAATGAAACCCAAAACCAGTCAGGTTTCTCTTGGTTTTGTGTTTCATTGAAAGAAACTCTAAGATGAGTACAGCCCAGAGTGCATACATTCATGATCAGCAGTAAATGTGCAGAGAAAGAAACACTAGAACAGACATCAGATTTTTCTCTGCAGTCAGCAACGCCTGGAAAGCTGCCCTGCTTCATTGCAATGCAGATTTGCAGACTTTGGCCCAAAAAAAGACCTGTTGGCGAAGTTTGATACTGAAAAGTAATCTTCTTCAGGAAATGAGTACCAAAGAATTGTTATACCACGTAATAAGAAAGAAACAATAAAGATCCCTGGCAAGAAAGTAGCTCTGGGTTGATGGACAACAGTCATTATAAACTGGGCTTTCAAATAAAAATACCTTCATCCTTTTAAAAGGGTTTCTGTATTTTAAATATGGACATTCACATTTCAGACTGGAGAGCCTCCAAGTGACCTCCTGACTTTAAAGGTTAAGCACTATGAGAGAACAATTGCAGACACTCAGAATAAGAAGGAAAATATGATTTTATAGCTGGAACAGGCTATAGAGTATCTCTTCTAACATTTCAAATTTGAGTTAAAGAGGTAACTATTGGGAATGGTTAAAAAACAGCCGAGGCTGGAGAAATGAATGGATCTACTCCTTATATTGCTTCACCAACACTACTTCCCAGTCGCTCCATTTAAAGACAATATGTGAGGGCTTGTCTGTACTAAGTGTTTGATGTTGGTGACAGAACTGCAAATATGTAAGAGGCTATGACAAGATCTGTGTGCAAATTAATCAAAATAAAAAGGCAAGAATCCCAAGAAAAATAACCAATTCAGACATTACCTCTCCCTTGCTGGGCCACTGAATTTTGGCCCTTATTTATGCTTTGTTAAAGCGTCTTCCCTATTTCTGTTTACATTACCATTGGCTTATTACAGGAAAGTGCACTGTGCCCTAGGTTAGCGGTTGTCATATTTGTACGAGATGTGGAGAGCATTAGTACAGTGCTGCAAGGGGGCTGAACAGAGCTGAAGATTTCTTATGGTCCTTCAAGATTCAGCAAAGAGGTAGGAGATTGTTACCCCCTCTTCCTCTCTTATCTCAGAAACATAACAAAACACCTCTTTTCCAATTTTGTTGCTTCTACTAGGTGATCATCTGTACTGCGTGTATAGGAAAAAGATGAGGGCCTTTTTCTGATGGGCCCTTCTACCTGAAAATTTATGTACCTTTTTGATGGAGAGTTATTTTTCAGAAAGGTCTGCTGGTGGGGACTGATATGGAATTGAAACATTAGAAATCCATGTCTACAGATAACTACAGTAATGAAAATATTAATGAGTATAGTCTTCTTCACTAGTTTACACATTGTGTTAACATTTTCAGTGTTACTAAATAATTAAAAAAAAAGGATTAGGTTTCAAATTAATGGTGGAAATTCTTGTCAGCACCACCTATGCAGAAAATAAATAAATTGGTCTAATTTAATGTTTATAATGGAAGATTCTCTCGATAGCATAAGTGGACCAATAGCAAAGTATGCAGTCCTATCATCCTAGCTATAAACATCATCCTAGCTATAAACTCAGTAGCTTTGCTCTTTCAGACAGATTTGACACTTTGTTTGCATACATGTCCATGTGTGCAACCAGTGCCACGGAAATACAGCAGAGACCATTTCTTGTTCCTGTACACGCTTCTAGGCATTGGTTTAAGCAATTTTATTTTGAGCTGGGATTATTTATAGTTTCAATATTTTTCATAAAACTTATTGTGAATCACTATGAATTTTATTGCAATATGTGTTAGTCAGAAGAGAGTACTCATCTGACAAGATGACACACTACACTAAATGCCTATTGAGGAAACACAGTTCCAGTTTACTAAAATTGGTTCTGAATTCATTAAACAAATCTCACTTATCACTGCTACCTGTATGAAAAAAAGACCCAGCATGATTAAGAAACTAGACCTCACAGGGGAATGGATACATCAGATTCTCCTGGTGTGCAGCAGCGCTTTGAGTTGGTTGAGGTATGTAAGTCAGAAGTTGGGATTCTTATGCAAGGCTCATAGAAGCAATCATAATTTTTGTTTGCTTTTCCAGTGTATTTTTCTTCGCAGCGAAAATCAGAGCCATTAATTGATGTCTCTGTAGGCCAAAGTGGCATAAAATCTAACCTTCCCATGGTCAGCGAAGGCTAGAAAAAGAAATGACTGGACATGATTATGTTAAAATTCTAGAGAAGACCATATCATAGCCCAAATACCCACATCATCTGTTGTTCTTACCAAGCATCTCTTTTGTCATGAGAGAAACAAGGTCACAAATGATCATCCTTGCAATATCATAATTTGAATGTTTGTAAAAATCCTGTAATTTTTGGTAAGTATTAATTACTTACCAAATACCAGGTAAGTATGTATCTGGAGATTAAATCTATCCAGATATACTATTGATAACTGAAGTTTTGCAAGCATATTTCAAATCCAGGCTGTACATTTGTTCATTATGCTGTGGGAGGAGTGGGAACAATCCATGTAATAGAAAAATTAGAAACATAATTTAGTGTTTATAGAAATGGACACAAATACTCTAACTCAGAAAATGTGTGACTTTTTGTAGAGCTGCTGTGTTAAAAACAACTCAGTCACCAAAGCAGCCAAATCACACCTGGTGTATGAGATTATCCAATCAATAACAAACACTTGAAGAGAAACATTTATACCTGCCACTTGCTATTTCAGGAGAGTTGAGCATACTACAATGAAGGACACAGCCTGAGTGTCTTTCCCAGAGACCTCAACCTCCTTGATCATCTGTGGTCTTGTGACCCACAGTTCTGTAGGGTCTGACAGAGAAGTACGCAGAAACCGAGACATACTAGTCATTTGTCTTGCAGTTTCTGCCTTTCTATTGCTTGATCCATCTGAAATGACCAAAAGAGATAAGCCAATTTATCATGTGTATCCTGGGCTTGAATCTCCAAAAGGCTTTAGTTTTTTGTGTTCAGACATTATCTCCATCTCTCACATGTTTTTCACCTTCACTAAAGTGTTCCTGTGATTAGTGATATACAGTGCAAACAAAGTTATTTTTTCTTCATCACTCATGTGAAAATATGAAAAATGTTGTAGGAAGTGGAAGGGTTTTCTCAGTTCTGTTAGCTGCTTTCCGCCTGGTGCGATGGGGGATGGCAGACTGCTCGAGGAAACATGCAGATGGCATAAGAAACGCATATTTAAAATTCTGTCCAGCTGCACCATACAGTCTGGTTATCAAGGGAATTGTGAAGAAATAAGAGATCATGGGGGAATTCTGAGCATAGATTTTTCTTGATTGCACAGCAGGAATGGCTGCAAACATTCACATGTAAATAAACTACAACTTTTAGGCATAAATAAGATATGAAATATTCCTGGAGGTGTAAAGAAGTGGCTCGACCTGTTCCAAGGCCTGCTGCTGGACAGCTGCAGTGCAATTAACCACGAGGCCCTTCGAAGTTTGAGCTGGGTCTTACGGGTTTTGTTGTTTCACCTCCATCTGCCAAGTAATTCTTCAGTAAGCTGACATCACACGTATCATCTTTCCTTGCAAGAACACATTGTATGCTCTGTGTCTTACAGAATCCTTTTCTCAACGCTTCTTTGCTAGCAGGAAAAAATGGTCCTTTAAAGGTAGTTTTTTGTGATATAGTTGGTATGTTTGGGAAAGGAAGGTGACATCAGATGCTGTACCAAGGTTTCTGTACATGACAACATGATCTGAAATACACAGTAAGAGGTAAAAATCTATTATTTACACTGTGGTATCAAGCCTTCGATTAGAAAATGCAGCAACTTGACTATCCCTGGTGTTTGCCAGATTTTTTCTGATGCTGTCACTAGTTGAGGGAGTTTTGATATTTATATGAACTAAACATGGATTTATAATCTTATACTTCTAGGTTTTTTCAATTATTGCAATTGCATTCATGTTATGACTGTATCTGATGGAATCCAGGAAATGCATCCCACTGCATAAAAAAAGGCACCTTGGAGGTACAAGGAGTATATACAAAGACCCTCATTTTATTTTCCATCCTGTGGCTCCTTTCATAAATCATAGGCCTTAAAATGAGTAATGAACATAGTGAAGTTTAAAGCAAAAAAAAAAAGAAAAATAAACCAGTCCTCATATCCTACTCCATTAGTAGCAGATTGTACTTGTCCTTCTATACTTGCTTCATGCAAACTCAGGGAACATATACATAAAGATACACACATTAGAATTTTTTTTTTTACTTGCTAGAAGAGGCATTATGTGACAGACTATAAGTAACATTTTAAACGCTGTGGAGGAATTAGAATGAGACTTGTATAGTTTGTGGCACACCCCAAAATGTTTGTGATTATTTCAGCCTCATAAAAGTTGCCAAAGTCTATGAAAACAGCTTTTGTTGTCCTGGTATGGTGTGGTGGAGAGGTCCCAGATTTCCTAGGAATCTGAGTGATTGGAGCAATGCAGCTGGCTGTGTTAGGTGACACATACCAGGACTTTGAACTACCTATAAAAAATAGGTCTCATTTAGCATGTAGTATTAGGCATTTGGCATGCAAAAATGCAAGATTTCCCCCTGCCTTCAGCCAGTGACTGGGAGCAAGCAGAGCTCTCCCACACAGAAGGGAGGTCTGGACTCCAGGCGTGCTGCTGGCTGGAGGGAAGGCTGGGACAGAGGCACCAGCATGCTGGAGGGAGAGCAGCAGCCCATTTAAACCCCTGTCGTAAATCTGTTCCAGGAGTGGGGAACAAACAGTGCAGAATGAGCAAGAGTGTTGTAATGGTTGTAGATTTGGGGGCCTGTGTCTCAGCTGTGAGACAGTCACTGTCTAAAGAGAGAAGTCTTTTCCCTACATGATGGGTTTCTTCTGGAGATTGTCCTTAATCTCATGTTTTAATGACTCCCTAGACTTTAACCACCTTTGTGGACAATGGCCCCCAGACATCCTAACACAAGATTTGTGAGGTTAAGGGACGCTGTCCTGCAAATGATATGCAGCATATATTTTCTTCCCTTTCTAATACATTAAACTAAGGCATTTGTTGTTCTGTCATCTCTTTTGAAACTTGTCAAAGTACGTTTGGGAACAGCTACTGATTTTATTTCAGAACAGCTCTGTAATATGTGTTCCTTATTACAGCTGAAGAACATCAGAAAGGAAGAGGCAAAATCCACTTTTGTTTAAATTAACTGTATTTCCTTTGCCAGGATTTCATTTATGCATGGATTTTTGACCCAGATTTCTTCTTAGCCATTCACTGACAGGTTAATGGCATAAGGAGTCTTAAGATAGGCTTTCAGAGATTGTCTCTCCTTAGATAATTTTACAGGAAAAAACCCCAACAATGCAATGTTTAAAATATTTCTGCTACAAGCACCAAATTTCTGTCCTGTACAGGGGTTTTGGGTGACATTTTGTCATAAACTCACATCTGAGTGTTAGCTAGGATGTTAGCAAGGAAGTATTTTCATCAGCACTCCTTATGTGAGGCTATATCCAAATTCTACCTTGCTGATGGTCCTTAATCAGTTGTAATCTCAAGACTGAAAATGTTCTTACTGAAGTTTTTCTCCCCTTCTTTGATGGCATAAGGTCTGTTCCCCTACATGAGTGCAGTCATGTTGACAAAAGGAGTCCCAAGCCCTTTCACTTGCTTCCAAAATGGTGACCCAGGAAACATTGTTAACTTTTCTTGCAAAAGCACAGTATGAGTATTTTCATTTTTCTTGGAGGCTTTTTGAAAAAAAAAAGGATGTTGCAGGTTTCTTGTGGCTGCTGCAGACACACCTCTCATGTTCCCTCACAGGTGGAATTTTTTTATGCAGCTGCACAGGTAAAAGGAAGGAGATACATTCGTACAGTACATCCACCATTTTGAAAATTGTCTGCCAATTTTATAAAAACATAATTTCTGAAGGTCACTGAAATTTAACTTGAGGACCAGACATGTGGGAAGAGGAAGATTTCTATGCTAGTAAGCTGCTGTCAAGATCATTAAGATCTTAGCTGTGTTCACCATTTTTAGAACAGACTTTAGTACCTAGGCAAGAGTTACAAGAGGCAACTGAACTTGTGCATTTTGGGTGTGGTAAAAGGGCGAGTCAGTATTTAGAGGCATTTGAGTCAGTATTTAGAGGCATGAGAAGAAATTGTGCCCTTCAAAATCAGTTTAGGATGAGCACTTTCTAGTTCTGTCCTGGTATAATTTAGTAATAATAGTGTACAGTAAACTGTACATACTTTCTGTATAGGCTGATATCTGATGTACTGGAATAAAACAGCCTCCAGTGTCAGGAAAGGTTGCTTTTGTAGAGAATGCCTTCTGCTAGAGAAGTGTTCCCCTTCTGCCTCAGTTAAGAGGATGCTTTTCAGTGGCTCATCACTATTTGTAAAAATCACTGTAAGCAGAACAACTCCTACTTTATGTCAAGAGATATGTTTTGCATGTGAGCAATTCCAATTGAAGAAAAGAAAAATTTCTGAAACATTTGCACTAGTTGGTACTAGACAATTCTGAAACAATTTTGCAAATAACTGGTGTGGTACATTGGTTAATCTCTCCAGCTATTTCCTGCAAACTAGAAGAGCTATCCTCTCCCAACTTTACTGCCAGGACTTGTGTGTCTATAAATATATGTTGATAAATATGTAAAAAAGATACTTATATATATGTCTTATGCAACTAGACATCTCAATACTTCAATCTTATCAATACTCTTTTCCTCTGTTTGAAATTGCAAATACTTAGCATGGGGAAGTGTGTTTAGTCAGGGAGGTAACACAGAATTACAATAGCAGCACCAGCTCGGTACAAGCTTTCTTGGGCAGACCTGCTCTTACCTGTCACTGTCCAACTTCATCCATGCCCAACATGGTAGTATATTTTGAAAACTCCTCAGCAACCAATCAAACACACAGCCAATGCCATGGGGATCTGGAACTGGACGCCTTCCTGTATGGCCTGTTGATTTTCCTCACCCCATATACTCATTATGATCCTACCAGAACCAGCTTTTTTACAAACAATCTTTTTTGGGCTCTCTAGTGGAGCATAGAGGGTGGATGCATTGCGGGATCTTGACCTGCTCAGACCCAGACCTGTACCTTGCCTTAGGAGTCAACGTGTGGAAAATCTCAAAAAACCTCTTGTTTCCAGCATGAATTATTCCCAGAAGCCAAAGCAGAGAAACTAACATTTTAAAACACTAAGTACAGCAGCCTTCCTTTTAAAATTCATCAGCTGTTATCTCCTAGATAGGACACAAGTTTTCATGAGTAATTTTATTTTCCCCCTGCTATTGCTTACAGAGGCAGGTCCTTTTCAAGAGATTTTCCTTCAGGCCATGTTTTTAATCACTTCTTACAATTTAACATTCTCTGTGCTGTGTGCTCCAGATCCATCAGAAATAGTTCTCTCTTTCCACTGACTCTGAAGTTATTTTCTAGTCTGCCCTTGGGAGTCTCCTAGCCTCTACTTGCCCCATGGAGAGTGTTTGTTCCTCTTTGTCTTGTACCACGCTGGACCACCAGTTTTGTGGCAGCTATAGTGTTGCATTTGTACCTCAGGCAAAAGCCAGCTGCCCAATTTCTTCTCCTCTGGCCCATTCCCTGTCCCTCAGAGTGCACTCTTCAGGAGGCAAACATGACCGGTCTGCCTCACAGGCCAAATCTGGGGGTGCTTATGACATAACTGTGAATAAAAATTAGAATTGCTCCAATCTGCCGCTTGGAGCAACTGGTACCTCTATTTCTTTTTGGCAGGTATTGGAGAGCTTGCAGCACAATAACATCCATGTATGGGAAAGAATTCAGTGTGCACAGTGTCTCCAGCTAGTCAGAATGCAAGCTGCCCCTCTCCAGTGTCAGCAGCGGATTTTTCCAGTGAGCTTGCATGACACACATGTTTTTGTTGGTTTTTGCAAGCAAAATCAACCAGGGCATTCAGCCTGAGCCTTCTACAAGTGCATGGCTGCCTGAGGAAAAACACTTTTTTATTGGTTGGGGTTGTGCCATCCTTGGAATTTTGCATTCAAGTGTGCTGGTCATGCAAAACAGTAGTGAGGTTGATCTATGTGGCTAAATGGAGCAAGCAACGCTCTAGTGGCTATGAAAATGTATTGTTGTTCTTTTTCCCAGATGTTGCTGTCTGTTTGCATGTGTTAACTGAAAAGCTTACTAAATCTCTCTGTTGGTTTCTCTATTTGTACACCTGAGTGTGGAGATGCTGTACATCTAAGTCAGGCAGTGGGTGAGCTTAGAGACATCTGTGGAAATAGTTATGAAAGGTGAATAATGAGCACAGCTCACCCTGTGTTTTCTGAAATAAAAGAATATGCCAGGTCCCAGCACCTGATAAATTAAATAAGTCCCATATACACAGGGTATTTCTATTGTTACATCTATTGAGTAACAGTACAAAATTTCCTTATTAGTAGGAAGGTTTTGAATATAGTAATAGAAGAAACTGAAACAGAAGAATCAGCTTGTATCCACTTTGAATTCTCCTGCAAAATTCTTCTTGTCAGCCAACAGACTTCACTAAATCACCCCTCTTTTATCTCACTCTACTCCCTCCTGTTCCTATATAGGATGTTTAACATAAAGTATTTTATTTTCAGAGTCCTTCATAGCCTCTTCACAATAGTTTCTCATCTCCCATTCTTTTACATATCAGGTCCCCCCTCCACATCTATCACCCACTTGTCAGATTTCAAACACCTCTGTGCTCTTTCTCATAATGACTCTCACAAATGCGTTGCGTCCTGTCAATATTAAGAAATTAAGAACAAGTCTCACTCGTTCAAAATTACCCTTAAAAATCACTTTTTTTTGCAAGACCGTGCCTGACTTTTCATACTGTTGGGGGCCAACCCAAGGAGACAGTTGAGGACTCCACAGACTCCTGGTCACTTCCCCCATCACTTATTAACACCAAAGGGGTATCGGGGACAGACAAAGGTGACACAGAAACTCCATCATTAAAAGGCATGAAAAGACACTTATGAAGAAGAAGTGAAAGAAGAGAAAAAGTAAATGAAGCAAAAGAAGTGACGCACCTCCCATGGGCAGAGAGATATCCTGGGAGCTTCTGAGTAAAAGATGGCTAACCCTCCTTACACCCTGTCTTTTCCCTCTGTATTGCTGAGCATGATGTATGGCATGGTGTATGCTTTCAGCTTGTTCAGATCATCTGCCTGATCTTCTTCCTTCCAATCCATTCTAGGGACTCAGAGTGAGATCCAAAGAAGGTTTTGATGCTGTGCAAATGCTCTTCAGAACAGCTAAACCACTGTGCCACCAACACCCTTTTGGTCACAACAGTCACAAAAATTTTGGTGAAGAAAATTAAGTTAATCCCATCAAGAGGCAGTACACATATTGACCACTGCTGTCCAGTGTCTCCTTTTATGTAAGCCATTTGTAGTTTGCTTCATGCTCAGCAATAGACTCTTCCTATCTACGGCCTGGCAGAGTAGTATCCTGGGCCTCAGGACTCAGTGATATTTCAAGGAGTACTGATAATCACCATAAAAATACAAACATAACTAGCAGAAACTGATGGAGGAAGATGGTGGGAGCGCTCTCTGAGCCAGTCTCCATTGTTTACCAGCAGTCCTGGCTAAAATGGGGAGGTCCCAGTTGGTTGGAGGTTGGCAAATGTAGCCTCCATCTACAAGAAGGGCTGGAAGAAGGATGCAGGGGACTACAGGCCTGTAAATCTTACCTTGGTGCTAGGGAAGATCATGGGGCAAAGCATCCTGAGTGCCATCACACAGCATGTCCAGGTCAACCAGGGGATCAGGCCCAGCCTGAGGGGTTTGTGACAGGCAGGTTCAGCTGGACCACCCTGATTCCTTCTGTGGCCGGGTGACCCACCCAGCGGTTGGGGGAAACGCTCTGGTGTTTCTACCTAGACTTCAGTAATATCTTTGACACACCTTCCCACAGCATTCTTGTGGAAAAACTGTCACCATTAGTGTTCCCCAGGTCTCAGTACTGGGGACAGGTTCTGTTTAATGTCTTTATCAATGATCTGGATGAATGAATTGAGGCCCCCCTCTGTCGACTTGAAGATGACAGCAAGCTGGGTGGGAGTGCTGATCTGTTGGAGGGCAGGAAGGCTCCATGGAGGGATCTGGACAGGCTGGATCATGGGCCAAGGCCAGTGGTGTGAGGTTCAGCAAAGCCCAGTACCAGGTCCTGCCCTTGGGTCACAGCAACCCCAGGCAGTGCCACAGGCTGGGGCAGAGTGGCTGCAAAGCTGCCCACAGGGAAAGGAGCTGGGGGTGCTGGTGACAGCAGCTGAACATGAGCCAGCAGTGCCCAGGTGGGCAAGAAGGGCAATGGCATCCTGGCCTGTGCCAGCAACAGTGTGGCCAGCAGGAGCTGGGCAGGGATTGTCCCCCAGGGATTGGCTCAGGTGAAGCTGCACCTTGAATCCTGCGTTCAGTTTTGGGGCTCTTATGACAAGAATGATACTGCCATGCTGGGGTGTGTACAGAGAGCAGCAACAGAGCTGATGAAGGGTCTGAAGCATAAGACCTTCATGGAGTAGCTGTGGGGGCTGGAGAGAAGGAAGCTCAGGGGGACCTTATCACCTTCTACAAATACCTGAAAGGAGGGGGTAGCGAGGTGGGGGTCAGCCTCTTCTCCCACACAACTAACATCTATGACAGAATGAGAAGAGATGGCCTCAAGTTACACCAGAGGAGGTCTAGATTAGATACTGAGAGAAATTATTTAAAGGATGGTCAGGCATTGAAATAGGCTGCCCAGGGAAGTGATGAAAGTGTTCAAAAGGCTTGTGGAAGTGGCCCTTGGGCCGTGGTTTAGTGGTGAACATGGTGGTGCTGGGTTAATGGTTGCAGTCAATGATCTTGGAGGACTTCTCCAAGCTTGCTGATGACTACACAAAGAAGCTAATTTTTGTAAGCTTATAAACCCATCTCTGAAAAGAATAACCTTCAAAACTGGCAAAAGGCTCTAGACATCCATTTAGAAGTAATAGGCCTTTCCTTTCAGTTATCCTGGCAGCTTTCAATGACGATTTTTAAGCACCTTTTAAAGCATTTTAAAATCTTTTGGCAAAGATCTATCAACTACTCTTCCACCTGATTTCCTTTTTTTTTTTGAGGGGCATACCAAGCTTCTTCTTCCTCCTGAACACCCCAGTTCCCACAGTAGCCAGAGTAAAAACTCCTGTTTAGTTCAAAGGCAGCAAAGACAGCACCAAGGAAATATTTTGTTACACCATGGACAAAGGATCTGAGGTTATTCAATTATATCAAGCATCAGAAACTTCAGGAGACTGTATTAATTTTGCCAGTGGTCCAGATTTTCTGCTCCCACAGCCTCCTCATGGCACAGGGGGATTTAGCAGCCCTCCTGATGGGTTAAACAGCTCTAATTTTCCAATTCTGTCTTATGGTCATATTCTCCTTACTCTTCCATTCTCGGTCACAGCTTTCTCAGTTTGCCTTCCCGCAGAGGGTGGTCTTCACATTTTACTATGTTTTCTTTGCTGGTAGGGAAACGATCACAAACATGAATTGATGTCCTGAGGCTGAAGGAAATATGAAAGCGCCTTATCAAGAGGTGTGCATAGAAGTCCCCTGCATGTGCAGCAAACACTTGATAGCCAGGCTATCTAGGTCCCTTGCAGAGAACCCCACACGTCTGTTTCCAGGGAAGGACTACCAGCCACACATCTGTCCTTGAACCCTGACTTCAGCTGTATTGTTCTCCCATGCCAAGAGCTTGATTTCTTCTTCAATGTTCAAGTACTCTGTGGACCGCACAGGCTTGTCCTGTCCGGGCTCTTTGCTTCTCAATCCAGAAGAAACTCAACTTTTTTTTTCAGGAGTGAATAGTAATATCACAGAAAATTTCAATGCTCAGTAAATTCAAGAAAAATTACAGATAGCGAATGTAAAATTTATTAAGAAAGCATTACCTTAACAGAGTTTCAGAAAGGGTTGAGAAAATATTTATTTATTTATTTATTTATTTAGTTAGTTAGTTAGTTAGTTAGTTAGTTAGTTAGTTGCTTGCTTGCTTGCTTGCTTGCTTGCTTGCTGTATTTACCTATAGTTTTCTGGCATATTAGCTTTGAGACAGGTTTAATATCACACAGCAGGATCTGAAACAAAGTCAATGCAGAAATGAATAAGGTTACACATATGTTTTCGTCCTGAGACACAACCTCCTCTGAAAGGTGGAGTTTGTATATCAAGTCATCAGGAGAAATTAAGCTTTCAGGGATACTAGGCTGGAAAGAAACTTGTCATGGTACTTGAAGGAAGATAGTGGTCTGGCGACTTTGTTGCTTGAAAGCTGACCTGGAGAGGTATGAGAAACCAGATTTAAGGTAAAAGAAGCAGTTTTAAAGCCTCTATTTCCTTCTAGAGGCTTATTGTTTATTTATGCATGGGAGACTAACACTTCATCGAGGCTTATAAGTGTCGAAGTCAGTGTTCAGACTGTTCAGTCCTGTCTGTAGCCTGGTCTTTGTTAAAAAATCTGTCTTGGGTTTTGTTATAACTCAAATGTTTAAAGAGATTTAGTTACATTTTGTTGTAGCTGTTTTGCGCCAGGAAAGCTGGCTGGCAAAGCGGGCATTTTAATGTGTCATTTAATTTGAAACTTTTAAAACCATTCAGTGAACTAATCTGTAAAGGCCTCATTCATTTCTTTTCATTAAATTCCATTTCAGTGGAGTTTATCAAACCTTGCTTTCCTGGCAAAAAGGGATATTCTTCATATTGTACTTGCATAGTAAAATAGAAATATAGTTTATGAAAACACATATGCTATAGATACATTTCAAATATTTATTTCAGGGTCCCTAGTCTGAAAAGAAAAGAGCATAAAAATTTTTAACAACCTCAAGCACAACAGAAAATAAAAGTGACTATAAATATCCATATTACTTTACCTCATATGAATTCTATCTAAATTGCATAGATGTCATACAAAACCACCATTCTGGCTTTAGTCAGTCTTCAAACAATGTACATATAATTTTATTAATAAAAATGTAGCTTAAACAAATCAAAACCAGGTGTTGTTTTGTGGCACTTTAAGGTATACACAAACATTTCCATGAACATTCATTCCCATGGCTCCCAACTGCACTGAGAGGAGGTAGTTTTCATTTTTACATCTGAACATTCTCCATCATAAAGAATCCTAACTAGTAATGGAGAAAGCTGGACATTTAAGTTTAAAGCAGAGGCAGACTTCATCCTGAAATTCAAATGGAGAAAAACTTTCATTAAATTTGTAAAATTTGGTGACATGTTTTTTAATAGCCTTTTTAATATCCTGATTGTTTTGAGCATTTTTTTGTTGTATCCTGAATGGTAAGACCACAAAAAGTGGTTCACTTCTGCTCAGCCTGATATAAAATAATGTTATTGATTAAACTTTTACTGTTATCTCTTGGTAATGAAGTCCATTTCCAATATGTGAGGTGCCAGAACCTAGGGGACATTCAATAGATTGACCTGTCAACAGACCTTGTAGCCCCTGCTGGTTTCAAGAACACCAAGCAGATAGTAGATCTGAATAGACTCTTCTTTCATGTCTTAGAAGAAATCTAAAAAGGAAAGACCTATAGTAAGATCTAAAACTCTAAGTCTGTTTATATTTTCACTTCTCTAGAAGCAAATTAGATTTAATCTGATTGTCAGTTATCAGCGCTTAAAAAGAAGCAAACCTAATGTCAGCTAGTGCCTGTATTACTCTTTAAATTCTTCACTAGGCATAAAATGTGGTGTATACATATATCTGTATATCCACAAAAACACACAAACTTTTGGGAATAATTGGTTATTAAATTAGTGAAAGACTATCCATTTTCAAATGTCCTTCCACAAAAGACAGAGGAAATTTTAAACACACACAAATTTTAAACATGCACAGCACAAATATTTTCTTACCAGGAAATGGAGTCCAATGACAATCAATGAAAGAAATGTTTTTCCTGTAAACAGAAAACTCTTCATGTTAAGAAAAATTGATATGCTTACCCTTTTTTCTCTTTATTTATCTTTACACAGGTTGTTCTTACTGCTTCTTAAAGAAATGCATGTTCAAATGACATTTAAATCCCCAGTGCTCCCTTCAGAGCTGAATTTGGGACATCTTTCATTTCAGTGGCAAGATAATAAGGTATCAAGACACAACTGCAAATTCATTGCAACAATAAGCCTGTCAGGAACCTCGGCTTAAACTAAATTGCAAGGCTGAATACCCTTGTTCAGAGGAAGAAGGAGAACATAGGGGAGGCCTCTACACAAAACTCCACAGTCTGTGGCTTAATATATTTTGGAAAAGAAGCTGGGTGGCAAGAAAGAAACAACAGATTTGAATAGCAGTGAGAACTTCCATGTATCCTGAGAGTCAGTGAAAACACAGCTTTTAATAATGCTTAATTTTAATAATTTTCTATTGCTGTAAATGTTCTGTACTTAGATAGGAAGAGAGCTCTTTCACTTAAATAGGTCATTGTTTACAAACCTGGCTAGGAGTATTCTTACTCGAGGATGCAGGTGGCACCATCTGTCCTTAGGAGCTCTGTGCCAAACAGTTCTGGCTTCACTTTGTATGTGAACTTTATTCCTGCATAAAATTGCAATATGCAGATCCTGTGAAAATTACTCTGCCCAAAAGAGTCACAAATGCACATAGTATACAAAATAACACAGACTGCAAGGAATAATTTTATCAAATAAAAAAATGCAAATTTCTTTTTGATGTTTTTCCTTGCTGTACCTCAATCAGAATTTAAAATTATGTCCCAAATGTGATATCAGGGCTCTTTAAGCAGGTTTTTTTTTTTTCCTGTAGCATGCAAGCATTGTCTACCTGGTATCTCTTTCTAGGTAGCCGGAGAACAAAACTTCTCTTCTGTGCAGGGACTGATGAGACAAAGCATCACAGAATTCACCTTCTGCACCTTCACTGCTAGCTCTCTGGGATGGGCCTCCTATTTGCTCCAGACATTCAGATCAGGGCCATTCCAGACCAGGAGTCTTCAAAAATAAATCAGTTTGAACGTGATGAACATGATGAACCTACTGCTCTTCACAAAGCCAATCTGGCCCCTGCCTTGGAGAGGCAGGACCCTGATGGCCAGCTTCCGAGGCCCTGTTTCCAGATCTCTTCCCCACTAAGTGCAGATCCTGAGCTGGTCTTCCCCATGGGACCTGTGCCTCCACAGGGGCTTAGGGGCAGGGAATGGAGGATTCACAGCATTGTCACAGAATTGCTTTTTCACAAGAAAACAGCAGAAGACTCTGTTGTGTTAAAATTTTTGTCCTAAAATCAGTCCACCAAGCTGTAGATGTCTCGTAGCAAGCTCCCTATTTGTCAGAATAACAATTTTTTAGGGGAAACTTTGCAGCAGGTTACCAGGCTGGTAAAAGGATTTACTAGTAAAAGTATTTATCAATAGAGTGTGTCTGGTCTCAGTTACACCCTGTGACTCCACTGAAGTCCACTGAACTTAGTCACGGGGAAACACAACAGAGCTCCACTGGGATTAAGCTCTCAGTTACATGCATGCAGCCCCAGTGGATTCAGTGAAGATGCAAAAACATACATGATGGCAAAACTTGGCTTGTGGCTATGTATCAAGATGCAGGTGGCACCAGATGCAATGGGTTTCCAGTCACTTGGCAGATGTTCACAGCTGTCCGAGAGCAGAGAAAAACTCACATAGTTAAGTCACATTTGGGCAGCAGTTTGAGACAAAATTACATTTGTTTTGTTTTTTCAGTTTGCTGATGCTATTTGTCACTTTGAAGTTCACTGTTATTTTTGGAAAGAAAAAAGGAGAAGCCCACAAAAAATGCAAACCTACATGATGCATGTCATTATTTATGCCAGGACAAAAATGAAGGGAGAGATACCCTGATTTTATATCGTATATGCAAACATTTTCAGCTTATGGGTTGGCCAAATGTTACTTACTGTCTATTTTTCCAGTCAACACCATTGTTTTTGTTCTTTAATCTAATCTATTCATCTGTGAAGGTTTGAAAATTACTACTCAGCATGTATTTTGGAATATCAGAAATATATACCATTGTTTCATCGGGAACTTAAATACCTTTGTTATGATAAAGGACATGGGAGAGAGGGTAGCTTAAATGTAAACAATGGTGGTTTTATCCTTTGAAAAATCCAAGGGAAGCTGTGTTTGTTGACAGCAAAGTTTATTACTCTGAATGAGTAATTATTACCCTGAATGAGCAATTTTCTGATCTCCTCTGATCTGCTCAGCTCTTTTTCTTTATCTCTCCCTTGCTCTGTTGTTTCACACCAGGTCTGTGTTCAGGCAGATGCAGATAATAAAATTATCACCGTCTCTGAAACATATTCTGCTTTGAAGTGTTGCTTTTCCAACTATGCTGACACCATTTGACATCGCAGATTTGAGTGAATTTTTCAGCAGATCTTGCTCTTTCTGACTGACCTACAGACCCTTGCCAGTCGCACAGATTATGCTACAGCGCTCGGAGAGGGGAGCGAAGAGCAGGTCCCTCTGCTGAGGAGCTCCCCGAAAGCCAGACCCGCGCATCTCAAGCAGGGGCCGTCAGGCCGATGCCCGCAGACACCGAAAGGCTCCCAGGCAAATTTGGCTTCTCCCTGGCGGAGAGAATGGTGAAGGCTCACTGCCACCTGTGGGCAGCGAGCAGCATCCGCAGCACCGCGCTCCTGCGAGGAGCCGGGACGGGAGAAGGTCCCCAACAGCGACAGCTCTGCTGGTTGGAGCCACCCTCTGTGGCTGGAGGAGCTGCAGAGCCACCCCTCTGCCAGTGCCATCCAGCCGCGGTGCCTGCCTTCCAGCTCGCCCGCTTCAGACCGAGCCACCGGGAGCTGCTCTGCGGCTCCAGCGGGCTTTCTCCGGCGTGCTGGGCTATGCCAACGCTGAGCTACAGCTCTGGTCCACGGTCTCTGTTGGTGTGTGACGCCTCTGTGATGGCTCTGTCCATTTCCAGGCCTCTAGCACCCCATAAAGGATCACCACAGGCATCCTTCTTACTGCCTGGATGCTGCTGTCTCCAGATCCAGAAAAACTTGGTGATATGGGAGACTTAATATTCTCTCTTAGAGTGAAATTGCTGATGTTTGAAACATTATTAGTGGTGAACAGGACAAACAAATAGAAACAGACTAATTCTCTAAGTCTCAAAAACCTGGTTTTCTAAGAAGATGTGGGCTAAAACTTGGTGTTTACAGTTTTAAGATATCCTTAAAGTAAGTTATCTGGATTCCATCCAGAACTTGATTGATAGACAACAAATGTTTTTTTCAAATTACATCTTTCTAGAGTGGCAACTCTGATGATCTAATTTCAATTGATGTTTTGTAGGGGAAAAAGAATCTTACATCATTTTCATTGATTTGCTGAGTATCGCCAATTAGAAGGGACACATCCATAAGGACCGTTGAGTTCAACTTCACCCCCCTTGCAGGGCTACCTAAAACTACTTTACAAGACTGAATGCTCTAAGGAAGCAATTCTCTTGAATTAAAAACAATTGTCTTGGCCCTAACTAATTTTTAACATAGAGCACCATCAGGAAAATCCAAACAAAATTAAAAGGAAGGCATTAAAGCAAGGAATAGCCAACATTTAAAAAAATAATAAATTTTTACAGACTAAGAACTATGTAAAGTAAACAACAGCGAACATATATACCTGAGTTTAGACTGGTTCTGTGTCTATAATTTTACAACCATATCCTGTGAGAATTTAAATATCTGCACATGCACATTTGCATACAGCTGTCTTTAAGTTGAGAGGGCTAGCATGATACTTCATGCATTCATTTGCATTCATGAAGTCACCCGTAAATTTCTCTGTCCCTGAGCAAGTGAAGACAGAGCAGAGTACCTAAGCAGAATCCAGCCATACACAAACAGACACACTGAAATCTGTATGTATGCAACAGAGTGAAATTCTCTCCACTGTGCCTCCACCAAATGAGAATTTGCCTAGAGCGAGACTATTTGCCCTTAAAATACTCATTAGTAGCTCACTGCAGTTGGGGTTCAATGACTTTGCCTTCCCAGCATCCCCTCTCATACACTGAGCTGCAGCCGGGCTGGGGCACTGGGGTTGGGATGAGCTCCTCTCGGCAGCCCTTGGCTGCGCTGCGTTGTACAGAGAGGCACGTTGTGTAACACCCATCTGTTAAGAGCTGAGGCACTGGCTGTAGTGGACTCCTGCCAGGCTCCTTGGCTCTGAGCGAGTTCCAAACACTGCAATAGGTATGTGATCTTATCTTCCTAATAGTGTGTAAAAACTTAGCACAATTTGGACACAGTATAAATATTGTTGACAGTGTTCTTTAACGAAATTATTCAGAGCAACTTAGTTCTAGCTGTAAAACTTCTGCTGAGCCTCTTCCTTAATAATACTTCTATAATAAATATTTACAATGCACTACCTGTTTTCCCAGGACATACAAAGATTTGTTTATGAATTCTTCTTTCAAAAAGTTAGCATTTCTTTGGTGTTTCCAAACTTATAATAGTTTATTATGGTTTGGGCAATATCTGAGATAGCTGTACATAAAAGAATTCAGGACGTCTGTTAATTCTAGAATATTTGATTGAGTATTACTATATACTATATAGTATATACTATAAACTATTACAATATACTTTATAAACATAATTTACCAATTATTTACATGTTGAGTTATATGGCAATATGAAGTTTCCTTTTATACGCATCCTTGTGAACACTAATATTTTCATCAGTGTTCACAAAACTGAGCCAGAGTAAAATGCATTTCAACTTTTCCAAGAGCAAACACAGGATCAGCCATAAAAATAGCAGATTCTTCTAATCTAGAGGAAAGTAGAAGTATAAGCTTGTGTGGCATGTGCATGCTTGCTTAAACAAAATTAGATAAGTTCATGAAATAAGATTTATCAAGGATTGCCTGACATGAATATGCTGGCTCTGAAGCCTGTGAATTGCAAGTACCTGGAAGCTGGAAGATCATGCTGGATGTTGATGTTCCTTCCTTTTGGTCTTCCCTAGGCCTCCAGCACTGCTCTCCATAACACAGGAAACATGGCTAAGTTGACTCTTTCCTACCATACTACAGATATTCTTATATTAAGCTTGTGGGATAGAATGTGATGTGACCTGAGAGAAATTTATTCTTTTTAAGGGACAACAGTTTCCTCTGGCTTTGTATGTCTGCCACTTTCTAGGCTAGGGAAACAGCCTGGGCAGAAGCTGCACTGTGGTCAGGGACACAGTTAGGAAGCAGAAAAAAGAGTGAATCCCTACAAGTGGAGTACACAGTATTGTACTGTTCTGCTTGTGTAGCCATGGGCTGGGCCTCCCTAATCTTACAGCTGTTTCTTTGTTGGTGTAATTGTTATATACATCTTTCAGCAAGCAGCGGGGAGAGACACCAGTAGGAAAGCAAACTGAATCCCTTTTTCAGGTCCCAATGCAGTCTGCATTTGTTGTCTGCTGCCTAGAGACACAGCTTTTCTTTGCATCTGAAAAGCCTTTTTTCTTGTTATGAAATGCTAATTAATAAGACATCTAAAGTACTTGGTTCTGCATTTGAGACTTGCTGCATAGTCCTCCCAGTACGTGGGTAACTATTTCTGTTCTGCTTTCTTGGCCTCTGGTACACTTCTAAAAGTTGAAGTATGTGAAGAAAAGGTGTGCCACTCACTTATGCTAAAGAAAGATCACAGTGAGAGAAGCAAAGGAAAGAAGAGTGGTCCTACAATGGACTTTTGAAGATTAATTTCCTCTCTCCTATTGTCAGTACCCAAACAAATACAGAAGTTGTACAGTTGCATTTCATGTCAATTTCACCACATATCGATTTCCATTTCCCTATCTCCTTGAATATTTTGCTAACACATGTTAGTATTTGCCTTTCCTCAGCTATGGGGCCTGGGAAGAACACCAAACACAAATATATGGTTCCTAAGTGCTGCTTTCTTCTCATGCCCCTGCAAACAGGGACAACACTACTCCTTTTGGAGGATGCAAGGTCCTTACACCAATGCTGGAAGCCGAGGGGTATTCCACCACATTAGCACCATAATTTCATTTAACATTAGAGATTTCAGGGCTTTCAAAAAGACACCACTGTGTAGGTATGGAATAAATCTACTTGTACTCCTGATAGTTTTTCTACTATCTGAAGTTACTGAGTGAAGTTACTCCTTCCCTTTCTTTGTTTTTGATGAACTGTACTCTGAAATGGCCAGACTGGCTCTTTACTCTTCTGAAAAACAATGTAGAAAACACATTCATGACCTGGGGTCAAAATGTAATAACTACTGGATACTGGAGGTCATAGACCAAAGATCCTGGACACCGGCGTATGTTTTCTCCAGCTATGAAGGTATAAAGCAGATAATGAGAGATATAAAGAAGAGAGCTAGAAGAAGGCTTTTATCATCCTTGGATGTTAGCTTTTATGAGTAAAGCCATCAAAAGGGCTGCCTTATCTAGTGCCTGTGATGGGAATGGCAGATACAAAGGAAGAGTGGCCCTGATATTAGGACACCTGATGAAAAGCTCCTTTGCCTTGCTTTGCTTCATAGTGGGTAAGGTAACATGATGCCACATGTTAAAGGTGAGGGTGGACAGCACAGGCCATGGGTAAAACATCTCACTACAAGCAGATTGCACAGGCAAAATCATCTTTTATGGGTGTGTAGACATGCTTACTTTAAGAGGTTAATACAGTCAGCATATAATACATTTCAAAATGAATTAATTTTTTCTCCCAGATGTTGTCAGTTGCAGATTCCTGGTCTCAGTTTGACTTGATAAAGTTGTATATAATTTTTCTACTCACGTTGCTCAACAGGAAGGAAAGAGATCTGAAAATTCTCATGACCAGAAACACCTCTACTGTAATGCTGCTGACTACTACCAAATTGCCCCAGGAAAATACTCTGTCCATGGCAATTACCTTTACTTGTAAGTCCAAACATCTTTTGCTCTTAGTCAGCTCTCCAGTCACCAGCCTAAGACAGACTCCTCTGTTCTTTACATTTCTACCTTTTCCACCAGGAAAATGTAATGTAACAGAAATCATGTCGGAAAAAAGGCACATAAGTGCATGTGGATGTACCTTTACACTTGACATTCAACATGACTTCATTTTTCATTTTTCCTACTCTTTCTTTTACTGAACTTAAATCTTCACTTTCTACCTGCCTCCTTCTTTGTCAATAGCTGGTGGCAGTTTTGCATACAAAAAAGAATAAAATTTTGGATGTCCTGGCAGTAATTTATGTTTAAGTGATCACATAGCAGCATTTTAGATTAACTGACAAATCAATTAACTCTGGCAATGATGAAGCTCAAATGATCAGACTGAACAACTACATTAGCTACAAAGCAAGCAAAAAAACCCCAACTGACCCACAGAAAAATGATCTCCTTCACTTACTTGCATTTGGAACTTATTGCACCTCTGACTTGTACTAGTGACTTCCTTTCAAAATCCAGTTTCAGTTGCTCAGCAGTGTTATCCTGTCCTCATGATCACTCCCTGGTGTCCTGCTGGTCACATTGCACCATGGATCCCCTTGCCTTGTCTCCTCTGTATTGATGTTTTGCTGTAGGTAGAGGCCTTTTCTGGAACTCATTTTTGCTACCTACTGGCCTCAGGGTCTAATTCTTGCTTGCATTTCAATAAGAGCAACAACATGTGCCAGATACTGTGTACCAAGCAGTGCAGAGATGTCATTCAGCTCTACCAAACTTTGACCCTTCCAGTCTAGGGTCAGACTTACTGTAGAAGCCTCTCCAGTTCAATGGTTGTTTTTCCTTAAAAATAAAATGTATTTTATAACATGTCAAGCATTTCCATCCGGGCTCATATTCACTGCCTGTGTAATTTTTTCAATTATCTTTTACTTTGTTTACTTCCAATTGTTTTTTTAAACTTATGCATGAGTATGTGTGGTGAAGGAACAGCATTGCTGAACACATGCATGGTGGATTTTTGCACTGTTTATTCTGCCATGAGAATGCAGAGAGGAACCTGGCCAAGATTTGTCAGACAGAAGAGGTAATTTTATACTAGTGGTTTGTTGGTATTTTTTCAGGAGATGTAGCAAATTGTGGAGGAGCCTAATCTGAAGGACCGTAAGGAGGAACTTGATTTTCAGAAAGTAACAAGAAATTTTCCCCTTGGAAATAGATGTGTTTACTGGGCAGACATCCAGCCTTCCCACTCCTGCTACTACTGTCCTACTGCTATAGGTATATGAGTTAAGACAGGTAAGCAGCAAGAGGGCAGAAAGTCACTGAAGGAGTACCTGTTTTTTCTTGTACTTCAGGTCCCCTGTGCCCACACAGATTGGCCCAGCACCCAGAAATACTTGTATCATCAGAGACAATAAAATTGTTCCTCCTGGAAATGCTAGGGTCAGAGGCCTCCACTTATGGGAATAGCCTACTACCTCAAAGATGACAGACTGGACTTACTAGGATGAGGAGAGCCCCCCATCATGCCAAGGATGTGAGTTTCTAGAAAACTTCCTCTTGCTTTTATTTAAGCATGCTGTAATTGTGGATGTTTTCTGTCATGGATTTTGTTTGCTGCCTTTGCCTGGGGAAGACCAATTCCTTGTTGGAATTACTCCTACTGGCAAGTAAAGTACAGCTCAGACTACTCATCTGTATCCCATAATTAGCTCTGCTTTTCTTCTTGTGATACGTGAGCTCATTTTCTAGCTTTTGCAGAGGAATTCCATGTGAATTTCCACTCCCCTGTCCTTAAGTACTTTGTTGAGAACTGGACACTAAAAGATGTCCAAAATATTTTGCTGTAGAAAGATGACTACAGAAAGAGTATGCATGGATTGGACCACAGTCTGTTACTGGAAGGGAAACTTAACATTCAGTTTATGCTGACAATTTCCCTTTGGCCTGGGTATTGCCAATGTTATCCTGAGAGTTCCTGTGGTTCCAAGCAAAACCTACTGCCCATCCATCAGCAGAATACAGGCCTTTTAATTTAGCCATGGTGATATATATGTAACTGAGCCTAACAAAAAAACACAAGGAAAAATGCAGTTCCCCACTTCCAATCTCCTCCCCAGCCCCCCAACCTCCCTCCTCCACTCTGCAGTGGAAAGTGAAAACAGAACTTTAGCTCTGTTTTCTCTCTCCTGGTAATCCACTGTCAAGAGGCTGTCTGTCACTCTTTCCACCTCAATGAAAACATCATCAGCTTTTTCATTTTAAGTGCTGACTTGAGAGACAAACCAGCCCTCATTTGTACCTTAATGTTCATCTAGAAAGTGTTTTAAGATTTCAGGTTACACTCAGCAAGCCAATGCCCAGTGGGTCTAAGGGCTTAGATGAAGCTGGCCTCTCAGCTTGGAATTTATTGATTTGACACAGTTTCTTTTCTTACTTCTGAAGCACAAGGCATGCAATGGTGAAAGGGGGAAGACCTCAATTAATAGAAGCATGAAATAAAACACACATGTAAAGGGAAGTAAACAATAGCTCAGGAGAAGAAAACATGTAGAAATCAAGTTTGCAAAAAAACAGAAAAGAAAAAGAAAAAAAGCAGTCTTTTTTTCGCATATTGTTGGAAAAGAAACATTCAAACACATTAAGGGACTCAAGCTTTTAATTCCATAATTTCTACAGTCCCAAGCAGGACTGTGTGCACCAATGTCTCTCAGAAGGTCACACCCTACAGCTGTGGGTCACTCAGGATTGTCTTCAGGTCTCCCGGTTAAGCTTTACTACCTGCACTGGAGTTTACCACATAAGGAGGATGAACAGTTTACAAATTTACATTGAAGAGAAGATCAATGCAGATAGTTAATCTGGTTTACCACAGGCTGTATACAAGTCCTTATTTACCAGCTGTTGTCATTTAGAGGTGTTTGACACACCACACAGGAGGGTGGAGGTGTTTTTGGTAAAACTGTGTGGATAGCTGTTGGTTAGTGCCGGCCCTTTTGCACCGCCTGTGCTCATGACAGTCTTTCATTTCTTTCTCAAATATCCATGACCTTACTCATACAACACACACAGCAGGAACCAATTTATTTCTGTGCTTAGAGAGTTGGTGGCTAGTGAATAGAGGAGCCCAGAGACAATGTGCTTGTTGGCATGCTGGAAAGGGTACCGGGATGCACCCTTTGCAAGCCCTTAAGACCAGGCAAGACAGCAGATAAATTGATTTAAACCACAGATTCAGCATTTCCCCATAGATTGATTATGGTGATAATGATTCATGATGAAACAACTCACACCCCCATGAACATGACTAGGCAGAATAGGGACAAAAAAATGTTATTCAGACCCTATAGATATTTTCTATGCTGTTGTGTCAAATCACTTATAACTTTACTGACTTATTCTGAATATGCACCAGAGTAGGCGACATGTATGCAGTAGACTTTTTCATGCAGGGCCAATGCAATGGCTAGTAAATAATATTAAGCACTCATCAATACTTCTACAAAATAGAAATTTAAAAATGTTAGACAAACAGACAACATGAAGATAAGGCTGAATGCTGAAAAACTTAAAAAGCTGGAGTAATTATTCTCTGAGGACTACTTAGAAGTGGTAAAAAGTTCAAGTGTTTAAATAAGAATTGTTGAATTGGAGCAGCACTTCTGAAAAACACAGATTAAATGGAATAACAACGGCAGCTTTGCTACAACTTTATTTACTAGGTTCATTAGCGTTAGATCCTTGGGTGAGTTGAATAATTTGAGGTTTATGTTTTGTATTTTTATACATATATGACTTTTCTTCTGTATCAATTTTTAAGGAGAATGATACAACAAACTCACTTTCATAGCTCTGTGGGAAAAGACTGAAAAGAGCCTCATCCACAGCCATAGGGGAAGTTAATCTTTCTTAGAGTAAGAGAAGAGGGGCTTAAAAATGTGCCATTCCCATTACATTAATTCTTTTGTATCAACAAAATGAAGCTTTTAAAAGCAAAGTGTAATGCTTCCCCTCATCTTGCATGTAACAGTGAAATGACAGGCTTGATTCACCATTGTATCTTTTTCCCATGAATGAAGTCTCTTGGAAAGTAAATTCACATTTTTTTACTATGGGTGGTGTTATAAATGAGTTTAACACATGATTGATATTTTAATCCATGGTTAATCTATTTCTCCACATCCTTAAAGAGTCCAACATCTCCATAGATAGTTTATAACCATCTAAAATACATTAATCTCTGTAATATGGCTACAACATCTGTTAATCATTTGTTACCCACTTGTACAGCATTTATAAATGCAACCTTTACATAAAGTTTGAATGAATTATTTTGTGTTTGTACAACACATTCCTTTCAAGGAATGCAAAGCACTTTGAAAGCATCATTTATTTGAGGCTTATTACTGCCACATGTCATAGGTAAGTTGTATCCTCACTTTACCAACAGCCAGGCTAAGAAATAGGGTTATATCCATACTGGAAGAAGAAAGTGGCACTTATACATCAAATCAACAGACATTTGAGTCCCACAGACTTCCTGTGTGAATTCCTGCCCATGACTACTGACGCAGAGTGTCCATGTTATGCTTCTAAAGCCTCATGTCTGCTCGTGAGACACAGGCTACTGCAATTCCTTCCTGAAGTGGATATCAATAGGTTAAAGTCTTCCAAGGATTGGTCAGCAATCTCTCAGAAAGATTTTCTTGAAACCCAGGTCTGCAGAGACTCCTGTCTCCTGTTTGTAGTACCAGCAGCCTGCAGGCACAGAGGAAACTGGTTTAGCCCATGAAGGTTTGGGCTTAGCTCTGAAGATTGGGCTAAAGCCTTATCTCAGCAGGAACTTGTATGTCCAAGCATGGATGCTTACCCCTGTGGGGATCGTGGGTGTCCTTGGGCCTTGGAGCAGGCTTAGACACAGGTTTGTTTGGGTGATACCCCAACTCCTACAGCTCTCATGACACTGTAAAGGAAGGTGTGGTATGACCAAAAAGAGACATCTGGCTTTCTTGCTCCATTCCAATCACATGCAAGTCCTCTCTCCCTGAGCAGACACTGGGCCATACAATCAGGGTTATACCCTAAGTTCTGCACTCCTTTCTCTTCAGAGCCAAAGCCCCTTTCTGGGCTGGATAAAGCAGCGCTGTCTTTGCAAGTCATTCTTGATACTGGCATTACCAAGGACCTCCTCTTTGCAAACAACCATTTGGTAAATCTATTACACCCATCACTCTTCATCTTCCTCCTTCTGGACACTATGCCTTTCTGCACTACTTATTCACACTACAGTCCTTGACACCCGTGAAAAACCTTCACATATGGACATTTTCTGTTAGCTCCTGACAAAAGATGGTTAGCAAGATCATGGCAGATGACATGCTGAAGTTCAAAATAAAGCACAAAAACTTAGCTGTTCGGGAGTCAAGGAGTTAAAAGATGAGTGATTACACTTATTACCAAGCTCTGCTGAACTCAATTTCAGTTCCTTGAATGTATTAATATGTCTGCTTTCTCACTTGTGACAGGATATTTTACAGACTGTCTTATACATAAGCCTCCTATTTTTCTGAAACCAGGACATTATTTCTTACCATTTTCTGCCTAAAAAAATAATAACCAATGCTTTTTTTGGATCTCTTTTTAACATGTAGAAAGAGTTGAAAGGCTATACCAGAATAAATTTAAAGAGAGTGAATTTGATAAATACACCTGGTCTGAAAGGCTCCCCCAGCCATGGAAACAGTCACAGCAATTGAGGCCTGCCCCAAAGTATCACAAGTACCTTGTGGTGGTTACTTTACCTTGGTGACCCCTTAATGAGGCAGGATTTGCATTTTGTGGAGTTTGAAGGAAAAGCTGTTCGAGACAGAGCTTTAGGGTGAAACAGCCTCTCTCTGTGAGATTCTTCACCACAGCCTCAAGGGAAATAGCCCTGTAGGTACCTATTTTAGTGTTTGGACACTCCTGCAGCAGCCCTGTTCTCTGCTCCCAGTCTGTGGTCGCTGCTGCTTGGGAAGGCTTAGCTCTGCAGAGCCAAAAAATACTGAACTCATACATCACAGCTCTGGGCACTTAGCAGCAGACCAGTATCACTCCCTGACCCAAGTCCAGTGGGACTGTCACCAGTGGCACAAATCTGGCTCACTGAAACAAACTTTTGATGTATTTGCCTTGCAGACTGCTGTGTGTTGTGAGCAAATATATGTAAGCTGCAACGAGATATAGCTGGGGTCTGAAAACAATCTGTCTGGGACAGAACAGTACTTAGCAACACCCTGAATAAGAAGCTAACTCACATTGTTTTTTCTCAGCTTTAAGCCTTTTCACCATTTTTTCTTATAGGTTAGAGCAAGCATTTGTACAACTGGCTTCCCTGACCCTCTGACAACAATATACTGCTCCTCCCTCATAGTCTGACAGTCCCTCAGACTGTGATGCACCTTACCCCTGACCACTCTCCCAGCTGTTTGGTTCTGTGATGCTCAGTACCCACCTCAGTTCAACAGCACAATGTATTTCTAAAAAGAAGGCTGAGACCTCCACTTGTCCTTATTTACCACTTTTTCCCTATCAGACCAAAGTATCACTTCTGCAGACCTTTCATATCAACACAAAGACTACCCACGTTAAATTAAAATCCTTTGGATACCAAGGGTTACACAAACAGTGGCCTGGGTAAATATTGTTTCCCAAGAAAGTGGTTGAACAAGTGCTGATGGATGTATGCCTGACTGATCAAAAAAATCTAAAAGTATTTGGTGTTTGCCTTCTCCCTTAGCATTTGTTTTCTAATGGGAAATGCATTTGTTCGTCTCCTCTGATTCTAGTTCTTCTAATGTGGCTATGAGGGCAACAGTAGGATAATGCATACCTCTCTCTTCTGTATGAAAGTCTCTCTTCTACATGAAAGTCTGAAATCTCCTGTGGCAGTAAACAGTGCGACATTTGGACCATCTCAGCACAGGTGAGACCCATTGAGACCTGTGGAGTGTCCTGCCCAATTATTGGAGTCCACTTCCCTACCACAGAGACGCCACAAATTCTGTGGGTGCTTTGTTCCCATATTATGACAAATGTCACAGTCTCTCGCTGTTAACAGGCATATCCAGTTCAGACAGTCCACAACTGAAAAACACATCATTGTAACAACCTAAAATTTCCAGCTTACCTTACAGAGTCTGTAACTTGTTTCAGAATAATATAGTTGTTTCTGGTGCTTTTAGGCTTGCCTTAATATATGGCTCATCCTGTTTCAGGGTGACAGTCTGTTCTCTACAATGTTTCTCCAGGGAGAAATTCTGCTGGGAGAATGGTACTCTTGTACCATCAGAGAAGACAGGTGTGCAAGGTATAAAAGCCTTCTGCTTCCTCCTTCTCCTCAGGCAGTAACTGCATTATGCAATTTCTGAATTCTCTTCATTGATCTCTGGCATTGTCAACTTCTTGCAAAGAACTATGCTCCACTATGGTTTCACAGAATTCCAGTATCATAGAATGGCTTGGGTTGAAAGGGACCTCAGAGACCATGGAGTTTCAACCCCTGCCATGGGTAGGGACACCTCCTACTAGGTCAGAGGAGCTGGTTGCTCCTGGTCAGAGCAACCTGGCCTTGAATACTGCCAGAGATGGGGCATATACAACTTCTCTGGGCAACCAATCACTATCACAGTAAGGGATTTCTTCCTAATATCTAATCTAAACCTACTTTCAGGCTAAATTTGTGCACCTTTCTCCTGCCACTGGTTGTTGCTGGAGATTGAGATTGTGAATGGGGCCCTATGGATCCTTTCTGAGGACTTTTGCACTGATCAGCTTCATAAACTTGCATTCTAACCTGAGCAGCATTCTAACCTGAGCAGTATTCCAACCTGAGCAGCATTCCCACCTTAGCAGCATTCCCCATGCTTTTGCTTTTTCAGTGGCCAAATTCTGGGCCTTACATGAACTTTTTATGTGTATTTTACCCTCTGCCCATGTAACTCTCTGGTTCTCTTGCCAATAGCTCTCCAAAATGAGGTGGCTCCCTTTTCCTGATATACAGAGAACAACCAGCTCCACAAACCCCTTCCGTTTTCCTTGAAGACTTCTGTCTACACTCAGGACTGTTGATGACATTCATTATGGTTGCATAGTCCTACAGTTGATATTTTTCAGTCTCTTCAACTCCTCGTACACCAGCTTGCAAGAGATGCTGGCAAGCATGCCATTACCATTGTACTGGAGGTTTTGTTAGCAAGCAGCATATGACATGGGAGCTGAGATAACATAAACTGTTCCAAATGTGTCTCACAAGGTGCATAAAAAAGTCACAGTTCTCCACATTATCCTCTTTGAGAGATGAAAATTGCTTGTCTCTCTGTGACTGGCTGAAAATAATTTAAATCTCCATGCTGCAGATACATGGCCCTGCCTGAAATTTGACCAGATGCTAGAAAATACCAGGGTAACAACAGGACAAACAGCCCTTTCCATGCCTTGATTTCCAGGCTGTCATAGACTGAAAATTCAGCTTTGCATTAGTGCTGAGTGAAGATCTGAGGGAAGAAAGGGGAAAGGAATTCTGTACTTGCTGGTGCACAGGAAGGTCTCTGATTCTCTTGAAGAAAATAAGTACTTTCATGGAGAGTAGGTTACCAGATTCCTCACCTGAAAGAAATATTAGTTGTTTTTTTTCCTTTGTAGTAAAGATCCCGCTACCTTGCAATGCCTCCCTTCAGGTATGGCTGCCCCAGTGCAGCCCACCTGTCCAGCTTGCCTAAATCAGCCCTGGATGGAGCACTACCCACTCCCTCTGGGAAAATGTAAAGCAGGTCAGCAGTTTGAAGGCATTTGTCCTCTAAAGGAGACCAGCAAACTCAAAGGGGGAAACCCATTCCAGGGAACACACTAGAGCAGCTTGTTCAGAAAACCCTGAATGATGTGCAAAATACTGAACAGATGCCTCATGCACTTAGCCTTTTTGCAAGGCCTATTGTGAGCAATTATTGTAGAACAAAACCAGGGAAGAACCATCTTCTGGAGGACAGCCACACAATTTGAGCTTTTTCTTGAAGGTCTCACAGTATTTTGGTTCCTCTTTGTTCTTTATAAAGGCTGGAAGACTGAAGTGTGCAGAATTATTCATTATATACAGGAGTAGTAGGCTTTATAAAGAATGCTACAGATTCTTGATTTTGGAAAGAGGTCTTTGGCCTCAGTTTCTCTGACTTCTTAAAATCACCTCATTTGCGCATTTTGTTCTGTTTTGGCCTTCTTGCCTGTCTCACATGCAGCCAGTGTGTTATAAATGCTGATTGATCTCACAGTGGACAAGCTGGAGACACAGTTGTGTGTATCTCCTGCAGATTCTTCACCTCCCTCAATTCACTTCATGTACCTCTGATAGCTTCTTTCTCTCAGTTAGAGTCACTTGGAAATCTGTTTAATAGAAAATATAAATTATATAAGTCCTAACAGCTTTTGAAATTATATTGGCCATCAGGTATCTTTTTGTAATATGTTTCAGGAACAGTTTTAACTTACACTAATTTTGTGTTTCTCATATCAGTAGTAGAGTCTGGAATTTTTGGAGCTAGCTTTCCAGCAGAAGAGAAATCAGGGACACAACTGAAGAAAGGGGAAGTTTAATGCTCAGAACCCTTGATGTACACTCCTGATTAGGACAACAGAGTAAAGAGACTTTCCACATTACAGAATTGTCTTTGATGGTAGGCAAATGTACCTAGAAGGAAATGCCTTTATCTTAAGGGCATTGCAGACGGTTATGACATTAACATGATTAAGGAAAAAGCAAGATGGCAAGAAGGCTTCTTGCTGTTCCAGGTAGTATTCAGCATCAAGAAATACAGATGAGTCAACTAGCTTTAAAGTAAACAGATGACCAAAGAGATGTCACAAACACTAGAAACATAAGCAAACCCTTTGCCTAAAATGATGAGTTTTCCAGTCCCTGCAGTCCTCATAATCACAACTTCATCCACTTCAGAGGTCAAACTGCTACTTGGAAAAACAGCTTCAATTCAGGGAGCTGATTTTGCTAAGAGCAAAAGTAAACAGAAGTTTACCATCCTCATATCTAATATATGTAATATAATTTGTATAATAGCAACAACAATTGAAAACCAGCTACAAAATTAAGATGTACTATAAAATCCATTAAAGAAATCATTGACTCTTAATCATGATTCTCTAAATGTCACATAATTCGCATCTTGTGCACTCTATGTTCTGCTAAAGAATATAGAAAATTGCCTGGAGCATCATCACAGATATGATTCCATATAATTGCATAGGCAGTGATCTGTCTTCATAACACTTTGTGGGACACACAAATAATGATGTCACCCAACTGACAACTTTTTATGGTGCTTTACAACATGAAGCAAACATTGTTTTAAGACCACAGTGAGGTATCATGCTTGCAGTTTGATTTCCAGCAGGGAACATTCCACCTTGAGTTAGTTTTCAACCGCTTGCCAAAAAAAGAAAAATAAGCTGCTGCATTTGGATATGGAGTGTGAAATCACCCGGATGGGAGTAATGTGAGTGCACATAATTGTACACCTGTTAGTTATTTCTAAGAAACAAACCTGTTCATGCTACAATTAGGTACAGTGTAAATCACAAAGACAGAAAACACATTCAATCAGTTGGACATGGTGACGGGAAAAAAAATCAGATTTCATGGCTTGATAGAAAAATCACATTAAGGTCCAAATGAATTATTTCTATGACTCAAATGAATTATCATCCAGACTTACATTGGTATTAACAAGATGAACATTTTGGAGAGAGAGAATTATATACTCTAGGGGAAGGTGGGTGTAAATCACTGCAGTCAAAGATACAAAGGTTTAGCTAGGCTATGCACTGAGAGTGCTTCTAGTGGGTACTCCAATGAGAAATTTCCTTGATGTGAATGGTACCATATCTGGTAGATTTTCCAGACATAAGCCCACAAAACTTCCATTTGCAGTGTCAAAAGATGATTTGCTGGCATCACATCAGCAGTCCTGTGCTTTGAAGATAAATGTAAACCAAGGCTGTAGCAGCAGGCTTCAGCACCATGTCAGCCACACAGAAGGAGTCTCAACTACAGTGTTTTGGTGTGACAGAGAAATGTGCAAGCTTTAAATACCACCATGGGACTTAAAACTTGACCATTCAATACTGCTAACCTTAACACCAGTGGCCTGGTACTGTTTGGATGCAGGCAACTTGACATGGTGCCATCTCCTTTCGGAGTAGTTGCTGTCTCACAGAATTCACTGGCATGACATTGTGTGACAGGTCATGCATCAGGGCATGGTATCTGCACGTACCTGCTTCCAAAAAACACAGTATTTCTACAAGGAGTTGTCTGGCATTTTTGCTCAAATGAGAATACAAATATGGTATTGCATAAAATAAAAACAAGTGGTTGTGCATGTTTCTGCAGCACTGAAAAAAATTAATAATCACATTTTACCCATTTACTTTTAAAACTCTAACAGAGATATCCTAGGGAGCGATGAAAAGTCTATATGTATGAATTCATAGACGTTATGTGAAATGCTCGTTTGGTGTTGCTATGGGTCCTGAAGTAACCGCCTGCATCAACGTTGATGTACGTCCTGAAATTGTGACCAGAATCAGCAACAAGAATTCTGTTAAAATAAAAAATACGAAATTATTTTTTAGACGCAACCTTTAGCTCACTAAGCCCTGGGATTTTTTTTTTTTTTTTGCCACATAGGCCTTTGTTTAAAACCCCTGAAGGTAGTAGAATTCCTTTATTGTCTGTGTTCCTTGAATGCACCAAGTGCAACTTTCTGTGCATGCTGACGATCTTCTTTCTAAAACTGTTAGTCAAGTGCATGACCACTGAAATCCACAGTAGTGTAGACATGCCAAAGGAGTAGGAGATGAGCACAGTAACAAGAACATACAGCCTCAGGAAATCATTGATCATTTAATTTGTGCTAACATATTTAAATTTCCTCTGATTTAAGACAAAAGATGATGGTGCCCAGCCAACAACTTAAATATCTCTTAAGGTCACAAATAGAATCCTCAGTCTTTGCATATACCTAATATTGGTGTTGATTCCACTTAGACATGGTTTCTGAGGAAGCCATACATATGGTCTGTATATATATTCTCCTCTATTGCATCTTCAAACTTATAACATTTGGGCTCCTGTGAAAACAGGTCTTTATTTGATGCGTTTATGTATCAGAAACAGTCGGCTTCAGCACTTTTAAATCTTGCATAATCACTTCTTGATCTGGGCAGTACTGGGTGGCATCTTCTGTCATGATTAGTGGGAACAAAGAGGTGAATGTAAAAGAGATTATCACAACAGATCTGGTTCTGGTGCCTTTGGATCTTTATTGTGTCATGCTTACTGAGCAGATTTAAATATCCAAGGTATACATCAACTCAGATGTATTGATCAACCCAGATGTCCTGCTTTTCCAGGACATTAAAAATTGTTAAATGAATGCTTTCAAAATGAAATCTTAATGTCTGTAAGTTAGACAGAGGATGGTCAGCAGTCATTGTACCGTAGCTAAGAAGAAAAGGTAAGGGAAAGTCAGATCAGAGCAGGAGTTGATAGCCCTACTCCAAAGGAATTACCTCTCTTCAAAGGGAAAATAAGTGGAATGTGTTGTTAGTTCAGCTGAGCTGTGGCTTATAAAGTTTATCATGTATAAAAGCTAAGAGTGAGAAATGACTTTGCCAATAAAGTCAACAAGCATGCCCTTATTCACTGGGGCTAGGTTTGTGATGCCCACCTCTCTCTGTCACTGAACTATGTCCCAGAGCTGGCCACCCTTGATCTGAGGGCAGCACGGTGCTGGCTATCTTAGCACAGCAGGGGCTATGTCTTTGAGCAGCCTGCTGCAACAATAAACACTGAGGTGAATGTGGGAGTGGTGAAGCAATCATCTGCACTTTCTGCTAAGTACATTTTGAGATGCACTGCAGACTGAGTATTTTACATTTTGTCCTAATGCTGAAACCAGAACTCCAACAACGTCAACCTGAACTGTTAACCAGATGAAATAAGTGTTAATTTGGTAAATTCTTGTACAAGATCCTCTTTCATTATTAGTAACTGAAGTGTGGACACTAGCCCTGCTTGAAAGGGTGTGTCTGTCATCATTAACAAGATGAGAGTACACAAGGCTTTGAAACAGAGGAAAGCTGATCTCCTAGTGTAGCTTGATGCCTTCAACACAATTTCCAGGGAATCAGCACATCTGTAAGCAAAACAGAGCAAGGACGTGACAGCTAGCACAGTGTGCAGAAGAGCAGAACAGGAAAGGCTGAAATTGTCTTTCCACCCTGCAGCAATTGTCCTGTGGCTAACAGGGAGGAGCAGAGCAGAGGGGTGGATAGGCACATGAGGATTTCCCTCAGGAAAAAAATCTTTATGCCGTCCTGGAATAAAGCACTCCAGAGCTTGAAAAAAAAAGAAGAAGGAGTTTGTTATAATTTTTTTCTTCGGTAGTTGTAATGGTCATTGCACAATCTGTTCAACAAAACTACACAGCTCAGTGAAAAGTGCAGTACTCACTGTTTGCAGGGAAGGGATAGAAAAGGAGATTGCAAGATGCAAGGAAAAAAAATTTAAAAACCACCTCTCCTTGTAACAGAAATTAGCAAAATAAAAGAAAGGTAGTTATTTCCCAGAAAAACTGAAGGAAATATGTTTGCATTTCAGCTTCTATGGGAGAGACTGCTATGCAGCTTGTCAAACCCAGAGGTAGCAGCAGAGACAACAAAGGAGATGTGCTGGCACTGAGGACCTCAGGAGAGCCCTTTGGCTATACCTGATTTGCATCTGGGCAGACAGATGTCTGTAAGTTGCATCAGAGTCTGTAAATTGTTTTTATACTGCCAATGTTTTGTTAAAAATAAGAATTCAAAGCAAAAAATTCATCCCGGGGACTCCTTTAAAACTTTTTGTTAAAAATGTCTTTTAATGTGAATTAAACTGTAAATGGTGGAGGCAGAAAAAGTGAATGTAGTAGAATGAAAAACAGACACATATGAGTTGTCCTGAACAACTCATACTTGAGAAAGTAAAGTGATTTGTAATGCTTGGTCCTTTTTTTTTTTAATGTTTTTTCTCCCTAAACCTATTTATTGTCCAAGTCCAGGAGGTTCTCAGCGTCAGACTGACATAATGATAGCTTTTCTCTGTCAAGAGAGAGAAAACAGTTTGTTACACGCTTTCCTGACACTCCTCATTATCATCTGTGCAAAACAGGCACTGAAAGAGAAGTAGAAATCTGAAAAACTAATGCCTCTTCCTGGAGTCATTCATCAAGAGCTTTAGTAGCAAATGTTCCCAAACTTGCAACACAACCTCTTGAAACAAGAGCTGACTTCTTGCTAAATTCCAATATTAGTCACAGTTCTGCGGTCACAGCTCTTTGTTTTTAAATAGAAACCTTTCTCATGGCTGTGACAAGTTACTTTGTGGAGGCAAGAAAGGAAGGTAGGAGAGCTTAGGCTGCTGTTTGCTGTCCTCTGTTGCAGGTGACCACAGAGGGCAGGATGGATGGAGGAGGAACAAAACAAGCTCTCCAGAGGCTGACAGACACGGCGCTTTCTGGAGGGTGAACAATGCAGGCAGTGTTACCCGCAAATGGGACTTTTCAACACCCTTGGAAAGAAGAAAACTTAAAAAATTAAACATTCTACAGTGAGTTCCTACTGGCTTATACTCAGTGCCAGCTACAGCCAAACAAGCCTGCTTGTATAAGCTTGTTAATGGGGAGAAATACATCTGATCTGTATGGCATTTGAAGATGATTAATGAGAGGGCTTCTGACAGGATAAACTTTCTTTTCTTTTATGTGTCCTTGGCTTCAGGCAGCACCTGCTCACTTGCAGCGACGCGCTATCTGGAGATCTGTCACTGGAGCTGGCCATCTGCGTCAGCAGGGCTTAAAGGGTCCCCACATCAGGCACAGGGGTGCGTTACTGTCTGCAATGGCAGCAGAAAAAACTACCTGGGGTGCCAGGGCTTAGGGCAAAAGTTGCATCAGACATGCACCCTGGCCCCCTGTGACCACATGGAGTATCACAAGAAAGCTCATGTGAAATGTCCAACCTCAGCCCTGCTCCTGGTTGTGGGCACTCACACCCACTCACCTCTCCTGACCACAGCAGCAAGACTGCTGACTCCTTGGGGCTGGAGATCAAACTGATCTATCAGCTGATCCATACCTCCAGGGATGGTGACTCAACCACTCCCCGGAGAGCCTTTTCCAAAAAATGAATTAAGTAATGGATAAGGCTTAACACACAGCCACTGTAGACAATGGAAAGTTAGAAAGAACGACCTCCACACACAGTGTGCATTCATCAACCCTGGTGTTCCAATTTGAGTACCACAACATTCACGTGGTAGTGCAAACACATGATTAAAACTCTGGGCAAAAAATGTCTCCCCCAAAGAGTTCTTTAGAAGTTAAGCAGATTAACTACACCCCAATTATTGTTGAAATTTACTTATGATATAAGTTCTGCAAGCTGTCAACCTCTGATAAGAGTAATTTCTCCTAGATGAGAGTGAGGTAGCACATTATGCTTCGTATGTTGTTAATGCATAACCTGTGGTTTCCGTGATAAAGGGTAAAGATCAGGAGAAGAGTAGAGCATTGCATGTGATATTCTTACAATTTTTCTGATATAAAATGGAGGTGAAACAGCCCTATGAGTCCTCTATGCCTCTTATTCATGTTAATTTCTGCCACCTACCAAGACAGCCTGCAGAGTGAAGACATCCATAAAATGCAATATCTTATTCTTACCACTCCCTAACTTCTGCTTCTAGACAATTTGAAGCTTCAAAAGCCAACTCCAGGCAAGCAAAAAGACACTTTTTTCCCAAGTAAACAATACACATAGTAAAACCCCCTGCAATATTTCCTTTCTATACTAAGTAATGTATACAAAACACTTGAATGCCAATACAAATAAAAGCTATAGCAAGATAGCAAAATATTCAGGTTAAAAAAGTAGTCTAATAAACCCTTATCTAACAAACATTAGGACCATAACTTAGAACAAAATGACTTGAAGAAATCCTATGCATGTTCAGAACCATTTGTTAACAGAGAAGTGCTAAATACATTAATGTAGAGTCTGTCATTCTTGTGCTTAGCATGTAATATTTGGATTCTATTAATGAAAGTAATTTTTCATTTTAGACCTCTGTGATGAAATGTTAGCATTTCCAAATCCATTTCATTGTAAGGGTTGCTTCTCTTAAAGTAGTGGTTCTCTTGAAAAGTGCTAATGCTGCAGGAAAAAGGTCTTTTCTGCAAAGGCAATTGTAAGCTTAAAAACCATGCACCTGTATTCAAGATATGAAAGAATAAAGCAGAATGAAACCAGCCAAGCAGACAATTTTAGAGTCAGCCACACAGGAGACCAGTCCTAAATGCTGTGAAGCCCTGGGTGCACAAGGATGTAAGGTTCTGACCCCACCTCTGTTGTGTGGGCTCTCTCCTGACTCAGGTTGCAAACCCCATGGTGGGATCTGCTTAGCTGGGTGTGGGTCACCTGGGAAGAATTTTACAGGCAGGCTGATTGATGTAGGTGGATGTCTTACCTGGGTTACAGTCAGTGCTTTAATTGCTCATAAGGGGCATGCCAGCACCAGCTTTAGCAGAGTACAGCAGCAAGAGCTAAAGAGCAAGCCATACTTTTAACTTGATCATCCTCATGTTTTCTGACCCCATCCTCACTATCTGTGAAGGAGAACCAAGCACAGTTTTTCTTAGCACAGCACTCTCTGGCGTACTGATAAACATCAAAAAATTTGACATGATTACAAGGAGATCAGATCAGTGTCAAAGGTCTATTTTGCCAAGACTGCAAAGACTTTCTGCATTCTCAGACTACAGGAAACCTTTTGGTTTTTTTCTATATATTTTCTTTTAATAAAGGTACCTACTGTACTTTAGATGTCTAAATAAAAAAATCAAAGCCCCACTGTTAGTGTAGGAGTTATGATCTTTCATATTCAAAGAATAAACTGAAATACAATTCTTGTCAAATCTGGCAAGAACTTTGCCAAAATGTAATTCTTCTGCAGCAGCAATGAAGTCCTGCTCTGAAAGATAGATTTCTGTCAGACTAACAGTGAAAATGAAATGTAGGATCCGATTTCTATATCTATGCCCTTTCTCCTGCAACTGGAGCTGGGATGTTGCTGTGTGGCTTCCCAGAAATGACTGAAATTTTGTGAAAGGGAAGTAGACCAGCCTAGTTCCCATGAGTGGTCAGAAATGTCCACCCATGCCAGCTGCACTCAGATGCTGAATTGCTAATGGCCATAGAGCACTAGCTCTGTGGTGACAGCCTCATTTCAGTGGGGAAAGGTTATCATCCTGTGGATTATCAGGCAGGACTGCAGCAGTCCTTTTTGTTCTTTTGTGGGAGAAAGGTTGAAATTTGGTGATTTACAGACTTTCAACATCAGTTCAATAGGAGACATTTTACAGAGACTTTCAAGACCATGAACCTGAAATATATTTGATTCTTACCTTGGAAACATATTGCTGGCTATCAAGTGAGAGCAAAAGCTCTGATCAGATGGCAGTGAGAAACTGTGACAGTATTCTGTTGATACTGAAGACAGATACTCATGTATTAATGAAGACTGATACTGTTGAGACTCATGAAGTCTCCTAGCTGTCCCAACTCCCGCGCATTTGCAGCCTAACAGGCACATGGGAGCAAAAATCTTTAATCAAATAAAAATATCCACCTATCATAGCATCTGATAATGGCCAAAAACAGATTCTGGGAAAGGAATGAATTGTAAGAACAAACATGTGATACATCCCAAAGATCCCCTAAAAATTATTCAATCTCCCATGAATTGTTAAGGTAATTCTTGAGTCAAAGGTAGTACCTCTGTATTTTACATACTTTGTAAAATACAAAGGTACATTTCTCATACACATTTGTCCACCTGTTTCTCATGCACATTTGTCCACCTGTTTCTCAAACGTGTTTAAATTTTTAGCAGCCATATTGTTCAGTATCAACTTGTTTCACAGAATATTCCATTCCCAGTCTGCATTGAAATCAACTTTTCTATATTTTTTTTGTATTAAATGTCCCATGTTATTTTAATTTGTTACCATATCTCTTGTATGCAGACAATATTATTTCATAACTGTTAGGAAGTTTCAAATTAAAAGTGTTTTACACTTAAGAACAATCACCTCTAACTATGTGAAGCTGACTTTAGGATATGTTTGGATTTTTTAAAATGTATCAAATTAATAGTTTTCTGAGCTGTTATAACTGAATAACAGTCCACATAACAGCAACAAAGAAGAAAGGATAACAACAGGAGCGTGTGCCATGTGTTAAATACTGAAGATGAAGGAGGCCAAGCCTTGAAAAATAATGCATCATCAGAGCCTCAGTTCTGCAGAAACAAAGCTCTTACTTTCTTTTTGCCCTGTTCTGGAGGATGTCATCCTGTGAAATTAATGGAGAGGAAGATGAAGACACATAGAAGTTAGTAACATGACTGTACGTAATAAACCACTACTCTGTGAAGTCCACCATTCCATTAAAATGAGAAGATATCTTGGTTTTATGGGGAATGTAACTTTATGAGCAAGATAACACATACCACACTGGTAACCATGTGAGGAAAATTCTAAGATGAGACTACTCCCAAGGACTAGAAGGGAAATCTCTCTGGCGCATCACAGTTACCATTATCTCATTCTCCTCTTCCCTGTATGTCTTTCTTTCATCATCAGAAAATAGCTACTTCTGTGGAGTTGTTTTGCAGATCAGAACATCTGTGATGAAATCATGAAAACATGTGCAGCTCAGGAATGCAAAATTCGTGTAGAAACTACTGGAAATATGCCAGAGGGAGAAGCAGAAGGTGCTAGTTAAAGAAGAATGCAAGTGATTCTTAAACATGTAGATATTCACCATACTTCGTAAACATCAATGAGGCAAAAGGATTCCCCCAATGGACACGTGCTAGAAGACACTCTGGAAGATAGTGCTGATTAGAAAGTACATACATGCTACACTGATCAGCCAGGACAGATTGCTTTAAATTTCAGCATTTCTGTCACAGAATGAATACCAAGATTAGGATTTTAAAAGTGCTGAAATTTGAAGAGCAAGATCATGGACCAAAAATTTTTTCCTTTCTTGTTGCCTGTGATTCACTGGCAAACACACTCTCCAGGCTTCCTAAAATAAGGTTTTGCCTAGGACTCCTTGCAGCAGAAATCTCTCTTCCCCACCCTCAACATGCAGTGAAGCTCTGAAATAGTTAAAACAGGCCAAGTGACACATGGGTATTTGCTTCTGTTTTCAAGTTTAAAGGAAGAAAAAAAGCCTCCATCACTTGCAAATCCCAAGCAAGTTCCTGCAGGCAGAGCATAAGAGTGAAAAAGCCCTGCCATGTCTGTGTTTATTATGACAAATGCCTTTTAAGCTCCCAGTCCGCATTGCAAATGTTGGTTATTTTTAACAGTATAAAACAAAGAGGGAAAAATGAAGGGTGTGTCCAAGCCTCTACCCTTCTGCTGTTATCTGAAGATCTACTTTGAAAGAATTACTGTTCTGCATTACCTGTTACCTCCCCACTGTCAATGTCAAACTAGAAATCTAAAGAGAAAGACAGGACAGGAGACTAACCCCGCGTTCTTTGCACCTGTAAATGCATTCCCAGCAATGTCAGCACAGGAATGAGGGAAGTCAACTCTCAATAGACCAATCTGTCCATAGAGAAAGAATAACAAGCAGGTTTACCTAAGCCTTAATTAGGTGATCCTATCTGTTGAATTTCCTTGCCTCAAAAGCATAGAACAGGAGTTGAAACTCAAGTGTTTCAAGGAAGAATCAAAAATTCTCCACTTCTCTCTTAGTCATCTCAGAGTCATCTTGCATCAGCCTTGGGTACAACAAGCCATAGTGGAAAGAATCAGGTGGCTGGAATGGGCACTCTGTAAATCTTTACATAGCAGGAAAGGTTATATACTGGGATGGTTTAGGTGGAAACTGGCACAAAATAATTATTGTGTAAAATTACTTGCTTTGCATTGTATGTTGTGCTATATTATTTCTATAGAATCTGTGTGTGTGGATCAGGTACTTTTCCCCATCCCACTGTAAAATACCAGAATAACTGGTGCTTGAATATCATTACAAGTCTGTACTGATGCTATACCATTGATTGTTCTAGTTAACTTCAAAAGGTTCACTTTGAGACAACTCATAAGACAAGGAGACCAACAGGACACACCTGCACTTCCTGATACTTGTACTGAATATGTTTATATTGGCCACTGCTTGCCACAGAAGATTTGCAAAACTGTTGGTTTTAACTAAAGTGTCTGTATTTAGTAGAACTATTCAAGGAATTAGGAAATTTTTCTTTCTACTTAGCTAAAGACAGCATTAGGGTGTGCTTTAGAAGTTGAACAACTGCCTTATTTTACTGCTAAGGACTGGCATCACTGCTTTGGAAGCAGGTATGGTTTGGAGCTAATATATTTGCTGCTCTAAGCCAAAAAATAAAAAAGGCTGTCATAAGACAACCCATAGGAGATACTTCATCAAAACTTTAAATGTGAAATAAGCTGAATTTTGAAATGCTCAGACAGACACAGGCACAGAGCAAGGCACAACCAGCAAGTACAGTGTAACAGTAAGAGGTCACAATTCTTGAAGGAATCTGAGGTTTTTGCCTCTTTTAACACCTTCACAAAAGCTTTTTCTGAAAGTGGAGTGTCTTGAAGTGGTATGAGTTCTTGTACTAATGTAGTTTACAAAGGTAAAACTATTTGATCCATAAAATGATTTTATATGGACTAGCCTATATGGGCCTGAGAGTGGCTGCCTAGACCAGTAAATCAAGTGCTTGACTATAATGAAATTACTATGTAAAGCCTCACTGACTTCATAAAAGCTCACACTTTATCAGCAGATTTTTGGGTTAAAGATTTTGCCAGGTCAAAAGAGAAAAAGTGGTAACAACTTTTGGGAAACCATGAAGAACAACCCATGCCTTCTAGTGATGTATGAGTGCCCCTAACAAGGAAACCTTTGTGAAAAAAATCTAGGTTATTTTTTTACTGGATATGCTTATGTGTCTCAGCCTTAAAAATTTACAAGAATATCAATGAACAAAAATTCCTAAAAACTATTGCAGGAATTTATGGTTGAGTGGAACACTGAAAAGCTGCTTTTTCAGTCAGTAAATGAGAGGACACCAGGACAATCCTCTCACTGGTGGAGTTCCTTCTAAATACGTCTACTTACGCATAGAAGTAAGCTACTGAATAAAAGTCTTGCTGACTAGTCACTTTTATTTTTGCTTTTTTTTAATGTCATATTTCCACTGTTAAAACCCAGTTAAAGGAATTTGTAGACATGGTAAGCAGGTGGAACTTTCTAAATGCACACAGTCACAGTTAAGAAATAAGGAACTTTGGCCAGAGTTTTTATTTTGTTAAAGAAACGCTGTTTTATTAATGTTAGCTGTTGGTACAAAAGTAATTAATTTTTTTGCTGTGACAACAGTTTCAACTGATGCAGTGAAGTTCCAGTCTTCAAAAATGTAGAAAGCTACTTCTGTATGTAATAACACTGCAGTGGGGGCTCTTGGGCGAGAGACTGGTATAAATCCTTGCTGCCATTCGGGAGAATACTTCAACTCTTCTCTAACACATCTCCCCGACTTTATAATCTGCAACGCTACTAAACCCTCCAGAACAAGACAAAAATGAGGTTTATTGTAAGCCAGGTGGACTCTTGGGAAAGAAGGATTGTGCATGTTGACTGTTTTTGCTAAGCCCCTGAGAGAAGAACAATGAAACAGAAATCTTGTAAAGGATTTATGATGCCTGGGATTAAGGAAATGTGTGAATGCTCTTGCTTAACTAGTCTGAGATAAGAGAAACATGTGGAACGCTTCAGTGCAACATAACTAATGTTTCAGTGCAGGTGCTAAATAAAACAAATACTTGTATCAAAGGCCTTGTCCAGACATCAAATAAACAAACAGATTGAAGTATAGTTCAGAAGTGAATTTAGGAAACTATTCCAGTGACTATAAACATAATGGAATTTCCGAGGCTGTTATGAGAGTATAAGCTGCAATCCCCTGCCCAACTGTACCTGAATTAATTTGCTTCACAGGAGCCTTTGGGATGTAGTTTTCTCTAAAGTAAATGGCTAGAGTTACCCATCGCAGCTACTAAGAAGGTGGTTAACCTGTTAATTTCTTACTCTGAACCTGTTATGTTTAGATTTTTACTACATTTTAGTCTTTCTGGGAGAACTTGTGAAGGTTGTTTTGAGTTTGCATCCTGTCTCCTTGTTCTTAATGTTATCATAGCAATACTCCATGGAGGAGAATTTTTTGACTAGGAAGGCACCAACAGATCATTTGGCTTGATATCAGGAATGACAAGAGCCACAGAACATTTTCCTGTGCCACTTGCATAACGTCAATTTAGAAGTAATATTTTTGGACTGTACAACAGACTGCCCTTTTAGTCACAGACATCTAGAGATTTGACAGTATGATGTAAACATGGAGATACCTGTAGCACTTGTGAATCTATTAACCAGAGATAAAAGCAGCAACTTCTTTATCACCCTCAGCTCTGCAAACAGATAGAATATGCAGGTTATCAGATTACATTTTTTTTGTCTTCTGCAGGTGCTGAACTATAATAAATTTTACCACTGCTGTATCAATCAGTCTCTGTTTATTCTAAAAATTACTTATTTCTGGTTTTGTATCCTTGCTTTTGAGCCAGAAGATACATCTTTTTGCTAAAGGTAAAAAGAGGTATAACTCTACAGGTAAGTCCTCTGAGGAACAACTGAGGGAGCGAGCAGTTTGCCCTGGAGAAAAAGAGGCTCAAGGGTGACTTTATGACTCACTACAACTGCCTGAAAGAGGTTGTAGCAGGTGGGGGTAAGGCTCTTCTCCCAGTAGCAGGAGACAGGATGAGATGACACAGTCTCAACCTGTGCCAGGAGGTTTCAGGCTGAACACAGGGAGGAATTTCTTCACAGAAGGGTTGATTAAACATTGGGATGGGCTGCCCACGGTGGTGGTGGAGTCACTGTCCCTGGAAGTGCTTAACAAAAGACAGGATGTAGCACTCAGTGGCTTCGTCTATTTGGCATGGTGGTGCTCAAAGACTGGGCTCGATGATCTCAGAGGTCTCCTCCAAAGGAATTGATTCTGGGATTGTGGGACTTTGTATGACACAGATAAATGAGTGCCTGCAGTTAGGTCACAAGTGCTGGATATGTTGCTCTTCCTGAGTGCGATTAAACGTAAAAGACAGCTGACTCATCTGTCACAGTAACTCACAAGTGTAAACTTGCTAACAAAAGCAAAGGACTTTCACCAGCCTGAGGGGATGCAGGTTCCTGCACCTCCACATTAGGTCCTTCCTAGCTACCAATTCACTCTAAGTCTTCTTTCCCATAGACAAAAGCTGTACTGCACCACTACTAAATGATGGAGTTATGAACTTTTGCAAGTCTGAAATAAACAATGTGATGGAGCTGATAAAAAGTTTTCATGATGTATTTTTATTAGGCAACAGAATCTGTGCTAGTTTTAGAAGTTATTGTTTTTAACTACTGGAGAAAATGCTGCTTTTTATAGGATCCTTGCCACTGTTGGTGTCTACTAATGCGCTGTGCATTATGTAATATATATACATGCCTTTTCAGACTACATAAATTTACACACAGTTAATTATGAAATTTTACTTCTAAGCAATGTTGAAAAATACTCAGTACCATCTGTTTGGGTACTGTCCTGAAAAACAGTCATGTCATTCCTGATCAAAATGCTGCTCATAAACCTTTCCACCATCTGACTGTAATAGCTGTTGTTGAACACAAGTGGTCCACAAGTGGTATCCTGGTTGGTAAAAGCAACAAGATGTCAAAGAAGCGCTAAAACTCACATTCTACAAAAGCACCTGCAGCGAGGCGCATACCTGAGAAAGAAACAGTTGAAGCTCCTGCATGTTCCTTGAAGTAAGAAAACATTACCTTGTGACAGAAAGAAGTTATAGCAGACTCCTCTTTTCAGTCTGTAGAGTGATTTTATGGCATTGAAGGAACAAGATAGTATTTGATTTTTTTAATGCCGTGGGAGCTCATCCCTTTGAAAGCTAATCACCCAGTTTTATTTAGTGAGCAAAGAACAATGGTTTTCTGGGCAAAACTGGCAAGTTTTGTTTCTGGCTGTTCATTTGATACTCCCCTCTTTTAAACTGAAAAGTGATATATGATTTCAACTTTCTGACAATGGCTTCCACGATAATGATGTGATGTGTCTGACGCAATGTCTGATGCATTAGCATTTTGGGATTTGCTTTGCAAGGCAGTACCCCAAATAAAAAAATACCTTGCAGTCCTTCAATCTTTAGAGGTGATTGATTTCTATGCAATAGACAATTTTACTTGCCTTCTTCATGTACTGATTAGATGTTATTACGAAAAAGAGGCAAAAAAAATGTAGAAAAGCTGTGTTCCAAGTAAATTCTGAGACGCCATCCAAAAAAAAAGTCTCAGATTGAGATGGATACACTGTGTTCTGACTATAGCTGGGAGGCCTGGAGAAAGATCTGTTTGCTGTGCTAGACTCAGAGATTCAGAGCTGCTTCCCCCTAGGAATAAAATACCTCTTGCTTCAAAGCCTGTTATTACAGGTAATTCCTCGCTGCACTATGGTACCACAGAGAAATGCCAGACAAAGATCTGCTCTGGACAGACATTGTCTGATCTCCCTATTGCCTTGAATACGGTGTCATTTTCAGAAAGCCTTTTAACCTGTTTTTGTAATGGCAAATGTTTAAAACATCAGATTTTGCTGGTTTACGTCCTTTCTGTGCGCTGGAGTTCCTGATGTTGCAGTTGCAAAGGGCTGGGGGAGGGGGGCATGTCTTTCTGTTCCCGCTAAAGCAGATCCTGTTAATTGAGTGTGAAGGCTGCTTTCAGCCTGGAGTCCCCTCTTTCTGCTCTCCTGTTTCCTCTCCCTTGAGTCCCTGTCTTTTCTCCCTCACATTCTTTTGAATTCCTGCTACTCTCACCTGTCCTTCACGGGCAGGCAGCCCATTTCCCAACATCCTCTGGATCCAGAGGGTTAATGTGCATCTCTTTTGTTCCTGCTGCCAAACAGGGGCTGGTTTTATGTATACACATATTTTTTAAACTGTAAAACTGTATTGTTTATAATTTTTGTGTATGTATATATATAAATAACAATAAAAAATATATGTAGCAGAGCTTAGTTAAAGGGGTTGTCCAAAAGTGATGAGAAGTGGGGAGGGAAAATCATATAATTTCAAGGAGTCACCTATTCTGCAGACTCTCCTACTACTCATTTCCACTCATCTTGCACTAAATTTTTCAGTAGACACAGTCTTTGAAATGAAGATTCTTCTACTGTTCTCTTCTCATCCAAGGACATGGATTAAACAATCTTCAGTCACAAAACTCCAAAGGCAAAATCAACAGAATAAGTCTCAGTTGAGATATTGATGGCAGTAAGTCTACTGAACAAATGACTGCTGTTGTTGGAAAGAAGGCACACAGACAGTGATCTTACAGAGATAATGAAGAAAAATGCCATAAAGAAATGAAGTACAGAGGGACTCCCTTTAGACTACTTGAGTCAGTGCTGAGAATGAAGTCTGGAATTACAGCAGGAGTTAGTACTACAAAACAGTAAGTGCACTGCTGCCCAGGCAGCTGTAACAAATAGTTCCTCCCTCCCTAAACTCACACATGCCAAATGTACTCATAACATATATATATTATGGACCTGTTTCCAGCAGCGCCTTCAACAGGGTCAACCAACTAAGAAACTCTTTCAAAACCTGTTCCACCCCAAAACTGAAAACTGTCACAAAGAAAGCCTTGAAGTGAAGCTTTTCGTAGCCAGCAAGGTTTGCACTAGCTAGTTCAAGAAATGGGTGCTATCAAGTTCCACCATCACCTCTGGAACAAAATGTGTGTTCAGGTGGCCATGGCTTTGCCCACTAGAGCTGACATGCCCTTGGCTGTGGCCTCTGAATCTGCCACCTCCTGCTTCTGGAGGGTGAAAATTTGTGTGAAGGGATTGGCATGTCTAGAGCAATAATGTTGTCTTATATTGTTTCTTCAGTTTTGGAAGATTATATTCTCCCTGTGGTGAAGGGGACTTATTTAGGGAAAATATCACCTTTAGGCCACAGTAAACCAAAAACCAAATGACTCTGCCTTCCCTTCTCATTCTCATAGCATATTTAGGAAACAAATTTTACTTGTTTGATTTTCCATTCCTATATTCCTAGTTCTACAATTACCCTCTAAATTAGAAGCAATAACCTTCTAAATTAGAAATTGAGTGAGCTGATGAAGCAGTTTTGCATCTGGCAGTTTTATTTGGGCTCCTTTTTTCCCATAAAGCACACATGGTGATTGTACTGAAGACTTAGTTTTTCGTCTTGATCTTTTTATAAACCTGTCTGACGCATTTCCTGAGGAAGTATTTATGTCAAAAGAGATTTAAACTGTTTCTCTTTTCAAATGCTTTAAGGAGATTTCTTTTCTTAAGCGCTTTGCTTTAATGAAAGATAAATTGTAATCCCAATTACCTGCAAGAGTGAAAGTGACCCTGACAAAGCATGTTCTTAAGTATTTGTTTGAATTGGAGCCAAATAATCGATAATTGCTGTCAGTAATCTCTCAAAAATGAATCATTCTGTTACCAGATCATTTATATTAATTAATTTGCATTGAAAGCTTCATGGTAGTATCTATATTATGACAGTACAACATACCATGGTAATGGCCATTTGTGCTTGCCCATACCCATGTGAATATAAAAAATAAACAAGACATATAAGAATGTTCAGCCCTCAGGTTACAATAATCGATAGGGGCAGAGAAAAGGGAGGAGAAAACAGCACTAAAAGAAAGCACTAAAAATCTAATCCCAGTAAGTAATTTTTTTTGCCAGAAGCAGCTGAAGGATACATAATCCACTCACAGGAATAGGAACAGTGTGGCTTAAAATCTTTTTAGGATCGAAATAAATTAATCTGAATTTGATGTGGTACCTTGGCTCTTCATTACCTGTAGTCTATGCATAGCAATTCTCAAAAGCAATTTCAGTTGAGTTTTGTGATAAAATTAATGACATTCTGTTGTGTAGATTTTGTATAACCTATCAAGCGTTTACCAAAGGCCAAGAACAGTTTAGTGAGAAGAATTACTTAGTTTTGGTTTTTGAGAAAGGAAAGTTCTCATCCTTTCCTGGTCAAACATAACCCTAAAAATTTAAATGAGCACTGACAAATGATACCAGTGTTTTTTCCACACAAAGCCCAGCAGGAATGAATGTGAACTTCTCAGGCCAGCTATGAGTGTTCTTTGAGTTCCCGTGTCTCCAGGAGGACTCCAAATTCCTTTCTGAAAACAGTATTGGACTGATGAGTTTCCTTGATGGAGTTGGAGATTTCTCTGATCTTTTTCCATGGGGTCTACCTGCAGTATTTATAATTTAGTTCCTTTAGTAGGTTAAAGCAACCGTATTGTGAGACTTTTTCATGCATTAAGGATTTTTTAAGACAAACCTAGAAATAATTTTATCAGGTACAACACATAAAATATATTTCTCCTGATTGGGAACAGAAGTAAAGTGAGTAATTTCTTAGCATATTATGTCATAAGGAATTCCTCAGGAAAATACAATTATAGATTAGTATCAAAAATACAAGTTTATCACAATCTATGCAGATTTCCTTTCTTCTGGTTAATGAAGGCAGAAGAAGGAAATCCTTTTCTATTAGTTTTACATACAGCAATTGCTACCAAGTGGAGAAAAGTGGACAGACAACTCTGAGTGACTGTGATTACACAAGTAGTTTCAGTAGAGGATGTGAGCCATAAACTACCGCTGCATTCAGCAGCTGGTGTTCCTAAGTACCTCCAAGCTCTGTGAGAACGTGTGATAGGCATGTGTCCAGCTCAAGAAACTGGTACAAAATACCTTCCCTCCTCAGGTTGCTTTGCTTCCTTTTTTTATAGCTGGAGGGGAAAAAAGGAAAAAAAAAAAGTGGGATTTAAGATACAGAATGTATATTGTGGCCCATCAAGTTTGAGCCACATCATCTGTAATGAAAACAGAGCAAAAGCCTTCAACTACAGTGACAGAGAGAGACACCAAAAAAAGAGAAAAGGGCCCAGTGCTGCCAGAGACATGGTCTGAAATTGTGCCAAAGATTTCAGGCTGGCAAATTAGCAAAGGAGCCAGATAAATCAGAATGGGTGTAACAGGCCTCATCTATTTCAGCCCAGCTTAGCCTCTACTATGTCATTGTCATCAACACACAAAATATATTTAGTTGTGGGAATAAGACTGGCTCACTAATAAAGGAGAACCATTAGGAGGAAAACAAAAGAATAAAAGGAGAAGTGTAGCCATAACTGTGTAATAGTAATACAATCGAATTATTCAAAGGAAGGGGAAATCATGTTATATACAGAAAGAGGAAAAAGTTTGGTATTGCTACATAAAATAATTTAGTTTCCTGGTTTTGATTTAAACTTGTAACAGCTGCTTACAGGTCAGGTAACATTAGCATTCAAAAGCCAGCCCTAATAAAATAAATTCTGCAGTTAATATTGGTGTTAATTCTATTTCATGCTTTTGGGCTCAACAGCATAGAGAATTATTTAAGGCAGAAATGCCCTGAAAACACACTCTAAAATATGCACAAATATCCACAATCTGCCATTAAAGCAAAACCCTGAAATATATTTATTCTCATAAACAATGTACAGAATGTACAGTATATAAAACTCCATCAAAGACAAGCCTAGTCCTTACTCGTCCAGAAAGTCCGGGCACAGCTGAGACGTTTTATCCCAGCATTGTGGGAAACGTGTCATACAGAGAACCCTTGTGCGGGATCTGTGAACATCTGCTGGTTTCTCACTCCAGGGCAGGATCTCGCTGGATCTGCCCAAGGCGGTGTGCCAGGCTAAGTGTGAATTTTCACATGTATCTCCTCTTCTTCAGCTTCACAAAACTGAGAGAAAGCAATCAATGCACGAGGTGGAACAAGGTACCCCCTGAGAAACAGGTGTGAAAGCTTTTGAGACACTTAGGAAATGAGGTAACCAAAACCCTCAAGTAACTGAGGGCATGTGTCCATTGCACATTAGAGCATGGTGCCAGCAGCAGCAATGAAATACAAGCCAGGTGTAGAAGCTGGAAGCCCAGGACACCTGAGCCAAGCAGCTCTGTGGCATCACTATGGTGCAGGGCTCCTGCTGCCTCTTGTAGCAGTAGGTTTGGGCTTTGGTCTTTCTGTTAAAAATCCTCCATTTGGCTTTGGAGAAGCAAGTCCAATCTGAACTGAACTCTCTGTGATCATAAAGGGGTTATTTCAGAGAGAAGGACATTAAGATTTAAGATTAAGGACATTAATGGAGTTTAAGATTACTTTGTTAACAGTTTCACAGTAAAGATGGACAGAAATCATTATAATGTGCAATAGGATCTGTGTAATGAATAATGCTGTCTTCCAAAATCAGGCCTGTTGTGTTAAGAAGATTATTGGTCACAAGCAAGATAAACAGCTTTGATGGACGCTTAATGTAGAGAAAACCTTCAAATCCTGGTAGAAAATAGTGCATATGTGTCATATTTGGGAGCTTTGTTTTCCAGTTGCGAGATTAAATTAATTTACATTGACTTCAGCTGTATTTTTGCAGCTGGAGGTGGGAACTGAGGATCCATCTAACTCTGACAGAGAGGATAACAAAAGTGTCCCACTAAAAGGTGCGGTCGTTCAAGCATTTTTCTTTATGCCACGCTGCCAGAGTTAAACTAATGGCTTTACACAACAGAAAAGCCCTTGCAAATGCAGCAAACTCAGACCCTTTTTGTTATTCTTGGCATTAAGCAGGGACTGCACTCCCAAAGTGAAGCCACTTGTTTTTTACCTGAGCTCACCAAGATGTTAAAAAATCCTTTCATGACAGTCTTGCAAGACAGAGTGTGTGGAGTTCAGTTTTGATCTAACACCAAGCTTGTACTCATGCAATCACAGAAACATTTTAAAAATTAAGCCTGCTTTACACTTACAGAGATGAAACGAGAATTAGTGCCTCAGTCTCCTTCGCTGAATGGGAGGGTGACAGGATAATTCCTGTGTAGAAGGAGACGCGCACAGGACGTCCCTTTGCCTCTTTCTGTCTGGGTGAATTTAAACTTATGATCTGCAAGCTTTGGAAGGACTTTTTCTCAGAGATTTCAGGGGTGGGAGAAGCAAGTCTATGTCCAGTGGACTAGTATGTGCTGACACAAGTTAATCGGAAAACGCTAAGATGGATTTACAAAGAGGTGTGCTACATGCAGTCCTTGCAGCGGTGCTGCAGCTCAGCGGACTCGGTGACAAGAACAGACTGACGCCCAGGTGTCTCACCTTAGATCGGAGCAGCAGAGCCGCTGCCGTGACACCCGCGCTGCCGGCACGGCCGACTCGCCGCGGGCACGGGGGCGAGCAGCGCGGCCCCGCTCCGCCCGCCCGCGGGGCGCAGCGACACCTTGTGGCGGCGCCGGGGAGCGCGCCGGGGAGCGCGCCGGGGAGCGCGCCGGGGAGCGCGCCGGGGAGCGCGCCGGGGAGCGCGTCGGGGAGCGCGCCGGGGAGCGCGTCGGGGAGCGCGCCGGGGAGCGCGCCGGGGAGCGCGCCGGGGAGCGCAGGTGCCGCCCTCCGCCGGCGCGGCTGCTGCAGCACCGCGTCACCGTGCGGGCAGCAGCTGCTGCCGAGGGATGGCTCAGCAAACACGTCCCGCATCGTCAGGCGGCGCGGAGATGAGCTGCAGACACATCTGGGGGGTTTGCAAGCTAAACTGTTTCTGGAAAAGCTTTCTGTTGTACCTGGGAAGATCTCAGGATCGGTGTTACGTATTTGCAGTGACTATAAAAGCCAGTGACTATAATAGCAGAAAGATTTTCGGACAATCTTCTGGATGCAATCAGTTCTGGCAATTGGAAGATGATTTGTGTGTTAAGGAAAACTTGCATGAGAAAATACATGCTTTCACATTTACAAACACTTTTCTTTCTGAATCCCCATTTTCCCCTTGTTTTCATGAAGCAGACCCATTTATGACATCTCAGTCAGAAAAGAGCATATTAATTTAAAGAGAAAAATAATAGGCCCAAACAGGCATTCAATTTGGCATTTTCTGAAGCTCCATAAGTTTTATGTACACTTTCCTTTTCTTCAGTATCATGCAAACTGGAAAAATTGACAGGGCTAAAAAAATTTCATTGATACTTCCACAAAGTTCACTTGAAGTAAGCTAGAATGCCCCGTCAAAACTCTCTGATTTAATGCTTTTGATTTGCTGTTTCAAACAATGGAAAGCTTATTAGTTTTGCTTGGTGTACTTTACTATGCAGTTTGTTGTATAAATATGGACTACCATCTGCAGGATGTGATTGCATAAGCTGCAGTTTTCAATGACACACTTTCTTCACAGTATTGGAGAGGGCAGCAAGCTTCTTTACCCTGGAGCTTACCTGAAGTCACCCTGACACTTTCTGTCTATATTCTCAGAAGACAGAAGTAGTGAAGTACTTCTGAATAAAACAAGAATATTATTACTTCAGTACCACTAAAGTGGTTGGTGTAGACTTCTTTTTTTTCTCTCCCTTCCCTTCCCTTCCCTTCCCTTCCCTTCCCTTCCCTTCCCTTCCCTTCCCTTCCCTTCCCTTCCCTTCCCTTCCCTTCCCTTCCCTTCCCTTCCCTTCCCTTCCCTTCCCTTCCCTTCCCTTCCCTTCCCTTCCCTTCCCTTCCCTTCCCTTCCCTTCCCTTCCCTTCCCTTCCCTTCCCTTCCCTTCCCTTCCCTTCCCTTCCCTTCCCTTCCCTTCCCTTCCCTTCCCTTCCCTTCCCTTCCCTTCCCTTCCCTTCCCTTCCCTTCCCTTCCCTTCCCTTCCCTTCCCTTCCCTTCCCTTCCCTTCCCTTCCCTTCCCTTCCCTTCCCGGAACTTCCCGGAACTTCCCTTCCCGGAACTTCCCTTCCCTTCCCTTCCCTTCCCTTCCCTTCCCTTCCCTTCCCTTCCCTTCCCTTCCCTTCCCTTCCCTTCCCTTCCCTTCCCTTCCCTTCCCTTCCCTTCCCTTCCCTTCCCTTCCCTTCCCTTCCCTTCCCTTCCCTTCCCTTCCCTTCCCTTCCCTTCCCTTCCCTTCCCTTCCCTTCCCTTCCCTTCCCTTCCCTTCCCTTCCCTTCCCTTCCCTTCCCTTCCCTTCCCTTCCCTTCCCTTCCCTTCCCTTCCCTTCCCTTCCCTTCCCTTCCCTTCCCTTCCCTTCCCTTCCCTTCCCTTCCCTTCCCTTCCCTTCCCTTCCCTTCCCTTCCCTTCCCTTCCCTTCCCTTCCCTTCCCTTCCCTTCCCTTCCCTTCCCTTCCCTTCCCTTCCCTTCCCTTCCCTTCCCGGAACTTCCCTTCCCGGAACTTCCCTTCCCGGAACTTCCCTTCCCTTCCCTTCCCGGAACTTCCCTTCCCTTCCCTTCCCGGAACTTCCCTTCCCTTCCCTTCCCGGAACTTCCCTTCCCTTCCCTTCCCTTCCCTTCCCTTCCCGGAACTTCCCTTCCCTTCCCTTCCCGGAACTTCCCTTCCCGGAACTTCCCTTCCCGGAACTTCCCTTCCCTTCCCGGAACTTCCCTTCCCGGAACTTCCCTTCCCGGAACTTCCCTTCCCGGAACTTCCCTTCCCTTCCCGGAACTTCCCTTCCCTTCCCGGAACTTCCCTTCCCGGAACTTCCCTTCCCTTCCCGGAACTTCCCTTCCCGGAACTTCCCTTCCCTTCCCTTCCCTTCCCTTCCCTTCCCTTCCCTTCCCGGAACTTCCCTTCCCTTCCCGAACCTTCCCGAACCTTCCCTTCCCGGAACTTCCCTTCCCTTCCCGGAACTTCCCTTCCCTTCCCGAACCTTCCCGAACCTTCCCTTCCCGGAACTTCCCTTCCCTTCCCGGAACTTCCCTTCCCTTCCCTTCCCGAACCTTCCCTTCCCTTCCCTTCCCAGAACCTTCCCTTCCCTTCCCGGAACCTTCCCTTCCCCTTCCCCTTCCCCTTCCCCTTCCCCTTCCCCTTCCCCTTCCCCTTCCCCTTCCCCTTCCCCTTCCCCTTCCCCTTTCCCTTTCCCTTTCCCTTTCCCTTTCCTTTTTTCCCTCTCAGCTTTTCCCTCTCAGTCCAACAGCCTGTCCCATGTTCTGTGGAAGAACATCATAATGGCAAGCCTTGCGTTCGGGATGGAAGCCAGGAACAGCTCCGGAAGTGTCACTCCGAAGGTCACTCCTCTTCCCCTGTTTCAGCTATCCGGAAATCAGAGACGGGCAGCACAGAACAGCGAGAGGAACTTTTTATCCGTGAGAGATCCCCAAGTGATGCACAAGTCCAAACTGTATGGAGAACAGAGTTTTACGGAATATTTGCTAAGGAAGCGCAGCGAGCCGATTTGAAACATTCTATTTTCACAAGTGAGGTACTTGTCCTAGGGAACAGACGTAAATGTGGAGCTGGGGCTTTGCAGCAGTGACTTCATCACTCTGGCTTAGTTCTTCCAGAGTTTAAGAATCCTTGTGACAGGAAGTGTGTGTTTAACTTAAACTGTGGATAACTTCTCCCTCTTCTTTGTCTATAGAAGTTGGCATTTGCTTTAGATACCAATTGAACATGTTTTCACCTGTAATACACCTATGTAGATGGAGAAGTGTTTAAAAAACTTATTTACAGCGTTAAAAAGCTATTTTAGACCCATTATCAACAGAAATATTCTTGAAGTCGAGACACTTTCATGAAGGTACATGTTAAATTCCAGGCAGTAATTTGTTGAAATACATTTTCCAGAATGCTTTAACAGTTTACTCATAACCATTTATAATATGATCGCCCTTTTTGTTGAAGTAATCAGATTCACTTCTCTCACAAAGTCACGTACAGGATGGCTGGAGAGAGCTGCTCTTGCTGCTCTGTAACCTCTAAGTAGAACAGTTTGTGGCTCCTTTATTTCTGCTATATATATAAACATATATATATATATATTTCTGTTATATATACATATATTAAATATATAAAATATTACTACTGCATGTAATGTGCCTATGCATGTTTTTATATACACACTTAAACATCATCAATTTCTGAATACACGAAATATTTCAATATCATATGCTTGAAAGCCTGTATGCATACACATAAATTTTTTTTTTCAATGTAATTGTCTCACAAACTTTGGAGACTTACGACTTTTAGTGGAATGCATAATTATTCATGTAGTTAGGATTCTTTAGTTGAAATTACTTGTTGCTCTAAGATCAAAACATCAATGAATATTGGATACCCCAAGTCAGTTTTCCTGCACAGCAAACATATTTCCACACCCAAGAACTTGGATACTAAGAAAGATAATGGGAGGTAGATTTTTTACAGGAAAGAAAGGGGGGAAATGGTATCTGAGCCCCACCATCTCTCTTCAGAAAAACTGAAACTGTCACCCAAAGAAAATGGATGCTGAAAGACCCTATGGATATTTGCCTTGTTTATACCAGCTGTTCATTATTCAAGAGGCAGCTGGGTATACAGACTCAGTAAATTCCCAGATGTTCAGAAAGGGATTAATTTCTGCACCAGTGTCAGGACCAGAACAATTCCAAAGTGGAAAAGCTTGGAAGTTGCCCATCTTAGGCTCAGGATTTTAGGCTTTACATCCTTTTGCTCAACCTGCCAAAGCAGCTGGTACAGCCCGAATCATGCATGCAAGTTCTGACACCTCTAGTTCCTTCTATTTCCTTCTAGTTCTTATGTATGTTCCTCCCCTTCCCACCATTCCCAGTCTCTATCAGGAGACAGTGCCAAGTAGACAGTGCCAATGTGAATGTGTTCCACACTCTCTTTTCCATAGAAAATACCTTTCTTTTCCTTGTCATAAGAGTTCTACACAGGATCCTCCCCAGGATGCTCAGGACTGGCCTGCCGAATTGCATTAATTAAGGCAATGGTTCTGGAGCACCTTCTACACAAAGGCTCCCCTGACTGCCCATTTTAGGTGAGAAGCAATGATGTGACTGCAGCCTTTCTGTTTCCATGGCTGGATAGAAGAAGAGGTGAGCTGCTGCCTGAAGCTGGGGATGGATAGACAGTGCAGACACAGCTCTGCCTTCAAGTGCCTGATGTGTGGTCAGCCTGAACCATCGCTACAGGACCAGCTCATCTCTGCACCTAGCCCAAACACAGTACTCCATCCAGGAGTATTCCTAGAAGTCTGCTGTCTCATCTGTGTAGTTTACCAGCACAAAACAATACCCAGCCAGAAATCAAGATCTGTCCCCAGATCTTCTGTTTGGGAGGTCTGTTTTCTAGGGCAAGTAATGACTGTTCTGAGTTTCTTCATCACATTCATGGCTAGAGCAGATCTTAATGCTGCTTGAGCACCTTTGTGGCTAAATGAGACTGATGGAGCTAAATGAAAAAGCAGCTTGCTCCTTCCAGTTGTGCAAGAGAGAATGAACTGATGGACAAGTCGCTGGTCTCCTTTCTGGTGGACAGTGGAAGTCCCTTTCAACTGATGCCAGATGTATAAAAATATCATTGGGAATGTTAAAGACAGGTTGGCAGTGAATGGAAAGTTCTGGTAGCTGGGGATAAGGAATCACAGTGCTGTCTTCTGCTTTTGCAGTTGCCCAGTATCTTTATTTGCTAAACCCCATGGGCTTCTTCACTGGGAGCTTTATAAGGGAGCTGAAAACAAATAGTCCCTGGAAAGTATCCAGGAAGGTCTTATGAAGAATAAAAAGTAGGAAGAAAAAAAGTTAATATCGTAGATATAATATGGTCTGAAGGATGTTAGAAGAATCCAGGTGACAAATGGCATAGCTAGCAATGGGTGTTCCTTGGATGCTCTTCCACTCTCCAAAATCTGGGCACAAAATCAAGTGCTCTGAAAGTTATGAGAATGAGCTAACATGAGACTCATACTCTCTTACAGTCTGGACAGGAAATGTTCTTGCAGTGTTTTGGCTTCATTCATTGTGCCCAGATGACAAGCAACAGTGTTTGAAATGAAAAATGATGGAGTAGACCTGGGTATAAATAGGTTGATGAATGACAGCATTTTGTGTCTTGAGAGAGTTTTGTATCTTAAATGGAATCTTTGCTCACATTCAGAGGGTGGAACATGAAAAAAACCTTTTTGAATCTTTCCCACATTTTTGGATTGTGTTCACCTGCCCAGGCTAGGCTGGAGCTGTGAGCAAAACCCTCTGAGAAGAGAGACCTCTGTAAGAATGGGGAAACTCTGTGAAAGCACACAAATGTGCCAAAAAAATGAAATATGCTGAAAAACATGCAATGTCCTAACAAGTTACTCTTGTGGTCGGCCTGCACTTTGAAATACTTTTCTACATAAACTCCTAGTCAGAAACTTCATCAGTTTGAACAACAACGCTTCAGAAGTAGGAAATCTTGATACTTATGGTAGAATACCATGACTTTCTAGCATGGAAAAAAATAAGAGAAATTTGAGGGAATAAGTTTTCTCTTCCCTCTTGGACCCCTATGTAAAGATTTCAAGCTTAAGGTAATCTTCCCAGCATTAGTCACTGGGAATTAATATGTCCTCCCCAGCTGTTACTTGTAGTTGCCAGGCCAGACTGTAAAAACTAAATAGACTTCAGTGGAATGCCTAAAATTAATTTTCTCACTCAGATACTTTCATCTCACTCATTTCATTGTGTTTACAGGCTGGCAGGTTTCCTGAGGGCAGCCATGATTTAGATTTACAGTTCCCTGGCCAGTCTGATTCTGAAGAAAAGTTATAACACCTGTAATGTAATACTGTTTCCAAAAGGAGTGAAAAATGTTTTAGTCTGAAAAGGAAGCCTCTAAACTCCAATAATCACAGTATATCACATATCTCTGCACCCCATTGCAGCAGCTGAGGTTGCCATTACTTCAAAACAGTTTCAGTTCCCCTTCCCCTTGTTTCCCCTCACTTCTTATAAAGAAACCAAACTTGCCTCATCATGCTGGAGACTTGCCTTTAGAAATTTTCCTGGACTTTCTCCTGTCCAGGTTAGGCAGGGAAAACACTGGGATTTTGGGGATCAAAGGAAAACAACTGTGTGATGGTGCAGTGCCTCTTCCTGACTATTTAAAATAGACTGGACATCCTTGCCATGTCCTGCCAAGCACTGGACAGCTAGATTTTCACTCTTTAACATTTATGGACTCCTGTATGTGTGCTGATGACCACCAAAGCATGCTACAAGCATCACCAAGAATGATGTAAAATAAAAACTTCAAAAGAGTAAGGAGGTCAGAAACAACACCAAAGTGTTGTTTTTACAGTTAGCAGCAAGAAAACAGAAGTATAAATTTAAAAAATGGGGAGTAAGGAAAGAGACAAACACCCCATTTTCCTCTGAGCAGATTGTTCTTACAGTATCTTTTATCATTATATTTAGAAACTGTTTACAGAAACACTGATTACTGTTATTCCTCCCATACACATTAATTTGAATATGATCCCTTTGAGGTGTGATATGAGCTTTTACATCTACTGCAGCTCTTTACTTCCCTTCTCAGTTTTCCACATACCTCTATAATTCTTGTTATTAGACTATTGGAAAGCAGGATGGTCTAGGCATTTCTTGGAAAATGCTTTTTTTATGAGATTGGTCACTGAAATGTAGAGATTGTGTTGTATACCTCTTTTGAGTGAATCAGAGTCTCATAGATTTGTTCATAGATTTGCTCATAGGTAAATAGATTTGTACTTGTAAATAAGAAAAAGAAACTGGCCCAAAAATTCTGAATAACTACCTCAAATTAAATACTAATATAAATATTTTTATATGGAGATATTGTCTTCAATGGCAAAGAACTTTTCAGCTTTCTAAGAAGGAATTCAGAAATAATAATCCAAGCTCCCGATGAAAGAAATAGAAATTGCTGTATCACAGAAATACTTTGAAACTCATGTATGATATTATTCCATACCTGACTGCTCTCCCTATTTACTGTATCCTTAGTGGGTGCTTAAGAATCACATAAGACGTGTAAGGTTTCTAAACTAAAAGCCATTTAACTTTTATTGGAGAAAGGAGCTGCTTCCAAACGAAGCAAGTCAACAGTTTTGATCCCCCACCCATGCCGTTTTTCTGAGTAATCCCCAAACCAGCTTTATATTTAGCTTTAAACTCATTAACAGCAGCTTTGGATGTGAAACTACCCTGTGAAGGAGCATATCATGTGTCACTGTTCTTCAGATCAAGTGAAAAAGGGGAGGACAGCCGGATCACAAATGACTTCAGCCGCTGCAGTTCACCAGTGGGGATCTGGTGCCAAGCCTACATCTCTACTACTTCATGGCTGGTTTTTGGCAGCTGCAGCTGATGCCAAGCTGATGCACAGGTGGGCTGCTCTCACCTGTGAGCTGGCAAGCTCTGTCACCTTAATCTGTTTCTAATGCAGGGCTGATAGGTTTAACCACTGCCTCAATTTTCTGTGAAGTAGAAACTGGCTTTGGTGTCCATTATACTTTCAAGAAATGTAGCCCTGCTTCAAGCAGGAGGTTGAACCTCCTAGAGTCCCTTCCCTAAAGCCTGAATTACCCTGTCACTTCTAAGTTTTGGTGATGACAAGCTTTGGCTTCATCTGGCGCAAGAAGCCAAGGTCAATTTGGAAAACACCTGGATTCTCAGCCTGTGTAATATGGCTCCATGCATAAGACAATGATAAAATCACATTGTATATCCTTTACGTTTACTGTAAAATACTGGGCAAAACTTTTGGGGAATGTAAGCTGCGTACAAAATTTGAAGACGCAAAATTGCCGTGACACTGCTCCAATGACTTCTTCATCCTGTGGCACACAGTGCTGGCATGTCTTCTCTGTCTCTGCACCCTAAACAACCAGCCCATGTATGAGGGATCCGACATCAGGTAAGAATCAGGTGCTTCTGAAAATTTGGACCTACCAGCATTCACCAAATATTCAACCTGCATGCGGTTTCTGGAGTGATTTAGCCCCATTTCAGGAGCAGAAAGCTCATGGAGATCTGAGACAGACCAGAAGTGACAGTGTAAGGCAGCACATATCTCAGAAATGAAATCTTTAAAGGAAATCCCAAATGTGCAGACCTGATTTTTTTCTGTTCTTATGGGTTTGGGGATTTGCTTCAGGAGAAAAGTAGCAAGACGGCACCCAGTGCCATGTGAGGTAGTATCAGTCTGGTCTCCCTTCGTTCTGTTTCCTTTAGAGCATGCTTGGACATGCAGAGCATTTGGTCTTGAAAATTATTCCTTTCTTCTACCTTAGGGATCCACAAAACATGAAATAACCTCTCCTGGGGTACAAAAGAATGAGATGGATAATATTCTGGAGCCTTCAGTGAAATATAATCCTTATTATCCCTACAGTAAAGAGAATAACCCTGTAACTCAAACAGAGAAGGCTTGGAAGAGACAATGATTTTTCAGCTGACCTTTTATTTCAATAAATTATTTTATTTTGTATATCAACACAAGTAATATGTTAAAAAAGTTAATGCTATTGAAAGTGATTAGCAAGCACATCTGACTTAGCATTATGTAAACATAATAAAAATTGGCCTAAGAACAATACCTGCTTTAATCTATTCTGTTTAATAAGCATCTCTAAGGATTCCATCCCAAAATCCCACAGTTTTCACAACTGCCTGTTTGGGAGGACAGTGCCTGGGAGCCCATGCTGAGATGCAGCATTACTCCCTAATCTTACTTGGTTTTCAGCATCTTGTGCTTACATGCTGTCAAAAGGAATTGCTAGCAAGCACTGGTAGGCTGTCACTCTGAAGCTTTCATGGAGTTTGTCCTGCAGATGGGAGACCTGCAGTAAATGGAAGTGAAGTCCTCTGAATATAAGAAAAAGCAGGGTATGATTATTCTGTTTTGGCTGTTTAGTTGCCAATAAAGCCAAGCCCAGGAAGATTGACCATGCATAGTTTCACTGCATTCCCAGGCCATAGTTTTGGCTGCCATCACCAAGGGCATCCCAGATAGGAGGTGGAGAATTTGCAGCTGTAGACCCAACTGTGACATTCATAAGCCCCTCTGGGCACTGGTACTCTTGAAAATTGCAGAGTAACAGTATGGCTGCTGTTGGTAAACCTCTGCTGCTCAAACCCTCTGCTCAAGCAGAGCCATCTACAACCAGTTGCCCAGTACCCTGTACAAGTGGCTTTTGAACATCTCCAAGGAGAAAGACTCCACAAGATGCCTAGACAGCCCTGTGCCGGTTCTGGGCGAACCTCATATTAAAAATATGTTTCCTGATGTTCAGAGGGAACCTCCAGTTGGTATTCATTGTCCCTTGTCCCATTGGTCCCATTGTCACTGGGCACCAATGGAAAGAGTATGCTCTCCTCTTGTTTGCTGCCAGTGAGTGCCCAATGTTGGACTCAGCTGGAGAGAAATGAGTGTGACCCCCATCAGCCCCCAAGTGGGTGAGAACTGTCCTTCAGGAAGTTGACTTGCTCAGGCTTTATTAACAGATCATTTTTTTTAAAGCATGCACCTATTCAGTACATAGCTTGAAGAAAATTTTTCCGAACTTCCTGTCAGTTCTATCCATATTTCTAACACCATCAGGATTAGCCACCTCTATTAGGTGGTTGATCCAAGTGGGCTGTAAGAATAGTTGATGTTTGTAAGGTGTGTTTTTACCTGTGTTTTTAGTTTTAAAGGAAATGGATACCTTGTTTAGAGATAGAAGATTACAGGAATTTCCCAGTCTGCTAATCTGCTATGAGGCGGCTCTGACCTGGAGCAGAAGTCCAGACTTAGGTCAAGTTGCAATGATGGCTTTAGGGCCTCATGACATGATTTTTGTCAAGCATTGGAACAGGCTGCCCAGACTTAAGTCACCATCCATGGGGGTATTTAAAAGATGCAGAGATATGGCATGGCTGAGAGGGACATGGCTGAGAGGTGGACTTGGCCATGCTAGGTTAACAATTGAACTTGGTCTGAGCAGTCTCTTCCAATCTAAATGATTCTATGAAAGTCTTTCCAAGGACTCAGATGGCCAACATACTTGTGCCAAAACAGTCCCCTACAATTATATTCTATCAGCTTCTGCAGCAGTTCAGGTGGGTTGAACCCCAGCCAAGCACTCACCCAGTTGCTTGCTCAGTTCTCTCCAGGGCATGAGGGAAAAGAACTGGAAGGACAAAAGGGGGGAAACCCCTTGACGGATTGAAAAACCTGAAATAATTTTAACAAATGTAAAGGTCATGAATTGCTTTGATAGTTTTCTCCATCAGCAAAAAATGAGTCATCGTTATCATTCTAACTTTTCTGGCTTTCTGTTTAACTAGACACTGGTTCTTTCTCTGCTGCACAAAAAGGCTTTTGAAAACCCAGTGTTTTATTTCCATGCAGGTATTAGTAGACTACAATTAAGTTTATTCTCAAATTTTCTGTTTCTCTGTAACTTAAAACCATTAAAGATTTCAGAGGAGATCTCTAAATCCTTGCTGTAAGATACCTCTTCCACCCCATCAGATCATTGTATGGCTCTTTTCTGTACCCTTTCCATGAATGCAGCTTGTGTGTGTGCATGTCTGAGTGTTGAGTGTGTGACCTTCAAAACTGTCCGGATGCCCAGTATCCAGCTCACTGATGGTCACATTATGGTGAGAGGGGAATTCATACTTTCAGCTGTTTCCCACTTTTCTTTTTCATCTGTTCAAGAACTATAATAATCTGATTTGTCTCTACATCAAAAGATTAATTCCTGTTGAGCTGAGACTCCTACTTGCCACACTGCCACCCACACTGCAGCCCATGCATTTGTAGGCATGACATTCAGGACTTCCTTTTATGACCACGGCCATGTACTAAATAGTCACATAGAAGCCTATTTTGCATAAATTGTTAAAGTTCTCCAAACTATCCAGGTTGCTTAAGCAAATATGCATATGTATTTGTGTGTGTATACACAAACGTCATTTGTATTATTTGTATGTATTATGAATTAGGATATTTTATATGTGTGTGCCACTATACCAAAGAGTCCTCAAGGTTATTTGCCACCTTGTCAGTTTGTGTCATCCACAACTGTTATGAGCTCCCGTGCTTCTGGATGTCTGCCAGATCTTCAGCCTGATCATCTGTCAGAGGCAGCTCTCCATATGAGTTAAGGACCGATGGAAGAGCTGGGCTGTCATAACAGAGAACAGAGAGATGAAGTGGCAGGAGGTGACAAAGTTCTCATTTTTAGTAAAAATGGAATTCTATTGTACTGTAACTTGGAAATTTTCGAACATTCAGGCTTAGCTATTTTAAAGTCAAAAAGCTTAGCAGAGGAGGCACTCATACACTGAGACACTTATGCATGGTCTCTTTCATCATTTCTCTAAGTTGCAGTTCTAAAGGCATATAAATGGGCATATTATAAATGTTTAGTCCCTGCAGTTTGTTGAAAACAGCTCCATGAAAGCCATCTCCTTGCCACAGTACTTCCCTGCCTTATTTTCTCTTTCACTTCTCAATCTTTGAATCCAGCATTAAGATTTCATCTTCACCTTCCAGAGGTTGCAAAAATATACTATGTCCTTCATTTTGCCACTGCCCTACAATCTTGCTAGCTGGATCTGGATCTTGTACATGGAGACCTGCAAGCATTTTTGCTTGAACAACTCCTCAAGCTCACACCCATGTATACGTTTCAATACAGGGTCCAGCCACCATAGGGGACAGAGCCCTGTGTCGGTATGAAAGCACCTCAGAAGAGGTTTTGTGAGATGTCTGCTTCTGAACTGAGACTTGTTCTTTGGGAAGAAAGCAGGTTAGACAGGAAGACAAAAAACTTTTGTTTTGACACTTTCAGGTTGATGGCACAACAGCTTGTTGAGAGAGCAGGCATATGTGCCAGGGTGTTACTCCCCTTTGCCAAAGGCAAAGTGACATCTTTCCCTGCAGGTACTCTGCTAGGAGTGGAAACAATTATGCTTACTTTGGTAAAGTTTAACTTTATGATTCTGGGAGACAAAGGAGTGTCACACGAGAGGGTTGGAGTGTAGGTATTAATACTCAGCACTCACCAACTGTACTTCCTGTCTGTTGAAGGGCTGCAGTTGCTTGCCACGCTGCAATAGTTAAACCCCTTCCTGATTGTTTAGCTCAGTTTGGTTTGCTCTCTCTCTCACACAAGCACATAAACTTTGTACACAACCAACATAATGTGGGCAAACAATTTTAATGAGCCTAGTGAGAACTTCTCAGGGATGTAAAATGACTAAGGATTCTTGTACTGTGTCTCTTAGAGTTGTTTGGTTGCTCATTTAGTGTGGTGTGGATGTGCTGCTCTGGAACCTGTCTGGTTCAATTTGGCTGGAAGACAACAAGCCTATTCTGCCATTTATTAACTGGCTGGAGGGCATTCTGGAGAGTTTAATATAAAATAAATTTTCAACTATAAAATAACTTTTAGCATACATTTTAAACCATAAAATTTGAACACCTAAGCCTGTGGTTTGAAAGCATTAAATTGGAACACCAGGGGATGCACCAGCTTCTGTAATGACTGTTGAAATACTGCTTTGGAGAAACATGTCTGGTCATGCAGGCAGCTGCATTTTAGTTGAAAATGATGAAAACGAATAGTACAGCATTTCCATTGTTTAATATTGGGGCAGTATTGGTGTGACTCTGCTCCTTTGAGGATATGAAGCTGCAGCGGGAGTAAAGAAGCACGAACCAAACAAGCTAATACATTTTCCAGTTCTATCATATATTTAGACCAAGAGATCATGGTAACACTTTCTATGATGCTGAGAGATTGTGATTACTATTTCTGTGGTGTTATTAGTGAACTGATTTTCAGGCTATGCTTATTATCTGGTCAATAACTTCTTGAATATATGACTTGTACATCTTTAACATCATACCTTAAAAGACTTGGTAAATTGAAAATACTGTTTAAGCTTGGAGCTATCAATGCTCTAGTTTGGATATTCAATGGAAACATTAATTAAAAGACCTTAATGGATAGAAGATAAAATATAACCCAAGTTCCTGCAAAATAAAACCCAAGATTCCTGCTTAGCATATAGCACCCCTAGAGCTGATCATTACAGATAAGGGTCTGTTAAACCAGAAGATGGGGAGGGATGAGAAGAAGGTGTTTCTGTATACACTGGAGGAAAAAAAAGACAGCCTAAAATAATTGTCAGAGGGGGTTCCTGTAGTCAGCATCAGCTGTAAAAGCAGAAAAGACACAGATCTAAAACTCTCCAGGATATGACAGCCTTAAAAGACATTATAGGTACTGATTAGTTAGAATCACAGGCAAGTGGCAGCACTGCAGAACCCAAGGAAAATTTTCTTCATTAAATGTCATCTTAACAATGTGTTTGCTATTTGATCTTCTGGTAAATTTCTCCTGTTATTGTCAAACTATGCTTTTAAGTGTTCCCTTATTTGCAAAGCTTAAACAGTTTTAGGGCTGAAAGATCAGACAAAAGGCACTCCATTCCCTGGGGGATGGATACCTTTCAAACCCCAGCTGGAGACCATTGTCATGGTCACCAGCATATCCCAGCTCTCCAAAGGCTAGAGGAAGCACCTAGACAGAAATGGAAATGGCAATGTTTCTGCATAAAGAGCTTTTCATGCTGATCAGAAGATGTTATGATTCAAGATCATGGATTAAATGTCAATGCCTCAGGAAACAGACGGTAATAAGTGAAACACCACAGGTTGCTGCCACATAAGCCACATGAGCTGCTCACATGACCAGTCACATTGCATTCAGCACTACTGCACACGGAAGGCATTGTAAGCATGGATACATGTGCTGAGGAATGCCCTCGGTTCTTGAGACACAAATCCTCTTTTTATCCCTTCTTCCACTGAGTCTGAAGATGACTATGGCCTGCAAAGGAATACATTGTTCAATTGCTCAGGTGCTTTAAGTTTCTATTAAGTTTTCTGGTCTTTACCCTTCCAACAACCTCAGGCCTCATTTGTGATTCCGTGGAGTCAATACACGCATATTGAGTCTAACCTGAAGTGCTTGAGAGTGTCTAAAGTGTGAGACTAAACATCTTCCAGCAGGGCATAAAATGGATGGGTAAGCATGGCAGTACTGCAGGGGTCACTGCACCTTCCTCTGTTACCCTCCCCACCTGCAGGGCTCGGCCGCTGATGCTCAAGAGACTCAAGGCTCAACTTTGCTTCCCACTGGCTGCTGGCCTGACAAAAAGCTGTGTAAATGTCCATAGGAAATATGCAATAAGGTTAACAAGGATAAAATTAACAAGGATCAAGGTGGCTGTACTCAGGTGGGGTTGGTCATTTTCTCCAGGCAGCAGCTGACAGAAGCAGAGGACGCAGTCTCAAGCGGCCCCAAGGGAAATACAGGCTGGATATTAGGAACATGTATTTTACGGAAAGAGTGATAAAGTACTGGAATGTTTTGTCTGGAGAGGTAGTGGAGCCACCATCCCTGGATGTGTTTAAAAAAAGATTGGATGTGGCACTCAATGCCATTGTTTAGTTGGGGTGTTAGGGCATGGGTTGGACTCGATGGTCTTGAGGGTCTGTTCTGGTGATTCTGTGGTTCTGTGATTCTGTGAATAAGCTCCTATTGAAAAGAAAGTGGGAGCTGCTTGCCAGGTTGCTGGGCGTCTTTGGTATTGATGGAGCTGGTGGAAAAGACATTGGGTTTTAACATCAAGGTTTGCTCTATAAGTGGCACGCTCCCCCACGTTACCCAATGAGAGACAAAGGCTCCTTGGATTCCTCACAAGAGATGGTCTGTAGCTCACCAAATCATAGCCATGTTTTGTGTGTGCCAGGCAGGAAACACTTGTGATGTGCTTGTGAAGTTGCACATATCCTGTTTGCGGAGCCTCTTTGCACCTGACTAGACTACAGACACCTGATCAAATGGACCTGAAAGTAGGATGACAGCAACAGGTGACAGGACCTTCTCCACAAAAGTCACCCCTGCGCCAAGTCAGCACAGGCAAACTGTATGAGATGTCACCAGTACAGTGGAGGAGATTCTCACACATGCATTGGGGTTTACCCAGTACAGAAATCCTGCAGTCCCTGCCTGGTGGACTTTGATAAGAGCTTTAACTTGTACACCATATGTTCTGTGCCTTACTTGTTCTGATTTATTAACAATACATAAAATGATCCAATATTTGGCCACTGCTTTTAAATCATAGGATTTTCCAATCTAAATGACAACCTTTGCATTTTATTAGTGTGGCTTAGTCTTTATTAGGCCTTTACTAACCCCATATATCTTACCAACACTCTTAGAAGGAGCTTTTGTACATATTATAAATTACCTTGTGAAATGACCACATCCACTAGCATACTTGAGGATATGATGCTTCTGCCCCTGGTCTTGGCCAGCACATAAGAGAAGGAAGCATTTGTATTGCAGTAACACCAAAAGGGGAAGGTGTGGGCTTGTGGTGTGGGTGGCAGGTGGGGGTGGAGTAGCCTCCTAAATCCAACAACTTCTGCTGTGAGCAAATTTCTGTGAGCCATGCAAAGGTGTTTCGCTCTTCTTCCTCAGTTTCCTCATTCCTGAAAGGCGTATTTTTATTCCCAGGAGAGACACAAGAATTGATTAAATAATATCTGTAAAACAGCAAAGAAAGAAGCACCGTGTAAATGCCAGGGTGGATTATTGCAATTCAGTCTTCCAAAGGAGCATCAAACTGTGTTTTGCATTTGAGCTTAGCCAATAGCTAAGATCTTTGGAGTGAAACTGAGAACTGTATCTTAAAAATTCAGGAGCTACTATTTAACAGTCTCTGTAAGCACAGCCGGTGTTTGCTGTGTGCCCTGAGCCACATTTGCCTTACTCACAATACTTTTTCCTTTACCTGGGAATACTCTATTATGTATTAGTATTATTATCAACATTGGTCAGTATTACCAATTTGTTGCTAATTTCTATGGATTCTGCCTCATTTTTCCTCAACTCAAATATCAGAATGCTATTTCTGAAGCCACCGAGAGGAATACACTATGAGTGTGAATTCCTGGAAGACACATGTTTGCAGAAGTTCCTGACAGCACTGTTTGGCCCATCTGAGCAAAGACTGTGAAAGGACAAGAAATCATGAAAGCATACTGAGCAAATTCCAGCAGTGATTCTGTGTCATCCCCTGGCAGTGACAAAGACTGGCAAATATCTTCATCTGCCTATATAATACAGGCAGACTGGCAAATATCTTCATCTACCTATGACCATTTCTGGTAACTTATTATAGTAATTACTTCTTTTTCCTGCATTTTACAATATTTCCACATGAAGCAAATTTCTCACCCTCAAGCCTCAGGCCCTGGATGTTTTGGAGAGGTTGTTCTGCATTTTGTGGGTCTGGACCACCTGTAATGTGGATAATCTCACCTAAGACTTCCTTCACTGGAATCACCACAGTGAAAGCTTGCAAGGTCCAGAAACTGGGTAGCTGGAGATAAAAGCAGTATGTTATGTCCCTTGAGACCGTGCTTCTGCAGGGGATGGGCTATCTACTCCTCGCAAAAAGATGAGTGGCTCACCAGGAGATATGACAGGCTTAGCTCCTTGCATATCCACAAATGGTGCTCTTGATGCTTTTGATGTGTGCCCAAGAGAATGCTCTTGGGCACACATCAAAAAGGTCTCCAACAATTTGGACTGCATTCCCCTGCTTCAACAGCAATCCATATCCTCAGGCTCACCATCTCCAGCCAGCTGTGCCTCTGTCTCCCACTCTGCTCTCTCTTACTCCAAAGGTCTGCAGAGGGGGGTGCTTCTCCTGCATGTCCCAGTCCAATAGTGCATTTCTGAAGTGATTACAGTAGGGACTAGATGTGTAGCCAAGATAAGTGTGTAACAGATGTCCTGCTGTTTTCTCTGTCTCTGCCAATGACTACATCAGCATGAATATGCATAAGTTCATTGTATCACAGGATATTCTGAGTTGGAAGAGACCCACAAGGATCATCGGGCTCAGCTCCTGACTTTCCACAGGACTATCCCCAAGAATCACACCATGTGCCTGAGAGCATTGTCCAAACGCTTCTTGAACTCTCTCGGGCTCAGTGCTGTGACCACTTCCCTGGAGAGCCTGCTCCAGTGCCCAGCCACCCTCTGGGTGAAGAACCTTTCCCTAATATCCAACCTAAACCTCCCCAGAAACAAGTTCAGGCCATTTCTTTGTGTGCCATCACTGGTGACTACGGAGGTCAGTGTCTGCCTCTTTGCTTTCCCTCTTGAGGAAGCAGTAGACTATGATGAGGTCCCTTCTTTTTGTTTTCTTGCTTTCTTCCCTGAGCTGATTCTCTTCTTCAGTTCTCCCTGGCCCATACCTCTGTGCATGAAGGCCTTTCAGTTCTCTGAGAAAGGAAAGGAGTTATGGTACTGAATGGACTGACTCCTTGCCAGGAGACATTCTTGAGGCACTTGACTCTATCCCAGCAGCTTTATGCCCTGTGTTAACAAAACCAGGAATGTATAAAGGCCCTGGAAGGGGGACCCTTTTCTGGAAGGGATCAAGGTCTCAGCTCAGCTACTTGACTGTAGAGGAACTTATGTCTCATTCATGTTACCAGGGGTCTTCTAAAACATACATCAGGATCCATAAGTGTCTGAAGTTGGGTGACAAGCCCAGGTCTTCTGTGGCAGATATTCAGCATTGCACGAAATAATAGGCTATAGCACCCCTATGAAAGGGGCTGTGTTGATTGAGATTGGTTTTACAGAGCTGTGTAGCCCATGGTTTGACTCTAAAATCACCAAGGTGATTTATTTTTTAATGGAAAATCTTGTTCTAGAAGCAGGTGATTTCACAGCAAATCAAGATGTGATGCTGCAGCGTTCTCTTCAGCAGAAACTATGTGTGGAAAGCATTTCCTAAGATTTGATATAGACCATCAATGAGTTTGGATAAAACTGTAATAAAGCACTCCATGGTTAATGCAAGTAAAATGATGACTGGAGAAGTAGATCATAATCTTTATATGTGGGCTGAGTGAGACTGTATAAGCTAGCATCCGCCACTTGAAATTTTTAAATTTGGCTGTAAAAGAATTCTAATTCTGTATTTATATGTATAATTAAGAACCTAAATGCCAGAAAGGAACAGAATTATATTGCTGATATTTTCATGAGATCATATGCTACCCTACAGGTTCATTGGCAAAGGCAAATTACTTTAACTGGACTTCAATTCTTGGCCTTTTTCAGTGTCTGTCTGGATACTTTGCCATATAAGACAAAAAATCTGACTACTTTGTATTGTTATCAATGTAACTGAGTGAAATGCATGATTCATCTTTTATTTATTAGAAAACATAGCCCTAATTTTGAATTTGTTTAATTTTCAAATCAAATAAAAATTCTTTGTACTCATGCCTGCTCAACTTTCTCTGAGGTGATATCAAACTATTGTTACTCCAAACTAATTCTGGTTTCACACTGGCCTTTTGTACTTTGGACCACAACTACTTTTTGTTGATGTTGGAATTTTCATGGGGCTCTCCTGTTTTCATCTTAGCACATTATCTGACACTGCATTGTACCATCTGCTCTCTGAGGCAAAAAGAAAGTTCTTGTTTACTTTTCAAGAAGTACTTTCAACTTTGTATGGACAATCAGATGATGTCCCTGACTTTCTCTAGTGCTCTAAATAAAACAGTGCAGTATAATGAAAGAATAAATATTCTCCACAATTTTTTTACTTGCTGTACTGGTTTAATTGATGAAGCAGGGTGGATCTCTGCATCTACATTGAATTTGTGCAGCCTTTACTGATTCAAAATATAATGTAGATAATGTGGGACAATGCCGTAGTTTAAGTGATTTTCCAAATGACTACATGGACTGAGATGTAATTCAGGTGAGTCCTCTGCTATCCCTCTGTGTATGTGTTTTATTAAAGATCTTTAGTACATTGTCATGGATAAAACAATTCAGAAATTTTCAATAGGATCCATACTTAGTGTCAGAGATCAATTCTCTTTATTTCCTTTTGCCCCACCAGTTAATGATTTTGTTCTCCTCTCAGTTAAATGCCAAATCACCCCTCAGAAACAAGCCAACTTAGCTTGCTTATGCAAACATATTCAAACCTCCTTAAATCTAAAAAAGCTCCAAGATCTGATATAAGTGAGGTCTTTGGTTAATTTTTTGAGACATAATTCAGAATGCTCACAGATGCACAAAGAACATTCAAAGAGCAAGACTATTTCATTTTGGGGTGGAGGTTCAGGTCAGAGCCCATTCCACACAAAGTACTTCACCTGAGCACAAACAGGAGTGGTTTTGCTTTGGAGAAAGGTTATTGCCCCTCTCTCTGACAATGTGTGCTGGGGCAGAAGGAAACCCCAGTACATGTGAACTGATGAAACTTAAGGCTTGTTTCAAGTCACTGCTTGCTTTGTGCATGAGCAGCAGGATTCTGTTATACAGAAGTATTGAGTGTTCTCTTCCTGTAGGGGAAACCAAACAGCCCCTTTACCTGCTGGCTGCATGCTACTGTCCCTTGCTGTGTACTTCTAATTATATCTTCCATCTGAAGGCATGGTAATATTAGTTTTCGGGTCCCGAGGACAGCCTTATCATCATTATTGTCCCAAAAGGAATGATGGCAGTAATGGATGGGAAAGGTAGGGTAGCCCACACTGTGCAAACTAATTCAGATGAAAAACATCTGAGCGCTTCCCTACCCCCAGGAAGGATGCAACCTGAGATAGGAACATGTGTGCGCTGATTTAGAATAACATTTCCTTCCTATGTTAGTCTCTATGAAAATGAAAACAGGTGTTAGTAAGCTAGTGTTACATTCTGACAAAATCCCAACAGGCCCAGGCTTGCACCAGCTCAGGGGTAGGAGCCAGGAGAGATGGAAAATAATAGCTAAGCTCCTCCTAGAGGTGCAGTGCAGCTCACCCAGGTTTTAGGGGTTGTCTTCCCTTGCTTTGCTCCCCTCTCCTCCACCCCTTGGCTAACACTGCATGTCAGCAGCATCTGATCACAGGCAATGGAATGAGACTTTGGGCTGTGCCAAGAGCTGGAAGTATGTATGCTGGTGTAGCAGAGGCAACAGCCTGGGGCTGCCAGCCTGACCCTGCTGCCAAGAAAAGATGCCAAGGAGCTCTCCCTTAGGCTCATTTACCTCCCCCAGGGTTGAACCTTGGCTGTCCTGAAGTAGGAGAGTTTGGGACAGCCTTTCCCCTTTTGTAATGCTCTTGCATCAGTCACTGGAGGAGAGGGAGAGGGAGAGGGAGAGGGAGAGGGAGAGGGAGAGGGGTTCTTTCGACTTGTCCAGCTGTGCACTGGCAAGGGAAGGGCCGAGGAGGAGAGGCAGTAGCTCAGCAGATGTTTGGCTTGTCAGGCTGGTTTTGCCTTGCATTAGGGTGGCACCTCTGTGCTCCATGTGTGGCTCCATGTGGCATGTGTGGCTCCAGATTCCTCAGGTGTATGTAATTTGTCAGGAGCACATGCTGTCAAAAGTAGAATATAACCCACCTGCCTCCTTTCCTAAGTCTTATTTAGGTAGAGCAACATTACGCAGCCCCAAATGTGTGATAAATGCCCAAAATTTAGCCTGTAAGTCTAGTTTTTAAGGTTTTTGCCTTCACTTGCAAGTTAGATGACCCTCAGCTACAACAAGGAGAATTCTGTCTCTTCTGTCTGGTCTTCATGCACACAAAAATCTGTGTGGACACAGCCCCACAAACCTTTTTATGCATCACATAGAATTAGTTAACCCAGTATCAACCGGCATCTACAAATTCAGGTGGTGAGGATTAAATACTGATAAAGGGTGGAAACATGTTGCCTTGTGCACCAGAGTGGCACCTCATCACCCAACTACTGTATATCTAGACCACTTGCAACATTCAGGGTGGCTTAAAGACACCCACTTCTGAAAAAATATTTCCAGTTGAAAATTCTCACTGAGGTATTTTGGGGAAGGAAGAAATAGCATTACTATCCCAGACCTATGAGTGTAAAAGGACCAAAAAGAGGTTCACAGTTCTGAAACCGGTGAACATCACAGATCTGCTAATGGACTTAATACAGGTCTTCATTTACATAATTCAGCTGAGAACAGTATTTAGCCTTGTTATTTAATTACATAAAACTGATTGGAGTCTGGTATGAATCTCTGAACACTCAAGCCAATTTTCCTCCCATTATCTATAGCAAAATGAAAAGTGAAAAGCGCTTCAATAATTTGATTAGTTTTACTCTAATTGAAACTGTTTTCCTTCTGAGTGGAGAGAGAACAGGTGCCTAATTAGAGCCCACAATAACTCTCACACAGATATAATTAAGTAGGAAGATCAATAAAAACCTCTTCTCGCTAAACAGTTGCCACTTTGGAGATAGATGTTTAAGTGTGCAAAAATAAATCCTTTCCCTGGGGAGCACATGAGAGCACTCTTTTGGGAAAAAGATTTTACTTATTTGTCTTTCCAGTGGCCATGGTACTCATGAAGATTACAGGCCAGCTTGTTAGGAAAAAGTTTTGCTGTTACTGAAAGATTGCATGAGTGCATACAGAAGGTTTTATTTATAAGTAAATTCTGCAGGAAATTGTTACTTTTCCAAGATCTTCTGGAACTTTTTATGAAGTACATTAAAGAAATTTTCTTTTTAATATATTCATGGGACAACTGGAAATACCTTAAATAGGTCAGACTGTTTGGCCCTGTCCTGAGCAGATCCTGGCTGCCCTGTGAATTTGGCTATTCTTGACATGCATGGGTAGTGAAATGAGAGATATGGAGAATGTCAGAATTTGGAGGACCTGTGGATTCTCTTGAAGGCAGAGAAGCCCTTCAGAGACCTTGACAAATTAAAGGGCTGGGCAATCAACCAACTGAATGAAGAGTAACAGGGACAAATGCCCAATTCTGCACAGGGGATGGGGCAGCCCTAAATGTGCAGACAGACTGGGAAATGAGATGCTGGAAAGCAGTACCACAGAACGGGACCTGGGGGTCCTAGTTGATGGCAAGTTGAACATGGTCAGCAGTGCCCTGGCAGCCAGGAGGGCCACCCGTGTCCTGGGGACATCAGGCACAGCATGGCCAGCCAGGCAAGGCAGGGGATTGTTCTGCTCTGCTCTCAGCTGGGGCAGCCTCCCCTCGAGTGCTGGGGGCAGTTCTGGGTGCCACAATAGCCTAAGGTAAGGCTAGAGAGTGTCCAAAGGAGCACCATGAGGATGCTGAAGGGCCTTGAGGGGAAGCCGTATGAGGAGCAGCTGAGGTCACCTGGCCTGTGAGCCTGGAGGACACTGAGGACAGACCTCATTGCAGTCCTCATCTTCTTCTTGTGACGGGAAGAGGAGGGGCAGGCACTGATCTCTTCTCTGTGTGACCAGTGACAGGACCCAAGGGAATGGCCTGAATCTGTGTCAGGGCAGGTTTAGGCTGGATATCAGGGAAAGGTTCTTCACCCAGAGGGTGGCTGGGCACTGGAGCAGGCTCCCCAGGAAGTCATTACAGCACCGAGCCTGAGAGAGTTCAAGAAGCGTTTGGACAATGCTCTCAGGCACATGGTGTGACTTTTGGAGTGTCCTGTGCAGGGCCAGGAGCTGGACTTACTGATTCTTGTGGGTTCCCTCTTATTCAGGATATTCCATGATTATCACAGAATCAAAGAATTGTTTTGATGGACTATCATCCTTCAGTAACAAACTCAATAAAAAGAGAAGAGCCAATTGCATTGTCACTGTGGTTGACACCTTGTCTGGAGGGCACAGCTGACATGAAAAATAGCACAGATAAACCCTCAAATGACTGTAGCTCTTATATGTCCTTTCCTTTTAGTGTCCTCAGCATGGATCCTTCATTTTTGAACCCTCAGACCGTGTTGTAAGGAGAAGAAAGCATAGAAAAAGCAAGTTTAATGAAAGGAAATACTTGATTAAAAAAGGAAAGAAAGACTAACTTTTCATTGGGCCATGATGATCTCAGAGGTGAAGGCACTTGTTTTCACAGCCAGTTTTGGTGCTCTACCTACTACAGTGTGTCTTGGATAACATAAGCATAAACACACAGTTCACCATCTGCCAAGTCCCTCCTTTACTAATGTATCTTATGAAAGAATCTTCTTTGGAAAGGGCTGTAGTATTTCTGATAATGGCACTACAGGGTCTGAAAATGCTCTTTACCTTAATGTTCCAGGTAACAAAGGCTGAGTTCTAGTGAAAATCGTGCAGAAATGCTATGAAATTCTCCACTCATGGCAAATGTGTTCTTCCTGCCTAATGCGCCTCTAATAAAACACCATGATGATTGGGCCTTGAAAATTTCTAATTTTCTTAAATTTGGTAAGTCCTGAAGTCAAATCCCAGCTGGTGTTTTGTGATACCTTTTGTTAAAATCTTTTCTTCCCTGAAAACCGCAGAAGTGGCAGCAGATCTTCTGAGCTAAAAAGTTACTATTTCATTAATTAAAAAAACATAATAGTGTACATTGGATCCGAAATTGTATTATTACTGAAATTGCTTAATGCTATAAATAAGATTCGCCCTACATAGAGTGCTGGTGTACGGAACATTCTTAAATGTCTCATCAAGTAATCCTTATTAATAGCTGTCTGTTTCTTTTTGCTTACTATTAGTTATCAACTGGCACAGAGTCCCTCCCAACCAAACCATGTAATGCTGCTTTGTTGCTAAAATTAAAGTTATGGAAACTTCACAGAGACACAGAGAAGGGAATAATTAAGCAGATTAAGTTACATTAAAAGAAAGGAATAGGGAAAAAAAAAAAAGGATTCCGATAATCTGCACTTCAAGACAAATGAAGGATATATTCTGCTGCTCTGCTTTTTAATGCTTCACTGAAATTGTTAAGCAGTATGCTACTGCCCCTCTTGATGTTTGCTGGTAGATCCTAGCAAACAGAAAATGCATGCATAATGAGAATGATCGAGTCTCATCAGAACATTAAGAGTGTTGTTGACAGAGACTGTGTAATACCAGCTTTTGTCTGTGACTACAAGTATCTCATGAATACTTGAAGAACTGACTTACATTGCTAGCACAGAAAAAAAATGAGTGCCTGCATTTAGTCCCTTCTTTGCGCTTTGCATTTTTTTTAAAAATAATTTTTAAATTTAAATTTTTTTTTCCATTATTGCTGCTAGTAATTATTTGTCTGGGAAGGAACACGTGGAGAAGCCAATGTGAAGGAAGTAATGTGTAGGTAATATCTGCTGGTAGGCAGCCCTTATGACTGATCATTCTTTCTCAGCAAGGCTAGAGACTCTGGAATAATCTGCTCTTATGTTATTGGGTTGTTAGGTAGGTTGGTTGGTTGATTGGTTGGTTGGTTGGTTGGTTGGTTGGTTGGTTGATTTTTTGCCAAACTGGATCAGAAATAGTGGAAACTGCTGGATTCCCAGCACTGCAAACCCCAGTACAATTCACATTGACAAGAAAATGAAAAGTTGCTTGCTGCCTTTGTGCTGATGCCAGTTACCCTGTTAGTTCAGCTGGACTTCCACAGAATGGAATGATAGAAGTAAACTGTGCTTTTTCCTTATGAGTCCTATGCAAGCATTTTAGTCCCCAAATAAAGCGTTCATGTGTTTTGAGCAAGGAGGTAATTTGTTTACTTTTCTTATTATTTCTACCACTGCTTGTTAGAACATAATGAAAATGTGTTCATCTTGAGGGGAAATATAAGAAATGAAAGCAATGTAAAGATTTAGGTAAAGCATTTCAGCTGTAGCCCTAAGGTAGAAGAATTTACAGGCATGAATCCCAGTCAACATGGTGCATTTCTTTCTGTTTATTTAAAAATTTTAAGTTTTGAGAATTAACTGTTCAAAGTTAAGGAGAATTTGGGAGTTAAATGGTAGGACTAAAAGTTTGTTCCTCATACTATCTATCTTTATCTTTGTAAAGATTTTTCAGATTCATGGGTTTTATAATATTAGACATGGATAGAAAATGTGATGAGGCTCCATGAACAAAACTCCAGAGTAGCTGGGGTCCTGCTCCAACCTGTGACTCGATTGCTCTGGGCAATGCAAATTAAAGTTGCATGGTCTCCTGAGGACAGTGAGGTTGGTCCCTCGTTTCTCTTGCAGGTGTGAGTGGATTTGCACTTTTAATTCCCCCTTTCCAGGACAAGCTGCAGTTATCCTTACAGTGAATGTTGTCACTCCCAGGTCTGTTGCAGCTGGTAGGGATCAGAAAAATCCCTTTGAAACCTGCCTAAATGACAGGAAATGAACACAGAAAAACTACCTTCTATTGCTGCCTCCTAAGAATGGAGAAAAGAAGGCCATGTGGCTGAGCTGCAAATGTGAAGTTTCTGCAACTTCCCTTTCTTGTCTATTACAAACCAGTGTGTCCCCATCCACAGCCCACAGCAACCAGCTCATGTCTGCAATCTCTCTGCAGCTGACCTCCTTGACTACTGCCAGCTTTCCTCACTCTCACTGGGCTTGTTCTTCACTTCTGGCAATGCCATCCCCGGGTAACCTTGTGGTTTTCAGAGGTGCATAGTGTAACACATTTTCAAATTTGTTTGGATGAATGCAGGAGAAAAGTGCTGTTGATGAACCTTTACATGTAGTTAAGTCTGAAAGAGCAGTCTATTTGGATAAAAATTGGTCACACAAGTTTGTTGACCACACAGGTCTGTTCAGTGTGGCTAATACACCGGAGGGCAGGGATGCCACCCCGAGGGGCCTGGACAGCCTGGAGAGGTGGGCCTGTGCCAACTTCTGGAAGCTCAACAAGGTCAAATGGAAGGTTCTGCACCTGGGTCAGGGCAATCCCAGACATGGATGCAGACTGGTCAAAGAATGGATTGAGAGACATGCAGGTGAGGGGGACCTGGGGATATTGCTGCCCAAGAAGCTCACCATGGCCCAGCCATGGGCACTCACAGCCCAGAAAGCCAAACATGTCCTGGGCTGCATCCAAGCAGCGTGGCCAGCAGGGCCAGGGAGGGGATTCTGCCCCTCTGCTCTGCTCTGCTGAGACCCCACCTGCAGGGCTGCTTCAGCTCTGGGGTCACCAAAATAAGAAGGATATGGACCAGCTTGATTTGGTCCAAAGGAATGTCACAAAGATGATCAGAGGGCTGGAGGACCTCCCCAGTGAAGAAAGGCTAAAAGTGTTGGGTTTGTTCAGCCTGAAGAGGAGAAGGCTGTGGGAAGACCTTATAGCATTTTCCAGGACATAAAGGAAGCTACAAGAGAGTTGAAGAGGGACTTTTTACAAGGGCGTGTAGTGACAGGACAAGGGGAAATGGCTTTAAAATGAGAGTAGATTCAGATTGTATATTAGGAAGAAATTCTTTACAGAGAGGATGGTTAGGAAGTGGAACAGGTTGCCCAGAGATGTTGCTGCCCCATTCCTGGGAGTGTTCAAGGCCAGGCTGGATGGAAATTTGAGCAACCAGGTCTAGTAAAATGTGTCCCTGCCTGTGGCAGAGGGTTTTGCACTGGATGTAAAGTCTCCTCCAATGCAAACCTTACTATGATTCTAGGCTTCCATGGTTATTAAACAGATGAGCTTGCAGGAAAAATTGCAGTCAAAGCACTGGGGGATATTACACTGAACAGAATTTTGTTGTTGGAATCTGATGTATCTGAACCTTTCAGTCATATTTTCTTAGACCTTTCCATGTAGGCACTACATGCATTATTATTAGGTAGAGCACTACTTACTGTAATGACAGTTTTCTGGGTTGTCACCTGTATACACACACAGAGCTCTGTCACAATCAGAGAAGCCAATGTAGTCTCTAGAAATTTATAAAGAATTAAGATCAAGTATATGATTCTTGAGATAGAGGTGGGAGAAAAACGTGCTGAGAACAATGGGAACAAAGCCAGTACCTCATCTTGGCTTTTTTCTGCCCTGCTCAGATGAAATACAAATGGAAAAATCTGCAAGTAGTAGGTGAGACCAATACTGGAAGGCATGTTCAGCTTAGTTGTATTTTATTTCTAGGATGATAACTATAACAATTTAGAAACCTTTCTTCTTGGGAAAAAGTAGAACAGAAGAGACTCTTGTCAGAAAGAAGAAACTATGAACTTTTGGGTGCAGGCACCTAAATACAAAACTTGCGCTCATAATCAGGCTCGAACATTTGGGCTGCCTCTCCTCTGCCATGGAAGTTAACAAGCTTATAGCATAAAGAACCAGCTTCAGCAGATTATCTGTTTAAAAGGTTGGAAATTAATAACTTAAATGGTAACACCATGATGTCAGGACTTACCAAAATACCATAAATTACTGGGACCATTTCACTGCAGTTGCAGAATCATTAATGGCACATTTTACTCAACAAAAAACAGGTGAACAAAAATTATTATCCCTGGCTTCTGAAGGAAAAGCCTAAATGATCACTTTTTCAACCATCTCTACTCTGATAGTTTGAGAATGGGCTCAAAAAATTCAATAGAGGCAGATTTCTCAAAAATAATTGAGTGTATAGAAGCCTTGGGGGAAACTGAAAGTGTGCTATAGAAAAATTTGCAACTGGTTTCTCCACTAACAGCAGAGAAAGAGTGAACCTCAACCCCTACCTTCTTGGCTGTCTGGCCATGAGGTGTCATCATTTAGGTAACCTCAAACCACACAGAGCCCTTTTGATAGTAGAAGGAGTGAAGTATGTGTTTCAGGAATGTTGAGAGAAGCTGAAAGATGTGCTAGGTAAAAAGTAAAGAAAGTTAATATTGTTAATACATTGCAGAAGTATAGGGCACAAGTCCATACAAAACCAGGCTAATTTCCTTGTTATATTGAATGTCTTTAAAATGGAAAATAATAGGTATCAGAAGCAAAATAACAGTCATCAGATGGTGCTCCAGTTGTAAGGCACTATATTTAACGTGGAATGTCTGAAGCTTTTAGACTTCACCAACCCAGGTTTTTCTCACATTGTTATGTGTGAGCAGAAGTTACTATTTCACAATATACTGCCAAGTGCTAACCTTTCTTGGAGTAGAAAAAGCAGTTTTGGGGAAGAAAAATTCTACTGAAAGCTGGTCATGTGTCTTTTAAAAAAAAATCATGCATGTTTCATTACACTTACCCAGCTGAGGGGCACAGTTAACTTTGAATATAGGTGATCAAATGCAAGATACCTCTCATGGCAATGGTGTTCCCTTTCCTTCAGAGGAGTGGGTGCTACAGACCCCATCTCCCAGATCTTTAGAGAAACAACCCAGCTACAGCCTCTAGTCACGCTGTCTGCCCTTGCTCTGAAGGGAGCCTGGCAGCCTAAACACACTCTGAAAAAAAATCTGAACAGCCTGTTAGGTTTATAATTGAGAAGGGAAGGTTGGAGGCTTAAGCTACTGTCTCTCAAAAAATGTCACATGCTCCCCCTCTTTCTTGTGGAGTGAATAACTTTAATTGTCAAGAATTCTGTGTAAGATTTGAACATTCTGACATTATTTTCTGTAAATTTTCCAGGGCTTTAATATGGTTTGACCATTTCCAACACACAGACAAGTAAGTGGGCTACTTTGCTGAGGTACCAGATCTGTGGCTAACACTTAATACTGCTGGCTGGGGAACCTGGCAGCAAAGAGCTGCACAGATCTAGATGATCTTTGTTTTTGCCAGTTTTATGATGCTCTGCTCTTGTCATGAAATATCCAATTGCTTTTACTCATGCTTGTAAGATTTACTTTTCAGATACCTCTTGCCTGAGTTGGGTTAAGTGGTCCAGCACATGGATTTGGATTTGAAGGAAGCTTGGATATGAGTTTTGAAACTAACCCCAAGCTATGTCTTAAGAGTGACAAGTGGGAACCGGGCATTGAGATTCAGTGACATTTATCAAAGCTAGACAAATATATGTTCTCCTTTATGTCAGGATTAAATACCAATGGTTTTCATAATTTTTAAGGAGATGGCTTTCAGAACAGAAATGGTGATGTCAGTGCTCTGTTGAGATGTGAGGAAACTCAGCACTACATCTTGTACTCAAATCTGACCTTTGAAAATATTGTTTTAATTTGAAAGTGTGTCCATGCAGTATATTCACCTATCTCCATTGATTATTCCAGCCTTTTACATTCACTTTCATAGCATGAGCTACAAAAGAGCTCTAAGTCTTCTGTATTTCTGCAAGAGAAAACTGTCTGTCCTACCAATTTTAGAAAGTGCTCTCCCATCTGGCTCTTCAGCCAGAACACCTGAAAATTCAAATTCCCTTAGTGTCTTTGCTGCAAATCCTACCCTCTCACTTACCAGCTCTGCTCTGGAAAACTCAGGCATGGATACCAGTTACAAAATAAGAAATAATCTTGCCTAACTTCAGTCTGTCAAGGCAGGCAGTACCTGCTAGAAGCTTCCACCATGCCCGACAGTGACAATCTCTGATGGCTCTGAAGATGGACATGCTGCTGGCACAATTAGAGAGGCTGGTAACACCTCTGTGATGACACATTTAAGAAGAAAAGCAAACCAGCACGTGCGCGGTTTTTTCCAGCGGTGGCGATGAGCCGTAGCCGCCGCCATCTCGACGTGGCCCACGGCGGGCCTTGCCTGCCTGGCCACCCCCAGCCAGCCACGCCGTGGGCAGAAGGACAGAGGGCGTGGTGGCTTTCCCTTCCCAGACCCCTCCTGAGGGAGACGTTAAACAGCGCCAGCGCCGTGGCAGCTGCCACCGCCCGTGCCATGGTGGGGGGGTCACCTGGCCGGCAGCGGAAACACAACGAGCGGAACCCAGACCTCAGCCTCTCAGCACTGTGGGATCCCGCAGGAATCTCTGGTTTGGTAGCACTTGTTGCCGACTGTACCTACACAGAGCAGTTTTTCTTCTAATCAGAGAAGAGGAGGAAGTGAGGACACGTGAGAGAAAACAACACGGTGGCATCAAGGTCGGTGATGCCTTGAGGGGAAGGAGGTGCTCCAAGTGTCAGATGTGAGATGAGGACTGTGGTGAAACAAACTGTCCCCCTGTAACGCATGAAGTCCATGGGAGATGCAGAGATTCCCTCGCAGCCCATGGAAAAAGGGCTCCCACTGGAGTGGGTGGATGCTGGAAGGGGCTGTGATCCATGGGAGACCCGAATAGAGAGGGAGGGCCCCACTTCCAGAGACAGAGAGAGAGGGCCCTTGCTTCCAACGAGAGCAGCCTGTCCTTAGAGGACTGCAGCCTGCGGACGAGTGACCCACGCCACAGCAGTTCTGGTAAGACTGTTTGCCCGTGGGAGGGATCCCACGGCAAGGCAGAGAAAAGGCTCCTCTCCCTGAGCGAACAGAAAATCTCAGGTGATGAACTGACCAGAACCCCCACGCCCTGTCTTCCTGCACTGTCAGTGGGAAGGAGGGAGGGGCTGAGAAGGAAAAAAGGTGTTTTAAAGGCTTATTTTACTTCTTGTTATCCTCCTCTGACTCTGTTAATAATAAATTTATCTTATACCTTAAAATTTGAACCTGGTTTGCCCTTAGAGTATTTTTCTCCCAGTCCTTATCTCAGCTCATGAGCCCTTTGTTAATTTTTTTTTCCCCTCTCCTCTGCCCAACTGTAAAAGACTTTTGTGGCTGTCTGGTGTTTGGCCAATATCAAACCATGACACTAATTCTGAATAGCAGCACTTACCAATTGTCAACAGAAAAGCCCTCATGTCTTGCTCATAGGCATTCTTTGTATCCTTAGAAAATGCAGTGTCTCTGATCCTTTAAATAAGAAATGACCTAATTCCTTTTAATGGGGTCATTAAGAACTCTGATGTTCTAGGTATAAATTCTGGTTACTACTGTGCATCTTAATTTACTATTCACATGTGAATCCCTTTGGGTTCCCAAATACTATCCAGCATCTGCAATTGACTCCTGAAATTATTCCCACAGGTCTGACTTTGCAAAGGACATTGCAGTTTACACCTGAGTTCCCACATTAAAGACAAAACACTCAATAAACCTTGAACAACTAGCAATTGGAAGCTAAGTTAGTCTCACCAAATCCCTGTTGACTTGGGTTTTGTTACCTGATACCTGACCACAAATGGGTCATGTGAGGTGTGCAGAATGAGTATTGAGGTCACATGCTAATGAGGATGAACTAGTGGGAACTGGCTGAAAAACACCCTTGTGCAGACAGTGCCTTGACAAACACAATTTGTTGCGACTCAGTGCACAACATCTGAAACACTACAGGTGTTGCAATTCCAGCTACCAGCTGGGACATGAAATATCAGGTGAGATTGGTGAGAGAAGGAGAGATGGGTTTCAAGAAACTTCTCATCCTTCTCCCTGTCCTTCTCTTCTCTCTGCAAATGCAACTTAGCAACAAAACAGCTCTTTTCATTTTAATTAAGGTCCTGGCCATGATGGTATTCCAAGAACAGAAGTTTGGTTCTTGTTGGTTTTCTTTTCCCCTGCAGATTCAAAAGGAGCATAACCAGGTTTATAATTTCTTTTATTACAGCAAAGCAAAACATTTATAACAATTCTAATTCTGCCCTGTATTTTGTCATTCTCTTATCAAAGCATGGATCTCTGAAAAAACAACATAGAATTTACAGATGTTCCAGCCAATGACACAAACACTTTAAGAGTGATAGTAACAATGCTTGCAGTTGAAAAACACTGTTGAGCAAGAGTCTCATTTAAGGTTATTGTTCTTTGATGAAAAGTGTTCTTCATTATGTCAAGTAGGAAAAAATTTTATGTGCAACTGTATCAGAACTGCTATCCTACTTTTACTTCTTTGATCAGGAGCTTTCAAAAATTAATTAACATTTAAGTGTCAAGTTAAAAAACAATAATTATAAACAACGCATAATTTCAATACTTCACCCATGTTGCATCAATCCCTTTACCTCCCGCTGTTATGCTTGTCATGATAAAAGGACAACATAAGAAGGGCTGTGGTGTCTCAAAAGGAGGGTGCATGCAGCCAGCAGCCCACCTCCACTACTAGCAGTTGTCCAGGAAAGAATAAGAACAATACAAGCATATCCCGCTGCCATGTCTCCAAGACTCTCCCATCCTTCACTTATTTTCAGATGTGATTTGCTGAGTAACTTTCTGTCTTCTCAACATTAATACCATCTTCCTCTGATGGAACACAAAGGGTTTTTTATTCAGTTTCCTTTGGGAAGCAGCTTTACACAGCAAAGGCCTACTGATCAAAAATACCTCCTTTCATATGTTTTAAATGTGCTTCCTTTGATAGTCTGTGGTTTTTGTACTGAAATAATTTTGTACTTTTCCAAGGGAGTCTGCATAATGGGTCTACTTGAGATTTTCCATTGAAGAGCCCTCTGCTTTGCACTGACACCTACAAGGGTGTTGATAACACATCAGCATTTTGGCCTCTGCTGAACAGTACTGGCACAGCATCAATGCTGTCTCTCCAAAATTCTGTTTGCTGTAGGAGTGGGCAGGATCCTGGGAGGGTCCATAACCAGGACAGCTGACCCAAACTGACCAAAGGGATATTCCATTCCGTTGGACATCAGCTCAGATAGAAAAGCTAAGTAAAGGAGGAGGAAGAGGGAGGCAAGGAGGTTGTTTGCCTTCTATGGCTTGTTGAAGCCCTGCTTCCCAGGAAGTGGCCAGACATGGCTTCTCATGCTGATGGGAAGTAGAGAATGCTTTTTTTCCTCTTTGCTTGTCTGTTTTAGTAAATTGCCTTATGTCAACCTACAAGTTGTTTTCCATCTTATTTTCTCTCTCCTGTCCAGCTGAGAAGGGGGAGTGATAGGGCAGCTTGGTGGGAACCTGGCTTTCAGCCAAAGCCAACCCACCACAGTCTAATAACATGTCTTTTAAGGGTCTGACACAACATTTCCTGGTTCTTGTACTAGATCTTGTACCCCTTTTATAAAGACTTTCACACCATTAGTGTATGCCCCAGCTGGTGCCCCCTTACACGAGCTATACCTGGAACTAAAACTAACACCAGGGCAGCAGAAGGTAATACTAACCCAAAAATTCTATCTTTAGAATAGAATTTCAGCCCTTCCAGATACTGATAGGTTTCAGAGAGAGGTCATGGTTTGTCTGTTCATGCCCCTAGGTCCCACTCTGACCACAGGCAAGATTGCAGTACACTGGCATCATCCTCCCCTGACACCAAAAACCTGCACACATCCAGTAAGTAGAGGTCTGCCCTTAGGCAGATTAACTCACTAGGTTCAATCTTAAACACTCTCGTCAGATGCCAGAGGTGACTTTTATTTCAGCACCTAATCACTATAAAGAGAAATACAGCCCTATAGCAAGTAAAACACCAAGATTCTTTTATTCTTTAAACCCCAGGAATGAGCCTCTGTAATGAAATTCAAAGGTAAAATGACAAACAGAAATGAAAATACTACATCTCCAGATGGCAGTAAAGTTCATTCAATTTGAGCACCTTAGGCACATAAATGAAAAAGCAAAGATGGATATATCAAAAGATCACTTCAATTCTCTCTTTACCTCAGAAAGGCTATTCATTAAAAAGTGAAACAACACATCTTCAAGAGCAGAAATAACAAAATAGTGCCAAGCATGACAAGCATGAGCCAAGTGAGGGATAAATGGAAGAGAATTATGCCAAAAGATCTACTTTTGGCATAATTAGACTTTATGTCCAATTTTCAAAAAGATTATTGGAAGAACACTCACAGAAGCATTGCAGCAAGTCTTTGGCTGTGCTGAGTGGTAGTGGCCACTGACTTCTGCGTACCCGTAGTCTTTTGCTCCTTACATTTTTACCTATCTATGCTTGGTAGCATAGGTAACACTTTATCTGTAATGCAGGAGCACAAAGCTGGCTTTCTCCACTGTGCCAGGTGCTGTTTACACAGACACATGCAGTCCCACCTCTACAGACCTTCAAATACAAACACCAGAGGTCACAATAGAAACAGGAACAGCCAAGACAGACAAAGTCAGTAGGCAGTATGTGAAATATGCAAGGATTGAAGCACTGAACTGCTTGTGGGAGCACCAAGTTCTGGTAACTGATATGAACAGAAAGTTATTGTGTGGTACTGAAAAAAGAGAAGGAGAAAACAATTTATAGATAATCAACCCTAGGGCCATAGGTCCAGGGAGCTCTGGAAAGACCTGTCACTTATAGTGGAGTTCCATTACACAATTCTGCTTGACAAGCTGGTAGGGGTCCAGCTTCCCAGACAGAAAACAGCAAGGGAAAACAGAATTATTCTTCTTCTGGGCCGAGTGTGGATGCAGCTTCTCACATGGTGGCACAATCCAGCTGAACAAACACATCAGTCCCAGGTAGGGACTGAAGTTGTCCTGACATCCTTGGAAGAACCACTACTCTTGCAGACTCAAGGGAACCCCGTTGGGCTCCAGGAGCACTGGAGGGCTGCTGGGCATCACTGAACCACCACAACTACACTCACAGGCATCATGCAGCTCCAGCCCATCTGCCAGCAGTGCCACTGCCAGCTCAGGGAGCCTCCCTCCTCCCAGAGCTCAGAGCCTGGGCTAGGCTATGCCTCACTGCTGTGGGTGCTCTGCCTGCCTTGGTGCAGACCCTCAGCTGGGAAGAAAAGGCGTAACTGAGCACTCACAGTGCCTTGTTCCAGTCTGCAGTCAGCAGCACAGAGTCATAAGCACTGCAGTGTTCCTCCTATCCCAGGTAGGAAAAGAGAGGCTCCAGTCCCTGTACTCAGAAACAGGCTTATCCTTGTTGAAAAGGCCAAAGACAAAAGAGCACCTAAGGACTAACAAGGAGTCACCTGTCTGCTGGCCACCCAAGACAGCAAATGATATAACTTTTTCTCTTAGAAGCCAGTAGAAATCTATTGTCTGAGGTGCCCCGTGAAATGAGCGCTTTGTATGTTACTGGCTGAAGTAAAGTTGGCTGTGCACACTGCATTGCTGAGGGGTTGGGCAATCTGAATAATCTGCTGCGTTAATCAGAATCAAGGTCATGACAGCACATGGTTTGACAACTAATCCGTGGTTCATCCTACCGCTGCTGTTCTGCAGCAGCTGAACAGACAACCTAGACAAGAGTTTGCTAACTGCCCACCAGCAATCGTTGAGTGATAACACATGCAGTTCTCCACATTTATGCAGATATTCAGGTTTATCTGACAGTTTTATGCCTAGGAGCTCAATACACAGTAATTAAAACTAAAAATGTTTTGAAAGTCAAAACTAATGGCTATATAATTAGAATGCTGTAAAAAGCAATGGTTTCAAAAACTACAGATCTATAGGTAAATCAGAATGTTGCAACAGAGAATAATTTAATACAAGACTGTTAATGTAAAGAAGCTCTTAAATACAGGCTCAGATTCTGATTGGGAGAAGAGTAATCTTCAGAACTATACAGCCAAGGGAAACTGTGAGAGATTAAAGAGGAAAAAAAAAAATCTTCTTTCTAAGGAAGGAGTGAAAGAAAACACTAACCAAGGTCTTAGATTCACACCCAAGCCATGCAGCTCTGTGATACGTCTATGCAGGCACAACACGAAGTTAGTTATCTTTGATGAGGCTCTTGGACCCAGAGATGAAATAACTCACTTGGTCCCACATCCTGTTACACACATGATACTGATCCAAATGTCAGGGATCATGCCTAAAGGTATTGAAGAGGATGCTGCCATACAATTTTACTCTGCCTTTCTCCAAGACAAATCAAGGAGTTGTTGACGGCATATGTGAATCCTAAGGAAAAAACCCACCCAGCAATGCTAGACTGTGCCTAGTTTGTGCTGTGTGGTGTTTTTTCTGATATACCTCATGATGATGAAGTAACACTGTTCAGTAGTGGTGACAGTCATGGGATACCTTTTAAATAATAATATGAACAATGGATTTGGACAATACTCACGATTCTTCCTGGTACTCTGAAGGACAAAAATTGTTCTACTTCACTCCTCAGCAACACATCCCCCTAAATGCTGGATCTGCAACTGAAACATCTGCAAGGTTTACATGTGGGCTCAAACCTGCCATTGGTTTTGTATATTGAAATATCGTGTAATGGCTAAGATGAGTGTGGAAAAGACTAGAAGACAAGAAAGCCTCTTACTGCATCTTGATTTTGCCATGAAGACTTAAATGCTATATATACAAACCAGCAGGTTCTAACCTCTAGGAAGAGGAATGAACATTGTTGGTCACCATATCTGTGAAAAATTTCAGACACACATAATACACATACACTGTGTTTTTAAAAAAAAGTCTCTGCCAAATATCTGCTGTCTTTAATTTCAAAGGAAAACTGCGTGAAGTGCATGAGATCTTTACCACTAAGAATGAATGCCACTAAATCACCTGTAGCAAATTGAGAGAGTCATTGTTTAAACAGCTATTCAAATAACTTCAAGATTAAATTTCAAATGGAGCAGTATTAAAATACAAGACCCCCACTGGCGCAATGTTCTTCCAGAAATGCCTCTTCCCATTCTATTTAGCAAAATTTCTTAAAAAAAAAAAAAGAAACCAAAAAATAAACATCCTAGGTTTTAATTCTCTAGGTAGGTATTACACACATCCCAGAAAGAGAGAGAGATTGCCATTTTAGGTGTATAAAGTCAATAATGGGCTGATAATTCACTTGGTATAGAAAAATGTATATTTATAAGCAACCCAAATGACTGAAAAGAAAAGTGTTGAGTAGCAAAGTATGTGAAATGGGCATAATGATAAGAGAAATGAAATTCCTCCTCCTACAATGAAAATAATAATAATAAAGGCTTTTTGTTAATGGATGGGTGATTGCTGCTATGTTGCCATGGAAGATTTTCCTTTAACCTGGCAAGATAAATGGAAAAAAATCGTTCCATGAATCTGCCATCTGACTTTTCTTAAGTGCAGCTTTCAAAGCATTTTAAATACATTTAAGAGTCTGACTCTAAATGCAAAGAGATTTCCAGGATAGATTCCAAAAAATCCTGTCAGAAGGAGTAGCCATTTCTATGCAGTAAACAGCCCTGAGGCTAAAGTAACAACAAACTAGAAGACAAACCCCAGAGCAGATTGTTTGCCAAAGAATTCACTTGCAGGTATGTGATGTCCTAGTTGTATCAGTGAGAGTAAGGGGATTTTAAAAAGTCTGGAGCATCTGCAAATCTCATTGGAGCTGACAAAGATAGTGGGTGTCTAGCATTTCTGAAAACTGGGTCATTTCTACTTAACCATAATGACTGTGGAAGGTTTACTCTAATTCACTACAGGACACATTGAACCCTGGAACTTGTGCCTATTACAGATTGATCTGCACATTCATAGTAGATAAATTTCATTACATATCTGTGACACAGAGTTTGATCTTAAACCTTAGCTTAGAGCTTGAAATCACTTCCTTTGAACTCATACAGACAGAGTAACTTCTTGGACCAGTCCTGGTCTACTGAGAAGCATTAACTGTGCTGCTTCTTCCTTTGACCTCATACTAACCCAGAGGCTGAGACTGTGCACATCTAGAGTGTCAAATTAGACACAAGACTTCCTTGTGTGGAAGATTTTCCTCCTGGGCAACAGACAGAAAGCAGAGGTTTCTGCAATTTCCAGGATCTTTTATTTCCTTTTCCTTTTCCTTTTCCTTTTCCTTTTCCTTTTCCTTTTCCTTTTCCTTTTCCTTTTCCTTTTCCTTTTCCTTTTCCTTTTCCTTTTCCTTTTCCTTTTCCTTTTCCTTTTCCTTTTCCTTTTCCTTTTCCTTTTCCTTTTCCTTTTCCTTCCCCTTCCCCTTCCCCTTCCCCTTCCCCTTCCCCTTCCCCTTCCCCTTCCCCTTCCCTTTCCCTTTCCCTTTCCCTTTCCCTTTCCCTTTCCCTTTCCCTTTCCCTTTCCCTTTCCCTTTCCCTTTCCCTTTCCCTTTTCCCTTTCCCTTTTCCCTTTCCCTTTTTCCTTTTCCTTTCTCCTTTTCCTTTCCTTTTCCTTTCCTTTTCCTTTCCTTTTCTCACCTTGTCTTGACTTTGCCTTGCCTTGCTCCACTGCATTTTGGTTTTCTTCTGCAAACATCATACATAACACCCCTGAGGTTACTGTTAGGGTGGGTAGGCAGGTTTCTTCTGTCTGCATCTCAGATGCAGCAGAAAATAGTGACTGGACTTCTGGTAGCTCCATGGACTTAGCAGGGAAGGGTAAGTGCTGATGCTGGCTCAATAAGAGGGACCTTCAAAAGTTCAAGAGAAAGTTTCCCTACCAGTGAGTTACTAAAGAGTCTTTTTTAATGTTTTTCTATTTTCTCCTTGGAAACCAAGAGGGGAAACTTCAGGAGAGGTATTTACTATGTCTGTAACTCCCAGTGGTGGCTGAGTCCTACAGAGCAAGATGGGTCTCTCCAGGAGGCTGGTTCTGACAAGGCACAGCAGTGCTTCAGATGGTCCTGGTCTAATTCTGGCTGTCACACAGGTGAAAACAGGTGACTGAGCAAAGGCAGAGCCATCACCAGCACACAGGAGGCAGCAGGGACCAAAGCCTGACAGTACATAAAGGGCTCTGAAGCACTTTGAATGGGGACACTACATAGCCCAAGGCTTGTTACATTGGCTCCACTTATGCCTACTGCGTGCCACAGAATGATCTTTAGTTCCTGAGCCACATCTAGTCGTAAGTATGCAAATATTTGTGAGGGGGGAATGTTTGCAAAATGCACTCTACGGTTGCCATATGTTATTGAAAGAATTAAAACTGAGGTGGCATGGGTGGGGGGAAGTTAATTAAATTGTTAGTAAATAGCGACTAATGTTTGCATTATAGTCATTTAAACTTAGTACTTATGAGTCTTTTGTACCTCCTGCATCTGTTCTGATTTTCTCTAGTTCATTGTAAATGTATACAACACTCTCAGATAAGGCAGTTTTTTCATCTTTGACAGGAAGACATTAAAAAGATAGTTGGTATTTTAGAGTGTCATTTTGTTCTTACTAACATAAAATAAAAACTGGTTTGCTGCATGGAGTTTTCAGGTCTTGCCAGTATTAAAGTAAGGATTCTGCATACAGACTGCTGCAACTTTTCAAGTATCTTCCATTTCACAGTCGGTAGTCACGGACCACATTTTGGGGTTTGGGGTGCAGGGGAGGGCTGTGTTGCAACTGCACATGCAAGCTTCATTTTGCAACAATGCATTTATGCATAGTACTGATAACTGAGAGAGAAAAACATGAGTGTCTTTGTAGCAGAGAACTTAAAACATCCTGCCAGAGTGATGGCAGAAAGACAGACAGGCAAGAGCAATGAGACACTAGACAGCCTAAAGAAGCAATGCCAGGGGGCCTGGCAATTTATTCCAGTTCTTTATTTTTATGTGTTTTCTAGAACGTAACTTGTTTGGTCACCAAAAAAAAAACAACCCAAAGATGGCTTAACATTACCCTGCAAAGAACTTCTTCAGAACTTTGCATGCAAGTTAGTCAGGAGAAATCGGCCTTTGCCTTTTTATGAAGAATTAAAACAAGAAGGGGTGTCTAAAAACATTTTTCTGTCATTCAAAAAATAAAGAGAAGGGGAAGATACAACTAAATAGTTGTATCTTCTAGAGTAAGATACAACTAAATAGTTGCCCTTCAAATCATAAACCCTTGAAATAAACCCATTTTTGCTTTCCACTCTGGCAACTGTGAAGCAGAGTTTGGCCAAAGATGACGTGTGAGAGGAGGGAGGAGGACCTGAGAAGGTACTTCAGGATACCTGACACAGAGGTGTAAAAGAGTGACTAGGGAATAACCTCCAGGGAATGAAGTTTTCCCTGCTCTATGATACGGAGTGGAGAGAGAAAATAGGACACAACTCCCAGCAGCCCATTCTCGGTGGCTCTGGAGGACAGTGGTGGTGACCCACAGATGGCCGTAGAGGGTACCATCAAACCAGCCCCATGCATGTGCCTGCCAGGGGGCTTCCAGTGGGCTCCCTGCAGCTGCTGCCTTGAGGTATGGCCAGACCCACTGCCCACACTTTCATTTGAGAGGGGAACATGGGTTTGGACCAAAGAACTAGCCATTACACTATTATTGCAATATTCAGCTCAGATGATACCTTATGGTAAGTATAATCTGAGTGCTCATCTTCAGAAATCAGGCCTCTGGGATTTTTCAGATTGAGCAAGAAAGAAATACAAGCCACTTCAGAATCACTGCAAAAGTCCTGGTCAGGCACTTCAAAATGCTAACTGTTAATTCTCATTTGTAACTCTTCCATTAAATCAGAAATCTTGAAGATTTTTACTTTGCTAGTTAAAAACAGTGTGATAGGAAAAAAATTTGTTTGTGTCTAGAAATCATGTGAGCTTTTACACCTGCATGCAAAACAATATAAATATATTTTGCTACTACGTTGAACTACCTAGACACTTCTATTAAAAGTGGCATTCAAATAGCTATCTCTTGTGTGCCATAGATTAGTCATACTTTTTCCCAAGGAAGATTATAAATAGTGTTTAGGAGGGAAACGGAGAGTATTTTGCAAATGAGTCCAGATGGAAAACTAACAGATGGCCTAGTGCTGTATTTTGTATGCTCAGTTCTATATTTAAATAAAAAATTTTCATAATTAAGATGAAGGTCTGTAACAACACTAGCTACTTTTCCTGTGGCAGCATCATACATCATGGATCACAGATATGAACTGCAGGCTTTTCATTAAATAGCGGTTAAATGTATATACAAATCTTGCTTCTCAATTTATTTAAAACAGAGGGGAATAAAATGTAATTCACAGAAACTAAAGAATAAGAAAAATAAAAACCTTTCATACAAACATATGTCATATAGTAAAGACATTTACCACCATCTGATCTTTTTTCTCCTGCAAACTGAATGACCCACCACCTTACTTGGAAGGGAAAGGAGAAGGATCATATTTGTTACAGGTCTTCAGCCAAGAACCGTAACACCAGTAGGATTTTCCTATTTCATTACCTGAAATAAATGGGGTTCTTGAGTTTCAGTAATTAGAAGATCTGGAGAAGATAAACTGTGGCCCCACACGTGTATTGTAATCTGAGAGCCGAATCCAGAGGACTGCCTCACACGTTAGTACCTTTTCTAAAGTGGGATGTGTATGTGTGTAGATGTTACTAAAGCTTGGGCTGTGCCTCGCCCACAGTGCAGCAGGGCAGGGGACACAGCACCAGAGAAGGGCTCCTTTCCCAGCATGCAGCCCCAGCCAGTGCTCGACCACCCGCAGCGCTGATGCAGCCTGACAGACAGGCAATTGCATTTACACCAAAGAGCCTCTCCACATCTTCAGCATCTTTTTCATGCCACCTGCAAGGAGGCAAGAGGTGCTCATTTCTCTGTGGTCTGCAAGAAGGGTCTGTTGAAGTCAGTGGCAAGTTAAACTCAGAGTTCAGGAGGAGAAAAAATGGCTTAAAAGGACTTCCATCTTTCTGCTGTGCTCCCTCAGTTGTCTCAGTCCAAAAGCCAGCTGTAACGCTGTGGCAAGAGGGACTGCCTCTGTACAAGACAGAAATGCTACACAAATCTACCTGCCAGGAAATCTTTAGAACCAGCAGGGTTCAATAAAGATGACTCTACCAGGAGACATCAGGCTGCAAGTCAGCAACTCAGTGGGCTTACAAATCATTCACAGTGGTAGAAAATATGTGCTTTGTTATCAAATAGTTTCTTCTATTGCTCTCACAGTCATAACATTGAAGTGCCTTACCATAGCACATTAAATACCGTGACTCATAACTATCATCTGCCTCATTTTCCAGCTTATCCTCCACCCACAGAGGGAATTTGATGTACAGCAGGGTGTCTTGTTTTGGTAGGGTAAATACTATTTTTTTCACATGTTTCTGTTTATACATTAACAAAGGAGAGCCTGAAGCTGATGCTCTGAGTTGGAGTAAAGCAAGGGATGTTTGTGGCAGGCATTTTCTTCTGTGGGAGGACAAGGAGTACAGGTACAGGTTAGCTCCAGGGATAGCAAGCTTGCCCTTTTTGAGAACAAGGCCTTTTTCAGGCAAAGATACCAAGTTTAGAAACTTTATTCTTGATAAACCATTCTGTAAACAGACAGTTCTAAGGTGCTCATATTGCTATTTTTAAAACTAAGTAAGATGCTGATTCCTCCCTAGGGAGTGCTGCTATAATGCTGTCAGTCTCTGCTCTTCTGGAATTTGCTGTGTAGGTTTGACATTTCTGGAAGTCAATCTTAAAGTGAAGGCCCACTCATTAAATTCTTCCCCTTTTCCTCTTGTGTGCAGCTTGTGTGATCAGTAGCTGCAGAGACATCTGCTGGTTGATACAATTTTGATTATGTAATAATCATAAGGAAGACAGAAAATTTCTCAAATAATATTTAAATTCTTTCATAACTTTCTCAATCTCCTGAAATTTTTTGAATTCAGATTGGACTGATTGATGTAAGGGAGGAATAAAGAACTGGTAATCTGTTTCTGTTATGAGATTTAGTAAGCCTTTAGAGTTGCAGGAAATCTTGTTTGAAGGATGGCTCTCATTTTAGTGATTGAAATTTTGCATTAGCAATATCAGAGTTAGGTTTGTTTAAAATTTTATTATGAGTCCCACATTCTTCATGACATCCCCGAACACCTTACCTATGTACAAAATAGTGTTTTGGTTTTACTTCTCTATTGCAAGAGCAAATTCTTTGAAGATAAAGAATATTCTTTATCTGTTGTTGTACTATTTGGAAAAGGCATACTGCCATGAAGGTAGATACTACCTTCTATTAAATTATTTCCATGGCTTGCAGTGCTTTGTGTTTGTGTTTGGGAAGATGAATTTCCGTTCTTGCAATAAGGCACTACTCACACACTGTCCTGACTATCCCCTGCCCCCTCCACTGACATTGTCAGAGTTTAAACCAATTTCACCTTATTTCCAAAGTTATCACCTAATTTACATCATTCGGAAGATCTGGTAACTCAAGAAACTGAAGCACCAGCTTGAAAATACAGCAACATGCAATGTAATCTGGATTTCCAAGGCTGATAAATTTGACTGTAAATCAGTTCTGCACAGAGGTTTGCCTCTTCTGTGCTTAATTACACCTGTGCAAACATCTATTTGTTTATCATTGCCAAAAAACCTGTGTGAGCTATTTGCATTCCCAGAAACCACACTTCCATATTGAGCACTACTCTGAGAATGACATCTCAGCCATTAATTCAAATGTGACACACAAAAATAGTTAATATTCTCTTAGTTGAACTTAGCTGAATTTTCACCTCATAGTTCTAAAGAAACTATGTGGCTGTAAGTGTAGCAGACTTAAAAATCCAACTGCTTCTGAAGGATGAAAGAAAATTCATTTATTTTCACTTGAGTTTGCTTTGTAAATATTTACTGTTCTTTGCTATTTTATGAGTTCCAGAAACCTTTAAGATCCTGCTATGCACATTAGCCACTGACTTTATACCCACAAGGGGAAGACAATGGGACGGTTCCTCACGAACACTTCCTCATCTGGGAAAGTACACACAATATGGACAAGGGTGCAGCAGGGCTTTTATACAACCATTGTTGTTTGTTGTCATTTTAGAGAGATGGAGTTCATTTTCTCACAGGTGCCCTCACAGTGCTTGCTTTGCATTGGTACCCACAGATGTGTTGGTGGCACACCAGAGTTTTGGCAGCTGCTGAGCAGCTCTGCACAGCACCAGCGCTGTCTCTCCATCATTCCACCTTCCCACCAGCAGCCTGGGGTGGGCAGAGTCTTGGCAGAGGACATAACCAGGACAGCTGACCCAAAGTGCCAAAGGGTATTCCATACCATATGACCTCAGCTCAGACAGAAAAGCTAAGTAAAGGAGGAGGAAGGGAGAGAAATAACACTGGTTATTTACAGAGTTTGCCTTCCAGAGCAACTGTGACATGCTGCAGCCCTGCTTCACGGGAAGTGGTCCGCTATTGATGGGAAGTACAGAATAAAATCATTGTGTTTTTCCTTTGTTTGAGTAAGCACCATTTTACTTTTGCCTTAGTAAACTGTCTTACCTTGACCTGTCTTACCTGTGAGCTGCTTTCCATTTTATTTTGTCCCCCTTCCATGCCCAGCTGACAACGGCAGTGCTAGAGCAGTTTGGCGGGCACCTGGCGTCCGGCCCGGGTCGACTCCACGGTCACTTTTCAAGGAAAGCTTGTAAATGGAACACTGGAGTTCAGGGCTGTAACCTCTGCCCGTGGAAAAGCCCCAGAAGAGGCTCGAGAGGCTGTGGCTGCAGAGAAGCCCGAGGCAGGCACGGCAGAGCCCAGCTCCCATGTGCAGCCCTGCTGCTTCCCTGCTCTCCGCAGTGTGCTGCGCAGCGACGAACCCAGCTGGAGTGTGGGATTGGTGCTGTGACTTTGTTTCTCTGAGCTACAATCTTTGGATTCAGGGGATCTAATATGAGGGCACTCTGCTGAAGACCAACACATCACATTATAACTGATAGCAGAGAAAATGTAAAAATCTGGCACTAATAAGGCATACAAGGAATTTGTGATGGGACTTACAATGAACTTAGCTCTCACTAAACTGAAGAAGACAATATTATTGGCCGGATTAGATGAATTTCCTCTCCTGGAATAGGGTTTTCCCCCTGACCTAGACAATTCTCTGATTCTGTACAAGCACGAGGTATTTCAACACTTCTTCAGACATAGTGTACCAGTCCATTGCCCAAGTGACCTATCCAGGAGATGAGCTATGCCTGTCAGGCAAAGCCAACAGATTTATGTTTTCTTACCCCACTTTTTTGTGTAACTATATTGTCTTCAAGGTTGCAGAATCGTGGCTTTTCTGTGACTGCTGTTGTTAACAAAATTTCTCAATGCTTTTAATAGGACTCCATTTCAAAGGAAGCTGAGCAGTACCACTGCTAGGACCCAGACTTCAGGGGCATCTTCACTGCTGTCCGACATTTCTGAAACTTGTATGGTCCTGGACTAGCTCTCCAAGAGCAAGCTGAAGCAGAGGCTAATAGGCATGGGGATATCTGCACTGTGGGAATTTGGGCACTTCAGCCTTCACAGTAGGCTTCTGTGACAGAGATTTTTTCTCAAGTACTGCTCAGACCAGGAGCTAAATTTAGATGCGTACCATGTTACATGAAAAATAGCCTTTTGGGAAATGTGCTGGGACATTGCAAGCCCCCAGCACTGATTAACAGAGGGACAAATTACGAGTTAGTTGATTTTCCCCAGCTAAATTCAGAACTGGCTGTTTTAGGGCAGGTGTTCAAATACTCTCACAGAGACTCTCCTGCTGCCAACAGACCCTTCAGGTGGAAAACTGTTGGTATGACAAATGAATATGCAAAGAAAAGGCTGAGGACAGCTGCAGATTTTAGAGTAGTGACCCCAACACAATTGCACAGATGGAAGCAGCCACAGAGAGGCAGAGAACAGATATTGCAAGTTTAATCATGAGAGAGATGTAAGGCACAAGACCAGGTGAAGCACCTTCTTTTTAACCTTGGGATGTCCTTTCTCAAAGCATTTCTCAGCTGCTTCAGTTCACAAATTATGAAATAGTCATTTTCAGGCATGATCCTTTTCCTGGAATTCTTCAACAGAAAAAAATTCAGTTGCTACTAAAGCTGGAGTTGTGGCCTTTATCTGAAAAGAGGATGAAAATGAGGATAAGAGAGGAATTGTTTCATGACTTGAAACAAACTGCAGAGCTCTGAAGCAGGTGCTTCACTCCATTTCCTTTAAGCTCCCATGCCCTGACCAAGCCTCACTGTACATTTAAGATAATCATTAAGATAATTATGATTATGATGGTCACCGTGTTTTTTTGTGAGGAGAATTTTGTTTACACTCAGAGCCTGCTTGCTGGTTCTCTTCCCTAAAGAGATTGTTTGGTTCTGTTTTTCTTGAGCATGTCCAGGGGTATCTCCAATCATCAAATCATGAATGAGTGGTTCACTACCTTCTTAAAAGCACTTTGACTACTGACATGATGATGAGTAAAATACAAATGGATTGTTTCACAGTGCAATATATAAGACAGATGCTAGGAGAACCATGAGGTTACTGCCTTTTGTTAGTATACCTAAGAAAAAGTGTGATTATTTGCAACATCTGTTCTCTATTTAATGTGACATCCTTTAGCTAATGAGGGAGTTTCTGCTGTTTGTGAAAAGCAGAACAAGATTTTTTAAATAGTTTTTTTTTTAACTTCCTTTAAAGTATGGGTCTTATCTGGATAATTTTGTTTCAGTAACTGAAGTCAACTGCCTGTCTCCATCAGGAATTTATATGAGAATACATGATACTTTGATTTTTCAAGGTTAGGTAAGGTAAGGTGAAGGTTTCCTATCCTGACCTGTGGGGAGGGTTGTACTTTTGCAGTGGGCAGGACTGCCTGCAATCTTGGGGCTGACCTAAAACTCACCAGGGTTTGATACTCTTTATGCCTGCTGCAGCTGTCTCCAGTTCAATACACTGAAGTGTGCTGGAGTCACAGCCCACTGTAGCAAGCAGGTTTGAACATTCTCTCTCCTGCTGCACTGTTTTGGGAGTCTGCAAAACCAGGTAGAGGGAAAGACACACTTGGAAACAGCAAACTGTGTGACTGCTAAGTGATTGAGTGACTGTCAAGCTCTTTGGCTTTGCTTATGGACTGGAGGGCTGGAGTCTCTTCACAGTGGTCATGGTCAGTGCAGGGATGTGAGCAGAACTTGATGTACATGCCTGTTCTTTGCAGAAAGGTGAATGCTGCTTGGTGAGAGAGTTTATGCCTTAAAGTTTTGTGCTGTCCCTCGGACACTGTGGGCATTGTTTACAATGGAAACCCGGGGTCGTATCCTTAGCAAGCAAGTCACTAGTACCAGAGACTGAAATTGCCACAGCTGTGAGGATAAATGCTGGCTAAGTCCAGCATTTCTAAATGCTCTAGAATTATATGTCATGCAAAATTAAGCACAGGATAATTTATGCATCAAGCATTCCCCCTTGTTTAATAAGGATGCAGTGAATATCCAAGACAGTGCAGGGAGGATTTTATCACAGGCTATGCTACAAATGGAGCAAACTTCAGCAGAGGGACTGAGAGCTGTTTTCTTTCCTGGAGCTGAACAATAAAACAGTGGAAATGTGACAGGCATACTGCAGCCAGGAAATGAGGGTTCCAGAGGAAACTTCTTTTGTGGATGTACTTTACAAATCTTTTTCAGATTCTTAGAGCAGAACAGTCTCTCCTGTTGTGATGGGAGAAAATAAATTGCCTGAGTTAGATCCTGAAGTCCATTTTGCTTAGTGTTTGGGAATCTGCCTGAGGAAAGGCTAAGTAAAAATGGGCTATTAGGACAGCAGGATTTTAATCAAGTTTACATATGGTGATATTGAGGATCATCATAACTCTCTGAAAAAATTCTTGCCTACCTCGGTCTGGGACAGACAGCTAAATGAATGGCACTGGCACCAGAAGTCATGTCTTCTTTCCAAGGTCCTCAGGGAATGCATACACATTTTGTGAGAAAGTGCACTCCTGGGCTGCTGACTTAAGGCTCCATCCATAAAGAGCACCAGGCTCTCCCCAGAACTCAGCTGGCATGACTCAGGCTGCTCACTTGGCTGAGGCTGCTGTTGCCCCTCTGCCTCCAGTGCTATGCTCCGATGGGATGGCTTGCCGGGGTAGCCTCAGAGGGCAAATCCATGCCTGTTCTGTTAGCCCAATGCCCCTTCTCCTATTTGGTGGTGAGTTGGCTGGCTATTCAGAGTACTTAGACAAGGCAGTATTTCTGTGAAATAACACTGCTCTAAAGAGACCACATTTTACTCTTGCTTCCAGCCACACTTTCAGTATTGCGTTTGATGCACACAGCTCCACCACGTGCCTGAAGGAACCCCTGTCCTGACCTCCTTTGTAGTGCAAGGCTGTGGGGAACAGACACATAGCATGCTGAATAAAGTTCCTGACGGCTAACACCTTGGCAAGGTTACTGGACCGCCCAGTTTTCTGCAGTTGCAGAAATGCAAAGACTTGCACAGTTTGTTGTGGGTTTTTCTGGCTCTGCTTCTGCAATAGATGTGTAATTGAATCATATTCCTGGTGTATTAGATAATTACAGCTCTCTGCAATAAACGTGTCTTAAGGTTTTCCAGGTATCTGAGAGAGACATCTTAGATAATCTGTCCACAGACAGCTCTTAAATCAGGTCTGCAGAAATAGTTTTCTAAGTCCTGTGACATAGCAGGGTAGTGGAGTTCACAATAGGTAGAGACAAAATAGACAGGAGCAAGCTGTTACCGTGACTTTGTTAGGATATTTTCCTACAGTTTTTAAAATCTGCCATTTTTTGTTTTTCCTAGAATTGATCTTTCAGGCTGCAATTAAAAAATGGAGATGGTGTTTATTCCTGCCATGGGCAGCATTGCCTCTCTCTGGGGTGCTACTGGAGAGGAAGCTGGACACCAGCCCTGTGTTCTCTTGTTCCCACACAGTGTGTTATGAAGGAGCACAGCTGCCTGCAAAACACTATTATTACCATGCTGTAATCAACAAAGTAGTTTGAAGCTAGAAGAAAGCAGTCACCACTGGCTTCCTATTGTTCCTTGGGCCTTGTGCTTTGCCCGTGTGTTACTTTGTGATTCTGCAGCGTTTCATGACAAAATACACTAAACACCTTAATAAGGAGCAGCCAGGCCATCCCTTTCTGAAGGCTTTTATTTCTAGTCTTGCAGCAGAGGCCTCACAGTTATCAAAGGGTTGTTCTTCCCGCTGTCTGAAAGTTAGTGCACTGCAGCATCATTACAGTGTAGTCTGTATTTTAGGGCAGGAGATGCTGACAAGAACATCAGCTACAGGGAAGGCAATGAAAGGACAATATCCTGTTCAAAATTAGGCTTGTTTGTACAACACAAGGGAAAAAAGCATTTAAAACATAGTAAGCACAGCTGGTGTTAAATCACTCTGGTGTGTGTCTTTTTCTCTTTCTTGTGGTAACCCCTGTTTTTAGTGAGCCACAGTGCAGTCATGCTGTGCACTGCTCTGCCCTCTTCCTCGTGCAGACACACCTGGGCACCAAGCCCTCGCTGTGCAGAACAGAGACAGAGCTGACATCCTCCTTCTGCCTTCCCTCAGTGCTTTGACTTTCCTCGGGTGTGAGACTTTTCCCCTCTTTCCTTCCCTGTCTTCTTATACTGCCAGTGCTGAACCCTCTCTCAAGATCCCTAGGTTTCACCTTCCTCAGCTGATTGTTGCTTTTAACGTTATTTTCTATGTGTTGAAATTAACATTTTAACATTATTTTCTATGCACAGAAAGTGTTAAATTCTGTTTTTCTTGTTTTCAAGACTTTTGCCATTTTGTCTTCTTCCAAGGCTCACATAGCTCTTCTCTGCTCATCCCCCCTCTTTGTTCTCTTTCCACATTCTTACCGAAGAGGAGTGGCTCTGACCTTCTCTCCATTTCTCTGCATCACCACTTTTATTCCCTTCCTGGCATCAGCTCTAAAACATACCTACTGAAGCAAGTGTCTCAGTTTTTTAAAAATCTAGCCACCTATATAGAGAAATCCAACAAAGAGATGAAATCATCATGTTTTTCTCCTCTTCCTCCTCTTGTTTTTCCTGAGTTAGGTAAAAAACTGTTTATATAACATCCTGCCACAACTGAAAATGGCTTTTATTTTGAAGGAGAAAAATGCATGGATGCCTGTGCAACAGGCTGAGCCCAGAGATATGGCAGACAATCAAGTCCTTCAGGACAGAAAATGTTTGAGCCAATCTGATTGCAGATTTTGATTTCTGGTCCTTTTCTTTGTCTTTCTTTGTTTTGTTTTTTTTTATTTAGGGTTTTATATGTGTGTGTGTTGTTTTTTTGCGGGGGGCCTGTTTGATTTTGGTGTTGTGGAGGTTTTTTGTTGTGTTTTTGGGGAGCTGTTGTGGCTTTTTTTGGTTTGGGTTGGTTTGGTTTTCATGGGGCTTTTTTGTTTGCAGGTGTTTTATCTTTATTCCTAAGTAATAAAGAAATGCTGAAAATCTACGTTCATAGGGAAAGAAAAATGCTGATCACAACTACGTTAGCTCTCAAAAGAAAAGCAGCAATAGTGAAACAAAATTATTTTTTAACACTGTCTTTCCTCTGCATGAAGGAAAGATGGTCTTAAAAAATAATTTTTTAACACCATGTTTCCTCAGAAGATGTATAAATGGGGCACTGGGCATTGAAAGAGGCATTTCAAAATTGTTTTCCTCACTGCTTTATCACTTTGAAGCTGAACAAATTATAGTGAGCAAACTAGTCAGTGAGTTTGAAACAGTCTTTTCTTCAGTTTGTAAATGATGAATGCACTAGTTTACATTCTGACAGATTTTTTTATTTTTAAGGTTTTGAAATACACTTTGTAGCCGAATATAAATTCATTATTTGCCCACGAAAAATTTGCTTCAAATGCCTGTTGGTTGATTATCCCTTTCTAGTGGATTAGCAGCAAAAAATACAGGAAAATAATCCATTTTCTAACTCAGAAAGCAGGAAAGAATATCAAACCATTCAGAGAACTGCTAAATATCCAGGTATTAATAAATACAGCCACAAAAAGCCACTTCCAAAAAAATGTAGTCTGTGTAGAAAAGTGAATTTAACAGAATCACTGTGTAATTTAAGAACATGCTCAACAATAATTACGCCTTATTTTCTTTTTCACCCTGCTTTAGTTTACATGACATTCTCTCTCCTCTGATCTACTGCCCATCTCTGCTGGATCTCCCTTGTTTACTACAAAGCAAACTTTGCAGGATGGTGTTCTTGGACAGAACACAGAAAAAGTCTTCTTTGTATAATGAAAACACTGTGAGGGAGTAATTTATTGGATTGGCATGTTGATGTTTTTTGCTGCTTGAATGGCAGATTTACAGGCCTTTGCCACGTAGGTATTTACTGCTGAGATAGGGAGGAAACTGAATCATAAACATCTCAGTGACTTTGAATAAAAGCAAAAGAAGTGCTGAGGTCATTCTAGCAGCTTGTGTTTGCAGAGTGCAACAGAAGGTGTTCAGCACAAGACAAATACTTTCCTTGGCCAGCTGCCCTAGAATCTGCTCAATTAATGTTATTAACTATTATTTGTTTGTTATGAGGGAGATATTGAAAAACAGTGCCCTTCTCAGTAAGTTACTTTGTCTACAATTTATCCTTCGCAGAAAGATTCTTGTGATCACAATATTGAAAATATGTGGTGGCCGAAGTGTAATTGAGGTCTTGTCCCATTGCTTAGGCAAAAACATTACTGAGCATAACTCTCTTCTCGAGAGGCACAAAACTCCCCACATAAAGTTGCTTACCCACTCCAAATACAAGTTTGCAAGATGGGATTAGGAGGAAGTAACAAGAGGAGGGCCATCAGTGTCGGTAGCTGCTCTACACTTCATGCTTGTGTACCTTCTTGAGGCACACTGCCCTCAACAAGAGGTGTTTCCTGAGAGACCCTCAGCTGCACAGAAGGCAGAGCACAGCCCTTTCTCCCAGCAGTCTGAATGAGGAGAGCGGGGAAGGCTATGGGTTTTGATGTGGCATTAGCCCCACACAGTCACAGCTGCTTAGCATATGTTTTAAAATCTACAAGGAGCTAATACATCTACACGTAGGACTAGATATTTTGTCAGCAAACATAAATACCTCCAAACGCTACCCTCTGTTTCTACCAGGAAGATGACAATGTTCATGGATACATGTTACATTTTGATTCTCAAAGCCTACATAGTAGAACTCATTATTATCTTATGACAGCAGATATTACCACCAAAAGAAAAAAAAAAAAAAAACCAAAATTAAGGAATGTTAATTTTTGCTTGATTTTTTTCCTTGTGATGAAAATTACCCATATACAGCCATTTCAACTAGTGTTAGTACAAATACACAAATACTGACAAATACCTTGATAAATGCCCATGACTGAACCTTGTCTTAAACCATAAGGAGAATAGTGCTCCCTGCAAATAGAGGTCAGCAAGATGTTTTGGCTATCTTAAGAAATTGCTCAAGCTTCTATGTGTTAATTCAGAAGTCTGTGTACAGTATTTTTATTTTGTATTTACTGTCTGACCAAAGTTCACCTTCAGCCTTTATTTGGCCTGATGTAATCCTGATGTATTCCTAATAATTATAATTTCTACACATCCGGTAGATTTATTTTGCCATAACTTCACTGCAATAATGATGACTTATTAAATTTATCCAGAAGACTAAAATTTTATATACAAAATCCATTCTTCTAGAACCTAATCTTACACTGTTCTTGTTTGAAAGTTCTGTATCCCAGATTTTCCCACACTTGTACTAATATAAGAAAAGAAATACACCTTTTAAATACAGGATTTTTTTTACCTAATCCTGAAAGTATGTTTCTACTGTGTTCCTTTCCTCTCTGATGTTTCAGACATATCCTGCTCACACTGACTTCACCAGGACATGGCAGTGTTGTCCACATCACATCACCAGGGTAAGACCCACATGCCAGAAGCCAAGATTCCACAAAAGTGGTATTTTAAGGTTCCACACCTAATTTCAACTTTTAAATCCAGCACTTGTGGAGCCTTGACAACTGGTAAAGTCACTGCTGAAATGTGATCTGCAAAGTTCATGTCCTCTCTCGGTGTCTAACACTGGACATATGTGAACAGTCTCCTCAGACAGCCTCTGGAGTATCCTTGCAATAGCCCAAGTTCATCTCATCAGATGGCTTTCAAAGGTGGATTCAAGAATTTGCATAGCAGTCCAAGGAAAATACCACATTATTGTGGTAGGCAGGATTATGGTATCACACTACTCCTCTCCCACCTCTATGTCACCAAGGTAACCTAAGATGACAAAGCCATCCTGAAATCAGCAGCAGTTTTAACTGTGTAACTGTAGTGCCTTCTGTTCACTTTGGGAACTTTATTTAGTTTATTTATTTACTTTATTTACTTCAGTTCTCCTTTCAAACAGCACCTCATGCTGTGGGAGGAAAAATACATAATCTATTACTTATTGAACAGCAATGGCATCTATGGCCTCTCTGAAAACAGTATATCATTAAAGGATGTACTAGTCAATATTTGTAGCAAGTGTCTGTTGTGTATGAAATGTAATCTGCATTTACCACAATGACTTTGAGGAAGACTTTTCATCACCTGTTGTGTGACAGTCATGTAAAAGAGAAAGAGAACACAAGGTGAGAATTTTCCCCATTGCTCCTGTCTCAAATCATTCCTCTCAAATCCCCCACAGACTAAAACAAGAGAGTCAACACGAGTTGCTTTCAGAACCCCGGGGATGTGAGTTTTCCTGCTGGAGTGATAATTTGTTTTCCTTCAGGCAGAATGTATCGTTCACAAAAGCGTGTTTTCTAAGTCTCTTCTTACGGGAAAAATATACCAATTAGCTCAGTTTGTGTTTTGCCAGGTCTTAATTCATTAATGGAGACAGGTAGCTCAATACCTGTAAAACCTGACTTGCTATGTAAAAAAGCTGGATACCATTATCCAGCAGAATAACATTATCAAGGTTCTTGAGCTCTACCCACAGGTCTGCTACTGTGCCCCAAGAGATATCTCTTGTCTCTAACACCGGCATAAAAATAATCCCTGCACTGCTTTCTGAGTTATTGCTGATTTAAGACATGACTTTGTATAAAAGTGCCTCTCTTTTATAAGTCCAAGCTCCTGGAAGCAGAAGGGTGGTGTAGCAACCCAGTGAGAAACACAAGAGCACCAATGCTATCTCACATGTCCATCAGGACTGCTTCCAAGAGCAGACAGGTGCTCAAAGTACTGCACCTGAGCAGTAGTGTCCTGAGCTAAATCCAGCCTATCACTCCCACTCCCACCCCACATTAGCTGCATCCTAGCACACAGTAGTGATGAGTCATGGTGTTGTGCTTCTCTGCCAGTTATGGGGGTTGAAATTCTGGACCTGCACCCATAGGGCTCCCAATCCCCTCCACAAGTCCACCTGACTCAAACTGGGAATGTCTGAGGGATAGACAGACTGTTTCCCTTTTTACTTTTGTAGAGTTTGATCTGTCTTACTCAATGCTGGCTTGGCATCCTTTCCCTCAAGTCCGTGGAAAGCATTAGGATTTCTTCTCAACTCTGCAAGACTCCTGCTTGTTTTTAGAAGGTCACTCCTGCACATCTGAAATTTTGCCAAGCAATTTGACGGGAAGGTAACTGAGGAGGCACTTGGTCATTCTTGGACTACAAAAGGCGCTGACAATAGACAAGAACAAGGCAAACTCATTCTGATATTTCTTGTCCCACTGCAAGTGGAAGCTCACCCTTGTCCTCCCTATCTCTTTTCTCCAAGACACTCGGAGCAGTTGACAGAAATACCAACCTGGAGCTCCTCAGTGCAAACTTTTTTCATGGGAACTCATCTGTGCAGAAAGTCACCATGCAAGTGCATGCTGGAAGAGCATGCTGTTTCTGTACTGTTGATCTATTAAAAAAAAAGCTAAAAAGAAGAAGTAAAGAGGACCACTGAGGGAGCTGTTTAAGCTTGACTGAAAGGATTCATATGGTCTGTGTCAGGCATTCCCTTTGGATGGCAGACGTGGTGATGAAGTCACTGCAGATATTTTGTTTTGAAGGCCCTGGTCTTCATCTGGAATACAGAAGGCAATATTCAACTCCTCAGTCTACTGAAATGAACTTGAAATAAGTTGGTATGAAGTGTAGTTGTATGCTTTTGTTAACGTTTGGCCTTTGAGAACAGCTCTGTCCATTAAGAGAGTGTAGATGGCAAAAGGTAGGAAAATCATGGACTTCTGACTTAATGTCAAGAAAAACTAAATGAGGAGGTTGCAGGCAGCTGATTAAAACTGATGAACAAAGCTATGTTCAATATTTACATGCCTAACTACTTCGAAGGAAGCAATCAAGGGAGGTATAGTTATTCAGCAGTCTATTCAGCAGCATTGCTCCACCTCAGCTGCTGCCCATTTGCAGCAGTTCATCCACAGAAAGAACCTATGCCATGCCTTCTGCAAACCACTAGCTCAGAGTCCCCAGGGACAGCTGCAGAAAGACAGAATGAGAAAGGCACTGAGGTCAGACTTGTTGCTGCATGCCACAGTTTGGATCAGTGGGACCCGCTGGCAGGGCTGGCTCATCCCCCAGCCCAGACACCTGCTGCCCGCGGATCTGGTGTCCTTCAAATGCCCTCTAGTGGCTGTGGCTCTGCCTGGGGGCCACGTCCCCGTGGTGTAGCTGGAGGAAAAGAGCGCTTTGCACGCACATGTAGAGCATAACCTGAAAAGCACGCCTGTGGAAAATGGCTGGTGCTCACTGGTAGCCCCCAGCTCCCCCATTTCTGGTGCTGCTACGCAAAAGTGGCATCCAATCGTGCAGCTCTCCGCTCTGCTAAGCAGAAGAGCTAGGTTGGGAAGGAACTGACGTTCCAACACTGATGGAGGCTCAGTGGGCCCTCCATGTGCTCACACAAGGGGCATTGCTGTTTTAAACACCACTGCCTGAAGGGAAATGTTCTCGTCTGAATCTCTGCTTAAAAGGAGACATAGTACTCCAGGCACCAGGGAAGGAGATTGGGCTCCCTGAGACAATATGGTCAGGATCCACTGAGCAAAGGATCCTAATATAAACGTCAGTGGGGTCTGCCACAGACTGAAAGAAGTCTTTGGACAATGAGGTTCTATTGCTGAAGGTCCTAAACAGTAATTGAGGAATCTTCTGCAAGAAGTACAGCTTGGTGAAGAAATGAAGGAATTCAATACACACTATGAGCTGCATGTTTACTTAGGGGAGTCAGATGGAACAACAGCAAGACCCTGTCCCTGTCATCAGGAAGCATAAGCCTGGTTTCTGAGGTGTCTAATACGCCTGTGAAGTTTGCACTTTCAGGTGAGGGTTTTGCCTGCCCTGCATCTTAAGGAGTATACTGGCTTGGTTTCTGCTGCAAAAATAATGAGAAGTCAAAAGGCTGTGACAGTGAGAATCAACACAATTGACGGGGAGGCCGAAATCACTCTGATATTCTTTCTAGATTTCTTTATATTTTTCCAATATTTTGTCCTCTTATCATTACAGTTATGCTACTTTTTCTTTTCAGCTGCTATTTTTGCTTTCCAAACCAATATTCACTGACTGCTCCATGGTTGGCCCTTGCTTAGATAACCTTTGGGAGCAACACAGCTCCTGCTTGGTGTGTCTGACACTGCAGAGTGCTTTTGTAATGCTGGGTTTGGCATTCCTAACTTCTCACACCTGCTTCAGACCTACCTAAATTATTTCTCAAGTAGTTTCAAACTCATGTGTGAAGCAAGAGAGTTGCAGAAATGATGCTTCACATCCTGGTTCTCTGCAGCCATATTAAGAGTGTAAGATATTTGGGGCAGGGATCACCTCCTAGGGCATTGGTTCAGCCTGTGCTGCAGTGACATCCAGAATACCTAATATTTTACTGCCCAGAAAAGCAGAGAGAGAGAAAAAAGGCACTGCATCCTTGTGGGAAGAATGCCCTGATCCATTCTGTGTGTGGATGTGCAAATTACAACAGATGATGCACTTAGCAATTATGTTCTTTGCATACATAAGCAGGAACAACAGCTCCCAAACTGCCAATATCTCTCTCGATTCTCACCAAACGGCTGCGTGTCACATGGTCACACAGCAAGGGGGATCAAGGAAATGAGAGGAAAGAATGACAGAGGAGGAAGCTTCAAATGGGTAGATCTCTCAAATTAACACACCTCTCAAATTAACAGCATCCTTTTAAAAAATGACTGAAATTCACCTGCTCTTCAGGCCTTTTCTTCTTTGAAGTAGTTGGTTTTGAGCATTTTAAGCTCTCTCTGAAAGGATAAAAATCTTTGCTACCCATGCCTTACAGTGCACAGCCTGTCTGTGTGGTGGGCTGCTTCTTTAATCAGATTTCTGCCCTTCCCTCTCTGTTGCCTGGATTTTCACATAAAAGAAGAGCAACCCTTTCCCATTCCCAACACCCACCCCCCCCAAAAACAACCTAAAACCCCACCCAAACAAAAAACCTCCCAACTCAACCCAAACAAACAAACAAAAGTCCCAACACCAACAACTGAAATAAAAGGAAACTGGTTCTTCTAATAGACCACCTTCTGACAATTTCTGTGATTCATTTTATGTTCTGAATTACACCCCTCTGCTTACACAAGAACCATGGCAGACAGTCAGCACTAGGGCAGAAGATGTTACCCTTTCCTATGTTGTCTGTATCTTGAGCACTTTCTACAAGCTCTCAGAAAGTTTGAGAGAAAGTGTAAGAGCTGTGTTTAGGTTTAGGACCTCTGGGGCTGGCTTCTCCTAGCAAAGGGTTACTCCTGCCCTTAGAAAGCTTCACATTGGCATGCTGATAGAAGGAAGAGTGCAATTTCTATGAGTGACGATAACCAGATAATGTTTTATATCACCTGCCGCACAGTCTTCCCTGAATCATGGAGTCTGCTGTCTTTTCTGCTTTTCTGCAGACTTCAGGAGAAAGAAACTCTCAACTTCATCTGCATATGAAAAAAGGTTGAGACCTCCAAACTCAGACATTTGGAAGATGACATAATTTGACATGAGTCAGCATGATTGGCAGTTGACACATAATGCTGGCTCTTGCAGCTCAAAAGTGCCTGGTAAATTGGCGGAACTGTGAAGTTCACCATGCTGTAAGTCTGTGAGGTGCATTTCTTGATATTCCCTCTTTGAACAGTACCCAGAACAGTTGTTTGATAGTTTGGATTATTCAGACCACATCAGGGCTCAGGAGAGGTGGAAAAAGACAGAAATGGAGGTGGCCTGATCCTCTGACAGGTAGCCAGTGAAACAATGACACCAGGTGTGAAGTCACTTGGAGTGAGCTTTTGAAATAACACAGCCTGTTGGGTGGTGCTAAGCTCAGTTAAAAACTGGGACAGAATTTTTGCAATGGAAACAGCTGGATACTGAGTGGTTTTAAAAGTCTGGCTCTTGTTTAGCTGCCTCCATGGGAACTGAGCTTAACTGAAAACCTGGCCTCGACTGGGCATGCTGAGCACTTTAAAATGGGCCCTTCTGGTCTTTAGAAATTTCAGCTGATGGCATTCTGCAAATAGCTGAGATTTCCTTTCTGAAGTACTACTGTTCTGTGTTCCATGTTTTTTGTTGCTGCTTTCTTTTTCAGCTGACACAAACGTCAGTGCCTGCCAGTCTGTTCCAGGCTTTGTAAGCTTATGCAGTTACAGCCTGCTAATTCCTTTGCTTACATGCCAAAAGCCAGAAGTAGCTATCCGTCACCTTTCTATTTGCTGCTTTTGAATCCCAGCCTGAGTGAGTGTGTGAATCCTTCAACCTGAGTCCAGAGTAATGCTAAAATTCAAGCCTCATCTACAGGAGGAACACTGACCATCAAAAGCCTCGGCCAAATCTTGGGGCCCTGTTGTACTCACAATTGTGCAAATAAAGCTTGTATGTTCCCTGCAGAATAAACAGAGAATTTTGACATGCAGCAGTGAGAGAAACAGAAGGCATGAAGTATTGAAGCCACTTAGATAAGAGTGCACAAAGCACGCATAAGCAAGGTGGGAAGAATATTAGATCAAATTTCTATCACTGTGTTTCAAAAACCCAGCCGGACAAGTGCTTAGTACGTACCACCAACTGTGAGGAACCAGTGAAGGGTTATTATGAATTCCCGATAACAATGAGATGGGGGATTTCAAATATAGGCAGAGAACCATATGTTAAAAGTCTCTTATAGGGCTGCACCCAGTCATTTAGCATGGGTGGCTGCCAGTTGACAAGTGGGCTGATTTGATAGCTTGCAGTGATGCTCTTGCAGGAATGTGAGAGGTGTCTGGACAGCATATCTCCAACACTCATGTCAGCTACACACTGCTGGTAAGTGGTGACCGATGCCATGGAGTACATTAGTGCTCTTGGATGCTCTTGCCTGTAGCATGGGGACATGTAGGCACCAGCAGTGCTAGCTACATGATTATAGTGTGACTTCAGGGCATAGTATAAAATCCATGGAAACAAGCTGTCAAGTGTTTTTAGCAGTCTCGTTCCAAAAGGGCCAAGGCAATGCAGCAGGCAGAAGGCCAAATCTGTCTTCCCATGAAACCCTGGTTTTTGTACAGGCAAGGAGTCATTTACTGTTTCTCTGAAGCTGGAGAGTGATGGTAAACAGAGCCTCAATGCCAGCTGGAGTGAATGCAGATAATTCTGCTTTCATATGAAAGGTATGAGGCTGGTCTGAACCACTTGACTCTCAGGGTAGAGGACAAATCTTCCTGCTGCTAACTTCCTGTTGGCTGCTGGCTTCCTGCATCTGAAAATATCTCCTTCTGGGCAGTAAAGTCAAAGCAAAGTGGCAAAAACCAGGAGAGATACTCCTCCTGCTTTCCCTGAATCTGGGAGTTTCTTGCTGCACTACTTGGGTCTACTCAGAGGAGAGCAGCCAGCTTCTGCTCACCCCATGCCTAAACAGACTCCATTCCTGTGGTAACACTGTCTGCACATTTGCATGCAAAGTATGATTTTCACTGCACTGTTTAGATTGGCCATTGTGTGATAAAATCATTTTGTCAGGGTGGGGGAGTAAGGGAGGAAAATCCTACCTAATTTTTTTTTTGCTTTTGCTGTTTGAGTACTGATTTGGTTTCTTAAAAAAAAAAAAGTTTGTGACAGAAGCAGGAGAGGGAGGACCAGCATTGATTGCTGCTAGGGAAAAGAGCCTTTTGGCTTAACTTAATAATGAATTATACACTCTTCTTCCCACATTAAAGGCCCTACTGTCTTTTGATGTTATGCCTGTGACCACAAAGTTGAGTGCAGATGTCTCTCCTTCTCTCTGAGTGATAGGAAGGACAGGCTGCACTCTCCACAGGTGCAGATGGTGTCTGAGTGGCTTTTTGGGGTCTGCATTATGCCCACTGTCAAGAGTCAAGCTTAATATTTAAAAAACTGAGATCTTTCTGTATGAGACAAAAATCACCTTTCTCTTTGATATATCCTGGAGATAGTCCTACCAACTGTCTTACTTCTGAGTGAATCCTAACAAAAGCCTGACACAGATTAGATTAGCTGGGGTCTAATACTGCGCATTTTCTGATGAAAGTTTTGTTGTGGGTGGTTTGGTTCCAATTTGAAGGAGATTCCCCCTTCTGTTTCTTCAGTATCTCTATGATAAGGTGAAGAATGTGCTCCCTGATGTGCATTCTTTCCTGCTGCTATTTCTGACTGTGCATAGGCTGCTTCTCCACAGTGACCAGGCCAGGGTGATTTGTACATTATGGGAGATTAAACAGATTTCCCTACTGTGAGAGAACAATAACCTGATGATCATTCAGTGGCTGTTTGGTTTTCGTTCTTTTTTGTCCTAAACAGTTTCATGATACTGGAGTTTCATGTATCTTAAACACAGATCCATAAAGTTCAAAACAAGAATCTGGCTTTGTGCAACTTACTGATACAGAAGGAGGTCCACTTGTGAAGAAGAAAATACAGAGATGTACTGCATATATTGTGGAAAAATACAGCAATGCAACATGAAACCTAGCATCAAATTAGGGGAGGAAATCTCAGGCACAAACATCAGCTTCATGCTTCATCTTCATGCCTTCCTTAGGTAGTTGCCATTAGATATTCACACATGGGATCTGAGAGCCCACTCTATCGATTTTGTTGGGGTAGATGCAAGGATGAGCCTTAGGAACGAAGAGGGAGCAAACCTCCTCCAATGATAGGAACCCATGGAACAAAGGATGGAAAAACGAATTCCTTCATCTTGAGAAGATTTACCACTCCTACCCTTGGACTGTGAAATTTTGCTTGCCCCCTCATTTTGCTTTTCCACCTACCGTTTTGTGCATGTGGCCACCTGAAAACCCTCAGAAGCACAGCTTTTTTGGCCAATCCATGTTCAGCACTGCTCCTGCCCTGCACACATCCACCAATGGATTACATATGGCACCCTCTGCTCTCAGGGGGACGTGCATGGGACAAAAGAGGTAGCAGAACCTGCATACCTCTTCAGCCTGCAAGATGCTGCTGGAGGATGCTGTTGATCACCACGTGAGCTGCAGCTGACAGTGTGAGGAGAAGGCCTGTCCCACAAAAGTCCCAGAAACCATCTGTGTGTTTTCCTCCCTATTGTCCTCGTGCACAAACACACTGCTGCTGTTTCATCCAAGATAACAGCCTCCACTGTTACAGAACTGAGCTCAAACTGGACCCAGCAGTACCCCACAGACAGTGAGATGGATTGTGCATGTGTGATGACAGCTTTGCAACTTAACAGCTCAATTTAAAAAATGCTAAGATGGTGCTTATCTAGCTGCTAGAATGTCCTCATGAGGACTGTGGCAATTAGAAATTGATCTTTGTTCAAAACAGGAAAAATACCTCCCACCAATGCATCAAATCGTGATCATAAACTAGTCAATAGGTGGAGAGATTTATTTTGATGACCCTTCTGTTCCAGTTTGCCCTTCTCAAGATATGGCTAGCACAGAAGAAAATCCTGGATCCAGGAATCAGCCAAGTCACTCCTCTTACAGAAATTTAAATGTCTGTCCCTACAGTGTAAAAGACATGAGAGGAGGAAATGCATAATCTTGTGTCTTCATCCCAAATCATATGGGGATATTAGGAATTATACTGTAAAGTCATTGAGACTGGAAACACATGAGCATTTTCTGCAGTAGACCTCACTGACTAATAATCTTTTTTTACCTGACATGCAATATAACACTAATAATACAATTTGTTGATAAACAAAATGATAACAAATATGTCCGTACAGTGAAATAACAGGGGAAATAATGTTTGTGCATCTACAGTAAAGTAGACATACGTTGCAATTTATCTCTCTACACTCTTACTGCCCAAAGAAATGTACTTATATTTAATCCAGCTCTGGTGCACATGACAGGCATTCTGCAGATGTCAGTGATGTTATGTACTGTAAACTCCAAACCTCCATTGTAAAACTGTGCTCATTCTAAGAAGTTAAATATGGTACCTGAATCTTAACTGAAGTATTAATAATAAAAATGGATTACACGCATCTTGTTTGCTGAGCAATTATTCCAGGGACGAGACTGATTTTAGATTTTGCTTCACTGACTGAATGGCAGAACAGGTATTTGTATGCAGTGTCTCTGACCTGAGAGAAAATGTCAGAAACTTTGTAAGTTTTATAAGGAGAAATAAAAGGTTCTTTGTTGGGTTTTTTTTTTGCTTTAACTATTAGAAAGTAATTAACTTTTCTTTAACTATTAGAAATTAAGTAAAACGCTATTGTCTGTGTTATTTCTTAGAAAAAGAAGAATCTCAGAAAATTAAATATATTTATTGAATAAAAATCTGTAAAAACATAAACTTCTCTACATTGAACATGATCTATTTTTTGAATGTGTATCATTGAAGCTTTGTTGATAGGGCTCTTAATGAAAACCCCAACTCTGTGTAATGGGCATACATTTAGATGATGCAGTAGTGTTTAATTATACAGCGAGCTTCAGATGTAGGCTGCTTGAACTGCTTAGCTTTTCTATGTGTGAAGCATTTCACTTTTCCCTGTGTGGAATTCTGGGCCTCTATCTACATCTCAGCCATCGGCAATGTGTACCAGGTAAGTTCTACGAACATTCCAGTGCTGGCAGCCGGATTTCATAAAATCAAGGAATGATTCGGGGTGGCAGATCCAAAGATTAAAGATCATCTAGTTCCAACCCCCCTCCCATGCACAGGGACATCTTCTACCAGATCAGCTTTGTCAGGGCCCTCTCCAACTCTGCCTTGAATATTTCTAGGCATGGGGCGCCTGCAAACCTCTCTAGACAACTTCTTCCAGTACCTCACCACCCTCAAAGTAAGAATTTTTTTCCATAATAATCTAATATACATCTACCCTCTTTCAGCTTAAAGCCTTTTTCCTACCAATACATGGCTTTGTAAAAAGTTCCTTTTGAGCTTTCTTACACACTCTTTTCTTCAGCCTCTCATTTGAAGAGCCCTCTTGTCTAGGCAAAAGTATTGAAACAGCGTGTTCTACCCAAGAATCATGCTGAATCAGGACGAAGAGCATCTTAACTGCACAGTTTCAAGGGGGATGTACCCTGAAGCCTTGAAAGTTACCTCGGCAAAGCTTCAAAAGCTAGAAATTTAAACCCCCAAAACTTGCGTAACAGCAGCTGAATATAGAGGATTACTTACTGTTCTCCATGAGATCTAAATTCTACTGGATTCAACAGGGACTTTTCTTGTTGTGGAAGGTGTTTCAGACTTCATGTAAACTTAACCCCATGAGTGGTTAAAATGAGGACCATTTCACCCAGGGTCAGGCAACATGTGATGACTTTCCTTCTGCTCCTTCAAAAGGATTGTTTGTATCTGAAGGAGCAAAACCATTGAAAGCAGGAGGGAAAATTTCATATTTCATATTTCCAGTGTTCAATGCCTCCCAAACAAGTGAGATGGAGCTGGTAGATTATGGTGGGACCATTCATCTTGTGGCCAGTGGCTCACATGCCATCTGCAAGCTGGCTGCTGTGTCCATGGCAATGGGCAGCTCAGCTTCTAACTTTTAGACATGCAGAAAATTATTTCATACTTGATGTAATGGCTGTCTGGTTGAACATTCATAGCTAATAAACAATAAGCTTTAGGTCAGGTGTTTCCTGGCAGCTAACGGCCACCTGTGCTAAAAGTTGTCAGTTGCAGCAGTAATTCATTAAATGATAGAAAATGGTCTTTATGTCAGTCATTATGGCATCAATACAAAAGTTTTGTTTCAAGTGTAATCAGCTTCATGACACTAATGCCACTTCTTAGCAAAAAAGGAAGTTACCTGGTAAATAGAGAAGTGCAGTGTAAACAACCAAACTGGTACTTGCAGGGAAAAGGCCCAACTTGTGTGAACTGCCAAAGGCCAGTGAAAAAAAGAAAAGGCATTATCTTGGCAGAAAGCACTACATCCTTTACAACTTAGACTTTTTCTGAGGAGCCAGGGGAAGAGGGAAACACAGGACCCCACTTCAACACTTTACACATTGATTCCACTTCTACAAAATTATGGATAAACTATGTTTCCTACCAGGATGTGAGAAACCATAAAAAAGCAAAAGCTTTCCCTACAGGTAGTGTATAACGCTGGCAAGCAAACATGTATTAATTTCTACTCAGAAGACATTAAAATGACAAGGGCCATGTAAGTATTCACAGTTGCCAGAACCACGTATTTCTGGGTGTACCACTTGTAGTGATAACATTTCATAAGCGCCCTGACCTTGGTACACATCAAAAGGAATCTATTTTCAAGTTTTACTTTGTGCCTCATCTTTGCCATCTCTCCCATGCAATGTATAAATGGCAATTGATTTGTACACAGATGAGAATTTGTAATAAAGAAGTGCAGGAAGACGTCCCCTTCTTCTTCAAACACCTTTCTTCTGCCTTGGTGAGGAAATGTTGCAATTAAATTGAGCTGTATACTTCACAGAGGCACAGTGTGGTGTAACTTCTAAGCTCTGGCTGACCAGAATGCTAGAGAAGAGGATCATAACCCTCTCTCCACCAATTTTTAAACCTGTGTGTTGACTGTTGCTATTGAATTCAGAAACTACTTATGCCTCAAAACCCACGCAATGTGGACCAGATACCGGAAAGAAAGTACGTCCTGTGACCTCTGTAGGTGTTTGACAATTAGCATTTGCACATCTGGCAGAAAAGCCAGGAGTAGCCACTGGGTCTGGCATGTGTCCATCTTACCTGAGCTGAGTGCTGGAGGAGAACACATCAATTAGGACAACCAACGATTTTCAGCTGCATCTTCCAAAGAGACATCCAGGCTTACATGTGCTTGTAAGCAGGAGGAGGAGCAGCAGCAAAACAGGGCACAGCTGGGCAGATGTGCTGTACAAAGGAAATAGAAAGGCAATTCACTCATTTGCCTGGTTCTGCTTATCCTCAGAAAAAGTCCACAGAGATTCTTTTCCACAAATAGAGATAATGCTGATCATTTATGTTAATAAGTAGCTAGAGTCCTCAGGCAACCATTGAAGAGCACCGAATTCAATGGGAATTTTATCCCTAACACCATCAGCCTAGGATGCTACCACTGGGCCCTACCTGCATAGCATAATATCCATCATTTACATGCACATGTGAAAGGAAGGAGGATCAGCAGGGGTAAGAGTCATGAAGGATGGAGAAGACTGAAAAAGGAACTATGGAAGGAACATAAATTCTCCAAAGTGCTTAGTGGTAACTGGACATTATGTACCTCTGAACTAAACAAGACTCAGGCCATGCAAAAGTTCTTCCCGTGAACATCCCACAAATGAACTTATCCAAGGAGAAGAAAAGGAGTGCATCTGCAAAAAAGTATTTCTTGCACTTGATTCATTTGTGTTTATTCTATGTGAAGACAGAGGTGATTGGGCCATCTGTGCTGTACAAATAAAAATCAATTCTAAAGTGCATGAATCCTACAGCACCCTTAAAAAAGAAAGGTTTTTTTTATTCTTTGGAGACCAAAACTGGCCTCAAGCTGTGTTACCTAATGAGCATCATGCACTAACTAATGGGCAAAAATGTGAACGAAAATCTGAAAATCCTTCAAGACACTGTGCATGTTTCTAGGAGCAAGAACATCCTTCTTCTCTCACATCACTGATAGCATCAATTTCACAAGGAAAAGTAAGTAATGAGTCACTCTGAGCAGCAGGTAATGACAGTACTGGCCTTTATTCTCACTTGTGCCAAAACTCCTTTCACACTGACCTGGGAGATTAGAGAGTCCTAAAAGCAGAACTTCACCATGTGTTGAGCGACCTTAGTGAACATGAAAATCAAACCCATTACTTGAGAGAGGGTGTAATAAAGTGTCTGGATGCCAATAACCCTCACAGATGCCCCATTCACTGGGAGATGGAAAGAGACTCATCAAAGAAACCAGGAAGGGAAATTATTCCATTAGCTGCAGAAATCACGAAAAAACACTTCCAAGAGAGGTGGCACTCTGTACTTTGAAGGAAGGAGAGCCTCTCTCCCTCTCTGCAGCTGGTTTTGCAGACAGCAAAAGGTTGTGGGGTAAAAAAAAGAGAAAAAATAAAGGAAAGAAGAGGTCTTTCTAAAGCTTGAGCACTGGTCTGCAGGATCTACCAACTCTGCAAGATAGTGCATTGAGCAGACAAGCGCAGCTAAGGATGACTGGAGAGACAGGAGAGAAGATAAAAGAGAAATAAAGACAAAAGCTGAGAAATTATTACTAGAGTAAAGCTAGACAGGAGAAAGAATCAAAAGTAAAAGGGAGAAAAATGAAAATTAAAAAAGCCAAACCCATAAACAAATAACCCTACAGACTTAAACCAGATGTCTCTAATAGGAGTTTGGGCTACAATGCAGTACCAAACTGAGCCTAAAAAACAAGACACATGGGAATACTTCATCTTTCAATTTGTCCTTGTTTGTTACATGTCCTGATTTTACTTCTAAAAAGGGAAACTCTCTGGCTGAGAAAAAGCCTTAAACATTCCTTGATGTTGCCACTTACTTTCTCATCTCATATTCCCATTATTGGAGTGTTTTCACTTTGACTATTGATGCTTTCTCTACCATCAAGCAGCTGCATTGAGTGCATTACCTGGGCACAGTGGGATTTGAGGCCTGGCACTGGGGAGAAAAGGGTGGTAGTGACACCCAAAATCCACAGGGTTCTCAAAAGATTTCCCATAACAAAGGCACACAGGCATCATGCCCCTTTTGCACTGAAACATTTTGTTTATGCCTTACTCCCAGAGCACGGAGGCAGTAACCTTGAAATGCTTTACCTTGGCAGTAACCATCAGGAATGCTTTTCTAACCCGAAGCTCTGCTGCTCTCTGCAGCCTCACTGAACCAAGACTGGGTCTGGTGATGCTTCTAGACCCTGATCCACTGCTTGGCTCTGCCTATAGAGGGGAAGGTTAGTTCAGTCCTGCAGGTTCCTCCAGGATGAGTGTTCCCAGCCTCCATTTGGGAAATGGTCCATGTCTGACCTTGGAAAGTGCAGCACTCTTCTCCTATGCAGATTTCCCAGCTGTGGAGGTGGCCCAAGGCCATGGTTTTTATTCTGTGAGTGATATTCCCCACACTTGGAAAGGACAAGCACATAACAGACCGTCTGCCTCTGGTCTTCTCATGGTCTACCATGCTCCTGGCAATACCATACCTGCCATTACATTTCAGCTCCTTCTCCCTCAGACTCAGTAAAGCACTCACGTGTGTGATGTCACAATCTTGATACAATATAAAGGGATAGAAAAGGCTGCGAGCTAAAGGGGAATTCTACATATTTCTGACAGGGTAGAAGCTATTGTTTTGCATAATGCCTACCCAACCCCAAAGTGATGCAGCAGATGGAGGAAGGGAAAGCAGGTTACACGCCTGCAGTGTAAGTGTACTGACAGGCTTTGCTCTGCCAACTACCTAAATGACTTGCCATGCCTCTCTCAGAGTGGTTTCTGAGAGGAAATGAAATTGCAGTTTAGATTGGGATTTATGAAGGCTTTTCATGTTAGAAAAGTGTGCCGAAGCACAAGTTTACCTGCAGGTACCAGCCCTTGGGTTACAAAATAATTGTTTTGTCAAAGGCAAAATATTGATCATTTGGATATAGAAAACAAAGAGTAAGCCTTGATTGGAACCTCCTAATAAGAAGTACCTTGAAAAAAATCACATTATTTGTATAATCATATTATTTGAGACGCTGTGACTTTAAAACAAAGAAAATTCAAATAAAAATTTCTCTGCTTTGTTTGCTTCCAAATTAATTTTGCCAGTTGGTATTTTATGACTTCATAATCTCAGTCTTCCCAGCAGCACTTATGAGACTGTGGTATCTTAATTTTGTTGATGCATACTTAAGATCAGATCTAGGAACTTAGGAAACTAGGTGTTGAGTTCCTGCAAACATGTGCTTCTTAAGGACAGTCCTGGGAGTGCTGAACCAGAACAGTCAGACATCCATCCTGCTTTCAGTTCCATTAGGAATCCTGGGCTGGATTTGAACAAATAACATTTTTGAAATCTGCAGATTTGGTTTACTACCAAACCCAGGTTTTTTTGTAAAGTATGCACAATCCATGGATTTGTACCTGTCTCATTGCAGGCCATGCATTAAAAAAAATTGTCTGCAGTGTTTCCTATTACAAGTCAATAATAACTTCAGCAATTTTTTTTAATTTCAAAGACAGATAAAAGATTAGTGAGGGACAAAACTGTGTGAAACAGGCTGAGATTCAGAGTTTACAGTATAGTGGCCTAACATACAAATATACTAATATACTGTTGGTTTATACCTGACAGAGTTTGTAGCTATGCATATAAAGCAAACCCAGTTTAAAGCTGTGAAGCTCTAATTAGCCAAGAGTCAAGCTGTTTTACAATTGTCTTGCCAAATATTTTCTAAAAAACACCCCACCCATTTCAAATCTAGACAAGTATATGTATGGCTAACTTGGGCAAGAAGAAAATGGTTTTATCCCACATTGAATTCCTGTTTCCCAGGAACCCCAGGTCCTTTCCAGTGTCCTGTGCCATGATCAAACCTACCCTTTCCCCTCCCTAGGCTGTGGCCCCTACACTTGCTCACTAACAGGTAGGGATGCCCCATCCCCATCCAAGCAGTGGTAGTGCAGGCACAGGGATGAAGCTGGAGGGCCCTAGCTCCAACTTCTGTTGTCACACCTGCTGGTTATGGCCCAGAAAAACAACTTTCAAACTCCATGATGAACATGATAAGACTTCTTGTCTGAGTTAAGATTTTTGTGCTTAACAGCTTAATAGGTAAATGGGCTTGTCATCCCATTCCAAAACATCAGCGTGTTCATACAGGATCTGTGTGAAGGAGCAAGGAGAAGAAAGGTTGCTTCAACTTGTCCCAGTAAGTTTCAGTTGTTCTAGTGCATTTTGGATGTAGCAAAAACACTTGTAAGCCTTTCACCCGCATCTAAAACAATCTGCTGTTCATTTAAATTGTACAGTCCTTTTGTGGGATTAGCTGAACAATTACAAAGAAATCTGTGCTTGCCTGGAGCTGAAATGACCCACTAGCTCTGAGAAGAGGGTTTGGTAGGTACCACTGCCTGCTTCAGCACAGTAGGCTCACAACAGCCTCCCCACTCAAGGACTCAGTGCCTTCCCACCTGCTTGCACACAACCACCGTCTCCTCCTCCATTTCTAGAGCTCTGCTGCCAATCCACATTACTTGACAGCAAACATGACAAATTGCCACCATGGGACAAGGGGCTCAGGCATTTCATCAAAGGTGGTAATATACTATGGCCTCTCCCCTGTCTTTTGTATTTCCCTCACATTATCATTGCCTTCATTGATCCTTTTGATGTCTCCTCTTTCACCTGCACTGTTGTCAGCCCTCGATGACATGGTGCCAGCCACATCCCTCATGAAGCCAGTGCACCAGGTGACTAACCTTTCCACTCAAGATGTCCTTGTCAGGGATTATATATTCTAATCAAGTATAGCTTCACTGGTTTTCCCCCTGTGAGGGAATGCTATCAAGTGCTGCAGCACCAGGAGGTAGGTAGAAAATTATAGGGAAGAAATTCATCCTAATTCTGATCCCTTTAAAACACTGCTCCTCTTTTCACTGTATATCACATTTAGCTCCTTTGGGTGTGTTTTGAAGATGTCCTCCTAAATTAAAAAAAAAAAAAAAACAAAACCCAAAATCTCTGGGATTAAACTACCCTGCTTTTGCAATCCTTCAGCTGCTGTACTGCCAGTGCAAATCAGTAGGTCACACTTCTTTATTCCCACACAGCAACTCAGCAGCCACAACAGAGCCAAATGAAGCTTTTCTACTCATTTGATTTCTGTGTCCTAATACCTGCCAAGTGCTTGACCACAGAACTTTGGCTTGTGTCCACAGCCTCCAGGACCCTGAGCTGGCTTGCCTCCAGCTAGTAGCTGAGACTACTATTACTTAGCTGGGACTACAGCAGCATGGGCAGGGAGCACTGAGGCCATAGGCACATTAAATCGTTGGATCTCCAGCTCTTTATAGGTCTTTGAGGAAAAGGGAACCACTGAACAACTAGTTTGTTTTTGCAGAAATATGTAACAGTTCTTTTTTCAATTTTGTTGCTTTTCCTACATAATGATGTTTCCATTTAGGGACATCCATAGAAACACTGACATATTGAAGGTGCTTCTGGAAAGCCGGAGACCTAGAAGAGACATTTTGAAAGGCACACCAATCTGCCAAATGTATTAAAATGAACTGTGAAAGAGTAAACATTTTTAAACTGATTTTAAATAGTTTCAAAGTCAGTGGAGCATACTGCAAAAACCAGCCCTCTAGTTTTATAATAAGTGTGCAGCTCTCCATCACCTCCATCCTGGCTTGCATAGAGCATGGACCAGTCTTTCCTTGAATGAAGCCAAATTAGAACTTGCACACCAAGACTGCAACTAAGGCACTTCTACCCCAAACCAGTCCAGGAGATAAGAGTAGAGAAAATCCAAAGCAAAAACTCCACCACCCTGAAATGTGCGTACTGTCTATGTGGGTCCTTGGCACCAGCCGCTTCATTTTGTAGAACTCTCTTGGAGCAGTAGAAGCAGTCTACAGCATCTTACAATAAAAACATAGTTTATTGTAACCTATTCCTTTTTTCTGGAAGTTGAGAGTATAAATGAGCAGTGCAGGAGCAAGCCTTAGCATCTGCTTTCCATGTGGGAAGATACAGATAGCTCCCCATCTGATATTTCGATTATCATTTACTAGAGTAGCATCTAAAGGCCTTTGATTGGGGTTAAGCCACAATTACAGGTACTGCTTGGACTTAATAAAGTACCTCTACCTCAAATAAAGAAGAAAAAATGTATGCTGAGGTACAGCCTCTTTGTAAAAGGAGCAAGACAGAGGTTACCACTGTGGTTATACCCTTTTACAGGCTAGGCATAAATGGGGTTACAAGTGAAAAATTCCTTTAGTCTCATTCTCACACAGATTCATGTTTACCATTAAACCACAAATCTGGCAGAGTTAGCTGATCTCAGCTGAAGCCAGCCCTGAGAATGCAAAAAATGCTGGAGGTCAGGAGCCAGGTGGGATGGAAAACTGGGCAGGGAAACCTCCTCCAGCCTTCCTCTGCCAGCTGCTGTTTCTGAAAGCCTCTGCCAGGAGACCTATGCCTTTCCCAGCTCTAAATCCACCCCTGACAGCAACTGAATGTCTTTGATTTGTATGAATAAATTTCAAAATGTCCTGTGATTACAGCTTCATAATATTCCAGAAGCAGATGGCAGGCACAGATGACACTAACAGTAGCTCTAAGTGCAAATAGGCGGTGGCAGAGAGGAGGGAAGAAAGACAGAGTTAGTTTAGAAAAACTATGAAAGAAAAAGAGCTATTACTTTGAAGATGCAACCAAATAATGAAAGCAGGTAGAGACAATTCAATTGCCACTAGGAGAGAAATACAGGGCTATGCTTCTTGAACTAGCAGTGTGTGCTCAAATGCCTTACTAAACAGAGAATAGAGGGACAGAGAGAAAAAGACAATATACTCAACTTCCCTTGACAATTAGGACCAAAACTCTGCTCTCCCAGGAAATAAAGAGCAGTATGCATTTCAGAAACTAGCACTCATCATCTGGATAAAAACACACCATTAACCCCAGCTCCTCCCTTACTTCTGAACCAGGTGATGAAGTTCACTAGTCTGAGATAAAGCTCTTTTCTAAATCATCTTAGGAAAAAAAGTATTTATCTGCCAACCCCATCAAAGTTTTAAAAAGCATTATACCCTCACTGCAAACCTTGAGGTGATGTTTACTTTTATTAAGATGCACGTGGGAATGAGAAACCATCCATGGTACTAAATGAAGTTTTCATAATGTCTCTTAAGAATATTTTCACTCTCACTCCAGGCAACAAGCAGAGATTATTTTCTTCCTTCTACAATCTCAACAATTAAGCAATACAGAAATCTCCTGGAAGATATTCAGTGAATCTTTTTCCTCTCCTCACCACCTCCCCTTACCAGATTTTTTTAAACATAGTGTACATCAAAGTAGAAACAGACATGCAGCTCTCTGAAGTTCTTCTACAGTTTTTTTTTTTTATTTGGGAAATTTCACTTTCTACATTATGACAATTATATGACTGAGGATAAAATGCATGGTTTGGGGTTCATCTTAGACAGAGATATAATAAACATTGTAACTTTCCACTGCAATGGAACAAATTCTTTTGTAAAAGGGCAGGAAGGGACTGTGTGGATTAAATTATATCTGAGCACTTGAATATGGATAAAGATGCTATATGGTGAATATGTGGAAGAGTGGAAAGGGGGAGAAAGAGAAGAAAAGAGGCAATGGTGGCTTTGAAGATGCAACCAGATGCAGCCAGTGAAGTCCTCACTTTTGCTCTAAATGCAGTCCATGCTATTTTCTCAGTTCCACTGAGCTGCAGCTGTTCATATGCACACACGTGCACACACACATAAAATCCCAATTATTAACAAATAATTAATCATATTTTGCAGTTTTTTCTCAGCTAATTGCCAAGTGTGAGTCAGCACACAGACTGAATTCCACCTGCCTTCTACCAAAAAGTTTGTTCTTCCAGGTGCACAAAACAAGACAGAGATAATTTCAACCATACCATGCTGTGCTGGATTACTTGTTTGCCTTTTCTCTTCGTGGGATGCTGCTACTCAGAAGGGACACCACTGAGGCTGATAAATTCACCTTACTTCCAGCTGCTAAGTAGGAAAAACCAGCTTTGTGTTGTCCTGATTTCCCTTTCATGAAGTTTATAAAGTACCAAAGTGCATCTATACCTAAAAAGGCAAAGGCCATCTGTTCAACACCTCTGTCTTAGACACTAATTTTTCATACCAGGATTGCACACTAGGTTTGCATACCAATCCCTGAAAGATCCTACTCAACTTTATCTATCAACAACATCCAGCACTTTGTCTGTCTTTTAAAAACACTTTTTAAATTACTTTGGTGTCTTGACATGCAGGTCTGTCCTCAGTGTATGAATGGCCTTCCTCTGCCTCATCAGAGTGGGGAGAACTTAATCCCAGAGATGCTGTGGCAGAGCCTGGTGGAAAGCACAGTGGTGTCTGGGAAGTGGCTGGGACCAGGACACTCCTTTCCTGAGCAGAGCATCATCCTCTATCATGCTCCTTGCTTGCTCTGGTTTGCCCAGTTAGATAACAAAAACCTCACTGGGCACTGACATCTGGAGGACAGTTCCTCTATATTCCAAAGGTGCAGAAGATCAGAGCAGATTAACCCCTGAGAGCAGAGGGCAAACTTAAGGACAGGGTAGAGCAAAGCTAGGCAGGGAGGTATCATGGAAAACTAAGCTTGGTAAGGTTGTCTTTCAAGGCCATATGCACTAGGATTCATGACAGGCTCATTCTTAGAAACAGGAGCTGGCATTGATGCTGAGCTCTGAAGTGTGCACTCAGCTAGGTCTGATGGGCATCTGTGTGTGCATTATCTAGGTAACAAGGGGACAGTTATGAGTTAGCTTGTCCATTTCACATGACTCATGATCTTTTGGGAGTTTAATGACACTACCTGAGCATCTTTGTAGGAGATATGTGGCACTTGCATGGTATAGGCTTGTTGCTCTGCAAGACTGGATCCCCTCAATGTGCCATTTAGCTTGGGTGGCAGCCACTGCAGCCTGTGCTTTGACAGTGTGGGTAACCCATCTTGGCATTTTGCCTGTATCTTTGAAGGATTTAGGTTATGGCGGATTGATTTTATTTCTTCAGTTTATACCCAGGCATTGACCTTTGGCAGTTGGCAGATTGATCCCTTCCCAACAGCTTTGTCCATCCAGAATTTAGACTTACATCATGACAGTAAAGGTTGAAGGACCTCTCTTACAGCTATGCCTACAAACAAATAGCAATATTGTAAGAAAGCAAGGGCACACTAAAAAAACTTGAATCAACCCCAAATGCAGCCAAGTCTTTCACACAGCAAAACCTACTTCCACCAGAGATGATAACAACCCTACCTGGTGAAAAAGCTCTTTGACCTTTACCAGCTTCTCTAGCATACTCAGTCACATCTTGACAGTGGTAGGAAGAGATAAACCCCATTTTAAAATGGATGTATTTGTATGATTTTAGCAGCTATAGAGCAAGCAAATTTAACCAAGTGTCACAGGTGGCCCTGCTGAAATGTTGGGAAAACACTGTCCAGACTGGCAGAGCCAAGACTTTATTTGAATTTGAATCGTCCCCTTTACCAGCCCCCCTGGGGATTGCAGTATCACCTTGCAAAAATTGGCAATGTCACCTATGCTGATTATTCCAGGGTACTGGCACTGGGGTTTCTACTTGGACAGTAGAAACACAGAGAAACTGAAACACAGAGAAAAAGAGACTGTTTCTGTTTCAATGCATTTTAGAGAAAGCGTTGAGTGTACTGGACCATTGCCACACAGAGGCTTAGGTTGCTTCTGAAACACCAGAGTTCAGTTCAATCTGTCTTGAAATAAAAGGTTATCATTTTTCTTCATAATAATTGGACTGCAACTGCTAGTGATTCAGAAGCTGTTTTACACACAGCTCAGTGGTCTTTGACACAGCTGAGTCTTTACACACTCAGTGGTCTTTGACACAGCTGTCCATGGGTAAAGAATGGGATGGTCTCTATTGTTACAGAAGGTCATCTTATTAGTCCTCCCATCAATAAATTCTGATGATAACACGAGTGATCCTTAGCCCATGCACATTTAGATTTTCCACATCCTTATTTCAGTCAGGAGTATTATTTTTCCTACAGTAAAAATACTATATAAATGTCTTTTTCATAGCATATAACCTGATAGCTAATTGGGCTGAGGAAGCTTAATAAAGTTTTAAGTATAAGTGCTACCATTTTGTGACCTAAAGAAGCTTTGTGAATAGAAAAACTCTCCAAGCACAAACATGGCCATGGACCAGGCAGTCCTGAGGAGTGGTGTCAGCCTAACACTTAAGGGAATCCAGACCTCAGTCTAGTTATTGTTTTAAAAATGTGTATCTCTATTTCTTGTTAAACTGATTTCTGCACCTCTTTAAAGGTGTGGAAAGATTTCAAGAGTTTATAAGTCAACGAACATGAATGTTGTAATGCCCTCAGTTGCCTATTTCTTTGCTTTCAATAACAACTTCATCTGTCATCTCTAAAGCCCTTTCTTTGCTTTTCAGAATTGCATTTGTGCTCTTTCCCAAAGACTTTATTTGCAGCTTTTTATGAATAAACATGGAGAGAAGAAGAGAAATAAACTGTGTAAGTGAACCCTCTGACTTTTTCATACTGTGTCAATGTGTGTCTCCTCTCCCTATGTGCAGCAGCCTGGATTTCTCAGAGTTTATTTCAGATATGTGTCCTGGCCTTCTACTCATATGTAAATTAACTTCAATGATGTAGCATTAGGACTTGCATATTTGGTTTGTTAGGAGAGTTCAGAACTAACAACTTCAATATTAAAATCCCACAATACACTGTCTAGCAGGCAAAAATCTCATGCTGGTTAGTCTAATTGTCCACTAATAACAGACATAACCCCTTTACTATGACATACTTTTAGAGTTATGATGGGAATTGTCTAAAAAGCTTCTTCCTCTCCATTTTCTCTCTTCGCCACAGCGGAACAGCAGTACCACCATCATTTTTTTTTCATGTATATACATTATATAAGTCAATGGTAGACTAAGAAAAAGGAAATAATGACCAGTAATTTTGTGTTTCATTCATTAGAGGAGTACTGCATAGAAAGTAGAATGGAAACTCTTATTTGAAGTTTTATCTTTGTTAGGAATAAATGAATAAACAAGACAACTTTTTAATGAGAAGAAGATGGCAGGTGGTTCACCATACACATATTTTGCTGTCTATCAAAACTGCATCCAGAGTCTTTATACAAAATTATGAAGTATTAGGGCTCCATCTAAGATATCAAATAATGTTTCTGCTTGTCAGCAAGATGAATCAAACAATGTGTGCCTCCTACTCTCAAGCACATTACGTGCTTCCATATGCATATGAGCACTGTGTGCTTTGGACTGCTTGATTTACGTTAATTTCTTAATTTTCCAATTCTTAACAGAATGCCAACTGAGACTAATTTACCATGTTTCCTGGTGGCACCATGTATTAATTTTATGCTGGAAGGAGTTCTTCCACATAATAATGCAATTGTGAAGTTTTCAGCTGCCCCTTCCCATTCAGTGCTCCTGTGTTTAACACTCAGAGTTTGATCACAAGGATTTACATCAAGATAAGAAAACCACAAAGATCTGGTCTAAGCTGAGTAGAGTCAAGATCACCCATTTTACCAAGTTCCTAGACAGACCAGACCTTAGCTTTGAACTAAATCACTTGAATGGCATAAGTATATTCTGAAAAAACAGGTTGATAAAATGAGTATATTAACATATTCTGCATACAGATATGTGATTTTTGTGTTCTGTCATTTTGAGCCCCACAAAGCCAAAACTTACAAAACATACATTAAAATAAAACATAATGGATGGAAATTATGTAAATGCAGACCAACAGCAGAGCCCTGATCTATTTATAGAGAAATCAAAGTTAATTTTAAAAAAGAGGGGGAGTCGATCATTAAGGATATTTTGCAGTGTCACTTTCTATTTTGTCACAAGCTCTTGATGAAATCACTGCTAATAAATCTCTTAAGATACAACTTCTATACCCAAAAAGCCATACCAACAAATTAAAAGCCCTGAAGCATGGTCCTTTCAGGAACTCTGTTTGGACTGTGCAGCTGCCCACAATTATCAACGTGCACCATGGGAAAATAGAGAATGCTCTCAGCTTCTTCATTTGAAAGTGAGCTGTACTCTGGAAAACCAAAAAACTAACAGTCCACTTCAGATATCTGCCTATGCAGAAACATTTAGTGTCAGCATCTCAAAATGTCTGATTGAAGCCGTGCTAAAATTGGTCCTGAAGAAAAAGTGTCAGGTTTGTTTTTTTTTAAAAGGGCCAGAGAGAGATGTCATTTTCTTGTTCCTTTCATGACAGGAACTTCCATACCTTTTTATTTCAAATTCAGAAATAATCATATCTTGGGCTGCAGATTATTTATTCCCTGTACTGCACTCCTCCCAAAATGGCATGGACTCGGAGGGACACACTACACAAATATCCTTTGTAGAAGTTTTCAAAACACTTTCACCATTGTGGGTCCCTTCCAACTCACCATATCCTATAATTCTCTGATTAACACCTAGCCAAGGCGGCTTCATCCACATGTGGTTCCTGCAATAAGTAAACAATCACCAAGGTGTTCATTGATAAAAAGTTCCTTATGAATTAAGTCCCTGTCTATCACTGTGGGTGTGAATGATACTTATTACAGTGATGGAAGAGAAAGAAGCGTTTACCCCAAATATTTTTGCCATCTGACTCTCCTTTACCTGCAACATTTCAATAGCTCGCCCAGGTAGCTGGCATAGGGAAGGGCACTCAGCATACTCATTGCTATGCAAAGCATGGTGAACAGTGATGGCCATCACCAGTTTGGCAATTATTTCTCCATTTTGTCATTTCAATATGCTTCTGAGGTTGCACAGAAAGCTCTATGTCTCAACCATATTTATGGATATTCTCAGTTGTTTGCAGTTATTGTGTAGTTCTGATTAATACTTCCTTCTCTGTGACATAGAAGGAGCTGCATTCTAATACCACCTTTATTTTTTCTACCCGATCCCATATTTTTGCACTAAAAACCCCCAGTTAATAAATCAAGGAAGTAATGTTGGAGGTCCATAAAATGTGAGACCGTGAAAATGTCATCACAATACATTTTATTTTCCTTTCTACTCTTCCTGAATCTTCCAAATCTTGTTAGCTCATTTATGGCTGTGTTGCTCACTTGGGATACCTTATTCTTCAGAAGTATTTGGGCCAGGATCTCCAGCTCCACTTCCACAGCTCAGGTTGTGTTTGGAGTGGTTATTTCAGCTTCCCTCTTCACAGGCAAGCTTATGCCCAATCCTTAGTGCCTGTGGTAATCTTAGAGCATGCACTGAGTCCTGTTAATCGTGTTTTTCCCACGTCTGGAAAAATTATTATACATTAGTCACACAATTTCTATGTACTTTATTTTCTTCCATGCCCTATGCTACATTTCCTTTGATCAGAGTAGGCATTAATAGGCTTCGCATGTGACTTTGGCAACAAAGATCACATTGTACAATTGATATCAATCTAGTACTGCGTGAATGGGACTAGATTGCATGGATCAGCTTGCCCTGCAAAAAGTTGGAGCAGTTATCACCTGGGTCTTTATTTTATTTTACAATAAATCTTATATCATTTAGTTAACAGCCAGTGAATTTTAGTCTCCCCTTGATGACAAATTAGGCCAGTCCTAGATAAGCCCTATCCTTTTGAATTAGAGTCTGCAATCCATAGAAACATAAGTTGTATTGATATAACCTGTATTGATATAACATGTTTATAACCCACAAACCAGGCTGAATGCTTGCTTCAGCCTGCAAAAAATTATGACATTTATAACTATGCATTTCAACAATGAAATAATTTTTTTTTCTCTTGTTTTATAGTACTCAGCTCAATGATAGCTAACAAGACAAAGTTGCCATCTGCATGTCCTTTATAGGCTGAATCCAGATCAATTTCAACAGTTCTGTGATTACTCCATTGCTAAGAAAACCTTTTTAGATATATGCTATTGTGTAGTTCAGTGTAGTAACTCTAACAGGCGTTGCCATGGGTTTATTACAATTTATCTGAAGGGAACAAAGTGGTAGTGTTCTTTGTCCAGCAGTTGAGGAGTGTGTGTGTCTGTGTATGTGTAATACATAAATTTTTCTAAGTTCCTGTAACAACTGTTGATGGAGAGGAGAATGAAGGGAACAATTGAATCAGACTGAAGGTCTCTGTCTGTCTCTTGAAGAGCATTGCCAAAGCATTCTGAGTGACTCTTCCAAATTGCGATAGCCATGATAAATATCCCAGCTTAACCTAACATCTGAAGTTGGGGACCAAATAAAATTATGGATAAGTAAGGCCATGGACACAGTAGTAGAAGGAAACTGAAATATAATGATGTCAGAGCCAATACAGGTTTGGCAGAAAATTATGCCAGAATGGAAATAAGAAATCTATTAATAGATTCCCCAAATGGGGAAAAATATTCATCCTGATGTTTAGTGTAAGTGTTCTTTGTTTACCAATTCAGTGCTACCTTCAGACATTTTAAGCTTTCATTTATTATCTGTACTGTAACTTGTACTTTGGGATAACTCATGAAACGACAAACAATTTATTATGCACCACTATAACTAAAGTATTCAGCATGCATGTATTTTCTTTCCTCATTGTGAATATGATAGAGTTAATCCAGTCCTTTCTTCATGAACTGCTGTAATACTCAAAGCAGAAGTAACAACATTCTCAAGCATAAGTGTGCTAATAGAAAATGTACCATTTCAGAGTTAGTTCAACAGATTATGTCACCTGGTGAGGGGTATAAATGCACAAGAAACCATGACAAAGGCATTTATCACATTATCAGAGTAATATTTGATCCAACACATGACATTCTGAAATGCAAGGAGTACACTGCAACAACGAATGTGTAATATGTAATAGATAGAATGTGTAATACATAATAGAAATGATATTACAAGAAAATATTTATACTATTACAATACAAATATTATTATGTATCCAGTGACTTCCAATCCTATCAGCAATTCACAATGCACGGTGCAATAATGACTAAGCACAAAAAAACCAGTAATTAAAACAAAAAAAATCATGGCAACATTCAAATGCAAAAGATGAGGAGAAGAATGTGCAGACAGTGATGGGCTTCACTCACCCTGGAAGGAGATGGACAGCAGACATTAGGAGGGCTGGCTCACAGCAAACATTCTCTTTTCAGGAAAAAAAACTGTTGGGCAAACTGAAAAAACCTCAAGACTGCAAAACACACACACCGTTTTCTGAAAGACTAAAACTTCGTACAGCTCTGTGTGGACTCACCCTGGATTGAACGTGTCCAGCCTTTCCTGAACATGTAAAGGAAACATCTCACCTAAGTCAATTCATGATTCAGGCTCATGCAGGCTTTTTTCCTTCCAGTATTATGGAGGTCAGTCTAATACAGCATCTTTGTACTTCTTTACTAAAGAATTGCATTTGCTGAACATGCCTGGGCAAAAAACATAATGAAGTCTATGCTAAATTCATAGCATGGAGGTAATTTAGCTCAAACTGCATGATGCTACATGCTTTTCAGTCACAGCCTTCATTGCCTGAAACCAGTTATTCCCCAATTACACCTGAAGCAATGGTGAGAACAAGTGCATTTCATCTTGTTCCTTCAGTGGTGCTACCTCTGCAGGGAAAAGGAAGCATCTTCTTCATACTGATGCTACAGTCAAAAGTATACAACATTGCTTGGAAGCCCTGAAGAAATCTGACAGGACATTGATCCCCTCTCCTAGTGATTCAAATTCCTTCACTAGACTCCCTCATACTCTTACAAAATCAGTCATCTGACTAAACCTTGTCCATAAACACCTGCCCAAAACCCAATGGAAAATACTGGGATTTTCTACATCTGTTTCATGAATCCTAACAATAAACAAACAAATAAATAGCCTGGAAAGCCTTCCCTTTTGTCTCTTCTGTTCTGTCATGGCATTTACAAACCTGGCAAGAAGGAAAGTATCTATTTTTAAAGATGACATACACATAGTTATTGCCATCTCAGCTCCTATCGCATCATCAGTTTAGCAGCTTTCTTCACAGTTAGTAGAATCAGCAAAAGAATCCTTGGCTCAAATGAACACCAGCTTCAAGCCTGCCTGAGAGTGCTTGGAAATTTAAGCAGACACTTGCAGTCAAACTCATGCTTATGTCTTGCCACATTTACCACTTCTGTAAGCAGGTGTGCCTTCATTATAAGAAAATGGATTTCCTCTCAACAGAGGGGATTTGAAGCTGCTCTTATGAGTTGCCATATCAGCATTGATTTCTAACTCAAGCTGTTTTATTAAGAGTGACTGGTAAAAGCCTCTGTCAGCTGAGTGGGTGTGGACAAAAAGTGTAAGCAAGTAAATAGAAAGATGATTTTACAGATGTACATGCCATTGTGACAGGGAAATGAGACCAAAGGTAAGAAGACCTTGCTAACATCTCCATATCTAGTAGATACAGGACTAGATTGAACCTAAGTTTTTCAGTTGAGCTCAGCTGACACAAGAAGGGATAAAAAGAGATGAATGTTTCAGGCTAGAGGACATGGATAATTTTTTATTTTCATAAATCAAGACAGAAAATTCTAACTTTACCACAGGTTTGGAATGATATTCAATTCTGAACCTGTGATTAAAAACAAGAGCAGGATCTGCTGAACAACATTCAGCTTGGTTCTGATTGCTTTTGCATATTCTGATCTTGAATCCAATCAAAAACTCATGCAGCATCACTTGTTTATGCTATAATTCATGTACATGTCATGTAACTATCCCAAGATTATTTTTAACACTGTCTGATTAGTGTCCAGGTAACCCTAATTCATCATATGAAGGTAATCACTCATATTAACAGATCTGTGTTTGTTGGTCCAAAAAGATATTTCCATGCTCACTATCTGTAGTCTTTGGTAAACTACTCATATTCTATCTCTTCTTGATAGTATCAAAATGTTTATTTTACATATGTGTATATATATATGCACACCAGTGTTATCTACATTTAAATAGAGATTAAATGTAGATTGTCAGCTTGACAAAATGTTGGCTAGAGCACATTAAATCAAGTAGAAAAAAGACTAAGGTGATATCTCAGCTTTCCCAAGTGGGAAGTATTCACATTTTAGTATTTTCTGGGATAGTGCACCAAAGGTAATGTATTAGTGGCTGTGTGACACTAATGCTAGCAATTACTGAGAAATGCTTATTATACAGTGCTATACTAAGGCAGTATTGCAATAAACAGATAAATTACAGCATTTGCTCAAGTTCAGCATTCAAGCTTCTATTAAGTTAAAAATCTTTTCTTTAAAGCCAAGCTAGTTTTTTCCATTGTTATTGATACATGATTCTTCTGTCCAGGACGTAAAAAATACTGAAAGCTTTTAACAATTTAAATGCCTTGGTGTCTTTTCAGATGTAAGTCTTTTTTCATACACTTTGCAATGGTTAGTGAGAGCCTTGAGTGAGACCTGCCTTAGCCTCAGATTTTTCACAGCAGCTCTACTTAGGTGACCTGCACCTGAATCACTCTGGCTCACAAGTTCTCAAGAACGGCAGACCAGGTCTATTATAAAATGGGTTATTTATTAAATAGACAGCAAAAGGCCTTAAACAGAGTTACTTACTATACAGGATAAAACAAAAGAACTACTAACTGATTACATAAAACAGTGCATGACATAAAGATACCTATGTACCAGCTAGCAAAGAAATAGTGTAGAATAGGAGTGAATGTAACTTACCACCAAATTGATCATGGGGTACACAGAGACCTTTCACTCAACCCTTCAGAGAGTAACTCAAGACAGGTGTCCCAAACCCTGAGGAGAGATCCCCACACGTTTCCAGGGAATATGCAAATGAAAGTATGGTGTAGCTTCTATAGTTTGTAAAGTGAAGTGTCTGTCAGTCAGAAATTCAAGCTTATCTTCCTACAATCTTCCTTTTACGGCAAGATGTTTATTGTCCGTCGGGAATGTCACCGCCATGGTGCCGAAATAAATTGCTACAAGACAAGCTGCCCTGACTGACTTATTGCAGCAATTAGTAAATACACATGAGGGGATGATGCCCTGAGCACCTGCATCAGCTGATGCAGGTAACAGTAAGTAACAGATAGGCCCTCCTAGGGCAGGGGGGGGCATCCTGCCACAACTTGTTAAAAAATTTGTCATTATGGAGATAGCAGGCACAATTCAATAGACAAGCTTTCAAATGAGACTTTTCTGAGGTGAATAGATTGATGGCTACATGCAAACTGGATCAGGGAGCACCTGTATAAAAGCAGTTCTATAGACACACAATATAAGATTTTCAGTTATCAAAATTTTTTTAATCTTAATATTATAGGACTCATCTGCACCATTCTCCCTCTCAGAAGCCTCAATGTCTCTTTTCCATTTTGGGGCCTTATACTACAAATATTTAAGCCATTAGTAACTTCATGCATATGAGTGAAAATCAGATCCTGTGATTTCTGCCTGGCAGGTGCCACAGATGACTATTATTTTATTATGTTGTGAGTTAATGCTGGTCAGTGTGTCAGGCCCACACAGCTACTTTATCACTCCCCCACTGTCAGACCAGGAAAGAATAGCAAGAAAATTAAGGGGTTGAGATAAAACAGTTTAAAATGGGAAGGAACAAGGAAGAAGAAAGAAACAACAATAAGCAAGAATAAAACAAAAGCAAGAGATGCAAAGAAGCCACAAGCTTCTTCCCACAAGCACACTGATACTGACACCTGGTTAGTCTCCAAGCAATGTCTTCATTCAAAAAAAACCCCAAACCCTCCCCATGGGATAGCCCTTTGGTCACGTGGGGTGAACTGTGCTGGTTACATCCCCTCCCAATATCTCATGCTCCCCCAACCTTCTTGTTGCTGAGGCAGAGTTGGGAAAAGAGAAAGCTGTAATGCCACACAAGCTGTGCCACAACTCTGAGCCATCACCACTGCTTTAGCCACAACCCCAAAACAGAGCAGCATCTGGAGGAAAATTAATTCCATCCCAGCTAGGCCCTGTATAATGTCTATCTTTGTGTCTGCGCTCCTTACTCAATCCTTAGCAAGTATAGCACTTGACCCTGCATTCAGATAATGCAGAGCAGAGATGCTGCAAGGATAACACACTAGTGCAGCTTTTTATTGGAGGGTCAATGGGAAGTAAACATACAAATACATTTCCTACTTCCTTGCCCAGCTTTTTGGGCATGGAATCTCCCTCTGAGAATCACTTTTTCCTCTGCTAAACCAGGCAAATATTTAGACTATTTGATATTCAAAATCATGGTTTTGCAGTTTTCCTCACATTTCCAGATATCTCTTGGGAGAAAGGGATAACAGCCTTCCATGAAATGTCAAATCCACAAATGGGCACTGAACCTTTCAGGCTGGAAAGAACACAATGGTTTGAAACAAGCAAGCAAGATGCTATTAGCAGTCTTCATCTTTCTTAATAGAAGCCTTCTCATGGTGGCTGCTGTTTAAAGGCTGTCTTCATCAGACACCACCACTGACTATGAAAAACAAAGAAGACAAGGCAAGGACTGGAGCTGTAGGTTTTGCTCCGCATGGTGCTCTCCAGAAAATGTGAGGAATTTCTCTGCCTGTTCAATGCTCCCTGCTTCCATGGACTTCAGAGCACAAAACTGTTCTACAAAAAGCTTCAATTTCATTAATTCATGGGTTTTAAATACACACCTAAAGAGCTGTCCTGAAAACAGATATTTATATGAGGTATGCTAAACTATTGTGGGCACCTAAGCACCACACAGATGCTTGCAATCTTCCCCAACCCCATAACAGTTTGATGGGGAAAGATAAAAGGAAAGAGAAAACCCCAGAAACTTCATGGGTCAAGGTAAGAATGGTTTAACAGGCAATGGAAAAGTGAAAGAAGATATAGAAAAAAACCCCAGAGCTCATTATACAAGGACAATCACTAATCAGCTCCCATGCTAGGCTGATGCCCTGTCAGCTGCCAAGCAACAGATAGCTAACCTACCTATCTCCACTCTTCCTGCTCTTTTATTGCTGAACATGACACTGCAGGGCACTGTGGAAGATCTCTTTGGTCAGTTTGGGTCATATGCCTAGTTGTGTCCTCTCCCTACCTCTCACACACTCCAATCTATTCACTGGAGTAAGAGTAAGCAGCGAATGCTTTCATGCTGCACAAATACTGTTCAGCAACATCTGAGATGTTGGTCTGTTATCAGCACCACAGGAGTTGTTATGGTGAAAAAAACCTTTATCCTAGTCAGACCTAGTACAAAGGCTTCAGATCAGTAACTGGCAGAAAATCCTTACTCTGACCTATCTGGCAAACCCATGAGTCCTTTCAGTCTGGCCTTTGGCATCCCCCCTTGCTTTTCACTGTTACGCTACATTTTCAGAACAAAAAACAAATGCACTCTATTTCTCTTGATGTAGTAGCTGCAAGACAAGTTGCTTTTGCAATGAACAGATGTAAATTGCTTGCAATTAATTTTTCTAATATACCCTGGTCCTGCTTCCCTGGACAGTATTTTGTGTTTGTATTGGAAACTCTCTCGAGGAATTTACCTGTAGTGTTGCCATGTTCAACTTTTACATCTGAATAAAACAGTAAAATTGGATTACCTTCCTGTCTTCAGTTCACTGATCATAGCTATGACAAATACTTGTATAGTTAAGTTGTATCCAAAAGCTACTAAGTAATTTGTACTTGATGGGAATTATTTCTCTGTCACTGAAATAGTAATTCCAGTGAGGGTTACAGTGGGACAAAAGCCTTTGAAGTCACTGGAGTTGCAGTTGATCACATCAGGCTTAGTGCAACCTCTAATGTTTACTGGAACTAGTAAAGCCTCGGTAGCTCTGGGCAATGGGATGGCTCAGGGGCTTGGGCTGTGATCTGTCTGCTTGTAAAGTGACAGTTGCCATGGTATCAGAGCACCTCTGGAAAGACAGCTTGTTCCTGCAGGCCTACAAACAAGCATCCAGCCTAACTGAACTCTTGGAAGAAGTACTGTCATGCTAGGGCTGAACAACAGCATGTATGCATTGGCTCAAAAAGAAAATGAGCTCATTTGAACTTGGGTTCTCTGGAAGCTGCGATTTTGAACTTCCTGAAATTTCAGAAGACCGAGAAACCTGGTTCCTTGTTTGCTGAGCAAGTCCTGTTGCATTAAAGGAAAAAAAAAAAAAAAAGCTGGACTGACAGCTGTATTTGAGAAGGAAAATGATCACAGCTGCTCTCTTTTGGAATGATTCACTGACACCAGTACACATTCAGGTGCATGCTAAAAACACAGTCACAGCACTGGATCCCTTTGGAGCTGCAGGCGCAGGAAAACTTATCAAAGAACCTCTGAGCAGGCTCAGGCATGATCTGAAATGCAGCCCTCAGACCTGTCAAGCCAGCTGCAGCCTAGGCACAGACACATACCTAGAGTACCTTATGATGAAAACTCAGGTTCCTATGCACTTGAATAGGTCTATGTGCAAAATGGACATACTCGAGTCAGCCACACAGTGGGGCTGCACACAGGGGCTGAAGAGCTGAAGAGCAGCTTGCAAGAAAATGCGCTGAATTTCTGAGGTCTGAATCAACAACAAGCTGACCACGAGCCAGATGTGTGCCTCTGAGGAAAAAAAAGGCCAGTGGTATCCTGGGCTGCTTTAGGAAAAGCACTGCCAGTAAGCCAAGTGATGAGATCCTTTCTCCTTGCTCAGAGCCTGTGATGCACACGCAGATGCTGGATCCAGGTCTGAGCTGCACTGAACATCCTGGAGTGAGTCTGATGACAGACCACAAAGACAGTGGACTGGAGCACCTTTTACAGAAAGAAAGGCTATGACAGCTGGAACTGTTCCACCTGAAGAAGAGAAGTCTCAGGAGGGTCTTATAAATGTGTACAAACACCCAACAGAAGAGAATAAAGAAAATAGAGTGAGACTCTTCCCAGTAATACCCAGTGAATGAGGAGGAAGCAGTAAGCACAAATAAAAGCAAGGCAAAATAAAAGTAAGGCATTCCATTTAACCACAAAGAAAAATAATACTGTGAGGGTGACCAAACACCAGAACAGAGAGGATGGTAGTCTCTGTCCCTAGAGATATTCAAACCAAACAGACACCGCACTGAGCAACCTGCTGTACCTGACTGCTATAAACGCCCACCCACTTCAGTGGCTAAGGTTCTGCTGCCCTCATGGGTTCCATGCTTCCACTTAGTTCCTAGGTGCCTAAACTCTTCCATGACTCAACAACTGACTTAAATGACTTAACAATTCTGTCCTGGCTGCCAGCCTGCAAAACAAGGGCAATACTTGCTCATTTTCCAAAAATCATATAGAAAGGGAAAATGCTAGTTAATATCAGATTTACCCAAATCTGTGAGTGAATGTATACAATGGAATTAAATGAAAATTATTCAAGTATTTTCAAAAGTTAAGAAAACACCCATTCAGCATACAAAACTAAGTACAGCACAGTTATACTTTGTCCCATGACCAGAGGTATGCAGGAAGTTGGATATATTTTCTGAGAGGAAGGTTTGCAACAGAAAAAGTTGAGCAGTAGCTGAAGCAAATTCTCAGCATTAAAAGAAAAAGAACCTCTTGCAAATCTAAGGACTGTGGAAAACATTGTTACAGCAGTGAAGAACTTGTAGGGAAGGAAAAGTGGCTGAGTTTCATCTAAATTTACCTAACACATTTCAATTAGCAAAACTAATGAACATATTTTCCCTACTGAGAGTAGGGAATTACTGGTTAGTACATTTAACTTCATTTTCAGTGGGTACAGGCTAATCTTTAGAGAAAGTTTAACAAGTCTGGCATCTGTATCACTTCTTCCAAAAACCTTAGACATCTTGTGAAACATTTCTGAGACAAACACCCACAATGATTGTTTTTCTCTGTTAAGAAAGCATCACTTCAGCATGATGCATGCTCAATTTTCAGCATTTGCAGACTTGCCAATATTTTACCTTAGAGCTTGTTTATACATGTACCTTCCTCCAGGCACCACCCAATCTGTCATAAACAATGAAAATAAGATGAAAGTCTGCCTGTTTTCATCTACTCACTTTGCCAGCTCAATTTAAATCACTCTGCAGAAGGGAAACCTTAAATGATCAACAAAATTGGGAACACCTGAGTTTTGGTCACCATTGAATCTGCTCCAAGAACTTCTAAAGAAATTATGCTTTTAAGCCCAAGTATATTCCTCATGACTGAAGAAGGTAAAATGAGATATTTTTTGTCTGCATCTATGAATGGATCACTTATGGAAACATACATCATGTCACTGGAGATCCAACCTAAGAAGGACAAGGACCTGTTGAAGCAGGTCCAGAAGAAGGCCACAAATATGATGAGAGAGATGAAACATCGTTACTATGAGAACATGCTGAGAGAGCTGGACTTAGCCTGGGGAAGAGAAGACTCTGGGGAGACTTTGAAGCAGTCTCCCAGTACATAAGGGAGGTCTAGAAGAAAGCTGGAGAGGGACTTCTTACAAGGGCTTTTAGTGGCACGACAAGGGGGAATGGCTTCAAACTGAGAGAGAGTAGATTTAGGTAGATATTAAAAAGAAATTCTTTCCTAGGAGGGTGTGAGGCACAGAAATAGGTTCCCAGAGAAGCTGTAGATGTCCTGTCCCTGGAAGTGTTCAAGGCCAGGTTGGGTGGAGCTCCAAGCAACCTGGTCTAGAGGAAGGTGCCCCTGCCCACGGCAATGAGTCTGGTAAGAAGGATCTTTAAGGTCCCTTCCAACCATTCTATGATTTCAATATCTACTCTGGTGAGCACTGTTAGTGTAGCCAAGAAAATTCTCCCTGTGGGAAAGATTGTAAGATTAGGCCCCATAATTCTATAATTAGTAGTTTGCACTTTTAAAAATGTTGACCCTGATTATCATTATTAAGAAGCTGACCGGGTTGCTTATTTAGGCATTGTTTGTTGTTGAGCACATGGTCACGCATTCAACAGCTTTCTCACAAAAAAAGAATAGACCTTATTAGACTTTGCACAATATTCCTTCCTTCCTCTTATTTCCAGATGATATTTCATGCTCTGGCCTTCAGTGTTCTGCAGAATTAGGAATACATTTTATAAACACTGCTACATCTCTGTCCTGTGCTTAAGCAAGCCGTAGTATTGAAGCATTCAGACACTTACTCTGGGGAACAAGCTGGCAAGACATACTACAAGAGCCTTAAACTACTTTTAGCAGAGAAAGAGAATGCTTTACTGGCTTATCAGAAATGAACCAGGAACAACAGCACTTTAGGGAACAGCAGGGAAACATCTGTAAATCATCCCAAAAGACTTAGAGAGGGCTCTTCCCAGGAGATGAAGAGGTGGATAGCCCAGCTGAAGTGCTTCTACACCAATTCATGCAGCACAGGTAACAAGCCAGAGGAGCTGGAAACCATGGTGCAGTTAGAAAACTGTGACCTGATTGCTACCAGAGAAACATGGAACATGAGTTACATGATTGGAGCACTGCAGCTGAGGGCCACAAGCTTTTCAGAAGAGACAGGCTGGGAAGGAGGGGTGGAGGTGTTGTGCTCCATGTTAAGGCAGGGTTAGATCGTGAAGATCCCTGATAAACAGCCATAAACAGACTGAGACCCTGTAGGTGAAAATGAAGGACAGGATTACCAAAGGACACCTGGTGACTGCTATAGGCTGCCTGATAACAGGGAGCCTGTCAACAAGGCATTTTGCTTCAGATATAGGAAGCACCATGCTCACAAGCTTTCATCCTGATAAGAACTCCAACCACCTGGTCATCTGCTGGGAAATCAATACAGCAAGCAATCCAGGAGACTCCTGGAAAGTGTGGGGGACAACTTCCAGTACAGGTATTAGACAAACTAACCAGAGGTGAGACATTACTCTACCTGGTACACACCAATGCAATGGATGAGAACATCATAGGAGTTAAGATCAGAAGCGGCTGTAACAACCACCCTGGTTGAATTCATGATCTCAAGGAGTTTGGGCCTGGCAAGGAGCAAAATCAAGACCCTGAACTTTGCAAGTGTGGAATTCCAGCTGTTGGGAATAAAACTGGTGAATGAAGTCCCCTAAGAAGAGAGGGGCTCTCTTAGAGCACAAGAGATCTTTATCCCAATGTGTAGGAAATCATGGAAGGCAGGCTGGAAACTGGCATGGCTGAGTATCTGCTTATCAAATTGAGGAGTAAGAAAGAAATGTGCAGCCTGTGGAAGCAGGGACAGGTGACCTGGGGAGATTACTGGGATATAATGGTGACTGTGTAGGGATGGCATCAGGAAAGTCATGGCAAAGCTGGAAAAGGACTTGGCAAGAGATATAAATAATAATAAGAAGGGATTTTGTAAGAACATAGGTCAGAAAAGAAAGGCCAAGTAGAGTGTATCCATCCTGGTAAGTGAGAAGGGTGAACTTGTGGTAACTGGAAGGCTGAGGTACTCACTGAGTTCTTTGTCTCAGTCTTCACTGACAGTCAGGCTTCCCACTTTTCTCAAGTCCCTCGTCCTACACATTAGGGTTGAAGCATCCAAGTCCTTCCCCCTATAAGAACAGGTCTGGAATTACTTGGTGAAGCTGAACAGCCACAAGTCTATGAGATCTTATGGGATGCACTTCCAGGTCCTGAGAAAAGTGTCTGATGTTGCCAAGCCACTTTCCACCATACTGGAAGACAGGTGAAGCGACTGGAATAAGGGAAACATCATTCCCATTTTTAAAAATGGGAGAAAGGAAGATCTGTGGAACTATGGACCAGTGAGCCTCACTTACGTGTTTGGGAAGATCATGGAGCAAGTTTTCCTAGATACACTGAGGCAGAGAAAAGACAAGGAGGTGATCTAAGGCAGCCAGCAAATTTTGCTGAAAGCAAATCATGCCTGACTAATCTGGTGGTCTTCTATGGTCCAGTGACAGCAATGATTGACAAGGGAAGATCAACAGATGTCTCCTGTCTCCTTCTGTAAGGCCTTTATAGTCCCTAATGACATGCTTACCTCCAAACCAGGAAGAAATGAATTTGATGAATGTACTATTCAGTGAATACAGAATTTGTTGGACTGACACAGCCAGAGACCTGTGGTCAATGGCTCTTGTGAACCCTTCAGGTGGAGGCTGGTGAGGAGTGGTGTTTCTCAGGGCAGACAGAGGTCTGGGGACTGGTGCTCTTCAATATCTTCATCAATGACATCAACAGTGACATTGAGCACACCCTCAGCAGGCTCAGAGATGACACGAAGCTGCGACGCTGAGGAGGCAGGATCCTATCCAGAAAGACCTGGACAAGCTTGAGAAGTAGGCCCTGGGATTCTCTTGAGGTTTAACAAGTCCAAGTGAGAAGTGCTGCCCCTGGGCCAGGAGGCTCTCCTGGATGAAAAGCTGGAGTGACCCAGCAGTGTGTGCTCACAGCCCAGAGGCCAATCCTGTCCTGGGCTGCACCGTAAGGGAGCGGCCAGCAGGGAGAGGGAGGAGATTCTGCCCCTCTATTGTGCCCTGGTGAGATCCTACCTAGAGTGCTGCATGAGCTCAAAAAAGACACATTGGAGCAGATTCAGAGGAGAGCCATGAAGATGATCAGACAGCAGGAGCACTTCTCAACTTGTGAAGACAAGCTGAAAGACCTGGGCTTGTTCATCCTGGAGAAAAGGCTCTGGAGAGACCTCACTATAGTCTTCCAGTACCTTAAGGGGGTTTATATTAAAGAGGGAGAGAGACTTTTTATATGGGCAGATAGTGACAGGACAAGGGGCAAGAGTTTCAAACTGAAAGAGGGCATGTTTAGATTAGCTATTAGGAAGAAATTCTTTACTGTAGGAGTAGTGATCCTACCAACTGTACTACTTGGACTCAAAGTGCTCATTTTATAATATCTTGTCAGATGTTAAGAACTGTTAGGGGATTTTTGCTTAGTTTTCATCCTCATTTTTTTAGACCTAAGATTGTTAAAGTGAAGTCCATGAATTTTTCAGAAAAGAAACTAACCCACAGAGTAAAACTTCTGGTAGTTGAAACTGTGGGAGTGGAAGACTCAGTCTCATAAAATTATTTGGTTGTCTTTTTCTCACAGATTTCTTCTGAGCAACTTGTATTCAGATGGTGCTTAATGTCATTAGTATCCAAAGCCTTGTGCAGATCAGTGTTTGCTGTAATCATACTAGGTTACATTTCCAGTCAGAAAGCTAACCAGGAAAAAAAGACACACCCCAGGTATGAAAACTTCCTTTCCTTTGCAATGGCAGATGCATCAGAACAAGCTAAATGACACAGATGATCAAAAGATATTTAGAATGTTAAGTTCTCCCCTTCGGTCACAATGCCTAGGAAAATGTTACAGCAAAAATGCTGAGAAATCACTGAAATAAGGGGGAACCAGCCTAATCACATTCTAATTACATCTGGAGGTGTAGTTATACCTGGAAGTTGAAAAATATTTTTCTCTAAAAACATCTTTGTTCTAAAAGCTTCCTAAAACACTTTGAGAAACACATAGCACAACACGTAGCCAGCCTTTTACAGGCTACATTTTTACAGGAGAGAAAATCCACCTTTTGGAAAAAACCAACGGAATTACAATTTCTGGACAAAATATGAACCTGTTATGGGCAAACCACTTGCACCAGGTGTGAAGCAATACAGGTATTTACGTTAAAGAGCTACTTGCAAGTCATTGTAGGAAAGCAGCAATCCACCACTTCAATGACACTCAGAGTAGACCAGATCACCAAAACTCTGAAGGAAAAACTTCTGCCTTCAACCAAACCTGTCAAAAGGTGAAGAAGCCAGAATAGAAAAGGACTTACAAATAAGCTATACATATTTTTTATATAAATAAAGTTCCTGGAGGGTTCAAAAAGCACTTCCTATATTTCAGATGCATCTCTGACTTTCAGCTTGCATTTAAAGCATGCCTTGCTGGTTTTCTTACTTCAAACCATGGTGAAGATTAAAACAGATTTTGGCACTTCTTTTAACATTCAACTACTCTCAATATTTGCAGCATATTATCTAGGAATCTCTGAACTACAGGAAGTTACAGGAATGACTGAAAAACTATCAGACAATCAAGTAATATGAAAATGCAGGATAGGATAAAAAACATTTAAAATTAATTCTTTTGTGCCAATATTGACACCATATCAAGACTGATATAAATTTCAAAATCATGTTACATGAGATTATAAAGCATCTAGGCAACTTAAAGAATACTGTGCCTTGATTCAAGATATATAGAGGCTTCTTTTTACATTAACCTAATTGAAGAAAGAATGAGAATGAAGCAGCTCTTCCGTAACTTTCCCAAGAAATCATGGGAACTTTCCCAAGCATTATCTGCGGTCCATAAGTTAGAAAAGGGAATGTTCTTGCTTAGGAAGAGGATCTTGTCTTCTCTGTCACTTCTGTGAGCTAGAAAGATGAGGCTGAAGTATCAGTTTCTTTACTCTTATTCTTTGGAGAAATTGTGAGACTGTACAAGCAACAAATGAAAGAAAAATCCTACAAGCAACTAGACTATCCTTTTAGAGAACAGCAGGCATTGCCAACAAAAAAATATTTGTTCGGATTGTGCTAAATTCCATTTTTTCTAAGAGGTCAAATGCACTTTTATTCTTAGACAAAACCAGATTTTAATGCATTCCTGATACATATACTTCACATTCATCTGATACTCTGCACTGTAGAATTCAGAGAAGCATTTTTATTAGGGATTTCAGGGTCTTTTTACTACATATGATTCAAGGAACTTTTCTGCATGTATTCTGTAATGTGGGGCAAATCACTCCACAAGAGATTAGAATGACCCCACCACTATGGTATCAGTCATAAACCTTAGTCATGGTCATGTTGAAGTGTCATCTCATGTCCTAAGAGCTCTTAATATGTCCTCATTATTCCTGACTGCAATTCATGCATCAGGGGGATCTTTTCCATGAGTGGCATATAACAGGGATGTTAATAAAAGCACTTGCCTGAAATCAGACCTTTTGAGGATTATCATCCTATGTCATCAATACACATCTTCACAAGTATGCTTTGTGTTAACAAATGTTGGCAATTTACTGCAGCCTCAACCTGGAAAGATGATTATTTTTATTTGGAAACAGCTGAAGTGGGATCTGGTTTGGACGAGCCCAGTGTAGGACAGGGTTCACCTCCAATCTATCATCTGCTGGAGGGGAGGGGAGAGGGGAGAGGGGAGAGGGGAGAGGGGAGAGGGGAGAGGGGAGAGGGGAGAGGGGAGAGGGGAGAGGGGAGAGGGGAGAGGGGAGAGGGGAGAGGGGAGAGGGGAGAGGGGAGAGGGGAGAGGGGAGAGGGGAGAGGGGAGAGGGGAGAGGGGAGAGGGGAGGAGAGGGAAGCATGGAGGTGTGCTGCACATGATCATCTCTTGACTTCCTCTCCCAGATAATTGGAGAAGGTTACGTTTCCAGGAGCAGACTTTTTATTTAAGATGTGATAAAGAAAAGCCAATCAAGCTTGAAGGGAAGAAACCTTTACAATCACATCCTGGGTTTCACTCACATTTCCTACTAAGCATACAACAAAGAGAAGATCACTCTTACAAGGAGGATCATTGTAGAGAGAACATTTTTCCATGGACCATTTTTCAGTGAAAAAGTAGATGGGCAGCATTCATAGCATATTGAAGTTTATCCTAGCAGCTTGATGCAAATTTCTGTCCCTAAAAACAGAAAAAAATTTGTACTTAGACAAATTTTACTACAAAGATATGGAGCATAACTCAGCTCCAGCTTCTGCTAAGAGAAACAAAATTTATTTCTGCAAGAAATGAAGAAATAACAGGAATGAAAACAAAGAACAATGATACTTATTTTTCCAAAATAATAGCATTAAGGGATTTTATAAACTTGCTACAGCAAGACATCTTACATTCTGAAATTTCTTCAACTTTGGAACTGAGTTGCAAAAACCTACAGATATTTCCTAATCTTAAACATAAATATTTGCTGAATAACATTATTTGACCTTTATTTGAGCATCATACAATCCTGTTGACTCACTTAATATAATTTCCTACTGAAATGATATCTATTTCTACTGAAGCTTCTTCCAAGTTAGGAGGAATGACCTCATCCAGTAGTATTAAAACTGGTATCTGTATGTAATATATTTTTTACTTAAATTAATTTTTAAAAAGCTCAGCTGGCTGTGTTAATTAGCTAATCACACACCTGCTCAGTTTAGGTTTCAAGCTGGAAATCTGTAAACATGACAAGTGTTAAATTCTGCAGGCAATGCTGCTCAAGTACAAGGACAGTCCTGTGTGAGCAGCTGTTCCACAGGGGCTTGTCTGACTGTAAGACTGCTTCCACTTGCAAATTTTCATGGCTGGGTTAATATACAACAAAAGAATTCAACCTGCAACAGAAATACATGGAAATGAGAATTTTAAATATCTTATTAATGTAAACTGTTGACCTCATATGACAGTTTTGTTTCTAGGGGCAGGGGTATGTCTATGTTTTAATATACAGTATCTCTTAGTTATGTCTAAGACTGTAACTAACTAGAAGGAGAATTTTCTTTGCTTTTTCTTTTTTGTGACAGGTGATTTTTCAGACTTGACAAAGTTTGTCAGCTTCATGTCAAAGACAATCTCCTATAAATGCACACTTACAAAAAAAAAAACTTCAGCCAAAACCCCCTGTTCTTTCTGATGCAGCAGTCAGAAAACCAACATAGCTCATCTTATTGCTAGATCAGGCCTCTAAGTATTTGCAAATAGGAATATGAGACATTGCTGCCTTCCCCTCAGTTCAGTGGGACTTATCAAACACAAAAATCATAGTGCTATTCAAGCAGACAAAGAATTCCAAAGCCTTATTTCTCTTTAGTGAAAGTCAGCAACTGCAATGTATATTATCATACTAAATGATATTAATCCTTGTGATACCTAGACACCTGAAATTGGCTATTTGCCTTAGTTTTATGATTGTCAGTCAATCTACCAAAAAAATCCAAAAACCAAACCAAAACATGCCAGAAAAACCAACAAACCAACAACTTTCCAGGGGCAAATGTTCAAAAAATTAAATAATTTAGAATGGACTCACTGTAAACAAATAATTAAACACAACTTTTTTAGATTGAAGAATACTTGCAAGCAGGTGAGGGGTTGTTCATGCACATTTACTGTTCCTTACTTTAGAAGAAGAAAAGCGACTTTCAGAATGAATAGTCTAGTGAAACAATTAAAAAATCCTTGCAGTAAACTTGACATTAATCTTCATCTTTTTATTCACCAATAGAGTTTCATGATAATTTTCAAAAGAAAATATTTCAGGAAGAAAATTTTTGTGTGTTTGTTGCAATTTTCTATAAAAACTTGTTCTAAAGAATAGTTGAAACTTGTTGATATTCACCAGCAAATTAAACAACCTTAGAAATGTTTAGAACACTACAAGAAAGAAGATCTTAAGTATAAGTATGTTTGTTACTTTAGGATTTCACTTGAAACATGAGGAGATTTAAACCTTTTCCTCTTCTTTAAATCTGAAAAGCATGTTGCTTTTCAAATGGATCTGCAAATGAGTGCAGCACTAGTAAAAACTCCTGTCTGGAGCTGCTATGAAATACAAGCAGACTGTAGGAAAGATTTTATTAATTTTATGCTCTTGGATGATTAAGAGACACTTCAAGTGTTAAAGCAGAGTAGCCATTAAGACTACAGTTGAGACATGATTAATTTTCCCCTTGCTGTCACCTGTGCTAGTCTGTCACCTTTCCCTCTGACCTGTTTCTATTCTCATTTCCTCAGCACTCTGTGGACCAAATTCGTATTGGTGACATCAGTGATGCTGAGATCAGAAATTGGCTCCTTGCCGCTATTTTTCCCTTGCCTTCCATTTAATTTGCCTTTCCCTGTGCTTCAAAGATGCTTTGCAGCAGCTCTCAGTGCTTTGCAGGTATCCTTGACTACAGCTGACATTCCCATTCTCCGGCCAGCTGGAGCAGGTCTGGATATGATCCAGATCAAAAGCAGGTGGCTAATCAGCAAACGAGCAACTTATTGGCACACAACAGAAGTGACTAAGTCACTACTGGGTCCCCTCTTTTCAGTCTTAAATTTGGCCAAAAAGTAGTTGTGGGTGGTAGATCTTGAAGAAAGAGGATTGTGAATCATATTGCAAAAAAACCAAAACAAAACCCCAAGCCCCATAACCATAAAATGGCTCTTTGATGAACAGTCACAGATACCCAGCCAGCATCCAGCTAGCAGACAAGCCAGCAAGGCCCAATACTGCAGCACACTTGTTCTTTTCAGAGAGGGCACCAAAATAACTTTGTAATGCAAAAATCTATGTTTGGAAGGATAGCAGAACACCTATGGTATTAGAAAGAAAACTGTAAAGTTTTTAGCAAACCTTTAAAGGTATTAATTGCACATTAATGTAACTGTTGCATGAGATTTCTAATATATAACCAATCTAGCATAGGAGCAAACAAAGCTGCCATGTGGACAGTGATTTGAGTGTGTTTACAAACCCTGCTTGTATTTGAAATCAAAGTACATCCTCCTACAAACACTTCTACCTCATGACGTTACTCAGCAAATCATTACAAGGATAAGATAAGTCACTATTTATTTTCACTATCTATTCTTGGATGGCTTGTTTCCTAAAGAATTTTTACTAAAGAGAACGCAAATTTAAGACTACAAATATTTAAACCTACCTGTCAAAATTCTTCTTGACCATGGGTATTTTACAGAATGCCTTCAAAATATCCCTCTTCTTCCCATCAAGTAATTAATGCAAATTATCGAGCTGAAAGAGAAAATTCACTTTATCAATATAGATTCAACATTTCTGCCACCTAGATCTTTGGGTAAAGAGTTGACCTCTATGTACTGTCCATATATCTGCCACTAATTTATTCTTTTTTTTCAGGGAAAATGCATGCTGTCTTTGTGCTTTCAAAGTGGGGATTACCTAACTTTCAAGAATTTAGGTGTTTGGCCAAATTACATTTTCAGCATAAGAATATTATTCTCCACAGTGCAATTGCAGATGTAAAGAAATACTGGGGGGAGAAAATGCACCACCATAGCATGCTTAGCTAGAAATTCTACCATCACATGTTAACATAGCTCCATATGCCAGGAGTACATAAAAAGAAGGCCAGTGTAAGGGATCTGAACAGGAGTATCAATACTGTCTACTCAGTTTAGCTTCCAATGCAATTTAATGCCACTTTCTTTAAGCCAAGGTACAAAAAAACCCAGTGAAAGCAGTATTTGTCAGGATAAGAAAATATGGTAGCTATGTGCAGCATAGTTCCATAATGTTTTGGCAGCAAATCACTTGCTGTTATCTGAGTTAAAAATAAAAGAATTTCCAAAGAAGGACAAACCCAGATTAACACGTGTACTTTCAGAAACAAAGTAGAAAAGGTTCAATCTATGACCTTTCAAGTCATCTGCACTAACACCTTTGCCATTTTTTCTGCCAATGTGAAACCAATGCTTTGATTTTCTAGAGGGCCTCTGGCAAAGCCTGGCCATTAAATAAAATCTTCAATATAACTGCAGACCTCCACCCCTAAACTGCTGGGCAGGTTGTATGGTCTGTTGCATGACTTGTGGTAACTATCACAATCACAGTCCTTATAACAACAGATTTTCTACTCACCAGTGTCTACTAATAGCCAAGCTGTTTCTTGAGTAAAATTACACAACAACATAATCCTTAAAATGAATAAGCTATGCCTGGAAAAAAGCACTTTCATAATGACTGAAATTTGAGATCTCTGAAGGTGGATTGCCTTAACCCTCAATTCAGCCTCTCCACAATTGCAGCAGCATCAACACACTTGTTTCTTAAATTGTTATAACACTCCTTTAACCATAACAAAAAATAAAAGCGTACGTGAGCCACAGTAGCATGACAAAAATGTTACTTGTTTACAATCTCTACTAAGTCTTCTTTATCCCTAAGATCATCCTCTAACCAACTACAATAATAATTGCTTCTGTGTGAAGTGCTGCTTATACAGGGTGTTCCAAGTACGCCTAAAAGATGAAACAAAGCATAGAAGTTAGTTTTAAAGTTATATGCTAGCTACCTGAAAAACCTGCACCAGGCATGAGGAGGCAAAAGAACTGGCCCAGTCAAATGTGCTTCCCACTAACTGCCAGGAACCTCCATTTTACATTCCTTGGCCTGAATATTTTCCCATAATTTGGTTTTAACTTGGATTGTTTCTTATTCACATTATGACTTTTCTCTTACTCTTACCTTCTCTTGTGCTTCCTCAGCTCCTCTCTCATGTAAGAAAAGACCATTTTTCTTCTAGGCAGACCATGCATTCCAGCTAGGAACACAGACACAATTAATCAGGTTTCATGTATATTTAAAGGCAGACTTACAAAAAACAAACAAACAAAAAATACAGACAAAACCTCCCCAAAATAAATAAAAAACCCCATCCACTCTAACCTACAGGAAATAGGTATAGGAAAGAGAATGGGTATGTAGAAGGACCAGTATTTTGGGGGGATTCTTCTTTCTTCTTTTGCATGTTTAATGGATGATGTACTGGAATCAAGGAATAGCAATGGATACACCAATGATACTGATAATGGAGCCTCATCCCTAGATTTGCTGGAGTAACACAGTTTCACATCCTGTCAATGTTATTCTCTGTGGATGCTGACTGTACAGCAGTGAAACCCAGTGTATTTGGGTTATTCTTCAACCGTCCACAAGTTTTTGATAGCTGGGCTGGAATGACAACTTGCTGCTATTGCCCTTACTCATGCATATGGTGCAACTCCTTTATTTAGAAATTCTGTGCTGTGACAAACACAGGTTTTGCAGGTCAATTCCCCAGGCAACAAGACTAGCAAGAAGTCTACCCCAACTAGCCAAGCAGTTTCTAAGTGGACAATTTCTACTTAACTTTTGGGATGATTTCTGAATTCAGCATGCTGCTAGAGTATTCAGGGTTAACCTTCCAGTTTGGATCTGCCCTGTGCAAGGATTTGTGCCACACCTTTGCTCTCAGGGGTTCTTATGGAAAGTCCTCCCTCTGTGCAGTGGCTTCAGAAACAGACATGCCTGTGCAACCTTTATTTATATTGCTCTGAACATAGCTCTTTCTAAAATGCAGCCTGTTCAGAGTCTCACAAGTGAAAAAAAAAATAGATTTTGGCCCAGGCAAAGTAGGAAGCAATTCAGAAGAGCAGGCTACCTGCTTTATTTGGGATAAGACAGAAATAATCAGTTGTTTCAGCAACCTATGCAACCTGAAGAGTCGGTTTTACTTCCTACTTGCATAACCGCGGCTTCTGAGGAAAGAGTTGAAGAGATGCAAGGCAGCAGCAGAAACAAACAGGATTAACAAAAGCATCAAGGTTTTTTTCTTCTTCTGGTTGTCTTACACCTTGGCAGAAGTAGCAAACTTAGTCTCTTGCAAGTCCTCCTGAACAGGCAGGGCAACGGCTGAATGAAGTGGGAGTGATGTGGGAAGAATTGCTGAAAGAGGGAAGAGACATAACTCTCATCATTACTTCAAAACAATTTTCCTGTTGCAAGAACCATTATCACCTCTTTCGCAAAAAGACAATTTATGATAATAAATTCCAATGAATTAATTAACAATAATGCCCCTAATAATTTTCTAATGACAAAAAAAAAAAGCTTGGTTTGTTTACAGTGGTGCAGGATAATGAATGCTTTGTAAGAGATTTCCATGTGGTCCATACCTGTTTTAGTCCTTTCACAATGGCATCTCCAACTAAACTGTTGCTAGTTTGGGGGTTATTTTGTCATTTTATTCCTTACATCTAGGGCTATAATAGTTTTTTTTTTGTAACTGATTATATTTGTTTCCTTGTCTCTGGGGTTTTCTTACACAGCATTCCAGTAATGGTTTCCAGTTACCTTTTAAATATCACTTTATTTGGTCAGTGGAGGGATGGTTGTCTTACTACTCTCCTCAGTATCTATTAACTCACAAATTTGTTTTTTTCCTTGTTTATTATTCCTAATGCATCAAGTCTTAGAAGAAGTTCAGTAGTTCACCAGCAGAATTCAGGTTTTCTGTGTTTTTTGAAAGACTCCTGAGAAAGTTTCATACAATTATGCATCTGTGCTGCTCACCAGTCTGTGCACCACACATATTAATGTTTGTGAACCTAAATGTCAACATACACTTATACCCAGGCATACCACACTGACAGCCTGCTTGGCTTGATAATTTGCTCACATTCCTGGGCCTGGTGAAAAGGCAGATGGCAGTCAGGGGCAAAAGGTGTATAGCCATTGTCCATAGTGTTACTGTTAGCACATATTAGAATGCATGAAGGCAATAGTGAGGCAGATGATTGTACCCTTGACACACTTAGAAAAATCAATTTGCCTTCTAAATAAGAAGTAAATGCAATGGGCCAATAAATAATACAGGAAACACCTGACAAAACTGTAAGCACTATGGACAATATAATAATAACAACAATGTATCAACCTAGTTTCATCACCTAGACTATTAATATCAAGCCCTTTGTAACTAAGGCCTGTATGTTTACTTAGCTTATTGGCCTCCCTGGAATGGAATCATTCTGCTTTCCAAACTTCTAATCAGAGATGACCTATTTAAATGCATCCCTTTACATTAATTGAAATTAGCAAGTGCACTAGAGTTAAACCCCTATTAGACAAACACCTCTCCAGTCCAAATCCACAGTTGCATGACTGCTAATTTACCTTGATATTTCCATCTTTTATCCTGAACAAATTAACTCTGAGGTATTAAATTTATCTACTTTCTTCCTAGATACTAGTATGTCAAGATTTACTTGAATCTTTCTCCTTATTGTCTAATATTAATATTCTTCAAGAGCTCTTATGTCATTTAAGACATTTTATAACACCTCTATAACTAGATAGGTAACAAGTGATGACAACTTTTTGCCAGATTGCCACTCTCTGCTGAAGGGATTAACCTGACAGTTGTTTTGCTCTATTCTGTTATTGCTCTGACAACATCATTTTATACAAATCTTACAGTGGAAAAAGTCCTCATTAATTTTGCAGAAAAGTCACAGATATTTTCAGTAAGCTGTAAATTTTTAGAAATTCAGAATGGCTGGTTAACTGCATGTGTTTTATGCACTCCAGAGGAAGTGAAAGTTGGAAAAAAAAATTTGTTTCATGACAGCTGATAACAGAAATATTTCAAAACTATTGATAAGTTCTGTGCTACAAGCTTCTAACTCCTCTATCTTCTTATCAGAAACGGATTATTTTAATGCTGTCCAAAAGTATTTGATTCTGCTCCTTTAGTTACTAAAAGCATTTAAAAATAAAGTTTATAGCCCTACTAACAGTTTTTCATTAAAATATTATTATGATTATTCTCTATTTTAGGAAAATAATTTAAAACCATGAAGCTAGATATGTCTATATTTGAGACAGAGGCTTTCAGACTGATGAAGGCTTTTAAAAATCCTAAAAAAAAATCAGGTGGACAAGAACACAATGTTTGGATTGCGATAACAGCCTCACACATACATTATATTCCACCTGAGTGTTAAAGAGTGCATGACAAAGGATATAGGGCTCTGACTCATAGGCATTGCAGCAAACTGTTGCAGCAGTTAGACATTACTAACACACCATTCTGCTCCTGCCAGCCAGGACAATGGAGCGTCCCATGATGTAAAGTCTCTTCAACGGGGCTAAATTTTCTCTTCATGGAAAGCACAGGGTGACTTTGTGAAGTTTGCAGTGACAGTCTCCATATCCCTAGACATCCACAAAGCCCCACAGCAAAAACCACTGCATGGTTCTGGCTTAAGAAGCAGTGCCATACCCACACCTCGGCTATCACAGGTTAAACTGGAACAGCACCATCAAACATAGACCCAGTAGCTTAATCTCCACAAACATTTAAGAATTTAATAGACCAACTCCAGGAACATGTTTTATGATTTATGGCAGAGGAAGCCTACCCAAGGGGTAGTATCCTATTAAAATATTTTATTTCAAACTAGAAAAATTTCTGTCAGAGCTGTAATGAGAGGAGCACTATTTGAGCCTAGTAGAACCTCGAAGAATTTAATAATTTTTCATAGGAGATCTGTAGCAAAGCTGGTGAGAATAATCTGTGCTAAGCCTCAAAATTTCATCTACTGAAGGACATTTTTTTCTGCATTTATACATAAGTCTCTGAAAGTATAAAGATTTTTCCAAGGTATGAAGACAGTATATAGCTACAGCTGTTCTGGGAACTTTCTTTGCCAGAGGCTAACTACCTCCTAGCTCTCTCAGCTAACTTACCTTTTATTGCACAAGACAAGCTGGACAGTAAGTATCATCATCATTATCCTATCCTATCCACAGCTATCAAGCAGATGATTGTGAGTTAACTCAAGTACAGTACACAGCTAGATTAAAACATCATGTGTTAAAACAATGCTTTTTAACTGCCATTAAGTTTAACATGTACAAGTCACTGAACAAGATTGCAAAGGCCAAACAGCCTCTAGCTCTCAGACAGACAGCCGGCAAAGCTGCTGCAACAATGAACACCGCACTCTTGCAAGCTAAGTAGCAGAATTTATATGCAATAAAGTAGGAAACATGTAAAGAGGCTGAACAACAATGATTTAGAAATCATTGCAATTTAAAAGGAACACAGAAATTGTGTTAACACAGAAATGTTTCTGGCTAAGCTAGACCATGTGAACATACAATTTCTTCACAGTTATTAATCCCTTGTATGATACCCTGTTTATGACTGGATGATTTTTTCTGGAATCACCTTTTTGTTGGATTAAAAGTTTCCTTCACCTACTACATTTCTTGTGAAGAATGAAGTTCTCTGTAACATGTCAAAAACACAGTCTGAAGCAGCATTACTTTGCCAAAATGCAATGGGTTGGTTCATATAATAGAATCATAGAATGGCCTGGGTTAAAATGAGCCTTAAATGATCTAATTCCAACTCCTGCCATGGGCAGCACCATCTTTCACTAGACCAGGTTGTTCCAAGTCCCATCCAAACTCACCTTGAACACTTCAGGTGAAGGGACATTGACAGCTACTGCAGGCAGCCTGTTCTAATGCCTCACTTCATTCACAAGAGAGAATTTCTTCCTAGTATCTAATCTAAACCTCCTGTCTTTCAGTTGGAAACCACTCCTCCTTTTACCTGTCCTTGTAAAAAGTCTTTCTACATCTTTCTTGCAGGCTCCCTTCAGGTACTGGAAGGCTACAATGAGGTCACTTCAAAGCCTTCTCTTCTCTAAGCTGAACAAATCCAGTTCTCTCAGCCTTTCCTAACAGGCGAGGTGCTCCATCCCTCTATCAGCTTGGTTGGTGGCCTCCTCTGGACCACCCCAACAGTTCCATGTCCTTCCTGTGCTGTGACCCCAGAGCTGATGCAGCACTGCAGGTGGGGTCTCAGCAGGGCAGAGCAGAGGGGGAGAGCTTCTCCCTGCTGACCACACTACTTTGCATACAGTCCAGTACACATTTGGCCTTCTGAGATTTAGGGTCATGCTGGATCATATCCAGCACAACCAATTTACTTAACCAGCCAAAAAAAATTTACCTGATTTATCTGAATTTCTGTGTTAAAAATGGTAATATGAATAGTTGTGTAAGCAGAAAGCTAGAAGCAGTGACTAATGTAAACAGTTGCAGAAAGCTGACATCTACTTCTTCCATTAGCGTTACTGAATGGCCTGTCCTGTACACCATCCCCTGATGAACGATTTATTTTGGCTTCAACATCAGTTGTTCAAAGTTAAACAGAAGCAAACTATAATTATATCCTAACCAGAGTGTGAACACTAAATTAGAAAGAGTCTGCATATTGACAAAAATGGCTGAAAACAAAACTCCACATCTTAAATTGCATACCTTTCTTCTTGGGTAGCTGTATTTCCTGTTCGTGCAATTGATTAGTAAGGAAGAAATATAAAAAGAAAATAAAAATCTCTCCAGAGTCCTACTTACCTATAGCAGTTAGCAATGAGCTCATAGGGGAGCACAGACAGAACACCCTTAAGAACACCCTCAAGGCTTTATCTTGTCATTACTCTGCAAGCTGAGTAGCAGCAGAGATGGCTCCAATATATCCAGGTGTTTGATAGCCTCTAGAAAAACTTACTCATCCCAGATTGGCTATTTGACTTTGGTACTTCTGATCAAATTGTGTAACTGAGCAGCTAGCAATCATTCATCTGGGAAAACTCTGTTATGGTACACAACAAAATTGCCCTTGCACACTGAGAACACATTTAACGAAATACTGAAACAATTACCTCTTAGTAGACCATTTCCCTCCCCTTTTATTGTTGTTTTCCCTTATCATCATACTAACCAGGCTGATTTTTGATAAAATACATTTCTGAGATAAGAAGGCTAATGAGACATTCCAGGACTTGTCTCAGATGTTACACGTTTAGGTAGGAGAGAATCTTATAATATTCTGCTAATTCATACAGTGCACTGATTTATAAAATTTACCTGTAAGTTCTAATCGTATTCACTTGTTATTGCATTATGTGAAAACAGATACCATGACTGAGAATTTGCAAACATATTCTACTGCTCAAGAATTAGAAAAAAATATATATTTATACAACCTGTGACTTGCTTGTGGATTCACAATCTTGTAATCTGAAACTAAGTACACATGAAACAGGACCTAGAAAAATACTGTGAAAAAACAAAAAAAATCTCTACATTTTCTCTTCAGAGAATGAGAATTAGAGTTTCTTTTTCTGTCTGTGCCATTTAATTTTTTTTTCCTAGTTGCAAGGACATGAATATCCCCTTTCATATGATGAAGTTAAGTATGACAAAAAACACATTTTAGGGAAGATGAAAGTCCTGTTAACAGCATTTAGCTTTACTTTGATTCCACTGTCTTAAACATGCTTGCATCTGGGCAAAACCAAAGTCTGCAGTTCGAGAAGAGAAAGTACTCATAACTGGTTCTCAAACATTGTTTAAACAGTGAGAAGTAGCTTATAAAAATGAGTATTTTCTACATAGTGTAATTTCACCTTGTAGTCAATGTGCATAATACTGGCATAATCAGCACTGAAGGAGGAAAAAAAATTCTGGAAGAGAAAGCAAATTAAAAAATAGGTAACTGTAAAGAAGGAAGGAGAAAAGTGCAAGGATAAACACTTGTGAGAAAAAAAGAGAGGAATACAACTCAAATTTGATTGGAGGAAAGAAAAGTGGAAGAGAAAAAAAGAAATTTTGGGAAATTCTACTAATCAAACAGTCATAAGATTTTCCTGGTGTGTAACTGTGGTTTATACAGAATTTTCAGGGCAAATCTCACACTTTTCAAAGGCCCACAATATTCACTGCCTAGACAGATTTCCTTTCTAACCTAACAGCATATTCCAAATTAGAACATATATTACATGTATGTAATATATGCCATTCTTTGACTAGTGGCTTGACTTGAGCCTTATTTGAAGAAAAAACTCATTGTCCTCCATACTTGTTTTTTACTTGGACTAAACTGAATCACCATAGTCTTTGTAATCATACAGCAAAAAATTATTTTTCACAATCTAGTATATTCAAAGTTCTACAGAGGTAATTTTCTTTATGTATTCTGACACTGCCCTGTAATTACCATGATTCTAAAAAGGAACACCAGTATAAGTTAATAATGATATATTCTACCTGCCTCCTGTACTTAAGAGGCAAACTCACAGAATGTTTTAAGATGGGTAAATTCACAGTTGTCAGAGGAGCATTACTAACCACAGGAAGAACAGCAAAATAGATACTCTAAGAAATCAGGCTTCAGTTCAGAATTCTGGGTTTGCTCCATGAACAAAAAACGTTCGACCACATCCAGCAGGCTGTGTAACAGGCCAGGAAGAGTCAGAACTAGAGAACAAATCATCTTACTACAGGCACACAAGAAGATAACAGGATGCCAGAATGACAACAGGTCAACACCCAGGAATGAATGCTTAATAACTGAGGACATTTCAGAGTACCAGAGAAATCCATTCTGGGCATGGTTATCTGCAAAAGTCTTTTAAATTTCTTCACTAATGAGAATGTTTACAAAATCTGCAGCTGACACAAAGCTAGTGGGATTTGGTGAGCACCATAGAAGAGAGGATTGGAACTGAAATGGATGTTGAGAAATAACAGAGGCTCAGAGACCATTAAGATAAAATTCAAAAAAATCAAGCGTCAAGTGTTATTATTGTAAAAACATACCCACAAAACTGAGCTTATTTGCTGGGCAAGTACAATGACAGCCTGAAAAAAAACAAAGGGAGAAAGACAAAACACAGTGCACTTCTCCTCTCCTGTAACATATGACATCAAACCAAATTCTAGAACTTTAGAGACTACAAAATAAAGAGGAACAGTAGTGGATTATCTCTGCAAGCCAGCTCACCTTCCTCACACACCAGCTTTATTCTGGAATGTATTCAAAAAGGATCTTTCGACCAAGAAGATTGTATTAATCTCTATTTAGCTTTGAAAAGATCTCACCCGAATATTGTCTTTTCAACATAACACTCACAAAAACACCTTGAGAGTTTAGAGCAAACGAAGCTACTTTGAAACAGGCTCTATCTTTAATACCTATGAATACAGATAGATGAGCATGTCTCCAGAAAAAAAAAGGATAAGGGGAAAAGAGCATGAGTACAAGCACATTTTCATAAGATTTGTATTTGAACATAAGTTTTAGTTTTAAATTAAATAGTAATTAAGTTTTCCACAAGAGAAGGAAAAGCTTGAACCAGCTCCAATTGACTTTGTTGTCAATCATACCAGGCTGAGATACACTCTACATACAACAGAGTATAATACACTCCTATCATTACAAGAAGCACAACAACAGATGGTTAAAGAGTAACCTTCCCTCCAGGATTCACCTACTTCAAGGAAAGTATTGTTCCCCCTTAACAGACAGGTCAGGAGAAGACCACTGGAGGCCACCAGCCTCCTCACTCAAGCAGGATCCCCCAGAGCATGGTAGTCAGAATTTTGTCTAGACTACTATTGAGTACTCTAGGGAAGGAAACTCCACGACTCCTCTGGGCAGCCTGCTCCAGTGCTCAGTTAGTAGAGAATTTCTTCCTCATGCTCAGGTGGATGTTTCTATGTTCCAGTTTCTGCCCATTATTCAGCATTACTATGAAGAACTTGGCTCCATCCTTGTGATGTCCACCCATCAGACATACATATTGATGTGATCTTCTCTCAGTCTTTTTTCCAGACTGAATAGGCCCTGTGCCAGCTGGGATGCTCCAACCCCCATCTATGCTGCCCTCAGTAGGACAAGCTCCAGGAGCTACATGCCTCTCTTGTCCTGAGGAGCCCAGAACTGGACACGTTGAATTTCAGACAGTTTCTCTCTGCCCACGTCTTCAACCTGTTGAGGCCATTCTGAAGGGTTGCACAGCACTCTTGGGTACTGGCCACTGCTCCCAGCTTTGTCTCACTGGTGAACTCACTGAGGAGGCATCTTCCCCTTCATCCAAATCACTGATGAACAAGTTAAACAATACTGGAGCAGTACTGAACCCTTGGGGACACCACTAGAGGCAGGCCTCCAACGAGATCCTGTGCCACTGATTACAGCCCTCAGGGATCTGCAGTTCAAGCTCAGGAAATTTGGGCTGGATGAGTGGTCAGTGAGGTTGCACCTCACTGTCCATGCAGCCATCCCTTACTTCCTGAGCTTGCCTACAAGAATAACACCAGAGACAGTGTCAAAATCCTTGCTCAAAGTTCAGGTAAACATCCACTGCTCTTCCCTCTCATCCACCCAGGTGTCTCAGCATAAAGGGTAATCAAGTTGGTTAAGCATGCTGACTAGTCTCCATCATCTTTGCGTCCACCACATGTGTGGAGGTGGCCTCCAGGCATTAATTTTTCAGGGCTTAAGATGAGACCAACTGGCCTGTAGCTTCTCTTGCCCCCTTTGAAGACCAGGGTGGTACTTCCTTTCCTCTAGTATTGCGGCACCTCTCCTGACTGCCATGACCTTTCAAAGATCTGAGAGCAATCACATCTACTAGTTCCTTCAGCTTTCACAGGTGTGAAGGAACCCATCATAGCCCATGGACTAGTGGATGGCAAATCCGCTTTATGATTTCCCTGGACACATGAAAGAACATTTTTATGCAGAAGCCTGAGGATAAAGCCATCATCTTGGAATGTTCTAGCTGTAGCCCTTTTTCACAGGCCACCTAGGATAAAGCAGCTGGATTCTGCTAAGAACCAGCTGAAATACTAAAATATAATCTTTTCTGCTATTTCTGTTGCAGTGAGCACAATTGTCTCTGGCAGACAATTGGTAGCAAACACAGAAATAGCAGCCCTAACTGTTACAGCAGGGGTTTCAAGGTGGTAATGGTGAGGTTGTGTAAACAACTGCAACTCCCTGGTGGCAATGACCTCCTTTTGGTAGAAGTGTCCCTGCAAGAGAACCACTGATACATTCGTTTCTAAACAGACTTAGGATGTTGGTATCATCTTCAAATAAACAAGCTTTAGTTCCACAAAAACATATCTAGCTAGTCCTTACATATCTAGCTAGTCAAAGACATACCTCTTTTTGTAGTGGTACCTCATCTAGTTTGAAAATTTTACATGCTGTTTTACCATTAATGGCTACATCCAAACCATTAATTCAAGTTAAGGACCCTCATCTTTTCTTCCTTTTGTTATGTTAGATAAATTAATAGGGAGAAAACAAATTTATCCTATAGCATGTGACTATTCATCATGTTTACATATTCATTATGCACAAGGCTTCAGCTACTTAAGTCTCATATAGGGAAGCCTTGCTGACCCAATTAAGATTTTCATACCAGGTGAACATGCCTCCCTTGACAAAAAAACTCTCATGTTTCCCATCCCCTCCAGACAGATTACAATGAGATTCAATGGTACTTCATCAAAACACAAAAAGAAAAAGCCTTCAGACTGACACCAGCAACAGGCATGCTCACGCTCTCACAAAATGAAATCAGCTAGTGCAACCTTCCCAAAATAAACATAATCATTAACTAAATATAGCTGCATCTGTTTCAGAGTCAAGAGAACCCTTTTTCTTTTGCCTAAAAGATTAACTTTTTATTTCTTTTTCTTCTCAGTATGCTTTCTAACAAAAAGAATGGGCTGATCTGGTTTAGAATGGTTTGAGTGTTGCTGAATCCAGCAAACAGTTGAGCTGTTTTGAAAGAAAGCTTCCCCTCCATTATTTAATGTTTGTTTTCTCTTCTGCAGAGAGAAAAGGCAAACAGTCCTCAGATTTACACTGGGGAATGGAGGAGGAAAAACAAACCAGAAATGCAAATGACTGCCTAATGAGAGTTTCAGTATTAAGAAAAGGGTATAAAGAAAAAAAAATATAATGAAAAAGCATATCTTTACCCCTTTCATTTCCATTAGCATGATGTTCCAAGAGTGTTAACTACATCCTTTTATCTCTTAGACACCAGTTTGCAGCTTAAGACAAAGCTAAAACCAAAGCTATAAATTACAAGTGGATCAAAAGATTTACATAATGACATAAGTTATTTTGTATATTAAGATTCGAATGATTCAATTTCTTTGATTTTGTTCCCAAGTAAATATTTTTCACTGACAATGGTGAACTGAAAATACAGCCTTTTAAACTTCTTACTTTATTGATACATTGTGTTGTCCAGTTAGCACTGATTCTTACACACCTATCTTTCAGCATTTTGGTCATTTACATAAAAAATAAGATGAAACTGATTAAGCTGGAACACTACAGGAACAGTAGTAATTAACATTGTATTGCCAGCACTGTAAGTTGGTGACTAGAACAATAAAAAAAGCTCCAAGCTAAACACCATGTAAATAATATCTGCTGCTTTAAGACCACAAGGTGCATTTGGTGCTCCCAGCACCGCTTCAGGTCTTTAACTACTCCACCAGACCACAGCACAGGAACCTTACACCTGAGCTTCTGCAGTAGCTACTAATTTTGCTTAGGTTCCTACGAACATTCTTACTACACCGTACAAAGTGAAATTTTACTTTCAGAATGGCAAATAGTGCCCATGTGACATGATCTTAAAAAATTGTAACTACCTGTATCACGTAGTACGGTAGTCTGGCTGTTATTTTTTTTTATCTCTACACCCAGTGTTCAAGAAAAAACAACAAACCCTCAGAGAGGTGGGCCCATTATTTTAATGAAGTACTTAGTCGCCTGTTACACGAACAAGTATAGCTTGTAGAAAAAACATGAGAGCTCTGCAGCCCCGGCGGCAAACCACGTAAACCACCTAAAGCATTAAAAAAAACCACACCACCCAAAACTCAAACAATAACAACAACAACAAAAGAATAAAAACAAAACCAAAAAAAGAAGGGAAAAAAAAAACGGCACTAGGATAGGGAACTGGAAAGCGTCCTTTCAAACCAACTTTAAAAAATCTACTCAAACGGAAGCAAGCAAGACAGAACAAACATAACTGCACTAGTTTCCCTCCCATTCGCGCAGAAAAAAGACCGCGGTTCTTCACCCGGGCTCGTTCTATCCGGCGATGCCTCAGCAGCCGCCCCGGCCCTACATGCGAGGGGCTGCGGGCAGCCTCGGCACCGCTGCTGGAGCCGGAGCCTGCCTGACAGGCCGGTTCCGCAGGAATTCCCTCAGCAGCCGGCTCTCCTCCACGACAGCACCGTCTGCTACCGGAGAGGGGGGACGGGGTGTAAGTTTTCCCCACCACGTGTTTTTTTTTTTAGGGGAGGGAGACACCCGCCCTGGGCGCGCGCACACACATACAGACATACAGACACACACTCCCAACAGCCACACACAGCTGATCCCAGCTGGCTCCTCCCCGCCCCTCCAGCGGGGCAGAGGCACAGCGCAGTTCCAGCACCTTCTTCATCTCTTCCCCAAACTACTCCCGCGAGTGCCGCCCGCGCCCTGCTGCCGCCTTCGTGGGGAAAGAGGTCCTGCCCCTCTCTCCGCGCCGCAGAGGCGAGCTGGGAGGGGCGCGGGAGCGCGGCGGCGGCACCCGATGGGAGCGCAAGCTGCCGCCGCTGCACGGCCGGCGCGGGAGCGCAGCGCTCGCCCTGCGCACGGCGCCGCGGAGCGCAGCGCACCCCGCCCCGCGCGCGCTTGCACACCTCCGCCCCCCCCGGCCTCCCGGAAGAGCGACAGCTCCCCAGGCCAATAGAACTACCGCTTCTACGCAAGGGGGCGGGCACTCCCTGCCCGACGGACCAATGGCAACACAGCTGCCTGAGCAGTGGCGTCCGTGAAGGGGGGGCCGGAGGAGGGGCAGGAGTTTAGGAAGAGGAGGGAATGGCTGTCATCAATGAAGTCATGTTCGTAATCTAGCCCCTCGCTCCGGTTCTGGACTCGGGTGACTCACTGAGGGGGGAGAGGAGCGACAGTCAGCACGGCGCTCCGCCCGGGCGGAAGGTAAATACAACTTGCAACTCGGTCCAACCCCGTTAGCTCCCCGTGCCCGGCACGGTCCTTTATTGTCACCGGCAGTGCCGGCTCGCACCGTGCCCACCTTCCCTCTCACTATCGGCCCCTTCCCTGGCCACGGCCCCGCCGGTCCCGGCCGCCGCCGTGCCACCTGCTCCCTCTCCCTACCTTCCTCGCCGCCCGGCCCTCCCGAATATTTATATCCCCCAGTGGGTGGAGAGAAGAAAGTTTTGATCGGGTATTATTATGGAATAATCACGATGCGGATCGCCGGAGTGGGAGCGACAGAACCCCCCACGGAGTCGCCGGTGGCTGACTCGTGAGTCAGCGGCACTCTCGGTCTTGCCGCCCAGCGAGCGTGTCACGGGCCACGGGCGAAGCGGCCACGGGAGAAATAGATCCTTGGGGAGCGACAACCCACACGGACGGGCCGGGGGAGGCTGCGCTGCAGCTGCCGGGGGTCGCAGGGTGAAGTTCAGGGTGTCCGGAGGCAGCGGAGCGCGGTGCGGTGGGGCTATTTCTCTGCCGTGGCACACGCTGGCGCAGACCCAGCCGAGCAAGGGGAAGTGGGGAGGCATGGGGAGGGAGGAACATGGTGCATGGGGGAGCGGTCTTGCCTGCGAGGAGAGTAGCGGCATTCCCCGGCAGGGCCAGGGAGGCCATGATCCGGATCATCGCTGCCTGCCTGTCACAAACATTGCACACACCGGGGAGGGGGAAGAAGTGGGGGCTGGGACTCTAACCCAACAAGCCTGCGGCTCCTGTTGCTTTTCGGTCTCTTGTTTTTAACTGTGCAGTCACTCCTGCTGTAAAGGTGTCGCGGTTTACTTCCCAAAATAGCTTGCATGTCGTCGTACCCCTCCCGTTTTCCCTGCAGAAATTCGCCTCCCTCCTCCTCCCCACCTCCAAGGAGAGTAGCACAAAACATGCGCTTACAATTTTGGAATCGCTTGCCAAGCAAAAAAGCCTTTTATTTCCGGTGTGCGCGGAAATTTATTTTTTTTAACCCAGCCGGGCGGGAGCGAGGATGCAAACGCGCGCGGATGCTCAGGTAGCTGCGGCTCGCCTGCCCCTATGCCGGAAGAGGGGACGGCGGTGTTTGGCACCTGGAAAAGTTCTGTGCCCAGCCGGAGGCGGGGGTGGGCGGCAGAGCGCTGCTGCAGCCAGCTGTCGGGCGGGGCCGGAGGGCAGCGGAGCCCGTCCCCGGGCCGCTGCGGGGCAGAGGCGGGAGGCAGCGGCGGCGGCGGCGGGGGGAGGATAGGAGGGTGGGTGGCCTTTCTCGTCCCTCCGCCTGTGCAAGCGGCGGCGGATCAGGAAGTCACCGCCGCCACACACAGGCGCACAGACATGTTTGGTCGGCGTGACATGGTGGCGGAGGAAAGGAGAGGCGGGGAGACGGGCCCAGCCCAGCCCTGAGGCATGACCCGGCTGCTCGCCCGGCCGCCCGCCCGCCTGCCTGCCTGCGGCTGAGGTACGGGGCCGTGCGCGGGCAGCGCCGTCAGCAGCGCACCCGCTGCTTGATGGAGGGGCGGGGGCAGGCAGCAGCGGGGCCACATTTCCAGGCAGGGACGTTTTACAGCCTGTCGGCCGGGGAGAAAACTTTCCAGAAAGGCTGGAGGGGGGAAAACAGGGCCCTGCTGGTTGTGCGCGCCCGCCCCGGCGCCTTCGCGGGGGAGGCGGCGGGCGGCCCGGCGCCGAGGCCTGCGTGCCGCCCGTCCTGCAGGGCCCGAGCACCCGAGGGCAGAACAGCGGTGCTGCCGCGGAGGGAGGGAGCGGCCGCCTTGCCCCACCGCCCCCCGGAGCTCCCGTGTCCTCCGCCGCGGCTCTTCCTTGTGTTCACGGTGCAGAAATGGAGTTTCTTACGTTGTCTCCTCCCCTCTTAAATTTATAATGGTGGAACTACAAACTGCGCACGGCTGGAAAAGTTACAGCTCTTCTGGGCTCGATCTGAAGTTACAGTTTAACGATTGACTTGGGTCGTTTCTTGTTTTGTTTTTTTTACCCTGAGCGTGCGCTACGGTCAAGTAAAGGGAGTATGAAAGTGTCTGCAGATTACATACATCGTACCGAAATTGTTTTTTCTTGATATCTGATTCATATGTTTGATATTCGGATTTACCGAATGTTAGGCTAACGCTGTTCTTTTTAGGATGTATTTTTATGAATATTGATGTGAATATGAATATGCAAGTCAATAACCAGTTGAAGAATTGAAGATAAAAAGTTGTTGGTTTTTCCGGTTTCTGTTTAGTCGGGTTTTTTTCCGCTGTAAGTGTTCAGCATGCTTTCGTTGAAGAATTGATCTGAGGTCTGTGACACGGCATTGTTCCGTTTGCATTCTCTCCTGTTTTGCTTTAACTTTCTCAAGTGTAAGTGGTTTTAACCACAGACCCTAAGACCCAAACACTGTACCAGAATTTAATTCCTTTGGTAGTGTACCAGTTACTTGTTCGGGGTGGGGCAGAATTCTCTGTGCAAGTAACTATTGTTGTGCAAATACGGGCACACTTTCTCTTTGGGAACCTAATTGCCCTATTACTGTCTGACTTTGTTTCTTTTGTCCTTTTGTGATTCTAAGGAAAAAAAAGTAGTGTTTCAGAAGGATAGGTTTGCCTCAAGGCAGGTTTTTATGTCTGTATATATATATATCAATAATAGAAAGCAAAAAGACTGTTTGGATAGTGAGCTTTTAAAATTTAGAGTGGATCAAGCAGCATATGTGGACTTGCCAGAGGTGAGAGTAAATCTTCATTAAAAACATGATTTCTCTCATGAGTTATTTCTCAGCTTTGAGACTGGTATTTCTGTGGTGTTGCATGGAACATGTGCCAAAAGACTGTGTTCAAAGCAGTCTTAGATCTTTTGTTCATTTCTGAAGTAGTCTATGAACGTTTCTTGTCAAGTTTGAAATGTGCTTTCACCAACACCTGAGGCTTGAAAATCGAAGGAGAAAAAGTCCTTCAGCTTGCATACCTATATTACATATATTCGTGACAAAGGTGTGTTTGAAATTAATATCTCCATATATATATTTCTCAGTTTTTGTTGGAGTTTTGAAGTCAAAGTCAAAATGTGCACAGTAGCAACTTAAAAAATATCTACACTTTACCTCTGTTTTTTTGTCGTCCTGATGAGTAATATTGCTGTGAACTACAGGTGATCCTTTTCAGAAGGAGACTCCTCATTCTTTGTATGATTTAGAATATTTTTGCAAATTACTCTTCAAAATGTCTATGACATTTCTGTGTGTTTCCTGCTTCTGAATTCTCTATGTGTAATAGGTGTTTCCTAGACCTCCATCATTTTTGCACTTTATCAGATTAAGTTAGGGTTTTTTTGATTCTCTACTGGAATAGTAAACACAACATTATGGCATAAAGATCATTTGTTGTAAAATTGGCATTAGAGAAAAGCTCATGTCTTATTTCCAAGATAAAATATGTAAGGATGAATAAGGGAAGGAAGTAAAGCTTTCTTAAACACAGCTTTGATAGTTTGTAAATACAGTAGAATGAGAAGACTAACACTGAAAATTGTTTTCTTTGTTTGTGACACCAGTATAAAGTAATTACTTATTAGGCATTTTCCTGTTTGTCTCCAGTTGGCAGAGAATATTTCCTATTTATCATTTCAAAGTTTGAACACCGAGGTGGATCATTTAGATTGGAGACATTGGAGAAAATGTTAAAGCGATAAGTTTGATTTTACAGAAAATATATGTTTTAAATACAAGTAACTCGTATTTAAAACAATTTTCTCCTTTCCTCCTTGTCTTCTTCCCTGCTTAAGTAAAGCCAAGGCCTGTCACTAATATGGTGCATTCCTTTGCTTTTGCCTGCATCTCTTACTGCTTTTTATTTAGAAACAAATGAGACTATGTTCAATAACTGTGGTTAATACCTGTAGTAAAGCTCACAGTACGAAAACTTAATCCATGACCATTCAGTAGTGTCCTGTATAAGTTTTCTGTGCCTGAAATCTACATATGTTCCAAATGTGGGATTGGTCTTGGACATTGTTTGATGGCAGTTAAACTTTTGAGTGTAGCTATCTTCTCTCTTCTTTTCCTGAAGGCTACTATCTTCTGCAGCAAAGCGATCAGAAAGGATCATATGTCTATGCTGTAGTGTCTTCACAGTTAAGTCTGGCAGTGTAGCTTAGCCTAACTTGTGTGCACTCCAATTTGTGATTATGCCTTTTGACAGTCTGGAGTACTTTCAGCTCCCAGCTGTTAACAAGTCATTTTTTGCTGCTGATGTTAGTTTTTCCTGAGAGGGTAGGCTATAAACTAGAGCAGCTGAGAAAAGTTGAACTTTGTGTAAAGCTGAAATATCTATGCAGTAGGAGTAAGAATTTCTATAAGAGTATTTCAAGGTGAGGAGTACTATCTCTTACACTACAATGAAGTTTCTGGTGTAAGCATTCCACCTGTTTTGCGAGCTCTGTGGAGATGTTCTCTGCAGGTTCTGGCAGAGAGCTAGACATGCAGCTAAAGGAGTGGTGCAGAGGTTTTTTTCCTTCTGGCCTAGGTGTCTGGATAAGGAATTAAGGTTCAGCATTTCTGGTTCTGTGTTTAGTATTTTAAACTACAGATTTCCTTGCAGAGGGATTTCAAGTTGCCCTGACATGGCATACGTGAGCATGCAAAGGCAGGATCTCAGCTGTTAGTGTGAACTAATCTTCTAATCTAACTTCCCTTACATGAACTAATAACTCTGGTATATGTTAGTTGAAGATTTCAGTCTTCTCTCTGATTTTTTGTTGTTTCGTGTAAACCTGTTTATTGATTGAATTGTCATTTAATGAGATGGCAGTAATTAAATCACAATAAAAGGTAATGCAGAGTGTCCTGTGAAGTTGTACAATTCAAAACACTGATTTGCTTCTAAGTGTGGTAAGTTATGAAGTGATGATGAGCTATCATTACTAATCAGCTCTTCTACTTTGAGCATATTAATTTGATTATAGTTAGCAGATCATGCAAGTTATACAAATCACTGACATTATAATTCCATGTTTTCTATGGTAGTATAACAAAGATAACTCCTGTAGCCTATAGTGTATCACAAGTTTACAGTTTATCTTTTCAAAGCCAGCTGTGAATCATGACTGCAGTTGGAAATGTGTGGGGAGAATTGGATTGTAATTATTTCTCTTGTGAAGACAAAGTTACACTTCGCAATGTCTGTGTGGCTGTTGTGTGGGTCCATATTTCATAAGCTCTAAGTGGTATAGTTTCATTACTTTCCACTGCATATCCAAGGCAGGAGATGTGGCCAAAACATCCTGGCTGAGGTTCAATTTAGGTTGAGAGGAAAGGCAGAAGTTATATTGGATGGTGAAGGGAACTAGCTAGAAGAATTATAAATACTTCCTGCTCCATCTGTTCTTAGACTTGGTGTGTGCCCTGTCAAAGCAGTCTGTAATCCCTGGATCTTTTTGGGTGTACAGCGGGTCTTGAATTCCAGAGTAATGTAAATGGTTTTTTACCTGCTGTGTTTTTGTTTGGGACCTGCTAATACTCCCTCATGTGAAAAAAAATCCCTGCCTTTGTTACCTGTGGGTTTGTAGCAGGTTTATACTAAAATGTGTGTAACAGAAACATTGAACTGATGAAGACCATATTGTACAGTGAATTAGTTACATCTACAAAACTTTCTAAGTGTATATAAAATGATCATGGAGAAAGATCTACACTTAGAGACTGTTATGTCAAATTGTTCACAGTGCAGATATTCACTGTCCTAAACTGTTTGATCTTGAAATAGTTGAGCAGAGATCCTAAATCTCCCTTAATCTTCAGCTCTTGATTTCGTGGCTGTTTGTGTTTGGATCTGGCTAAAGTTATTATGACATATGATAGATGCCTTTTTTATTTCCCTGTCTTAGCTCTGGTTGTGTCCAGCAGAGGTGGAGAAATTCTCTGAGACCAGAAGAGGAACCGCCACAACGAGTTCAATTGCCAGTTGTTCATCTGGGGCTGTTCACAAAAGAAAATTGGCCATGTTGCTGTAAATAAATCTAAGAGGTGGTAAAGGATTACAGTTCAGGAAAAAAAAAAACTCCATCCTATTTGAAGTCATGTGAATAATACTATTCCAGTGAGCGTTTTGAGGAAATTGTAAGATTGGACACTAGAAAAACAATTGAACAACATGGAATGTGTTCAAGAATCAGGGCCAAGAGCCTCATAATTTATAACAATAAGATGGTATTTTTAATTTTTTTTTCATTTCACTGTAGTCCTGTAATTTGTTGGAAACATTTACCTTTATTTTGCCTCTCCTTCCCCCTTGCTTTTTAATTCTAACAGGCACTACTCATTAAAAAGCAGTCCAAAGAAATAGGTCAACACTGGCTTTTAGCAGGCAGTTGGCTTCATACTGCTTCTTTCATTGTAGGCACCAGAATTTAGCCAAATTAACACCAATACTATCTGCATGGAACTTGGCCACTTTTGGACCTCTTGTTTTTTTGTAGATTTTTGCTTTGACTTTTAATGAGGCTTTCATAAAGGCCTAAATGAATTAGATATCTAGCTTTTACTGAATTTTGATGAGAGCAGGGTCTCTAATTTCTGTGGGTTTTTTTTAGTACAGTCTCAGACTTAATAAATGCAAACAAAGCTATTTTTGAAACATGTTAAACTATAAACTTTTTAGCAGGTAATTTCTGTGAACAGATACTTAGTTGGAAGGGCCATACTGTGTTCTGGTTTAGGTCAGTGGCTTTTTTTTTTTTAATTTTGTGGACTACTGTTACCAGAGAAAATTGCTTTGTCTCTTTATTTCCATTACTGTCTTCAGACAGAATTTATTACTTGCATTTAAGTAGTGTTTTCCAATACTTTATATTCCCCAATATAGATTTTACAAATTACTTTTTTTTTCTTTTTCTTTGACGTATAAAATGTCTGAATACAAATCTATTTAAGACAATTCTCAGTTATGTGAGATGTATCTTCTCTCAGAGAAAGGGACTTGGTCTGGTGTAAGTGATGCAGAGATTTACTTCTGGTAGTTACTGTTTTTCATAGTTTGGACACTTGCTATCCTATCAGAAAGAATTCTAAATGTTTCAAATTTGCATGCCGGATATGTTTAATGTATTTGTAAATGGCAGTGTAACTAATGGACTTGAGACTGGAGCTAATTTTTATGAGAATTGCAAGTTGAATTTGAAATAGGATGAATAGGTGAATGGAGAGAAAGATTTTAATACCATTTTAATGCTTGGGTATAGGTAGATGTCTTTTGTGAAATAAGATATTTTGGAATACTGTATACTGATAGAACTTCTATTATTGATTGTGTTATGGTTCTGTATACATTCTTCTGGATTGTAGTGGTGGTGCTAGGTATCTGCTTTGTGAAATGGATTGAATTTTGTTTATAATGCACATAGTGCATTACTCAGCTGTGACAGTGTCAGTCTTAGATTTTGCAATATCATGACTGAAACATGTAGAAACTCTTTGTTGTGTGGAGAATGTATGTTGTCCTTCATACAAAACATAGGCCTCTTAGAGGAAGCTATGGTGTTTGCAGTTGTGAACATTTGATAAGTTGATTCCTTTTTTGGTCATGTTGTGGGGTTGAAAAGGAATAATTAGTGACTGTAGAGTTTTGAACTGAGAAGCTTCATAGGCATGTCTGTGTTTTACCTTGCAAGGAAATGGGATCCCAAGGTATCAAGTCGTAGAATCACAGAATCCTGAGCTGGAAGTCACCCAAAAGGATAATTGAGTCCAAGGCACTCCACAGGACGCCACAAGAACCACACCAGGTTCCAGAGACCTCTGTCAGGCTTGGTGGCATGACCACTACCCTGAGGAGCCCATTCTACTGCCCAAAAAAACCTCTGGGTGAAGAGTCTTTTCCTGATATCCAACCTAAAACTCTTGTGACAGAGCTTCAGGTCATTCCTTTGGGTCCAGTCATTGGTCGCCACATAGAAGAGGCACAGTGACAGTGTCTGTCCCTCTTTCCCTCATAAGGAAGTTGTAGACTGCAGTGAGGTCTTCCCTCAGTCTTGTCTTCTCCAGGCTGAGTAAGCCTAATTACCTCAGCTGCTCCTTGGTACTTCTGGTTTAGGCCTTTACCATCTTTGTGGCCCTCCTTTACTTTGTGGCCCTCCTTTACTTTGTGGCCCTACTCTCTAGTAGCTTTATATTTCTTTTACTGTGGCACCCAGAACTGCCCCCAGCACTCGAGGGGAGGCTGCCCCAGCTCAGAGCAGAGCAGGACAATCCCCTCCCTTGCTCCGCTGGCCATGCTGTGCCTGATGTCTCCCAGGCCATGCTTGGCTCTCATGGCTGCAAGAGCACTGCTGACTCATATTCAGCCTTCTGTTGACCATGAGCTCCAGGTCCCTTTCCATAGCACTGCTTTCCAGCATCTCATTCCCCAGTCTGTACATCCAGGGTTGCCCCATCCCAGGCACAGGATTTGGCATTTGGCTTAGTTAAACTTCATACCTTTGGTGATGGCTAAATCTTCCTATTTTTCTAGTTTCTCTGTAGGGTCTCTCTGCCTTAGATGGAGTCAACAGCTCCACCCACTTCTGTATCATCTGTAAACTTAGTATGCCTTCAAGTCCTTCTTCCAATTTTTTTGAGAAGGTAAGCCAACCATGTGCAATTCCAGCCCAGAAAGCCGGCTGCATCAAAAGAAATGTGGCTCACAGAATGAGTGAGGTGGTTCTCCCCCTCTACTCTTCCCTCATGAGACCCTACCTGGAATGCTGTGTCCAGGTGTGGAGTCCCCAGTATAAGAAAGACACGGACCTGTTAGAGTGGGTCCAGAAGATGGCCTTGAAGAAGCTTAGATAGAGCTCCTCTCCTGTGAAGGAAGGCAGAGAGAGCAGAAGTTTTCAGCATGGATAAAAGGATATTTCAGGGAGACCCCATTGTAGCTTTTGACTACCTGAAGGGACCTTATAAAAATGAGGGAGAGGGACTTACTGTATGGGCACACAGTGGTGGGACAAGGAGCAGTAGTTTTAAACTTAAACAAGGTATGTTTAGATTAGCTGTTAGGAAGAAATTCTTTACAGTGGGGGTAATGAAGGCCTGGCATAGGTTGACCAGAGAAGTTGAAGAGCTCTGTCTTTGCAAGTGTTCAAGGCCAGGTTGAACTGGACTCTGAACAACTGGATCCAGTGGAAGAGGTACCTGCACATGGCAGGGAGGTTGAAACTAGATGATCTTAGAAGTCCCTTCCAACCCAAACCATTCTGTGATACTGTGTTTAAGAGCACAGGGCCTAAGGAGGAGCCCTGTGGAACTCTGCTAGACAGATCACCAGCCTGATGCAACCCCATTCACTGCAACCTTTTGTGCAGGCCATCAGCCACTTGTGTTTACCCAGCTGTGTGCTGGACATTTTGTCCAGAAGGATCCTGTGAGAGGCAGTATTGAAACCTTCACTGGAATCCAAAAGGATTGCATCAACTGGCTTCCCTTGATCAAGTAAGTGGGTTACTCTGTCATAAAATAAGGTTAATTCTGGCAAGCAGGACTTTCCCATCATGAACCTATGTTGGTTGTGACTGATGACTGCATTGTCCTTCAGGTATTTTTCAATACCTCCCAGAATAGTATTCTCCATAATTTTGCCAGTCACTGAAGTGAGACTGCCAGGCCTGGAGTTTCCAGGCTCATCCTTCTTGCTCTTCTGGAAAACTGGGACATCAGCCAGCTTCCAGTCAACTGGGACCTATCTGGATTCCCAAGTCCATTAGAAAATCATTGAGAGAGGTCTCGTGATGACATCAGCCAGCTCTTTTGAGTATTCTCAGATGAATTCCATTGGGCCCTATAGATTTACAAGGAATTCTCACAGCCACTGTCCTCCAAGTCAGGGCTGTGGACCCCTTAATCCATCATTGGCACGGAGGACAGAGGTAAAGGAAGCATTAAACATTTCTGTCATGTCCATGTCCTTGTTTGTGGGGTGACTGTTCTCATCCTGTAAGAGGACAGTGTCAATTCTCCACTGTCTTTTTCTGTTGATGCATTTAAAACCCATCTTTTTATTGTCCCCCTCAATTGTGGCCAGCTTCATCTCTAGCTGAGCTTCAGCATGACAAATTTTCTCCCTGCAGTGGGGAGCAGCATCTCTGTAATTTGCCCATGTCACCTGACCTTGCTTCTGGTGAGCCTACACCTTCTTTTTTTCCTTCTACCTCCCAAAGAAGATTCCTGCTCAGACAAGCCATTTTCTGCCTCCCCTGCTTGACTTCTGGCATTTGGGAATTGCATCTTCCTACGCCCTCAGAAGATGGTGCTTAAAATGTGACCAGCACTGACAGATGCCAGCACCTGCAGAAGCATTTTCCCAGAGTACCTCACTCACTAATTCCCTCAACAGCCTGAAGTCTGCCCTCCTCACATCCAGAGTTGAGATTTTGCTGGTGCTTTTCCTTCTCTCAACAGATTTTAAGCATGATTACTTTGTGCACAGTGAGGCCTGGAATCGCACCAATCACCATGTCACTCATGAGACCCTCCCTGTTAACAAGTATGAAATCAAGGACAGCATCTTTCATAGCCAGCTCTCTTAGCACTTGAACCATGAAGTAGCATCCAGGTGTTTTAAGAATCTCCTGGACTTGATTGTACCAGATGTGTGGTCTAATTAACATTTGGCTGGTGGAATTATGCCATAAGGAGAAATTTGAGGGTTTTCCTTGGTTTCTTGAGGAATCAATCTCATTATTGTGCCTTTATGATCTATAGCAGCCTCCCGTGATGACATCTTCATTATCTGTTTATACCTTAATCTTAACCCAGAGGGTCTCAATCCTGCTGTTGCCAGTGTAACCTCCATACATTCTTGTTCCTCTGTTATAAACAACGCTATACCCCTACTTTACCTGCCCTGCCTATCCCTCCTGAAGAGCTTGTAAGCATCCAGGATGGCACACCAGTCACAGGACTCATCCCACTGAGTTTTATGTCAGTGATGTCATATTTCTGGCACTGGACCAGAGCTTCCGCTTGCTCCTTTCTCATGCTCGTAGTTCTTTGTAGCCTACACCTCATGGAGCAGATAGAGTGATCTTACTTCCTCAAGTTCTGGTGTGCCATCCCATTGCTTATCACTGGGAAGCCTGGTTTTATCCCTTCCTGCCTTCCAATCTAGTTCAAAGCTCTTTCAATGAGCCCTGCTAGTTCTTGTGGTAGAGCCCTTTTTCCACTCTTCAAAAGGTACATCCCTTCAGGTATCAGTACACCATCTGTTGTATAGACCATGCCATGATTAAAAAAAAAAAGGCAGATTCTGCTGATGGCATCCAGTCTTGGAACCACATGCCCTGGGAAGCAGCAGACTTCCCTGTGGCTTGGGTTTGGTCTGCATAGCAGGTCTGGTCTGCACAGTGGACTTCCCTGTGTACAGAAGGGAGTCACCTGTACCAACTACCCTTCCCTTTTAATTAACAGGGGCAGTTGTGATGAGGGTGGCAGGCTGTCTTGCTCCAGATGGCTCCCCCATCCCAGAAGGACCTTTGTCTACCTCATCAGTTGACTGTCCTGCCCATTCCAGGGCATCATACTTCTTGTAAAATGGTACCAGTCCTATTTGTTGTCTTCAAGTTTTCAGGATGAAGGGTGTTCTGGCTAGTGTGGCCAATGGCCAGCTTCCAGTGTTCGTGTTCAAGAGACCTCTGCCTTCCTGCTTGGCAGGGTTCTGAGTCCGACTGCATCTTCTCTTCAGTGGAGGCTTGAGACTTGTGAGACTCGTTGAGACTAGCCTGTCAATCTTTCACTCATTCTCACACGTACTGCACAGGCTGTTCACTTCACCCATGGCTTCTTAACCTGGCGATTGTGCCCTTACAGTAATACATCTTCTGTGGCAGGACTGACGGTCAGCCCCAGCCTTATGGAGAGCTGTCAGGCACTCCTGGCAGCCTGAGTCCTGAAGAGCTTCATCTACCAATGGACAGTCTAGCTAGCTGAAGGCTTCTGATGTGGCTGGTGCACTGAGTTCAGGGGGAATGAACTCTGTGGCACGTCAGAAAACCATACCTGAGGGAGCATTCAGTAGTAAGAGAATGCACTTCTTCTCCAACTACTGGGTCTGTTCATTGCCTCTGTTGTCTGCTTCCAAATGGCCATATGGGAGCACAGCCAGTGTGCCCTGGTCACATTCACTCAGACCCCATTTGAGAGAGTTGGAGCAGCCACTGCCCTTGCTGGCTGCACTCATGCCCGGTTGGCTGCTCTAGGGCAAGCTGCCAGTCCCAGGTGGGTGTCAGTACTCTCCTGCGGTTCCCCTGGCTCCAGCCCTGCTCACTGCAGTCCATGGCTCCACACTAGAGCTGCTTGCCTCGGCAAGGGCTGGTTGGGGGCAGTGAGGCAACCCGTCGCTGTCACTACTGGCTCTTCCACTCAGCTGCTATAGGGCAGGCTGGTGACTCCATGTATGTCTCAGTACTCTCAGGCAAATGAAAAAAAGATTCTGAAAATAGTCTTAACAATCCTTTTAATATTTTCACTGTATTACCATGAATTTTACAAATACAAATTTCAGGCTAGTCACGGCTGTTTAGGGAAAGATTTTTTAACATATAGGTTACAGAGGTGTCCTACTCTCTTTCCTGCTTTTAGTAACTACTGTGCTGTGCTTTGGCCCACATGGCACATCTGGTGATAGCAAGTCAGTTCAGCTGTTTTGCTGGTAGATGTTTCTCATAGCACACCAACTGCTTTGTTCTGTGGGTACCCTACAAATGTCTAGAAATTGAGGGAATTATCAGGATCCTTATCTTTTTAGTGGGCTTTTAGAAGGATGCTCAAGTTAATCGGCAACATTAAGCATTTTCTGGTGGTGACAGCCTGCATGTGTATTTATGTACGTGTGTGTGTGTGTGTGTGTGTGTGTATAACAACTGATTATACTAATTTTTTTGCCATACCCCTAATGTCACATAGAAATTGTGGTTTTGTTTTTGTTTTGTTTTGTTTTTGTTATTAGAGCTATTCTGCTAATTGAAAAGGAGACAGAAAATAGATGTCCACGCCTACAGACCCTGGCGCCATGCCTCATCCTGGTCCTTCCCCTGGACCAGGACCTTCACCTGGACCGATTCTGGGACCTAGCCCAGGACCAGGGCCGTCTCCTGGCTCCGTTCACAGCATGATGGGGCCAAGTCCTGGTCCACCCAGTGTCCCACATCCAATGCCAACAATGGGGCCTACAGATTATCCACAGGAAGGCATGCATCAAATGCATAAGGTAATAGTTTATTACAAGTGAACCTTTTTTCCCTAGAGTTCTCTCCACTGATGAAAAGAGTTACTTGAACTCTACATTAAGACCTGCTTAACTCCTATTGTACATCACCTGCAGAACTTCAGCTACACTCTTACTTCTTTATTACTAAAGATTATTCATGTATCAGATTAAACACAGCTTCCTTGTTCGTAGTAGACTACTTTAGAGTATAGTTAGAATGTTCATTTGTAAGTTGTACTTTTCAGTAAGACAGATGTTACTAGAGAGAAAAAAATGAATGATTGTTTGAAAACTTTAAGGCACACCATTCTAAGCACTTCTTTTCTCTTTCTTCTTCTTGTCTGTTTGGACGGTAGCATGTGTTTTTTTCTGGGGTGGTTTTTAGTTTTGAATGAAATTATTGTTCTTTTTCCTAAAAAAACAAAACAAAACAAACTCAGTCCACCTTAAAGGATTTGTATTACAAATTTGTTTACTCTTCCATATTGAAAATGTGGTTAAAAAACATGGCTTTCAAGTTATTATATAAGGACTCCATCTTACAAAGGAATATAAAACATATGACATATGATGACATATCATGCAGAACATGTCAATAACTGTACTTCTGTGGTTATTGTTATACACTTAAAATTAGGCTATGTGTGCTTAGACTGTGTGTGCTTAGAATATCATTAATGTTTTTTGCTTTGAGGAAATACTTGCCTGTGTGGAAATTCCTTTGTGAGTACAGTTTCTTTACGTATTGTCATTTTTGTTTCGTTGTTTACCAGAGGTTTAGAACCCAGAATAATTTTGATTGCGCTGATGTTCTACTCAGAAATATGTAGTAGCAGCTTACAGAGCCAAGATATTGAAAACATTTTGGCAGCTATTGTTGATTCCACTGGGAATTGTTATATGCACATAGAGAACAAATTACAATAAAAAACTTGTAAAGTAAGAGAAACATGTTTTAATTTTTCTCTTGAAATTAAATCTTCATTTTGACACTCTCACATATGGATCAGTCTCATTCATTAAAATGATATCTAATCAGTAGGGACATGACATTACTATATTTTACATGAAGAACTAAAAATATTTTAATAAGACAAAGACTAGCTGACATGAAGGAGGCTGTGATCCAGCTTTCCATTTGCACTGACCTGCTGTAATCTCTGAAAGGTCACTATGTGCAGTAACTATAACCTTTGCATTTGAATCTTGAGGTATCTCATTTAGCTGTTAGCCAGATTAGATAGACATTTGCAGTTGGCATTTTTTTGTTTGTAGGGTCAGTTACAGCCCAGCTTTTCAGAACTCTGTCAGCAGACTTCATAGCCAGGGTTCTAACATCCTTCATTCCTTTCAATTTTTCTTGTACCTGTAGAAGAAGAAGGTGGCCCCAGAAATTTTACATAGAGCTGCTGAATACTTCACACATGTTTTTAATTGATATATCCTGTTTTACTGTTATATCAGGCAGTCAGTCCTATGATATAGTTAGAAACAAACCAACAAATATCATCCTACAACATTCTTTCAGGGACTTCAGAGAGCATCTCACAAGTTTCTGTGAGCCAGAGCAGAAATTCTCCCATTGAGGTGGCATTGAAATATTTTGAAAAATGTGCCACAAAGAGTCTGGATAGCCAATTCAAAGATGATCATTCAGTATAGTTACAGTAAATTACTCTACCTTTTCTATACCTTGATTCTGAGAATGGAATAAAGACTGTAATTTCACAAGTCTTTATTTTACTTGCTGTTGTCTTTACGTTTCTACTTCAGAAGTTCCAGCATGTCTTCACATGTGTGTGATTAACCTAGAAAATGGGTCTGTTGAGTTGATACAGGTGAAAAAAATAAAAAATGAAATAAAATCTTACTTAATTTTCAGTCTAAATGAGGTTTTAGGTCTGTTTTTCTGTGCAACTCCAGAAATAGTGTATTGGGATAAATGTTGGAAGGGTCTGAGGGTTCATCTAGATTATTTTGCAAGCCTTACTCCGGAGTGTTGTTCATTGAAATTAAAAAACTGGTCAGCCACCTGCAGCTGAGCCAAACAAACATTTTCTTTTTGCTTAATGCTATATAAAATATGTTGACTTTCAAGCCATGATGTATCATAACACTATTTTTTAATGAAATGCAGTAAAAATGGGAGGTTGCACCAGAAGTGTCCCAATTTTGCAGTTGCTTTGTGGGATACTCATGTATGCACTGGCATGTAGCTCTTCCTTTTAAAATTCACACGCTTAAGTGAAACTACTTCATTCTGTGTTAGATGTATGACTAGCGTACAAATGATAATGTAATGCAAAAAGCTTTGAAAAATCCAAAAGATTAAGCAATAGCTAAAACACTGATTGAAAAAAAATTATATTAATAAATCATAATTCCTAAAGTATGTTTACTTAAGAACTGTTGTTATGAAAATTAGTAACCAGAAGACCTTTCCATGGGAAAATTTACTACTAGTTTACATAATGCAGTTTTGACAGAAGTAATAAATTAACTGCGTTTTTTGCTGGTTTCTTAAGAGCTGTCAACGAAATTTCCAGCAAAATATATGTCCAGATTTTACTGAAGTGTATCTTGGATGCATCATAGCTATTTAAGAAGGAATACTTAAGAAGTCTCTCAGGGTTACTGCTAAATGGACAAACTGTAACAGCCTCAGAGAAACTTGTGGAGGAAATGCTTGGAAGCTGAAAGATGTTAAAAGAAAGCATTGCTACCTTCCTTGCTCTAATCTTACTTTTATTCTGCATCCACATAGAAGCTTCTATGGGACAGAGCGAGGTTACATGGTTTTAGTCTGAATTGCTAAAGCCTTTGACACAGTCCCCCACAACATTCCTCTCTAGACTGGAGAGAGATGGTTTTGATGAGTGGACTCTTACATGGATAAGAAAGTGGTCGGACAGTCACACCTGGAGGGTAGTGGTCAATGTCTCGGAGTCCTGATAGACACCAGTGCCAAGCAGTGTCCCTCAGGGGTCTATATTGGGACCAGTGTTACTTAATGTCTTCGTTAACCATAGGCAAGGGGACTGAGCAGGTTTGCAGATAATACCAACCTGAGTGGTGCATACAATGTCTTAAGGATTGGATGCCATCTAGAGAGACCTGGACAAGCTTGAGAAGTGGGTCCATGGGAATCTTAAGTGTTTTAACAAGGTACTGCAAGGTGCTGCACCTGGGTTGGGGCAATTCCTCGTATCAGCCCCAGCTGAGGATGGAAAGATAGAGAGCAGCCCTCCTGAGAAGGGCTTGGAGTGTTGGTAGATGAGAGGCTGGACCTGACCCAGCCATGGGCACTCACAGCCCAGAAAGCCACTCTGCATCCAGAGCAGTGCGGGCAGCAGGGCCAGGGAGGGGATTCTGCCCCTCTGCCCTGCTGAGACCCCACCTGCAGTGCTGCATCAGCTCTGGGGTCACAGCACAGGAAGGACATGGAACTGCTGGTGTGAGTCCAGAGGAGGCCACCAAGCTGATAGAGGGATGGAGCACCTCGCCTGTTAGGAAAGGCTGAGAGAACTGGATTTGTTCATCTTAGAGAAGAGAAGGCTTTGAAGTGACCTCATTGTAGCCTTCCAGTAGCTGAAGGGAGCCTGCAAGAAAGATGTAGAAAGACTTTTTACAAGGACAGGTAAAAGGAGGAGTGGTTTCCAACTGAAAGACAGGAGGTTTAGATTAGATACTAGGAAGAAATTCTCTCTTGTGAATGAAGTGAGGCATTAGAACAGGTTGCCTGCAGTAGCTGTCAATGTCCCTTCACCTGAAGTGTTCAAGGTGAGTTTGGATGGGACGAGGAGCAACCTGGTCTAGAGACTGCCACTGGAAGGGGTTTGGAACTTGATGTTCTTTGAGGTTTCTTCCATCTCGAGCTGTTCTATGATGCTATGATACAGCCTTCTGTTACCTTCTTAACCACTAGTTGGACCACATCATTTTAGCTGCTTAACTTCCGGTTATGACAACTTTGTAACTTGTTAAGTTGAATGGTGCTCACTTGAGGGATGGATGAGCTCTTGGTGTATTTTCTCTTCCATTTAATTGTAACCTGATGCATAATCACAAATTCACAAATTCTTTTGTGAATTTGTAATGGGATGTACTGTAAATGATTGCTGACTCTGGAATAATTGGAGTGATGTCATGGGGCATATTACTGGTTTTGGTGAGTGAGATAAAATTTGAGGGAGAGAAAAATTTTTCAGAAATACAGTAGCTTTTACTGAATATGTTAGTTTTTCACTCAGATGTTCCATTAAAACATAAGGCAAATGGTTTCCCATTTCAGATATTATTGGGCAATAGATTAGCACATTAGGCATTCTGAGAATCGAAGTATTTCTGTCATGGTCCTGGAAGTAACAGCATACAACATCAGTAGGCATGTTCCTTGCATTTTTTTTTTGTTGTTTGCATCTACATTAGTAGAAAAGAAAGGAAGTATTGCTAACTTTGAAAAATCAACAGAGAACTTAATGTAAAATGGTGATTTTGTGATTTTTTTAGAGATTAATGGAATTGGTGGACGAAAACTACTAATTCCTGCTGCACAAACTACAGTCAGACTGGATGTCCATCAGGGATGCATTCAGTTATGCTGTGTGGTTATGTGGCAGTTACATGACAACACGTTGCTGTTCGCCCTGTGTAATTCTGTTGTTTTAGAAGCTGTATGGTCTACAAGAAAACTGGTCTCAGTACTCTGTCTTTGAATTTATGGCTTCTTTGATTTTAACGCTGGAGGTTTTTTTTGCTTGATGGTTTTTTTTGAGAAGATGGATTAAAACAAACAAAAAAAAACCCCAGACACTGTAATGTCACAGTTTACCTGAAAATGGGTCAAATTGTGATGCATCTGTGAGAAGACCTTAGTTGCTAAATTCAGAGTAAAAGCACTGTAGGCAAAATTTTCCTTATGCATTAGACATTATGTAAGTCTGCCAAGGCCACAGACGTGTGGTAGCCTGCAGTTGAAGTTCATCCCTTATTCTTTTTCTAGAAGCATTGTTTATTTGGCCTGTTCAGTACTTATTTCCTTACTTATGAGGACCAATCAAAATTGTAATTTCTACTCTAAGTTGAATATGTCTCAACTTCCTGTTTGCCCTCTGTTCTGTCATATTAGAAGACTAAAACAGAGTACCCCATTGGGATAGTAGTGCTTTATTGGTAATAAAGGTTACTTAGCCTGACAACATTTTTGTGGAAGATAGCTTTCATAACTTATAGAGGACTGAAGAATTTACAGAAATTACATAGCGTTTAGATATCCTCTGTCATTTTTAACCTGTTGCATAGATTTAGAGTTATCCTCTAGCTCTGTAACCATACAGTGATTTAGAAAAGTTACCAAAATAACTATTCCTCAGTTCTTGTAGGCCACTACTTTCCTCTGCTGAATTGTGTTCCCTGTTGTATATGGTTTTTTCATAGCCAATAGAGGTTTTTTATATGAGATACAATCTTGCATGTACCAGTCTCTGCATACATTAGCAATTGTGTAATCATTAAAACTAATTTTGACTTCACAGAAGTTCATGCCATCTTCATCTTTTGTGGTTTTGCTAATAAAAAGCTGATTTATGCATTCTAATGAATTTAGTTTTCAGTTTTTTCACTGCATAAGCAAATCCACAGATGCAAACCCCTTTCTTGCTATATGTGTAATCTCCCTTCCATTAGATGTGAAGCATTTCAATTTGCTACACTTGTTTTTGTCTGTGGTTTTTTTTAATAATACTTCTTTTACAAAAATCTGTTATTTTGATCAATTATCTCCACAGAAGCATGCCTTGAATTAAATTTTTCTTTAGTCATGTCACTACCTCTCTGTTCCTGTTGGATTTAAAAAAAAATTTCCTCTGTCAAAGGCCACATACTTGCTTTTCTTTTCTATATGGCTCTTTTTTAACTGACAGCTCCTTTCCCTGTGCTTTTTATGCTGGTAACTTCTGATGTATGTATGCTGTGTGCCTTCTTAATCCCATGTGAGCTGCTTGTGTTCTCAGAGGTTTCATGGTTGCCAACTATTAGTGCAGTGAAACCCATCCCTGCAGTTATGTATGCCACAAATGTACAGCTACAGTCTTCTGCTCTGGAAATCAGATCGAGTTACCAGCAAGTCTCCTCCTCTTGGTAGCCATAAAGATACCATGGCAGCCAGCACATACTATGACAAAATAAGAATGTGTTCAGCTTTATAGATATTTTGGTTTCTGCAATACTCAGCTCTTGCAGACAGATTGTGGAGCGAGAGTTCTCTTCTGCACTGGCTGTCTTTGTAAGAAGGGGTGAAGAGAGAGGGAGGGTTCTTCATGCCTCAAAAAAGGGCACTGGGATTTACTTGGTTTGCAAAGTGGACCTATTTTTAATGTGTCAGTCATCTGTGCCTAAATTTCAACTCCATATCCCAAGTTCTTGTATTTAAAAATAGCTTGAGTACTATGTATTTTTCTGATACAATTTCTTTTCACAAATATTTTTATACTGTCCTGATACTTAAATGATTTGGTGAAACATGAAAAAAAATATTTTATTTTTCCTTTTCTATAACTTTCATCCTTTTAACCCAAACTTCTGATAAGGAAAAATGATAGTGAAATCCTTAAAAAATGCTGAACAACAACAACATAAAATTCTCTGTGTTTAAAGGTGTTTTCAGTTAAATCTGATGATTGCAATTGAAAGTAGAAATCTTATGTGAAGGGTTTAGGAAAATTAAAATTTAGAATTATTCTTTCTTTTGTGGAAAGAATACTAACTTTGTTTAGTTCTGTTGAAATTTAGTCATGTGCAACAAGTTACTCAAAAATAAGAAATGTGACACTTCTTTTCTGTGGGCTGATGTAGCTTCCTGCGCACTTGTTTAATTAACTCCCTGCATTTTCCGCTGGAAAAGGTTATCTTTAGTTTCTTTTTGAAAAGAATTCTCAATGAAGAGATGTACATTTAGATAAAACAGACCACGAGGTCTCCATTCACAGTAGGGTTTGCAAGAGCAGCATTTAGTGTGCATACATGCATGTGTTAGACTGGGACAGAGCTGTGTCTTTTTGTAGAGCGAGGCTAAGTAAGTGAAGCCAGTCTCTTCCTTCCTAATACAAAGCCTTACAGAACTCTAAGTTAGAAATTAGTTAGCCTAATCCTTTCCATAGTTAGGAATATAAGTTTTACTTTCATGGAAAACTTCATTGTTTCTTGGGACATCTTTCTTCCAGTGTTACTTGTCCCTTGTTTTCACTTTCAGAGCTCTTCTCTTTTATTATGGAGCCTTTTTCAGTGCCCAGAATGCCTTCCTTCAGCATGTTTTTCAGACTCCAGGCTGTCTTTTCTACACTCTCTAAGGAGAGCGCTTGAAACTGTTCTGTGTTTGAAGTACCATGGGAACTCTAGTTTTAGAGGAGTGTATTAGGGGACAGGAGCTGTAGGGAGCACAAGTATTGTTTTCCCTTCCTTGACTGCTTATCCTTGTTTTTGTTACTTCCTGCAATGTCACCCTTGTTTTTGAAGATAAACAGTGTTGGGATGTTCCAGTAAAGCAGTGACTGAAAGGGCAAAGTTTGAGCTAAAAATAACTCAAGTTAAGCCACAGGCTCTACTTTCATAAGTTAGTGTGTGTTACACTGCTTTGTAATATGAGGCCAGTACAGGTTATGTGTTTGTATTTGGACAGTTTGCCTCCCTGCCACTGCCAAACAGTTCATAAGGAAAAAAAAAGGCAAAAAAGAAACAGGGGACAAGCAGTCTAATAGTATTTTTTGCTTCCCTAAATGTGTGATTTCAGGGCAGAGGTTCCTTGGGTTTTTTTTTATTTTGAATGACTGCTGAAAGAAGTTTTTACTCTTCATGTATTTGTTTAGATTTTGAGTTAGTAATTCATATTTTTGTAGTGGACTTATGTACTTTCTCTCTCTAAATACTTATTTTGTTTTCACAGTCTGTTGATGGCTTGCATGAAAAAGGAATGGTTGAAGATGTTCATTGTGGCTCCATGAAGAGTATGCGACCGCCTCATCCTGGAATGGGTCCACCTCAGAGTCCAATGGACCAGCATGGCCAAGGTTTATCCATACTGTGCTTGCTCTTTGATTTTGGTGCCTCTTGTTCCATGAAGCATCTGTAGGTCCATATCACAAGTTCCCAGTTATTTCCCTTCAGCTTTGTTTGGAAAAGCTGAACAGGGCAAGGCAAATAGCTGAATTGCTTTGCTTTCTGGAGTATCCATTAGGCGTGTATTGGAGAAAAGCTAAGGTTCAAGTCTGTGGTTGGGGCAAGTCTATCATAAATTTCAGTATGCATCTCTAAAGAAAAAAACCCACCAACTTATTTCTTTTGTGGCTACTGTAAATGTAAATTAATATGATTTACTATCATCACGTGCTGATCAAAGTGCTTTCCAATGTTTTTTATACCAGAAGATAGAAACTCTTTTTAACACATCGCTATGTGCCTTCTTTGTAACTGTAGGTTGGAACATAGAAGGGCATGCATTCTATGAGCAGCTTGGTATTTTGGAGATTTAACTGGAAACACCTGCTAGTATTAATAAGTTCAACAGCAGACAAAATTTTCTACATTGCATGCTTAATTATTTTACAACAGCTACTGATGAATCCCAAATGATATTGGGCTTTTGGTGTGACATACTCTGTACAAATCTACTAGAAGGTGCTCCTCAACTTCTTTGTGCTTTTCAGTGGTATCCAGCTGAAACTTTAGTATGTAACTTGTCAGCTGAATCCCAGCCTGGGACCCAGATAATTAGAAAGTAATTTTTTCCCATTAAACCTGTCAGTATCAATTAAGTAAAATAGAATTGACTTTGCAGAGACAAGTTTTTCATCACGTAAAACTTCCTTTTTTGTTCATTTCAACAAAATGTAAGCGTGATCATCTGAGAGACAAATTTTGCTTGTCTTTGCTTGGGATGAAATGAACAGAGCATTTGGTCTAAAGATGAAGATGGGACAATTCTTACATTATGTACTGAAAATACAGGAGCAGAGGTTGCAAATGCTTCAAATACAAGTAGTTTCTGAATTTTTTTCCCCTTTTCTGTGCTACCTCAGGTCAGATTTCCAGGTTATTTTGCACTGTAAAAAGATGATTGATTGTATTAATAGTAACTTTGTCATGGTAGAGGCTACAGATTCCTACTCTCTTTTTTTTATGCCAGCAACTGTTACAATGTAAACAGAGATTACTGGAGTTATGATGTGGAGTAGGCTTTTAAAAGAAGTGGTCGAAAAATCTCCAGATGTTCTAATATTCCAGGTACTTTTCTGACATTACAGAGGACTGTTTTAGCTTTCATTGCCTCTATGTCTCAATTTTTTTGTTCTTATACATCTGTCTTTTCCACAAAAAAGTGGTGATGGCACTTGATGCTGTTCTGATACCTGCTGGGCAAAGTCGCATCTACTAGACTTGTAGCTGTTTGCCATTAGTGTAGAGGTCCAGGGTAGAAAACCAGGTTCCTTGATAGCCTGTCAGCCTATTAGATTTTTTTTGTCTCATTTCCCACAACATTAGAGAAAGTAGCACACTTGTGTTTTTACAGATTTTGCAGAGATATGCAGTGTGGTTAAAGAGAGTTTACCCACGCCCACACTCATGGCAAAAGGACAGTGTGACTTCTCTGAGAATCCATGGAAGGATGCCTGGTAACTCTTGAAGTCCTGACAGAATTTTCGGTTTGCTTTGGTAGAAACCAAGGCTTACTATAATGTTCACTTCCTCATAGATATCTGGTAATTGAACTTACTGTACATGGTTGTGTACAATTTTTAACAATGTAAGTGTCTAGAAATGGTACCTCATTAGTTTTAGATCTGTTTTTCCATGGCTTATTGTTTGTAGTCCTCAAGTTGAAGTAGATAAATATGCAGTAATTGATATTTTTGGAGGGCATTTGAGGGAAAGTAGCTGAATAAGTCCAAAACCCCAAGAAAGGGATCTCCCCATTAATTTGAAAGCTTAGGGAGAATGGCCATGTGTCATTAGATATTATTGAACATAATATGGTTTGGGTTGGAGGAGGACCTTTAAAATTCATTCTGTCCAAACCTTTTGCAATGAACAGGGACATGTTCAACTAAATCAGAGCCCCGTTGTTCAGAGTTTTTCAGTGCCCCGCTGAAAGTGACTGTCAGTGTTTCCAGGGATGGGGTTTCTACAGCTGTTCAGAGCAATCTGGCCAGAGTTTCACCACCTTCATTAAAAAGAAAAAGTCTTCATTACATCTAGTCTGAATTTATTGTCTAAAATGATTCCCCCTTGTCCTGTGACTACAATCCTTTTAAAAAGTCTCTTTGTAGCTTTATTTTAAGCCTCCTTCAAGTATTGAAAGGGCACAATTAGGTCTTCCTGGAACCTACCTTTCTCAGGGGGAACAGCCCCTACTCTCTCAGCCAGTTCTCACCGTAGAGCTGGTCCATCCCTCTGATCAACCTTGTGGCTTCCTCTGAATCCTCTCCCAACAGGTCCATGTTTCTCCTGTGCGGGGACCCCAGAGCTGATGCAGCACTGCAGGTGGGGTCTCAGCAGAGCAGAGTAGAGGGGCAGAATCCCCTCCCTGGCCCTGCTGGACATGCTGCTTTGGATGCAGCCCAGGACATGTTTGGCTTTCTGGGCTGTGACCGCACAATGACAGGTCGTGTCAAGCTTCTTGAAGACCTGTATCCCCAAGCCCCTTTCAGCAGGACTGCTCTCAACACCTTCCTTCCCCACTATGTATTGATACTGGGGTTTGACCCCTATGCAGAACTTTGCCCTTGCACTTGTTAATCCTTGTGAAGTTCACGTTGTCACACTTCTTGAGCTTGTCCAAGTCCATCTGAATTGCATAAATTTAGCCTTTAGTCTGACAAATTTACTATTATATATTATGTAAATATGATACCATTATATTACTTTTCTATACTAGTCAAACTAGTCTGTAATTTTTTGTGGAGATCGTAAGCTAAATTCCTTCATTAAAATGTCAGCAGGTCTGATACAGTATTTGTACAGGTTTCAGGAAAAACTATCTCAGCCCCTGTATGGGGCTTCTCTGTGCATTGTTAAAGCCAGTAGCATGATGATAGACACAACCTTGTCTGCTTGGTAGAGTAATAAAAATTCCTTGGCTTGTTACTGTATGATACAGTGATTTAAGACAAAGATATCACTAAGTAAAATCAATATAATCTGCATTAAATATATTATGATAATTAAATTACAGATTATAAACGTAACTGTAACTAGAAGATGATCATCCAATTGTGGTTTTTTCTCATCTTTTGGCAGTCTGTTTTGGTTTGGCGCTGTTCAGGGTATCTGTGATCTGGAAAAAAGTTTGAAGTCAGTATAGATAAAAATTATATTTAGCACAGAGGTTTAGCAGTGAATAATAAACGAGTTGGTTACAAGGGCTGATCAGAATCTGAGAAGAGTGTACTTATTTTTCTAGCATAGATTTTAGCATAGCCAAGAGCAGTGCATGTCTAGGAGCAAAATAGTTTGCTGTGCAAACTGCTGTATAAACTCTATCATAAAAACCAGTCTGTAGTTCTGAGAAGAGTGTGTCTGTTTTATCCTAGAGAAGGTTAAGATCCATTTTTTAATTATCTGATGAGAGAGTTAAAAGAATACTTGATCAGTCTGCACATTCCCAGACAGTAAAAGAGTTTGTAATTGATGGAGCCTTTAAAGAAAAAAAAAAAAAAGAAGCAGTGTATTTTGCTACCTGAAAACTATTTAGTTCAAAATGCATTCAAATAGCTGTAATTTCCTTAATGAAGATATTTAACCTTTGAAACAAGGATTACCCATGTATTTGTGGTAGGTTTTGTGTCCTACAAAAGCAAAACAGGCACTGGATTTGGTCATCTGTCCCATAGACCAAAGGGAGAAGTTTGTTTAGAGGTCAAGAGTTGCTGGTCTATTTTGGTAAAGTTAGGTAGACTATTGTAGCTGTAGTGGTCTCTCCTTGACAGAAATCTGCCTGTCCACAGGCTCCAAGATTCTGAGGACTGGTAAGCTAGAGTGGGAAACAATGTCCTTAATTTTTTTGCCCATGGCAAGGTGGATAGTCTTCATAAAATGCTTCAGTACTTAGAAATCTGGGTGAAATAGTTGTGATGAGTCCATAAGCTGTTCTCCTTCTGCATGAAGTTTACAATGGGAAGTGGTCACAAAGTGAGATTTCATTTAAATGTCAGATGCCCCAATAGCAGTCTTCTTAGTTCTTTTAAGTAATTTTGTAAAAGAGGGAAGTCTTGCAAAAACTTGTATCTAAGTACAAAAGCAATATTTTAAAATAAAATATATGCTTACAAATGTGGGTGATAAATTAGAAGTAAATTGGCAACTGCACATGCAGTTGTAGATATGATTGTGTAAATCAAGCATACAGTTGTGAATGAACAAGAGAAAGTTGATACAGAATTTTGGAAGTAATGATTCTTATGTTAAGAAATAATTAACTATCCTTTTCTGAGGTGAAATGAATGATGAGCAAGTCAGAAACATTTGAAAGCTAATTCTACAAGAACGGTGTCATTTTACTTAAGTGCCTGTTCACTGGTTTTATGGTGATTACTGTTCTGAGATTTTTGCATTTTTTTAACCAACAGTAGTTACTAAGTTAAGGTATGCAACTTTATTGTTTAGTTTCTCAGTTTATTTTTTTTTTATTGGTGCTCTGTGAGATGCGAGTCATGCAGAAAGAATGTTTTACTAGCTCAGACAGATCATCACATTTTTATTGTGTACTGCAACAGGATGATTTTCAGAAGTCTGACATTAATATATGGGGGGAAATACTTCGAGCTGGTATCCCTTTCCTCAGCGATTGCTCCTTCCAGTCTTACTGCCAAATTGGAGGAAGGGTAACATTCCTGACTAGTTTTGGCGGCAGATTCTCTTTTCTTGAACTTGTACAATGATGCCCCTGTTTAGTCTTAATGCCTTTGTTTTGATGCTAACAGGTTAAATGAGTGGAAAATACATTGCTCCAACTTCATGTTTAGATGTTTAGTAAGCTTACTACATGTTGCTGATTTTGAATTTGGTTAGAAAATGTCTTCTGGCACTGTGAGTGAACTGGGGTGAATTCTGCAGTATTTATATGAGGAGTATGAAATTTACTGTAAATTGTTAAGCTCTTAAACAGTTACCCAACAAATTAAAATCATGGTTAGAATTTACTTTTGAAGGGGATTGGATAGAAATTAGAAAAACAAGCCTATTATTTAATAAACTAAAATACTTGTATTATAAAAACTTCATAAAAATATGTAAATGGACTGGAATAAACAATTTCTGTGTTTTTCTATGATTTGTAAAAATTAAAGGAAGTTACTGTGATACAGCAGTGAAATACAGGCCAATTTGAATTGTTTTGATGTCTTTTCTTGCTTTTTTTTAAGTGGAAACATAAGGCCTGAAGGAATTTAGAATTCTGGGACTTGATGTGTGTTACTTTTTATTAATCATGCAGTATTTTTTGAACTTAAAAAGACACCATTTTTTAACTTCTAGAATTCACTAATATACTGCTACTTCACCAGTAATGTTCATTGTCCCTACTGTTCTTAAATTAGTTGCACTTCCTTTTCTGAATTAATTCAGACTTCTAAAGATGAGAAAAGACCTTCCATCTTATTCATCTGCCTGCCAGTGTAAGACTTCTCAACAATTTTATTTCTGCAGTCCTAGTTTTAAATTACTTGCGCACATGACTTCTCTTCTTTGTTCAGTTTCACGAGAACTGGTGTTAACCCTGGCCACACTACTGAGAGGGAAATTTTGTGTTTTGCTTGCCTTAGGAAAGTTTGTGATCTCAATCTGACATGGACATACTTTCCACTGTGTTTCAAAACACTGTGATTTCGTACTGTGTGTTGTGGAGATGTACTTGATTCTTTTTCTTTGTTCTTTAAACTAACTTCAGTTGATGATTGAAGTGATAGTTCAGTGAATTACACAGCTAGATTTCTTCAATCCTGTCTATATCTCCCAAATCCAAAAATTTCTTACAGTCACATTCTTAAGTACAAATATACCTTTGCTGTTGGTTTTAGCATAAAGATGTGACCTATATATTCCTCAGAAACTTTCATTGTTTAAGACTTAGTTAATTTTAGTGGCTGTTCGAAACCTCTGTTGAGCATTCCAGTGTTTGGACTCCTGAAACTTGGATTTTTTTCTGTATCTTTACTATGTTTTTTGAATTCATTTGCAGGTGTTCTTTCCATTTCATTATAGCATTAAAAGTGGAGAAAAAAGGGTCTAATTTTTAGCACTCTGATTTTTCAGCTTTTAAACAGAAAAGAAAGCTATTATTGTTTCTGTTATCTGAAGTGAAACAAAAAGCAATTAAAGCAGAAACATTGTGTACACACTGCCCTCCATTAGTGCTTGGAGAAGTGTTAGAACTAGGATTTCTTCCAATGTTAATACTGTAAAGAATATACATTGTGTACGATGTGATGTGTTGCATTTTTGCTGAACAAGTTGATACCAAAGTGGGATTAAATATGTTTCTGATTATGTGAACAGTTAGGAAGACTTGAGAAGGGTTTCTGATGCAGACTCTTCTATGACCTATTGAAGGATTATGGGAGGGACAGACGGGACTCTCCTCAAAGATGAAAGTAAAAGCAGAGAAGTAATGTTTACAAATTGTGTAAGTGAAATTCTGATGGGACTTAAGGGAAAGGAAATTCAGCATCAGAGTGATTAGGAGTCACCATCATTTGAGGTTTTCAGAACTCACTTAGACAAAATCTAGAGAAACCTGATAAAGCTTAGAAATTACCACAGTTTAAAATTATAGACAGGGTTGTTTGGCCTCCCTTTCCTGGTATTCTCTGTGTTGTTCAGAACTGTAGGTTGCTATTGTCCTTTTATGGTGGGTAAACTCAATTTTACTGGATGTTCTCATGTGTATGCTTATCTGTGTTAGAGTCTATGTGTAATAAGATAGGGAAAAAGCAAGTAGTATAAATAGTTTATTGGACAGGCTTGTGCTGTATGTTTTGTCACTGTCATAATATGAAAGTTTTCACACTTTAAAGAAAAAATTTCATATAACATCACAAAATTTACATTGTGTAGATGCCACATTTTAACATCTTTACAAGAAGTTGGAAGGATTTTGTTCTTTCCTGACTTTATGGAAAATTTTTTTTCATTCTTCCTCTTGCCAAGCACAGTTTTCCATTGTTAAAAATGCTGATGCAGAGGACTTGGAGCAAGAGAGAAGGTATAAGTAATAAATACATAATTGGAAAGATCAAAAAATGTCTGCTTTTGAAAACTCCTCTTTGCAAAACTTAGTCACAGACTTGGTAGCTTGAACTGTCAGGACTGAAAACAAATACTCAACATCTTAGACCACTGTTCTAAACTTTGTAATCCAGATGCATTTCAAGATCTTGAGTCTGAAATCTATCAGTCATTAAGGAATTTTTAACTTGGACAGTATAACTTGAGGAGGGACAGAAACCATTTTTTTGAAAGCAGTTCAGAAAACAGTGTCATTCCAGTTAGGAGTCATTTAAAGTACAACCTGAGATTCAGAAATGTAGTAATGGATAAACATTGCAATTAACCTCACTTTATAATGTAAACCAGTGATGCAGTTGCATTTTTTTTTTTTGTTTTGTTGTGGTCTGATGGGTATTTTTTTTAAGCAGTGTGCTCAGCAAGAGGGATTTGTAGCTTCCCCTCTTCTCTTAAAATAATAAAGAGAGAAAAGTAAGTTAGTGGAAGAATATGGATAAGTGGAATAAACTTGAGTTATTTATCATACTTTTTATCACCAACAAGGCATGTATAGACAATTTTTGTATTTAACTAGTATATAGCTCCAGTAGTTCTAACTTTTTAATGTCTCTTTCTTCCTTTTCTTTGAACTTCTCCCCTCATTTTTCTCTTGAACTGTGTAACTTCTCTTATTCTTTCCAAAATCATCTTCTTTACCTGTCATCATCATGTTTAGTTTGAACCTGGTCTATTTCTGTCTTGCCTGGTCTTTTCCTATTACAAATCCCCTTTTCCCCATTGTTCTTCTATCTCGTTTTGTTGGGGGGTTTTTAAGGAAAGCTGAAATCCTTTCTTCTTTTTCTTCTGTCTCATACATTTACAACCTTAATTTAAGTTGAGCACAAATTTCAGTTCTTTGGCACTCTAATCTTTTCCTGGTTTAATTTCTAGTGACTTACAGCTCTTGTCATCCCAGAGTTGAGAATGAAAAGTGGAGACTACTTTGAGGTTTTGCCTATCTTGCCTTTACTGAAGGGTCAGTAAGAACAGTGAAGCTAAAGAGCGAGCAAAATTTCTTCTGTGATCTGTACTACATATAGATGAAACAGATATAGTTTCACTTTAAAGTGACAGGAAAATTGGGAGAAGAGTACATTGGGTGTCACAGAATCATTAACTGTACCATGATCTTTGGAATTATGATCTTTGGCTTATGAACATGGAATAAGAAAATGAGCCAGAAGATTATTAGATTTTTATTAATTTTTTTTAGATTTTTCCAATTTGTGAGAGGATTATTTGTGTTCCACAGTAACAGAGCAAAGTGAGTAAATATTGTTATGTCTTTTTCACTCTTGGTGGATAAATCCCCAAAAACTAGCTGTCTATTGTGCTTTTTGGAGCTCAAGAAAATATGTAGTACGTGTAATTAAATTCAGAATTAAAACCACTGCATTTTCAAGTGGTGTAATAAGATACAAGCGCTGTTCATTTCCGAACTGTGGTTGCTCTTGACATAGTCTTCAGCAGTTTCTTCAGACAGTGATTTTTGTGCTTGCAATTGATGTTTCAAGTTGTTGATCATCCAGATGGTAAAAGGTATTGAACATACTTTGTCTGGCTCAAACCTTTAATCTGGATAAACTAAAGAGTAGTTGTATGGAGAGGGAATACCATTTCTTTCTACTTCTGGATGTTGATGAGTGTTGGCAAAGAGGGCCTGTGAGAAGAAGTGAATGGATATTCCTTGATGTGTGTGCCTCAAAATAAACTTAGGCTATTAAGCTATAAACTAGGCAGACTTCACTATAAATGTTCTACAAAGAAACATTTTTCCATCGTTCTAGTAAATAACACTATATCCCCAGGCTTCTGTATTATATTTCATGTTTTAGTTTGTCTTACTCCAAATATGCAGGTAATTGTTATGTTTAGGAATTATTGGACTAAATAACTGTAGTTCTTCTCAAAGAAGAGCTCCTGAGGCTATCTTGATATCCTAGGGAGCTTTGGATTGCACTTTTTCCTTCACAGAAAACACTACAGCTATCAAGACACTTTTATGCTTCATGTACTGTTAAAAAATTGGATGAAATTCAGCTTTAACTAGCAGAGTGGTAACTTTATGATTCTTCTACTTGTTTTAGGTTATATGTCTCCACACCCATCTCCACTAGGAGCACCAGAGCATGTGTCCAGTCCAATGTCTGGAGGAGGTCCAGCACCACCTCAGATGACTCCCAGTCAGCCAGGACCCATTATAGCAGGAGACCCACAAGTTATGAATCAGCCTAACAGAGGGCCTTCCCCTTTCAGCCCTGCACAGCTGCATCAGCTGCGGGCTCAGATTCTAGCATACAAAATGCTGGCTAGGGGTCAGCCCTTACCAGAAAACCTCCAGCTTGCTGTCCAGGGCAAGAGAACTCTGCCTGGCATTCAACAGCAGCAGCCTCCCAGTGCCTTCAACAGGCAGTCTGGTAAGTGCATCTTTGGTAAGAGTCATTGTTCAGGTAATTCTCAAAGTTCTACCTCTCATCGATTAAGAAATGGGTGCTGTGCAGGGTTGTAATTTGGGACTATATTAAACCTGAGCAAGTGCATAAAACATCTGTTATCAATAGGATATTGTCAAAATAGAATAGTAATAACTGAAATAGAAGTTGTTTCACTGTGCAGTATTGTGCCTGTCATGGTATGCGTGACAGTTTTTGAATGTTAATTTTACTTTAGTGATTGCAATTCCCCTTGTTTTTCTTATGGTGAATTTTCAGTCTCCTGTTGCTATGCAGGAAAGTAGATAAATAATCTGGATCAAGTTGACTGACTATTTAGGTTGTTGAAAATAAACCACATATAGTGTGCTGTTAAGTGCAAGACATGAGAAAAAGGAAGTATGTTTAGTTTTTTCTCAAAGTGGTGATAGATATTGCAGTGAGGTAAGCAAGCACATTTTGGTCCTAAGAAACTCTTACATTTAACACCCTGAACCTGTTAGTTTGTGAACACTTCTATTACTGAGTTTGTGTTTCAATCAAGGGTTAAGATGATACTGTTTCTTAGGTTTTAATAATATCACTGTTCACTTCGTTTTGGTGGATATGGGTTTGCTACCCATTAAGTTGGGTTTTTTCATGAAACATGATTTTGGGTATATGTATTATCTTCATTAGCTATATGTATTAATGATAAAAACCACTTAAATCCTTACTTAATGAAGAAAAGTACTACTTGCTTGAATAGACTAGCATACTAGAAAACAATGATTTTTGAATCTTGGAAATAGTTTGTGTTTCAGCAAATTTTTTTCCTCTGTTAAATTGCAGGTATTGGATTACATGCAATGAGTGGCACTGCTGCTGGACCAGGGGCTGCACCAGGGATGCCTGGACATACAACTGCCATTACCCCTAAAACATGGACTGAAGGTATAGTGGGAAAAAGATCTGGGGAAAAGTAAAAAGTTGTGCAAGAAAAATAGTGTAACTTTTACTGTGTCTAATCTAAGATTTTAATCAAGGAGAGTCTAACCTTTTATTCATTTGGAAGAGACCCACATGAAATTACTGCCATTTTTAGACAGACTGAACATGAAGCACCTTTTTGCAATCAGAATGGAATCTGTATGTTTTCTGAGGAACACTCATAAAAATAAGTTATGTTCTGAGTATGCTTAATTGCAGCAAGCTTGTCTTTCACTTTCTCTACTGTGAACAAAAGTTTTCAAATCATGGTAGAATTACACTATTTCCTTCTGTATATGTTGTTCTTTTGTAATCAAAATCCTTTGAAAGATCAGTCTTTGAGATCAAATGAACACTGCAACTTTTTTCCCCATGTCTTGAAATATATTTGTCATTCATTACACAGTCATTCTGCTTCCCAGATTCCCTGAGAACTGAGGTTGCACAGAGGCTTTTTACAGGCTTGCTTTTTTTCCTTCTTATAAGCTGAAATGCAGTGTAGCTGCATACAGAATCTACAGCTTGTGCTCAAGTTCCTTTTCTGGACTTTGATGCAGATGTGTGAATGACAAATAGTGATCTCTATATATTTCAGGATGTTGGTTTGAATTAAGGTTGATTACAAGATTGCAGGTGTACTTTGAAGTTGTTTTCCTTAGCTTAATTGACTGTGACTCTTGAGATAATTAAGTGGCATCTTTATTTTAGCAATGTCTGTTAACATTGTGTTTGTGAACATCTGAATGCATGGGTAACTTGTCATAATGAAATTCTAAAGTTTGTGACCTTTAGTGACTGTAAATGATAGGTGGTATTTTCATGTTAACTGAGGTGTTGCTTTTCAAAGTGATTAGAATAATTCGGTTCCTAATATTTGAAATAAATAAAATTAATAGGAGATGATAGTGAAACAAAAGCTATTTATATCTGGGAGGTATTTCTAAATACAATTGTAAAAATTTTCATATGGTTATCAAGTTCTGGTAGAGGTGTGAAATCAGACCTAGTTCTGCTTGTTGTCTGGTTGTGGTTAGATGCTTCCTTCTGACTGCAAGGATAGTGAACAAGAGACAGAATGACCTCTTGTATTCGGAGGAAGTCAGTTCTACAGCTGTTTAATTTCTGGTAATGCTAGAATTAAAAGTCCACAGAAATAGCAAAAGAAACGGCATTCATCATAAAATTTCATGTGTTTTGTTTTTCTTTTGGCCATTTCTTGCAATGTATGGTATATTTGCATTTTAGTATGTCTGCTTCAAAAAACAGAGTGTAGTCTCAGTGTGCATTTTCTGGCGATTTTGAATGTTTAGCTTACCTTCATGTCTTGCCTTTAGAAAGCCATCTTGATTTTCTTCCTGCTTTCCATATTCCATGTTAGGAATCAGTACTGTTCATCTTTCAGGCCAAGCCCCAGACATGAGCGTCTCCAATGCACAGCAAAAGCTTGCAGCACCAGCTCCTAGTGGGAGGCCTTCTCCTGCTCCTGCTGCTGCCCAGCCTTCTGCCACCATGCCTGGGCCCTCTGTACCACAGCCCCCACCGGGACAACCTTCACCCATTGTCCAGCTGCAGCAGAAGCAGAACCGCATCAGCCCTATCCAGAAGCCACAAGGACTGGATCCTGTTGAGATACTCCAAGAACGTGAATATAGGTAAGAGTGAATAACAGGATGAAATTTATTCTTCTTTTTCACATACTTGACTGGAACTCCTTGCAATCAGCTTCTGTAGTGGTAATAGTGTAAACAAAGTTTCCAGGGAAAGGCTGTATTACCAAGAAGTACACAAATATCAAACCAAACAATTATTTAATTCTATCCCAAATGATGAACTAGTGAAGCATACTGGCAGTATCATTGGAAACCATTTAAGTTTAAAGAGAAACCAGTTTTGTGGCCAAGATTTTCAGTATTATGAACAAAGAAAAGTTAGAAGAGACCACAGACAGCCAAAAGACTGAAGAGTTAGTAACCATAGCAAAAGCACATTTTGTGAATATGATGAATATGTCTGGACAACCAAAGAATGAAGAGAATAAGAAAGTCATGGGCAAGAATAGAAAAAAGTATACCAATTTCAAAAATTGCCTCCTGAGTGTTCCGTTTAGATGATGAAGTATATTTGTTACAAAGTATAGGGTAGAAGATTTCTTTTGGAGTTAGAAGGAGACTTCTTCCCTCTTCACAACATCAAGGCTATTTAATAACTGACCTTGAGAGTCTGCCAGGCAGAAGGATTTTGACCTGCACCTAAAATACGTTCCTGATGATTATCAGTCAGAGGAAAGTAATTGCACTCAGAGTATTACCTGTTTTGGTTTAATGATGCATCTTGCATTGTTACTTCGAGTTTGTAGAGGAAGGTAGCCAAAAGGAATGGTGATCTCACAGAAGACTGGTTTAACAGCTTCTGCTTTATGAAAGTAAAACACCATGAAGCGCTTTTGGGTGTGATGCCATGCCCGGAATTCAGGCCTTGATTACAGAAAAGTTGTTACTTTTTGTGTCAGGTATTGCTTAACTAATCCTGTCAGTACATTCTTGTCGTCATTCTGCCAGTCTTATGTATATACTCTAGGACTGAATGGCTGTATCTCTTTCAGTATGAGCAATCAGTATTTTTCAGCATCTTATAGAACACACCAATTTTTGGTTTCACAGTTACTCTGACAGAAGAATTGTAGCACTAACTTCAGCCAAGACTCATATGGCCAGTATGATGCAATGTTTTCTGCATCAATTAACCTCAGATTGTAACTCTTCCATGTTTTCAGCCCTGCTGTACTGCACTGTTTGTGCCAAGCTGTTATGTCTTAGTGTTCATAAACAGAGGAAAGTGAGGAGTGACAAAATATAAAGCTGATGCTTTTACTCGTAGATCACCAGTTAACGGATCTAGCATGTTAGGTTCTAAACACACTGGTGTTCTTGGCAGAGTGAAGTGAAAGTTTGATAGGGATTCTCTGGAAGGATTAATTCTCCAGAATGATTTTATATTTTATAGAATTTTTATCTTAGAACAGAGTTGTAAGATCCAAACCTTTTTAATGTTGAACATTACTGGTGTTTAATTTTGCCTCAAGTTCCAGAATATGTAGAACTCCTGGAAATCTTTTAATTACTTAAAACTGTGTAAGTAACATCAGACAAAAGTTTTTAAAAAGGCCGTTCCACAGCTTCTGTGGTTTGAATGGTGCTGGATTTAACTTTAATATAGGGAAGTTTAATTCAGAAATGTGTTTTCACAATTTCTTAATAAAAATGGAGCAGAAAAAAGCCAAAATAAACATCCTTATCCTGAAAACACTGAGGTTAGTGAAAGCTTTATGAAACAGTTGGCTCTTGAGATCTTGCACTAAACCCTTTTAATAAAGAAGCATTATATCTTGAAAACCGTTTGAATTCCAGGTGGATCTCTGCACCCCTGTGGTCCCCTGTGGGCTGCAGGGGCACAGCTGCCTCACCATGGCCTGCACCATGGGCTGTGGGGGAATCTCAGCTCTTCTGCCTGTGGCCCCTCCTTCTCCACTGCTTTGTGTCTGCAGAGTTGTTCCTCTCACAGGTTCTCACACTGCTCTTCTGTAGCCACAATTAATCTGCCCAGTAACTTTCTCCCCCCCCTGCTTCTTAAATCTGCTATCACAGAAGCATTACCACTGTTTTTGATTGGTTCAGCCTTGACCAGTAGAGGGGTCTGTCCTGGATCTGGCTGGCGTTGGCTCTACGGGACATAGGAAAACTTCTGACAGCTTCTCACAGAAGCCAGTGCTGTAGCCCTCCTGCTAGCAATACCTAGCCATGCAAATCCAAAACACATTTTTATAAAACTCCCCTTAATGCTTTCTTCAAAATAAAGTGCTGCTTTTTAATCTTACTGTATAGCTGTCTTAAAGATAACCATGCCTGTAATTTAAAGTTGTTTTATTATGTTGAAAGGCTTTTTCCACCCTCATTCTCATTGCAAATTAAAAAATAATACACTTGGAAATGTACTGCAGGTTGTACGTGGTTTCTTTCTGTTATCTGCAAAGTATTTTCTTAGGTATTTTCTTTACTGCCTGGCATCCATGCCAGACAGGTCTGACTGCACAACCATAGCCTCTGCTCCTGACCTGAGTTAATGAGTGCATCACTTTGCAAAGAGATCTCTGTGTACATTCAGTGGCCACTTTCTGCATGAAGGTAGATTGCTGAACTGCAAAGATTAATTTATTGCATCCTTTAAATGGTGAGATTATATACTTCAAGTGATTTTAAAAAGATCTAGGAAATTTCTTTCTTTGGATTCTCTTTACCTGACAGCTGTTGGCATTGTTCCATGAAAATAACAGTGGTACAACAAACCATGGTCCCGTCCTTCAAAGTGATGGTGGCAGTGATGCGAGATATCTCAAGTAGTTCTTCCATTCTCTTGAATTGGAATTCTTTAAAAAATCCTACTGACTACTGAAGAAAGCATTATTACTATAAATAGTAATTCTAGGAAACCATCAAATTAAACTTCATAGCTTTTTTTTGGGCTTTTTTTTTGGTTTTTTGGTTTTTTTGTGGTTTTGGGGTTTTTTTGGAGTTTTTTTGAGTTTTTTTGTTTGTTTGTTTCATATGTAACCCATCTGGTTGTCATTTTCTTTATTCTTCCGTACAGGTAATGTAGATTTTCTTTTACTCTTTCAACTTCTATTTTTCTGGACTTTTTTAAAATAGAGAACTGATCTGAGTTACAATAAGAGTTTTCTGAGGTAATGTCTCTACTGACCTAGAAATACTGATGCTTTTGTTTGTATTTCTTCCCTCTGACTGGGCTGTTAAAGGAAGGGCAATCACCCACCAAAGCCTTGAACTGTCATTGTTCATAGCTCAATGCATTTCAACATATGAAAGAATATAGTTGAAGGGAAAGTTATCCTGGATATACTAATCTACTGTGTAATGTAAGGATAAAATTTCATGTGCGTTCATTTCTGATCTGCTTTCTTTATAAGCTCAAATTGAAAAAAAATTGTTAGCAGTGAAATGGGTTAATATATGGGAGTGGTCTGCATAATGTGTTGTTGGTTCACTCTGTGAGCTTTGATTATGTTTAGACGTGTCTCAAGAAACATGTATATTTGGATTTTAGTTACAAATTTTGATGATAGAAATGCGGAGACCAACCCACCTTTTGCTTGAACTTCTATTGTATAAACTTTTACAACAGCAAGCATTTTTATATGTTTTATACCTGAATTGAAAGACAAAAATCAATTCTGACAGAACTAAGAAGTCAGCATTTCACTTCATGTGTATTTGGAAGTGACTCTTACAGTTAGTTACCTAAAACCATAAGGTATGTCAGGGAGAACCTAGATTAACTCATCTGCATGTATAGTAAAAGAAGGAACATTCATTACTAGCAAGAATGTAAAAAGAAATTGAAACTATGTTCAATATCCAGCTGCTTTAGTAAGTTCACAACTCAAAACAAAGGTTTGCAAAGGTTCTGACTGCTCCCTTAAGGTTTCATTAAAGTCAGGGAAACTGGGGTTTGGCTATAACTGTTTTGTAGGTGATAGTTTGAGGATACACACTGCAGCTATTTGGGAAGGGAAAAAATAATTAAAAATAATCATTGTGATGCAGGATTGCATCCATGTGTGGATAAGCAACAGGTAGAGCATATGATTTAGAACAGCTTGGCTGCCTCTTTGTAGGAATGTGCACTGGCTAGTACATCTCTCCAAGAAACCACTTAATTCTGAAGATTTTACATCCTTAGGTGAACTAAAATATCTTCTTATTAACTAGAGTGCCCAGCTGTGGTTTTTTAGTGTGGTATATAAACTGGAAATAGCAAAATAAGGCAGTGTCGTTTTCTGAATGTAGACTTTCTGCAGGAATAATGAACTTTTCTGGACTGAGACAAGTATTTTCAGCTTTTAATGAGACTTTATCTAGTTAAGAAATAACTCTTCTTGATTTGCTTTTCAGCCTGTATGACAAACATTACTTACCTAATTCTGCTTCAATTTTTTACTCTCTTAATGATATCAATACATACTTCTGCAGTAATGCAGCATTACATCCTGTTTGTTGTTCCAGGAACTTTAGAATTCTTCTGGTAATATTAAGATGAGAAAAGACCAAGTTCTGTCTATTAGTCCTTCTCTTTCTCTCTCTCTCTCTCTCTCAAATTTGCAAATGAATACAAAATACACTCTTCTAAAGGAAGAGGGAAATAGAATTCAATTTGCAGTAGCAGCTATATAGTTGTGAATACTTTATAAACAAACTTACTTTGTCAATAAAATAATGAAATAGAATTCTGGGTAATAAGGCAAGTATGGTCTATGTCATCACTGACTACACTGCATAAAATAATACCCATTAAAGAAGCTTGAAAGCAGAATCCTGAATAGTATGTGTAAAATAGAATTCCCAAGTTTATTTTCGCATATCTTATTCTAGTTGAAAAGAAAAGCCAATGGACATTTTGAACACTTAACAATTTATTTTCAAAGTGGAAAAAGATACCCAGTGTCATCTCTGCAAAAGCCTGTTAGCTCAGAAAAAAACAGTAAGAGACAAGTAAATGCCTGAGTTAAAGTGACTATTTTTACTATATAATTTTAATAATGCCTTATAGATTTCTTGTGGTGTCTTACCCAGTTTTCTGGTTTTGTAGACTTCAGGCTCGAATTGCTCACAGAATCCAGGAACTGGAGAACTTGCCTGGTTCTCTACCCCCTGATCTGCGGACCAAAGCTACAGTGGAGTTGAAGGCACTTCGGTTACTGAATTTCCAACGCCAGGTAATGCCATTTACTTGAGGAGAATTTTCATAGCAGTCACAGGCCAACCTGTTCAAAATGTAAGCAGATCGTGCATGAGAGCTGATATAACCAACAAGCAAGTCACAGAAATGTTAGATTCTATTTTGTTTTGGTTATAAAAATGTGCAGGGATTACTTTTGTTCCTTGCTTTATCTTCCAGTGTAGAATGTGACCATAGAACTGTGTCTTTCGAAATGAATATGACATTGGTACAAAGACAAAATAAGTTCTGGACAGACTGCAAGCTGATTTTCAGACTTTCTCAACAAATACCTCTTTCTGGATGTACTTAGTATTTCCACCAATACTCTTGTTTTATTAAAAGTTGTGTGTTGGTGTTTTGTTTGGTATTTCTCTGTGATTTGTTTTTGGTATTTCCACTATGCTACAGACTTTGAAAATGAAACATAACAGGATCATATAAGTTGAATGTTGAGTGCCTGTATCAGCAAATTACTTTCAGAAAAGGAATCAAACTGCCAGACTGTTATGGGCCTCTTGCCATTGGCTTTTACAGCTAGTTTGGAAGAACAAAGATGTGATTTGGCAGGTCAAGCAAAATACTTCCTGACAAAAGCCTTGGCAGGAGTTGTGCCATGGTGTCCAAGTCTCCCTTCCTTTCTACCCTTGGCACTCCTTTGTAATGAAGTTTTGCCAGAGGTCAGATGAAAAGCAGTAGGCTCTCCCTGCTCTACTGCTGTGCCTATGGCAATACTGTTCCAAGTTCTTAAGGCTTACCTCTCCCACCTGTCTTCGGTGCAGCTGGCAGTGAAACAAATTGTCAGTTATGTTCAGGTCCAGCGCTAGAAAATGTGTTATGTATGTGGTTCATTTGTGTTTTATTTTGATGGTGTAACATCTTGGCTGGCCCCTTTTACTGCGGCAGGACGGTTCTTACCAGCATCTTGTAAAGAGGGAAGAAATTATGATTAAAAGTAATTAATGCTTTTTGACCATTCTGAAGGTTAAAATTTTTTGTTTAGGGTAACAGATGTAGCTGTTGCAACTGTATCAATGCTGTATCTTTTCTTTATAATAGAACTAGAATGAAAAGTGAAGAGGAGACTGCTATATTTTGAACTGTTTACCTTTCTACTCTGCCAGAACAGTGTTTAAAGTTGCTTTATTAAGACCTAATTTTTTTTGTTTGTCTTTTCCTCCCTCCACTGGTAGTTAAGACAAGAGGTAGTAGCCTGTATGCGTCGTGACACAACACTGGAGACAGCACTGAACTCCAAAGCCTACAAACGAAGCAAACGGCAGACTTTAAGAGAGGCTCGTATGACAGAAAAGCTTGAAAAACAGCAGAAGATAGAACAGGAGAGGAAGCGTAGGCAGAAGCATCAGGTATTTTAACTTACTAGGTGTTTTCCCCATGACAGAAATGCACCTTGCTTTGCTGTGCAGATGTTCTCTTTTACATATTTTATTTACCTTTGGAGTTTTTCTGATTAAAAAACTCCAAGTGCTGTGATAAGTAATTGAAAGATTGTGAGATCAGAACTCCTACGTTCCTGATTTCAAATCCTTGCTAGGTCAGAGTGCCTGCACTAACTTGATTTTCTTTCTAGGAATACCTGAATAGCATATTGCAGCATGCTAAAGATTTTAAAGAGTACCACCGGTCAGTCGCTGGGAAAATTCAGAAACTTTCTAAAGCTGTGGCAACTTGGCATGCCAACACTGAACGTGAGCAGAAAAAAGAAACTGAGAGAATTGAGAAAGAAAGAATGAGGAGACTAATGGTAAGAAGTAGAGGAAGGGAAGATGGTTTAGTTAAAGTACTGTATCCTTTTAAAATGCTTATATATTATCTCAGCCACTCCCATGTGTTTTCTTTGTGAAGTACTCAGTAATGAAAAAAGTATAAATCCAAAACTACTACATTTTTTTATGTATGTTTCTGTTAATGGTAGTTTGAGACCATTGAATTTAACCTATGGCTACTTCTTTTTTAAGGTTTTTGTATAGAAATATCTTGGTGTTTTTTACTAGCATGAAAATTTAGCACAGCCACTTCTGAAAAGCAGCAACTTAATCTTATTAACTTCATATATTAACACTTCTGTATAATTGCAGGGCTGTTGGTCCATTTTACAAATAATGAACTTATGTTTATTTCCATGTTTATATTTTGGAAGATTACAGATGATTACTTTTTTCATGCGTTACTCCACAATTTTTACATACAGTTGATTCCGCACATGAAAGTACCTAATCAATAATAGTAACACATGTATTTTCAGAATGAATAGCAGTCAGTTCTACCCATTTAATGCTTCAAATCATACTCCTCGCCATTTCATTTTTTCCTTTCCCGTACCCTCATTCTAAGAACAGATTAAAATGGGTTTATTTATAATCATGTCTCTTCAGAATGCCGTGGAACCAGTTGGAAGGCTGCCTAGATTTCAGGAGTTAAAATAATTCTGGAATTCAAAGCATTAAAAGATCAGTGCATATGTACAAGTATGTCAGTGACTTTAGGTAGAAAAAAATTCTTCAAGACATTGGTTAGCTCTGTCTTAATGTTTCACTAATACAGAATGAAAGGAAATTGACAAGCTTACTTTCTGTCAAAAAGCAGTAAGTATCTAATAGAGGTGCAAAATAAATGCTAGTTCCTGTCCAGAATCTAGTCCTTCCATGAATATTGTGAATGAATATGAACAGTTTAATTTTAAAAATCACAAAATAGAATGCATAAAAAATTAAATATAACAATGATAGAAACTTGGAAATGAAAGCTTGTGTAAATTAAGAACTTGCATAAGAGAATAACAAATGTGTAGGCCCTAGAGAATTTCTTAAAATTACTTAGTAATCAAGTATTATAGAGCTTTTTTATAATTGGAGGTCATCAGCAGCAGTTTATCTAACGTAGCTTGTAAAAGTGTTAATTATTAGCAAAAAAAAAGATCTGATTTTAAATGCAAGCAATATTGACATTTGGGAAGTACTTCTGTGTATTTTGAGGTTCATCTTATGTAAAATTGAACATGCAGTGTGATAAGTAATGAAGATGTGCGCTGCTGAAAAGAATGAAGTAGATTTGAATGTCCAGAAATGGAACAGGATACCAGTACTTCCAGATGATCAATGCTTTCTCCTAAAACCTCACCAAGACTGGTTAAGCTTTTACCATACATACAGAATTTCATAGGCATTTTCAGTTTAGGGTTTTGCACCTACTGCTCAGTTAAATCCTTCTGCAAAACCAATCTGTGTGTTTTGTTAATGGAGTTACTTTGCCTATTTAGTTCTTATCCAGTTGTAGGGAATTTGGAATTCACAGATATGTACAAGTGGGTTTTTTTAAAACTTCATCTCCTCTCATATGCTTTTCATGGTCTATGAAAATGCGCTCTGTCGAAAACTTCTTGCTTATCTTTTGAGGAATGCTGAATTCATTCCACAAATTTCCCTTCATTTACTATGATTAGAAATTGTGATTGTGTCACCGCTCATTAGCAGTACTGTATATGTATCATGCAAAACTGGGTGTTGGTGTGATGCTGTCACAGACAAGCTTAAAAGATTCTGTCACGACGAGCTTAAATATATACAAGAAGTACCTTGCCTAGATTACACAGACTGTTTATGCAGCAGCATTAGAAGCAATAAAAACAACAACAACAATCATAATGATAATTTTTTTTTTCCTGAAAACTTGGGGTTTGACCATTGTAATTTTGATGGGTTGCACATAATAGTGGAATTTTGGAAGCAGTTTTGCATGCTCAGTTTGAACATTATAGCTATGGCGCTGTATAGAGACACCAGAATGGCACTGTATGCCATTCTGGTGTCTCTAGAAAAGCAGGAGATCTCCCAGAGTGCTGTATTTTAAATCATCTTTAAAGTATTTCTTGCTCGTGTTTGGTTTTTATATGGCAGTGTACACTTCCTTAATTTGTTGTTTCAGCCAAAATTGAGACAAGCACCTCTGCTGCTTTTTTATATTTTTCTGACATTCTGCATTATATTGTCACAGCACATGAAAATAATATTTGTTGTATGTCCAACACACACAGTACGACAGGATGCAGAAGTTGCCAGGATGACTCAGATAGGGTTTATCCGGGGAGTTCTGTTTCTGATAGTGAACTCTGTCAGAGATGAAATAAAATCAGAGTACAACAGTGGTACAAACAAACAAACAAACAAACAAAAAAAAGTACAAACAGTGGTACAAACAACCAAAAAAAAAAGTTCGCATGGCATCTAGAAGAAAAGGTGTCTGTATTCATTTTGGAAAAAGGACTAAATGCAATTTTATGTCCAGCTCCTGTGTTCCTCCCCTTGGTGAACTAACTGCCTGTACTTCATGTCTTCGAAAAGTCATCTCTGTAGAAGACTTACCCATCTCTGTTTCCAGACATTCAGTCTGCCTAATGTAGCATTGATTGTTTTTTCCTCCATTGCCAGTCATAACTACTGCAGATTTTTCTAGTTCTTAGTCCATGAGAGTAGGAAATGTGTAGAATCGTGGAATATCTTTCTCAGAGTCACTCAGCCTGTCAGGCAGCTCTCTAGTTGAACCACCCTCCAGAAGTGTTAACATGGGGTTCAAAACAGGTTGCTCAAGGCTTTTTTAAGTTCTAACATCAGAAATGGCACAGCTTCCCTGCCCATTCAGGTTCTTCTGAAACGCAGCCCAGCCCTTGAGCGTACTGACAGATATCCTGTGGTTTCATGTCCTCTGCAAACTTGACTGAAGTGCCCTCCATCCCTTCCTCTGTGTCACTGGTAGTCATGTTAAACACAACATGATGCAGGGACTCCTGTGGTAAAGCTCTTCATACTGTCTTCATATAAAGTATGACCTCTGACACCTTGCAGTGAGGGATTTTGGGTGTATTGGGGGATGACAAGGTGAGCAGGACCCAGCAATTTGCACTTGCAGACCAGAAAGCCGACCATATCATGGACTACGTCAAAAGCCGAGGCCAGTGATAAGGCAAAGTGCCATTGGAAAAAGGCAAAGTGCCCTGCCCTGTTGAGTCACAACAGCCCTGCTACAGGCTGGGGTAGAGTGTCTGGAAAGCTGCAGAGCAGAAAAGGATGTGGGAGTGTTGGTTGACAGCAGCTGAACATGAGCCGGCGTGTGCCCAGGTGGCCAAGAAGGCCAGTGGCATTTTGGCCTGTACCAGCAATAGCAGGAGCAGGGCAGGGACTGTCCCTCTGTACTCAGCACTGGTGAGGCCACACCTCAAATCCTCTACTGAGTTTTGTGACCCCACTCGGAGAAGGATACTGAGCTGCTGGAGCATGTCCAGAGGAGGACAGTGGAGATGAGGAAGGGTCTGGAGCACAAGACCCATGAGGAGCAGCTGGGGGACCTGAAGTTGTTTAGCCTGGAGAAAAGGAGGCTCAGGGGGCCCTCATTGCTCTATTCAGCCGTCTGAAAGAGGATTGTAGCAAGGTGGGAATTGTTTCATATTCCCAGGTAACAAGCAGTAGGACAAGCAGAAACAGTCTCAAGTTGTGCCAGGGAAGGTTTTGACTGGATTTTACATAGAAGGAAGTGCTCCACTGAAAGGGTTGTCAAGCATTGAAACAGATCGTCTAGGAAGCATGTGGATGCTTGATATGCTTGATGACATGGTTTACTGGGAGACCTGGCAGTGTCAAGTTGATGGTTGAACTTGATATCTTTGGGGTCTTCCAATCTTAATAACGATTCTGTGGTTCTATGAAAGTATGGTTAGAGTAGGTATTAGAAAGAGATACTTTCCTCTGAGAGTGGTGAGACACTAGAACAGATTGCTTTGAAAAGCTGTGGATGCCCCATGCCTAGAAGTGTTAAAGGCCAGGTTGGATGTTGTTTTGGGCAGTGGGGTCTAGTGGAAGGTATCCCTGCCCGTGGCAGGGGAATTTGAACTAGATGATCTTTAAGGTCCCTGCCAACCCCTATGATGCTGTGACATATTTATACAAATATATGACTCTCTGGGCTGGATCATCCAACGAGCTCTTAACCCATGTAGCTGCCCCTCTGTACACATCATAGTGACCTAAGATAACACTTTGTTATTGACATAGGAGTTGGACAGTGTGCATTCACCATCATTTCTGTCATGACTAACATCTCTCTTGTGTCACTAGGCCGAAGATGAAGAAGGCTACCGTAAGCTGATTGATCAAAAGAAAGACAGACGCTTGGCCTACCTGTTGCAGCAGACAGATGAGTATGTGGCTAACTTGACTAACTTGGTATGGGAGCATAAACAGGCACAAGCAGCCAAAGAGAAGAAGAAGCGAAGGAGAAGAAAGAAGGCAAGTAGTTACAGCTGATATTTTTAAGCCATTTCTCCTTCAAATCCAATTTAAATTTCGATAAATATTGTGATGCCCAATTGTCATACATGTATCAGGGTGTCTAAAATAATCTACACTACCAAATTCTTAATGCTGAGGGAACTCATCTCTCTCTCTATTGATATATATATATGTTTTTATTAACTCAGAAGAAGGTGATAAGAGGCAGAATTGTATAATTCTTAGCTGCTGGTCTCCTCATGACACTAATTTGCTCATAAACTTTTTAAAGGTAAAATTGGGACAGATGTTAGGATTAATGTACCCAAAAGGAATGCAGTGTATCAAAAATACATTCTGGGGAGAAATGGCAAGAGTCTAGGTTGTGTGGCTGTCTCATCCAGGACAGGTATTTTAGGCCTCCATTTTATATACTTGGTGCAGTCCATTTTGTTAGTACCACTGAAAATGGCTAAGAAACTTGGCTAGGTTTATTATAGTAATTGGCTATTTTGCCAGTACTATTGCTCATTGTACATTTTTAACCTTTAATTTAAACTTTCCAAGATTTTACTTTTCTCATATGAAATATTTTACCCTGCAAGAAAAAGTTGTTGAAACTGAACAGTGCAATTTTTTAAAAAATAATTCCATGTGTGAAATAGTAATTAGGAAATTATTTTTTATTTTTTACGACCTCAGAGTACATTTCATCTCTTGCAGAATATGTGAGGATTTTTATAATCCAGTTCCGTGCCTGGTTTGCTGCTAATTACTGCTACAAATACAAGCATTATGTTTACAGTGTTTACTAACAGTACTGGAAATAATATGCTAAAAACAACCAGCATAGAAAAAATACTGATCTTGGACATTAATGACCTAAAAACCAGTACATGTTTTTCCCTGCTCTCAAAAAAAAAAAAAACAACTCTGTTCCTCAGAGTATGTTCTTAACATAGGAACAATAACCTGTTTACAGAATGAAGATGTAATGTATATGGGGTTCTTGGCCTGTATTACCAGTGAGAACAGCCTGATTTAAGGTATAAAATGCACAGTGGAGATAATCATTATTGAGACAGCAAGTGGAGTAACTGCATCACTCTAATAATGTAAATAAATACTTCCACATAGGGGATAAGTTTCTCTTTCTATGTCAGGTTAGTCTAAGTATGTATTAGAAACAGTGTTGTTTTCTGGCCTTGTCAGTAAAGACATAATTTTTTGTTCCTGAAGTTGAAAGGAAATATGTCCTGTAAATATTCAGTGTTTATATATATCCCACCCCAAAAACCTAAGGAAAGATTAGCAAAAAAGGAAAAAAAAACGTTTGTTCTGTCTTGGTCATCTGCATATTTTTGTTTGTAATTAACTTCTTTCCAGGAATCTTTTGCTCATCAGTGCAGGAAATAGGAGTTCACACAAATATTACCCTTTATTTTAATTGAAAATTCTATTAATTTGTCTTTCCATGACTGTGGAACACATTGCAATTAGTGGGCACTGTGTCTTTTTTGCCAGTCATACACTTTCAGTTCTTAGGCTTTTATATTTTGTAATTCATAATAAAGTTTAATCTACTAATAGCTGTAGTTTCTGTAGTTTTGTACTTACAGAAAAATAAGAAAAGAGAATTCTTAGGATTTTCTCCTAGAAATGGCAGTGAAGAAGTAGATGATGAAGAAATAATCTTTGCCAGGCTCAATATAGAATATCCAAGTGAACTTTATATTCTTAGTAGAATAAAATTTGAGATTAGTCCATTCTTTCTCTGGGATGCAGTTTCTGTAATCTTCATGATAGCTTTTCTCTGTTTGTTCTTTCATATTCTTCTATTTGTGTTTTCTGTCTCTAGCTTCCTACTGTTGTCATGCATAGAAAAAATATTCCATATGAGATTTTCATCTTCTAGGCTAGTTCAACTTGCTGTGCAGCTTTTTGCTTTAGTGTTAGTAGTTTTTCCTGTCATTGTGCAGAAAATTAACAAAACATGCCTTCCTGCTTTTTAATACTGAGATTTCCCCAATTCAAGGGTTAAGTTGTCAACATTAAAGATCTGTTTGCATGGTCCAAAATAAAAGTGCAAGACGTCTGCGTTATTTACATTTATTTTCTTTGTAATATGTTGTTCTGATTTCCGAAACTTTTAACTGTAGGTTATAAATGTTCTCACAGCAGGTTATGATTTTTGCACAGTGAACAGTGCTGATGCTTACTGCTTGTCTGTGATTTGAGTTGTAAGGTTCTTTTCCATTGCCTATAGCTAACCTATAACAATCTTTATGGATTAGACAACGTTCTCTAGATGGATATCTACGTTATCTAGAATGGATACTAGCCCTGGTTCATCCAGATAAAAAGTGTCTTCAGTCAACATAGAGTGGTCAGCCAAGAGTAGATACATAACTTATCCTGCCCTTGTGTTTATTTAAAATCTTCACTTCTGGTACAGTTCCTTTCTTTGTCAGCAATCATACCTGCTGCACAGAAGTGCAGATATAGCAGCCTTAAAGCTTGTATTGTTGTTCTTACTGAGTATCAGCTGCTGCATGTTCATTTCAAGTACATGCTTTAGATAATGGATTTTAGTGGCAAAGAAAAAGGCTGAAGTATGATCTGAAGCAGATATTATGGATCATATCAATATTGAGCAGTGCAGCTCTTCCTCAAGTATACTTCTTAAACAAAAAAAGGAATAACTTGATGGTCTATATTTGATCACATGCTTTAATAATACTTGGAAGTTTTTTATCTCTAAAACACAATTTAAGAGATCACTTCTTGTCGTTTTTCTATTCTCTTAACATTAGTATCCGAATTGTTTCGCTGTAGTACTACAAATTCAGCAGTGTGACATAAGGAGACGCTCTAAAATGTCCTTTCTTGCTCAAAATTGTTTACGAAAGTTTGAATGTAGAAGCAAACTATATGTCTTTCTTTTTTCCTCATACATTGCTGATGTTTTTAAGTAAGGTAAATGAGGGTAAGCCTTGAAGAAGATACTGCACATTTCTCAGGTTGGTGCCCGGAGAGAAAAAAACCTAACTTTCTCCAGTGAAGAACTCCTGGGTTTCTTTTGTTTCTAATTTGAGTAAGGTCTACACATGATTAGAATATAGTACAAAAAACTCCAAAAGTACTCCTACTAGTTGGTTGCAAGACCAAAAAAAAATCCAAAATATTTACCCAAGATAAAAGTGCCTTGCATGAATGTACAATCTGTGATGCCTGCTGACACCTTTAAAATGGAGAGTAAAGCAGTTTAGAGGAAATTAATAGTAAATAATGTGAAAATAGTTCACTATTTTATTTGCATTAGAATAGCCTATAAGCAACTGAGCTTTAGGTCTGAGCTGGAAATTGAGTAGGCCAGCCACTTCTTACATGCAGATTTATATAATTGACTGAAGTCAGTAGGTACCCTCCTTAATGTTAGTAAATGATTTTTGTATGTTTATTGCTTGGGGCCTATCTCTCTCTATATCCATCCATACCTTCAATAACTTGAATCCCCGGCTGTTCAGAAATAAGTGAAATATATTCATGATCCAAAATGTTCATATCATACAAAGTATACTTTCTATACTTTTAATCTGATCATAGTATTTATGACTTCTTCATTTGTTGTAGAAAGCTGAAGAAAATGCAGAAGGAATGGCATCTGGTCTTGGTCCTGATGGAGAGGTATGAATTTTTACAAGTTTTTTTTTCTTCTTGTTAGTTTTTGGTTTTTAAAAAAGAGCAACTTTATAGGGATTATTCTGGATTATGTGTCATGGCTATAACTTCGAAAAGAGTTATGATGACGACTGTTCTAGGAGCTGTTTTTATAAACAGAAATAATAATTACGTAGGTTAACATTTATGCTAAATCAAAGACAAAAATGAAAACTGTATTGAAACCTGCCTCTCAGTTTTGTAACGTGCTTACAATAAATATTTTTCTTGCAGTCTGTATATAGACAGCTTACTTTCTAGTTTGAGCTCATGAACACGATATAGTCTGTTTTCTCATCTTTATAAAAAATACATGGTTGACATTGCATGTAATTGTCTTTCAGTCACAAGACTGAGTCCAGTATTATGATGGATTAAGACATCTGAAAATTCTTTCCTCCTCAGAAGCAAATGGAAATTAGTAATTTTTCTGTGTCATTTTTCAGATAATATTGTTCATTCAGTAGCAGAGCATAAGCTGCCTCATTCAGAGCTCTTCTGTTAGTGCAGTTTTTCTATTCTGCTTCATTTTTATATAAAGACTTCAGAATTGTATTTGTTTTACTTGTGCTCTCTTTTTATACTTGAAAGTGATAATTCTTCTGGTATAGTTAGAGTTATAGCAAAATACTTTATTATATTCATATTTGCACAAGGAAAATGCACTTAAAATTCCTGTAACTTCAGTATTAATGGAAACTGGCTGTGTTTTGCACTTTTGTCAGTCGCTATTTACAACTATTCAGAATTAGTTTTTCTTGCTCATATGTATCTATTTGGAAAATATTCTTGGGTAGAAACAGTATTAGAAGGCAAAAAGTTTTTGAAGTAAAAAAATCTGTGATTAAACAGGGCAAAGAAATAACATAAAGAGTGATTGTATTCTTCTAGTTTTGTTACAACACAGTTAAGTAAGAGATTTTGTTCTTGCAGGTGCTTCATCAGCTTAGTTGAAGAAGTTAGGACAGTGAATCTTTAAAACAGGCCTTTACTTAGAAAGTTAATTGAATTGTTTGATTCTTGTTTCTCAAAAAAAAAAAAAAAGCTGTGAAGTCACTGTATGTTTTTTGTTACAGATGTCTATTGGTATAAACAACAGGATTAAAGGCCTATAAGAATATGTAACTTGTGTCTTGATTCACAAAAACCAATAGCATGTTCTTTTCCATGTTGTTCTATTTCATTTACTTGGGATACATTTGTGGGTGTCACATAGAATATGTTACACACAGAAATACTGTGACTCAGTGTTTGTCTAGTGTGAAAGTGTGGAATCTATTAACAAAACTTCACTGGTTGTTCAGAATTGGAATTTTGATAGTGCTATTAGTTCTTTTTATTATGTAAGAAAAGTATAACGTTCAGTTGCCTTATAGTGTAAAATGTCACTTGAATTTTTAGCCCATAGATGAGAGCAGTCAGATGAGTGACCTTCCAGTCAAAGTGACTCACACAGAAACAGGCAAAGTTCTTCTTGGACCAGAAGCACCCAAAGCAAGTCAGCTAGATGCTTGGCTGGAAATGAATCCTGGGTAAGTAGTTAGTATACAAAGTAGAATGTTTTTTCTGTTTGCATTGATGTTTTTCATGTTATACTTTCTTGTCTACCAATTCTGTTCTTGCTTTAGTTTGTTATATGTATGCTGAGTAGGAGATGTATTGAACCTATTAACTTCCCCTTTTAACTGTAATTCACAATCTTTCTGTCATTTTTGTACAGCTATGAAGTTGCTCCCAGATCAGACAGTGAAGATGAAAGTGGCTCTGAATATGAGGAGGAGGTATGTATCTTTAAAAAGAAATACTGTAACAATACAGTAAAAAAAAAAGTGCTTATTTCATATTCCATTTTCCCCTTCTTTATAATGAAGAGAGGGGAGGTGATAGCAGATGTGCTTAAAGCAGGTGCTTTAAGACTATTATGAACAGGAAAATTAATTGATTCTGTAATTCTTGATTTCTAGCATTTGTTATTTATATATTCTGTAAAGGCCTAACTGGTAATTGTGGTTAGGGAGAGTAAATATTTTACTCTTTTTATGAATGGTAATGAACTAGAGAATTTAGCAGGTTCCTTTTTTAAAAGACATCCCAGAAAATCCTGCATTGTGGCTTTGTGCTGAATGAAATTAACATCTTCAAAATTTATGCATTGAAGGTTTTATAGGCAATAAAATATCATGGTTACTACTTATATGTTATGTTTATTAAAATGTTAGAGATTATGTGAGGGATTTATATTCAGACTTTTCAGGGCAGGCTTATTTCATTCAGTATTTGGATGGTGATTTAAATACTGTTACTACAAAATTTCTAAAAAGAATCTTATAATTAACCCACATAAAGATCCCAGCCTTGCAGGGTCATCCTATTACATACTATGAATAATGAATAGTGACAATTGCATAGCATTTTCAGATCAGTACTTTCTAAAGGAGAACAGAAATGAGGAATAGGGAAGGACCATGTTCAATCAACAGCCTGGTAGCAGAACTAGATTTAGTACTCAGATCTCCTAAGTTTAGCAGTCTTTACATTACTAGACCAAACAACCACTGAAACTGACTGGACTGTATGATGTTATGGTGTGTCTTTGTAGGAGTAATTTCTGGTAATGTAATTCTACACGTCTGTTACTATTCAGGTAGGAGAGAAGGGCCCTGATATCTGTCAGATTTTAGAATCTCAGTGAGATTTTAAGTTGTTTGCTATCTGCTGCAACTGTAGGCAAAAGATGAGTTATTTCAAAAAGAGTAAAAACAACTGGTTTAAAAAAATTAAGAAACTAGAGGCCTAAATCAGTAATATGTGGCAGTATTTTAGGCCTTGTTAATTTATCAGACTTCTAGAATACAACATGAAAATACACATGGTGTTGGAATACTCTCCATGGATATCGTAGTCAGAGAAAGCCTTTGGAAAGGAAGATCATTACAGGGAAAATAATTTTTATTTCAAAGTATTATGACTTCCTGCTGGTTAACGTATGTCAAAAATTATTCACTTTGTTATGCTGCAGTGCAATTTTATTGCAGAATAGGTTTAAATTGAACCTTATGATTCAGATGTCAGTCATAAGACACTGACCAATGAAAACTACCAGTATGAGAGTGCCATTTGAAAGTATGACTGAAGTACACATTACACTTCCCAGCACTTCTGTTCTTTTTCTGTATTTCTGCAGGATGAGGAAGAAGAATCAAGCAAATTAGAAACAGATGAGAAGATACTCCTGGATCCTAACAGTGAGGAAGTTTCTGAGAAAGATGCAAAGCAAATCATTGAGTGAGTTTTCCTTAAGTACTGTTTATTAGGAACTGTGATTTCTAACAGTGGCGTTTCACAAGAGTAGCTTTCTCTAGATTACAATGAATTGCTTTACTTCTCTGGTATAAATATCTGCAGGAGAAGGAACATGATGATTTAATTGTATACTCTTCATAATCTTGCACCCTTTGAGGTACTCACCTCACTCACAACTGAGGACTTGAACGGTTTCTTTAGACATGTAAGACATTGTCAAAAAATACTTGTTTGTAGGAATTCACTTGAGTTCTTTTTCTGCTTTCCAGGACAGCCAAACAAGATGTGGATGATGAATATAGCATGCAATATAGTGCTAGAGGGTCTCAGTCCTACTACACTGTTGCTCATGCTATTACCGAAAGGGTGGAAAAGCAGTCTTCCCTTCTTATTAATGGCACATTAAAACATTATCAGGTGAGAAATCATTAAAACCATAAAATACCTAAAACTTTGAATTATGCCAAACATTTCAGCGTGAACTTTCAAACAGCAAACTGAAAATTTGTTAAAAAATACAAAGGCTCTAGTAGGTTAGAATTTGGAAGTAGGAACAAAGCAGTGATACCTGTCACAGATAATGTGACATACATACTCCTTGAATAATACAAACTTTTTACAGGTACCTCTACCTTTTCTTCATTGTAGGTGAATAATATTTTGATTTTGGTATCCTTCTCATTGACTTGTAATTTCATTTCTTACTGTTTTAATTTGTGGTGGATTAACAGTATTTTCCTCTTCCAATATATACAAGCTTAAAATTTTATTTTAAATTAAAGACCTAATATTTTGGGGCAGTGATAGATACAATTTGTAAATAAGAAAAATATTGTACTATGGAGGTTGGTGTCACATGTTCTTCACAGTCTTGCACTGGATTTAATAACCAAGACCTTTGGTATTTTGCTATAAGCTAGAATTCACATGTGATTGAAAATGTTCTTGATGCATATTTTCTACACTTCTGCTATCACACAACTTTCTAGTGAATTCCAACAACCTGCATCTTATCTCTAGTCAGAACATTGTGTATATATATATTTATTTTTTTTTCCACATAAAGAATAATGATGTAGACAAAAGAGCTTTCCTCAATTCTGAAGCAACTTTGTAGGTGAGACATACAGTGTGACTATGGATTCCAGTCAGATCTTGATGACTTAATAGTAAATATGAATCAGTCCACATGTATGTAAGGCCAGTAAATTGGCAACATTATTTTGGATACTGTCTTGCAGGAAGAACAGACAATTACTTCAAGAGTGTATTGTAGAGTTTTCCCTTTGAACTTTCTCAGGCCACCTAATGTCCTGCTCTCTCCATGCATTGGACACACCAAAACTCTGGATATGAAGAGCAGAAACTTCACACATCCATCAGTAATGTGATACACACATGTGAAAATCTGTCTGAGAAGGGAATAGTACTTTCTAGCAGTATTCCTTGGAGTATGAAATTCTGTTATGTAGGCATTGCTAAGCTACAGAACTCCGGCTTCCTTCCAGCTCTGGAATTTTATACACCAGGCATACTGGGACAAAGGTGGCCTACTCTGATGTGGAGTTTTGGACAGCAAATACTAAGTGGGCCCGTGCTACAAGATCTTTAGCATACCAGTGATACAGTTGGCAAGTGTGAGACTTCATGTTTTGTGCGGTTTTGATGAGTTTGGTTTTGAAAGATTTTAATTGACACAGGCAAATGTCATGAAATACACACAGAAGGTTTTAGCATTTGAGAGTTTTGAAACTGAGGAGCAGTTTCAACCTGCTGTGGTGTTTATCAGCCTTGCTATGAGTGCCTCTGTTGCTTTGTCTGCAGTAGTAAAAGCTTTCTACATGAAATCTGACTTCATCTTACAGAGTGTTTTAAACAGAATGTGTTTTCCATGTAAAGATGGACAGGGGTCTCCATGCATATAGGATTACTAAAGGAAATCCAACTTGTAAGTAGACAGGGACATCAGAACATTAGTTCCATGCTGCTGATTTATTATTAATTATTTTTGTGGGTTTTAAATAACTGAAACTCTTACTCTTCATTTCAGCTCCAGGGACTGGAGTGGATGGTTTCTCTCTATAATAACAATCTGAATGGAATTTTAGCAGATGAAATGGGACTAGGAAAGACAATACAAACTATTGCTCTCATCACTTACCTGATGGAGCACAAAAGACTCAATGGCCCCTATCTCATCATTGTTCCCTTATCGTAAGTAACAGGTCTCATTCTGGCATTATTGTCCTAAGCATTGCAGATTGGTTTATTTGGAGCACAACATGCTGGCAAAACCAGAAAGCTGGTAAAACACTTGATTCTATTAATTTTGAGACACTGTATTGAATTTATTGTAATTCACTCTTAAGCCAAAAGAGGGGGATGTTTTTTTCTTTCCTATTACATGCAATCACTTCACCTTTCAGCTTTTAACTCTGATAATAAAAATCTCTTGCTTAATTCTTTAAGCAGCTGGTGCCTCATCTGATACCATGCAAGCATGCTTTAATGAGGTTGATCTTTTAAGTACTGTATAGGTAGCCCTGGATACCTGGATGTAGCCTTGATTTATATACACACTTTTATCAGGTGTGCAGATTATGACTGTTTATTGTGCTACCACCTGTTTTACTTTTCCTTATCTTTCCAAAATGCTGCTTGTTTTGTAAATGTCTTTTAATGCATTTTCTTTTCTCCAAAGGTCAGGTGTGGATTTTAGTGATTTGAAGTCAGTCATTGTAGAAATCTTATAGAGTGTTGAGGAGTTGTTATCTTATTTTTATGTGTAATTGACTTGATTGATGTTGAGAGGTTCCCTGGTAATTTCATTAGCTAATTTGTCCACCAATTGTGCTGAGCATGCAAATTTGTTCTAGAATTAGGATAAATTTGATTTGTCGTCATCTTTGATTTCTTTTGAGGTGTCCTGTCTTCTGTCTGTGCTGCAGTAGTTACTGATTAACTAAGGTGTGCTTAATTGTATAAATACAAATGATAAGCTTAGTTTGAAAAGAAACACTTGGGAGAAGATCTATAAAACAAAAACAGTGGGAGTGTTATTAATGTCAATCTTTATGTGGGCACAGAAAAAAATCTGATTTCTTTTATGTATTCCAGTGTTTTTTTCAAAAAGTCAGAGGATCTGAAAATTCTTTCTTTTCTACATTTTAAAAGTTGACCTTCTCTGCCTTTCTACATTGCTAGTATATTGCTGCCATCATTGGTCCATGAAGAAAGGCAAAAAAAAAGCAAGCAGCTGAAAAACCTCAAGGTTTTTTTTTGCTGTTGTCTCATGATAGCAATTAGTTTCAGTATAGCAACTTTTTTGTTGGGATCAAACAGCAGAAACAGAATGCAAGAATGGGTCCTCATAATGGTGGCTGGTGGCGCTATGAGTATTTCTGCTTGAGTAGAGCACGGATAAAGTCTATTATCAGTTTCATTGGGCTGTATTTGAAAAGTTATAGTGTCCATTTTTGGATGATATATCTTATATAGAGGAACTTGCAAATCTACTTTTTGTCCAGAGACACCGTTCCTATTGTTACTATGTTCCAAAGTATAAAGGTGAATGTAAAACACTACTTCTACTGGTTTCAGAAAGGGCCTGGAATATAAGCTGCGTGAGTGTTTCAAACATTTTTTTTCTGGTTACTTCCCTCTGAGATGCTTATATTTTATTGTAGTATATAAAGTGCATTTTTAAAATATGTTGTTATATATGTGGGTTGATTACATAAAATGTGTTGAAAAGCTGGCAACCACTTGGAAACACTTAAAAAGTTTGATCTGCAGATGATGAAACATGTTACTTTTTCTCTGTAATTTCTCTAGGACTTTATCCAATTGGACCTATGAATTTGACAAATGGGCTCCTTCAGTGGTGAAGATATCTTACAAGGTTTGATTTGTTTTTTATATGACTGTAGAATTGAAGGAATGAGAACTAGAGACAGTTTTGCCTCTGTCTCTGCGAAGCTTTTCAACTGTCTGCTCATCAGGTTTTGTCATGTACTGATCAGTGTGTTAGCCATACTAAGACTATAATAAACTGTGAAAGACTATAGAAGTAAAACAACTGTAAATCATTGTACAAAACGCAGAACAAAATTGTTAAATTATCACATTTGCAAGGCTTCTGCTGAGACTTACAAATGGTGACTGCCTAACATTTTATTCCTAGCTAAAAACTTTCTTGTGTGGCTCCTGTAGTGATAGAGCCAAGCAGTTTGTAGGGAGACCAGTCCACTTGGCTTTATATTTCCATGAGCCCCATCAGTGGCTTTACAATCTAGCAGAGGTTTAGAGAATGCATTCTGAGAAGGTCTGGAATTTTGTCAATGTATTATTCACAATATGGTAGGCTTGCATGTTCATCTGGCTGCTTATCATCTGCTAATTCATAAAAAAAATTAATTTTTTCATCAAAGTAAAGAATGACAACTCACATGTATCTCCCTTTTAGGGTACACCTGCAATGCGCCGCTCACTTGTTCCTCAGCTTCGAAGTGGAAAATTTAATGTTCTTTTAACTACTTACGAGTACATAATAAAGGACAAACATATCCTTGCTAAGGTAATTTTAACTATTATCTCTGTACAGCAAGACCTAGACACCTTCAAGAGGTGCATATCACAAAACAAATTTTTGTTTTATGGGGAAGTTCTCGGTTGTTTTATGGGGAAGTTCCCGGTTGTTCTGTCCTTAAATAAAAGTTATCCCTTTCATTTACATTTCTGTTTCTCAGTTTATGATTGAACTTCTCAGTCACAGCTATCCCTTCTGTAAACACTAGGATTTTCCCAAATGTGTCCAGGGGACTAATTCCTTTATGCAGTTCTGTCAGTACTGTATACCTGCCTGTCCTTGGAAGAACATGACTTTTCTCATTTCTCACCTCTGCATAATAGTCAGCCTAATCCTCATCAGAGACTTTTTACTTTTTCTGTTATTTCTGTCCTGAAACTCATTCCTATTAGGGCCCTTCCAGCTATGCAGTCACTTTTCCCCACATGACTAGTTACCTATATCATGAATTTGGTGTCCAGACTAGAGAGTCTACACGTTGCACTTCTTAGGGGCTCACTGTTTCCCTACAGGTTTCTCTACACATTCAAATATAATGAATTTTTAAAAACTACTATACTGTAAAGCTATTTCATGTGCACACAAAGCAGAGGTATTTTACTATACAGAGAAACCATATTGGTCCTCCTGTAGTTTTGTTGTTAATTTTCTCTTCATTTTCATGTGTTACATACTGCATATTTACTGCATATCACTTGCTTGTCCTCTCTAACACAAAGGCAGTGCATTTTCTTAGTATCATTCTGAATGCTTGAAGACAGCTTGAGACTGCATAATGTTCTTTTTCCTTTATTTTTTGCCACTCTTTCTGAAAGATAGAAGGACAGCACTATGCCACTCATCCTGTCCTGGGAAATGGAATTAGGTAGCACATGGAAAAGTATAAGCTGAGGCCTTCCTAGTCATATGGTCAGTGTGACTGTCCATGTTGTAGTACGGGTGATAACAGAGAGCTTGAACGACAGCTTTCAGTATCTGCTGTGACTGCATTTAAGATTTCATATTAAGAAATAGAAATTTTAATTGAAAATGCCCTAACTGAGATGTTTTTAATTATGCTGCCTTCTTTTCAAGTAAAACATAGGATTGGCTGAGAAAAAATAAAGTTCAGGGTGCTGTTGTTTATGAGCATACTTACCTTTATCTGAAAAGGCTTTTGTCTCCTGTCAAAGTTCTTTTTACAGACAGACTTATTTGCAGTTTATGTGGTTTCTTTCTTCCACTGTGAACCATATTTTGGCCTTGAACCAGTCATTCTAATCTCTTTCCCAAAAGTTGAAGAAATATGCTGTTAGCTGTTTCAATTGCAGTCAGAATTCGCCATCAGATTGAGTGTACCTAGTGTGTGTCTCTCTGTGTGTTGCTAGCAAGGACACTGATAGTTGCATAATGCTTGATTTGGCATTCCTCAAGGTTGAGACTGATTGATGTCTCAGGCTTTAAGTATTTTTGTTTTATACTTATTGGAAGGACCTTGACAAAGTCTGGCCTGTTCTAACTTTGCCAACTTCTCTTCTTTCTGTTTCAGATTCGGTGGAAGTACATGATAGTAGATGAGGGCCATCGAATGAAGAACCATCACTGCAAGCTGACTCAGGTCTTGAATACTCACTATGTGGCCCCTCGGCGAATCCTGCTGACTGGGACTCCTTTGCAGAACAAATTGCCTGAACTTTGGGCTCTCCTCAATTTCCTTCTTCCAACCATTTTCAAGAGCTGCAGCACCTTTGAGCAGTGGTTCAATGCTCCATTTGCCATGACTGGAGAAAGGGTACTGTGGCAGTGTTTTTTTAAAAGATCAAAAATAAACCACATTGATAAAAACAAAAAAGAGCTTACTCAGAAGGATTAGTATTTGAACTTGTGCTGGTACTCAGGGATTTAACCTAACTAAAAGACCCCCTTTTTAAAACACCAAAATTTTTATGTTTAAAGTGTATTTTTTGACTCAGAGTCAGTTTGGTTGTAAGGTGGAAATAATCATTGCACATTCTTAACATTCCATGTGAGAGAAGATGTTAACTAATATATTTGAGGTGTCTTGTAGTGACTTTTATAAACTTCTCTAGGTGGACTTAAATGAGGAAGAAACAATTCTGATCATCCGTCGTCTGCATAAAGTACTTCGGCCCTTCTTGCTGAGAAGACTGAAGAAGGAGGTTGAGTCTCAACTGCCAGAAAAGGTTTGCAATGAGAGGAGTTTTGGAAGGGGTTTAATATTCATTCTAAGCATTAAGTAATGTCCCTTTTTGAGACTTATTTTAGAGAAGAGGACTTCTTTAGTGTTTGTTTGTTTATACCTCTTCAGAGAAAGCTGAGGAAGCCTGAGTACCTGAAGTGTTTGCATTCTCAGGATTCCTCTCCAACTTTAAATGTGTTTGTTGTAACCAGTGTAAGATATACAGCTTCTATTCATGAGAGTCTGGTTTCAATTTATGAGCCAGCCATACACTGAGGATAAAATTCTGTCGTGTACCATCCTCCTTGCACTGGGTTGAAGCTAGTTCACGGAAATTTCTGAAGGACTATTGCGCTTTATGAAGCAGGCACAATTTGGTTTATTATAATTCCAAGGATTGTGTGAAGTGTCTTGTTGAAATTGCACAATTATTTCTAACTAGTGGCATTTTAATTCAGAACATGAAATTATTTTCTGATTTCAAAGGTAATTGTTTTATTTCTTGTCCCATTTTGTCCTCCTCTGCAATTCTACATCTCTCTTCACAGAATAACAAAAACTAAAATTAAAAAAAAAGTAAATTTGAAGGTATGATAAGGAAAAGTTGGTTTTAAGGTAAACTGGATTAAAACCAAACAAAACTGAAATATTTATAAGGTGTGTTACAAGCTGACTGGCTAAATGAATGGAGAACTCTGTACAGATGCTTAGAGACAATACAAAGAAAGGCATTTTTAAATGATTTTTCATCTTTGTAATCATGTAAAAACTACTACTGTTGCAGATTTCTGTTCCTTCAAAAGTCAAGTTCTCAATACCTTCAGAAGAATTTATTTGAGAATAAAAGATGCTTGCATTTGAAAATAATACTTAAATCAAACCACTGCTAAATCCATTAATAGGCACTGAGAGAAAAAATTTTCAAGTTACATACGCACTCATACTCCATAATTCTTTTTGTTGCCATAATTAATACTGTATTAATTCCTAGTGTTTTAGTGGATGTTGAGAAAATGGTGACAATATAGATGAACATTATACCAGTTAGACTCTATGAGGGGTTCTTAATTACCAGATATACAGTGATGATATTTTTATAATGCTTTCCTTGATATTTTTATAATATTTAACAGACATAATAAATTCAATTGGTTATTAAACATAAAACAGTTTTTTAGTTGCATATTAATTTTAAATTATTTTTTTAGATTTTAAAAATTACTGAGTGAGAAATGTTTGTCGGATAATCCTGCAGTTGCATCTTTAGAATCCAGCTGTCTCACTGCAGCTGCGACTCACAAATACTCATTTCTTGCTTGCTGGTCATTGAAATTTTATATGGTGATTTGGTACATATAAAAGATAAATAGGATTTTTTTGTTTTGTTGTAGAATGACAAAAACCTGCACTTAGATCCTACTAATATTACTGCGTCAGCATGTTCATGGTTTGGGGTTTTTTTTAATACCAGGTGGAATATGTGATCAAGTGTGATATGTCAGCTCTTCAAAAGATCCTGTACCGTCACATGCAAGCCAAGGGAATCCTTCTCACAGATGGTTCTGAAAAAGACAAGAAGGTACAAAAGAAAAACTGAAATATTAAGGAAGTAATGTATTACAAGTGAACATGTTAACAACATGACTTCTGTTTTATTAAATTAATATATAAACTCTTACTGCAGGTATTTGCCACGGGACGAAAAATTTCAGGCATGCCTTTCAGTTACAAGACTGAAGTTATTCACAAGGAGAAGTGTAGTTGCACTGCCTTTCCACAAGCAGGCAATGTTTAAGAAAAAACTGCATTTCCTTGGCTGAGCTTAATTCAATAATATATCTGAATAATTGTGATTGTGAGAATGATGGCTACAGGAGGTCATTTATCTTCTTTTTCAGAGCTATTAGTTAAGTCTTGTTTCAGTTAGCTAGGACTGTATGCTTGCTTTCATCCTTACAAGGTCTGTTGGTGACAGAATTCTTTAAGAGATCAGTAAGATTCAAAGTCATATAGTCAGATTTAGACTTTATAGTAGTAAATGTTGTTTATGCTGTGATGGGGGTTGATCCAGTCACTACTGAGTAAAGAAATTGCCATTCATCAACTTTTCACATGATAACAAATTTGAAATGCTATAGTAAATGTGAAATATTTTGAACAGACACTGCAGAATGTCTAGAATGTAAGAGTTTCAGTTCACACTCTCTCGTATGTATATTGCTGATGTAGTGCACATACAGTCTTTCCATTTTCCTTTTTCAGGTTCCATTGGTACAGGTGATTTTTCTACTCAGTATCTTACTTTACCTTTCCAGTTCTTTGCAGTCAAATTGTTTTCTTTACTGCTGCTTAATTTAACTCCAGGAAAAGGGCTCTTTTTCACTGGATATTGAAATGCTTCTTCATAGTTTGAACACTTTTTAGACTTTAATTCATATTCCTCAGTTGTATTTTTAATGCATTTTTTTCCGTTTAATGTCTTTATGTTTGTCCTAAAAAATTTTCGGTTTGTATCACAGTCTTCTACTTCCTTTTCTGGTCTCTTTCTTTTATCTGCTCAGATGCTTCCATGTATTTTTTCCTACCTGTTTCTCTACCTGGCTTTGTGATTAACCAGTTAAAATTGCCTTTGCTGTCTTCTGAACACTTCCCTTGCCTTCCAGTCTCCCCAAGGGGCTAAAATTTTTCCTTTCTTGCAACTCTCTCTTAATTGATTTTTTTTTAAATGTTAAATCAAACTCCTGTTATCCCTGCTACCTGTTGTCAGCAAAGGGAGGTAGTTATTAAGATTGCTTGGCTTCAATGATCAAACAACCATTGTGTTAGGAAAAAAATCATGACCTTCTGCAGCTCTGGCCTGTACCCAGGTCATATTAGGGACAATTCACTCAGATCGAAAGCTCTAGGAAATTATTTTTATAACAAATATGAACTGCATTTTTGGAGCAAATTAGAGATGATCTTAGAAAGAACAAAACCAAGTTTTAAATATATGGAGTGCCCCCTTCAAATGGATTATCTCTGCTCTAGATGAAAGTTATGATTTCAGTGTACTTCCCAGAAAAGACTAGAATATTGCTAGTATATTATAAGTAAGTACTGTATTTTCCCCTAGTTTACAACTCAAAATTGGTAAATTGTTTTGAGAATATACTTCCTTAAATAATAAGATTACTAATTCATCTGTTGAGCTTGTGCATTTTAGTACCTCTGGCCTGATTGTTTGCTTGGCCTGGGGTGAGAAACCCATATATTGAGTTAACAGACTGGAAAAGTTACTATGGAATTGAAAAGAATCCAACTAGAATTACTTCTCTTAGAGGGTTCAGACGCTATGGAGTTTGTATAGTTTCATTAGTGAAGAGTATAAATAATCAGGGCAGTAGATGCTTTGCTTCCCACCAAGAACTCTGCAGGTAGAAATGTAGTGCACTTTGTCAATTGTTTCCAGGTCTTCCTTTTTCATTACAGAGCATCCTTATGACAGATGAAATTATAGAGCAAGACAATAGCTTTTCGATTTTTGTTCTTTTGGTTTGTCCTGGTTTGTTTTTTCTTATTGTGAAATTTTGTTGTGTTTTGATTTCCTTTTGTTTGTTTTTTTTTTATATTAGTGATGTAGTGTTTGGATTGGGATAAAAGTATGTTAAAAGAATATATTCATAAACTAAGAAATTAATCATTTGGTTTGCGTTGTTTTTATCCATAGGGAAAAGGTGGAGCGAAAACTCTTATGAACACTATCATGCAATTGAGAAAGATTTGCAATCACCCATACATGTTTCAACACATTGAGGTAAGAATGATAGGTCTGATTTTGAGAGTTGTTTTTATTCAATAAAATAAGATAGGGTAATAGAAAACTGCTGCTAAAGCTTATGTGTGTGGGAGGGGACATCTCTGTCCACATAATTTGTACTGGAAAGGACAGATCAAAAAAAAAAAGTTAATAAGTGCCATCTTTTTGTTGATAATCCAAAGTCTGTTTTTAAAATAGTTAATTTTATGGAGCAGTGTCTTTAAAAAGTGAAGAGTTTTTTCTTAATTTAAGACAACCCAGAGCAACTTGGTATTCACATGCTGCAAATTCATTATGTACAGACACCAGTTCAAAATGTCATGTGTAGAATCTCTGTATTTATCAGACTGCTAATCTTCTGCAGTGTCAACTACAGTTGTTCTAGTCTATCCATCTTGTTTGTGTCAACTACAATTGTTCTATTCTATCCATCTTGTTTTGTCAGCAAAAATGTACTATCTACATAATACCATCTCTCAATATAATATATCTTTCTCGTAATATAAATACCATCTAAATACCATAATATATCTGAAAAGATAGAAAGTGTCATAGATATCTGGAATATAGCCAAATTTATGAAAATATAATTGTCTACTGTTATTATTATTATTGTTGTTGTTGTTGTTATAGTTTTTCTCTCATCATGATCTTGTATGCTGAGTAATTAAATTGAGTAATTTGCAGATGGATCTTCTACTGGTCAATATAAATTAATTCCTATTCTACCATATTTGTAATCTGGTAAAATGTATGCTGCAGAAGTCAGTTCTGCAAATCATGAATTTCAAATAATAGTACAGGAAAACATTACTCAGAGCATTGTTGCCACAAGGTGGTTTCCAAGAGCATGAGCATCATTGAATTCAAACTGCAATACTGATATATTTAATTTGATTTCTATAAGAATGTGTCATTTTTGGCTGCTGTATATTTTGTAATATGTTTATTGCTTATAACTTTGCAGGAGTCCTTTGCTGAACATCTGGGCTACTCAAATGGGGTCATTAACGGGTAACTCTCTGTTTTTCCTGCTGTCCATAGTGTTGTAATGGAATTAATGATGACTTTCTTTTTCTGGAAGCTATATGTTAGGAAACTCAAGCATTTTATTTGGAGGCAGAGGAATTACAGGGCACATATGTAAAGCAAAACCTAATAGTACTAGTAGTGTTACAAGATCTTTTCATGACTCTCCGTCTCCTTCAGGATGGCAGACAGAAAAGGCTTATGTCTTCCTTTCCCCTTATTTTGAAATAATATACCATCTGAAATTTATTGGGATGGCTTTTTAGACATATCTGTCAGGATTTTCTTCTCTTTATTGTTACTTTTCCCTTCTACTTTTCCTTTTTTACTATCTCTTTTCCAAATTAAAGTAGCATTTCTTCCATTATCTGAAATGAAAAAGATTTGTTTTATTTTTCTTGACGCTCTGTGCAGCTGTCAAGTTAATGGATGCTTTCTAAACAAAAAGTGTGTATCATCCACCTCACTTTCTTCCTGTTTAGGTACTAATGATATCTTTTTTTCCTTATCTAGTATACCAGACTCTTTGCATCCTTAGCTAGTATACCAAAATACTTGTCTCCTAAACAGTTTAGTCTTTGGCTGATTACAGATGTGTGCATATCAGAAGGCTATATATCTTCTGGATTTTGTGCCATTGCTAATGATAAATTTTGAGAGTGCAGACTGAAGGTTAGAGAAGCGTTGCATGAAGTTTATTCCTGTAAAGTGTATCCCTGTGGTGTTGATTTAGATGTTCTGTTTACTTGTATTCATTTTCTGGGTTGTGGATTGCATTCCAGTGCTAGGAGTCAGTTTTGGAATTATTGCGTAGAAGACAAAAGAGTAGCTAATCAAAACAGCTAAACACTGTTTGGGATTACCAAGGTTGTATGGCTAAAGAGTGTGTGTCAGACTTCTGCCACTATCTCCATATATTAATTCCGTTTGCAGTATTTCACTTTCACGTGTGTGATAGTTGAGTAGAAAGGGGGTAATTTCCAACAAATGCCTGATGAATACAATAAAAAAAACCTGCAGTTGCAATTGAAAGTTGTTTTTAATGCCAGTTGAAAACAAAACAGCAAGTGAATATCTTAGCTTATAGAATGCTTATCTAACTAAGAAATAAAATTTGTTTTAATAAATAATGAAAAAGAATTGAGTAATTGAAAGTCAGCACAATTTCTGTAATTGACAAAAATTCAAGAATGCGGGCCTTCACATGTTTATTTTCATCAACATGTGTAATTTTAAAGAAAAGTGCTATTAGTCTTGTTTAGATTAAGTAAATTAGATTTTTTTGTTGTACTCTGCCATGATAATGACTGCAGACTTTGAAATGTGGGCTTATTCTGGTATTTACTGTGCTGCTTCTCTCCAACAGAGCTGAACTTTATCGGGCCTCAGGGAAGTTTGAGCTACTCGATCGTATTCTACCAAAGTTACGAGCTACTAACCATCGTGTACTCCTTTTCTGTCAAATGACATCACTCATGACCATTATGGAAGACTACTTTGCATTTCGAAATTTCCTTTACCTGCGTCTTGATGGTAAGTGAAGTGGAAAAAGAGGATAAATACTAAGATAAGAGGTAGTATCCTTCATTAGTTTGGGCATAGGAGGCCTGGGTTCTCCTCCCAGTGTTTTTATAACAGTGCTGTATTGTGACTATCCAAGAGTGAAAACAGGTTGAAAATACTGTTTTATAATCCTGCAAGTGTATTTACCATGAAGTTATGCCAGTAGACCCTTCAGTGACTGTTTAGTAAAATTTCCCATATCCTTCCAGACAAGGAAGGCACTGAGAAAGATGTACTTTTGCTTCTTTTGGTAGAAGTATTTGTCTCTGTCTCTTTGAGTGTTTTCTTTTATCTGTTAAATCTGCAGACCATTTGGTCAATGGATTCTTTTGATAAACCTTCAGGTCTATTCTAGGAATGTAACCTATGTATAAATTTGTTGCTTAGAGGCTCATCTCTTTTTCACATAGGGTTTAAAATCCAAGGTTCCAAATCAGTCATCAATATCTAAGTTGCCTGAAAATATTCTCATGATAAGAGATGATAATGGCAGTATTAGACCTGTATTCGAATGGAATAAATTCATTTTTGTCTGTTTAAAATTCAACTGCTATCCTTCACAGGATAGCTGAGTTTCAGTGTGATGCCTGAATTTCACAGGAGGATCAAAAGCCTCAATTTCTTCATATGTAGATATGTTTTATTACTTCAAACAAAAAGATGGTTTAGAAACATTTTAGATATGAATATCTTTACTCTGTTCAGTGTCTATGTTGAGTGTTCAATGTCTTTGTTTGTGGATGGTCTGGATGAGGGGTTTGAATGTACCCTCAGTAGATTCACAGACTGCTCTTGGGTCACAGCAACCCCAGGCAGTGCCACAGGCTGGGGCAGAGTGGCTGCAAAGCTGCCCACAGGGAAAGGAGCTGGGGGTGCTGGTGACAGCAGCTGAACATGAGCCAGCAGTGCCCAGGTGGGCAAGAAGGGCAATGGCATCCTGGCCTGTGCCAGCAACAGTGTGGCCAGCAGGAGCAGGGCAGGGACTGTTCCCCCTGTAATCAGTGAGTACCCACTGGAGAGGCCATACTGTCAGTTCTGTGTTCAGTTCTGGGTCCCTCACTTCATGAAGGACATTGAGGTTGCTGGAGCATGTCCAGAGAAGGGCAGCAGAGCTGGGGAAGGATCTGGAGCAGATGTCCTGCAAGAGGTAGCTGAGGGAGCTGGGGTTGTTTAGCCTGGAGGAGGGTGAGGGGTGACCTCATCACACTCTACAACTCCCTGAAAGGAGGCTGTAGCCAAGTGGAGGTCAGTCTCTGCTCACAGGCTGTCAGTGACAGGACAAGAGGACACAGTCTCAAGCTGCACCAGGGGAGGTTCACATTGGACATCGGGAAGAATTTCTTCACAGAAAGGGTGATTGGGCATCGGAATGGCCTGCCCAAAAACATGGGGAAGACACCATGCATTAAGATGTTTGAGGAAAGAATGGCTGTAGCACTTAGTGCTGTGATTGGGTACACAAGGTAGTGTTTCGTCAGAGGTTGGATTTGATGATCTCCGAGGTCTTTTCCAATCTATTTTATTTGCTAATTGAGTCCCGCAATTCTATGAAAGAAAAATTAAAAATAGTGTATCCCACCTGAGTTTTAAACCAGTGTGATAGAAGTTTCCATTTTGGTCTCTTCCATGTTGATTATCTCTACCTCATACTGAGCTTCTTAAATAGTGGTCATTTTTGGTTGATGTTTTATCTCATACATTATAGTATTACGTAGGACTAGCAGCATTTATCAGAATACTTTTCAGTAGAGAAGCAATGATTTTATGTAAATGCAGAGAAGAGTGTGAGTGAGACTTGAAGTTTCTTCTGAACATTTTTACCAGTGTTTTAAATTGACTCTTAGCTTCATGCTTTAATCAGAAGAAAAAGTAGTACCAAGAAATATTCTCATCTTTTATTAATATTAATGAACATGAAGTTGAACCAATATTATCCTTGAATATAAAATGGAATTATGAAACTGACACACAAATGAGCTATGTCTCTGTGCTGTAGAATGCCAAAACTATCTGAAGATCAGAGGGCATGCTAACAAAGCCCTCTTCATACCTCTGGCGTGCATGTGCTTTAACACTTCTATTCAGGACAGATAAATTACATTACATTTTAAATGTTTTAGATTACATAATGTAATTTTAAATTAATTCCTCTTCATGGTAGAATATTTACTGCAAGACACAATATGGTAGATACACCTCATTGTCTTTTTCAGGTAGTTCATTAAATTAGATAAACCCTTTTTCTTCCTTTCCAGTTTCATAATGACAGATGCTTTCATACTGTGATACAATCTATCCTGGTTCCCTTCAGCTGTCTTCTTACATGGAGTGTTTCCTACCCAATTCACATGCTTATTGTGTCAGCAGTGGGCTGGCAGTTTGGCTGTGTGATTGTGGTGGCTACAGATGGGTGGAACAATTTTCCTCCTAGCAGCCGGTGTAATGCTGTGCTTTGCACTTGTAACACCATCAGTGACATCATCCCGGTATTAGGCTATTGCTGAGCAGCGCTTGCAGTGTCAAGGCTTCCTCTCCAAACGCCCCTCTCCCCCAAGGCCTGTAAGGCTGCATTGAACTGGGACCCAGATAAGACAGTTGACCCAGGCTGACTAAAGGGTTGTGAACAGCCATTAGACCTGAGGGAAAAGAGGAGGATGCAGGGACATCACTTGTTATGGCATTTGTCTTCCCAATTAGTCATTACCGATGCTGAGGCCCTGCTTCCCAGAAAGCAGCTGAACATCTGTTTGCTGCTGGGAAGTGGAAATAAATTCCTCTTCTTATCCTTGCACACACACTTTTCACTTCTCTTAAGCTGCCTTTTTCTCAGCACAGGAGCTTTTCTGTTTTGTTTCCTCCCCATGTACTGCTGAGTGTGGGGAGGCAGGGGTGTGTATGTGGAAGCCAGTGGGGGAACAACCCACCATAGTAATAAAAAAAAAATCATACATATATCACCCTCAAGATGGGACATTTTAAGAATTTGCAGTCTTTTGGTATTAACTATGACTCCAAAGGCAAATAGTGACATTTTGATAAATCTCTCTATAAGTAGCTTTTAAAAATATTTAATGCTGCTCTAGCCAGAAGGCATTAATCAAAACTAGAGCTCTCTTCTGTATGTGTATAGTAGTTTCAACTGAAATTTTTGTGAGTTATAAAAAGGTATAACAGTGTTAGCCAACATTTTAACTTCTACTTTAGAAATGTCAAAACAAATGCATTTAAAGAGACCTTCAGAAGTCCATCTCATAGGTGTGATAGGCAGTTGACCTAAACATTCATGGCCAGTGTTATGGAAAATGTGGCAGAGATGTCAAAAAGCAGTGCACTAAAATAACTCTTTCACATGTAGTTTTAGCAACAGACATTGTATTTATATTTCTTCAGTTCACAACTTTATTATATGATATTTTAATTTTTTTTTTTTCAGGCACAACAAAATCAGAGGATCGAGCTGCTCTGTTGAAGAAATTCAATGAACCTGGATCACAATACTTTATCTTCTTGCTGAGTACAAGGGCTGGAGGGCTAGGCTTAAATCTCCAGGCTGCTGACACTGTTATAATCTTTGATAGTGACTGGAATCCTCATCAGGTTATATTTATTTTCTTGTCTTCATAAAATGTGCAAAGAATCCATGATGCTTTTTTGAGTTGCTTCTTTAAATAGGTGGTGTAGCCTGGGATGAAAGAAAAAAATCCAAGGAAGAGATAAAATGCTGCTATGAGAGGAATTAGTGAGGCAAACTGCCACAATTAGGAAATGTTTTGGTTTGAATCGGTGAACTAATTCTGTGCCTACATATATATTTTATCTGAGTCTTGTAGTATCCTCAGTGCTAGGTTTATTATAAACCTGCTTCATTAGTATAACTGTAGTCATTCTTTAACCCTTAGGATATAATAACCAGCTCACATGCCTTTGGTAGGTAGTTTGTAATACTTCAGTAAAGGCTATGCTGAATGCTACCTGTCTCATGAAATTAGGTGACCATGTGAGTGCAGTAGTCTTGGCCTGGGGCCAACTTACTCTGTGGTGGGTAGTAGTAACTATGGATACCAGAGAAAGAGGATATCACACCACTTTGACTTGTTTTAAAAAGCCAGAAGGGGTAACTGAATTATGCCTTTGCCACCTTTTTTATTTTCTTATTTGTAAGAAAGTAAGTTCAATATCCCTGCAAATGCATAGTTGTGTGTGTGTTTTCAGCTGTTGTGCAAATGTATGTAATTCACATAATACTTAATGATCACATGTAAAATGTAAGGGAAGTGAGACTAAAAAGAGTTTTACTATTTGCATTCACTCTCTCTGTTAAATTACTCTCTGTATTCTTTGCCTAATAGGACTTGCAGGCCCAGGATAGAGCTCACCGAATTGGTCAGCAGAATGAAGTTAGAGTCCTGCGACTGTGCACTGTGAACAGTGTGGAAGAGAAGATACTTGCTGCGGCAAAGTATAAGCTGAATGTAGATCAAAAAGTTATTCAGGCAGGAATGTTTGATCAGAAATCTTCAAGCCATGAAAGGAGAGCTTTCCTCCAAGCTATACTGGAGCATGAAGAAGAAAATGAGGTAAGGTAGTTAGAAATAATTACTCAGGAAGTACTGATTCTTCTTTTATTCATCATTTACAAAGATTGTCATAACTCTTGAAATTAAAAATTTTATTATAATTTCATACCATCCATTTAGAGAAATAATTTTTATCTTTTTTTATAGTCACAGTAATAGGTTGTAACCTAGTGGTTATGATGTAATGGTTATAGTTAAATCTTAGTGTAGAATTACGCATTGCAACTTAAAACCCATTCTACCCTTTATAATTTTGGCAAATAGTTGCATTCAAACAAAGGGTTTTTTCCCAGAACACATTTTAAACCATTTCCTAAGTCCAGTATATATGTTCAGCTAGGCAATTTGATTTTCAGACATGCTGAGCAGCTAGTACTACCTAGGTTCAGTTTTGAATGACCCTGCTTACTGTACTTCATTTGGAATCTATTTAAGAGTTAAGATCTGCTTTGATATGCCTTGGGCTTAGGACAAGCCCGAAAGTAGCTTTCTTTCTGGTGCTGTGTCCAGACCAGACTTCTCATCACCACTTTCTCTTTGACTAATAATTAGCTGTTTAAAGAGAGCTGTCAAGTCTTATCTTTTAATAGTGGGAAGTGAGGAACACTGAATGTCCCTCCCTTTTCATTGTGTTCTTTTATGGAACTCTGAGTATGGAATGATGAACCTATTCTTTCGCCTGTCACTGCAGACTCTTCTCTTAATTTGAACAAAATTCGGTATTTGGACAAAAGCTGTATTTGGGAGAGATTAAATAAATGTGTCAGTTATACTGATGATACACACAGAGAAATTTTTGATCAGCACTGACTTTTTCCCACCTTGAAAATATCCTGTACTGGTTAAAGACAGAGCTTTTGAGACCAATCTTGCCTCTGAGTGGAGCTTGTGTGTCTGAATGAGGTGCACACTGATGGGAGATTGTACAGCCTGTATTTCACTAGCATCCTTCATTATATGGAATAAAGTTTCAAAGATCAAGGAGTTTACTTCTTCAGTCATTAATCCTTTTGTGTAAACTCTGCATTGTGCATTTAGAAAAGCATGATTAAGATGAAATTTTTTATTGTTTTAGTATTTTTCATAGAAATTAAAGAAGAGTGACGAAACATTTTTATCAGTAATTGGCTTTTATTTGTGGTGTTAATGCAGAAATTTGGTGATATACATATGTACCATTTTCTATTAAGTAAACCTGTACTTCTAAAGCAGACCACACTTTCTATATGAGTAGGAAACCAGCAGACATTTTCAGTAATCCAGTGAATTTTAAAAAAAATTTGGAGTACATTTGTTTCTGAAGCATTTATTGGACAGTGTTTCAGAAGTCAGGGCTGCTGCTCAGGCCTGTGTGACATGCCTTATTTTGTAGATGACTTCTGAGCAATTTGTTTCTTGTATGTTAAATACTTAATCTGCCATCCCAAAGCAAGCAGATTTAAAAATGGTTTATTTGCCATAGCCCACCACCAGTCTTTAAAGCATTGGTGTTGTGGTCTGACTCCTAGCTGAAGCTTTCAAGTAATACTTCTTTATGAGCAGAGACTATACAAAACTCTGCCCAAACATTCAACCTCTTGAGGACTAAGAGGAAGTGAATTTGCACAATCCTGCAATGGTCAGCCATTGCTCCTTCATTGCAGCAGCACTGAGTGTCAAGTGGGAGATTGATAGGAAAAAAGTAAACCTCTCATTTAAAGTTAAATTATCAACAATATTGACACAACTTTGACTTACAAATGTGGACTGGCATGTCTAACAAAGATATTGTTTACTGATAATCTAGTTAAATATTCCCATGCTAAGCAAGCTTTCACACTTGTATGTAGAGCACTATGTTCTGTTCATCCTTTTTCAGTAGTTTTTTTTTTAAGTTCAGCATTAAGACTCTCCTTATTTTTCTTTCTTCTTTCTTTTTTTTTGATCCATTTTTTCTTTTAGCAGTACTAGATAAAGCAGAGAGGTAATGTCTGTGTATTTAGAAAGATTCATTAAAATAATGGCAATGTATGACAACTGCTTAGAAGTTACTTGTTCACAGTGTAATTTTTTGTTGGCAGTTGAGTTTATTTATAATTTTTTCTTCTGCAAAGCCTACTTGTTTGGAAAGAGGACTATTCAGCCTAACTGCTGATAATGCATTATTGTTACAGCTTCTACTGTAAGATCACTTATTTTTTTCAGGTCAGAGGTTATTCTGAGATAATAAGGAAGTGTGTGGCCCTTTTATGACGGTCACATTTACAAAAGAATCTCTTTTTCTCTGTGTGAGTAACCATGTGACTTTCTTTTCGTGAAGAGAGAAGGAGCAGTGACTGGAAGTGAGAAGAACTAGCTCTCTTAATCGCTTTCCCAGTTGCCTGGTTCATGTTAAAATTTAAATTAAATGTTCATTAAGGTTCAGAGGTGTTCCCTGAGAATTGCATTAATGAGGACTGCTGTGGGTTTTTTTCTGAGGTGTAGAAATCCAGACACTGGAGGGAAGATGTGTGGAAATATAAATGACTTATTATTTCTGAAAAATAAACTACAGGATATTAGCTTTTTGGATGCTACATGCAGCGTTCTATACTCCCACTAAACTGGGCTCAAAACGTGAATTTTTAGGAAGAATTTTAGATCTGTATCATAGTGTAGAGATAAAGGTTCAGAAAGCCCTGTGCACAGTGACCTGTTGTCTGAGGTTTCAGAATAATTCAGGGAGGAAGACTGAATATTTTGGGCTTTGTTTTAAAGTGGGTTGTTTTAAAGTGGGTATCATACTGGTTTCAACTTTAACATTTTCACTTGACCACTACCGTTCTAAATTGTTTTTCTAGTGCCTGCTTCTGTTTTTATGAAAAAATCCATTTTGTCTGCAGTAAAATTTTCACACCTCAATTTGTAAGCAGAAAATGGTCAAGAGAAAGTGATTCAGCAGGTTTATTTTCCAGGATAAAAACATGCTTCGTTCTTTTCATTTAATCAGGAATTTTTCAGTCATCTTACTTTGATGGGAAAAACCTCAAAATCTAGAATGGTATTTCTGAAGGAATATTGTGGAATAGCAGAACAGAAATCCATCCATTTTAACCAAAGCACTAACTGTGCTTCTGACCCAGAAAAACCACAAGCCAAAATTTCCTGGTTTTGTATTTGGTAATTTCCTCATTCTCAAGATTTGAAGGGAGTAATAAGTCTCATTTGTCATTCTTACCATCTCATTTGGGCACTTGAATAGCTGAATAGCTATTTCTGAATAGTTGAACAGTTTAAAAGGTTTCGTTTCAGTTCAAATGCAGTGGAGCTCTGAACTGATCGAGGCTGTTAGTTCAAGGGGCATCTGAGTACTTCCTAATAATTTTATCCATCTTTCTAACCAGGAAGAAGATGAAGTTCCTGATGATGAGACACTGAATCAGATGATTGCTCGACGTGAGGAGGAATTTGATCTCTTTATGGTGAGGATGGGTAATCATAAAAAAATAATCTTCTCTAGTGTTTTTAATAAAGGCCTTAACCTTTTTATCACTCAAGTTTTTCAAAACTTTACTGGAGAAGTAGGTTTTATTTACTTGTGTTGCTCATCTGAGGAAAAAAGTGTAGTCTGCTTAAATGCAGAGTTCCTCAAATGCCACAGAGTCTTCAGAGATTGCTTGCTGTCTGTGAAACAGTGACAATCTAGATGAAGAGTTTGACACAGCCTGAGAAATTTGTAGCTCAAAAGTGTCAGTCATAGTTTGGCTTGCTAATTCTACAGCATACTATTGCTATTCAATATTTTGTCTTACTTTTGGACTTCAATATTGGCAAGGACAACTACAGGAACTTAACAAGGTAGTAAGTTAATAGACTAACAGTGCTGTTTTCTTGGTGGGTTAACTGGGGTATTGTTGATGGTTTTGTCAGGAATCCAGTTAGCTGCATCTCTGCTGCTACAACTGTTGGAACTAGTGGTTCAAATGTGAGCCACTTCTTTTTATTAGTAGTTCCCTTTTTGTTATGCTACTGCAGCACTGATGGAATAATTACTGAAATGCCGTTGTAGGCATGGCTCTTGCCTTTTAGTGTTTATACAGTCTGAGGATTGCTAGAGGACCTCTGGGCTTCACTGACACCAGTACAGGGCAGTACTTAAGTATTGAAGGTAAAGCACCATGCCCTCTAATTCTACAGAGGTGGCTTTCTTCTGCAAGGTAGAATAAGACAGACACTCCTGTGTGCATAAATGGTGTGTATTTGGTGGTGTCCACAGAAGCAACTGCTGATAGGACCATTGCAAAACCTGTGTACCCAGTACAGGTTTTATTCCCTCATTGTCTTCTGCTTACGAATTCATCTGTAAAAATTTGCTGTTACACCAGCGTGCTGGGGCCCTTTTGTGTAAGTTACAGTTGTTTATGTACACTGTTGGAAAAGGCCATATTACCCTGTATGACTCTTCTTTTACTCTTGCTGATTTGCCAGTTTAGTGTTTTCATGCTAAGCTTCATTAAGTGTTACTCAGAACTGAAATCTCTAAAGCCAAGTTGCGCAGAAAAGGAGTGCTTACAGACACCTGTCTTTTTTAACTTTTCCATCGGTGATTTGAGTGTAAGGAGATTTCCATTACACAAACCAAGAGGTCGCCATTTGATCCAAACCTCAAATAATTTCATCTGAATTATTGACTGAACATACCCTGCGTTTTGTGAAGGTGTATTTGCTGCTAGAAAAGAGCTTCTGATTTCTCCTTCAGACCCAGAAGGGAAGAACTAATCCATGGTTGAAAGTAGCTGATGAATTTGTATCTGTTTTCTTCAACTTTTAGTATTAAATTTGAAGGCTATTTAATGTAAAACAAGTTGAGGAGCCAAGAGTAAAGACAGTTTTCGCAGAATCACGGAATATGCTGAGCTGAAAGGGACCCCCAAGAGCCAATTCCAACTCCTGGCCCTGCACAGGACATGCCAAAAATCACACCATGTGTTTGAGAGCATTGTCCAAACACCTCTAACTCTGTCAGGCTTGGTGCTGTGACAGCTTCTCTGGGGAGCCTGTTCCAGTGCTCTGCGACTCTCTGGGTGGAGAACCTTTTCCTGATATCCAGCCTAAACCATCTCTGACACAACTTCAGGCCATTCCATCAGGTCCTGTCACTGGGCACCACAGAGAAGAGATCAGTGCCTGCCCCTGCTCTTCCTGTCATGAGGAGCTTGACTGTAATGAGGTCTCCCCACACTCTTCTCCAGACTGAAAAAAACAGGTGACCACAGCTGCTCCTCATAAGGGTTCCTCTCAAGGCCCTTCATCATCCTCATGGTTCTCCTTTGGACACTCTCCAATAGTTCTGTACCTCTCTTACACTGTGGCACCCAGAACTGCCCCCAGCACTCGAGGGGAGGCTGCCCCAGCTCAGAGCAGAGCAGAACAATCCCCTGCCTTGCCTGGCTGGCCATGCTGTGCCTGATGTCTCCAGGACACGGGTGGCCCTCCTGGCTGCCAGGGCACTGCTGACCATGTTTAACTGGCCATAACCAAGTACTCCCAGGGCCTTTTCTGCAGTGGTGTTTCCAGCATCTCATTTCCCAGTCTGTCTCTATATTCCAGGGCTGCCCCATCCCAGAAGCAGAATCTGGCTTCTCAGCCTTTTTGAACTTCGTATGGTTGGTAATTTCCCAGTCCTCTCATTTGTCAAGGTCTCTCTGCAGTTCCTCCCTGCTTTTGAGGGAGTCACTAGCTTGGCTCTATTGTTTTTTTTCTGTGAACTTGCTTAGAATCTCGTCAAGTCCTGCATCTAAGTAGTTTGTGAAGCTATGTATGCTGAATGCATGTTTTTTATATTAATTATGTGGCAGTTTTTAAGGGAAAGTAAGGAGTTGGTAGTAAAAATTTTAAAAGGCAAAAGTACATGCTTTGAAATCCAAGGTTTGAAAATAGTAAGATTGTAGTTAAATGTTAATAGCTAGGAAATAGTTTAAATTGTTAATATAAAGTTTGTCAATCAGAGCTATTTGTCTTTTTATCAATATTTCAAGTCTTGCATAGTCAAATAAAGGGCAAAAGGTAGTCTGTATTTTCTTTACTGTAGCGATACCTGTGCCACTTTATTCCCTTTTAAAGTTGTGCATATGTAATCAAAATTCAGGAGTCGGCAATATCCAACAGCAAATGTGTTTGGGTGTCATAGTGTGTTATGTGTGTAAAAGCATGTATTATACTTATTTGAAATGAGCAGCAAGAAAGATCAGTTCCATGAGCATCTGTTCTATAGTCACTTTGCAGGTTAGAAGCATTGTTTGGCACAGGACCTGAAATGTAGTTCATTGTTCAGAGAGAAGGTGTGTACAAGTGGGCTTTGTTCCTGTGGCTTTTAGAGGCTTCACATAGTAAAAAAATTTGGAAAATACTCAGAGAAAAATCAGGGGGTTTACGTGATCTCTACAACTCTTGTCAGTGCATAAGAATGCTTCAGTAAGTTACTTATCTGGAAAAGAAATGGTCCCCCTTAGTGTTAGAACTGCTTAAATAAAGAAAACATTAAAAGAATGTGATTTTTGGTGTAAAAAATGCCTTTCAAGTAGAAGGCCAAATGGGCACCAGAACTCCAGTTGTGCTAATACAGTTAATCTCCTTGAAGTGAAAATGGCAATCTACGAGAACAGGGTGTATAAATTACTGATTTTGCACTGAGTGGCTTGAATATTTTTTTCAAGGTCTCTCTTAGTTATAATTTCAAAGTTTTTACATGAAATGTCTTTGATGTTTCTTTCAAGGACTCTTCTAGTTATAATTTGGAAAGTTTAAGATACCCATCCACAATTCAGAGGACAGCAGGGCTCTGTGGTTTTTCTAAACTGGAAATTTTGGGCCTTGACTGTGCCAACATTCAAGTTCTTTGCCTAGGTTTAAGTAGTGGTAGCATGTTATTTTTAGTATTTAGGCCTTATTTAGGACAGTGAACATATAATTATTAGTTATATAAAAATAATTTAGATTTCTCTTGGTTTTTTCAAATGTTGGTGGCCATCTGGTTGTTTTCTCTGCTTAGCAGCTGATTGCTGAGTGTTAAGTACTGTATGACTCTTCAAAAGGCCAATTTGAAATTCCTATTCATATTACCTGATTTGAGTACTTAAGACAATGCAGGTGCAGTTCATGGGACCATGAGAGCCAGGTCAGTATGTAGTTGATAGAGGTGGATGCTTCCGCAGGAGGATTATAATGCACTTCACTGATGAATCTACAGTAGATTATAGGAATGTATTCTCTGTCTCCATGTCTGAGCTATTGCTCACTGCACTTGAAATGAATGATTATTTAAATTTCAGCTGAAAGAGTTAACATCACCTTCTTATGTTTGTAGCACTTCAGCTAAGCTTATCTGATATTGTTGTGTTTTGATTTTTGTCTGGTACAGCAATAAGACCAGAAAAAAATTCAGGGGTTCAAGCGTGTTGGCTTTCTGGCTCTGTCTAAACAAGCCTTTCTCTGAATTTATTAGTTCTCCTTTGATTCTTTGTTTCTTATACCAGCTTCTAAATCTTCTTCTGATATTCAGGGTAACAAAACTAGTGTATTTTTAGTTACTCTTTTTAGTTACATAGTAGTAAAATTTTATGGGGGCAGCAGCGTCCTGAGATCTGCTTTATGTCACTTGGCTGTGTGTTGTCTTAGCTCCTTCAGTGAGTGCTAGTTATGAAGTTGTGAATATGACTGGAAATAAACAATTGAGTGTAGCTTCTTTTTACAGAGGCATTTTAGAATTATTTAGGAATATTATGAAAGGGAGATATCTGGGAAGGACTTTGTTTAAAGTTTCAAGAGTTTTTAGAGAGGTGGGCATTGACATAGTTCACTTAATAATTGCCTTTAAGACTTTTTTATCCTTTGCCAATTGCCATTGCAGCGCATGGACATGGATCGTCGCAGGGAGGATGCCAGAAACCCTAAACGTAAACCTCGCTTGATGGAGGAGGATGAATTACCATCCTGGATTATTAAGGATGATGCTGAAGTTGAAAGGCTCACATGTGAAGAAGAAGAGGAGAAAATATTTGGAAGAGGATCCCGTCAGCGCAGGGATGTGGACTACAGTGATGCTCTCACAGAGAAACAGTGGCTGCGGGTACGTTGTTGGTTGGTTGTCTGTTTTTTACACTTCAAATTTACTCATCTGTGGTGGGTTTTTCTTCTCATTTTGGAGACTGCACCAGCGAGAGCACATTTTTAGGCCTAAAATATCCTCATTATCCAGGTTCTGCTGCTGTGTTGAAGATATAAGTAAGTTTTGAACTGCACTGCAGAAACTCAAATCAGTGTTACTAAAAGCTGAGTCAGGACTATGATAGTATTCCATTGAAACTGTTCTTATTTGCATGGATCTTACATCTTCAGGTACTTTTGTAAGAGTCATCTTTCAGATGCATGAAGAATTGTTCAATATTCATGAAAACCATTAGTCAGTGTATATTAAAACTTTCTGTGCCACACAAGCTTTTCATATTTTTAAATGCCTATATTTAATCCTTTTAAGAATTCAGAAATTTTCACTTAAATTTTCTTTCTCTCAGGCTATTTAATTTCCAAGTATTGAGCATTTATTAGCTCCACTGAGATCGAAACATTTGATAAATGATTTAAGAATTTAAGACCTGAAAGCAAAGATTTTGCACTAAACTAACATGAAATCTGGGGTTTTGTCTCTTGCTATTCTTTGAAATCTACATTCCGTGAATAATAATACGTGTGTCTTTTCAGTGTGGTAGCAAGAGCATGGTAAAAAGGAGATGGTTGGAAAGGCTTTTCAAAAACTTTATCATAGTATGATTTCCAAAATTTATAAGTGAAATATTATAAGTGCAAAACTAATTTACATGGTCTGACAGGCTACGTTTTGTTTTACAAACTCATCTGTTTGATTACAGACAATAGCAACAAGAATGTACATTGTAGTTTTTGTGTAATTCGCTAAAGATAGGTAAAAATCTTACCTACTTAGTTTAAAATGGGATGTTTGGGAGACTTGATGGTGCAAATACTGTACTAAGAGCTAATCCAGACCTGTTGCTTAGGGGAGAAAAGGCCTAAATTATTCACCAGCTGTAAATTTAAGCAAGTCTCTGAAACTGCAGAGGTTTGATACCTGACATTTTCAAGTGAAAAAGAATGATCTAGAAACATAAGCTCCTGTTTGGATTCTTGAAGATTTACTTTATCCTACAATGGAAGTGCATGCAGTATAGCTCAGGGTCATTTTAAGCTACTTCTTTTAATGATAGAACACTCTGGCTATGGCAGCATAGAAGGTAGCTTTGGCTTTTGTGTTTTGTGACTTGAGTTGGCTGTAATATTTGTTTTGAGGGCTTTATTATCAAAAATAGCAGGCCTAAAAGAAATTATGTGATCCCTGTCATACTGCTGCAGAATCATTCAGTCCTGTGTCATTTATAATAGAAGTTCAGGATCTGACCTCTTCTAGGCATTTCTGAGCAGTGAACTTAGAAGTCTGCAGTGGATTGTTTCTAACTGTTTGGCCTTTTGTTATATTTTATTTGAATTTTCCTGTTGGATTTTCATTTAATTACGTGGTCCTAATAACTCTGCTCATGCAGAGTAGCCTGATACCACTCTTTTTTTAAGATTTCTTTGTGTCATAGGAGAATTGTCTCCCAGTTGAGTAAATTCAAAAGGTTAACAACCATGATTACGCAGTCTTTTCCTATAATTCCCGTTTTCTGATTCTCTTGATTGTTTTCACTGACTTCCCATAGTTGTTCTACATGTGACTGACATCATTCTACAAGTTTGATCAAAAGCTAGACATCAGAATTCCAGATGCATCATCATTTGAATAAGGAGGAGTTCTTTTGCATAACTTCTGTGGTAAAACCGCACAGTTCAGTAGTTTTCTAACATGGAAGGTATTGTCTGATGTTAAATTTTTGATCCAGTGTAAGACCTTAATCGTTTCCTGTGGCTCTACTTCCTTGCCAGCTTTTCAAAACCATGTTTAATACAGTCGATCTTTCCTTCCTAAGATGATTTAGCATATGCCCTTGTTGAATAATTTTCAAATTTTCTTCACCAAAATTACTCCCAATTTTAAGCCTGTCCTTGGGTGAATTTCTTGTCAGTTTGGTGTTGCCTTGAGATTTAGTAGGCATACCTTCTCTTTTGTAGACAATAAGAACGCTGAAGTGCTGGACCATTTGATAAAAAGCTATAAAGGGCTACTCTGAAAATAATTTCTTAGCAGGTCCCCATATGCTTGGTAGTAATTGTTTTCATTGTTTGCTTCTGAGACTGTATTGTGGGGCCTAGTTAGAAACCTTGCTAGGCAAGATGATAAGTATACTACATTTACTAACCTTTTTTCACCATGGCTTGTTCTTCTGTTGAGAGAAATTATTCTCACTTCTCTCTGTTGAGTAATTAAGCAAGTTTTCAAATTCACTAAGTTGCCTTAGGCTCAGACTGCTTCATAGTGCATTGTAATTACTATCATAATTCTACTGTATACATAGTTTAACATGCTTTCAGGTGCACTTGAGGGTGTGATGAAACAAACGGAAGCATAAGAACTGCTAATAAGAACTCCGGGCTCACTGGTGAGGTTCCAGATGCCAATGTGACACCTGTTCACAAAAAGGGTAGAAAGGAGGATCCTAGTAATTATAGACCAGTCAGCCTGACCTCAGTACCAGGTAAGATAATGGAGCAATCTATATTAAGTGCCATCATGCAGCACTTACAGGATGGCCAGGGTATCAGACCCAGCCAGCATGGGTTTAGGAGGGGAAGGTCGTGTTTGACCAACCTGGTCTCTTTTTGTGCCTGGTGGATTCAGGAAGGGCTGTTGATGTTGTGTACCTGGACTTCGGCAGGGCCTTCCCACAGCAGACTCCTGGAAAAGCTGGCAGCCCATGGCTGGGACAGGAGCACTCTGTGCTGGGTTCAGAACGGGCTGGATGGCCGGGCCCAGAGAGTGGTGGTGAACGGTGCTGCATCCAGCTGGGGCCAGTCAGCAGTGGTGTCCTCAGAGCTCTGTGCTGGGGACAGTTCTGCTCAATATCTTCTTTTAATGACAATGTGGATGAGGGGATTGAGTCTCATTAGTAAAGTTTGCAGATGACACCAAGCTGGGGACATGTGTTATCTGTTGGAGGGTAGGAGGGCTCTGCAGAGAGACCTGGAATGGTTGGATGGATGGGCAGAGTCCAGTGGGATGGGGTTTAATAAATCCAAGTGCTGAGTCCTGCATTTTGGCCACAATAACCCTGTGCAGCGTTACAGGCTGGGGACGGTGTGGCTGGAAAGGGACCCGGGGGTGCTGGTGACAGCCAAGTGGACATGAGCCAGCAGTGTGCCCTGGTGGCCAAGAAGGCCAAGGGCATCCTGGCCTGTGTCAGGAATAGTGTGGCCAGCAGGAGCAGGGAGGTCACCCTTCCCCTGCACTCAGCACTGGTGAGGCCACACCTCGAGTGCTGTGTCCAGTGCTGGCCCCTCAGTTTGGGAAGGACATTGAGACACTTGAGCACATCCAGAGGAGGCAACGAGGCTGGTGAGGGGCTTGGAACACAAACCCTGTGAGGAACGACTGAGGGAGCTGGGGGTGTTTAGCCTGTGGAAAAGGAGACTCAGAGATGACCTTATCACTCTCTGCAACTCCCTGAAAGGTGGCTGTAGCCAGGTGGGATGGTCTCTTTCTCCAGGCAGCAACAAATGTCAGAATGAGAAGACACAGTCTCAAGCTGCATCAGGGGAAATATAAGTTGGATATTAGGAAAAAGTTTTTCACAGAGAGGGTGATAAAATATTGGAATGGCCTGCCTGGGGAGTCACCATCCCTGGATGTGTTCAAAAAAACACTGGATATGGCACTTGATGCCATAGTTTATTTGAGTTGTTAGGGCTGGGTTGGACTTGATGATCTTGGTGATCTCTTCCAGCCTTCGTGATTCTGTAATACTTTTTCGTCTCTTCAGTGGCATTACATTTATAATGTAACATTGCTTGTGCACATTCAGAATAAAACTACCTCATTGTGTAGATATGAAATGTAAGTAATGTAAGTTTTCTGGATTTTTTTAAATTATCTTTTTTTTCATGTGTGTGAAACAGAGTTCTTTGTCACACCCATTGCGCTCACAGTGGCAGTCACTTAGGTGTCTTTGAGGATATGTTGGATTTTTCTGTAATGGCATCTCTAGAAGATGTCATAATAGTAGTGTACTAGTAATATTCAATAGTATAATAGTAATATTCAAGGGAATACTTAACTACGTAAACAAAAAAAAAAGTTGGTAGATGCCATTTTCCAAAGGTAACCATGGGCCTATTTTTATTGCAGTATTACAGAATAAGATTTTTTTACCAGCAGTGAGGGATGCCCCTCACTTTTCTTCTCTTGCTGTTGCTGCTGTTGCAGCTTTATAGCTATCTTTTCATGGGGTTTTCTGAACAAAACCTTGGAAGTTGGTTTCATAAAATTGGGTGTAGTACTGAGCTGTCTCTTTTATGTCTTGAGGAGTTGATTAGATATTTTTCAAGGTGTTTTGCCTTATTCAGCAGCCACAGCTCTTGATTGTGGAATAGGTGATGGCTGTTTTTAAGTTAGACCCTGAACTCTCTGCTGATACATGCCAACACTGGAGAGTGTAGTTCTGGCAGATCCTAACAGCATCACAAGGACAGTGTACACTGACCAATTATGTCAAGCTCCCTTCTTGCTAGGAGATCAAGTAACTGAGTGTAGAAGCAAGGGACAAAATAACAACAGAAACCAAACCTGTGATCATAGGCAGTATTTAGTGAGATTGTGCTGCTGCACAGAGCAGCCTGTCATTCATTGACTATCTCCCAGGAAAACTCTTTAAACAGAAACAGGCTTCATCACTAGCTGTCGCTGCAGCCCGCTGTTCTATAACTGTTGGCATGACAACCATATTTCCTTTTAAAAAAAAATCTAGAAGGAGGAGTTTCCTTCCTGATCTACAAAGCATTTATATTCTGGAAGTATTTCATGCTCTAGCAGATTCTGTCCCTGCACCACTTCTAACCGAACTGCAAAATACTTTCCTGGTTCCCATGGCATATTATTTTTGAGAGGGGTCATCTGCTAAGAATTTGCCTGAGACAGGCTTCAAGAAACAGAGGATTTATTTGAGTAGGTAAAAGACCCTTAAGACTATTGCATCTGGTTTCAGCTTCTCATGCAATTTAATTGCTAGCTAGGTGACATAAATAAAGTCGTAGTCTCTAGCTGTCCTTGTTAATTTGAAATAGCTTTATATGCTTGCCAGGGAAACATACCTGAGTACAAAATTAACAGCATCTCATTTATGTCAGGCAGACATGTAAAAGAAATGCTTGTTTTGCTGATCTAAAAATTGTGAGTGAAATTCATGCATTTTGTTTGTAATTAGTCAGTCTTACCTAAAGAAAACAGTGCTGGCTTTCACTCCTACAGAATATCTGATGAGTACTGTTTAACATAGTCACGACATAATTGTTGTTTATGTTTACTTAAAGTTACATGGTATGATAAATCAAACTACCTAGCAGGAAAAAATTTTGGTGTTTCCTCATCAACTGGAACTTAAACTTTTTGATTTTACACACTTTCTGTTAACAGGTTTGATAGCGGAGATAGTAAATTTGGGTCAATTTGTTGGTACAACTTGGTGTAAATTACTAAAAGTTTTCGAGTAGGTTTGTGTTTCCTTAGAGAGCTTCAGTTCTATATATATAACTAAAGAATCAATCCTAGAAAGGTATTTTAAGACATATTTTTGTAAACTAGGGTAGTGGAATTTGATTTTACAGTAGTGCTTTGCTGATGCTTAGGGCCAGACACAGACACCAACTTAAGGGATAGTGTAGTTTACTATAGTGCAAAACTGCAAAGAATCACGAAAGGATGAGCTAAGCAATGCTCTAATCTAATCATTACTATAAAAATGCCTATAGTTATTAAGAAAGGTTACAGATACCCTACTTTACCCTTCCTCCAGATCTACATATCAACCTAGAGAAGGTGTCACAGTGAAGGACTGGAGAACCGTGCCCCCCAGCAGCTGGGAAATCCTGCGGTGCATCCATCTATGCAGGCAGTGAGGCTTCTGACTTTGCTGTGAGAGTTGCCCAGCTTTTATAATAAGCAAGCTACCATTACTTCTAATACAGAAACATCAGGTTTTACCCTCCTATTGGGTTTCTCCCAAAGCCTGGCAGGGCTCAAAGAGGAACCAAGGGAGTTGTCTTTGGTCCTCCGCCCACAAACAAGGCCAAATTTAGCCTTGTCCTGTTTCTAAGGTAAATAAGTGTTTCACCAATGATGTAGGTACATATATCATATTGCTAATAATGCTTCACCAATTAATGGATACATATAACTTTTGGGTGGAGTGTTCATCTAGAGGTCAGCTTTGGCACAGGGCCTGTTTTTTAGGCCTTCCTACATTAAGTACCTGTGTGTAGAATTAGGATTGCGGTCTGTAGTTGTTTTAATCCGTATTGGAGGCTGAAATTCATAGAAGGAGGGGGGAAAAAAAAGTTTTTACCCAGTGGATAGTTTATCTGCATAGTTCATGTATGTAATACCCCTGCACCTCTGGTTTTCTCTCTTTGTTTCTACTCTATAACATTTCTGGTTGCAATTGCAAAGTTTCCGAGTTGCTGCTAAACCTGTTTCACAATCAAGTAAGTAAGTATTTGTGCAGGACGTTTAAAGAAAAACATATTTTGATCTAAACACTGCTCTGTAGTATTGAATTGCAGATGCAATTGAATTTGTTAAGCTCTGCGGGAAAACAAGTCACATGTAAAAGGCTGTTACTGGAAGATTAAAAAGTCCGCCATCCTAGGGTGTTGTCTATTTTGTGACCAGTAATCATCAGAATGCTCCAGGTACTATTTTCTAATATTCAGTGTGAGGCTAATAAGTTTTATGCATGTGGAAGCTGCTTTTTGAAAGGTAATAAAATTGGACATGACTTCAAGGCCTCACTGAGCCATTTTTGTATTTGGTATACTTGCTATCTATCTTTCATGTCCTTTTCATTGAATTCAATTCAGAATGTACTTAAGAAAAAGAAAAAAGGGTACTTTCACATTGCAGTGAAATTAAAACTAGTGAATCAGAAAGGGTATTTTCTTGATTTTTCATGGATGAGAGGGAATTTAAATGCATTTACCTGATAGCTTTAGTTCACTATTTTGGCAGGATAGCTTTGTTAGTTTCTAAGGGAAAGAGCCTGATCACGCTGGGTGACTTTCTCAGAAATTCTCTTGTCTTTTCTCAGAATGTGGAATCAGGGTCAAGAGTATTAATTTTGGAAACTAAAAAAAGTACTTTGAAATGCTTCTTAAATACTTCAGAGATCTTCTCCATAAAGAAATTTTATTCTTTGATTTTTTTTTTGTGTGTGTGTGAGAAAGACTTCAAGTCAGGAAATCTGAACAGTTGTTTATGAGGAGTACCTACCAGTAATACAGTGTCATATTTTCATAGGATTCTTTTTATTTCATGATGATTTTGACTATACAATGTTACATGTAAAGTACCATAACACATATTAGCGTGCCTTGAAGTGGAATTATGCATCTTTTCTCCTCTAGAAAACCTTAAATAATAATGCCAAATAAGTGCTTATAAAAAATGTGGGGAGTACTGTTAGCATTAGAGTAAAATAAACTTAATTTTCTTTGAAATAGCTGTATCTCTGACATGGTTTATATAGCCTGAAAGTTGTGAGTTAAAAATCTGGGTTTCATGTTTTGTTATATTATTACTGTTTCAAGTGCAAAATTTTTCTTAAGAAGAATTAGTCCCTGTGGTTAAGATGCCAGAAATATTCCTTACATGGAAGTTCAAAATTCCAATCAACTGCCTAAAGGAGATTGAGGGGAGATGTCATTGCAGTTATAGCTTTGTTGTGAGGGGAAGAGGAGGGGCAGGCACTATCTCTTCTCTGTGGTGACCAGTGGCTGGACTGGAGGGAATGGCCTGAAGTTGTGTCAGGAGAGGTTTAGGTTGGGTATTCAGAAAAGGTTCTTCACCCAGAAGGTGTTTGCATACTGGAAGAGACTCCTCAGGAAAGTGGTTACCAAGCCTGACAGAGTTCAAACAGCATTTGCACAATGCTCTCAGGCACATGGTGTGATTTTTCTGGTGCTCCTGTGCAGGCCAGGAGTTAGAACTCTTCCAACTCAGGATATGCTATGATTCTAAAACTGAAACAAAAAGACCTGTGAAGTAATTCACAAAACCCGCATGAACCAAAGTCTGCATTGGAGGTCTAAAGCATTGTTGTTGCTGGGGGTGTATGACAATGGAACAAGAAGCAGCAAGCATTTTAATTTTGGGTCCAGTGCATTGTTATGTTCTCTGACATGACTTGAAAGTAACAATGATGGATGATACGATATCTAACCTTCTGTCACCTTAAGTTTTTTAATAAAGGCATTACATTTTCACATGTTGATTTGCATTTGTGACATGGGTAAGTTACCCATACCTTCAAAGTGTATATAATGGCCAAAGTATTTTATTCACTCTGTGAAAAGGGAGCCACTTAATATTTTGCCTTGTCATCAGAGGCAAATTGTGAGACCTTTATTGTAAAAGGCCATCTTCTGAAGGTAGACCTGAGCAGGTGATGGAAGGCTTTTATGCTGATGTTTTTTATGCACTATGCATACAGGCAAAATAATTCTTCTCATAGATTGGTGTGTGTATGCAGAGCTCTGCTTCTTCTATAGAAACTACTTCTATAGCAACTTAAAGGATAGCAATTTGTCTTTTCTTGTAAGTAAACAGGTATGGAAGTACTAACTTAACAGATATGGAAGAACACAGAGGTTTCAGTCTGAATTTCTCAAAAACTATTCAGCTGATGCTTAGGCATGTTGTGACTGGCAGTTAGCTTCTTTAGTCATCCTGAAATACCCTGCTTGTTGAGTACAGTAGTGTACTTACTTATTCTAGCAGTAAAATTTTAACCTTAAAAAAATCCTACAAAAATTTTTGAGTAACCACAACCATGTAATTTTGTCCCATACTCTGAAATTTGCATGTTTAGCAAGTTACAGATCATGGTTCCATGGCTATTCATTATGTATTCTTTCCTGATGCACCTGACATTTTTAGCTGGGTTTCAAATGCAGAACTAAGGACTTTGTTGTTGCTTACAGCCTTTCTTTAGTTTTTTTATATGCACTATACTATACTATACTATACTATACTATACTATACTATACATTATTTTGTGGAGAAACTTCATGTGCTCTTAAGTCATTGGCTTTTCAAGAATTTTTTGTATTGCTTGTAGGTAATGGTTTGTGCTCGTCAGACTGTGGTTTGCAGTGCAACTTATCCCAGAAGAACAAAAAAGCCTTCTAGACAGATACTTGTCATGTTAGATTTTTACTTCTAGGTTGTAATATGCATATTAAAGGATCAGGATCTACTGTGAGTCCTGACCTGGTCATATTACTGCAACCTTCAGGAGCATCCTGAAGACATGGAACTCACTGCATCATTGCTCAAAGGTAGCATCACAACATAATGCTTTGGTATAAAATACATAAAAGATACATATAATTTAGCTTTTTTTCAGGAAGGTTTCTAAAGTTTGATTTAGTTTAATTCCATACAGTCTCTTCCTCCAAATTCTCTATACTGGAATTGTCATAAAGGGATACCTCCTAGTATTTATTATTTAAATGCACTCTATTTCGCTAAGCAAATATTTTCCTCTTTTGTCACAGGAAGTGAGCATTCTAACCTGTTGCAATACGTTTTTGTCATATCATGCTCTCTTAACACTGTGTGCTTCCCATTCTTAATTACTTCAGAGTACCTACCTTAATAATGATAGATGTTTAAGCCAAATTTCCCATGTTATGGCAAAAATTCTTAAGCTGTTTTCTGTGAATAAGTAGATACAAGAGATCTGTGAGCATCCACTGAAAAATAATTATGCTATAATGGTTTCTGAAAGCTGTTACTTTTTTTCCCCCTTGTATTTATTTTTTGCAAGATATTTTATCTGTTTTATTTTATTTTCTCAATTTTGCTCCCATTTACTTATGTTCCACATTTTAAACTTGGAATAAAAGATATGAGATATGAGAATATGTGAATATACTTAAATATAAGAGAGAAGAAGAACATATGAAAGAAAGTAGTTGATTGTATGGCTGTTGGCAGTAGCTGAGTTTACTTCAACATACATAAAAATACCAGTTTAAGCTTTGTACTATAGGCTTCTCTTGTTATATCATGAAGAGCCATGAGTTTCAGGGCACAGAAAATTTATGTTCATCTTTAAATTAGAAGCCTCATGTTAATCTATTATTCTGTTAATCAAAAAGAGAGAAAACTTCTGCTGTTTCTCTGAGCAGTTTAGAAGATACCCCTGAATATCTGTTTAGTGAGAGGTAAATAGTTAACTTATTGTAACACTACTGATTTATCTCAAAATTTGTGATATCATGCTGGAAATCTGCTAATTATCTGTTTGTGTTTTAGTCCTCACCTGTGTTGTTTCTATAACGGAAGAAAAATCATCCTGTTCTTCATAGGAAACACTCTACTAAGATGTGGTATCCTGCTGTGGAGTATGTTGCAGAACAAGAGTTTTTAATGGCTTCTTACCTTTTTCCAGTGCTTAGAATTGTCAGTTTTATCTTTACCATAGAGCAGATGCCTGTTGCTGTAAATATTTGCAGCGCTCACTAGAAGCAAATGTCCTGGAAGGAGCCAAGACTGCAGTTTCTTTGCAAAGAGGGTGTGATGAGGGTCTGATGAGGGTATAAACCCTCTCTTTATAACAGGTATTTTTCTGATTTAATTAAAAGGATCTTAGAAGATAAAGGAGACAGGGGTTTTTTTGAATGAAGAAGGGCTAAACACCTGGAAATTTTTTCAAAAATAATTTTTTAAAAATCCATTAACTCCCATTCTCAAATTGAATTTTAAAAATCTTTTTCATAAGGAAGAAAATCAAACAGAAGGAGTCTGTTTTTAGTTGTTAGCATTATGAGCTGCAAAACATCATCCACACTGCTAGTCTGTCAGTAGGTAACATTACAAAGTAAAGATTTCCTACTTTTTCCACAACAAAAAAATGTCATGTTTACAAAAAGGTAAATGTCAAGGGAAAAAAGACAAATTAATGTTGCTCAGAATTACCCAGAAGCCTGCAACAGTAACAGTATTTTGTGAAATGTGAGATAAAACACAGCTGTAAATACTTGCCTCAGAACTTGGAAAAGATGCCATCCTGAATAACTATTTATTTACTAGTAGTCGGATATAAGTGTGTTTCTGATTGGTTTTGTATGCATAATCTCCCTTGTAAAACAAACAATGCCTTAACCTTAGTGGGAGATGATAAATCCTTGGAATGCTGAATTCCTCTTTGTTCTTGGTTTCGGATGTGGTTATTATTGATGAGTATTTCCATAACTTCATTGCAGCATATTTCCTCCTCTTCTGGGACATTTGCCTGTGAGCCTAAATGGAATGTAGGTGCTAACAGAAATACTACTAAATTAAACTTTGTTCATGAGTTCTAAACCAATTCATGAACTATTTTAGCAAATCATTAAAAATTAAATTTAAAAATTACCTCAGAAGAACAACAGGGCAATAAATCCCTTTAGTAAAAAACTTATTTTAGACCAAAGAAGGAAGGAAATTCTGAAAGCCAAGCCCTCAGTAAAAGCTAAGCTTTTACCTACTACTATTTTCCTTCTAAACTTTTGAGATGCTCGGGAAATAAACATCTGTTCTCGCACAGAAACTTGTTTAGTGCTGACTAAATTCCAAACTTATTCTTTTAAAGGAATTTAGGAAAAAAATGATAAAAGTAATCACCACCACCACCCCCTGGCACCCACCTTTTCCTGATGCCCATCAGAAAAGGTGATTTTCTCATGCAATTAACTTTCCTTGCCCTTGTCTAGGGAAGATAATGTACTTGTTTAAGAAAAAGTGTAACTCTAGTACCAATTATCTCACAATGCCTTTGTCAATATAGAGTTCTCTACACTCCTGTAGTAGGATTTCCTGAATCAAAATTCTTAATAAGGCTGATAAAATTAAAAAAAGGGGGAAACCTTCCCTATTTTCACTTCCTTACTGAGTAACACCAGTCAGTAAATGCTCCAGATTCTTGTCTACACAGGATTCTGCATCTTTGTCTCTGACATAGTGAACAAGATAAAGGGGAAAAAATGAGGCATCTCTATCATGGCTTAGATTTTACTTCAAGATGGATTGCTTGTGAATTCGAAGCTGGGAAACATGCCTGCAGTATTTTCATTACAGTCTTCCAATGTCTTTCTTAAGTTAGTTATATCTCATTCAGTCTCTCAATTTTACTTCCAATCATACTTCCAAAGATACCTGCAACTGTTTCCAGTAGCAGTCTGTTAACGATATTTAGTCTTTGAGTTATCAATTTGCTCTTCATTTAGTTTGAACTAAATGAAGGCAATCTGAAATACTCAGGATACCTTGTACTTCAGAAATGCTATTGTAAGATCCCTTTTGTTTGTTTATCATCTGGAAATTTTCCTGCCTAATATTTCACAAGTCCATTATAAATTGTCCTCCAGTTATGAACGAGAGAATTTTTTCCCCTGTGTTCAGGAGTAGGTTTGTTATTATTACTGTGTGTGACAAGAATTCTTCCACAGGTTATCTAGCTTTCTAAAATGATGGGAAGAAAGTTTGGGAAGCACAGACCAAAAACCCCACCACAACAAAACAGTTCAGTGATAAAGAGTGAGAGGATGATATCAATAGTTTTGGCGTAGAGTTATTTTAGATTCCTCTCCCATCTTTCTGTTGCTCCTAGGGGAGGTTGGGTTGGTCAAGAGGTTTTTAAAATTAAGTCTTCTTAGCAAGACATTCTGAAAACTGTAGAAGACAATTACAGACCTGTAGATCTTTTCAGAGTGTGGCTAAGTAAATGCAGACCACAGAATAGTGATGATTTTTGGGTAGTTTCAACATTCAGGGTCTTCACACAGTGAGTATGTATTTTCTTAGTGCTCTGATTGGTTTAGCAAAGTATCTTTATAGTCAGCATGATACAGTTGTTTCTTTCTATAACCCAATTCCTTCCCTTTAATGGCGCATTACCATGGTGCTCGCTGAGCAGACAAGCAGTGGGGTCCTGGTATCATGAGTAGTTAATTGTGCTCTTCAATTTCTCTGTCCCCAAAGTTTTTGAAAATCTCATTGCTGAAAATCAGCTTGAGGAGTTCCATTTAAAATCACTGTTTGCCTTTTCAGGGAGGGACAAATGAGACTAATTAGAGATTTTTTTTTTTCTTTTTAACAAGATTTCACTTTTGACCAGAAGAAAATTTTATGTGCTTATCAGTGGGTTTTGTCATAATTAGGAGAGAGTTTATCAGTGCTGGTTTTTCATGATGTTTACTTAATAATTATCATATTAAAGATGAAGCTTCAGCATTAAGATATCTTATATCAAGATGAAAAATTAGGGTATTTGACCTGAAAAAAATTTTCTCAGACCCAAAAGAAAACACTTTGATCCTATTAATATTATAATTAATTACCTTTTTTTTTAATATTATGCTTTGTTGCTTTGGTTGAGGCCATTTCTCTATAAAGATAACTGATATTTTTGCGTGGTTATGTCAAAGTGTTTTGTCATCAGTCTTTGAATCAAAATTTACGAAAAACCTATAATTTACATTATTGTTCTCCTTTGTGTCTAACTTATTATAGGCAGCTGGAGTTTCAGTGGAGATAATTGGGAAACTATTAATAATTTTCAAATGGAAAACAGAAAACAGTCTGTTTCTCCCACTCCTTAAAAAGATTGTAGTTTCAGTGATGTGACGAGACAGACTCTAGCTTGGTGAATGTATGGCTGAAGAACTCATTTACCATATTTGGTGGAATTCATCCTGTCTGAGAAGACTATGTATTACAAGTTGATACTTTTTTGCGATAATTGCAATTTGAGTTTTTAGAAAAAACAATACTTCAATGAAAGCAAGTTAAAACTGCATGTAATCACAAATTCTTTGCCTTTGACAGATTGTGGTCTATATTCTGTTTTAGTTTAGTCTCAGAAAAACTAGACTGGTTAATCTCTTGTGCAGTAATACCCAACAAAGAGAGGAAATTGAATTAAAATAATTCTTCACCAACTTTTAAAATTATTTTCAGGTATTTATTGATTGCACTGTTGATAGAATATCTTAAGCCCTTTAATCTAATTGTCAAGTGTTAAAGGCATTTTTTCTCACAGTCTTTATCTAGTATACTGACCTCTATGTTGTTGCATGGCAAGATACAATTATGATGCAAGGCTCTGTTGTACAGAGCCAAGAAACAATTCTAATGTGAAAATTAGAAACAGTCCCAGATGTCAGGAATTTTCATTGGTAAAAAATTAGGCAAGAGAACTGGATTTTGAAGAGATCTGTTTAAGAATGTGAACTGCAGTGTGAAAAGTTGCAATCTTCATGGGTTGCCAGATTTAATCTGAGAACAAATGTAAAATAGAGAATGGTAGGATTTCAGACAGAGCAAGACAGAAAAAATAAAAACAAAACCAAAAAACCAAAAACAACAACAACAACAAAAAAATCAAAAAAAAACCAAACCCCAGGGAAACTTCTCTTGAATGGCAGTACAATATTCCAGGAAGGATCATGTTGAAGAGGGAAATTGGTAAGGCTAAGTCGATGTCATTTTAGGATTTTTGGTGTTTATTGTCAGATGTCCCTAAGGTTCTTTTCTTCCTTTCTTCTCTTCTTATGTGGTAAATGTGAACTTCATTTTGCAAAGCAGTCATCTGCTGTTCATTACTGCACTACTGACATGTTTTTTAGTTTTAAGTGCTTAGCAGCCCTTCACCTTAGTTCTTTTGGCCAGTAATCAGTAAAATGCCCTGTTAAGTTATTTGCTGTTCCCAAAAAAGCTCATTCTTTTGGAGATTTTGTATGATTGGTTTAGTATTTATGTTCAGGGATTTGGTAAGATGGTGTGGGTTTTTTCTGTTCACCTATTTTTAAGTGCTTTCTCTTGAAATATGAGTTTAATTAGCATGCTAGGTTATTTCTTCACATGATAATTTTAGTTAGAATTGATGTCTTTTAACTTTGCTAGTTGGAGAGGCACAGGGCATTGATGTTACGGGATGTGGCAAGTTCTCTGAATGTTCATCTTGTTAAGATAAAATTTGAAGAGTTTGCATGTCCTGTGCTCGTGTCCTGTTTCATCTGAACAGCTTCAAGCAGACTTATTAAATGGCTCTGTGCCGCTTCTACTCTGTGTCCAGTTTTTAGACTATATGTAGTACCAATAGCTTTCACTATGTCTCAGTTTTCTAGCTACCTAGCTGTCTTCAGTCAAAGGAAAAATAATTATGTGCTGCAGTGTTTTACCATCTAAATGAGAAAGGCCTTAAACACCAAAGCTGATATTATATGAGCATCGCCGTTGAGTCATTCTGCGACCACATTTGAGTTACCTGATTCCTGTAAATTTATTTTAAAACATATTAGTTGTGTAAGGCCTACACAACTATTCACTTGCAGAACATAGTTGTGAAACAAAACTTAGCTGTTAGTACTAAATCCTTATTTGCATCTGTAATTTTGAATTGAAAAGGTGTTGAGTCACAGTGCTGTATCATCGCTGGCAGAAGAATACATGTGTGGTATCCTGTCTTTCAAATGGAGAAAAGAAACAGTTTGCATTTTATCCTTACTTTGTTTCTGTTTGGAGCTCATGTAGCAATGTTGTAATGATGTTCCCTAACAATACTTCCACCTCAAAACAACTCTTCTTTAGGAAAGATGAAAATCTTAATTGCAAGCAGCAATAGGGAGACAGAGTGTCTCAGAAGTAACTTCTGCTTGCCTCCTGAAAAATACGTATTTGTTGTTGGGAGGTGGAAGCTTGTTTTTGGAGGAAAACAGTTTGATTTCTTTAATCCATGATAAGTGTGCTCTTGCCTCTTTAGAAATGAAATTGGTTTGTGTACATGGACTAGGTTACAGCAATATGAGTCAGAAAAACAGGAACATTTTGTCAGTACAGAACTTAACACAGGATCCTCATATTTCACTGGCGTATTTGCCTTTCATGAGATGCCTGGCAACTTACAAAATTTGATTTTACAGCTGTCTTTGAAAAAATGAGGTGTACAGGCTTCTTTTGGTACTATTTTGTCTGGTTTCCTTAATGGAAGGAAAGTGTTAAATTTTTATTCGTTATTTTATTTTCCTTGACTCGCTTGCTGTTCACCTCACTAATCCAGAGGTGTTTGAACATGGGAGATGTCTGTCTTATTTTGCACTCTCACACAGCCCATCATCTGTCAGGAACTGGAGATTTGTGACTGAGATTTGTATCATAATCGTACTGGTAAAGGTTTGGAAGGGCAATCTCTTCAGTGTGGCACTTAGGGCCTGTAATAGTAACGTTTTCTAACAAAGTGCTCAGTCAGATGAATTCACTTAATAAGTATGTTGCTGCTGATACCCACATGCTTGGATCATGTGTGTAGGCTTGTGCACAGAGCAGTAACCTATCTGCTGGTAATTGATTCATGTGATACAGTTTTAAGCCTTCTTTTGAGACAGAATAAAGCATATAGGTTTCGCTTTAAATGTCATTATTTATGTACAAAATACAAATTTGTCTCTTGAGAACAAATGCTAAGAGTTGTAGTAGCAACATTTTTTTACTGACTGTATTGTTAGAATGATTTTCAGGTGGGGTCACTAAGATCATAAAGAAAGTTATCTGAGTTTACATTGATGCGTAGAAGTTTTGAAAACTTAATATAGTAATTGATTGATATATTACTGGTTAAATAGAAAGTTTAATGTTTGATGGTAGATTTGTAATTTGCTAAGAATTCCTTTGCTACCAGTTAGCTACTAATTTTAAGAGTGCAAGTGGGGTTTTTTTAATCATTTGTCTTTATACATTGCTATATGTAATATTTTTAAAAATCCCAAATTTTCACTTCTATCTTTTCTTTTCTTTAATATTTATTTCCCAAAATACTCCCTACTCTAACCAAAAATTTTATGCAGAATTCTAAAGTGAGGTGTTATAAACTGTGATGACAAAACCACTGTGATTTCTTCCTGATGGTAGAAAATCTGTTAAGCAAACAAAAATATAAATATGTTGTGATTAAGTGAAATTTTCTGTAGGACAGAGAAATGTTAACAGAAAAAGTTAACAAAGTTAACAGAATGATTACTTAGTTTGGTTTTAATTTCTTTTAAATTTCTTTTAAATCAAAATAGATTATTGTATCAGTTTCAGTGACCAAAACTTGATCTGCTCTCTGTGAAGCAGTAGGAATACATTTTCTGTAATGAAAGCATCTCTAAAATGCATGCAAGCAATTTCAGTTTTAAAATCATACAGGAAATTGTCTAATTGTGCTATTATTATTAAAATAATATCAAGAATCAGCTAAAAATCTAATTTGAATGTTCAGAATAATAAAGGGAGAAATATGATAAGTAGTTGTCAATATTAAAACCAGCTGAAGGAGGAAGGCTTCAGGCCTTGTAGTAGGTAGAATGAAACAGCAGATTTCAGTATCCACAATCCTTTCAGTATTACATTTTCAGTAAAATAAAATTACTTGTATATGAAAACATAGCCTTTCCCCAGCTCTCTTTTTTTTCCTGATCAGCTGATGAAGAGACTAGCAGCTCGCTGCTTTGCTGGCTTGTTAATTTTATCCCCACTAACTGTGATTTCCGATAGCCGGCCTGCTGATAGTGGTAAGGTAAATATCCTTTTTCATTGCCGTCTTGAAGATTCAGTAGAACTACATCACAGGCATGTGTAGGTGTGTAACACATCAAAAGTCGGTGTTCTTCATATTTCAGTGTACAACTGAGTGCTTGAGGAGAGCAATGACATTAACTGTTGACAGCCTTGCATGCTGTATTTATTGTTAGCTTTTCTAGCTTCCAAGATATGCAGAAAATTTTTCTTTTCTTAATCTTCATTAGCCTCAGTGGTTTATAGCGCGTGTCCTGCTTTAGCCAGATGAATATTAATGAATTTGTGTACAGATTTTTTTTTCCCCTTCTTCTTTCTTCCTAACTCATCAGATCTCGAGCCTCCTTCATAGTGAATATCTGAATGCTGTGGAAGCATGATGTAAATTGTCTTTTGATTATTAAGGCCTAGTTTCAGGCTGTCTCACAGGATTCTGCTTTTGTGTTTATCTGTGGATTTGCACATCGGAGGATGCATAGGAAACAGATTTCAAAATCCCACTGTTTTTTTAAACATGCCAGGTTATTTTGTGTTGTGCATCAGGTTTTGTTTGCAAATCGTTTTTGAAGAGACATTGTACACAATTGAGAAAAATTATGTCTAGGCTGTAATCACTTTTTTATATTGATTGTTATGCTCACATGATCATAAATATTAGCTGTGTTTGGTGCCGTGGAGAAATGAAGGTAATTGCCTTAGGATTAGAGCTCTTTCAGCTACGAGAAAGGATTGATTAGCATTTGCATGTACTCAAGGCAATATTAAGAAGCAAAAGCGACAAATACCAACATTAGTTATGTTCTGAGAAAGCATTAATCAGAGAGCCTTAGTTTTAAGATTTTTTAATTTTATTTTAGTTGTTATTTTTAATTTCAGTTCTCTTATAACCTGGTATTTTTATTTATTTTCTTTTGTTTGCTTTCTCAAATCACAAAAAGTTCAGCTTATTGCTTTGTGACGTGGATCTGATAGTGTGTGTGAACAGGTTCCCTTTATTCCTAGTTAGGTTTTTTTGTAGCAATTTTTTTCCCTCTCTGTAGAGCTGCTGGGTCTGGTTAAAAGCATGCATCCAGGTAATTGAAACAATTGAAATTAGTGTTAATTGTCTGTGACTGCGTGTATGGTTTAGTTTTTGGGATGGGTTTTATGTACCCCATGTTATGGGTCCTGTTTACAGCAAACCACCATACGGTCAGTGCTTCTGCCTACTTCATGGTTCCTATTCCTGAAGAAAATGATACATTTTGAGATTAAATGAACACTTAGGTGGTTTAAAAGTTGCTTAGAAGGCTTGGAAGAGGAGCTGTTACTACATAAAGTATCTCTCTTTTGTGTGTATGCACAAAGAGCTGTGTGTGAACTGGCTTTGGGAGCTGAGCACAATTTAGACTGTCCTGTTTGAAAACATGTGGTATCAAAGTCTGTTTTGCATGGAACTGTGTAACCCAGAACTGACACTGATGTGAAAAAGTGAATGTTTTCTCTACATTTACTGAGACAATACACCAGGTCAGTATGTGTGAAATGTGATTTGATGCAGAATTCAAAGTTCAGATTAAAGAACATTAGATGATAGTGGGATCCTTAGCAAAAGTTAATGTTTGGTGTCTCTTTGATTGCTAACAGGTCAGTTTCTTTCATTCTTGTCTGTAAATAAACAGAACATTTAGAGTTTAATTATCTGCATCCCATGGAATTGCAGAGGGTTTTTATTGTTTTTAAATAGAGTTTGTTATTTGCCTTTGCAATATCTCTTTTGTTTAAAAATCATACTTTTTGAATCCATGGTTGTCAGGCAATTGAAGACGGCAATTTGGAAGAAATGGAGGAGGAAGTCCGGCTTAAAAAGCGAAAGAGACGAAGAAACGTGGATAAGGACTCTGGGAAGGATGATGGAGAGAAAGCAAAGAAAAGAAGAGGCAGACCTCCTGCAGAGAAGTTGTCGCCCAATCCACCCAAACTGACAAAACAAATGAATGCCATCATTGATACTGTGATAAACTACAAGGACAGGTGGGCTTGGAGACAGTCTATCTCTATTACATGTGCTCTCTCCCTCCCTGCTGATACCACTCTCTGCATTTTATAATGGCTTCATTTTTTCAGTCTTTAGAAAGACATGTTGACAATGTTTTCTGAAGAGTAATTCCTTGTAGGGTCTGATCCTGAAAGTCTCACACTTTGTTGAGTTTTTTTGAACACCCATCTGATAGAAAGTTGTTGAAATACAATTTTTAAAAGTAAGAAAAAAGTAAGCGTAGAGCTCCTGCATAGGAATGAAGTAATTCTGCTCAAGGTGTGTACTTAAGAACATTCAGCTTGAGCAGGATTCTCCTCCAATTTATTGAGCATGTGTTGAAATTAATCTTTTCAAAGACATGGCTACAGATTTATTAATTCAAGTTTACATGGGTCTCACAATGAAAGACTGAAAGACTGCCCAAAATGTGTAGAGCTCATATCATGAGCATTACAGCTGCCAAAAGAAAAAATACTGAAACATCAGAGATGGGAGCCTGTTTGTCAAGAAATAGCCATTTCCAGCATAAAAACATGCAAAAATAATTGGACTTCAGGGAAAAAATACTTTTTCTAATCTGAAATGTCATCTGAAGACTTCTGTTTTGCAGATTTTCCACTGCAAATCACCTATGCTTCATAAGCAAGAAATTAAGAATTAATCATAATGTCTTTGAATGAGACTTGATTGCAAGAGTTGTATTTAAACTCACTTTGTATCTGCCAAAAATCAGTAAAGCCGCCTTGTGTGCTTATCCCTTCTTTGCTGTGCATTGAATTACTTAGATAATTTAGCACCTCTTATAAACTAAGTTAATACTAAATGTATTGAGAGAAAGTAAAGAAGTATTTGCATTAGGTGACCTGCGCCTAGGTGTAGCAATGTATTTTTTGCCTGTAAACAACTTTCAGTTGCTGACTTCAAATGGCAATTTCACTCTGCCTTTTTTGCAGCTACTGTTCTAGGTCTGCATTTGTTCTAGCTCAGGGGTAGTTTGGGTGGTTGTTGTAAAACACACAGTGCTGTGATCTGTGAGTTTTTTGGGACATAACTGTTAAAATGAGCCATTCTGTGATCTGTGGGCTCTTTCTAGAGTACATCAAAAAGTATTTTATTGTATTGCAACAGCATTCATATCAACCAGCATGATGAGCAAAAAGCTGACTGCAATCTCAGTGTATTTAGCTTGCCGTGACTCTCAGTTAACAGAATAGCTGAGAAGGGAGAAGTGTTTAAGTTTAGGTATTCCAGGTAGGACTGGAAGGAAACATCTCTGAATTTTAGATCCTTGGCCTTGAACCTTCTTCTGAAACACCAAGCACTTCTGATCAGGATATTTACTTCTCACTTTTAAAATAGCAAGTAAAGTTGCTTCCACTAGCCTTCAGAAGGGAATAGCTACTGATAGTAACTGATGGCTTCTGGGGAGGTTAAAGATTTTTACCTAATGTTTGTGCCCCCAGGAAGTTCCTATCTGATTTAAGTCAAAAAAAGTTAACAGCTGAGCTATTGTGTAGTGGCAAGGCATACTGTTTCCTCTCCCTGGAGCTCACATTTATGCAAGACAAAATTACTTCCAATTGAAAAAGTGTATGGACCTCTATTCTGTAAGGAATTAAAAATACATCTTAAACTGAGCTCTTCAGTGCTGTAAGTTATAAGGAGGAGTTCCAAGTTTCTGTATTCTGATTTTTTTGTGAGAGAACATCAAACCACCTAATACTATGAAAAAGTAGAATTGCAAGTTTAGGCAGCAGGGAACTTTAAATATCTTAAAATATTTGGGGTTAACTTGCTCTAGAGTTTAATTAATATTTTCAGGATTTGCCGCGGTAGAATTAAATGGGTTTTAGGCATTGGAACCCTTCAGTTTTGTTGGGGGTTCAATGTTTGTTCAGCTCTGGGCTTTTGTGAGTGTGAAGACAATTGGGGAAAGTATAGAGAGACAGGTTAATTGGAAGAAAAGTAGGCCATGAGTTTCATCTGGGGAAAAAAAATGGGTTTCATGTATGTGGTATTTGAATGCTTGAAATCATCTTTGTCTTTAGCTTAAATCAGTGCTAAAAGATGTTCATCCTTTCTTTACGATAAGTCCAGAGGGCTCATCTGAACTATGGAGAACTGATTGTGTCCCAAAAGATGATCAGGTGATACCCATCCAAAATCTTACTGACTCAGGGCTGAGTTACTTTGTCAAAGCCAATTCTGCAATCTTTAGTGAGTTTTGTGCAGATTAAAGGCCAGCATGAAAAAAGTGGAAAGAATACATTACTAGGCTGTTAAGGCTCTCCATGCTTTGTCTCATGTTTTCCCTTGGTTTTGAGAAGAGTTGCTGTTAAATACAGAACCACATTTCTGTTATTAAAGTCTTTCTTTAAAAAAAAAAAAGATAAAAATCCATGGTGCTCACAAAAATCTGACATTCTAGTTGGCTGCTTTTCTTTGGTGACACTGTCTAATGTTGATGCAGCGAAGGATTCTCTGAGTGTTTTCCTAACTGTCTAGAACTTGACTTTAGTTGTAAATGTCTGGGGAAAAGTACCACCCTTTCCTCCCTTACTTAAAAAACATCCAACAAAATTGTCTATGTCAACGAAAGCTAAAGATTTCAGTAACACAAACAATGAGCTCTAGTAAACAGTAATTGCACAATCAAACTTAAATATGGACCAAAACTAGTTTAAACAGACATATTAGCAATATTTTAGGTAATTTTTCAGTGTGAATAAATGCAGCATATGATTCTCAAAAAAGGGAATGCAGAGGTCATTATCCCAGTACTTGTAAACCTCAGATAAAGAACTCCATGCAAGAAAATGGAAGTCAGCATTGAGGTCAATTTGCTCTTCCTACCGTGTCCTCAGTGCAATTTCAACCATTTAATTTGGATTTTTCTCTTTTATGCAGTACAGTTTAGCAGTCCTCCAATTTCCTTTTATTCCCATTGTGAATCCAAATGTGATGTTGATTTTAATGAAACATTCCATTGGCAATAAGTTTAATAGTTCGTAGAGAGCAATTTACAAGTAAATTTTCTTTTAATATTTCTAGAGAGCTAGAGACACACTGAAGGAGAAAAAACTGCAGTGAGATTTGACTTGACTGACAGCCAGCTTTAGTTTCTGAAATTACGGTATCTAGGATGTGTACCGTATAATAAGGAAAATAGTTTAAAAAGGAGAAAAAGGACAAAGATGGAGGACACTGAGAATGTTCAGTTTGCACTGCTTCAATGCCTTTGGTGTGAGAGTTGTTGAGGTCTTTGAGAAGTTGGCAGTACTTGATTCATGCAGTCTGTTTTGCATTGGATTTCAGTATGGAGTGATATGCTTCAAGATTTTCTTTATGTTAATATGCATTTCTTTATCTTCATATTTATCTGTGTTAAACTGGAAACAGATAGCTGATGCCTCAGTCTGAAGAACTGTGGGGTACATGCTCCAAATCATTAAGAAGAAAGTACTATTGAAGTCACTTCTATCTTTTTAAACTTCTTCCTGTTTCTCAGCTCATTACTCAGCTTTCAGTATCAAACCATAAAACATGTAGTGGTACTACAGATTCAGGTCCTTTTTTACTCTTCTACACTGCCATAATAGGCAAAGCTGAATTAATGTAAAATGTAGACTAGATCTGTAATGAAGCAAAAGTAGGAAAGAAAAGATGGTCAGAATCCTCTGACTTCTAGTCATCTGATCTAGTCATCTCATCTGCTCACCCACAGCAGAGAAGTTGAACTAGTTTATCTTCCAAAGTCTTTTGTGACCCAAACCGTTCTATGATTCTGTGATTTTACTAAAGCATTTTTAGGGTGCCATAGGAACATTACAAGCTAGTAGGAAAGAAAGGAGATACAATGAGTAAGCTCATTCATCTGAGTGAAAATAAGTAAAAATACCTAGCTGAAGGCACTGTTAGAAAAGTTACTGATAAACTGAAAAGGAGGTCTTGGAGAATTGGTGTTGGCATAGATCACAATATATTTATGATATGTATTAAAAATGAGGAATGTCCTGGCCAAAATTATAACATCATAGTGGTGTGTTAATCACAGCAGACTGGACACAGTTGTGTCTAGAGTAAAAGAAATGGCATGAAGTACAGTGTCTCAGAGTGCATTATACAGTACTTATCTAAATACCAAAAAATAAGAAACATTTCTTCTGTTTCAAGCGCCAGTTCAGGTGGAGCGGACAGAAGAATTACCTGAGAAATTATTGATCAAAGCCAACTATGATCCATCAATATTATCCAGACATTAGAAAACAGGAGCCTTATTGTGGCGCTATTGCCTGTGTGGATGTGGAAATACTCATTATGGGTGTATGTCATTATATGTGATACTGTTAAAACTTGTATATGGTACCTGAATGCTTTTCCATTCATGAAAGATTAGTTTACACCAAGAAAAGTGTAAGTAATTACTTCAGTTATAAGTAGCATGGGAGAGCTTTAAAAGAGGAAACAGCTTGGTTTGTTTATCCAGTCTTGAGGGGGGAAGATGGTTGCTCTCAGTAAATTCACTTGGGAGAGAAGGGAAGCATAAACACAGGAAGTGTAGAAATATGTAAAAATATAACATGGGGGTCACAAGGTTATATGACTGGAAGCATTTATTAATTCATGCAATTTATTAATTAAGAGTTCTGTAATCTTTCCATATGGAATGGTGGGACAGAAATAACTAGATAGATTTGGCCTTTGTTCCTTGATTTAAAAAGTTCTGTATGATTATTTACAATACCAAGATCCTAGATTCAGGGACTTGGAAACATTGATCCTGATTTTCCCAAGTAAAGCATCATCTTTGCAGACTCCATTTGCAATACATATTAATCTGAAATTTTGTTGCAATTACTTCTTAAACTAAGATTTAAGTGCCATTACACCCTTGTACCTTATTCTAACCTTGCAGTGTAAAGCATTTATTTAGAAGAGAGCAAGTTGCAGTGCATCAATCCAACATTATTGTCACATGTTTCTCCAGTTTCCATGCTTTTAATTTGTCTTTCCCTCCAGAACTGGGAATGCACATAGAAATTAATATCATGGAATCATATGTTATGTATGTTATGTTTCCCTGCTCAGACAGGGTCATCCCAGGGCACATGACAGAGGGTTGCTCCAGACATTACTTGAATGTCTCCAGTGAGAGAAACTCCACAGTCTCTGGGCCATCTGTTTCAGTGCATGGTCACCCGCAAGTAAAGCAGTTCTTCCTCATGTTAAGGTGAAACTTTTCTGTGCATCGGTATCTGCATATTCCCTCTCATCCTATTGCTTGACACCACCAAATCAGTTTGACACACAAAAGTAGTTTGTATGTCCACTTGAAATGCTATAACCTTTTGAAAGAAAGGGAGGGTTTTGCTGCTGATAGCTTTTCTTTCAGAATAAGGAAATTTTATGCCTCATTTGAGCCCCAGCTGCTCATCTGCATTATACACATGCAGGCTTAGTCTCCTAAACTATATTTTTTCTCTCGTGGTAGTTTGCCTCTTTATGGTTAATTTCAGAGGAAGACAAGCTGTAAGTGTAGCTTTCTTTTCCTGATTAAATAAATAGAGACAAAGAGTGATACTTCATCCTGGCAGGATTAGGGAAATGCTTGTCCCTCTGTAATTGGCACTAGTGAGGCCACACCTAAAATGCTGTGTTTTGTGCCCCTCACTTTTGAAGTGCTGGAGTGTGTCCAGAGAAGGGCAACAAAACTGGTGAAGAGTCTGGAGCACAACTCCTGTGAGAATCAGCTGAGGAAGTTGGGGAGTTTTAGCCTGGAGAAAAGGAGGCCTAGGGAACATGTTACTGCTTTCTACAGCTGCTGCCTGGAAGAGGTTCAGCCTCTTCTCCATGGTGACAAGTAACAGAACAAGAGGAAATGGCCTCAAGTTGCCCTAGAGGAGATTTCAACTGGATATTGGGAGAAACTTCATTGAAACAGTGCTCAGAGCAGGCTGCCCAGGGAAGTGGTAAAATCACTATCCTCAAGGTGTTGAGAAGGTGTGAGGCTGTGGCACTTAGTGGTAGATTGGGTGCTGGGTTAATAGTTGGACTGGATGATATTATAGGTCTTCTTCAACATAAATCTATGATTCTGTCATTCATACCTTGCAATCCTTTAACTTCCTTAGAAACCCACTGTTTTCTTCTGCCTTGCATCAGAATTTAATGTTTCCTGGGTACCAATTTGATACTACCACTAGTTTGCACTAACTTTGCATAAATATCAACAGCTGAATTCAAGAGTCCCGGGATGCTGGTTGCTCTGTTCCTTACAGTGATTTCATTTGTCCCCTACCAGCCATCTGATCTATTCATAGATTAAAAGTAAGGACTTGCATGGTGTAGCAGTTAACTTCACAAGATCTCCTCAGGTATCAGGTAGCTGTTGACCGCATTCAAATGAGGATAGAAGAAAATTGAAGGGTGGAGTTTTTGTGCCCTTTGCCTGCTTTTCAAGAGTCTACTCCTGTCTGTAGTGCTCAACATTTTGATGACACAGCTCAGGGACAGGGTATTTTCTCTGTTCGTGAAATAGATTTTATTCATAGTCTTTTCAACTATTTTCTTAAGTTGCTAGTTTTTAACTGTTTTAAAATGGAGAGTAACACAGCCATTACTGATCTAACTAGTAAATAATTATGCCAACTGGTACTCTTGGGTATTCAAACACACAAAGTAAATAATATTTACTTACATCCAAGCTCAAGTTATGGAGTACATAGCCATATGTCAAACCCAGGGATTACATATTTAACTATTTTTACCCACATCCATTTCAATGATGGGGACAGGTTTACCATGTAATGCTGTATTCAGTTCCAAAAAGAGACCTTAAACACTAATGATAATTAATCATGTCCCTACATAGCTGGGTTACTGTTGGAAGTTGCTATGTCAGCTCTTGTTATTCTCCTCCCCCACACTTTTCTTTTAAATAGCATATTTGTGAGTTGCATTTGATTTAAAGTTGTAGTTTTCAAGCCATGGTTCACTTTGTGAGCACTATGACGTGGGCAAGCATGCAGGACTCTTCACTCTGCCCGCTCTAAATTAAATTTCATTATCTGTTAAAAGTTTGAAATTTGCCAGAAATACAAGAACATACTGCAGTTTCAGCATTATAGTTATCTTTCCTTTTAATGCCAAAGGAGAAAGAGTCTTGGTAGTAGTATACTTCTAACAGGCCTGTGGCAGCTTGTTTCTGGCCAAATACTGCCAGGGAAAACAAATATAAAAAGGAGCCTCATACAAATGGGGTTCCTGCATTTCATTTCACCAAAGATGATACTGACTAAAAGGGTGGAATTATATGCTTGTATGAATCTTTATAAGCGATTTGACAGAAATTAGAGAAAATTGAAAACATTGCACACAAATCTTTTTCTAAGCAAAACCATTTTCTAAATGAGCAGTATTTCTTAATGCTGTTTTAACTTATACAGTATGCAAATGTTTTTAATGTGAGCACACATGGGACTAGCATGTTGAGCTAATGCAGTAGCAATGAACTGTCACAGTTCTTTCACAGTCAGATCTTTTAATTTATTCTGGTCCTTCTTCTTTTCAGCACGTAGCCTGCTAGTTGCTAGGCAACCATAAGTGAATTTTTTTTTTTACTGCACATGATTTTTATGTGGTGGTTGTTGTGGTTATTATTTTCTAATTACGTAAGTGAGCAAAAGGACTAAAATCAGAGTTACATTAATAATTACTGATTTTCACCTACTGTATCCACAACACAGCAATTTGAGATTGTTAGAAAAGATCCCATTTGTTTATAGTATGGATGCACGTATACAATGAGAGTGGAAGATGGTACTTCTTTGTAAGAGTAGGTTCTATAAAAATGATAGAGCAGAATAAGCTATTATTGATCTGAGTAGACAAAATCAGGCTGTAGTCTTCTGTCATGCCCTTAATGCTTTTTCTTTCATGATCATAAATGATTTTCAGTAATTAATTATATCAAGCAAAAGCTTGAGGGTTTTCTATGGCATTTTTAGCTTAATAGAACGTGTGAACAAATCATAGTTGGCTGGGTTTGCACTTGGAAAATAGAATTTTGCTGTTTAATAATTTAGGAATTGTATTTTTTCTGCAAAATACCATTTAAGTGTGGGTGTGTAAGAGAATGTGGATGTAAAAAGATAAAAGAATACAGCCTTGAGATTAAAAGCTATAATCATCGGAAACTACTTCAGTAGAACAAATAGGCTAAACATGTTTTAAAATTTGATCAAAATTAGTCTATTAGTAGCTGTTTGGTTTTTACTGAAGTAATTCTGTTCAGTATTGTACTCTGAAGCACAGTTGAAGAAACCCAGTATCACTGGTTCAGTAATTTTACTGACATAGGAATTTCTGTTACGGCTGCTGAAATAAAACGCAGCAGTGATAGTCCTTCTGTATTCCTAATCCACACTCATAGTGTACCCAGGTGCAGGCAGGAAAGTTACAGCCTGCTGTGTAATGGTGCGCAGGATACTGCTTTGTTTTGTTTTGCTTTCCTCACAATCAGTGCCTTGCATGTATAAGGTGGGCACTGATCACTTAGGAATGGCTGAATTGTCACTAGGCTTCTGTATAATGCTCCTAAGGAGTCTGAATGTTTAGCAGTATTTTATGTTCATTTTATAAACGGGGAATATAAGCTTAAATTTTAAGATACCATTTGGGCACCACAGATTCAGTTGCTGGCTTTCATAGTGTTGTATATGTTCAGAAGAAATTCCACTGATCTCAATTGCAGCTGTTACTGCTCAACACTTACCTCTATGAACCAAAAAAAAAAATCCAAATAAAAATGCAGTCTTCAAATTTCAAATTAATAGAAACACACATTAATTTAGTCAGTTGTGTAGAATGTATATATAATGCATTGCTTTTCCTTGTATTGCTTCTAGTTTCACTGTGAGAGGACAATCTGTGATGAAGACAGGTTCTGTCATGTAGCATGACACAGACACACAGGTCAGGAACAAAGCTGGTGCCTACAAATCCATTCTATAAACACTTGGACAGGGGAAGTATAAAAGTAATGAACATGTGAGTCCATACCAAAGGAGATGGCAGGTGCAGTGGCCAAAATTTCACAGTTATTTGCTTGCAGGAGAGAAATAAATAAGACTTGGCTGTGTCAGTTACCTGGCCATTGTATGCTTTTGTCTATTTCACTAACAGGGTTCTTCCCAAATAATTTAGGTCTGTTGGGTGAAGTTGCTAGTAGCTGCTACTGAGCTGCCAGTGGTCTCTGTGGGTATCCATCCCAATGGCTGTAAGTTGTAGGAGGAATACATAGACTTCACTGTCCTCTCCTAGGACAGGGGTGCACCAAAGGCCTACTGCCTTGTGTCACCTGCAGCAGCCACACCCAGGAGCATACTCAGGTGTGTGCCAGAACCTTGCTGAGACCCAGGAGGCAGCTTGGCCGCTACTGCTGAGCAGGCAAGGGCTGCTGCCGCCGCTGCTGCTGCCGCTGCTCAAGTCTTCCACAACCATACAGGATGAGACAGAGGCTTTTGGTTTCTAGGTCTGTGTTGAATGAAAAAGTAGTCTCGCGGCCTGTTGGTGTCAAAATTTCTGTGGAACAGTGCTGATTAGCAGTCTGCAATTAGAGTATTTACATTATTGTGCTCTGTGATGGAAGGAGCAGCATTGTCTCAGGACCAAACTGAGAACAATAAAAAATTGTGGATTAGGTGAGTACCAGATAGTTAGGAAATGAGGAAAATCTGTCTATTCCTTCTTGTTAATTAATCTCTCAGGTCCATAAGAAAAATAGTACCTTCTCAAATTCTGATGTTACCTGAGGCATTAAGATAGGCATACTGTATAGTAAGCATTAATTACTTCCATATAAAGGGGAGAGCTCTTGCTAGCTTTATGCTTTTTATCATCCTTATTCTCCATTGCAGAATTGCTTCAGTTAACCTTCAGTTCAGTTTTGGTTCAATGTCTGATAAGATCCTACACCACTCTGAAGGGTGGTTGCAAGAGAAAGCCCAGAGGGAAACCAGTACTTGGTAGACTTTTTGCCCAACTCCTGTGGAGTTTGATGTTCCTGAGATACTATCTGAAAATTCAGCTGAGAAAACAGGGCCTTTCTGGAGTAGCTGAGAGAGAAGGAAGCATGTGAATGTGAGCTGAGAAATGCTTGTGAATGCTGTGTGCCGTTCTTCATAGGACTGCTTTTTTCTGCTACTCTGCAAAAATTACATGCACATGGGGGAAAAAGCCCAACCAAAAACAACACAAAACCACCTATACCCATAAGTGTCATCAGCACATTTTGTCTCGAGGTGACTTGTAGCCATGTATTATTTGGAAAATGACAAATAAGAAGATTAAAAAAAGATTCTCAGTACAAAAGTGTTATAATAGCTATGAAAAGAGGATGAACAGTGGGAAGTATGGATACATCTAAGTTGTAGGCAATGTTCTGATAGTATAAAAGTTTTGTAGAAAAACTGTCACTTTATTTCAAATGAATGAAGAGGTACAAATGGCAGTAGTGATTTTCAATATAGTTGGAATGATCTTCCCAGAAACCCAACAGTCATTAATAGAAGTTACTCATTTTTTTGGTTGTAACATTGAGTTAGTGTAATAGCAATCAGCATATAATAAAATGGAAATCAGTATGGTTTGCTATAATGAGGAATTACTAGACTAACTATGTAGTGATCAAGAAGACAAATTTAAAGACTGACAGAAGGGAGAATTGCTAAAACTTACTGAACAAGGAAACAATAAGAGTGTACTCAGCAAAAGACTGTAGAATTCAGATGCAAATCCTAATTCTTCTTTCATAAGGTCTCTTCTACGTATTCATCTCTAGTGATGTTAGATGTCAGTGACATATTAATGATAAGTTAGGACAACAGTTTCAAATTTCAAATTGTAAGTTAATGATCTGTACCAAATTTAAAAATCAGGGTTCAGTTTCTAATTCTTTGAAAGAAAAACCATGATTTTATTCCATTATTCTAATTTTTTTCTTACTGTTAGATAGTGTGTGTGTTTTTTGTGAGAAAGTTGTAATAATTCCTTTCCGTATGGCTTTGTTTTTCTCAATAGTTCAGGACGGCAGCTAAGTGAAGTCTTCATTCAGCTCCCATCTAGGAAAGAACTACCGGAGTATTATGAATTGATTAGGAAACCAGTGGACTTTAAAAAGATAAAGGTAAGGAATGGAGGAATCTTGGAAGTGCAGGTTCCTCCATTTCTTTTTGTTTTACAGAAGTGTGACCATTACATTGTTTTTAAAATAACAATATTAATATTTCATGCCACCTGTATTGATGGATTAGATTTTAAACATTGTCACACAATTTGTTCGTAATTTTGTTTGATGTATATTGCAGTGTATCATTGTAATTTCAAGGCCAAATCAAACTATAGTAATGTAACAGGGATAACATCTCAGTGCCTTTTTTGCAAAGACCTAATTGTGAATCTGTCAAGAGATTTGGTAAAAACACACTGTTGACAAAAATTTCATAGTTGTAAGGGAATATACCTATACCTACATTTAAAATCATAGAACCATAAATATCCTGAGTTAGAAGGAATGCACACATTTTATCACATCCAACTCCTGGCCCTGCACAGGACACCCCATGAATCACACCATGTGCCTGAGAGCGTTGTCCAAACACTTTTGGAACTCTCTTAGGCTCGGTGCTGTGACCACTTCCCTGGGAGCCTGTTCCAGTGCCCAGCCACCCTCTGGGTGAAGAACCTTTCCCTAATATCCAACCTAAACCTTCCATGGCACAACTTCAGGCCATTCCCTCAGGTCTTATCATTGGTCAACGCAGAGAAGAGTTCAGTGCCTGCCCCTGCATTTCCCCTCATAAGGACTTCATAGACCACAATGAGGTCTCCCATAAGTCTCCTCCTCTCCAGGCTGAACTGACCAATTATACTCAGCTGGCTTCTCATAGGGCTTCCCCTTCTAGACCCTAGCATCATACCTTGGAAGAGCCAGGTCAGATCCAAACAGAGTTTGGTAGATGGGGTCTAGGCAGCATTTTGCAGCTTGAGTGATGTCCTAATTCTATATCTTTCACTTGTGTTACAGTTACTGGGTTTATTTCCTAGAAAGACAAAACTGGAACTTCTTTTACCAAAAGAGCTCCATTTCTTTTGCTTTTAACCCTTACAGTTCACAAAGAAATTGCTTAATATTTGCTCTTTTACCTTGATGCATTTTTTGAGTAATATGCTAACAACATGGTTGAATACATTCTATGTTTTAAACAGATTTTTATCTTGATGCTTAGGTAAATTTTTTTAAGAGAAAACTTTTAGTGTGTTTAATCAAATATTAATTCAGTTTCCTCTCTGCTGTTCTTCTTTCTGCACCACTGCCCATCAATACTTGTCTTCATTTCCTCAACAAATGCAACAGGAACGAATTCGCAACCATAAATATCGGAGTCTTGGGGATTTGGAAAAAGATGTCATGTTGCTGTGTCACAATGCACAGACATTCAACTTGGAGGGATCTCAGGTCTGAATGAGTTAATTTCTATTAAACATAAATTCTGTTAAACATAGTGTTTTCCCTATCTAACATTTTTAGTGCTTGTTGATTACTATTTTTGTTTATAAACTCTGTTTCATTTCTTACTTTGAGTAGAGAAAAATGTCCACATTTTTAGAGTCCAGAATTCACTGGACACTGCTGCAGTGTGTATTTTCAGAAAATTTGTTTTCAGCGCTAATTCTGAGATCAGTTTTTTCTGATTTGTGTGTACTTTAAAGAAGCTTCAATAAGCCTGTTTGAACCTGTGGTGAAAGGCAGTGTGTGGAGGGTTTAGGTTTTCCACAGTGGATCACAGAATTAGCAGATGTAACAGTACAGCTCTAGGATGGAATATTAAAGAAATACATCACAGAAAGCTCTTCATTTCTGCTAATGGAAGGTAAAAATTCAGGATTGTCCATCAGTAAAGATATAATGTAGTCTCTGAAGCCTGTTTTTTAAATTTCTTTTATTGTTGAAAGATGAGTCTCAGGTTTAGAAGGCAAACTCATCTCAAACAGATGTTTTGCATGCATGAGTGGGCTCAAAATTCGGAGTAGGGTGCTTATACAAAAGGAAAGACTATGAAATTTAGATGGCAGATACAAAATATAAGACAGATAAGAAAATTGTCTTACAATACAGTGAAACACAGTCTTGGATGATTATTTTTAAATATGAGATCCAAAAAGTGCGATGCAAACACAATATTCAGTTGAAGCAGAGACCCTGAAGACAGTTTCCCTAACATGAAAAAGATGTTAGGGAAACATAAAAAAAGATTTTGTTTGAAGGCTAAATAAAAGTAAGCTGAAGGATGATGATGCCAATAACAAATGTTTTCTTAAATTTTCTAAACATTAATGATAACATTTAGCTAAACTGGGGAGTTTATGTTACATTTTGAGAATTAAAAATAAGTATGGAATTTATTATGAAGAATTGTTGGAGTCAGTTCATCATTTTGTGATATTTTTTTTATATCAAGACACAGAAAAATCATTTCTCCAATATGTATATGGGATTTTTTTTACTGTCTTCAGTTACATGGAAATAACTACAAATAAATCAGCTGAAAACATTTTTAAAAGTAAATTAATTATGGTAGAATTCTTGGGACAAAATTTTGCTACATGTTCAGATGTAGATTTTCAGTTTACTGCGTATTCATATATCAGTAAAATGGCTATAAGTATCTAATTATAACAAGAGGGAGAAAAAAGTGAAGGCACGTTAATAGCAAAAAGTATAAATGAGACTTCAGAAAATGGTAAAGGTAATGGAGATAAAAAGAGGTAAAAAACCCCAGTAGTGAAATGGGGAAAATAATGAAATTATTCACCTCAGAATGACTCAACCTGCTTATGGAAAACTGGTGTCTTGTTGGGCAGAGATGGTAGAATTGAGATGAGTTATCCTGAGTGAATAGAAGTGTTAGTAGATATTGCTACTCTGTTTGGAAATAACATGTATCATGCAGTATTATTTTCTGTTTCAATGAACCAACATTAATTTTACTTTTTATATTATGAAGGCCAAAAAATGTGTATCTAAGGTGGTTTTATTATTTTTTTTTCTTTTTTTTTCTTTTTTTTAATTCTGTAAAGTTTTCAGAGCGTTCAGTTTTATTTCCCCTGAGTTGCAGGACACTTCTGCAGTAGTCCTCCAGTTTTCCAGGCTCCAATGATACCTTGTGTTCTTTGTTACAGTTCTGGTCTCTCTTTGCTCTGACAGTACAATTGGCTTCAGTAAATTAGATTATTTGTGCATGCACTCAAAACAAAAGGGCTAATTCAGGTAGTTGTTTAAGCACTCAGTGAACTTCAGGTGTTCTCTTAGTGTGGTGCCTGCTGCTTTTCCTTGGCAGAAAGCAGTTTCATCTGAGTTGGAAGCTTATTCAGGGTTTTCATGGATAGACTAGCTTTATGTGTTAAGGCTTTTGTCCTCAGTGAAACCTCAGTGTTTTGAAAAGTTTTTCAGATTATAGTAGTCAAACAAGTAGTAGACACACAGATCCATACAGGGTTAAAGATGCTTGTGTGTCTCTTCAAACAGATTATTTCTCGTGAATGTTGTTATTTGTTGTGAAGTTCTTTTGTTGTTGCTTCTCCCTTTTTGAAGGAAGTTCTACTGTCATTGTTGCTTGATTTTTTGAAATCTGTTGGAATTGGGTTTCTGTCAAAATAATAAAATTTCTATTTTCATGAAGCAGCCACATGGGGGTTTTTGTGTATCAAAATAGATAGGAATATTACAAGTAATTTCGCATAAAGAAGATCAAAATAATTTTTGAAACCTCTGTATTTCATTAGGAAACTGTTTGAAAGTCTGGGTCAGATTGATGCCCTAAATATGTAGTGACCAGCATTAAAAAAAAAAAAACTCGTACAGGTTGTTAATTCTTTTTGTCTTAGAAAAGTGTTTTTGTGAGAAAGAGCAGAAGGTTAGTTGAAAGACCCATTCCTAAGAACAATTAATATGCTAGGTTTATGTATAAGTAGTTCTCAAAAGGAATTCAGTAGGTTCTAGCAATAGCTGATTTGAAAAGAAATAGGTATAAAAGAAAGTCAGTTATTATTTGACTTTAAGGAAGGAAGTTCTGGAGTATCACAGCTCACTAATGCCTTAAGATAGGAAAGCAGCCTTCTCAAAACATTCAGGATTATTTTCTATAGATAATAGATACATTAAAATTTTACCATAATTGAGAACAGTCAAACATCTCAAAACAAAAAGCACAGAAGAAATCAGAGAATGGGGAGCAATCCACCGTGAAAGGCAGTTTTTCAAAAAAAGCACTTGGTGGTCAAGTGAAAAAAGTAGGAATTGGATATTTCATGGTAAGTATTCTGAACAAACTTTTTTAATTCAACTTCTTGAACCTATAAAGTATTAGAGCACTTCTATCACATTTAGGATACAGACTGCATAATGGCAGCCAAAAATCTTTCCATTATTTTTGTCACGAATACCTAGTGTCCCTTTATACAAGGAAGTGTGTCATTCAGCCAGAGGAGTAGAATGACAGACAGCCAAGGTAGATGATGATGATGATGATAAAATCAAATGCAGTCTGTGACTCTCATACTCCTCTAGGAATGATTCCTAATTTTTTAATGCTGAATTGTGTGGTGCTTGTCTTCTGCCATTTTACAAAACAAACCACACAAGGTCATTTGTTTGGGTGATGACTCAGCAACACAGCAAGATTTTTACTTTTTTAATAAGAAATGTGTTACAAGCCAAAAGTTCACTCTTGAGGGTCCACTCCTGCTGGAGGTTAAAGAGAAAATCTAATGTACCCAAGATGCTTTGGATACTAGATAATGTTTGAGAACACATGCTCAATTTAGAAGAAGCCCTAATTTATTTTTTTTCAGTCTTTTTAGATCTGAGAGGAAGGAAGGGATGAGCTGCTTGGGATAAATTATTTTCCTTTTAGCCTCTTTGAATTTCAGAAAAAAACTAAATCTAATTAAATGAGGGTTAGCCATTTGTCATTATTAACTATATTGTCAGATGATAATTCTTGTTTCAATTATGGTGCTTACTGTTGAAGTCTGTTCGTTTGGCAGGTTTTCAAGGGTGTTATGATCTGATGAAAATGCGCAGTAGTCCCTATGGTAGTAGAAATAGCAAGAAAAACATTAACTAGACCTTTTAGATGTAATACCTTGTAAGAGTTGTTGCTTTGCAGCTTACTACTGACAAATTTCTTCATTTAGAGAATGAAGAGTGAATGTTGCCATTTCTTATACAATTTATGCAACAGACATTATTGCTTGGTATTTGAAAAGACCATGTACTCTGTAGACTTGCACTGGAAATTTAGGTCTATGCTGTGAATTTCTGATTCTGCTTGACTTCATAGTTCTGACAGAGGTTTGTACTTGTACTGTAGATCTATGAGGATTCCATTGTTCTTCAGTCTGTGTTCAAAAGCGCACGACAGAAGATAGCCAAAGAAGAAGAAAGTGAGGATGAAAGCAATGATGATGAAGAAGAAGATGAGGAAGAAGAATCAGAATCAGAATGTGAGTCCCCAGCTAGATACTGACAAGGAAATATATCAGGGGATGGAAGAGCAGGTTTTGCTGCTTTTGCATGGAGACTGATTATAAGGTTCTATTTTCTGTTGGTGGAAGTAGTTTCTTACTAAGGTTGCTTAGGTGCAACATTGTTTTGGTCTTTCAGCTGGGTATTCTGGCTTACTTCTATTTAAACTACTCCTAAGCCAGAAATGATATGTAGAGGTGCTTCGTGGGCAACCATAATTGCTTATAAGCCCTTCAGGGCCTGTTCATGATGTTTGTAAATGGAAGTGCCTGGAAAGGCTGGAGAAAGTCTTTATTGGCAAGTGGTCAACCTTCAGGCATGATGTGACATACAAAATTCATCACATGGATAAGAACCAGATTATGTAGAAAACACTCTTCAGTGTGACAAGGACTAACTGAAATTCTGATTGTTTCAGAACACTCATTAAGTCCCTGTAGGTTTGGAAACATGATGAAGTGGAGAAGGATGGTTTCCTTCATTGCACTTTGTGCCATCTGCTACATCTATCCAAATTCCAGCTACTCCTTTTCTCTGGTTACAGAAGCTGTAGTGCTTGGCCCTGAGTTACCCTTCCAAGTGTGTCACACGTGTGCTAAGCATGCAACTTCAGTATCTCGTTTGGAAATGAGTGGATATTCTGGAATCAGAATAACGTGCTTTAGAAACGTTTCAACTCAAAATTCACCAGTAACCTCCACTGTACTTCTGTACTTTAAAATACAAAACAAGTCTTAATATTTCAAACCACAAAGGCTAAATATTTCTTTGGTAAGGAACAAAATACTTTTAAATGTATATCTTTTCAAAGGACCATATACTACCTGTGCACACCATACATTCCAAGAATCAAAAGAAAATCAATACGGTCAGCTAAAAGTTAGTCTTCACCGTTTAATATATTACTGTTACAACTATTAAAAACAAGAGAAATAAAAACAAATACTTCTTCCTTTGTTGTTCGACAGTTCATGTAAAGTCAGAGGGGAATGTATTTTCTGGCTGCTACCAGAGGTGAATTTCTGTGAACAAGACACAGCATTTAAAGTTGATAAGTGAATATTACATTAATGTACACTGTTGAACTTTTTGCAGCAAAATCAGTGAAAGTCAAAATCAAGTTGAATAAGAAGGATGAAAAAAGTCGAGAGAAAGGAAAAGGCAAGAAGAGGCAAAGCAGAGCAAAAGCCAAGCCTGTCGTGAGTGATGATGATAGTGATGAGGATCAAGATGAAAATGTAAGTTTTGTTCAGTGAGACTGTGGAAGTGGTTGCAGTGATTGCGTCTCTGCCCTGTTCTGCTTGCTGTCAGAATTCTCAACTATTCATGCTTAAGCACATATTTAACTTGTAGTCATCATCCTGAGAGAATTGGGTGGGGGTGTTAACTGTACCTGAGTGTGCTTATGAAATCTGATCCCAGTGCTGGAAGACAAGAAGCCTAAGAAGTTTGGATCTTATTTCTTCGAGCTGTTCCTACATTCATTGAACCTTTAAGTCTCATGGTCTGTTCGCTTTTGTCCACAGATGAAAAACTTACAGCTTGATTGTTTTTTACCTTTGTTTTAGTGGGTGCTTCTATTATTGCAACAAATGAAAATAGATGTCTTCCTAGTCGTTTTTAAATGTCTGGATAGAAAGAAAGAGCTGGTGTTTCCTGACTCTCTGTCTTTCCTCTCTGAAGAAGTCTACAGCAATTAGATGAAATTTCATGAAAGAGAAATACTAGATAACACAGTACCTTTCGTCAGGCTATCTTGATTTGTCAATTTAATTGTCATATTTCTTCCTCATACTTCCTTTTATTTTTCCTTCTTTAACAAATTCCACAGAATAGCTGGAAAGAATTTCTGACTTGTCTTGTGTCTCTTACCTCTAGGACCAGTCGGAAGCAAGCGGAAGTGATGATGAGTGATCCATAGGGTTTATTTTCTTGGCAGAACTGACCCCTCCCCCTTCTCTTCTCTTTTCTCCTATTTTACACCCAGTGAATTCTTTTTGTCAAATAGACATTGGGTCGTTTCTGTATACTCATTCTCTATAAATTAGCTTTAGGATAGTGCCAGACAAACATATGATATCATGGTGTAAAAAAGGCAAAAAATGTAACATATTGTGACCAAATGGGCCTCAAAAAACAACAAAGAAACCTTTTGAGGGAAACTGGGGGTTGATAGTATATTTCTATGGGCTGGTTTTGACTTGGTAATGGTTTGATTGTGCCTGGTTTTATCATTTGATAAGGTTTTTTTCAGTGGCATCAGAAAGGCAACAAAAAAAAAGTCTTTTGTAGCATTGATAACCAGGAGAAGTCATTAAAAGCCACTGGTTATTTTATTTTTCATCAGGCCGTTTTCAAATTTTTTATTTGTCCTCTATTGGTTTTTTACACTGTGGTACATATATGCAACTTTGTTTAATAGCTTCTAAATGTTCAGTAGTTAGCTTTCATACACCTTACCCCATATACATTTTTCCAGTTTACGCTTGATGATCTTCAGAAAAAGCCTTTTTGAATTGTATCAAATTTATGTCTACTGTAAACTTTGCTTAACTTTTTTTTTCTCTATTAAAGAAGTTGGTTTAAAAATGCTATTGAATATTGCAATCTATATAGTGTAACGTATGGCTTCTTTCATCAGACTGATCTTCTATGTTACCAATGTGGATTATCACCTTTTCCCTAAAGTGTACTTAATCTTTGCTTTCTTTGCACAATGTCTTTGGTTGCAAGTCATAAGCCTGAGGCAAATAAAATTCCAGTAATTTTGAAGAATGTGGTGTTGGTGTTTTCCTAATAAAGAGATAATTTAGTTCAGTAGATGCAGCCTTGTGTTACACAAAGTTCCACAAAAATATTTTTATAATAGCAATGAGAGAGCAGGAATGTATCCTGTAGAGAAGTCCACTTTGGTCCTTCCTCGATCCACATATCATAAAAGTATCTTCTGAGATGGAGAAAAGATATGCAATACATGTTAAGGAATAATAAAATTGAAGTAGAAGGCTGGTACCTTGAAACAAAAGCATAATTCAGTACTTATTTACAATTGAGGTGATAAAGCAATAAAATAAACTCTTTTCTTTTTCTTTCAGGAAATATGTATCCATATGCCTTAGTGGGCATGAGTACAATTAGTTATGCAGGCAGTCAGCCCACCATAAGTCAGTTTATTTAAAATCATATCTCGAGGTATCACAGTGGTGATGCAATATGATGCAGTGATCTGAACATTCAAACTATATATTTGCAGTTAACGTTGCTACTCAGCAAAACCAAAACTTAGACTTGAACGTATCTTGTGTAAAAAATTTTCAAGCCTAGAAGTCTCTTTGTAAACAGAACATTTCTTTGTTATATGAACTTCTGAGAGTGTGTCTCCAATAAATCTCTTCATGCTAAATTGCAGTATGTTAACTGTTTCAGATTTCTGTAGCTCATTTGAAAAGTGATCAGTAAGCTGGACTGGTGCCCATTTGCTTATATTAGCCCTGCACTGAGAGAAGTCAGCTTTGCTTGGGTTCAACAATTTCAAACATCGTATTCCTAGTGTGAATGGAGGACCCACTATTTCACAGAGAGGTATCATTGATCTCAGAGGTTCACATTGATGTGAAGGGTCTGAAGCAGCATTGCAAAGAACAAAGTCCTGGTGGACACCAGGTGAGCCAACAATGAACATGAGCCAACAGTGCAAAGAAGGTATCCTGGACTGTATTAGGAGGAGTGTTGCCAGCAGGTCCAGAGAGGAGATCCTTTCCTTCACCTCAGCACTGTTGAGATGTATCTGGAGTGCTTTGTCCAGTAGTGGACTGCAGGTGAAGAGAAGACATGGGCATACTGGAGACCCAAGTCCAGGAAAGGGCCACTGGCATAGTTAAAGGCCTGGAGCATATGACATACACAGGGAGTCTGAGAAAGCTGGCCCTGTTCAGCATGAAGAAGAGTGGGCTCAAAGGCATCTTGTTGATGTGAATTAGTATTGAGAAAGGGAAGGTGCACAGAAGGCGAAGCCACGATCTTTTCAGGACAGGACCAAGAGGCAGTGGGCACACACTGAAATCACAAGCAATGCCTATGAATATTGTAAAAATTTTACTATGAAGGTGACTGAGCCCTGGAACAAATTCCCTATAGAGCTTTAGTCTCCCTTGGAGATACTTAAAAGCCACCTCCACATGGCCCTACTTGAGTGGAGGGATTGGACCAGATGACCTCTATTCTATGATGCAGGATAGTTTAGTTTTCAGTGGTAGTTTCATAAGACCATAGAGAAATATTATTTTTTCCTTGCAAAATGAACCAAATCTACTAACCTGTTACACATGGCAAAAAGCATGTGGCAGTAGGCTCCAGTCACTGCTGGCCTAGACTGATTTTAAACTGCCAACTTGAATATAAAAGGCACAGTATCACGTTACACATCCCCAGAGTCGCTGATGACTTTGCAGTGACCCAGTTTCATTTATTTTTCAAGAACTCGTTATTTGCAGATGAGCGTTTAGCTGGATAATAAAAATTAACTAAGAAGATGCAACATTTCTGTTGAAATTGAAAGTAGCTTTGGGTTTGGTCAATAACTGTAAGTCATAAGATGATATCAGTTTGCATGAAGAAATACAATTGAATTCTTACGGCAGTTTCTTTTATTAGCTCTAAGTAATTTCAAAATATTTTGAATTTCCTCTCTGAGTTTCAGAAAACCCCCAGAAGATGTGCAGATATTTTTTAGCATTAAAATAAAGTAGATTTAGGATGTAAGCCATGCCTATGCCTCCAATGCAGTTGGTCCTGTTATTTTGCTTAGGATTTTAATTCATTTCTACCAGAGTAGAATTTTAATTGTTATCTGGCTCTTTCTCTGTATGAATTGACTGTATTTTTCAAGATGAGTTGTGTTCCCAGTAATCTTAGTGCATTACTATACAAAAAAAAAAAGAGATACTGGGAAAATTGTTGTTATGTGTAACTATCCTAATTGTTTACCAAAAAAAAAGGAGAAAATCTTAAGTTATGTGCAAATCTGCGTTTAAGGTGGAACCATTTTCTCCTTTTACAGAATTCCCTCTCTAGTACAAAGTGACAAGCAAAACACTTGAAATAACTTTTGGACTGTACCCAAAAAAAGCACAATGCTACAGTCCATACTGAGGAAATCTAACTCATTTTCTGCTATAGTTTCAAAAATAGTGTAATAAAATTGGAAATGGTGTAGCTTGAGTTGTGATGATGACAAGAAAAGTGAAGTAAATAGCAAGATATTTTCTTGATGTATTGATTTCTCCTGGGAAGTAGGCAGCAGTGTAAGTGGGCCAGATGAAAAACTTTTAACATCTTTTATACATTTCAGATGCTATTAATAATATTTCTTACCCCTCACATCTCCTGAAAGAAACAAAGTAAATACAGAATCTTCTCATCTTTTATATAAATGTCTTCCTCCTTAAATGTGTCTGGTCCTCAGTGCAAAGTATTTCTCACTCCCTCAGCTCATGAATGAAGCTGATGACTTAATGATTATGGAGGCATGAAGACAGAGCAAATGCTGCCACAGCCTCTGTGCACACTGAGACAGAGGCTGAGCTGATGCAGTGTTAAGTCTCAAAGTTGTGTGCAGTTATTGAGCTGTTGATACATGCTCAGTCCTGTCAGCTATCTAAGCATTAATTGCTCTGATAATAATGCCCAAGCTACTGTCACTTTTTCATGAATGCTTGGATGATCAGGTTTACCAAAACATAGTCTAGCCTTGAAAACAGAATACTAAAAACGGGACACAGAATTTTAAAACAAAATTAGTTTTTTATAAAGGGATTTTTAAGCTGGTGTCTTGCTTTCCCCTCTACTCATCTCCTGAAAAACCTCCTGAAAAACCTTTGAAGAGTCACCTATCCCTAATCTTTCTGTGCTGAATAAAGATGAGAAAAAAGCAATAAGCAAACAGTGTGAAACGAGTCACCAGTCAGCATTTACCTAATTCAGTTCTGATGGAACTGGGCATTTCATTCAGCAGGGACAGAACTTTAGGACTGTGCGGCCATATGGGTGTTTAAACATCAAGGACCATATTTGTGCAGGGGGTAACTTCGTCAATTACATTGAAATGAAAATGCTAGGAAGGATTAGCCAGAGGCAGCCTGCCTATTCTCTGTGAGGAAAGTCAGAAAATACCTTTTATTCAACAGTTCTTTAAATATGCTACAAAACAAAAGTTGACTGGAAGTTGGTGCCTCATTCTGTCTTATTTTCCCTTAACAACCAAGAGCTCAAGTGAGAGCAGGTTGGTGCAGACACAACAGTACTTCTTTCTCATACAGAAGTCATACCTGCTCTCCAGATGCTAGTCCTTGTCTCTCCATTAGCTTTATGAGGAAGCTACAGTGGCAGTGTTTACCACATTTTTGACTCTATGTTCACACAGAGATGGGTATGTTAAAGAACCTACTGAAGTCTGCACCTTGATCAGACACTGTTATGTATTCTTCTGTCTATTATAAAGAGCTTGTATTTCAATCTGTGTGGTGTTTTTCCTTCCTTGTTGTATTTGTGACCACAGCCACAAATACAGTACAGACATGGTAAGAACAAAAATTTTATCCAATTAGATGGTCACAGCTTCTGTTTTCTTCCCCTGTATGCCAAGTTGCTGTCAAAAAGGCTGAATCACAACAAATTGCTGCAACATGAAGTTATCTTTTCAGAGGGACAAGAAAACTTGTATTGTAGATTTATACACACAACAAGGACCATTTTCGTAACTTCCAATTTAGGTAGCTGTTTTGCTGGGTTTGTTCTTGGTGTTGTGTCATGTTTTCATGCACAATCCATTGTTGTGGTGACATATGCTGGTGCTTCATTGCATTCGTCACTTTTGGTGACATAAAAGGTTTCAGTTATGTATTACCTCATCTGCCACCTGCAAATACAAACTTTACATCAGCTATTCTCATGCCAAAAGGTGGAGATAAAATCAAGAGAGGACCCAATACTGAGACATTAATTCATTGCAAGTGAAAGAGAACTACTTATATGCCAAATGTAATTTTTTTTTCTTCTCTGAAACAAACATGGCTTCTGGTAGAGGTGAATTCGTATCCACTTGTATTATTTGTATTATGGTTTATACTCCATTTTGCAGTACTAGTATTTCTTATGTGCATTCTCCCCTTGGGCTTCCAGCATAGCTTCTCTTTTCTTCATCACATTCCATTGGAATAAATTTTGTATGTACTTGAGTGCCTTACAGACTTAAAGAAGTCAGTGCTTAATTGTGCAGCATTACTTCCCATCTCCTTTGTCATTCTAACATGAAACAAGAAAGAGAAGAAGGAGGAAGAAGGCATTGCCTGATGATTCACTTAGAATTTTGCTCTTTCTGAGACCAGAACACCTTGTTTCTGTTAATGCAGTTGTCTGGTGGCATAACCCTAGGGACATGTCAGTGCTCCTGCACTTTTAGAAGTTTATTTGAGTTATTCTTATGGTCAAAGAAGAAAGCAGTGAAGCTGAGCATATCAGACATTCTGCAGATGCACAAAAGACGTAAGTGTTCCATGTCAGTGCACTTAAGCACTCAGAGGTAGTAAATAGGTACTTAAAACTGCAGTTAATTTCAACTGCATAAGGGGCAGTCTAACCAAAACAAGAACATTTTACAACTGCTTTAGAAAACATTACTAGACCAATTTCCAGTGCTGTATCTCTTCACTGAATATGACTTTTTGTTCAGTGTCTTCATGCCATCTTCTATCCTACTGTTTCTGTTTGATAGTAAAGATTTAAGTCATAGATATTTTGAGTCATTACAGGAAAGTAATTCATTCTGGAGTGTGGCCAATATGATGCCCATCTTCAAGAAGGGTCAAAGAAAGATCAGGGAAGCTACAGGCATGCCAGTCTGACCTCAGTGCTGTGGAGGGTTATGGAGCAGATTGTTTTGAGTGCCATCACACAGCATATACAGGACAACCAGGGGATCAGGCTCCTTCAGCAGAGGTTTGTGATGGGCGTGTCCGGGGTTACCCATGTAGTGGATAAGGGAAAGGCTGGGGGCATCATCTACCTGTACTTAAAGATTTTGACAGTGACTCCCACAACATTCTACAGGAGAGGCTGTCAGCCCATGGCTTGGACAGGTGTATTCTGTGCTAGGTAAAAACCTGGCTGTATGGCTGAGACCAGAGATTGGTGGTGCATGGAGTTATATCCAGCTGGTGGCCTGTGACCAGTGGGGCTCCCCAGGACTCAGTTCTCTTTTATCTTCTTCATGGATGATCTGGATGAAGGGTTTGAGTGCACCCTCAGTTTGCAGGTGACACCAAGCTGGGTGGGAGTGCTTATCTGCTGGGGGGCAGGAAGGCTCCATGGAGGGATCTGGACAGGCTGGATCATGGGCCAAGGCCAGTGGTGTGAGGTTCAGCAAAGCCCAGTACCAGGTCCTGCCCTGAGTCACAGCAACCCCAGGCAGTGCCACAGGCTGGGGCAGAGTGGCTGCAAAGCTGCCCACAGGGAAAGGAGCTGGGGGTGCTGGTGACAGCAGCTGAACATGAGCCAGCAGTGCCCAGGTGGGCAAGAAGGAACTGTATGTGGCAATTGATGCCATGGTCTAGTTGATAAGGAGGTGTTTGGTCAAGATTGGACTCGGTGATTTTAGAAGTCTTTTCCAACTTTAAACATTCTGTGATTCTGTTCATTTTTTCACTATTTCTAAAGAATCTGGAGGATACATAGGTGCTGTTAGCAGGGTCCATACTTCCATAACAGAATCAAAGTGCAGTAGTGATTTCTTTGAGATGCATAGGTTAACAACAACAACAAAAGTAAAAAAAAAAAACAACAACAAAAAAAAAAAAAAAACCACAAAAAAAAAACGGCAGCTTGTCCTAAATCTGATGAGTTGATTATTTCTACTTATGGGCAAAAAAAAAATAAAAAAGACTGCTACTGTCTCTTTTTCCAGACTCAATTCAAAGCATCCTCCCTGTTTTCAGAACATAAATGCCAAGTTCAGCTGACTTGAGACTCAGCCACCAAGCTGTAGGTTAAGGGGAGAAGCTTGAATTTATTACTCACAACCATTCAAGTGATGGATTTTTTCTTGCTGCCATGCAGTAATTCTGTCATTCTGACTACTTCTGGAGCTCATGCTCTTTGCCTTTTCCAACTGTGCCAAGTGCATCTTCAGTGCACTTTTTTTAACCTTAGTAATATGGAGAGCTACAGAAACCAGAAACTCTGTAACCCTTCTGCCAAGGCTGCATCCACCACAGACGTAAACATTTTCAGGAAAGTCACACATGTATTATTTTTCTGCTCACAGAAGGGCTGGAATGTATGGAGTTCACATTTGGCAATGCCACAATTGTGGGCTTCTGGGTAAGATCTGCAAACAATGCAGATGTCATCATGGGAGGCTGCTATAGACCATCCAGTCAGGATGATGATGCTGATGAATTACTCTTTGAGGAGCTAAGAGACACCTCGTAATCAACTGTCCTTGTTCTTATGGGAGATTTCAACTTGACAGACATTAGCTGGCAATACCACACAGCAGGCACAAACATGTCCAGAAGATGGGTAGAACTCCTGGATGACCACTTCATGATACAGGTACTAAGAGGAAAGAGCTAGGAAAGATGCTGTCCTTGATTTGTTGTTTGCCAAACAGAAAGGGTTGTCTTAGTCAAGGTTGGTGGCTATTTTTACCACAGTGACTGTGAAGGAATCATGCTTAAAATCTGTTGAGAGAAGGAAAAGCACCAGCAAAACCTCAACTCTGGATGTGAAGAGGGCAGACTTCAGGCTGTTGAGGGAATTAGTGAGTGAGGTACTCTGGGAAAATGCTTCTGCAGGTGCTGGCGTCTGTCAGTGCTGGTCACATTTTAAGCACCATCTTCTAAGGGCGTAGGAAGACACAATTCCCTAATGCCAGAAGTCAAGCAGGGGAGGCAGAAAATGGCTTGTCTGAGCAGGAATCTTCTTTGGGAAGTAGAAGGAAAAAAGAAAGTGTAGGCTCACCAGAAGCAAGGTCAGGTGACATGGGCAAATTACAGAGATGCTGCTCCCCACTGCAGGGAGAAAATTTGTCATGCTGAAGCTCAGCTAGAGATGAAGCTGGCCACAATTGAGGGGGACAATAAAAAGATGGGTTTTAAATGCATCAACAGAAAAAGACAGTGGAGAATTGACATTGTCCTCTTACAGGATGAGAACAGTCACCTCACAAACAAGGACATGGACATGACAGAAATGTTTAATGCTTCCTTTACCTCTGTCCTCAATGCCAATGATGGATTAAGGGGTCCCACGGCCCTGACTTGGAGGACAGTGGCTGTGAGAATTCCTTGTAAATCTATAGGGTCCAATGGAATTCATCTGAGAATACTCAAAAGAGCTGGCTGATGTCATTGTGATGTCTCTTTCCTTTTTGGACAGTCTTGGGAATCCAGGTAGGTCCCAGTTGACTGGAAGCTGGCTGATGTCCCAGTTTTCCAGAAGAGCAAGAAGGATGAGCCTGGAAACTCCAGGCCTGGCAGTCTCACTTCAGTGACTGGCAAAATTATGGAGAATACTATTCTGGGAGGTATTGAAAAATACCTGAAGGACAATGCAGTCATCAGTCACAACCAACATAGGTTCATGATGGGAAAGTCCTGCTTGCCAGAATTAACCTTATTTTATGACAGAGTAACCCACTTACTTGATCAAGGGAAGCCAGTTGATGCAATCCTTTTGGATTCCAGTGAAGGCTTCCATACTGCCTCTCACAGGATCCTTCTGGACAAAATGTCCAGCACACAGCTGGGTAAACACATTAAATAATGGGTGAGCAAGTGACTTACAGGTCAGGCACAAGGAATTACAGTGAATGGGGTGGATTCAAACTGGGCTTCCACAGGGCTCCTCCTTAGGCTCTGCACTCTTCAACACGTTCATTAATTATTTGAATTCAGGACTTGAAGGGACATTATCTAAGCTTGCAAATGATACAAAATTGGGAGGAGCTGTTGAACCCCTTGAAGGCAGGGTGGCCCTGCAGGTAGACCTCAATGGGTTAGAGGGCTGGGAGATTACCAGCCATACAAAGTTCAGCAAGGGAAACTGGATTCTGCGTCTGGGATGGGGCAGCCTTGGATGTGCAGACAGACTGGGAAATGAGATGCTGGAAAGCAGTGCCACAGAGCGGGACCTGGGGGTCCTCGTTGATGGCAAATTGAACATGGTCAGCAGTGCCCTGGCAGCCAGGAGGGCCACCCGTGTCCTGGGGACATCAGGCACAGCATGGCCAGCCAGGCAAGGCAGGGGAGAGCTCTGCTCTGAGCTGGGGCAGCCTCCCCTAGAGTGTTGGGGGCAGTTCTGGGTGCCACAGTATGAGATGCAAAACTATTGGGGAGTGTCCAAAGGAGGGCCATAAAGATGGTGAAGAGCCTAAATGGGAAGCCCCATGGAGCAACTGAGATAATTTCGCTTGTTCAGCCTGGAAGAGATTGAGGTAAGACCTTACTGCACTTACAGCTTTCTTGTGAGGGGTGAGGAGACGCAGGCACTGATCTCTTCTCTATGGTGACCAGTGACAGGAGCTGAGGGAATGGCCTGTAGCTGTGTTGAGGGAGGAAGAAGCTCCCCAGAAAAGTGGTCACCAAGCCTGACAAAGTTCAAGCAACATTTTGCACAATGCTGTATATGCATATGGTGGGATTCTTGGGTTGAGTTGGACTTGATGATCTTTGTGGGTCTCTTCCAATCCAGAATATTCTGGGATATAGTCCTTGGAGTAAAAACTAATTCAAAGCACCTCCTCTAGGTGAACATGCTTCCCTGTCTGAGGCATGAGAATTCAAAAAAGGGAAAGCTTACCTTTGGCTGAGCCCAGCTGTGTGGGTGGGCAGCTCATCCCCTTTCAGAGCTCAGGTGAGTGCAACCATCTCATCCCTACCTGTCACATCCCTGCTGAATTCAGCAATAGCCTCACTGACTGTTCTGCCTGTGTCACTATTCCTCAGATGAGAGTTCTGCCTGTTTCTTCCAGACTAGTTTTTTAATAGCTTGATGTCTGTCTAAAAGAGATCTCTGGCTCTTGGGAGCAGTCGTAACCTCAGTGAGTAACAGACAGTCACAAACTGGCTTCCTCAGTGCTTTCCAAGAGTTCCAGGAGAAGCCCATGTCATGCTTTTCCTTTCTATTGCTTGCCGCTGTAGATCCTTTCATGTAACTATGTGATCAATCAAAGGTACATCAGGTGAAATCACAGATGCTATGCTACATAATAACAAAGGCATCATCTACAGTGGCGGTAATGGTGTCTCATCTCTAGCCACCTCACCTTTCTGAAGTCCATCAAGTATTCAACTAGGGGTTGTTCAGCCTTTGCAGTCACTGAGCAAAAAGAAATCTCTAATTATTTTTAAACTAAATGAGCTTGCACAGTAAAACATTTTTAACTAATTCCAGAATTTCTTCTGTCCAGACACAGGATGAAAAAATACTGTGCTAGATAGTGACATCTTCATGAAAAGATTTAAACTCAGAAAAATACCTACCATACAGAATTCACAGATTTTTTTCAAAAATAAGAGATTACTCATTTGAGACCACTTCCCACTTTGCTGCTCCAAAAAGAGAGCAAACAGTCCTCTGAGAACTTGCTAAGAGAGTGTCTCTGGCACATCATGCATCATAATCTCCTATCATTCCTCTCAAACATGTCCCCCCACCTCAGTCTTACGGTATACTTTGGTATAAAGCACTGGGATCCATCACATGAGAGGTCTGTTTTGGTCTAACAAGGTCTAACAGTATACCATGTGATATGACTACAGCGTTCAGTCTCGAAAAATGCTGCACAGATAAACATGAAATTTCCATACACTTTTTTAAACCTTAGTGTTACAGAAATGTACAAATGTACAGAAATAGTCTTCTGTGAAAAGTGTCAGCATTTCCAGGAAGGTCACACATATATTACTGTTTTGCGTGTTCACTGGTGGGGCTATTTTTCCTCCTAGTTTCACCTGAAAACACACTCTGTCTCACATAAATGTACCAATTGCCTTCAGACAGCTTGAACACCCAAGTCAGTGCCAAGGTTTGCACTGGACTCAGTTGTATCACGGAGTCAGAGTATTCTGAGTTGGAAGGGGCCCACAAGGATCATCGGTCTGACTCTCAAGTGACTGGCCTGTACAGGGATCAAACCTGTGACCTTGGCATTATCAGCACCATGCTCAACCATCTGGCAGCAACCCATCAGCTGTGTCCTAAATTATCCTTCTCTGCAGAGGATTGAATTTTTCCTTTGAGATGTTAGATAGCAAGGACAAATTAACTTTCCTAAGGGCAAGGTTGGGGAGATTTCTAAGGGAAAATGAAACTCAGTAAGTGAGGAATTATTAGAAAGTCTAAAAAACACCTATTTTCACAACCAAGAAAGTAATTTTTGAGGTCTCTAGCAAAGTATTTTGTGTCACAGAGCGTCTCTTGCTCTGTGACACAGACATTAATTTCAGCTTCATGGCAGGCCTTACAATCACACCTTTGGATGGCTATGAGGAGCCTTGCTAGTTTGTGCAGCCTCTGAAAGCCAACATGGTCTTTCCATTCTAGCAAGGAGCTTCTTCATCACTGAAGACAGCACGGGGAAATTTGCTTTCTCAAGCAACTGATCTCAACCACGTTAAGCAACCTTTGCTAGGAGTGCTCCAGCCTGGGAGACAGGCAGGTAGAATTAATGCTAAATTAAATCCCTTTAATTTAGCATTATTTATTTATGTAAGTCTTAATGCTTGCACAAATTATTGCAAATTGCAAACAGAATGTTTGTTGTGGGAGGTACAGAGCTGAATTTTCATCTTTTGCTTGTAAATTATTGGGTACCTGTGGAAATATCTGTTACAGGCTGTAGGACTAAATCACTCTTTAGGCACTTCAGTCATGGATCTTTTTAGTACATCTCAGTCACTGACAGGATTGCACTGAGGTGCAGAAATTCAATAGGAATTTGAATTTCCCTGTCCATACCTAATGTAAACAGTAAGCAGATGACAAAATAGTAGTAATCCTTGTCTAAATAAATCTAGGCTTAACTTCTATTTCATCCAGCTTGAGCTGAAGCCACCATTAAGCTACCAGGTTGCAGATCTTATTATTGTTACTTGGAATCTTGTAGTCACCTGTTTTTATTTTTATTGAACAGTACTTCTGTTTAACTCACATCTACATGACTGCTCCTACTTTCACATGAATGTTATATATATGTTCCTTCACGTTGCCTTTCTTTTGTGTAATTTGCAGACTCATGCAACAGCTTTGGAAGGCAACTGTCTGTGGCAAGGATTAAAGTTTGGTTTGGGTTTGGGATTTAATGCTGTCCCAAGATGAGTGCTGTGCTCTTGCCAGCTCACATGCTTTAGCAGAGTTTTGCTGGATCCCAAAAGTCCTGTCCAAAGTACCCCAAGGTTTAAAAACGAATATTTCAAAGATATAGGAGAAATGGGAAAAATAATAGTCAATTAAAAAAAAAAACCAACACTAGAAAAACCACTGTCTTAGGATACTTACTGAAAGGTATTAAAAATCTATTACTATTGGAAATTGTACTGTTTATATACACGTATAAGCCCTATTAAATAATCATCTTGCTCCACCCTAGATACCAGATTTACATCCTTTCCTTCCTTCTGTTTGTACTTTTTTGGTAAATACCATGCAATTTTATTTCCCTTCTCAGGCTCCCATGAACTTTTAGAGAGTTCATTTTGACTGATTCTTCTCATTGACCTTCTTTCCTCCCAAACAGTCAGAAGGCAGCTGTAGCATATGATGCTGGGTCACTATCTCAGGCTTTCCTAAGTGGCAAGAAAGCCTTTGCTGCTAAAACTCCAGATATCCTGACACTAGCCTGAATTTAAAAAAAAAAAAAAAATTTAAAAAAAATAAAGCAGAACTGGCAGAGGCATTTATACAGTCAACTTGAGCATGCAAACTATGACACAGGTGGAATCATTCAATAGAAAAGATAATTACCTTTTGCTTTAGAAAAACTTAATTGAAAGTTTTAAAAAGTAGTCTAGAAGTCTTCTTGTTCAATTGTTAACTTAGATGTTTTGCTTATGTTCCACTGCTTTCCGTGGAATAGAATAGAGTAGAATAGAATAGAGTAGAATAGAATAGAATAGAATAGAATAGAATAGAATAGAATAGAATAGAATAGAATAGAATAGAATAGAATAGAATAGTTCAGCTGTGAGGGACCTACAATGCTCATGTCACCCAACTACCTAAGCTTTTCAGGGCTGATGAAAAATTAAAGCGTATTGTTTAGGATGTCATCCAGATGCTCCTTAAACAATGACAGGATCAGTGCATCAACCACACCTTCTGGGAAGCCCATTCCAGGGTATCATTCTGGTAAAAAAATGCATCTCCTCTCTGAGCTCTAAAAGACCAAGGGAGAGGACACCTCCCAGGAATCTGTGCACAGCACTGGTGTATCTCAAGCCTAATGGGAATGTCTGAATTATATCAAATGCAAGCATTACCAAAGAATATTGATTTAAACAACAAACAAAAAGCAAGCAAGCAAACAAACAAACAAGTGGTATCTTTAGGCATATAAGTACTTTGCTATTTTGGGTTTTCAGTGGGAGAAATATGCTTTGCAATAATATTTCCTTAGACAATCCATCAGCATCTTGGTTTTATGACAGGGGCGATCCTGAGTCTAAGCACATACATAGCAAAGGAGCACATTTATGCCATTTCAGGACATTAGAAACATAACCCAGATTTTGGTATGTTATTACAAAAACATTAAGAAAACACTTAAAAACTTAAAATAAGGTTGTGTAAAACAAGGACTACTACAGAAGGATGGTATTTGATTAAAAGCCATGAACTTCAGATTCTCTGGGGTTTTTTCTCCTTGTAAATTAATGCAATTGGAACATATTACAGGCAGACATTAAGTCATAATTTGAGGTCTCTGAGACACTCAGTGTTCCTGGAGCAAAGGAATGAACCTTGAAAGAAGGAAAAATGAAGACAGGTGAAAGGGCAGGGAAGCTGCAGGTGACAGCAGGGCAGGCTCCTGACAGGACTTGGTCATGGGACATGGCCAAGGTCATGCTTAGACACTGGCCCACAGTGGGTGCCAGGGCCAGGCAGGGCTCACTGGTGACACAGCTCAAGCAAAGACCAAAAACAAGAGCCCTGCTTAAAAGCAGCTTCCAGGGGAAAGTGGAGATGATGTCTCTTGCTGAGGCTTCAACACCTCAGGGTCTAGTTTACCAAGCTTTTGGGGTTTGGTTTTTTGGTTTTGGTTTTGTTTTTCTTTCGAAAATAGAAACAAAGTAATTGTTCATATTCTTTCACCTTGTCCAGCAGACCTGAGATGTCAGCAAGGCTTCTCTGTGTGAAGAACAAACCAAGAGCAACCCCTGGTGCATGCCCTCTCTCCCCACACTGTTCTGGCACGGGGTGGGGCAGTCTGAGGATGCACGCAACTCTTGAGCTCCTGGCTGCTGTGAGACAATGAGGGGGGCACTGGTTTCCCAGAGCTCAGGGAGAACCCCACCTACAATCAAATACTCATTATTTGGTTCTAGCACCGGGTAGCAAAAAGGAAAAGGCAATTCCAAGTTTGCCTTCTCTGTTTACACCTTCTATGCTTTGTCGCTAACAAAATGTTTTGCTGGTACAGAACCTTCCATAATGTCTACATTTGAACCCTCTCACACACAGTGCCACCCTGGCCTTCTTAGGATGTTTATAATTAGAAGCCTAAAGTGAGGTGAGACAACAGAGTTTAACAAACTAATCTGTACCACTGAATCAAGGTGCAAGAATTTGGTACCACTGAATTTCTGAAGAGCTCTATCCTGCACAATCAAGTGCAGGCCAGTCAGTGTGCATCATTTGTACAGATGAAGTAGTAAAGTGAGACATGATCATGCATTCTCTGAACAACCCCCCACTACCAACAACCCACTATTTTGAGGTACACAAGTAGCAAGTCCTTAAAAGCCAAGCAAGAAGGGCTGTTTTAAAACATGTTCTCCTCTGGAAGGCAGCTGTGTGTACCAAGAGGTTGATTATTTCAATCCAAAGTTTTGCATCTCTGTGGGCAGATGGACTGCATGGATGAAAATTGCTGTTCAACAGGTAGGAAGAGAGCTGAGTTTTCTTTAACCATCAGTTTTTAGAGCCCTCTTCCTTTTTTTAAATGAATATAGTTCTGTTTCCAGGGAAATGAATATTTAGCAGAAGCAAAAGCCAAAAGTATCAACACCATAATCAGCAGGGAAGTGCCAAAGTCCCCAAGGTGAGTGTATGGACAGAAATCACATTTAGAGACTCTTAATTGCAAATTTTTTCAGCTTGCATTAGTCCTGGGCTGTTCCTGATTACTCTCTCTCTTCACTCTGCTGCTTGTTCTTGAGCCCAGAAGGAAAAGGTTTTCCCATTATGGTCATCTTTTTCACTGGCCAGGCAGCAACAGCTGTCATAATGCAAAAGCCAACCTGTGAAATATATTTAATTCTTAATTCAATCAGTAACTTCAGATGATCATGACTTCTTATTGATGCCGTATTCTTGCGTTTAACATAAAAAAGCTTCCCATGTTCTTGTAGCATACAGAACAAAAACCTTGACTTTATTTCCAAGAAACTCAAAGCCACTTCACTGTATCAATTCAAAGCCACCTTACTGTGTCAATACAAGAACTAAAAAAACATTTCTTTCCTTACTTGCAGGTCAAAACAAGCTGAAATATTCCTTCTGTTACAGAATTCCAGCTGGTGGTTGAACAAGGAATAGTGCAGCAAAGCTGACCGTTGTAACCTACAGAGTTCTTAAATCTTGTAATGATACAGAAATCTGAAATCTCAGACAAGAAAGGGAAAGACAACCTTTTTCTGCTTCTTCTGTTTTTTTCAGCTCATAGTCTCTAATGACAGTAAAAAGATAAAACCCCTGCAGACATCCCTGCCCAGAACCAGCAGCCTGCACGTAGATGTGGGTCACCACCAGCCCTGCAGTCTCACCCCATGTGACTTGGTACAGTCTGCTGAATCCTGTGATGGGATCCCGCTGTGTTCAGCAGGATCTTCATTCTGCCTGTGTCTTAATTAGCTGGCATACTACAGTTAGCTAACATTCAGATCTTGGAAGAGCCTGTTCAGGCTGAAAGAAGTTTCTTCCTGTCCAATTGACCTGGAGTCTGGAAAAGAGTAGATCAGCTGTTTTCTTTTCTGGCTACAGCAAGTCATTCAAATGAGTGCTTTGTTTGTGTCAGTGTTTTTGTCCCTTAGTGCCAACTAAAGACTTTCCAGGAGGTCTGTAAGTTTTCTCCTGTGTAAAGTTGGCTTTCCTGAATATTTATGCTTAGAGCTGTATACATAAACTAATTAAGAAAATAAATTAGGTCCATAAAAACCTGTTCTGTTAGGAGCCACAATAGTCCTGAATTTTCACTATGAATTTCTGCCCAAGTTTGGTCAGAGGGTTTGGTTTTCTATTTTTGTATGAGTTCAGATGAATTGTTTAATCAGGCATTATATGCAGGTGTCTTTTTCTCTCTCTGTCTCTTCTCTCCTTTTTTTCCGCTTGGGCTTCATTGTAGCCTACTATTTCTCCTGCCCTGTCCTTTTCTCACAGTTTCCCATGAAATAAATGGCTTTGGGAATTAACTCATTTAGTTTGGCATCTTTAGTCAGCATGGCAGCCTGGGGCCAAGCAGTCTTAGTGCTGAGTCTTTGGAGCATACTCTGAACATCACCAGCAGACTGTGACTCATTGAAAGTCACCATTGTGTACCGGCCCATTGTTGGTCCTGCAAGGGGGAATTATACATCAGATAGCCTTGCTTTTGCCATATCCCCACATTTAGGCATTTTCATTCGCAGCACAGGCCCTAAAATTTTCTTTTTTTTCTTTATAGTGGAACAGGCAGTGTCTGAAAGAGTGGTGTTTTAGCAGTTAAGGAATTAAATGGCAGGAATATCCAGTCCATACCTCCTTCCTGGCACTTCAGCCAGCTTTTCTGTACCTATTCAATTCAGTTTAATAAAGAATTGCATTCCCACTTGGATTGAATATGATGGTTCAGTAACCTACAGCATCATGTTCAGCTCCTGGTTTTTCGTGCCACATATGGCTTTCTCTAAGGAAGCTGAAGCTCTTTTCTGATGATGAAGACATGCAAGCTAGAGGGAGAAATTAAAGGAATTTCATCCTTATGCAGTCTTTTTGGTCAGTGGAAAAGAGTGAAACTAAGATTTAGCCCCTGCATCAGTGTCCAGCTGATGGGATGTCATGCTTTGAATGCAGAGGTGCCTCTTTCCTGGAATCCAGTCCATATGCTTAATGGATGCCTTAATGGTACTAACTGCTATGTATCTGTAGTCCATTTTTGTATGAGATCTATTGTTCTTTCAGTCTGCAGTCAACCAGATTTATTAAAAATTCTGAGTTTCTTGGGGAATGTGATCTCAGGAGAACCTACAATGTCTCTATGTCTCTTTGCAACACAGGTGACAAGGTGTGGGAGAACACAGTATGGGTAAATGAAGGTGGTATAGAAGGTAATCTTATCCCCCAATGAGTTGCAGCTGGACCAATTACTAAAGATTAGAAGCAGGCCTGATCTTAACAGGCCACACCTGTAAACAATAAGAACAAGTGGTATAAAAGGATTGGTGGCCTCTGGAAGAGGAGGGGTCTGATGACTTCTGCAAGGAGCAGGGATGGGCAATGCATAGAGGAGCTGCATTGCCAGAAACTTCGAGGAGGTATGAAGCTCTGGTGATATGAAATCCTTGCACTATAATGACATTAGAAGTTGTGCTAAGATGACAACAGAGAGGTTCAGAAATGTAGCTGTTGTGAGCATTACAAGACTGACATGAAAAGACAGAGATTCCTAGACTTTCCTTAGAGATCTCTAAGGCAAATGGATGACTGAGTGTCATTCTGCAAGCCAGTGAAGACCTTGGATGGTGATAAATGCAATAGAGGGAGCCAGCAGGGAGCAGTGGTTTGTGTAGAAGTACACAAGATGGTCCAAGACTCTTTTCAAGAGCAGCATAACTATCACTACAACAACAAATCAGAGCCTGACATGGGCCTGTGTCTGTGAAGTAACAGACTATTCTCTACAAGAGGAAGTGTTTTACCTACTGTGCTTTTGCAGCAATAAGCACCATTTTCAAGACATTTTCAATGCAAGAATAAACAACACTGATCTCTACATGGATCAACAAGACATGGAGCAGAGGTGCTTGGCCGGACCTGACACTTACAACCCAGGAGGAACTGATCAGGAATCTGAAGATCAGAGACAAGCCTGGTTGTGGGAATCATGAGATGGTGGAGATTAGAATCCTTAGAAGAGGGAATAAGGTGAGCAGCCAGGACCACAAGACCACCTTGGACTTCTTGAGAGCAAAATTTGTCCAGAGATCTGCCTGGAAGAACTCCTTGGGACATGGCCCTGCAGAAAGGAGGAATCCAGGAAAGCTAGTGGATATTTAAGGTTAATCTCCTCCAAGCTCAAAAATGGTCGATGCCAACAAACAGAAACCAAGCAAAGAGGGCAGAGGATGAGCAAGGAGCTCCCCAGTAGGCACAGAGATAAAAAGGAAGTGTACTGGAGGTGGAAGCAGGGACAGGTGTCAGAAGGCCTGCACAGGTGCTGTCTGGTTGTAGAAATTGTCAGGAAGGCCAAAGCTTATTTGGAAAGGAATGTAGCAACCCATGTGAACACCAACATGGGAGGTTTCCACAAGGACAACAGCAGCAAAAGGAAGACCAGAGGAAAATGTGCTCAAGTGGGCAGGCAGCCCTGTGACACAGGAGTACCCAATGTCTTCTCCACCTTTCTGACTACTGAGCTTGCTCGCAGTAGTCTCAGGGACCAGTGAGAAAATCCACAGCAAAGTCCATTTGGTCCCAGTGGAGGATGGTCAGGTCAGGGAATACATCCCGGTAAACTCTACCTACAGAATCCATGGCCCTGATGCAACGGATCCACAAGTGCTGGGGTGCTGGCCCGTGTCACTACAGGCTGCTCACAACCAAAATGTGGGGAGGAGAGAGCTGTGAGGACTGGGAGGAAGCAAGGGTCTCTCCTGTCTTCAAGAAAGGGAAGGGGAATCTGAGGAACTAGAGCCTGAGAAGTCTCACCTCAGTCCCTGGGAAGGTGGTGAAGCAGCTAATCCTGGAAACGATTTCAGGGACGTCTGCAAGTAGTTGGTATGGACTTAGGAAGTGGAAAACCTGCCCAACCAAACTAATGGCCTTCCACAGCAAGGTGACTGGCTTGGTGTATGCACCATAGGAAAGAGAGACTAGGGAATAGCTACTCAGAACAATGGCCACAGAAAAACTAGGCTCCTGCTGTATGTAATAGATTCAAGAAATGTTTACTTAGCATTAATTTGGATGCCTGCTGGATAATTTCTATATTAACACTGACAGCTGCTTGCTACAGCAGATGAAAGTACAGTGCTGCTGCCCTCTTTGTGCTTCTTTCTTATTCTGGCACTGAGTCTCTCCATTAGCATTTCTGGAGGAGTAAATACCTTGATTGGGAAAAGATGACTTTCTTTTAAATATTTGACATGGGTGTGTTATCAAGACATCAAGAGAAAAATGCAAAGATAAAGGAGATGCTGTTTGTCACTGTCTGCATCTTCAGACACCCACCACTACAAAAAATGTACTTTATTTTTAGGAAGAACCATAATAGAGCTGACTGCCACCAAGTGACATCTCTTTTATGAGTGGACTATGTTCAGTAACTAACGTGAATTTTGCTGTTAGAGTTGAGGAAATGTTCCTCACCTTTGATCACCTCCTTTTCTGCTTGGGTCACTCTCACTGCCAAAAAAAAGAAGGCAAAAACGTTATTAAAAACTGCTAAACTAGCCACAGATAGCCAGAGTGGGATCTGTCCTGCCTCTGTCTCTTAACAGAAGCAAGTATTAGATATATTAGAAGAACATGCAAGAAAGATTGTCACTAACAACTCAGCACAAAAGAGAAGCCTTCTATTATTTTTAGCATTCTCGTGGAAATGGCACAATGACTTTTTTTGATAGTAATTAGTCTTTGACAGCTTTTTGTAGCAGAATGCCATGCTGCCACTATCTGTTATCCAGTCCTTCCATAATCCTCCAAGCCTACTGACAATAGATTCCATATGGGATTATCTGCATGAAACTATTTCCTAATATTAATATGAAATACTTTTCCATTATGTTTGTTCTGTTCTACTATTATAAAGGCCAGATAAAGAAGGCATTTTCCCCAGACTTATCACTCACATTTTACCTTTGTGTGGATCCCTCTTTTTCATCATGGATGAAATCCTGCCTAGAGAGAACTACTACAGTGACTTCTTTGAGCCAAAACCATCTATCCTTTTCCCTTGATTCTAGAGCTATTGACTTTCTCCTTTGAAAGAAACTTTGCTTAACATCCCAGTGCTCTGTCATTACTTTTGTTCTTCTGTTACTGTTACATCTGTCTTGAGCTACAGTGAGCAAAATCAAATGTTTTTTTATAGACCGTACCATCACCATGGTTATCTGTATTATTTGCTTGGAATAGAAAAAGATGAGTGTGCCTGAGTGGGAGGTAAAAAAAAGACTATCAGGTGAGATACATTAGGAAGTGTCTAAAGGGACTAGTATTGCCAAGGTAAATTTTTGATTTTTAGTGGATTTCTGTGTATTAAATTTATATGCACCCAATTATGTGGAGGAACATTTTCTGTGATTTCTTTCAAAAGTTTGATCTGCGTAAAAGCTGAGCAAGATTGGTGTTTCTGACAAGTTTCAGTGGGTACAGAACTTCAGTACTGATGCCCAAGTAATACTGGCATTTCTGGCTTAGTGATGGGCAACACCAAAGGTGTGGATATTTTTCCAGAGCTGCAGGTGCTTCTCACTTCGGGAAGTTGTACCCCAGCTGCTCCAGGATTCATCATGGAAAACAGGAATCAGCAAACCAGCAGCCTTTACCTGGAGCTGATGTGTTCAGCGATGTTTTCAAGAGCTGCTTGGAATTTTTTGCATGATGTTGCCGTTGTGTAGAAACAAGTTCCTTGTAGGTATACCAGACTCCCAGGTGACTGGCACTTACCTTTCTCCCACCTGTGCTGCAGTGATGAAGGACACCTGCCACAGGGAGAAGACAGTAACTTGAAATGTTTCGTCTTTGTAGGTGGTTTCAGTCCAATTAACAAAGTAGGCTAATTCTGGTGAATGTGTTTATCTTTGTGACACATCCAGGCAATCTAAGTAGGACAAGGAAACTGATGTACTTCTCTGTTGCTGATCCTGAAGTGATACTTTAGGCATTACTTGCTTACCTACCGCTGTCTATGCATACAATAACCATATCCTTACCCACAGTCCACCACTATTTGTGCTGTGACTAGCTTTAAGTCTTCAAAACAGACACAAAATTCATAGGAAGACCTAGGAAAAATCTTCTGTAATTTTTCCATGCAGCTCCTACTCCCCTCTTAAACAGACAGAGAACCAGAGCCACAAGCGAAGTGAAGTTCAGTAAACATAGGAGAGCATGACCATGTTACACAGTCTGGAGGACAGACATTTTCTATGAGGCAGGGTTTTACTATGATACACTGTGTATCCTCAAGCTAGAAGTTAAAAAGAAGATGCAGTAGGAAGTATCTCCGTGTGTGCTACTTGAGAAGCCCCTGTCCTGCCTGATGTGCTCTCTTTGCTCTCATAAAGACAATCTGACAAGGAGGGGTAAGGAACAGAGTGTTCTAGGATTAGAAGGTTATGTGTTGTAGCAGGGACAGTGGTAGGAAGGTTGTACAGTTGTCATTTTAAGTGTATGAAAGATACAGACCAGTAAAATCACAAACAGGCAGTGCAGATTATGCAGTATTTTGGTAAAAACTGGATTAACTTCTGGCTGTAATATTGTCATACAGATAGTGGGGTAAAAGTCTGAATAAAACAAAATGAAAGTGATTGCCCAATGTGTATTTTTATTTACAGCTTTGTCTCCTAGACTACTCCCTTTCTTGGGAATTTATCTCATTCACTGCAATTTAGTTGTGGTCATCTTAGACACAGATTCCTCTTGGAATCTTTTGTTTTGTTGATCAGATACAAAACTGATAATAGGTTTAGGTTTGGTGGTTGGTTTTTGTTTGTTTATTTGGTTGTTGTTATTGTCTTTAATTTAAGGGAAATGTCACTCCAAAGGGATTTCATCCTGTGCAGTGTAATACAGCTGTGTCTTTGTTACCTGCTTCTATTAAATCCTAAGTTCAAAATGCTCTGCTGTGTCACTTGCAGTGAGTTCTTGCTTGATGCACTCCCTACAGTTCTGCCCAGCTACTCTGTTTGGAGTCTTGCCATTTTGAAGGCAATGAAAGCATTGCCTTCAGAAAAAAGAAAATCAATTATTGAGCAGGAGATAGCAAGAAATAAAGAACCCACCGTTTTTAACAGTTGATTTTGGAGTTTAACCTTGGCACTAATTGCAGCAGTGTTATAAGCAAAAAGGAATCCTGTGTCAGTGAGCTTATAAATTCCATTTTGAATGAAACTCCAAGCAGCACCACTCCAGGGTGAAGGTGTATGATCTGAAATCACTAGATTGGATGCACTCTTGGAGTACAGTTCTGATGAACCCCCTGGGCAATGCTGGTAATGTAATACTCTCACAGATACACAGTGCCTCATCTCTTGTCAGAGCAAGTTATACCCCAGACTTTAATTCACACTAACCCAGCTGAAGTTTGACACAGCTGTGCAACAGTCCTTAGCTGTTTCCCAGTCAATCAGACTGACATTTACTTTGTTTCTGCAGCACAACATCCTTGATTAAAACCCCAGTTTGTGGGGTAAACATCTAGTGGTTTTGCCTTTAAAAAAATTGATCTGCTGATGCATCTCCACCAGTTGAAATCTTTCCCTTCTGATGAGTGGAGGTGTGAAAGGGAAAGAAAGCGTAACAGGACTAACATGCCTCAGAAAAATTGATTAACATGTACTAAGAAAATTGTGAAGAAATAAAGTTAACAAAACACAGCATTATCATAAGCCTCAAGTTTTGTGCATTGTAAATAATTATACCTTTCATTTTGAGCTAATCTAACAACAGATAATTACTATTCTGTGCTAACAGCCAGTTGTATTTACATTCTCCCCAGCTATGTCCACAGACATTCATAACAACATGCTGAGTACAGAAAAGATGTGCAAATGTTCTGACTTAATTTTATCTGTTTAGTATGGGAATCACCTTTTCAGATTCAGACAGGCAGACCAGTCCTGCTCTCATCAAGCTTAATGATAATTTGCACACTGATTTCAAAGGAAGCAGCACTGGGCTCCCGTCCAACACAAAATTTAAGACAAAAGTTGTGATGAAGGAAGGTTCTCATTCCGACCGGCCAGTCTGTGCGGTGTGTGTATGAATAGAAGGCAGGTTGCATAATATGCTTGTCACTCAGGAGGTACATACCCATTTTCTGGCTTGATTTCACACCCATCCTTTACAGCATTGTTTGATAATACATGAAAAATTCCTGGACCACATCCTCAGCTTATGTAATAGGTGTGAAACCTGTGACTTCCTAAGAACTGGTCTAGCATGGTGCTCTCTAGGTGAGGACACAGACTCTGATGCGTGCTGCACTACAGGCAAATAAGCACTGTTGTCCTTACAAGTAACTAGCTGTACGACTTTTTAAATGCAGGGATAATTTTGTTGAAAGCAAAACCCCTTATCATAGAGTCACAGAATGGCTGAGGCTGGAAGGGACCTCTGGAGGTCTTCTGGTCCAGCCCCTACTCAGGCAGGGCCACCTGAAACTGGCTGTGGCCCCAGATGCTTTGCTGCCTTTGGGTGTTTATACACACTGACAAGATGAAACCTTTAGGTGTGTGTGCTTCTCTGAACAGCTTCCTGTGGGGATCATCTGTGATCTTTTTCTTGTTTTATATTTCCCAGCAAGAACGTTCTAATATGTACTGATATGGACCAAATTAGATTAGAAAAAAAATTTGACATGCTGTGGATTTGAAAACTTTGAACATTTCACATGCAGATGTTTTGGTACTGCAGTGTAAGTAAAAAGATTTACAGGATGTCTTTCATGGACAAATTCTGAAGCACTACTATCTTTTATGAAGAATTAGCTCTCAATTTTGATTCTCTTACTGTAAGCTCAAAATAATCAAACTTATCAATTACTTTTCTCATAGCAATTCTGTTTAAGAAGCAAAGCACTCGTATAGGAACCAAGACTTGATTTATGGGCTAATTGCTAATAGGACAAAGAGACAGACATTATTTGAGAGTCCTGTCCTACCTTCAAACACATGAATGAAATTTTTCTTTCAAGTCAAGATACTGCTTCTTGGATGCCTGTCTATGAGTGGGCTCAGATACTGCCCTTTCCAAGGGACTCCACTGAAGAAAAGACACTGCAAATGACATGGGGACTCTAGAGCAGTTTTCCAAAATACTTAAGGTAGGTCGCTGTAGCTCCATCCCGCTCCTAGGATCGCATTGCGAACTCGCCTTGTACTTGGGTTCTCACAGCAGTGTGAATCAAGGCCAAGTGGTGTAAAGTGTTCCCATGATGTCTTTCCTGGGACTTCTGTCAGTCCCATTAGGCTCAATTGCCTGGAAATGTTTAAGTGATGCAATCCTGGCAACACCCCCGCCTTGGCAAGCCACATCTCCAGTTGCTGTGAGAGCTCTCAGAGGTCCCTTTTTCAGGAACAGGTGTGCAGTTAATTAGTTAGATTGAGATACAAGAGCAGACCTCATGAAAGAGGAAAGACCACAGGAGAATCCCCAGGGTGGGTACAGCTTGCAAACCAAGTACAGGTGATTCAGCCCTTTTGGGCAACCAGCGCTGTGCTTTAACCCCTGGCAAGGGTGGATGTTCCCAAAGCTTTAATGTGCAGTTAGCTAATGTAAAGCAAAACTAAACTGGACAGATAAAACCTTCCCTCTCAAGCCAAGCAGCTGTTGCATTAATCCTGCACTTGTTCCATCCTCCTGTCACACTCTCTCTCCCAGCTTTCCAAATCCATCTGTCCACCACTCACCCCAGTGTCCCGAAGGACTTAGCGGTTCTCAGGACCAAAGAGAGCACCAAAGGACACAGCATTTGGATGGCTCCCAGGCCTGTAGCATCGATGGTATTTCAGCAGAAAAGTTTACTGTTATGGGTAGGTGGTGTTCAAAGCATAGGCACAGGGATTCAAAAGGAGAAAACAAAACCCTGAATTGCTAAAGCATGCAGGCAGTGTATCTTCAACACCAGACAGCAAGGTTTGTAAGGAGCCTTTGAGACCCGTGGGTTCATCCATGGAAACAGCTAATTATCTTAAGAAGAAAGGAAGGGAAGCTTTTCCTGAAACAATAGTGGGACAGGGGATGCATGAGCAGATAGCAAGTGCCACCTCTAGATGAGAGTGAAAGGTGGATCCTGGATTCACTGCTTCTAATTTTCAGCACTTAGCAGTATTTCTTGATTGTTGCCCAGTTTGCCTGTCCAGCCTGTTTGTTGTGTGGTTCCTGGCAGGATGCTGTCTGAAGCTCTCCTGCAGTTATTGTCTGTAAACGTGGTATATTTCTGTCAACTGCTGTCATGCTTTGTTCCCTGAGGTGGTGGAATTATGATGTGAATTATGATATAAAAGTCTAATTTTTGCCCCAACTCTGTCATAAGGTACTATTTTTGCTGGCTAACCAGTGTCAATATATGATGTAATGCCCTTGGCCTGGTAACACTTTTGCTACCAGAGTTGAAAACTGTTGGGTGGTCTTATTATATTACAAATCCTACGGAGACTACAGTAACCATAATCTAAATTAAAATACAATACTTTCCTTCCTGAATTACTAGATACAGAGGGATTGAGTGAAGGACATTGGTGAGTACCTTAGGTAATCAGCTAATATTGTTTCAATAACTCTTGTTTTGCAAACACATATTCTATGCATTTTCATCAATCTATTTCTGTGGCATAAGCTCCTGTATTTGTCTCCAAGCTCTTTAATGATATTACTGTGATAGGCAAGAAAGAAATTACAATCATCTGTAGAGAATGTTGAAAATGTTGAAGACCACAAATGGAAGGCCAAATTTAAAAATTTTAGATAAATCAACGCAATTCTGTACCACTAAGATTTCTTCAGAATAACTTGCATCAAAGGCTAGACTCGATCCTATGTGTAGGGAATCAATCCTATGTGTAGGTACAAAAGATTGTAAATACCTATGTGGAAAAAAGGTTCTTTTTTTCTTGTCAAACTTCATCTAAATTCCAGCTGTACTGTGTTCTTGTGCTATTGCTACCTAGCAGGTCTTTTTGCATTTCAGTTTAAATCAAATGAAAAATAAATTACTTGGCCTCTAACACACATCAAAGAAGGAAGCAGAGTTGCTTCAGTGGATATTCTATTCAAAAAGAAGAATGGATCCAGTTTCTAGAACTTATTCTGGGTGTGGGGCTAACACCTAGGGAAGCTTTCTCCTTGCTGCCACAAGAACCTGCAAACATCCTAATCAAAACAAAACCAAATCACATAAATTTCCCCTGCTCTCGTTAGCAGGGTCGCTTTGTTATGTCGTGAAAACAAAAAGAGAGCAATGCAACAAAAACGTGTGACTGGTTTATTTTTCTGGTGTGAGGACACTGACAGGTCTGTCTGAGACCTGGTGATGTGGCTGTAACACAAATTGCCACTGTTAGGTTTTGAAATCTCTACGGGAAGCACTCTATCATCACCCTCCCCTAGCAGCACGTTTCTCACTGATGCTGAAGAAGTGAGCCAAGGCTGAGCTACTGCAGTGATTGAGCTGTGACTGCAGAGCCCCAGGCAGCAAGGCAGGGAACGTGTCCCCGTGCCCTCTGTCTTCCTGCTGGAGTAGCTCTGCTGCCACCACCGCCCCTTCCCTTCCCTTCCCTTCCCTTCCCTTCCCTTCCCTTCCCTTCCCTTCCCTTCCCTTCCCGGAACTTCCCGGAACTTCCCGGAACTTCCCTTCCCGGAACTTCCCTTCCCTTCCCTTCCCTTCCCTTCCCTTCCCTTCCCTTCCCTTCCCTTCCCTTCCCTTCCCTTCCCTTCCCTTCCCTTCCCTTCCCTTCCCTTCCCTTCCCTTCCCTTCCCTTCCCTTCCCTTCCCTTCCCTTCCCTTCCCTTCCCTTCCCTTCCCTTCCCTTCCCTTCCCTTCCCTTCCCTTCCCTTCCCTTCCCTTCCCTTCCCTTCCCTTCCCTTCCCTTCCCTTCCCTTCCCTTCCCTTCCCTTCCCTTCCCTTCCCTTCCCTTCCCTTCCCTTCCCTTCCCTTCCCTTCCCTTCCCTTCCCTTCCCTTCCCTTCCCTTCCCTTCCCTTCCCTTCCCTTCCCTTCCCTTTGTGGCACCCCAGGCTGACACACCTACTGCCTCACATACCAGGCAGAATAATGCTAATTATTTTTTTCAAGGAATCCTCCTGGGGCATAAAATGATGCTTTGACATTGTGAAGATGAGGAAGCTATTTAGCATTCAGGCTGTGATCCCACAGTCCTTCCCTACCCACAGGAATCCTTGGGTTTGAGCACACACTGTGTTGCATGGACTCAGTGTCCTGTCTCATGGACAATTCAGCTTATGTTTAAACAGGATGAGGATGGAGTATGTTTGATCTCCCCTGTTTACTCTCACTAGCCTCTGAAGTTGAAGACCTGCTTATGCCAGCAATCTGCAGGGAGCAAGAGGAGGCTGAGGTATAGGCAGCTCGTGCAGCCCACTCAGTTTTTTGACAATAGGGTAGTTTTTATAACCCCTCAGATGCAGAATTTTTGTACCCATCTCATGAACTCTGGTGCTGTGACAGCCATGGTTTCCTGAGGAAAGCTAAAGCACAGCCAAGTCTGATCTAGCTGTCTCTGCATCTAGACACGACTGACCTAATTATTCCAGGCGTTTGTGCATCTTGAAGCTCTGCTGGTCACAAGTGGTTAGTAACAGTGTGCAAAAGAAACAGGCTCCCTACCCCCTTCCTGCTTGTGCAGGCAGCTCTTACCAGGGCACCTCTGCTGTCTCAGTCTCTTCCCCAGCGTGCACCCTGGTCTGTGGTTTTGATACCCACTGTCATTCTGTATTTTGGTGCTTTCTTATTGCATGTCTCTACTTTTAGACTGCTTAGAAACACAGCATATCTTCTCCTCCATTTTAGTTTCACAGCCTTCTCCAGTCTGCAGCTGTGGTTGTTAAAAGAACTGTGCTGTGAAAGCTATTCCCCTGAGCTCTGGGGTTTGAGAAAATGGTTTCTTCATTGAATAATGTATTTTTTGCACATGGCAATACTGTTTGCATGAGGAACTCGGATGGAGGATGGTGGGCAGCAGGCAGATCACCAATGAAGCACATTTAGTTACCAGGGTCTGCATTTACGTAGGGAGTATAAGATCAAAGTTCACTGTCTTCTTCTGATCCAGGAGATTGCTACAGAAATCCTGTGGCAAAATCACTAAGATATTGGTGGAGCTGGGACATGGACCCTCATCCTCTCTCTGTGACTAGTGTCCCAACCATTGATGTGCTGCTGCTCGGTGTGTAATTAAAGCCGCCGCACAAAGCGGGTGGGGTCGTTGTGGAGCCCTGCCTCAAAACCAGAGAAGTAGACAAAGGGGCATGGGGCATGAGTCTTTGTCCTCCATGGTTAGAAAGAAGCAAGACCTTCCCTCCCTGCTGCTCTGCTCACCCTTGAGCTTTGTGCCGTTTCCTCTACTTTTGTTAGACAGGCTGCAAAATCAAACATCTTTGATTGTTTGGAATTTAGCTGGCAGAAAGGGGAAATATGTTCAGGTTTCCACTTAAGCGGTAAGTATAAATGATCAAGTGAAGAGTGGAATGGTGGCACTCACTGCCACGGTAACGATGAGCAATTGCAGTGCCTGTCCAGCAGTCTGACTACTCAGTTCCCTCTTCCCTGAGCCTCACTGCTGGGCCATTCCCCAGACTGCAGTGCCCAGCTGCCCCCATTCCTCGTCCTTGCTGTTCTGGCCTGGGGAAGTGTGCTGGCGTCAGCTGTCCTTCCACAACGTGCCCCTCCTCTCACCCTGTCTGGCTGTCATCTCTAGGTTTGCTGTGCTATTGCTCTCAAACCACTTTCAGGTCTCATTTTTCTTCCTAGAAATGTTTATTGCTGGACTTCCTTGCAGGTGAGCAAAATGAGGGAGACAGGACAAGTCAGTCACCCTGTTCATTCACTTGCACCTCCATGAGAAACAAGTGTGAGGCAACAAAGCTAGGAACCACATTTTTGCTTTTTGATTTTTTTTACAATTGCTTTGTGATCAGCAATTGCTTTGAGATTTTATTTTTTGTTTTGTGTCATTTCCTAACACCAACGTTTGCCTCACCTTTTATATGACTGACAGGACAGACATTCTTCTGGGAAGAAAATAAGAGCATCCACAGAAACATTTAGCTATGTGTTTCATGGATTTCACTCCTCTTTTTTTCTCCAATTTTTTTTACTGTTTTTACTATCACTTCTTACTCTCCCAACACACAGCACTTGTGACCACCCTCCCACACATCTCAGGTGCCAGCTTATCACCATGCCATGCCTGCAATCTTCTGAATTCTGAAGGTGGAAATGCCCAGAACTGAGCAATTACAGGAGAATTTCAGGGGGTTGTTTATTTATGCAAATACTATGTTTCTGGCACACATGCTGCGGGGAAAGTACTGAATTCCTCACCCAGGCTATGGTTCGAAACAAAACAAAAAACCACAGAAGTTTAAAATAACAGAATACAGCCATCTGTAATTTTTTTTTTTTTAATCTGCTGAAAAATGTGTTTGTCTAGGTCCTGACGTAAGTTTTGTCCCTGAACCCATCAGTATTATAGAAAACAAGAAGATACCTTTTTCTTCCCAATCAGTGTATTGTCCTTTTCTTTGTTTAGGCATTTTGAACTGAAACTGAACTAAAATACTCTGAATATTGTCCTAGGAGATCATAATTAAATGCCATGGAGTCACTATATATATGAAAAGTTTCTTGATTCATTGTACCCTTCTTTTATCCTCTCTCTTCATTTCTTGTGTCCAAGAGGCAGATAACTGCAAATGGAGATTTGCAAAGCAGTGAAGAGGATTGATTTTAATGGCAGATGCATGGCTAATCCCGTGCAATGCTTTCAGATTTCAACCCCCACTTCATAGGCAGTGGCTGGAAAAGGCTGCAGAGTTAATCTGTGAGCTAATGCACACGTCTGCTAAGCATTCCTTTTCAGCACAGTCATGTGGGCACCGTGCATTGTGCCCCAGGAGGGCTGGGCATACAAGAGGGGCTGCTACGGGTCTGTCTGCAGCATCACTGCAGCCCTCTTCAAGGTGGTTTGGCTTGGCCTGGGGAAAGCCCCCATCCCTGGGCACCCAGGCTTTAGGGCTGGGATGGTGTGAGCCCCAAGACTATGAGTGTCCATGAGTGCAGCAATGCTTCCTGAACTAAACCATGGGTGCTCCCAAAGAAGGGTTTGTGGTGGCCCCAGCGGCATCCCAAGCACCCACATCAACCTGAGTCCTCGCAGAGCTCCTCTTTTGCCCACTACAGAGCTCTGCACTTGTGCTCCCCAGCACAGGCAGCATCCAGCCTCCTCATGCAGCAGTCCATACACCCATTCAGCCCCTCTGCTGCCACAGCTTTGGCAGCAGTGCCTCTAACTGGCACATGTAGGTCTCACTGTAACCTGCCCCTCTTGCACTCCCCGTGTTGGTCAGAGCCCCTCTTAAAATGAGTTTTTGCTGCATTTTCCTTGGAGGATGTTAGCTGGCTGATGGGGAGTCCTCACATTGCTGTGTGTCCTGGCATGATGATGAAATGCTGCAAGGTAAAGTCACTGTTAATGGCAGAGCAGCAGGAGGGCAGTCTTGTGATGAAATAGGAGTTAAGTTGCCTGTTTTCAACTATGGCATTTAATTGTCACTAATAATGCCATTATTATGTCTATCCTACGGAGGGTTTTTTTTCTGATGTAAGAAAGCAACAAACAGTATTAGCCTTTTGGTATTCCACAGTATCCACATAAGCTGTGGGGATATTACAGTGTGCAAAAATCTTGCCTTTGTACTCTGGCTGGTGTGCAGGTGATGATGGATGCAAGCAGAGACTGGAGCTCCAGGGCGGGTGCCTAAATCCCAAGGAAAGGGTCAGAAGAGACCAAAAGGCTGTGGAGGGTGGTCACTTGTCTGTCAAGGGACAGCCCTGCCTGCTCTCCTCTTCAGCAGCTGTGTCCCTCAGCTCCCAGGGCAGCCCTTAGAGCAGGGTGCTGCTGAGATGGTGGCACTGCAGGCAGTGGGTAGGAATGCAAACCTGTTTCTGGGTTAGATTTCCCAGGAAACTCACAGGCTGCAAGGAGAGCCAGGTGAAATGAAATGCTCCCAAGGGCACCTGCAGAGCAGTTGGGTCCCTCTCCCCAGGGCGCTATCTCGCCTCTTGGCGTGGGCAGAAGACCCTAGACTTGAACTTGTGGGCCTCCCTGCAGGGCCAGGAGAGTCCCAGGGTCCTCAGGAGCAAGCTGGGCTTGCCACCTGGTGACCTGCTGGGATGCACAGAGCCATCAGACAGGGCTCAAGCAGAAGGGAAAGCAGGAAAACCTGACATCTGCTTCCCACCCAGCTTCCAAAGCTCAGATGCTCCTAACAGCATCAGTGCCCTTGAGGTTTCCATGTCCTCACTCAGATTTTTTTGAGTTTTCCAGAAGGCTCAAAGTTACTGCAGAAGAGGGATTATTCACAATCAGAAACAGCTGACTCCCCCTTAGGACTTGTTTCCTTTGGATCTATGCTTAAATTATGCAATTTTTAGCATCTGCACCTGGTTTCCAGATGAAAGGAAGCAGCTACAAAGCTCTGATGGGTAGAGCACAGTTGAATCAGCTTCCCTGTGAAATGAAGTTCCACACACACCTCAGAGATGATCCTGAAGGATTTTCCATGTCTTTTTTGCACATTTTTTCACAAGTGAGGGATGGTATGGTGCACAGACAAGCCCAGCTGCTACCACATCTTTATTTTTTAAGTAGGTTTTGGTTGTCTTGCCGTATTTGGGTTTGTGTTTGATGTTCAGGTTTTTTGGCAGATGATTTGAGTTGTATGGATGTATGAGAGACATTTCTCTGCCCTCAAGTGCCCAGGTGATGGGAGGTTTTGCATGGATGAAGCATAAGATATATGAGGTGCTACAGGCAGAATTATACAGTTTGATTATTTGAAAAAAGGATCACTTGCAAATGGCCTTTATCACTTTAAAATATGTTTAAGAGCAGGGAAATTACTGTGTCAGTGATTCCCAAAGTGCTCAACAAAAGCCTCGGTATAATCTTGGAATGTTTTTTCCAGATTGTTGTCAGATGCTAATTAGGGAAACAAACGGGCATTGACCAAAGATGTCTCTATTTATTTCAGACTTAATTATGCTAACCTAGAAACAGGATCAGACAATAATCCAGAGGGTACTCTCTAGCTTGTTGTTCAGTTGGCAGTAGATAACCAGGTTGCATCTCGTATTTTAGGATTTTGTGATTCAGAACAATGAAGTCAGGCTTGCTCTTTGGAAATTTCTGCTCCTCTTTGTGGAGAGATTTTACCTCGGAGTTCAGAGAAGATATATAATCACTCACTGCGAGACAAGAAATTATTTTACAAGAACAAATGCTGGTTGCCATGGTTTCCAAGAGAGAGAAAATCCAAGGTCATTCACTGAAAATACTCCACAACAGTCAGCAGTGAGGATACTCCCTCACCCTGCCGAGTAACCCTCCCTTGTTTGTAGATGCATTACTCCCATCTCCTTTGGTATGCAGCCTCCTGTTTAAGCCACAATAACACTGTTAAGAACATGATGTGAAAAGCTTTTCCAGTATGTCTGGAAATAAACAGTCAAACCTGGATTTACAAGCCTGTGGGATTTCACAGTTGGCTGCTTTCTGGCTCCTCCGTGCATCTCCTGGAAAACCTGACCTGCCTGCTGCGTCTGCCAACCAGAGGCTTGCAGGTGCAACTGTGAAACTCTCACCTCAAGGAAGGGCCAGAGTAGCCCTACATGGATGGGCTGGCATGTGGACAAGGAAATGGAAAAAACATCAGGGATAGAACCCTGCATTTACAGTTATGCTAGGAAAAAATATCAAAAGCTGCATTTCCTGGGCTCCTCCTCTGGATCTGAAGTAAAAGAAAAATTGTGTTTCTTTCAGTGACTATGGTTTAAGGCACCATAACTGCTCCTGAATGTCACAACTATGTGCTGGTGGCAGTAACAAAGATGGCTTCAAACAAGCAAAATCCAGCTCTGTGACCATTCAGCATCCCAACCAAGATATCAGAAATTTCTCCTTAAATTGGAACTGCCAGGACAAGTTAATTAATAGATAATACTATTCAGCTGTCTGTTTGAAATGACAAATTTTCGTTCTATCATGAATTCACAGGGGCAGGCAAAACTCAGCCTTTTGCCCATGTTTTTACAACTGTAAAATCTCTGTGTGCATTATGCCACGACAAACCACAGTTCACTAAACTTGACTCATGAAAAGTAAATGCAACCATCTAAGGTGTGTCCAAAGCCTTATTAGTGTAACAAGCATATTTCTTGCATGACTGGGGGAGTGTGTGGTGCCTCAGTTAGCAGCACCATAAAATCAGTGACTCTTGAGTACTTGCTAATTTCCATTTCTGTCAATTTAAAAACAACAACAATGTGTTAGATTAGAAGTGACAAGGGAAATTGCTACATTTAAGTGATAGAAATAACATTTTGCAATGGACCATTGGCTGCACTTTGTGCACAAATGCAGTTCGAATTGCCAAGCTACCATCTCAGCAAGTGAACAACTTGTGCAGGAGGAAAAGTCTTTGTTGTTAGAGCACTGGAGAGTGTACAGGTGCCAATGCAACCAACTCCTTTTTTGATGAGACTTCTGGATCCAGATAGGCAAGAATTCTAGGAGTGGGACTAGAGCTTCTGCTGCTAGCTTGTTATTCAAATCAGAAGAGATCAATGTACAAATTAATCATAGAGAATGAGAAGCAGAGATGGAGATGCAAGGGCTGAATTTTACAGAGGATTTAAGGACCTAAGCATTGTTCAAGTCCTGCTTTTAGCATCTAAATTCCCAACTATGTCCCTAACCCTTCAGCACAGCTGTCACCTCTATGGAAAGCCCGTTACTCTCACAGCACCACAGTTTTGCCATAAAAACTGCCCAAATGCACAGAGCTGCTTCTGAATTTGTGTACTCTTGCCCCACTGTAAACAGTTCTTTAATTCACTAACACTTTACTCCCCTTCCGTACTGAGATGTCTGAGCCTGACTCCCTGTCTTCAGAGGCTTTTATCAGAAGTACAAATAGAAATTCCACAACTGGTAAATAATTAGAAATGTTCCTCACCTGGTACTGGCAAGCAAGTCCAGGCACCCAATAGTTGTGACCCTGGCCTGGAATTCTGAACAACACCACTCTTGTTGGTCTACTTCTGACTCATTATCTGTCCTTGAAGGAATCATGTTGACCTCTCCTTGTCCTGATTTTCCCAGCTTTTAGATAACAATGATATGTTCCCACACAGAAGCTATCAGGTTAGAAAGTGCTTACAATTATTTCTCTGTGACCCCTTTGTGAAAGTTAGAGGGGCCTCTCCTGTAAGAGTTCAGATGCTGAGCCCTCTTAATTTCCTCACATAAAAGTCTTTTGATCTGTCTTGTCTATGTTTTCAGACTCATGTCTGAATTTTTGAAGGAGTCAGATATATGGCCTTTGACCTGTCATATCCCCAAATTACGCCATTTGTTCATAAAATCCACCTTATATAGATATAGGTACTTCAATTGCTGTATGTATTCAAAATATTTGTACAGGACCTATTTTTTACAAATAAAAAAGGAAAAAAATATAGATAATAAAAGGAAGGAAAAAGAAAAAGGAGAAAGGGAAATAGAAAAAAAAAAGAACAAAGGAAAAAAGAGAAAAGAAAGAAAAAAGAAAAAAAAAAACAAAAGAGAAACCATAAATATATTGAAAATATTTTGCCAGTGTATTTTTAGTTTTGATTACATTTCTTCTGCCTGTAGACCTGAAATACTTAAAAATATGCCCCTCTGTTTAAAACTTACTATTCAAAATAGAAGACTAGATGGTACTGTTCAGCAGTACCAGAGTATTCACATGACTTAGAAATCCTTAGAAACAAAGAAGAATACAGTTTCAGGCTGTCTGTGTAATAAAAGAACAAATTATTTTGATCGTATATGTAGAAATTACTATTTCAGCATAAACATTCCTTTCTAAACTTAAAAAACCCAAGTTTGATTTCCTTAATGAGTTTGCAGGGAATCTCTGTTAGGCATTGTACTGATACCTGCTATGCCAGCAGGGCTGGTAATTTCCTTCCCTCTCCTAGTACACATATCTAAGATGAAATTCCTGCAGTTTTCCCTGCTACATTCAAGATTTCTATCCATTTTCTGCTCACTAAATCGTAGCTTTTTCTACGTCAGGCTGTATCACAGTCTGACACAAGCTGAGCTGAGGAGGGGAGGGGCACATGTAGAGACCATCATCACAATGTGATGTTCTTACTTAATGCTTAAAATACCCTTTAGGTTGTCTCTATCTGGCCCTTTCACATTGTTCCTGTAGAAGTTCTAATTTCCAAAGTCTTTATTTTCTGTTTTTATTTCATGTTTGCCCATTTCCCATATTTTTGTTTGATTGGGCTTTTTAAAATTCTTTTTAAAAGCTTTCAATTTCAGAACTTAACTTTCCTCTTTATTCAGTGTCTCTGGTGGAATTTTCTCATTGCAAAACTCCCCTTTCCCAGCATGTACATGTGCACAATCCATGGCACTCCCCATGCCTTTCTCTCTGCATATTTTCTCGTTGTATCACCAATTTTTCCCGTTCCTTGTCCTCAAGGCCACTCTGCTCTCCCCTGCCTGCCCAGCAGCAGCTCTCATCTCTCCTCCAAACCCAGCCTCCCTGCTGATGTTCACCCACACACAAGAAGAGGGCCTGTAAGGAAAAAAAAGCAAATTTTCTGAAGTGATATCTAGGTGTAGACATACTTTTGGTATTTTCCATCTTCTGACTAATCATCATTTGCTTACTGTCTATACATGCTAATCTTCTTGTGCAGGTTACAGCTGTTTGCCAGAATTGCTCTACTACCAAGAAAACAACCTTCAGTACGGCAGTTAATTGATTGAAAACAAAATTTCTCCTACAGTTTCACAGTAAAAGTAACAGGCATCTCCCAGCACAGCTTATGGGCATGAAACAAATTCCCACTTTCCAGGCACTGTCTCATTATGAACTACAGAAACAAAAGTGTTTTACTTCATCCCACTAACTTACTCTTGCTCTCCATGATGGAATTGATGCTGTCATTTTTGTCGTTTAGATTTTAGTAATTTGGATGCCAGTGTAATTTATGCCATCTCTGATCCTGCTTTTCCCCCCTGGTGGTGGCTTGGGAGAGTAGTTTGCACATGCACGTATAGAATGCATATGTGTGGAAGATGGCTTATTAATTTATCTATGTTGCATCTAAGAGTAAAATAAAAAGACAGGGGAGACCAGCTGGGTCAGACAATTTTATTGTGCTGATCATTCACCTATTCTTGTAGGGGAAGGCTGGCCCAGTGCCATGAAACAGTCTTGAACTGAAAAATAGCCTCTGATGTAATAAAACGGGAAATGTGTTTTCAGTTCCTGCTTCCTGCATCAGAAAGACACATCATGTGGACCAAATCTAATTACATACAAAATAAGGAAGGAGAAAAGAGCCAGGTATATCTGCTTTATGTCATCTCATAATAAAGGAAAAATTCCCCCATTTCTAATCAACAAGTCAATTCAGAGGAGGATATTATATTAATGAAATCATAAATCCCCAATATTAGTGTAATCTTTTCATATTTTTTTCTCAGCCACAGTTTTCTTCTAATGAGCTTCAGCTGATTTTAGAGCCAGAATACAAAATCCTTTTGTGCTTCACACAGAAACATTTTGGGAGTTAAGGAAAAAGATAAGGTTGAAAGATTAAGCTACCTGGATATAAAGCATGAGCAAAAGGAGAAGCCATCTGTAACCATCTTCTGTCACATCTCATGTGAATTGTGGCCTGGTGAAGAAGGGCTATTTCTGTGATCCAGGCCCTGAGAACTCCTGTAGAGGTATGGAAACTTCATCTCTTTAGTTGACTTGATGATCTCATATCAGACCTCAAAATTGTATTCTATCATTTTATCCCAGATGGTGAATTTCTGGGATGTTTTCAAGATTCACTCTTTCACTGATGTTTCAATCAACCACTGTTGTTTCCTCTAGCAGCTGGTCTTTAAAAATTATCCTTCTTGCCCTGGCCAAGAATACATGTGTTTGTGGGTCCAGAATCCAGGGGGACTGTGGAAAGATAAGGGAGTGAATCCCACTCACTGCTGCTTGGGAATGTCTGATGTGGGAACTTGGCCGCGCTTCCCAGTGATGAGTTAATTACTGTGAGGTGTAAAGAGATCTGTAAAAGGTTAAAAGGTCAAGATGTTGTGAGAGAACATTGGCAGAAACAATAGGGGAATGCTGCGGGGGGGTTAAGAGCCCTGGAAGACAAGCAAGGGGTTGGAAAAAAAAGTGGCTTAAACCTACATTTAAACACTGTTCAAAGCAGTGGTTTTATACCTACAGATATGTGAAGCCTTCTGCTGGTGGTGCAGATCAGCAAAGCCCAGGAAGTCACCAGATTTTCCCCATCAGGAGGTTTAACCCTGCAGCGGGTGGATGCCCTGCCGTTGGCAGTAAGTGAAGGCAAGGGTCAGGAGGCTGCCTTGGAGCTCTTTGGGTGATGCGAGGGGTTGGGTGGCAGGCTCATCAGGGTTTTATTGGGCTAGAGCTGGCAGGGTGGAGGTATTATCAGCACTCATCATCTGCCCAGTGTGGGCATTGCCAGGAGGGTGTACCCCAGGGCCCCTGGGCTGGGAGCTGCTCCTCTGAGATGGGCAGCACTGGGGGTTGCAGCCCGGTCTCTGCAGAAGCCGGGGGAAAAGGTCTGCTCTGTGGTTCTCCTCTTTCCTGGTGTGCCCTTTATGCTGAATGTGCAAAGAAAGGCTGCTAAGAGCAGCCCTCTGGGTGCCTCATGCTGTGCATGGGAATCCCACCCCACTGCCACATTTCACTGCCCTGTGGCCTATTGCCTGTGGGTACAAAGCAGAACTCATGGCCCAGACAATCTCCTTTTGTCTCATCCTTCTACAGGCAGCTGTTTTTCTCTTGGCTTGCAAAGGACTTAAGCTGGCATTTATCCTCTGTAATAAAACAAGAAATGTGTCCACCTTGGCCTCTGTCCAGTATTTTGTCCAGGGGCAGTGAAGAGATTTGTCGTGGGTACAGCTGGAGGTCAGGCAGTGGGGATGGGGAGAAAGGCTGCTTATAAGACATTCATTGCACTGTATGCAACTCTCTCATGTCTTTCCTCTCTCTTTCATGTCCATATTTCTGGAAGGCCAATAACCACCTTATTGTTTCCATCTCTACAGCAATTCCATTATTTCTGTTGCTCTTTCTTTAGTACATAACTGATCTACAAGCAAGAAGCTTTTGGCCTTCTGTGCTCCCTTGGAAGTATTATTTGGTTAATGCTTCATCAGAAATAAAGACATTTGTGCTTGATTTTATACAGTTTAAGATTTTTCTCTCTCTGACCTGCTTTCTTCTGGAACAGAGCCTCAGCCTGAAATGCCGAACTGGAAGGACACAAAGCCCTAATGCAAATGGAGATAGCGTAAGTCTGATGAAGCTGAAACAAAACCAAACACAGACTGTGGTTGTCTGGGTGCTTACCCCTTCCTTCTTCTTGCAAATAATAAATGTGCCTCCTGTAATTTTTCTGCTTTTCAGCTGCCTTTATTCTGGCCAGTTCATAAGACAGTTTCCTGTCACTGGGGGAAACCATGATATGCACTCCTTGCTGACACGGTATTCAGACAGAAATCAGAGAGTAGGGTTATGTGACATCAACCTCACATCTACCAATTTGCTGTCCATACTTTCTCTGCTCTGTCTGCAGCCTGCCACTCTTCTCCACTAAACTGGATCAGGCTGAGCTGACTCAGTGACTGTTCACCACCTATCTCCCCTCAGACCACTAAGGTTTGAAATGACAAAAGGTTCTGTCAAGAGGATGTATGATTCTTCAAGATGCTCCATCTTGGCTTGAAACCAAAAGCAAAGGGTGTTGAATCAGTCTTGGCCTGTATATCCATGTGAGGCTAGAGAGACGGGGCTGAGTGTGGAAAATCACGTCACTCTGTATAAACATTAACAGCCTCCTCATATCTGTTGGAACAAGTTCACTGAGGTCATGGATAATCTCTCAACATTTTCCTATTCCATACTGAAATTCTATTTAACAAAATATTAAATAAACATACATACAAGTGTGTTTCCAAGTCAAAAAGCACATGATCTCCAGGTTAAGAAACTGGAGACCTGGGAAAGGAGAGCCTTTGTTCTTGGACCTTTCTTACCATATCAAGCAGATGATTTCTTCTGCTCTCACTTAACAGGACTTCTTGTGAGATTTTGACTCATCTACATTTAAATGCTTTGTCTGTACTTCTTACTCTCATTGCTGTCTATAAAATGAGATAATTTTTCAGGAAATCTATGGTATAATATCATGAACATCCTTGGCAAATGAGCTGGAAATTGACACTTGCTGGGTTGAATGTTGCTCTGAGACCGAGTGAAAATACCTAACACTCCTGTGCATTTTTCATGGCTCATGTAAACAAAATTCGCTCTTGCATCCATATTATCCAAAGTTAGCACTCACACCTGCCATTCCAGGTCAGCTTTCAGTTAATATGGAAGCCCTTTTACATTAAAATCTCAAAGGCAACTCTCCAGCAAAGGGTCTGTTCCTACATTCAGGCTCCCTCCTAGTTACTGTAATGACTCTAGATTAAGATGTTATCAACCTGAAATGCCAACAATGTTGGCAAGCAGCCAATTTAGGATACACAAGTGAATTCGGGTATGAATAAAACTGTTTAACTTAAAATCCCCCATGCTGGGAAGAGAGGGAAAACAAATAGCAAGCCTGCTGTGCAATAAATCCATTCCTCTGAGTTGCTGCACAGAGAGAACTGGGTGCATATTTATCATTTATCCTCTATGTATTAGGTCTGGTTTATTCTGGTTTTTTCCTGTGGCCTAATCTTCTCTTAGAAGCCCCCATTTTGTTCTGCTTTATTACTGTTAATGAAACATGACTCTTGCAGTGATTTGGAACAAAGCACGAAGCTACCAACATGAGTGAAGGACAGGGACATGATATCAGTGGCTGGAATGATCGACTGGGTCCCATAGAGAGCCTGCAAAAAAGAAGCTCTGTCACTGCCCTCCAAGGTGGATGGGAGAGTTTGTAATTCAAAAGGCCCATCACAGTGCCCCATGGATTCATACTGCCTTGTGTACCTACAATTGCAACACTGAAGTGAACTATGGTGAAATATCTCAGCACTGATTGTGCAAAATGGATCTGATTGCCCCCAGGACAGCAACTCAGCACCCAGACAAATGTAACTCAATTCCCCACACCAAACTGCCTTTGCCCCAGCGCTATGTAGTACTTGTCTTTGGGAAGTGAAGAGGACTGTTGTTTTCAGGGACTGATCTCAGTGAGTCTTTACCTTTAGCCAGGTCTAAAAATCAGATGTTGTTCAAAAAACACTTAAGGATGAAAATGCAGCTATCCTGTATTGAACCTGACATACTGTTCTTGCATCTTTTGCAGTTAACAGGAAACAAGAGGGTTTGTGATGTGTAAATTGGCAATTTAATCATTGCTTCAATGAAGAGCAGGTGTATTTACTTTGTATGAAATATATATGCTTTTATGTCACCTTTCATGTCTAATAATAAAGGCTGAAGGGTAAGTTCCGAGTTGGGCACTTAGAAATGTCCACTCAGACTTCAGCATCAAATTTTTCACTGACATCAGCCTGTCACTCCATGATTCTAGGATGCTGCTGGCTTTGTGTGTAGTCTAACACGTGTCTGGTTCCAAAGAGAGGTGCCCCAGCCTTCCCTGCTGCTGAACTTCTGCAAGCTGAGTGGACATGAGTGAGTGTGCATGGGTTTGGTACAAGTCTTACTAGACCTATGCCTGAGAACAGCTTTATCTGCATTATGAGTAGAGGAGGAGGCAAAAACACAGCCTACCAATTAGATGCAGCTGTGTTGTGTAGGTGTCTGATTTGCCTTTGTGCAGATGAATTATACAGCCAAGGAATTTCCAGCTCTTGCTTCAGCTGCTGAAGCATGGATAAGCTTAGTATTTCTTTGCTTCCAGCAAGGACTATCCTTATGAACTGGGAAAATGCAATCTAGAGGGGAGTCCAAAGACTGCCTCTAAGTCTGACTCACAGACTGGAACTGATTCTCCCTGAAAAAGAGGTAGAGAAATCCTTTCAACACCAAACAATTAGCTCTCCTCCCAGAACAGTGCCCATTGCAGTTGACTAGTCTTTATGCCTTGGGCAGAAGAGGAGAAGTCTGCTTCACACTGATTTTCTGGTTCACCTGTGACTTGAATTGCCACAAATCCTTTCAAGCACCTTCAGTAAACTTGTGTTTTGCTAAATACTTGAGGGCAATGACTATCTCAAAGTAGAAGCTTCATTAAAATCTGTCAAAGACTATTTCTTTGGATGAAGTCTGTGTTTCCTGCTCTGTGAAGCCTTCACAGAATAAGGCAGTGAAGCCTTCACATTCAGGTTCTCATATAGTGGAGGAAAAAGGCAGCTCAGTCTCACTAGTCATGATGTGTTCTGTCTAGTGTGGGGCATACTTCAGACAAAGAAAATATTGGAGTCAACTAAAACCATAAGGGCTGTGGACAAATAGCTGTGGACAGAAGAATTCAGCCAGTCTTGGAACTTACTATCTTCAATCAGATCTATCTGCTTCACAGATTTGAGGATTATGTGTGAGGTTAAGTATGTGTCACCTGTGCTAATCTCTAGTTCGCAAAGAAAAAATTAATTGCAGCATACTTAGAGAACAAGTATCTCTAAATATCTCTGGCACATTGATGTCAGCAGCAGCTTGTACCTTGCTTGCTTTTTTTCCTTTTTTCTTTCCCTCCTTAGAGGGGCCCCATGATGAATAGCATCTTCTGATGATGATGCAGATAAAGCAAAGATCCTTGTAACTTAACTCAGAGGCTGAATTCCCAGGAAGTATTTAGATCTTGGATGACTAGGATGTTTTGTTGAACATGTCACACTAACACACTAATGCATGCTAACAATCCATTGAGTTCATTAAGTTTGAAAAAGCACTAACAAAGGACAGATGATGAAGACAGGGGAAAAAAAGCAGCAATTTGTTTTCTCAATACAGTTGATAGATGCTTGGAAATGAAACATGACATACTTGCTGGAAGCCAAAATCTTCCATTGTCCTGCTGATCTCCCTCTCTGTTTGCTTTCTTTTCCCTATTACAAATGAAATGTTGGAGCAACTGGTATATTTAATACCTTACTGTTGTGTCACTGTTCTACTGACATCCTGCAAGAGTTTCAATTTTCTTCTTTGCCTGCTTAGGATCAGACCATTATATTCATGTGGAAGCTGTAATGTAAGGGAAACAGAAAAAATGCCCTTATCAGAAGCACTCAATAAGGACAGAAGCAATGCCCAAGTCCTCTTCCACACACGGCTACTGAAGCCTTCATGGGAGCATCCTTAGGGAAGTGAAGAACCTCGTCACCAGGGAGGGATTGGTTCTACTCTACATAGCTTAGTCCATATCAGGAGGAAAACTAATTTAATAATAATGCTTAGGACAGCTGATTGGCTTACAGATGCCTTCTCTCTTCCATTCTGTTACTTAAGGCTGCAGCTGTTACCCATTTGGAGACTTAAGTTGTTAGAGACTCATCAGGTGTGTTTTGCCAAGCATATTCCCCACTTCTAATGGAAGTGTTGACTGTGAAGTAATTGTGGATTTAGTTTTTGTTTTGTTACTAATTTGTTAGTTTTTGTGTATGTAGTTGTTTTCACTAGAAATAGGAAAGAGTTCAAATCAAACAGATTCAGAATTGAGAATTTGCTTAACTAGATGGAGATAATGACTGAGTTAGAAATGTTACCCTAAAACAACTCAGTTATTTTTATTCAAAAACCTAGCTGCATTGTGAAATAGAGCAAGTTGTCCCATTCTATCTGAAGAAATAAAACATGCATAGACTTACGCTAGTTTAGAGCCTCAGCTAGTTCTGGGAGTGTTTAGTGATAAACAGCTTTATTGAAAACTATTGATGAGTACAAAGGTCGCAAGCTGTTTTTTTAGGTCGTGTGCATTTTACTATTGCTCCATGACTCCACATTGTTGAATAGAAATCCATCTTGTTCTTTCCTAAATTTTGTATTTGATGCCTTTGTGTAAAACCTCTGAAAAAGGCTTCAGAGGCAGGACCCACAGCTGCCTGATTGTGAGGCAGCATTTTAGGAGACAGCACAGCACTTTGCAGGGGACCTTCAAAGGTGTGATATTTGTGCCTAGGCACTGATCTACATTCCCTTTTTTAAGGCAGCTGGCTGTGGCATCGCACCCTTGCGGAGAAGGGACACAAGGAACAGCAAAAATAAGAGGGTCGACCAAAGCCCTCAAATTTCATTAGTAAATTACACACTGGGCATGGAAATTGGTGTGTTAGTTTCTGACCTATACAAGCACAGGCCAGTGAAGGGGGGAGGGAGGGAAGGAAGGCAGGCAGGAAGGATTCAGCAGTCCTGGTGGCTCCAGCATTGATCCAGCTGATGGCCTGTCCAGGCTCCTGGAGGCATCACCTCGGCTCGTTGGAGATACCTTTTCATAGACAGGTTTTCCCTACCCTGGAGCTAAGTTTCTTGCTTTCTATGCAAATTAGTCATCATGCACAGTTCATTCTTTTAGACCTTTCTGAAATTCTTGAGTCCCTCCCTCTCCCATTTCTCTGTCTCATTCCTGCACTTGAGTTGTACCTATATCTGTGCTTATCTGCAGGAGCCATAACAAGGATGTTTGTTCCAGAAATGTGCTGCCCTACCTCCACATGACCCCTTCTCCTGCCACATATTGTTCTTCTTTGCAGTTTGTTATTACCAACAATTCTTGGCTGGCTCCACAGTCTATCAGTGTTTGAGACAGACACATCAGTATCCTTATCTTCTAGGCTTCTGCTGGAACCAGACCTCCATTTATTCCTTGCTTTATTCTTTTATTACTGATTATTTAAGATCATACACAGAGCAATAATCAGTGAAGAGCTAAACTAGGCACCTATTTGAACTGCAGTCTAATCCCATCGCTCTGCTGGAGGCTTCCAGTGCATCTGGGTGAGATCAGGGAAGGGGATTCCACAGAATTGCATCCCAGTCCTATGGCTGCATAATGCAGTCCTTCCTTTCTAGTGTCTAGACCTTCTTGGTTACCTACTTGGGTCTGAGAGCTCTGACTTGACCATTCTTAGATCATTAGCAAAGGAACACTCCGGGAGCATGTTTGAATGGCTGTTCACAAAACTTGGCAGCAGACTTTCTCTATGACACAGTATACAGACCAGTGAATCAAGATCTTTGCATCCCTTATCCTTTCCACGAGTCATCCGTGTTCCCTCTTCCCTTTGCACCCTCGGTAAGATTAATTCTTTGTCATAATTCAACTGGTTACTTGTTCGTAGGTTATAAATCCCTGCTAAGTATCCCTGCTCAAATATATAACATACATGTTGATGTACACAGGAAGCAGATGCTTCACTGCTATTTTCACTTAATGAACCTCTGTCTGGAAATACAATGCAAAACATTCAGAGCTCTAAAACTATGCCTCCAGTGTGGAGCAACCACAAATCTGGCAAAATCAAACTAGATGGAACTGCTCTTTTCTTCTGATGCTATTTTAGTATGCTCTTTTCTTCAGCTACTAACTTGTGTACAGGAGTAGATTATTTCTTTCAATGATGACCATTAACATGGAATACAATTTGTCCTTCTCAGAGAAGGGACTCAGTGCTCGTGGTCAGGTTTTCCACTTTTCCCTGCAATTACCAAAAATAATGATAAAATAGCACAGTTCTCTATCTATGACTCTAGTTATTGAGTGAATGATGAAGGGCATACACTGTACATCTGACCTAAAGGGATGCTCAGATTACCATGTTTGATAGAAATTGGTAGAAAACATGGGTGCTAACTGAAGTTAATGAAGTTATAGCACAGTGACTAAACTATGGAGATGAAAACTATGGCAATAAGGAATGGTTTATCTTTATCAGAGAGTAACATGCAACATAAATCTCATGCATGCCACCAGTCAAATATTTAGAGCCCATACACAGAGAGGACCAGCGTATCATGTTCTTTCTTTTTCTGGCAGAAAGCACTGAGCCCATGCAAAACAACACCTGTGCCAGTGAAATAAGCACCAGCATTTCGTATAAATCCGAGTCTGAGCTCTTCCTTTTGTTCACTGAGCTAGTGAGGGTATCAAAGAGTACAGAGAAGCACAGTTAAAAGGTCAGTACACAACAGAAGTTGCTGTAGGGACTGAACCTGCCAAGGTCTGCACAAACAGCCACAGACCTTTGGAGAAGGAGCTATCATGAGAAAGGTCTCCCGACCCCTTTGGGTGACCTTTCTGTTTTCTGCGGATTTGCTTCTCAATATTACTTGGAGGAAGTATATTTTAATCACTCATAAAGCCATGGATCTGATGCTTCTTAGACATGGCATAGAAACATGTTTTCTGCTCCCACTCGGATACTTCAACTCATATAATCCTCACTGAGTTCATCAGGCGTAAATTGCATCACTTGTGCGGCAGTTTCTGTGCATGTTGTTTGACTCATTCCATGATCTACCACTCCAAGCACCTCCTGAATGCCTCCTGAGGAGACTATCTTTCAGGAACAAGGCCAGTATCTATGGTCATGTTTAGAGGCTATAAATTCTCTCTAGAAAGTTAAAGACATCCTGAAAATGGGACTCAGACCCATACTGATAGACATGCGTTACCATCAGTGCTAAGAACCCCAAAATGGTTTTTAAAGGTGGACTTGCTGCTTTTTTTAAAAGAATTTCATTAAACCATGTGTTTTCCCATGCTAGTCTAATGCTTTATACTCTGGATTTTTTCACAGAGCAGAAAAAGAATCTATACTAATTTAATGTGAATATCAGTGCAACTATATCGAAAATGTCAAGACTGAACTTTTTTGTGGGACAAAACTGAAAAGATTCAAAGTACAATTATGGACTAATATTAAATTTGACTGGGTTTAGGTGTTCTTGAACTATTAAATAACTTGGCAAGTTGATGTCATATTTCAAAGTAGTTAGGAAGGCTAGGAAAAAACCCCAGGATCCCTGATTTCTGCAAAAAGCTGAAAGGAGGTTGCTGGGGTAGATAATCCTCTTATTAAATTGTCAAAATTATTTCAGGGATTGTTATATTGAGAAATTTGGCCTAGATTTATTCACGTGAGACGTCTCCTGTAGCTGTCCAGTTCTATCCAATTACAGGTAGTGAGATATCAAAGATGGAGAAAAGAAAGTCTTTCACGAGTTTATGACTAAATTGCAGTCATCTACTCACTCTGCAAGCTATTGACAACATAGACTGAATGTATAGTAACTTTGTCACTACCTCTGGAAAGATTAATATACAAAAAATTCTGAAGAAACTTGAATATATAATAGGAAAGGAAAATATTCTGGGACATGTTGAACAGTAATTTACAATTAATTTGCTCCTGATAACTTTATGGGAAGTTGCAGCATATAGGCTTTGGTGACACAGGGACATCACTTAGACATCTGGGAAACATTTGATTGCTTAGCTGTATCAGCCACAAGGTGTCTATCGAGCAAATGAAGTGTGTGGTCACTTAAAGCAAGGCTACAGGGAATAGAATATTGAATACTATCTTCTGTCTTTACCAAGGTGACACACTACTGCTAAGCAACAAAAATTTGGCCTTGTGGACTTCAAATAAAGGCTGACTAAGAATGAACATGCAGCTTTCTCTCCACAATTTATTTTTCTATGTTTGTTGCTCTAAAGAAAACCTCATTTATTTTCCTACTGTTGATGATTTTTCTCTTAAAATGAAGTTCATAGAACTTATCTCACTTCTTCTGAGTCCTGGTTTCACAATGTGTAAGTCAAGGCAAATGAATTTGGAGACCTACCCTGCATGATCTTTGTTTGCACTAGTACTAGTCTGAAAGGCATTCTTTACTTCTTTACATTACAAAATTATCACAGATTTCTTTTTTCTCTGTAGGCTGAGCCTTTACTTTTTAGAGATTTTCTGAACATATTTTGCAGAACTTACCTTGTTCTGCAGAGGTGGTTTGGTTTGGGTTTTTACTCTTGCCAGTAATTCAGCACTTCTGTGTAGTACTGAGCTGCAAACAACCTTCAGTGAACACATAATACAGAATGGTTTCCTTTAGTTATTTGTCATCTTTAATGCAATTCCTGTTACAGTGATGTGCTCAGGTTCTTCCTGAATAGCATATATATTTTCTGTCCGTGTCCTCATGATCACAATGAACATTCCTCATGTTTGGATGCAGAAGGTACTCAAACAAAACTCCAACATACTGCAGCTGTCTGCTAGTGCTGCTCAAGTGAAAAAGATTTATGGCACAAAGCCAGACCAAGCATCCTTTTCATAATGCATGCCACAGAAAACCTAAAAAGTCAGTGCTGTCTGTGCTGAGAAGCAGTAACTAGCAATCAGAAAATCTCCATCCATAGATACTGTGTTCTGACCGTTTTCTTCTACATCAGAAATATGTCTACATCAGAAATATTTTAAGGTAAGGTCTGACTTTCCTGTTGAAGCATCAGGCAGGTCAGATGTGGATTTGGCTAGGTCTGGAAAACTTCCAAATGCGGAGGAGAGCAAAGAGATCCCTTGCAAAACTTCTGCACAGCCTGTAGTGACAGTGCACAGACAGTTGTGCCATTGCAATTACCTTTGCACAGAGAAGTGCAAAGGTAATTACAACAGCACTTTGGTAGCAAAAGCACCACCATTTCTCTTCAATGTTTGCCTCACAGGTGTATTTAATAATGATAAAGCATAACTGCTGCGCTGCCTCTAATAGTTGAGTCACACCTAAGTTAAAACAGTATTTTTTTCCTGAAGTGCTTAGAGCCTAATAGAAAAAGCAGGGAAAGATCAGCCTGCTCCAGTTTGGTGTGGATGTCCAACCTGAAACTTTATGAGTGCTGCTCTATCTGGGCAATATGGAATACAGCAAAACCAGAAGACTAATTGGACTCTAAGATGTTGAAAATTGGAGGAATAATGAGTGACAAGACAAAGTCTGCACAAGCTTTGTTAAAATCTGGGTAAGCTGCTAAAATGGTCTGGTAATATGCAGCTATGCAGTATGTGCTTGTGATCAGACAAGCAAGGTTACAGAAATATCTTAATGTATTCTAACTTTCCTTTTATCTTGAAAATATTTCATCAACTTTTTATTGCTACATCTGCAAAGACTAGAACAAAAATGATTGAGGGATCTCATGCTTCATTGGGAGAAATGAATGTCAAAGGATTGAAGTAGGATGATTACTTGGGATGAAGAACACTTTCAGTAATAGGGCTACGTACACTGCACCTACCTTTTTTGGGTTTCATATTATCTATTGATGGAAAAAACCCTGAAACATATCTTCAGTCTCTATGACTCTCTCTTTTTCAAGACAGAATAACTGTACTTTTCTCCTCCGCAATACTTTTCTTCTCTGACATGTTGGAGGTTATAATTAAAGAATAACCAGCAGAAAAGCTCCACTAAGCTGGCTTTCACAACCCACCCAGCTGACCTTGGCAGAAAGTGCAGAGACCCTCTGCACTCATGGAGGACAGCTCAAGAGGAGCCATGTGGTCAGACAATTGTGTTGGAAAATTTTAATCCAGCAAGCATCTGCATTTGATTACATTTCGTAAAACACCGATAATTCACAAAAGTACTTTGGTTAAGACAAAAAATAAGGTCATCTGTTCAAGCTGATGTATCCTTGGTGGAAACACCTGATTTTGCAAAACTGTACTGAACAGCCTCAAACATCCCATACATTCATGTTAAGTTCAAGCTAAGAGTTCTGAAACTTCCATTCTGCTTCTATTTAGTCATCTGGTTTGAAATTAATTGGAAGAATACAAAGCCAAAATGCAAATTCTTGTGTGCCTGGCTTCCAGACCCAATGTATTCCAAGAAGAAATTCCATGTTCTCGGAAAATGTTTTCCAAAGGCTTGGATCAGAAGTTATCTAGTAACAAGCGCAGAGCTGTTTAAAGTACAAACCAAGGAAAACAGCACCAGAAACAATCTCTGTGCTGTGCTTCATTTGCTGAATGCAGTTGTTATGCAATGAAATTTCCTTTCCTTTGTTTGTATTTAGAATCATAGAACATCTCAAGTTGAAAGAGACCCAAAAGGATCCTCAAGTCCATACTGAGACCAACTCCATCAAGTCCAACTTAGTTTCCAAAAACTAATGTTATCTGGGATCAATTGGACTTGATCTGGGATCAGATGGATCTGTTAGATGCCTATCAGTCCTTATACAGTTCTGCCTGCTGTAAAAATTGGATGCAAGGCACATAAGTACTAAAACTCATTAAATATTTCTGTTTGACTTTTATAGAAAAATAAAATGTTTCTCCAGTGCAGAACTTTGTACTAAAACTGTCCTTTTAAAAGCCGTTTTTAAAAGGCTTTTTTAAAATGGTAGCTATTAAACTTCACCTCTGTCTAGAAATTTCTTCTAGAAACTGGCACACCTGTCCATATTCACAGCAGGGCTAGTTGTGTGCTTCTTGTTTTACAAGATGTAAACATGTTTTCATCCATGCCTGCCGCTTTCCCTGACCTTTAAACTCCTCTTGCTGAAACTTGTTCAGCACGAAGGTCATATTAAATGTCAGTAGATGGGGATACCTGCATTGAGGCATTGAAGTTACCCATCTCTCAGAAAAAGAGGTGAAGGTATTTTATTGAGCACTCTGTCGTGCTCCATGGCAGTGAGTCTCATTGCTATATCGACGGTACCAGTTAGGAGAGATGAGGACAGAGCTTCTGTCAGAACACAGGGAACTATTTAGGTTAGTGACTGCAGCTGCCTGGCTGTTTTCAGTTGCATTCTGGGCTATAGAATTTAGTATGTCAGAGGAGAAGGCTAAGCCTAGATGAATCTTGAACTTGAATAATGTGTTAACAGCATCTGTGAAATGCACCTTCTCCTCAGCTCTGACCACTGATAAATCTGTGGATCTGTGAAACCATATGATGGGGCACTATTAAGAGCTTTATCATGGATGATATCTCTGTGGTACAGAGAAAGACAGCACAGATTTCAGCCTTTGCACGGACAGAACCTAGCCAGTGACAAGAGATATCAGTTTCTCATCTCTACACATTGTATCCTGTGCATAGCTTTAATTTCCAGAAGTCCTGAAGAAAATGGCTGTATGCTTGTATTTCTATACATTTCCCATCTCCACACAAATTCTGTAATGCATATCAAGAGTTGGATAAAAACACAACAAATAGGGGAAGAAGAGACACGCTTTAGCATGGTGGTGGCTGAGTTATATTCCCATGGGACCTTATGTGTAAAACCAACTTCTCAAGTGTTTCCTATAGCTGACAGCCTCAACACTGCTGCAGGAAACTAGTGAATGCAGGGAAACAAACAATTCCCTGACATCATAAGTTATTCCAGGAATACTGTCATTTTGCTTTATTTTCTAACCAGCCTTGAATAGTAAAGATTTGATATAAAAATCATCCTTACATTGCATCTGTTCTTTACTCACTGCCTTCCACCTACTTTCTTCTACCTGAAAACACAAAAACATTATTTAAGTCACAAAATCATCAAGGCTGGAAGAGACCTTCAAGATCATCCCAGTACTACCCCTGTCACCCCTAAATCAGACTACCAGATCCAGATGGCTGTCAAATACCTGCAGGGATGGTTACTCTACCACCTCCCTGGGCAACTTATTACAATGCTTGACCACCCTAGAAGTGAAAAAAAAAATTCTAATATCAAAATTTCCTGTATCTCAGCTTCAGGTAATTCCCTCTCATCCTCCCACTGCAAGGATGGCAGAAGAGATCAACCCTTACCTCACTGCTGCCTCCGTTCAGGCAGTTGTAGGGAGCAATGAGGTCTGCCCTGAGCCTCCTTTTCTCCATAGACTAAAGAAAGACAGCTCCCTCAGAGGTTCCTCTGTGGCATGTTTTAAAGCTTTCACAAGCTATTTTGCCATTCTCTCGACATGTTCCAGGAATTCAGTGTCTGTTTTAAAGCAAGGAGCCCAGGATGAACTCAGGATTTGAGGTGTGGCCTCACCAGCTCTGAGTACAGGGCACAGTCCCTGCCCTGCTCCTGTTGGCCACACTGTTGCTGGTACAGGCCATCCCACTCATCCCAGCCACAAGTGGTTCTTCTAGGAGGATCCTGGGGGAGATGGGGTCAATGCATTTACTGAAGTCTAGACAGACAACATACACAAGTCAAGACGCTAATTCTAGATTTTTACCTTATTAACCAATCATTTACTAATAAAGTTTTTTGCTAACATATTTTAAGATGTCAAGCTATTTCACAAGTTGAATCACAAGTTGAATGGATTTATCAATACATAGACTTTGCTCAAAATTTTACTAAAATGGACAAAAATGTGCCTAAGAAAATGGAACATGTGATTAATTTTTCTATAATAAATAACTTGCTTGGAAAAGGGCTTAGATTTTGGACTCATTGCACATGTGTAGTACTACAAAAGCACTTGGAATTTATATAGTTCTTTAAACTCAGCAAGTGACACCTTCTCTGCAAGAACAAGTGCAGTATTCACTGTACTTTTAGCAGAAGCTGGCAACATGCCAAAGGAGCAAGAAGACTGGAAAATTGGTAAAATGAAAACCAAAAGACTTGAAGTCTTACTCAGTAGTAAAAGCTGCATTGTCCCCTGCAGCCCCCATTCAGGACATTTTAGCCAGTCAGATGAAAGATTTTTTGTAAGAACATCACGCTAGCAAGGACTGTTCCCCAAGCAATTGCTCCTGGTGTCCTAGGGCTGAATCTATTTGACAGCATTAAGACCACTCTCTAAGTCCATGTCACTGCTGCCTCCCCTTTTCTTCAGTCGTGTTCCTTTCCCCATTTCCTTCTCCAGCCAGGGACTTGGAAGGGACCTAGGGAACCTTACAGTCAGTCAAGAATGCAGAGCTAAATATGGTAAAAGGGTAATGGGTAATGCCCTATCCCACTTGCTGATTTTGCATTCACTGAAATAAAAAGGCCTCGTCTCCTCTTCCAGACAAACTCAAATTATTAAATACAGAGTGGCAGAAAAATCATTCCTCCATTTTGTACACAAAACAGCCACATCATTCCTCCCACCTCTCTCAAAAAGTCACGAACCAAACCCAAGCAAATCTCTTAAACTACTACTGCAAGTTAAATATTAAGTAGTGAGCAGAGCAAAAATGAGTTCTGTTTTAGCGACTATCACTGCATAATAGCACCTTCATGGATGTACTATAAAAGTCTTCCTCACAGCAAAGCTACTACCATAAAAAGCAAATAAACCTAGTGCAAACAGCAAATTAACTGTAGTATAATGAGATGGCAAATTAATATGATAAAAATATAAGTTTAAAGTCAATGTAATTTAGTACATATTCACAAATCTGAGCAGCAGAAATCTTTCAGAAATTCAGAACTATGTTTCTGTTTTTCTGTAAACCACAGTCTAGCAGAATATGTGTCTTGTTCCTAAAATAGAGAACTTGCTGACAATTTGAACTGTCATTCCACTGCTTGATGAGGTGGAAAATCTGATATCTGTGCCAATTTCATTTGAGGAATAAGTCACTGTAATCCTCAGGCCCATATCCAAGTCTATATACTCCTGATTTGTGCATTAAGCAAACACACAGATGAGTGTTTCAGGTTGAGGCCAGCATTTTTTCATTTAGGAAAAACCTACATCCATGAAGCTACGTGATATTATCTCCAAAAAGAAGTGTGGTTTACTTATTTTTTTTTACCGATAGAACAGATATCAAGACATTTCCAATAAAATTGTGAAAAACTGTTTCCTGACACAGGGGATTGAGAAGCCAAGAAAAAATATGCTCAGCTGTACCAGATACTTACAAACCAGGAGGAACTAGTTGGGAATATGAGGTTTGGTGGCACCCTTGATTGCAGTAACCATGGGATGGCAGATGTCAGGATTTCTCAGGATCAGATGTCCTGAGAGAGAGAGTGGCAGAGCAAATCACAGAATCACAGCCTTGGACTTCTGAAGGGCAGAATATGACACCTTTAGAGATCTGCTTGGAAAAATCCCATGGGAGACAGCCCTGGAGAGAGGAGGAGTCCAGGAGAGCTACTGGGCTCCAAGCTCAACAATGGTCCCTGCCAACAAGCAGCACCAGAGAGGGCAGGAGGCTGCCTGCTTGAGCAAGGAGCTCCTAACTTGGCAGAGACATGCAAAGGAGGTGTACAGGAGGTGGGAGGAGGGGCAGATGGCCCAGGAGAACTCCAGAAATTCTGTGTGACTGTGGAAGGATGGGTTCAGGAAAGCCAAAGCTCAGCTGGGGTTGAATATGGAAACACATGTGAACACCAACATAGAAGGTTTTCACGAAGACATCAGCAGCAAAACAAAGACCAGATAAAATGTGGCCCCACTGAAGAAGTGGGCAGGGAGCCTTGGTGAAAAAAGATGTGGAGAAGCCTGATGTTCTCAAAGCCCTGCTCTGCTCCTTTCTTTCCTTATACCCTTGGTATTCCAGGCTTCTAAGACCAGTCCAGAGTGATGTGTGATCACCTTCTGTGTACATCAAGCAGGTTAGAAGTGATTTTAAAAGAGGGGACCTACTCTTTGTCCATGATGTGATAGAGCAAGTAATCCTAGAAACCATTTACAGAAAATGATGTGAGAGTAGTTGGAATAGGTTTGTAGAGGAGAAATCAAGTCTGATCATTATGATGGCTTTCTACAAAGGGGTGACTTTCTTGATGAACATAGAAAGAGAATTGAATAGTATTCTTTTGCACTTCAGCAAGGTGTCCAACTCTCCACTTCCTAACACCCATGTTAAGACTGGGAGGGTGGGTAGAGAATAAAGATAAATGGTGCTAAACGCCTCTTGATCGCATCCCTTGAAGGAACAACAGGAAAATGACAAAAATTAAAGTACATGAAACTTCACTGGAACATGAGAAAAACTTTTGAGGGTTTTTCCATGAGTGTGGTCAAACACTGAACAGGTTGCCCAGAGAGGTTGTGGAGCCTGCAGCCTCGGTGATGTTCAGTGTTAGTTGGCACAGCTCTCAGTAAGCTGCCATGGCTGATCTGCTTTGAGCAGGGGCTGGGACAGGGCAATCTTCACCAATACCTCCCACCCTCAACAGTCCTCTGTTTCTTTAATCAGGATAACATGTTTAGAAACTTGTAATAAGATCTAAACTCAGTGAAGGTTATTCTTTCAGACCTTGCTTCAAGCAATAAAATGTAACCAGTACCTACTTCCCTAGAGGCTTTCTCTTTGTCTCCAAGAAAAGTGACCATGGCAACATTTTAAGAAATCTAGTGGGGGACAGTGGGTTGGGACAAAGGTCCAAAATTCAGATGCTTCTACTGTTCCCAATGGCTTTTTGACTAAAACCTTCCAAGCATGCATTTGAGTATTTAATGAAAAGCCATGTAAGCAGCTGCTACTAATCACAGTGAATAAAGTAGAAAAAAAAAAATCCAAGTCTTGTAGAATCAGGGCTATGCAATATTACTTGAGCCTGTAATACAGCTATTTGTCTCCTGGAAAGCTGGAAATTATTTCTGACCTGGCAAAGATAGCCTGTACTCCACAGATGAAAACTGTCATGAGTACAAAGCAATGATGTGCTCTGGCATGTTTCCTGGGGTTTTTTTGAAGTGTTGTGGATAAAATGTCAACAGAATTTCATACAGAGGTCACTTTCTGGTTTATCAAAAGGTCTTCCATCCTACTTAATTGCAATATTTAACTTTATTTTGTCTAAACCTTAGATTAAAAAGGCCTGAGTTGTCTTTGCAGTCTGTAGCTTAGAGGACAAAGAATTTGTTGGTCAAGATACACACAGTCTTCACTTTATTTTGTCTATCAGTCTGCTGTGTGGCCTTGGGCAAGCTATTTCATCATCTGAACTGCCTTTGTGAAACGGCGACAGCAATACTAGAATGTCTTTAAAAGAGCTTTCAGATGTACTCCACGTAGAACCAGCAAGTAAAAACTGAACATGCTGTGCACTGGTGACAAAGATGCAGCTCCTCTGTACCTGGGAAGATCAAACACCCTCTGTTTGACGCATTAATCAATTCCAGTAGAGATAAGAACATATTAATGTCATTATATAAGGCATTGGCAACATTTCCTCAGCACACTGTGCAAAGAAAGATTCTAAACTAAAAAAGGTGTAAGAATGGAAAAATTATTAGGAAGAGGCAACATAAATTACTTCAAATTGTTTAGTACAGTAAAACCTTTGTTTTCTTAGAAGGTTTTGACTTCTCAAGAGAAATACACAAGAAGTGAGGAGATCTGAACAAAAAAAAAAAAAAAAGAGAGAAGAAATCAATTAACCAATGTTGGCATGGGAACAAATGGCCAGCGCCCACAGAACTAAATCAGAAATGAAAGGTTTCTCCTTTCCAGACAATTGAGGTTATGTGTGCTTAGCCTAACAGCATAACAAGATCAGAGAGAAGCGCCTGGTTGCTTTATAAACAGTATTGCATGCTGTGGTTACTGTGATGCCTGGTGCAGGTCTGAGTTACAGGAGAATATGTGTTATGGATCTGTATTTTCTGTCCCCTTGCACCTCCTGTTTGCTACCCCTTCTCACTCCCCAGATCCACTCCAGTCTCCTACCTTTACCTGAGAGCAGTACCAACACTGACCTGAACAAAGATAAATCAGGGACATCCATACCCATGCTGTATTTCAAACCATGGTGTGGAAATATTTTTTAATAACATGTTGCAAAAATGATGGCCAAGAGAGACACAGAACTACCTGAATGAGGGTTGTAGGCACTGAATAATGTCCTGAAATAAATGGTGAAAGCTTTCAACCGTAATTAAATCCACTGGAAATTAATGTTTAAATGTGTTGTCAAGAAGGAAAAACTTTTATATGTATGTTTTGTCAGTGCCAAACTATTTGCACTAATCTATATAAAACAGGCTTGTGTGATGACTAGGATTTACTTTCCAAGTTGATAAAATAAAAAGCAGATGGGATAAATGTAGCTGACACAGATGTGGCTTCTATTTCTTCATGATCTGCCTGCCTTTGAGCAAACTGTAACATAGATGGTGAGATGCTGGATCCTGTCCAATAATGAAAAACTCCCCTCAAAGCTACAGTATGCTTTCAAGCTGAAAGCCAGTCTGTGTTCTGAAAAACCTGCTTTCACAGTCTTGGTTAACCCTGTCGCTGCTGGCTTTACAGTAGCCAAGGCCTTGGACTTCTGTGGAAAGAAACATGCATTCCCCTCTCCCCTCGCCCCAAACAGCTGGGGCATTGGCTATCACAGCAGATGTGGATGTGGGAGGCAGTGTCTGAGCAGCCAGCCCTTGTAAACCGTGTGCTGTGGGGCACCCAGAAGTGCACAGTTCCAGCCCCACACAAAAATGAAACAGTGAGGAGAAAATGAGAGGCTGGAGGGCAAAATTACAGAGGACATCTAGTCCAGCCTCCCTGCTCACAGAAGGGTCAGCTGAAGCAGGCTGCTGAGAGTTGTGTCCAGAAGAACTTTGCATTCCTTCACTGGTGACGACTCCACAGACAACAACATCAGGAAACACTGTCAGCCCCTGGTGCCTCCCACCAGAGCCCGTGGATTTCACAGAGTCACAGAATATTCTGAGTTGGAGGAGACCTACAAGGATCATCAAGGCCAAATCTTATGTGAGCAGCCCATACAAAGGTTGAAGCCACAGCCTTGGCATTACCAACTCCATTACTTGTGTAAGACTAGTTTTAATGTTTCCTAACTTGGTTGTCCTCCATCAGGGGTAACCCTTCATTGCCCTGGCTTTCCCCTTTGTCTCAGGGACTGCAGTCCTGAAGGGTGAGGCAGAGAAAGCACAGAGAAACTTTGCCTTTTCTGTATTCTTTTCAATCAAATCCCTGACCCATATACTCACAGATCCACATTTGGTATAGGATGCCCTTTACTCCTGAGGACCCTTTTTAGAAATCTTTTTTTTTTACCTTCATATCCTCTGCCATATTCAACACCAGCTGAGCTTTGGCTTTCCTGAACCCATCCTTCCACAGTCACACAGAATTTCTGGACTTCTCCTGGGCCATCTGCCCCTCCTTCCACCTCCTGTACACCCCCTTTGCATGTCTCTGCCAAGTTAGGAGCTCCTTGCTCAAGCAGGCAGCCTCCTGCCCTCTCTGGTGCTGCTTGTTGGCAGGGACCATTGTTGAGCTTGGAGCCCAGTAGCTCTCCTGGACTCCTCCTCTCTCCAGGGCTGTCTCCCATGGGATTTTTCCAAGCAGATCTCTAAAGGGGTCATATTCTGCCCTTCAGAAGTCCAAGGCTGTGATTCTGTCATTTGCTCTGCCACTCTCTCTCAGGATCCTGGCATCTGCCCTTTTAGTGTCTCTAGAGGACATGCAATAAGAGGTATCTAGATGATAGATTTAAATTATTTTATGACCATTGTATTTTATACAATGAGGACTTTTGAATGACTGTAAAACTAAACAAGCTCTCAAACATGCATCTACACAAGACACCAAATGATGGCTTACAGTAGTACCTTCAGTGCCTGTGTTACTGCACCCTGAAAGCAAATGCAGAAAATCCCCAAATCCTTTGCCTGCCATATTTGTACTGCTGCTTCTTGTCCCTTCTAAGCCACACAGCCAGACCTTCTCATCTGTAAGTAGCTGCACCAGGTTTTTCAATAACATGTAAAGTGAAAGCACCTTTCTCACCTGTGATTCATTGCATTGCTGTGCTGAAGGGGACAAATGCTTGTTGCAAGGCTCTTAATTCTCCATGACTTGGCCTTTTGCTGAGCTAATATCCAGTCCTTTGAAAGGCCTGAAATAAGTGCACATCTGCCTGGCTTCTTGCCACAAGCCATGCCACCACATGGCTTTGCAGCTGGTCAGGTGAGATAGAAGACATAGAGCTACAAAGCAGGTGTAATTCATCCCACTGCACTACTTTGTTTCTCTGTCTGTCTAGGATGTGGATAAACAGCCATTGCAATTGAATTTCTTTAGGAAAATCTTCTGCATAGCTGAAGACTTTAAAAAAATCACATCAATTTCTATGGTCTTGCAGAATGAGGGGACAGGAAGGAGTTCTCCCTACTATGCCAGCACTCTTCATCCTAATGTCATTGCTTTTTAGCACATTTTCATCTCCTCTTTCAGATGTGTCTTTGGAGTTAGTGCATTTTGGCAATTAATATGCTGGGTGTAATGAGGAAACTTCCAATCTCAGCCATATTTCTGGGTGCCACTGTCTCATGTCACTGGCTCTGTATGCTTAACTTGGATTACATCTGGTCAGCCATGGGCTTTCCCCTTCTCCCAGCCAGTATGCACTGAAGCAGTGGCACAAGCCAGAGCCTGGGATCTGGTTTAGTCCTGCCTGCCGCCCTACATCTCCAGTGATAGGCTTTCTATCCAGAAGTATTTCAGGCTGTTGTTCTAGATGAGTGGGTCACCAGCACTTACTTACAGTCCTGTAGTTCAACAGAAGAAATAACCTGAGGACAGACCTCATTTAGTTTATCTCTGATACTTTAAAGCTTAATCCCCAAATTTTTTTTTTTCCTCTCAACCTCAAAGCCCCTATAGATCCACAGACGCAGTAGTTCAGAATAGAAAAGGTGGAACCAAATTCAGAAAGGTTTTTTTTTTCACAGATAGTTGGTACTATTCAGCCACTGTCAAAGTCAGAGGCACCTTTGCACTCACACCCAAGCAAAATTACAGAGATAATCAAAGCACAGAAAAACCTAGTGGGAGGGATGGATGGCCAGGCCCACAAATTCACTGGTGAAAATAAATTTTATGTATAATGGTTGGTATTCAATGCTATGCACTGGCTTTAGAAAAAAGTGTCATTAAAGAGTTTAAGAGTCTGCTGTAGGCATAATAATCTCTCTACTAGCACATCTTTAGGAATAAAAGGAAAGAAGGACAATTTTGAAATCTTTCTCTTGTAAAGGAGTTGCAGCTAAAGGTTGGTATTTAAAAATAGACTTAATCAGCAGCCACTGACAGTAGCTAGAAGACCAAGATGTTTTATTCCATGTCTTGTAGTCACTGCACAGTGCCGTGTGTTTCCAGTCTCACACAGGAATCAGTGTTGCTGATTTGCAGGCAGCCCTGGGGATAATACATGGGTTCTGCAACAACCAGCATGTTGTTGGCACAGCTGATGTCTCTTGCAAAGTCAGAGGCCCGCCCCAAACTCCATCACTATTTGGTGAAAATTGTTCCAATGAAAGCCTTCAGAACGACTAGCCTGGACCTTTTTTAAATTAAAGTGTTTTTTGGTCTGCTGGGGATGTTAATACAAGAGACAGACTGAGCCAGGGCTCAAATTAATCCCAGACAAGGTTGGTTTAACATGCCAGAGAAGTGATGAAAGCACAGAGTTCTCCCTCTCACCCTCAACTGTGATCCCACAGAGCCAGGCTACACACATAAAATATCACCTGCTGGATTACCTGAGGAGACCAGCCCTCTTTAGTCAGAAACAAAAACAGACATGTTAGTGTTTGTGTAATGGTAAAGCACTGCGTGCATTTAAATAACTGAGGTTTTTCCATTTCTGCTGATCTAGGGATGGGGAGAGGGGAAGGTGTGTTAGTTTTTACCTGCTTTGCACAGTGCTACTCACAACACTCCAACACAGATGGGGTGAGAAAAGGAGTGTGAGAAGGCCACTCTTCTCTTCATGGAGACAGCTTTTGTCAACATGGATATACCCTTAAAGCTTCACAGGGTAGACTAGTAAGGCCAAAATGAAATCTCCTGGAAAGTCAGGTTAAATTTACTCTCCTTCATGAAGTCAAGTTTTTTCAAAGCTTTTCTTCCATACAACAACTGGTTGCTTCCCACCGGTTTAGGACCCATATCCTTCCAGTAATATAAAAGTTATAGCCCCCCTCAAATTTCTGCAAGGAGGATGCTTCTCTCCTTTACAGCAGATCCAGCTCTGCAAGGATCGCAGCCATCTTCAGCTTTGCTTCTGCCTTTGCTTCCAAGCAGGGTTGAGCTCAGTGTCCTGGAAAATCTGAGCTGGGAAGCGTGTGGAGCTGTCCCCATGAACAGAGGGCCTCATTAACTCTTCTGAAAACTGTGGGTGGTCTGTCCTGGTCCACAGCAGGACACTGTGGGGGTGGTATGGGGCTGCCTGAGCCTCTCCCGGGTGGGAGATGGGACCTCAGCCACCAGTGGGAAGCTGAACGCAGCAAAAAAAACAAAGCTACAGGGAGCAGCATGTCAGCAGCAAATCCAAAGCAACAATTACAGAAAGAAATCTGAAGCAAATGGCAGAGCTGTCCCAGATTTCTGAGAATGGAGTCCTGGCAGAGGGGCTGCTCCTCACTGGGGGCTGGTGACCAAGGCACCCCTTACATCTGGGTCTGCTGAGAAGACGGAGAGATTCAGCTGCCCTGGGAGCCTGGTTTTCAGCCTGCAACATGAGGGAAGGGCTTACCATCAAATTGGACTGCCATAAATCATTAGAAAAACATTTTTGCAGAGGTCACAGGAGTGGCATTTCCTTAACCACCACCCAGCCCATTTATGAAATACTATCTGCAGCATCCTGAAAGCCACCTTATTGCAGGAGACATTTCTTTTGCCACGAGCATCTTCTGGGAACATGCTGACCTCCTCTGACACAGGGGCACTTTCTAGAACTTCAGATTTCAGAGCAAGATGCATTTGTCCTTCCACTGAACTACCAGGCCATTACATCCAGAAAAAAAGTTTTTTTCAGGGAAGAGTAAATTCAACATCATTAGTTGTTTACATTGAAGTTGTAAATAGCTCACAGAACAAAAAGCACAATGCATCATAAATATTTGGAAATTACAGACGTTAGGGGGCTTGATTGGAAGTGTGATGATTAGAATATTTGTTTCTAGCCTTTCAAATTTTACAAGAAGAAGTAAAGCAGATGTAAAGTCCTAAAGATGTAAGACACATCTTGTGATTATTTCATCTAGACAAGCAGTGGTACTCTGTCATTTCTGGTGTCAGCAGTGTTTTGGGTGTGTTTGTATAACAGGGATGAATAAAGTTTATATGAACATAAAATATATAATGCAAATATATTGACATCAGCAGAACATAAATGTATTCAGCTATTCTAGGTAATTTAAAATGAGGGAAGCATCCCAGTGTTTGCTAAGAAAAGAAGGATAACTGTGTACAATTCCTGCCTATGGCTAAATGAAAATTTCCCATTTTTTCCTCAATTCTCCAGTGACAAGAAGAGCTTGCAACAGCTAACAGGAAATGGTAAAAAAAGGAAAGGAGGAAAGAGAAAAATGAAACCTTCCCAGGGCTCCAGTGATATGTTTCTATGGTTTTAATATCTTTTCTGCACACATTTGCCACAAAAGTTGCTCAACCCCTAATATGTGATACACAATACCTGACTTCAGGCCTGGAGGTTTGCTTCACTTCATTTAAGTGGTCTCTCTCTTTCCCCCTCATTCCCAAGATGGTTAAACATTCAATAAATAATTTTAGAAGTTTCTGTCTGCACTTTCAGTCATAGTATCCTCCCTCACTTTGCTCTAAAAGGAATGGTGGTGTTGTAGAATGCACTTTAAATTGCATCAGGCACTCATGTGCCCAATGATATCCTGAGGGGAAAGCCAGGTTACCAGCTGTGCCACAGAGCAGGATCTTGCTGGAGACATCCTGCTACTGCTTGGGGAAGCAGTCTTCAAATTTGTCTGATTTACAGTTTTTAAAAGTATTCTGCCTTGTCTTGAAGACTTGCCATGTCTACTAAATATTTATATGTACCTACACAACATGTGCATACCACTTGGAATTGTGTAGGATGAGGGTGCAGGATGAGCTATCCTGGACACCTACTTGTAAGACAGTTAATACCTTCAGCTGCATCCCGTGTGCTGGCATTTCTTCCTATCCATGAGGATCAGGCATAACCACATCCTTCACAGCGGATGACGTTTTAAAACTGAAAGAGAATGCATGGTGCAATAAACCCACTTTCTTCTCCTACTTGTCTGACTGGCCTTCTAGAGCAGCTTCTTTCAGAACATAAAGAATTTCAGCCTGCAAGTCTCAAAGAGTTTCCATGGAGCATATAGCCTATCTACTGGGAGTCAAAGCTCTTGCCCTAGTCCCACCCTTAATGGGAAGAGAGTACACAACATTCATAGATGTTTGTGGTTCAAAAGAAATGACAAAAGTCAGAGGATCATACCAAGTGGTGTTTGCAATCCTGTTGAAGTGAAAAGTTGCAGTCTTGCCAAAAGCAGTGGTCCTGTAGAACTTCTGGTCCTCCTCCTGACCCACTGAGTGGTGGTGTCCCAGATCCCCAGACCCAAAGATTACATATGCACAGGTTCAGGTGTGAATGCTCAGAACCACCCATAGGGTGGGGAGCTTTCACAATGGATGATGTGACACTGTCACATATTTGGAATATTTGGAAGTCCTTGACTGCCTAAGTCATTGCAGCTGCCTATTCTGCTGGTGCGATTAAGTCCCCTAGCAGAGATGACCCCCTCAGGATGGATGTGACTGTGCTGGTGCCTTCCCCCACCCCCAGAAGGAGTTATCACAGCTGAGTAATTTGTGAAGACAAAAAACCACTACCCTGCCTCACAGGGTTTGCCTTTTCTCCCTTACCTTGCCTCGGTATAGCAATGAAAAAAGAAAGAACCCAGACCTCTAAAATCTTAATCCAAATCATGAATCAGACTCATCCTTTGTTTCTGCTCACAACAGAGAGCTGGTGCAATCCTCTGGATTGTCACTGCATGGCAATGAAAAGAAAAATTAAATATCTTAAGAGATGGAGGTTACAGGATCTTTACTGATAAAGCAATGTAGATTCAGTGAAGTATTAGCGAATTAGGCATCCGGTCTACCTTCATAATTTTCCTACCACTACTGGGCACTGCATTAAAAATTTGCTGGCATGCAGTTTCTCTGCCATACATAAATTTTCTGCGACTAGTAGGTGTTAAAAGTGTAATATTTTCCTACACACTGCCTGCCAAAGCTGGGAGCCATACCAGACAGTCACTCCACTAGAGAAAGCAAAGTCAGCCTTATGTTTACTAGGATACAGAGACAGCTCAATCTGCAAAGGCTACACAGTGTGTTGTGATTTGCTGGATAAACAGACCACTCAGCACAGCTGACAGTACAAAACCAGCCTGCGCATAACCACGCCGGCTGCAGCCGCACCTCTGTCTGCAGCATGCATGGACTTCACTGCTAATAGACTGCAGACTGCAACCAATTTAAGGTTTGCTGTATCAGCAATCCCTTCCAGCTAGCAAACTTGTTCACTAGAATGATTTATCAGAAAGGTAAACAAAGAGAAAAAATACTGTTGACAATAATCCATTTAAAAATGTGAATAAATATTGCAGAACAGTTTGCTCCTGTGTTTACCCTGTGCTGAGCAGGACCATCAAATTAATTTGAAGATTAAACGTTCTGGAAAGCTTTGCCAATCAGGCATAATCCTTAATGTAGCTGCAGGGAATGGACCAGTTTCAGTGTTTTCCAGCTTCTCTGAGAAATACACACTTATGTTTCATGGTTTGCCTAAGTAATTTCTGACAGCAAAATACCATCTTTAAGGCTCTGATTCAGAAGCCGTTCTAAGCGATTGGGAACCTCTCCATTGACCTCAATGAGTTTTGGATCACAGCCTGAATTGTTTCAATGCAACCCAGTCTGGTCTGAAGCATCCCAAGCTGAAGATTTGTGTTATTCCAGGATGATAAAGTATGACAGTGAAGATCCTAAGATATTTCTTGCTCTGGACTGATCACATCCTCCCTGAAAAGTTGCTGTTGAGACTGACACATCATGTAAGAAAACTGTTTGATTGCCATCTTTATAAGAGATCGTAAAACATTCAGTTGCCTTCCAGTCACCAGCCACGTTGAGCACATCTTAAAAGTAGATCACTAAGATACATTCCCTAAAGCTGAGAAATTTACAATGCAAGGACTTTTTGGAGAAGGAGATCTACATGGGAAATCTGTGGTTACTGCTTGATTTGTCCTCAACCATCGTAAAGGATTTGCTGTCTTGCCAACATAAAAAGTCATGATGAAAAACAAACTCATACATAGACCTAAACTAAGAACCTGTGTATCCCTCCCTTCCAAATATTTCCAGGGAACTTCATAACTGCAAGTTTCTCCTCTATAAATTTTACTTTATTTCTACTTTTCCTAATTGCTGTATTGTACAAGACGTATTAATGCATAAAAGAATTTGTCAAAATACCTTTCAGAAAAAATGTTTAGCTGCAAATCTTTCTGAAAACTTCTAGACCTTTTACCAAAAGCAATTAGCCTTATCTTAATATCTTTGACAGAATGGGATTCAGTGCTTCCAGAGTACAAATTTTCCCTTATCTTAGCACTTCAGCTTTGCTTTATACAGTGAGAAGATCCATTCAGTCTAAATGGCTGTATCAAGACTGTCACTTTCTACTCACCTCACAGCCCATACTGTTTGAGGAAGTTGTGTACCAAATAAAATTCAGCAAGAGCAAGGAAACAGGCAGATCCAGAAAAACTCATTTGTTAATATTGCATCATGTCCCTTCACTGAATCACCCTATCTCATCACTCATTGAAAGTTCTTTCATGCCAGCCCTTCATTAAGCAGAAAGTATTGTTGCTGTTGTCTGTCCTAAACTCCTAGCAGATTGTATGTAGTTTTAGAATAATTATAATTATTTCTATTAAAATATAATGGTATTTTAGAATAAAAGTTTTTGGCACATAACAGAGTTTGAAAAGAAATTGAATCATGGTCTGAAAGATTTCCTTGTGGACTAAATAGTTATGGCAAATAAATACAAAGAGCATGTGTTGGATTGCAGATTTTTGTATCACACATCCAAAACAATGAAAGGATCAGGAAGAAGGCAAAAGAGACAACTCTGTGTAGACAGGGGAAAAGCCAAGCAAAGTTTTTAACTGAAGGCTGGAGGAAAGATAGTTTATGGATGGTAGCAAGAAAATGGTTCCCTGTAATTTCACGATTGTGGCTCCAAAGTGGTGAATGGCATACACTTTTCACTTGAGTAAACAAGGTTCCAGCATTGATCCCTCCTCCCCCTCTCAGGAAAGCCATGAAGAGCACTGAACTTTAAAATCAACTCAAAAATGGTTTGGGGAAAAAGAAACTGGTTTCCTTCTGAGTTCCACAAAAATATGCTCCATGTCTTCCCATTTTCCATACCCATGTTTAGCACCGACATACTTTCAGTGTCTGGAAGTGTCATTCAAACCAGGCTTGGACTGTCTTCAAAACTGATTTGAATAGTTCACAAAGCATGAGGGGCTTTGTTTTATATTATCTAATAAAATCATAAGCATACTTTTTGCATGTTATTTCATTTATCCTTGGAAATATATAAATACTAAGACAACTGAAATACATAGTGTGCTCTGCTTCTAGAAAAATCAACTCTTTAGCTTAATGATAGATCTATTTTTCAAGGAAGAAACACGGAAATTTTAGTCATTAAATATTCAAGTCTAGGAAAACAACTTAAAGGTAACACACATTTTGACAGCATCCTTTTAAGTAATTGTTGTGCTTTTCCTTGAACTACTTCATCAGTTATTTATAAGCCATATCACAAAAATCATAAACCATATGAAAGAGCAATTTACAAGCAACAAAAGCTGTATTAACATTAGAAAAAGTATGTTTTCTAAAATATCAAGATAAAATAATATGCATCGTGTTCTTTTCAGACTTCCTGCTCTTCCTTTGCCTTCCCCACTACCCTCATTGATACAAGAAAAGAAACATTCCTAGAAATTTTTCATTGCAAGCCTAGTTCTTCATTGTCCTCTGATTCTCTCTGTTGTCTCTTACCACACAAAAGAGCAGATGTTTCTTATGCCTACGAAGAGAAAGCCCATTTTCTTGTGGGGTTTTTTAGCTTTGAGGGACCTGCAATCTCTTGCACCTGCTGAAGTCAATACAGCCCCGCAGACAGGGCCACATGTCTACCTGCAGAATCAGAGAGAAATCCATCTGCATTAAGAGAGACATATGACATCTATTAATCCCCCACCAAATTAATCTGTGATAACATGGAGCAACTGTGTTTTGAGCTTGGAGGATTGTTCCTCAGCTTTAACAACTCATTTACTTCTGCTGTTAAGTCAGAAGACACAACACTATGCTTCAATGTGTATTTGCACCCTGCTTAGAGATTATGATCATTGCTGATTATTGATACTTTAATGGGCCAGAATATTTATATGCTAAAACAAACAAACAAACAACAACAAAAAAAAAACACACTGAGAAGAAAAATAGGAAAGAACTAATTATTTGTCTTTCAGTGAGACTGCCATTGCAAAACCCTCAGTCCTGTTTGTGCTACCTGGACAGTTCTATGCCAGAAGACTGGTGCCTTGCTCTGTTGTAGGCCTGTGAATCTCATGATCAAGCACAAAGCTGACAATGTGAGTTAGAAGATAAAGCCAATTGCTTGGATGGTTGAAGAAAGTGTTTGAAGCAGAGCAGTGCCTTGTAGCAGAGCAGTGCCTTGGCAGGCTGTAAGACATGCAGTAACACCCTTCTACACGGCTAACAGAGTAACAAAAGCTGTAGCGAAGTAGGTCCCTAGTTTAGAAACACAAATTATTCTGCATCATGTCTCTGCTGAGCTACTGCTAATACCACGTTTGCAGGATAATGCTGGTTTATGCCCCAAGAAAATCCCTAAGGGATTTCCCCACCCTCCTATTTTAGGAGCACAAAATACTTACATAGATTTCCCCATGCAGAGAGCATTTGTTACATTGCAGTATATGGCTATCTACTGCGAGGACATGAAATAGAAATGGCCTTTACTTTTCTGGGTTGCAGTAAGTAATATTTTTTCATTAGACACTGAAGAACTGCTGTCACATTTCTAATTATCCAAGGCATAATTACACCTGACAAATAAAGATTTCTTTTTCTGGACTTGCTCTCTGTAATTGTTAAAGGAGCAGCCGCTGTGCTAAGAGCTTTTGCTCTAACTCTGTCCGACACGGTGACACAGAGGAGAAGCAAAGCACCCAGCTACCCTACCCTCCACCCAAGGGTACTGAGAGAACTGGTGGAAACACTCACTGAACCACTTTCACCATAATTCTGGCTAAACGGGGAGGTCCCACTTGACTGGTGGTTGGCAAATGTGTCACCCATCTACAAGAAGAGCTAGAAAGAGGATCTAGAGCCACAGAGATAATCAGAGGAGTGGAGGACAGGCTTATGAGGACAGGTTGAAAGAATGGAGGTTGTTCAGCCTGGAGGAGGCTTTGGGGAAGCATTATTATTATCCTTTCAGCCTAAAGGGGGCCTATACAAGAGAGATGGAAAGGGACTTTTCACAAGAGCGTGTAGTGATGGGACAAGGGGGAATGGATTCAGATTAAAAGATGGTAGGTTTAGATTAGAAGAAATTCTTTACTGTGAGGGTGGTGAGACATTGCAAGAGGTTTACAGGAGAAGTTGTGGACAACCCAGCTGTGGCAGTGTTTAAGATCAGGCTGGATGGAGCTCTGAGCAATCTGGTCTAGTGAGAGCTGTCCCTGTCCATAGCAGCATAGACAATCTTTAATGTCCCTTCCAGCCCAAAACCGTTCTATGGTTCTATGACTCTATGATCTGGGAACTACAGAGGTCTGTCAACCTGACCTTGATGCCACGAAATGTCACAGAGCAGTTCATCCTAAGTGACATCACACAGCACATATAGGATTTTCCCTGTGTCTACTGCTTTACATCAGTATATCTGTGAGATATACCATGCTGAACAATCCATAGTGTGTATAAAAATTATTTTTAATTGTGTTTCTGATAGGTGTGAAAACAACATCTGACGTCAAAAGCATCAGCCTTTGGGGGTACAATGATACAAAAAAAATATATTTGCAACTAGTGAAATTATTTCCCTGTTATGTTATGTTTCAAGCAGTCAGCTGTATTTAAAAGATAGATTTTCTACTTGGCTGAATATGACAATATGTTCTCAAAACTCTCTCATTATATCTCACATCTAATGTGCATGGAAGCACAGCTGTATTGCAGCAATTCTTCCTGTGGAACTATCCATGAATTCATGTAGCTTTAATATGATAACTTAGTTGCCATTAGGCAAAACACTGGGATAGGAGCGGAGTGGCAGCATTACCCTTCACAGACACCTTTGGGCTGAACAGTTGAGTACTACTGAAGCATTTCCAGTTCAAAGATCTGACAGACCAGTTCTTGACAACCTAAAATATTTTGGGGGAATATCTGTTCTCAGGGATTAGAAGTTGTCTGTCTTCATACTATTCTGCAACTCTAATGAATAGTGGGAAAGTGAGGATGAGCCTACAGAAATTTGGTTTAACTCACACCTGACATAAAGTCCTGTAACATAAGGCCATAACAGTAGCACCTGCAAAATATGCTTATGTCCACACTAACAAGAACAAGTTCTTCTGTCAAGCCACAGCTTTGCCTTGCCTCTTTCATGTTCTTTTCACTTTTCTGTTTGTCTCGAATTCCGAAATTGTGCTTCAAAGTACATCAGCAGTACATACTAGCTTTCATAAATAGCCTGTTCTTCCCATGGCACTTTATAGTACAATCCCTTCTCTCCTTTCTTCTTGCACAGCAAATCTCAGCAAAAAATCAGCTGGGTGAGTTGCAGGTATGACAATACACATCAGTGCACTTTTAGGGTACTGAAACTAAGCTAATCTAAGTATGAAAGAAGAAACAATCCCACTGATATTTCAAGCAGCTGTTTAACAAGGGATAAGAAAGAGGGATAAGTTTACAGCCTCATCTTTGAACTTGTCTTCAAATGATCTTGTTTCTCTAGCTTGTTCATATGCAAGTTAGTCACTTGGGAATGATGTAGCAAACTCAGCCATGATCACTGTAGTTCCAGAGTGAGCCAGATGGACAGTTTATATTAGCAACTACTATATAGCTGAAAGAAAAAGTGATAGTCCCTCATCCTGTCTCAAATCACCCAGAAAACCTAGATTTAGTAGGAGCTCCAAGCAAACAGAAAGAAACTATGTAAAACAAATATTTTAAATAATCAGTGTTCTGGGAAACATGTTCTTGTCTGATAGGAATATATCTTATTAAAATAAACTGTATTGTTGTAAAATCAAGCATTTGTCCTCCAAGCCAGACTCACCAGGAGTGCTAGCAGGTTCTTCACGTCATCTTGGGCAGGCTGGTAACTTTTGAATAGAGGATAATCTAAAATCACTATTCTGAATGTCAGAGTTGATGTATGGTCAGAAATTCTTCTGTGCTTCGTGGAGAAACAAAAGGACCTCAGCTTACTGTAAAATGAGCATTTGATTGTAGGCTTTTAGCACAGGAAAATTTAACACCAAATCCCATCTTTCCTTCGTGGGCTTCAAGGAGTTTAACCGAAAGAAGGGTAACAACCATTCATCACCATACACTAATAATAGCTTTCAGGGAGTCTCTACCAACCACCACCACCAAGAGCTCTTCCAGTTCCATGTTTCACAGAGCAAAAAGAAAGATCTTCTGAAGTCATGCTGCTGTAAAGAGTTGTTCTCTGCTTCCATTTAAGCTGACAGCAAGACTTACACTTTGATTGTGAGTAGGTTAGGATACTACACAGGAAACCTCCCTGACCAAAGGGAGTAACTGGGGGTTGCTGAGCAGCTCCTTTTCCTCACATCAGGACTGCACTGCGTATCCTCTAATAAACCAAAAGTTCAAAACAATTCAGTGGCTTATGTAGTTTCCAAATATAGAACTATTTTAAAATATGGCATGTACCTCTGCCAAAATTCAACTCACTAATTCAAACATCATGCTCACTTTTAGAGTACTAGCAGTGTCAGGTAAAAGTCATGTGTAAATTTCAAAATCAGATATTCCTGGGTACCTCAAAGTTTCAACTTGTTGCTTAGCTTGTTCTCTAGCTTGTTCACCAGTTCCTCGTACAAGCTCACTTGATCTCAAAAACAAAGCTGTTATTCTTCATACATAACCTGAAAAAAGAGTGTTTGAACTTCTTAGCTTGTAATAGCTTTTTTATAGAAAAAGTGTGCTCAATATTTGAAGACTGTTGGTAAATGTAGCTTGATTGCTAGGAAACCACGTTGCATTAAAATGCTAAACAACATCCCCAGGCTGCTTTTAGTGTCTAATCTGCAATTTCTGTTATTTAATGTCTGTGTTAGCATACCCATCAGGCACTGGTCTCATCCAGTGTCAAAAACAGAGCAACCTTAGTTTGTTATTGGGTGAGCAGTTCTCCAGAAGAATAAAATACAGAACTTCACAAGACAGCAATCTCTCAAGAGACAGATTCTACTATGAAAAGTTATTCTATTATCAAATGTAGTTAAGTCTATGGCTACTGAACCCTGTGACACGAGAAAATAGGAAAGCAGTCTGATAACTCATAATTAAATTACATACTTAAGAATTACAAAGCTACCTTGAGAACAAAAACTGAGTAAAGGTCACAGAATGGAACCTGATGTGGTCCTAATAATTGGACATTTCATATTTAAAGAAGAAATCCTCAAGGTTTGAGCTATGCAGTAATATTCTTGCACAGGAGACTGAAGGCAGATGCACAGAAAGCAGAAGCATTCTGCTGACTGGAATTTCTTCTGCCTCATTATCACCCTCTTATTTCAGGTTAGCTGAACTACAGCTAATCTAAGACAGTCTTCATCAGAGACTGAAATGTTAAGGAAAAACATCTTATCTAGGTCAGAGACTTAACACCAAAAAACTTTGTGGCTTCTCTTGCTCTGTTTCCAGGTGTCTTGCTCTGTTTTCATGACACAACCTTAGATTCAATCACTACTTGCTGTAACTTGCTCTAAAGCTAGGCCATTTGTGTATGCTACAGCAAAATGAAGCTCAGATGGTTAAAGAGAATAAATTTACTTATGTTGGTGGTTTAAAATTTGTATGTCATAAAGTATTAGTCTTTTAATATGAGAATTCACAATCTATGCGAAATGGTGCAAGTAAAGAAGTTATCCTGCTAAAGAAGTTGTGATAAGGTAGGGTCACAATGTCTAAGGTAAAATCAGGACTATTATTAAAATTTCAAACACCCTTGAAGTTCAAAGTTCCTTACGAAACTTAAATCCTACTATATCCATCTTTTTCACTGTGTCAGGTCTGATTACCTCTTTCCTTTCAAACAGTTCTCTTCAAAGTAGATGTGGATCCAAATATTAGCTTTGCTTTGCATGTGCAGGGTGCATCCTTCTGGGCTTAGTATACTAAGAGAATTATTTATGCAAACCTGAACCAAAAAGCAGCAGACCACTGATTTAGTTCTGTGCTCAGCTTCTCAGTAGTGCTCAGGGTCTGTGTCATGTATTTTCTTTTCAATCTGACTTTATTAAACATTTCCAAAGTTTTAAGAAATCAATTGGGTTTTTACTCAACAAAAGTCAGCTTTGTCCCAGGATTTGGCACTTTAAAACAGCACACAACACTCTTAGTGAAAAACATGAGGTTTCAAAATGAAGCATGTGACAAGGATATTAACATCAGTTTCATGACTGGCCCTTACTATATTTATAAAAAACAGTATCACATCCTTGAGATGTTTTAGGAGCACAAGGCAAGGGCTTCACTGCCCACATTCCGCTTCAAAAGCAGAAAGATTACAAGGTTTAGATTCGATGTGTAATGCCAGCTTTTATTCTGTAAGAAGACAACAGCAGGGCTAGCAGCTGTACACAGCAGTCAGCAGTCAGTTCCTGTTGCTACAGAAAATTCCCTATCAAGCAGCCTAACCCGAAAAGAGAGGGAGTAGCAAGAAGGTCCTGCTTTCTGTGTGCAAGGCAGAGACGTGACAGTTTCTCAAAATTCGAAATCAGACCATGTCAAAACTGATGACACACTCAGGAAGGCCTAGCCCAGTACTTAGCCACAAGATTCCTCCTTTGCATGAGAGGAAGAGCCACTAGAAAAATGCCCTCCTTCTGTTTAGGGTGTGTAGTAGGGAAGTCTTCACTGAAATGTAATGTCTGCATTTACAGGCCATGTGCTTCAAAGGCAATCCAAAAAGACCCACAAAATTAGAAAAGCAATTAGCCCACCTGTCTTGAAATACTGATTTTTTTAATTGCTTTTATTTGAATGCTTAGAGCCTTCTAGCCAGTAACCACCCCTACAGCTATTATCTGGGCAGCCAGTGAACATGACATTGCTTATCTGCCGAGTGTTCTTGTAGTGAAGGTCATTCTACAGATGGGAACAATGTGCAAAGAAGGGCTAAAAATGTTCATCTTCCTGCTTCCCTCTATGCAGAAAATTTTATGGGGATATAAAGCAGTCATATAAGATAGTAGTCGCTTGCAACAGGGCAGACAAAGGTATAATTTTCCTGAGTCATTGTTATTGAAAAATTAGGTTATCAAAGTTTATCAGAGCTAACTTACTCTGATTCCCAACTGCCAATCAAGGCACAAGAACGACACTTTTCAAAACCCATTATTATATCAAAGTCAGACAATTGCCATGTCCCATACTTTGTTAGTTTAGTTCAAGACTTTGCAGTATGCCTGCTCTTCAATCCACCACCCTGAGAGTCATCTCTGCCCTGGATGTAAAAAAAGCAGTGAAACTAGTGAATCATCTGCATGCTTAATGCCTGAGCTACCAAATAGCACAGATGAGTTTAGACCAGGGAGGTCTGAGTTGTGTTACAATTCTTTCAGTGCAGTAGAATGGCATGTTAAATGTTTAAGGAGAAAGGGATAAGATGCTTAATTTTATGGATTGCTGACATACCTAATGGTTAGGATTGCATATAACACAAGATTAAATTAATTGAGCTCAGATGTTTGCAAAACCACTAAGGTGTACACTGCTGGCAGATAACATGTATACTTCCCATGACTTTCAACATGTTCAGGAAACCATTGATCTGGACCATTATAGTTCCCTGTAATTGACATTTACAAAATAGTTGCTGTTGGAGCTGTTGCACAGACTACATTTGAATGGTGGTTAGAGCAAGTAGCTTTTCCATATCAAGTACATTACAAGTCTCATGTTTATTTCAAGTCTTGCTCTAAGCATTTGAAATTGCTTGGTTACATTTAAGAATGGTGTGTAGGTGACATGTTAAATTAAATACCTATTCTATTCCTGCTGAGAATCCAGATATATCTGGATATACCAAATATCACTGGACATTTCCTTTCATCTAAGAGTAACATAAATGTTTCTAGGGCTGACTATAGTTCCATAAAAGATGAGCAATTTTTTTAGAATTTTTTGGTTATGTCACCTTTCAGTTTTCCCTTTCTGATACCTTTCTCCTTTCAGGCCTGTAAGTTATTGTATGTATTGTTATACATCTGACAAAATATGTGTCAATGTGTCAAGGAGAATGCAGGATCTTATAATATCTTGTCACTGCTGCAGGGTTGTGACAGGCAGATTTTAACCTTACCTCCTTTTACTGCATCTGTGTTGAGTCCCTTCCAAAAAAAGAGTCCCTGTAGTTTCTGCCCACTTTTGCTTTTTATTTGTTCGTTTGGCTGTCAGACTAATGGCTGTGAACTATCTTTTAACTCTTGTCATAGAGGGCTGGCCAGAGGACAGATCCCTAAGAGGAGTCCTGGGGTTTGTCCAGAACAGGGAGGTTTAGAGTTCAGAACCCACAATGCTATTTTAAAAGCAACAGAAGTGCTGCAGGACAAGCAAGGCATTTGTAGGCAGCATAGTACCTCCTTTTATCAGAAAGAAGAACCCTTACCCAAACTTTTGTGTGCTTTGCACCAGAGCATGCAAGATTCTCTCTTACTGTGGACATGCATAATCTTACAGACAGATCTAAAAAACTGTGGCAAAACTGATTTAATATGACAGGCTAAAATGAGAAGAGGGGAGAATACCCATAGCAATGAAGGCAAATGAATTTTAGTGGGATTTCTGAACAAGGGGAACATGTTAACAATACTATCTGGTTCTGAAGGACAGTGCTTGGTGTGTGTACAAATAAAGACTGTTTAGACTACAGGGCTTTTATTCTAGGCACCAGAAGAACTATCTTCTACAAAAACAAACAAACATACAACAACAAAAAACCCAGACCGATAATTCTATCACCTTTTAAAAAGCCTGCAAAACAGTGTGTTCACAATGCTAGAAATTATCCCTGAACACAGCATTGACCTGATGGTTATAAAGACAGGCAAGAGAGGGCATCTGCTTTTCCCCTGGCATAGCTATTTCCAGGCCAGAGCTGTATAAGCACCACAGTTTTTCACTACAAGGTTAGACAAACTGGACCTTGACAGAAGTGCACAGTATGGACTGTAAGGACGTGCTGAGTTTTTATCTGCACAAAGGCTTTCAAATGGCCAGGCTGAGCAGAAAAGCCTTGTGCACTGTACAACATTTCAGCTGTGGCAGAGGAAATACCTGAGACCTGATCTGGACTCTCACTTCCAAAAGGAAAACATATAAATTGTTGAGGAAAACTAAAATCAGCCAAAGCCTTTCAAAGCTGGAGCCGAACCTACATCGTTTCACATCTGCAACAGTATTCTGAATGTGGGAAAAGCATGTGGGTACCTGCTTTTCCACAGACTCTCTGCTTTATTGCATAAATGACATGGGTCAGTGAACCTACAGGTCAGCTCAGCGTGATCATGTCTCCTTGCCCACCCAAGGGCCTTTGTCAAAGCTGAAACAACCAGGCTGAACATAAAAGGATGCAGTATAAATGTGTGAGGAATGGGTAGTATAGATGAGAACAAAAGACATTTATCTAGAAGTCTTTTCACAGATAAGTTGCTGCTTCTTGGAATGACTATTTTTGTATTACACTTTACCTACCACAGCAGACTCCCAAAAATACCACTGGAGTAATATCTGTAGATTAAATGTTCTCTACATTGTTGTTGTTGTTGTTGTTGTTGTTAATGGATTTATCTTGGAAAAGGTTGTTACAGCAAAGATTGCTTTTGGCCCAGATGCAGGGAGACATTATTCTTTCCTGCAAATAATGCAGCATTTAATTTATCTGTAGGACAAAGCAAACACAGCACTACCAACCCATAGGAGTCAAATTCTGCCACCGAAGATATGACCAATTCTAAGAACACAGTATTTCCCCAGACAAATTTAAAATAAGCCATCCTGAACAAGCAGCTACCTAGAAGCTAAGGTGCAAAATATCCTGATGAGTTATTTTGTCTTTAAAGTACTATTCAAAGACATGAGGAGAGGAATAAATTTCAGCCCTTTTGGTATGAAACCTTGTCAAATCCTTTGGAAGAAAACAACCCAGCCTGGACAAAGTGCTTTTGTATCAAAGATCACTCCCCAGATTTGTCTCTAATAGTTCCAGGCATAACAGAATTTCAAATACTTCACATTTAGAAAAACGGTGTGGCTTTCTAGAGTTGCTAGAAAACATACAGAGCCAAGTCTTGCAGTCATCTACTAGCCCGAAAGACCAGTTTTTACTTTGACCTCTGGCAAAAGCAGACTTTTTGCAAAATAACGTGTGCATGCACATACTGAACAGTCAAAATTAAGGTCTTGCATGCAAAAAATGGTGTTGCAAAACTGCAACAACCAAGTAGCAAACAAGAGATCATAAAGAGAATAGGCACAAAATAAACAGAAGTGAGTTTACTCTCTTGTATCTGCTTGTTTACAATCAGTAAGACATTCACCAGGGGGGCCTGCCCAGCAGTCAGGCCCTGAAGTGCTTGTATCTTAGTTCAGTGTCTACCAAAACCTTCTTGAGAGGACATGAAATATGAGGGATTCACTATTGAGTTCTCCTCCTATGCCCTGGCTTCCTCTGAGTTTGGAAGCAATATCAGTCTTTGGTCTGATCTTTGCAACCTGATAGTCCATCTCTCCAAACATTCCAGCTCTGTGGATATTTAGGATTTGCTTACCATACTTCATGTTTATCTGATTCTCTTATGGTTTGTACTCTGTTTTTCTGCTGCTTGCTATGCTCTCTAAGTAGCTTGGGTCTTTCTTCTTCTAGGCTGCCTTTCCCACACAGTGTTTCCTGAAAAACTGTGCATTCTGATGATGGGGTCACAGTGACATGGTAATAGAGGTGCCATGAGACAAGATATGGCATTAATATGGACCTTCTCCAGCTGTTCCTTCCTCCTGCTGCTCCCAGAACCACACATACCCATTCACATCAGTCCTAGCATTTCTATCACAACACTCACATAGATTTGTCTCAGAACAGCTACCAACATTAAAGTGACTGGGAGGGAAGAAAAAGACTTTTTACTTGTTAAAGGATTTTGAAAGCCTGGTTTTGGCACTCTCCTAAATTTTTAAGCTTGACTGAAACCTGTGCCTTGGTTCCCTGCTGTGTAAATAAAGATAATTACCAGTTTATCATCTATCTCTATTCACTGTAAATGCCTGGGAATACAGATTGTCTTCATTGCGTGTGATAGGGTGCCGAGTGCAAGGTGGCACCAATTTTAGCAGATATGTCTCAGTGTCACAGACATAAGGAGTCCTTGCAGGGAGGCAGGGACACCTCCACACTGGTGATGAACAAACCACAGAGATACAATAGATCTGTTTCAAGGCACTGTTTCTACCACAAATGTTTTTGCACATTGATGTGATTACAGTTCCTGTGCAAATACAGCTTGCTAACCTAGAATTTTTTCTTAAGTACAGAAGCAGAAAACGTCATTTAATGCAGTTCCTTGCTTTCTTGTGCTATTTCTCACTGTATGTGCAAGCTGGGATATTTGAAGCAGGACAGGGTTTTTCTTCCTCTCCCCTTTTAACTGAATATAGCGTTAAGTGTTTGAAACAAGCCAAGGAATGGGTCTTCTATAATCTCCTCACTGCACGCTTCATTCTTGACCTCAATGAGCAGCTCTCAAAGCATCAGGGCAGCACTGGTGTTCTCTGCACTCAGGCCTTGCATTGTGCCCATGGTAACCTCCATGGTGGTCATCTTACACACAAGCCGTTTAGTCACAAGGAGCAGGCTACCAGAACTTCACCATTTCTCTCTGGCTACTGAAAATCTGTCATCAGGAATGACGTTATACCACTGTCAGCAGGGGCTGGAGATGAACCACTGGATGGTGGGGCTGTGCCAGGTTCAATCCCATTACTCACTAGCTCCCATTAAGTACACATCAGAGCTCCCCAGAGATGTATTATCATGTGCACCTCACTGGCTTTCACCCACAGTTCAGGTGCAGAGGAAGCAGAGGAAGAAGAGAGAGGAATAGGAAACAAACACAGAAAAATGGTAAAAAATCTGTGGGTTTTTTTTTTTTTTGCAGGACACCTAATGTATTAAAACTTCCAATACTGTTCTGAATTCCTGAATTTTTACTGCATTAGAGCATTTTTCTTTACTTGAGCCCATCCCCCTGCAACATTCAGCTCTAATTTCATGATTTAGATATATGAAGTGGCATCATTTTAACCATGTTTTATCCGTAAGATTCATGTGGAGAGAGTATGTGAGCCATTCCAAGACATTAATATAAAGGACTGCAAAAGCCATTTTGAGCTCCTGATCTGTAATGTTGACTCAGGTGATTATTCCAGGATAAGTATCCCAAGGAAGCTCTCAACAGGTAAACTCAGTTTCATAAAATTATATTGAGTTATGCTGTCAAAATGTCACCATACCACTGAAAAATGTATAAGAATCACAGTGCTTAATTTTCAGAGGATAACTGGGAACTTGAATGGGAAATGAAATATTTGCTAACCCATTATGTTGTTGAATGTCACTATCTTAACGTGAATTACATTTACAGCTCCATATTAGCGTATTACTACAGTGCACCAACACAAGAACACTAATTTTATGCAGCCAGAAGTAAATGCTGAGGATCTTTCTCTTATTTTGCTCTACTTAGTATTGTTCATGAATGTTCAGACTTTGATTAGCATTTGCATGTAGGAGACTCTCTGTAGCTTTGCTGAAGTTCCACAGCTCCTATTTAACCTTCTAGGAAGGAGGTCTAGGTATCTGCATGAGCAAGTAGGTACAAAACACAGATGTGAAGAAACAGTGATGAATATTGCACAAAAGCATTGACATGGTTTGTTTACCCTCTTTTCAATATCTGGGAGCATATCCTACTTGAGGCCATGACAATTAACTTGGAAGATCTGAACAAAAGCTATTGAAGTGCCCTTATATGAATGTGCACACAAAGCATACTCAGTGCATCAGCATAAGGTATGGAAATTCTGTATACCTTATTTATAGATATTCTAAACTGCAGAACTCTCATTACAAACTTGTAAAGGCGCATGCATTCCACTTAACATGAGAATTTAATTTGTTTCCAGAGTTATCAAAATGTATTTTCACATGCAAAGATGACTTCACATATAACCTTCTGTACAGAGATACCCCAATTCGTCTCTATTTATGTAATTGTAATCATAATGTTTTACGCGTTGACAATATTTGCATAAAAGAATGCACAAAATCACAGTTTAGGAAGAAAACTCAGTCATGCCATCCTATATTCAGAGTAGCTTCCATAATGTTTTGCCATAGAGATTTGTTTCACTTTGTCTATATTTCATTATATTATTCATATTATTTTACAGAAAATTGCCTGGCCTAGTAAAGATTTTCTCATGTTAACTTGCAAAACCCATTTTTTTATCAACTTAAACCATTGTATAGAGCTGCCATTGGTCCATTTATTTAGGATGTGTAAAAGCAATACTTTATGCAATTGTTTTCAAGAAATAACCTTGTGTTATTAATTAACACCTTAGGAAACCTTGTGTTTTCTCAGGTAGTCTAGGGTCCATGCCCCATGAATGCTGAAGTGTCCTTACACTGCTTGGTACAATTCAAGAATCCTGCAAAGACTCTGGAATTAGATCCATGTGTGTTTTATTTTTTCCAGCTACACCAGTACAGAATTGTAGGTTTAGTATATCTGGGTGTTTCTATGTTGAAGTGATCAGGCAGTGCAGATGGACACAGCAGATCCTTCCACACATTTGCTACACACTTGACAAGCCTATTGAAAACCAGAAAACTGAAAACCAGTTGGTTTTGAGTGATCTTTTTCATAACTGCCTACTCTGCCAATGTCTTTGGATACCTGTTAGCAGCAAGAACCAAATTCAGCCCATTTTATAGCAATCACCTTACAGAATCTGACAACGTGCTTGCACAATGGAAGTTGCCAGGGATGGATTTTTCTGTTCTTGGCCCATTGGATTGAATTAAATTCAACCTTTCCTTACAAGAATCAATCGAGTATTTGACTTAATTGATCTTTCTTGATAAATATGCACAATGTGCTTTTAATAGCTCTGTTTCCACTTCCAAATTGTGCCAGAAATGCATCCATCTCTTATAACACTATTTTTACAGTTCAGAACACAAAGAAATTGGGAGATAAACAACTGAATCAATGCCAGTCTCTGCCAAGCTGCTCATACGTAGCATAACTTCAATAACAAAATATCTCACAGTGGTTTCAAATCATAAAATTCACATCCTATGTTGTTCAGTGCTAGGCTGTCTCAACTTCCCCTGCCTAAGGACTTGAATAAAATAGTTTCACTGTGTTTTCATGAGGGGCTGTACTTGCACCTGCCCTCCAGTGCAAAGAGAAAAGCAACACCACACAGCATAAGCACAGCACACATAAATTGTTCCTTTTTTAGCATCAGTTTTCACCCTGGGCAATTGTCAGGGTCCTGTTTTTCTCTCACTGATGCTTTTGACACTGTTACCATGGCCAGCTTTTTCTGAAGGAACATTATTGAAAAGGATGAGTCCTAATATATTTGTAGCCAAGAGCTGGTGTATCAGATCCACTTTTCTTTTTTGGAGGCATCTCCTCTGGAATGCTTTAGAGCATCTTTGAGTAGGGATAGTAATGGCCATCAGATAGAAAAATACAACAATCTTATTATCCAATGTTTTTTGTACTGATTTTATAATCCACTTTACGGCAATGTTGAGTAAGTGTAAAAAAGAAACTAAGCCTTCTCATTGTATTTTGCCTTCCTGAAGATGATTTAATAAGCATACCCTTTCTATCAATTTGCAGGAGCGTAAGTGACATCCACTGACTTGATACTTAACCTGCATCATTCTAAATTTGGAGGCTGAATTAGCTTCCTGAGAAGAGAGGCATCTTTGTCTTGCTACAGAAATGATCTCATTAAGTAAGCAAAGACCTGGCCAAAAGGATAAACTCTGCACAAGTATTCACAGGCAGCTCCAGCTTCTTGGCAACCCTGACGACTTAGATCAGGAGACAGGACACACCCTTGTGCCAAAACCCAGCTTTAAAATTCATGCTTCACTCCAACACAAGCTACACCTTAAGGCTAAATTTTACCTGTGTGCACAGATCAAGCACAAGGTTTACAAACCTCTTACATCTTCAAAGTGACTTGAGAAAAGCACTGGCCCTGTGGAGTCTTGCTCTGCAGAGGGGACTATGGTAAACACCGAACAGTGCTTCCCAAATGATAGTCTGAAAGTCACTTTAATAACTTGCCTTCTCTCTTAGACATTCCCATGAGATTGTCCTATAAAGTCTATCTCCCTCCAACAAACTATTTTGGGATCACCAAAACTGTGTTGCTACAATAGGAAGCATACTCGACTGGACAATTGCATGCAAAAATCATATTTCTTTACCACAGCAGCAGGATGTGGCGAGGAACTAACAGAACACTTCTTGGTTAAAGAGTACTTTCACATTACTTGCCAGTAATAGATTTTGGCTGGTGTTCTTAGACTTGAAGAACTCCTGTCATCTGACAGTGCAAATGTATTAGTACATTCCTCTATTCTTCAGCAAGCCAAAATTAATTCACTCTTCCCAAACCATCTCCTCCAAATATTAGAATTCCCTTTTCTATGAATTTTCTTGCTTCTCCTCATTAATTCTCTTCGCTCCCATCCAGACTGCTACTACCAAGCTAAGCCTATAGACACTCTGCTGAGCACAATCCCCTTTCAATTTCTCATCTTTCAAAGTTACATGTTGCTTTTACCATGCACGCTCCAGTCTCAACCCTAATCTCTCTTTCCATCAGCAAATCAGTTTATTTCACTCCATCTTTCTGCTACTCTATCATGACAGCAGCTGGTACCCAGACTGAGGACCCCATTCACCATTTACAAAGGTTTCCTTTGACCTTCTGTAATATACTCTGAGGGTGTGCATGCAGCACAAAAAAAAAAAAAAAAAACCAAAAAAAAAAACCAAAAAAAAAAACATAACAACAAAAAAAACCCACCAAAAAAAAAACCAACAAAAAAAAAAAAAAAAAAAAAAAAAAAAAAAAACCCAAAAAAAAACCCCAAAAAAAACCCAAAAAAAAACCCCAAAAAACCAAAACATGCTCCTTTGGAACAAATCACATACTGTGACAAAAGGCCTAGGGAAGGTACAGTAGAGAAGACAAACAACACATGAGGAATATTCAGAACAAGATACGGGGAAAATTCAGTCTGTTTAAGAGATCATCCTACTGGGATCCAGGAGGGATCTCCAGTTAAACTTGTGGAGACTTCAAGAGCAGGTTTTAATCAATGGGTATATGAGAAACTGTGTGGAATGGAGTTGTAGATGTGCTAGACACCATTAAAACAGGAAGAGAAATAATCCCACTAAACCTATAGTTTCAAATTTCTTTTGGCTGGTATTCCATTACTTCAAAAGCCAATAAATCATGCTCGAGACCAGTGTTCTGGTCAAACACCAGACCAGAAGTACACCAAGTGTAAAAGGTTGAGCATAAAGACTTACTCGAACTTCAAAAGAATTTTCTGACTGTCAGTCATTGATTACAAATTTCTGTGTGAAGCACAGTGTAATTCTGGAGATTTCTCCAGAATGCAGATGTAGACATTTCTGAGATTCTGATATCTGATTTATAAAATCAGGAAATGGTCCTTTCACTCCTCTGATGCGGGTTCCAATGCCTTATCAGTTTCTGCAGGGCGAACCTGCATGGTCATGTGAGAAGGTGTTAATCTACTGTAACGCCCAGTGCTGTTAAGACCAAGTAACTGCTGCCCTGCACATTGTCTGCTGTCTAGGGCAGACTGCCACCGATCTCATTGAGATGATCCTTCTTCCTGTGTCAGAAATTACAAAGAGCTCCAAAAGGACGCAGGTTTGGAAGTGAGTACTGTCAAATGGATTGCATTGGAAAAAAGAAGTGCAAGCCCAAGATAATGACCAGTGTAGGTGCATTTGCCTCATGAGAACCTGCACAGAGAGTTGTAGCAGGAAGCATGCGTGTTTGACTCCAATCTTGGTGGTGGGTTTGCATATAGGCTGAGAAAGAGATGAAAGACCATGCACAGATGATACTAGCCGTCATCACTTCTGTCAATTCACAGGGAATAAAATAGAAAACAGCAAAGAAAAGCAGAAATTACAGTAAGACCTTGTTTTAATAACATGCATATCCAGAAACACATTGTAATGGAAGTGGCTCAAAATCTTTGAGCGAGACTCCATGAAGGTGACCATGGTGCCCTAAAACCAAAAAAATACTAAATTTGGCAACTCATTGCCTTCTACCACAGCACTTCCACAGGGCTAAGAGCTCGGCTCTTCTCGATACCAATTGACGGCCACATCTTCCTGCTGCCAGGAGAGAGCGCCAGCAGGTTTGGTCTGGGACGAGCGAGGGAGAACATACCCCGGCCTTTCCTGTTGAAACCAGCTGTGCTACTCACATATTATGAAAAGAAAATTATGACACTTGGAAAAGATTCCAGGGCAAATGCATTGGTCCTCCATTCATTTGCTGTGCAGGCTGTTAGGCCATCGAGTAAAGCTGGGTCCAACAGAGATGGATAGGATTTCAAATACCCACCTGTACTGTGTCCTGCTGGCTGCCTCCCTGCAGCTCCAAGCTGAGTAAGCACCACTATTCATCCACATCCTTTGCAGGGATGGAGAGCACAGACACCTCTCTCGTGGTCCCAGACTGCAGGGTCTCAGATCAGCACCAAGGGCTTTAGGTCTGGTTGCCTCAATCACACAGGTGTTCAGAGCCTCACTGACCTCCACTCTGGGATGAGATGAAAACTCTTCATCTTTTGACTTCTTTATGTATGAGCCAGGGAAAAAAGAACTGACAAATAAAAAGACATGAAAGGAAACAATCCTGCATAAGTTAACTGAAAGTGGTACCCATTTTTTATCCACAAGGTAGCATGTAATTGCAGACCTTCCCTTCTTCCATGGCAGAAGACACACTCCTGTGGAACAAAGTGAAAAAGTAGGATGATTGTTGTTTCAGAAAAGCCCACTTACATTCCTGTAAGCCTTCCCTGAGTACCTTGAGAGCCCTCAAGATTATTCTAACTGGAGGAATGAAAAGAACATTCAAAAAGAACATACAATAATCCTTTTCCTTAAGAGTCAAGAAAACATCAGATGTGGCTGCAGCTTTCAATGCATTATTAATACCAAGCACTTGACACCATTTGTTTCAGTGAGATAAATCTGATCTGTGAGCACAAAAGAAAGAGAAGGAAGATAGCTGGTCAGACTGGTCGCAGGAATATTTGCTGAGCCCAACCAAAACCCAATATTTTGCACAAGGACCCATGAAACATGGTCAAAACATGAAGCATAAGGAGTAGTAATACTTCAAGAAAATTTGTTCAGTTACCAATCGCAAAGAACAATTATAATGCAAATAACAGCAGCAGTTAAACAACAATGCAGACTAATTAGAGATATTAAACCATGTAAACAAACCTTTTATCAAAAAAAGCAGGCTCTAAAGGACATCCCGAAGTATTTATGACGGCACTGGGTTTACTGCAGGGGTTTTGGATCTGTGAATGAATAAATGTTTCCCAGGAAAGCTGCATACTTTGCACTGTAATACTGATCTTTCTGCCATCAGGCTCTCTTTAATTAACAACCTTATGCGGGTCTAATTTCTAGTCTTACAGGACTGGGATCCAGAAAGAAAGAAAGAAAGAAACAAAACAACAACAATGAACCCCCTCCCGCCACTCCCCCACAAAAAAAAAAAAAAAAAAAAAAAAAAAAAAAAAAAAAAAAAAAAAAGGAAGAAAAAAGAAAAAAGAAAACAAAACCAACAACAGCAACAACAAAAAAGTATCAAGATGAGAAACCTCTGCTCAAGTCAGCAGAATAGAAACACACAGAAAAAAGGTGCAATTGCATGTCTGTGATCTGCACACTGCCATAGCTCCATTAATCTGCTGGGGGCTTGAGTCAAGTGAACAGTCAATTTATGACCATGATACGTAACAGCAGCTGGGCAGAACAGTAAAATGACCCAGACGAGGTCATGCAAAGCTCTTCATTCAAAATGTGTGCTTTCATGTAAAAAAAAAAGTCCCTGTGCCAGCTTAGAACTGACTTATTTCCAGACTCCTGATGAATGATTTGAAATGGAAAGCGGGATTAAAGGTGAAAACTGAGATGTAGCTAAGTGCCTGCCGCAGGCACCCAAATTAAGCAGGTGACGCAAGGATTCTTATTCGTCTTTTAAAAATGCATCACTACCAATAGCAATAATCAAAACACTCAACCCATCTTCTTTGTGGCATTTTGTGGGGGTTTGACACACAAGGACTGGAGCTTAAGGGTATAAATTAAGTTTATTAACCCCTCACCCTCTGTGAGGACTCCCATTCACTCCCACACAGTTGTTCTTCAATCACAGTAAATTAATCTCCTCTGGAGTAGGAGAAAGCTGCTCCAATCCAATAATGTTACACCTGGCTGGGAGCTTCCTGGGTAGTATAGCATGGTTCAACTCAACATTACATCTTCACAGCCTTGGCTGATTGTCTCAGTTTTCTTGAAAAGCAATTACTTTAGGGAGGGAATTGGTCAGTGCAGCAGTCTGCTTTACCAGATGAAATAGGCAATGCCTGTAACTGTGGAGAAAAATAAAGATGGTGTCTAGGAAAAAAAAGTGGGATCGCAGTCTGGAAGCAGGTGTGCAGCTTTCCTCCAGCCTCCTGGAGAGGCCCTGTGAAATGATATGAAGGCCTTGGGCTCTGCTATCTCATGGCAGAGCACACCGTCCATCCCAAGGCAGGCTCAGGGAGCAGCGCTGCTGGTGCGGTGATAGGGGATTCTGTTTGGCTCAGTAGGTCAGGGTGAACTGCAGGAGGGTAACAGGAATATCTCCAAAGACTGAGGAGAACTGGCATTTTGCAGTGTTCTTTTCAAAAACCAACTCCATAGCCTCACAGGGCAGTAGGGAGGGTGGAAATTTCCCTAAAACTCCATGCACAAGGACTTATTCTGTATTTTCCTTTCCCTTACAGAAGGAGGTCTACTTGATACTGAGCACCTTTATAGTAGCTGCAACTAAACTTATGTCACTCAGCTTGGTCGTTCAACCAAAGTTCTTCATGAAAAGTCATTTATTTTATGCAGCTGACATCTCCCTTTACTTTTCCTCCTCTCCCACCTCAGATTTCTAGGAGAATGCGTCACTCTGATATACCATGCTACTCACAGAAAACTTCTGCAAGCAGCATTTACATAATAACCAAGTGACCTATTCATCCCTGATAGACCTAAGTCTTTCTTTAATCAAATCTGTAGTCCTTCCATCATGTCATCCTGTTAAGTAGGCCAGACTTATCTTGAGATGTCAAGAGGCACTGTAACTTATTAATTATTCTACATTATCAGTCTTTTTAAAAAGTACTTTAAAAATCACTGAAGATCCCACTTCAAAACTATATTGACAACTATGAAAGTTAGCACATAAAAGAGTTGAAATAGGAAAACTTTCATTCAGTGCAGAAAGTTCACTCAGCCCAAGAAATGACATTCAGTACCATACCACCGGCTTCCCAAACTTTAAAGGGCATTGCTCAGTAAGAATCTTGCTTTGTTTTTGTGCTTTGCCATGTCCTACCTTGTCAAGCATAAACGCACACTTAAATAAACTCTCTGAACAGAGAACAACCTTCAAGAACAGCTGGTAGAGTTTCTTTCTCTCTGAAAGGAGGCATCCTTTTCTACATCTTACAAAATCTTTCTCAGACTCATACAGGTTTTTTTCCACCTTCCTTTTTCCAGCTTAGGAAACATGTCACGATGCCAATGTGCTTTGATCATCAGCACAAAAACCTCTTTATAATCTCAGTATTATTAAGACAATCAGATTCTGAGTGGGATAAAAATAATCAATGCAACAGGTTTGGGTATTTTTTTAAACTAGTGTAATCCTCTAACACATGCAAAAAGATGCATTCATTCAACTGTAATAGAGGAAGACAACCCATTCCATGAACTGTAATGAAATGCCCACTTATGGCATCTCTATCTCAATGATTGAGCAAATGCAAAAGCTGCCACAAATTAGGGTTTATGCTTACTAATATTTATCAAATATTTCCAACCAGAGAGTATTTTACATAAGAATCAGTTGAAGAAAACAGTCTCCTAACTGATTCCACATCAGTCCAGCCAGACCATATCTTGGGTTGGCATGCATGTCCTACCAAACACACTCAGAGCCATTCAAGATACTTTTAAAAATGCTTTTAACAGATGTTAGAGTATCTGCATTAATTTTTATATTTCTTAATTAACCATACAATATGATCTTTATATCAAAAATCTTCTGGTGACTGGGAGGAGCACTGCTATTGTGGAGAATTAAAAATAATTCAGCTTCTCTACAAAATACAGCAAGTGGAACTAAAGGAAGAATGTCAAAAACCTAACTGCTTGTCATACGTACCCCTCTGTCATTCAAATTATTTTATACAGAGATTATTTTCTTTTGAATACACAATAAATCTTACAGAGCATGCATTGTCTTCCATACAGGGAGATTCCAAACAGTTTTAGTGGAACTCAACTGAAAAAATACTACCTTAAGTATACATTTACAGCTAACGGTAACATCAAATGGAAAACATTCTGTCTGATTTCCTCCCTTTCTCCTCCCACCACTTTCAAGGTGACAATTGGCCCTCATTATTTTTTCCACACCTGCAAATGCAAAAGCCTGTTTTTAGAACCCTGGGAGATTTCCCTGCTGGAAAATCCCACTATACAGTTAGGATATTCCTGCTGCCTGCTGTAGGAAGCATCTACAGGCAGAATTTAAAAATACCCTTTTCCCAAACATATTGCAACTGCACAAATCTCTACACTTTGTTAATAGAATCAGATTTGTTTCATATCTTCAGTTCACTATTAGCACCTAGAAGAAGATGAACAAATCCTGTGCTCTCAGAAAGAATAGAGGGTGTTTCTTCAAAATTCATTGACTGGTTTGTTAAATGTGTTTAAATTTGATGTATTAAATTGAAAGGGTATTTCCCTTGCTATGTTGGTTAGCTGCATGAGGTTAAAATTTTTCCTGGTTGTAACCTCCCAAATCCTCTATGAGAAAAGGGGAACTGGTACATAACAGAGCTGACTATTTTCTTTCCCAAGGCTTCAGTTAAGGACAGAAAATGGTTCCTCTCAGAGCAGAGGAAATTGTTGTCCAGTAAATACACACTGAAAAACAACATACTGTGATGGAGACTGATAACAGTGGACACCATACACATTGCAACAACAGCAATGTAGCACTGTAGCAGCAGTCTGAATAAACACAGGGCTCCCCCTGGACCTGCACAACTTGACGAGGAGAGAAGCTATTCGGAGTCTGAAAAGGAATGATGAATGACAAGCATTTATGGAAGAAGATGCCTTAGAGGAGTTGTGAGGGAGCCAGCACACTCCTGTCAGCCTGGAAATTTATCCTGCAGCCAGCAATACTGGATTTACTAGGGGTTTTTCACAATCCGTGTCAGGATAGGAACAGAGATGTTCATCCCCCAGAGGAGCGGCAAAGGAGGGAGTCAGGCCTTAATAGCCTTAGTTCTCCTCCTTTCCTCACGGGAACATCAATTTGCTGCTGGCTGTGACCTATCTTCTCAGCTCCGTGCAGATGACCAACAGCTTGCCTGGGAACATAACCCAGATTTCAACAGTGTAACTGTCATGTAGGCAGATACTGTCCGTGTGCACAAAAACCAAAAGACGGGTCCCAGAGGAAGCACAGCCAGGATTGCTTCAGGCTTTTCAATAACTGAGTTCAACAGGACCCATGGTGACTGCCAGCAAACGCTAAAAGCCTGTTCATGACCAGTGATGTCCCTCAGGGCACCAGCATGCCTACAAGGAGGATCTCCAGAGGAGCCAGTATGGCTGAGTAAGTGCTGATTAGGGAGCTGAAATCCTTTGAAGAACTAGCTGAACAACTGGCCTTATCCTCCATACAGTATCTCACAGTGTGCATCTAGTTAAGCCCTCAGGATATTTGTAATATGCCTGGCAAAAGGCTTTTTATCACCTCCAGCTGAGCAGGAGTCATCCCTTCTCTCTAGATAAGCAATGGTCACAATGACCCAGGCATGATTACTTCTGAGCTGGATTACTCTAATTCTCTCTCTCAAAGGCTGGATGCAGACTGCACCAAACTTCTGTTTCGCAGGCTGTAACGAGAGTTAGTGAATACTCTGTTCAGTTTTATCCACTGAACTCCAGTAGATTATAGCTTTGGTCCTTGTACTCCACACAGATAATGTGTGAGCCAAACAATGTGTCTGCAGTAAATATGCCTAAAAAGCCAGTTTTCAGCCCACCATCTACCTTGAGACTTCCCTGGAGCAATGACAAGGCAACTCCATGCAGGCACATGACAGCCAAAACCAAGAACATCTCAAGTGAGAGGAATCAGGTCCAGAATAAGGCACTATAAAAATAAAGTTAAATTAGGACTTCACAGTTTGGAGGAAATTTTTAGAAAGTCAGAGAAAAACTTCTCTCACGGTATTGGAGATATTCTGTAAAAAGGAGCAGCCTTTCATCCCCAAGACTGCACAGCCTTTTCCAAAGTTTGTGTGGATTTGCCCACACAATGGCAGATTTGAACCTGGTTCAGACCTCTGAATTTGGAAAGAGAATTATTCTGCACTAGGGACATGAGAGAACTCCAGTGGAAGTTTTCCCAGGTAGACAAGTAGCAGCCTGAAGTGGGGCCAGAAGTGTTCTCCCACATAACCCAGCGGCAGCTGATGGGTGCTGGGATGTGACAGGTAAGGACACTCAGCATCTGACAGACCCTGGCTGTGACTAGTCCCAAGCTGTTGGCCCCATGCAATAGATTTGCTGGTTTCTTTGGAAGAATCTCCAGGATCTCCACTAGCTGTACAGTTTACAGTGGGGCCAGAAGTTTATGCATAAAAATCATCTACTTTGGCCGCCAGGCCTGGAGGACACCTTCTTGTCTGCAAGGGTGAAACAGTGTGTTACGAGGGTGTAAGGCAGAGTGATACACAAACTTGTTGAAATAAAGTATAATGAGAGGGTTACAAATTTACTGAAGTGCAGTGCAGGATAAATAAAAGAGGTTATTCCCTCATTTTATTTAAAGAGAAGGAAGAGCCAAGCCTTCAGGAATCAAGAGCCATGACTCAAGAAGTAAGAACAGAACACTGTAAACCAAACTATTGAAAAAAACAGTGTTGATCAAGCTAAAGAATAACTTTGATTGAACTTTGTGTTCATCTTAGTCACTAACACAATAAAATATCCGCCCATAGGTTATGTTTGCCCCTTAGACAAACGTCTTCCTTGTAGAGCATGTGCCGTGCAACAAGTGTGCCTTGTGTCAAAGAGAGACAGGAGAATGCAAGGCCAAGGACTACTGCTTTAGGTTGTAATATATATGGGAAATGCCAGTTTTCCATTTTAAAAGTCATACTGAAGGTGTGTACAACCTAGCACCCATCTCTGCCCGGAAATGAAATTAATAAATCCCTTAACTCTGAGAGTGAATTGGCTTCATACACACTGAAGTATGGGGCTTTCACTGGGTGAAAGAACCCATATTTGTGGCCACAAACTGAGAACATAATCTTCAAAGGTGTTGTGGATGGTGTCCAAGTAGATAACCTATATCTCTTCAGGTCCAGAAAGCCACTTTGGGTTCAAAACACATCTTGTGCTTTAGACAAAATTAAGAAGTTGCAAAAGCCCCTCTTAAGTCTCATTCTTGCTGAAGGTATCACTTACATAGACTTAAGTTAACACTTCCAGCAACAGTGTCTGCTACCCATATATATGTTATCTTACATAATTTCTTCTTCTTCTCCTGCTTTTTTTTTTTTTTTTAAATTTACCTGAGTGCTTTCTCCTCTTGCCTTCAAAATTCCCATTTATGTAAGTAACCTCTGGTCTTTTCTGGTTTTTCTCTTCTTTCTCTCTCGCTGTTTCAATCGTTTTAGATGTCTGTCCTTTGAATGTTCTTTGCTCATTTCAGAAGCAAGATAAAAACCCTGCGGCAAGTCAACAGCAGATACTACTAAATGGAGATACTTGTTCCACACTGTGACATACCACAAGTGAGCAGCAAAGCCATTCCCTGTACCCAGGTCTCCTATTTGGTCAGCAGGATTTCAGGGGCCTGAAGCAAGGGGTGCAATGCCATATTTTGTGAAGACAAAGTTGTGCTGATCTGGGGGGAAAGAGATCGGAGCAGGCAGTGGTTATGGGATTTTTAAGTTAAAGGGTACTATAAGAAGACAGTTGTGCTGTTGGGATTCAACCAGAAACATGAAATGCACTGAATCTACTGTTTCTTCCACCATTTTGGAGTTCAGTATAAATAATTTTAATCCTTCAATTTAATTAAAGAGTAAGTAGACTTTAAGCTGTATCTCCTCTTGTGTAGTCACAAATACCCAACAAACAAAAACAATTTGGCAAATTGCCTAACAAATTTATTTAGCTAAACAAGAGGCAAAGCAGAACCTGCTAGATGTAGCTGAGTTGTAGTCCCTCCTCAAGGACTTTAAAATCTCAGATATGCTGTTATCCAATTCCCAAAGGAAATTAAGAACATTTAGCTATTGCTTACACAGTTAGCAAGCAACTCAATGGCAAGCAACAGCTTGAAGAGAACGCACAGCCCAGTTCCCTGAACAGCTGAAGTCCAAGCTGCTGGCTCTCAGGAGAGTGTGAGACACTGGGTGTGCTTTGCTTTCTTTTCTATCTATGCTATCTTAAACTATCTGGCACAGATAAACCAACAGAACACTGTCACAGCACCTTCATTTAGCTGTGGGGAGACACCCTTCACTAAGTGGTAAGCACCACCTCTCTGCCTTTCCAGAAATAAAAAGCTAAGTAATTGCAGAGACTATTCCTACACTTCTGTTTATTTTAACATTCTTTTTGTCTATATTCCTTTTTGTTCCTGAAATCAGAAAGGTTCTTTCCTAAGCAGAATCAAATCCCTCTATGCAGGCTGCAATTTCTCTCATCCAACCAGTTGTGACTACCATTGTCACTTCTCTTAAGCAGACAAGCCTCACCAGTCAGCTGTACTTTAAACTCGAAGTGGCTGGAGATGCCTCAGCAATATTATAAACTCATGGGCTTAGAATCCTTGCTGCTTAAAGACCTGGAAACAACACTTCTGTTTGCAGCAGTGCAGGAAGGAAAATTAAGTCTGAAGACAGAAGTGCACTGAGTAGCTTCTCCTATCAATATGGGCCTTGAAGCCCGTCTGACTCAGATCCAGAAAAACTGCTGTCTCCAAAATTGCTTGAATCCCTAAGGTCTGTAGCTAGAGAATTGAACACAAAGTCCCTAAAAGTGCAAGAATCTAGTAAGGTTCATCAGTCACACTTGACAGCATTCTCAGCAGGTTTTTGGATATCCACTGAAGATAGCTATCAGGAAAGGCTGTATAGTGTGGGCACTGAGCCATGTCCTGATTGATTGGAAGTTCCAGGACATGAGGTAAATGCAGACACTATGACTTGATCAGCTATAATTTGTATCGTATGTTTTGGGAATAGCCATAAGTCCATTTGTTCCAGAGATGTGCTTAATTAATTACTGATTTAATTTTTTCTATCAGAATTACATTACGTGCTACCTATGTAATGTAAACCTTACAAATTGGAAAACAAGTAACTACATTTGGCTCACACTAGTACTAATCATAGTCTGTGACTGCTTTAACAGACTGGCCCATCACAAAATAGATTGCATATCACATTGAAAGTGCCCCAGATGAAGATTTGGAGATAGAAGGTGTCTTTTCAAAGTATTTTAATAAATTTAATTGCTGTCTTACTCTCCTCTCATGTAGACTTATCTGTTAATCTGTAGCTCATCATTTGTACACTTAAGCAGAAAAGACCAATATGCAGCTGTGATTTCCTTGGCGCACCCAGGAGGACAGGAGAAGCAGGATAAATGCCCTCTTGTTTTACTCCTCCACACAGTATAGTGGATTTATCCTTAGTTCTTGGCAAGGTTTAGAGAAGCCTTAAAATGCTTTTTCACTCTCAGGAGCACCATCTGCCAGCTCTGTATCATTCAGGTGCATTCTTGCATCCTGTCCTGGTAATGCTACGTCACAGCCTTTGGCTGCAGGCCTGTTCAGTTTCTGTCTTCACATTGTCCTTTTCCACACACTTTAAATAATCTTCCCAAGAGTTAATAATTTGTAGCTCCTAACACTGAAGGCTTGAGGTTCATCATCTCAGAAGATGAAAAACTTATAGTCAAAAGAGCAAGATATTTTTATAATCAGCTCCTGGCCAATTCTGTAGCACTATGAACTGAGAAACTGAGAACTGCGGAATGTGTGATGGTTTTAGTTAATTAATTAAGTACAGTCCAAGAAACAGACTTTGTAATCCATATTTCAAAGATTTGGTGAAGATTATAATAAAGCCAAAGATGTTTGTTTTCCACTGTTAGTAACTCTCTGCTTTTCTTTGAGAGCTGTTTCAATAGAATGTCCTCGCAACTCATTAGGAGCGGTTAACCATGAGAGCAATGGTTGCTTTCCTGATTTTGGAGTTTCCTCTCATTTCAGGTAAAGGAAGTTCAGGATCTGGTCTGAGAATCTAGGAGTAAATACTTTGGAGTTGCTTGAAGACAGTATTATTTCACAGCTTACCCCGCTCAGAAACACACAGGCTGTATCTCATGTCACACTTTTCTACAGTGCTGAAAGTGATGTGTGTTATTTGCACCATTTCCTCACAGGCTTACACTTGGCTACTGCTCCTCAGACAGCCTCCAGTGCCTATCCAGATACCCCTCCTACAAAACACAGAGGTAGTCTTTGATTTTTGTTCTGCTACCATTGCCATCCTCAGTAAGTGGTCCACAAAAAAGGACATTTGAAACAGCAATTTTGAGACAAAGTCTGCAGCACATTGCATGTAACATCTGTCTCAAAGTCCTCATGAAAACAGCCATAAATAGTTCATCTACATGATGGAGTTTTGTTTGCTAGTGGTGATGACGAGGGTGGTGGTGGTGGCAGCAATAATAATAGCAACAACAGTTGATGTGAGATAGGCAAGGTTTGAGCCAAGAGAAAGGGATTTGTTGAAAGTTCTGCCTTGGAAAAAAGAGGTGGAGAAGTCAACTCCTCTCCTTTTTTTCCAGCTGAGACTGGCAATATTAGACATGGAGTTAGACACATTGTAATGATTAATATCTTGAGACTATTGATTAAATAGTATGTTCTTACAGTTGGCTTATGACTCCCATTGAGACATTAGAGGCTACTAAAGCACATTACACTCACTTGATGAATTTTATAATCTTTCACACACTGTCTTCTGGAATTGCATGAAACAATACTCAAGCAATAGATAAACAAAGGCGTGTTCACTTTTGCCTTCTCTTTTGAACAAGAGCTCTTCCACCAAAAAAGCCTGTAGAAAATGCCTTACAAGAGTACATATATAGTTACATAATTAGTCTAATCTGGTGGTCCCAAGATGCTGTGTTCTCTAAGCGTTGTCTGTAAAGGGTCTTTAATATCTCAGTTGGTAGATGTTTGAACCAGAACATAGCCTGCTTGGTATGTCCTGCTCAGTTCCTGCAGGCACTTCTCAATTCATTCAAAACAGCCCAGTGAGAGTATCCCTGAGTTTAGATCAAACCAAATTTATTTTGAGAGATACCTTGTTTTCTAGCTCTGAATTCTTTCCACATATGAAAGAGAGGATTTTAGTATTTATAAGAGTAAAAAAATAAAAATTATCCCAAGATAAATAAATATACTAAGGTACCTAGAAACAGTACTCTGAAACTTTTTGCCAGAATTAATTATAGTGAAGCGTGTAATTCCTCATCTTTCTTATTACTATTACCACACAGTCTACTCATCCATCTGCAAAACCCAGTACACCAAAATTTTTGAAGTCCAGTAGTGCATGGTACCCAAAACTCTTTACCAAGGCATGCTGACTGACAAAAGCAAATCGAGGCGTTCCTTCATCTCTGGAAAGTACGTCTGTACAATCCTGTTATATGCAGTAGAATCATCTAGAAATAGAAGCCACAGACTGGGTAGGAATTTAAGGAGCTTGATGTTAAGAAAAAGAAGAGCCAATATGCAGAGAATGAACATGGATAAGAAGGATACTTGGGAAGTGCTGTTAGGAAACACACAAATCACTGGTAACTCAATCAATGGAGAAGGTGTTAGAAACAGAGAAGAAGCAGAGAGTACCAGCATGCCCTAATAACCTAAGGCCATTTATGTACCTTTCTGATTGACTTTCGGCTGGTCGTCCTTTCCCATGCAGAACAAGGATGAAAGAGACTGTAAATATCAGCTCACAGTACCGACAGACACTTCTTTTTTTTTTTTCTCACCATCCCACCAGTTGTGGGTTCACAGTCAGTATAACCAAAGCAATGTGGAATGCTCACTTATGTTGCATAACATTTATCACTCTAAAAAAAGGAAAGCTTCATTTTGACAACACAGCCAGGGTAGCTGCTAATGCCAGCACAAAAGAGGCAGCAGGAATGTATGGTCTAGTAGTTGAGACCATTGTAAACTTGAACACTGCTTAAGGACAGGGCCATTGTACTGTCACTCCAGGAATACTCAGTAAACAGAGAAATGCATGACTGGCTTTTGAGAAGCCATGGTTTACCATTTGCCAAACACTGCTTTGTTCTGATGCAATGCTCCTCCTTGCTCCTCCAAGAACACATCAAACTGGTGTGAACTGTAAGAAATGCAAATGGGGTACAGATCTGTGTAAATCACTGCTGGTTACAAAAATCTCTTCACCTGTCTGACACAACCTGGAGGAAATTACAGCTTCTGAGCATTTTGGGTTTTTTCTTTTATGATTCTTCTGCTCAGTTCTTTTCAATTGAACAAATAATAAGATACGAATGTTTGAAGAAGACATGGCAGAAGTTTCCTATAGAAGTTTTTAATTTAGTAGATAATCTATGAAAAGCTGATTTTAAAGCTCCTGTTGTCTCAGCGTCAGAGGTTAGTTATTAAATGAACCATATTGTCCGAGACCATACAAAGAGACCCACAAAAAGAAAAAAGTTTATGCCACTTAAATGCTGTGGAAAAAATCATTAATTTAGCAGATACAAAAATGGACTATTTCAGCTGGTGTTTAACTTACTTTCACTAAGATGTTCCAAAAGTATCAGGAAGCTTTGATAAACAAGGCTTAGGGTAGAGAAATTTTGAGCCTCATTTCATTCAGCATTCTGGTTAACCACAGATTTTTGATGCGGAAATCATAAGCAAAGACTGCAATGGAAACTGGTTTATAATTTAACTAAAGTATATATACATATGCCTATATATGTGTGTGTGTGTGTCTGTGTGTGCATCAATACATATGTATGCCTACATAGACATATAGAGATAGAGAAATAAATCCAGTTCTCAAATCTGTGGTGATTACAGTAAAGTCATTCTCTTAGGCTAAGACCAGAAATGAGACAGGAGGAGTAAGAACCTGCATTAAGTCCTGCTGCTAAAATATTTTTAATGACCATGCAAACAGCTGATGAAAGTGTCATGTGCCATCTGTTCATACTACATAATAAAGCAGACAGATAAGACGGCACATTTCCCTAATTTTTGTCACCTCTATGTGACAAAATTTCTTTGGCTCACCAGAGCTGAAGCAGCACCACAACTAAATAACTCTGGAGAGCTGTCTCAGCATTCCTAATGGAGAATAAGCAGAAAAAATCCCACAGCTTCATGGGCAGCCCCCCTGTCTGAAAGTCGGAAGGTATGATCATTCACAAGCTGTACTTAGACACAGATTAACCCTAGACAAAGTCAAAAATAGCTCAATTTGTGGATAAACTCTCAAATGGAAGGCCTTTGTTTAGTGTTCATGCTTTGGAGGTCTGGATTAAGGTGCAGGCTGTGTGCCATACTTAGAATTCTATTTGAAAAACCGGTCTCCTTGACTCTCAGCATAGCAAGGCAGTATGATACACCTGGATTCAGAGATGGTTACAGGCTGTGGCAGAAAGCATCTGTTGGGCCATGCTTTAAGGCAGAGCTTTCTGTCCTTTTACATTTACAGCCTCGGGGGGAACAACTACTAGCAACTGCTCCCTGTACTGTGTGAACTTCCAGCACAAATAAAAACTGGGGAAAAGAAGATAAACTTTTGAAACAGCATCTTAGACTTCAGTTTTCCATTTTAAAAAATATATAAATTCAAAAATACTTTAATTAGATCCAGAGTTTGTCCATTTTAAAGCATTATTTGTCAGGAAATGTCTCACTGACCAAAAATCTGAAAGAGTACTTTGTGATCTGACTTCATAAAAAGGAGCTCTGATAGTATGAATGTGCATTATCATTTCAGGTTTTTCTTTTCTAAAACACTGATTTGGAGCTGTTGTGTGGTTTGCTACTAAACTATTGTGGAAGATAGTTCCCAAGATCAAGTCTTTGCTGCATAGAAACAAACCAGCTGTCTCCTTGTCTTTTCTATTAAGGGTTTTCTAAAAATTATTTTTGGCAACAGAAATAATGTTGTTGCTGAGAGGAAAACTGGCCTTGTAATAAAAACAACTTCTCACCCATTCCACCTATTTCATTCTTACAATAAATTCTTCTCAGGGAGCTAATTAGAAAGTTCTTTAATTGATGAGCATTCTGACCATTAGGGCATTTTCAATTTCTCACAGCATCCCAGATGACACTGTTACAGAGACGTAACTGAAAAGAGATTAATTGGAACAATTAATTGAAACAACATACAGTTAATTTCAATCATAAGAATCATCCTGACTGCTCCCTTGTCCCTTGTTGTGTGGCCTGCTGCACTGCGGTGATGTTCCTACAGACTCCTCAGCAAAAACTGTGTGAAAATCCCATGCGCTGCTAATTATTCCTGTATTTACTATTTGTATTACCATAACACACATCAGCTCTATTGCTGCACACAGTACCCAGTCTAAGGTGTTCTATAGCAGCAGAACAGGAAGATTCGTGACTGCAGACAGGAGCATGGCTTTGCATGCTTGAATTACCATTCAGTCAGATAAAAGTTAAGCCACTCACTCGAATGCTTTGGTTTTTAAATGTTCTCATCATAAATTTCCTCAAGAAATGTCAAAGAATGCTTCTAAGCAAGAAGTCTGTTTCCAGCTAAAAATCCAGCTCTGATACTTAATAAGCTCTGGGAAATTGTTCCAAAATGTGCTTTTTACAGGCAAAGGTTGCATGCTCCAATTTGGAGGCTTACAAATATTGAGCTACAGAGTCTTACCACCTGTTCATCCTAAAGCAGGAGGCTTCTTGCTGTCATTTTTACAAGAAACAACTGTGTGTCACTGTCTGTGGCACCTTGCTAAGGGTGTGCACTCATACCCTGTTGGCTGATCTCCAAGTCCTCACACTCCCTTGCTCCACCAGTTTCTGCTAGCCATAGTGATTAATAAAGTTATGATTCTGCCAGATGCATGCCAAGGCTTCTGCTGCTTTCTGTGGGGTTAGGATTTCCTGCTGCATCATGTAGTGGTTGCAGTCGCTTTTGTGGAGTGTGCACAAACACCATATTCACCTGCAGAATTTCTCCAGGCTGTAGCTTGCAACAGCAAATGACTCTTTCATCATTATAAATCTGGTTTTGACCCCAAGACTTAAGCAGTGCTACAACTTCTTACGGAAAATTCTGTTTGATTTTTTTACACTAGCATTCATTTCCTATGCCATGACTCCTAAGTCTGCTGCAGGGATCTTATATAAACAGCCTATTCAGCAGGCTGTGCTGAGTTTGGGACATGACTAATTATAATTTTATATGGTTGAGAGAATCAGGACTGTTCTGTCAAACAAAGGGCTGTCTGGAGAGTTACATTTATTCATAACATTCACCGATATTTTACCTCACTTTCTCACGTATTGTCCTCCCTTCAAGAAACTAGAGAAGCTGTTCTTACATCAAATTAATTCTTCCTCTGTATGATTTCCCATGCCCTTCTCATGGACTTTCACAGCTCCCTATAGGAAATACCATAATTTCACAGTTCCCTTTGCAGGAAATATCATCTGAAGCTGCATTTCACACTGACATAAACTCTTCTGCTGGTACTGAAGTGAGCAACCATCCTGATTGTCAACTGGATTAACAACTCCTGAGCCTTTGAATCACTGTGAAGACACAGTCTATGGAAAGTCTGAACAATGATACTCCTTAAATGTATGTCAAATCCTTAACTTTTTATTTTGCAAACACTCTGTTGAAAAAGTAACATTTCTTTGTCAATGCAGGCTATGTGGCTGGGCTTTACATTGAAACAAACCTAGTCTTGTAATGACTTTCTGAATTAACAGAAGTTACCCTAATGCCTGAGAACCTACATCAGGAATATGATGTTGTATAATGAAGTGTGCTAAACCTGTTTATTGAGATTGGTGATATTGGTCTCATTTTAAAGTACAGTCTCAGGTAAGACACTGGTGTACTGACAAAAGCTGGCTGCCAGACATCCACCCAATTGCTCTCTCAGTCCCCCTCCTCAGCAGGAGAGAGGACAAAAAGAAGCTGAAAATGCACCTGGATTGAGATAAAGTCAGTCAAGTAAGAAAAGCAAAAGCTGCATCCGGAGGCAAGGCGAGAAAATGAATTTACTCACTACTTCCCATCACCAGGCACATGTCCAGCGCAGGGCCTCGGTACCTATACGGATTGTTTGGGATGACAAATGCCATGAGTGGAAGGATGTCTCTGCATCCTCCTCTTTTCCCTCAGTTTTTATTGCTGTCAAAGATGCCGTGTGGTACAGCAGAACATCCCTGAGGTCAGTTTCCATCTGCTGTCCCAGTTGGTCCCCTCCCAACCTGTCGCCCATTCCCAGCCCCCTGACCTCAGGAGGTGGAGGGCTGGACTAGAGAAGGCCTTGACACTGCAAGACAATACACTCAGGCAGTGCTCCTAGATCCACAGAAGTTATGTAACTGCCATGAGAACACAACCTAGATCCTCTGTGGGCAAAGAGAAAACCTACATGGCAGTGAACTCTGCAAAATGCCACTCGTCGGAGCTTAGCAAAATTAAAAATTACAGGCAATTGAAAAATGGCATACAAGAGATTTCAGATTTAATTAAGCTAAGCCATCAAATAACACGCTACACACTGCCAAGCAGGTAGAACATGGCATCTTCAAACACAAAGGAGAGCGTCCTTTGACTTGTTTCCATCATTACTTTTCTACATTTTCACCTAGCCTATCACACTTCTATGGTTAGAGAAACCAACTGGAATGTCTGGTACAACTGGCCTGTGAATGAGCTTTTCTTAAATACCCACACCTTCTGAGCCATCAAAAATCACCAGGAAACTGACTGCAGCAAAGGAAATATGTTGTGAACTAAAAAATCTGTATGAGGGAATATTTCCTATTTTTGTGTTCATGAAAGTTTTCAAGGGCTGATGAGAGGGTCAGTGTTCTGTAAGCCTCTTGGCTCCTCTGTTGAATATAGCCAAAAGCTCTGGGTGGGAGATTTCACAAAATTTCCTTTGCTAAACTTCTGCCAGTGGCATCAGGCATGACTGAAACAGACTCCATATATTTGTCATATGTTTGTGTTCATGTCTAGATACAACAGCACTCAAGATTGTTTGCTTTATTTATTTTTCTCCTACCGATGTATTTCATGTCAGTATGTCTCTGCTATTCAGTAGAGATAAAAGAAAATTGAGAACTTCCATTTGTTCACACAAGAAGCAAGATAAGGACAATAAAATCTCATTTACTGGCATAAACGGACTGATCGTTCATAGAAGGAATTTGCTCTGTGATGCAGCCCTGTTGCACAAGAACAGCTGATATTAAAAATATAGTAGCTATTGTAACTGCTGATGGTGATGATTGGAATCAATGAGCTGATATGCAATGCCAAGCCATATGGTTTTACACTTTCATGGCAGTATGTAATGTTGCTCTTGTCTTTACGTTTACAATACTACAACCTAGGCAATATTTCAGAAATACTGATTTTTGAGGCCTTTTGGCAATCTGAAATTTTAGGCATATATTACTTTGATTGTAAATACCCCTTTTCAACTAAGCTACCAGAGCAGTCGCATCTGTATGTAATCACCAGTACTGTGTAAATTTCAAAAATTCTGTAGAAGCTAGAGTATTTTCATATTTTATAACAGGCTTTCATGACTTCTAATAGTCTTAACCAAAATGCAACATTCTTAAATAGTGGAGAATATGTCACTGTTTCAGCCCTTAAGCCATGTCAGCTTGCTTGTGGGCTGTATGTACAAGAAACAGAATCCATGCATCTGGTTGCAGCACAAAATACTTATGGATGATTCATTGATCCAGATGTAATGATAAATGTCACCTAAGCGAGCAGCAAAACCAGACTCTCTACAAAATTTGACGTCAAGTCTTGCTTTGTATAAGATGTCTGTAACAGACTGTAATCCATGAAAAATCCTGGAAAGCTGGTATTGGTGTATGCCAACATCTGGCTCTTTGTTTATTCAGTACCTTGGTTGTTGTGGTCAGCTGTTAATCCCATTCCCCCTCCAATGATGCAGGTGTAAGCACAAATCTTCCATCTCTCCTTGGCACTCCTACACTGCACTGGCAACACAAAGAGCCTTGGTAATTCAAAAGTTGTAAACATTATTTGACAGAACTCAAGTGTGTCTCTCTCACTATGCCACAGTGATATAATGCAACCTTCTTGGCAGTGAGCTTGGTTACTATGCAACTTCTGTGCTTCTGGGTAAGACATAAATAATAAGAGCTGAAAAAAGTCACCCCCAGAGACAAGCCAATATCCAGAACACAAGGCTAATCATACCTTTTTGTTGAAACACATTATAAATACGAACACTAGTAGATCAAGAGTCACTGCAGGAACTCAAATCTATGTGGAAAAAGAACAGTACAAAACCTGACAAAGAATCTGGGGCATGGTGCAGGCACTTCCATGCATAACATTTCATTACTTTTTTGAGCTTCTATGCAGACCTATGACCCACTTCAGTTCCCACTGAAATCCATGGCAGATTTAATAGGTGCTCTATTTTTTCATTTTAATAGGCACTCTATTTATAGAAAAATGTGTAACTTAAAACAATGTGAATTCTAGTCTTGCTTCACCTTTCTTCCTCAGGGGATACTTCTTACTGAAGAACTAAATACTATTCCACGGCATAACTGTGACAGTAACCATACACAGTGCCTAAAATGCCTGTCACAGTATGTTCAGCATATTATCTTACACTGGAGAATAAACTTTATTTCCCAGCAACAAAGATACCACGATCACAGTTTGTCATTAAGGCTGTGCCTACTTTTGACAGATCATCCATCAAAATAAAATCAAATTATTTTATAGTTCCTCATCTTCAACTTCCACCAGTCAGTATTTGTCAAAGCATAGGACGTTCAGAAAAGTCACTGATGATGCACGAAAGCAGCAAAATGTGGAGCTGCTTCCCATTAGCCAGTCTTCTACTCTCTTCTGCAAAAACATGTCTTAAAAGACATGTCTTAAAACAGATCTTGATTCTCTGATACACTCCACTTTTTAATTTTTTAAGATGATCTGAAAAAAATCCAAACTGTCCCTGCTACTACATCTGGGAATTATCAAGGTCATTTCCCTACAAAAGATTTCATTCTCAATACCATGTACTCAAAGTTCAGTTCCTATGATGGGCCTAATACAGCTTTCAGGACTTCAGAAAAAGTAACATCAGGCGAAAAAAAAAAAAAACCCAATGCATCTGTTTCACAAAACTAAGTAAGGGAGGGGGAAAAAAAAACCAAAAACAAGAGGGGGGGAAAAAAACCAAACCACCAAGAAAACCCCCAAAACAAAGCAAAAAACCCACCACACAGATATTTTCAGGATAAACTGTAGTGGCACTTAAGCTTAGATTCTACTGCAAGCCAGATTGGAACTCAGAAGCGGTGCCCACGACACCCGGGCTGTGATGTGCCTCAGGAGAGGTGTAACTCGATGTTCAGCCATGCAGGCATACCCCAAGAGCGGTAGGCAGTGTGCAGGGAGGGCTGTACAGGCAGCACAGAGGAAATCGGGGCTCCCCAGAAGGAGTGGTTTCCCCCCTTCTCCCTGCCCGCAGCCGCTTTCCCCCCGTGCCTGTGCCATCGCTCATGCGGCCCCGCAGAGGGGCTGAACTCGGCAGCGGCTCAGCTGAACGACAGCAGCAGGGAAATAAATGGCTGGGGTTTAGCCCGGTGTTCCACCAGCCCAGTTCTCCAAGCGGCTGCCCAGATCTCCTGCCTGCAGAGAAGGCCGTGGGGAGGAGCAGCGGGGCACAGCGGCGGCAGGCACAGTGACATCGGCAGGAGCAGCCCGCCCCGCCGCTGACTGAGCAGCAGCGAACTGCCGGCGGGTAAAGCCGTCCTGCAGGTCAGGTGTGCTTGCAAGCCCTGCACAGGACAAGGCTGGCATAGCAGCGTTTTCAGCGTGTGTTAGCCTGCCTTAAAGTAAAAGCCTTTAACCTCCCCTTCCATGGCCTTTAAAAGTATAGGAATGACCCAGTCCACAAGCAATATAAAAGATTGCTTAATAAAAATGGTTTTGTTCCAAAGAGCTCCAGAGCATTCTGTTCATTTTTCCTAACCTCTGTGTTACTGCTTATCCTCGTCAGCTCTTACGGGATGTGGATAAAGGAGCCACAAAAAGTACACAGGAGCTCCCTTTGCCTGCACACCAATCTAATGGGCCTCTAGCCAGCACCGAACTGAAAACCCTTGTGACCTTGCTAGGGTGACACTGCGCCCAAGCTAATAAGCTATATGCAGAGGCTGAGTGATCTGGGCTGGGCTTCACAAACATGCTTTTGAACTGAAGCTGGCTGGTGTCCAGGAAGCTGAGCACCCATGCAGAGGGCATTCGTGCATGAGCTCAACCAACCATAGACATGTATTTATGGTGCCATCAGACTGCAGGCTACTACTTCTCTCCACAAGACCTCAGTCTCTGCAAAGCCTCTGCTCTAGATTTCAACATACCTGCCGTGTATTTCACCTAACCTTCCGTTCTGAGACAATGGGAACTTTCTGCATTATAGAAGCTATCCAGTCATCTTCTGGCATTGTTAACTCCTAATAAATCATAGGATAGACTTGGCTCTTCCTTGCTGCAGGGACCACCCATTTCCATGTGGTTTGAGGAATATTCCTGTAATTACCATTGTTTTGCAATGCATACAAGGCACCATCATGTGTTTTCCAGTTTGTAACTGCTATATCACACAAACCTAAAATCTGGCCATATTTTTTATTAAAGAAACCATGCATTGTGAAAGTCCTCTTCAGCTAAGCTTTTTTTTTTTTTAAAGACATCGCTAAGCCTATACAAATTATGACCATGTAATATAGTTAATGAGTGCTTCGGTTTATATTACTTCAATCACAGTTCAACATAAATAAAAGCTAATATGTTTTCTAATTTAGCCATCATTGGTTTTACCCAGTTCCTATTGCACACTTCAGCAGGGATATTGCAATTATTTACCACACCACCACTGACACAAAAACAAGTATTTTTACTACTTGCATTATTTTATTAATACAACTGGAACTTAACTCAGTTCTTTCATTCTACCTGCCGCCCCGCCCAACCCTGCCCCTGTTTTTCTCTCCTCTCTAAGACCTTCTGACAAAGCTGGATCCCTAAAGCTCCATACATCTGAAAACATGTAAGGTTATGCAAACAGAACACAAAATAAGTATAGAAACAGAAATTGGAAAGCAAGACCATTCTCTGTCTATGCATAAGAATAATAGACTGTTCAAAGTATAGAGCAGAAAATGGCAGCTGTAATTAAATGTTAGAGAGTACTTCCAGCAGGAACAAGTAATCTAAAAGTCAGAACAGGAATGGGAGGGAGAAATAGGCCTACTATTGTGCAAGTCAGGCAGAAATCAAAATGTGGTATTTCAAGTGGGGAATAGGCACACCATGTATGTTAGGCAGCTATTCTGACAACTTAGGCGTGTCTGGCAAATATCTGCATTCTACATGAATGTTGAAATTTCCTTTGAGAAGTAAGCCTGTACAACTAACACATGCAATATCTCAAAAAGAAATTCAGAGATTTTTTCTGACTAAGTTATGATATAAATCTGTGCCTTTACTGTGCAGCACCTATCTAATGTTAAGAAAGGCCAATTAGGGCTTATTTAATTTCCCCCATACTTGGTCACAAGCAGTTGCTTCATTTATTTAGAAATTGTCTGCATTATTTGCCATTATGTGTCTTGCAGCCATCTCGGTATCCATAATACCTTATTTAAACTGGAACTAAGAAGCATGATTCACAAGCGTAACACTGTGAAAACGAACTTCTATTAAAAATGGCGCCATTATTTATGTGTTAATAAACAGGTGGAAAAATTCTATTGGCACCAAAAAATATGTATTTAAGCATACCAACTAGCATAATGAAATCAGAAACCTTCAAAGTATTTTAATTAAGCTACTGTAGTTAATGGCTGAATACAGTTTGCCTGCACTGAAGGAAACAGCTCAGTTACCCAAAATCCAATAGCAAAAAATACACAATCAATGTTTTTCCCCTCTGGGAATGGGAGCAAGTACCAGCTGCCACACTGTATACATAACTGAGATCTGGCTCGAGGACCAGTATTCAGATTTGCATAAAAATGAGCAAGGAGTGTTTTCAAACTGCCTACGTGACCCAGGAACATGTAAGTGCTCCAAGTGCTCGTAGTGAGAGTTAAAACAAGCAAGCTAAACTTGGTACTTTAAGCTCCCCTTAGGTATCTTTACCCTGACTCACTTAAATATGCCTCTAGGAGATGTCTTTGACAGGAACAGAGGGAAATCTGAGCACCATAAGAACCTACTATATAAACGGAGGGATTTCCATCAACTCCAGGGCGGGCGAGAGCTGGGCTTACATGTAAACAGAAGCATTCTCACAAGATTTGCAGTTTGGCTGCATTTGATGGTAAGAAATTCCTGCTAATGTAACATTGTTACACGCTACACCAGTGCAGCATACTGCACTCGAAAAAAATAGCTTGTGGCCATGTTTTCAGTATGCGATGCAGCTAATCTAGTCCATATGGGAACATGTCCCAGCTCTTCACAGGGCTCTAGCTGCACCACTCAGAGAGAAAGGATCTAAGCTGCTGCTGCTGCCCAAACTCTTTGCTCTGTCACAGAGGTCCTGCCAAGGCATTGGAAAGGTTATTGAATCTCCTGTGCTTTGGGCTCCCTCAGCCTGTAAAGCCAAGGTAACAGAGCATCCCAGCTTCCATCCCTGCCCTGATGGGAAATACTTTAGAGCCTATGAGCTTCTGAGCTCCTGATATAGGACATGACTGATCACTGCGGTTACAACATTACCCTTAATCTAGGCCATTACGAGACAATTAAGGCTCCTTTGTGTCCTCAATGTTTCAAGACACAAATTTGGTTCCAAATAAGGAATTACTCCTTAATTAACAAAGTCTTTCCAGCACCATGTTTTTTGTTTAACAATTTAAATAACAAAACAAACAAACCAAAAGAAACAAACAAAAACTAAATAAAATGAAGCCCAAGTGGGCAAATATTAATTCAACTGAAATATTGCACCAGTTAAAAATGGCAAAGTAAATAACACTAAAACATAAATACCTGAAATGCAAATGCTCTGACCTTCTGTCAGAGATCACTGTTGCTGTATTATTAAATGCATTCAGCTATCCTACTGTACTGGATATTAATATGTAGGTCTTTCTTTAAACTCAAATTAGATTACAATGTTAGTAGGTCATAATGGAGGTATTGTTCTCATAACATGTGCTCTCCTGCTGATAAAACTATTCAAATCAAGGAATCCAGGTGGAAGTAGAATGTTATACCTTTTATGTCGAGCCCTCTAATAAATGTGAGTGCAAAAAAACAATACATTCTACATCAACAAGTGCTCAAATAAGTTTTTACTTCTGACAATAGCAGTGAAGACAACAACCTCAGGCATCCTTCTAGTGAGGCAAACTCTATAAAAACTTACCTAGTCTGACCTTTCAAATAAGAAGTGTGAGGTTTACCTCTTGAAATGAGAGCAGGGGAGAAGTGAATTTAGCCATGAATATTGTTTTACCACATTGCCCCTGCAAACAAGTTTTGAGATGTTGATGTTTCAATGACAGAAAACTCAGCTTTCTGCATAAACATGTTGGAGCTACTGATTGGAAAAGAGGAAAGCAGGACATTTATATACTGAGCCAGCTCTTTGCCCTGTGGCCTGGCTCAGTGAAGAATTGCAGTACAGAACTCTACCTGCTACCACATGAATCTACCACTTCAAAATAATTGTTTAGAGCTTGCAGAGGCCTCTAGTACAGGGGTAGATGTCACCTGACTTTGTTCCTGCTTTGCAATCCGCAAGTGCAAAAGTACCATGTGATGGAAAACTTTGCCTTGGAAACAGCAGAGGGCTGGGACAGGAGCCTGGGAGGGGTCTGGCTCATTCCCTTTCACCAGAGTTGGAGGCTGACAGGGAGCAAGATGCACACGGGAAAGGGAGCAAGCTGCTGGCTGCCATCCTGCACTCTGCTTCCTGCCCTCTGGCTAGCAGAGGGTAGATTTCATCACCCACCTACGTCATGACTGTTACGAGTAAGGAGCCCAGTTGGCAGTGTGTACACTGAGCATTTTATTCACAGAACTCAGATCCCTTTGACTTCTGGTGTGAGCTTTCACCAAATCGCATTCAGATCATCATGTGAATTTGTGCATAATCCTAGGAGTGCTTCTGGCACACAGAACAGCTGTAACTGAAGTTTTCACCTCTGCTAAAGTGCCCTTGAAAATTTCTTCATACATTAGACAGGCATGCTGTTAGCACCTGGTTTGTTTAACCAGGAATAAAACCATGTCATTTGAATTTGCAAAGATGCCCTCACCACCTCTCAGTCTTTTCCAAAACATAACACAAACACTGCATCCGTAGCACAGTTAACTTCCTCTCTGTAAGACAGTGCATCTTAAATGTCAGGTGGAAAACTGTAGATAACAAACTACAGAGCCAGTAATGTCACTGCAGAAAAAGTCCTGGAGTCTCCATTGCTGGAAGCTTTTAAAAATGTGTTAAGACATGCTTTTTCCCACATCAAGAGCAACTAGGAGTATCAGCCTTTTCTAGAGGCAGGAGTTGGATAAGATGACTTTGGAGAAGCAGTTCTAGAACAGTTTTTCTAGATGTCTGTATTGCACTTCTTACCATCAACCTGCACTTAGCCAGATATAAGTTTACAAAGGCAAATACTAACATCAGCCTTTGCTCATCCCCAGGTCTGATAAAAGTCTCACTGGAAGCCTTAAAAAATTCAGTGAAGATGTTAAGATTTTATTTATTATGTGATTAGTATTAATTCTTAATAATAAGTAATAATTATGAAAACAGCTATAAAATAATAGTATGTAAGAGTTAATTCTGTCATAGTGGAAAGACAACTAACTCTCTAATGATTCACATCACTGTACTTTGGGTTTCTAAGGAACAACTACACTTTACCTTTACAAATATTTATTTTTTTGAAGTTTTTTCTTCACTTGGGATGATCTGCCTCCAGCTTACACACAGAATGTTATATACTACCTTCATGCAGGCAGATATGCAGCTGCTTACCAACCCGTCTGCAAGACTGACAGACCATTTCAGTTCATGGATGTTACAAATACTTTTTGTTAAAGTAATTGACTGAACTATTAGTAAACGCTTCAAAAATAAGAGTGAAACTAATTGGTTAAGCAACCATATAAGCACTTCCCCAGCTGGTAATGCAAAGCTAAATAATACAACATCCTTAGCCAAAATTGAAGCCTGGGAAGAAAGTTTCTTGCTTCGTTTATAGCCACAGTAAAATCAGAAACACAGCAGCTAGCTATAGCCAGGCAGCTGCCAGGTGTGCCTTTGGCAAGATGCTGCTCTGAGAATTCTTTTGGCCTACAGTTACATAGGGGTGGAAAGCAGAAAACCAGACACGTTGACTGAACCAGAGGCCTGCAGTTTGACTACATAAAATGTCCTTAACTTTCAGAGTGAGTAGCAAGATGCTTTTATTTAAGGTCCAAATATAGAATTTGTATCCCAATATAAAGAATGTATGTGTTGACCTTATTGAAGAATCTGGATTCCAATGGAACTAGTGGGGAAAAGCACATTTAAAACAGCATAAAAAATACCCATATCAACATTTCCTTAAAAACATTGAGATAGGATCTCACTTAGTGTCATCCATGTGGCACAGGAGAAATTTAGCACTTCACTATCCAGGGACGGTTGGCCCTGAAATATAGAGATGCCCCTGCTTGACAAGCCGAGGATGTCTGGGAAGATTTAGGCACTTATGCTGTTTCAAACCCAAAGCTTTCTCCCTCAGACTCACTGCTCCTGGGGATCACTAGTCCAGAACCAACTTCTGAGGCAGTAACTGCACTGAGAAGTGAAAACAAATAAAACAGGGCTAAAGACTCCATGGTGCAGTGAGGCAGCAAGAATTGGATAAACAACCAGGGCAGCTTAACATGGCAATTGCCTTCCTGCTGAACCAGTCCCGTGGCTGTCCCTCAGGCTCACACGCACGAGTTCCTTCACAAAACTGTCGCAAAACTTAAATTATTGATATCTGTGGAGCGCAGCCTGTCAGGATGTACCAAAGAACGCTCTCCCTGCAAAATAAATATGAAAGAGAGTAGATCCTGCAGCCACTTAAAGCCTGCTGACAAAGGGCTGAATCTTGCTCTGATCTTAACCCTGCAGATGGGCCTTCCAGCTCCAGCTGAAAAGCAGCATGCAGCACCAAGCCTGGTCGCATTCCCATTTTACAGTTAAACAGTCACGTTCCCAGACTGTAGTTTCTTGCTGGGGATGCTTATTTGGAGCCTAACACCATTTCTGAGCTAACTTTTAGGTTAAAAGCAGGAAGTCTCATTGCTTGTTACTTGCTCAGAGCAGTGTGATAACCATGAACAAGGGTAAAAAAGTTGAAAAAGTTGTTGAAACCAGTGGACAGCCTGGAGTGCATGACATTTCCTGCTTTTTCCCATCACAGGAATGACTATCTAACAAATCCACGAAAGATAAAACAGGGGTGGTTTTTCTTGGTGATTTGCACTAATGAGGACCTGGAATTTCTAATTCGTAACAGGAGAGGAACTTTCAGGGATCAGGAACTTTCCCAAGATTTCTTTTGTGTTTTTCTCTGGAATGTGTTAACACCACAAGGGCTCCTGCTATATCCAAGCCAAATGCAAGCAGACCTTGACTCTTTTTTTTTTTCCTTCAAATAACCCAAGGAAAGCCTAGATAAGCCACACTGCTGTATTCACCTGCTGGAATTAGTCAGAAATAGATGATGTCACTAGCACACCAACAAATGGAGTAAGATATGTAGGAAGAAGAAACAGGTTAGGGTGACACTGGACCTTTCTTGCATGCTTTTGCTGATGCTTACACAATAGATAAGCACTGCAGTGCACTTGAACATGACAATGAAGATGACATGAGAACTTACTAACTGAGTAAGCAACAGTGAGAGAAAGATGAGGCATGCTGGGAAAACCAGTGCAGAAGACACATTTAATTTCAATAGAAAATGAAGGTAGACCCTTGTCTCACTGAAGCCACTGGGCTTCATGATCCTGGCTGCAAAGAGGCATTTTGGTACGATAGCCCATTGGCCCAACATGACTGGCAGTTGTAGAAGGATTTGTGAAGAAGATGTAGAGAAAGAGATTGATTTTTGTAAGCTCTTGAAATAACTAGTAGCCGGAGAAGCTCATCTATGTCACCAAATCTGTCCAGCTCCACTTTGCAGGAAAGCTCATGGCCTCAGTAACCCATCTGCAGTGCCACTGCACTGCCCTCTAGTTCACTGCACAATTGCTCTCATTGTAAGAAACATTCTCTTATGACTTGAGATTTTCCTGTTTCAGCTTCAGGCCATTGCACCTTGTCTTTCTTTCTTCTGAGAATGTGGGTAATTCCCTTCTTTCATTTATACTATTATAGCTGCAATTATTTATAGTCTGTAACTGTAAATCTCCCGAGTCCTCCATTTAACACAGCTCTTTCAGGGTCTTTTTCTGCAGTCTTACTTTTCTGTCGTCATCCATTACTGGATTTGTATCATCTCTGCTTTTAATAATTGTTCTGGTTTGGGATCTTGGGTGAATTCTCCATTATAACTGTAGGAAAATCACAGCTATATGAACCAGAGACTCATTATTTTAATACTATTACTTGAGAAAAGGTAGTGTGTTCTATGCGACAAGGAGACTCAAAAAGCACAGGCAACCTCATTTTCAAATGGCAAATCACATGTCCCAAACTTGGAGTGTAGAAGCAAAGCTCTGAGAATTCTCAGAATGAATGCCCAAAACACAGCAGTTTCCTTCTACTGCATGGTAAGAAATACAAGAGCAAGAAATTTTTTGCTAAATTAATAAACAGTAATGAGAACATCACAGTGAAAGCAGGATCTCAGAATAGAAATTTTAACAAAACCTTTTCTCTAGGTGACAGTTATTCCCTTTTACATATATCAATATAAATTTAAAATTTGAAGAGTGGTGTGTTTTTACCTGAAAATAAGCCACGACCTCCAACAATAATAACAACTATTGGGAAAGGCATGGATAGCATTTATTCTATAAAATGGTTGCTGTATTTTTAAATTTTTCTAAGCTTTCATTTTTGGAAAAAAAAATAAATCTGGCAATGTATTAACTGCTGTTCTGAGGACTGAACCACCCAGTGACTATTTCTGCTGTATTTACTACTAAATTACTTGAGCCCCAGCCAAGCATTGATAAATATACCCCCTGGAAGTGCCTTCTGACACAGGGGGACTTTTTTCCTTCATTTTACTGGGCAAAGAGACATCGAAAAACTGATCTGCACAAGAACATTTGAAAACAATTTCTACACAGCCATAAACTGAACGTAGATATCCTGGGCTGCTGTTCAGTATCTTCACAGCAATATCAGGAAAAACCAGAAAAGGTAACTGCAGTTGAAAAGCATAAAGAATCACCTGTAATATGCAAATAAGATTTATATTCTTATAACCAGAGATGCTATGCTGTATTGACACTGAAACTAACTGCAGAGATCATGATAAAATGGATCTCCAAGGAAGGAGACATGATAAAATTGCAACCGTGACAAAAACACATCTTTGAAAAGATACTTACCTATATTTTAAAGAATTTGGGTAAAATGAAATAATGGTTATGACAGCGTAGTAGTTTTGCATACTAATGATGCGACAGACTTCAGGAAAAAAGATCCAAATCAGTCTGGAACAGACAGATTCTAAGGGGATACAGCTGGAGTCTTACACGAGCTACCAGACAGGATGGCAGGCACATCTCTGCAGGCTTACGTGGCAGAAAGATGTGTCAGGACCTTGTATTTCTACTTGAATTTCCATACGCAGAAAAACATACTGCTGATTGCTGACAGTTCTGGCTACTTCAGCACATGAATGATGGGCGTACCTTCACCAGGTAGCCAATAAACCAAGACTACTGTAGTAGAGGAGTTTTGCTCTATTAAGTTTTCCACATCAGAGCTGGTAAAACATCATATGAATGCTCACCAGCCAACTTTTTAAATCAAATTAATTAAGCCATTTATTGTAAAAGATCAAATTTTAAAAACCTGAGAGAATTAGAGAGTTCAAGAATTTGCAATTCCTTCAAATGATCATTAACTGTACTAATAAATTTAAAAAAGAAAGTCCATTGCGCACATATTGAATATGATATTAAGATCAAAGATCCTCTAAGTATAGATCTGTAACTAAATTAGTACTTGATTCACTTTTCAACAGAACAATGACAATGCTGTCAAGTGTAGGATGGTTAAAGGAAAAAAAGGAAACAGTACAAGTGAAGCAGAGTTGAAGCTCCAAAGATCTTGCGGTGGCAAAGACAGTTTCTATCCTAAGATGTGCTTTGGAAGAACAAAATGAACTTTGTTTATATTTAAGGAAGACAATGGGAAAAGTTTCTCCAACTGCTCAGCCAGGCACCTACAGTCTCAACTTCAATAATATACTAAGTTTTAGAACAAATGCAGAATAGAAATCTTCATAAACTTCATGTGTGCTTGGAAAATGGGAGAAAGCAATTGTGATTTACCAGAACTTGACTGTAACCAGCTAACTTCACTCTTTCTTTCAACAAGCCATGTGAATTTTTCAACTAATTAGATAGATCAAGTCCACATGTCACTCAGTAAATAATCTAAACGAGATGAACATGGGAAACTATTAGTTAAGCAGCAAATGCTGGCAATTTGTACAAGAGTTGCCAGATGGGGTAACATATATAGCTTGAAGAGTACATGAGGAGTAATGGAGAAAAGAAAACTTTAAGATAAAGGAGTGTACTAGGAGGTGATCAACCATGGGACCTATCAAATAGTACTATGACCAATCTTCAATATCACCAATAATCTAGAAACTAGAAAGGAGGTTAACAAAATTAAGGACATGAAGTTGGACAGCACACTTTAACAGACAAACAAGACATAAACTAAATAACAGAAATTGTACCAACATCTCTGAATGGCCCTGCAGAAATGTCCATTCCTCCCCTTTGATTATAAAGGTACGCTTGTTCCTCAAGATAAATACTTAGAGTAGGTGGATATGTACACCAGAGACCACGGCACCATCTGCAGCCAGAAGGAGAGCACAGGATATCAATCAAGGTACTTCCAGCATGGAAAATTATCAGTGTCAGCTTAATGTCAGCATAGAAGGCTTGAAAAAGTCCTGTGGAACTCTTGAAGCCCTGGAGCAATACCTACCTTTCTGTTCAGTCAAGCCCAGGAAAGGTGGATTCAAGCTGAGAGAGGGCCTGATGGTCCCAATCACAATGGTTAGACAAATGGTCTCTCAACAGTGAAGAGCTTAAAAGAGTTTGGCTAGTTTAGCTTGGAAAAGAGAGAGCAAGAGGGGACAGGGAAGAATGTCAGGCACAGTCACTGAACACAAATCTCACTCTCAGAAGCAACAGGAACAAAACTAACAGAATAAAGAAATCCTGTGTAAATTAAAAGGAAACTGAGTAACACAGAAACAAGACATCAGGGGTACTCTTCATAAGTTTTACAGTAAATGTCTCATTGTAAGCCAAAAATAATCAAGAAACCCTCATTTTCCCTTTGAAATCAGTAGTAACAAGGAAACAATTGACCTTAAAAGGATAGAATACACTTATATCTATCCTATCTGGATATGCCTTAAGATGGCCAAGGCCCAAGAAAGCTGTTTTTCAACCTGCAGAATTGAAGTTGGAGTCTATGTACTGCTATAGGCAGACACATTTTATCATACACACTATACTGCTGAAATAGATTCAGAAACCGTATTTCATGGCATCATTTAATTTCACAGAAGCAATTTCCTTGTAAGCAAAATCTAACAATATTTCAACATGCAGAACAATAGTATCTTGTAGATAGATGCAAAGGCATCAGAACTGATCAATTCAATGTAAGTTAAAATGTAAGGGAGTGCTGTTATATTGCATTTCCTTTAATTTATAAATCTGTCTACCACTTCTTGCCAAACACCACCTGCAGCAGAGACAAGCTTGACCACTTGCCTGTCAAATATTACACCTCTTCCCTAACAAGATTATCCAAAAAAAACTGTGAAACTTAAACATATGGGGAAGAGGAAGGGCTAATGAATGAAAATGGCAAGAGTTTGCAACACCCTTCGTGATGAAAAATGATATCTGCATTTAAAATGTGAGTAGGCAATGCAGAGTGTAACAACAAACCATTTTTGCAAGAGTTATGGGACATGGAAAACACAAGACACTGTTATGTCCAAATAACTGATGAGCCCAGGGCAGTTCTCTCACCATGTCCTTAGTTTGCTCTTTTTTTGATCAGCAAGTCTATCTGCACAGAGCAGTGAGAATTTCTCCAGCATGGTCCTCTGCTGCTTACTCTTACACAGAGGTACACACAGGTGTTCTGCACTACCTCTTACCTTTTGTGTGAACCAAAAACATACTCCAGGATTTCTATATTCAGGATAATTCACTGTATTCTGTTTCCACATTATCCTCCAAATCTAAATGCACCCAAAATAATGCAAGAACATCATGGTCCACTCCAAGCTTGCCAGTAATGTCTTGCTCTGCCTTCTATTTCCTATGCTTTATAGACACAACACCGCAATCAGAAGTTCTAACCCACTTAATTAATCACATTTCTTATTTCTAACATACACCATATCATTTTTTTATCCTTAGTAAAGAAGAAAACAAATATTAATATCCTTCTCCACTATAGAGTTTTTTGGGACACAAATGTCAGATTTACCATGTGAATGCATGCGTGCTTCCACAAAGGTGAACATGTTAAGAAAAACATTAAAGAAAAACAAACTTCAAATTCCTCATTTTCCACTGGAAAACTTTACAAACACGCACTTCCAGTGGAATTTTAATATATTTTCATCCTGGCAGGTTTTCTCACTGGAAAATCTGATCAGAATATACTCCAGCTTATGTATAATAAATCTTGCAGTATCAGCAAGATCAAGTTTTGTTTCGTTTATTACTAAGCATGCAGAATTGGTGTCACATCAGGGCACGATATTCTAAAGAGTTTCTCATTTCTAAAGATAAGTATAGGGAGTGCACAGCTGCGAAATCGGTAAGGATGTATTCTGAAGCCACATTCCATGCCACATCTGACAGAAATTGAAGCTCCTCTTTTTTCACAACTAAAGTTTTATCTCATATTACTGAAACAAACAAACAAGCAAACAAACAAAAAGGACAATGGAAATTTTGGTTCCAAAGCATGACTTAAAATTCTCTCATTTCCAGGCTTACACACTGCACAGTACCACCAACAAAATGCAAACTTGTGTTTTGAAAACAAATTACATGCTTCCAAGGTTCCATTCCTAACGTGACACAGCTATTATGAAGTCTTCTAGCACTGCAGCACTAACAAAAAATGCATTTGTGTTCATATCAGACATGCTCACAAACAGGGGAACCCCATTAATAAGTGACTATACAAAGAAAACTGACCAGTTTGTAGCACAGAGGAGGAAATCCTGTCCTCACAGAAATTAGCAGCAAATTCCAATTGGTGTTGATATTGGGAATTGTTATCAATTTTCTTTTTGCCATTATGAAGAATACAACCTAAAGAAATAAGTATTTTCTAGGCTACTTCAGAGATGAACTATACATTTCTTGTACCACTAATGATTGAAAAAATTTTTTAAAAGTGGATTAAAATCCCCAGTGAAACTTAAGTTCTGCCTTATTTTTACAGCTCCGATAATAATGGTGGGTAAACAGGACTTTTCTGTGAGTCCTGATTCACTCCTAGATATCTTGAAGAACACAGGAATGGCGCATTTTTACTGGAAAGTTGTGTATGTGTTTCTTTGTTCCCCTTCTTTTTGTGTAAAGCTGCAGATAGAACACAGAACATGGACATAAGCAGGACTTTTTAACCAGGATATAAACGTTTACACAGTTTGCAGAGAAGCCTTTAAAAAAGAAAAAATAGGCCAATTTATCCCTCAGATACAGACACACAATCACTTGAATCAGGATTCGTGCACATACCTATTTTAAATTATTCCCAAAGGATGCATTCTCTCTCTCATCCTCTGTACAACTCCTCTGAAGTCAGTAATACAGATCTTGGCTCTGCACATCCAAAATACAGCCATGAACACAGCTCCTTCATTTACTGTAAGTTCAGGCATGCAATCTCAAAAGCAGTTAATGTCTTTAATGCCAGCACACAGTGGTGAAAATATTTCTGCAACTGATCCTAAGGCAGGGTGTTAATCCATCATACATAGTTGCTGCTTTTTCTACCCATAATGCTTTCCTTTTCTTTATTAGATTAGGCTGAATATTGTAGACACAGCCTCACTTCATGTCCTTCACCAAAGGAGTTGAAGGCAAAAGTCCCACTGATTTAAGACCTGAGGCTGAATTAGCAATTCCAGTGCTTCAGGAATTCATTTAGAAATGGAGGCTATATGGTCTTTAAGGCAATAAGAGAAAGGAACAAAATACACTGAATTCATGTTATGCGTACTCCAGAAGGTCCTTTTTGTTCTTTATTTTTTTCTTGTAAGCTGACTTTACACTCTATAACCAACAGAGTAAATTAATTATCCCAAGAGATCCAAACCAAAGGATGGGACCACTTATCCATTTCTTTGTAAGTCCAAATGTGTTAACCAATGAATTGATGTTGTAAAGCCTCAGGGAGCCCATATCTGCCACAATTCCCAAAAGGAAACATAATATGATGCCTTTTCTTGTTGCGTCATATTTTAAGGTGAAGGCAATGCCTAAGTGGTTTGCTGGGCTTCTTGGCAGTACTTTACAGCTTTTTCAAGGGAAAATCTCATATTCAAGAATATTCACCAGATACAGCCAGAAAACAGGGTGGAGACTTGGAGACTTCACTGAAAACAATTAGCAGTAATTAATTATGCACAGTATTCAATACCATATACCACTTGACTATGGAAACTCGCTTAACTGAGGTGGTAATGCCAAGTTTCCCTACACACTCCCTCTCTGTACTGAGGTTGTGCACTTTCTTATCCACCCACTGTCCGTAGTTTCCTGACTTCCCCAGAGCTGAAGAAGTTTAACTCAAACACGTATTGGAAAAAAAACAAAGACTGCAGGTCACTAATGGAAACAAACAAATGTTAATGCATTTTCCCAAACAAAATGAATAAAGGAGTTAGAATTACAAGAGCCAGCTCACATTCCTTATAAAATTCAGCACCCTTCCTAAACCTTAGACCATTCTGGGTGCTTTGCTCCTACATTATCACTAGAACAGTAGGGCTGTTATTCTCCCATTTTTAACAGACGGAAACCCACAATTCTATTCTATTCTCCTATATGGATATATTCTGGCTTGTACCGTTGTATGAACAAATGACTCTGTATTCATTATACACACTGCAGACCCCCCCAAGACACCTTCTCATTCCCACATGAAGCAAGCCTTTGAAAGCCTATAGCTGCTGCAAAGGCATGATACCCCAGTGCAGATGGGACCTATCTTGCAGACCATCTCATAGCATCCTGATTCCTGCCCCTTTCCTAAACAGAGTTCCTGTAAGGATGGTGAAAACTTTTCTGTCTTAGATCCCTTTATGGAGATGCCACCAAACTTGTGGATTGTAAGATTCATACACTAACTTACTCAAGCACTTTAATATAGCTGAAATAATAAAAATTACTTTATACCAAGTTCTGCTTTGGAGTCCAAACCCTGAGGTGTGTGAAGAGCTAGGTAAATCCCAGATAGAAAGTTGGACCCCCATCACAAAGCCAGGTGCAGATGATCATGGAGCAGCCATAATGTAGGGCACAAAGAATAATTTTTCTCCCACCAGTAAACCTGTATCTTCTACAGACAAACAAGGAAGGCCATCAGCTATCAGGATACACCAAAGTATGTCCAGCTTCGCATTTCTCCATGACTAGAGTCTTCTTGTGTATTGCATATCAGGATATGGCTGATAAAATATTTCTGTAATGACAGCAGGACCTTTATGAAAATGCTGTTCAGCTCAAAGCACAGCAGGCCATGCAGCAGTGAGCACTGAAGGCAGTATGTTGTGTTGTAGATCTGCAAGGGGAATTATGTTTTCAACGTACTACTTACACTCAGCCACCTTCTTGAGGACCCCAGTCAACCCCCATGTACACAAAAGATTTTTCTTGCTTGAAGCAGGATATGTTTGCAAGAAGAAGGCTGTAGCATCTAATGCCACATACCAGGCAGGCTGGGAAGCAGTCTTTGCCCCTGAAGCCGTGAAGTGGAAGAGCTGTAGGAAGGCAAACACTAGGAATTCTTCTCTTCATATTTACATACATATGAGAAATATAATCCCCAGATGTATTTCAGTTACACAAAATCAAATCTTGAATTTTTAAACAAAATCAAACCTTGACTTTTAAAAATCTTTTAAAATATCTGATACACCAACTATTTGCCCATTTGGATGGCATGTGCAGTCATTCATTACACGAACTGCAAGAGATAATCCACTCCAAAGTTATTCATGCAGCAGTATGGTTTGTCTTTAGTGTAGTCATGATACAACCAGATGTGAATCAAAAAGAGCTTCAGTCTGCAAATAACATACAAAGAAACATGTTATGACATTGAGGAAACATGGGAAATCAAAGATAGTCGCTTCACTGGAGGAATCATTCATGTTACTGGAAAAGACTTGAAGTATTAGGCTAATAAATCAAGACTTCATTTACAAGGGAAGAAACAGAAATCAGCTTTTTCATCATTTTTTGATGGAGCTGCTTGCTGAGGTTTGTATCTGCACAACAGTATTAAAAGCACAGCACACAGTACCACCATGAACTAGGAGGGCTATAAAAATACTTTTTTTAAAAAATCAGGGTATTTTAGAATGCATAATTTGAAATTCTAAGGGTGCTGTGTACAAACGCAGCTTTGCATTTTACCTTCTTTTCTATGTATATTTCACCAAGACTTAATTGGATGTATAAAACGCAACAAACGTGGCCTAAAACTACCTAATCTCCTCCTTAAATAAAAGGTTAAGCTTATGATTACACGATTTGACATATCGTTTTGTAAAATTACTGATTAACTACGATCTTTCGATCGGATTAAGCAGAAGTACTGCTTTTCTTCCTCTACAGACCCTCCTGCTTCGTTTTAAATCAAGTTCCGCTACAGAGGGAGGGGAAACCGCACAGACACGCGAGCATGTGCGCATGGGGCGGCGGGCACCGCGTGGAAGAAAAGCTTCTTCGGAGGCAGCCAGGGCGCAGCGCGGATTTCGGCACGCCCGGACCGGGGGAGCCGCATCCCCCCTCCCCACGGCCGGCGGCAGCGGCGCTGGGGAGACGCAGGGGAAACAAAGCCGCCGCTACCGCCGCGCTTCCCGACCCTCTCCCGCCGGGACTGCCGCGCTCCGCCGCCCCGGTGCAGGGTCTGGCAGCAGGGTCGCACCGTGCCCGTCCCCGCCCTGCGGAAGGAGGGCCGGGCGGGGGGGCGCGGGGGGCTCTGCCCGCAGCACCTCACCGCTCCGCGCCGCCGCAGCGCCACTCACCGCGCCGCCCGTGCCCCGCCGAGCCGCGCCGAGCGGTGTGCGGGCGCGCCGCGGCGGCAGCAGGTGCCGCGGAGGAGGCAGCGGGGGCGGGCGGTACTGGCGAGCCAACCGGGGCCCGGCGCGGCGCCGTGAGTCACTAGCGGGCGCGCAGGGCGGCCGGGCGGCTGCTATAAGAGCGCCGCGGGGACGGCCTCCCCCCGTGCATGTCTCCGGCTGCCGCCTCTGCTCCTCGGCTCCCCGCCCGCAGCGCCTGCCTGCCCGCGCACCCTGTCCCCGGCGCGGCGATGCGGCTGGACCGGCAGCCCAGAGACCCGAGCGCCTCGGCCGGCAGGCGCGGCGCGGAGCGGCGGGGGGTCCCGCGCTGCTGGGCGCTGCTGCTGCTGCTCGCCCTTGGCTGCCTGCGCGCCGCCGCCGACGGTGAGTGCGGGGCTGGGGGAGTGGGCTGGGGCCCGCACCGCCGGGGCGGCTCCCGCCGCTGCCCCTGCGGCGATCCCGTCTCCCACCGCCCTTTACTTTTGCCTCGCTCATTATTTTCTCCCGCTCTTTCGGACTGCCTGCCCGCTGCCCCGGGGGGAGCGGGGCGGGCCCGGGTGAACAGGGGGCGCTGCCGCCGCGTCGGCCCCGCCGCCCCCCGTGCCGGGCGAGGCGCCGCCTTCCCCCCGGGGCTGCGGGCGGCGGGAGCGGTGAGGGGGGACCGAGCCCCGGGAGGTATCCGCCTGCTGCGGGAGGGGCACGGCTTCCTGATCGATACTAAGGAGGAGTGTCTGAGGGGCTGGGACTAACGCGAGAGTGTCGGGGAGGATTGGGGCTCTATTGTGGAGGGCGAAAGAGGAGCGCTTGGGAAGCTCGCGGCGTTAAAGGTGCTGTCAAACTGCGGTGCAACTTAGGCTTTGTGTTATCCAGCGGCGTTGGCATGGCTCTAGCTCATGGTCCGGGATAACCACCGTGAGGGGTCTCCACCTGGTGGCAAGGCTGGGTCCTGCCGGCGCTGGGTCCCTGCCCCGGGGCTGGGCGCTCGCCAGTAGCGGTGCTCGTGGCCAGCTCCCGGGGTGCTTCCCGGCGTAGAAGCTGTTGCCCGTAGTGGCAGGGGTCCTGCACAGTGAGCCAGTCAGATGGTCATTTAAAAATATTTTACTCTTAAGTGGAGGTAGTAATCATTTGGCTGACTCTTTTCTTCCCTGAGGAGCTGAGCTTCAGCCTGCCCTCCGACGTAGGAGGTGGGCAGTTGAAGTCTGCATTGTCGTACTGCTCTTAAATGTTCTGACTATTGTCCTAAAGTAGGCCTAAGTGTCTCATCTTGGTGGTGTTTCCTATAACAGTGTGCAGTAGTTCAGACACCGGGTATGTTGGGTAGAGCCCTGCCAGTATGTTGTTGTATCCAGTCCTCATACAAAGAGAGGGAGGAGAAATGTCTGCCTAGTCACCTCTCGTCTCCCAGTTGTGTAGGTTGCCCCCATGCCTGGTCCACCACAGACATGGTTAAACAGTTGCAGAATGAAGGACCGGGCTGGCTGGCCCTGAAACTCCTACTTCACTGTGCTCAGAAATCATCACAAGAGATACACAGTGGATGGTAATTAGTAGGCTAGTTAACCAAGTTATTCTGATTGTTCTTTCAATTTGAGTTAGTGGCTCCATCAGCTCTCTTCTACTACTAGTTGCAATTGCCAGGGTCTGGGAAAAGTCTCAGCTAGTTCCTATATGAGCTCTCGCAAGGTTTCCCAATCACGGTTGGAAGCTTTTCTGGGACTTGGTGTCAGATGACAGTACACAAGTGTCACATGTTTGAAGCTGCCCGGACAAGTAATCTGGCAACTTGCTTAAGGGGCTGAGACTAACAGTGATAGCAGAGATATGGAGAAAGGTAGTTTAACTTGGGTAGTCAGTGTAACTGAGCTCACTCACCCTACACCCATTGCTGCTTATAAGCCAACTTATAGTAAGTAATTACTTGGGGAACAGTAAAATATGTGTTAACAATCACAGGCTCTAATGTTACTGGTTCTCAGTATTTTTCAGCCTAAGGTATATTCCAAGGAAGAGGAGGTGTGTGAAGGTGCCTCTACTGTAAAAGCACATAAAGAGAAGCTTTGAATTAGCAGCTAATTGATGCTGATCCATAAATCATTAGGTGTCTAGTGATTGAAGCTGCAGCTGAGGTATGACTCCATGCTTCAAATAGCAGCAGATTAGACTGGTGGTATCTAACTAAATTGGTTGCCTGGCATTGTAGAATTGTGCTTGGTGTAGGACAGGGGGTCAGAGTTACTGGCTGTAACTAACCATCTTAACTGGAACTCATTTCAAGTGGCTCTTAGAGTCTGACAGACATCTTCAGGAGCAGTAACAGATGCTGACCTCTACCTTTGTGCACCTGTGTAGGTGTTAGGTCTTGCCGATTTTTTTTACTTGTTTGTGGACTAAAAGTAGTTGCTCTGACATTTCAGTTGGTATCAGCTGCAGAAGCAATGACCTATTCTTGGAAGGGTTTCTTGTTAGGATTGTAATTGTAAAGTTACAGCTGTTACTCCAAGCTCAGCCATGGTTTCTTTTAGCTTTGTGTGTAGCTTCCCTTTAGCATTTGATCAAAATGGTGTTACAATGTACTAGGCAGCCTCAGCAAGCCTTTTCTGGTTATTCTAACTTGAAACAGAGTAACTAAGGGCCATGGAGTTATTTTGGGATCTCCTTAGTGGCAGGCTTAGTCTAATATCTCTGTATGCTATTTTGGGAAAGGTTGACTGTTCTCACTCTGAACGCCTGGATGAGGAAGTCCTGAAACTAGCAGGAGTCAGTTGTTGCATATTTTATGCAGTAGTACAGTAAAACCTGAAATGTGTGACCAGGGCCCACAACTCTAACCTTTTAGAGGTTGCTGGACAACAAGGTATTAGGCTTACAACAAGCTTCTAAGCATGGCATCTATTCCCACTCTTAGGTGGCAGGGGTGTGCTGCCTGGCACAAGGCAAGCTAATTGATTGACAGCTCATGACCAAGTAGTAGTAGTAGCTTTACAAAGCCACGCTATTAGAAAGCACATGCTGTTGTAATTCCCAACCAGAAAAGGAAACAGGGGAATGGAAACAGTACACACAAGAGCTGATGTTCTGATTTTTGGTAATTTTTGAACACAGTTCCTATGACAAAAGTTGTTAACTTTGTTCTTACAAGAGGGTTACTGCTTTACTTCTCCAGTAAGGCTACTAAAACATTAGAAGAACTCAGTAAGGTGCTTTTTCACATCCTTGTTCATGGATTTACATGAGACATTCAGCAGATAGAATTGTTCATGTTGTTCTTGCTTGTACTGTCCAGCATTTGTGAGTACCTCATGCCTGATGGCTAGCCAATATAATGTAAAATGGCTGAGTACCTTCCTGCTGCTTGGAAACTGTCTGGCATTTTGCATGTCATACAGAGAGGTTATAAAAATAGCAAATAATACTCTACTAAAATTTGATGCCCTTTGAGCTCTGGAATGCCAGGACAAAGCACTCTCATTAAATGATGCAATAAACCAAGAAGGATCAGGAGTCTTGCATCATGCTCCTAGGCATGTGCAGCCAATACCGATGCACAATCTTACACACTTGCCTGCGTGCATTAAGTGGAACAGCTCTGGCTTAGCTGCTGAAGATGCAGGCTGCTGCTTTTAGTGACAGCTATAACAGGGCTTCCAAGATAAAGCACGTTCCCTTGAGGGATGGGGTCATACAGTTGTAGAGCTGAAGATACACTGGAAAATGCACTCTATGAATCATGCAGAAAGCAGTACCTTACTCAAACACACTAGCAATCCAAGACTTACCAGTTGTGAGACAATGGCTTCATTCCAGAAGGAAGTGATGAATTACTTTGCTCTTTTAGCATCACACTTCTTTTGGTGTATACCAAGGAATGTCTCTGGATACCACTTTTTGAGGAGTAACACAAAACATGAAAACTTGCTCAGCTACAGAGCAGTTATCTAAGGTACCTTTATAGATGTCTTGGGGATTCTGCTGTAATGTATTAGCAGCAGAGCATTGAAATGCTAATCCAGCTTGACATTAATCAAATTTAAACCCAGTTTGCTTAAAGTTTGTAGAGTTTTGAGAATGTGATGCTAGAGGTGAGACAGCAAAAGTAATTATGGGCACACACTTTTGCAGGCTTGACCCTGCCTTGAAGAGGAAAACTGAGTGAGAGTAACACTGAGACTATTCACTGCTGTTTGGCAGGTGGACGGTTATGGTGCTTAAACTCTGCTCTTGTACAATGAAGGAAAGCTTTGGCTCCACTGTCATGATTGAATAAGGTGATTGCAAAAATTTGGAGCTCAGATCTGGTTTCGTGTTGATTTTATGCTCTTGATTAGGCTGGGTAGCTTCTTGATCAGTGGGGAAGCGAGAAGGTATTGCTTGACAGTACTGAGGCGTAGGTTCCTTTTTTCATTGAAGGTGCAAGAGCAAAGTGTGAAGAATCCCAGTTTGCATGTGGTAATGGACGCTGTATTCCTCAAATCTGGAAATGTGATGGTGATGAAGACTGTTCAGATGGCAGTGATGAGAGTGCTTGTGGTAAGTAATCAAAATAATTCCTCTGTACTAGTACTTGCTAGTTGGAAGTGGGGTTTTAACAATAGATAGCTGGAGGGATGCCTATCCTGCCCAGCACTTCTGGCAGCTGGAACACAAAGACAAACTCCTTAGAATAACCACTGTTGATTCCTTGTACCCATCTGAGGCAATTGAATTTTCCTGAGTGTTATCTAACTGTCCTGAAATTGGTGACTGAGACAAAGCTTGTGACCAAAATTCTTCACTTGTGAGAGTGATGACTGACAGGAACAGAATATAAGCCTGTTCTCAGTTGTTTCTTGAATACATAATAGAAAATGTTTGCTATTAGCACTCTGCTGTTGGCTATTCCATGGCTAAAAGCCCTGTTTTATATGTGAAAGTGATTCTTCTGTGTCTCCTATAAACATTAAGTCTAGCCAACCCTAGCTTTAAGCAGACATAGAAGCCAAGATAGATGACTAGATTTACTTGGAGACCAGGCAAAGTATACTCTATATCCATCACTGGTGTGGTTGAACTGCCAGTCTCCTCAGGCAGACCTAAACTATTACCCTAGAGTTACATAGTACCACGCTTCTGTAATGACAAATCAAATGCCTCAACTATAAACTCAGAGTTCAGAACCTAAATATTAATATCAACAGACCTTATTTTAACCCATGTCTGTTCAAAGCAGCAGCTAATATAAACTAACCTGCTTAGTCTCCTTAGCAATAGCAGTCCTTCAGTGCCTGATTAGATGAATAGAAATGTTTCTCTGTACACAGAGAAACATTTGACCACTTCGTACTCTGTAGGAAGCGGTCAAGAGCACTGTTTACTGCGTTGGTGGGGGGCAGCACCAAGCATCCGCAAGCCAAGGACGTGAATAACTTTCTAGAGCAACAAAGCTGATCCCTGTTAGCACTAAATAAGCTAAGCTCTGGTGCCTAAACAAGTGTCTTTTTCTTGCTTGCAGTGAAGAAGACGTGTGCCGAATCTGACTTTGTGTGCCTCAGTGGTCAATGTGTGCCTAACAGATGGCAGTGTGATGGGGATCCCGACTGTGAGGATGGGTCTGATGAGAGTTCCGAACTGTGCCGTAAGTGAACCTGGCATGCTGGTGTAGCCAAGCCTGTGGGGAGGAGCATTTTGACTTCCTGCCTGCTTGCAGTCTGGCTCTCCTCCTAAAGCAGGGATGAACTTGTCTTGGGGAGCACCTTCCTAAGTGCTTGGCCCTGTCAGGGCCCTGAGGAGACTTTTCATTGCTTAAAAAGATGCAGAACTGAGTGGGCACCCTTGCACTTGCACTGGTAAGAGGTTGCAGGTACCAGGCTTTCCTCACAGTCTGCAGCAGCAAGTAAAGCACGATAGGCCTGACCGTCACTGTGGCTTGTCCATCGAGTCATTGCTGTTCTCCAAGGCAGCTGCTTTGCAAGTGCAGCCCCAATACTAGAGAGCTAATTAGGGACTGAGTATCTGACTACCTGTTGTGTGTGGGAAGCCGTAGTACAGAAGCTCGACTGTGAGGTCTCAGGATTAGCAGCTTTGGTCTGAAGTATCATAACTTATCAAGTAATAAGGATACAGAAATTGTCATTTTCTTGTATTAGTAGGATTCGTAGTGGGGAATATTTCAGCCCAAGTCCTAGTGCACTTTGGCATTACTCCTCCCTTCTACTATCTGTTGTAGCTCAAGCTGCTACAGTGTAATTGGCGTGCAATCACAAAGCTACCACTACAAAGGTACCTTTAAATATTCATCTCTTAGGAACTAGAAACATCTTTTTTAACTGAACACTACAGAATAGTCTAGCCTTTTCCATCAATTTATACAGATGTTGGCATCTAAATAACTGCAACTTTGTCCAGACCTGAAGCTTTTCCGTCTGAATCTTCAGCACAAATGCTGATACCCAAGATCAGTCGCTCCTAGATTTAACTTAAACTTTTTTTCGATAGACACAAGAACATGCCGGGTAAATGAAATCAGCTGTGGTCCTCAGTCAACTCAGTGTATCCCAGTGTCCTGGAAATGTGATGGTGAAAAAGACTGTGACAGTGAAGAAGATGAACAGAATTGTGGTAAGGAGAGAAATGGTGGTTGCATAACTCTGTTTGAAATTGACTTGTCTGGAAAGGAGCTAGCTGGGCAGTACATCTGGGAAGATAAATTTTTGATAGTATCAATATCTCTCCTACACTAATCTTGTTTTGCAGCTACTTAAAGCAAACCTTTTCTAACAGTCCTCTGTCCTGCTAAATTAAGAGCTACAATAATGTAAGCTTTTCTATGTGTGTCTTTTTTTCTCTGCTAATTTTGGCAGTAGCCATAGGTATGTTTAGTCACCTGGCAAGCCAACTGTCAGAACTTGTTTTCTGGAGAGTTTCTGAAATTGCTGCTTACATCAACAAATTGTCTCCTAAAGGTGTAGTAGCAACTTTTAGCAAAGAGCATAACTAATCTACTTTATAGTCCTATCCTGAAATATCTGTGAAGCTGGATTTCTGATGTTTGGGTGGCTTGGGAGGGAAACTTCAGGCTGGTACAGAAGTAAAGCTGCTATTGCAGCATTAGAGTTCAGCATTCCTGGCTTATTCAAAAGAATTTGCATACATGTGAGTTTTCTGAGGTGTCCTGAGACATACTTGCTGTAACCAAAGCCACAGGGCTGGCTTCCATTGGAACCACCTTACCTGGATGGCCTAATGAGACACAGATCTCCAGAATTTTGCTATGTGTCTGTGGAGTTGCCATCTTAGTCAACAAACTAATGCCTTGATCTAAGTAAATCTACAGACAGTGTTTCTAATGAAGCTGAGAAAACGATGAGCCTAGGCACATTGAGCTATTAGCTACCTTGCTATTAAACCAGCATAATTTGTGCTGACATAAATTGCATGGGTGCGCTTAACCACGGGATCAACTCGGGCAAGATCTTGGTCTGTTATCCCTACTGGTCCAGGCAAATGGGGCACTGCTGTCTTGGGGACCAGTACAAAACACTTTAATTTCAAACTACAGTATATGCTGACCATCAGGCTACCTTAATGTTAGTCTGTACTCTTGAGTTAGCATTTCTTTTACCTTCTGCCTTTGGTTCACAGGGTTAGACCCTGTTTTCTGAAAGAGTTGCAATCTGAAGTGCGGGACAGCCTAGCTACTTCAGAAGGTTATTTTCACTCAGTAGTTCAAATCTGATGCCTATCACTTACAATGTCCAAAGGTAATGAGGATGGTCTGTGGAACCCAAGTGTCCTGTAGGTGATCACTTAGGCTTCCCTATTCCTTATACAGGATGCTGATCTTGTGTCAGCTGGCAGCTGCAAAACAAAATATCTACTCAAAAGTCAGCCTTCTTGTGACAATGTACTAATCTCTCTCACTCCCATTACCCCAGGCAATGTGACTTGTAGTCCAGCAGACTTCACATGCAGCAGCGGGCAATGTATTTCCAAGAGCTTTGTCTGCAATGGTCAAGATGACTGCAGTGATGGTAGCGATGAGCTGGAGTGTGCACCTCCTACCTGTGGAGTTCATGAGTTCCAGTGCAAGAGCTTGGCTTGCATTCCCCTCAGCTGGGTGTGTGATGACGATGCTGACTGCTCTGACCACTCAGATGAGTCTCTAGAGCAATGTGGCCGCCAGCCTGCACCTTCTGTGAAGTGCTCTGCCAGCGAGGTGCAGTGTGGCTCAGGTGAATGTATCCACAAAAAGTGGCGCTGTGATGGAGATCCTGACTGCAAGGATGGAAGTGATGAAATCAACTGCCGTAAGTTCACTTGGTCCTTCTCTAGGAGGTACTGCTTGACTCCTCTTTTATTTCCTTTGCTTCAGTAAACCTCAGGAGTAAAAGTCTGTAATGGCTGTGTCCTCAGCTTCTCGGACCTGTCGACCAGACCAGTTCAGATGTGAAGATGGGAACTGCATCCACGGGAGTAGGCAGTGCAATGGTGTGAGAGATTGTCTGGATGGCACAGATGAAGCAAACTGTAACAACGGTAAGTGTGTGGAACTGAGCAAGAGTAAAGTCCTTGCAGAATATCTGTTGAAGCTGGTAGTCACCCTCACAATCTTCCTTATGTCAGTTATTCAGTGTTCTGGACCTGGCAAATTCAAGTGCAGAAGTGGAGAATGCATAGATATCAATAAAGTGTGTAACCAGCAGAGAGACTGCAAGGACTGGAGTGATGAGCCCCTCAAGGAGTGTAGTAAGTGAATAAACTCTTTGCTGGCTACTAGATATGCTTAGACATAGCCTCTATAGAGTTGTCAGATATCAGCTGGAATGCCCATTGGTAATTCTTGGTGACTAACTTACAACTGAGACCAACCTAGTTAATAGACTAGTTTTATTGTAGTTTTATTGATAGGATGATTTCTTTGCAGTCAGGAAAGCATTTGAAAGCATTGCAAACATTGGAACTTCAGGAACCTCAATCTTCATTGCTGCCTGCTTGTAACACAGAGAAAGTGCTGGTAGCTGAGTGAACATGAATTTGAAGGGGTTCTCTTGTTCATGACTTTGAGTGCCAGAACAGTTTATCAGAGGCGGCAGGCATTGTTAGAAAGTGGGTGTGTGCCTGGAAAAGTGCTCCATGGCTAAGACTATAAAACTAAACAAGCATGCCTTCTCAGAAGTGGCCAATTCTCTCTCCTAGACATCAATGAATGTCTGCTGAACAATGGCGGATGCTCTCATATCTGCAGAGATCTCATTATTGGCTATGAATGTGACTGTCCAGCTGGGTTTGAGCTTCTGGACAGGAGAACCTGTGGAGGTACGTACCTAATAGTTTAACATTGACTCTACTGGTGATATTGGAGGTGAGCATAAATTAAATTTTTGTTTTTACAGATATTGATGAATGTCAGAACCCTGGTATATGTAGTCAGATCTGTATCAACCTGAAAGGGGGCTACAAATGTGAATGTAGCCGTGGCTATCAGATGGATCTTGCTACTGGGGTGTGCAAGGCAGTTGGTGAGTGTTGACATGACTTTCATATCCCCACTTTAAAATGAGTCAGCAAATGATGTGCTGTTTATACTACTGTGGTTTTTACACTAGTTATTAAGGTGTTACTGATCACTACTACCGCTTCAAATGATAGCATGATACATTACTTAAAGCTGCCTGACATGAACTGCTTGTGTCTGCTCCCTGGGCAGGAGGATCCTCCCCATCAAGTTGTGGAGGGAGAAAAGGATGAGGTATGGTATAGCCAAGTCGTCTGTCAGCATCTGCTAGCAAGCGTGGAATGGCAAATACTAAATATGACTCTTAAATCTTTTTGTAAAAGAAAAGTGTGTGACTGAATATCTAGAAGTACAGATAACAAACTCTTTTCACAGGGAAAGAACCAAGTCTAATTTTCACCAACCGCCGGGACATAAGGAAGATTGGCCTTGAGAGAAAAGAATACATTCAGCTTGTAGAGCAGCTAAGAAACTCTATAGCTCTAGATGCTGATATTGCTGAGCAAAAGCTTTACTGGGCAGACTTCAGCCAGAAAGCGATCTTCAGGTAAATGGGCTTAGTTTCTGAACCTTGTGTGCTTCCATAAACCATCTCATGGTTTTACACAAGCTATTTCTCTAGTCTCTGGTAATGAAAACTAGAATCCTGGTGTCCTAAAGACAAAGTACAGTTGATGCAACCTCCCACAGCTACCAATGTGTATGCCTGTTGCACTTCCTAGTAACTGCTGCTACATACAAAAGGCACTCTGTGGAAAGTCCCACATGCATTTTCTACCTGAAATCTTGTGCAGTATTTGCTGAGGTGTGCCAAGGGATAGTATCTGCAGTGGAAGTGGCTGAAAGCAAGTAATTCTTGTCTTCCAGTGCCTCTATTGATACCCGTGATAAAGTTGGAACACACATCAGAATCTTGGACAACATACACAGCCCTGCAGGAATTGCTGTTGACTGGGTTTATAAGAACATCTACTGGTCGGACTCAGCTGCAAAGACCATTTCAGTGGCTAGCCTAGATGGCACAAAAAGAAAGGTTTTGTTTCTCTCTGAGCTGAGAGAGCCAGCTTCTATTGCTGTAGATCCTATCTCTGGGTGAGTATTTGTCCAGGTTCTTTTAAAAGAGTGGACCTACCAACTACATGTTCTGATAACTGACTTAGGTAGCCTTTGTTAGTTATTGGTCATAATAAAGAGTGATACTACACAGTACTATAGTGCATCATACAACATAAATTCTGCTTCACAGCTTTATGTACTGGTCAGACTGGGGTGAGCCAGCAAAAATTGAAAAAGCAGGAATGAATGGATTTGACAGACAGCAGCTTGTGACAACAGAAATCCAATGGCCTAATGGAATTGCTCTAGGTATGTTGAACTTGTCTCTGCCAGAGGTATTCTGGAGCTTTAGCAATTTTTTTGCTACAAAAGCCAGGGTCATTCTTCAGAGAACTATTTTCAGCTTCTGAGAAAAGGAAGTTTCTGTATGCCTGAAGACACTGCAACAGGCATCAGCACTTCTCAGATACTGAAATAGTAACTTTTCCTGAACTGCTCTATATTATAGTTGAGGCACAGGCCACATAGGCATCATTCAGCAGCCCTCTGTATCCTGGAATGGTAAGAAACTACAAGGGCAACACTGCCACAATTCTCAAACCTGTGCGTGTTTCAATTCTCACAGCAAGCTTTGGAGGTTTCCTCCATGTGGACACTAAATGTATTGGTTTTCCCCCTCCTAGATCTTGTAAAAAGCCGCCTGTACTGGCTTGATTCCAAACTACACGTGCTGTCAAGTGTGGACTTGAATGGCCAGGATCGTAGAATTGTGCTGAAGTCACATATGTTCCTTCCTCATCCTCTTGCTCTAACCATTTTTGAGGTAAGAATGACTTCCTGTCGTCATTGTCAAAGATCCTCTTCTTGCTGGTATGGGGCCGGTAGCATCATGGAGGTAATGGGATGCAATGACATTGTCTTCCAGGACCGTGTGTACTGGATTGATGGAGAGAATGAGGCAGTCTATGGTGCCAACAAATTTACTGGAACAGATTTGGTTACCCTTGTGAACAACCTCAATGATGCACAGGACATCATTGTGTATCATGAACTTGTTCAGCCTTCAGGTAATTTCAAACAGTTTATAGTTAAGTCAGTGAATACTTGCCCTGCCTGGATGGTGGCAAGTCTTCCCTACACTACAGCTGTCAATTCCTACTCTTGCTCTTGGAGCTTCTAACATAGGCAGCCTCATGGGCATTAAGAGGTCTAGTTGCAGTTGCTCTTTCTTGGGCAGAGCAGATATAAATCTATAACCAGCTGAGACAATTAATTCTACTAAAATAAGCAAATACTTCTGCTACACACCTGGAGCATGAAGGCTCACTCTTGTTCACTCCTTAATTGCTGTACCAACAGGTAGGAACTGGTGTGAAGAGCACATGGCAAATGGAGGCTGTAGCTACCTGTGCCTGCCTGCTCCTCAGATAAATGAACATTCTCCAAAGTACACCTGTGCATGTCCTGCGGGGTACTTCTTGCAGGAGGATGGTCTGAGATGTACAGGTACTGTAACACAACTGAGATCATTCCCAGGATGAATGGGAAAGGGGCAGGAGAGTATTGAACTGTTAGGGGGAAGGAAATATAGCAATATAGGCTGATGGCTTTGCTAAAATTAATCTGATGTAATTAATCCTGGAGGGGAGGTCCTTATGCATTAATATGGCCCTTAGAGTCTGCAGGTGCTGTTCAAAGTCCATGCTTTGCTTCTGCATCATCATCACCATTTGCAACAAGACCTTGTACCTCCATGGCTTTCTGCAGACAGCAAGCACAAGGACAAAACGTTCTCAGCCTCTTACAAAACAGGGGTATAAACTAACATGGCTGTACCTATAAATACACAGATCAAAAGGTGATTGGCTAATGTTGCTGCCCGAGGAAGTTTGTACCTCCCTTTCAGTCCAGATGAGCATGCTGCTGTACTACTGTTGTCACCACTGACTATGCAGCAGGCTTGGTTTGTCCTGTGGAGTGGAACTAGAAACTCCAAGGTGCCACTGACTGTATTACATATTGATTCTGACTGCCACAGAGTGCTAAATACAAGGATGCTGGCCTCCCTTGGCTGCTCTAAAAAGTTGCTATGGGCATCAAAGGCTGTACCTAACCAGTAAATTTAAAATCAGGCTGTAAACTTAAAAAAGGCTGTACCTAACCTGTAAACTTAAACCAGTAAAATTAAAATCTTGTTCAGAAAACCTTATGTGAGGGGTGGGATGGCTTATGACTGTTGTGACTTTAAATGCCTGTAATTCATTCCTGATTAACTGTCTGGCCTTGTTCTTGGAACTACTTTTCATCAAGAACTCTCTGCTGAGGGCGTGCTAGTGAAATAGTTAATGTCAGCGTTCCCAGTGAAGCTAACAACCTGCATGACCATTTTTGCCATCTGCTGAACCTTCACTACCATGGCTCTCATAGCAAAGCCATTGCAGAACTTCAGGATTAACTGATCTATAATTAGTTCTTGATCTATAATTAGTTTCAGGTACTGGAACAACTGTGGCTTACACTGAGGCTAAAGATACCAGCACAACAGAAAAATCTCCAACTGTTGGACTAGTTCCTGGAGGTACTGGTCCCAATAACTCACACTGCTAAACATTAGAGAAATTAAATGCAAACTGACCAACTAGCCTACTTGGAAGTTTTTTCCTTTGCATGCAAGTAGAGAACACAGGCCAGATCACTTTGTGTAGTGCAGCAGCTGGAGCATGTGTTAAACAGATTTAGAGCACACAGGACAGTGTGGAATCTGTAGGTTCCATGAAATCCCCGGAGTGCTCAGAGAAGGCAAGTAATAAAGAAAGCTTCCAACTAATACAGGATGGAGCATGTTAGGCTGTTCTAGCAGTGTGCTACTGAGAAGCTAATCAAATAGGAGCTTCTGGGTTTGGGAAATGCTTGCATATGACAATGTGCCAGCCTGTCAGTACGCAAGCTCACTGCGTCAAATTCTCATGCAGGATTCAACACTAGTGGTACAACCTCTGAAGTAACTGCAGCTGGAAGAACATCAGCAGCTTGGATCATTCTTCCTGCTGGTGAGTAGAGCATTTTGGACCCCATGTGGTGGGACAAGCCACTCTTAGGAGCTTGACCTGACTCTACTCCATGTTTGCAATCTCTTTATCTCCCTGCAGTGTTGCTGATGATGGCTGCAGCAGCCGGCTACTTCATGTGGCGTAACTGGCAGCACAAGAACATGAAAAGCATGAATTTTGATAATCCAGTTTACCTAAAAACCACAGAAGAGGATCTCACAATTGATATTGGAAGACACAGTGGTTCAGTAGGACACACCTACCCTGCAGTAAGTAAACCTGCTATGTCTGAGACTGCAGGTTAATAACTGGAGTAGAAAGACTGCCAAATGATACCTGAATTGAATTTAGGAGAGGTCTCTGCTTTTGAAAGCTGCTGGCTGCAGGCACTACTGGGCTGAATCACTGACAATTTTACCCTATAATTAAGGTTAAAGTTTTGGTAGGTAACTAGTGTCGGTACCTCGGATGGAGTAGTCTGTGCTGAAGGTGGTCACTAGCCTGCAGAATTAGCAATGATGTGTCATTAGCAATGATTGCTTTGTCTTTTATTAGTGCAACTGTAGCTAACTTGTACTTACTTTTTTACAGATATCGGTTGTCAGCACAGATGATGATATGGCGTGAGCACTGGATCAGCAATCACTTTCAGTTTACTTGTGTCTTACACTCTTTGGGGATAGTAACCAGGTTTGTGGCTGAAGGACTTCCTCCATTCTTGGAAGAAAGAAGATACTTTCTGTATTTATGGAACACTTGTGTAAATAGTTATTTTCTACAGCTTAACAACTCTGTAAATACTTGTCCACAACAATTCAGCTGTTAGTGGTTACAGTTTTATCAGTAACCCTTGGGTTGGTTAGTCAGTAACATCACTGACCATATATAAAGCACTTTCCATAGAAAGCCATATTCCAGCCACAACTTGTAACACCTGTACATATGTCTATAGGCCACTTGTAAATAATTATTGGAAAATCACTATCAAGCACTTTGAAATACTTCAGATGTAAATTATTGTACACTCTCTTTTTCAATGATTGGGGCAATGGCAATAGGATAAAACGGGTTATTATGATTGCCAAAAATTTGTAAACATAAGTAATTTTATATGTATGATTGAAACAATCTTGTCTGTTACCTCCTAGAGGTCTACAAGAATGAATTATCTTTAAGAAACCACTGTAAAACTCAAATGCAGCCAAGGGGATAAAAATAAAATGAGTCAAGCAGTTTAAGTATTGTTCTTGATTATTATGTCAGCACTGAAGTAAAATGATGTATCTTCTAAGTTGAACGCTTTAGTAGGCTGCACTACCACGGCCAGAGAGATCACGAAGTATTTCTTCAATTATTTCTGGCAGCATTCTAGGCAGCTAAGACACTTGCCAGGTGGCATGTTTGTTCTTGAGACTACCAGTCTACACAGAGTAATGGACAGAGTGGGTCTCCTATTAGAGAAGCCCAGCTGATCTCCTAAGTTAGGACTGACCCAGGCTAAAATGACACAACTGCTGCTGCAATATTTTGAGAGGCAGACATGCAAGATGGAGACAGGTCAGAGTGTGGTCTGCCAGGTGAGTCTGAGGTCCTTGCAGTGTCAGGCTATTGGCAGTTACTCCCCATAACTTTTGAAGTATGAGGTGCTACTTGACTGTTGCTGATCCTTCCCCCTTCAAGGTAAGAAAAAAATTGCTTGTGGTGGGAGGGATGAAGTTTCAAGGCTAAGACATCATTTGGAAGAAGCAATAATCTCTTGGTTGTGCCTTAGCGATGACATGTTAAATCATTCTCAATCAATCCTGTCTCTAAAATAGTAACAAAAAATCCTCGAGTCAGAACTTGGATCAGTTCCTAGGCTTGCTTCTAATGCCTGTTCTTATTGCAGTTACAGCTGGGGTCTGTTCTCTTAATGGTCTTCTTGTATTGTGGACTCCTTTATTAACAGATGAGGACAGCTGCCAACTTGTGCAGATTTAAAATAAGTTGTTTCTAGTGAGTTCACAACTCTTCAGGGAGTTGAAGCCTCTAACCAGCTATCTCTGGCAACTCTTGACTGCAGGCATTCAAGATATCTGGAACTCTTGCGGACTAAATTGTCTTGCAAAGAGTAGGATGTAAGGGGGCCTCTAAAGTTTCTGGCTGGCGATACTGTATCTATTTTGCCAAGTACCTTTTGGGGATGAAGTGCCTTTCTTGGCTGCGTAATATGTGAGATTCATTAGTTACGGCGTAGAATTAAACTTTTTCAGTTAAAGTCTTAACTCTGGATACTCTGAAGTATTTGTAGTCAGATGTGACAAAACCAAACATAATTCTCAGTCAGATGGTTAATTATAAATTCACATGGCAGCTAATTACAGGCAAAATGCTCTGCCTTCCCAGTCTTTGTACAGAGCAGCTCTACTTTTTTGATGAAGTTCATTGCTCTTATCAGTATCATACCAAATGGTAAAAGGAGAGACCAGTAAAACCAATAAAGACATTTCGTCCTGTGATTAATTTTTATTTGAAGTAGCAACTCAAGTCTATTTTGGGAACCTGAGGTAATTTTTACAGGCACTGTGGACTCTAGGAATTTGTTTTCTGACTTTACTCCAATGTGCTGAACAAAGAATAGTGCCTTGACAAAGAAAATTTATTCCTATAGTCTAGAAGGGACTTAAAACTTCAGGTAAAACTTATATGGCCTCATATAGCAGGAGGGAGGAGTGGGAAATATGAGGTAGTAGCAGGAGATGATACAGGAATGTTTGTACTAATTCACAAATGTTTTTTACTTTTTGGTCTCACTAGATTTATTCTTTCCTGCCCCTCTTCATTTTTGTGTTATGAAATCATTGTTTACTTCCACAGCAGGCTTGGAGAGTGGTCAGAGATTCCTTCTGTAAAAACAGATCCAGCTTGCATTGACAAATACCTTCCTCTCTTTTATAACAGTTTTTTTTCCCCCTGACATCTGCAAGTGTTTGACTCTGTTTCACTCCTCGTCTCATGACTCCTTTGGCATCTAGTGAAGATGGTTTAGCCATACTGAGCACTCCTACAGCAGCACCCTGTGGCTGTGCTGGTGTCCACTGAAGGAATTCTCAGTCATCATCCCAGTCTCAGCTCCTCTGCTGCAGCCTTGTAGTATCCCAGAGCAATGGGACATTAATAACCTCTTTGGTCAGATTTCATTGTCAAGTTGACTTTATATTCCTCCTGAAGAATTTTCTGCTTATAAATACAAAAACATGACTGTAGTTGGTTATTGAGGTAGTATCAAAGTAATTGGTATAGTTTTTGCTTCACAGAAAAATAAATAAGGCCTCTGGTTCTAAATACTGCCTATTTCTGTTCAGTGTCTGCTGGCCAGTGTGAGTGCAAAGCTAAATTTGAATCCTGTAAGCATGCAAATTTCTCTTAAGACACTTCCTCTGCCCCCACATTATTTTCTGCCTCCTATTTGATCTGCCTTTGTTTTTATAGCGCTGTAAATATTTTACATTATTGCTCCGAGGGGAATGAACATAAAAGAGAATTGATGCTGCTCATGTGACTTTCTTCCTCTTCTGTACCTTGTTCCTCTACAGGTAGCTACAATATGCTTTTTCCAACCCAACTTGTGTTTGCCTACATTTTTAATGGGCATACCTGTTTTCCAATCAGATCTTTCCTGAAACAGCAAAGACGCACTTATCTACTTTTATGTAAGTGCTGAATCCTGCTAGATAAGAGAAGTACAGAAACAAAGACTTAGGCTGGAAGAAATAGTGGGAGAGTCCTCAGATAAAAGAAAAAAGCCTACAGCTGCAGAAGCTCTCTTCACATCACAACCTGGATATAAGTGGAGGGCTGCCAGTACTTTCTATAGGTATAGCACAGCGTGTCTGTGAAGAAAAGTGCTCATGTTCCTTCTTTGAGCTGCCTCACAACAGTGGTTGGTATTGTCACTTACTGGAAAAAGGTGTTTGGTGAGGTCTGTCTGCTCTTTTGAAGCCAACTTAATACATTCCTTGCTTGCTGGTTTTTGCTTTTCCTCTCCTGAAAGAGCTTTGAAATTTACCCATACTCATGAAAAGTTATTCAGAGCAGGGGAGGGACAGACTGTCCCTGGGGAGGCTGTGCAATCAGGCTCCTGAATATCCAGGCTGTTAAACATCTGAAATAAAGACTGCCTGTGGAAAGAATGATTGTCTTAATTCTCCTTGCACAACCCTGGCTGGGACACTTTCACACTCCAGTCAAGCAGTGGAAAAGGCTTCACATCATACATGAACTTCCCCCTCACCCCAAAAACCTAAACAGGTACCTGAAGGCTAATTTCACGAACATACTCTTTGCTGCTTAATAAATTGCTTGAAGATAGGAAACACTAAGCATTAAATCAAAACAAATGATTGTGAAATACACATTTCATAAAAATGGATCTTTGCTGTGGTGATGTTCTCTGTAGAAAAACTTGACAGTTTTAAGCTAATTTTTTCCCTCTTTCCTAGAGATCCTTTCCTAGTGTCAAGCTTCAAAATACATGAAAATGTATTCTCTGCCAGTGCATATACTTGAAGCTGATAGGTGGAGAGCAATGTAAAAAGATAAACTTAACAATCAGAACACTTGTTTCTTTCCAGTGAAAGTATTTTTGAAAGGCTGATCATTGAATGCAGTCAATGCCACAGCCATCTAGAAATAGTGCTGCATGTTCTAAAGTCCCCTTTGTGGATGTGTGCAGCTGAGGAGCGTGGTTCAGTTTAGACAGCTTATTCCTTTTTTGGACCCTTAAATATATGAGAGCTCATACATGCATTTAAATGAAGACTTTCTGAAAAGTTAGGTTACAATTCCATATTGTTTTGTGGCTGCTACTGTCTAAATAACAAATACTGTGAATTTCTAACTTTTGCTGGTACCTCTAGTGGTAAAAAAAAAAATCATCCCACTAACTTTCTACGAATAATGGTCCTTAATGAAGCCTTGGGACAAAATTCAAGTTGCATGTGCTATATTCATACAGGAACAACTTGGTCATTCTGATTTTACAAGAAGAAACACTGATTATTCTTTAATTAGACAGCATTCAACTCACTGCCCCTCTCCCCCAACTTTTTTTTGGTGGAAGAATAAGTGAAAGTCATTTAGGGGCAGAGGGTGGATGGTGTCTGTAGAATTTATGTATAAGTTTTTGGTTGTGATCCACACACATTATCAAATTCCTGGTGCCTGGTAAAACCTGGTGATTTTTTTAATTGTAGCATACATATATCTTGTCTCAAAAACAGTTTGAAGAATTGCTTGGACAAAGTGGGTAGCTGGCAGATTGTAGCATATAAAGAGCTATTTCTTCATAGCCCTTTGTCTTTCTGGCAGCCTCCACTGCTAGTTTAATTTATGTAAGTGGATGCAGAGAAAGAAAAGTTGTAAAACTGCTTGCTTACAGAGAGCATAATTCAAATGGTGTCATGAGAACTGCATTTCAGTATTTGATGCAGTGCATCCATCTGAGAGAAAAACCACTCAAAAAAGCCATTTTTCACCATCTTAGGTTTCAGATGCAAATACCCACTGACTGCTGAGGACTAATGTTTTGTTAGCTGTCTTTGTAATTGGAACGTCGCAGGCAAGCAGTGGATGGTCCCAATTACATGACATCGTATAAGAGTCCCTTGTTGACCACCAAGAATCTCTTTTAGAAGGCTGCTTGGTGCTCCCTGTACAAGCATAGCAGACATGACTGTCACTAGGAGCTACCCCAAAACTTTCTTTCAGTGTTCAGCGGTTGAAAGGATCCACTCCAGAGTCGTCCTCTGCAAGTGGCTGTGATGGATAGCTTTAATAATTAGGCCTGACATTCATTTTGTTCTTCTCATCTGACACTTCAGTAGCAGTTAGTTAATTTAACACTAAGTGGCAGCTTTTTTTACATGGTACTGTAGGGGCAACTGAGAAAACGAAACTGACTTTAAATTACCTCAGAATAGAAGGAAGTCACGCCGACGCCCTGGTCATTAGGAGCCTAACACTCACATTAATGAGTCAGTGAAGAATTGAAATAATCACAACTTGTGTAAATCAGTTATCTCCGGAGCCTGCTGTCCTGTAGGGAGGAAGTGAAGCTTCACACTCTGCCTCAAGAGACAGGGCTGAGCCAGGGGTCTGCTGTGAGGAGGTCAATCCTCACCAGAGAATATTCCAGTACCTCTGGTGTGCTTAAATATGAGGCAGCTTCCCCTTTGCCTGCACATCCTCTTTATCTGTTTTTGAGAAGACGCTTGATGCTGTAAAATGAGGTCTGCAGTGTTAGCCATAGTTCACAGGAAGGAATCTGGCCCAAATTCATGACAATCAGAAGCAATTGCATGGGTGAATCCAAGAACAAAAGCGAGATATGCAGAAGCCCCACTGCTAATGTTGCAAAAGGTAGGGCAACTAAAATAGCAGACAAAGTCTGGGAGGCCTCCAGTAGGCCTGCAGCAACATCCCTGCATGCTCCTTGAAGGAGGAGTCCCTGCCAGCAAGTCTGGGTCTTATGGGAAGGCTCCAGTTCTCTTCTGAGGGCAGTGTGCAATGCCTCATCCATCTGTTGAAACAAAGGATCAAGGACTGATAATCAGGCAGAAAGACATCCTGTGTTAAGATTTTCAGAAATTATTATTATTAAAAGTGGAGCAATGCATTGAAGACAAGAGCATAACATCAGTTTAAGTCAAAGGAGAAGCTGCTATATTAATTCTTCTTGGAGGGAATTGTTCTCAGTACAAGCTGTTAATTTATGAGCTGCATTAAATACCATTTGACTATAAATGAAAGTCCAGAAGACTAGCTAGATACAGATCAGCTCTTAACATGATGAGGACTAAAAGGGCCATTACCAGGCAGCAGCACAGTATATACATTGCCAATGATTTCATTTTTTTACTTTGTATTTGTCACAAATAGGCAGGAAATCAAATCAATGTCTTTTCATCTTGGCAAATTTGTAGCTTGATTTGCTAGGAACTTACAGTTTGCTTTTAGAAGCAGTACACAGAGAAGTGCACTGAAAAAGAGCTCAGTTTACTGGGGAGAGGAAACAAAACTCAGAGAAATCCTCAGCCTGGCAGAGAAGAAAATGCCTTGCTCAGCAATTTACCCTAAGCACACAAGCTGGCACAGTTAGCTGTGAGGAATTGTCACAGGATTCCTTGGCACTCCAGAGTTTCTGTGCGCTGGTCCATCATGTTTGATTGTTTAAGCTTCACGGACCTTAAAAGTATAGACAACATAGTCCTGTGCTTTGTAAGGAGTCACAGCTGCTTTCAGATTAGGAATGTATGAAAGGCTTTTGAATAACTCATGTGGTAAGTGGAAAGTGCATTGCATTCATTCTGCTATTTGCTTCCAGTTTCATCTAAGGCAAATCTCTTCTATGCCTAAGCTTTCCAACTTGTACCAAGTCATGGGGCTATTGTAAAAATAAACCAGAGCTTGTAAAGCTCTAGTGGAATGATGCATGTGCATAGCAGTACCCATATGCAGGAGCAGACTTATATGAGCAGTTTTCACCTAAAGGTGCCCAATGCCATGATTTAACCAAATTTTAGCAGAGACCTGAGGTGAGTTGTTCTGGTGTTCGGCACCTGTGTTTTGCTGGTAGGCAGTGTAGGTGATTGTCCTGGTTTTGGCCAAGGACAGAGTTAATCTTTGGCAATAGCCAAGAGGGGGAGAGCCCAGACCCTAATGTTATACCATATCACCTCAGATCACTGCCAGGGACAGGCTAAGGGACTCTCTTCCAAGAAAGAAGAGTGAGATTTCTGGATGGGAGAAAGCATGGTGGGGAAGAGCTGGTTGGGATTCCTTGTGGGCTTTCCATGTAAATGATTTCTATGTCTTACACATTTTATTATTAATATTGTTGTAGTTACTGTTCATTCTCTTATCTCATTGCTGTTTCCAGTAAATTATTCTTACGTCAAACTGATTTTGACTTTTTGTGCCTCTGATTCTCCTCTCCATTCAGCTGGAGTGGGAAGCATGAGGGGAAGGGGGGGAGTGAATGGCAATTTGGTTTGGGAGAGTCTTGGTGGGGACACTGAACGGGGGAGGGCCATTCCTAAACCAAAGATGTGTATACCATAAAGATGTTTACTTCTCTGTTAGCTGTAAGATTTTGCATTAAACATGCTGTTCTAAAGGAGAGAGAAAACAGAAATTGCATATATATGCAGTTTAATCCAACCACATAAATTGTATATGTGTTCATTCTGCTAGACTTACTGCATTAGTAAGATGCATGTTTGAAAGAAATAGAGGAAGCACAGAATATTATGTCATTAACTGGATTTCTAATAGCCGTGGAAAAATCCTTGGAGGTAATTTTGTACAGCCTACTGCTCAGAGCAGGGCTCCTTTCAAAGCTAAATCAGGCTGCTTGGCTGGGCACGTTTTGAGTTTGCAACTTAGATCAGACCTTTTTACTCAGTTTTGAGTGATATTAACATATTTTTATGATGCTTTGTGTCCATTTCTCTTTGAAAAGAGAAATGGACACAAATGCAGATGTCAGCCATCAGAGTGAGTAAGAATGAGTTCTTTGGCACAATTAGCATAATGCTTTCAATGAAAATTAATATATTTCAGGACCTGACTCCTGAAGCAAGCTTTATATGTTGACATGCTTAAGACTGAATTTTTTTGTTAACTCTCAGCCTCAGTCAGTTACTCCAAGATTCATATTGTGCATATATTCAGGTTACATGGGAAGTTCAACAATAATATGGATTTACTTTATGCTGTTTGGAAGTCACATACCTACTGTACTGGTCATGCATTAACGGCATAAATACATTTTCAAAATCTTCAAGCTAATAGTGAGAGAAAAGGCCTTAAGGACATAGTGTTGACAACCTTCAAATATTTCTATTCAGTTTTATAGGACTATGCCACTAAGAATATTTTTTAAATCAAGATTTCTCTTAAACTTAACAAATTTATACATTGCTGTGATTGTGACATTTACATTGTGATAGTGCTAAACCATCTATGTTCCAAAGAAGTGGAGAATTTTTCAAAAGTGTGAGTTAAAGGAGAGAAAAAGGAAAGTGTCTTGGGCTGATTAGTTTCTTCATCCCAAAGACAAAAAGTAAAAATCAATTTAACACAGCTTGTATCACTATACCATGTTGTCTTTAGGACAGAGGACTGGCATAGAAGCTGAATGTACTGTACCAATCTGCCCATCCTTTGCTGCATTAAAGGAGGACAATTGAATAAAATGTGGTATTAGAAAACAGCCTGGTGGCATTAAAAAAAAAAAAGAAATCAGTGATTTGTTAGCTCTTTGATAAAGCTGTAGTACTGAGCATGTAAATGGCTCCCTGGCTTTGCCTGTTTTGGTTCCAATCCTGCACTGCCTTCTCTGAAGTTGTCATTTTTCCACTGTAACTGGTCTTTTTAAAACAGTCATGAAGAAATGTTTCATTTCTGTGTTAATATTGCCACACGGTTCTTTCATTTTTAGCTTCTACAGTGCTGATCTCCCTTCTCAACAGACTCCTGAAGTCATTAGCAAACACGAGCAGTCTGGGATAATCAGGAAGCAAGACATCAGAGTCAGTTATGTAGGAAGAGACATCTTTCTGCTGGAAGCTATGTCACCCCTGTGTTGTTGATGGCATCAAAGCAATCAAAGGGTTGGTTTTTTTTTTCTCTGCTGAGTGCTCAAGTTTGTGCTTGAAGTGCTGAGCGTGGTCCAGGTGCTGAAGAAATAAATTTCACTGGTAAATTGGCAGATCACTCCCCCACCTGGCTTCTATCCCCTTGCCCTTCTGCAGGAACTCAAAAGGAGCAGAGATGTGCCTGCAGGAGAACTGAACAATCTGGAGTGTGGTGTGGCAGGAGATCTCACTTGACTGGAGCACGCTGCAGCCTGGCAGACCCTTTGCAGAGCAGTCCCCTGTGGGACTGATCCTGTTGGTGCTGCGGGACTGGGACAGCCCTGAGGAGGCCAAGGAGACAAAGGTGATATGGTTGCTCAATTCCTTCCCTTGCAGCTGGGACCTCTGCCAAGCACAGGCAAGCCCTGAGGATGTGTGCTGTCTCTCCCCCTCCTCCCTGCAGCAGCTGCGCACTCCAGCACCCAAATAAGTCTTAATCACCCCATGGTGGCTCTTTTGTTGAGCAGTTTTTAAACTTGGAGACCCATTTATGCAGTCAAGTTAACACGAGATTCGGGGCTTGAATCTGCATTGTTGTCTGCTTTGTGCAGTAATTTAATGGGCATGCCAAATGGTAGCTGAACAGCGCTAAACCCTTGACCAGCTTTTTTTTCCATCTTTTGTGTACAGACAATCGATTATACAAGAGGCAAAACAGAATAGCTTGTTTGATGTAAAACAAGCTGCAAATTTTGTCACATTGTCATTCGCATCCTTACTACGATTAATTGACATTCACTTCGTGCCCATACTGAGATACATTACAATTGACATCAGGTGTAGCATTGCGCACACTTAAGATGGAACAATTTTCTTTTCCTGAATGCTTATGAAAGTTTGCCCTGTTTTCAACAAAAATAAAACAAAATTATTAGCTTTAGATAAAGGGGGAAAAAGAACGGCACAGATTGCAAAAAGAAGTACCATGTATTAGGAGGGGTTTCTAACTGGCTACTGCCTCAGTGTTAGATACAATTTCCTTTTTAACAGTAAAAGAATATCATTTTCTGTGTCTGAGATAGGATCGTGTGGAGTCTGGAGCACCATGCTTCCTCAAACTTCCGCACAAAGCTGGAACCCTGGGACTGAAACCTGGTTTCTTCAAAGTAGCAGCTTCACAGCCAAAGCAATGGGCTGAAAGTAACAATCAACTAATTCAGCAGGACACATTTTACAGAAGAAAAATCTCCAGGATCAGAATAGCCTAAATGGTAGTGGTAATGAAGATATTATTGAGATTAATTGGTAAATTTACAGCAAAACTTTTCTATCTCAGTTATCAGGTATCTTGTTGGCTGCTCTGTGCAGGAAACAGCAGTCTTTGTGCAAGGGGAAAATGTCTGTGATGCTATAAAAATCTGGAGTGTATATCTATTGCTTAACAATTTAATCTTCCTGAGTTGATAGGGTTTGCCACAATTATACCAGCTTAAGAAACCAATGAAGCTTTAAGGACACACTCTGAGTTTAGAATAGCCCCTCTCTTCTAGGATAATTTTGATCTGCCTTTAAGAAACCAAAGAGAGTTTTCTTCAGTTTTTTGGGTTGAAAAATCTATTTTTACCACATGGTGTTAAATGCCAGAAGGAATTCTCTTACTTGAAATTATGCAAAGAAAACATATATGATATATTTCTATGGTGATATTGTAAAATTCAAACTGCCTTGGCTGATAAAGGAAATCTTCATAGCTTTAACTATTTAAATGGGTAGAATTATCGATGTTACTTTAAAAAAGGAAAAAAAAAACCTAAAAAAAATCTTTGGAAGCAAAATTTTATCTTCTGATGTATTCAAATGCATGTGTAAATCCAGCTCTATTGTGAGACATGAACTGATTTGGGCAATACATCTATTTATCAAGCAGAAAGAACCATGTTATTTCAGGGCTTCTGAAAATAAAACCCTATAGTCGAATATGAAGACCCATGAAACAGATCAAATGATTGTTTTAAGAAAAGAATATTATTTAATTTTTGTATGTAACAATGTTATGTGTTTTAATGGACACTGTGTTTTTATGTAACAATGTTATGTGTTTTAATGGAAGAATATTAATAAATATAACAATGTCAGCCACCAGCAGGAGCAAGAAAATTTGCACAGAGAAATAGCCTTTTCTAAAATAGCTGTTTCATAGCCTTTATTTTTTGTGCAGTACATCCACTAGAGGTTAAAACTATGACATCATGGATACTTTCCTCATGACACGTTGTTGTGTCCACCACGGAGGGCCACATGATAAATTTTCATCAGGCAGTCTGTCACCCAGCTGGCAGACAGTGAAATACAATACTGTCAGAGGGCAAGCCAAGAGAGAAAAGACAGAGACACAATGTTTTTCTGTCCTATGACCACCATTTTAGTTATGCTAATCCAACAAATTAAATGCAAGAAAATCTACTTAAAAGACAATGTTACGCTCCAGCTGCCAAAGAAATCGAGAAGCTGCAGTGTGATGCTGCTTCCAAATGTGCCCTCTCCACGTGCACGAGCACACGTACACACACACACAGAAGTGATGCTGAATGTTCCCTTTAAAGGGAGCCAAGCAGACAAGTGAGTAGATTAGTGTTGTTAGAACAGCTGGAAATGGGTTTTTCTGTCTGGCCCTTTTCAATTTGTTCTCATATATTGCATTAATATTCTGTTTTCTGCTGTAAGAAACAGGGGAAAGAAAAGCAGCAGATAATAAATTCCCAGTTTAGCATTTTCATTGTCTTTCATGTTAATGGGTTTTCCCAGGCTCAGGGCTGTACCTTACACTATGGGGCAGTCTGTAACAATTCCTCGGAACCACTGGCTGTTACGCTTGAGTATTAATCTGTAGGCTTAATTCTGCATCAGAGGATAGATCCTTCTTAGACCATTTTCTACTCCTTTTTCACCAGAGACCGTGTGTACAAACATATTTTCTTTCCTGCGATTTAAATAAACATTTGTTTCTATGGCATGGGATTCACCAAGAGTTACTTGTAATAAGAAGACAATCTTATTTTGGTTTCTACTATTTTAATTTTAGATTATGTTTTAAAGATAATCAGTAATTGTTTTATTGAATTAAAATAGAACCATTGTTCCTATATTTGTAGATTCTTTCCCAAGAGTTTCTCCTGTACCAGCTCAATTCTCTTGTGATTATGTCTTTCTTAGACAAGCTGAAAGGGGGTCATGTTACTAAACTGAGATTTTACTTTTCAAACAAAAGGAGTTTGGGTCCTGCAGCTGGTAACTGAGGCCAAACACTGTATTATGAAGCTGAATAAAAACCAGGCTCTCCAGGCAGTTTCCTGCTCAAGAATTCAAAGATGGCAAATTGGACCTTAAAGCAGAAAACTTGTGAGCTGTTTTGCTACTGCAAATTTGAATTTCTCAGGAAGACGGTGTACTTTCCTCCTCAGAGTGTAGGGTGGGTGTACCCTGACTGGTGGGAAAGAGTGTTAAGGATTTCCACAGACAAAACTATTTATCCACCCAATTACAGACAGAAAGAACCAAACAGACAGAAAGAATCCAGTAAACTATCGTGAGAGAAAGATTAGAGGGAACATACAGATCTTTGGCTCATCACAGTATGACTACACACAACCTGTTTGGGGCTTCAGGGGCCCTCAGCCACTCAGCAGCAGCCGGGGAAAGGTCTGAAAAGGAATTGCAGCTGTTATTGACCTCATCAGCCATAAATCTTTCAGCATTATTATTTCTTAATCACCAAGACCCCTCGTGAAAAACTGCAGCTCCAGAACAAGGGTCCAAGCGTGCCATTAAAGGCACAAGCATGATGGCAGCATCGGGCACACTACATCACACTCTGCAACTTGGTGCCCAAGAAGGCATGAAACACACATCCCCACGGCTGACTCCACATAGAAAGTGGAATTTCAAGTGATTTTTTCAGGTTCCCCTAAACCAACCCTGGAATATCAAGTAGGCGCAGTAAGGGCTTGGATCTTGGCACACTTGGAGGAAGAGGCAGGAGAATGCTCCAGCTGGGATCTCTCTGTGGGGCTTAGAGCTCTCTATGCTGCTTCCACCTGCAGGCAGAGGGCCTGGGAATGGCACTTTGGTATCTCACTGCTGCTTGGTGAAAAGCAGCAGTCCCCAGAGGTTACCTGAGAAATCACAGTATGAGTGGAAGATTTAAAACTTCTGCCATGGCTCCTTCAGTGAGACCCTGGGAATGCTGCTGTTAGCAGGGGGATGTAATACACCTGCCTTTGGTGTCTTTCTGTCTGGCAGGCAGTTGACTGGGGAAAATTACACACTTGTACACTCAGGACAGCTTTAAGTATTTTGTGTCTTAATGAATTAAAATTCCTTCGGTTGCTAAGAATGAAGAACCTCCAAATTTTTTGGCCTATTTATACACCATGGTTTGTTCCAGACCTGTAAATCCAGACCTGTCAGAAACCTTTACTACCATCAATTATGTCTACCATCTATTGTATCCCCCAGCCTTTCAGCCATGCTTTCTATATTCTCTCATTTCCAGTCTGACTGACACAACAGTTGCTTTCAGGGAATGTAATCTTTAATTAATCAACTTACGAGCAGATGTTTTCTGCAGGCTATAATTTCTCATCTAAAAAGACATTTTTCTACAAAGAAAATATAAGGCTGGTAAAAAAACCCACCCAAATTGTAGCAGCAAAAAGTAGTCATTTCCTCTGCTGTAAACTTCATCTCATCACTCCAGTGATGAGATTTGGCAGCCAAATCTTCAGGGTCTCTGCTGTCAGTGCCCATTCTTGCACCTTCTGGTGAATGCTGGAGTGTTGAAGCACCATCACAAATAAAAGAAATTATGCTGCTTGTTTTTTCACAGTGATGGCTTAACCACAATAGTAGCAATAACAACACTTTTTACTCCACAATTTGACCGTAGTGAAAACTGGGGAAGAAAAATAGGAGAAGAGGTTCCAAAGATTATATCAAGTAATCTAAATTGTTCATCCTCCTCTGCAAATCGCAGTTTTACAGCTATTTACATGTATAACTGAAAAGTGTTGATGTTTACCTAACTAAAGCTTTATAAATGTTAAGAAAGCACAGTGAGCCCCTGTTCCTTAGCTGAGTTTCATGTAATTGCTATGACAGTACAAAAGCTGATCATTAACAATTTTTCTGGTCTTGAAACTTAATTTTAGGGATGCATCCCATGCAAGAACATCTAGGGTCACAGAGAATGTTATGACCTTGACTTTCAATCTAAGGTCACAGCCTGTGGCTGTCAAAAAAAAGAAAGAAAGACTATATGGCATGTGTGCAGACCTATTGTTAGAGTTATTCAGCCATTTTGCCTACCACATACTCATATAGCTAAAGACAATACCTATCTTTCTTACAAAACTCAATTAAAATGCAATTTATCTGTATAGCTATCGGACCTTCTTGTGTAGCATTGCAAGTTTAGCCTTTTGTTTCCTTGTAAATATAAAAATAAATAATATTTGGTAATCAGTGCCACATTTCCAGCACCTCTGATAGGCAAGGCCCAGTGCCTTCACAGACTCTTGTCTGTCTGCAAAGGGCAGCAGAATTGGGCAGCAGGAATGGGGGTTGAACTGCGTGGTTCAAACTGTGGAAGCAGCAGCCAGCATCTGAGCACCAGTGGCTGCATGAAACGTAGGCTCTAATGTCATGAGTCAGGACAGATCTGCTTTGGTGATACAGCGTAAAACAGGACCTGTGGGCTGTAAACTCTGTCTGTTTGGGGTACTGCCTAACCACTGAACAGCCATTAGTGGCCATGTGCATCCCTACTAGCAGCTAACAGAGAACTGGAAAACACAGGATTTACACTTCCATCTCATTCATTTCCCTGTCTTGCCAGTCCTTTTGTGCTCTAATTAGACTCAATAACATGTCCAAACAGCTCCTGAATGGGAGATCTCACATGAGAAATTCACATTTGACGAAGTTATGCAGAGGGCAAGCCATCAGGGAGCTCCTGTTGCCGTGACCAGAGTCAGAGTACAACTTTGACTCCCACAGCAGAGGTAGAAAATCTCAGTCTGAGCTGAGAAATCACACTGGAATTCCTCTTAACAAAATTAAGCTACATCCCTGAGAATTTTGTAGCAGGACACAGCTGCTTTTCCTATCTAAATCAGCATTAATCATTACAATGCACCTCAATCAAAATGATTGGTGTTTTGTCACATCCTATCACTTTAATGTTGCTGTGTGGCCACTGTGTGGCCACATTTTTGTTTGGGGCACATCTGAGGTCTGAAATTTGAAAAGGCTCACTCCAGAGCCAGACAGCAGCAATTAGCTGGTTAGGACATGTTGAAAATTGAGTGTGCAGCTTATTGCACAATAGCATGGAAAATGAATATAAGATTATCATCTTTATTTTAATGTTATTGACATTTCAGCACAACCAAATCCACTATAAAAGCAAGGGCTGCATTGTACTAAATAATGAATAGAAACAGGAAAAGTGATCCTACCCTAAAGGATTTCCAGTCCATTGGGAGCAGAGTATAATATAAAAAATAACATTCAGGCAAACTATACAATCATAACATTTTTGAAAAAAATGCTTTTTTCATTATCATAATAGTCATGTTTTCCATACTCAAGACTAGATCTATTAACTGAGCTGCCTATCCTTAGAGCCACAAAGGGAAGACTTCAGGCATCATTCCAAACACCAGAGCCCTGAGCAGTATTAAAAACTTCCTCCCAAAACAGGAGGGGGAGGAGGATCTAGGCATCCATATTAGGATTTCCCCAAGCTGCTTTCCCCCCCAAAAGAACATGACAATAGTGCACCTGAAGTCTTGTAGACTTCTGGTAATTTTTTTAAAGAGTCCATAGGTTAGCAAACTTTTGGTAAACATGCAGCAGGCAAAATGGGAGCCAAAGCAGCCACAGAATTGAAGGAAGCATCAGAAACTAAAGCTGGAAAAGCATTTTCCAGCACCTGGCCAAAAGAGTCCATAGCACAATCCAACAATGGTTTTTCTGTATTTGTATTGATGCAGCTGTATTGTAATGAACAGAACTGGTGATGAGTTAAGGACTAAGAATGAGTCTCGCAATCATCTGCTGTTCAAGCAGGGAATCTACCTGCAGGTGCAGCAAGATCTCTTTCCTTTTGTAATGGAACTTCTGCAGCTTAGAATAGATTTGCCTCTTGAGGACAGTCTACCCACTGGTGTTAGACTTAAGAGCCTAAGATTTGCTGTTAATCTCCCTGGGGATACACCAAGGTCACCAATGTTGTATGCCAGGTAGTATTTTCTAAATGGATTATTTTTATTGCATTATTCCTTGTAAGTTTTCACTCTTCCCTGCTACCTTCATCTGTAAAAGTCTCTTAGCCCCTCTGTTGAAAACCTTGGTTTTGTACATACAAACCACTTCACTTTTCATCCTTTAAACAAAGAGCTGCCTAGTAGGAACTGCACCCGTAGATCTGTCTTACACCCCTCCCCACCCCTTTGTCAGGATTCACCTCTTCATCTAGTCACAAATCTCAGCCTTCAAAACTCTTCAAAAATTAGACAGCTTTTTGTTGCTGTTCCCTTAAAAAAAAAAATGAGGAAAAGAAATAGTTCTTTCCTCCTCACTGCCTGAGCCTTTCTTTATTCTCTTAACTAACTTCCCAATAGTTGGGTCATATGTATTCCCTGTAACCAATGCCAAGGACATGGCAGAAGAGGCGCAGTTTGTTCGTTTTTTCACTTAGGGTGCTTACTGTCCAGGTAGTATCGCTCTGTTATCACAGATAAGCAAAGCAGCAGGGATCAGTCCTTCTGGAAAGGTGAGATTATGTACAGAAGAACCAACAGCTCTGTTAGGAGCTGGTTTCGGCAGAGCAGAAGAAAATCACAAATTTTTTGGTTGGCCAATATGTATATTTGTATCCTTTCACAGATGTTTAAATTGTCTACAAAGACTTCTAAATTCTACTACGGCTTTCTCCTTCAGGGTAGTGCTACTGATCTTTTAAAGCAGGAGCCCCACTAAAGGACAGAAAGCAGAAAAATTTACTATCTAAGGTAGAAATGCCCTAATTAAGTAGAAAAAATTGTTATTTACATAAATTTTGAATTATTCCTTGTTTCTCTTCTGAGTTCAACTAAATTACTCTGAAAAAGCTTCAGGAGAACAAAAAGCCCAATGAGAAATGCTTTCTCATTCAGCTGCAGTTTTAATATGATCCTTTGTTTCAGGTTTCCAACAGCCACAAATGTTGGAATATTGCATTTTAAAATCTTTTATATGCTGTACTAAACTTCTGACAGATTTCAAAGACTGCACAAATGGACTAGTATAGGATCTACACTGTCCTATAATTATGTTAGATATATCATTGCATTATATATAATTTATGATCCTGCAGAGATTTTAATCTCTTTAACCCCATTCCCAAGCACAGTGGCTGAATCATGAGCACTCTGACCAAAGTCCCTGTGATGTTCAGAAAATATACATACACCATACAGTCACACAAGGGCCTCATGTTCTCATCCATTTCCTGCTTTACTGTGCTTTATTGTGCAGTGCTAAGGATCTGAATAGGTGCTCTCTGCCAGCTGGAGACAGCTGTGATTCTGTGATGAATGAAGAAACCCATACACTGCAGGAGCCTAAGTTTACAGCAAAATGTCCTCAGTTGGTGTAAATTAGCTGGAGCCCTTTAAACTTAATGGAGTAGTGCTGATTTACTGCCTGGGAAAATGGAGATGTTGCTTACTGTGGAGTGTGGCTCTCAGCAGCTCATTAATGAGATCTAATGGCATAATATTTTTATACCTCACAGAAACCAGACTGAATGACTCTCAGCCTTAGCTGTCCTGAGAGAAAAAGGCTGCAAAGTGTGTTGTAATTCCTGTACTAACCTCTTGTCTATGGAACTGGTGATTCAAACTTGCATGCTGCAGGTGAAGAAAGCCTGGTAATGTCGAATTCTACATATCCATTAAGTTCTCAAGGGAGTTAAAAAAATGTACACACTTCCAAGAACTTTTGACCTGCTTTTCCAATTGACAAGGTGATGGTCAGTCATAGGTTAGATGTGACCTTAGAGGTCTTTTCCAACCTAAATGATTTTGTGACTCACAGCCAAAAAAATCCTTTCTCAAATGACAGGATAGTTGAGATGTCAGCTAAACTTATCTGACTGATACATCAACATTTACTGGAATCCTTGTTCTCTTCAACCTGTTTATCATTCATCTTTAATGATTTGTCTGAAGATTGCTCAGTACTATCCCAGCCATAAAGATTCTTCAGCTTATGTTATGCCCTGCAGGCCCTTCAACATCCACTCTCCTGATTCCAAATTACATTGGGAACGTCACATTTTGGCCAAAGCAAATGAATTGTTCATGACACGTTTTACCTCAAGAATTACTGCATTTGAAATCCTGTGCCAAACAGGTAATTGTAGAAGGGTATTCTGAGTACACTGCTAGGATGAGTAGCGTATTGTTCTCTTCTCCAAATCCTTCATTAATGCAAATCCAAAATCTGACATACTTCCAGCGTCACACTTAGAGTCCCTGAACAGATTGTTACTCTCAGAAGTGAAATCAAATACAGTAAATTGAAAGCACTTCTGACTCCCTCTTACCCCGAGGCAGACAAATGACAAGTGTGCACCTGCAGTGGGAGGCACTGATCATTCTACTTTTTTCAGTTTTGCTTTTTGAAATGCCGTCTGCCTTTTCTCCCATATCTCATCAGTGAAAAAATCTGAACCTTATTTTGATCTTTAATAGCATTCAGTGGATAAAGATGACCTTATGGCAGGAGGGAGGGCTGATAAACTGTCTCTTTCCAAAAATGAAAACTTCTTTCCTGAGGAGTAGTCTGTTATTTTTAAGGTGCAGCCTGATGAAGGCACATCCTCCTGTGAATTGCATATTTCATACCATGAGATGTGCTGAAATAAAACCTTTTTTTTCTTTCTTTTGAGAGAGAGCCTGGAATTCAGAGGGGAACATTATGCAAAAGTCCCCAAACTGCCTTTTGTTTCCACAGCAATTGTGTCACTCTAGGAACAGATTCTCAGTGTGATGGTGAATGAATTGTTACATATTTAGGTTACGTGCTGCAAGAAGGAGGAAGGGCCATATGGAGTCTCACAAAAGCCAGCTTCCATGAGGGTACTTCAGCTGTTGAATTGATGGTACACTTAGCAACTGACAGGATGGCACAGTAGGATAATGCAAGACATTGGGCTTCATTTTTCTGGACTGCTGCATGGTTTAGATTTTACATACCTGGAGATGTTTCACCTAGTCACTTAAGTGTTTTAAACCATTTGGGAGAGCTGTGTTCTCAATGCAACAAGTGAAAAATGCCATAAAGACAAGTTGCATTATCACAATTACATTCTGTAGTACTGATTCCAGATGTGCCTGCAAAACATCCTCTCTGAGCCAGGGACCAACCCTTGCTCAGAGCAACCCTATAAATCAGCTTCATCAGGCAAAGGCAAAGGGTTTCCCTTACCATTTCTCAACCAGTAGCAGCAGCACCAGTCCTAGGGAAAAATTATATTGTGCAGGCTTAGAAGAGGAATACACTCTGCTTTCTGTTTAAGCTAATCCTTTAAAACACTTCATGCACCACCGTTGCTGAGTGTGGCACCACAGCCTACTGTACATTTGGAAGTCATTTAGGCAGAAATGGAGCTGGCACCACTGTATGAGCACCAGCTACAGAAGAATGTGCTGCAACACTAAGACACATATCATTTCTCTCAACATTGTTGTTTGTATTGTCTCATGGCTAGGAATACCAAATATTTAATGAAATTCCCTTGATTTCACAAGCACAGAACACCAAGGCTGTGCTGCCCTCATAACTTCCTGTCAGTGGGCACATTACCCACAACAGTCACAGCAGATGGACAAGGTCATCACATGAGGAGAAAATACCAGTTGTGCCAGGGCATATCAGAGGTCTTTCTCACCCACTGTCTGCTCCTTGGCAGTAGCCATCTGTGGGTGCCTAGGGAGAATTTAAGGACATCCTAGAGCAATACTTTGACAGAACACTTTGACAGAACGCTTTGTCACTTAAATGCAGTTGTCTTCCTTTCACAACTGTCCTTCATGTTTTATTCTAAGAATTCATCTAGTCTCATATCTGAGCTACGAAAACTTCAGCACACACAGTGTCTTTGGGTGAGGGGCTTCACGGATGCACTGGTTTTCACTGGAGTGGAGTTGATTTTCTTCACAGTAGCTAGTATGGGCCTGTGGTTTGGATTTTTGCTGAAAACAGCATTGATAACATGGAGAAGTTTTCATTATTGCTGAGCAGCACTTACACACTATCAAGGCCTCTTCTGCTCCTCGCCCCACGCCATCAGAGAGCCGGCTGGGCATGCAGAAGGACAGCTGACCCCAGCTGACCACAGGGATAGGCCAGACCATATGGTATGGTCATGCTGAGCACACATAGCTGGAGAAGGTTAGCCAGGGAAGGCCACAGCTTTGTGCCATGCATTTCTCCACAGAAGCTGACAGGAGGGGATTAGTAGCAGAGCAATTTGAATTTCTGACCTCAGTGGACTAGGACACCTTCAGCCTTGTGTGGAGGAATGGTTACTGGGTAGAGATCAAGCAGACATCCTCTTGTTAGCTGACCAAAGACTGGGAAAGTACCAAACCCAACTAATCTGAGTTTCTGCACCTGCAACAACATTGTGTCCTTGAGCACAGCTGTGGTACGATGACAGTAATGAGGATGAGACGTGAGAAGCAGAAATGTAAGTTCTCAAGAACGAGGAAGAGCTGATATTGTAGTATAACCAATAGATTTCTTAGCTTACAGAATATGCATGAGCTTATTACATGTTGTGTATAAAAGTCTGGTGCTTATCAATAAATTTGGAGCTTGCTGATTCTCACATTGAGAGTCCAAGACTTCCCTCACCACGACAGCCTTGCACCTGGTGACCTGGCTCAGCCTTTGCTCAGCTGCATCACCAACACACAGACCTGTCTACCACTGAACCCTGCCAAGTCATGTCCAAAGCTCTCTGTTTCCTATCTATCCACACCTACAGCTGTGCTTTCACATACTGCTCACAGCTGGGGAGACTGCAAGGTCTTGCATTTTAATAGTATTGCTGAATTCACTAAAGCAGGGAGAAAGGCTGTGTCTGGTCTCATCAGCATACTGAATATTACACTTATCACGCAGAGAGCAGCAATAACTCCAAGGTAATTAATTACTTAAGGTACTCCATCTCTCAGAAACACAGTAAACAATTAGTATAATCTAAATTTACAGCTAACAGAACAAATTAAAACAGAGAATCAAATCCCTTTTTTTTTTTTTTGTTCATTAGACAGGACATAAACTCTTCTGTGAACCGGCCTGATAAATGGAATTTGCCTTTAGGGCATTACTGATGAAAAATGACAAGTGTAATATTTTTATCTAGCACTTTGCTGAGATTCTGTCAGCAAATCCCCAAACCTTGCAGTTCCAAACTACTCCAAGGAAGATTTTATCCCCTAAGTCTCTTAGAAGATCCTTCCTTCCCAAAATATGTTGGTGTTCTGACATTATGGTGTTGTCCCTGGAAATGTTTTAAAGCCCCAAAGTACTGCTGCTTCTCCACAGGAGACCAAGACTGGTTCATAAAAAATGAAATTGTTATCTCATTTGTAGATAAATGTGCTGTGCAAGCATTATGCTGAAATGAAGAGAATTTTTCAGCTAAACTGGTATTTTATGCTATAAAGAACCAATGTTTCTATCCATCTAAGCCTTCTGCCTATTTATACTTCCAATCACCATGGCATCCAGTCACAACAAATGGAAAAAACTCACAAAAACCCCTTTTCATTTGTTAGTCATCATTATCAGCACGTGTGAGCCATCAGATCCTGTTTTCATTGCTCATGCAAGTACCCTCTACAGCAGCTCCCAGGGCCCTGCATCTGCAGTCTGAACGTGCAGTACCCACTTCAAGCTAGAGACAACGTGCATTGCTGAATGCTTAAATGCTTTCTCCACTGGAAATTTGTTTTGATCACTAGCTTTTGAGGTGGAACGCCACTGGAAGCTTGCATAAACAAAAGGCTAAAAAGGGATTTCTCTGTCAGTGACCTACTAACATCTATTAATACATATCTTATGTCTTACACTGTCTTGAGTTTGAAGGCATCAGTTTATCTCAAATGGACTAAAAATCTATCTTCCTAGGTCTACATCACTATAACTTGTTAGAACTGCAGCTAAGGCAGCATTCCCTTCTGGCATGCACAATATCATATCATGATGATTTAAATTGATTTCTTCAGACAGAGGATCAAGCTTGCAGAAGATTTGCTTTTTCTACCACTGCTGAGCATGTGTGGGTGCAGATTCAGCTTGCCCAAATCAAATCAAGGATGGACTCTACGCTCTTGAAATTCAGCTGAGGCTCACGGACCAGTTTAACCTGCCTGCTTTCCATTACAACCTAACAGACCACCTAAATTATTTAGCTCATTCCACCATTCTAACCAGGCTCATGCTTCTGTGGTCCTCCCCTGGCACCAAGTTAGGGAGCAAGCTATTCCTGCCCATCCCAGGGGATACCTGGGGATACAGGCACCCAGGCTAGGGCATGGCCCCCCAGAGAAACCTGAGAGCAACATTCCAGGCAGGGTATGGGTTGGATATACCACGGTGCTGCTCCCTGGGAAGCAGAAGGTTGCAGTCCAATGTTGCTGCTGCTGGAGGGAAATAGTGGTGGCAGTGTGAGCCAGGTTCCCCCTCTGTCCATGCCACAGGCCCTAGTGCTCCAAACTCCCCCCTTAGTGCCTTGTAACTTGGACATTTAAATTAAATTGACTGATTTATGCCATCTGTAGTTAAATGTATTAAGTGTGTATGTTTCTTCAATTTATAAATAAGACTGCAGTCATGTAAATCATATTCCTTGTGTGCTGCTTCACTTACCAAATTTGCTATAATATCTTTTCTGTGCTCATTACATTTTAGTCCCGCCAGCCTAGGAATGGTATGCAATTGCTCACATTTGAGAAGAAAAAGAAAATCAGAAAAAAAAATTATATATAAATCCAGGAGCCAAAGATATATTGCTGAATTAATTTAAATCAGGATTTATCTTAAAGCATAGTTCATGGCAAAACAAAACTAACTGCTGTTCATAATTCTGAGCAGCAGAAAAACAGCAACCTAGGACGTTGTAATGTATGCCAGGTCCCCTCCTATCTTCAGGTAACAAATATTGCCCCAAAATGTATGCAGATCGTTGTTTGCAATGGAGCACCATAGGCTTAAAGACAGGCTGTGGTCACCAGCAGCAAATGGGAGCAAGAAGGCTGAAGTGAGGCAAACTAGTGGGAGCCTCTGAACTGCCAGTGCCTCAGCTTACAGTTCTAAATGATGATCTAATTCTAGGAAAAATACTTTACATGAAGTCCCATGCATATGTGGCAAGTTCAGAGCTGCCCTGTGATTCTTCATGACTACCATGCACTGTCTTGCCTCCAGCAGATTCTGTGCAAACACATTCATCTCAATAGGGAGACATGGAGGAAGAGCCAGGAAAAACAGAAATAGCTCTGGCAGCCACCTCTGTGAAGGTTCAGGAAAAAAAATGCTAGGAAAACAGTACAGAGAGAAACTTTCTCTTTAAACACCTCTCATCTTTTAAAAATCAGGCTTTCTCCTCAAGGTCTGCAAAACCCACCACAGACTTAGAAAAGGTGAAGTAACGGAAGACCTGTGACTACTGGTTATCACAGGATCACAACCATTGCACTCCCACTGTAAGCCTTCTCCCACATGTGCATTACTTACTTATCTCTTGCTGTAAGCTCCAGTCGTAATTAATTTTGGATGAATCTTATTGCTTTCTGTATTTCCTGGGGTTCTTCAGTGAGGATGGGTTTGGTGCTTCTTCATCATCTTGCTTTTCATTCAAAGTTCAGTACATCAGTATCACTTAGCCATAAACTATCATTCCTGTGCTGATGCCATCCACTACTGTGACCCTGATGTACAGAGCTGAAGCAGCTTGTTACTAGGTTCAGACTTTCTTACTGTTTCCAGCCAGAAAAGATAGCAGTCCAAGGTTCCTTCCTAGTCTTGTCCTCCACTTCAAAGATACTGAAGATGCCACCAGGGGGGATGTGCTTGCGTTAGTGGTGGTAGGCTTGCTTACACTGCCCCCAGCAGTAGCTAAAATCCTGAGTGCAACCTGTTGCCTTTACACCATAGAGTAGTAAAGTATCACAAAGTGGATAATTTATTTTTTCACTGTAGAAGGGAAAGTGTAAGGAAAAGAATGCCCTCTTTAAACACCCTCTTTATCACTCTATGGGATCTGTGAGCAAGTTGGTATGAAGTCTCCCTATCTCCTTGCCTGCCTAACTTCCTGTTAATTCTTTAAACATGAATACCCCTGCATGTGTTGTTTTACATCAAGTCTCCTTTCCTTGCTTCCTCTGGTCCTTCTGATCTGCAATCGCTGCTCCCCACCATTTCACCCTCACACTTACCTCCCTCTACAATGGCATCCCACACTTTTCATAGATAAATTATGTCTGGCAGATTACTGAACCCCTTGACCCCATACAGACAAGTTTTGCTGTGAAGATAAATGCAAAAAGTACAGTGATGAGCCAGTGAAGAATTAAACTGGTTACAAAGTAAAACATTGGATGGCGGACAGTTAATGAAGTAAGACATAACCTAATGCAGCTAGTGAAGCAGAATGGTGACAGAGAATTGTCCTTCAGGACCCACTTGTCCTAGCAGGGCATTTTAGCAAGTTACTGAGAAAGAAATCTGTGTAGAACATATTAAGGAACTCACTGAGTGACAGGATATGAAAATGGCTATTGGACCATACGGTCTCTGAAGCAGGAAAATATCACACAGGCATGTGTGCCTGACCCATCACAAATGACTGATTACTCATAAGCCAAGGATCATGCTGGAAGGGACCTCCTGGCCATTGACTCCATACCCTTGGTCCTGTAAATCGTACAAACACGCATACAAAAAATTTTAACGTGAAGCATAATTACACTTGTACTGTGCTTTCCAGCTCCTCAAATGGATTTCAAACAGGGGCGCTGACAATTTAGGCAAATCCCTGTTTGCAACACTGCCAAGAATCTACATGAGATATTATTAGTTAGCTATGTACAGATTGTTTCTCCCAAAACCCCTCATATGTGAATGAACTGTATACTGCCCTGACTGCATTTCTTCTTCCTCTTACTGCTGCCTCAGGTCACTCAGTGCCAACTTATTCTAGGAAAGGTTTTCCTTCCTTCCTTCCTTCCTTCCTTCCTTCCTTCCTTCCTTCCTTCCTTCCTTCCTTCCTTCCTTCCTTCCTTCCTTCCTTCCTTCCTTCCTTCCTTCCTTCCTTCCTTCCTTCCTTCCTTCCTTCCTTCCTTCCTTCCTTCCTTCCTTCCTTCCTTCCTTCCTTCCTTCCTTCCTTCCTTCCTTCCTTCCTTCCTTCCTTCCTTCCTTCCTTCCTTCCTTCCTTCCTTCCTTCCTTCCTTCCTTCCTTCCTTCCTTCCTTCCTTCCTTCCTTCCTTCCTTCCTTCCTTCCTTCCTTCCTTCCTTCCTTCCTTCCTTCCTTCCTTCCTTCCTTCCTTCCTTCCTTCCTTCCTTCCTTCCTTCCTTCCTTCCTTCCTTCCTTCCTTCCTTCCTTCCTTCCTTCCTTCCTTCCTTCCTTCCTTCCTTCCTTCCTTCCTTCCTTCCTTCCTTCCTTCCTTCCTTCCTTCCTTCCTTCCTTCCTTCCTTCCTTCCTTCCTTCCTTCCTTCCTTCCTTCCTTCCTTCCTTCCTTCCTTCCTTCCTTCCTTCCTTCCTTCCTTCCTTCCTTCCTTCCTTCCTTCCTTCCTTCCTTCCTTCCTTCCTTCCTTCCTTCCTTCCTTCCTTCCTTCCTTCCTTCCTTCCTTCCTTCCTTCCTTCCTTCCTTCCTTCCTTCCTTCCTTCCTTCCTTCCTTCCTTCCTTCCTTCCTTCCTTCCTTCCTTCCTTCCTTCCTTCCTTCCTTCCTTCCTTCCTTCCTTCCTTCCTTCCTTCCTTCCTTCCTTCCTTCCTTCCTTCCTTCCTTCCTTCCTTCCTTCCTTCCTTCCTTCCTTCCTTCCTTCCTTCCTTCCTTCCTTCCTTCCTTCCTTCCTTCCTTCCTTCCTTCCTTCCTTCCTTCCTTCCTTCCTTCCTTCCTCACACACTGATTACCTGAGGTCACTCATGATCAAATTAATGTTCTATGAATCACCTTTCATTATATCTTTTACTTTTCTAAGGCTGCTTAGAGAGATAAAATGCAAGTCTTCTGACACTGTTTTTTAAGCTATCTAGATCTTTTATTTCTGCAATAGCACAAATTCACAATAGCAATGACATCATGTTTTTGCAGAGTATTTTCTAAATACTGTCTTCCAAGCAAATTTTAAGAGACCATTTTGTGTACAGAGATCTGCATCTCCAGTTTGACAGGAAACATCTTGCAATTAACCTGTCATTACAGCAAAACTAACATTCATAATTACAAAATAGGGATTTGTGACGTTTTTTTAAAACAGCAGAATACAGTGCATTTTCTAAAAGAATGAATTTTCAGTACCATTTTTTAAGCAGTATTTCACAAAGGTAGTGATTAGCTTAAACAGGCACTTGTTATTCTGTCACATTTGAAAAAACTTCTGCAGTTTTGCAGTTCTACCTATTTTTTTCTCTTGACAGACTTTGAGGGTAGGGTAAGGAATGAACTGTTTTTTACCAGAAGTCAATATCAAAGGAATACTTTCAAGGGTATATTCATTACATATTCAGAGGCAATATCAGCAAAAGATCTTTTTTTGATCTTTTTCACTCTGCAAACAATAGCAATTTTCGAGAATAACAAAAAAAAAAAAAAAGTTTGAGGTATTGCATTGCATTGCACTGAGCAAGAGAAATACGGAGTTGAGAATTGAAATCTTCTCCAGAAAAGTTTAGCCTGTAAATGAAGCCAGTGCAGTGCAGTGTATGGCCACAACACAGCAGGAAAATAAAAAATAACCTGTTCAAATCACTAAACTATATTTTCATGATATGCCCAAAATGCTCACTGCATTAAAGTGATTTGCAAATGGCACATGGCTAGGATAAGGATAGCAATCTTGCTGACAGATTTGCACACATATGCATTAAATATGTGTGTATGCAAACATCCATACACAAAAACTGGCTATAATCCAGGCTTGCAAAAGCTTTTTTTGCCCCTGAACTGGTTTGTTCTTTTGTGTGCAGCTTTATAGATAGTGAGCTTCATTATAAACCCGTTAGTGTTTGGAAAATATCCCCCAGAACTTAAAATCACAATTAGCTCTGAATTAAGCATCTTAGTAATGACTGAAATCTTTTCTTCCACTGCACAAAGTTATCTAATTTCCTCTGAAAAGTTCAAGGAGCAGCTAGTTTATTTTTAGCCAGTCTTTCTTGTGTGCAGGGAAATTCTAATAATTTTGCAGAATTGGTATGCTAAAATAATGCTTTGTATTCTTGGAACTTCATCATGATAGAACATATTACATGCTCATAAAGAAGCTGAGAGATGAGCCCTCAAATATGCTGTGGATAGAGAAGTCTTCAAGAGGATTATGAACACCTGACTCAGAGGAATGCTGGTGTCACTGATTCTGCAGGGAGAGGTGCTGCTGTAGAGCAGGCAGACAGGTGGGACCAAGGCAGTACAGCACAGATACCACAGGGAAAGGCAAGGAGGCAAGAAACAAATGTCAGAAAAGTGGAGGCCATGCAGCTGCAGTCCTAAACTCACAGGAAGAAGGGGAGGTGTGACATGCATATGCATGAAGCAAACAAAATTTCACAACAGCACAGCCTTAAAAATCCCACTATGGATTATGGACTTAAAAGTCTAGGGTCAGAAAATTCATGTCAGGGAGCGTGGCCCCCCTTCCCTCCCTTTTCCCCTCCCCAAAGGTAATGCTGGTGTATACATCTCTGGGTGGAGGATCTGGCAGATACCAAGCTATTCTTTCAGATTTTGGGACCAGCATAGCATTAGACCTGCACATGAGGTAATTCAGCTGCAAAGCAGAAAGTAAATGTTAAGGAGACAGGTCAGCTGCGAGAATTTACAATCACTGGTAGTGCTGGTATAAGAAAGGCTCAGGAGGGCCAATTACACCCAAGGAAACAAGAAGGAACAATGGAAGAAATTATTAAAATGGATATGTTTGTTAAAGGACAGAACCTGGAAAAGACTATTACTGGATATATGCCTTGCATTAAGTCCTTTCTAAGTCTGTGTGATCCTGAACGTGCATAAATGAATTGGGTTTTTTTCCCTGTTGCTAGCTGGTTTTTAGTAAAGTCTAAGAAAAGAACAAGCAGTTTTCAGTACAGTGTGTGACAGAATGCATAAATCAAAACAAAATTCTATCCAGAGGCCATGACACATGTATCTATCATATTGTTCTGTAACTGAGTCCAACACAACTCACTGTTATGCCACCAAGAGGAACCCAAGGTTAATGTATCTCTTTATTTTGCACCTCTTTTTTTTTTTTCTTTTTCTTTTTTCTGGGCAAGGTGCATGGGTCAGAGGGGTGTTGGTTGGTTGGTTGGTTGGTTGGTTGGTTGGTTGGTTGGTTGGTTGGTTCCTTGCTTGCTTGTTTGCTTGCTTGGCTGGAGTTTTTTGTTTGGTCTTGTTTGAGATCTTGATTTTTGGATCACCATAAACTATGTCACATTGAGATTTGTGTTCCTGGTGGTTGGTTCTTGCTAGGGGTGGGATTTGAACAGGGTAAAAAAAGAGGAAGTGGTGACTGGAACAGTACCAGAATGGTACAGTTTACAAACTCAGTAGGCTCTTTGTAATTCATAGGACAGATTGATGTCCAGCCCACCAGTGATCCAGAAATCTGAAACGAGAATGCATGTCATGCTGCTTACTGTGCCAGGAAGGGCTGTTTGGTGCTGTTCCACACCTTCATCTGTGGCTTCCGTTTTGTGACTTTGTTGCTGTTGATTTTTTTATTGTATTTTTTCTTTATATAGAGGCATGATTGTTTTGCAGGGTCCTCTCACATTAAAAAAAAAAAAAAAAGCACTGTATTACTACATGCTGCCTGTAAAAAGTGCCTCTATCATACATAAGGAAACAGCAAAACAAATAAAAACCCCCACAAGTATAAATTCCTGGCAGAGAGAGGAAGTGGATACACTGCTTAAACACATCAGTACTTCCTCCCTTTCAGCAGTATGAAAAAGATTTCAAAGCAAAACTGGCGACTCTGTCAGCAAGAGAAGTGTCTATTCCCATAAATCTGTAATGCTCAGAAAACATAAAGCCATTGATTGCACAAGTCACTCCGCCCATAGCTTTAGCAATGTGTTACTGCCATGACTCCGCCTCAGCTTTCAGCATATTTCCTGTTTCTTTACATATAGTTCATATTCATTCCCACTCATTTAGTAAAATTTTTTCTTCCTGCTGCTGTTGTGTGCTTTTCCTGTTTGTTTGTGTTCACTGCAGGGCTGGCACCAGTTGCCTGTGTCTGAAGAGCTGATAATGTTTATGAATGAGACACCACATACAGTAAGCAAGGCCCAGTGGAAAGCCCAGCACTATGAAATACAGAACATATTGGTTTATACTTCTGCTTGTTTCCACATTAAATCACTTTGTTCTTCAGCATCCCATCTGTAAAAAAGGCTTATGAGCTCAATAAGATAGGGAATATGGTACTGTTGCTTTTGTGTGTGTCACATTTTCATGCCTGTTTGCTGCTGTAATGCATTGACTTGCTGTAGCACCGTAGGTTCACCTGTTTAAAAAAACTGCAATTTACAAAACTAAGTAGAAGTTCACTAGGAGAGGAAAGTGATAGTGTAGAGTGGCCGAGGTGGAAACAGGTACCAGCAAGGACACGTTGATACACAGCAGCAGTGGGAGCACACGTCCATCTGTCCCAGGTGTCTGTGCTCAGGTCTGCTGCTGCAGTCAGCTGGCACACCCCTTGGACACACATCACTGCTGCTGCCCTGCATGACACAGCCTAAACACTCAGGTGACAACACCACAACCCCAGCCTGCCCCTCTGCCTCTTGTCTATGTCTGTGGCTGGCTTTCTGTGTTCTTTTCCCTCCAAATGAAGGCAACACTGATGAGTGAAGGAAAGGCACGTGAGCTCTTCCCTGGAAGTGGGAAGAGGTTGACTAGATGATGCTGATTATTCCACCCCTAAATTACCCTCTCTTCCCACTTACTCATCCTTTCCCAGCATTGTCTGGCTGGCTGCAGCTGCAGGGTTGGCAAGTGTGGGGAAAATAAAACCAAACTGGCAGAAATAGAGAAAGCAGTGAGCAGGCAAGCATTTGTTCAGCAACAGCATGCCATTCTGATGGCTGAGGAAGTCTGCCAGGGCGGTAAGGTGCAAAGACACCTAAAATTATAGAGCAGAATGGATCCCCTTGTTTACCTGCTTGCATTTGAATCTAAATAACTGAACTGAGTGGAGACAAAGCATAGAGTGAATGTTAGTTCAGCTCTGCACAGATCTGGTACTTCAGAAAAACTCTAGCTCAGGATTTAAAAAAAATATATATTCCATTTTCTTTTTTTTTTTTACAATCCCTCTTTACAAAGTACTGCTATGTGGACAGACAGAAAAAAAATCTTAAATCTCTTACTTGCTGAGTCACCCCTTACAGGTTTTAGCAGACACTGCAGTCAGTCTACCTTCAGCCCTATTACACAGCTTGTTGAGTGCCCTAAAAGGATAAACAGGACATTATTAATTACTACATTGCTAATAATCACTATTAGCAGTATTTTCCACATGGTCAACTTAGGTTCAGAAGTCACTGGATGTTAAGGAAAGAGCCTAGCTGGAGCCTTTGGAACATGCAAAATGACAAAATGAGTAAAATTCTGGGGTCATTGTTCAAGTAAGCCAGAAAAAATGATCTTATAGGCCTGTCCTGACCTTAAAAAATTACTAATCTACAAAAAATACCTCATGAGGAAGGAACTAATCGACTGAGGCCTTATACGAGCAAATAAATTCTTTAAAGCAATTTTAATTTAAAATTTTTCTTATTTTTAAACTAAGAAAATGTACACACACTCAATTCTGAAGCTGATTTGCTCAGTAAAAGAGCATTATAACTACAGTTGTATTACTACAACAGTCCCCTATCCTGGAAAAGTCAACACTCCCAAAAATGAAGGTTTGCAAAGACCCATCTGCTCACTCCATTTTAATTATAGTTTTCTGTTGTTAAAATCCTCAGGAAGCTGGCGCCCAGAGCACTGTCAGGTTGATTGGATAGTATTCTCCAATCTTACTGACTGCTAAGTTTTCACATTTCTTCTCCTATCCATAGAATCAGAGAATCATACAATATCTCAAGTTGGAAGGAATTAATAAGAATCACTGAGTCCAAATCCCCACTCCTTGCAGGACTACCTGAAATTAAACCATATGACTAAGAGTGTTTTCCAGACAGTCCTTGAATTCTGACAATCTTGGTGCTGTGACATCTTCCCTGGGGAGCATGATTTAACCACTGACCACCATCCCCATGAAGAACCTTCTCCTAATGTCCAGTCTGAACTTCTCCTGATGCAGCTTCATTCCATTTCCCCATATCCTATACTGGCCACTGGAGAGAGGAGATCAGCACCTCTCACGTAACTGCCCACCTTGACAAAGCTGTAGGTTGCCCTAAGGTCACCTCAGCCTTTTCTTCTCCAAGTTGAGGAAATGAAGTGGCCTCAGTCTTGCCATTGAGAATTTTCCCCATCTTGGTCACACTCTTCTGGACACTCTAATAGTTCGATGTTCCTTTATTGGGGCACCCAGAACTGCCCCCAGCACTCGAGGGGAGGCTGCCCCAGCTCAGAGCAGAGCAGGACAATCCCCTGCCTTGCCTGGCTGGCCATGCTGTGCCTGATGTCCCCAGGACACGGGTGGCCCTCCTGGCTGCCAGGGCACTGCTGACCATGTTCAACTTGTCACTAACCCGGACCCCCAGATCTCTTTCCTGAAGGCTCTCGTCCTCAAATCTACACGTACATCCAGGATTACCCCATCCCAAATGGAGAATCCTGCAACTGATCTTGTCTAGTTTCTAATATTCTAGTAGTTACCCAAATTTCTAATCTACCCACATCTCTCTGCAGAGCCTCTCTACCTTCAAGGGAGTCCACAACTATTCCTAGTATAGTAAAATCACCATGCCTATTAATGTGCATTTGATCCCTGCATCCAGATCTTTTATAAAAACATTACAGAGCATTGGTGCTAAAATGGAGCTCTGAGAAACCTCTGAGAAACCTGGCTGCCAGCCTGGTGTAACAACATTTACCAAAACCCTTTGAGCCTAACCCACCAGCCAGTTACTCACACAATGTATTATGGACTCAACTAGCTGTGTGCCAGGCAGTTTACCCAGCAGGGCAGACAGAACCAAAAGCTCCACTAAAATAAAAACAGTCCACATTTACTGGCTTTCCTTGGTCACCTAGGGTTACTTTGACATAAAAGAAAATTAAATTGGTCAAACAGGACTTTTCCCTTGTGAACCCATGCTCACTGTAATGACTGCATTGTCCCTCAAACAATGTTTTCCAGTAACTCCCAGAAAAAACCTTCCCTATGATTTTACCATGTGCTGCAGTGAAAATGCCAGGCCTATAACTTCCAGAGTTTTCTTTTTATCCTTCTTGAAAACTGGGACAAATTTCCAGATTCCAGCTGACTGGGACATCTCCAGACTCACAAGACAAATTAAATATCATGGAGAGAGGTCTGATGTTGATGCTGGATAATGCTTGGCTGATGCCAAGTTCATCAGCCAGTTCTTCCACAGAAAGAATCCTATCCAGCCCCACACCTGTGTGCATGCAACTGAAACACGACTCAAACAATTTCAGGATTGCCTGGGAATCTATCATTCCCTAAGTGACAGTCTTCCAACAGTGGGCTCCGAGGATCCCAGCGCATCACTGGTCTTGAAGACAGATGCTGAAGGTGGCATCATTCGCTTTTTGCTTTCCTTCACAGCTTGTCCTGCACAGCTTGAATTCTATTTGAGTTTTGGTCACACCAATTTTCTCTCCACAGAGACGAGCAGTATCTCCATCATCCTCCCATGTCACCTTGTTCCCAGGGTTCATATGCTTTCCTTCTCCATCTAAGTTCACTGCTCAACCTAGCCAACCTTCTGCCCCATTGGCTTGGCTTTCAACATGTTGTGTTTGGCTGCTCCTGCACCCTTAAAAGAGAGCTATTGAAAAGAGACATGCATATCACTCAGATAACTTCAAAAAAAAGATTCCCAACAGACTTTACTAACTAGTTCTTTAAGCTCCCACACTCTCCTCTTCCCCATACAAGAAGATGAGCAATTACTACTAATGACATTTACGAAGAAAAGCAGCACACTAAATAAGGTAGATAAGGGAATAAAAGTGTGTCCTTTCTAGTCACTTAATTTTCTTATGTGTCTAGACTGAGAATCTAGCACCTCAGAACCAACTCCCACCTGAAAATAAAGGACATATATGAAATCATTTTATTTTAGCTATTTTGCCAGTTAGAGACAAGTTTGAGCAGAGTGCAACAGGTGCCCCAGAGCTCTGTTCCCAAGAATATTTAGGTCAAAGAGATTAGTCTGAGCAGACCAAAGCTAGTGATCTTCCCTGCTTGATGTCCAAGATCTGAGTCCGTGTGCATGAGGAGCTGGTACCTGGCAGTCATGAAGTTCACCCTGTAGAAGGTCCTGCTGCTGCAGTATGGCGTAAGAATTGATCTCTTGAATAGTGAGCAATAAATGTTACCGGATACTTCTCAGAAGTGAGGCCAGGGAGCCTGACAAAAAGCAAAATTAAATGCTACAGCAGAGACTGGCATGAGGAATATGGTTATAGTCTACCCTGGATCTTGATTAAGGAAAATTCCAGAATTTTCAGCACTAAAATGATGGCATTGTGAACTGCCCTTTTTCTTATGTCTGAATCAGTTTGCTTAGGAGAAAGAAACTGCCTTGAAACTTGACATTAATTTGCGTTAAGGTTGCTATACAAAGGACTCACCATGGCATGGTTTGATGCTCAAAGCAAACTGCAAAACAGGTTGGTATCTCTAAAGAGGTGCTGACAATCCCTATTAATAGGGGGCTTGACTCTTTTGCATCAAAAAAGAGAACAGGCGGGGGAGACAAATTCACTCTCAAGCAGAGTTAAATATGAATTACAAATAATTCAGGCCTTAAACAGCGTGACTCAAAGAAACCTTGAAGAGTTTTCATGTGATCCACTCAGTAGAACACAGACTGAGAACAAAAGTATTGCCAAATGTTCAGCTATGGCATCATCCTCCACTTTGTCAAGAACAAGTAAATATAAATACAAAAGCTATAACCAGAGGTAAGGAAACGGGAAAAAAAAAGGAGACATTCTCATAGCAACAGGAATTGCTTCACATAGCACCCTACCAAAACAACAGTATTGGGGTCTGCAGGAGCAAGAACCTGAGACCAGTGCAGAAGAACAGGAACTTGAGGACAACAAAGTGAAAACATTGCTGCAGTGCTCTGGGATACACTGTGCCAGCAGCCTACGTGAGAAGGAGCTCAAGAGGAAGGCAGAATACAGAATTGCAGAGGGGAGGCCTTACAGACCTGCAAGGGTGTTGCCAAAACTAGTAGTTTTCCAGTGCTTTGTCCCTTCCTGCACCAGCCTGGATACAGGGGGAATAATGAGCTGCTGCTTAGGAGTTAAAAGTGAGGTGCTAAGAGCGTGCGCAAGGAGCCAGCCCTTTGTTGTGTGCATCACCTGCTTTACAGGAGCTCCAGCTTAGCTGAAGTGCTCCCAGTGGCAAGGGGAAGTGACCTGGTTTTGGGGATGCTCATTGTTACAGGAATTGCTGATGCCAGCTCAAACAGAGCTAGAGATGAAACCTCCATCCCAACACAGGGAAAGCATCTCTCCTGTCCTGCTATTTACCCACTGCAGCTTTATACTACACTAACACTATCTGCAAGAGAAACAAGAGCGGCTTTATGCTGTTTCTCAGCTACTCAGCTACTCCTTCCCACCCCTGCCCTTTGCTTCCACTGAGCCCAGCAGAACATTAGACCTGCATTCCCAGAGTACATTCAAAGCTTCAGGCACAGACTGAAATATTCCTCGGCTCTTAGGAGGTATTCTAACTGTGAATAAAATGAAATTACTTTTATTTGCTCACCTTTTGAAAACATTTTAAGAGATACGCCAGTGAGTTCCTGCCCTTTATCTGCATATCAATTATTCATTTTTTTCATTAAAGAAAGCCAAGCCATGCTATGCCCATGAGGATGAAAGAAATCTGTACCGCTCTCTTTCTCTCTGCCCCTCATACATTTTTATTTCAGATTACTTTTAATCCATATATATTTGAAATAGGAAAATGTGTGGGTTTTATTAGCAATAAAACTTTAGGGGATTTTCCCCCCTACTGATTTTTCATAGATTTATGGATCCATAATCATTCACGTCACAGCCTAAGGGAAACGAGGCTTGAACAGGATAATAGCCCTCAAATCCCCTCCTCTAAGCACTCAGATCTTTGCTGTCAGCAAGATTAAAACGGTCAACAGCAGTCTTCATGTGTCTATATCCCATACAGAGCTTTCACAACAACTGGAGCGGTGGCTGGCAGGGAGAAATATGCAGAACCACTGCTGTGCATAATACTTCTGAGATAAAGAGAGAGGAAAACCAGTCTGCCAGCTTTTGCAGTGTTGAGAAGGACTGGTGTTAACTGCTTGATCGGGCGAATGCAAAGAGGGGAGAAGAGTAAGGAACAATATTATGTTGCAGTTTAACAGTCAGCAAGAGTTTCTTTTCCTAAAACATAAAGGCAGAGAGATGGAAGCACCAAACATCCTCCCGCAGCCTAGCAAGGGGAAGGAAAAGGAAGTCGTTCATGTAGACAAGCAGAGCGGTCCTTCTGCCACCGTTCCCTTGAACACCCAGCCCCTACCAGGACCTGAGGGGAATTACAACTATTATGTGGATGATGAAGATGAGGAAGATGAAGAGAAAGAACAAGGAAAATGGGAACATGAAGATGCATTTAAGGGAGAAAGCAAGGCCTCATCGTTTATTCCTTGCTCCCCTGCTCTTCCCTCTAGATCCCCGGCCACATCATCTGCTCCATCCGTGCTGAACATCAATGTTGGTGGCCAAAGTTACCGCCTCACCTACCAGGCAGTGGCCATCTACCCCAAGACCCGCCTGGGCCGCCTGGCTACCTCCACTGACCGTCGGTGCCAGCTGGGCCTGTGCGACGACTACGCTGCCCAGGTTGACGAGTATTTCTTTGACCGGGACCCAGCTGTCTTCCAGCTGGTGTACAATTTCTATGCCTCGGGGGTGCTGCGGGTGAGGGACGAGCTGTGCCCCCGCAGCTTCCTGGAGGAGCTGAGCTACTGGGGCGTGCGTCTCAAATACACACCCCGCTGCTGCCGCATCTGCTTCGAGGAGCGCCGGGACGAGCTGAGTGAGCAGCTGAAGGTCCAGCGGGAGCTGCGCTCCCAGGCAGAGGCTGAGGAGAATGAGCAGCTCTTCCGCCACATGCGCTACTACGGTCCCCAGCGCTGGCGCCTCTGGAACCTCATGGAGAAGCCCTTCTCCTCTGTCACTGCCAAAGTGATGGCAGTGGCCTCCAGCTTCTTCGTGCTCATCTCCGTGGTGGCCCTGGCACTCAATACAGTAGAGGAGATGCAGCAGGTAGACTGGAAGAGTGGGGATAGCCGGCCTGTCCTGGAGCACGTGGAGACCTTGTGCATCGCGTTCTTCACACTGGAGTACCTGCTGCGCTTAGTCTCTACCCCAGACCTGCGCCGCTTTGCCAGCAGTGCCCTCAATGCAGTAGACCTCATTGCCATCCTGCCCCTCTATCTGCAACTGCTGCTTGAATGCTTTACTGACGATGACCAGCCCCGGGGCCGGGGCTCCCAACACGAGCACGATATCGAGAAGGTGGGACGGGTGAGCAAGGTAGGACAAGTGCTTCGCATCATGCGCCTCATGCGCATCTTCCGCATCCTCAAGCTGGCCCGCCACTCCACAGGGCTGCGTGCCTTTGGCTTTACCTTGCGCCAGTGCTACCAGCAGGTGGGCTGCCTTTTGCTCTTCATTGCTATGGGCATCTTTGCCTTCTCTGCCATGGTCTACACAGTGGAGCATGATGTCTCCAGTACCAACTTCACCAGCATTCCCCATGCTTGGTGGTGGGCTGCCGTAAGTAAACACATGTTACCTTGCTGGGTAGCCAGAGACCCTCCCTTCCTTCCCCTCCCCTTCCCCTCTCCTCCCAGCTGGAGTTGCTGACGGTCTTGAAAACAACAGGCTCAGATCAGTGAACATCTGCTCTGAATTCTGAGCTTACAGGACATATGCGTGCCTGCGTGCGCGCACACACACACACACACACACACGCACACACTCATTCACCTCTCTGTAAGCTTAAATCAAGGCTTAATCAGGCAGACAGTCTTGAAATACCCATATCTCCAAATGCAGACAGTATTTTCACTTTTAAAGAAGGAAGTGGGCAAAGACGTGGAAAGAAAAGCGTTTCCCAATTTAATGCCATTGTCAGTGTTGCCAAAACAATAGGGAAAAAAATGCATGCATTCAGCTATCTAGTTAGAGGACTTTTGTTCTTATTCTATGTGTAGGTTTTCTGCGACCCATAAAAATGCAAGATGATGAGACATAGTTCATTAGCTACAGTCAGATCACCCACACTTTAAAAGTGAAAGCTGTCCCAGAACTCTGGTTGTTAAAAATCCATTAGGACCAACAGTTGCTTTACACAAGAGATTGTGTTCTGCTGTGCTGCAGAAAATGTCTGTATTTATAGCACCCTAGAAGAAACTAGGGGGTAGCTAGACATTGTCAATGCTGAGGGAAGGCACAGGACTCACATCTTGGCCATCCATAACCCTAAGGCTTGTCCTAGACTATTGTCACGAACATTTTGTTTTGCAGCAGCTGATGCCAGCCTGCATAGTTTATTTTTGTGTGGGGCCCCAGGAGCAGTTCTGACCCCTGGGCATGGCTATGGGTATATATTCTTTCTCACTTTTCTGGAGAAAGAAGCTCATGCAAATAGACTGGACTGGAGTTAGAACATCTCACACTGGTTGATCAGCACTGACACTGGATGCCCCAAGATGCATACGAGGCCCACTAGACACTAATCCCAACCCATTCAAGGTCACTTCTCCTGGCCAGCCATCCTGGAGCCCAAGGTCTGCACTTCTGGTTCAGCCATGGACAATGAAATGTGGTGGTTTACCACACATTTGCAGTGATTCAGCACATGGCAGAAAAAAAGCCTTACAGACAAGCATAGATGCACATATTTATATGTGCACATGCACATGTGCAACTGCGCTGATTATCCTTTAAGCTGGGCCATGGAAAGATGGAAAAATCAGTGAATAAAGGAAAGAAGGCGCTTCAAAGATCATCTGTAAGTGATACACAAAGGCCATGAAAACACTGGTGATTCATACAGTGCTAAAATACTTTGTCTTCTGAGCATGCAGATTATATGCAAAATCTTTAGAGCTCATTTTTGCAAACTGGTGATACCATAATAATTTAGATATTCCTAATAAACTTACATAGCTAGGTGAAAAAGGCCTATTTAGCTGAGCAAATGCCTTCAGAACAGGAGCTGTATCATGCACATTGCAATTCCAAAGCATAAAACACTTTTTAAAGCCTATTTGTTCTTTAGGACTATAAATTAAAATATCTAGATCATTAAAATTTTATAAAAATCCAACAGCATTCACCAACTCACACCTGCAGGAGAAGAAGCATCCCTCCTAAACTGTTACAGGCAATGTATAAGACTATGCCAGTGGTACAGAAACTTATCACAGGATAATGTTTTTGTCCTGGCTGGTAGAGATAAACATCTTGCCTTCATCTCAGTATTTATTTTTGGAGATATTTATCCTGTATTATCATTCAAATCCAGTGACTTAATTTCCATTAAACCAAATCACTAATCCTTTTTATTCCACAGGAAGCACCAGGTGCATCCTAAAAATGTGCTCACCAGTGCTGTCTCATGTACTCTAATGTTTTTTCATTTAAAATATTATTCTATTTACCATTTTAGAAGACGGCAAACTCTACACAGTGACCTTCTGAAGACTTATTTTAGTGTTAAAGCCACAAGGGCATTACAGTGAAAGTCCTACTGTCTGTGGCTTATTTTTGTCTGAACTTTAGGTTACTGTTTAGCAGATATACACAGTGTGTTGAGACACTGTGGGAAAAAAAAAATTCACTGGCTGAAAAAGATCCCTTGCACAGACTAGGAAGTGAGAGGTGACAGCAACATGCAAGTTTTACCTGACAGGACAAAAGTAAGTTATATTTACTCAGTGTAAAAAATATAAAACATCAAAAAGTGTGCAGTGAAATTAAATAAAATAGGAGCTATCTTATATTGGCTGTTTGAGAGTACATTTTTCAAATGTAGCATCTTCATAATCAAACACCCATTCATTTTTCATCTGAATTTTACAATGGAAGTATTTCAGTACTTGGTGTATCACTGGACCCATAAAACAGTTCCCTAAGATATCCATAGGCTAGAAAATTATATTGGCTGAGAAGAAAACTGTAAAGGTATGTACACAGTGAGCTGGCAAAGTGTTCAGAATCATATGAAATAAATACACTAAACAATATCACTCTCAAAAAAAAGCCCTCAAAGTAAATCCAACAACAAAAACTGAAACATTTTTAACAACCCCTAAATCCTTCTTCAAAAGGAAATTCAGCAAAAATTACCCACCTGTGTACTTATTTAACTCTCTAAGTATACATATTGCAACCATACACTGCAAGCAAAACCTTCCAGACTACAGTTCCTTGTAGGCATGTAATCATTAAAGGGGGTTTTATCTAGAAACTTTGAAGTCCTGGATCATTTCTTCCTATAATGCATGTAGGAAAATTTATTTAGCAATTAATTGAAGGGTTTTGTGTGGTTTTCAATAGTTCCTAAAACATATATGAAAAACAAAGGTAAAACTCAAAATACTGCCCACAGAATAAGTCCCAAATACTGGGTTTTATCAGCACAGTGGATTTAGAAACAGGACATCTGTTCCAAGTGACTTGATGAGGGAGCAGGGTTGCAGCTATCAGCGGATTTGCATGGTTAGGGAGCCACATCTATCCTGCCCCTACAGCCAAGCAAACTCACCTTCTGGACAGCCTGGTGTGGAAATCGTCTGGGAATTCGCTCTGCAGGGCAAAAATCTAAAAATCCTCCTAAATAGTGTCAAACCATTGTCTTTACTCCATGAGAGGGTTTGTTTCTTTTTTTAAATTAGGGATATTTTGCATAAGAAAGCTAGTAGACACATGCACGCACGCACGCACACACACCCCCCCCAAAAAAAGCAGCACAGAATATTTTAGATTTACAATGCAAATTAAAAAAGAGCTAACTTAAACATTGTCCCTAATCAGTGAACATATCTGTCTATGTACTTCTACTCAGCTAATAAGCTGTGTGTTGGCTTGCCTGTAGGTCAGCATCTCTACAGTGGGATATGGAGATATGTGTCCAGAAACGCACCTTGGACGCCTGTTTGCTTTCCTCTGCATTGCTTTTGGAATAATCCTGAATGGCATGCCCATCTCCATTCTCTACAATAAGTTCTCAGACTATTACAGCAAGCTGAAGGCCTACGAGTACACAGCTCTCAAGAAAGAAAGAGGGAAGGTCGACTTCACACGGAGAGCCATGAGGAAAATATCTGAGTGCTGCGGAGAAGGTGCATCCCACCCTTTGTCACAGCAATGATAGTTTGTGCTTTGGCTGTTGGGAGGCAACCAAGAAGCTGGAGGAGAAAGAGGAAAAACAAATCAGACAAAAGATAAATGAAAACGGTGAAAAGTAACAAAAGTAGATGGTGAAATCTGTTTTGAAGGGAGTTGTTTTCAAAACAAAAAAAGCTCAGATTGAAACAATAGATTTTTTTGAACTCTGATAGCCTGTGAGCAGCACTTGAGTGCTTATCAACTCTCTGAAATTAATTTCTTCAAATTAACACTCTGAATAAGTCTCACATTAGGATCTAACCCCCTGCTACTGATTAGATTGACAATAAAGACCTACCATAACTGTACAAACAGAAAACAAATTGTTTGTCATTGAGGGTCAGCCACCTTACCTCTGTAAAGGCAGTGTCAAAAATTAAACTAATAGAATGCCTAATAGACTGACTGCATCACTTAAATTGGTTTTGCATCTGCTTTCAACTAGAGGAAAATGGCCTAGAGCTCTTACCTAAATATTAGCAGCAGCTATAATCCCTGAAATGTCAGCCTCTGTTTACATTGCCAGATAGCTATGCTTCATCGTTCTAATTCTATTTTTCAAATGCAGCCCTGCAAATGAGCCCTCCTATTTTCATGCCTAGTCAAGCAATGCACTGCTTTTAGCATTTCCCACCACCCCACCTCTATAATCATCTCTCAGTATGACAAGAACTAGTGAAGAATTTTGGAGTCTGAGTTGATAAATCTCGTTGATCAAATCTGTAAACATTTCCAAACCCAATCCTTTTTAGGTATAGGATTAAGTGATAATTTATTTTGCAGTATGTAATGCATCTACTTATTGGATTGTTAGAATAATAGACCTGTCAAGGAACATAAGTATTACAGCAGTAATTTTAAAATAATCAAAGGAAATATGTGGGTAGCAACTCTTAAAGACTATTCATACAAAGGATTTTTTTGGCACTTCACGGTAACCAGTTTTAAGTATTATTTAAAATCAAGGTAATTTGTTTGGTACATACAGCCATCAGGGACATAATCCTGACACCTTAGCTCACCCCCAGGAGTACCTTATGTCCTAAGATTACTGTGTCTTCTCGCACAGCTGGATGGGATTTCTCATGCGTCTAAATTAATCCCAAAACTTAAATAACAAATAAAGCCAACAATAATTAGATGGAATTACGGTTTTATGTTTTACTTCTGAGACTATCAGAAATATTTTTTTACATAAGAGCAGTCATACCAATTTAGAAACAGTAATCTGAATAACAGATCTGAAAGAAAAATGATTTTATTGATAATCAGATGCAAAGACCTGAAAGAAAAAAAAGTGTAATGAAAAGGATCAACAGTAACAGTGCACTGATATGACACATGGCTGTTAGCCAGCAGCACTCCTGCTGCAAAAGCATCCTGATGACAGAGATGCATTTCAAAACTCTTGAACTCTCACGTTGTGTCTGTGCTGCCCTGGTAAATGCAAATGCCTGCATTAAGTCTCAGGGCCACATGGGACACAGTGGTGTGAAGCTCACTCTGGGACAGCTGAGGGTGAAAGTGTTCATTAATTTTGACAAGTCCATGCGAGTTGTGTCAAGCATGGGGACATTTCTCCTTTCAGTGGTGGGAAGGTAATTAGTAACCAACTTGCTCTTCTCATTCTCTACCTCCAGACAAACGTATCATAAGCCCATCTGTCATTTTGTTCTTTAGGAATGACAGTCAGAACACTGTGTGCTGATCAGCTCTGTTAAAAGCTACAGCATGTCTTTAAGGCACAGCTGAGCCCTGGGAGTTCAACGTGATAGATGTTTGCTGTTCTGGACTGCACACAATGCAGCAGGCACAATCTTGGCACTCACTGAGAAGAATAGCTGCTTTGCATTGGCTCTAGGAAATTTGCATAGCCCTTCACGACAGCAACAACAGGACAAGAAGCTTCCAGGAACCACAGGAAACCTCCTACTGCAGTTCAGTGAGGTGACAAGTTACAAGCATCCAAAACCACAAATATGCTTTATTTTCAACATGCAAATTGATTTAGACCCATTAAAAGGATTTAAAATCTGGTGATAACTGAATTTTCCAAAATTTAGGACACTGTAAATCAATTTTTTTGCTGAAGGAATTCATATTTGCATGACCATGCAGATGGGATGCAGATGCTCAGCTTTGTATGGCAGGCTCTGTAGCTTCTTGCCACCTACAGAAATCCAGAGCCTGAGGACTAACTCTGCTGAGATGGACTTTGTCACAGCCTCAGACCTGACAAAGATCACTAGTCTTATTTTCCATCCCACTTTCCTCATCTGCAGGGTTTATTCAACTAGACATTTTTGAAGACATGTAATGAAATAGATTTGCCACACCAAACTCAAGCAGAAGAAAAAGGAGTCTTGTCTCTTAATCAAGAGTCAGAATTGAATGTCCTTGGCAAATGCTTTATCTGTTCAATAAGATTTCAATGCACAAATCAGTCCTGCTCTAACTGCTCAAATGCTACTTGAAGAGGGTCTCTTGCACCCCTCTAGTTGAATCTGTTCCACCTTGCTGCAGGTAAATAATGGCCCACAAGGTGACAGTAAAAGGAAGACCATACAGCTTGGTGCTTCCAGCTTTTAGCTGGGTGGAAAGGAGTGTGTCACAGACCCTGTTTCAATAAAGAGCTATGAAAGTACCTAGAACAAGCAGCAAAGTCTTCCCAAACACCCAGCCTCCTCCGGTCCAAGCAACCTTTAGTGGAGGGCTTTAGTTTGGAAGGAATCCAGAGTCTCCACACACTACAGATACATGAAGGTAAAATTTACTTAGAGTGCCTCACAGGCTAATGGCTATCGGCCAAAACCACTGCCAAACACAGAGGAGAGTGATTTCTGTCCCTTCAGAAGCACAAGACATTGTGACCAGCAGCACCAGGGTATTTGGGCGCCCTTAACACCAAGGCCATCACACTTTGGGCAGCTCAGCTTCCCTAGCAGCTGCTCCACTCTTCTTTTTTCTCAATGCACTTTGCCCCCTCATCTGTCATCCAGCCCCACCATCTCACAGATGGCAGCTTTGGTACCATCCTGACTACTCTGTGCACAGACTGAGCACACAAATGTGACTCTCTGGGGGAGTGGGGATAGATTCTCACTTGGCTCGTGACCAGGCTCAGTGCCGAGAGCTCTCACTTGCACTAGAGTTGGCACAAGGTACATATTAGAAGTGTGCAGACCAGAGGACACACCTCTGGTAGTGCAACACTAAGCATAAGGCTATGCAAAGTTGCTGCATTTTGTTTTGCAATACCTGTCACCTCTGGTCTGCTGTACTGAGGAGGTGAATTGGAGCTTAGTGGAGGAAAGCACTTTCCAAAAAATTAGAAGCTAGTGCTTGGTAGGTTTTTTTCCTAAAGCTTTGTCATTTTCTTCTCTGGATTATCTTATGCAGCTTAACTTTCTTATTTTAGGGGTAACAAGCATTAGTCTGTGCATTTCAATAGGAAAGATTATGCTTAAATTTGAGGTACCATTATAGGAGCCAGACAGTGTCTGGATTGCTCAGGGCTCTGTCAGTGCCACCACTTGTTACACTACCTGTGTAGATGGGAACCATCAAGATCCTTCTGCAAATTCTCTCCTGCGCCTATCATACAAAGGGGACTCCCAGCCAGCTCAGAGATAGGAACAAGTTCACACTCCCACAGAACAGACTTTCGAGAACCTGCAGAGGGCTGTGCAAACCTGTATCAGCGGGTTCTGAAAGAGGATGAAGCATGTTTGCCCTTTTCTTTTTCTTTCTGACACAATGTTTTCCACAGAAGACTAGGTTTATTTATTGTGCCACATCCACCAAGGCTTTCAGTGGCATCACTACCCCTAAATTACTCAAACAAAATAGACAAGTGGAACACATGATGACATCCAAAAACAACACAGGAGAGTCATGATTGTCTTGGTTACTTGCATTCCATAGGGCTTTGGCAATCAAAAGGTTTTGAAATAACACAGCAAGGGAAAACATGCTTAAACACAACAAGATAGGCAAAACTACCAAAGACAAAGTAGACAGTCTTTTTTTATGAGATGCTAATTTGGCATAACTAAGATTTTGGGGAAACAGGGTGGAGAATTCTCAAACTACTGAGAAATTAGAAATCTCTCTAAATATGGCTATGCTAGAGTCCTCTATTTTAACTAATTGCAGATATTAATGAGACCCAGAGGGAGAAGGAAAATATATTCTATCATTATGTTTCACTACAGACTTGGCAAACATGGTGTCTCTGTAAGACAAAGAAACAGTCAGTTTATCTGGATGGCTTGGCTTCATTTTAGGAGAACCAAGCATTGTTTCTTCTTTTACTTAACTTACTCCTGGGAATTATTGGGGGAAAAGGGGGATGAAAAAGAACAGAAAATTAAAAAGGAAAGAAAGAGAGAAAGAAAGAGAGAAAGAGAGAAAGAAAGGAAGAAAGAAAGGAAGAAAGGAAGAAAGAAAGGAAGAAAGAAAGGAAGAAATGAAGGAAAGGAAGGAAGTAAGGAAGAAAGGAAGAAAGATAGTAAAAATGTAGATTCTGTCCCTACATGAGATAGTGGAAAGAATTCCACTTAGAATATGCTCCTGCAGAAATCCTGTCTTTGAAGAACATCACTTTTTCAGCGCAGTTCAGGAGCTGTTTGCTTTTCTCACTCAGAAAGATAGCACTTAAAAGGGGCAGCTACAGTACACCACGGATTAATACACATCTGGTACTATTCCCAGGTTTCTAAGGCAAATAGCAATATTCAGTCTTTAAATATTGTAAGTAAACTAAGTGAAATTTTAAAAATATCAATTAGGAATGCTTCAAGGTTTTTGATGAAATATAATTACTATCAATAAGACTAAGAAATAAAAGTCATCACGCTGCTTAAAAAAAACCTTCAACTGTTTAGACCATTCTGGTTTTGTGTCATGCAAAAATATGCTTATCTACTGTTACAAACCTTTTATTAACGTCTTTATTTGGTAGTATAAAAATTACATGCCTTTTGACTGTAATCCAGTCCTTTATCTAGGACTAAAATAGGGAAAGGTCAGAGGTAGAAGTTTTTTATGTACTTAGTTAATTTAATGGAAATATGCTGAGAAAAATTAAAGCTTTCTAAAGTCCTAAGATAGAGATTATCAATAAATAAAACTTGTCAAAGTTCTATGTCCTACTCTAAAAAATTACTCTGTACTGTCATTAAAATTCCTGAAGTGGATTTGCTCGATTTATAAACAAAATAATTTGCCACCACTTAACCAGACAAGCAAGTACCATATTCTAAAGCCAGTCTTTTGCCACCACTTAGTAACTGTTCTTCAGGCCACCACGTTCATTTTTTCCTTCACCAGTTTTGGCAGGGGCAGGAGGGGGGGAGGGGACGGGGACAACAATGACAACACAACAAAGAAGCAAAAAAACCCCAAAACCAGTACGTTCAGGAAAATTCAGGAAATCACAGACAGGTTGTGACAGCACCTTCTGCTGTGCTGGGGGGCCTCTTCAGGGCAGAACAAAGTAGCTGGGTGGGTCGCCTTGTGGGAAGAACCGCTCCTGGCGTGGAACATTGTTCACTGCTGCCGCTCAGAGGTTACAGGCTGCCAGATTCCCCCTTTCCTTTACAAGATCTGGTGCCTGCTTCCTACCATGTTAGCCAGCTGTGCTGCATCTTCCTCAGGCAGTCTGCCAAATGCCCGAAATCTTGTCATCAAGGGTGGAATGTTTACAGTAATGTCAAAGTTCAACAGTTTTTAATTCCTTTAAAGAGAAGTAATTCAGACATATCTCAAACATCTTTAATTGATACTGCCTATTTTTTTCACTGTCCACTATCAAAAGATGCACAATTTAAAAGAGGCTCTAAATCTAAGTATTTTTACCTGTTTAAATAAACAGTGGGAAAAAACCCATAAAAACTAAAAATGCCTACACAGAAAAATGGGTGGTATCAATTTGTAAAACAGCCTCTGAAAGCATTTCAACTGTAAGAACAACTGCCTTGAAAACTGGTGCTATCACCATGCTGTGAAGATGACCTCATGGCAAGTGTTGTGGCAGCTGATGTTCATCTCACCACAGCCTGGGAGCAGAAACTTTAACAACCACAACTTACTGAACCAATTCTCATATTAACTTATTATTCTTCTCCCCAAAAACTGTTTTCTCAGAGATGCTTATAATTTAATCTATCATTAAAATAACAAATCCTGGTTTCTTTTTTTCTTTTTGTTTGTTTTTTTGGTGGTGGTGGTGGCGACAGTTGGCTGTTTTGGATCAATTTTCTTTTTTCCCCCACAAGTGTCTTATTTGTATTTTTTGCAAAGGGATAAAAAACTTTTTGACTACTTAATTAATTCTAAATTCAGTGCTTATAGCACCTGCTTGTCTATGCCTGTATACCAGAGGTCCTGTAGGATCCCTCCTCTGTGCATTTTAATTTTGGTTTTAAATCTAATAAAAGATGCAATGTAGACACACTCTGGTTAGAGAACAGACTTTCAAGATAACTGAATGGCAGGCAGAACCTGCCGTGGGGAGGACAGTGGAAATCAGAGTCTCAGTAGGATTTTTGCATTGTGTAAAGTATAAGTGTACTTATAAGACACATTCTGACTGAAAGATGTATTAATCAATCCAGCAATTAAAACCATCTTCTATGACAGCAGATGACAAGATGGTTCAATCCACTTCAGACAGTATGGCCTTGACAAAACTTTAATGACTACTGAAAGAGAAAAATCACAAAGGTATATGAGATGTTAAGTAGGGCACATGCAAGGAATTACTGGTGATAACTAAGTTTAACTCACAAATTTTCCAGTTTTCCAGCCATCAGTGACTTTTCTTTCCATCAATCCCTCCACGCAGAACAGTGTGTAACACTCTAGTGGCTGCTTTAATGCCAGTGTAAAATGGATTAGACCTCTGTATACATTTATAGGAAAATAATCATTTTGAGTAAAACTTGAACTGCTGAAATGTAGATTTGCAGGGATGAGAGAAAAGGTGAAGGACCCACTATGACAGATCGGTGTTTCTTAAACAGCAATTATTTCCAGGAATACCTATTCCTCTTTTATTAGATGGTTAACGCAATATATTTACTATTTACACATTTTTAAAAAGGTTTGGCATCTTAAAAGTACCGTTCTTAAAACAAGACACACAAAAGGATACAATGGTCTTTAAAGAACAAAAACTTACTAAAAGGGAAAAAAAAGTGCAATTTAACTCAATGCAAGAGTTTTAAACCCCACGCAGAAAATGAGGAAACTGATGGAAAAATAATATGGTTAAGGGTAAACACTCTGGTGTTTTCACACAGCAGCTGAGCAATGTGATAAACACGGAGGCAAAATTGATGGGTTTTGGCAATGATCTTGAACCTGATAATGCCAAATGTTAAATGGGCAGTACAGATTTCTTCCAAGAAACCAGAAGGAAATATGTCTTGATTAATGCAATGAACTCTTGCATGAATCTGTCTTAAAGATGTAAGAAATTAAAAGGTCCCACTTTTAATATCAGATTATTAAAATTTTAGACATAACACAGGAATAAAGAAAGCACATAGTATAACTCCATAAGTACCAAGTGGTATGCATATGTAGGCATGACCATGTGTCCACTGTGACACTCTACAACCCAACTAGTCAGGAGATGGACAGGACTAGGAAAACAAGTCTCAGTTAGGGGTCACAGTCTGTCTGCAATGTGCATATTGTCCCCAAACACTCCTCCTTTATTTCCAGCTAAATCAATCACTGCATTTTCTGCTGATCCCACCTTTTCCCTCAGTTCTGCACTCAGAAAAAAACTCAAAGTCATTGTGCACTTTTTTTTTTGCTTTTGAAGAAAAGTAAGTTGGTGGAGTCAGTGGGAAAGCAAAACAGTGTGCTCTTGGTAGATCCTGTTGGCAGCAGCAAAGGGCAAGGCTGATTCCTCTGTCCCTTAAACCAAGAGCTACTAAGGCAGCTCAACTGCACCCATCTGCATGCACCTACTTCCAAGGTAATGGAAAATACAGTCTTGCACAGTAATATATATCAATACCAATGAAATGGGTCTTCTGTCTTCTGAGAACAGAAAATAAAACAATCATTACCATCTCTTCCGTCCTAGCACTCACAATGGTGGTTCACCCTCCAACTTCTGCTGAATGAGGTGAGAGGTGTTGGTTGGTCACAAGGGACAGGCATTTCACCTCGGGAAAATGGGTTTAAAACCATATGCCCCATAATAACTGGGACAGCCTTTCTTCTGAGCAAGCAGCAGACAAAAAAATTACTTGCAGCCTGTGCACTTCCATTGTTTTCTTGGCAATAAAAAAGTACTACAAGCTATATTAAGATGCTGACAATAATTTGAGCACTTTGGATAACCTAAAGAAGGCAAAAAAAGTACATATCAAACAAAACAAAGAGCATATATTTTAAAAAAACCTGAATGAAGAAAAAAAACACAATTATTTCAGAAACTTTCAAAAATTTACTTCTCTGCCTCCACACAGCCACAGAGACCCATGGCAGACTGGAACAAATATGGCACTACATCCAACCAGCTTCCTCACTGGGAAAAAACATGCCACTCCTTGATGTAGCTTAAACTGTTGAAACACTCTTATACTTCATGTATCCTGCTTTTTCTCTCCTTCCATTTGGGCTATTCTAGAATTTGTTTTCAATTGACACTAAAGACACACCGTAACAGTAAAATTTATGTTCTATCTCTAGCAGGAAAACAGTGACAACTGTAGCATAACCTTAACTGATGCCTACTTAATGAAAAGAGGCATTTCTCAGCATGTGGTAAAGAAAACCAATAGCTAGTCACTGCAAATTACGGCATATAACTTAAATTAAATGATGTATGCAGACTCAAAAATGCAAATAAACTGCCTGGTACACATCCAGCTAAAGCAACCGTAATTAAAGTACACAATCAAAGCATCAGATCAGATTCATGTAAGCACACATACTTACACAGCTTTTTGCTGTTCTGTTTATTAGCATCTTCTCTAGCTATGACTTATTTTCATTGCTCCCTGTAATCCTCTTGATTGGAAGTATGTCTGTGCCAGATTCTAAGTATTAGTTCCCCTTAATAATCTAAAAAATTGAGAAGCGTTGTACCAGACTTTTTTTCCTCTCCCTATTTTATTGTACCATTAATTATTCAGTCACAAATCTGTTGCATATTTCATTCAGGTTGGGTTTTTGGCAGTAACTGCGACTTCTTTAGAAACAGTTCACTACAGTTTAAATTCATTATCTGCTGCTAATTAAACCGATCTGTTTTACTGTCACAAAAGAAAATCCTGTTACAGAAACTAATGAGCTCCAATCTTCAGGAACTGAGAGAACATGTTTACAAGCAGGAACACTTAATGCCTTTGCCAATCAGAGGCCGGAATCAAGTACGTTTTCTAGATGTGTATGTTTAAGTCTAAACAGTTTAAAGCGGTGAAGTGCACTGTTTCATCTTTATCAATAATACCTTGCTTTTTACTGGGGGCAGTATTTGTAAGATACTCAAATAGGCAAATTCATAAAAACAAATAAATCATAAATCCAATTGTTATTTGTAGTTTACTTAGGCTACTTTGGGCAGTACATAATGGTATAGTTCTGAAAATGGTTTCTAACATTGTTTGTTTATTTGCATCTGTTGATTTACTAATATTTTGCTGACTGTGCTCCCCTCTAATTCCTCTTAAGTTTTTGAGTAGGTGTAAATACTTAAAGGTTAATCCCAATTAGACCTGCTTGGCAATGGCATTAAGTGTTCCTGCTTGTAAACACATCCTCTCAGTTACTGAAGATTGCAGCTCACTAGTGTCTGTAACATGATTTTCTTTTGTGACAATAAACCAGACTGTTTCAATTAACAACAGGTAGTGAATTTATACGTCAGTGAACTGTTATTAGGAAGTCTAAGTTACTGCCAAAAAAGCCAACTTGAACAAAATATGCAACAGATTTATGATGAATAATTACAGAAGTACAGAATCACAGAACGAATCCGTTTGGAAGGGACCACAATGGGTCACTTGGTCCAACCTTCCAGCTCAAGCAAGGTCATCCTACAGCACATAGCACAGTATTGTGTCCAGAGAGTTCTGGAATATCCCCAGTGAAAAGAAACTCTGAGCAACCTCTCTGAGCAACCTGTTCCACTGGACAGAAAACCTCTTACTCATGTTCTGGTGGAACTTCTATGCGTCAGTTTCCGCCCTTTGCCTCTTGTCTATTGCTCAGCATCAAGAAGAGCCTGGATCCATCCTCCAGGCACCCTCCCTTTGGACATTGATGAGGTCCTTACTCAAGTTATTTCAAGGCTGAGCAGGCCCAGTTTCCCCAGCCTTTCTCCATTGGAGAGATGCTCCAATTCCTTGATCAACTTTGTAGCTCCAGTTAGTGGTAGAGCAAAACAGGGAGGGCAAAAAAATCCACCTCTCAATTTTCAGGTTACTGAGGGCAATAATCTGATGTTTAGAACCTGGCACAGACACATGGGAGCAATGAAATTCAGTCATAGCTAGAGAAGGTGCTGATAAACTGGATAGCAAACAGCTATGTAAGAATGTCTGCTTACATGAATCTGATGGTTTGATTGCGTGTCCTTTAACATCAGGGCCATACAGGTGCTCCCTAGAGAACCAGAGTATTCTACCTCATGCTATGCATTCTAACACTGGGTAATCTGGTTGTGATGTGTGCTGAGCACTGCAGTTCCCAGTGGAATGCAGGACTAGTGGGGGACCATGATGACCTCTGTCAGTAAATGCAGTAGTTTAGGAGACTGATTTCAAGTATGTAAAACACGGGAACTTAAACCAGTTTACTTAACCACTGGCAACCAACCACTGATAGCTGTATTGTACTTCATGTTGAGGAAACTATTATCTTAGTAGAAGCAATGCCTAAGTATCTGCTGTTACTAATGGAGACACATCCTGTCAAGCTAAGCCACAGTAAAGAGTGACTCCTACAGCTGGGGGTTTAATCAGTCTGGTTCTCTGCCTGGATCAGTCTATCAGCACAGCCTTCAGCAGCAGCAGGGTGGGTTATCTTTGAATGCCTTATGAAGGAAGTTTGGATTTTTTCCTAAATGGACAAAATAAAATATTGGCTTAATTTTTCTAAATCAAAAAAAGATACAGGAAAAATCAAAAGGATATCAATTTGGTATCATGTGGAAGTGAATTCACCCCTCCCACCTTACCACAAAAAACCCTCCATATCCCCTGGATTTATTAGGTCTTAAAAGACTGCAGTTAGAAATCTTGAGTGAAACCAGACTGTGGTCCGTTGGAACAGTCAGCTGCTCCTTCAGGACCTTCTCTGAAAAAAGGCAGAGACAGTATTTTCATTCCATTTTTGTTAGTTCGTAGGGAGGATAGACTCTATCACAAGGTAAGAATGGGACTTAGGCAGTCTTCCTGGTTGGTCTGGGTTTGTTTGGCTTTTTTTGTGTTTTTTCTTTTTTTATAAGGAAACCAGGAGGGAAGGGGATTAAAACACAAACAGTTGCCCAAACACAGTATGTCCAGAATGGATGCTTGTGTTTCTATGGTAACTGTGACACCATATATGCAAATTTTAACAACACTTAAAATATTTTTGTTCAAGTTATCAGGAAAGACTGAACACCCCGATTACATGTTCAGAAGTTTCCGTTAGTACTTAAATCTCAAGACTTCAGCCTCTGAGGACAATGTTCTATTGTGCACAACAGATTGAGTACAATGACAAGTTGCTTTAGAAATTATTTAATATACAAATGCATACACTGCTTCTTAAAACAACCATGGTATAAAATCTTACCAAATATCAGTTGACTGCATTGATGTAAGTAATTATTTTAGGTTCATTTACACTAGGAAGTCAATTTCTCCAGTAAGGCTTCTATTCCTTTTACATTTTTATTCTGCTTCAGCTTTGGGATGAGCTTTTGAAGCCCTTTTTTGACTGTGCTTGCCACGTTTTCATCAGTGCTTCGGAGAAGGCTGCAAGACATAGGAAAAAAAATGAAGGATATCAAAGGCCAGCATGCAGGTTATAGAGAAAGAAGCAGTCCATGACAGGAAACAATAACTATTTAAGAAGAATATAGTTCAAGCCAGACACTATCATCTGGCAATATATACTATAAAAAAGATGTAAAACATTCCATAAAATATGAAACAACAAGTCAGAACACAGCCAACAGAGGATAAATCAGTCTGCAAGAAACTGCTGACCCCTATTCAATGCACGTTCAAATACTGAGTCAGACTAGTTTGTTCTAGGTTTCACCCAGTCCAGGCTTCAAACCTGCCAGGCTGGTGACTTCCAGAACCCCCTGGGCCCCAGCCCCACTGCTGGGGCTGTACCATCCTCATGGAGAAAAGGTTTTTCCTTATCTCCAGCCTAAGCCTCTTGTGTTTAAGCTTGTGCCACTGCCTCCTGCTCTCTACTCATACATTGCTGTGAAGGGACCAGCTCTCTATCCATCCACTGGTGCCAGACATGCTCTCAGGAGCACAGCTGCCCCTTCTTCCAGCTGAAACAAACTTGGTCCCATAGCCTCTCCTTCCAAGACAAGGGACCCAGCCCAAGTCTATGCCAGTTGCCCTCCATTGAATTCAATGCAGTTGTTGGTCCCTTTCTTTAATGCAGGTCCTAAAACTGGATGCAGTGAAGTACATCTAATATACATCAAGCACCTTCACTATTATACTTTCATGCTGCAGTTAGTGAAGAACAATGAAGCCTTATCAATTCTGTTCTCCTTTTAGATACTACTTTTGGAAATCAAATCAGATTTCCCAGACAAACTCTCTGCCTCAGAAACAAAGACATTCATAAGCTGTAAAATCATAAACATAAGCTGTAAAATACTATCAGCTTAGTAGTGCCTGTCCTTTTCCCTTTCTTCAGTTAATAGTGAAATTTTCTTGGATTGAAGTACAAGATCTGCTGAGTTAATGACATACCTAATTTGCTACTTCAAAGTTATGAGTCAACACTGGCAAGAAAAGTGCCTTCTTCAGCCAGTTTTTGTAAACCAGATCAGAACTACAAGTCTGACATAAAAATAAACTAAGACTAGAAACAAACTGTAACACCAATGTACTGGTATGAAGCAGACTGCATGATACTGCAAGTTATTACAATCCCTAGGATTCTTCCAAGTGGCTCCCAAATTTACATAGACCTAAAAGCTTATTTCTTACCTACTTTTTAAGCAATGATTAGACATGGCAAACTGAACTGAGTAAGATATAAAGGAATTAATGTAGCTTAAGACAAGATTTAAATTTTGTCTCCTTTAGAGCACTAAATCCTGTGCTGGATGGCAACAATAAAGGCAGAAAAGCACTGGATGTCCATCTGACAACACCATAGTTTTCAACTACTTAACTCCCAGATTTATTTCTATGACTCTGACTTTACAACAACCTTTATCAGCAAACTATGTTACACTTTTATCTGTAATGGTACCATTTAATTAAGAGGCCTTCTTTAAAACTGAATTCAGCTGAAGGTGATATTTCCTCATCTCTTCTATGACTCATGTGCCCCTGATAAAAGCAAAGAAGTCCAGAATCCTGGAAAAGGATGTCCTGAACACACTGGTGATCAACATGGAAAGGTATGTTTGTTTCACTCACCACAAGAGACAAGGACCACACAAAGTAGCAAGCCACTTTGGACTGTATTGTACTTATCTCTAAAAGTGAATGCCAGCTTCTGACAGCTATACATGTGATGTTGCTTTCAAACTCATGGTAACCACAGGTATGTAAAGACAACATTAATAACACAGAACATCTGCATGTTTGACAACACAGCCAAAAGACCAAGATAGTTGATAGAGAGGGGTATTTTTAAATTACTATTCTGTAAGTTCTTATAAGGTCTAGAAAGCTGGCACCTATGTATTTTGTGGATGTAAAACATAACTTCCACAGATTACAGAAATAAAGGAAGTCACTTCACATTTGGTGAAGTACATTCTTATCCATGTTCTATCCTGATGCTACACATCATTTACAAATTTAAAAATATACAGAAAAGTCATATACAGAAATTTAAATAGGCAAGCCTGCATAACATTCATGTACTTACAACACTTAATACACATGTGAGCATGCAGAGGGTCCTCTCATTACCTTTGGGATCCTCAAGATATACCAAGTCAGAACCAGGCCCTATATGTTTTTATTATGATCAAAAGCAAGTAGGGCAAGGAAAGGAGAAGGTCCAGAGGGTACCAGGTTACTGAGAAGCCACATGCACTGCTTATAACTGACAAATAAACTTAAAGGACAAGATAGCCAAAAATTTTCAAATGGACTCACTGAGTTAATTCTGAGTTTCAGATCTGCACATACGTGACAGATGGTTTCCGAAAGCCAGCGACAAAACAAAAATCAATCATGGCTTTAGGAGGAACTAACATTGTCTGAAAATTATCTCTGTCCGAACATTTGAGATTCTTTATGACAAAAGAAGTGTGTTGGTTTTATATGGCCTGGTTTTTCGTAGCTGGGGGGGGGCACAAAAGTGGCTCCTGTGAGAAGCTGCAGAAACTTCCACCATGTCTGGCTCTGAGGATGGCTCTGAGGATGGACATGCTGCTGGCCAAAACTGGACTAATGAGATGTTGTTAACACCTCTGTGATGATATATTTAAGAAAGAATTCAAAATGAAGTAGACACACAGGTTTTTTTTCTACCCAGAGAAGAGGAAGAGCTGAGAATGTGTGAGGGAAACAACACGGCAGCACCAAGGTCAGTACAGAAGGAGGGGAGGAGGTGCTCCAGGCACTGGAGCCAAGATTCCTCTCCAAGCTGTGGTGCAGACCATGGTGAAACAGCTGTGCCCCTGCAGCCCCTGGGGGTCCACAGGGGATGCAGAGATCCACCAGCTGCCCATGCTGGAGCGGGTGGATGCCTGGAGGAGGCTGTGGTCCAGCAGGAGACCCAGTGGAGAGAGGAGGCCCTGCTTCCAGGCTGGAGCAGCCTGTCCTTGGAGGACTGCATCCCGTGGAAGGGTGACCCACGTCACAACAGTTTTGGGAAGACTGTGTGCTCATGAGAGTGGACCCACACCACAGAAGTTCACAGGGAACTGTGTCCTGTGGGACAGACCCCATGGCCTCAGAGGGGAAGGACTCCTCTTCCAGAGCAGCAGAAGAAAGCCTCGAGTGACAAACTGGCCAAACGCTCATGCCCTGTCTCCCTGTGCTGTCTGTGGAAAGGAGGGAGGGGCTGGAGGAGAAAAAAATGGGTTTGTTTTTCAAGGGCTTATTTTACTTCTCACTATCCTTTGCTGATTCTGTTAGTAATAAATTCACTGTCTACCTTTAACTTAAACCTGTTTTGTACCTGGAGTGTTTTCGCCCAACCCTTATCTCAACTCATGAACCCTTTGATATTTTTTTTTTCTCTCCTCTGCCCAGCTGTGGCAGGGGAGGGTGAGTGAATGACTTTCATGGGTTCCTGGCATTTGGTCAGTGTCAAACCAAGATAAGAAGTATCTGAGTTTTTTAAATTAAAAGGTTTTTGAAAACTCAGCCATTACTTTATGTTAAAAAATCCCCTGCTGTTACTTTCCACCAGACTAAATGAATCACTGCAGTACAATTTAGGTAGTCTCTTGACTTCAGTGCATGCAGTTAAACAAAATTAATTGCTGTGTGATAGTGAGGTAAGCAAGTGTGACATGAAATGGAACAAAAGGAGATGGTTATGTTTGTGCGCTCTCAGCTGCCTAAACAAAAGGACATCATGCCTAAAAAGTCATCACGAGAAGCTCACTCTAGAAAGAATTTAGATTTAAGTGAAATAAACCAAAGATTACCAACAAAATTCCATCAAACATACAAACGGTCCTACAATATACTTTTTTCTCTCGTTCCTGCCAGTTAAGTTTCATTATGGGTGAAATACTGCCAGTCTGGGAGGTAAGATCCCCCACTTGGTAACAAAGGACACTTCTCAAGGCTCCTACCTGTACTGACATGAGTAATAGCAGAGATGGAGAAAGACTGCCATTCCTCACATACTTTTCCACAAAATACACCACTCCTGTGCCAGTTTCTTTAATGATCAATTACCAGTTTCCTGTTTTATCTCAAAGTCACCAATGTCTATTAAAAGACTATTGTAACAGTGATGGCAAACAGTTATTAAAGTGTTAAATATGGGGGAAAAAATCTATTAATTTACTTAACAACTTTATTTGGACAATCCCAATAGCTCAGTACATATACCAGCAACATCACATGTTAAATTAATCTGTTCAGCCTTGACTTAAAGGAAAAACATCCAAGCATTAACATAGAGTCAGTCAATAAGCCATTCTAACAAAACCTCACTGAACATCTGTGCACAGGATCAGATAACTTAAAGGCATTAGGTGCATTTGTTGAATTCTAAAGGCCTGTTATAAGAGGCAAAGAAAGAGCATTATCATTTTGGCAGCTGAACAATCTTAACAGCCACATACATATGACTAGTAAAATGCTGTGTGAAACTGGTTTTGTATCTGGATTGCAACTGCTTTTCCACTACCAGTTCCTCTCACTAGTGATCTATGTGACAGTGACTAAACAAAGTTAGAATTAAACTCAAAATAGCTAACAGAAGTGAAAATGGGTTTTGATGCACCTTGCAAAAGAGCATGAATATTGAAGTAGCCCTAATCTAAACTGATAAAGAGCCGAGACGGAAAGCAAAGAGCAAGGAATCTAAAATAACTTTAGGAAAGAGAAAAGTAGAGCACAAAAGAGATCAAGGGACTTAATGTTCAAAATCATGTTATCTGTTTAAATTGTTTGCTGACTTTGGTTCAATGAAAGTCTTCAGGAGGTGCCAGAAGGGCAAGGCTGACAAGTTCCAGAACACAGACCACATCCTTCAGATTATAGGACAAAACCTTGGGTTTCTCTGACCTGATACTGACAGAAATTGAAAGCAGCGATGATTAACATTGCAGTTCACTCTTGGTAAAACAAAATGTTAATCTTAATCTGATCCCTGTAGGTGTTTTTGATTCCACTAGTTGCATGGTTCACTGCTTCAAATTTGTGAGCCAGTTAGCTCATCATAGGCCTTTGCACAGTTTATTCTTATGTATGGTCTCTTCCAAACACTTCTCTGCTTCAGTGTGAGAACTTTTTAGGCTTTGCAATTAGGGCATCAATGCAAAGCAGTAATTTACTAAAACAAACAAAACAAAACAATTTCCAGATTTTTGTATGCTGCCACCAGTCCCATGTATTCTGAAGTTAATTATTTTAATGTTGTGATTTTTGGACTGCTCTTTTGAAAGTTTTGCACTTGTAAAACAAGACATGGTAGGCGCAATTTAAAAAATAATTTTGTTTTTAATCTTCAGATTTTCTGATACTGAGCTGCTTCCTAGTACTACAAAAGATGAAACTCAAGGAATAACCAATGGAAACTCTGATTTGAATCTTTCTAATCCCTGTTTTGTTCAAGACTTGCCAGCTGCATTCGAGACAGCACACACTGAATGTCATTTTGTTGGAAGAAATTTCAATTTCAGTTTTCTCAGCTGTTCAAGAATGTCATGTAATCTAACAATGTAATGTAATCAGAAGTACTCATGTGCCATACTTACCAGCAAAGAATAATGGCACCTCGATTTACTTCTGCCCAGGTCTTTAGATTCTCAATACCAACATGTTCTACCAGCGTTCTTCCAAAGCAAACTGCAAAATGTGAGAAAGAAGCAGGGAAAGAAAAAAATGAGGCAATATCTTTCTACAAAGAAGTCTGTTAAAAGTTCTCTGTAGTTTTGATTTAATCAAATAGTTTTTAGTCCCCCAAGCATTCACAAAGTTCTGTCCCCTCAAAATAATTGACTGTTCAATACAATGCAGACCTTTATAGATATTAGACTGCTTCCAAATACTGCATGGAATTTGTTAGACAACAGCAGCACTGTGTGATAATTTACTATTTTAAAAAAAGGGTGTAGAAGGCTATTAATATCTTAGAGCAGGCATCCAGTCCTAAGAGAGAACTCAGCAAGAATCACAGAATCATTCTGGTTCAACAGATCATGGTATGCAATATATTAAATACGCGAACGCCTCTGTTAAAAAATGCTACATTTTTAAGCATCTAACTCTACAACTGAAGGAAAAGAATTTGAACAGAAGATACTTAAAATTTCAGAGCTAATTTTTTACTGATGCAAAAACTTTATCTTTTTCAGCTGTACTGATACTCCAGGGCTCTATTTCTTAAGTGGCTTTGAAAGCCTAAAGTGACTTCAGACTCATTACATTAACCTAGGCTGACTTCAAGACCCCAGCTGAATTTAAAGAACTAAACTGCACAGAAATTGCTCTTTCAACTTAGCCTGCTGAAAAAACTTATCAGTAAACAATGCAAAAAACCTCACTCAAGCCCAACAAACACCAGCTCCAAGCACTGAAGCTATTTTTCACTGACACTTTAGATCCTAATCCCACCTGAAGACAGGTTAGATTTTATACAATTTGCTCCCCATATGATGGCAATTTGTTAGGGTTTAATGACAATTTAATAAACTCAGAGCTGCAATTCTGAATGGTACTTTCTGGAGAAAACCAAAGGGAACAGCATGTGATCAAACTGCAAATTGTACAGTTTTTACAGAAATAAATCCAGATTACGATCATCATTTCAGACAGGCAAGTCTCTGAAAGACACTCACAAAAGTTCTCCTTTGGCCATTTTCAATGATCTGCTTGAGAAGTGGGAGAACAGCCTACTTTCAGAAACATTTAATAAAACAAAACTAACATTTTTCAAGGAAATAGTGGCTACCCAACTGCAGCAAGAGGAAAAGAAATAAAAAGTTTAACAAGATCTGATAATTCTACATAGAGAAAAAGACTATTAGACACAGAAGTTCCCTCAGATTACACTTAGCCAACCACATGCTTTCATTTTTTGAGTTTTTTGTATGAGAAAAAGTAATCACTATTAGGATAGAGTGATACACACAGAAGATTTTACAGTTATGTAATAACATAAGTTTAAAAGCTAAATTAAGATGAGAACATCTGTGCCCAATATGTGCCTTATGGAACATAAACTAGTAAAGATGTCCTATTTTTGTGCAGAAATTATTTTAGTAACAGTTATAAAGCATTAACCCAGCAGCACTAATGAACACAGTAAAGACTACAGCCCAGATTACAAGCACTAATGAAACAGGGGCTCCTGTAAGAAAGACTTCACTGTTTCTATTATTATCCTTTAACTACTATGTAATTTAGCAAAGCTATCAAGACATTTTAAGCATAGAAATGAACTCTGCCCCAAATACACATTAAAGCACTGGGACTGCTGGCATTGCAAAAAAAAGCAAACATATCCTTGGCATTCTGTTTGTATAGCAGCTCACAACACAAAAAGAAACAATAACATTAAATTTTCCATATACTAGTATACTCAAAGAAATAACTGCAACTATCTTATTTGAGGTCAGATGGCAAAATACTCTGAAGTCAATCGGAGAAATTAAAGCTGTATTTCCAACATACCTTCTTTTCCATTCTCTCTCATTTTTTCATCTTGCTCTATTAACCATTTCAAAACTAGATGGCCTGCTGGATGTTCTGCAATGTGGAGCTTTAAGGGGAATAGACAAACCAAAAAAACCCCAAAATTATTTAGTGACATGGGTTCAAAATTCAGTTACATGTCTGGCTATAAATATTTCTGTTTGATTTATTCACTCCGCCATCACACTGAGTTATGACCTATGCTAGTATCAACAAGTTTGATGTAAGTTTCTGGTTATTCATTTAAATTGACCACTTTAACTCTTATAATCTTTCCTGTGACATTTAACTTTCAGTAATATAAACCATATCAACCAATATTTCATCCACATTTCCAAGGATTTCGTTCTTAATAAACAAAACCTCCTGGTCAATCTCTGCCAGAACTTCTAGACCTTTCACACTTCCACACTTAAAAATCAACTACAGTATGGTTTACAGAATGTTACAGAAAACATGTGCATTTCACATTAAAATGTCATAAAATGTCTATCAAAGAATGTGAAACACAGACCTAAAACACCAAAACTATGGAAATCTGGAGATATCTATCTTAAATACAGCATACACTGTATGTTTTTGTTTTCTAGTTCATGAACACATATCTGACTGAGTTTAACAAAGTAGGGGAGGGGAACTCTTTGAAGAGAAGGTCATACTTTGAAGACAAACAGCTCTTATCTAAGATCTTTCCTTGCATGGAAATAGGCATGCCTGAAAGGTAAGAGATCCTGTCTCTCTCAATGTAAACAGTCCAATGACCTATAAAACTTTGCTAAGTGCTTGGCTGCACAGTGATAACATTAGACTGTGTAACATGTTTGTCAGCAACCTTTCCACTAAGCGATGAAAGTAGTTCTGAAGATTGAAGATCATGAAGCACCTTGCCCTACAACTCACATGAAATGCTGGCTCAAGCCACCATCTCTCCAGATGCACTAATAATAAACTGTGAATTCAACAAGTCAGAAAACAAGTCAGAATAATAAACTATGAATTCAACAAGTCAGAAAAATTCATAGTTCATAAACTATCAATTCAACAAGTCAGATCACGTTTAAAGTGCAAGTGCTATCACTGCAGTACACTGATGACTTAAATAAAGGAAATGAAGACCAAACTCCATTTTAGTAATGCAGAAGATCTGCAAGATCTCAGCATCTTGTCTTCTGTACATTACCTGTCCATCACGGCCCCCTGGAACCAGCTCTTCTGCTGCTAACATAGCAATTGCATCTAGTGCAGGCTGGATGTCACCAAGAGCCGTTCTTAAAATATCAGCAACCAAGACAAAAGTGGCTTTGTCTATCACTATTTCTTGGGTATGTTCTTGCAAATATTCTAGCAAAGGAGAGGAAATGGCTTCCAGGAGCTCATGACGACGGAGTTCAGTATTCTTCTTACTGATGAAAGAGACAGCACATTACTGCAGAAGATTTGCACTGTATGCACATCAAGTAACAAGAAATTTCAGAATGTATGTGGTATTTGAGACATTTAAATTACTGCTAGATTCAAATACAGGCATTACTGTTCCTTCTGTTCCATGTACAATTAAACGTATGTTGGACAAAGAATTTAAGAATGCATGGAGTGAAATTGTGTTTAAAGCTCAAAACCTCTCCGTTTTTTTCTTTAAGTAACATTTTACTATTTCTTTTCATTTTGTAATCTCAACTATGGCAATGTATTTTTTACACAGGTTACTAGTCATCTAGAACTGCTCCTTCTTCAAAAGCTGGTAAGTATCAATGTCAATACAAGACTGAAATCAAATTAACAATTTCCATTCCTATTGCTGGATTTGGAGATATCCTTTTACGCTACCCAAAGCAGTAGTAATGCATATTACAAATTTTCTTCTACACTGAATTTGATACATGAGCTTACACACAAAATATATCACAATATCTGCCCTTTACAAAAGGGGCAAATATGTATTATTTATATATATTTACATTACTTAGATTTATTATGAAGAAAAGTTGAAATTAAATAATGACAAAAAGTTGCATGACTTCTTCTGCCCTGTTAAGAAAAACCACGTAATCTTCACATCTGAGTTACCTATAGGCATTTCCATCTCCCTGTTGCAAAAGTGTGATGATTTCTGGAACAAAATGTGCAGGATCTCTAGGACTCAGCAAGTATAACAAGACCTTCTTTCCATATTTGTTGTTTATTATATCAGGCAAAGAAGCCTTTATTTCCTGTGGGAGTAAACAAACCACAAGAAAACATTAATGAAATAACAGTCCTTGGTCACTATCAGTATTAGAACTGTCAAAAAGTACCAGAAGCTCTAAATGACAGAGACATGCTAGCTCTTGATGGTAACGTCTCCCTCTTTTCGGAGACCTCATGAAAGAGACGGATTTTGTGCTGAAATCTGCCTGAATGCCAGCCGCTCAATGTACAGTTCCAATCACATATGAAAGTTCAAAGCACTACAGACAGACTTTGGTCAAGGATTACGATACTGTGGACCTTAGAGATGATGATAAGAGACTTTCCTGCAGAGGATTTAAAAAGCTTAAAACCCTCCTTTACCTACTAATTCTCAGCCATACTGCCAACCCAGACAAACGATGAATTTCACAATACCAAAAAAAATTCCAAACCAACAAAAACACCCCCAAAACAAAAACAAAAACAAAAACAAAAAAAAAAAAAAACAAAAACAAAAACAAAACCAAAAAAAACCAACTACAAAAATCTCCTCGCTTTTTCTCCCTCTCAAGTTTTTTTATCTTCCTATAGCTAAATTTTTTTATGGACAGAACGATAATCTCCATAAGGTATCTTTGAAGTTTAACTAGTCTTTGAAATAATTTTAAAGATTGGTTTCCTCTAGATAATATGCTTCAATGCTTGATTTTAAGATGCCCCCACCTCATCATCTGCTACTAGTTTTCACTGACTATTTGAAGAGCTGGTTTTGATACTAAGATTTTTTTTTCCTCTTCCTGCCATCCTTTCCCCATTCTTGACCACACATAAACCCTGATGGGCCAATGTGTATGTGCGAAGGCCACGTCATGTTCTCCATTTTCTGTCCAGACTGATGTTGTAGGATGACCAAACAGTAAACATTCTACTACCTTTGATAATGCATTAATTCTTGATCTCAGATCATTCTGTGATTAAAAGACATCTTGGAAGCTCAGCTAAATACACAGTATCTGAACTAATAAACTCTCCAGAAAGCAGAGTGCTTTTACACACTACAGGAATAGGTCAAATATCTCATACTAGGACAGCTCAGATAGGTCAGAACTTACTTCCTTAGACCTTTCCCAGAAGTAGTTGTTACATTTCAGACCTGGCTCTGGGAACCAAATCCAGCTGCAATCACAGCTGAAATCCTTGAGTAACAAAAGCCACCTCCACACAAAGATGCTGTAATCACTCCAGACCCATTAGAGAGGCACAGTCTAAGGGCCAAATCCCTATGACAGGGTACAAAATCCCAACTGCACCCTATACAAAGTTGCACAAGGGAAGAATTGTTCCTACTTTGCAAAACAAGCCTCATCAGAACCACTTTCTCCTAATATTTTTCACACACAGAAGATTTGTCTCATCTTTATCTCCCTGCCACTTCCCCTAAACCCACCAGCCCTTACAGCTGTAGCATGAGTACTACTGGAAGCAGATTACAACACGTACATCAATGTGAATTTCTCTGCTGAGAGTATGCAAATAGTTTCGTTTGTAAAATCAATAAGGTACTACCATAATTCTGAAGTTTTCCACTGATTTCATCTCTAGAAATATTAGTAGAGCTCAAACTTCTATGATAAAATACATTAACTTTAAAGAGACTCCAGTCACTCCTTACCCAGAATGAATGTACTAAAAGGGAAAATCTGAACAAGCACTGAACCTAGCTTAAAAATTAATTCAAATAAATAATTAAAATTATGTCTGAAAGTGCTACAATCTTCTAGGAAAAGAAAAAATTAATCATGATACATAAATATAATGACACAGAAAACACAGGAAGTATTTAAATAGTCTAAAAAAGCAAAAAAGCAGATGGATTCCTACTTTCATCCTCCTATACACTGATAAACACATTGACACTATTTAATGTACTATTTTAGGAGAAATTCAATTACTCACTGATATAATTAACTGCTTCACAAGCTTAGTGTCATCAATGCAATCAAATGCTGCCAGCAAGACCAGATGAGAAAATTCACCCTGCAAAGATGAGACATCAGAAACCACATGCATTCATTTTTCATAATATACGAACTGATTTAGAATCAGGATTTCAGAGGGTTTGTCTCAAACATAATGCAACATGAAGTACAAGCAAATTCTGACTACTGTCATAGAATGAGAGAAGTCCAACATTTAGGTTTCTCTCCAAAAGCAAGGCTTGTTAAAAGAAATATGCTGTTAAAACAATCTTTCAAGTGGATATACTGTTTTACCACATTCAAGCTATTAACCTAATCCTACTGTATTACCAACATTTGAAATCATAGTATTTTCCCTACAGAAACATTACATACAGACTTTATTTCTATTGTTGATTTGCTTACAAGTGAACTAAGTCACATACAATGTTTTTGGAGATCATATCTCTGCAATGAGCCATACAGTCTTTATTGCATTGCTGGAGATCAAGTCTCCAGTACACGCATAAAGGCCACAAACCAATTCACTTGTATGTCAGTGAGGCCCTACATCGAAGTGAAGCTATATCTTCTGTGCTCCAGTGTTGTGTCAGTTATTATTTACCCACTGTCTCATATTTCCATATAATATATAATTTATAAAATGAAACTATTCATTTTCTAGTGGGAAATTATGGAGAGAAAGATTACCTAGACCAGTGGCCCTCAAAGTGGATTGCACAAGACAATCCACTTTGGTACAGAAAGAAAATACTTTTGGAACCATTAATAAAAAATAAAAATAGGCTCTGGTTATTTTTATCTCATCCCTTCAAATTTTCTATTATAATGCACATTACTATAGTAGTAAAGGCATGTGATTTATACATATATATTTTGGGGATACATGCCCAGGATGTGATCAAAATGCTTGAAGGCCACTGACTGAGATCACAAAAACCATTAGCAAATAAAAAAATCCACAGCAACCAGAAACTGAAGTTTGAAAAGCTCTTCTTTACAGCTATGGTTTTACCCAACTCCATGAAATCTGGTTTCAATTGTTACTCTGCTCATGCAGCAGACTCCAAACACATGTTATTCATTAAAAAATAAAACAGACTTCTTCCATTGTATGCGAATGTATTTTGAATCTTCCTGACTTGAAAAAAATATTGAGCATCTTCTAAGAAACACACATGTTCAGAGAGCCTTTTCAATGACATCTCCAGCATATCTTAATTCCTCCTCTTTACACAGGCTGTTTTACTCCCAACCAAGGAGCATTAACCAATGAGCTGCACGAAGATGCAATACAAAGTTGGGATCAAACAAAATAAAAAGTAGAAAGAAAACTGAGGAATAATAATGAACTCAGCCATAATGAAGCATAGTACGATATGCAGTGCTCACAACGAAGCTTCTTGGCATGTCTATAAATATTCCATACAGTTCAATTAGTTTATATTATCTAATACATCACTGCTATTTTAAGACTGGTTTTATTAAGATGTCAAAATTGTTCCCAGTACCAAAGAACATTCAATCTAGCCTCTATCAAATCACTAGTTTCAGAGACTATGAAATAAATGGTTAATGAACACTCACCGTTGCTATTTTTTCAATATACGTCTTCATAGTTTTCACAATGACTTTTCTGTCCTATCCAAAAGAAAAAATTTTAATGAGCCTAGAACACCAGTGATTCGGAGTAACTAGACTATTTTTACCTTTCAAAAAGATAATCTTCAATTTGCTTTCTAAGGCAAAGGCATCTACCAAAGACTCACATATATTCTATAACTTTACACCAGAACCAGTATGGAAAGTTAAACCTGAATTGTGATTTGATCCCAGAGAGATCCTGCGGTATATTTACAAGTCCAGATCACCAATGGGTCCAAAAAACATGGGAAAAACCACAGCAAACAAAAAACCCCAAACCATCACATATGTTCACTCATATTTTGTCCATTAATGAAAGAAGAATGCATTTCATCTCTTCATTTGGAAAGAAACATACTCAACCGAATTTGGAACTCTATAACTTTAAACCCCTATTACTAGCAAGAATATTTTGCCAGAAAATTCCCTCCCTGTATTTTTGGCTCTTGGAATCACTGCTCAGTCTTCTTTGGATCCATTACTATGCCTAGATCCTAGGAACTTAATTTTTTTCTGCATTCTTTAACAAGTGGACTATTTTAATAAGTCATCTTTTTAATTTTTTTTAATATAGAAAAACATAGGAGGCATTACAGTATTTCCAAGATGTGATGACATGTATTACACCAAATGAATTTCTGGATACTGTATCAGCTGATGAAACTAAACCACATTTCCTGTAACACTTTGCAAGTCTTGGGATTCTAAAGCCAAACATGGTTTTGCATTATGACTTCTTTACTGTCCTCTTCCTACTGCCAATTTCATTTATATAAAGAAATCCATGGGATAAATGAAATGCCAATAACCTTACAGTGGAAAAATCACTCCATGTGTCACTGCCAAAACCTCTGCTAAAAATAAAAGGAGATGCTTCTGCTATAAAAGTTCTAAGGAAAGCATTTGATTCACAAAAAATTTACCAATAGATAAAGACGGGTGAGTTTTTAACCTTGCTCTCAAATTGTTAATTGCTTTAAAATGTCCACAAGCAGAAGGACCCATATGGGCAGTCAGAGTGAACCAAGTAGAGGGAAACCAAACATTACCTTGGGAGTGCCATGCCATAAACAGTGCATTGCTACTCTGGCTCCATCGTGAGTGTGTGCCAGGTAGATGACAGCCTCTCTGATAGCTTCTATCATTTCCTGGGGAAGAAAAGGTGACAGAGCAAAAAGATCAAAGAAAAGGCTTGAGGAACTCAAGGCAGGTGGGCAAGAAAGAATTTTGCCTGCCCACATGATATTGCTCTACACTCCATCACTGGCTCTACAGAACCACTCTCATTTCCCTGACCGATGAAAAACTGCCCCAACAGGAGTCCAAATGACTACAAATGACACAAGCTTTCTCTCTTAAATATTACACTATTCATCATAATCATGCCATGAAATCACAACTGTATTGAAGCTTATCAGCTGTCCTATTACAAAAAATTCAAGAAAGGCTGCTAAGAACTGAGACAGAAATTAGAGAAAAAGACAAACATTAATTCAGGAATAAATCTTTGAAGCTGATGCATATTCATACATACAGAATATTAGCCAGAAAGTAAGAAGAACTAAAGTCATTTAAGCAGCAGCTTATGTTATAAATCAGGTATTACAAGACATAGCCAGAAGTTTTGTCTTCAAATCAAAGGAATGAAGTTTTCTGAAACCATCTGACAATACCATCAAAATAAAATCAAATCAAATTACAGCCTCTTGGATTACTAGATACTACTTCTGTTACTATCCAAAATTACACCCTCTTGGGTTACTAGATACTACTTCTGTAACTATCCAATAGATTGCCTCAAACAGCAGCTCCCACTGATGCCTCTTTCTATCCCTAGCTCTTCTTGCTCTCCAGCCAAAGACTCCAAGCATTTTACCACTTATTTACAAACTGCTCAGACACAACACAATTGGTGTCACTACCTGTAAGCACAGGCAGGAACAGATCTGCAGAAGGGGTTTCCAAACCCCAAAGAGCATGTCCATATATTAGCACATTTGCACAGAAAGCCAAGCAAGGAGATACAACCTTATTCAATCCCTGATTCATGCAAGCCTGCAAATACACAAGCATTCTCAGACATAGCATTACATAAAACCATGCACAGTAATATTCTGGTTTCTGAAGATCTGGACTCAGAACAGGCCCCAAATAGTCCATTTCCCTACCCTTAGCTTTGGGTTTATTAATAGTAACAAAGAAGTATTCAGGAGTCCAGTCTGGCAGAAAGAAACAAGAGACAGCAAGTTTAGAAGGCTCTGCCTGACTTGAAGTGAGATGGTTCTGAGCCGCAGAACCAAGGTGAGGCTGACAGACAGACCCTGAAGACAGGTAAAGTCAAAGAGGGTACCAGCTTGAACCATGACACATCACACAGACAGATTTAGGCCTAAATACAAGAATGTCTCGCATAATCTTTGACCTGCAATTTAATATGGATATAGCAATTAAAGTTTTGGCTGCTGACAGAGGGACCAATTTAATTGTATTTTGGTGAAGAGATTTTTGGACAATCACCACAAGTTGTTAAGAAACTACACATTGGAAAGCTAAACTACTGCAAGCAATGGTCCTCACTTTAATTACATTCTCCAGCTACTGAGAAGGGTCATTTAGCAGGAAAAGAAGAAACATCAAAGTCATCTCACTTTGAAAAAAAAATTCATGTATCACAAACACTTGCGAAAGTTCACTGTAGCTACAAATCTCCATACAACACTACTCTCCCCTCGCATCATCAATCCAGAATCACCAGATGTGTAGAACTCTGTTAATGAAAGATGTGTATTTTTGTCTAGTTAACTTACAACATTTTCACAAGAAGATAAAACATTCCACAAAAAGGCAAAAGAAGACAAAAAGCAAAATAAAGATACTTACAGATCTTTGTTTTGGAAGAGCATAAGTGAAGAAGTCCAAAAATACTTTATGTACCAGTGAGTGCTTTATCACCGCCTCTCTGTATTTGGATAGATGAAAATAAACAACAAGCTCCCCACAAACAATTTTAAATTATATTAGCAATACCTAATTTATATTTTAAAAAGTTAGGCAGTGTGGTGAGCAAAAAACACATGATCATTTTGGATTCAGATGTTTAACATTTACAGTATGTGGAAGATTCTAACAAAACTTATCAATTATAGAACGTATTTTGTTCACTGGAGAAGCATATCTAATAATGCATTATGGAAATATATCATAGTGCAACATTTTTACCAATTGTCTGACTGGGACAGAGGACGCTTTAACTCATAGGAGAGTTCAAAATTAAGGGAAGATACTCATTATGACACTTGGGACAAGCACAGCAACATTACAGCTTAAAAGAGTATCAGTATCACTGTCATCTGACCTTACAAATACACCAGGTGTATGTCAGAAACAACTGATTTGTGCTAGATTGTCACACCTTCAGCTGATTTTTGTCCTTACTTTTGTGCCATTGGTGTAAGAATCTGCTTCATTTCATCCAAGATGGCCTCTCTCTTTTCAGGCTGAGCTTCTAGCACTTTATCCAGTGTCGGGGTAGCCGGTGTCTGAAACGAATGCAGCACAATCAGAGATTTAATCGTACCAGTAAGAATCAGAGTTCATAGAAATTACAATGCTTAGACCTTTTTCAATAAAATATCAGGAATATCAAAAACAAAATGAATTTTCTGCAAAACTAACAATTTTTATAATTTTAAAAGTAAAAAGCTATCTTTTCTGAGTATGTCCGAAGCTGTAAACTTCAGTTTCCAGAAATTAAATATTCCGCATTAGCAAACAAAATCCACTTCTATAGCCCGAGCTGCTTCTTGCCAATTACATCAGCTCTTCATGCCAGACAGAAGGCAAAAGACATAAAACCGACACTGTGTTAAGGTGCTCCTGAGCTAAGCAGAAACCCTGCTTTAGGCACACATCAGAGGGCAACACAACAAGTTAATGAACTGAGAAGCTAACAAAGGCCCAGGAAATTCCAGCTCAGGAACAGCAGAGAGGGGGAATATATAACATATACCTTACACACAGAAGTACTTCCTGGTATCTGAACAAAAGAATTCCAGTGGTAACTCTTTTAAAATAACCTGCTGTGAGAAGAAAACTCTGACTTGATAGACAATTAGAATAAATAGTTTTTAAACCATCCCTGCTACTTTTTAAAGACTACACTGCAATTTTTTATAAACCCACATTGTGCTGAATCTCAGGTTTGCACCACAATGTATGGCTACTTACAGCAGTTACGCCAAAAATATCAGAATGATGGAAGCTAACACTGCCCTTCATTTCATTGGCTGTTTGACTCTCAGTACAAATCACAGCCCATAATCACAACAACATACCTCTCTACCACTCAGCGCTGCAAAGTGCCTAACTAAAACTTAAAACAACCTGTTAAGAAAATACAGGTCCAAAAATGAGCTGTGAGTTTCGTTAAGACAATTTTAACAAAAATCTTGGGTATAAGGGAACAGGTGAAAAAGTCATTAGAGTGGAGTTAGTAATTGTGTAAAACAGTTCTGTTTTAGCAAGACTTTTTAGCAAAATTCCTAACCCTACTGGATACCAACTTTGCAAGTCAGCAAAAATTAAGAACAGAATTCAAAAGAATGGAGGTTGTAGTTTTTAAGAAGGTTCCAACTGCCTGGTGAGCATCTACCACAGACCTAGATTTCAGTGGAGTTTGAACTCAAGTCCTACAGTCTCCAGGGGAAAAGAAAACAAAGAGAAAAATTAAGCCTAAATGGAACACTGTAGGTTGATACTGGCCCATTCTGCCCACACTCAGTTTTCAAAAGACATAAGATAGTTCTGACACAAGAGTCATCTACAGTATTAATGAAGAATTATGCCTAAGTCTTACCTCAGCAAGGATGACATCAGCCTAGGCACTATGAGAACTGAAACTATATAAGAACAAACTGTCTGATGAGCAGAGCAAGCTCATACGTGAACATGGCATATTTTACATAGCTCAAACTGAAACAAGCCACAACAATTTCATCTAAACTAGAAATGTGCAAGTAATCATTACATTTAAACACGCTAAACTAGACTACCTTTGGACAGATGACAGAAATATTATCAAAAGAAATAGTAGGTAAGATAGGACATTAGCGCATTGCTAACACATTAGGGCATTACTAACACAACACCTTACTGTTACAGGCTAAACTGTCTTAAAGTACATAGTATTGAAATACCACCTTGTAAACCTGGAAAGTGTTCCCATATAGTTCTTCTGTCAGCATATTTCTCTGCTCCAGAATGGCTTTGTCATTATATGCATATTCCACCACAGCAGATGCTTCGGCATGACGGAGCATTTTTTTCACATGGCCTTTAAAACTTTTTATTATTTCTGCAACTTGTGCTTTTGTCCTGTTTTACAGGGAAATACAAATAGCAAGAGTTAAAACTTCTAGAGATAAGCTTACCTATTGATAGTTTTATTTTTAGAAACACATTTAGGTAGTAAGTTTATCACAGAAACCATGAAATTTATGAATCTGAATCAGCTTTATAGCACTGGGAAAATATGTAAAGAAAGCCAGGAATGTGGGAAAATTGTAAGGCATTTCGAGGGAAATTAAACAGTGAACAAATTCTAGAGAATAACAAATGCCATACTGAAATGCTTAGCAAAGAAAATTTTTAAAAGCCAGTATTTTATAGACAGCAAAGATAAACTCTGACAATAAATCTAACCTTTTTTCTGGTCACGTTTTCCTTGATGTATAGCATTAGTTTTATTTCTTGCAAAATGAAAAATATTGTTAACAGCCCCCTGCCTTTACTCCATAATATTACAAAGATGTTGACAGAGACATATTTTTAATTCACAGTCAATCCAGTACAGATTAAGAAGCAGCATTCACACTGGAAATGAAACAACTCTGATGAGCAAATTCACTTGATACTCACCCATACATAAGAAACTTCTTCACAATATTTCTGGAATATTTCGACTTGCTCAATTCTATTAGGCTATCTAGAAGAAGGGAGAAACATTCAGCTGACTTATTTTTCACTACATTAACTTCATGAAATTATGAGTTATTATTTAAATAAGTATGAAGAGTTCACTAGAAATGATGAATCAGCTCAGAAAAAAAGGTAAAAATATTCAAGAGAAAACAACATGGTTTGTTAAAATCCTTCCTAACCACAATACAGAAGCATATAAGTAAAATGAAAATACCTTTCAATTCTTCAAATGTCTCTTGCCTTTGCTTCTCATTACCATACTGAATAAAGCACTGGATCACCCGGGTTGAATCGTGTGCAAATGCCAGCTTAAGGACAGAGATATTTTGTTACTCTAGGCCATTCAAAAGGCAGTATGCACCATAATTATTTTAATGTATGTGCTCTCTAGTATAGTTTCATCCCCCATGTAATGCCAATTAGAAAATCAGAAAAGCAGTTACCTGCTTATAATAAACCAAGACTTATGGATTTTTACCCCTTCACAAGTACTCTATCAAAGAAAATACAGACAACAGCTGCTGACAATTAAGGACAAGCATTAAGATTTTCCATACTGAAATAAAACCATTAAATGGTATCTCCATTTTGTTCCTCTTCTTCATAATTTCAGAGTAAGTATGATGTAACAGTTCCACTTCAGCACGGAATACGAAAAGCTCAAATGCTCCTCACTGCAAATTTACACATTTCAAGAATAAAGCAGAAAGACTGTTTAGTATGATTAAGCATGAGGACACTAACTTCCCTAGAAAATTGCAAAGCAACAGTTGTGACTAATCAAACCTCTGAGCTCCTGAACCCCAGCTAACCTCAAATTTCACAGGACTAAAGCTACTTGGCAGCCTTTTACAACAGCCAGCTGACAGACAAAGCATCCCAGGACTACTGTTCTGAAATACAAGCGCCAAATGCAGTCTTTCAGCCCTGCTTTTATTCTTTTTACTCAAAGTTTCACCATTCATTAAATAAGAATTTGTGAATTTGTGCGCTAGGCCATTGCTATTTTCTTACATTTTTAATTTTCCCATGAAGAAGCTTCTGCAGGTCATTCATCAGCTTTTCTCGTTTCTCCTTATTGCATTTCTTCCTACAAGCAAAAAAAAATCTAGTAAAACAATTCTAATTGAGGAAGCAGCTTTTTTGTAGTACGATTCACTTAAATCTATAAATTATGAAGCAAAACAGTACAAATAAAATCAGGCTGGCTTCTGCCAATTCAAATTTATACTGTCATTCATTAACCATGTACAGAGATGTGATTAACCTGTTTCAGTTTGTGGAAATCAAACCAGAATTCCACATTTAACTTTATTCTTTTTTTGAGCAAAAATTTCAAAAATATTTTTTGAAACATAAACTCAAATTTGCAGTCAGAGTTGCTTACAGGTCCAAAAATCTGTAAGCATGCAAAGCACAAACACTTAGAACAAGCAAAATTATCTTTTCTTGCTGACATGGGGCAGTTATACAATTTCACCCTCAGCCAGAGACAATGAACCTTCACATAAAACTCATGCAGTAATCCCACTGCAGGATCAGGGTGAATCAGTGCATGCTCTGTATTCCAGGGCTGAAAACGCCAAAAAAACCTGCAATTTCTTAAGCAATTACTCATAAATTCATGAATTTTAGCCTAAAATACAAGTTCAATCCAGACATTCCTAGAACCACAGGTTGCCATACTCTGTTTGATCTACCTAAAAAATTGCATGCAATGTTACTGTTCACTCAAGAGATTCAGTTTGGAAATACAGTTTTATATAAGACAAGACGGTTTACAAGACAAGAAAAATGGTATTCTGGCAATTTATGACTAGAAGTCAACAGAGTGGAAGAAAAAAAGTCATTACCTTCTCATGCCTTCCCATATTTGTTTAGATTTTACAATTATGTCATAATTACTTTTATCATTAATTTGTCTGGTTTGCTTTAACTCTTTCCTTTTCTTTTTGAAGTCATTCCAGTTTGGCTTCTTAGAATCTGACCCTTAGGGAAAAAAACAAATATATTTTCTACAGTCAATAAATAAAAGAGCAGCAACAGAATTCTTTACCAGTCTAAACTGTGGCAGTTCCATGACTTGAATTACTAACAATTCAGGACCTTTGCCTGCAGTTACCCAGCTAGCCATAAATCTTGAATAAGTATGCTAAGCTAGTAATCTGGACTAGTGGGAGAACAAGGCAAACAATTAATTTTCCTCAAAACTGTCACAGGATGCATCACAAATCCCTTAATAGCTTTGACTGAATTGACTGAAGATGTACTTAGCAGCTATGGCTGCCCCAATAATTCTCCCATTTCAGTTTACTCATAATTCGTGCATTCCTTTCCCCTCTCCCAAAAGGAGAACCCTAACTCAAAGATACCTATCTGAAAACTCTATAAAAGAAAAAAAGTTAAACCCTTTTTACATGCCTAATCTTTTTTTACTCAGTCAAATTCCTTAAGCATGGTATTTTACTATACAACTTTTGTACACTGCTACACAACGAACTGGGACAAAATAATGTTATAAAAGGGCCACAAATTATGCATTAAAGACACCACCTAAAATTTGTATAGCTTAAAGCACTGTTCACTGGTATTTAGCAGCATGTTCTTAACTGTATAACCCATTCAAAGACCTGTGTTTTCCTTCTTACAAAGCATATTATTGATTTTTATATCACTCTCCTAAAGCAACAGTGACAAGAAAAACTTATAATGCTTTGAGTGCAGTGCAATACAGAGGCTTTCATTTACTCTTATGAAAAATATTTAAAGGTTTGCTGTGAGTTTCCTTTTTTTTAAAGTAGCCTAATAAAAACATTCTACTGTTATTAGATTTTCAGACATCTAGTGCATATTCCATGTGAAGCCATTCTGCAGACAGGCAAGAACAGCAATACTAAAATACTCGACTGTCCTTCAAACAAATGACATATTTCTGCAGAATTTCAGAACTCCTCATTTAAGATCCCACTTCTCACTTTACCACACTGATTAACTGCCCCAGTAGAACTTTACTTTAGAGAAGAGGATGGGACAAGATGAAGATCTCAAGCAGAAGGAATTAATTTGAAAAAGAAATCCATTTAAACATGATAAAACCAGACAACTAATCAGGCTTTCTGTATAAACACCAGAAAGAAAAAAAGCTGTAAAACAAAAAAGCAGTGTTAACACCCATTAAGCTTTTTCTTCTCTTAGAGGATGTGACCAGATAATCTGGACCACAGAAAGGAAATAGCGTAAAGGATAATCAACTTCGTTTCATGAATTTCTGTTCCAAAGCTTATAACAAGTACTTTTAGAACAGTCCAAAGCACACTATGAAAAGCTCTGTGTTTGCAAATCAAGTGTAACAACTGCCAGTTTCTAGCTAACCACTTAATGCTGCCATTAAATTAAACAGAGCTTTAGGACGGTATGACAATTTTAAAATTTGCTACTGTGTCTTTACTTTTGACTTCCAAGAAAACACCAAACTCTTGATTTTCATGATTTGACTAATCCTCAAGCTTAGTCAAGTGAAGTAATTTTTCCCACAGCAAAGATTAAACAGGAAGTAAACCTGGAGTTACTCAGCCAATTTGGAAAGGCAGACAGAAAGAGGAAAATCTAGATGAACAATGTGTTTTCCAAAACCTGGTTTCCCTTGATAACCAGGCTTAAAAATCTGCTCACCTCCCTCTTCACCATCCTGTCGTTTTCTCTTCTTTGCAAACTTTTCTGGTTGCTGTTTATTCTTGAATTGTTTGACAGTAGCTTTTCCAGGTCTTAACTGTCCTTTAACAAACTTCTTGGAAATGGATTTAGGCTTTTCTTCCTCATCTCCTTTGTTAAAGACTTTCTTTGGTGGACCTGAATCTATTAACCAACATAAAAGAAATTAAAATGCCATCACATAGCTACTGTTGCTTCCAAAAAAAAAAAATTACTGTAAAGAGAATTAAACCACTTTCTAATAACAATTCTGTATTTAACAAGAATTCTTATGTGCTTCTCAAAGCTGGTGTTTTCACTGCAGCCCCTGGGTGTGCATGTTTTCTCTAAGGAAGTTCTGCCCAGGCATTATCTTCTGGGCAGCAGTGTAACAGCTCAGGCATAAAAGGGATTATTCCATATTAACAATTTCACCATCCCCAGCATCAGTCATCAATCCCCATATTCCCACTCTTTTCATAGCTTATGATCAGAGCTGTTTCAACATCATCTATTCTGGGGCAGCAGTGAAAGGCGTCTCCTCAATCCTAACCCACAGCAGGTTCCCATCTAGCTTCACCTCTCAGATAAATTTTGTCTTACTGTAGGAACACCAAGTCTAGAATCAAAAGGTTCAAACTTCAAATTTTTAACTGAGAACATATTAGGTGAATCAAACAGAGATGAAGGGCTTGCAATGCAACCTGTTTAATGCCTTTCAGCAAATTAGTGGCTCACACAATCAGTACAGTTTTGAATACATGAAAGAGTTAAAGAATGGCTGTGGCTGGGAGGCACCTCTTGAAGTCATCTGGTCCAACCCTCCTGCTCACACAAGGCCACTCAAAACCAGTTGTCCAGGACCTCATCTGGGTGGTTTTTGACTGTCTCCAATGTGGTGAACTCCACCACCTCCAGGGGCAACCTGTGCCCATGTGCAGTCACTCCCAGAGTAAAAAGGTTTTCCTGATACTGAGAAGAAATCTCCTGTGTTTTAGTTTGTGCCCACTGTTGTCTGGTCCTGTAACTGGGCACTTCTGGAAAAAGTCTGGTTCTGTCTTTGAACCCTCCCTTCAGACACCTGTACACATTGAGCAGATCCCCCTCAACCTTGTCTTCTCTCTGGGACAGGCTGAACTGACCCAGATGTCTTTGCTACCACAAGAGATGCCCTGATCCCTGCATCATCTTTGCAGCCCTTCACTGGGCTCTCTCCAGCATGTCTGTATCTCTGTTGCACTGAAGAGCCAGAGCTGGGCCACAGCACTTCAGGTGAATCCTCACCAGGGCTGAGGCAAGGGCAAGGCTCACAGCCCTCAATCTGCTGACAGCACTCCTCCTTATGCAGCCCAGGACACAGCCAGCCACCACAGCACACTGCTGGTTCGTGTCCAACTCCGACCACCAGGAGCCCCTGGGCTTTCCCCAGTATTTTCCAGTGCATGATGGAGCTGTTCCCTTCAAGCTGCATGACTTTGCCCTTTCCTCCTTGAGGAACTTCACCAGGCTTCTGCTATCCCATTCATCCGACCTGCTAACATCCCCCTGGAGGGCTGCACAACCCTCTGGTGCATCTAACATTCATTGCAGTTCTGTGTCACCTGTAAATCTAAAGATACTGCACTTTGCCCCATCATCCAGGTCCTCCATGAAGCTGTTGAACTAAACTCGACCTTGTACTCACTCCTGGGATCCACTGCTCATCAGTGGTCTCCAAAAAGCATACCAGTCTCTGGACCCAGCCATTCAGCCAGTTTTCAATCCACCTCACCAACTGCTCTTGCAGCCCTTAATTCCTCAGCACCTCTGTGAGGATCTCAAAGGAGAGAGAACACTGTCAAAGTCTTACTGAAGCCCATGCAAACAACAGCCACTTCTCGTTGCTCATCTGCCAAACTAATCGCTTCAAAACATGAATTTACAAAGAGAGAAAAAATAAAGAACTCCAAGCATGCCAGTACACAACCCCAACCATTAAGTCAGGGCTCCTACTGACGACCCTTCGCCTTCTTACCATTATCTTTTTTAAATCTCCTTTTCCCATGCGGCGCTTTTCCACGAGGTCCTTTTCCACTCTTCCCCACGAACTTCTTTCTACCCTTGTTCTCCATCGCGGCAACACTGCAAACGGAGCAAGAGACAACATTATTGCACCGCCGCGGCTCCCCCGTGAGGGAAAGACAGCCTGCGCCTGCTTAACACCCAAGGCGAAGTCAAACCCTCCGCGTGGACGGTGGGGTACCAGAGGTCGCGCACAAGCAGGCAAGCAGGCTAGGCTCGGCCCGACCCTCCCGCGGTCCCCGCTGTCCCGGCCGCGCAGCCCCGGCCCGCCCGCGCTCCCGGGCCCGCCGCTCTCACCGCACGCGTGCGGCCCGCCCGCGCCTGCCGGCCGCGTGTCCCGGCCGCCGCTCCCCATTGGCCGCCACGCTGCTGCCGCGCGACAGTGCCGTGCTGCCGTGCCGTACAGCGCGCCGGGCCGCCCCCGTGCCGCCACGCGCCCGGCACCTCTCGGCTGCGGGGCGGGGACAGGCCGGGACGGGACGGCCGCCGGGACAGGGCAGGGACAGCCGCCGGGACAGCCGCCGGGCTGCAGCCGTGCGGAGCGGGGCCTGTCGGACAGCAAGCCCCCGTGAGCCAGCAGTGTGCCCTTGTGGCCAGTGGTACCCTGGGGGCATTAGGAAGAGCATTGCCAGCAGGTGCAGGGAAGTGATCCTGCCCTTCTACTCAGCCCTGCTGAGGCCTCACCTGGAGTGCTGTGTCCAGTTCTGGGCTCCTCAGGACACGAGAGACATGGAGCTCTTGGAGCGGGCCCCACAGAGAGCAAGAGAGGGGCCTGAGGGACTGGAGCATCCCTTAGGAGGAAAGGTGGAGAGAGAGAATTCTGTTCACAGAGTCATAGAATGTGCTGAGTTGGAAGGGACCCAAAAGTATCATCAAGTCCAACTCCTGGTGCCGCCCCCGCCACCCCGAATCACACCATATATCTGAATGCCTTCTTAAATGCCTCCATCAATCTTGGTCCTGTCACTTTTATGAGTTTTTGATTAATGTACATTTGAGGATCTCTGTAATGTTAGCTGAGTCACCTCAGCATAGAAAACTACCCATAGCTCTGAAAACAAGTCTCTGCTTCCCCTTGCATCACTGAAGAAATACTAAAGATTGGGATTTCTTCACAGATACTCACAAATGTTTACTGTAGAAAAAAAATCAAATTAAAAATGGCAATTCAAAGTAAAAGCTTAACACTGACTTTTGTTCAGAGGACATTTAACATAAGATTTATTAAGTTCCATTGAGCCATTGAGCATTGCTTTGTTGGCAGTAGTTTGGAATTGTGATCTATTGGATATCTGACTACAGACTAACCAGTTACACGAGAAACATCTAAAACCGCCTGTAAAAAAAATGCTGAAGTCCCAGCAAAACTGGGCTGAAGTTTCAGTTTAGTGTTGTGAGATTACATGCCTGAGAAATGGCTGATCGGGGAGGGGCAGCCACTGAAAGATATTTTTATACTTCCCACTCCCTTTTCTTTGTTTTCTTGACTTTACTTTTGTTTTGTTTTCTTCTGTAATTATGTGCATCTCAGTGTCACTAAAGTCAGTGTGGGTTCAACCTGGTGAGCTGAACCTGAACAGTTAACAGGTGTTCAATGTCCTCTTGGATGCTTACAGCAAGAAAGTAATTTTTCTGCCTGACTTTCCTGTTGAACTGTTGTCCTCAATCCTGCTGACTCCAGCTACACTGTGACAATGCATCTTTCCCCAGTTTTAGCTCCCATTTGATCAGTGCACAGTTATAAATATGTGTGTTTTCTAATTATGAAATGTAGAAACATGTATCTCACATGCGAGAGCTTAAGGAAGTATAAAATGCATGCAGTCTGGAGAATTAATTCTTCCAACTTCTAAATGCCTTTTTTTCCCTCTCTCTTTTTTTATTTTTTTTTAATCTTAAAAAAAATAAGAAAGCACAACATGTAGAAACTTAGTTAAGCAAATTAGCACCAAGCAAATTAACAGCATAGTTATTTCACTGCAGTTAGATCCAGATGCATCAAAGTTGTTTTTTGATATCACAGTTGTCATAATTATTGCAAAGAATTCTGTGGTCTAGCACACGCAACATGCAGTAAATCACTGGTTCTCTTAGCAGCTGCTACATTAATGGTAAACACATTGATTTCCTATACTATTCCTAAGGACAGAATAGTCTAATACCACTTCATATTCACACACACATTCAAAATAAGTGCTACTGAAAATACAGCTTACCATGAATTGCTGTGTATATATCACTGCTTACAAAAATTTAAAAGTATCTGTCTGGGGTGAATGTAAGAAAATCGACCATATACAGTTGATAAGCCACAAAAAGCATTTCTTACTGCTGTAATTTCTTGACGATGAACCTACTACATGACCATGGATCCAACCTGACAGTGCTCTTTGCTGCTGTTGTTTTCCTCCCTCCCATCTACTTTCTTCCTTAAAAAGATGTGAAATTGTCACACAAAATTCACAATATAAGGTTTTCCCCCGTAAAAAACAAGTGTACAGATACTTTTAGAAGAGGTTTGAGACTGAAATGTGAGATCAAGACAGACGTGCAGGTCAATAGGAGATACAACAAATCTCTCAGCTGAGTTCAGATTTCATGTACTCTTTTCAATATTGGCAAGGGAAACTTGCTAGGCTCTTGAGAACTGAACAATTACTGCCTGGTTTTTGGATTCAGACATTCCTGGATTTGTTGCCTTCTCATACAGGCCTCAAACCACCAATCCCTGTACAGACTAAATTTGGGAAGGATAAATAATCAACCACGTGACATTGCATCGGAAGTCTCATTCCACTGCTTGTGCAGGGTAGAATGATAATTTCTGTTATAATTCAGAGGCAGCACCCCACATTAAACAGTTGGGTTTTTTTTAAACTGTGTAACAAAGCAGTCATTTGTTGTGCCACCTTAATTTTATACTAAAAATGTCTCACCTGCTGTATTAAATGCTACTAGAAATTACAAGCCAGTCATTGTCTAATGCTACCTCAAGTGGCTTCATGGCCTCACCCAGGAAGTTCCAGCCATTTACAATTCCCACATTTTTAGGGACTACTTTCCATAATGTCATAAACTATCTTTAAATATCTGGCCGTTGACTTGGAGAAAAATCTCTGAAACTACAGCTGTTTCTTAATTATTTTGAGCAGCATGACTTCCTCAGAGGAGGAGGGTCTGTTTTCCTGGGGCTTTTCATTCAAACCAGCCTTTCAACAGCATGTGGAAAGCTAAAGGTTGATCATATTGTGCTAGAGGTAACACTGCAGTTATGTTTTTGGTACTAAAATGATATCTGCATTTCTGATTTGACTCTAGCTCATTTGTTCAGAATGAGGCATACATATAGAAAAGTCACTATGTGCTAGTGGATGGCATCACATAGTGAGAGATCTCATTAAAATCTGTTCTACAACTCTATAAATGTCTTCTTTTGCTAGATACACAAATGAAAAATAGATATTTCTATAGCTTGCACTTCTCAGAGAGCTACAGAAAAGGTGAAAGACACATATGCTATCATTTTTAGATTTTTATCACACACATGCTGGGGGGAATTTACAGATATGTTCTGTTAGACTTCTATAGGCATAGAGAAATCTCAGAACACTTATAAAGGGTGTGCAAGATGACTCTAGGTTCATGTCTCAAAATGAACCAAATTGCTGAGTCCATTGAAAGAAAATTGCAGTATTTAACAGACTTCTGTGGGGAGCCACAGGATTATCCTCACACAGAGTGGAACCTGGAAACAGGTGCTGAATCTTTAAAGCATGAATGCTGCATACTGCTCAAAGATCTTCTGACATGTTACATTCACATCATGAACATGATGTGGGTATTGTTCAATAACCTAGAATATTGGTAAGAATATTTTAAAAAGTAAGACCAGTGAACCTATGTGAGCTTACTGTAAAGCAGTAAGAACAAATGCAAAGAAATAGTTCTTTCTCTATCAAATGAACTCTCAGGAATAAAACTGAGTCTGGTACAATTCAAGTTTAAATATTAGTGCTAAATTTCAGATTAAAAAAAAGAGCTAGAAGGACAATATTCCCGTTCTCACGTGACTCACATATGGTGATGCACAGCTGCAAACTGATTTTATACAATACCAGTAGGTCTATTAGGAACCTCTGTTTTCAGATGCTGTATTATGATATATTCTATCCATACCTATAAATGGATGAAAGAATAAAGTGCTTCTAATAAAAATATATAATTCTGTAGTTTACAGCACTAGCTGAACTAAATAAACTTTATAAACTCCAATATAGTTTTTATTTTACTCTGTAGTAAAAACTATTGGCAGCTTTTTAGTATTTAATAAAGAGTTTTACAAAATTGAAAATGTAAGCACAACACTCAGCCAATGTATGTCAGAAAAATATAATTGGAATAAAGCGAGGAAGTCAGTTCTCTGTGGTATTACTGGATTTGTTGAAAAAACATTATTTCAAATTTGGACTGTTAAGTCTTTTCATCTTGATTTGCAGCTGTGCAAGCAAGTGTGAAATGCTGACAAATCCACTGTTGTTTACTTTGCAAAGGCAGAGGCTTTCTTTTGTTCCAAAGTATAACATCTCAGACCATTGCCTTCAGGGAAGTGAAAGGTTTCATTGTCTGGTGAAGTCCAATCTTTTCTTTTTTACCATATGCTGTAAAATTAGTAGGGAGTTGTTTTAAATCAGAAAAAAATGTCCAGAACTGCCCCTTCCCTACTATCTATCCATGTGGTACAGAGGTAAATATTTGCATCTGGGAGACTTTGAAGCAGTGCCATAGAAGAAAGTCAGGTTGTGTGTTGGCAGAATGTCCCACTACACACAGGAATTAACATGTCCTAGTTTAAAACCTGTAATTTTTTAAAGCCTTACAAATGCTCTGTAAGTTATCTCTTGCTATTGAATAAGCCTTTTTTTTTTCTTTTGGGAAGTATTCTTTGCCTTTGCTTTTTCTTTCAGAGTTCTGGTAGTTGTTATGGGAGGGCAGGGAATGAATGGAGATGAATCAATTCAAACAAGAAACTTCATGAAGCCTCACAAGGAGAGCCTATTAAATATGATTAGTGCTGTGGCAGGATTTCACAACCGTGCACTCTATGAACTAATGTATATAAGAACAGTAGTCAACATTATTGAACTTGATATGGTTAATTGACTAGCAACTATGAAAACATACGGTTATCCTTTACTTTCAATTTTCAAACTAGAACACCACTTCATATAACTTAAGGTATTTCTAGATCTAACACACAATATTTTGAATATTTTACTTGGTGCTTTCTTACAATCGAGTGATAGCACTCTTAAAGTAATTTCTACTTTTTTTTTTCTTCAAAACTTACTAAAAATTTCTTTCTTTTGCTTGTAAATAAATAGACTTGTATCATCTTTAAAATCACTCATGCAATGGGTGCTGAGAATAAGAACAGAGATTTTAGAAAACCAGTAAAATTGCTCATATTTATCCTCACAAAAAGCTTTTAGATTGAAACCAATATTAGCCAAACCAAAAACATAAGAAAACTAGGCACTGTCAATGTCACTTCATTCAGGATGCAAGTGTGTGCTGCAGTCCTAGGGATTACTCTATTCTCTAACTGAAAGCCAGAGAGCCAGAATGGCTGTGCTACAGTCAAAGATAGACTGAAATTTATTTTAAAAAATGATAGTTTTCTCTTATGCATTTCTAGTATCAAAAGCAGTTGAGTGCAGAAGGTCACATCAGTAAACTGATGGTCTTGCCAGAATTCTTGGCAGGTTTTAGGGTCTCCATGCAACAGCAGCTGGTATTGCTACTTAAAACTACTTAGCCTAAAGATAGCCAATACTGGTCAGTTAGGTCCCCCCTAGGTTTTTACTGATAAGAAAGATGATTACTGGTGGGTGCTAAATCCAAGTGAAAGAAAAGAAAAAAGGATCTTTACATATTAAAAAGGGTTGTTTCATTATACAGAAACCCGTTCATTTGGCTCCTTTCTCTTTTCCTTTCATTTGTGGATGGCAAGAGGAAAATCAAGGTCAAGTCACTTGTTTAAGAGACTAGAAACAATAAGGGAAGCTAGCTGCATGTTAGGAAGACAGTTGTTCACTGTGGCACCCTCACCCTGGTGGAGGCCAGTGGTGTGAGGTTCAGCAAAGCCCAGTACCAGGTCCTGCCCTTGGGTCACAGCAACCCCAGGCAGTGCCACAGGCTGGGGCAGAGTGGCTGCAAAGCTGCCCACAGGGAAAGGAGCTGGGGGTGCTGGTGACAGCAGCTGAACATGAGCCAGCAGTGCCCAGGTGGGCAAGAAGGGCAATGGCATCCTGGCCTGTGCCAGCAACAGTGTGGCCAGCAGGAGCAGGGCAGGGATTGCCCCCCTGTACGTGGCACTGGGGAGGCTACACCTCAAATCCTGTGTTCAGTCCTGGGCCCCTCATACAAGCGAGGCATTGAGGTGCTGGAGCATGTCCAGAGAAGAGCAATGGACCTGTAAAGGGTTCTGAATACGAGTCTCATGGGGAGCAGCTGAGGGAGCTGGGGGTGTTTGGCCTAGAGGAAGTAGAGGAGGCTTGGGGGGTCCTCATCACTTTCTACAACTGCCTGAAAGGAGGCTGTAGCCAGGTGGGGGTCAGTCTCTTCTCTCAGGTAACAAGTGACTGGATAAGAGAAAATAACCTCAAATTCTCATGGGGAGGTTTAGATTGGATATTAAGAAAAATTTCCTCACAGAAACAGTGGCCAAGCATTGTAACAGGCTCTCCAGGAGACTGGTTACCATTCCTGGAGGGCTTTAAAATTCATATAGATGGGACACTTAGGGACATGGTTTAGAGGTGGATTTGGCTGTGCCTGGTTCATGATTGGACATGATTATGGTGTTACCAGGTGTCGGTTTCTCTGGGTCTGGATTGAAGGCACTTGAGACGGTAGTTCATTTTCAGACTGTGAGTTCAGCAGCTTTTCATTAGAAGGCACAAAATGGCTGACAATCTCTTGTTACAAGGTCTTTTAAGACTAAACTATCCAATTAAGAACTGACACCTGGATTATTTTCCCTTTTAACCCGATAACTGATCCCAAGGAGCCCACAGTGCAGACTTCTCTGCCCAGTTACAGAGTGCCACCCAAACCCATGAAGAAGAAGGAAGAAGAAGCGTAAAGAAGAAACCCAGGATGACGCCCTGTGCCCTCCATCTTGCTTCCATCCACAACATAGTACAAATCCCAAAACCTAAATTCCTCACCAAGTGATACACCTACACTACTCTCTATAATCTATTTCACACTTTTGTGGATTCTAGTCTACCTTGAAGTCTTGGAACCTTTCTCCATGAATGAGGGTCAAAGTCAGTGCTCCCCTGGGGGTCAGGGCACCCCAGAGCAGACAGAGAAATATTCCCAGTGCCCAGGGTTTCCACACATGATGATCTTAAAAGTATTTTCCAATCTAAACAAATTGTGATTCTCTTATTCCCAGTGTGTTCATATCCCTAGGCATCTGTTATTAACAGCAAAACCAGAAATATTACATACAGTAGTTAGCTTTTTCCAGCAGCTCTGTTCACACTTGTGGAGTTAATTTCTGGCTCTTTATTCAACAGCCACTGTGTTCTGTTAAACAAGGGTACTGTAGCTGTAGGATTTGGGGAAGAGGGTGAGAGAGGGTGAGGGAAAAACAAGAAATTAGATCCCAGACATATGAGGTTGTTCAATCCAGAGCTGCACTGCACAAGCTGCACAGGTTGACCCTATAAAAATATTTTTGATATCTAGAGACACATAACGTGTTCAGGGAAAAATTGGGTTTTTCTCTTTTCCAGCCAAATCCAGGTACCCTAACTGGAAGTGGCACCTGTAAATGGCAGGTGAAGTGTGGCTAAACAATTATTCCCCTTTCTTCTGTCTTCCAAAAGGCCAAATTTCAGCCTTTCTAATCTTACTTTACCTTTCAACAGACACACTATACAGCACTGAGGTGTCATTATCCCCTAGAACAGACATATGAAGACATTTCACACTATGCCTCTGAAAGAACAGACACATGAAGCAGAAAATAGGAAGAAGGGCTGAGGGACTCTTAAACTACTTTTGTAATCTTGGTGCTTTTCAGAAATGGAAGTGGACCTTGTATAAATCAAAACAGGGATGAAGGCACCTCTTTTACAGGTATGTTATTTTTATTGATATCAAATAAGAAAATAAAGGTCAATCTATACCAAAAGAATGAGAAAAACCAAAATTTTGGTACTATCAATATGCAAATGTGCATTTGATCTATATTCCGTGTACATCTATTATGAAATCTGAAATGAAAATATACATGCTTGAAGTAATCTTCTTCCTGCACATTACCTTCTTATCAATTAATTGAAAAGTTTCATAGGTATCTTTACTTCCAGGTAACATAAGAGGGATGGAAAGGGGAAACAGCAAGGAAGCTCATCTCCTTATCCCAGAAGTGTGGTCTAGGTACAAAACCATGGTCAAGCCTTCTAACTTTTCAAGAAGCACTTAAAAAGGGTAACTTTGAATGTGTGTCCTCATTGTTACATCATCATACAAATCCTAAACTATAACAACTTTTTTCTAAGTGGTTCAATTAGTCTAGACCCTTCTGGCAATATTCCTTAATAGTAATAAATTCTGCATTACTAGTTCTAAGCTAATTGTATAAAGGGAAAATGTGCAGTTGGCTGTGTGTCTTAAAGGTATCTTAGAAGACATCCTTAAGGAATGAACTCAAATGAGCACAACAGAGAATATCAAATGACAGCAGTAACTGCAAGTGATCTTTTACCCCTTTTCATATGCTTGCTATACTGTACTAGCACTGACCACCACTAGGCCATGCTCCCAAAGCATCATGTTTTTGTGGGTTTTAAATACGTACAGGAATGGCTACTCAATCCCTTCCCTAGGTAGCCTGTTCCAAATCTTGACAAGCCTTTTGGTAAAGAAATTTTCCTAACCTAGACCTTGCCTGGAGCAACCTGAGGGCTGGCTCCTTTGGACCTCCTGCTTCTCAGCTGGGAGACCAATCCCCAACTCACTACAGCCTACTTTCAGGGAGTTGAATAGCGCAGTAGGGTCTCCCCTGCTTCCTTTTCTCTAGGATAACCAACACAGTTTGCACTTGCTCAGGACCAAACTGTGCTGTGGACCCCTCACACACATGGCACTGACAGTTACAGAGTCCGGGGAGGAAGATGTCTTGTTGATTTGAAGTGCATATCTTTCTGCAAATAACTTTAAAATTGAAAGATTGGTTCACAAAAGGCATACTCTTGTGCTTGCCAGTTCAATTCAGTCAAGCAAGGTAAATAATGTATATTAATTATTTTTTTTACACTTACTAGGATACTTCCCAACTCTTCCTTTCAGAATCTGTGATTTTAACATATTTTGATCTCCAATTGATCATTTTCTTTCTTCCCTTTGATATTTTCCTGTAAACTGAAGTACTCACTTCAGTTCACTTTTTCCACTCATCTCTATGTATTGTTCCACTTTTTTATTTGCTTTCATGTCTTCTTGTCTCTCCTGTTGAAATAGATACACAGAACATTGTGTGAGCACCGTTTACAAGAGTAAAATATAGGCTCTTCAAAAACATTAAAGAAGCAAACTTTCAACACTTAGAGGAGCAACAGAAGAAAAATTTCATCCCAAAATGAGATTTTTTTACACAATTCTCATGTTTAAATATATTCCATTTAAATATTTTTCCTCCAAAACCCTTCCAAGCAGATGTTTGAGAACCATGTGATGCTTGCACAAAGAACCCAATTATGGTAGAAGGCTTAGTGAGGGATTACAAAAAGTGGGCTTAGGGTGTTTTGCATCTATGTGGTGCCTCAATAGAATTTGCATCTCAAGACTGGAATCAAAATGGCCTAATGCTGAGTATGGAACTGCCTGGGAAGACTTTTGGAATAGTCACACCTGGGCCATCAGGACGGCTTTGAAGCAAAATCATAAAGTTGCACTTGTCTAAGCCGCCTGCTTTGGAATGATCTCCGGGAGCAGGGTTGTACTCTCCAAAACTCAAGACCACTTGAGTTTTGGAAAGTATAACCCTACTCCAGGAGATCTCTTCTTTAATGTAAACCAGCAGAAAAATTATTCACCCAAGAAAGGACAGTGCTCACCAGGGTTCAAATTTATTTGTCCCTGACTTACTTTCACAAGCTGCCTTAACAGTAATTTCACTTACTGGTAAAAAATCAAAACAATAAACCTCATCTTGCCTTCTGTTTGAGCTTACCTAATATTAGCTAGATCCTGTGAAGTATTTCTTGCTGGGCTGAAGTCTTCTTTAGTACCAAGCTTCTGTTCCTTATCTTTCACCTTCTCCCAGACAGGGTTTCTCATCATTAGGCCCTTTTGACCACCTCTCTGTTGTGTTCTCATGGCTTTTTTCTGCAACCTTGCATGGGATTTAAGTGGCAAAGTCTTGCAAAGAGAGGCAAGGTAGAACAGCACAGGTGGCTTCTGTGAGAAGACACCAGAAGAGAGACACTGTTTCTCCCCTCCAAGGACTTAGCTCTGCTCAGCAACTTCAATAGATGTGGCTGGCTCCTGGTTTTCTACTGTGACTGCCCTTCACTTCAGTAGGTGAACAAGGCTGTAGCAGCCAGACTGATGAGATGAGACTGGTACAGGATTTACCAAAGCCCTGGAGATTGGGATGTGGGGCTGAGAGCAGGGCCATCCTTCCCTGTCTACTTCAAATTGAGTGTCCTTGGCTACACACGCCGATGCCAAAACCATCCTTGTCAGTGTGGGCCCAGAACAGCAATAGAAGCCATAAACAGCAAGGACATGGAGTCTGCCAGATGGCGTTACTGTAGCTGGCATGGCCAGCATGGACTGTGCTGTATCTGTGTTTCACTGTGTTTTGTGCAGGAAGGTTGACACTGCTTGGGAGCACTCGGTTTATTGGGCTTGCACTTGGGCTTGCACTTTGTTGCTTACCCATCACAGCTGTAACCGGAACTTCAGCACCCAAACCCATGCATACTGCTCTCTATTGAATGTTTTTTTGGAAGGACCTGTTGGCAAACTGATGCAGAGAGCAAGGTGTAGTGAACTTTCCAAAGAAGCTGTGATGCCCCATGGGGTACATTCCTGTGAGCTTTTAACAGGCAGTGCTGGAAGCCAAATGTTACTACCTGCCACAAGGCTGTGCACCCTCATTCCACCGGCCTGGGGTCTGTCAGGAATGTCCAGTTCCAGCTTCTGCCTCCCTTCCTGCTTGGAACTTTCATGGGTGGTGAGGCACTGGCACAGGCTGTCTAAAGAAGCTTTTCTATCGTTGGAAGTGTTCAAGGCCAGGTGGGATAGGATTTCGAGCATCCCGCTCTAGAGTAAGGTATTCAGGCAAGGGAGTTGAAACTAGATATTCTTTAGAGTCCCTTCCAACCCAAAGAAATCTGTGATTCTATGACGCTATGTTGCCCCTCCACTGTCCACACCCTAAGGCCACTGTGACCAAAACATTGAACCAGCTGCCCTGTGACATAAGCCCTGGGGCCAAACGGACTGCATTAGCTGGCAGCTGCACTGAATGAGCCCTCACTCCTTGCAGCTGATACATGCCACAGGCAGTGATGAATTTGCTCCTTGTTCTACTGGCCATATGTAGGTCTGTGCTCAGCACATGGGACACCTGTGGGTAAGTGGTCTCAGGCTCTTGGAGGTAGTTTGGACAACATTTGAGGGGTGTTCCCCATTCCCTCTGGCCACACTACAGTTTTGTGAGCTCCATGCAGGAGCTTCAATTCCTTGACAAGTACCCAAGCTGCAGCACAACTTGTCTATGGAGGCTCAAGAATAAACGGGGTGGACAGACACATGCCAGGGATTACCTGGCTTGCTGTCCATGCAAACAATGCCATGTGGGGAGGGAAGTTGGGTGATCTTCAACCTGAGCAGCAGCCAGCCATCAAGCAATGTCTTTCTGTTTACAGAGGGACCTGTGGTCTCTGGCCCATGTCTGCTTCCTATGGCCCCATGGCTTATGACTATGACCCCATGGCTCCAGACTATGGCAAAGCGCACATCACTGATGGCACAGCTGTCCAGCCAGGAGCCTGGGGCGGGATTGTCAGCATCCAGGATCCCTGGGAACCAGGCACAGGGCACATCTGTGGAGGGTCTCTCATCAGCACAGAGTGGGTCCTCACAGCCGCCCACTGTTTCATCAACGCCAGGTAGGGAGCAGCAAGGAATGGGTGTATCTCCACTACACCAGCAGGTACCCTGTTGCCAGCACCATGGGTTACTCCCATTCTGTCTCCCTGACATACACCCAAATGTCTATGCACTGCAGACCCCAACTGAGAGACTACTCAAGAGAACATTCTGTGATCTTGCCACCTCTTCCTAGAAGCCTCTAGGTCAACATTCTCAGAGCCTGGGTCATGCTAGGACAGTCATGCCTCTTTCTTCTCTGACTTGCAAAGCAGAGGACATGTCTGTTGCTGCAGCACATGGCTCTGCTCCCTCTCACCTCTTTCTCCATGTCCTTTTTAGGAATGCTAACACATGGCATGTGGTGGCTGGGGCTACCCGGTTGACTCAGCTGGGCCCTGAGGTGCAAGTGCGCCAGATTAAGCAGCTACGGGTTCATGAACACTATATTCCTGGTGAGGAGAGGAACAACATTGCCTTGCTGAAATTGGACAAGCCTGTTGTGTGCAGCCACTATGTACAGCTGGGCTGTGTGCCTGACACCACACTGAAAGTGTCGGAGCTGGAAGCCTGTTACATTGCTGGCTGGGGTACTGCTACTCCAAGAGGTGGGTTCCCAAAAGGGACATGTGGCCTGAGGGCAAACTTGGCATGTAAGGGAGATGGATTGGCCCCAACAGCAGAGGCCAAAGCCAGAGTCAGGCTGTAGGATGTCTGCCTCTGGAGCAGTAGTCCTGGACCACTCCCCAAAGCCAGACAGAATGGGGAAAGAAGAGCAACATGGTATTTGCCTAGGGAACCCCAGGGAATCCCTAGGGAACGGCTTCATCCCCCAGCAAGAGAGAGGAATGGCCAAGGAACTGCTGTATGCTCATTTCTTTCTGTGCTCACAGCTCAAAGACCAAGTGATGTCCTGCAGGAGGCCAAGGTCCACCTCATTGATGTCCAGCTCTGTAACAGCAGCCTCTGGTACACAGGGACCATCCACACTCAAAATCTGTGCGCTGGTTACTCAGTGAGCGGCATCAACCCCTGCCAGGTAGGAGTGTGAGACAAGCCACTCAGCCCCCAGTAGCGCGGGCAGCCTGAGCAGCACCACCCCAACACAGCCCAGGGCCTGCTTTGCCTGGCCAGTCACTCCCAGCCCCAGCTGCCCGCCACTGTTAGGGCTTCCCTCCCCTTCCCCATTTGCAGGTCCTTACCCAGTGCCTCCATTGTCCGAGGGGCATTACACCCAGAAAGCACATCTAGTGCTCTTGTCAGTCCAGAATTCCAGATGCCAACTCTGGAACATCCATCCTCTGCACAGGATTACTGCGCAGAGACAAGAGACAGCTCTACTGTACAAACTCTACTGTACCTGCTCCCAGCCAAGGTTCTGGAGGCTCCAGCACCTGAGCTGAGACTTTCGCTACCAGGAATACAGCTCTGTCAAGGGCTGTGAAAGAGAAGGAGACAGCTCTAGTGCTGACAGCAGCTACCCAATATCACCTTATCCCTTTCTTGCTCCACTGCAGGGTGACAGTGGTGGTCCTCTGGTGTGCAAAGATAACAATGCTGCCTTCTTCTGGCTCGTTGGTGTGGCCAGCTGGGTGAAAGGCTGCGCGAGAGCAAACAAGCTTGGAGTCTACACCTCTGTTCAGCACTTCTATGACTGGATCCTGGTCCAGATAGACCCGCAGCCAGACAGAAGGGCATCAAGACATTCTATGATTGCCCTCACCCCCCCTCAGAAGCCAAGGCCAATACCAACACCATTGGACAGGTTTAACTCCAACCCATTTTCACTCCAGAAGCTGGTGGAATTTTTTACTCAGGCACAGGAGCTCCTTCAGGTCCTAAGGAAAAAACTGGCTAAAGAAGCAGGATGAACAGGATCCAGTGCAGGCTGCAGTGGACCATGACCATTTTCTTCTGGGACAATGTCTACTGATCCAAAGGCAGCCTCAGTGTCTAAGGCCTGCCCCATCCTGCTCATGCTTCTCCTCTGTGTGCATATAAATCCTGACTCTGACTTAGCTATGGAAATAAAGTTGTCTGGTTTCATTGTTAATGGCATTTTCAGTCCCATTCATGAGAGCATGCCAGACAAGATTTCCACACTTGCTACATGCAAAATCAGGCTGAGGAGAAACATCAGGCTCCACAGAAAATAATCAGTCCAAAGGACTGTGTTGCAGTGTGTTTTTATTTTGCAGGTTATTGTTTGATTTGTCCTTTTGGGTTTTTTTCTCCCCCTGATTTTAGAGTGACACAGACCTGCCTTTGTTATTCAGTTAAGCCAGGTGTCGGTTTATCTCTTTGCTACTTAGCTACTTTTGTGTTGGTTTATCTCTTTGCTACTTAGCTACTTTTCTGCCAAGTTTCAAACCCCTTCTTCCCACATCCATTACCCCTCCTGTCCCAAGCAGTTTTCCTCCTTTGTATCCCTTGCCCTTGTGTTCCACCCCCAGTGCTTTTGATTAGTTGAACATTGTATCCTCCTTGAGACCTGCCCCCCTTTATAAGCTGTTGTTTGCCCCCAGCCCATTGCCTGGGACCCTGAGACTCAGGGAGTGTAATATCAAATAAAGTAACCCAGTGCCACCCCAGGCCCCCGCTGCTGCTGTGGCCTTTTTGTTCTGCGCTGCACCTCCACTGGTAGCTGGGATTCTGTGGAGCCCCCGAAAAGGGGGATTGTCACCCCCCCACTGTCACCATCTAGCCGGGATGTGCAACAGGACTGAAACTCTACTTCGTCAGAGAAGAGGGCAAGGGTACAGTAAAAGAAAGGAACACAGCTCACAGAGCAATGAGGGGCTTGCAGATCCTAGACACAGCACTTGGAAGTCTAAAACGTCTTAGGCTGCCTACTGGTGGGATAAGTCTGTGTTTGTGCACAGTGCACTATGGAAAAAGCACACTCTTTCATGCAGACATGGTTCGTAGAAAGACCCAAGCTTTGCACCAAGGACTGGATAAGGAACTTGACATCCAGTCACAGACAGTACATGGATAAATTTCAATTTCTATACTGTTATTTGAGGAACATGCTGTGCTTATGAATATAGAGAGTGAAGGTGTGTTCATGTTTCACTAGAAAACATCCTATCCTGATCACCTGGAAGGACAAAAAAGGACTGGACTGTGCTCATATTCATGGAAGGGGTGGTTATGGATACTTGGGTGCTAGTAAAGGCATTATGCTACATCAACCTGGTTTGTTGTCACAGTAACTGTGTAAGTCTCTGTCTGTGTCTGTTTCTGTGTCAGTGTACCTGGCTCTTGAAATGCACACAAGCACACACACACAATTTTGTCCTTTAGAAGTAGAGCTATACCTAACAAATAGTTCAGAGCTATCAGCTACCACAGACACTACTTATCTCTGATGTTACTTCCAAACATGAATTATCATACTGGCCAGGCAAAGTTGATCCATCTCAAGAAGTCTCATTGTATATAAGCCAAGTTGAGAATTCCTTGTAATTGTTATGAAATGCAGAATGAGTAACAAATTGTCATTATAATAGCAATGATACCATAACTAGTGGCTCTTAAGTAAAATATTAACTCTGAGTAATAGAAGAACTATAGGGCTGAACAGCACTGAATTTTCATTGCTGTTTGTTATATATGCACTGAGAAAGAAAATTCCTTTAGGAAAATCATGACAAAGACCTTTTCAAGAGCTTGCATTTCTTAGCAGCTTTCACCTTCCTTTCAATCTCATAAATACATGCAGTGTGAGTTGTGAAAAAACATGATGACAATTGAGAATCAGTTTTCCTAAAGCAGACTGATATGATTGCTCCAACATTTTTATTGTGGTATAAGGATGGAAAATTTCAAGCAGGAAAAAACCTCTAATAATCTATTCAGAGGAACCATAAGCCACCATTATCCAGCAGTATCACTGACATGCCTCTGTAATGCAAAATCCAAGCAGTAAGAGTGATGCCAGACTGCATTTTGCTTAAGGAACTGCATTTGCACTATAAACACTCCTACACATCCTTTTGAGGATATCTTACCACCACAGGAAATAATGGCCAACCCTTCATACCTTCTTCTGTTTTGAAATGATACTAAACAGTAAATTGCAGACTAAAACTACTAAGAAATCATTCACTTGCCAGAGATGATTGTTCCTTGCAACTTGATGATTTTCATGTGTTTCCTACAGTATATACTTATACAGTGTATACTTATAAGTATACATACTGTATACTTATATATATTATATACTTATATAATGTCATTTCTGTTGGACATGGGGAACAATATGTAATTACATGCTTCACTGTTGTAATTTGAACCCCTGGGCACTGTGTTAGTAATGATATTTTCTTTATCCACTGTTCTGTTATAGCTTTTTTCAAAATGAATTCTTTCCCCAATTTCTTTACAGAATCTTACTTACAAGCATGGTCTATACTAAATACTGTTAATTTAAACAACCAGACCTGAATCATAAGAAAGGTTAAAGAGGAAGCATGAGTGCAGTAAGATTTATTATTTTTTCTCTCACACTACATTTGCCTACATTCTTGGACAAGTCTCTGAACTGCCTTTCTAGAGTATTGTTGTATATATACTTAGCAGCAGGACAAAACACAGCACTAGCTGCTGAGAAAAAATCCCAGCCAAAATTGGGACAAATGCAATACATGACTTACCTGTTCTTGCAGCTGTGAACAGTGAGAATTCAGAACTGGAACTTAAAATAGGATTAATCTTAGGTGCAAAACTACCATGTTTTAAATAAAAAAGCCTGCAAAGAAACAAAACATGCTACATCCTTCAGTAACCCACACTGATAATAAACATGTTCAAAAACCAAGCAGTTTAAACTGGACTATTTTGTGTCATGACATATTTGCAATCTGAGATGCATATATACTTTCACTGCATAACCAGTATCAAAAGAGGCCTCTTAAGTTTACAGTGTTTTTGGTACAGGCATGTAGCAAATGGCAGGGCTGAGGAATAATGTGCTCTGTTGACATGTGAATGGTGATACAGAGTCAGAAAAATAAATAGTTAAGACTAAAGACATAGAGTAAGGAGATGAAATTCACAGTAAAATCAAGAATGAGATACTTTTTTAAGAAAAGTGTCTTATTTCTGAAATGACAAACTCTCATTTAGCACAGAAGACAATAAGGTGAAAAACATCCCTGGTTCAAATGTTCCTTGTACTCAGAAAGTGTATTTAGCACTTGTGCACTGACACGTGTTTTCCTTTCTGAAATGTCTTGCTGTTTGTGTTAGCATCTTTTTCTAAAACTAGTGACCTTTTTTCCTTACTGATGGATCTTTACCAACAGTAGGATCCTATGGGGTATTCTACTGCCCAGTAATGAATTTGAATGTCTTTGCACAGCAGTTCCATGTATGGTCCTTGATGGCTATCTTTTCTATTCCCATCTTCATAGAATCACAGAACCAACTAGGTTGGAAAAGTCTTTTGAGATTATTGTGTCCAACCTATGACCAAACACCATTTTGTCCACTAGACCATGGCACTGAGTGCCACATCCAGTCTTTCCTTAACACCTCCATGGATGGTGACTCCCCCACATCCCTGGGCAGACATTCCAATTCCCAATCACCCCTTCTGTGAATAAATGCCTTCTAATGTCCTCCCTTCCCTAACCTAAACCTCTCCTGACACAGCAGAAGATTCTGTCCTCTTATTCTATCACTGGTTGCCAGGGAAAAGAGCACAAACCACATCTGGCTACACCCTCCCTTCAGGGAGTTGTAGAGAGGGATGACGTCCCCCTTAAGCCTCCTAAACAACCTCAGCTCTCTCAGCTGCTTCTCATAGGACCTGTGCTCCAGACCCTTCACCAGCTCCATTGCCCTTCTCTGGACATGCTCCAGCACCTCAATGTCCTTCCTAAATTGAGTGCCCAGAACTGAACACAGGATTTGAGGTGTGGCCTCATCAGTGCTGAGTACAGGGGGCAATCCCTGCCCTGCTCCTGCTGCCCACACGGTTGCTGGCACAGACCAGGATGCCATTGGCCTTCTTGGCCACCTGGGCACTGCTGGCTCATGTTCTGCTGCTGTCAGTCAGTATCCCCAGGTTCCTTTCTGCCTGACCACTGTCCAGCCACTCTGTCCCCAACCTGGAGCTCTGCCTGAGGTTGTTGTGGCCAAAGTGCGAGACCTGGCACTTGGTCTTTTTGAACCTCATACCACTGGATTCAGCTCATCAATCCAGCTTGTCTAGGTCCTCCTGCAGAGTCCGCCTATACTCCAGCAGATCAACACTCCCCTCCAACTTGGTGTCATCTGAAAATTTGCCTGTGGTGGACCCTAGCAACTCAGCAGCTATGATATTGCAGCCTTCCTTATTAGAGGAGATGTGATATCTTGTAATATTATCAAAGGGGGAACATCTTTAAACTAAAATGGGGTACGTCTAGATGAGACATTAGGAAGAAATTCTTTACTGTAAGGTTGGTGAGACACTGGAACAGCTTGCCTGGAGAAGCTGTGGATGTCCCATCCCTGGAAATATCCAAGGCCAGGATGGATGAGCCTTTGAGCAACCTGGCCTAGTGGAAGTGGGGGTGGACTAGATGGGTCCTTTCCAACCCAAGCCATTTTATGATTCTATGAATGTGATTAAAACTTTCAACATTTCACATTTCCTCCTATCCAAATAGTAATAAATATTAAAATGTTTTTTAAAAAATCTTTTTACACTTCTAGCAAAAGGGAATGACATTAGGGAAAGAGAATAGGTATTTGTTGTAATCTCACAATTTAACCAATTTAATCTTTCCTACTTTTACTAATCCTGTTTCCAGGACAGAAATCTTGGCAAAAAGATAGAGAAGGATGTGGGCATTAGGGTTTAGGAGGTAGACATTGGGGTTTAGGAGGTGGGCATTGGGGTTTAGGAGGTGCAGGGAAAGGAGCAGGTAGGGAGTCAGGTGCTGCAGAGTGATTTCAGCCAATGATACCTCTCTGGGGACACAAACCAAAGTGCCAGCACTGAAAAACAGGCTACCATTCCCCAGGGAATAGGTCTCTGGGGGAAGCTGGGCAAGCTGCCTCCAGAGAGTCTTGGAATGGCATTGACTCAGCAGGGAGCTGAGGGAGTTGCAGAGCGGACAGGAACACCAAGGATAACTGAAGCAGTTGGCACTGGGAGGCCAACTGCTTCAGTCCCAGCATTTGCCTGGGACAGAAGGGGGAACCCTCCTGCACCCCTTTCAGGACAGGGTGACCACATGTATTGAAGCGACAGGGTTGGCAGGAGTGCTGGGCTCCCATGGCCCTGAGGGTCCCACCAAACCCTGTTCCCCCATAAGTGGGGGTTGTGACAGCCATGAGGCTCCCGAAAAGGTCAGGAGCCCCCTCTCTGGTCCCAAAGAGGAGTATCCCAGAGAGGGGGATGATGTATCACAGACCTGAGGGTCCTGATGAGCCCAGCCATCCCCCTCAAAAGATGTGTCATTATCCTGGTTGTCCCATGGAGAGAGGGTGTCTGAGGTAATGGGGGTGTTGTCATTGTCCCCAAAGTCCCACCAAACCCAGCATCCAAAGGAAGACGGTTCTCATGGAGTGGGATGTCCAGGGCCATGCTGCTGCCATTCCACCACAGAATGGCAGCAGTCAGTGGGCCAACACTTGTCCCTGCCCCAGCTGCCATCTCCTGAATGTGTCTCCAGGTCTGCAGGGAAGTAATCACCCCAGCCCTCTTCCAGGCCAGCTGATCTCCATTTTCCCAAGCCTGCACATCTTTCCAGCCAAGCCTAGCATCTACCTTACAGCCCTGCATCCTGGAGCACCCACCCCACGCAGACAACATTGTGGTGTAGTGCAGCACTGTGCTGTAGTACAGGTCAGGATCCAGCCTTGTTCTCTCTCCAGAAGGAGTTACACTGACTGTGTAAAAAAACAATCATAATAAACAAGATGAAACCAAGATGCATTCCCACACTGAGGAAACACTTCCCAACCTCCAAGCTTCAGGGCTAGGATGAAGTCCCTCCTATCCCCTGAGGTTCAGCCATAGTGGGAGGCAGAACAAAGCCTCAGAAGTCCTTGATGTGGCAGTAAAAATCCCACCTTCTGAGCTTGCCCTCAGTGAAGCTCTTGAAGTAGAACTTGCACAGCCCCTCCTTGAAGTCCATGCAGTCCGTGGGCCCATAGTCTTGGGGTCTGCAGCGTGTAGACACCTGTGGCCCTGTCAGCATCTGCAGCACAGCCCTCAGCACCCATCCATCCAGGGCACCTGTTGCGTTCTACTGCTGGGAACTGAAAGGAGTTCTTTTAGTAATGGATTTTTAGGAATGAAATTAAGCCAAACGAGGCAAACATTGTATCTGTAAACTGTTTACTAGAATGAAAACGAAAAGGAAAATGAGCTGCCCAAATGAAAGACGAAAGAGAAGAGACAGAAAAGGAGGAAGGAAAACAAAGAAGGACCAGCAGAGACGGGAAAGGAGAAGACAGAGAGGAAAAGAGAGCGCTACCCCCAGTGAGCCAGGAGTGCTGGCTGCCTGCCTGTGCACAGGCCACATCCGAACTGGCCTGTGCGGCTCTCGGAGAGGCGCAGCTCCGGCGGCACCGGCGGCGTTGGGGCGGCAGCACTGGACACAGAGGGCTCAGGCAGGGACGCAGAGATGGAATTTGGCACTGGTCAGAGACACAGGGAGGAAGGGCAGACGCAGGGGCGAGCAAGAGCTGGCGAGGGCAGGAGAGCCAAAAGGCAGGCTTGGGGCCAGGGCAAAAAGCGTAAGACTCAAAAAGCCCTGACTCAAAAGCAACTTTCAAAAAGAAAGTCTCAAAAAACCAACCCTCAAAACCAAAAGCAGAGACTCAAAAAAGCCCCAAGCAAAAACCACAAAGAGCAAGTTTGAAAAGCCCCAGGCCCTGGCCCCTCTCTAAGCCTGCCAGCTGGCAGGACACTCTTGGCCCAGTCCAACCTTTCCCCACCTGATAGAAGCAGGCCGTCGGGGGAGTTCAGTGTCTCCTCTGCCTGTCCCATGTGAGGTGTTGCCAGGCAGTCCTCCCAGAGACAAGGCTTTTCCTACCGTCCCCTGCACATGTGCAACCCCTCCCCCATCTGCCTCTGACATCCCTTGTTGAAGATAAACTGGCTCCTCACAGCACCCATGTTGTCATATTCTGTCTTCTGTCTTTTGATTAAAAGGCAACAGCTCTCAATATATGTTTTTCCATCTGTTTATTCAGAGCCTTTGTGACCTTTGTTCTGGGTTAGGACTCCACTAGTGTTACTGTGCAACTAACAGCTTCAGCAGTCAATGGGGTAAATTTACACTATAGTTTACACTGTAGGACTTAATTTTTAGTTGCTTTAAAATTATTAAACTTTTTGTTCTGTTAAGTCCTTTGTTATGTGTTCTTGGGATGTGCACATAGACTGGGAATTCCCAATCCTCTCTATTCTTGTGAGAAATGTCTTTAAACCCTACAGGTTTAAAATCCCTACAGGTAGGATGTCCCTTCCTGCTCAAATTCTGCTCCACCATGGTATGGCAATGGCCTACTGCCTCCAAATAGTATCCCGTTCTGGCAAAGGTAACCATGAGCTGTTTTCCTTACTGTGATTTCTTTAGGCTAAGCAGTCAGATGGATTTTTCTTCCAGTGTTTTCTTGGATGCAAACTTTCAATGCACAAATTTCAACATGCCTTCAAATTCTCAGAAGCTGACTTTGCAATTTGTAGTGGTACTGTTTAATGTAGGGGCTAGACATAATCAAATGTTTACAGTAAAACGGACAGAATGTCCAAGAGACTTACATTATGGTTCCTTCACATGTCACCCTTAAACTTTATTTGCTGCACTGTTTTAACCCCTTACAGGGCCATTAAGAAGTGTGGTTAAAAATGGTTTTCTGTTCCGACTCTGTCAGAAGTGAATATTTATCCATTATTTTTCTAATCATAATGCTGATAAATAAATGTAATAACAGATTTATAAATAAAGGCAATAGTTAACTAAATTACAATAAGATATCAGAGGTGCAATTACAGTAAATTCACATAACTGAAGCAGAAGCATAAACACAAATAAGATCTAAGCAGTCCAATGGCTAATACTAATAAATAAAGAAAAAAAAAAGGCAACTATTTCAACAGAATTATTTGAAATACTGATCAAGATGCTAAACAGCATTGATTTAAAGCTAAAGAACATTTGGAATTTCAGTTTGGAATTCCAATTTGGCATTCCAAATGTGTTCTTCAGAAACAAAACCTGATGTTATGATTTTTACATTTCAGAAAAAAAAAAGACAGTGCAGTAATGCTTCATTTATCTTCAAGTGGGACAGTCAAATCTTGGGGATCCTTTTATCATCAGGAACACTCTAACATAGTTATATTCCTTCCACCAGCTGGATTCCATGGCAGTTTTATTAATGTCATGCACACATGGCAGTGAAAACACTAAGCAGTCCAACAATTTGAAGAGTTGTATTTAATAAATGATTTATAAAGAGTTTACAGTTTGAAGGTGAGAATCAACCTTTTTGAGTCTTGTAGCATTTTGGCCACTGACTTTAAGTAGAGACAAAATGTCACTGAGACCATTCTAAAACTGTTCTCTGCTGAAAGTCTGTCCATGACAAATGGACCTGCAGCAGACAGGTCAGCAACAGACTGTTCAATTAGGGTACATACCAGCTTCTTCTCTGGCACTTAAAGATGTTTCTTCATGTTGCTCTTATCCCTGCTGGCAATTTCTCTAAACTAAGAAGCCTTGCCTGTTACAGATGTCCAGGTGTGAGTTTTGCTTCTGCTCCTTCATAGTGTGGTGTGCAGGTATGTCCCTGCTTCTTCCTTTGCAAGCCTGACAAACTCCTCCTGACCTCCCTTGTCTTTCTGTCTTGTTGCTTATCCAGCTTATGTCTCTTTTTTCCAGGGGGAACACATGACCACACATCAGCTCGGCCACTGGAAATGTCCTGCACAAAGATTACCAAAGAGTCAAGTCCTCTATCTACAAGCATTTACTGCCTAACTTTTGATTCTTTCTCCTAGGAGGCAAAAAACCTGGAACAGGATATATTGTATGCTAGTTAGTTTGGGGGTTGTAAACGTCTTAATTCAAATACAGAACACACATTAAATGACATTTCCAGGGCAACACTGTGACTGCTCCATCAAAAAAAAAAATTACCTCAATGTTTTATGTTTTTATTTATTTGGATTTTCTAGACTTGGCAAGTTTGGCAACAGTTTTCTGGCCACACCAGTTGTTTTCTTAAATCTTTCACTAGTTTTTTTTCATTTTTTAAACTAGATTTTCAGCTTTTTGTAAAGAGATCAATGGAACTGCAGCAGTTAATGGCACGAAAGAACAATCCCTGTCTTTTAAAATATAGACTAATGTCTCAAAAGTTTTTCTTCCCTCTGCATTTTGGCAGAAGTCTCTTCAGATGGTACAGTGTGCTTTTACAGGACTTCAGTGTGCTGGAATGAGGCTGTTAGGGATGGAGAAAACATTCTATTCGTTCTCCTACCCGTCCATCCATGCCTGCCCATCCATCCATCCATCCATCCATCCATCCATCCATCCATCCATTCATCGGGTCATTCACCTATTACCCTACTTTTAGATCTCCAGTTACAAGTTTGAGCATACACTATTACTCAGAAGTGGGTGACCTTTAAGAAGTTGAAAGAAAAGTAATTTAAATCAGCCAACAAAACGTGAATTTAGCACTGAAAGAACCATTGTGCTTCTGCTTCTCAGTATCTTCATAGATCAGTGGCAAATACAACTTGTTTGCCACAGAGATGCCATGCTGGTGACTTAGCAGCAGTACAAAGGCCTCACAATAGGCAGTGAGTAGTAGTACTATGTGGGATCTCATTAGGCAGAACAAGAGACAGGGACATTGCATCATCCCTAAGCAAGCTGGTCCCCCAGGGGGTCCCAGGTCAAAGTGAACTCTGCTCACTCTGCTGTGTTACAGGGACTTGGGTGAATGAAGACAGTAATGTCACAGCATTGACAGTGACAGCAGCTTCAGAAGAGGCACACCATGCTTGGCAGGCAGTGAGAGCAGAACTTTTGCTGGACGGCTGCAGTCCTAGACACAGTGTAGGGCCACCAGTGTCTCTTTAAATTTATTTCCAATTCAGATAAGCATTTCTTCTTGTATGTGTCTGATTTGCCTCAATTTTTAGAAGATGCTTTCCTTCCCAGGCTTCTAGGGTTTCTGGAGTCTGGCCATTGTTTTTTCCCCTGTTCTAGCACTGGTTGCGCTCCCTCTCTTGTGGCTTCTGACCTGTCATGATGCTTCTGCCCCCTGAGCAGAGAGAAAATCCTAGCTGTTGGATGTTCCCTGTGGCTATAAGTGGCCCCCTACACAGTGAGTTTCCAAGATTCTTTAATGATATTACACTTAAAATCTTCTAGAAGACTGGTGGTTTTTATTTTTAAAATAAAAACTGTACTTGCCAGTTGCTGTTCCCACTTGCAGCACAAAGTAAGATGATACGTATTTGGTGAGATGACAGTATGCAGCATGCCATTCTGCATTTTCCTTTAGACATCTCTCTTCTGTGTGCTTTTAAAAAGACTGAGAAACCCTCCCATTCCTTCCCTTTCTCTCTGCATTAGAAAATATATTTGCATTAAGTACAATTAAAGTCTGACTGACTCCCCCAACTGAGGAAGATGTCTTTAATAATGTAGTTTAAATGCTTCACATGTCAGAGGCACATTAACTGTGGATTATGATAATTTCATTAATTTGTCTTCTTCATGCAGGGGTTTACCATGGCCACTTCAGATGTAGAAAGACAGTGTTGGTCAGAATTCACAGAATTCACAGAATCACTGGGTTGGAAGAGACCTTAAAGATCATTGAGTCCAACCCATGCCCTAACACCTCACCTAAACCACGGCACCGAGTGCCACATCCAGTCTTTTCTTAAACACATCCAGGGATGGTGACTCCACCACCTCCCCGGGCAAACCATTCCAGTACTTAATCACCCTTTCTGTAAAAAACTTCTTCCCAATATCCAGCCTGTATTTCCCTTGGCGCAGCTTGAGACTGCGTCCTCTGCTTCTGCCAGTTGCTGCCTGGAGAAAGAGACCAACCCCTCCTAGCTACAGCCACCTTTCAGGGAGTTGTAGAGAGTAGTAAGGTCATCTCTGAGTCTCCTTTTCCACAGGCTAAACACCCCCAGATCCCTCAGTCATTCCTCACAGGGTTTGTGTTCCAAGCCCCTCACCAACCTCGTTGCCCTCCTCTGGACAATTTTTTCATTTACGTCCACTATGAGGACATCAGGGGAAAAAACCCCAAAACAAGTCAGTAACTTACAATTGATGAACTGTGTTTTGCAACAATTAGTCTTCTAAATCTTAATTTGAAGGAGCTCATATGTGTGGTTTCTGGGCCTGATTCAGGGGAGCTGAGCCCAGAAAGCAGTATTTTTTTATTATCATCATCTAATCTGAACCCCAGAATCGCAAAAGCAATAGAACCTTCCTCTCATAGTATCTGCCCTGAACACAGTAAGTTTTACATAAATTACTCCAGCTTTTCTTTCCATGCATACATGGAAAGAACAGTTGCACAGCAACTGTTAATCTGGAGGACCCATGGTGTCCTTAGGAAGTACCATGACTCAGTAACTTGCAGTAGTAATCTTGTGGAAGGACACCTAAGGCTGTGATCTAGGTGCCTGTTTGGGTACTGTACTTAAACCTCTAAAAAAGCCTTGCAAGTTTGCAGTGCTATGTCTTACTTCGCTTAAGTTTCATTTGCCCTTCACTATTATGAAATGGTCTTGAGAGAGGTGACAACACAGACTGAAGATTTGGGTAGGAGCTGTCCACCCACGAGGTGCAGAGAGAATGAGGTAGTGCTGACCATGTGAATCAGACATAGCCTTTTCACACAAGCTTTACAAAACTCCAGGCTTTCTGAGCTCATTCCCACCCCAAAATTAGGAAGATCATCTGGATTATCTCATCTGCTTCCTCTCACTGTGCTAATGGAGGGCACCAATGTCACATAGGTCTCTGCTGAGCTGCTCGATCACTATCCTGCCTGTCCTCAGCCATCCCAGTAATGACCCCGGTAATTGTGCTACTGTTTGCCATGCCCTGGGCTGGGGAACTTTTCTTTGGATGAAAGGTGAAAAAGGTCTTTCAGATATCTAAGGCCTCATGTTAGCACATCTTAATGTTATCAGCAAAGCAATATGGCCAAGAGCTATGTAATGTGAATTATGTGGAAAAAGCTCAGAAGCTAATTTCAAACAAAATAAACAAAAAAGAGAGACAGAGCCAGATGAAATATTATTTGTAGGAAAAGGCAAGGTTTTGAAATTTATGAAGTATCCATGGATATATTTTCAGTTCATGTGAATGAATGTTACTTAACAATTCATATTTTAGAAAACTCCTATGTGTTGAATAATAGCTCTTAGCATATTGCATCAAGCAACATTTTATTAAGATAATAACCAACTTTTCTATGAACTTTTTTCCTGAATTTGAGAACATTGAAAATTACTCAATTTGTGTGTGTTCCTAAAGTAGATCTCAAAGTCTTCCTTTCTCCTTTCCACTCTTCTCTATGTTGTGTATGGTTTCCCACAGCTGAAAATACAAGATGCAAAAAGCAGAACTGCTGCAGCATTTTCTTTTGATTGGCCTCTTCATTTTCAAAGCACACTGAACTTGTGTTTTACGCAACTTTTTTTTTTTAAATTACGAAGATTTTAAACATACAAAAGTATGCATGCTGCACCTTTTATCTAAGGACAATTTGGTGTGTATATCAGTTTTAGGTCCTTGCTGGCAGTCTACAGGCACACTGAAACACTACGAACCAAGTCATTCATTGTAGATAATACAAGCAGGATCTGTGAGTTGCACAGCGAGAGGTATACAGATATTCAGATACATATATTGATATTTGTGTATTTATATATAGGCAGCACGGTGGTAGCAAATTGTAATTACATTCCCTGTGTTTACTGGCAGACCTATCTTCCTGAAGAGCAACGCTTTTCATACACCGTATGTATACAGCAGCCACCAGCAAGGGCAGGTGACTCGCTCCCCCGAGGGCAGTGCCAATTTTCTAAGTCCATGCCACCCCCAGGCCGACCACGGCCACCCATGACCCGCCCGTCTCACCGGTCCTTCCGACCTCGCGGAGGGATGTGAGCGACAGCAGCAAGTCCTCTTCCAGTAATGTACTGCAAGTCGTCGGGCAGGCGGCTGGTCACCTCCAGCCCAGCGTCCAGCTTCTCCTTGTTGGCCTTGGTCAGTCTCTTGATCTTTACGAGGAGGTCGGGGCGGCCGTAGCGAAAATGCGGGTTCCAAAAGTGGTGCAGGGGCCCATCAGCGTAGCTGGTATCGCCCCCCGCCGTGGCCGGCCTCGGCCTGGACCCGACCGTGTTGCTTGCCGGACTCACCGTCAGCTTGTGGAATCCGTATAGGTTGAGCTGGCGGACGATGCTGCCGAAGTTCTTGGTTTTGAAGAGCTCCTCCTCGCCGGCGGCGCTGGGCCCCACGCCCAGTAGCTCCTGCTCGAAGAGCCCCTGGTCGATGAACAGGCCTTCGCCGCGGGCGTCCCAGCGCACCGAGTGGACGCACGGGCTGTTGACCAGCAGCCACAGCTTCATGGGGAAGGTGCAGGGCCGGGGGATGACAGGGCGGGAGCGGGGCCAGATGGCGGCGGAGGAGGGGCGGAAACCAGCCGGCAGCGGCGGCTTCGCCATCGCGCCGGGCGGCAACTGTCGAGACACGCGGCAGCGCGCGCCCAACGCCCCGGCGCCGACAACGGCCGCCGCGCGAGGGCGGCCCCGCCCCCGTCGGGCGCCGGCACGCGGCCGATGCCCGACGCGCGCTCGGGCCGGCGTCAGCCCGGCCCCGCGGGGACCCTCAGCCCCGCCACCCTCGGCCCCGCGGGGACCCTCAGCCTCGCCACCCTCGGCCCCGCGGGGACCCTCAGCCTCGCCACCCTCGGCCCCGCGGGGACCCTCAGCCTCGCCACCCTCGGCCCCGCGGGGACCCTCAGCCTCGCCACCCTCGGCCCCGCGGGGACCCTCAGCCTCGCCACCCTCGGCCCCGCGGGGACCCTCAGCCTCGCCACCCTCGGCCCCGCGGGGACCCTCAGCCTCGCCACCCTCGGCCCCGCGGGGACCCTCAGCCTCGCCACCCTCGGCCCCGCCTCGCTGCCCCCAGCACCCCCGGGACCCTCCGAGTCCCCTCAGTGCCCCTAGCCCAAACTCCACTGCCCTCCGCGTCACAGAAAGGTCGGGAAGAATACAACTCTCTAGCACTGTAATTTCACTATTAGAAAGCAGGCCTTGCTTTATTTCAGTGCACGGGGCGGGGGCGGGCTGGGGGGGTGAGAACCCACTCCTTCTAACACACGCAAGCACATTTCCAGAATTCTCTTCCCCCTTATTAACATATACAAAGCTGTACACCTTATAGCTTGGGCATGCGTACACAATTTGGGGAACAGTCTCAAGAGGGTCTCTGGTGGTTATTTGGGGAATGGCCCCCACCTTACTTTATCCTTTCATGGCCACAAGTTTACCTGAGGACATGACTTATGAATTGGCTCACAATCTGCTGTCTTGGTTGAGCAATTTCTTTCCTTGGTAAGAAAACTTTTTTTACGGTTTATGAAACTTTAAACAATGGGTCTCCGTTTCTCGTCACAACTGAGATACTACAAACAATATGCTTTTTGAGTATTTACATCATCAGTTTCCTCATGTCCCCTCAGTGACCCCAGCCCACACTCTAATGTCCTCAGTCCTCTGCCCCTGCCATCCCTCAGCCCTCCAGCCTCTGCCATCCCCCTCAGCCACCCCAGACCCCTCATCCCCATCACCTCCTGTCAGCCCCCTTGGCCTCCTGTCTCTTCAGTGGCTTCCCAGTTCCTTCAGACCTGATGTCCCTGAGGAGGACAGTGCTGGTGCCAGCAGCAGCTCCCATTGCTCCTGTGAGTGACCCAGCTGAGGGGGTGACACAGGGTGGATGGGGGGCCAGCAGGGAAGGGGTGAGGGGACATGAAACACAACCCTGGTGCTGGTGAGAGGGCATCCCTGCCTGACCATGGGCCTGACAGACTGGCTGTGATCACTCTGGGGAGGCGCTTGGGCACTGCCTGGATCAGTGGTAGCACAGACCAGCAACCGCTCCTCAGACCCAAAGGTCACCTATGCCATGTGCATCAGAGCATTGCCTCTATCTCGGGAACCCATAATAAGCAGTGCAGGTCAGTGACTGCAGATCTTCAGTAGCAGCAGTAAAAAAATAATGAGGAACGTTTCATAGCAGAACACAGAGAAGGGGACTTCTGCAAAAGCCTCAGAGACACTTTATGCTCGACTCAGAATATGAAAGGGAAGTGGTGAAACATAAACCCAGAAGCTGGTTGCAATGTCCTGGGCACAGTTACTTAATAAAATGCAACACAGTTGCTGGTATGTGATATGGATGACTAATTGCCCCTGTTACAATGTGGTATCTACTTGCTAGGTGCTGCATATTTATCAAAAACTACTCATGACTCAAAATTATGAAATGCTGAAGAAAGGCTCATAGACCCACATTTTAATGTAATTGCTGTGTGTTGATAATCAGAATCTGGTTTTATGCCTTGATCCTTTAAAAGGTCCTTAAACAGTTTTTTTTAGTAATTGTTTTTTGGGGTTTTTTTGCATGCATGCATGCATGCAGACTAATGCATGCTCCTTCTATAATATGGGGTATGAAGGAGACTGATTTTCAGTCAGCAGTACATCAGGGAGAGACAGCTCAGACATTATTTGTCAAAAGAGAAACAGTCTTTTGTAATATGGGGCAATCTCTGGCTGAAATTCAATAGAACCAGATTATCTAGCCAAGAAGCTATTGAAGAGTAAAGGGATTAATCCTTTGGAGCAGTATTGTATAGACTTTGGGATCACTGTCATTGCAAATTACTTTTCAAGCAAAACAGGCCTATGTGCAAAATAGCAAAAGGGATGGAGATAGCACTCCCTCTGCCACTTGCAAATATTGTGGTTTTCTGCTCCATTTAACCTTAGCTATGGATACTTGTGCTGGCTGTGTGACTAAAGCTTATAGAAAATTACTTACCAAGCAGTCTGCCTGGGCCAGCACTTTTGCTCTTGCCTTGAAAAAACGAATTGTTCCTTGGATTCACAGCAGGAAAATCAGACAAACCTGAAAAAAACATTATTGACTGCTGACTTCGGTCAAGGTTACAGCCAGAGACAGAGACAGTGGAGGCTGAATAAACTCACAGACCAATGCTGGACTAGCTGTGTGTAATGATTTTGCCTGCATGTGTGGAGCAGGAAGTACAGTGGCTCTGCAGCTGGCAGGAGTGAAGTGGAGCAGCAGCCAAGACTAGCTCTGGCAATTAAATTTTACCAGAAATAGTTGCTCTTAGGTTACAAAGCAGGTGGCCTGGCACTGGGCCAGCAGAACTACAGCTTTGTTGTCCTCCCCCTAAGCCACATCACATAGCTGCTCACAATTCACTGTCCAGCCAGAAATCTGTGTGAAGTTGATCAGAGAGAGGGGTTCCACTTGTTTTGTAAGAAATAGGCCCAACAAATTGTCAGAGGTCACAAAATTCTATTTTGTCACACTGGAGTTCTCATATATGAGGGGCTTTTTATCTTTAGCAAAATACTCAAAATAAGTGAACCAAACTCAGTCTACTCAGGCACAAGTTCATATTTTCAAAGGCACTGAAGCATCCAATGCAATAGTCTGGAAGCAATGTCTGAGACTTCTTCTAATGGCAAACCAAAAATCCATGATTTACAAACTGTCTCAAACAAATTGCTGTTTACTCAAGCAAAAGCTTGAAAACTGTACATTCTTGGGATATACCTATATTCAGATTTACTTGTGGGGGTCATTTATCACCTCACCTAAAGCTGCAGAATCAGAACAGATGCCTAGAATTCTAAAGTCAGATTAACTTTACTTATACTGTATTTCACAGCCTTTCAACTGTTCTTTCTTTCCATGTGCCCTGCTACCCTTTCCTTGTCATTTCACAAGCAAAATCAGTCACTGGTCTAGTGGCAGAAGGGTTCCAAAACCAATCTTCTTATTATAATGAGTAGTAAGTCATGGCTGTGCTATCTCTCAGTTTCTTCTATGAGGCAGGGGTGGTGGTATTTTCTTATTTATTAAGGCAATTGAGCATAGGAAGAGGTGGAAATACTCAGATGTTACGAGACTGCACAAGAATATTTTATTGCTGCCATAGCAGACAGAGTCTACCTTTCAGGAGTCTGCAAAACTCTGAAAATCCCTTACTTTCATAAAGAACTTCCACTCTGAAAATCTTTGTGGTTAGCCACATTTGCTCTAGATGAGATAAAACCTCATAAAGATACGGTATTAACAAACTTTAAGAGGTCATGTTAATGCCTGGAGGAATCTAGAGGTTTTGATCCAGCTAACTTTCATCAAGGATTGCAAGATGTGGTTACTCAAAAGCCTTGCAATGAGGTCGTCCTTGGCACAGTTAGCCCAAGCCACGCTCAGAGTACATGTGAGGGCTGCATGCCCATCCTGCTGCTCTGCCTGTGCTGCTCCCATATCTCATATGACCCCTGCTCAGCTTTATCAGATCCAAATTTCCCCAGACCACTGCTTTCTGGAGAGAAAGGGGCATCTGTACTGGAAATGTTGGTATAAAATTGATTATGACAATAGGGAAAGCAAGAGTGGAGTCCCTTATCTCTCCTATACCTTTGTCATTCTCTCTTTGTCCCACATCAGGTCAGTGCGTGCAGTAAGGACATCAAGGAACAGTAACAAAGACAAGGTATTGCCAGAGGTGCTGTGCAGTGCGATGCTCCCAAAACACCTCTGGTGGACTTGCAGGCCTCTGCCAGGCAATGCAAGCTCTGGACATCTAAGGATGTGACAGGGATTGCCAAAAGCAAAGGCACCCCCAAAATTTTCAGTGGTCCTGAATTAAATACTTAAGGTGAATACAGAACAGGTATTTGTGAGTCTAGACTGCTGTTTGCTGCGAGAAATTAAACCCTCCTGAGATGTCAGCACTGATCATTTTTGCATCTTTTAGAGACTTTCTTGTTTTAAGCAATTAAACATCAGTACTTTCATACTGTTCTTACTATGCTTCTTTATGAGTATCCTCAGTACTCCTAAATGCATGAGCTACTGAGATACCACGTTCATTACTCGTTCAGCACTGACATAGTCTTGCTGAATGTCCATGAATGAGAGGGCAAGAGGCTGGGCAAGTCCTGTCTTTGATGCAGATTTCTGAGAGTGGCTGTTTGAGGTGGCCTGTGCCAGATTGCTCTCACTCACAAATTCTTAATAACAGTTGACTAGGTCTATTACAAGATGAATTATTTATTGAATTAACAAAATTAACAGACATAAGACTTTAAACAGACTACTTACTACACAGGAATAAAACAAAAAGAACTACTAGTAGATAAAATACAGTGCATGATAAAGGTACCTATATTTACAGCTATCAAAGAAATAGTATAGATTAGGATTCAATGTAATTTACCACTGAATTGGTGATGGAGTACACTAGAATTTCTCACTCAATTCCCAGGAAAGTATCTGGCAAATTTGTGTCCAAACTCTGCTTGAGAAGTCCTACATATTTCCAGGGTGTGTGTAGGAGGTTTCTGCCTCCATTAAAGTTTGTTTAGCTTTTTTAGTTTGTAAAATAGTGTCTCTCAGTCCAGAATTTTCAGCTTATTTTCCCCACATCTGTTCTCACACTCAGGTGTTTATTGGGAGTTCTACCCCTGGTGCCACAGAGAGAAATAACTCACTAGCAAGTGATGACTTACAAGTCAGAGAGCTGGCCTGGGTCATCTCATCACATCATGTGTGGGGGGAGAATGTCTAGAGCTATTGCACCAGCTGATTGACAGAGCAGAAAATCTCTTCTGTGGTGGGGGGATGTCCTGCCACAGTGCCATCTCCTTGATTCCTCATAAATTCCCACTCAAATTGCACATCAGTGCATGCTCTATTCCTCATCAATATTGCTTTTCTTCAAAACCTGCAGGTGTCCACATTTTTCACAGGCAGTTAAAAAAAATCTCCAAATAACCAGAATGAAGTTTCATACTAAAGTGGTATCATCAGGCCCACTTTGAGAGCAAAGCAAGCAAACCCTATATGTATTCCCTGGTAGGTCACAAGGCAAATGTCTGTGATAAGGAGTAGTCATTTACCTGAAACACAGTTTTGGAAGAACTAGAAATAGCCCAAAAGACTCAAGTATCTGATGCTTGAATAGAAAAGAAGCAAGCAGAATTCCATCTAGCTGCTTTGGTGTACGGTATCTGTTTTTAAAAGCCTATTTTTTTCAAGCCACAATAGATAAGAGAAATTCATGAGTTGATTTCTGGTACTTTTCCATTGGAAGCACCTGATTCATTGTATAACTAGCAACGCATCACTGAGCACCAGAAAATACAATTCTGAAGGTGAAGGAGGGCAGTATCTACTGTCAAAGATGTAATTTCAAGTACACCTGTTCCAACTACATGCACTAGAAATGCTTCCTTGGTGTGCTGCAAGAGGGCTTTTATCTTTCACTAATCATTCCAGTGTGATTTAGAGCAGGATTTTTCCTTTTCTTCTGTTTTGAATAACTTGTTTGCCATCCAATAGTCTACTTACTTGCCTTGCTTCTTTCTTGGTAAAATTGGAAATGTAGCCCTTTCAGTGAATTTTAAATATTGAGAGACCCTGGAAGCCCAATGTTACCTAAAACTGCTCCAACAACAACCAGAAGTTATGCACCTCAGGCACTTTATTGTATCCATTTATAACTCCTGCAAAACCTCATACTGCTATTTGAAAATTGATTTTACACTCTTCCTGTCTAATCAACTTGACATTTAATGAGTCAGTGCACCTCCTTCTTTATATAAAAAAATCTTGGAGGGCATGAGCCTGGTGTAAAAGTACTAGATTTGCAGAGAGAAGGCCACACTCCTTTTCTAATTACAGAGATAATTATTTTTACTTTATTCTTGCTAATTCCATGTCCGTACCCTTCTGATAATATCATTACATTTCAACTGTAATTTTATGTGAATAAGACTTAAAGATAGTGAGCTACCATAAAACAGTGAAGAAAGAGTTCTGATGATACATGACTTCTGATCTTTTAGATTTCAACCATAACAACAACAACAAGACTGAAATTATCAGATCATCATAACCTCAGCACAGACTGCTTGCTTTCTCTATTAATGAGCTGCAATTTGCTTTTGACACAAAATAACGTAATCCTATAAACACGTGCAAGTGTAATGCTACCCACGCACCTTCCGGGTATACGGCAACTGAAGTCAATGGTAATAAATCACAGCAGAAAAATTATTACATTTTTATAGAGTTAGGATTTGTGCCTGATTCAAATTTTGTACCTCATTCAAAATTATAAAGCTCAGAGGGGCAACTCCTAAGGAAGACGTGAAGGATCTTAAAGAAATACAAGTAATAATATAAATATGTGATAACACAGACCTTCCTTGGGGCTTTTCATTAATTAACTAACTCCTACAAAATTCATGGCCTTCCATAAATGAAGACACCAACAATCTAAGAAAGATAGTCTTTCTTTGCATATGTAATGCCCAAATTTTACTCCCTATCTTGACTTGACTTAACACACATAAGGACCAAACCACAAATTTATTACAGATTTCCTAACCTTTTTTCAACTGTAAATAGATAAAGAGAAATTATCTGCCACCCTCCCAGTTTTTAAGTCTGTCATTTACAACTAACAAGACTACTGCAAATACTGTTACATGGAAGGTAAGGGGAAATAAAAAAAATCAGGATTTCAAAAAAGACTGTTTGCTCACTTTTCAAAACAAAAATAAGGACTACTCTTCCAGTTTCTTCTAGACCATCCTATCCATGTCCTTTAAATAAAAAGACAGTTTGCAAAAGCAGCTTACCTAGGCATTGGTGAGTTTACTCTCTATATAGCTAGAAAAAAAAAATTGCATTATCTCTTAGGCTGCTGTTGAATTTTGTCAAAATATCTGCTAAATCAGAAAAATACTCCTTTTTTCCCCCGCTTCTCACTCACTCCAAACTACTAGTAACAGCTAATAACCCTTTCCTAATACCTTCGAAAGGTATCTGGGATTTTGTTTCCTAGTAACCTCAGGCAAAACAAATAATGAGTGAAAAGCTAGTGTAATAGGCTTTTGTCCTATTGCACTTTAATGCAGAAATACATGGGTTCTGCAGCTGTTTGCTGTTAGCTTTTCCTTTCACCTTCAACAGATCTAAATTTTGTTTCATATTAAAATTGCCATGACTGAGCACAATGTTATCTACTTCTGCTAGGTATAGCGAAGCTGGATGTGTTTTTCTCTTTAGAAGCTTAAATCCTGCCTGTGTTTATGTCCTTGATACCTGTAAGGGACAAAAAAAAAAAGTAATAAATCAACAGAAGAAACCAAAATCACTACAAGATTCCAAGGATTCTATGCTTATAAGTGTATTCAAGAAAGCTTATTTTGTCAGATAAGGTGGAAAAAAATACTTCTGACAACTGCAGCTAATGATCTTTCAGAACAATTAAGCGACAGTATAACTGAAGTAGAACTGTGCCATATGCCAAAGTCTGAACCTTCCAATAACTTCACTGGTCTCAGTTTAAGATCACTGAGATCTGTTTACATACCAGTTTACACAGGATAGGGAATCCAAGAGGCCTGGCAGCTCTGGAGAAGCCACCGCTCTACTATATTTGCATCTTAGGACTCTCTGCTATCTGTTCTTAAGCTTCCTTAGATCCAGGGGGGTTGCAGCTCTGGATCTTCTCTTGGCCTTCTGGGAACACTCCCTGGACAAGAATTTTCTACTTTTTCTGAGAAGTTTTCACTATTTTTACCAGAACTTCTGCAATTCTGTTATGATCATTCCATAAAACAGCTATAAATTACATTTTTCATATCACACCCCAAAGCAATGCACTGTGTCAGACAGGAGGACTTCGACTGTTCAGCACCCATTAAAATATTTTGACTGAAGGTCTGAGTCCTCTCAGCAGCAGCTGCCTACCTTTCAGGAGTTGTTTTGCAGATTACATTTTCATTTCCAAATCAGCGGTGATGAACTGTCCCAGATAGTAATTCAGGCCAAGGGATCATCTGTCCTATTGACAGTGCCTCTCCTCCACAAGAGGCCTCAAGAGGCACAAGAGTCTACAGCTCTCCTTGGGTTCACAGCTCACCAGAATCCACAGTTTTCTTGATGGATACTCCTCCCAAACTATTTGCAGCTTCAGCTCAGAGCTGGTCCCCCTGCACCATGCCTAGAAATATACTCACCTGCTGCCTGAGGCACCTGTGCTTCAGAAGGTCAAGTGTATCTTCTTTCTCCACATATATGAATACTGCATTGTGGAGATTCTTTCTGTCTACTGTCCCATACCTGAAACAGATCCATTGTCTGATAAAGCATAATGACACCTTTTTCCATGTTTTAATATCTTGTATTTGTCAGTCTTTGCAGGAGCCAGTTATTCCACTTAAGGAGAAATTCTGTTTCTTCAGAGTTCCTTTCTGGGTGACAGAGTGGTTGTACTTATATCCCTTGACTTTAGACCCTGTATTGCCACAGCATACATCCACATGAAGGGTGTCTAAGGCGTGAGCTGGTGGAATTCTTACAAACAACCGGAAGCAAGGAGCACAAAGTCCAACAGCCAATCACCCACAGTATAACCCACTCACCTGTTAGACTTTAAAATCACTCTGAGTACCAGTAATAAACTGTATACTGTGTATTGTGCTATGCAATGTAGTCTACATTCCTAGTTAGCTCTATACTTAATTACAACTATTAAATTACAGACAATAACACAAAAGAATCAGACAAATGCAGTAGTGATACACAAAGTATAGAAACTACAGATAAACTAAGTGCTGTAACAACATCCACTCCTGATGGATCTGAACTTGGATTAATTTTTGACCAGACAGCTTGACCAGGATAATTTTATCACTTAGAAATAACACATAAAAAGTGCATGCCTTATTCTCTACAAAAATATTTTCCAAAAAGTATTTTCTTATTGGTAAAGAAAGAAGATGGTTTTGAAAACTAGAATTTTTTTCATTTTGTTGTTTGTTTTTGCTACTTAAATGACAAAATCATTTAGGTTGGAAAAGAGCTCTGAGATCATTGAGTCCACCTACTAATTTTTTTCCAGACTTATCCAATATGTAGTTTGGGGACATATATTTAGGTAGGAAGTTTGCAAGTAAAGTAATTTTCATCATTTCAATTTAAAGCAGGAAGGGGGGGAAAAGTCAAGATTTCAAATTATGTCAATTCCTTTTAATGTTTAAATAACAAATATCTAACGTATGTAGTGTGTTTTTTCTAGTACTAGTACCTGCTTATTAGAATGATCTTAATAATGTTGTATTACCCATAGGGTCTGATAGGGCATAACTTGAACATCTTCTTATGAAAGGAAAAGAAAAAAGAAGGCAGCCTCCACCTCAAAACAGGTTTGCAATATTCCTCTCTTTTAGCAGCAATGACACCCAGATGCACCCTCACCCAAAACTTAAAAATGTGGTTTTATTAAACTAAAGCCCAGTGTTGCTGGACACAAAAAACTCAGTACACCCACACTATAGCATCAAACTTTTCACTTGTGTCCTATGTGAGCCTTTCCATTAATATTAAAAAAAAAAAAAAATCCCCAAAGCAAGAAATTGTTAACTCTCAATTTCTCTCTGCTTCCAGTAGGTCTTTCACATGCAAGAATGTGTATAAAAGGAAACACCAAGAGAAGAGTAATTACAGATCAGTCTTCTAAGTAATACAATGCAAGACAGAAGCCCGTATCAGCTGTGATTAGTGGTCAGTTTATGTCACTCATGCCTTCTTAAATGGCATGTTAGATGACTGAAAACCCAAGTCCATATTCCAGTACTAATACTGATTCTGTTACATTGCTGACCAAAAACCATGCACAGCTGTAAAACATCTATTTCACCAATGCTTTCAGAAGTTACTGAGATGCATTTTGGAAAACCAAAGCCACAACAAGCACCCCATGTCTAGAACAGCTCCGGATTGGTCTCATTCGTCCACCTCACTAACTACTTTCTGTACATACACCAGTTTCAGGTGGGGTTTTTTTCACCATCATCCCCCGACCTAGATTCAAGCAGTTGATTTTATTTTAAAATTTCAGCTGTGCTATTACCATGTAAAGACAGGAAATTGAAAGATTGTTTTCAAGTAAGTCAGTAAAGGTGTCCATGCAGACATCATTTCTGCATCTTAAGCCAGCCTACCTACAAATAGGAGAGCCAGAGAGAATTATTTCAAGGCTAAGCAGTACCCTTCTGGTGGACCAATTTAGACTTTCCCAGCAGCACAATGCATCCCAAGACACTGCTGTGCTGTGCTGCCGTCTCAGCATAGCAGTCCAACTAGCAGCAGCAGCAGAAAAACAAACGTAGTTACGTTCGTACAACTACAGGCTGGCTTTCATTACTTCCTTTCCTTTCCAGCTGGTTATTTTCTCTCTCCCATTTGGCTTCATAGCAAGAAACGACCCTGTCCTTCAGGTAAGGGGGAAAACTTCTTCTGACCATACCTGCCTTAAGCTACAAACTCAAGAAGATGGAGAAGAAAGGACCCTGAACACCACTCTGTACCCTTCCCCGACGGAGCAGCTTCCTGCTGCCCCGCTGCTGGGCTCGCCGGGAGCCGGGAAAGCAGCGTCAGGGCAGCGCTCCCAGCGGCTGCCGGCCCGACTCTCCGCCCGAGTGCCAGCTGGATCTTCGCCAGCAGCACCAACGTCCGCACCCGAGAAAAGCTGCTCTCACAGACACGTGCTCCAAGGGCTGAAGTGACCCCGGCCCGGCCAGGGCTGCCGCTGCCGAGCCCGGCGTCCCCCGGCGCAGGGGCCGAGCCCTACGCCACCGCACACTGCGAGAGACTCAGCCCCGGCGCCCCCCGGCCCCGCTTCGAGGCCACCGCTGGCACTTGGGGAGGCGCGGGAAGACGGCGGGAGCCTCTCGCATCGCACCGGGGCTGCGCGCAGTGCTGACAGCCTGTGAGCCACAGCACCTTCGAGCCGAGCCGGCAGCAAGAAGTGCCCAGGGCGCTTAGGACCAGCTGCTTCCCGGCCGAGCAGGATGCGGAGCCCGCCCTGGGTGGCGACGCGCGGCAGGAGCAGTCGGGGGGCTTCGGTACCTACCCGAGTGTCATAGTCACGTCCGCACACCCCTCCCTCCAGCTGCAGGGCGTTCTGGCCGGGGCTGGCGAACTGCAGTCCCGCCAGCAGTTCCTCCCTAGCGCTGAGCATCCTCACGCTTCAACGCTGCGGGTGCGGAGACAGCACGGCCGTGATCTCGCGCCCCCGCTCGTCCCCCCGCCTGTGTCGCTGTGCCCAAGGGAGGCAGCGGGGCACGTGAGGCGAGGGGGTGGTGACACCCTTCCTCCCTCCATCCGTGTCTCCCTGCTGAATGACCACGGCCCTTGGGGGCAGCCCTGTGTTGAGACCTCAACCTGAGGTTCGGGGCAGCGATGCAAGGGAGAAGATTCGCGAGCTCCTTGGGAGTTCAGCTTCCCCCTCCCTGGTGTTTTCACCTTCGCTTTATTTTCGAGCATAAGGGTGCAACTGTAATGTCCAGCAGCGGGTGTCGCTGTTTTGCTGTAAAAGTTTTTGTAAAAACCTCCGGGACTGGGAGGTTTTTGTTGCCGTTAGGTAGCGCCAGCCCCGCCCCGTCGTGGTAAAAGGGAAAGCAACCCCAAAAACAAACAAACAAACAAAACCCCAAAAACCAAACCCCTGTTAATTAATTAAGTATGTACGCCTCTGTGCCAAAAATACACTATGAAGGTTAATTAATCAATATTTGAGAAGTGCTCTTGGGTTTGCGTACTGTGTGGATTTTAAGTTGGCCTCAGCTCAGTGTGTTTTCAGACATTTTGTATTATGTATGTCAGTAATCTGTGGACCCAAATGGTTACTTGGGCTATCCTGTATGGAAAGGAAGCAGATGTACCCACCCTGAATGGATTCAAAGGATTTTGTGGTTGTACAAAGTGACGATCTCCTGCTACATAGAGAATGGTTCATCAGAGAATTATTCCTCTGAGCTTCTTTAGCCAAAAAAAGTACAGATGTGTCACACATTGCTGAACCTCTGTTTGCACTAACGACTGAGAGGGTTCATCTCTAACAATAACCTCGTGACTGTTCTGTGAGGGAATTTGATGTTACCACTGTATGAAGGAGGAACAAGGCTGTCTGCATGTGCCATCAGGTGCATAGCACACTGCACACAGTCAGTGCTTCAGCAGCATTACTTACACCCAAAGCCAATTCCACAGCCTCTTAATTAACATCTAGGCCAAAAAACAGTGATTTCTGTGCTGTCAAATTCATTCTTGAAGTGAAAGGTTGAATAAATACAGGTAAGGTGACACTGCATTTGTTTAGCACAGAAAAAGGTATATCTACAGGTTGCTGAAATACAGGGTAAATGCCAGCCAAGAACTGTAGAAATCTAGTGGACAAGCAGGAAAGTGACATGCAGATCGATTTTACCTCTCCTAGATGGGAGAACCTGATGACACACCAGTAATAAAATGGAGCAACAGGCAGGATGTTGCTCACAATGCTCTGAAAAAGATGGTGGCAAGGCTAGTTTGGAGGGGTAAGTTTTTTCACATGTATGAGGAGACAGAAGAGTATCTTTTTTTTACCAGGATTTTTACTGGATGACTACCTCACCTCAGTAGAAGTGTGACACTGAGCACCTAGTCCTTGGCAGCTTCTCATGAGCATAAAACACAGTGTCCCACAGACCAGGCCAACTTCAGGCAATGGCTGTTGCTGCTTTTACTGCCTCAGCTTCAACTTGCAGCCTTGGTTCTGACTTCAGGCCCCACCACAAACCCACTAAACAGCTACATGCCTGTGGCTCCAGTGCACTAGTTTTTAGCTGCAAGTGTGAGTATAAGGTAGCAAGCTTGCTTCCTGAACCAAATATATGTGGTTTTTGGGAAGAAGGGGGGAATGGGGACATGCAGGGAAGAGTTCTGAGATAATTTCTGTGTTACAGCCCTTTATCAAACATACACTGGGCAAATATGTTTTCTGAAGACATGAATTAGATTTAATTATCAAACGAAGTAAGAGGACAATATGTCAGAAAAAACTCACCTGCATTCCTGAAAGTTTGAACAACAACAGGTAGTATGAGGACAGGAAATTTTGATCCTTCCTTTTAGCCTTTAATGCACATGTTGAATTGTTAGGTGAATCAGAACCCCCCCCCCCCCCAAAAAAAAACCCACCAAAAAAAACCCCAAAAACCCAGAAAGACCAAAACCCAAGTGATGATCAGTTTGTATTCTGCCTTTGTAATTTCCAATGATTTTCCTGTCCATCAATCTCTTTAAACTATGGTGTTATTCAAGAATGTGAGGAAATAACTACAAGGGTTATTGCTCAAACAAGTTACTACCATATCCCTCATGCGGTGAATTCCATCAAAATTTGACTGTCAACACTCTGGAAGATGTTGCTCACCTGAAACTGCTACCTTCTTGTGAATGCTTTCTTGTGTGTGCACCATTTTGGTTTCAAAACTGATCTGTGGAAGTAATAGGAAAACAGTTTTTAATTCAGTTTTGTCTTTCATTGGCCATCAAAAAAGTCAGCAGTATCTGTAGTATCAAGTTAATGCTACCAATGAGCTCCTTACTAATTCTATAAACACTAGATTTTCAGTATCTCTTGCTAAATCAAATATTTTATACTTAAAACAAATTTAAGTCTAGAGGTGCAACAATATGTTCTATTAAACATTATTGTTGAGCTGCTGCTTTGACGTTGAAGGCTAAAACAGATCAACCAACACTTGTTCCACAGGCATACCAGTGACTGCAGCTCTCTTCATAGAGAGCAACAGGTACAACATTCCCAGGATTTTTCCTGGGCCAGTGAGAAAGCTCAGAGAAAGAAGAGAAAACAATTCTTATCTCTGTTTGCTGCTTCTGTTGTTTGGCACATGTAGAATGTGTTATGGAGATTGTTTACCAAAGAGAGATTTTTTTAATTGGACACTGATGATGGTTGTTTGGATTGATTGACCAGTTAGGTCAAAGCTGTGTCTGTAAGGGGTGATGGGTTTTTCTTTAGTTTAGTACAGAGTAGTATAGTTTTAGGATAGTATAATATAGTTCAGTATAGTTTAATAAAGCAATTGTTCAGCCTTCTCAATCATGGATTTCTTGTTCTGGGGTTTGCCTGCTACTACATATACCCTGTGCTGTAACACAGAATTGGGCTTGAATGTCACAGTCTTTCCCAGCTGGGCTGTTGTCTCTGCAGAGTCCCATTGCTTTTAAAGTCAAGAGCAACAGCAGGTACAATCCTGCTTAGTGGGTTTAAAGGTATCAGATCTGGTGGTGGTAAATGAGGCCAGTTCTTTCCCCATCAGGCATCACAACAGGATTTATCTATAATGGATTACCTATTTGACTACTTTTTTATTTTTAACAAAAAGTCCACCCACACTTTAAGGATATTTAAATTGAATAAATTCTCTTTAATAGGAAAAAGACAAAAAAGCTTGATTGGGTGCATTATTCAACATAGATATTGTTAGTTATGCTGGCCAGTTTGTCAGCAGAAACATCCAAAACCAAGGTTTTTTTGTCTACTTGGTGTAGTAGTGCATGGATTTGAATTTGCCATAATAAGTGGATGTAGGTAAAGTGTACAGGTAAGAATTATGCTTCCCAAAGACATATAAAATAGTCCACCAATAAGGTAATGTCATTTATGTGGTGATGATTCGGGCTGTCCCATTTTCTTGCAATTTTAATTATTGCAACTTACGATTTTGCGGTTTGACTTTCTTGGGTGAAACCTGAAGGAAGAGGGGAAGTCTAAATTTTTCTTGGGCATTGGAAACCATTGAAGACCAGGGAAATAAATTGATGAAGTGATTGCTACTGTTCTGAGTAAAAGCCACCTTGTCACTCGCATGGACCAGTAAATTCAATGCCTGTGTTGCAACGACACAATCTGCGATCCTCACTTCAACATGTTGCTATTGCAGCTTTTTCAGCTCTTTCTGGCTCACTCTGCCAGGACACCACTTATTGTGGGGAAAGGTAACATCCAGCTGCAGAGCATTGAGACAGCAGTTTTTTAATATCTCTTCCATCTAGAGCTCTGAAAATATGTCTGACTAACAAGCAGGTTACTAGATAAGTACTGACCAACTACATCTGCCATGAATTCATAAAAGCAGCAGATCTTGTGTACAGTTTGCCCATGGCATATGCCTATACACAGTTACTCTTTACTAGAACAGTTCTGCTTAGAAAACATTTAGAATAAAATGTCAGCAGTAGCATATTTCAGTCAGTGAGGGGTTGTTTTGGTTTTTGAACAGGAAAGTCTGACATGTTAGGTTAGTTAATGTACTGGGGAAGTGCATGTACAATGGGATTTCGCAAAATTTTGAATGACGCCAGCAGAGCCAAGTCAGAATAAAACTGTCTCTAGCATACTGTTAACAGTGCCAAAAACAGATCAAGGTTTCTTCTTCTTCTTCTTACTTGCCTTGGTCAGATGCATTTGTGGAAAAATAACTGGCTTATATTTCATGTGTTTTTTGGCATAGACCTTGATACAGAATTAATCAACTGATGCACACTGGATTGCTGCAGGCTCTATGTGATTTTACACAATTAAAGTGAATGCTTTAGGTAAGTCAAATTAAATACACTTCAAATAACTCGGTGTAGAATGTGTCTTACTTATTTGACAATAACATTGTGCGGAAAATTATCTTATAGAAGTAATAGAAATAATTTATTATCTTTCTTACACTTCCTTTTTCTTACAGTACCCAGTATTTTCAAGTTTCTCCTACATTTTACCTGTACATCACACTTAGAGATCTGTGGATCTGTGTTACTGTGGATGGAACTTCCGTGATAAAATCAGTTCAATTAATATGAACAGCAACAGAGGTTGAATTTTGCAGGGTCTTCCTGGTAGCACTGTCAGTAGAAAAGAGCTGAGCAATGCAGGCTGTTGGCTATTTCAAGACTTGGTGTGTGATCCCTCTAGGGACAATGTCTCTCTACACATTGTTTTCCCATGTATGTGTCAGAGAAAAGCCTATTTAGCCTCAGCAAGGCACTTGCTAGAAAATGAAGCCTCGAGTCAATTAGCAAACCAATTAGGAGTATTCTGTAGACATTGAATAGCACTCTTAGGGAGTGATTTGATTGTATTGAAATTGATGATTATGATGAAGATGACAAGGTTGAGTGTCTATGGTAAGATGGGGGAAGATCAGCAGGGCATATGTCATGGTGGGAGTCTGTTACAGACCACCCAACCAGGATGAACAGGCAGATGAGGCGTTCTTCAAGTGGCTGCCAGAAGTCTCGTGTTGCCCTTTATGTGTGCATGACTTCAGCTTGCTAAATGTCTGCTAGAAACAGAACACAGCAGAGACAAAGCAGATCAGGGGGTTTTTGGACTGTGTGGAAGGAACTTCTTGAGACAGCTGGTGAAAGAGCCTACCAGAGGAGATGCCCTGCTAGACCTGTGTTTTTGGTGTATGTGCTCGTTTTGGCAGGGATAGAGTTAACTTTCTTCATAATGGCTGCTATGGGGCTGTGTTTTGGATTTGTGCTGAACACAGGGTTGATAATACAGAGATGTTTTTGTTACTGCTGAGCAGGGCTTGCACAGAGCCAAGGCCTTTTCTGCTTTTGGAACAGCCACACTGGGGAGGGCACTGGGGGTGCTCAGGAGGTCAGGAGGAGATGCAGCCAGGACAGGTGACCCAAACTGACCAAAGGGATATTCCAGATCATGTGGCATCATGCTTAGAATGTAAGTGGTTCTGCTTGGATTGTGTGCATGGCTTTTGCCTTCCCCATTAAACTGTCTTTATCTCAGCCCACAAGTTTCCTGGCATTTATCCTTCTGATTCTCTCCCTGATCCCACTGGTGCGGGAGTGAGAAAGTGGCTGCCTGGGGCTTGGCAGCTGGCTGGGCTTAAACCATGACAATGAGCAAAGAAGAACTAGTGGTTGATGCTGTGGTTGGTGGCTGTCTTGGGCAGAGAGACCATGAAATATTAGTGTTTTTAGTACTGGGTGGAGTAAGGAGGGGCACCAGCAGAACTTCCACCTTGGACTTCCCTCTAGTAGACTTTGGCCTGTTTAGGACATTGATTGACAGAGTCTCCTTAGAGTCAGTCCTGAAGGACAAAGGAGTCCAGGAAGGCTGGATGTGCTTTAAAAAGGAATTGTTAAATATTCAGGATCAGGCTGTCCCCTTGTCTAGAAATACAAGTCATCGGGAAAAAAAGACTGGTTAAAGAGAACTTGCGGGAAAAAAAAAGAGAACCTATCATCTCTGGAAGGGGGGTCACATAACTTGGGAGGGATGTTGCAAGATCATGTAGGGAGAAGATAGAGGGGCCAAAGTCCTACTAGAACTTGATTTGGCCTCAGCAGTTAAAGACAGCAAAAAAGGGTTGTTTAAATATGGTGATAGCAACAGGAGGGTCACAGTGTCTTCATCATTTGTGGAATGCAGAGGGCAGTATAGTGAGTGACAGGGCATGAGGAAAAGGCAGAGGTATTCAATGCCTTCTTTGCCTTGGTTTTAATATCATTCCCACTTGTCCTTGGGACACCCAGCTTGAGAAATTACCAGAGCTGGAAATTGGTGATGGGCAGATGAGTGGAGCCTCCATAATGCAGGAGGAAATGGTTAGTGACCTGCTGTGCCAGCCAATTAGACACAAGTCTATGAGCACCAGTGAGATCCTCCCAGAGTAATGAGGAAACTGGTAAAACTACTTGCCAAACCACTCTCAATCATCTACCAACAGTCCTGGTTACTGTAGAAGTTCCAGAAGAATGGAAATCAGCAAATGTAGTGCCCATCTGCAAGAACAGTTGGAAGGATGATCCTGGGAACTACAGGGCTGCAATTACCTCAGTTCTGGGCAAGGCTATGGAAGAGATGCAAGAAGCCCATTGCATGGCACATGCCTGGCAACCAGTGGATCAAGCCCAGCAAACATGGATTTACAAAAGGCAGGTCCTGCTTTGATCAACCTGATCTCCTTCAGTGATATAGCAACCTGCTTAGTGGATGAGAGAAAGGCTGTGGGTGTTGCCTATCTGAACTTGAGTAAATGCATTGACCCCATCTCCCACAGGATCCTCCTAGAAGAACCACTTGTGGCTGGGATGAGTGGACTCTTTGATGGGTAAAACACTCCCAGGATGGCCGGGCCCAGAGAGCGGTGGTGAATGGAACTAAATCAAGTTGGTGGCCAGTCACCAATGGTGCTCCCCAGGGCACTTTTTGTCATGTTTAACATCTTTATCAATTATCTGGCTGCTGCAACTGAGTGCGCCCTCAGTTTGCAGGTGACAGCAAGCTGGGTAGGAGTGCTGATCTGCTGGGGGGCAGGAAGGCTCCATGGAGGGATCTGGGCAGACTGGATCATGGGCCAAGGCCAGTGGTGTGAGGTTCAGCAAAGCCCAGTACCAGGTCCTGCCCTTGGGTCACAGCAGCCCCAGGCAGTGCCACAGGCTGGGGCAGAGTGGCTGCAAAGCTGCCCACAGGGAAAGGAGCTGGGGGTGCTGGTGACAGCAGCTGAACATGAGCCAGCAGTGCCCAGGTGGCCAAGAAGGGCAATGGCATCCTGGCCTGTGCCAGCAACAGTGTGGCCAGCAGGAGCAGGGCAGGGATTGCCCCCCTGTACTCAGAGCTGGTGAGGTGACACCTCAAATCCTGTGTTCAGTTCTGGGCTCACTTTAAAAAGGACGCTAAATTCCTATAACGTGTCCAAAAAAATGACAATTAGAACATTTCACAGAGAAACACTTGTGAGAGCTGGGTTTATTTAGTCTTGAGGTGGCTCAGGGTAGACCTCATTGCTCTCTGCAACTGCCTGAAGGGAGGCTGCAGTGAGGTAAGGGTTGATCTCTTCTGCTGTGCTTGCAGTGAGAAGACAAGAGGAAATGACCTTAAGCTGAGACAGGGGAGATTCAGGTAGAAATTTTTTTTCACTGTTAGGGTGGTCAGAGATTGGAACAGTTTGCCCACAGAGGTGGTAGAGTGACTGTCCCTGGAGGTCCTCAAGAGGCATCTGGGTCTGGTGATGTGGTTTGGTGGTTTATGGGTGACAAGGGTAGTGCATGGACGGGTGATTTATGGGTGACAAGCGCACAGTTGGGCTGGGTGATCTTGAAGGTCTTTTCCAGCCTTGACAATTTCCCGACTCTTTAGTTGCAGCTGGTTCACTGGTGTAGTTGCAGTCTTGTAAGGTACAATGCAATGCAGGCACCAATACTGTACTATACTAAGCTTTGGTCTTCATTTGAAATTAAAGAATAGGCAATGAGTGGACCATCATTTATGGCCAAACATCCTGAGAAAAGTAAGCTTTAGGGTGCAACTCTTCTACCTTTACTACAGTTCTGTGTGAAATACCTGTTTTAATCTTGGTATCCAATAGCTATTTGATATGTTCAATTATCTATTACTTGGTGGGTCCTCCCCATTAAAATAAAATTCAGCATTTATTTTTATGAAATATAATATGAAATATATATGGTGCCTGCAACACATACTTGAGGCCCATAAAATATATGAACTGGTAGGATTAGGCTTTCAACTAAGTTTTGTGTAATTGTCAAAACATCTAACACATTACCATTTTGCAGAATATTTACAGCAAAAATTGCAAAAGTAGCTTCTGCTGGTACCAAACTGACACCACTAATTCCTGGAGGCCAGAGTTTGCAGGCCTTTCACTGTTAGTTGTTAACTACATAAATCTGTAATGGCAAATTACTGTTAACATTGAAATGAGCACATTACAGTCTCTTTTTACTGGGAATATGACAGCATGTCAGTTGAACCAACTTCCTAGGTGATCCTGCCTTGGCAGGGTGCGCTAGATTAGATGATCTTCAGAGGTTCCTTCCAACCCTAGCAATTCTGTGATTGATTCAAAATACTTGGGGTTTTTGCCATCTGAGACACACTTGTAACTTAGTTCTGTTGTTGTTAAATTAAAAAAAAAAAGGGGTCTTATTTCAAAGGTGTAAGTGCAGTAATTTTTCTCTCAAAATCAACAGTACAGCAGTCCAAAACAGCTATACAAGAACTGAAGCCATTCAGGTATGTTTGTAACAAGAAAACAAATTTATTGATTTTAAAAGACAAGACACAATTTTGTTTTGAAAAACACAAGAAAGCTAGCCTGAGTTCAAGTCTGAAATATTCAGAAAAATCCTACTGTCTTTAGTATGTTCCAGTCATTTTTTTATACAACACACTAAAAGTTAATATATATTTTTATAATTATAAAAGGTCCCCAGTTATTGTACAGTACACAATACAAATTGCCAACAAACTATTATTTAGCTCCTGCCAGTTTTGAGAGGACATTATATACTAAAAGATTTAGCATTTGTCACAAAAATCACATCAGGAAATACGTATTTACAAAATCAAATACATTATACAAAAAAAACCATCACGTTATTCTGTAAAGATGTCTTCTTTAAATAATTAAAAAGTATATTCAACTGTAGCCCAAAAACTGGAAAAGAACATTACATTATCTCACACATACAATCTACAAAAAGTTGCTTACCTCATTTACATAATATATTCAGTCAACTGGAAAATAAGAATTTGAATATGTCCTAGTGTTATGATGTTTCTGTGCTGTGGGACTGGATAATGTAATCTGCCACTTACTAAGTGAAATTTAAATGATGGCACTTAAAAAAAATACAGTAGAAAATAAATGCAATAAGGGAAGTTTCCTAGAAGGTAAGAAAGCCCTGAGTGATGATAAAATTACTGATTGGTAGCTCTAGAATTAACCTAATTAAAGTTTACCACCTCAGGCACAATTTTCCAAGTTTTGAAAGGCACTCGAAGTTTCTTTAACAGCCTCATTGGTTATTAACTGTAAATCCAAATTTTCAGTGGGTATGAGTGGAAATGGGCAACTTGCTTTGGTACAAAAGTGTTATTTTCCCAACATATTTTAAGTTGCTTAACTGGGTTACTTTAAGATGGGTATTTAATGTTTAAATACAAGGCAGTCACTTTAATATTGTATGGAAGGAAACTTTACTTGGGGAACCCATTAAATATTCTTTGTGTAAAAAGCTTTTGCTGGTATCAGTGAGTCAAAACGAATTGAACTGAGTTCCTGTTAAAACCCAATCCATTCAACGTTGCTCCTCTGAAGTCTAAATTCCTCCTAAAAAGACATTTATTATTTCAGAATAAAATTAATCTAGAACTGAAAATTCCTGTAAGATGTTTGCACCATAACCAAGAAAGTGCTTAAGAACATACAAAGAACATCTTCCTGAATTAGTGTTAAGTGAGGCTCATTTGATGCCCATAGGCTTTTTCTGGGCCTTGTTTTCTACAGTGAATTTCAGCCTTAATGAGCAATCTCCAAGAACAATTCTTACCAAATATTTAACTACTCAGGGCTTCCAATCCCAAAATGCCAATTTTTTTTTTTCAACAGGAAAAGGAGAAGAAAATCAGAATAAAACAAGAGTTAAAATGATAGTTTTCAAACTAAGGCATATTTTACTTCAAACAAACACTAGGCAGTCACTTTGTAAGTGGCTTTTACTATTTCTTAGTTAAACTGGTAAATTAAACTCAGGTCTACTGGCACATAAAATCACTAGCAGCAATGATCAAGGCATGCAAACTCAGAAGCATTTACAGTAAATTATGAATAAAAAAAGTTGTTAAATTAAAACCCTTTGAGTATTGCATTTATGTTAATTAATTATGCATTAATTTGCATTAACTGACTAAAAATGTTTACAACTTACTTGCACTATACTACTGACGTAATTCCCTTAAATAACTTTAAATGATACCCTTTTTCTCTGCCTTCAGCTAGACTTAAATAAGTATAGCTGCTTTAGTGTTTGCTGATTGATATTGCAAGGAACCAGTAGAAAATGTACTGTATTCTCACTTAGTAAGGTGGCATCAGTATCTCTAAGTTAAAAGAACCTTTACTTGCTGCTACACTTGTTCCCTTGTTCCTGTAAGCAGTAATTTTAAGAACAAAGGGGCTTTTAAAATTATTTGCTCGTGCAATTTCGGGTTGCTTTTAAAATTCTGACATTCAATAAGGGCCATCCAAACTGTACCCTTGCATGTGAAATTTAATAAAATACCTTCATCTTCTAGCTAGTCATTATTGCAGTGACTGAGTTTTAAAAGGAATATTAACATAATTGTGCACTTTTTGTTCCTGTTTCTCACAAACACTGCCAAAAATTTCAATGCAAACACATCAAATATTCTGCAAAATTTATTATTACTAAACCTTCTTTTAATCCTAAAGATTTCTCTTTTACAGTACCGGAGTATTCCAATACTAATCTATCTCAAGAGATTTTCAAAATAGCTGAATATATTTTCTAAACCTTTATCTTCTAAAGGAATCTTAAAGTAGACAACTTCCTATCTGTAGAATCATGTTTGATTTTCTTTGTATATATATATATGCAGTTATGAAAACCAGGGAGCTGAAGTACTGTATTATATTACACAGTACATATAAATGGCAATGAATATTCTGCCTACATCTACTGAGGCCCCTATTAATAAAAAAACATCCCCATATTGTATGCAAGTATTTACTTTAGACATAAGTAAAAAAAGATTTACAACACTATAAGCTATTTCAAAGTATATGCTCAGTGAACTAGTTAAATTATCTAAAAATCTTTGTTCCCATCATGTTACTTACAATGCTCAAAGGGTTAATGCAAGGCATTATATCAAATTAATTTCCTAGTACTAGAACTAAGCACTGTGTGTTTATGCTTCTATTCCAGTTTTTATTGTCAGTGTTAAATCACCAAACTAATTAGCAGAGATACTAGAATTCCATGTATCAATTTGCTTTAAACTGTATACAAAGAGTATGTCCTGTTAGTGTGACAAGGGCCCAATTTTCAGAAATTCATCTTGCTCTCTCAGATTTATATTTTAAACTCTGAAATTATTGTTGTATACTTATATTACTAATAAATCTGGGGTTTTTGTCTGCACATTTATGGCTCTTAGGGGTTGTTTTTGTTTTGTAAAAGCATTCTGAATTAAATTGGATTGCAGTGCATCTCTAACATGGACTTTTTCTAAACAGTGCAGATGTGAGTTGGTGAGAATGATAAAGACATCTCATCATTTCTCCTAGGGAAACCAAGATAAAACAAAAAGTGTTTCTGATATTTAAAAAAACCTTGCTTTAAATCAAATTTATATATAGACCTATGTATTCCTGAATGACAGAACTTCATTTTTCTATTTTTTTTGAACTAAAGGCAGCAATGCCTTTAAAATCATAATTTTATCGGCAAATAATTTAACATCTATTTTCCAAATTTTTGTGGAACTTTTAAAAAAATGAAGGTGCTTTGAGCATACTACAGTACAAGCAAAAAAAAAAAAAAACTGGAAAAAAAAAAGTTTTAAAACTGATTTACCACAAGAAGGATGAAATGTAACAAAACACTTTAACATATATAAAACTTTTGAAAATTGGGCCCTGTGCTTTGAAAAGGTAGTTCAACAAGACCTCTTCCCCCACACTGTTCACTGTGCTATTTTGTGCTAATGGGGGAAATGCCTCTAAAATAATTATTCTGGACTCCATTTTAAGATTAGATAAAACACATAAATCATGTCAACTCTCATAATGTCTACCCTGTGGACACACGCTACACCTCTCCATAGCATTGACAACAGACTTCAGAGCTGGTGTGGCAATGCAGCCGCACACTACACATTACAGAATACACACTGAGGTATTCGTATCTCTCTACTTCAACAAGTACTAAAACCCAGCTATTAAACAGCAAGAGTGTGCAAAATGTTTTATCTAAGCATTTGATTGAAATTTCAGTAAGAACAAAACAAAAGACCCCCAAATCTGTAAGTTTACAGCACGGTAAGATAGTTGCTCTAAAAAATCCTGGTAAAATCTTTATGATTTAAGAGTAATAATACAGACTCCAGTCAGTTTTCTGAACCTGTGAAAGTTCCAATTTGTTTTGATAATTCATTGTTTTTAGAAGCTATGAAATACATTCCATTTTTTGTATTCAGATTTTTGTTCAGTTTTGTTTTTCACTTTATGACATTTAACAACTGAGTGGAGTGGAAAGCTAAACAATGAAAGATACTCAAGTCCCAACATATATAGCAATCTAGATTTACCTTTTACAATTGTACTCTTTTCTCAGCAACAACAAATTCAACATTAAACCAAGAAAGTATAAGAAAACACAAACACAAAAATTAAAACAACTACTACAGTATTAAAAAAAAGCTGAAAATGAAAAAAAAAGTTGAATTATTTCACTTTATTTTACTTGTAAACATCTTATAATGCACAATGAAGGGGAGTAAATATTTATCACAGCTTAGTTTTAGCATTTTTGGTGACGGGTACAGATGTGCTGATTTCTAAGGAAAAATCAGGACACACTGAGCAATATATGTGACAACAAAATCTATAATGAGATTCAGTGCATTTATGAGTTTAGAAATAATGAATATAAATGTCACTTTTACTTTTTACTGAGGCAAAAGCCATCTACTGACATTAGTAGGAATTATGCCTACACAGAATGAGCTGGATGGGTTCACAATTCTGCAAAGGAATTAAAATTTTTTTTTGTGCACCAGTAATGTTAGGACATTTTAGTTTATGTGCAGCTGTATTTGGAGCATATGTAAACTCTAGCAACAAACTTGTTTGCTATAAATACAGTTCCATTTTACATGCTCTTCTCCCATTTGGTATATATGACTTTAAAGTCATTTCCAGACACACTAGATAAGCCAGAATAAAAGAATCCTATTTTTTTTACACAGTCTTTCCTGTAAAGTTGATCTTTTTGTGTTCTCATTCACTTTTTGGAATTTTTTTTCTTATTTAACTCCACTACTTTAGTGTAGTAAACTCATGTGTCTGCATAATGAAATATTTGTGAAGAAAAACTTGAGTTCTTTAATGTCAATTAATATGGTCTCTATAAACTGATATTATTTAACCATTAAAATGTAATATCTGGCTAATACACCACAAAATATAGAAATTGAAAACATGCACTGCATTATGTACCTGCTCATTTATTTCTTTTTAGTTTTTAAAATTAAAAGTAGGCAAGGGTTTAGAAAATATATAATCATGCTTGGGACTATGGTCAATCTATTTTGACATTTGAAGTTGGTATTAAAGCTAGTTTTGCTTTCCAAATTCCCAAGCAAATTTTATTTCTATTAAAGTGAAATCCAGCTAGAAACGAGAAAAAATAGGTCTATTGTCATTCTAAGAGGGATATTAAAATTATTTAATAATAAAAAAATCCTTTTATTCTTTTGAAGGCCGTGTAACCTGTCCTTACATCTTAGGGAATTTGAAAATGACAGGCACACCTTGTTGAATTAATTTAAGAGTTAAGAATAACAAAAAGTACTAAGTCTTAGCTTCAGTTCTGTTTAAGGCACCATGTAATAGCCGAGGTACAATGATCCCTGATGTACATTCTTAAATGGCAATGGTCCATCTAGCCACCTATTCAAATTCTACACAATTGGGAATAGGTACAAGTGAGGTGTGCCAGTTACACTGCCTTGTCTAATTTTTGTAAAAATTTAAATCCACTTTATCAACAAGGAAATGTTTTTGAAAGGAAAATGATGCAGGTTGCTACATTCCTTGCATTCTATAAATCATCTTTTCTAAGAGCAGCAGATTGAACCACTAGTAGGAAAAGACCTGGAATAGAAGAAAGTCATCCAAATGGAATGTTTTCCTGTATGTCCAGTTCAGCATAAGTAGCACATACACTTAAAATTAACAATAATCAAGTCACTTCTTTTTTAGCTTCAGTTTCTAACAACTACAGTGCCACTGAACAATCAAAAGCAATCTGTTCAGTGGCCTCACATATAGAATCAGTAGTCTTCAAAACAGAGGAACTGGTATGCAAATAATATCTGAAACTGTTGATTTTAAAAGAAGCTTGCATTGTTTAGATCATGTTCAGATAATTAGGTATATTTATGCCATACAGATTACCACATTCTGATATAATTCTGTCTTTTAAACAGCTTCTTCCTCACAGGAAGAAATGAGGAGATCTTCTCAACCCTCCAGCATTATTACAAAAAATCCCCCTGAATACTCACAATTTTATCAAAATAGTGTCTTCTCGTAGTACGATGAAAAGCACCTTTTATAACAAATTTGATACATCTGCTGTCAAATAAGTATGCCTCCAGTGTAAATCAAAGAAAACAGTTCTTTTGATATTTCACAGAAGTGCATCTAATTAAAAACCTATCTATATGAAATCAGCATAATAACTAATAATTAACATTAAAATATTTTTTAAACTATGAAAAAAATTAAATTATTATAAGAGGACAAAACATTAACATTAAACTTTGCAAAAATCTTCCTTGCATTTGATACAAAGAAACCTCTTCATATTGAGTGGCCAAAGTAAAATGATTTCGTTTACAAAAATTTGTTTCTAAACAGACCTGGCAAAATACGTACACCCATTCCATTTAACAACTCCAACAAAATAATGATCAGAACATTACATTTGACAACAGTCAACCTTCAGACTTATTCTCTTTTTTTTTTTTTTTTTCTTTTTCATATTAAACCTAAACAGCTAATGCAATGGGGTGTGTGTCAGAGGCCAGGGGAAGTTTCACATTAGACTGCAGTATATGTATTTCCAGTAGCACTGCATTGTCTGATAGTCTGAGTAGTTGCAACAATGTGCTCATTATGAATTGGGTTCAGGAGGTTCTGCTGTACTCCACTCTCAAGCACTGGCTGCATGCAGCCCACCTGGAATGCCTGGTTTAGCTCAGTTTTCTCCCTCTTAGCTTGTGGCTCTCCACTTTCATCCAGCTCTTCATCTATTTCACTTTCAACTTCGCTGCCCTCATCTGCACAAACAAACCAGCATGTAACTACCACAAAGCGAGAAGTTTCTAATACAAGGCTCTTTATTTTGTAAGTAACAGTTGAAATACAGGGGAGCAATCTGATAAAGCATAAACTGAAAATTAAAATTTTAATGGAAAAGAAGTCAACTGTTTCTCAAATAGATAAACAGATTCAGGTTTCATAACTTCAGCTACACACTTTTGATGTGGAAAAAAGCCTGCAATCTCAAAAAAGGTCTAACAAACAATGTTAACTTCATATTGGAAAATATCTAATTTCCTAAACATGATGAACAAGAGTTGTTACTTTCAGGTACAGATAGGGAAATTGAGGTCAGGAGAGTTGTGGTCACTTGACCCCAAATTTTGACAAACATTCTTATATTCACTAGTTGAGTTCTGAGGTCAAATCACACCAAATCACTCAAGTAGTCAGTATAAGAATGCATGTCAAAATAGGGCAGGAAGAGAATTTAAGGAACTAATTTCTCCCTGACTACTTGCATACAATTCTGCTTCTTGACTTAGCAAAATATTCACTACAGTTAAATATCCATAAGCATACTCTTGTCTTTCTTTCCACAGCTGTTACCCTGCTGCATCCTATTAGATATAACAAAATTTGCATAAAAATTGGAGTATTTCTCTGTGACAATAGTAAAGATCTTCAAAATATTCTTACTAACTTCAAAATATTATTACTAACAAACCTACGATATTCCAGTCATTATTACATGTAGTACATTGCAAAGCTATAGACATAGCTATTGTATTATCCGTACAGCATACACATATACCTTATAGGATGATACTTTATAGGATGATAGCTCTAAATTCTCTTTGACTGCTTTTTTAAAACATAAGGATTTATTTTGCTCAGAGACATATAAGATCTAAACAGAATTATACCCTGGAGATACTAAAATGCTTACCTTTATCCATATTTCCAGGGGACACAGCATTTAAATCACCAAACTGCAAAATAAACAATTTAAAAATGGACACAGTCTTAAGCAAATGTGGACTTAGAATATCTATGATGTAGGAAATCTGTGCTCCACTGGTTTGACGCATTCATTCAAATGCATGATCTTAGCTGCAGCGATATCCATAGCAGAACTCATTCCATTTCAGTCTTGTGCTTATTAAGACAATTATCCGTAAGTAAACCCTCAAAAATTAGAATGGTAATGGAGAGCTACAACCTTTTTTAAAGATTACCTTCTCAGGGCCTTTGTTGTTTGAAGTGAGCTATTTCTGTGTCTTATAAAGCCATAAATTATAATGGATATTCATTCTGAATTGTTAATATTATAACAAAAAACTCTCTTTAAAATTTCCCAGGCACCATTTTAATTGTGCTTGAGCAAAAATAAAGTATGTCACAGTGTTGTTTATCTACCTGGAAGGCAGATGGAAGGCACTGCTGAGAAAGGGTTTATAACCTGTTTACTGATTTACATCGAAATCCAGAGTTTTTAAAAGAAGCTGCATTTAAGTTAGAAACCTTCACTTCCCTTCCTCCGTTTCTCTTGCGTGAAATTTGGAAGAGTAAAATGCCACCAGTGGATATCAAATGAAAAGCACATTGTTTAGATAGATACATTTCTAGCCATAGATGATACCAGTCTTTTCCAGAAGAATTTTGCCAATACCTGTGTCCAAGGGTGGAAGAAGAGGAAGGGAGAAGTATGAGAATGCTTTTCTCAGCTGCAACCCGTTTATACTGTTTTACAATGCTTGTTGGACTGTAATCTTCCTCATTTTATTTCAGCCATTGAATACACAGAAACATAAGAAGACATGCATTTCATGTATTACTTCTATCCTGCCCCTCACCTCCAAAAATTTTGCAATACTTACTCCCTCATAGCATTTCCATATTCAGTCTCGTAAACTTTTTAGAGGCCCTATGCTACATTTATGTCTTTATCATATAAAGCCTGCTGAGACAAAAAGAATGTAGTAACTGCATACTTGTGTAGCACTTTCTGCAAATATAAGGCAAGAAACGTAAGAGCATCTATACTGATGGTGGGTCTTTCTACTAAGCAGAAAAATTACTTAATTTTTCTAAAACATGTCATGACACATGATATAAAATAATTTGACAAAGCAATCTGAGACACTTTCCAACTTCTCCTGAAAGTATATTATCTCTTTATAATATTTAATAAGCCTATCAATATATCTTGTGAGGAGAATGACAACTCAACTAGCAAAATTACCTGCAATTTATAGGTAACACAGAACATGATAGAGTGACTCGCAAGTGTAAAAATGTAACAAATCCCTCCTATTAAGGATTTAGCATATTTTCAAATAGATCCATTTTACAGCACCTTTGAAGCATTATTCTTTGGGGACAGTTCATGCTTTTCTTACTGTCTCACTCAAAATAAAAGGTCAGATGAACTACTGAAAAGAAGAGGGATAAGAGAAACTTTGCCTTGCAAATGCCATAGCTGAGTATAAAAAAATAGTTGTGTTTGGAGACTCTAGATCTTCTTTTACAAGCCAATAAATAGTCTTTTGAAACAACTGTATGAAAATCAAATGTGTAACAAACCTCTATGTATGCCTGCACTGGTATGTGAACAGGCCTGTACAAGCCAAAATTCTGCATGTAAACCGGCCTTCTTATGTCAAAAAGGGTATACATTTTGTGTGGGAATCATGTGTGTAAATGCATGTAAACAGATCCACAGAAGTAACATTTTCCTATTACTATGCTCTTTTTTATTTTCACATAAAATATTCAGGTCTCAAAAAGTGGAAAATGGTTGCAGGTTGATCAACATTTTTCAAGCTATGCAAATGAATCTGTGTGCAGATTCGTAAAAGAGTAAGTTCATTTAGAAATAACTGATTTTAACAATTCAATGTTATTTTAATACTCTGACAATGAACCAGTGAAACAATTTTATTTGTAACTCAGTCTATTGTAATACTGCAGAACACCTGACCATTCTACATACACACTTAAAAATGTGCAAAAACACTTTCTCCAATTCATCACTGTATCTATCAATCTAGTCTCTTACATATTATCTTACCTCTCCCATAACTGCAATAGGTGTCTCTCCTGTTGCCTGAGCAACACGATGTTCTACTAAGTAAAACATGTATTCATCGTAAAGCAAGCGGATCAGATGAAAAGAGCCAAAGCTAGCAGCACTGCGCAAGGTTAAATCCCGAATCACCATTGAGCTATTTGAAAATAAAAAATATATATATGTTTATGTATTGTATGTCACAGCCATTTTAACATTTATCCATCTAGACAGACATTTCACCTCAAAACCAATATTCTCAAAAGCAACACTATCCTCAAATACCTGATTTAAAGGGATGACCAGGAAAGGGCAATCATTTGCTTCTCTCCTTTTTCAGAATGTACTGTTGAAGACCACATGGGAAATAACCAGACTGATTTGGTTTTGGTTGACCTATTCATAACTACCACTGCATTGACCTATGCATAACTACCACTAATTAAACAAGTGTAAAACTTAACTTGAAAGAAATTTTGTTGAAAACATAAACAACTGAAATGGCAAGAAAACTATCTGTTTTTAAAGAAACTATATCTTAAATAGTGTCTGTTGTGTCAATCTTTCCACAGCAACTCTTTTAATTGCCAGAATTTAAAAAGTTTTGAAACTTAAAATTCAAAAACAATAAACTTATTGTGTGTTCATATTATGTCTTCATATCTTCAGTAAGCAGTTGCTACAGTCAAGTTCAAAGAACAAGGTTTACTCTGATAACTGTTTCAATAAGCAGCTAACATGAAATGCTTGTCTTAATGTTCTTTTCATATATTAAAAACAGCTTTTGCCTTTCTTATCTAATAAACATTGATGCACAATGTTTTAGTAGGTAATACTAACAACAGTGACTTAATAACTGCATAGTTTTTTAACCAAAACAATTCTTAATATGTTCCTAACTCTGGACAAAATTACACCTGCATTCATTTTCAGATGGCCTTTAAAACAATAAACTAGGGCCATTTAGGTCCCTGTTCATTTGCTGATAGCCCTGAGTTCAAGGTTAATAACAGAAGTCCTCTGAAAAAACTTCTTGTTTTTCATGATGTACCAAGCCACTGTTAGATTTGTCAACTTCATTACAATGAACAATTCAGCAATTAATAGAACAGTTAGAATGTTTTAAAATCTATTAAATACTACCTGTAGAAAGACCATTTTAACAGAAATTGCCGTGCTGCTTTAGGAAAGCTGGGTCTTCCTTCATATGGTTTCAGCGCTTGCATCATTACATTATCAAGCCAGGCAGCCCACTGCTCCAGAGTGCTCTGCTGTTGAAGAGTCATCTTGAAATCTGTTTCGAGTCTCTGAACCATGTTGTCATCACACTGGCACACCCAGGAAGCCTGCTCCTGTTATAGCACATGGCAGCTCTTGAATTGACAATACATAAGCCAAAGCACACAATGTAATTGTATCTCAAAGGTTAAGCTGTTCAATGGATGAAAGAGACTGGACCCACTTACTAGAAAGACTAAGAAGTGGTTTTTATTTTACATCTGTTGTAGTTTTGTTGAAAGCAACCAGGTGGGAAAAGCATAGCATGAAAGAACCTACATCAGATAAAGAAGTTAGAACAAACAATGTAAACAAAAAAGTTTCCTATTTCCCAGATTCATTTGTGAAAAAAGGCTTCTACTTTTGTAATTTTTCTATTGAAATACTTATATCTTGTAATTTTTTTCTGGGATTTAAGGCAGGACAAGTAGGAAGAAGAGTGAAATGCAGGGGACTAAAGTAATAAAAGAAGTGGTGAGAAATCAAGCACAACATTCCTTTTATTCTGAAGAAGTTAAGCTTAAAGATAAATCCTGTTACATCATCTTAAAAAAGAAACTTTGTATGCAAACAAGGATTGTTTGCTGACTGTATGCAGTAAGAGATTACACATCACTTAAAGACAACATAAGCTGCATATAAGCGGAGAAACACACTATGCAGCAATCAGCAATTTAGTCAGTGTTACCAAGTTTAAATAAAGTTAACCATTAAATTCAGAAAATGAAAAAAAAAAAAAAGACAGCTCACTAACTGCAGGCCATTTCCATTTAAACTTTAGTTGTCATGTACCAAGTTAACATCTCATTCACAGATTCTCAAGCCATGTCAACATATTACTGCGCTTAATATATTGTATCTTTGGTCAGGAAGTCTTGACTAGATTTCTGTCGAATGTGTTAACAAGTACATTAAAACACTCTTTTACAACTAAGAGAAACAGAAAGCTACCAGGAATCTGAAACCTTTCACTTCTCTGGCTGAAAGGACAAAAGTATTTTTCTTCAGACAAGCAAAAACATGTAGAGAAATTAAGCTTAGTAAAACATGAATTTATGATCTATAGGTTCTAACCATAATAATCTAATCCATTATTCAGGAGATCTTGTAAATTTAGGCAGAGGTACATAGGAAAAAAATACTAATGTATGGGGTTTTAATACTAATATATGGAGACAGTCTCTGCTGAAAATGCTATGCATTTAATAACTTTAGGAGACATTCAGAAGATATGCTACTGAGTTCTAATCCTAAAATACAACTTTTGCTATTAGTAAGACATGTTTCATGGTACCCATTCTAAGAAGGTATTTTCTCTACAGCTGCATAGAAGTTGGAAGAATACATGCATTTCAAGAGAATAAATAGAAACAGGTAATGGTTCTGAGCTCTTACTTTCCTAAAGCATAAGCTATCACATTTGGACTGAGTCACAATGTATATGAATGAGCAAAATATTAGCACTTGTCTTTCTTGATCGAATGATGCCTGACAATAATGTTCAAAGTCATAGAAGAAATAAAACTTTAAAAACCCATGCTATTCAAAACTGAATTTTACCTGAACATTGGCAAAATCAACACGGTTGAGATCGTTGAGCATCTGGTTGATTTGAGAAGTATTTTGAAGCACAGCGCGAGCTGCTTGAGCCAGGTGATTAAGAGATGTGTATCTTCGCAGAGTCTGGGCAAAGGCACTTACAGCGGCAACCTATGAAGAAATTTATTATTTTTAAATATTGTGCCCAATAGATTCTACAGTTAAATATAGTGCTCCATAATTCTACAGATTGAGTCCTGACTCTTATTTTTATAGTGTATATTAATGAGTCCTCATTTTTGAATTATAACATGTAGCAGATCAAATATTATTTCCTCTGCCATTATTTGATGCTTGATGCTAAACATGAAATTTAGCATTAATGTTAAAATGCTTCTGCTTTTAGATGCTATTACCCACTTGGTTTGCTATTACAAGAATAGTATTTCAAGTTTCATCTACCTTGGTTTGTATCATCCTCTGTGGAATATTGTTCATGGCATTTGAAAGCCAACCTTCAAGGCTTTTTGCAAAATTGCGAATGGCTTGGGTCAAGGCACCTGCACATTGGAGAGTAAAAACAGAATGAAAAGAAAGCAGTGCACCTGTCTTGAAATGTTTTGCATCCTCAGAACTCTTGTACGCAACTTTCAGGTTTGGTGCATTTACTTACCAGACAAATCTAGTCTTGGTTCAAAATGTCTCACTGAGTAAAGATTACACAATAATGTATTAATAATATAATGTAATATTATTCTTACTTTTGGTTTAATAAGCACTTCTGATTTCTTCACCAGACAATCTTCCAAAGAACATAGTAACTTAGCAATATTGTTTGGGGCACTCCTATACAAGAACAGCACTAATTGCAGCAGTTGTGGTGGAATTTTCCATCACAAATTTTCAGTTTTCCATCTTACCTATACACCTCATTCAAAAAGCAAAAGTCTGGGGAAAAATCCACTTATAGGAATACTGCAGTTTCCTCAAATAAGTCCAAATTAATCTTAAACTATGTCATAGTGCTGCTTAATTCAGTTTTAAAGAATAAATTCTGTCACATGCAGTCCTTAAGGATATCATCAAAAAAAAAAAGATACAGAAGTGTGTTTCACTGACAGAAAATGAAATTATTTAAATGACTGTGAAATCTGTGTGCATTTTGTTTCTTTTCTATAGCAACCACAGAAATGCTGAATGGCTGACAGATTTAGAGAGACACTGAGGAAGCCCCTTAAGTAATTTGCATTACTAAAACAAGAAATTTTAATTTTTCAAAAGAGGGCAGGAAGTATTGTCCCAGGAACAGTATCTGGAATAAATAAAATTGTATCTCCTGAGTGATACAAACACAGCTTTCCCATGCCTAAACCTTGCACATTGACATAACAGCACTACACTCAAACTACTGCAAAAAGTAGGCAAAAAAAAGGAAAAAACTAAAGTTTTCTGAAGACTACTAGAGAATGAATGACTACAAAAGTGAAGAGGAAAAAACCTAAGGAAGCAATACATTTTTTTAATAATACCTTTTAAAAATACAGCTTCCTACCAGAAATGTAAACTTACTAGAAGAGAAACTGTAGTTTCTGTGTTATCTTTTTCACGTCTTCAAACTTGCAGTCATAAGCAATAAAATCCATACTGGTAATTCTTATAACTCACCACACCTTTGGATGCTTAGCTGGCCACAATTTGATCTCACAAAGTATTTGTGTTAGCTGAGCCCTCTTATGGTATCGGGTTTTTTTCTCCTTTAAGGTTTTCATGTGAAGAACAGGCTTTTTCTTCAATCCTGTCAATCCCCTAGCTCACTTGTGTTGCTTTGTAAATTATTTCTGTGCACTTACTAATTGACTATGTTTTCATTCACAGTTTCTTACCTACCAGACAAGATGGAAGTAATAATGTAAATACTGCATGAATAGCACTTAGACATTTATGAAAAATATTACTGCTTTTTCACTTTGAGTGTGTTCTCATGACTCCTTTTTATTTATTTATATATATGTTACAAAATTATTTGCATCATTGTAATGCTGATTGCCTTTAAAAATAAACATGGAAAAGCAACTCAGGCCTTAAGAAAGGCCTTTAACTAGAAAGAAAAAAGGAACAAATAAAAGGAATTATAAGTTCTGAAGAAATAAAATAGCTAAAGTAGCTAATCAGACATCAGAATTGTATAGAACCATCATGAATTTCTAATGACCTTTGGAGATACATTAAATACAGAATTTTTCTCATATCCCTAATTATAGATGTAGCCATTACCAAAACCATAAGTACCTACATCCTTAAAAGATGAACTTTTAAGTTCATCTGAACCCTTCCAAAGAATCTTTGTATGATAAACATGGTGCAAAGTAAATGGTCTAAATCATTCCTAGTGTTTCTAGTCACACACTAAAGGATGTGGCAATGGCAGTTACAGAAAGTTTGATTTGCATAAGCACCCAACAAGATTGACTTCTGAACTAAAACCCCTCTGACTTGTACAAAACTGAGCTTTACAGTCTTTCCAGTACTTCAATTTTTTGTCTGTCTGGAATTGTGTAATATGGCATGGAAGTGTATTTTGCATAAATTCTGCACCTATCATGGAAAGTAACTCACAAGCAAATTTGTTACTGCCCATTCTGCCATATGTGAAGATGCAAGATGTCTACTCTAAAACATAACAGGACACTAGATAATGATGGTCTTTATTCCTTACTCCAATGGAGAGCATTTAATTTTCTTAGGAAACTGAATTTGTTGTTTTATACCCAGAAAGTCTTCACTCATTCTGGTGGGCGTGAAGTATTTCAGCTGATCAATTTAATACAGAGGTTAAAAATAAAACCATTTTTTCCTCAACAGTCTTTTTTTTCCTAGTCCAGTAATATGTATCAACAATAGGACTTGTCTAAAAGAAAAAAACCTGAAGATCTAAACACAAAAAAAAAAAAATTGAAAAAATTATGCTTTTGCCCTATTTTGAGCAGCAGCTGCTGCTATCTTGCCATTTATTTAAAAAAAAATCATAAACATGCCTTTAATGAAGCATTCATAGTCCCAGCACCTCTACAGACTCCAAACTTTCCTCAAACTGCTAATTTTCCCACAGAGGATGATGAATTTTTCTGCTTTACCCAGCTGCATTTTTGTTATATTCAACCTTAACCCATTATTTTAGTCTCTTGTAATGACTGGAGATGCTTTTATTCAAAAGCAGGAGTTTAAAAAATCTTAAGATTTTAACCATTTAACAGTGAAGAAGAAACTTGAATGGCCCACCATTTAAAGGAAAGGTGCTAAAAAAAGCCATTTAGTCAGCTGGTCCTAAAGTAAGAAAATGTGTTAGCTCTCTTCCAAAGGTAGCTCAGTGAGTGCAATTCTGAGCAGAAAACCTCTGGACTGTTCACAAAAAGTCTCTTGGGAAAAGTCCTGTGATCAGATGATGTGTTTGAATCCAACAGTTTGATAACCATCCCCAAAAGAGTAATGTCAAACACAGTAGGTATCAATTATTCAAATATGACTGGTAACTCTAGAAAGCAAGAAATAGCATGAAAAGGACACGATGCATCTAGTTATTGATATTAATTGATTTTGCCCATTTTCTTGAAATCCTGTACTGGCAATGCCCAAAGCATCTTACAAAGCAAGGCAGGAAGACAGCATGTTGTCATTTAAACATCTCTCTAGAGACTGCCAGGCTTTCCAGGAAAAGCAACTGAAAAGAAGAGGATCAAGTTTAATGAAAAACTGTCTGCACCACCTTTTAATTCAGAAATTAACATGCTTTTGCAAGTGAGAGTTTTCATTCAACCTATTAAATGTTAAATTAAATTTGTGGGAGTTTTTATTATTAACTAATTGTTTGTGATACACTATATTACTCTAAAATCCTACCTAATGGTACTGTCATTAGAAAAGTAAAACCTTAAATATAAACCAATGCAAAATAATTTATACAAGTAATAGTTGTCAATAACTGCATGTATTTGCAAAAACATTTTTCCTTTATTCTGCTATATAGATGCACAAATTATGTCAATTGCTACCAAGAACTTACTCGTTCCTTTAACAAAAGGTAAAATGTGCATTGTAAATGGCAAACCTTCATATTTTATATATTTCTAGTTTCAATTTTTTTGGTGTTATACATAATTTGCTAAAACTTGATTTTATTCCACTGGCAAGCAAGAAGTCAATAAAACTTCTTTGCAAGACACTACCACCAAACTTTCTTACTGAATACTTATTACTGCTGGACTCACTATAGCAGAGGAGGTGTTCACAGCATGACAATATAGCTTTGTTACCTGCAAAACTACTTACAGCTCTAATTAAAAAAAAAAAAAATCAATCCAACTTTTTAAAGTAAATACTGGGGGTTTTTTATTAGAAGAAGATAATACATAGGAATTATGAGGGTTTTAGTGGGTTGCTAACATGATTTCAGTATAACATATAGGACAGCATATGTGAGACAATAAATACTTCATGAAGGAGTTCAACTTTCTTGACATAAATTTGTTTTCTACCAAAGATAGCCATAAAAATACATTGCTAGAGCAATGACAGATTCTAGTAAAATTAAATTTGAAAAGAAAGCTTTACTCCTGGTAATGGTGATATGACTGGACAATCACTCACTATTTCATGCAGGATGTATGACAGGAAAACAGTAGATTAGAATAATAAATTGGAGTAGGAATTTTTCATTGCCTTAACAGTTATTAGACTGGATGGAATCACAAAGACCACAGTTCTCTTCCAGACTAATCAAAGATTAATATGTGACATAGGCATTTTCCAGCACAACTCCCTGCACAACAAAACTAAGGATAAATTATACAGTATTTTGTAACTTTCAATTTTTTTTCTTAAGCTGCCCTGTGAGGCACAAGTACACTTCCGTCATATACATGCTTGCAGAAAAATCTTTACCAAATGTTTCAGATGTTGAACTTACTAGGAATAGGTCTAAGGACGTCAGGAATGAGAATCTCCACCAAAGCCTGGTACATCACATGGTCACAGTTACACATCCATTTCAGAATAGACTCATTCTTGCACAGAGTAATCAGCTTTGCTTTAGGAAGTCGACTTTCTATTTCACTCAGATTGCTGGTGTTAAAAAAAATGTAGCTAATTAATAAATGATAATGTATTTATGGCACCTAGGGGCATGGCTTAGCAGCAAACATAGCAGTGCTAGGTTAACAGTTGAATTTTACTTTTCTGACCTAAAGTTTCTATGATTCCATGATTTACAGCAGGTAAAAACCTGGATGTTAAAATGTACTTTTTAATACAGACATCATAGATATCTTAGTTGAGCTCACTATAACTTATTTACATGTTGTCTCACATGGAAATGGATTTAAAAAATGTCTCTATAATTCTCCTACAGCTCATAAATAGTGCAGACGTATGAATAATCTTTTTGGCTTAGAAGAAGTGGATTGAATATTGGGAAGAGACAACTTCACTCTAGTTGTCCATGCAAAATGGACATGGATGACACAACTGTTTCAAGACTGACCTTTGGCATACACCCAGGCCATACAAAACTGCCAGACAACATAAATTTAATTTGGAAAATAATAAAAAAATTACTATGTTAAAACCAATGGGATTTTTTAAATTTCACCCTTACATTATCATGAGACACATTAAACAAAGAGAAACATTTATTGACCTTGGTTCATTAACAGGAGTGCCATCAGGTGGAGCAGAAGGAGAATAGCGCCAGAAAGTTTGCCACAATTTTTCTATCAGGCTGAATTGAAGATTTACAACCACATCCAGTATTGCCTGAAAAAATGAAACATTAGATATTGTCTTTTACCCAGAATCCCTCCACTCCCAACTCCAACTAGATATACAGCTCTTTTCCTTCATCACAGAGTAGAATCAAGGCAAACTGTGTATTTCTCAAGATATTAATGGTATCTGTTTTATTATTTTTGATACCCATAATTATCCAGCACTATAAACTGTTGTGCACAGAGACTTGCATAAGGCTTGCAGGGAAGCCTCTGGAAACTAGTATGGCCTATGTAAACATATTTGAGGAGTTTTAGCACAGAAAATATTTACTGCTACTGCAAATAGAAAAGTAAACCTGATGTTACTCCTTTTCATAATGCCTTATAAGTTGGAAGCACCTTCAAAAATAATTTAAAAAGACATATTGTTCAGTATCAAATGTGGTTTAAATGTCTTAATGTTTCTTTGATATAAGAAAAATGTTTTTGATATAAAAGAAAATAAAATTATAACCTAACCTGATTTACATTTGCTATTGACTAAACCAAATATCTCCGTACACAATCAAAAGTCTAACATTCTGAAAAACATACATGTAACAACATTTCATTTGCAGTATTTATTACATATTACTCTTTCCCCTGTAATGGTGATCATTCAGAAAACCCTTTTTGCTCTCCTTTTGATTGAGATAAGTAAAATATTGTGGGGAAAGTCACATGCCACTATCAGGGCTGCAATATATTTGGCAGTATTCTACTGTACTGGCCTTCAGTAAAAGCCAAGAACTTTTGAAAATAAATGGTTTATAGGAAATACCTCACAGTGCTCTCGATAAAGACTCTGAAGTGATTTGATGTCCTCAAAGGTAGTACCATCTGGCAGAGAAGATATTTCAACTTCTCCAAACTCTGGCAGTACTCGAGATGCATCTGTTGTCATGACAACATAATGAAAGAGGTGCCAGTTACAGTATAGTTAACAAAAAAATGAATGATTATACAAAGAAATACATTCCAAAAGGTCATAATAGTCAAAGGGGAAATCATTTAATACCTGTTGTATGCCAAAATACTAAATACATTAATATTTTTTAGTAAAAAATAAATACAAAATTATACTAGAATAGATTAAAATGATATCGTGTACATAGTATACCTATATGGAGAATCTAACACAAGCTTTTTCAGACTATTACTAAGGAAATATGTAGAGTCAGTGCAGGAGAGACTAATCCTTGAATAATTTTTTTGTTGCTCAGCTGAAGAGCTTCCATGCAGCCAGGTGTGATGAGGCTTAATAAACTCAATATACATTTTTACTTGACATTTACTACACTTTCAAGAGCCAATGTGTGCTTTTACTATTTGCCACAAATGTTTCTGAGAGACAAGTTGGTAAGATAAAAATACTGGACTGAAAGGTACCTGGGAAAGAAGATTCAAAACATTTTAATGCTACCCTTATGCTCCAAATGGTTTTAGCAATAGCAAAATCAAGCCAAAGGATTTTGGCAATCCTAACCAAATAAGCCTACACTAATAGCACACTCTATCAGCACAGCCAAGGATTCTTTTTACATAAACAATTACCTAAATTATGATTTGTTTCTATGACTTGAATACATGCTTAACTGGTCAACAAATGCACAATTTGGGTATTTTTAAACGTGATCTTTAGGTCTTCAGTTGAAACTATTTGTCTATTTCCACTCACAACACTAGAACACCCTTTCAAAACAGCCAAGAGTGGCTAACCTGCATAGTAGTGCAATGCCATCCCCCTATGCTAACTCTCATGAAATAAAATGCACTGTAATGCACATGAAGAAAACAACTTTCATAGCAGGAATTTCAATATGCACATTTAATATAATTATGCAACACAACTTCATATTTATGTAATATGAAGAATATCTCACACTGTTTTTCCTAATTTTCCTTTTATACTTACATTATGCATATTAAATATTACATAAAACTTAAATTACATAATGTGCAATTTAAGTGCCTTTCGGTTCTGTTGAGAGTAAGGATTTTAGAGAGGGCATGATAATTTGAGATGCAACTATTTTACTTGTCTGGCTTGATATTCACTGTGAAAAAAAAGTTCATCTTATTTATATAGCAGTATAAAACTTCCTTTCGTACCTAGAAACTGTTGATGATGTTGACTTTGGGCAATTACAGTTTGTTCAACAGATGTGCCTGTCTGTTGACCACTTCCTGTGAAGCCATCTGCAACTCCATCCACTTTCTGCATAGGCTTATACCTGCAAAAATATCAAGTACGAAATTATCCTTTCTGTTTACTTCTTCATAAATGAAACACTGAGTTTGATTATTCCGTCTCAAAATAAAATTTTCAGGACAAGTGTCAAAAGAATTTAGAGATTCTTACTTACTTTGTAAAAAATGGAAGAAAAAAAAACCACTAAGGGAAGCCAGAGTGTTAACAATGCATTACAGAATTCACAAAGGTGATATTCCAGCAGTACTCCGAATTTCTGGTAGAATTTAGCTTAGTAACAGTATATAGTAATACTGGCAAATTTGTACCAAAAAGAATCAAATCCTTCCCTTTCCACACTGATTGACATAATTTTGTAACACAAAGGTAATGTTTCATTACTTTTAAGAGGAAACAACAATACTGTCTGATGATAATGAAGACTTCAAAACTAGCACTTTGGGATACTGAAGTTATGCAAATCCAAAAGGTTCGTGGTTCCCAAATTAAGAAAAGGAATGAAGAAAAAAATGAGGCATACATTCAGTCTACAGCCTTTGCTGAAGAGAACTAGAAGTATTTATTCAACTAGATGTATCTGATAGAGATGGTAGAATTTGTATAACTACCCAGAAACAAAGTATATTGTCTGCAATTTACTACTAATTTAAAAGACAAAAGAACCACTAGAAATATTAATAAGCTGATGAAAGAGAAATATTACCATAATCATGAAAATTACAATATTCAATTTTTTAGTTCTCTTTTAATAAATTCCTGCTAGAATTTTTCGATACACTTGGATAACAATGATAAAAACACATACCGTCATATATGAAACACTGAAGCTTTCTATAGCACAGCAGTTTCCATGTAACAGCTACCTATTGTGCACAATGGTACCTTGCAGTTCCCACCCATCGTCAACACCTTTACTGATTCTTGCAGCAGAGCTTAGGCTTGGTGTGAATTGAGCCTGAATTGGTGCATGTTGGTGCAGGTACATGTGTGCAAGTGCAAAACATGGGGCACAGAAGTGTGCACTAACTGCACACAGTTCCATATGTGTGATTTTGTTCAGATATAATCAGGGAACATACTAATTTAAAGTTAAGAAAATTATGCCCAACATACTTAGGTGAGGAAAATAAGGGAAATATGTAAGACATACACTGATGTTAAATAAAATACAAATAACACAAATAGTACAAAAAGAAATGTCCTGTCCTAGCAGCTATATAATGAAATTCCAAAATCACTTCTTCTTTGTGAATCACAAAGAAGACAAGAGATGTGACAATGTTTAGCTGACTGGCATTATTTTTCCAGAAATAATTCTAATTAGACCGCATGTTTTGGTGCATATATGTAATTTTGAATGCAAGTGAATGAAATGTCTAAGTGAATGAGATTGAGTGGGTAAAATAAGCTTGCTGGGAGATTTTGTAAATACCTATCATCATTCCTTACTATATAATCCTGCCATGGCTTTTGTAACAAGCATTTTCTACATGATGCTATTATGAGACATCTCATGCTCCTGTATTATGCTCAGCAAAAGATAGTTAAGACCATATATCTTACCATGAGCTTCCATTTAGTGTTGTAAATAATCTGTACTGTCTGGAAATGACAGTAAAATCATTTCAGATTAAAATGATCTTTGTGTTTGAAGTTAAAGTTTGAAGTTGTGTTTTCCATATCACAGTTGTATACAAGGATACAAAATATGCTTGGGACACTATACCAAACTGTTCATTCAACTGAATGTTTTTGGAGGAGTAGATGTTCTAAAGGTGACTTGCTTGATGCGGTGCACTTCTATCTGAGTGTCATGAAACTATGCATCTAACATATTTTACTTTAGGGTAATATGACCGGCTAGTAACACAAGTCAAATCAAAATTAATTTCAAAGAAATTTACTCATTTCCAATTTTTCCCCTAAAATTTTCTGTTTAACATAGTTTTTAATATGCATATCCACACATTCTTTCACCACCAGTACAGCCCAGTTTTCAACTACTTCTGAGTCTTCTCAGGTTCCTCAGGAACAACAGATACTAAGGGAATATACTTACATGTACTTGGAGGCAAACCGTTGCGATCATATTAATTCTTCACAGGGACATGAAATAAATTCCAAGCAACTTAATAGTAAGTTCTCTGATAAGAAGTGTGAACATAAAATGATACAGCAATGAAAAGAAACAGGAATGTTTGAAATTAAAGCTCTTACTGCAAGAATTCAATATAGCTAAGAAGAATCTGTTCATGCTATAGGTAATTTTATTATTATTTATTTTCTGCAAATTTAGGAAAATTTGTAGGCAAACATTCTTTCACTTTGACTGGTGCCTGATGTCATTGACATCAACTGGGTATTCAGCACAGTTTTGTTTTCACAGCAAAAAAGCTGAACTGGAATTCAAACTTGTCCATGTAAGGAAAAGACTGGATAAATGAGAAATAGTGTGAATAGTTGGTTTCACACTTTACCTCTGTTTCTGCTGCATGGGCTGTTGTCTCATGGCCATATATTGCATGTCCTCTTGTAGTCGATTAAGAGGAGAATCTGGCTTGACACGAATCCCATAGTAATGATATTTAGAGTTCCCCCTTTATGGAAGAGGAAGAATTAAAAAGAGCAGTAATACTAGTTTTACATATTTATATTGCATTTACTTTACAATTTACATTGACTGGAAAACAACACACACAAATCAGGTCTGGCTCTCCTGTCATACCTGTTCTACATGAGCATAATTTTACTACCTGTGGGAGATTGTTCACTCTCTTAAACAAATATTATCAGCATACTAACTTGCACTCCACTTGAGTAAGAAAAAAAAAGCAAATAAATACAATTTATCTAGTTATGGGCAAACAGTATTCTCAGTGATTTCCAAATGGAAAGTTATGTTTTATTTGTAATGATAAAAATCTGAAGAGTAGTTACCAAAATATAAACACATAAAGTGTCAAAAGCAGAAGTAATAAAACTATAATAGCATCTTGAAAAAACATAAAATGTTCAACATGAAGAAATAAAACTGACAGAAAACCACTAATATTTTAATGCAGGTCTTATGTATTCTTTTTCCTAGCAGACTAGTTTCTTATTCATAATTATTACCTTAATTTTTTATTATAATTCAGGATTTCAATTGCACAAACCTAGTTCCAAGCCTTCTGGTCCGTAGTCCCATGAAGATTGACCGTATGAGTTTTCCAAAGGAGGCAGCATTGACTGGATCCAGCTTGTGCTCCTGACAGTGTCGTAAGTAATGGTTGTAAAGGGTACTTCTTGGAAGGCTCACTCCTTCTGCAGTTTCATAGTTGTCTAAAAGCCATTGAAGCTATATCACATACAAAACAGAAAAAAAACCCAAACCTATTATATACTTTATTAAAAATGTTGTAGCCATACAGCATTAATGTCTGACAGTTGGAACCACTCTTCAAGTCTATTAAAAAATTACTTCCTTCCTCAGAGTGTCTTTAAATGTTAGTTAAACAATAATGCTTTAATATCTTCAGAATTACCAGGGAGTAGCAGAATTCATTGCACTTGTGACCTCAGGAAAGTGCCCTTTTCTTAAAATAGTTTTGATTCAGTACTACACATCAGTATGTAATAAAGGTATCTATGCTTTGGAGACAAATTGTTAGTACCACAAAGAAATAAAGGAATCATGAATGTAATACACATAAATTGCAGAAAACAAACTCCTTGGGCACAATAAGTAATTGATGTATTTTAAATCTGCAATATGATACTGTTTCTCTTTGTTATTAAAAATGTCTGTTATTAAAAACATTAGGATACAGATAAGAAAAAAGCTACTGCATAAAATCAGAGAGCTACCTAGGTAACATTGAAAATAATTGGTACGTCTATGAATCATTAGGGATACAAACCCTTTCAGCTGTAGCCTGCTTGCCATTGACTTCCAAAAGGAACAGAAAGAGTTTCTTGGAAAAACAGTAATCTTTTCATGTATTTGTGGTAGATAATTAGAAACATGCAAGAAGATTATGTAACATCACTGCATGTTCTAAGTACAGCACACTCATGAAACACCTCTAGCTGTTGCTAACATATAAAAAAAAGTTAAAAGAACAATGTAACACTCCTAGATTTAATACTAAAGGAAAATCACAAAATATAGCAAAACCAATACAGTCTGAGAATACATTAAATTTAATTGGTTTAGTTTTTTGATAAGTCAACATTTTCCTTATTTTTCCCAGTACTTGTCATGGATCCCTAGAATTTTCTAACCTCTAAAAAAATACAGAAAGAAGATGCAAATGCTTCCAAGACATAAAATTTTTATCTTGGTTTGTAGGCAATTTTGCATTTCAATTACAGAAAATGAAGAAGTACATTTAATCATCACTTATCATTGTTTTATATGTACTAACATTCATAAGTGCTTCCAAACTGAGCATCTGTCATTTTGAAATATAGCTGAAGAAAAGGTATAATTGTTAATATCTGAGTTTTGTGTGAATGTATTAAACTTATTTCACTAGTGATCTGACGTAAACCTGTCTTGGCTTACAAACAAAGGTAATTCTGACTTTCACTGGTTGCAGTCTATCCATATTGAAAATCTGTTATTACCTCTCTATTTTTATTAATATATGTATATAAAACTTGTCATATATTATTACATCTAGAATTGAATCAGAACGATACAGAACATGAATTACTTCTGCTTTCCCCAAGGGGAAAACTCTGTCAATCCCAAAAGACTAACAAACAAAAATTAATTATTTTGTAATTAAGTTCTGTATATAGCATTAAAGATATTTTCCTCCAGATGGTTTCTAATCTATTATTAATCACTTTGAGTGCACTTCATTAATTATATGAATTTCTAACAGATGTTATTTCAAACATAACTTGCATTATTCAACGCACAAAAAGCCAAATAAAAAGTTAAGTGTAATACAAGAATTTTTGCTCCTGGAAGGAGTTACTTAGTAGCAAATCCTTGAAATCCTTACTTTAAGAAAAAGTGCAGTTAATTCATGATTTTAAGATAAGATTGAATCCCAACATTATTGTAAACAACTTTTAAAGAACTCAAACATTTTTCTATCAAGCTGAAATACAATTCTAAAAGTGCTCAGGTTTGAGTCGTAGCTTATAAATTTGTAGTACTGAACATAATGTACTGGTAAGATGGGGAAAGGTATAAACTATTTGCAGAGCCAGATCTGTTAAATTGAGTGTGATTTCAATTAATCTGCAACACTTATAAAACACTCAGCTATCAATTAGCTGAATAAGTTGATCTCATGCAGAAATACATCAAGAAACAAAAGAAAACAGAGGAGAAACGACAAACACCTTAAAATGAGAACTCATGTATTTAGGAAAAAAATTCTACAAAACCTCATTGAGGTATCAAAGGGCCAAAATTTAAATCCCAAACTAAAATCTTTCCACAAATTAATTTATCACCTTCTAAGTGTATAAGTTCATTAAAAAAACAATTTAGAATTCTATTTTACAATCTGTTAAGCCAATTATTTTAATAAATGCCAAACCAAACCATTAGAAGGTATAATCAAGAAAAGTTTCAAGAGACAAAGTGTGCATCTACACTTTAACTTCCTTTACCCTGTCCTTGAGTTTAAAAACAATAAGCATTGCTTTAAAAACAGGTAAAATATCTTGTAGGCTTGATCTAGATTTTAAATTTCTTTCAAAATGACCAAAAGCAGGAAAGACTTTTTGCCATAAAAATGTGTACAAGGGTTGTTTTAAATTTTTCTTTCCCCACAGAGTCAAAGATACATCCCTATCACCATATTTTTCACAAAGCATTCACAGTCAAGAAATACCATGGTAAGTCTTCAGAGCTGGAAAGACTGCGATCTTCTGTGCAAATCTTGTTATTGGGAAGACACTGTGAACAGTGCCTAGAACTAGGAATGAGTGAAATACAGTTTACAGAGGCACTGCAGCTTATCTTGTAATCTTCCTTGGTTTTATGCAAAGATTGTGGACTTCCTAACAAGTTTAAACACAAACTTAGAATTAAGTCTTTCTAGACAGTTCTAAAACATTCCTGAAAAAGTTACAGTCTGTTAAAAATGACTTTTGAACAATGCTTTTGATATTATTACTCCAAAATTATCTATTATTATTTAAATAATAATTTTTATACCACCTTACCTTCAAAGTAATTATTTTGTAAGCACATAAGGTGGAATTTAAGTTTTCTTTCTGTATATAATTTCCTGTAACTTTTTATAATACAGTAGTCCTCTTTAAATTTTAGATTTAAGAAAAAAAGAGTTTGCCTAAATCCTCCACAAAACATTCTTAATTTTAACTTCAACAAAACCACACCCCTACAGGAAAAAAAAAAAATCCAAATCCAAACCCAAACCTTCTAAAGCATACATTTTTAATTTGATTACCATAGGACAATCTCTACCACCATATTCTACATTCAGACTGCAAACTAAATTTCAATTTCTTCTGTAAAGCAATAATGGTATTTGAATTTATATAATAAGCAAAGCTGAGAAGGAAAAAAAAGTAATATGAACACAAACCAATCAACATGGCAAAAATACAAAATTCAAAACCATAAGAACCAACAGAAAAAAAACATTTCAGAGAGACGAAAAACTTACAAAGTAATAATATTATTTATAAGTTTAAAATTAACTTGGTCTTTTTCCTTTGTTTTAAAGTTATATATAATGAACTTATCACTGTATTTGGAGATCATGTTTTCCTCAAATATCTTTTAGCTTTGTCTATGAAAACTTCTTAACCGTAAGACTTGCAGGGTAAGAAAAAAGTAAAAGGCAGATGAATAAGACATTTCTGTGTACTTCAAATTAAGGTACTGCTTTCAGTTTTTACCAGGTCATCAGAAGGATCCTTAGGATTCTTAAATGAGTAATTTCAAAAATAAACTCACTAGTCAGAATAAATGAAGAAACACCTAGGAACAACCTAAATATATTATTTAGGTGTGCTGTTTGTTTCTTCTCTTCCTCTTCACATGCCACAAAATTAGTATATGGTACACAGTTCTTATGATGCAGACAATTGTATTTAAAATGCCAAAAGCCAGCTAATTTAGAATTAATTGAACCTTAGCTTGACATGTACACTGTAATCCGCAAAACAGTCAAATGTGTTAACTCATCCTAACACAGGTGTACAGCATAGGAAACAGGTAACACTCTGCAATATACCATAAAGACATTTAATCTGACAAAATAAAGCCATGGGAGGTGTAGTAGAAGATTACAAGCAACTAAGATGGGAAGATTTAGAGCAAAAAGTAATAATAAAATAAAACAAACATTTAGAGGCAGGCTAAGCATGCAGAACAAGCAAGAGAGAGTGTATGTGAAGAAGAGACAACTTACATGGCTGTTGAGAAGAGAGCTTCTGTGAGTGGACAGACCATCAGACTTTTGCAGTGTCTCAATCGCCATTTCAATCTGATAATAGATGTCATTAAAAAAAGGACTCAAGATGGGATAGTAAAAAAGCCTGATCAGAGAAGTTTTGACAGATTCCTAACAGATCAACAGAAATGCCTGTTTTATTCCTGGCTAGGGCATATATTTTATAAAAGGCCTCATACTAGAGTCCCAGTGAACACAAGCCTCCTCAATGAGGTCAGAAAGTCCTTGCACATATCCAATTTTGCTAGCATGTATACTGCAGGATCACAGCCTCAAAGTTCATTTTACCTTCCCAGCTGCTCAGAATGAGCTCAAAGAAGTAGAATTACTGGTGAGCTGCATTGAAATAAAAATAACCCAGACTGAACAAAAGCATAATCACTAAAGTAAAAAAAAAAAAAATTAATAAAAAAATCCCTAAATTATTTTCTGGAAGGCCTCCATATGTTTTCCCTTCAACTATACCAGGAAGAAACATGCAGAGCTTTCAATAAGAATTGAATTAGAAACAACACTTTAACTATCTGAAATCACAGAATCAAATCCCAAACCAAAGTAATTCAACAGGCCTTGCACCATTAGCTTCACTGGGACAGGACATCAACCCTTACTCCTACCAGTACCCTTTGAAGATCCCCAGCTGTCAAAGTAAATGGAAAGTCAGGAGTTACACAGACTGTAGGATCCAGCCTTTGGAAAAGCAGACTTGTTCACAATAATTTTTCTTTTAAAAAGGAAAAGAAAACACAGTATAACTAAAATACAAAGTAGATTTTTTTCAAATGCAAATGTATGGTTACTCTCACATCCATTTTCTTTCTTTTCCTTTTAAATAACAATGGATATTTTGATTTTGATCAGTTTGGCAACAACATTAAAGAAAAAACCTAAGTGTAATTTATCTGGGGAGCCAGAAGAGCAAAAACCAACAATGAAAATGACAGAGACAATGGAATGCACAGTAAGAAAAGGCACACAATTATTAGCTACAATAAATGGCCGAAATGAAAGCAATGGAACCACCACTTAAACTTTTAAAAAATATTTATCATTATCTCTGTAAACATTTTTAATGAGCCCTGTCTATCGTATTTCAAATACCACAGTACTAATTATTATTTTAATGACATAATTTATCAATATTGGCTGAATTTACTCTCTGTAGAAATGGAAAACAACTTAGGCTGATATTTGAATTTACCTGTAAAACTAGTTTGTCCTTTTTTTCCAGGGCAATTGACAAGTATTTTAATATATTAGCTGTGAGGAGTAATTTCTTTTAATTGTGTAATATTAGCTTTCCAGGTCTTTAAAAAAGGTACATTATTAAATACATACAATTACTATGTAAGAAAACATTCTTGCTCGGCAATAATATTCCTTCTTTTAACAATCTGACTTGCTTCAGTAGAAAATACCATGAGGTCAAAGTATTCAATCACACAGGAAAGATTGAATTTTAAAAGCATTCTTCAAGAAAAAAACTACAAGCTCAAAAGATCATCATAAGGTCAGTTCACTATATACTGTAGCCAGAGAGTTTCCTTTCCTAAAAAAATACTACAATCAAACAATTGAGAGTGTACAAACATTTAATCCTAAATCTGAATGTTAGGTCACATGTACCACAGTGCTTAATCCCTAGCAGTACTGTGCACCAGCCTGCTGCTCATTCCCACTACTGCCTTTCTCTCGTTTTGTTACTGCAACTTGCGGTCTTTGTTCAGGGAACCAATCTGCTAAAAAAATTGGAATCTCGAGTAATTTCACTTGAAAAGTGGCATTACAGATGACACTGACTCCTCACTGCCATATTGGGTCCATGGCTTTTGGGGGTAACTGTTGGGCTTTTCATAACTTGGGAGATTTTTGTTGCTGGAGTTTCTTTTAGTAGATTTCATGACTATGGCTACTGAAGGCACAGAATATGTGTTCACTTTTACTGCATCATATAAGCCAAGCAACACTGGTGGTTACCACTAAAACATGTTAATTACTTTATCAAGATCAGAAATGGGATCTATATAAAAATGAGTCTCCACATATTCTACTAGGACAAGCTTAAAGAGAAATTGTTTTCACTACTATTTTGTTCACCATTTTTAGATGGTATTTTGATAAAATGAACTTTCACTTTTATCTGACAGATGTCTCTACAATCCCAGAAACCCTCTTTGCATATAGGTTGTAAAATTACTTCTTTAACTATTTTTGAGCATAAAATATGATTGATTTGAAGACAGATTTTTAGACACTAAATTATTCACTTGCCCTTTCTGAAAACTTATGGCTGGTTCTTGTTTTACTCTATTGGTGCCCTACAGGGCTCATTTCTAGGGCCAGTTCTGTTCATTTTTAACAATGATTTGGACAAGGAGTTGAATGCACCATTAGTAAGTTTGCTGATGTTATCAGACTGGGAGGTGCTGTTGACTCTCCTGAGGGACAGAAGTCCTTGCAGAGAGACAGGAGGGATGTGGATGGAGTGGAGCACTGGGCAATCACCATGACATGAAAAATGACAAGTCAAAATGCCAGATTCTGCACCTGGGCTAGACAAATGTCAGGCATGAGTCTAAACTGAGAGGGGAGCAGCTCTGGGGTTGGAGAGAGGGCTCTGGGGGTGCTGGTTGGCAGCAGGCTCTGTGGCAGCCAGCAGTGTGCCCTGGCAGCCAGGAGGGCAGCAAACCCCATCCTGAGTGCAGCAAATGCCATCCTAGCTGCAGCAAACCCCATCTGGGTGCAGCAAACCACATCTGGGTACAGCAAACCCCGTCCTGACTGCAGCAAACCCCATCTGGGTACAGCAAACCTCATCCTGAGTGCAGCAAATGCCATCCTGGCTGCAGCAAACTCCATCCTGAGTGCAGCAAATGCCATCCTGAGCAGAGCAAACCCCGTCCTGAGCGCAGCAAACCCCATCTGGGTGCAGCAAACCCCATCTGGGTGCAGCAAACCCCATCTGGGTGCAGCAAACCCCATCCTGGCTGCAGCAAACCCCATCTTGAGTGCAGCAAATGCCATCCTGGCTACAGCAAACCCCATCCTGGCAACAGCAAACCCCATCCTCAGCGCAGCAAGCCCCATCCTGAGTGCAGCAAACCCCATCCTGGCTGCAGCAAACCCCATCCTGAGCGCAGCAAATGCCATCCTGAGTGCAGCAAACTCCATCTGGGTGCAGCAAACGTCACCCTGGCTGCAGCAACCTTGGCACTCTAAAGAGGTGACCATCCCTCTGTGTCCAGTGTTAGGGCAGAGCCTCCCTTCAAGTGCTGGGTGCAGCTCTGGGCTCCACCATTTCAGAACCATGGGAAGGTCCTTGAAGGTGTCTGGAGAAAGGCAAGAAGGTGTCTGGTGGAAGGACTGGACACCATGGCCTGTGAGGAGCTGCTAAGGGCTTAGGGCTTGTCTAGTCTGGAGAAAAGCAGGCTGAGGGGCAACCTCCTTGCTCCCTACAGCTTCCTGAGGAGGGCAAGTGGAGAGGGAGGTGCTGATCTCTTCTCCCAGTCATAGGATGTGTGGGATTGGATCAAAGCTGCTTCAGACTCACCATTAGGAAGCATTTCTTTATTGAGAGGGTGGTCAAGCCTGGTGATGTCCTGAGCCTATCACTGTGTAAGGGGCACTTGGACAGAGCCCTTAAGAGCCTGCTTTACCTTTGGGTCGGCCCTGATGTCAAGCAGTTGGGCTAAATTATTCTTGTATGTCCCTCACAGCTGAAATACTTTCTTTTCTTCTTCTCTGCTATGCCAAGGGTTTGGGTTTTCCAGAGGCTCTATGTGATACCCGTGTACAGGAAAGAGAAGCTACCGAAGTAAAAAGTCCATTAAGTGAAGGCCTGTTCCTTCAAGCTTTTAGGTTCTAAGTTCTGGCCATGGACTTCTATTTAGGCTGTAAAAAACTGAACATTACGTCTATATTCAAATAGCACTTAAGCACAAACGCAGAATAACTACAGAGGTAATACAGAGTGTATTATTATAATATTTTGTGTACAGATGAAAGTAATTTTAACATTTAAAATTATATTCTGTAAAAGCAAAAGAAAGACTGATACCCTTCTATTTTTAATAAGCTGTGAGAGATTCCAGGCACAACTTCTTAGATTTTTTTCATATATGTTAAATAAGAAGAATTTCACTTATTTGAATATGTGATCAGTCATACATTCCCCCTTTTTTTGTCTTAATAAACTAAAAACATTTATTTAAAAGTTCCGATAACTGAAATGTACACTATCACTCCCACTGCAATTCCAACTAAACCATGTTAAATGTTACACTACACGTAGGAACACTAATCAGTTTGTGCAGTTACAAACATAGGCAGTCACTAAATTAGGAACATTATAGATGAGAAAACTATGATTGTGAATTTCTTCAATTTACTTTGTCAGTGAGCTAAAACACTGCCTTATACTCAGACCCAATCATTAAGGAATAAGGATATTCTTCTGGGGTTAAAAACTTCAGCAGTTTGATCCCAGTGTGTGCACCTACAGTGTAATCCTTACATGATCTACTGATTTGGAAGTTATTGACTGTTTTTGCTAGGTTATGTTTCAGTATTCATTAACAGGTTGTTAGATAAATGACACATAACAGTCTAAGATGCATATAGAACAGACATAGCAAACACCTATACCAAACCCACTTTGCAAAAAAGTCCCCTCCTCTTAGAAAGAAGAAAGAAATAGTGCTTTTCCGTATGATTCAACTAACAATTTCCACGATCAACTAACAATTTAACAATTAGTACAAAATGTTACCGTAAGCTGCTCTGAGGAATTAAAAAAAAAAAAGAAAACAATGTGCAGAAATTGAACTCTTGAGGTTTAGTGAGTAATGTGGGTAGCCTACAATTTTTTTTCCTTTTCTGTTTGCATTTGCAAACCACCCTCCACCAGCAGTAGGGCAGCAGGTGGTATCTTAGCATTCAATATATTGTTGCAACATCTTGAAAAAAGATAGCTACTCTTTTTTTACAGGCACCTCTCATTCACAATGCCCTTTATCCACTTCCAAAAGTTCACCCTTTCAGGCTTTAAAGGAAGTGAAATTCTAAAGCAGCTATCATCAGAATGCTCCATTATGAAGGAATTACTAATTCATCATACGTATACAAGAAAGACTGATATGGTGGTACAGCTAGCTAAATCCTGGGTACTTGTGGCAATTGTGCCTACCTAAATAAGGCAGAACAAATTTGAAAATACTGGATAAATGGACACAGGCCTTTTCAAAATGTGACAATTTCAGCCCTTTAGGATGCCACAAACATGAATGGTTCATGTTGGCTTTCAGTACTATTTCAGGACAGAGTATTCATGTATGTCATACTCTTTTCTGAAACCTGTGCCAGAGGGTTGTGTTAGGCAGAGAAACTTGTTCACAAGAAACAATCTTGAAAATGAAATTATATTGACCATGTGAGAAGAACCCCAATCTAGCCCATACAGCTGGGAGACTTAAATCTAAAAGATTTGCATTCCTGTCAATAGAAAAAGCTGTAGCAACACCTGCAAACAGATTCTGTGAAATTTTGCACAAAATATTGAAACAATACTATGAAAACAGACAGAAAGATACTTCTTTAAGACTGTGGAATGTAAGTAATATAAATATGCAGAAAGAGAAGAAGAAACTATGCAAAATTAGTGCAGTATTTTGCATAAAGCTGACCTTAAAAGAATGCTGATAAACCTTAAAAACTTAGAAGGGCTTTTTTTATTCCTAAAAACTCCCCTGATTAAATTGTAAATATGAAAGTTTAATATACACAACAGATACGGGTCAAAACACCTGCTGCAAATGCACACTACCAGTAGTCTACAGGTACATAAGGAATGCATCCTGACTAATGAAAACAGCATGTTCTCTAGGGATTATAAAAGAACATACGGAGTTGTTTGGGAGAAAAAGCACACCTCACAATCACAGACTGGAAAAATAAAAAAATACTTGGAGTTAAATCCTTTTTCCTTCACAAATTTTCAAATGTTATGTTATTGCCCAGGTCCCATGGGACCTTGACACAATTCAAGCAGGCTGATGCAAATTTCATGAAATTCAATAATGTGAAGTGCAAGGTCCTGCACTTGCATCACGGCAATCTCAGGCTACAGGTTGGGTGGAGAAGTGTGAGAGCAGCCCTGCAGAGAAAAATTTGGGGGTCATGGTTGAGGAAAACCTCAACAACAGCTGGCAATGTGCACTCACAGCCCAGAAAAGCCGAACATGACCTGGGCTGCATCCAAAGCAGCGTGGCCAGCAGGGCCAGGGAGGGGATTCTGCCCCTCTGCTCTGGTGAGACTCCACCTGCAGGGCTGCATCAGCTCTGGATTACCAGCACAGGAGGATCATGGACCTGTTGAAGCAAGTCCAGAGAAGGACATGAGGTTGATAAGAGGACTGGAGCATTTCCTTATGAGGACAGACTGAGGAAGTTGTGTCTGTTCTGCCTGGAGAAGAGAGAGTTGTGTGGAGACCTCACAGCAACTTCCAGCATCTGAAGGGGGCCTACAGCAAAGGTGGAGAGGGGGAGAGGGACTCTTAATCAGGAACTGCAGTGATAGGACAAGGAGTAATGGGTACAAACTGAAAGGGAGAAACAAAGGTTGGATATTAGGAAGAAATTCTTTACTGTGAGGGTGGTGAGAAACTGGAACAGACTGCCCAGAGAGGCTGTGGAATTGCCATCCCTGGGGCTGTTCAAGGCAAGGCTGGATAAGGTCTTCAGCAACCTCGTCTAGAGGGAGGGGTCCCTGTCCATGGCAGAAGACATTGGACTAGATGATCTTTAATATCCCTTCCAACCCTTAACAATCTATGATTCTGTGTTTACCTTCTTTACAAGAAGTTCTCCAACATAGGGTCAAATTGACTAATATACCATCTTGTCCCCAGATCATCCAGTTATTTGTATACCTAGTGTCTCTTATATACATCTTTAAACATATTCTAAACATTTTTCTCTGTGGTCATCTTCCCCACATTTGGAAAATAAACCAAAAAAATCCCATATAAAAATCTGTTGTCAAGCTTGTCATAAAGACTTTTAAAATATATACAATTCACTGAACACTGAAAAGCACATGTAAATACATCAGAGTAATTCACACCAGAGAACCAAAATAGAGAAACTAAAAAGAAAATTCAAGTCAGATTACTATTAAAATCAAATCTGAAAACATTTATGGCATGACGGCCTTAGGAAGAGAGGGTGGCCATACTAGGACAAATGTTTATTTAATCGAAACCAAAGAAAACCTGTAGTCCTTCAGAAAGGTGATACATCTATGCCATTGATAACCAGACTGTTTTGAGAACATCATCATGGCAAGTCTCCTGGCATCCAGTTTATTATGCATTTTCAAACAAAAAGAATTAACACAAATTCTTCCCATGGATTGAAAGATACCTATTTTTGATATCTTATGATGAAAAACCTGTGTTTCTTACAGTCTTTTAAAATGAGAAACTGGAATAAACCGAGTTTCCAAAAACTCAGTTATATGATAAACAAATACCAGAAATAAACGTTAAACTGCCAAAATTGGAAACACTATAATTGCTACAGGGCTTTTATGAAGAAGACACACTAAAAGCCACTGAGGCCAGCCTGTATCAGAGGAGAAGCAAGGACCATAGACAGATGAAGCCAGCATCTAGTTGGGGTAGGTGGCTGACCTTAGTAGCAATCATCCTCCCTTTCCCGCCACATTCCTTGTCTTGTGAAGATTGCATAGTCTCAATGTAAGACTTTACAGTGTAGCAGCAACGTACTCAAAGGGACAGAGAAATACATAAATTATTTTGGTGACATTGCTACACTGAAACCTCTGGAAGAGAGGGGGAGAAGCCATGATGCTCCATAGCCTGAAGCGGAAACCAAAGCAGGAGATTTATCAAGGCACAAGATCTACCTGATCCCTTTTTTTTTTCCACAACAGAAGCCACTGTACTCAGCTGCAGAAATGATAAGTAAATATCTTGCCTGTATATGATGTCAGACAAAATGATCTAATAATCCTTTTTGCATAAAAGTCTGTGCATCTTTGATTTGATCAGAAATGTTTTATTTTATGCTAAAATGGATTTAGCTACATCAAAATTACCAGAAAAGTTAAGAAATGGAGGAAGAAAAAGCTCCTGCACCAAGAAGGAAATTAATAAAAAAAAATCTCACCTCAAACTTAAATCCAAATTATAAACCTTTATGCCCTTATGTAAGATGTGCTAGTTTTTCTGAAATAGTTATAATACTTCCACTAGAATTGTACTATCAAGATATGGTATTTGCATTGGGCCTTCTTACTTCTTGTTTTCTCTCCAATAATTAAAATACATTTTCAGCAAGTATTAGCCTTCCTTTAAAATTATTCCTTTGCATGCTGTGTTTACTAGCAGAACTAACAGTTTGTGGGGATACATTATATACATATACATTTTTATTTTATTTTCATGCAGATTTAGATTTGCACTGAAATAGAATGAATTTCTGTAACAGCATGAGTGGAGATCTCCTATGGTTGGTGATGACTGGTGAATGACAACTGTATATTGAGGATCAGTCATAAAGCTTGTTAGAAAACAAGACTAATAGATGGGAGCCTCTCACTGACTGACAAGCATAACAACATATTTATTACTAGAAACTGTATGAATTTTTTAACCTTATGATATTATGAAATATGGTGATTAGATTACCTTTTTTCATCACAAGAACAATCCTTAGGTGTTTACATATCAGGAAAAATGGAAGGTGATTTCTATTTCATTAACATGGCAATCAATCCAATTTTTTGGAGAGACCCTTAAATGTAGTGGTTCCTTATTTAATGAGAGCTGTCAGTAAACCAAACACGACTCTTTCATACAGGTTTGAACATGCAAATTTGTTTCAAACAGACATCCAGCTAGGCTAAATCAGTTCTTCTTCAATGCAATCACACACATTCTTGACCAATCCACAAACACACTCACATGGAAATGATAATTTTGGAAATTTGCTTATCTACTGAGCATCTTATATAGAAATTCTTATAATCTGAATGCCTTTCTGGTTTTGTCAAAAAAACCCCAACCTTTTCATCATGTAGAGAAAGTAGTTAAATAGGCCAGCAAAGGATATAATGGAAAGAAGCAGTGAAATCAATGGAAAAGAAAAAAAGTAAAGAAAAAGCTAACAAAAGTTATTCATGCATACCAACATAGACCTTTCCTGTATATATGTTGGAATAGTTTTGAGAGAGCATAAGTTTTGATATTTTGGCTATAAAAGCAGTGCTACTGCATGCTGTTGCTTAATAAGGACAGCTTTCTTGTATGAATGTTTGACAGAAAATTACAACAAATTAAATATTTCAACCAAAATATTAGCTCTTAATTGAAATTCTGAAGCAGAACTCAGAATTACATTAAACCATAAAGAAAAAAGTGAAAATAAAATTAAGTTTAAAAGTCTATTTTTATTGAATTCTGCATTAAAAAAAAGCTTACCTGCTGAAGAGTAATTTTTAATTTAATTTAGCTAAAAGACAGTTAATAAAATTTGCCTATTTTAGATATTTGACTTTTAACCAGAAACTCATGTTTCTTTATTTCTTTTAACTTAAACTAAATGCATCAGAAAGAGTTAACATCATTCATACAATAATTTGCTTATTACATAATGTAATGATTTGATCAGTGAGGGTGATAAATGACAAAACAAGTGAAGTTATCAGTTGAAAAGAGTAAACAGAACTAGTACCTCAATGGCAAAATAAAGAGAACTTGTGATGACCACATATATTAATAAATAAATTCTTATTAATTTCTATATCCTTTTTCTCTGTATGAAAATTCTCCAAACTAATTCAAAACTAGGAAAAAAAATTCTGCATATTATTTTAGCAAAACAGTCTGGATACAGTTCTTTTGATCACTCCAATATATTCTCTACACAAGAATGAAAAAAGTTATGATGGTAAAGATCAAATGTGGATCACAACTGAAACAAGCACTACTTATCAAAGGTGCAATCCAATTAAACTATTATACTGCTCTATTTAACTCAGTTTAGTTATGCCACCTCGTAAAATTAAAACAGATGTGGCGCTTTCAAGTGAGCTTAAACTGAACCTTTAGTATTTCAATTAATTCTTCTATGTTTCAGCTGAAACACACCTAGCCTAAAATTATTATCTAAAATCATGTCATGCTTTCTTCCTTAGCAAGAAAAGTACTTCTGATGTACTCTAATGTATCATTCTTATAGAACCTCTATTATAAAGAAGAAATAACACACTAAGAAGTAGAGGAAATTATTTTTTGCCAAAATGCAATTTAGTAATTGTTGTTTAATTAGCAGTATTTTCTCCTATTCTTAACAGTGAGTTGATATAGCAGTATAGAATTTATTCTGAGCAATTAAAACAGGCTAGTTTACTGACACATAGGGAAAGAGAAAAATGCTGCTGAAGCCATGAACTTTAGCTTCCATTCAAGGTTGGCAAATTCTACCTTTAATTTTTGAAAAAAAATCAAACCAGTTTTTAATTTGCAAAATATAGTGTGGAGTTCAGACATTCAAATAATTCTAGGATTTTCAACTTCAAAGTAACTCTACCACTCTTCATTTGTGTTTACTGGATACATTTAAGCCTCAATTGTTTTCACAGTCAGTTAAGCTGAAATCTGAAAGAGGAATGACACTTTTTTAAGAGACACTGTTCTTCTAGTAAGTCATGCAAAATACAGGCAAATGTTAATATATACTCTTTTTTATAACTCAAGTATAAGATTCTCCATTCCTATGAAAGATCCCCCTACGTTCAGGTGGGATAGTTACACCATTCATGAATTATGACTCTTCACAGTTTTTGTTTTCTGGAAATAATATTGCATGGGTTTTTTGGTAAAGTAATAATTTCCTCCTTGGTACCAAAAATTGTATTTATTCATACCGAACACCTTAAGATTCAAATTGGAGAGACTTTTCAGATCATCTGAATTACCCAATGCTTTTACATTAGTTCCTAAAAATTAAGTCCCCTAACTTTATTGCCTTTTTGAATACTGGTGAATTTGTATTATTACTGATGCTTTATCTCCTTTCTATATTTTTAAACTGCAGCTACCCTATGTTTCACAATTCTCTTCCCCATTATTTCCAAATCTCTGCATATAGACCAGAATACTCAGAAGCATGAGGTAAAAGTACTCCTTAGGGCAGCAAAGGTAAGAGTAGTATAAACCCATTTTCCTAATTGAAATATAGGCTGATTGAGTAAGTTCTTAGGTAAAGTTCTCCATCTCATGTTTATGTATCCACAAAATTCTATACCATAGTTGTAACAGAATGCATCTTCCCATAGCACTCAGTCAGACATTCTCAAAAGAGCTTTTAATCTGAACACAATTTAGAGACATACCATAGATAAGTAAGAATGAAGTGTTAAAACATATTACCTTGGTATTCTGAACAATTGGAATTTTTTTGAAATTAGCTACCAAAACTATACTAATATCAGGCAAACAAACTGATTAAATGTAGGGAAGTTAGAGATACTGATCTCAAACTTACATTATTTAACATTTACATCTAACAGTTACACTCAACAACACTGTATTTTTCTCACGTTTTCAGAAATATTTTAAAATGTTCAAAAATGTTTAAATTTAACATATAAAACGTAATTATTCACAAGCTGTCAAGGGAAAGGTATGCCTTCATGATTAAGTTTTCACAGTATTCATACTCGTGTATCTTATACATATATAGTGCTTCTTTCACCAAAAGTACTATGTATTCCTTATTCTGACAACATAATACCGCAATACATTCTGTCACAAAAACTGTGTCAGCGTGCAAGAACATCTGAGTGACTAAGAGACTAGTCTCAAAGGTTTTGCATCAGTCTGAAATACTTACTGTCGCTGGGGAGGCCCGCGTTGTGTGAGTCACTGTATGACCAGAATTTTCCATTGAATTGCCAATCAGATAGGTCCCTCCTGAGCTGCTAATGAGTTGTCCTCCTGTTACGCCCATCTGAATCCCTCCAGTGCCCACCATGCTATGAGACGAGACCACTGTTGTCACCTGTGCAGAACTTCCTTGAGTATCAAAATAATTTCCCCCAGTGTTTTGACTGTACATCTGGGTTTCTGTGTAAGGATAAGTTGTTGATCGGCTTCAAGAAAAGAAAATAAAAGAAAAGGAAAATACATTATTTGTATTTCATTTAGCTGAGGGTAATGTTATAACTCTAGAAATTGATTTACAAAAACTAAAATCAAATAAAATAAGATTGGCAAACAATTCCTGTCTCCTCAGAGAATAGCAGTTAATCAAGTCAAAGATTTAAATAACTAACTCAGTGTCAATGGTAAGCTAAGTATCCACTGAACATTACAGAAAACCTGTCAGTCTTACACGAAGAGGAAGAGAGAAAGTAACAACCAAAATTGAAGGCAGGCACATGGAGCGAATCTAATTATTAATATATTGCAAAGAAATCTACAAAGCTTCATTTGCATCAACATTTTTTTTTTTAAATTTGACAATAGAATTTCAGTTTCAAGTTGGATGCTATACGTTCTCCATAATGTGTAGTTTGCAAAGTTACAAACAATTCATACAAATATCAGCTAGCAGGGTCCAATGTTCAAGAATCCTCTGTTGTCTATTGTTTTTAAATTCACAGAAGTTCTTGACTGAAGCTTGAGTCTGAGTCTGCTGGTATTTTGGGAAATGCAGTTATTTTTACAGGGCAAATTCAAAATTAGACATGAATTAATGTAACGATAAAAAAAAGCATTTAAGAAATAAAACCAAACAGAACTATAACTTGAAAAAACATCGCAAATATTAGAGAAGTTAAAGGAATGCAACAGTAACATTTTAAAAATAATTATTAAGTGTGAAACATTTACATGTCATAAAACATTTCACCCTAATAAACTACTCAGCTACTGCAACCTTCCATCATGTCTTTCATGTTCTTATTTAATTATTTTGAATAATTATTCTTCATGTGTTGTAATCTACTTATAATTTTTGAATTTGTATTTGTTCCCACAAACTAAATTTGATATTTAAGTCTATGTATTTCAAAATTATAAAGTAAATATAATTAATTATTTCAAAGACTGGATATTTGTATGTTGACAAGCATGATAACAAGTAAAAATCAGTCAGCTTACCCAACTATTAATTTTCTTATTTAAGCACAAAAATTTGTAACATTTCTTGTAATCCACAGGGATTATCAATTTATATGGCTTGTAACTAAACAAGTTAAAAAAAACCACAACAAACAAACAACAAAACTCCAGACACTTTTGAACAGAAACATAAGAGGTGGATGCAGCACTCATGTTTTATGCAATAAACTGATGACCAAGACACATATGCAAGAACATGAATTCAGGCTTTTCTTCCCCCTTATCTATACAATATTTATTTTTAAATTAATATAGAGTAAAAGTCAAGGCAATTTACTGGTTTTTATATTTATGAAAACTTATGTAAGATTACTTAATTAGTAAACAACAGACCCAAAAATTATAATTTCTTGTTTACCTTCAGAAAAGCACTACTTCTAAATGATTGAGGAACATAATAGTACCTCATTAACAAGTAGAGTCAGACATTTTGCTTTGTTAACTATGACTACAACAGTTTCTCACTTCCCCTGATGAAACTTAAGTTTCAAAATCTGAAATGTTTCATAAACCTTATACCACCTTATTCCCTCTTACCCTTCTTTAAGCTACTTAAACACTTTCCATTTTATTTTGAGTATTTCGAAAGCCTCAAGATCAGCAGCAAAAAACCTTGACGCTAATCCAAAAGAAATGCCTTGCAGTCTAATGGAAACAAAGCAAAATAGTTCTTTTAGGGACTAATGCTTAAACAGACATTTAATCTATTAACCTTTCTTTTGAAAGTTAAAATCAGTTGATATTTACGTAGCAATAACCTATGTATATATTGAGGTACTGTGCAGGTCCTGCCTAATCTGTTCTCTCAACCCAAGGTATCATGGTGGTACCTTGTGATACCTTAGGAATACGGTTTATCTTAGAACCATAGGAAAGCTCTACTGAGTTGTTAAGGAGCAAAATAAAAAAAAATCAGAAAATCAGTGAACCCTGCCATCTTCATCCCTAAATCACCTCCCCATGTGCCACATCTAGATGTTTTGTGAACAATTCCAGGGATGGTGGCTCCATCACTTCCCCACACTGACTGTTCCACTTCTTGATCACCCTTTGCAGCAAAGAAATTTTTTCTTAATGTCTAACTGAAGTGTCCCTTGGTGCACCCTGAGGTCATTCATCTTGTTTGATAAGCATAATAACCACTAGCAGACTGGATGTTGCCTCTATCTTTACATCTGTGAACAGTGCAGTGCAGCAGAGGACAAATGTAGAGTAATGTTGTGATGTAGGCTCAGGGGAAACAGTTCATGGAAATGATCACCAAGTGACTGACACTGTAATTTCTCTCACAAGAGGAAAGAAAAATCTTGGTATCAACTGTCAGTAAGGAAAGTAACGAAAGGATAAATCATTGTTTACGGCAAAAATAGACATGGCTAGAGGAAAACACTGTACTAAAGATGCAAGGAGAACAACTCTCACTTGCAAAAATGGAATTGAATATTGGAAGCAATGCAAATCCTAGAGAATGCTTCAAATTTTGAAGAGAATTTAGTCACAGACTTGTTGTGGAATAGGAGATGACATATTTGTTTACTTTTACCTTGTTAAGGTTTATCTGTATATCATATGTATCATCTGTAGACCTCTATATCACACACAGTCTCTAAATAAGCACTGATTGTAACAGAGCACCTATTTCTGCTTATAATAACACTCTGTATCAATGGGACACACATCAATGGGTCTGACTCCAAAATAAACACACTCTTCCGTTTGGTCCAGCAACCAACTGTAGAGGATTTTGTGCAGGACTGGCTTGCAAGTAAGGGACATAGCAGGGAGGATTAGCTGACAGAGAGCACATATACAGGCCAGGCAGTCATCAGTCAGTGTCCAATGGTAAAGCTGGGTCATAGTGACCTTACTGCAACATGAAGAGGTAGGAGGATAGTACCTTGCCAGAATAGTGAGATCAGTTTCAATAATTTACAATAAAAACCTAGAAGATTGTAGAAGTAGGTGTAACTGGATGATAAGCAAACTAACCAATCCTGAGCTCAGCTTTTGCAATATGTATGAAGCTTATTAAGAAATGTATTTAACCTGCTGTATTCGCCTAATAAATCGAGACAAAGATGATCACATGATGTCCGGTCTCCCTTCGTCCCGACAACCAACCAGGTTTTTTAGAACACCCAATCACTGGAGATGATTAAGCAAACCTTTCACAACAGAGATAAACAGTGTACTTAAAAGTGAGATGAAACTATTATTACATGCAATAATAATTGCAACTTAGCAAAGAGACATTTAATTTAATCAAAATTATTCAATCTGGAAATTAAAAATGCAGCTGAGTAAGACGATGTTTTAGAAAGCAGTTTTGAGAAACCATGTTTTTAGAAAGCAGACTTAAATGTTTTAAGGTCATTGCACATATTAACAGGACCCTTTAAAATAAAGTTGCAGCAAAGAGGAAAATAAATTCAAATAAGGAAGTGAATTTCTATTTCTCCACAGCACTTGTAGCACTAATATGTTATACTTTATTAAATAGCCTGACACATATCATAGTTCCGTCCCACTGCAAAAGTTTCAAAAGCATTCCTAGCTCTTCTCGCCTTTAACAGCTGCATATAAAACCGCACAGGGAGTAATCTCAAAGTTTTCTTGCTCTTTATAAGAACACATTGATGATTAACTCTTGCTTGTGATAGCAGGAAGGCAATAGAACCTGATAGCTCCTACTACTGAAACACTGTGAAGTTCAGTGCTTACTAGAATGTGGCATTAGAAGAAAGCTTACCAGTTACAAGTAAATTTAAAGTCTAAGTAGTTAGGCTGCAGTATTCTAGTTTCCAGAAGGCTGTGCAAACTAGATCATGTTTACCCTGAGAGCAAGCAACAAAAAGTCAGGCACTGTGTGAATTCAATTCAGATTAAGCAAGCCAGAGCAGGTGCCTGATGTTAAGATCCCACACTAGAAATTATCAATACCAGCAAGAGTCAGACTAGCATTGCAAGGTACAATAATCCAAGGCATTTCCTATTATGCTTCATTGCTTACTTACACATATTTTATAATGATTTACAAAATATGTTAGAAATAAAAGAGATGAAGTTGTGGTATAAAGTTGTTTAAAACACTATTTTTTTTTTGCACATGAAACCAGAAAATAATTAATTTCAGTAAGCTCCAGCATTACCACACAAATCAACTGCAATGTCTTACCCTACATTACAGACTCTAATATAATGTTACTGAGCCCAACTTTTACAGACACTTCTGTCTCTTCAAAGATACTGACATTCTGAAAAAAAAAATCAAAAAACGATGGCACAGAAAGAGTAAACTTTTCTTGTCCTCCCTTAGCTTTCAGCGTGCACATGCACACACTGGAAGTAACTTATTCCCATCTGCACCTATGATCAGTTTCATAGGTGATGTAAATATCCAATCCATTTGACCACTATGTATGAGTGTTCAACCTTAGAAAACCTCCAAACCAAGAAATTCTTTCATGTCAGAACAATATCCTCAAACTCCTTTAAGTTTTTAGGATAATTCTACGGTCCTTAAGCTAATAGACAGCTTCACAGAAACTAGAGAGAACAGAATCTTTTGTCTAATACTGAGGGAAGGCTTTACCTTTACTGGAGGTGATGTATCCTGAGAAAAGGGAAGAAAAGAAGTGCCATACACCCTGAGACTGTCACAACAGAATATGATACAGCCATTTAATTATAATAGAGAGGCATTTATTAGCCATAAAAAAGAACTGAGATCTTCAACACTTAGTCCAAGATCATTTTTCACATGGAAACAAAGCAATAAAAGCACATACAAGGCACAGCTACAGAAACACATGCAAGCCGGGGAATACAGTAAATGAAAACAAAGGTGGAATTCTATAAATTGTATTCTCAGGATCTGTAATTTAGACAGTTAATGAAACATTAATTACAAATTTCTAAAATTCTGATTAAGTACAGCAGACCTATAGTCCAAGAAATACAGTATCGCCACTATTAAGAACATGTCAAAGGGTACATACTAAATCTGCAAGAGTTGGGCTTGTCAGGCTCTCTTTGTCTAGGCTTCTCTGTCTTAGTCTAGAGTTTTGTTCTAGTAGTGATTACTGAACAATTAGATAAATGTTACTTAATCTGTTTCCATTTTATTTAAGCTTTCTATGATTGTGTGGTATGAAACCTATAATTAAAATGCTGAGGCATTGCTCTAACAGATGTTAATATCAAATAGCTATTCTGTACAGAATAAACAATCTGTGACCCTAGATCAAAACTGTAGCAAAGAGAACTGTGAGCTGGCATAAAAGTATTGAAGAAGTATCCATTCTGGCAAAAATAGACCACATAAAACAAATTCAGATAAACTATGGAAATGGAAACCAGTGAGTACACTGTTAGGGATAAGGTATAGACTGTGCTAGAACACAAAAATAGCTGCAAGTAGACGCACTGTGCCATCCTCATCACCCATCATACATTGTCCACACAAAACACCAGTGTTAGTGGTAAATTGCGGTAATTCTCTCTAACTCAGACAGGAGCCGTTCACCTTAGTATGCATAAGGGTAGTAAAAGGAGAAGAATAATGTCAGAGAAAAAGAGATAGATACTAGTAACTAGTAGGAAGATAACAATTTTCACTATATTGATAATAATTTCTTTATTTAACCATTAAGATTTCAATTAAGGCAATAGTAAATTCTTGCGTTTGCATAAATGGTGCATTTTGCCAACATAAAGACCATAAATCATTGTAAAACAAGTTGGTGAAGAACGTGGCTTGGATCCAACAGCAGTATCAGTCCTTGCACAATCCCAGCAATTAAAACCCTGTTTGCTGTATCAGAACTACCACGTAAATGGCTACATTTTATTCACCTGTTACAATCTGAAGATTGAAAGAAAGTTCACATTTACTATGTGGAACCAATTGACTTCTTAATATAGGTGTAGCAATAATAGTCTTAAGATATTCTGAACAGCCATGTAAGCCTGTACATGCCATTGCAAAAACAACGCACCTTTGTTTCAGGACAAAGTGACATGCTTGACAAGCAAACTGTTGTTAACTAGAGAAAAATGTAAATAACATAATTCAAATATTCTCATATCATACAATGTATGTGACAGGTTGTGGGCTACACCCCTTGCATAATTATATTGCCTCCAATTAAAATAAAACCAAATAACTATTAAGTGTAGACAATTCAAGACATAAAATGTGTGGGAAGAATTGTATATAGGAATACAACAAAGAATGTGAAACTGGACAAACTTCTTAGTTTTATAATGCAAATAATTAGGTAGCTTTTTCCCAATATTTATTGCAACTGCACCCTTTGTTGCTACTGTATAGGGATTTAAATCAGTGCTAGTTTGCAAGTGCTGTATTTTAAAATAAAGGATAATTCTTTCACAGAATTGCAGAATGGCTTGTGTCAGAAGGAACCTTAAGAATCTTCTAGTCCAACTCCCCCCACCATGGGCAGTGAAACTTCCCATTAGTTCAGGTTACTCAAAGCTCCATCCAACCTGGTCTTGAACACTGCCAGGGATGCGGCCTCCACAACTTCTCTGGGCAACCTTCTTTGCCACCCTCTGAGCCAAGAATTTCTTCATAATATCTGTCTTATCCAATCTAAATCTCTCCTCTTTTAGTTTAAAACCATTGCCCCTTTAGCCTATCATTATCTGCCTGTAAAAGAAGTCCCTCTTCTGCCTTTTCTCTAAGCCTCCTTTAAGTAATGTAAGGTTACAATAAAGCCTCTCAATCTGTCCTCATCTGTCCTCACAAGAGAGGTGCCCCAGCCCTCAGGTTATCTTCGCGGCCCTCTTCTGGACCTGCTCTAACAGATCCATGTCCTTCTAAATGCTGAGGACCCCAGAACTGGACACAGACTCCAAGTGAGGTCTCATGAGAGCAGAGTGGAAGGTGATGCCTTTCATCAGGCATGCTGTGACAATTTATTACAGAGATTACGGTACGAATTAATGACTTCACCCTAACTATGGTTTGCAGACTTCTTATTCCATTGCCAGAGCAGTACTGTTCCTTGATAGATTACAGAACAATTCTATATCTGATTTTGAGTTATAATTAAGATTTTGATTTATCATAAAATATATCAAACATATAATCATAGGAAGACTACTCAAAATCTGGTGTACAAAAGTATATGGGAAATGTGCTTTGGAACATCTGAGTAGAAACACAGACTGGGTCCATTCTCTGTCAATTAAATTACAATATTTAGAAAGGCTAATCTTCCTGCAAGGATTGAACAACAAATTGCTTGTCCACTATATTGCTGTTCACAACAACATAGATAAGATCTTCTCTGTAGGAGAGAAAACAATCTAGATTTGGCTCACATGCTAAGAAGAGCTTTCTTCTTTTATAGCCTACTGAGTGATTTTGCAGCAACTGACAGAGGGATTCAGACACAGAAATACAATAAAATAATGGTAACCTGAAGGTTCATACCAAGCAGTCAGTCACATCTACTTCTGTTTTTCCCTTGGACTGTAATAAGTAGCGTAGTACACTTTTTATACACTGCCAAAAGTCCCAACAGCACATATAAGAATTTAAAAGTAATGAAAAGAGAAATTTGAAAAATAGCATACTTAAGAATTACTTCTTTTGGAGGCTAATAGGTTCTATCATGGTCACAATGAGGTTATGCTGCTGTACATGTGTGGTGACTTTGGCTGGGGTAGAGGTACTTTCTTCACAGTAGATAGTATCAACCCTATTTGTAGCACAAGCCCGAAACATAGCTGCTACTAGCTATTAGGAAGACAATTATTCTATCCCAGACAAAATCAGTAAAACAGAGAAGTCAAATGCATATTTAAAATAGATTGTTTAGGATTTACAAGTGATAAAAAAACCAGAGAAGACAGTACATGAAAAATTAATAAATCAAAATGTGCTAGTAGAAATGACCAAAGAACACTGGCAGTGTCAGCATCATAAGTCTCTGAATCCAAATAATACTACTCTTTTGAACTGCTTTTGGGTTACCATCAATAAATAAGTATCTTCAGACAATCAATAAGCTTTCTAGATTGTACTTCTTCAAAAGCCAGTTAGAAAGCAAAAAAGGTAAATGAAAAAATTACATTGAGAAGCTCCTTTCCAAGCGACACACTCTACTTTGAAGTTTGGGCCAATTTCAAAGGTGGTGTTGCTCCGAGCCCATTATTAGACTAGGTAATGTCCAGAGGTCAGATCAAATCTAGATTTTTTTTTTTCAGTCTTTCTTAGCTTGCATATTGAAGAAGAAACTTGATGAAAAAGCTTATTCAGGAAAGCAGGAAATGCACAATCATGTGAAAATAAGATGTTAAAGAAGCAGCAAATGAGACCGTTAATTTCCTCCTTCTGATTTTCCTCATTCCTTTGGAAAAAAAAAACTCATCTCATTTTAACACACAAATGAAATTAAATTACTAGAGAGTAATTACAGCTGCGGCACCTTTCTATCATTTACCACTAGGATTGCAGCCAGGAAGACAGAAGGCCCTGCCTTTTGTCCTGAGGACAGAAGTCATACAATATCTCTTTCAGACAGAACATAACCATGAACTAGAAAATACTTTTTCAAACAACACTATGCCATATAGGGAGCAACTAAAACAAGAATTCTACTTACACAAAACTTCTGCCTTACTAAAAACAAACACTGTGAATTCACATTTTAACCCAAAAAACTATTTTGACACTGGAAGAACTGTAATTGAATAATTTTTCTTCCTAATTTAATATATGGTAGTTGATAGAATCAACTGAAAATATTTAACTGAAAGTATTTAACTTCACATTTTAATGAACATTAAAATGATGACAATTTTCCAACTTACATAGCTCCATTAGTGTAGACTGTGTCACTTCCCTCCACATACTGAACCTGGGCTGGGTAGACATGTTGTACCTGTTGCACAGTCTGTACTTGCTGTACCTGAAAACAAGAAAACCAGAACTTTGGGATATCATAAATAAGTATTAATGCTCTAGTGCACCTAGTGGCTTCTAAACAATTTGGGATATCTCTGTTCTCAAAATTACTAAAGGTATATCACAGCACTAGCAAAGAAAATTACTATTCTTACACAATATTTGTAAGTTTGGTGAACAGAGCCCTAACTGAAGATGGACACTCATACACATCTTCAGTGCCAAAGGCAAAACTGGAGAACACAAAGATGAGATGAAGTGTAACTCTGTTTTGTACCAAGCTGAAGAATTAAATTTACTACAGAAGTAAGTGTCATTTCATCACATTTATTCTTTTTCTTATTCTGTTTAAGTAGTAAACAGTACAAGCCTTAAAATCATAGCTCAAATATGTTGCAGTAAGTTTAGAAATAAATGTTCTCATTAAGATGCTCTAGCTTTTGTTTAACTGGAGTTAAATTACAGTGATACAAGATTTTTTTTTTTGCGGTGTACAGTTATGGGCCAAAACCCCCAGTTCGAGTAACCCCTTTCCCAAAATATCACCAGCTATTAAAAACTCCAACACAACCTGGTTTTACTTCAATGAACTAAACAAGAGGAGGTAAGGCATGGATTATCTTCACATGTATCGCTAAGTACAGTTACTTATCAACTCCTTTGATTCATATACTATTGTAGGAATGTTTCAGGTCATGCAAATTTTCTCTCCAATCCTAATTTTTGGTCTTCTTCCACAGTAAAGATGAAGAACTTCAACTTTTACACCTTCCAGTTTTCAGAGAAGCCATATTTTGGTCCAAGAGCAGTCCAGAATATAAAACATTCTAAAGGACTTATAGAGACTTCACAGGTTGGCACAACTTTACCCAAAGAATTGAATCAAGAAAGTATCAATGCACTTATTTAGCAAATAGATTTAACATTAGGTGACAATAATTTTTCTTATATTTATTGTTATAAGGCTACTTCAATCTAAACCATTTGGTTCTAACGACTGCAACCACCATACCCCTAGATCAGTCTGGGTTTCATGCACTTGATGAACTCCCTCCAAGAGCTCTTTAAAAATATCCTAATCTTTCACCTGTGTTGTGTTTTAAAAAGTTCTGCAAACAAGCACATTTCCTACTTTTCCATAATATTGACTCTGACTTTGAAACAATAATTAGATTTTTACAGAAACCTTCCCTTAGGTTGACAGTAAAACCCAAAGTCTGAAAAAGAGAGAAAACAGCCAAAGTTTAGAATACAGCTAGATTACCATGGTGAAAAATCAGATGCTTCTGTCCAATAACAGAAATAATACAGAACATGATGGCTAAGGTATCTATTAAAATCTACACTTTTATGATTTCCCATGTGAATCATTACATAAATTGAAAAATACACCTGAAATACAATTTGTCAACTCCAAAAAGTATACTTTGAAGATGTCTGCTTAGTTATTAAGGCAAGGTAACTGTGTACATTTCTCCTCCTACAATATTTAGTGATTTAACAGAAAGGTTCAGTTCTCTAAGTAATCACAAAAACTCTAATCAAAATTGTGCATTACTAAGACCTTAGAAAATTCTCTGAATTAAAAAACAGAAATAGCTGCATTGCACAAACATCTTCCAAAATTAAATTATTTCTATTTCCATTACTTTTGACTTCATAAATTAATTCAAATCATCATTTCATGGAATGGGCTTGATCCAAATCCACTGTAAGAAAGACCTGTAACCTTGCTATTAGTCTGTAAATCTCAAAATTCAGATCTGCCAAACTCTGACAAAAATACCTACTTGCAATAATTGGTCAAAATATGTGCTTTATTGTGAAACATATATGCAACTTACTGTTGTGATATTTTTAAAGTTTAGGTCTAGGCATATTTATTCCTTTTGGGTGAGTCAATTCTATTATCTTCAATCAATGGGAGAAGGGGAGTCATTGTTGATCAGTCTATTACAGAACACCAAACTGATCTACTTGACCTATGCTGTGAGAAAACATCTTGAAAACGGGCTTTGTTCTTAAAACCAGTAGCTCGTCACCTGGCATGTAATGGAGATGCCCCATTTTCTCTCTCAGTAGCACAGCTGGGGAAACACTGTGGAAATGATGCCGTTGTCAGTATCAATTCCATGTTCTCACCCAACTACTCCCAAAATGCACTTTGTTCCCTATTCACACACACTGAATATGGTTTAGTTCCTATTAAAAATAACCCACACTATTTTGCTGTTAATAAAGGAGACATGGTTTTCTCCCTATAACCTGCATACACTGGTAAAATAGAACTCTACATTGTGTACAAACACAGCATTAAAACAGAGAGGTCACGTTCCCTTTCTATATAAGGCATTATTATATCCTCACATTATTCTTGAATACAAGCTGCTACCCATCTCAAAAGCATCAGATTCAGCACAGTGCGAGACCTTTCTGTCAGAACTGAGACGATACTGCAGGGACAAAGTGTGCACACAGTGCATCAGTGTTTGCTGTCTATTGGACAGGAAATTGAAAAATTCCAACATGTGTTTCTCTTCTAATATGGAGTAAGAACAACAAAAATTTAATTACTATGAAACAAAAGACCAAAATCTTTTAAAATTAAAATTTTCATTGCTTAATTTCAATTTTCCAGCAGTTTTTATATAAGTTCTTTAATAGCCTAACATGTAGTACTACTAGAAACATCAGGACTTATGCATAGAAAGTAACTTTGTTTTTTAAACCAACATTTAAGAATGGATATGCTACAGTGCTATTAAAACATTTTACCTACTTTTGAAAATCAAAATGTTTTTCCTTTAACACTGAAGTTCAATACAAAGAGGGCCACTGAATTTTTTTTTTCAATAAAGTAATTTAAAAAGTTTACAAAAAACCTTACTTTGCTTCAGCTTCTCTGAAACTCAGTACTGCTAGAGTTAAATTCATTATCCTGACAAAGGAAGCTGTAGTCACTACATGGTATTGCAATGTACTAAGAACTTTAGGGTGGGGAAGGTTACAGGCAAATATTTTTCCTGCTAAGCTATAACAAATAAAATAAGTAAGGAGACTTTAGGATGGCCTTGTATATGAAACCTCTGCCATCATGAAAGTCTTTGTTGCATGATACTTTCAATACTAATTTTATTCTCTATTTTATTTCATTTTTATTTTTTAATGAGAATTAAATCTAGTGCCTCTGAATCTTCTTTTTAATATTCAAGAGAAAGAAATTAGATGTATATATTTACTCTCTATGAGCACAAAATTATTTGAGAGCAGTTGGTTATGAAGAAACAAAACACTGTGAAAAATTGTAGAAAATATGAAAAAAGGTGGGTTTTTTCTTCACATTTATTTTCCATTATCTTTTCACATTTTATTAAGCTGTAAAAGAAGTGGTATCAGCTAAACCGCATAGTTTTTGGGGCAGAGCAGAAATTGTTGACTATTCTCACAGTGTTTTCCAGAGGCCTAAAACTAAATGGCCTTCTTGTGCTAAAAAATTCTCCAATAATTAATTGAAATGGGCTCAAAATAGAAAACACAATAAAATATTTATGAAACACCAACAGTATGCAAGTTCAACAATTATGTTCTAGGGTGGACTGGTGAACTAACCATGGTAATTTTCATTATTTTCTGGCTGGAAAACAGAAAATTAGCAAACTTGTATAGCAATTTTTTACTTAAATAAGGACAGATAGTAGATCTTTCACTCCTCTTGCTTCAGTGACTCTATCCTGAAATAAAAAAACTGGAATAGGATTAGAAGCAAGTGGCTGAAATATTGCAGGACAACAAGAGGTGAATGAAAACTTATTCCACAACACGTGTGTAGTTATATTCACTAGCTGAAAAAGGAAAAAAAAGGCAAAAATAAATTGTATTCTTAATTATACTCCTTCAGAGGAACAAATGAAGGACTAAGTTATATTTTATATATGAAAATTTGTCAACAGAAGAAAGCATATAAAAGTGGACTGAAAGGCTGAAATTACACTGAAGCATGAATCAAAATATAAGAGTCAACTTTGATTTCCAATAAAAAGTGCTCCTGATCAAAGTACTACTAAGCAAAGACTAGAACAACAGAGCAATAAATATATATATAAGGGTTTTAAAATTACATTTTAAAAAGAACATATAATTTTCCACTGTGTCTTTGCAAACAGCTTGGATGTGCAACATTTTCTGTCCTTGGAGATAAAAATAATTTTTTTCCTTCATTAGTATGGATTACTTTTGGCAAGTAACATATAAATAGCACATGCTGTAATATTCTAAGCACATTCATATTTATATAATGGCTAATGTCAGCTCATGATTATGTGTTTCATATGCTAAACATGATTTTGCATTAGGAGCAATTTTGATTAGCAGAAGTCTGCATCTCCAGTTAATGAATGATAGAATGCTTTGTGAATGCGATGGCCACCGAATTCAGTGACTGTGAAGAAATGCTTTGCCCAACTTCAGATGCATGGAGATATTTTTACAAAATAGCTAAATTTTAGTTTTATTTACCCAATTCTTTCATATCACATGGCTTAAACTCAAAAGTGAGTTTAATTTTGAATCCTTAGAAGTTTACCGCACTGAGCTGAAGACTGCCTGTTGAAAAAGCAATCATATATTAATGAAAAATTCCAGTATTCAAGGAAACAGAAGATGAAGAGAACGTCTTAGGCTATTTAAACAGGATTTAATTACACTCCCACATTTTTGGTCTTATTGTGGCTTCTTGCTTCTTATTCCCCTCTATCCCATCTCAACAGTGACTTTTGCTGTGTTGCATGTAACCAGTCGCCACTAGAGCCACTTCTGCAAGAGGAAAAATCCAGGTTTTCATAGATGGTACCTTTATTGTTCCTATTCTCAGAGCATTACAGAAGACTTTTATGAACTGCATATTAACACCAGCTATATGGAAACTAGGGATTTGTTTTAGCTGGAAATATTAAAAGTTACTAATTTGTTGATTATTTTTTCAAAAGACAGGATGCCTGAGTACTAAGACAGCTGAAGAGAAAAGGCTCTTAGTCTGCCCTTCCACTTATTCAGCTTGCTCTTCTTCAGGGCAAAAATATTTCATTTTGAAAAAAATGAAAATTTTTTGTGCACATAAGAAACATGATGTCATAAAATCAACCCCAAATTAATGCATTCAGGTGATGTCATTTAAATATTGTATACATACAGGAATAGAAACTTCAGAAATAGGAACCTCCAAGAAAAATTAAACACTATACAATTTTAATATTAATTAAAAACAAATTAATCTAAAATTGCATTATTCACTAGAAAGTACTAATAAATTACTGCAAATCATGATATGGAAGTTTCAGCTTACACCAAATTGTTCTACATACATGAAACTCATGTTACAGTATCCTTGAATTTAAAAGAATCCCAAAAGTGTCCCATTGTTTTTAGCAATGTATTTTCACAAGAAATTATAATCAAAATTTGAATATTCCCACATAATTTGGATACAGCTAAAATCATTAAGCATGTCCATTATAAGTCACAGAAAAAAAGACACCATATTTTATATACTCTTGTCTAAAACCTCTCCAGCTTAACATTGGTAACTTTGAATGAGCAGAAATAGTAAGTCCTCCCTCTGCCATCAAAAGAATGTTTTTATTAAAATAGCCATTATAATGGCTCTTTGCCCTAACTTTCTTTAGGCAAATGGACTTATTCCTACTAAAGGTACATAGAGGCAATATTAACTTTATGCCAATGAAATTTATACACAGGTAATTCCTCAGGACAGATCATACCTGCAATTTCCTCAACACAGTGATTGTTTTTATATCTCCTATTCCCTTTTTTTTTTTTCAACGCTGCCATTGAAATCACCTATCCCACCTACATTGTTCATCACATTTCCTGCTGGCATACCATAGTCACACCTTCACTCTTCCCTTTCTTCTCACTACTTCCACAATCTAATCATCTCTCTCTACATATATCTCCCATACATATGTGTTTCAATCACTGCAATACTGTCTGCATTGGATTTCTGAACATTCTTGTTGGATCTCCAATCGCCACTCCTTTGTATTTCTTTTCCCAAACATTATGATTATACAGCCAGTGTTAAGAGTCAGTCAGAAAAGTATAATTTACTATGTCCACAGGGAAAAACAATCCAATATTATGATGGTGCATTCAATACAAGGTGATACTCAGAAGTAGGAGTACTAAAGATGTATGTAAAGGTGATCAGGAACAGTTTTACACACTCAGATAGGGCAACAAAAATACTACTTGCTGTTCTTATTCAGGTGTAATCAAAGAAGGAAAAACCCAATCTCATCCTTGGCTTTTATCTTTTGACACACGTGTAACATTATTAATGGACAAATAGATTACTTTAGAAAAGATATAGACAGTTGGTGACAAAGATTAATGCATTATTTATGAGAGAAAACATGTTAAGGAAAACACCCAGTCTTTCCATTCATAAGGCTCTCTGGCAGTCACATTCCCACTGCAGAGACTTCAACTGCTGGGCCTGAGGTCCCTTCAGTAGGCGGCTCCACTGAACAAAAAAGGAGCCAATTCTATCCTAGAAGTTTTCAAAAAGGTAGAAACTTTGCACAAACAAAGTTTACAAATACCTAAGTCCTGCTCATTCTCCCTTTTTCTGTAAGAGTAGAACACAAATGCATAGAACCTGACCTTACAGATCAATCAATACAAATACTAGAACTGCTATAAAGTATCCTATATGGCACTAATTTTATTTTACCAGTTTTTACTAGCAAAACCTTTTTTTTACCAGTTTACCAGTTTCCAGTCCTTCACACTGACCAGTACTTCACAAATTCAGTATGTAATATTAGACCATTGTATGTACATCTGATATGCTGAAAACAAGCAACCATCTAGCACTACCAAACTGCCATCTTGTATCTGAAAAAGTGAAATACAGAAATAGCAAGGAAAAAGTCATGTAAACAACATGTATTAACATCTGTCATCATGGAAGAAGATATAAATCAAACAATTATCCAGACTGTATTTCACAAAGGAAAATAGTCTTTCACTCAGAAATCTTACATAAGAGTTATAGACAAATCTCCTACAAAGTGTAGCTAAGTTCAATCATCATACTATAGTAATGGAACTACAAGGCACTACAAACTGAGTGTACAGAACAGGAAAAAATATAAGCTATAAGACTGCGAAACACATATATGAAAATGCACTGGAATTTAAGAACTTAACAAATGCTGAAGAGTTTAATTTAGAGAGAAGTGCTCTGCCAGCACAGAAATGAATGGCACTGTTTAATAAAATATGTCTAATTCTCATATTACTGATTTGGAAAATGGGAAGTCAGATTTTGATGAAAAACATCAAATGTCACCCAGAATACCCATCACATGGACAGCTAATTTCTGTGTTTTCTGGAAAAGTCCTAGACAGTCATCGTGGCTTTCACACTGAATCCCCATTTTCTACCTCCATACTTTGCCTTTTTAGCTCCCCATCTTCTTCTGCCTCCATTTCTTCTAAAGCTCATGAGTTCTGTATAGGAGTAACCACCTCATGTAACAGAACAGTGTGTTATGCTGGCTGCTACACAAATCTTCTTCCTTCCCTGGCAAATTTACATTATGAGTTATTGATTGTCATATCACAAAAACTTTCATGACATTGTGCATATATCTGCATGCATTCAAGCCTAGAGATGCAAAGAACAGTGCTTTTCATATTTACATTTGTATTGTATTTACTTGCACATCCAAACAGAAGAAATTATATAGTCAATAATTACAGAAACATATGCATTATTTAAAGGAAAAAACGTAAATATTCAGTAACATAAAGCAGACTTCTGTGAGCTACTGCATGAATTATATAATAAATAACAGCTAGAATCATGTGTGAGTACTACCAGAGCTTGTCAGATGCTCTAGTTAAGGAACAGATCCTGAAAATAGCTTGCTTTTCTCTGGTTATTTTAATTCCAGCATACTAAAATTGATAAAAGCAAAGCATAAGTTCCTTTAGCAGTCTTGCACAAAACCAAGTTCTTCATTATATTGTAAAGAACTATTATTAGGATTTTTTTTTTCAATCTTCTCAAAATTAACAGCCACATACCTGTTGCTGAACTGGTACTTGTTGTACTACCTGTGTGGGAACTGCTGCCTGGCCAGCCACAGATGTCTGTAAAGTCACAGTTGAACCTGTATCCGCCCCAGTCTCTGATGTCTGCATTGTGATCTCTGAATAAAATTGAAATATAAAATCCAAAAGTTAGTGCATAAATGTTTTTATTTTGCCACTTACATTAGCACACTAATTTGTCCCTTATTTCTATCAATGCTTTAAAATTAGCTAATACCAGTCTTGTTATGAGACCAAAGATTTTTCCCCCTACTAGCACAAGAGCTTGTATAAATAGAATTTTATGTTATTTTTATCTTACTTATATTTGAAATATCTTTTCCTTACATATGAAGAAATGCGTCACTTATCTAAGCTTTGTCCCTTTAGGAAAAACTCAGAAAAAACAGCAGCGGATCTTCTCTCAACTAAATAACTCATCAGCATTCAAAACCATTTTTTCTCTGTCTTACTGAACTACACTAAAATTTCTATACATTCAAATTCAAAGCTGAACTCGAAGCAGGCCACAGAATGCAGGCCTCTGCTCTGGAAAGTAACCTCTGAACAGCATTTAATGAGTCACAGTGAAAAAGACACTCAAATAACCTTCTTCAGTAGAAAGCATTAAAGCAAATATTAAGACTTTTTTTTACTCTAAAACCATTTAGAAATACATAAAATGGCATAAGTGCCTATGATCACGACCCTGGTTTAAAGGGAACAACAAAATTTGGGTAGAATAAAGAAATGGTTCAAGAATCAAGGAAAATGCCTGACAAAGAAAACTTATCAGAAAGACAACCAAGAATGTCATGCCTTCATATGAAACATACATTGTGAGTTGCAGATTCCTCAAATTTGCACGCCAAAATGACAATACAATTGAATGGTGACAAACCAAAATGAATTCAAAATTGTGAATCAGCCTTTTATTTCCCTTTCTTTGTAAAATTTTTAAAGCAGTGGATAATTAACCAGTGAAAATAATAAACAGATGAGACAGGTTCTTCTTCACCCGATACCTTCAAAACAGAAGACTGTATACGTCTGTGAACAATCACAGTGAACAAACACAAATTACTAGTCTGTAATCCAAATGTTTGGTGAAAACTTTTACTGCTCTCAGTCTCTCTTAATCTACACATTACCTACAAAATACTTTGGCAATCTGAGAACCACTGTCACTAAAATTAGTAGCTTTATCATGCATAATAGAAGAGATTTATTTGAAAAAAAATTATAGATACTTAGAATGACCTATGCAAGTGATTTTTTTTTCAGTTTAACTCATGAGACCAGATGACTGACACTGAAGAAACTTTAATTCCTACCACCATCACCAAATAACAAGCTCCCCCAAAAACTCAACAATTTTTTTGAGACAAAACCATAATAAAATATTGAGGGACATACCACTAGACAACAGGAGGAATTAACTACTGTATGAAAAATTTCAGTGTTCTCCTTGCAGAACCAGCTGTCAACATCAAACTCTCCTCTCACGGCTGGGTTCCACAGCAGTTTAAGCTGATTTAAGACTGGGTTTCTGCAGTTCCTCCCTCCAATTGTCTCTAGTTCACTTTGCATTCAAATGTAGCCACTGCAAAGCAGGAAACAGGTATATAAATTTGGTATGAGGTCAGGCGATAGGGCAAGGACCTTGCCAGTTTGGACCATTCTTGATTTAAACTCCAGGAAACCATGCCTATGAAACACCTGATTGATTTAAATTGCTCTTCTGAAATATTCAGAAAGACTGATACATTCTTGATCAAGCTAATTTCAGATTAATCAACAGACTCTCAGAGTCTCAGGTTAACTGAACCCTCTACTTTTAAGCAGTGGATTCACTTCAGGACCCAGCACACCTGACAAAAATCAGCATACAAAAGAATAAAGAAGCAGAATTTCAGATTACATTTATATGTTAAAATTTTAACAATTAAAATGGATGTCCACACAATAAATATGGAGGAGTTGGAAGCCTCTATGCTGCTAGAAAGTTACAACCTAGTTGCGATTACTCAAAGTTGGTAAGATGAACCCCATGGCTGTGGCGCAGGCTGTTCAGAAAGAAGAGGTATATTGTGTTTGTCTGGCAAGGCTTGGGTAGCAAGCAAGGGGGACTACACGGGTGGCTTCCTGAGAAGCTCCCAGCTTCCCCTGTGTCTGATGAAGACAGTGCCAGCTGGATCCAGGATGGAACTATTGCTGACCAAAGCTGAGCCCATCAGTGACAGTGGTAGCATCTCTGAGATAACATATCGAAGAAGGGGGGAAAAAAACTTAATGGGCAGAAGCAAATTGCAGTCACAGAAGAAAGGAGAGAGAGTATGTGCAGACATGTCAGTGGAAGAGCAGACTTCAGAAGGTGCCTGGGCTGAGATAGATAGCAGCAGATTTGCGGGGAAAGTCATTTTGGAGCAGCCTGATCCTGAAGGGCTGCACCCTATGTGAGGGACCCATACTAGAGCAGTCTGTGATGAACTGTAGCCCATGGGAATGACTCACAGAGAAATGCATGGAGGACTATCTCCTGTGGGAGGGTCCCTATACAGAAGCTGAGGAAGTGTATGAGGAGTTCACCCCCTGAGAAGGAAACAGCCACAGAAACAATGTGTGAAAAACTGATAATAATCCCCGTTCTGAATTCTCCTGCACTGCTGGAAGAGAGGAGGTAGAGAATCAAGAATAAAGTTAAGCCTGGGAGGAAATGGAGAGTGAGGGGAAGGTTTTTGAAGAATTAGGTTTATTTCTTACTATTCTAGGCTGATCTGACTGGCAATAAATTCAAATAATTTTTCCTCAAGTCTGTTTTTCCTGTTGTGGTAATTGGTGAGTGATCCTTCCCTGTTGTAATTTTCCTCAATGAGCTTTCAGTTACATTTTCTCTCACTTGTCCAGCTGAGGACTGGAGAGTTACAGAGGGATTTTGGTGAGCACCTGGCATTCAGGCAGGACTGCTTTCATTGTTCTGGTTCAAGTCTCTATCCTAATGCAAATTTTATTATAGTTCAGTACACTGTACATATTTTTCCCTCTAGGTGCCATACAATATGGTCTGACAGTCAACCTTAAGTATTTTCCTATTTACTGGAAGTTTTTCTAGCATCACATCAATGATGCAATCAGCGTAATTCCTTTACATTGCTTCAGTATTGAGAACACACTGATGGTTTTGCCTAGGGTAAAATTAAATTTCTTCACAGAAGTTGGCATTGGGCTGTGCTGAACACAGGGTTGATAATACAGAGATGTTTTTGCTACTGCTGAGCAGGGCTTGCACAGAGCCAAGGCCTTTTCTACTTTTGGAACAGCCACACTGGGGAGGGCACTGGGGGTGCTCAGAAGGTCAGGAGGAGATGCAGCCAGGACAGGTGACCCAAACTGACCAAAGGGATATTCCAGATCATGTGGCATCATGTTCAGTGTATAAAGTGAGAAGAAGAAGAAGGGGAGAGGGGTGTGTGTGTGTACGCATTTGGAGCAATGGTCTTCCCAAGTCACTGTTACGTGTGATGGGGCCCTGCTCTCCTGGAGCTGGCTGCACACCTGCCTGCCCATGGGAAGCACTGAATTAATCCCATGTTTTAATTTCCTTGTGTGTGTGGCTTCTGCTCTCCCTTTTAAACTGTTTTTATCTCAACCCCTGAGCTCTTCAGCTTTTACCCTTCTGATTCTCTCCCCAATGGTGGGAGAGTAAGTGAGCGGCTGCAGGGGCTTGGCTGTTGGCTAGGATTAAAGCCACAACAATAATCTAAATGCAGACTCTCCCATTTTTTCACTGATACTCCATGTAAGTAAAGGAAGTGAATATTGCAGCAGAAAAGACGTCATCCTTGCCTAATTGGACCTTCAGGTGTATGACAAACAACAGATGAATGTTTGGCAAGGTCCTTTTCATTCTGCCTAATTAAGCAGTTGGACACACCCATCTGTTAATGGCATTGCTTTGTATAGCCAGTGCTTGTTGCATGATGTGAATGTAAGCTAAACAGGCAGCATTCTGAAAGAAGACTAATTAACCCCTCCAAGCGGGAAAAGATACTGTAGGGACCCAGCTGCTGAATGCAACAAGGTTAGTATTTCCTCAGTATAATTGGCAGAACTTAGGCAAAGCTGAAAATTATTCCTTTCCTATATATTCAGTGCAGTTTCATGTTGTCTGTTAAATTTCCTAAAGATTTTTTAATATGCCCAAATTCTCAGTTGGAATCCTTCTGGTTTTGAGACTTGAAATATGAAGACAGAATAATTTAGGAGTATAACTTGTTCTAATACTTATCAAAAGGGATTGTTAAAATGGGTCAGATTACAGTTAATTTTGTTCTTGGACTACTTCACACTGAACTAATTTACTTTTTTAAGCAACCAGAGTTTGCAAAGTTTTGTTTAGCTACATATGCTTTATTGTCTAGATCAAATAATGTAACAGGCTTTAATTCAATGCAGATAATGAAAGCCTGTAATTTACTTTCAAGTGCAGCAGGAAATTTCTTTTTTCTCCTCTAGAAGCCTAAACAAAACATCACAGAGGATAAACCAAACTAGATCTCATAATCACATGCAGTAATGGCAGACTTTTAATAGTCGGAATAAAAGGCTAATCTTAAAACCTTATCTATTTATAATGATGAATAGCCAATATACTAATTAAGAATTTGCAGCAACATGATGTGTTTCACAATAAAGGAAAACTCAAAACATTGTTTCAACAATTAATACAGAACGCTTGGATCCTGAACAAGAGTATAAATGGAAACAGTTTTCAGTAATATACTAGTTTCACATAAGCATTCCTTTTCAATTTTTGTATAAACAAAAATTTTGTCAATAATTGACTTCATAACTGTGTTGTATTACCCCAGAGCAGAAGACAGATTACACAAGCTACTCACAGAGGAAGAACAAAATATTACAATAGTTTCTGATACTAATGTATTTTCATGTTAGAACCCCAGAGTCCTACTGAACACTATTTGTTTGTCTTCTCCCAAGGTTCTTGTGGATACCAAAGTAGGCAGCTGGACTCTGCCTGGTATTAGTACTAGCTGCGGCCTCTCTGGACTTACATATATACTTCTGAGTAGTAAAACCCTGTAAAAGAGTAACAGAAGGGTGAGATACATAGATACACACGGGAAGGGACCTGTGCAAGTAGAAACTCCTGATACCTCCTTCAAAGAAAGTTTGTAATATAAAAAAGCATTGTCTTGATGATCAGTTTACTAAGTCCCTAAGAATGGTACAGTACTAGTCAACAACAGACATAATGAAATTGTGTATTGCCAGGAGATCACAGCACATGAGTGCTTAGATTGAATGACTACTTCATGACACTCTCACTTTGATCTATTTACTAATTTTACCTTCAAAACCATCAAAATTGTATCTTCTCTTGCTGGAAAATTAATCAGTATTACACAACAGCCTAACCCATTAGTACATACCAGAATCAAGATTCACTTACAAGCTAAAGCTTCTCAAAATTTTGGTTGTGAGAAAACTAGCAACCATCAAACAATTAGATTTATGCTATTCTAAAACATTAGTTTGTCCACTAGAGAGTCTGTGAATAGAAAAGTCCAAGAATTCCTCAGACCCCTGGGTGAAGGGGTCTGAGGAAGAGGACACTGATATTGCATGTCAACACTTGATTGTAGAACTGGCATTGACAACAGGGCTTTGGTTTTTATGACCATAGGGCCTTCTCTGAGGTTAACAACTTAGGAGAGCTGGGATGTGCCTCATTCATTGGGGCAGAGATATTTCTGCCAGCACGATAGCTGACTTGGTGGGAAGGGACTGCAACAAGAAGTGGTATGGGGAGGGAAGTATTTTCCAGCAGAGCAGTGAAGGAATGGTGGACAGGGTCGACAGGCAAAGGCCTGGGGTGATATGAATGAAAGGCAACACATAGTCAAAAAATGAGGCTTAATCAGGGTCACCTCAAGCATGTGCATATGAGCAAGGAACTGTCTAGAAGACATGCTTATGAGGAAGCCACACAGACCTTCTTCCAGAAATCAGCATGCTGAAGTGCCTGTCTGAAGAGCTCAAATGTGAAGGGGTATACAATGGCCTCACACTCAGCATGTTTATTCCTCAGTGAATAAACATGAGGAATATAATCCTCTATGCACTTGCAGGACTATTGCCTTGTTGAGATGACAGTGACATGCTGGGGCAGCAAACATGACTAAATGGCAGCAATGGAAAGACATTAGCTATCTAACCTTACAGTTTGTTTTTTTCAGAAGCAAAAATGTCATCAGGAAACAATCTAGGATGAAGTTCATGGGAACGTCCTTGTTGGGATGGTATTTTGTAGTGTTTAACCAGAAACAAGTTTTGATAAAGAATTTTATTACAACATTTCCACAAGTTTAGTGTGTTTTCGAAGTTGCTATTTACACTGCTAAGTCTAGTACATTATGGCTTTTAATTCACACTTAATCAAGCATTATCCCTCTTTAACAGTACTCAGATATTTTTCAGATACTGAGGCATCTGTCTTTATTATATTAGCATAAATATCATGGGCTGGAATGAGCATGTTCACAATCTCCTAAAAATATTTCTATGCAGAATGATAGTTGCAATATCAAATGAAATTTCTAGCCTGAGCCAAGATCTTATTCAAGGGCACTAATGATAACAGCAGAATTAATTATGAAGTCTAACATGCATAATGCTACTTCTTCACACCTTTCAAAATTATTGACAATAAAATGTATTTTGATTACTTTCTGAGGAAGAACATGAAAGCAGGAGAACCACCTGAACAAAACAGCTTTTTTTTTGCTTCTGCATAATTTATACAGTTATGAAAGGAGATCTCTAGGTTATTTAAGAAGTGAGTTATGGGTGTTTGGGTGAGCTTTTTTCTTCTAGTATGATACTGTGCTGCAGTCCTTTCTTTAAAAGACTGAACAAGTACCTGATAATAATTAAATAAAAGGAGAAAAAGTGATGTCAAAATAGATACTTTATTTATTTTGACTCAGTAGATCAAAACACAAAACAAAAAAGTAAAAACATTACAGCTGGAAAAATCTACTTTATCAACAGAATGAGCAGTATTAGAAGAAATAGCTTATTTTTTCCATGTCTCACCTCTGTGTAACAAATTTTCTGTTTGTGATTCTTACTATTGGACTTTCACCAAATGACAATACAATCCCAGAGACTGGAAGGGACCTGCTCAATCAGTGCTACCATACCTACCTTCTACCCAGGACCACGTCCACGTGACTTTTGAATACAGCCAAGAACAGGAACTCCACAGAAAAAGCTTTGGTTCAGGTTGAGAGAGGACCACCTCTTGTACCTACTGAGCACCACTGAAAAGAGTCGGATCTGCCTTAGCCCATGCCATAACCTAACACTTAAAAGTTGTGGTATTATTAATACACTGGCAACTTTCAAATGCTTCAGAGATAGCCATTTCCTCACCAGGTACAAGAAGAAGGAAAAAATTCATGCCAGAATTATTGCCCAAATGGCTGTATTGATAATTTTTTTCCTTCACCCATCACCTTAGCAGTAGTTCAACAGACGGTGAGACAGGTGACAACCCACAGTTCCCCTATGAATGCAGACAGGGGAAGCCAATTAAGAAAAAAAAGAAAGAAAAAAAAAAGAGGAAAAAAAAAAGAAAAAGAGAATGTAGAGGGAGAAACATATGTTTCACCCAATAACAGCCTACCACATCATATTCAGGTTATCACCAGTATCATTTGTCAAACTAGAATTTACAGTCACTGGATAGGAAAGAAGATTTAGGATAAAAACTTATGAAAGCTCTTAAAGGGCTATTTAGCGCAGTCTAGAAACTAAAAGTGGTTCAATATTAAAATATCTTTAAATTTTGGAAAATGTACAGCATGATCCTGTCTTGCTACACCATATTAGAGAACAACAGTTCTAATGCAAGATTGTGCATCTAGGGGAAAAGAAAATGAAGAGAGATCTTTTCACTTATTCTGAACTACATCAAAGTTTGCCTCAAAATCCAAACATCACAAAATTATCAGATTTCAAATGGCTAAAGTTTTGGTTGTTTTAGTTAGGATGCATAAATCTTAATATTTGTTTTTGAGAAGCTGAAGCAGTTCCAAACAGTGTTACAGGCTCACACATGCTTGACATGACTTTCACGCAGACAGCATTGATACCAATATATAATCCTTATCCCCACAATATTTAACTTAAGTGCCTAGTATACATACTACAGTAAGCAGCTAACTATGTGATGGCACCCTGTGTATACAACACCTTTGAGTTAGGTGAAATGCGGTATTTTTGCTGGAAGTATTGCATTACAGTACAATTAAAATTCTATATTCTTTTAACAGAAAGTGTCTTGATAGTAGCACACAACAAAACTAAGCTTATGCTAGGAAAATATACTAATATGTGTATGTTAAGTAGATGCTTAAATTAAAAAAGTTATCACATTGTCTGGCAGTATTATACCCAGTTTTGGACACATACTCTCTGCAGCTCCTATTTCTACTACATGATACTCTTCTCTTGACTAAGATACAGAACACTGCTCTGAGATGTGAGAATCCTAGTGAAAAATATTGTTGACACACTGAGTTATTTGGAGACGTATATTCTAAACATTTCAGGTTTAGGCTCTGAAAAACAATGATTAATTATCACAGAATTGTAGAATAATTAATACTGGAAAATATCTCCAAAATCAAGTCTGACTTTTGATCAAACACCGCCATAGCCACTAAACCATAGCACAAAGTGCCAAGTCTGCTCATTGTTTGAACACACCCAAGGACAGTGACTCTACCAGTTCCCTGGGCAGCCCATTCCAATGCTTAACCACAGTCAAAAAATGTTTCCTAATATCAAACCTGAACCTCTCTAGGCAACTTGAGGCCATTTCCTCTTGTCCAGTCACTTGTTGCCTGGGAGAAGATGCTGCCCCCATCTTGCATTGTCTCCTTTCAGGCAGTTATAGACATTGGTAAGGTTCCCCTGAGCCTCCTTTTCTCCAGGCTGAACATCTCCACCTCCCTCAGCTGCTCTTCATAGGACTTTGTACCCCAGATCCTTCCCCAAGCTCCACTGCCCTTCTCTGGACATGCTCCAGCACCTCAATGTTCCTGTACTGAGGGGCCCAAAACTGAACACAGGATTTGAGTTGTGGCCTCATCAGTTCCAAGTATGGGGGGACAATCCCTGCCCTGGTCCTGCTGGCCACATTGTTGCTGATTCAAGTCACAATGGCTTTCTTGGCCAGATGTAAAATCCATTTGGTTACTAAATACAGAAGCTACAGCTGTTCTTTATCTATCAAAGTACAAGGAACAAGACTTCAATAAGAATATTATAACTCTGCCACCAGTAAGGACTACAATGCCTTAAAACAAAGAAGCAAGCTAAGACAAATCCTTTCTATGTTGACCAGGGAAACTATTAAGACAAATAGTCTTAAAGCTGGGATATCTGCAGGATAACTTCAGGGATAACTATATGTAATCTATTTAAACAATGAATGGAACGGATAAAATCTCACCAGTTTCTCCCATTTCTGTCTTCCTCAAAAGAAAGTTGAAATAAATTCTTATTCACCTTATACTCAGACACCTAAAAAGAATGAATTAGAAATCAGAAGTACAGTATTTTATCATATTGGCTTGTATGCCACAGTCTGCAACTATTTGCAAGAAATAGATGAATGGAAAGATGTCTGAAAATAGGTATCAACCCTCAGAAGAAATCTGAAGACCAGCATATTTGATTAGTGCTTGATTCTTAGCTTGTAACAGATTAGAAGCAGAGCACAAGAAAATGTGTGCCTGAAATTTGGAGATTTGATCAGTGTCTCTCAGAATATTACAACAGTCCCAATTATCCAGTAATAATAGCTGCAGTAATTCACACCTTAGCTGCCACTGGGACTCTGCTTGGTATGGTGTCAACTCACATAAAATGGAGAAGAAAGTGTTATTATCTTGAACTCGTTGTGCTTCACATTGGCCACCAAAAGGACTCTTATGAATTAACCACAGCTGCCAGGGAATGTAAGATAATTCTGAAACACAATGCAATTAGAAAATAATTAAGATGTCAACAGGCAGGGAATGTAGAAGACGATAAGGACACAGAGTGTCCAGATGAACTTCACCATTCTCATTTACATCTGTCATTCTACACCTAGCAGCTGTGTAGCCAAACAAGCCTTGCTTATCCTTATACCCTTCTCCCAAATTACCCTCCTATCCTAAATTATTCTTACTCATGCTTATGTTCCTACTGAAAGAGGATTAATTAAAGAAAAAAGAAAGGAAAAAAAAAAAAGAAGTCTATAGTCATAATGAAATTTGGTCTGGAATAGAGTTAATTTTCTTAACGGTTGTTGCAGTGAGACTGTGTGTTGGATTTGTGCTGAAAACACAGGGTTGATAAAATACAGCTGCTTTTGTTATTGCTGAGCAGGGCTGCTTACAAAAAGAGCCAATGCCTTTATTGCTTTTGATACTACCATGCCAGTGAGGAGACTGGGGGTGCACAGAAAGTTGGGAGGAGACATGGCTGCAACATCAGCATATAAAGTGGGGGGGAAGAGGGAGGAAAAGAGGGACATTTGGAACAATGGCATTTGCCTTCCCACAACACCATTATGTGTGTTGAAGTCCTGTTCTCCTGGAGATGGCTGAACACCTGCCTGCCCACGGGATCCACTGAATTAATTCCTTGTTTTTATTCTGCTTATGTGCATGCCTTTTGCTTTCCCTATTAAACTGTTTTTATCTCAACCCATGAAGTCTTCTCACTTTTCTAGTTTTCTTCCCAATCCCAGTGGCAGGGAAGTGAGTGAATAGCTGTACGGGGCTTAGCTGGCAGCTGGGGCTAATTCATAAGAGTCCTTTTGGTGGCCAATGTGAAGTACAAAGAGTTCAAGATAACAACAGATTTGACTCAAATGTACTAGATCAAATTTATAGCTAATGCCATTTAGTTCGTAAACAGCAGGCTCCTGTGCTTGCCATAGGGCTTGCTTGCCTGACTGAATTATTAGAGTCTAGTGCTCATTAGTGGCCACTTGTTGCCTTTGCTCCTCACTGCAGTGCTGTGCTGCTGATCACCTCACTGTGTTGTGCCTGAAAGCATTTTGAAAACAGCCATGGCAAAGTGCCTGGGTTGGCAGGTGGCCAGGGCATTGTGGCAGTTTTCTGTGCTGCTGTATTGGACAGGCTGCAACACCAGAGTGAATTTGAGTAGAAGGATGTGTCCATGCAGGAGCAGGTATCCATTTTCAGTCCATGGAGGACCCCATGGTGGAGTAGCTGGATAACTGAAAACAGCCGGGACCCCACAACAGGCTCATGCTGGAGCAAGTTCCTGGCAGGACCTGTGAATGCATGGAGACAGGAGCCCTCCCAGGAACAGGTTTGCTGGCAGAACTTGTGACCCCGTGAGGGACCCATGCTGGAGCACACTGTTTCTGAAGGACGGCACCTTCTGGAAGGGACTCAGGCTGGAGCAAGTCATGAAGACTGCAACCTGTGACAAGGACCCATGCTGAAAAAATTTGTAGAGAATTGTCTCCTGTGGGTGGTACCCCATGATGGAAGAGGGGAAGTAAGATATCCCCCGGCAGCCTGTTTTGCTGAAGACCATGGTGAGAAATGCTGTCTCTCTGCAGCCCATGGAGGTTAATGGTGGACCACAGCAGGAAATCCTTGCTGGTAGGCAGGGTAGAAACAAGTGAAGGAGTTCACTGCAATGTTAAACCATAAAACCTTACCCAAAAGGATGAGGGACAGAGCTCATAATGGATATACCTTTAAACTGTTGCTGTAAGCTGTGATTTGAGTTGCATCTTACAGGAATTACCATGACACTAACAACCCAAACCAATGGAGGAGAAGACATACAAAAAGCAGCTCCAGTGCAGCAACTGACCTGAGCTGGCTCTGGTGCCCAGTTACTCCCAGACACACCACCTCCCCTGTCCCAAATGACCATCAGGAAAGCTGGAGCCCAAAGTCATGGACTAAATAAACTCAATGGACCTTTTGTAGACATTTTATGAATGTTTTGCAGAGATAGTTCTCAGACTAAGGGAATGCAATCTGAGTATTATATCAAATGGAAAATTATTACATCAAATGGAAAGTGGGTTGTGGTTAATGAGGTCATACCAAGTAGTATTGCACCTGAGCATGATGTAAATGCCAGGAAATAAGGGCTGGAATGTGCAGGGTTTAGCTGGGGTAGAGTTAATTTCCTTCATAATGACTGGTATCGGGTTGGCTTTTGAATTTGTGCTGAACACAGGATTAATGATAGAGAGATATTTTTCTTATTGCTGAACAGCACTTGCACAGAACCAAGGCCTTTTATGCTTCTTGTACCACCCCACCAGGGTGTGCAAGCAGCTGAGAGCTGAGAGGGGACACACTCAGGACAACTGATCCCAACTGACCACAGGAATAACCCCTCTAATTCTTTCCCCCATCCTGCTGGTGAGAATCCTCTCAGCAGGGCATGCAAACTCTTCCTTAGCATCAGAGTTATTAACTCTACCTTGAAGCCTCAGTCAGCCCTGAACATTGGCATAGCTTGCTCATCATGGTCTGCACAACACCAGGCAGATTTATCCTCTGAACTCCGTAAACTGAAAAAAATTTTCAAAGTTATTTCTACAACAATAAACTTTCAGACCTAGGAACTGATAAAATAATTTACATTAAGGTGTGGAACCTGAAAGTATGGAACTCACGATGGAAAAATTTTTTAAAATGCAATATTTTTAATAACTTCAGGTCCTAAATCAATCACAAATTGGTGGCTTAGTATTTCGGACTTACCAGAAGACTGGTAGGCTCTTAAACCATAATCTGATATATTTTGTGTATCAATGAACAACATTCCTCTCTCTTCCTAAGACTACTTAAGAGTGTTCCTGTCTTGACAGCATTTGCTATAGTAGAACATTCATATTTCAAGATACTTTGACAACTTTACTTTACACTGCAAAAAGAATCTGCAAGGACTAAATTGTTTAAAGAGCAGACAGTGGAATGTATTTTAATTTACATTTGTGATTTTTAAAAGGTAAAAATCCCAGCATATTATGTGCTCTCTATTTTAATAATAGTAGTAGAAAAAATATTCTCATGTATTTTACTTGTGCTGATAGCTTTAATTATGTATAACTTCAACTTGTTTCAGATGAGTCTTTCTGATCTCCCTAAACAACAATACATTGTAACACATATTAAGTGTTGACATGTTAAAAAGTACTAAGTATTTAGACACAGCTGGAGTAAAGAAAATGGGAACTGTAGATTGATATATCCTTGCAGTAAAGACAACCAGCAGCAGATTTGACTGTAACACCAAGTGCCTCAGTTCCAGACTTTAGACTGGAGGTAATTAAATGCTTTATCCACCTGAAATGCTCTATCCATCTATCCATCTTTGGATTCCACAGAAAGGGGTAAAAAGAAAAAAGGAAAAAGAAAAAAGAAAAAGGAAAAAAAGAAAAAAGAAAAAAGCAATTATATTTGATGCGGAAGGAAAGGCAGACCAGAAGATCAGAAGGGATTTGTTCAGCCTTAATAAAAGAAGTTTATTGAGTTCAGATACATATAATTTCCTGACGAAGGACCCACAGGTAAATTGCCTCTTTAATTTCATGACATACCTTTATAACATCAGAAACATCCAAATACTTTTAGTGGTAAATATGATAACCAGTGTTTCTCTGAGATAGCCTCTCCACACACTCAATCTTAGAAGAGGCCAATTTCCAGATAACTTGTGTTCTAAATGCTAAAGATGACGGTTATGCTGTAGCACAAATAAATCAGTGATCCAGTAGTTTTTCTAAGACAACCTAAACCTTCATTAAAAAAAAAAAACAAAACAGAGACTTAAGCAGAGTGCTTAGATTTCTTAATTCAACCTAAAAAAACCCCATCAACCTTCTTCCTATAACTCATTTACCTCTTCTTAGAGAGATAACATCTAACATCTTGGGGGAAAAAAACAAGTAAATCAGTAGTTACCAAATTATTAACCTATATTCAGCTTAACTCAACATTCTTGCTTGTTTTATAGGGAAACTAAAATGTTTTAGTTTCTCACAGATAGATTCACTTACATTTAAGAAGTCTGTACACAGAAAAGTGAAAAAAACATACTGACTGTCTGCAGCAACTGACAAATTGAATACAATAAAGAATGGACTCCAATCAAACTAAGGTATTGACAGTATGGTTCCAGGTTCAGTAGTCTGCATCTGATCCACTATTGTTGTACACAAAAGAATAGTGCAACCCAAAACCAATGCAAGCAGACTGGAAGATGAAGTTTATAACACTATACATAAGAAAAAAGATTTAGGTTTTTGAAGTAAGAAAATTTCCTGTTAAGAATGAGCTTGGATCTGTACATCATCTTCACAAGAAAGAGATTAAAAGACAGCTCTCAGATAAGAACAGAAATAAGAAACAAATTTCTCCACCATTTGACAGGTGCAAATAGTAAGATTTAATTCAAATGGTTGGTCAGGTGTAAGAAATAACTTAGCATACTTCCTAGTTCACATAACTTTGACTTACTACTTTGACAAGATTATTATTTGCCTGGCTTGGATTACAGCATGATACCTCCCCGTCTCCAGTGATGAGACGCAAAAATTATTTGTTCTTTCACTATGCTGGCTTCTTTTCACATGGAAAGAGAGGACCCTGATGCCAACATTTGGAACTTGCACTGTATAAACAAACATGTACTGCCTTTAAATATAAAAAAGTAAAAAGTTTTACTGTTACAGAGCTATTATTCCAAGTCTGTCTACAATTTCACAGCAAATAGTTCTTACCTTACCCGCAAAACAAATCAGTACTTGATTTGGTTTGGTTTTTTTTTGGTAACTAGGAGAACAACTGTAGCATGAAGAGCTGAAAGCCTGAGCTACTCTCAACTATTCATGCATTTAGCATATGGAGAGACAAATATTACCAGCAGTTCTACTACAGTTCAACAAAGCAAGCAAAAACTATCAATCAATTGTAAGGCAAGTTCCTTGACTGCAAAAGAAAACTTGCCTGTCAGACCCCACAAAATTAGCTATGTGTTTTAAACAAGTTTGCTGAAATGTTACTGTTCACAGCACATACGCCAATACAGCTATTATATTTACATTTAATATCTGAGATGAATTGACAGGTATCACACTGACTAATCATGCTTAGATAAGTGCTGATTTTTTACTTCTGGTAAAGAGCAGCTTTCCTCTAATTCTGTACACTGTAGTTCAAGTTTCTGGTACCAAGCAGAAAAAATGTGCCTACCTACTGCAAGATTTTTTTTCTCTATAAGTGAGTCAACATTGATTTGCTATGTTATATTTTTTTATTTCTGTGTCAACACCGCTCCCCAATTAAACAAATATTTTGTCTTCATTCTAAAAAAAACCAACAGAAAGCCACAGAACCCTACAACCATAATTAAAACACTTAGTTAAAATGTCCAAATCTGGTATGCCATCAAGTGATTCTCCATTTTTGGTGAATCAAGATAATGACACAACTACCTCAATTGCTCTGAGAAGGCAGGACAAAAAATGTAGTTCAACTCACACCAAATACAAAATAAGACTGGTGGCAATACTTACGGGAGTTGAAAAATGGACAGATTTTTTTCCGGTTCCTGCTGTATCCACTATGCTTTCACAATATATTGGCCAATAAGCACAATCTAAATGGCCTGCTCACATTTGAAATGTCAAGGCTGCTCACTAATCAATGAAGCAGCCAGTCATATTGGCTACCTTTTTCAACTACAGTGTCTAAACACTTCAGCCAAGACAGAAATTTCCTTATGAAGTACAAATTACACAAATCTAGAACACCAGGGCAAGCTGCAGAGTTACCACATACTGCACCTAACAAAATATTAATAAAATATTCTTCCCTTCTTTTAATTTGTTTATTAGAAGAGGGATGGTGTATGTCCTAGAATAAGAGGAAGCCACAACAGTATCCTTAACTGAGTTTTGTGATATTTACAAAAATTGATATTTTTCTCTTCTTTCCCTTTCTATCTCTCCTCACACCTTCTCACGATCCTCAAGCTCCTGGACAAAACTTCTCAACACTGCAGAAGACTACCTGCATGTTACTCCTACCTAACACAAACCTTTAAAAATGCATTAGTTTTCCACTTTAAAATGTTCCATTTTTTATATTAACAGAAACAATTCAGTATTTGCATGGTTTTCACTTAGAAAAATAGGGGTTTTTTTGTGCACTTTTTTTGTGTGCACACAAAAAAACTATTATACAACTACCACCTAACAAGACACAGCACAATAAAAGGAAAGGTGTCTGAAGTTCTCAGTGCAAAGTATATGACAAAGTTAAAATCTTTCTGTTAAGACTTTGCTCTAGGACCAGAAATTTTCCTTAAAATATAAACAAATTTCATGTATTTTACATGCCATGAATATAAGGAGCTGTTAGAAAGAATGCTAAAATATTAAAAAGAAAAACCCAGGTAGTTCTGTGCAGACATAACAGAAGTAGGTTCCTGACCTACAGGACAGAAGAAATAACTAGCAACCTTTACATACGTGTATACACGAATACTTGACTAACCTAAAGACAATGCAAAAAGATTTTAAAAGTTATTTTTAAAGTTGCTGTCTCTAACTAATTCTAAGATAGTTCAGATATGCTCAACAGAACAATCTGCAAAATATTTAAACTTAACCTTGGTACAGCTGGATGCCATGTAACCTGAGCAATTCATGTGCCAAGGAAATACTTTCATGTTTAAACTATTGACATGCACATATACATGTGCAACAGCCTCCATTCTGAATTTTCCTCCCTAAAAGAAGCTAGATTGTACTTTGCTACAAAAATCCCCAGCTGCATTACACAAAGTATTGAAGACAAGAAAAGGGAGGTCATCACTGGCCTCTGCTCAGCACTAGTGAGGTCACACTTGTAGTGCTGTGTCCAATTCTGGGCTCCTATATCAGTTGGGTAGCAGGGGGGCTACAGGATTGGCTTTGGTAAACTTTCAGAAACTCTCCCCCCATGTCAGAGAGAGCCACTTTCACTTGGTTCCAAGACAGACTGCTGACCAAAGCTGAGCAGCGGTGGCAATGCCCCTGTGATAACATAATCAAGAGAGGGTAAAAAAAGCCATTCAACAGCACCCGAAAAAGACAAGCTGCCCTGCAGACATCAAGGTTAGAAGAAGGAGGAAAAGGTAATTCAGGTGCTGGAAGAGAGATTCTTGGACCCTGTGGAAAAAGATATGGTGACACAGTTTGAGCTCCTGCAACCCAGAGGTCCTCAATGGAGCAGACATCCATTCTGCAGCCTGTGACTGAAATACAGGAGGATCCTTATTAAATAACAGGAAAAACTCTTTTTTTCTGTGAGGCTGAAAAACCACTAGAATGGCTTGCGCTACCTCCATCCTAAAGATTTTCAAAAGCCATCTGCATATGGTCCTGTGCAACTGTCTCTTAAGTGGAACTGTTTGAGCAGGGGTTTAGAGGAGATGGCCTCCAGAGTATACCTTCCACTTCTGAAGTTTTCTTACCACAAGCAAGGGGTCCTTCTCCAATGACAGATCTTTGAAGTGCCAAGACAGAGTGCTTCATAGGCACCAACAGTTCCCTGCCTGCATTGCTGCACTGCCTGTTGCCGGGTCCTCACACTAAGGAGAAACAGTCATTACAGGATCTGAGGAGACTTGAGGCTTATCTTAGCTCAAAAAGCCATCACAACATGATAAACATCCTGCGATTCAAGGGTTTTCACCCTTCAGGGGTGTTTGCTGTCCTTCCCAGGTGCTGGTTGTGGGGCAGGCCCAGACATCTTACGTGTTATCATTGAGGGGCAAACAGCCACAAACTCACAGCACTTCAGTAGCCAGTACATTTGGTTCTGGCTCCTGAGAGTGCTCTGGGACCTTCGGCATCACTGAGGGCTCCCAGCCACTTCCCCCGTCCCGGACCGCCTCCCGCAGGTACCCTGTGACAGCTGAGTCCCACTGGCTGGCCGGGAGCAGTGCGGAAGGGAGATTTCGCCTGGAATGGGGGGCAGCGTGCCTGGGCGAACCGAGGGGGAGGCAGGTGTCGAAGGCAGCTGAGGGGCTGCTCGCTCACTTTCCAGGAAAGTCTCCTTTTCCTGCAAGGAGACCCTTCGGGAGGCCCCTCTCTCCCCTCGCTGCCCGCGCTCGGGGCCTTCTCTGCTGCCCGGTTCCCGGCGCCAGAGAAGCTCCGGCACTCGGCCCGTCTCTCGGCAGCCCATGGCGCACGGCGCCGCCGAGGCTCTGCGGGAGAGCGGCTCCGCCGCGCCGGCCGCCACGAGCGGGGGGCAGCGGGAGGCAGCGGCGGCCGGGCTGTGCCCCATCTGCCTGGGCGACGTGGACAACGCGGCACACGTGGACACCTGCCTGCACACCTTCTGCTTCGCCTGCCTCCGGCAGTGGGCCGCCGTGCGCGCCGCCTGCCCGCTCTGCAGGCAGCGCTTCGGCCGCATCCTGCACACCGTCAGGGCGGACGACGACTACCAGGAGTACGTGCTCGGCCCGCCCGGCTGCCGGCAGAGCGCCGCGGCCGGGCAGAGCGCGCTCGGCCCGTCCCCGCACTGGCGCTACCAGCTGCGCCCGCGGCCCCACCGCCAGCCCGCTGCCAGGAGAAGGGGGCGGCCGCCAGGGCACGGAGGGACACCTCCAAGAACCTCTGACACCTCTGCCCGATAGGCTGCAGGGCAGCGCCCGACCCGCCCTGCCGCTGGACCGGCCATCCTCTTGCACATGCTGGGGGCGCGGCTTGCGGCCCTCATGCGCTTGGAATGACCGTCCAGAGGCTTCCCGGGGCACGCGTCTCTCACAACCCCTTGGTGTACTGCATGCACTTTTTTGTTACTACTAATAGTAAAATTTGTTTTGTTTAAATTAATAAAGTGCTTTTTCCTTAACCGATGAAGTTTAAATTTTCTCCCCCGCAGTGGATGGGTGCAGGGAGGCAGTAGTTGGGAGAAGGGAGAGAGTGAGAGGCTTCATAGTGCTTAGTTCCCAGCTGGGGGTCTAACCATTATATTCTGCACCTTTTAAAATGAGTCATGGTGGCTCCCAGGGGCAAAAAGGAGGAGTGAGCTAAAACTGTAATTGTTTTTAAGGGGCATATTTATATTTTCAAGAATTTCAGTCTGTCTTCTTAAGAGAACTTCTATGTGCTGCAGATACTAGAATGACTTGCATTCCAAAAGTTTCTTTTCTTTTTTTCTTTTTTTACATGAATGTTCCTTGACATGTATTAGATTGCCTTATACAGATAAGCTGCATAGGTTAACAAAATGGATTTTGTTCTTTGCTGTTTTTATGAAGTTTCCAACAAACGCTAGTAAGTTTCTAGATATATCTAAGCAAGTGAAAGGAAAAAACCCAACAATAAACAAACAACAAGAAAATCCCAAGAGATATATACCACTAAAGAAAAGGATTATTTTAACAGAAAGTATGTACACAAGCAGTATACAAAGTGCAAAAGCTGAATATGACCTCAAACAAATAAGAGTATACTTCCTTTATCAAGCTGTCATAAATTAAACTGTTACTGTTAGCATACTCTGCAATAAATGTCAGATAAGAATACATTCAGGAGTTAATATATTACATCAAAGTCACAATATATTAGCACTTCATCATTTCAGTCTTAAAAGTTATTGTCTAACTTTTGCATGAAGATTGATGTATCTTCATGATAAGCAAATTATTAGAAAAATCTGTTGTGTCTTAGTTTAGGATAAGCAGCACATTATTTGAATACCTATTTTATTAGAGCCAGAAACCAGTCTGACAAAATGGAAGAAGGAAATAACCAGTAACAAACACAGACCCTAAAACAAGACAAATAGCAACTGTACCATCTGCAACATGTCTCATGGACTAGAGAACATGGTCTTCACAAAAGCACAATAAAATCTCAATAAAATTTAATAGCTTAAGAGCTGATTCTATCATCAAGTTTATAGGATATTTGGTCACTACCAGCAATTTATTGAGACTGATTGTTTTCAAAGTTAAAATCCATGCAGATTTGCAATTTATTGCCACATGCTGTAGAGAGAGTTTTAAAATAAGAAAAAAGGGAAGTTGAGCAGGATTTATGTAATTTTACTCATTATTTTAAGTAAATTAGAAAATTAGCTAATAAATTAATAACACAATATAAAATCAAAGGGAAGAATACTACTACTGATGAAAGGACAGTGAAAGTTACTGAAAGGATTGTGTCTAATCTGTTTAAAATATAGATTTGGATAATTACAATCTCACGTGACAAAAAACCCCAAAGATTTAGTATCCTCCTCTCCTTTCCTGCTCAAAGCCACAATACAATTACTTTGGGATACACCTGAAATCTGGTATTATAGTGTCATCTGGAGCACATTCATCATTACAGGAAAATAAAAAAATAGTGCTGAAATATGAGATTTGCAAAAAAATAGGAATTAAGATTATAATCAGCCTAACACATGCAGTAAGAATTTCACAGTAATGTCTGTAATGCAATTCTTATGAGCCAGTCAGTGAACCAGGGCCCACACAACTTTGAGTGTGTCCTGTGAGACATTTTATATAAGCATACAAGTGCAACATTAAGGCCCAAGAGAGAGCCTGCCCCACTTTTGACTTCTTAGGACTAGAAAGCATGCATACTAAAGTCTTTGAAGTTCTGAAACATGTATTTGCTGACACCCACATTTCAAAAGAGTTATGAACAGAATTTAACAAGAGAGGGTTGTGACCAGCGGCACAAAGTTCAGCAGTTCAGTTGCAAGGACCAATACTGGATACAGTACTGTTTTATGTCTTCATTAATGACCTACAGGATGGAACACAGTGCACCTCAGCAAGCTTGTGGGTGATAGACAACTGCAAGGACTAGTTTGTATACACTGGTTGGTAGTGAGTAAAAGTCACCAGGTAATCAATCTCCTTTTAAATTACTTCAGCAATTTACATTCTTGCATTGACAAATGATAAGGACCAATCTTTGTGAAATAAATGGGTAAGATAAAGAAAAAACCACTGGAGTTCCAAAACATTTTTCTGGAGACTGATAGATGCTAAACAATTTTAGACCTCAATTTAGCCTCATTTCTTCTCTAGTGATTAGAATATTGTCAATTTTATACCAATATATTCTTTTTCTGAGATAAAAGCTCTTCAATCTGATTGAAAAATACTCCATATAAAAAGAACTAAAAAATTTTAAAAGGTAAGTCAAGACTGTGTCTCTTAAATCCAAGACATTTCCTTCTAAATTCCATAACAAATTCAAGGTGCTAAACCTCAGTATGTTAAAAAATCTCACACTTGTGAGAAAAAAAAGAAAAGATATCACAACCAAAAACCCCCCTAATACTTAGAAACTCTGACTAAAGATCAGCTAAGAAGAATTACATTCGTGAACGCCTTCAGGTATGTAGGCCTAAACAATTAATTCTGGACCACAGACACAGAATTTGCAATAAAGGGAACAGACTGCAAGTTCCCAGATTAACACCCTTATTTCTGGATCTTCTTTCTTCTTCAACAGACATGACAGATTCTAGAGGTAAGCCTTCAATTTAGAAAAACACCTTTTTGTAGTTCATAACCATCTCTCACAAAGTATAACCACAAGTCCTACATTATTTCACATTAAAACAGTATGTTTTTAGCATATAAGTTTCTTTTCCTGCGTCTTCCACTTTACCTATTTGGATTTGACAGTTTTGAAATTGGTTTATTTCAAATGGGGCAAAATGTTACTTCAGAGTATAAGATAAATTTTCTTTTCTCTGTAATTTCTATTACTGATACTGCTGTCAAAAATTTAAAAAAAAACCCCACAATCAATTAAACAAAACACTGTATTCAAAGTAATATTTAAACAATTGTTTCCATACTAAAAGCAATCCAAAGTTGCAATCATTTTTTAAAACTAACTTCTGAAACCTGAAGTGTTAAGGTTTATACATTTAAGGACATTCTTTAGGCTCTACCACATACTTGCTTTTTTTTTTCTGTAGAGAGGAATGTAGCTGCCAATCATGCTTTCTTTTGCAAAACACACTTTTTGTAACTTTTACTTATCACTTCCATTACATGTAATATAGGAAGGTTAGCACTAAAAACAACTGAAGAACCTGCATAAGTTAAATATATAAATTATTATTAGAGTGACAGAAAAGGTAACAAGGGTCTTGTGACTCCATTTGCTTTGTTTGTTAAGGAAGAGAAAGCTAATTGACTGCAAATGCCAACCATAAAGACCTAGACCTGTTTATGTCAACATAAGCTTTGGAGATGCTAAAATATATTTTACATTCAAACTTCATTCCCCCTGCCCTTTCTCCTTTCTGGAAACCAGAATGTTATTACAAAACAATAAGTATCTACAAAAAAGTGAACATATCAGGATGTTATTACAAAACAATAACTATCTACAAAAGAGTGAACATATCAGGCATAAAACCAAAAATAATTTATTTTTAACAAACAATTCCCTGTATTGTTTTAAATATGCATATGCTATATAAAATAAATATATTCATTTTTTGATTATCATATCTAGAATTTTGTTGTAAAGCATCACTGTATAAAAAGTTTAATATAAAAATCACAGCAAGAATAGTGGTTGCAAATTTAAACTTTATGTGGCATTATTCAGCCTTTAGACTAGAAAGACTGGATATTTCACCAAAAAAGGAAAATACTGCAATTTTTATTTAATTTCATATTTCAAAGAGAAATCTAAAGTCTTTTTAAAGTATGTATTTTAAGGACACACGAAGTGAAGCCTTAAAATTCTCTTCTTTCACTGTGTTCTTCTATCACAGTTTCTTGTCTGGCAAATTATAGGAAAGGGAAAAAAGCAGAGAAGAGGAGAAAGCAAGGGCAAAGGAAGGGGTGGTGGACAGACAGGAAGAAAATAATGAAAAGTGTACTTTCTGTTCTCATTTTTCTAACTGTTTAAGGTACAGAAGTTACTGCCTCTAGAGGTTTCATGAAATCTTACTCGGTTTTTAGTACATATTTTCAAAAAAGAAAAATTACTATCTTTTACAGAAACCTATCTGTGCTGCAATAGTTCTCAAACTTTTCCTTCCCTATTCTTGTAGTGAATGTCTTGATCCTTTTCCATCATCATCTACACACATTCTTATAACATGCTTTCTCAATCCTCCATGCTATAAGTCAAGGTCTTACCAGTTGGCTTCACCTTTCTTTGTGTCTGCTATCACAAACGCATTGATTCGCCTGCACAAAATTTGATTTTCCAAAAACATCTTTCATTTAGAAACTGCTGTAACAGTCAACAGTCCATAAAGAATGGTGTCCAAGTAGAGGAAGAGACCACATTGTCAATCTGAAAATTGAAACTCCGGCCCATTTTTAACATCTTTGTTCTTAAATTGAACCCATGTGCTACAAAGTGAGCTGAGGAAGAAACATGTTGCTAGAATCTTGAGAAATTCCAGTCATTGATAGTAGAAACTGAAGTGATCAGCTTTCTAGGAGAGTTAATGCTGAATTTAAAACACCAGGAGGAATTTTGTTCAACTTCAGCTCAGAAAACAAAAATCAGTAAAAAACAACTGCATAAAAATCCATGTAAGAAAAAATATAACTGCTCCTCTCCAGGAAACAAAGGAAGAACTCATTCTAGAAAAAAATAAATTGGCCCCCAGGTTGACAGAAAACACACACAGAGACGCGCGCACACACACACACACACAAACACACACACACACACACACACACACGTATACCACACAGACACACAGACACACACAGACACACACACATATGTATACCACACACAGACACACACAAGAGGTGTAACAATGAGGTAAGGTACCAATTTATTCACATGGCTTTCTTACACATCCTTTGTAATCGGAAAGGTAGGTAGTTAGTATATTATAATGTTGTAACTGCACAGTTTTAAGAATACTTCCTATACATTTTCTACAAGAACTAGTATCTAGAGATGCAGTTTAGTAAGCATAGCTCTTTCCCCAGTGCTCTGTCTTACCCTTAAGTTAAAAAAATTTGTTCTTGTATTCCAGGGTTTCTGATAAATCTTTATTATAGTGAATGCAGTCTTATTTTTGTTCCAGTATAGCATTGGTATAGTGGTATTACAGTTCAGCCTAAAAAAATAATCAGGATGGGGGTCTGCATGTTTTCAAGCAAGGTCAAAGAAAATCCCAGACAGAAGAAATTTACAATTCCTATCTAAAATGCTCATCACCACTACTGCCATAGTATCTAAATGATATAACTACAGAAACAGTACAAAGAAAGCAAAACAGTTATACCCATAATCATACTTAAACAGTTAATGGCATGGAAGTTGATGTCTTTAAACTCCCTGAAACCTTAAACACCAAGTGCATAAAAATAAAATTAGCTACTGTAGAGATATTTGAAAACAGGCTGAGACACCAATCCTTGTTTTTATGACAAGCACCCACTAGAAATACTGCACACACCTGGTAGTTTTTAACTCCAAATGCATGCCTGAGATAAATCCATTAGCTAATTTTTTTCCAACTTCTCATGATTACTGATAGAGACTGACTGATACCCATAGAGAACTTGAAGCCATATGATAAATATTTATTTAATTTTGCTTTTTAAAAAAATCCTTCTTGTTGTAGTATCCAGAAATTTCTTTAACACATGAAAAATCTGAAATCAATGAAATGTAATGTAAGATTAAAATATAATCACTAGCATGATCTTTCTCACCCACATGTCATTTTAAATGCTTTGAATAGTTATCTCTCTCATACTATTGGTCAGATCTGACTTGATGGTCAGATCATATTTATCTGACCATCAAGCTAACATACTACATTAAGAACTCCCCTACAGTGACTGAGCTTATGAAACTTACTTTTAAAAATTCAGTTAATGAAGATGTTATTTGGTAAACTCCAACAGTATAATTGAAGATAAACTGATAAACCAATGTAGCTCTATTATGTTACAGTGATGAATGAACATAAACTTCAAAAATCACATTACCTTAATTACATTAGCTTCTGAAATATCGTTATGAACATATGAGTTAAACATGCTAAACATATGAGTTAATATGCTAAGAATGTTGCTAATCTTACAAGTTCTAGTCCATGGAAACTCTACTTTGGCTGCTTACTAACTTCATTTTAGTACAAATTGTGGCGAATTATTATGCTGCTTGAGTAGATTTACTCATTTGGAAAAGTGCAAAATCATTACAGAAGGCGTGTGCAATACAATGTGATAAACAAATCTCAGGTGATGTTAACCAGTTTCTTCAAAATGCAAATAACGTTCTAATCCTCTTACTTTTCTCATCCCTTTTTAGAATGTTAAAATTCAACCCTATAATAGGTGATATATGAGTGATTATATTGATCTTACTAGAAGGCTGAATTCAGAGCTAGCAGCAGAACTGAGACTCTTCAGCTCTAGACTCTAATAATATACACAAAATGAACATCTATCTCCATATAGCCATTTACTGTTTTGCATGTCCTAAGTATTTCACTGACTTAAGCGTAGAAAAAAATTTCTCAATATATCCAGTAGATGTTTTATTCTCAACATAATCTCTAGGTTAGAAAAATCAAAACAATTCTCAAGCACCCTGGCCTATGCAGTGAAGATCCTTGTCTCACCTAAGAGCTGAGAATCTTTAAATTCAGTACTGCTTTCCCACACTCTTTTTCATGATCTTTGATATGTCTCTTTGCCTTTTCAACCATTCAATCCTCTTCTTCAACCTTCCTATCTCTGAAGTAGTAATTTCCAGTAGTAAAGACATGGCAATATACACATGAATTATTCACACATTTGTAGGACTGAAACTGTTGACTGTAACAATTGAGTCCTGAGATATCTCCTACAGAAAGAAGATCTGGCTAATGTTTATGACCAGTAAATCAGTTCCCAAATACCTAATCATTTTAATTCAAATATTCCCAGATGAACAATAGATACTGACAGCAACTGTATAATTTGCAAAAATTAGACTTCCTGTTTAAAAGCAAATAATGAGGAATAAGCCCATTGCCAAACAGCAGGTCACATAGGAAGTTATGCAGTGACAAAGCCATGGGAATGTTGACATGGCATCTTTTTAATCACACCAGCATTAATGAAAAGCAAGGAATAGTTGTATGCAACTTACTTTAGCCTCTAGACTATCACTATGCTCTGGCATTTAGTTCAGATTTAGCTCAATAGTTTTTTAATTAATTACGGTATTTAATCGACTAAATTAATGAAATCCAATTCACCATGAACAATTCTATTCTTTAATTACTTCCTTACATTAGTCTTTTACTAGCAGAGGCTATACTATCCTAAAGCATCTTTAATAAACCAGATAGCAAAACAGCATTGAAAGCATTTTAACTAAATCATATCATTCAGAAAGTGGTAGCTGAATAGCTTAATTATCTAGCGCTAGTCTGTGTTTTTAGTCAGTATTCTACCAAAAAAGAAAACAGAATCCTAAGCAAAAGTGAACGCTACATAGATATATATTTATTTGAAAACCAAAAAAAGGTTTTATAAAATAGAGTAATACATGTGGAAGAATGTGTAGTTATTTTTTAGTAAGAATATATATAAAACAACTGCATTTCTGTAATAATTGTCTACAGACAGAAGCATGGATCAGAAATGTAGCAAAACCACATATCCTGAGCCCCACATCTGGAACATGCCCTGACCACCACGACCTTTCATTCAAGACTGATCTCCTGGTCGCATTGGTGAGCTCCCTGTGCATTTTCCCTGAACCAATGGAAATTTGTATTGAATGTTTCTTTAAATCATCACAACCTGACACTCCTCCACAGAGGGAAAACCTTCCATGATCCACAAGTTTTCCACTGGTACCAGCAACACCTGAAGGCAGATCTTACCAATAAAGACCAAGGTGAAGAATGTACCTTGGGTACCTTGCCTTTTACCATTGTCCTTTTCTACCAAATCTACCCCAAATTGCATCTAGAGAAATAATTTTCGATTACTATCTGGACATTTCAATTCTTTTTTCTCCCTTCCACACATTTCTATTTTTAAATAATCCCCAGAGAAAGCATAGATAGCAACTTATTTTTCAAAGTGATCAGCTGCTCCCTTGTGATCAAACTCACTGCAGGATATGCAAGACTGTGACATCACAATGGTTTTTGTCATACAGCTACAGTTTGATATTTTGTTGATTCATCTCAAAATTAAACTACTTGCTTTTCTCATTACTCATCTGTCTCACATACCGAAGAAGAAATACAGAATGGAAGTGGAAAGTGTAGGAAAGAACTATAGTGCGCAGCCAGAAGTGACTAACACTACAAGCCAGGAGTTAAACTCTCTTTGTTTAGGGCATCATGACCTGGTAAAAGATATTTTTGCAACACTACATGCTTTTGTTTCAGATATTAAAAACAGCAATATCAAAGAAAGCTGAATAGTACTAGAATTCATTTGGGGATATCCCCTTACCCCTTCCTCCAAACTCAAATACATGACACAATTGACATGTTAGTAAATTTTGATAAAATTACCTAGTCAAACACATTAAGGAACTGAAACTTCTTAAAAGAACTGATGCATGTCTGAACATATAACACTGTGTTTTTACAGTGAGCATTACTGCATTTATAAAATAATATTATTTTGAAATAACACCAGATACATCCTACGTTTGCCACTTTTATAAGAGCACTGGCACACCAATTAATTATTCAAAGGAATTACACTGATTTTAATGTCACATTTGTTATGTCAAAACACCTTCAAAGTCAAAAGATACTGTCTTCTACCGTACAGAAAAGGCAAAAACAGGCCTAGCTACTGAGATTTCAAGTAATTGCAGTACTATTTATCTAATGATTAGAGGCTTAATATATTTTATTTCAATGAGGTAAATGACTGTAAGGTGGTATCACCACTATTCTCATATTCATTTAAAAACTGAATGATGTATTATCTCAAGGCATGAATAACAAGGTTCCTGACTGATTTTGGCTTGGTAGTTATATTCCATGATCAAGAAAATTAAAAAAATATTTGCTTTATAGGTCAGCACCTTCAATGACTGTAATAGAAAATTTCTCTGCTTCTAGAAAGACGTAGAAATTACCCAACTGGGCTTTTTGTTCTAGTATGCTTCAAAAATTAAATCAGGAGAGACAGCAATTCACACACTAAATCTGTAAATTTCTTAAAAGAGAAGTCCTTAATGACACTTTTCTCATCAATAACTAACATGAAATAGGTAGCCCCAAGGGCTACATTTAAGATTGTATGATCATAGTCAGCACTTTCAGAATAGTCAAAAATTCTATTAAAAATATGAGACAAATGAAACACAGAGAACTGATACATGAAAGTATAAATATAAAGCTGTATGTAATATTCAGCAATACTATTTAGATGCTGTCCTATTTACTACAACATAAAATGCATTTGGAAGGAAAACGGCAAAAGAGTATTTTTTTCTCAGAATACCACAGAAATATTAGATTCTGAATTGTCAGGAACATAGGAAAATGCCTAAGAAAATCTGTAAATCTTAGGCAGTTTTGAATTTTCCAATAATGAAACCCTTGCAAAAAAAAAAGTAAAATGTGAGCATTCTGAAGAATTACTTTCCAGAAATATAAAAATACATAAATCTCATATATACAGGCATAAATCTCATAACCTGAAAATTCCATCTCTCTCTTCAAAAGGTCACCATCAAAGATTATTTTTGTCCATCTTTGTCCTCTCTAGATAAAAGCAGGTCTGATTCCCAGGAATTCTGCACAGTAGCTTCCTACCCCTACCTTTCCAAAACAAGCAACTTTAAAGTCTTCAAGAGTGTATCAAAAAGAGAGATACTGAACACACAAGTTCAGGCCCAATGCACAAACAGCATTCTTTACTTATATCTGATTAACAGCTATGTTTACGTGATGTAGACATATTAAGTTGGGTGTTAAGTATTTAATTAAGCAGAAAAGCATCTCATTGACATTCTTCACTCTTCTTGGCAGATAAATGTGGCATAAATAACAGTATACCATCAAAGAGTGAATATTGTACATGGGTAAATTTATGAAAGAATATAATACATGCTCCAGTAGCATGTAAATATCAGTTAAGTCCAAAAAGTTAGTTAGATCTTATGGTCCTCCACACAAGAATTACATTTAATGCTAATATAGCTTTTTGCTTGGAAGCATTCACTACTTCAGCCTATTTCTTTACCCATTAAAAAAACTCTGCATTTTTAAACATCTTGTAATTTTACACAACATTTCAGTAACACTACATAAACCAATATTATTGCTTTTATTTGTTATTTTAGTCACAGTTGGTGTATTGAGAAAAGAAAGACATCACTACAAAAAAATAAACAGCATATGAGATTTGCTTCAGAATTGGTATCTGGTCAATTACTCCAAACTGCAGTTTTCAACTTATAGATGTTAAACAAAAAAATAATAGTTTTGACTTCTTACACTGAATTGTAGTGTAATTGTTCTTACAATAAATCAATAGGAGAATAGAATATGTTTACATGAAATGGAAAATCCTGAAAATAAATTTGCATATCAACAGCACTAATTAAAACAAAATAGGATTAAACACTCAATGCCATGCCACGACACAATGCATTACATTTCATGGTAATTCGGTAGGAGGATAAGTGTACAGCCCAATGGACTACACAGATTTTTTGCCAAACTTCTTGTTCTCTATTGTCCTTTTCTTCAATATTGTACAGCCCCCAGAATTGCTCCTGTTATCAGTAACTAAAGCTGACTGTTTTATACTCTTAGAGCAGTTTTCATCTATTCAGAAAACAAAGAGTGCCCTATTAATGGAATATAGCAGATTACAAATAACTAATTTGTCCTTTTTGTTAAGGTAACTGGCCTACACTAGTGACACTTCAACATCATCCGAAAAACCAGATATAGGAACTGAAAAGTGATGTTAATCTAGTGAAAAGTGGTGTTAATCTAGTGTCAATCTACGTCTTTATTTAACAACCAGTGTTACAATTTTCAACTGTTAGCCAGGTCAAAACGTTAAAACTGAAATGCAATCATCCAGAATTACAACTATTACTATTTAATGAGATGATTTCTGTCTCATTCCAAGTCACTTACTAATCCATATATTTCTACCTTTCAAACATAACAGGTCCTGAAGTACTGACAGATTAGTGCCATGAAACAAATCTGTCACTCAGTTTTATTCATTACCTTTTTACAGTATACTGACAATCCTAACTTTTCTAAACAATATGTGTATCAGTACAGCTAGGGGTTTTGATGAAGATCCAGTACAGGTCAATTTATAAAAGAAGTTGGGATTTAAAAGCAACGTAAAGTGATTACTAAATACTCTTTTTTGTTAACAACTAATTCAATGTTTCTTTGTTTTCCCCAATGTTCTGAAAAACTAAACATCAAAGTCACTCATTTCAAGTACCTTGTTAGGGTTTCGGTACCTCAATTTTCAAAATTACTTTCATTTTCCAAAGAGGCTCACCACTTTGAGAAACAGAATCTCCCTAAATTCAACGCTAGTTTACTGTGAAAAGAAAACCATGACAACTGTTTGTACTTTTGCTTTATTATTACATCCGGCCTGGTCACTATTGGAAATTCAATCTATTATTGTTGCTAGGAGCCTGTTGCTATGCAACCTAAAAGGGTTATGCGGCACTTTCAGGCTGAGAAGCCTTGAAAACACCACAGGCCCTCTACTATGTCTCTAACCAGTTTATTTAAATAGATTAACATTCTCCTTAGTCAACTCCAATTCCAGGCATACCCTTAAAAAAAGTTACAATGACAGATTTGAATACAGTGCACAAACACAAACTCCAAAAAATTACACAGAAACAATATATCTGACCTACACCGCACACTACAACAAAGCAGCAGCAGTATTTCCTCTAATCCATCATTTAAATTATCAAAGCTAAAATCTCCAAAACTCCAAACCCTGTCAAAGTCTAACCTTCACATACTAACCAGTTAGTATAATGGAGTTGCCAAACATACTCTGCAAAGATATTTTATAATAAACTTTTGATAGAACAATGCATTTTCACGCAATTTTCATACTCTAGATCATAAAAGTGCAACTTTGAGGAAAAAAAAACTTAATTAACTCTGAAATGGCAGAATATTTCTTATTTATAATCTATATCAAAAGATGTCCAACAAACCTCTAAGCAGATTCCAAGTGAGTTTTAGTTTTGTGTGTCTTTGTCAGCTTCACATATTCTACACATTAGAGATCTATGTAAATCTCTACAGATTAATTTCTTTCAGCAATATTTCTATAAATCTGCTGAAGAATGGCTAAGAAATGACATGAAAAAGAGCTGATTATTATGGCTTTTCCTTCTAATAATCTGAGGCAGTTCCAGTCTGCATCAAAGAACAAGTTGTTCCATGGCACCAGAATTAAGAAAGCAGCATATTCTCCATCTTGGTCCTTTAAATGGATCCATACAACACTGTAGGATGGATTGTGAGTATTTGCTGCCTGACTATCCAGAATGTTGGGAGTGAAAAATAAGTTGCAAATGCCTCTTCTTCAATGGTAGCACCTATTGTTTCTTACCTTTGCAAACTAATTATTTTGTTCATATGTTTTTCTGAAACTTCTAATCATCTTTTGAATAAGACAGGTATATCAGAAAAAAAACAAAAAACCAAAAAAACAACAAAACTAACTTATTTTCTTAAGAGTACAAATTTAAGAAAATAATGCACTGTCCTAGTAGTTATTGGAAATGTTAAGATCAGTTATCTAGACAACAGATGTAAAAGACAGTGCCACAAAACTGATTCCAGTAGTGATACAAGGAAATGCTAGGGTTTATCCTTTCCAAACTGGTTTGTACTACTTAGTGGCTGATGTTTTTTAGGGGAACCATGAAAACAATAACAAATATGAAGCGTGTTCTGAAGACAAAAATCTCAGATGATTGGGGTAAAACAGCAAATATCAGCAGAATTAATTCATTAATTCAAACTCTTCCAACTACAACTTTTTTACTTTTCCAGAATGTTTAAGTTTGCAAAATATTTCTCAAAGGCAAAACTGAACTTTTCACCTGTGTCAGGGTAACACTCAAACAACAAAAAACCTGCATTGGCTCCTGTATTTCAGGGATTTAGCCTGCAACAGCTGACAGCCACAAATCTAGTAGAGTCTAAAACAACATGCCAGAATGAAACACATTCTAACCAAATCCATAAATCTAAAAAATTGCTGTGTATAACCACCATTGCTAGTTTACCTTTTATGATTTTATAAAAAAAGGATCACTGTAATATGTTACCCTAGACATCATGACCTCAAAGATGACAGGCTGCTTGGACAACACCAACAACTAGATACAGCTAGAGGAGTAATAGAAGCATGTCATGCTGTAAAACTACCTAAAGTTTATAATTAAAAAGTAGGTACTGATTATCTGAATTAGGTTCTGCAGTCAACATTTTGTTAGAGCTTGTAACATACTTCTGCGTTGCCCAAGAATTTATTAGAGAAAAGGAGGACTTTGACAAAGAGAACAGATCCAAAGCTACGTCCATCCACCATTTTTCCTTCAATGTTCTTCTGTAAGTATATTTACTTTAATGTTACTGAAGGAAATTAAATTTGTAGACATCAGTGGTTTTTTTACACAAAACATGCCTTGATGCCTTCACTTTGGTGAGACACTTCACTGACGCTTTAGTAAAAAAAAATTGACCAGAATCTCACTATAATTAGCTCAAGAAGGAGCCTAAGATTCCTTCATCCTTTATTACAGAAGATAAATCGCTTGTAAACTGGCCATTCAAATAAGCTGTGCAAGCTGAATGTTCCCTTGGCTCTAGGAGACAATTCCACATCAGTAAGATTACCTATGAAGGTAATGTTTCTCCTATAATTCTAGAATCCTATTCTTAGGGTAGAATTCACTACCCCCACAATTAGACCAGACCAAATGCACAGTCCGTACAACTGCTCCCATGAGTTTCCTGAAACAACAACAACAAATATACCCCCTCCACCAAAACTCCAAATGACTCAAGATCTTATTTTAAGATATTCTTCAAGCATTCCACTCCTCAATAACTGGGTTTATTTTCTACAGTCTGGAGATTTATCTGTTCTCATGTAGCCATTAAAAGAAACAGATTCTGAGTTTCTCAATTCAAGTTATTTCCAATTACATCAACCTGACTAAAAGAATGTTCTTCCAAATATATTTTTAAGGATCAATTCTGCATACATTGCCATGAAGCAGGCTAAAGCACCCTGAGAGAAAGCTAGAGATTAGCAAATATGAAAGCAAAGTGGCTGTTGGCAAATAAAAAATCAAGCAGTCCCTGAAAGCCAATCTCGGCACCTGTAGGCAATCCCTAACCGTGTCAGCACTATTTGATGCTTAGCAGACAAAGCATCCACCCCACTATCTCAGGTAAATTGTTAAATATTAAACCACATCCGAGCCAGGCATCCAACAACAACGGGGGAAAAAAACCAAATAGCCAAACTGTGGATACTGAACCACAGTGCTTAATAACAAAAGTAAGTGCCAGAAAAGTATTGAAAAAATAATTGCAATTGCAAAATGTAAGTATGCAGATATCACTGTCACCAGTGATGATATAATAAAGCAGCAAAAAAAGAACTACATTATAAACCCAAAGGAAGGAAAAAATGCTGACATAAAAAAACCTCAAGACTGGCATATACTTTAATCTGAAAAAAAGAGAGAGAAAGGAATATTTGCAAACTTAGAAATTTAGAAAACCATTTAAAGCAGGCTGTTTCATTATAAAATACTGCTTTATGTCCTAAAGATACTTAAAATTCAGATGATAGGGCAGGGTAAAGGGTATCTCTTTAGAAATCTATTTAGCTATGTAACCATGTATTTGAAGTACTGAAACTGTAACAAGGCAACTAATATTTCAATATGTTTACCATGTTCTTTTTTTTTTATTATTTAAGAAGTTTATACTCAATTTAAGAGCAAATTCAGCAGCAGCAATTCTACAGGAAATATACAAGAAATGCATTATGTTGAAAGCAATGACAAAAAACCTCTCTCTACAAAAATACTATTTTACTAAACATGCTTGAAATTTACTATCACACTTGACAACATTATGTAATATATTAATTATAACTTTGTTTGCCTTCCTGTGTGACCTTTCCCAACATGTTAGCTTTCACAAGCAGATATTTATTCACAAGACACTGTTACTACTGCTGTTGCTTTTGATGTCACATGAAATTAAATCTATTTAAACATTTAAAATGCATACAAATCATTAAAAAAAAAAATCCTGCAAGCCAAACATACAAAAAAACCCTCCCACATGGCTTTTTGTTGACCTCACTGAAAAAGACACTCAGTTCCACAGCACATTCTGTTCTGCTTTTCCAACCTAACAGCACTGAACACCTGAAAAGATAGTGATTTAACAAGCCACAGCTTGTATTTCCTGGATAGATACCAATATTTTATTTTTATTCCTTGTGCGACTTAGAACAAACCATTTCAACTTATATTTTCAGCCTACAGGCATTTATTTATAAACAATATCCTAAAATTATTAAATCCTCTTTACTCACCACTACCTTTCTCTCAAAGAAACAGTTCTCTAAGCTCTTAGCCAAGCCTGACAGTAGAAAGCATTTGATAAAATGAAATTGTAAAATGAAAACATGCATAAGGATTCTTATTAGCTAGGTTTATCTAACATGGCTTTTTTGCCCTCAAATCAAAAACACTGAGTTAAAAAAAAATTAAGTACAATGTAAAACCCAACTGAACTAAAAAATAATGAACAGCATACCAGCACACAGAAATGAAAATAAAAAATAAGAATAAGTAAAAATTCAAGGAAAATTAATTAATTATTAAAAAAGAGGAGGAAAGAATGTTATTAATCAATGACAATGACTGACAATGACAATGACTGGAACTGTACAACAGTGTGTATTTTAACTAATCTCTATGTTTACAGTAATTGTTCTTATAAAAATTGAATATTGAGAAATTGAATATTGAGAATTGTACATTGGATCCAAAGCATATTTGTTTGTTTATTTGTTTACTGGCTTCTAATGTTACAAAACATTCCTAATGGAAATTTTCATATAATCTGACAAAAAGCTTTATGCTCAGGAAGCTTAAGTAATATTACTTTCAAAAGATGGTTTGACAAAACATAATGGTAACTGATTTTTATAATCATTTGGTAACTTTTTTTAATTTGGCTCCAGCCTACTGCACCTATAGAGAATAAAAAAACAATTCAAAAAGAACATTCAGCCACAATATTTATACAAGATTCATGTCATGAACAGCAGAAACTGAATTTGATTTGTCTTAAGAGAAAGATTTGTCTTAAGATTTGTCTGCATTTGATAAGTCTTAAGATAAAGACATATGAATATGTAACATACCATTTCATTGTTCTTCCATAATTGCCAAGTAACAGTAAAAATAATATCAAACAGATATCATTAGCTATCTCCTTTATAATATGGAAAATAGAAATATAAACTATGACATGTACAACATATATTAGAATAGAGGTACTTGAAAAAGGTACTGACTATGTCATGGTGTTAGATCGTTTATGGCTCTTTGAGTTTCACAGTGCATTCACATACTTTATTCAATCAGAAAAATGATTTTTCCTTGGAAAAAATTCACTGGAAACACTTTATAGAAATCCTACACTGGTCTTTAACTTAAATTCTCAAATTTGACAGAGGTAAGTTTAATATATTATGAATAAAATAAAAACACATCCTAAATAATGTATTTGCTTATCCAGGCCTTAATCATTCCATTCAACTCAGCTTATTAGCTGATATGAGACATCTCCATTTAAATAAAGGGATTACTTCCTAATACTGCCATGATTATCAAGACTACATTTATCATAATCAGTAATGTATACATATGTTTTTGCTTATCCTTCAAGCAGTGCTAAATAAGAATAAGAGAAATCAAAGTACATTAATTTTGCTATGGATCTGGATGTCCCATCATAATAAACTCCAGCCAAAATAACCAAAAGACCCCCAAAGAGAACCACTTCAGTCAACAGAAGCATTGATTAGCAATCTATTTTTTCTAATTTCACCAATAATAGTTACTGCAATACATACTTCCTTAGATCCTTGATCTTGATCTCTATCATTGCTATTAATTTTATATCTGTAGCTATATGATAAAGCAAATACTTTTTTAAAAACAAACACCTCTTTACATACACTCAAAAATGATCGTGCTTGCTTCTGAAATACTTTTTTTTTTTTTTTTGGACACAGTCCAGTTCTTATCAAAGTGAAGGGAGATATAGTCAAGTTACAGGAAAATTTTTTAGATACCCTCATTACAAAAAAGATTGATACCCTCTTCAGATTGCTGGCTGTTATGTACATTGAACACCACTTACTAGGCAGTAAGCCAAATATAGAATGTTTCAAGCCAAATATAGAATGTTTCATCAACACCCCTGAACTTGTTTCAACAAAGAAGGGAAATTATCCAGTTGATTTTAAAATTCTGAATAATTTCCAATAAAAATGTCATTTGCAGTTCTTCCACTTTTAGTTTATTCTTCTTTTGCTACAACAAAAGAATTAAAAATTGCAAATTAAGACTTTGATATATACTCACAAATAAATGTCCATAGAAATCAGCAACTCGGGTTTGTTTTTGCCAGGTATTCAACCAAGGTCCCTCCTTCTATCATAAAACCCTTTGCTCATCATTGTCTTTTTCGAGAGAGACCTAAAATATTTTGGTTTCTTGCTTTTATTTTTTTCCCTCTGCAGGACTCCAGTGAAAAGTGTCAAGGTGTCATTCTAAAATACTGTATAAATAAATGTAAGGAATCCAGTCTATGTCCAGACCTAAGTTTGCAGAATCCATAGAATGAAGTGTTGGACCAAAATAACAGAAATGTAATACACTGAAGAAAAAAGGAACCCAAGAGTTGTGTTGTTAGGGAGATCATCTCCTGGACACCCAACCCAGGTCTTTGTGATATATGTCAAGAGGACAACTTTGTTACTCTAGCTCTATCCCTCCACTTTTACTACCAGATGTGAGGATTTAAATACAGTCCTAGGAAACTGAACTGGCCAGCAAGACTAGAAGGCAAACTAGATCACATCTAGGAACTTCTGCTATAGAGCAAGAATCCCAAGTAAAATTATAGTATAGCTTGTGCTGCCATGGATATAAGGAGCTGCCAAGCCAAAGTTCCCTCCCAAAACAGGAGGGATTTGACATTAGACCACCTCCCCATGGCTTTATCCAGTCAGAGACTGAAAATCTTCAAAGATGGAAATGGCAAAACCTCACTTGGTCCGAGGTGCATTAATTCTGCCTCCTGCTGGGTTCAGGGTGTCTCCAGCAGGCTGTACAGGTCCAGATAGCTGAGTCCTCTCCAGAACAGACTGCCTGAGTCCCCAAGCAGCCCTCAGCCACTGGCAGCCTTAGCAAGCTTAAGTGATATCAGCTCTTTAGTGATTATCAGCTCATTGTGATTTCAGCTCTTAGCTTGCTAGGTGCTGGAGGCAGGCAGACGGAGGCAGGCAGACACAGGGAGAGAGAGGAGAAGGCCGTTTAGAGTTCCACAGCAATGTCTTTACTGAGTCTTCTGAGAAGGGTTCCAGGGATGGCTCTTCTACCAGAACCAGGCTAAAACAGCCCTTTATATAGGATACAGGGGGATCAGAAATTGTCCAATAGCAAGGGTTAACGCAAAGTGACCTATAGGGTTACAGAGATAAGCAGGGGTCCAAAGGCAGAAAAAGATCTTTTCTAGCCCATTCACCATGACTTGGCATTTCCTAGCTTTAGGGTTCTGCTTGCATGGGGCCCTTGCAGGCCCTGTGCCTGCTACAGTGCATTGTTGGGCTGTACTCATGGGGAAAAAGGGTCCAATCTAAACCTCTTGTGATTGTCACTCATCCTTTCACCACACTCTTCCATAGGAAGGGCACTTCCAGGGAAGACTGCTGTTGGGACCCCTGTAACTCTCTCTTCTCTAGACTGAACAAGTCTATGTCCTTCAGTGCCTATTCACAGACCGGAACTCTAGTTCCTAACTATCTTAGCGGCCTTTTGCTGAACTTACTCCAACCAACACCTTTCCCACAACTGCAGAAGAGTGACAGTAAAAGCAGAAAAGCATGTGAGTGTCGTATAATAAATACAGAAGAGACGTGGATAAACATTTTTCTCAATTTCCTGCCTATACCTGTGTCCATACAGCCCGAGACATTTTTGCTCTTTCCTACAGCATGGGCACACTGCTTGCACATGTTCAGCTACCTGACCACCATGGACCTTGGGGTCTCATCCAGCATGTAGTTTCAGCCACTATGTCCCCAGCCTGCAATCTGCAGTGACAGGTCTGTGAAGCCTTAGAGAGCTTCACAGGACTGGCATTTCTCTCCCTTTTGGCCAGAAGATTCTTGTAGAAGCAGGTTAAAAGAGTATTTTTTTCAGTGACTGCTTTTGTTCTAGATTTCACTAAGACAACTGTGTTTATAATAGGTAATCTGTATGTTTGCTGTAAGAAAAGACAAGGTTTCTAACACCCTGTGAAGGATGGCCAGCAGATTATTTGAGACAATATGCTCAATACAGAAATGACATACCAGTCAGTGATGTAAAAACCACCAGTTTTACCAGCTCTAACACAACTCCATTTGACAAGCTGAACCATCTAGATAGAAATAAAGTGTCTTGTTAGATGATTCTTATTCCTATGGAAGTATCTTCCACATTTCTTTTATTCTTCAAGGAAAAAAACCCCAAAGAAACAATAAAATACAAAACCCCAAACAATCAACCAAACTAACCTGAAACTGCACACCATACTGCACTGAGTACCCTAAGCATCTCCTGGTACCTTTGCTTTTATTGATGCCTTAAAGATCTAGAAATGAGCAATACACTTTTGAGACAATATTAGTAGAGGAGGTAAGATAAAGGCTGGTCTTTATTGGAGGCCTGCAAGGGGCAGATATGTAAAAATGCCCATCCTGCACAGGGTGAATACAGTTTTATAAGTTTAGCAAATTAGCATAATTGAAAAGAAACCCTAATTAGAAGCACAAGTGATGAGGCAATTCCCCCTGGTTCTACCCTTTCCTGAATTTCCCCCCTGCTTGGATAGGAACTAAACTTTATTTATGAAAATGTGTCTGCAAGAGCTGGTTTGAACATTGGCTCCCAAAGAGAACCAAGACAAGATAGGGGCCTTGGACTCCTGGGGCTTGGAGCTTCTGGAATGTGTTTTGTCCTTCTGTCTATCAGGGCAGAGTAAAGTACTGGAGCTAGCTAGGAACTATATAACTATACAGCAATAGTCTAAATACAGTAAAAAATATATATAAGGATGAACAAGAAAGCAAAAATAATTGTGGCAATCTTAACCATTTCCATACTAGCAAGTTAAATCTTGTAACTAGGGCACATAAAATACTTTTGAATCAGTCTATGGAAGACAGAAGTACTTCATGTGGAATGAACATATTTTTAAAAATGAAATCTAAATATTAGTCAAAGAGAACAGATCAATGGGAGGTCAAAAGCATAGCAATAAAACAAAGTTATACTTGTGATTATGAAGTTTGTTTTAAGGAGATGACACACATAATTTTATTAGAGGATGTAACACATTATGAATCAACATCTCAATTCCCACTATGAACACACAATTACATCTTCAGGCTGTTTTTAATGGCCAAAATGTGTTACTTTCCCGTTCTTATACTACAAACTCTGGGACACATACTAAAGCATTTCTGACCAAAACTTAGAAACACAAACAGATGACAAAAACATAACTTCTATTTTCCTATCAGCCAAATCCACCTGTTTTCCTGACTTGGACATTATATCTTTTCCCATTTCATAAAATATGGAAAGAAAATGCTTGTAGTTTTTCAAAATATTCATTATTTTTAAGTACAGGGGAAAAAAAACCTACTGGCTCCAGTTTAACCCTTTTTTCAGTAGGCTACAGATGGTCAGTCTGCTGATGTTGAGCTTTCAAGAAATTCAGCTGTGCCTGAAGAGTTACCACCCTTGGATCATAGCATGTAACAGAAAATACAACTACGCAGACACAAGAACTTCTGAATATCTCAAACTTATATCTGTGTTGAGAACATAAGCCATTAAATGCTTCTGAGATTTACAGCACTGAGTTGTTACAAGTCTTAGCCAAATAATCTAGTATTTCATCCTGAAATCAAGCAGTGGGTGCCCTTATATGGCAATCTTTCACGTGGAAAGTAATCCTAAAACTTCATCTCAGTTGCCTTAAATATGTTTGTGACAAACAATCTTGTAACCAGTGATTTGAGACTGCATGAAGAATCCATCTTCATCAGGTTATGAAAGTTGGCCACTGCACTGAAATCATGATCCTGGGTCCAGCTCTTCTCAGAATTCAAGAAATGTCAGTTTCTTCAGAATTCAATAAGGAGAAACAAGTACTAAAGTAGGCCAAGGAGTGAAGATACTGAAGACCTTCAAGCCCTATTAAGGACAGGAAATTTGACTCAGTGGCCTGAATCAAGATCATGGCAGGAAATTTTAATATCTAAAATTTAAATCTGCCTCCACAGGAAGTATAGATATAAAATAGTAACATAAAATCTGGATAGTCCAGACCACACAAGTTCATAAGGTTATAGTATTTGACAACTGACCATCTGAATGACCTGAAACAACAGCACTAAAAAACCACTACACCAAACAGATACAACTGAATCAGTGTCAAGCCACAACTTTTAAAACACTGGAAGGTCTGTTTCACAAGACAGAATCATTACTTACATGATAAATTATGCTACTGCTTTGTAGGACCATCTCTAATTCTGAGTTTACTGTAAATAAACCCTTCCTCAGCGTGACTTAAGTTTGCTAGCAAAGGGTACTTCGGACACAAAACCTAAATTCTGTGAACTAGCCTGAATTCTGCAAAACCCTATGCCTTTGTCATCTCCACACCACGACAGACCCAGCATACTGAAATCTCTATACATTTACTTGCTCACAACTGTTCCATGCAATACCCTCTCAGGACTGTGCTCCTTACCCTAGAAAGGAGTTTCAAAGTTAGAGAAAGCCAGACAAACTCAGGACAACCTTCCATCAGAAAGCACTTGGAAAGAGACAATGAAGAGTGTTTTCATCTTAATTGCCTCCCTTTCACTCTCGCCTCACTTCAGAATCCAGACTTGCAGCTCAAAAATATTTCCACGAAATAAGGGAATGAAGCTATATTTCTGTCCTACTTACCTCCATTCATTATTAAATAATAATTATATTAAATTACATTAAATCTATGGTTAAACACTAAGCACGTTCTACTCTCTAAAACAACTGTAAGGATGATAAAGCTCACAGAAGAGTTTCTATGCTTTTCAGAAAGTCTAACAAATAAAATTCCTAGAAGTTACGGGAATTGCTATTAATATTACCCAGTTTCAACTGTGAGGAATTAGAAACACCCTGGATTCTACACTTTTCCATTTACTAAATCTGACAGGAAAACAATACAATGAATATGGAAGAGTTATTTATCAACTCCTCTGCAAATTGCAACTCAGTTGAATTGATTTAACATAGAGTGGACAAAACCAAATAGGAGTGAACTAAATGATAAAGACAAATACAAATGTTGATATGATCTTAGCCACCACAGTGTGTCAACTCACCTCATGGCTAACAGTCAATTTGATAAATCAGCTTCTATGCAGGTAGCTCAACTGTTCCTCACTATCCAAGGCTAATGTAACTTTGAAAACAGCTGAACTTTCCTGCAGAAGTAATCTAAATAGTTTTCATACGTCATGTATTTTATAAATTACTGTAATAGTCTCTCGAACTATATATATTTAAACAACACCTTTCCATAACTTAAGTGTAAAATGCATATCAGATGATCATTAAATTATTCCAGATTTTCTCAATCAGAAATTTTGAGACAATTTAGTTCTTAAATGGCAATTATACAACAACTATTTTTCTGAAAAACACTGAAAAGGAAGAATGAGACTTCAATTAAATAAAGTAGTTATAAAGAAAGATTAATTCTTTATTGTATCTTCTAAATTGTCTGGGATACAAAGTAATTAACACTGATTTCCAATAATATACACAGCATATAAAATATTAACTAGAAAGACAAATTAACAATCGTTTGTGTATAGCCACATGTCCTTCCTAATGGAAGAACTACAATGTGCATCTAATCAGCAAAAACGGGAGTTAGGAAACATTCTTCTTTCTTTAAATCCGTAACTCTATTGTACCTACACTCAAGCCACAGAACAATAAAGAGGGAAGAATATGCCGGTATCTTACTGGGAAAAAGACCCCAGAACTCTAAATGGAGAATTTTGAATACTTTTTGCAGCAGTTAAATAGAAAAAAATTCTTCAAATTTATGAGACATTTAATGTAAGACAGAAATCCTGACATTGACCATTGCTTCCAATGGCATGAGAACTACAGCTATTTCGGGTTTTTTTTGCTTTCCCCCTACCAATAATGAATAGATTAAGTCCTCTTTAGATAATGCTAGTTACTTTTTACCATTCAACTCTGTTAGTTTCACTGCTAATTTCACTCCCAGCTCTTTGCAGTGCAGAATGCTACCACGATGCAAGGAAGAAAAAGCTCAGGTGATAAGACTAATTTTCTTAAGATGATGCCACGCAGTACAACAGCAATATTTCAAAATGCTTTGTGGATAATCTGCAAAAGATCACACCAAAAGACAACAGTACAAATTGACAGTCCTAGTAATCTAATCCACTATAAAGGAAACTTCAGAAATTCAATAAACATCCAATATCATTGTCAGATTAAGAGAGATACATAAGCAAGACTGCTCTTCCTTCTTCCCACCCCAGATTTAGGAACTTTTGGGGAAGGGGGAAGAAAATCAGACCAAAGGTATTAGAGAATCACCTGAAAATTCAACAGACATAAACTGGTTCACTGGAGCCAAAAATGTATTTTTTAATAAATAAATAGCTATGTATAACCTTAATAACTGTCTTGTAAATAGTTCTGTCACAGAGTCCTATTATGCTTCTAAAGTTACTTGCAAAGGATGTATAGTTAACAGCACATAAAAAAGAAATCAGACCAAAAAAAAAACCAAAAAAAACAAAACCCCAGAACACCTTAACTGAGGTAGAATTATCTGAGTCAATGGCACCTGCAAACTGACATACTTCACCTTTTAACAGACATGCCTCTTTCTACTTCTACTTTGGAATGTTGTATGACTTAACTACACTGAGTTTCAGAGTTACGAAAAAATCCTACAGGTGGTACATAAGAGAAGGCATAGTTAGATTAAATATAATGCGGAAGTAAAACAGAAGAGAGAATCCACTTACTTGGTACATAAACAGCAAACATGGCTTTGAGTCATTAGTTGTAGTAGTAACACCCAAAACCTGACCAAAATCTAAATAGAAGGTTCTTGCCTTAAAGGCCTTACAAACTTGAAATCAGTCTTCAATAAGAAGAAATGAAAGAAATAAATATATTCTTTACTCAGTGATGGTCTAAGAAGCTGAGATGGACTCAACATATTGGGTCTAAGGGTGAATGTAATGACCTTTAAAAATAGTGCTAAATTGCTCTTTCCTCTCTTTGATGAATGAAAAAAGTTATAAATGCTACAAGTACACTCCAGTTCAGTTATTCATACACAATATTTGGCATTCTCATAGCATTGCTATGAATGTCATGCAAGAATTTAAAGAAGACAGATTAGAAATAAATTAGATATTCAAAGAGGAAGTCTAAATTGCTAGAAATTAACTTACCAAGTCTCAGTAAAATTTATATTGTAAAATGGGAAATTTCTGTATCAAATAGAATTTACAATATATTCCATCCACTATCTCTTGATTTTAGGATACCAGAACTGAAGTTCCTAACTAACCAAACAACTAAAAATAGTGGAACAGGTAGAACAACTAAATTGTTTGCAACAGCGTCCAAAACAAAGCAATTTAAAGTGTACTACCTTAGATATACTCTGTGTCTTTTTTCATGTTTCTAAAGGGAAATTACACTAAACTCAACACCACTAACCGCCTACACATAGGAAAAAAATATTGCCTTATTAATTTTATGGAGTATGATAAAAAATAGATATTACTAAATGACAGAAGTTACTACCATTAATTTCTAATCTGACAGGTTCATCTATCCATAGAGGATTTTTAAAAATGAAACTTAGTGGTACTTATAAATATGTAGAGAAAGGGGCAGGTTTGGGCTTTTTTTGTTTTGGGTTTTTCCCCCCCCCCTTTTTTTTACGGGGGTGGGGGGGTTGTTTTTGTTGGGGGAGAAGGTGTGAGGGGGAAGTGGGTTGGTGGCTTTCTTTCCCAGAACTACTGATGGAGAAAAATATCCTGTCCTTTTTGCAATTCATAAGCACATACTCCCCATGCCAACCTCAGTTTCATCTAGGAAGAGCTTCAGTGAGAAAGGAAAAAAAATGTATATGCAGCAATACATTTTTTAAAAAGGATTCACATATGAGCAAATTAGCTATATAAAATGTGAACATGGACTTATAAATGAAAAATATAACACACAATAAAGGTCACCCCAAAATGCATATGTGTCTCACATAAGTTCATGTAGTAAACTTCAATAACTATAAAGCTTATATAGTTTTAGCTATACATGAAACGGACATAATTTACATATAAATATTTGTTTTCTTTTGATGAACAGAAATTGCATTTTAAGTGTGTGAATCTACATACACAGACATAATCTGATCCAGAACAGCCAATTTTCTCTACGATATTTAACATAATATTGTCAAAACAGTAAATTTGCTATATTGCACCGCACAGAAAAGTGTGAAAATTTCAGTAATGTTTATTTAAGTCTCATATGCATTACCAATGCATTTCAATGAACAAACTTTTAGGATTCTCTCCTTTTTGTATTTCAAATAGCACAGCACCCTCTGGTGCATCTGCTAGAAAAAGAAAACAACTAACAATAAACACCAGTCACTGCAATAAAAAAGTCAACATAAAAACAAAAAAAAAGGAGTCCTTAGAAACAAAAACATCAAAAAATTATTAGAAAACTAACTTCCATTTCATTCTTCCCTATTAAAATCTTTTGTAACTGAGGAAATTATAACTACTGAATAAAAAATTTTAAAATAAAAGAAACCTGAAGATATGCTAATACAGCAATGTGCCAGAAAAAACAAAAGTTAAACATACATTTGTTTGACACTAATCTTGTGTTCTTAATAGTAATTAATTTTTATTAAAATATATTCTAAAAAGAAATAATCTTTAAGTAGAAAAGGTAAGGTAGTGAAACAAAATGTTACACCAAGCAACATATCTGCTCTTGGTCTTGCAGGAGTAACTATTATTAGGTCTACAGCTATCCACACACTCAAACTGCTGAATTTCACACCAAAATACTCCCATCTCCTTTGAAAGTCCGATGAGAAAAGAAATTCTAAAATTATTGTATTATATGAAACATTTCAAACTCTGCTGACATTTTAACTATTAAAGCATAAACTCTAATATGACACATCAAACTATTACAATACACCTAGTCACTAGGAAAATAATTTCCTACAAAAGTATATTTTTCTAATCACAGAAGTGGAGATCACCATCTGCTTCAGGAAGCTCTTTTGTAAACCTCTGGAAGTTTCAACACAAGGCACAAGAAATGAAAGTGACACCTGTTTAAATCAGCCATCTGTCCCTAACAAACTAGATTTAGCCAAATCTAAAAATCAAAATCTTAGCTGAGAGAAAAGAGAAGTATTGTTTTGATTGACAACCAACTGTAGGCAAAACACATAGACAATAAACTTGTCTTTAATTGAAATAAAAGGTCTTAAACTTCAGTTATTCATATTAAAAGCATCATTAAGATTTCAGTCCTAATTCTTGGCAAAAAAAACCCAACAAAAAACCACCAAACCATAACATTTTCATTGATAATTTCAAAACATTCTTCTTTTTGTACTCTAGTACATAAATTTGACAAGGGACTTGATTTTGAAATGGAACTCCAACTACAAGAACACTATATTGCCACTGAAAGATTATTTTTTATTCTGTATTGTAGAGCATTCATATGTCTTTTCAACTGACAATAATTTTTAAAAACCATTTTAATAGTCATTATTATTTTTTAAAGTCTATTCATTTTTAAGCACTCTGCATGACACATACCTGCAGATGGTAAGCTGTTGACGACTGCAGGTAAAAAATACAACTAATTTAGAATATTTTCAGAGGGAAGAAAGCCTTGCAAAGTAAAGCATGAAAATAAGAAACACTAGCTACAACACTAAAAAGAACTACAATGATAAAGTACTATTGCATTTTAGACACTGGCTAACGTTTCAAGTAAGAGAAGCAAACAAAAGCAGCCGGACTTCTCAAAAGTTTAGTAAATGGAAATAAAGTGCAACATTTATTTCTCTAGGCAGTTTTTGATTAACAATACCCTGTCAGGAAGGAACAAGAAATGGGATAGCGCTAACAAAGCTGAACCTAATTATCTAATAAAGCACCATGACCTTAAAATCTTTAACAGCTTTTAGCAATATCTTTGATGCCAACTTCATTTACCTACGCTACCTTACTGAAAGGATTTCGCCAAAGTAGCATAATGTAGGTTAGCTTACTAGTAGCTCAATAGAGCAGCTGATCCTTACTGTTTTGTTTGGACACGCGAAACAAAATTAGATAGTCACACTCTGTAAGTCATGAAAGCCTGTGCATTTAAATAAATAAATGAATAAATAAATAAATAAATAAATAAATATCACAAGCCATGTCATTTTTAAACAGTACTTAGCATCACAAACACCAACTATTTTGCTAGCTGTGGGCATTAGGGAATCAGAATGTATAACGCAAATCTCATCTGTGGTCACTGCAGTATGTCAGAAAGAATAAAGAGTCAATACTTTTCTCACTGAAGTCCATAATATTAAAAGCAGTGATTGCACCTGCTTTATTATTTTCCAAATTGCAGTAACTGGCTAAGGAAAATGCAGCCAAATAGTACTACAAAGGTCTTTGGTTTTAGACAAAAACTGTGCTTTTAAAATGATTTTTCAGAAACACCTGTATACATCACCCAGCAAAATTAGAACAGAAACTTTGTCTCACACGCAGGCAGACACTTTCATTTGCTACCCTAGCGGCCTAGATACATATTGACAGATTTCAATACCCAGGAATGATCCCATCCTGAGCAGTATTCTGTCTGGCTCTAAAAGAGCTACTCAAGAAAGGTATGGTGCAGAACTGACATCTTTTCAACAACAGTAGATGCCAGGAATTATTTCAAAACCAATGAATCAAAGAAACTAACAACAAATCTATAAAGACTTAGATGTGCCAGATAACTGATACTCTACTAGAACTCACAGTGAAAATTGTTAATGTATTTAGAATTTATTTACACCAGGCCTACAAAATTAGCACACAGTGGTTTCATCTTGGAGTAAGATGTAGATGTAGAGGCTTTTCGTCATTATCTAAAATAATTTCTTTGCTAAGTTCTTGTGAACTATGAAATATTAAAACATATTTTAAAAAAGATCCAATATGCCTTGCCTCAAGGAATATCAGTATCATGCACTAACCACTTAGCAGATTTTGTAGTTAATATCTGCTTGAAAAAATTGCCCCAGTCACACTCATTAGTAGTTCCAATGTGAGAAAAATCCCGTATCTTACACTGGACATCTAAGGATATAAAAATGGGAAAGGTATATGCACAATTAAATGTAGGGTTTAGATTGAAAACAAGAGCATTATTTTTTCCTAATTATATTACTAAATAAATAAGGAAATAAATAAGTAATCACTTCAGAAAGAATAAAGTCTACCAAAACAACACATGATTTGACAAGTCAAAGGGGAAAGTGCAAGTGCGTATGGAAATGTTAAGATGTTAAATGTTTCATTGCCATAAAAGATGTCAAAAATTCACTTCATCCAAAGAATTAAAAAAGTATGTAAAGTACGATTTGACATCAATGACAACACAAATCTCTAGATCTTAATAAGCAATCACAAAATGGTTGAAGAAAGCAAGCATTCTGGATTAAAAATAAGAAGGAAACCATACTCATTAATAACATGAGTCCTCCTACATCTCTTTGAGGGGTAAATAGCTGCCCCTTCCCTCTTTCACAAAAGTACTCTTGAAAAGCAGTACCACTAACAAAATCACTGACTTCTTTTTCATACTGATTTTTTTCTCCTTTCTTTGCTGCTTAGCGCTAAAACCCACAGTCAGTATCTTGAATTTCCTTCATCGTGGAGAGTTTAAGGAAACAAATGGATTCTCTCAACATGAATGTAACTCACTGTGCAATAAACCAGACCTACACATGCACTGTTCCATGCTACACTGTCACTATGAAAGCATAATTTAAAAACAATTCCCTGCAGAAGGAGTGCAATAAGAAAAGAAAACCAACCTGCTACTCTATGTATGTATTGGTGGGGGTATTGAATAAACAAAACCCCAATTCACAATACAAAGAAAATATAGCTTGCACGAAAACAAACTGCAACGTTAATTAGGAATAAAATTTAAAATTACACAGAGAAAGCACAAAAAAAAAAGAGGGGGGGGGTTTATATGATCGATAGCACGAGAGTATCATTAAAAGATATAGCAAGTTCACGAAAACCTAGTCATTTAGTAGTCAAATCCGAACAAGGCCCCTGTAAGTGAAAGGGGGAAAAAAACCCTTGCTGTCCTACAGGAACCGTCTCCGGCTGCATCTTTCCTCCCAACCCTACGGCTTTTTTCAGGTTTAAAGCCATTAACCTTTGACTGCGGCCGCAGCGCGTTCCCCGATTTCTCCATCTCCCGACCCGTACAAACGAGACCCAACTCAGACGCACACCCACCGCATCCCAGCGATTGTCCTGGAGATCCCGCAGCGTGCCTGCGTCCCCGGCATCGCCCAGCTTTTCCTCCTCCTCGGCCCGCACGGCGGCCGGCCCCGCTCCCCGCCCGACACCCCCGTCTATGCCCGCCGCCCCTCTCCCCCCGACCGCACAGCGCTCCCGGGAGGGCCGCGGGGGGTCGGCGGGGAGCCCCGCGTGCCCTCGCCGCCCCGCGAGCACGGGCGCAGCCCGAGGGCGCAGCCCGGGCCCGGATGCCTCACGGAGAAGGAGGAGGGAGGGCCGGGGTGCGCCCGCCGAGCGCATTCACCTGTGCCGGGGCGGGCTGCGGCGGCGCTCCCGCTGTCGCTGCTGCTGCTGGCGGCGGCTGCGGTTGTTGTTGTTGTTGTTGTGGTGGGTGACGGTGAGGCAGGGGGTGCGGAGCAGCGGCAGGAGGAGGAGGAGCAGGAGCGGGAGCGGAGCGGCTGTTGTTGATGGGTAACAGTCGCCAGGACTACGGTGACTATGGCGCTCGACTCACAAGGCAACGGTTGCTATAACTCACAAAAGGAGAGCGGGAGCGGGAGGGAGGGACCGACGGGCGGACGGAGAGAGGCGGGGGCGGCGGCGCGGTCGAGCGCCCCGGAAGGGGCGGGGCCTGCGGTAACGGCTGGCGCGCGGCGACTTCCCCGGTCCCCCGGCCCGGGGCGCGCGCCCGCCCGGTTCTCCTCCCGCGTGGGGAGGCGCACACGGCGGGCCCGGCCCGGCGCGGGGCGCGCGGCGACAGCGCGAGGCCCGGCGGGGGGGTGTGGCCGCGCGGGGGCCGCCTGACGCCACTTCCGGCAGGAGGCCGAGCAGGAGGGGCTCTGCCGCCGCTGTCCCTCCCGCCTCAAGATGGCGGCGGGCGGGCCGCTCCCCCACTGCCCGTGGCCCGCGCTGCCATTTTCGAGGGGAGGAGGAAGAGGAGCATTGGGTCGCCGGCGACAAGTGGCGATGGAAGGGGAAACGCTGCCGCCACCGTGCCTGTCGTCTTTCCTGTCCCGCCGACTTGCCGGTGGCCTTGCGTCAGCCCTGCCGACGCTGGACTTCTGCGGGGGGCCGAGCCAGGGCCCCGGAGTGCCCGGTGGCTGCCCTCAGCCCACGTGGCCTTTCGGCCCGAGTGCGTGCGTTGGGCCGTTGTCCCAGCTGGCACGCCGACACACAGAATCCATTGGGTTGCAAAAGACTTCTGAGATCGCCGATTCTAATCTGTGACCAAACACCACTATGTCATCTAGACGCGGCACTGAGTGCCACGTCCAGTCTTTCCTTAAACTCTTCAAGGGAGGTTACCAGTAGGTGTGATAACCGGATGCTCTCCTCATAGGCTGTGTCTGCTCCTTCCAGGTGTATACAGAGTCACAGGGTTGGAAGGGACTTCTGGAGATCAACCAGTCCAGCCCCCCCCCGCCAAGGCAGGGTCACGCAGAGCAGGTTACACACGAACATGTCCAGGTGGGTTTTGAATGTCTTCAGAGAGGGGATATCCAGGAGCTCGGTGGGCAGCCTGTCCCAGGGCTTGCCAAACTTAAGAAGTTCCTCCAGTGGGTATGTGTATGTTGAGGCTATGTATAGTGCCCCTGCATCTACTGGCTGCTACTGTGTTTCCCAGTAGTTGCCGTGCATCCCCACCTGTAGCCCGTTACTAACCAGAAAAGTATCTCTGAAGCTTTATACGCAGTTGCAGTAGTCTGTGTTGGCCAGTAATGCTATAATCCCTGTAAACCGTGGAGGTCCCTCTTGACCTATGTACTGGTCTGTGTCTTTACATGTTCTACCAGCCTATTATTTACCAGCCTATGGTTATCTTTCTAAGATCTCCTGCTAAAAACACCTGACATTTGTGTGGAATGGTCTGCAACCAATTCTACCCCACCTCTCCCTACAGAAAAAAAATGAAATTGCTCTTACATTAGTAGATTTACTCTGATTTTCAGGGCCCTGTGTAACTATCTTAAGCTGTGGCAACTATTTACCAAAAAATACAGGGAAATAGGGTTAAGTATATACAAACAAGATCTTGATTGACAGAGATTTAAGTCTATAACAGAACAATCTTGAATTAATAAAACTATTTAAAGCCCTTTTACAGCTGAGGCTATGTCTTGATATTTCTGCTGTGGAACCTGATTTTTGTGAGATGCTAAACTACTAACTTCAGCTGAAATCTTCAACCTCATTGGATGTCTGGGTGTTTTAAGACCTCACACTCACATGACTAATGTTTTCAAAAACATGAAAATGAGACACAACTATAAGCAGTCTAATTTAATAAAAATATATAACAATGCATTCGATTAAAGGTAAAAGATATTTTTATAAGTATCTTTCATTCTATCTAGCAAATATGGGTACTTAAATTTAGCTTGTACTTGGAAAGGTTTTGTGTTTCATATGATTTTAAATTTTATATGAACAAGGTTCATACTATTTGGTTTGGTCGAAAAAACAAATATGGGTGTCAGATACTGAGTAGTTTTACCAGAAAATTGTTGCCAGAGTGATGTGACCTAATTCCATGGTAAAGTTTTAGCAACATTTGTGTCATCTATGTTGCTAAAGAAAGCATTGATTCTAAGTATTTTAATTCTGGATATCTTCTGTTGTGTCAATTGTCACTTGCATTGTTATGTGCTTGGCAATCTTAGTAGGGTGAGCTGTGGTGAACGTGGTAAAGTTGGAGGATAAAAGCAGTGGGCTGTTGATTTTCTTCCTGAAATTATGGAACTTTATGTGGAACTTTATGTGTCTATCTGTGTGGAAAGAACAAATCAAGGCCTTGGCAGAAATTTCAAATATACTTATAAATATCACCGTACATCTTCCCTGAGTCAGTATATTTGTGAATATTTGAATCTATAGCAACATTTCAATCTGTAGGAAAATGATCAATTTCTTTGTTAAAGGGAAGTGGCTACTTTTGTTACACAGTAGCTACTTTTGTTACTTTTGTTACAGGAAGATTATTTAATCACTTCAATATTTTTATGCTTTTATCTCCTGAAGTTAATTTTCAGAGGTGCCCACTTAGATCAGTCAGGGCTTAATGGAATCTGTTTCGAATAATTTCAGATAAATTTCTGCATATTTGTATCCCAGCATTTCATCAATTTGATCTTTATCAAAGAATGAATGTTTCATCTTTATTTTTGATGGAGTCTTTTTTTTAACTTATTCAACAGTTATTCGCTGTAAGACAATCACTAAAACATTCAGTCCCTTCACAGAATTTTTGTAACTAATGACATTAAACAACCTGCCAAATTTAAATATGAAAGTGATGTTGATTAAAAATGGTTGTGTTGCTAAAAGCCTTGTGTTTTGTGTTTAGATGCAGAATATGCTGCATATCTCAAGTAATTTTATACTTACTATGTGGATAAGGAATAATCAAAAGATAATCAATGTTTTTTACTAAAAGATGGTTGGACAGAAGTTGCTTGTGTACCTTGAAAATTATCACTTTTTGTTTCCAGATTCAACACTTCAACACCTCTGAAAAAATAACTGGTGTCATGTGTAGGAATTTCTACTGCAATTTTGTATGTTGGGAATGGTAATGGAAGACTATTCCTATTTATTACCTTTTTCTTCATACTAGATTTATAATACTTTTATTTTTTTTTATTTTCAATGGAGCTACATTGCTATCCCTCAGAACTTTTCCAAAATATAGAATCTTATACAGTTTGTATATTTCCTATAAAGTCATAATTAGCCGGTCCAGTAATTTCATGTAATATTGCCCATTTTTTATTTAAGTCCATTTCAGAGGTTGTTTGCATTTCCAAATGGTTCTCAGATACATTCTGCCATTTGTTGCATATCTGAAACGTACCATAAATCATTCCTGTTAGCCATGTTGTGCAGAACACAGTAGCTATCTATCTCACGAAGCAGTACAAAGACAATCCAAAAAAGTGAAGTGTGTAAGAGCAATCAAACTGATTCAGACCATGGGTATACTTACTGGTCCAGATAGTGTAAGTTAATGCCTTGACAAGTGCAATAAGAAGCATAAGCATATTTTCCTTTTTTAACTTTGCCAACCTATGGCCATTTTCAGTGATTTTCTGAACTCTGCATGATTAATCTTTTTACCTACATCAGAGAATCTTTTCCAAGAACTTTGCTAGTCATCCCTTAAACTCATGCACAAACTTTGCATTTTCAAAATCTTTCGTTGAGAAAAGCCAACTGTCTGGAAGCTGTTATATGAAACAAGCCCTTTTGCTTTCTTGGAAGTCTAGTCCCATTGATTTTTGTGATTTTAATTCCCAAGAGTGCTCATGATGTGGGGGAAAAGGCAAAGGAGATATGTATAGATGCTGATGTTAAAGGATAGACAGCTTAGGCAGATCCAGACACTGCAATGCTTGCCAGGCATGATTCTTTTGGATATTGTTGTAAATATACAGAAGACTAAACAATTCTACCTAAGTTACTTAGTTATTACTTACCTTTCAGGTAAACAGTAGGACATATAAAAGTCTTTCTCTTCTGTTATTTTATAGCCATAAGAAGTCATTCACTTGTCTCTTTGGGTATTTTCTGCTTATCCTCTTTATGGAGTGAATATTCCCTCTTACTTGGTGATCTGCATACCTTTATGCCAGCTATATGTGGTACATGTTCTCCAAATGCCTACTAATATTTTGGAATTTGTATAGGGTTAGGTGAAGTTGTCTTGGTCCATAAGGTCAGTCCCTTGGAGTTTGCAGGAGCAATATATGAGTTTTTTTATGTTGACTTTTCTTCTTCAGTTAGCATCCTGGAAAGTCACAGAATCACAGTCCTAAAATATTTTGGGTTGGAATGGACTTTTATAAAGGTCATCCAGTCCAATGCCCCTGCAGTGAGCAGGGATGTTTCCCGCTAGATCAGGTTGCTCAGATCCATATCCAATATGACCTTGAATGGTTCCAGGGGCATCAACCAGCTCTCTGGGAAACCACTGGCAGTGTTTACCACCCTCATTGTAAAATATTTCTTCCAAATATCTAGGCTGTATACCCTTCTTAAGCTTAAAACCATATCCTATCACTACAGTCCCTACTAAAATGTCTGTGTTAATCTTTCTTGTAAGTCCACTTTATAACTACTAAAAGGGTGCAATAAGATTTCCCAAGAGCCTTCTCTTCTCCAGGCTGTTCAATCCTAAATCTCTCAGCCTTTCATTATAGCAGAGGTGTTCCAGCCCTAAGTCATGTGACCATCCTCTGAACCTGCTCCCTCAGTCCATGTCTTTCCTGTACCAAGGATTCCAGAGCTGGATGCAGTACTTCAGGTGGAGTCTCACTAAAGCCGAGTAAAGGGGACAGTCACCTCCCTTGTTAATCATTCAGGTACATCAGGATTTCTCTATCAATCTTGTACCATAGTTGAGGAACTAAGACTCCTTTTCCTTTGCTGACTCAAATGCCTGTGCAGTCTGCATGTTTGACGTTGGGGATGGGAACAGGTGGCCTCACTGCTTTGCTGGGTGGGAGACTCAGTACACTTTAGGGTTGCCTAGGCACTCTGATATACTGCTATGCTGCTCTGCAGGTCCTGGGTTTTGATGAGGATAAGTTGATACCTTTTCCACATAGAAAATACTTGATTTTCCTAAATTATATTTTTTCATTGCTGCTGGTCCTCTCATCAGTGGCTGATGAGACATCACTGGTAGACCATCAGTTTGATGTCTTCCTTGTACTATGAACTCTCTGTCTGCACAGTTTTACAAGTGCACTTTCCTGGATTCCCTGTAGGTTTCTGTGTGGCCCACTGTTGATAATTCTGAGACACAAATCATGGGCAATACCATCATTTGCAGGAATGAGGAAGGTGCAAGATTGCAAGAACTGGTCATAAAGGCTGATCATAAAGTGCATGTGTAAAACTGGTGACACCTAGCCTTTTATGTGCATGAAAAACATTGCAGGGTGTGCATAAGCTGAGCATACTGAGAGCTTTCTGCTCCTACCTCTGTGCTTGCTGTATACTCGTGGACTTAAGTGGGTGCAGCCTAATCACTGAGTTGAGGCTCTTGCATCTGTATTAGCAAATAAAACTTGTTTTGTGAACTCATGGAATGCACCTTCCATGGGTTACATTGGAAAGTGTTTTGAAAAGCTGTATGAAGTTCGTATGTACAAAAATGGCATCATTAAGGGAATCAAAGCACGATAACTGAGTGTAATAGATTTGCCTTGACAGTGTATGAGCTTTAGTATGAACTAAAATGTTGCAGTACCACATCCATGGATAATTCAGAAGCTTGACATGTTAATCAGTATTTTCAGTATAATTAGTAACTTAGAGATAAAAAGGGAGGGTTTATGACCTTTGGAAGAAGAAGTAGGTAACTCAGGAAGAGCACAAAGATGTCATTAGCACATGTAGAGAGAAAATTAGAAAGGCAAAAGCTCAACTAGAAGTCAATCTGGCCACTGCTGTGAAAGATAATAAAAAGTGATTTTATAAATACCTCAACAAAAGGAAGGCCAAGGAAAATCTCTATCCTTTATTGGGCATGAAAGACATTATCACCAAAGACGAGGAAAAGGCTGAGGTCCTCAATGTCTTCTTTGCCTCAGTCTTTAACAGTAAGACTCATCCTCCGGGGAGCCAGCCCCCTAACTGGGGTACAGAGAGCAGAATAGATTTTCTGCAATACATGATGAAGCACTATGCTTCATCATGTATTGCAGAAGCATGGTGGTGCACAGAGTTACATCCAGCTGGTGGCTGGTCACCAGTGGTGTTCCCCAGGGCTCAGTACTAGAGTTAGTTCTGTGTAGTATCTTCATCAGTGACCTTTACAAGGGTGTCAAGTGTACCCTTGCTAAATTTGTGGACAGCACCAAGTTGGGTGGGAGTGTTGATCTGCTGGAGAGTGGGAAGATTTTTCAGAGGGATCTGGACAGGCTGGATCATGGGCCAAGATTTGCAGGTCCTGCTCTTGTGTCGCAACAACCCCAGGCAGTGCCACAGGCTGGGGCAGAGTGGCTGCAAAGCTGCCCACAGGAAAAGGAGCTGGGGGTGCTGGTGACAGCAGCTGAACATGAGCCAGCAGTGCCCAGGTGGGCAAGAAGGCCAATGGCATCCTGGCCTGTACCAGCAACAGTGTGGCCAGCAGGAGCAGGGCAGGGATTGCCCCCTGTACTCAGAGTTGGTGAGGTCACACCTCAAATCCTGTGTTCAGTCCTGGGCCCCTCACTCCAAGAAAGACATTGAGGTTCTGAAGCATGAAGAGAAGGGCAGTGGAGGTAGGGAAGGGTCTGGAGCACAAGTTCTGTGAGGAGCAGCTGTTGGAGCTGGGGTTGTTTAGGCTGGAGAAAAGGAGGCTCAAGGGAAACCTGATCATTGTCTACAACTGCCTGAAAGGAGGGTATAGCCAGGTGGGGGGTTGGCCTATTCCCCCAGGCAACAAGAGATTGGACAAGAGGAAATGGCCTCAAACTGCGCCAGGGGAGGTTCAGGCAGGACATCAGGAGGACTGCCTTTACTGAAAGGGTTAAGCATTGGAGTGGGCTGCCCAGGGACCTGGTGAAGTCAGCATTCCTGGAGTATTTCAAGAAATTTCTGGATGTGGCACTAAGTTCTATGGTTGAGTTGAAAAGGTGGTGATGGATCAAAGGTTGGACTCAATATCTTAGAAGTTTTTTCCAACCTAATGATACTGTGCTCATGTGATTTAAAGTTGCTTAGAGTTTGGCTGCACTGTGTTTTTAATAAATAGGTATCATACACAGAAGTGTCAGTAATTATTTTTAAAATTATATTGAGATATGTTCCTAGAGGACTTCTACCTGTTATAATGAGTAAAAATAACCCAGGTGCAGCATAAGACATTTGTTGTTCTTCAGTATCTGTTATTAAAAATCTGAAATACATTTAGTAGGCATATATTATGCCACATTGTATCTGAAATAAAAAAATACAATCTGTTTGGTTGCCATGCAAAATCTGAGATTATAGAAGCCACTGAGAATCTGTATTTCCATTGAAAACAAAAATTGTCAGCCCTAATCCTGAAAGAAATTCTTTTGATTATAGAATTCAGGGGGTTTTTAGTTGTTTAATCAGAGTTGGGATAGTCATTTAAGCAATTGCTGCAAAAGTAATTTTGCTCCAAATTTTTAATGTCAGGGAATGGTGCCAAATTGATGACTTTTTTAGGTGTGGTGATGTCTGACACAGGACCTGAGTCTAAGCAGTGGTGTTTGTACAGACACCAGAGAAGTGTTCAGCTGTCTGGCTGGCCATACATGAGGCTTTAAAATTTCTTCTTTTTGCTCAAATACAATGGTAGAAAACTCTTTGGATGGGTGGATGGAATTATCCTCTTGATCTGTTCTGATTAAATCAATCCACTACAGACAGTGACAAAGGATAAAGTAATTAATTGCCACTTTCTGCACACTGGTGTCCAGCAGAGTTAGTACAAGGCCTTACCTTCATCACAGTGTGTCTGGGCTTCATAACTGCTGTGAACACCAAGTGAGCTTTGTCCTTTCCAGAAAAACAACTTTCAGACTACTACTTGAAGTAGTAAATGAATGCAGTGCACAGTACTGTTTGTGAGAACTCTACTGCCTACTCCATGAGTGGGTGATACTGCAGATGAAATTTAAGAATCTAGTAGAGACCTTCTCTAATACAAATATCCACCCGGAAGAACATATGCCTTGAAGATCTTAATTTAAATTCAGCATACAATTATAAACCAAATCATCCACTTATTTACACACATTTGGCTTCTTTGCTGAAGTCAAATGGGGATACTTCCTCACTGGCTGGGCTAGCGTAGACCAATCTAGGGTCTTCTAGTAGGTTTGGCATCTAAACAACAGCCCTAGTTTGTGATATTAGGCTTTGTATGTTGAGTCAGCAAACCAAACACATACAATGGGAGTTGTGGTACACAGTCAAGGGCATTATAGACTTCTTTTGGTATAAATATGTACCGTTTTCCACTACAGTTTTTTACCCATTGCAGTGAACCTGGAGAAAATATTTATTCAAGCCTATTCTGTATATTTTCATTTCTTTCCTTATTTTTTACAATCAAATCTGTCAAATTCAAAATCTGTTACATACTAAAGCTTAAAATCTGTTGCTATTTTGGGATTTAATTATTTTCTCTTTGGTAGCATCTAAAATTAAAATAATGTAAAAAGACTCAAAAAATGTATGTCCTATTCCACGTAGGCAAAGTCCCATTTACTTGACTGCAGCTCTGTGGAGTTCTCCAGCTCATTTTCAGAGTCTGTGATACTTCTCCTGGAAGCTGATCTTACAAAGGAACAAGGCAGCTTGTGTGCATGTGTGGTGGCTGTAGGGCTGTGAACTGGAGGCAGACAGCAATGGTGGTCAAGCAGCGTGGGCTACAAGTGCCCAAAAGGCCTGCCCCAGGAGGCTGATGGGGGACTTGAGCTGCGGAGCCACGACAAGCCTCATGCTTGTTTAAAGCGGCAGGAAGCAGGAAGAGCAGAAGTACTACTTGTGAGAGCTTGATAATCAGGCCAGGTGCAACTGCTGCCAGCAAGCCTGCTCCATAGCCTTAGCTCCTAACTCAAGGGATGAAACAAGCTTCAGTTCTTTGAAGAACATGGGCATGAAATCCTTCCTTGCTAAGAGCATCACATGAGCTTCCTCAGCAAGCTACCTTGGGCTGTGCAGGACCATCTGATGGGTAACTGTGGGCCAGGGTAAGCAGGGATGTCCTGTGAATGCAGAGCTTCCTCACTTGCTGGTCACAGGATTGCTAGGCAGGAACATGGCATGGCAGCACAGCAGGTGAGTCAACACAGGGGAGCCCAGGATATCAGGTGCCCTGCAACAGCAACTAGGCACAGCAAAGTCCAAGACTCAAGGCACAAGGTGAATGGTCAAAAAAAGGGGCACAGACTGCCATTAGAAGATAGGGGCAGAAAAAAAATTTGGTTTTCATCCCTCTTAAGGCTAAACCCTTTTTTTAAAATTTTCTCAGGTGCTCTCTTGTTTTCTTAAAGCCTGTGATATATGGAATGAAAGACTACAGATCTACTCCATGTACTCTTGTGCTTTCTAAATACAAAATTAGATCCTGTTCTTTCTTGTTGACATTAGCACAGTGTGTCCAGTCTTTGTTCCTGTTACTGTGCTGTGCTACCATTGGGTCTAAATGAGGTTCTAGCTCCAGAACTGTAGGAGCATCAAAGCTAGTTGGCATCTCTGGAGCACACACAGTTCCACCCCTGCCCAGAACAGATCAGCCACAGCAGGTTGCTTAGGGCTGTGTGTCCAATTAAGTTTGAGTATTTCTAGATATGGAGACTTCACAACTTCTCTGAGCAGCCTGTTCACAATGACCCTCATTCAGCCTTCAATCAATCAGTCAACCTTACTGTAAAAAACTTTCCTCTTATTTTTGAAAGGAATTTTGAGTATTTTGATTTTTGCTGTTTCTGCTGTCACTGGGGACCACTGAGAGGAGCCCGGTTCTGTCCTTACGCTGCTTATCAGATACTTACATATAGTGATAAGATCTCCCTGAGATTTCTCCACACACAGCTCTCTCAGCCTTTCCTTCAGTGAGAGATGCTTCAGTCTCTTTATCATTGTGACCCTTTGCTGGACTCACTCCAATATATTCATGTCTCACTTGTGCTGGAGAACCCAGGACTGTGCACATCACTCCCGGTATCTCTCATCAGGGCTGAGCAGAGAGTCAGGATGAAATCTCCCTGGCTGCTGGTAACACTTCCTGATGCAGACAAGGAGGCTGTTGGTCTCTGCTGTAATGCATGTTGCTGGCTCATGGTCTATTCATCCTCCAGGCCCTGCAGATGTTTTTTGGACAAAACGTCTTTCCAGCCCATCGGTCCTCATCCTGTGGTGACATGGAGGGTTATTTTCCTCCAAGTGCAGGACTTGGAATTTTCCCTGATGTTTCTGTTGACCCATTTCTCCAGCCTGTCCAGATGTGTCTGAATAGCAGCACTCATCTCAGTTTTGTATCATCTGCAAATTTTCTATGGTTGCACTCTTGTCCCACCACTTCTAGGCCCTTAATGAAGTTGTTAAACAGTAGTGGACTCAGTCTCAGTCCCTGTAGCATACCAATAGTGACCACCCCACACTAGATGGTGTTTGTGCAAATTACCATAACCCTTTGAGCCTGGGATTGAAGTGAGGATAAGTCTGTAGTTCTCTGAATCCTCCTTTGTGCCCTTGAAGATGGGGATGGCATTTGTTGTTTTCCAGTCTTCAGGAACCTCTTCCAGTTGCAACGACCTTTCAAAGATACTCAAGAGTGGCCTCACAAAGACAAGGGCCAATTCCCTCAGCACTCATGTGTACATCCTGTCAGGTCCTGTGGATGCATGAATATCCAGTCTATTTAAATGTTCTCTCACCTGCTCCTCCTCCACCAAGGATAAGTATTCCTTGCCCCAGTCTTTCTCTGTGGTCTTAGTGAACTGGAATAGCTTTATCTCTTAAGACTGATGTGAAGAAGGTATTGACTACTTGGCCTTTATCATGTCCTTTACTTCTAGATCCCTGACCATTCAGCAATGAGCCCACATTTCCCCTTCTCTTTTTCCCAACAATGAACCAGTAGAAAGCTTTGTTTTTCTCCCCATATCCCTTATCAGAGTCAACTTTCCTAACCCTTCATAAACACCTCTCCTCACATTAGGAGGTGAGGTAATCCTTACCCACCAGGACCCAGCCACCCCATCACCCATCCTGAGACTGAGAGCCAGCCCAGGGCAGAGACCCATGCATCCTGACTGCTCTCTCACATAAAAGATGATGTCCCCTCCTCACTTTTCCAGCTTGTCCTTCCTGCAGACCCTGAATCTGCCCATTTCACTTCTCCCATTCTGTGAGCTGTCCCAGCATTTTCTCTGATCACCACATCTTGTTTCAGGCCTTATAGATACTGTATATTGGTGCTTTTAAGCACTAAGTAACTGTCACTGTTATGATGACTAACATATTTTCATAATGTTTGTGAATCATAGAAATCTTATTGTACTTCAGTATTTGGACCACATTTCCCAAGAACCTAAATACAATATATCTGATAAAAGTGCACTTTTACTTTACGTCACTCTTAAGAAAAGTCAAGAGTATATTTTCTGAATTTAGTCATCCCTTATACAGAATTTCATGTAAGATTTTAGATGAATGCATTTTTAAATGACCGTGATTAAGTGGATGTATCACAAATTAGAAGTTATTTCAAGTAACTGTAGCATGTTTTATCTTTTATTTTTGGCAAGGTGTAGGGGGAACAGTAAGATCTAGATTGTACAAGTTGCTTACTGCCAAATTCAGTGTCTATTCAAATACAACGATATCATCCAAAAGAATACAAAGACAGAGGACAGGAGAACAGAAACATGAAGTGTGAAGATTTTTCCAGGATCACACACTGAACCAACAGATAAAAAAATTTGCATCCTCATATTCTGCATCTTGGTAAGAATATTTTACTTCTCTGATACTTATACAACTATTACAGAAGTTCATAGGTACAATTTAAAGCCAGGAATTTCATGACACTGTATTATATGTCCCATACATTTAAGTCCATTCAGTAGTTCGTAAGTTGTGGTTGGTGGCTGCAGTGACACAAGAAGCAGTTTTGGCATGCAGACCAAAAAAAATATGTTCATAGTCTCACTATGGACAAGACTGAAAGGAATTTGGTTAAAAATAGTGCAGATCTTGTCCAGGCAATGGAAAGGGAGTTGTGGTGGAAGGGTAGGTATTTTCAGCTCAATACCAAGAAACATATTTGTTGCAAAAGTGAGTATAAAGTATCAAACAAAAAGAGCAGCTAGGGTCCTGGCTGCCCATGAAGGTCACAGGAGGACTGATTGCCAGATTAGTAATAGGGATTCACTGTCCCTTATGAAGGCCAAAACCACTTAGCTGTTAACAGTGTTGTGCTCTTGAGCCTTTCATTCTAGTACAGCAACAACATAGAAACAACATGGAATCACAGAAACATCTGGTTTGGAAAAGACCTCTAAGAGCATAAAGTCCAACCATTAAACTCTTATGTCAAGTTCATCATTAAACTTGTCCCCAAGTTCCACATTTACATACCTTCTAAATCCCTCCAGAGCTGGTAACTCCGCCACTTCTCTAGGCAGCCTGTTTCAATGCTTGGGCGTTCTTTCTGTGAAGAAAATTTTCCTAATATCCAAACAATACCTCCATTAGCATCCTTGAGGCCATTTCCTTTTGTCCTGTCACTTGCTACCTGAGAGAAGAGACCAAACCCCACCTTGCAACAACCCCCTTTCAGGGAGCTGTAGAGAGTAATATGATCTCCCCTTCAGTCTCCTTCTTTCCAGCCTAAATAACCACAGATCCCTCAGCCATTCCTCAGAGGACTTGTGCTCCAGACCCTTCCCCAGCTCCATTGCCCTTCTCTGGACATGCTCCAGCACTTTCATGTCTTTCTTGGAGTGAGGGGCCCAGAGCTGGACTTGAGGTGTGGCCTCACCAGCAATCCCTGCCCTGCTCCTGCTGGCCACACTGTTGCTGGTACAGGCCAGGATGCCATTGGCCTTCTTGCCCACCTGGGCACTGCTGGCTCATGTTCAGCTGCTGTCACCAGCACCCCCAGCTCCTTTTCCTGTGGGCAGCTTTGCAGCCACTCTGCCCCAGCCTGTGGCACTGCCTGGGGTTGTTGTAACACAAGAGCAGGACTTGGTCTTGTTTAATGTCACACCATTGTTCTTGGCCCATGATCCAGCCTGTCCAGATCCCTCTGAAAAATCTTCCCACTCTCCAGCAGATCAACACTCCCACCCAACTTGGTGTCATCCACACAGTGCCAGAGAGTGCACTCAATTCCCTGTCCAGATCCTTAGTAACAATATTAAGCAGAACTGCCCCAGTACCGAGCCCTGGGGAGCACCACTGGTGACCAATAACTCCATCCACTACCACTCTTTGGGCCAGGCCCTATGGCCATTTCGCTTTCGCAGTGTACAGTGCACTGACCCAAGCCAGTTTCTCCAAGAGAATGCTGTTGGAAATGGTGTCCACAGCTTTACCAAGTCCAGGTCTAAAACATCCATAGTCTTTCTCTCATCTGGTAAGCATGTCACTCTGTCACAGAAGAAGATTGGGTTCGTCAAGCAGCATCTGACTTTCACAAACTCATACTGACTGCCTCTGATCCCCCTGGTTCCTCTACAGATGCCACAAGATGAGACTTGGTATGATCTATTCCATGCCCTTCCATGGCACCAAGGTCAGGCTGACAGGCCTGTAGTTCCCTAGGTCCTCTTTCCAGCTCCTTTTATAGATGGGAGGAACATTTGTCAAAATCCAGTCAGCTAGGACCCTCCTGGGTAGCCAGTACCATTAAATAATGGAAAATGGCTCAGCAAGGACTTCTACCAGCTCCCTTAGTACCTCTGGTTGCATCCCATCTGGCCTCCTAGACCTGTGTGTCTAAGTGGTGTAGCAAGTCAGTGACTGTTTCCCCATGGAATGTGTGAGCTTCATTCTGCTCTCCATCCCTGTTTTCCAGCTCAGGTGGCCAGGTACCCTCAGAACACTTTGTCCTGCCATTAAAGACTGGCAAAGGTGCCATCAATTACCTCAGCCTTTTTCTTATCCTTTGTCACTATATTTCTCCTAGCATCTAGTAAGGGATGGATATTCTCCTTAGCCTGCCTTTGTTGGGACTATATTACAGATACATTTTTCATTGTCTTTTATGACAGTAATCAGATCAAGTTCTAGTTGGGCTTTGCCCCTTCAAATTTTCTCCCTGTATAATTTCATTACATATTTGTAGTCCATCTGAGTTGCATGCCCCTTAAGGCTTAAACTCTCATTTTTTTTCTTGAGTTCAGCTAAAGCTCCTTGTTCAGCCAGACTGGTCTTCTTCCCCAGCACCTTGTCTTTTGGTACATGGGGACAGCCTGCTCCTGTGTTTTTAAGATTTCCATCTTGAAGAATGTCCTGCCTTCCTGGGCATCTTTGTCTTTCAGGACTGCTTCCCAAGGCTTTCTGTCAATCAGTGTCCTAAACAGGCCAAAGTCTGCCCTCCAGAATTCTAAGGTAGCAGCTTTGCTGACCTCCATTCTTTTCTCTCTGAGAATTGAAAACTGTCATTTCCTGATTGCTGTGCCCAAGACAACCCTCACATCTCCCATCAGTCTTTCTCTGTTCACAAACAACAGTTCTAGCAAATACTTTCCCTAGATTACTCACTCAACAGCTGTGTCAGGATGTTATCCACCACACACTCCAGAAATCTTCCTGGCTGTTGTGTTCTAGCAGACATCTGGTAAATCAAAGTCCTTTACAAGAACAAGATCTGATGCTTTTGAGACCTCTCCCAGCCGCTTACAGAATATTTAATCTGCCTCTTCATCTTGTTTGTGTGGTCTGTAACAGAAACCCACCAGGATATCTGCTCTGTTGGGGCCTTCCCCCTGATTCTTACCCATAAACCTTCAAATCCATCATCACAATTAATAAGGTCTAGATAATCAAAACACTTCCTGGCACACAGGGCTACACCACCTCCTCCCTTGCTTATCCCTTCTGAAGAGTTCAAAGCCTTCCGTTGCAGCATTCCAGTTGCCAGAATCATCCCATCATGATTCTGTGATGTTGACTCTGTCATAGTATTCCTGCTGCACAGTGGCTTCCAGCTCCTCTATTTCTCATCCCTGCTGTGTGCATTGGTATAGAAACAGTTAATTTGGGATATTGATTCTCCCACCTTTCCAGGGAGAGAAGCTCTACTCCTTATGTCACCATTTGCAGGCACATCTGGTTTCTAAGGCATCAGCAGCCTACATGTCTTTGCTGTTGCATGGTCTCAATACCCTACATCTAGTGAGATGGATGCACAAGCAACCTTGGTAGCATACCACCCCTCAGTGTCAGACTGTCCCCAGTCTTATCTATAGCAGGCCTGGCTTTATCCCTTTCCCCTAGACTTTCTCAATGAGTCATGTTGGCTCTTGTGTAGGTTCCTTTTCCTCCTTTGAGACAGGTGTACACCATCTGTTGCCAGCAGGCCTGGTGTCATATAAACCAACCCATTACCAAAGAACCCACAATTTTGCCAGACTCACCAAGTTCAGAGCCAGGTACTGGTCTGTGATCTTCCTGTTTCTTCTCTCATGATTCCCTGCAAGTGGCAGGAGAGAGGAAAGCAAAACTGTGCTCCTGATCCCTTAATCACTTATCCCAAGGCCCTAAAATCTCTTGTTTGCCCACGGACAGAGAGCAGCAGAGCCATGAGTCTCTGATTCCCCCACTCACTGTTACACATTGTGTATTTGTGAGCAAAATCCTGGGAAGGAGAGGAAAAGCAACATGAAGGTACTTGTTTCTGCAAATCAGAATGAAGAGGCCTGTAGGAGGAAGGAGAGAATATGTCCTAAAACAAGGCCAAAAAGCAGACAGGAAGAAATAGTATTAGCAGCAGGTGAGCATTTTGACAGACAATTTTTTAGTAGGTGTTAAATTTAAGGATAGTAAAAGAAGAAAATAAAATACCAAAATTAATTATGTTATACGTTTTTTGGCCTATTGCAGCTTGCTATCCTTCACCTCTTTTGATATGTGGTGCCATTTTGCTGTGTAACCCCTAGTAGTAGGATGCAGGCATTGCATGTTGCTTTTGATGCAGACAGCAAAGATGTTATGGTGATTGTAAATGATGCAGTGTGGGTGTCCCTCTTGTATGAGAAGATTTTGGCATAATAGATGAAATACTGAGGCAGCTCTAAGTTTAATTTTAAAGTTTGATTCTGGCATTTCTGGAATCCTAAGCATAACTTCAGAAATTTAGTAGTCTTTCAACCTGCTTTTTTCTATAGAGAACGTTAAAAGAATCAGCAGTAGAAATAATTCTGTCATGTCATTCATAGCCAATTAGATTTTCATCAACTTTTAGAATGCTCTCATGTGATTATATGTAATTCTTGGTCTACAAACCTAAAGAGTCAGGAGAGGGTTCCTTCAGAAAAAAATTATTTACTTGTTTGTGCAATTTAGTTGAAGAAACATGATTCTAGAACAAAACTATTTAAAATTATATATTAATTCTAATATGTACTTTCTTATAAATATATGGCATTATGTTTTTAATACCAGAATATTTTCTTTTTGCAAGTTCTCATACAATAGTTCTTCCTTTAGAATTACTTGGTGTTTTTTGTTTTGTTTTGGGGGTTGGGTTTAGTTTGGGGTTTTGAGGTTTTTGTTTGTTTGTTTGGGGTTTTTTTGGTTTGCTTTGCTTTTTTTTTTTTTTTTTTGTAAATTCCTTGGAGATCTCAAGATTATTGCAGCTCTATTTTTTTATTTCACATTTTGTATTTTTTTAATACAATATATGATGCAAAATCAATGGTATTCTATTGGATTATTCCCTCAATATATATTGCACTTTTCTTGTCTGCGTTCAAAGAGACTTAATCAAAACATGAAAAGCAATTTATCTTGCGCTGGCCCATTTGATTAAGTCTCTAGGCTCCATGATTATTTAATCTATATAGGTATTAGTTTACTTAGCATGATAGTTAATTTCAAAATATGATCTTTTCACTTTCCACCAAAAAAAATCTGGTTTATGCTAATAATTAAAGTACAACTCTATCTGAAAAATTATTTCATAATATGACACCTTTTTTATTAGATAAGGAATCTGTATATACAGACAAGACAGACGTGATGTGAACCCTGGAGATCTCATAAGCAATGTGAGAGACAGGGGAAGAACTGAACAAGAGAGGAGGAAAAAGCAACCTTCACAGGTGCATGTAAGCACTGTAGGACTCCCTGTCCTGCTGAGAGAAGAGCCCAGTTGCCCCAAAAGAAAAAATCATTAAAGGAAGAGCCTGGGGTTTTGCAGTGTTTGCTTGTTTTTTATGCTTCAATACGGAACAAATATCTGGGAAATCACCTTAGGATGCATGTAACCACTGCAGAAGATAGCATGCCAAGCAATGACTTTATCCACTACTCTTCAGCCTTCCATTTGTATACTGGAGTGTATGTTTTCTCAGAAGATATTTTGACAATAGTAACCCAAATATAAGTGACTGCAGTGAAGGCAGAGGCTGCCTTCAAGAACTAATCAGGAATAATTAAAAGCAGAAGAGGAAAGTACCTGTGTGATATTGCAGGACTAACGAGATGCACTGTGGATGGTAGCTTGCTGCCACCATTGCTGGCTGCTAGTTTATGGAAAGTGTCATTCTATTATTCTCCTTCATTGCCCCAGTAAGTCTGTCTGGCAGTGCCTGAAAGCAAAAAAAAAAAAAACACTGAAATTTTCAATGCATAATTGCACCAAGTAGCCTCAATATTCTTTCTTTTTCTGTATGATGGGCTTGTGTGAGCACACAAGTCCTTTTCTAATCATTCATTGTAGTAAGGAAGCTAGCTCAGCACTTTTAGGAAGACTCCCAAGGAGACTCTCTCAAAAGTCACTCTGAAATCTTAGAGTAAATTTTCAAGTATGAGAAAATTTAAGTTCTTATAGCAGTCCAAAGCAAACTAAGGATAAAACTGTTAAGCTTTCTGCAGCAAGCTTCCGCTACATACAAAAACTTAAGAATGGAAAACTGCCCTTAAGGACACAGTTGGTCTCTGTCACTCCTGCCTCTGCTGTTTATAAAACTTTGAAAAGATCATCCCTACACACCCCAACTCAGATTGTAACTTCTCTGTGCATGTTAGGAAGGAAATACTGAATCTCATTTTCTGGTATTTTAAAATACCAGAAACAGCTGTAACCAGCACGTATCAGTACTAGAAAAACACCAAGGAAGTAGTAAAGCTGAACTCCAGATGCAAGCATTTTGAGCTATCATAGTACAATTTCGTCAAGGTGTCAGTTTCCCAAAAAAGCTGGACAAAGGAATACTGCCACAGTATATGGGACCAGCACCATCAAAAGAGAGAGTAAAGAACAAATCAAAACAATATGCTAACCAAAACAAAGTTGCTAATGGCTCTTTCAGCCTCTCCAGACACAGATTCTACTGTGTCTCCTGCTGACAGAAATTTTAGGAAACTCTGTCTTGACCTTTCCTGTTTGTCCAGGCCAGAAGCAATGCTGCATCCACTGCCTGGCAGGTAAGTGTTTATACAGACCATCAGCCTACTCTTTGTCCCTAACAGCCACATTTATAGATCTTCAAAAAAGTATCTGTCAGTCTTATGAGGTAAAAACAAGTGGCAAAATGTTTAAAGACTTCCCAGCAAAACTATGTAGGAACCTAAACTTGAGTAATCCTGATGCTGCTAGAACAATTTTATCCATTTTTACTTTTGGAAAGCTAACATAGAAACCAGTTAGAAGGTTTATATTGTAGGAGAACATTAATTTAGTAGTAGTATTTCCACTTTCACAGGAGTACAGCATATGTCAAACTGAAGAGAAAAAAATGAAACAAAGAAATGGTAAGGAAATATTTTTCAGCCTTACACCTATAATGGCATACATGAGTATTGATTAATACTAATAGTAATAGGATAAACTATTCCTGCCAAAGTAGCCAAGTGAAAATAACTAGTTACTACTTCCAGAAAATATTGGTTGAAATTTTAAAGATTTTTAAAGAGACTATACTTGCTCAGCCTTTATTTACCTTGACAAGTACTTTTCCTGAGTCACACATTCCTAACATGAAGTAATGTTTAAAGGTCAAAATATAGCCTTAAATATGTGTGAGATATTCTCTCTAGCTGCATAAGGACAACTACTTTAATCCCCACTAATTACAAGACAAACAACCTGCCTTTTCATCATCACCTGCCTTCTAAATATGATTTGTGTCTTACAACATTTTATTCCATCTTGCCTCCAATTACTTTGCAGTTTATTCTCTGTACTCCTGCATCTCATTTACTTACCTTCTCTTCTCACTTTTGGATTCTAGTGTACATTTTCCAACATCTCTTTTGCTTCTCACACTTTCCAAGCAGCATTTCAAGTGCCCTGTTCAAATCAACTATCCTCCCCATGCACAGAATGATAGCAAATCCTGGTACCATTGGTCTTTATTTTACTTTAAAAAAAAAAAAAAAAGCCATACAGAAAGCATTTTAGGATCAACTTAACTTCTGAGAATGCCTGTTTACTGAAAATTCAAGTCTGCAATAATTTAACACTCCTATGTGTGTATGAAAATTCTCTGACTTGGGGCAAGCAATGCTTTGTTTTGCAGAGCAATATCAGGATATCAAAGCTCAAAGGCTGCTGCTGTAATGTAGCGACTAAACCTGGGATAGTTTTTGTTAATCTGTATATGTAACCTGCATGGGTATTTATGCAGTCTGAATTTTCCACTGAACTGCACTAGCTTACATGACTTAAATTGAAAACAAACACTAATTTTAGAGAAAAAAAAAATCCTGTTGACTTCAGACCTGCAGAAAGTAAGGAAATGCATGGACATTTGGGTGGGAAAAGGAAAATACTGAACATTACCAGTTACATGCCAAAATATACACACCAAGGTTTGTCATTACTGCTAACATAAATGAATTAAAAAATGGAGATAATATACATTTCCTACAATGCCCTGGACAAAGTTGTCCAGGTACAAACCATTTGCATTACAATAATAACTAAAGATAGTTAATGATAATGATAATAATTGAATTTTAAGTTCAAGTCAAGATGGAACTAAGAAGCATTTAACCATTTCTCTTTGAAGAGGATTATGTAAGATTGTGGGATGAAACAAATGACAGCATTTATATAGGCCAAAGTACAGCACTAAATAACTAAACAGCTAAAATAGTTCAGAACAGAAAATATTAACAAAATTATTTCCACATACGAAAAGATAATATAAATTTACATTGGAGGAAGCCCTGCTAGGACTCACTAAGGTTTAAATGGTTATCTTAGAATCAGATTTATGTCATCCATTGCCAGCCGTTAGATTTAAAGGGAATGGCTTATCAGCTGAGCTTGACTTGGGGATGAACAGGCTGCTTTGGAGCCTGCTGTTCACTCACAGCTAGATTAAATGCCATCACCTTCCAAGAAATGAATATTTGGAGTCACTGCAATAAAAATCGCTACTTGGTTTAGTACACTTACTGCAGTAGTACTCAACCACAGTCCTTTTATAGCAGTCAAAAGAGTCCCTTTAACACAAAGATCTAAAAAAACCCAAAGCATTACCAAAAGATGAGAGGTAGATAAAGCAAAATCAGATAAAAGTGGGAATACTCTGATTTCATTATTCTGCCAATACACAAATTTAATTAGATTTTTTTTCCTTTCTACTTTAAATTATGCATGTTTACTCTTTCATTCCTGTGGAGATAGAGGAAATGATGACATGAAATGACAGAAGCGTGAAGATGGCCAAAGACACATAGGAGAGTTTTTAGTACAACCAACAAATCCTAGCACATCAGAGTTACAGTCGATGAGTTTTCTCACAGGTATTTCCATTTTTCTGTAGTAGGGGCTTTGGTGGAGGTGTGAGAAAACAGAAAGGAAAGGGATCAAATGAAGCTATGATTTATAGCCTTCGTGACCTATCTGCATTGGCCATGAATGCACAGAAGGAGCTGGGAAATTTGAGAAGGCAAAACCCCTCTAGCAGCCCATTGGTCCACAAGTCAGGGGGGAACAGTGCATCCAGTGTCTGATCTTTTCCAATAATTTTTATTTTACAGTTAGTATTGAATTTATGTGCTAGGAAAGTGTTTGGCCACAGATGTGAAATCAGTAATGAAATAATTAGGAGAGACCTTATTTCATTTCCCTTAGAGTATAAAATAAATTAGTTTAGTATTTGAGAGGAAATACCATTATTTGACATTAAAACGGAGAGTGGCAAATTAAGCACTAGTTGTTACCAGCTAGCACTAGCTGACCTGCACAGTCTTCTGTGGAGACCTGTGAGCTCGGTGGCATTGCATCCAGTGAGCTCACATTGCAGAACAGCTTCATGACAATACTGTCATTAATCCTACAAAACCTCAGGCAAGCATATTTTAAAGAACAAGAATGGTCCCAGAACCCAAACTGTCTCAAGCGTGTCTTCACTGAAGATTTGGTCCAGCCCTCATGTTTATGGCCTTCTGGACTTATTCCCATAGAAGTCCTATAGCTGGATGCAGCACTCCAGGTGGGATCTTATGAGATTAGAATTGAGGGGCAGAATCTCCACTCTTGCCCTGCTGGGCACACTGCTTTGGCTGCAGCCCAGAACACAGTTGACTTTCTGGGATGCAAGTGAACATTGCTGGTTCATGCTGAGTTTCTCATCTACCAACACACTCAAGTCCACCTCTGCAGGGCTGCTTTCAGTCCATTTATCAACCACACTGTATCCATGTTTGGGTTTGGATTGACCTAGCTCAGGTGCAGGACTTAACACTTGGCCTCACTGAGCTTTATAAAACTCACATTGGCCCATTTCTCAAGCTTGTAAAGGTCCTTCTGGATGGCATTCCTTCTTTCAAGAATATCAACTGCACCATCAATTAAGCTTGGCATTTTCAAGCTTACTCAGTAGAGATCCCTGAGGGACCCAAGTCATCACTGGTCTGCGCTTGGACATCAAGCTCTTGGCTGCATTTCTCTGAGTGAAACATCCAGCCAATTCCTTATCCAGCAAATGTTCCAGCCATCAATGTCTCCCCACTCCAGAAACAAGGATGTAGTATGGGACAATATCAAATGCTTTGCTCAAGGACAAGTAGATTCTGTCAGTCATTCTTCCCCCATCCACAAATGCTGTAACTCCATTAGAAGGTTCACCAAATCAGGCAGGCACAATTTGCAATTAGTGAAGCCATGTTGCTGTCGCCAATCATTTCCCTGTCCTCCGTACACCTGCGCATAGTTTCCAGGAGGATTTGCTCCACACTCTTGCCAGGCACTGAGGTGAGACTGACTGGGTCTAATATTGCATCTCCCTGGGTCTTCCTTTTTAATCCTTTTTAAAAATGTGAATTATGTTCCCCTTTTTTCAATCACTGGGAACTTTACCAGTTTAAATGAAGCAATATCTCCTTTAAGCTTTACTTATCTCCTTGTTTGGCCTGATGGGACCATCACTTTCTCTAGGGATTGCTGGTTTATTTGTAACAGAACATGATCCATCCATCCTGTGTAAAGAAAGCTAAAGTAGATTGTATTTTTTTCTCAGTCATTAAGTATACCTTGCTTAAGTATAACTCCTTTCATTGCTGGACATATGTAATTGTTTCTAGAATTATACTTGAAATATTTATAGTAATTTTCAATTCTATTAAAATGGACAGTATCATATTCATAAAAAGTTTCACAACATAACATGCCATATTATTCCTAGTTCATGCAACCATCCCCAAACAAAACTAAATATGGGAAAGAAATACATGTTAGAATATACACTATATACAAGTATGTCTGAAAAAGTTAAATAAAATGTAAAAGTTCCTACTAGGGAATCTAGAAAATTGATATTGAAAACCCCAACAAATTCACATGGATTAGGTTCCTCTATACAATATGATAATACTTCTAAGCTTTGTTACAAGGGGTCTAAAGATAATATCAGAAGTTCTTGTGCATTTAATATATTGAGATAGATATCGTTTCTAAAATATGCTCTATAGTATAAGTAATAGGTAAATCTGGCTCTACTTGAAATTTGTTTGTTTAGGTGAAATCTGTTCTGGCATATCTATTTATCATGTTTTTTTCTCAGCTGTTCAAAAAGCAGTGATGAAGATCTTGAAACTTATTTTACACTTTTCTAATGGTTAAATCACCAAAGATACTCTGCAGTATACATAGAAGAAGTGATCTTAGAAAGAACTGATCTTAAAACACACTTCTAGGTAATAGGATTTTGAAGAATTTCTGAGGCATTTTGGAGGACTTATAGATACAAAGGTACAATCTAAAACTGGTTTGAGAAATTAGCTAATAGTTTTTTCATTACTGTTAATTATTTCTAACTACACAAAAGAACTAGATACAATCTGCTTAGGCGTTCGTTAAAATTACTGCATCACACATACCAACTGAAATGACTGAAACCTTTCAAAGATCATGCTCAGAATAAGTACAGTAAACACACATTATTATCCATCTTCTGCATGGACATGAAGACTTAGAAAATCAAGGTTAAATACATTAGAACAAACTTAATTCCTGACAAAAGTTAATAAATTAATGGTAGGTAATGGGGAGAAGTATGGCTAAGGTTGGAATGCACTATGCTTTTGAGTATGTGTAACTTCAAGCTAAAGAATGTTTTGTTAAGAGTAAATATTACCTTTCCTCTCTGTCAAATATCTCTTTTTTTTTTCAGTTTATGTCATGATCTTCACTCATGGTGATGCCAAAGAAAAGGTAAGAAACCCCAATGGATAGGAGACTCCATCTTTTTACCTTAAGTGGTAGTAGTAGTAATAGCAATTATACTGGTTAAACATTTACTATAAAGTGGGATATAAGCAGACAAATATAGGGTAAGCAGGCAAGTTTTGTATTAATGCACTAAAGCTAGGCAACTAAAATGGAAATCTCATGGGACTCTTCCTTCTGCCCATCCAGGCTGCTACTATGTGATATCAGCATAAAATTTATCTGAAGTTTTTCAGCATGATGGTCTGGATTCTACATTACTGCATGATTTTGATCTTATAGTCCTGCCATATCAAAAACTCTCACAGAAGGAAGGCAAATAAATCTGATATTAAAAAATATCACCCTTGTTTAAGACAATTCTCATTATAAAACTGAAACATTTAATATACACATTTAAAATTTACTTTTGGCAAGGCAGCAGCTCTACAGAGGAGTCTTGGCTATTGAACAATAGTGAATAAAGGGCTCCACACTTTTTCCTATCTGCTTTTCCAATTGTTAAAATAAAAATAACAATTTTGAATGGGAATGAAGTATTATTTTTTTTACAACATTGCCTCGCAAAAAACATTTTTTGTGTTGTTAACTTAAAATTTATTGATCTGAAATCCTCTCAGTACTGATTACATCCTGCAAACGTTATTCTCTTGAGATTAGTGTTCAGTAATACAGATGTTAACTGACAGAAGCTTTGTATTATCACAGTGTAACAGAGGTGATTGGGCCCTGTCTCCAAAAGATCTTGTTATAAACTGATGAGCATTGCTGCCAGATCCAACCTCTTCCTGGCAGAGGAAACTGAGAGATACAGAAAAACACCCACCATGTTCTTCTAAATTGCTGCTGAGTTTGGATTAATAGTTTCAAGTCCATGACTTCAGGATTCTCAGTTCACCAGGACACACACTTAACCAACAGCCAAGCAACAAATGAAATTAAGTATCATTTCGGATTATCTGCATAAATTTAAAAGCCAAAACTTGTTCCTCAAAGACAACACTTTGAGGAACACTTGTTCCTCAAAGACAACACTTACCACCTTCAGTTTATTCAGTTGATACTTTTCTAGTAACTAGCAGATGGACCAAGCATAAATGAGGAAAAGAACTTTTCAAAATAGTGCAACTCTTGCTATATGCATGGAAACAAAAGCTTTTATCTCATGTGCTGGAAGGGCGTCGTCAGCAATTTAACTACTGATCTTGATGTTTAATTAAATCAGCCCTGGCTAGAGACTCCTCGCTGAAAGAGGCAAGGGCCCTGACTCTGAGGCTTCATAAGAGAATCTAAAACTTAATATGATTTTAAAAGACTGTTAAGATTAAGACAATAAAAACAGTTCTCATTACCTGTGACAATATACTTGGAACTGTAGCTCAGGAGGTCTTCTTTCCTTTCACTGAGACAAAGTGAAAGGAAAAAGTAAACAAAGCTATATAGTTTGCATTGTTGTCCCCACCTTCTGATCCGAAGGCCAGACAGAAACTGAGGATAGGGTATGTATTACTTCAAGATCTTACAGTCAGATGAATGGTTAAATGTCACTCTGAAGATAAATATATCAACCATGCATCTCTACTGTCTAATGAACATGCATCTCTACTGTCTAATAAAGTGCCTTACTGCTCAGAGCTGCTTTCAAGCACCTCCTATTGTCATCTGGATGTGTATATCAGGTCCTTATTAGAAGTGTCTTTCTTGGTTATTTTAGAAATTTTAAAATGAGAAAGGTATCAGGAGACATGGGCCCAAAGGCACTGCACCTGTTACCAGCACAGTGAAATCAAATACCATTCTGTGCATATTTTGCTCGCCATAACCACAAAATAAACATTTTCTTGCATTTTGCCCTTACCACAGACCAAGAAAAAATCTTCGAAGATTTTGACAGACTACCTTTGCCCTGCATATCACCTGGACATATATCAGCTAATCAGCCTTCCTGAGTTGTTTTAAGCATATTGGAAAAAAGATTGGAGATTAGGATTGCTGAAGAAGGCCATATGGACGTGCATAAAATCAGAAGATGACGTATGTTCTGTGTGCTTTATAAACATCCAGAGGAGCTGATTTTACTGTGATATCTGTGACTATCAGGGCAAGCATTAACTCTTCTTTTACAACCAAAATTACTCATTTTAATATTAATGTTTTGGTTTGTGGCCTGCCATGTGAAAAAAAAAGAACCATAGTTATTCAGCAAAGACAAACTTGAAGATGGTGGTCAGTGAACCTTCCGTGCCATACTTACTCAAGGCCTCAGAAATAAAGCAGACATGAAATTCTTCATATGAAGTAAGCCAATCTTCAGATATGTATCATAAATTTGTACCATGGTTATTCTTCACCTCATATAAGGGATTCTCAGAAGTTTTTATACCACATTTATTCTTTCAGTTAATCGGATTCATGAATCTCCCTTTTAAAATAAAGACAATGGATTGATCACAGCCCTCATTACACTGTACAGCTTCAAGCTGAGAGATGAAGTGGAACTGCTCTTTAGTAATAAATAGATGAACTGCATATTTATTTCACTAGAACAATAGTGGAAGAAAAAACTGTCAGCCTGATTATCATCTGCAAAGATGTACTTCATGTACCTCAGCGCTGAAGATGATGAAAGTAGACATATTTACATTAGCATTACCTTCAGTCCAAGCATGAATTATAGGGTGTTTTACTGTTGAGAACAAGATGCTCTGGAGCAAAAGTATATAACTGTAAAATAATACCATTCATCATGACTAGGATCACAAAAAAAAAAAAAAAAAAAAAGAAAGAAAAAATAAACAGCTTGTGCTGACAAACATTGTCAGTTCTGTGTTCTGTCTTCTCCTGACTTGTGCACTTTGGTAACTTGATGTAAAAAAGCTTCATTCTTGCATGTTCATGTTTTGTTCAAGTACCATCTGCCAGGGACTGGGAAAAGCTGACTGGGTGCCTGCAAATGCAGTTTCTGCAGAGAAACTTCTCTATTGACTGCAGGACAGGCAGCTCCACCTACTGACATTTCTGTCTGTGTGCTTTTTAAAGGGTGGAGGGATTACTTAAAAGTGGCATCTAGTCTCTTTTCCCAGAGGAAATGCTGTTCCCAAAACACTGGCAATTAAGTTCTGAGCTCTAAAGCTAGCAGGCAACATTGGGGTGTATTTTCTCTCCTAGGATATCTAATCATTCTGTAGATTCAGTTACTTAAAACATGACTTTCTGATAGCATGAGATCTTTCAAAGCAGTACCCTAGCAAACTTAAAATGAGATCTCTATTCAATATTAACCGTGATCTCTCCTGATAAGAGATAAGCATGTCTATCTCTTCACTTTTGATCTCCTCATATTTTTCTGTATTGCAGGTGTTCAAATACGTGTCTTTACAACCTAGAGCATATTAGTCTTCAAAGATCTTTCAAAGGATTTTTCAAGAAAAGCAAACTCTTGTCAGGTTTGTTTCTGATGCAACATTGTACATCAGTACCAATATCTAATGCATGGTCAATGCCATTGAGGCAAATAACACTTGACTTGGGAAGTATCAGGATTTGGAAGTGGATGACTCACACTTTCTGAGCAAAACTTGGTCCATGACCTCACAAAGACTGCTTCTGACTGCTTTAGTACAAGTCAGAGAATCTGAAAGCACACCTTTCAAGTGGCCAGATGTGGAAAAGATGAAAATATCTGTTGTGCCCTGAACAGCCTAGATTGACTGCTGTAATGAGATGTTTGGGTGGAAATGTGAGTGAAGTGAGCTTGATCTGAATGCTAATGCAGCCGTAAGTAGAGCTGACCTGATTTCTACTGACTGAGTGGATGGGAAATGAATTTACACAACCTTTATTCTCTTTTTTCTGGGAAGGGAAGATGTCAAATACACATGCATCCCAGATTCTTACAAAAAGTATTATTTTTAAAAATTCTATATGGCCCAACTTTGTCCCCAGATTTTGCAGAATTTTGAATAATTTGGCTTAAATCACTCACTTAGAAAAAGTAAACTTCTAAGTCAAAACAAACTTGCCTTGCTGACTTTGTTTCCTGTGTATTCCCTTTCACTAACTCAGGATTTTCCCCATAGTCTGATTCACACTTACAAAAGTGAAAATTAGCTTTATCCAGTGTAAGTGATAAGCACTGGTCAGTGCCTTAACATATCCAGTAGATGGCTAGTCAGATAAAAGCAACATGTAGTGGAATATTGATCACAACTTGCAAGAGAACCTTGCTTGCTACAGTGAAGACATGCAAAAGCAGAAACAAGAGACTACCTTAATGGCAGATTTGGTGGTGTAAGTATTAGCTGGAAAACCAGTGGTGCCTGACTGTAAAAACTAATATGGCACTTTTATCACTGGAATAGAGTTCAGTTCCATCTAGAAAAAGACTGGTTTTCAGACTGAATTTATATAAAAATATAAAATTGCAAACTGCTCTATAGCTTGAGGACAGGTGCCTGAGAGCTTCACAAGCAGCAGTGAAGATGTTACTGAGGTGAGTAACTTCAGCCAGTATCTGAAAAATTATGGAGTTATGACTTAGAAACTGACATCTCAGATATGAGAAAAAGCTGCTTTGCCCCCATATAGCTTTCAGTAGCAGTTAGGAGTGCTAATTTAAACAGTGAAGAGATAAATATACCAGGACTTCTACCAGAGAGGTATCACAACCATTGTCAGGTGAGCATCCAAATGGTCCACCTAGGCTGCTGTTGAAAACCAAGTTTGGAAGAGAACTCTCATTTCTGAGCCTCAGAGAAATAGGTTGTTGCCTTTCCAAAGGCACACAGCTCAAGCTGAAATAAACCAACTCTGCCTCAGAAACTAGGGTCCTAACTATTCTTTAACACAGGACTTCCATTTATCATGTCTGATTTTTCTTTGCTGAGTAGTTTTATCTGTATTATTTCATTATTATGCTGGAATAAAAATTAATAAGTGGTCAGCACAAGAGCCCAATGTCATTATGGCCCAAGGTCAGAAGCATTTCAACAGTATAAAATTGACCCTTAGAATTTGTCTGCTACCACTGAAGATGTGGCTCCATCTCTTTTCAAAGATACATTACACATGTTGAAAAGGTAAAGCTTCAGGAGCTCCATATGACAGCTCTCAGAGGCAAAAGAATTTTTTCTATTGTTTGCCAGGTGATTAAACACAACAGTGTTGAAACTGCTCTGCAATGAAGTTGTACCACTTTGCAATAAATGCATTCAATTAACTGAGTTAAGGTATTCCTTTTCAGATGAGTAAGACAGCATTGGCTTTTTTCAAGGTTTTAAAGCAGTTTCACAGGTGCATGGCTGATATTCAGATAATTTCAGAAAGGATCCAAGTCAAGAAACAAGGGAATAAATGGGTGTTCTAAAAAGGAAGATTGATGACAGGCAGATTACCAAAATGATGTAAAAACCACAGATCTAGATGTAAAATAATAAAATTTTACTCCTTCCCAGAGAAGTTGTCTGTGTAGAGTCTGCTAACACCACTGCTCAACAATACAGGGGTATGGTTCAATTCATATTTTTCACCAAGGCTTACCAAATTGTGTCACTAGTTTTTGATCTACACAGAAAGCACTTCTGCAAATCTCTAAAAATTCCCTGTTATGTGAATAAAGGACATGATTATTAGCCTGTTTTCCAAGACACACTATTTTGTGAAAAATTAATACCCTGATATTTCTTTCCCATTTGGTTTCTGCCTCATTTCTTTTCCATTTCTTTATCCCTGTCCTCTCTTGTGCAATCCTACTGTTCTATTTCCTCTTCTCTCTTGAGAACCTGAATTTTGCTGTTGGCATATGTTCTGTTATTATGAAGTCACAGTATGAAATAAGTTACTGTAGGTCCACTGAGCCCCAGAAGATACTGCTCCAGTAGAAAATGTGGACCCCTTGCTAGGGACTGCAATGAAAATGAGGACAGTAGTCTATTGTCCACAGCAGTTTCATTTAACAACTTAAAAAAGACTCAGGGTAGTACATCATTGTGTTATTAACCTCTGAGAAATTCCTGAAATTGGTGAAAATTTAGCATGTAAAAAGAATGGACCCTTAAGTTTACCATCTCTAAGTTATTTTATGGCATGTTAAGAAAGTGAGAGTATAAAAATTATTTTTGTATAGTTTTGAAAAAATCCATTTCCTTCTGTTTTCTCTGCCTCTCTCCACTCCACAAAAGACATAAGATTTTATCGTTTTATTGTCTACATCCGCTTTGCTAGGCCTTAGTTTCTTGAAAATCTTTAAACTACCAACAACATGAAAATAGTTTGTTTAATCTGAAATCATATTTGAAATACATGATAAAGAATCAGACTCTAAACTGTGTAGTTTATCATTGCTTAAATTCTTAATTGATTTTCTGTTTTGTTTCCCTGTTTTATTTTTTCCATGTTGGCATGTAAGATTGTTGGTTGTCACCATGGTAATTCTATTTTTTTTACTGTTATTGAAGCTTTTCAGAAGAGAAGCACTTCTTTATGCACATTTTATTTCCTGTAGAACAAATGATCACACTGACTGCTATTCAAGTGTACAATGTAGCATCATCTTCAACACAGAGTTGTGCCTAGATCCCCAAATTCTTGCCACAACAAATTTTTGTATACACTTCCTGAATGAAATCTGAGGTAAGGCCTTTCTAATCTATCCATACAAATAAGAAATGTCTTTCAGGGCTCAGCTGCCATCCTAATTTTCAACTGTAATTATGTCAACACTCTTTTACCTCTGAGCAAAGCAAAATGTTTCACTTACAGCTCTTCAGCATGCTAATGCAAACATACTTTCACTAAACTGTGATTTTCATTACCTATATGCGCCCTGCTACACTCTGGAAATTTCTCTCTCTTTCACCAACCATAAAATATTGATTTTCATTTTTAAGCCTCCTTTTAGTCTTACCTCCCACGTTTTACTTCCTCACCCTCAGGAATTCAGCTCCTTCCTCTAATCTGTCCATAGTAGTAGTATTTGTTGCCTGTTATTTATACACACAAACATTTTCACATACTTCCTTATGGTCAGAAACAATTCACTAACTATCTAAGGTTAAATAATCTCTATGGTAAGTGTAATGATAGAACCAAGAACATCTTCAAAAACCTCTGTAGAATTGTTTGTTGTCAGTCATAGTTTTAAAAATGCAATTAAATATGTTTATTTATATTCTGGTGTCATTTCAGGCATGTAGTAATAGAAGGGAAACAGATAATCTCATATATTGTGATGGTGTCCACATTTTGCAATCTATAGTGTTTAGTCAAGCACGAGTATTTATAGCTTTATGTAATATATATACATATATGTAGTTTTATCTACAAACAACTGTATGTATGAGTATATATCTAAAATATATGTAACTCACCATATATATACTTAAAATAATAATTTAAGAATACATTTAATTTTTTTTTAATCTGAGGAGATAAAAAATATGGGAGGAAAGCACTTTCTGTAGCTTTCTGTAGCTTTTCTGTAAAAGCATAGAGACTAGGTTTCCTAAACAGAAGAGTCTAGGAATTTCTTGAAAATATATGATAAATGCAGAAGTGTAATATCACTAGAAGGCATGCAGATGGCTTTGAAAATAGGCAGCATTTTTTTCTTTATTCATTGTTTCAGAAAGGTGGAATAAAACCAGGGGAGTCTCAAGACAGCTCTGCAGGCTCCAGACCAAACCAATACAAAAATCAGTTCTCTATTTCTTTGCTAAGCTACACATTTGCTTTCTTGTAAATTTATCAACACAGATTTACATTTGCTTTTGTTTTTAACTCTATCAGACTAGTGCAGCTCCATTTCAGGGAACTGTCCACTTAGCTTTCATACGCTCAGCTCGCACCCTGAATTAGCATGACCTTTCTGGTGCCACAGAAACAAAATGGTGCTTGAGAGCAGCCTGTGAGGGGAAGTATGCTCAACTTCCCTGTGCGTGGTAGCTCAGTGAGAAAATTCAGGACTTGTCACTTACCCCAGCACAGAGCATGACAAATCTCTTTTTGTGGCATATTGAGGTTTTGCTGCATTATGACTCCTCTAGTCTTGTTATCTTCTATTTGTGTTGCAGAAACACTCTGTGGCCAGTACTGTATGGGCTGCTTTGGAATAGGAAATGATGATGCTTTAACACCATTAGTCCCATTATTGTTCAACATGTTAGGATAATTCTTTTGAGATTCACAAAAGTTAACAAAAAGCTTTTTTAAATAGAGCTTGAATGTCTTAAAAATAAATCTGAGTCTTTAATGCTCTGCAATTATCTTGTCTATTATCTCATCTGCCACTTAATCTTTCATGCCTTCTCCTGATTTTTTAACTATATGGAGGGGTTCCCATTTTGGAAAAAAAAAAAACGTATCACTTCAAACAAATTCTGAGCATTGATTATTTTTCTTTCTCTTCTGATGCTTCATAACATTCACTTGAAGGAAATTAGTTTTGGGTCCTCATACAGAGATCCCAGGCTATTTTAAACTTGAAAATAGTTTCTAATCATGTGATTGCATTAGAGTTCCTGAATTTAGAGCAAAAATATTTTTTCACTTGCCTAAACCCCAAAATGGTAATTCTATTACTTTCCTGTGTTAAGTTGTATACAAAATTTTTCTGCCCAGACACAGTAGCATTAAGGCGACATTGGAAGGTAGATCTGTGGGAGTCAATTTCTAGATTTTTCTGCAAAGTAAGGCATGAACTTCTGCTGAGTCCCACACAGGATTAGATATATAGGCTCAACAATATTGACTTAGAGACAACACACCATCCAAGAACTGTAATTTGGCTTCATGCTATGTTTTAATGCATTTTTCATCCATATTTTATAGAAGATAATCTGTACTTAGTGATAACTTCATCACAGCTGTTGTTAGAAATGTAAGTGTAGTTGGCTCCTGGCTTATTTTGACTAGTTAATTTTGCACAACAAAGTACCTACAGAGCAGGTAGAGGGAAAAGATTACCTTCTGCTTCAAAGGTATTGAAGGCTAAAGATGGCAATTAAATATATAGACAATTTATTCAACAATATCCCAGTCTGTGGCCACCACCACAGTAAAAAGTTTCATCTTGTGTTTACATGGAATTTTGAACATTTTTTTCAAATGTTGTGAGGGTGAGATCCCTCCCTCTCCTGCTGGCAGCACTTCCAGCAGGAGAGTAGCCTTTTGGCCAGAGGGCACGCCACCAGTGCCATTTGTATGTTGACGTCCCCAGGACCTCCAGACCCTTCCCTGCCAAGTGGAGCTGGATCCCACAGGAATGCACTGCAGAGGGAACTCTGCCAGCAGGGCTGAGGACCCATGTGGGATGTGGGATAAGAGTTTGTGGGGCTGCCCCCGCAAAAGGGGATTGTGTGGAGCTCATGGAAATTTTCAGATATGGTGCTGGTGTATCTGGGGAGAGGACTGGAAGTGGGGGACTGGGATGGGTCCACTAAGACTGAGAGGTAGAGAGGGGTGGGAAACCCATGTTTTGGCCCCTGGCACAGATATGCTTTGCTTGCACGCCAGTCTGCTTCTTGGGTGGTTCCTGAAGTTCTGGGATGCTTGGAGTTTAGAGCTTCGCTCTGCAGAAAACACCCAGCTACGGGTGCAGGTCAGCAGATGGTCCCCAGCAGTATCAGGCTTTTGTGAAGCCTGAACCCAGCCCTCTCCTCCATTCCTGCCAGTTTGGGCCAGAGGAGTTGGGCTGCTGCTGTACGGAAGGGTCAGAGGAAGGCTCAGAGGGCTGTGACAGGGGAATGACCAAATCCATTTGGGTGTGGAGGCACCAGAGGGAGAGGGTTGTCAGCATGGCCTGCATCCATGGACCTGGCTTTGCTTCAGGTCAGGCATTCCAGCTGATGGCCACAGAGTTTGGGCAGCTGCAGGATATGGGGGTATAACTGTTAAAGTGGTTAATGCTTATGCTCACCAGAAGGCCCTATGGGAGAGGCACAGCTGCAGGCCCGACGATTGAAGTCGGCTGAGGGCTGAGAGGCAGTTATGAATGAAGAGTCAGTTAAGTGACAGTTGGAAGTCAGATTGTGATTGGCTGGAGAAACACGTGGACAGAGTACAGCCAGGAAGCTGATTGGATGATTGGATACGGGATCAGCAGCACAGCAGCTGAGCCAGCCAATAGGTGCCTCCTTTCTGTTAAATTCTGTTAAATCGTGGTTTGGTTTCAGTTATGTCCGGTAGAGATTAAAGCTATGAAAAGGGGATGACTTTTGCAATAAAGTGATCTCTTTTGGATGCATAAAGGGGGTCAGTGGTGCTTTGTTCTCCGCTCTGGTGCTTGGAGAGGAAAGGCTTTGGGAGTTCAAATGAGAGGCTCTGTTGCACCATTTTTATAAAGAAGTTCACAGCACTGTCCCGACAGTTTCCGCTTTTGTTTTCCTACACCAACAAGGCACTGTTAGAAAGCATTGCCTGAAGTGGCTTCCTTTGGTTTTAAGAGCATCATGCTCTGAGAAGCTTCTGGATCTTTGTTCAGCGTCCAAAGCCAATGATTTTCCAGCACCAGCACCAGTGAAAGCTGGGGTTCTTCGAGCTGGAGAATGCCAGCCAGGAACTGAGATCCATGCACCCACTTACCACCTTCTCCTTACTGGGGAGGAGTGTTGGAAAAAAAAAAGGATAAACCTTTTGGGTTGAGATAAGAACACTTTAATAATTTTTAAAAATAACAAAACTATTATGACTAATAATAATAGTAATGAAAAAGAGAGAGAGAGAGACGAAACAACAGCTCCACCGAATTAACGTATTCATATGCAGTACACTAAGGGGTTGTGAGAGACGCGTGCCCTGGGAAGCCTCTGGACGGTCATTCCAAGCGCATGAGGGCCGCGCCCCCAGCATGTGCAAGAGGATGGCCGGTCCAGCGGCAGGGCGGGTCGGGCGCTGCCCTGCAGCCTATCGGGCAGAGGTGTCAGAGGTTCTTGGAGCTGTCCCTCCGTGCCCTGGCGGTCGCCCCCTTCTCCTGGCAGCGGGCTGGCGGTGGGGCCGCGGGCGCAGCTGGTAGCGCCAGTGCGGGGACGGGCCGAGCGCGCTCTGCCCAGCCGCGGCGCTCTGCCGGCAGCCGGGCGGGCCGAGCACGTACTCCTGGTAGTCGTCGTCCGCCCTGACGGTGTGCAGGATGCGGCCGAAGCGCTGCCTGCAGAGCGGGCAGGCGGCGCGCACGGCGGCCCACTGCCGGAGGCAGGCGAAGCAGAAGGTGTGCAGGCAGGTGTCCACGTGTGCCGCGTTGTCCACGTCGCCCAGGCAGATGGGGCACAGCCCGGCCGCCGCTGCCTCCCGCTGCCCCCCGCTCGTGGCGGCCGGCGCGGCGGAGCCGCTCTCCCGCAGAGCCTCGGCGGCGCCGTGCGCCATGGGCTGCCGAGAGACGGGCCGAGTGCCGGAGCTTCTCTGGCGCCGGGAACCGGGCAGCAGAGAAGGCCCCGAGCGCGGGCAGCGAGGGGAGAGAGGGGCCTCCCGAAGGGTCTCCTTGCAGGAAAAGGAGACTTTCCTGGAAAGTGAGCGAGCAGCCCCTCAGCTGCCTTCGACACCTGCCTCCCCCTCGGTTCGCCCAGGCACGCTGCCCCCCATTCCAGGCGAAATCTCCCTTCCGCACTGCTCCCGGCCAGCCAGTGGGACTCAGCTGGCACAGGGTACCTGCGGGAGGCGGTCCGGGACGGGGGAAGTGGCTGGGAGCCCTCAGCGGTGCTGCGGGGCGCTGCCACTGCGGGGCCTGGGTCCTGCTGAAGGACGCACACTGGGCCAGGTGTGCGAATACAGGAGCCTGTGGCACACGGCTGTTGCCTGCTGAGCACAACAAACAGCCCAGAGGGAAAAGATCCCGCTCCACGGTGTGTCAGACGTCTTTTGGTGGCCTTAAAGCCCCGAGTTTGTCTGATCCTGTGGTGAGTCTTGTGCCGCCAGGTCTTCTCCAGGGTGAACCGACCCAGCTCTCCCAGCTTTCCCTCCTAGGAGAGACACCCCTGTTCTTCACTGGGTTTGTGGCCCTTCCCTGGGCTCTCTCCATTAACTCCTCATCTCTCGTGGGCTGGAGAGCCCAGAGCAGGAACAGCGCTCCAGGTGTGGCCTCACAGGGCAGGGGAGAGGGCAGGATCCCTCCGTGTCCCTCTGGCAGCACTCCCAGTGAGCCTGGCAGAGAACTGCGGCGCTCACCGCTGGCCCGTGCTCCTCCTGGGCCTTTCTGGTTGAGCTGCTGTTGGTTCATGGGGCTATTCCTCCCCAGGTGCAGTGTTTGGAATCTCCTTTTGTTAAACTGCATGAGTTCCTGTTGGCTCCTTTCTCCAGCCATTTAAATAGAATTGTTAAAACGGTTTTTTTAACACCGTTTTTAAAAACATGAGTGATAAGGCAGTAGCAATGTCTGAGTTAAAAGGTCCTTTTTCCTTCAAGGGACACCAGAGGAAAGAGGAAAAAGAATTAAGAATTAAATTTTCATTTTTTCTTGAAGAAAAAATGGTGAAGTGATTTGGGATACAGTTATATTCTATGCAGGGTGAAACAAAGCAATTGTACTAGTATATTGTTTCTCTCTTTTACACTTTTTCCACCTCACCTTTGGCCTTCAGAAGACACAGATATCTCTAAATTTGTTGCCGTGGTTTGGTTTGCTTTTTTTCTAAAATCTAGGACATTACTTTTTCATTGATAAAAAAATTTGAATGGGAGATTCAAACAAGGTGTTTAGTCTCACCCATGAGATGTACCTTCAGTCTTCACATCCTCCCATTCTTTTGTCCATTTGCAGGTCAAATGTATACAAATTAATACTGATAAAGGTACATCAGCAATCCAATAGCATTTGGGTCATTCTGCAGCCTATAGGTCTGTAGTGAATTCCCAAACTAGGCATACAGTCTGCCATATATTTGAGGCTTACACTTCATGAAAACTAACCTGAATGGTTGCAACTGACATTTTAAAGCATTGTTATACATCCTGAATGGTTTATGTGCGTTTAAGGTTTAGTCCAGATCTTTTTCTAAATCACAAAAGCATAGAATCATAGAATTTGAAGGTTGGAAGGGACCTTAAAGACCATCTAGTCCCAACCTGCCTGCCATGGGCAGGGACACCTTCCACTCAACCAGCTTGCTCAAGATCTTATCCAGCCTAAAAAATAAATGTCTACCTGGAATATTGCTCTGCATCTCTGGAATGTTTTTTTTTCAGAAAAAAACTCATCAAATTTCAAAGTTGATTTCTGAAAAACATTTAGATAATGTATAGAAGACACTGACTTAAAATTTGGCATGCATGACATGAAAACACATACTTGATGATCTCTCACTGATGTATATAATAAAAATATCCTAGAGATCTACAAGACCATTTATTATCTGTTGTCCCGGTTTAGGGCAAATTTGGGAGAGAATCCCCAAAGAGGGGCCCCTCCAGGAAGCAAACCCACATGGTCCCTCCCCCCGACCGGTTCGGGAAGAATTCCTCAGAGAGAAGTGGAAAGAACCTGTTTATTGCACAGCACAGCACCCCCAGCACACAAAATGAACAATACTGGATGACAGCACTGTTTCACCGCTCTGAAAAAGATGACAAATTCAGAAAGTCTCTCTGGGGGTGGTCACTCTGGTATCAGTCCCTCCGGCGCTGGGGCAGCTGCTGCAGCCACAGGGTGCAAACTCTTGGTGTTCCCAGGTCCCAGTCCGGAGCAGGTTCGAGTAGATTCCAAAAGAGGAGAGGAGAAACAGTCCAGGAAGAAATTTGGGCTGTTTAGCTAAACTAACTAATGAGAAAAAGCAAGAAGCGAGAGCAAGCAGAAGCGGGGGCAAGCAGAAGCAAGAGCAAAAGCTGAAATCCCAGCAAAAACCCAGAAACAGCACTATGTACTGCCCTGTCTGTATGTCCTGCCGGCTGTGGGGGAGCGGCTGATAAGGAGCCAAAACAAAACATTCCCTCTTCAAAGCCAGTCTTGAAGGCAGGGAACATAATATCCAGCATAAACAGACACACGAATGGGGATACAAGCATCCTAACGTCAGCCTAGGACATTCCACCCCTTATCCCCGTATCGTCAACATGCTACCACCCATCATGCATTTATTCACATAAAACTTCCATCTGTTCCCTCAAAATTCACAAGCAATACCCATCATGCCCTCATAACATCCCCACACTGGACCACTGAATCCATGCCCCATGCTACAGAGCTGCAGGATTCCCCACTTTCACTTTACTCAGTCAAAACTCCATCTTTCACTTGCTCAGACTTTCGACACTTACACATTTCCTTCTCCATCTTCTACTTCCTCAGACCATCAACACTTACACATTTCCTCCTATCTCACATCTGTATGGTTTAGTGTACAGACAATGACAATAAGATCTAGCAAACAGTGATCTTTGCATATCATTCTCACCCCACAATCAGATCTCCCTGAGGTACACATCGTGTTCTTCCATCTCTTTGCATTATCCACCATGTGCAACCTGGTCCCTCAGCAAAGACAACCCCATGAATGGGTTTTTCTGTACTCGAGGCAGAATTGATCCTCACAGTCCTCCCTAACAAACCTCTCACATGCACCACTGGGACTTTATCTCCATCTGTTACATTCAGGGACTCAGACTGGGCAGGACCTGCTCGGTTGGTAGAACCTCGGGTGTTAATCAACCAGGTAGCCTTCGCTAAATGCTGCTCCCAATTTTTGAAAGATCCCCCACCCAAGGCCTTCAACTGGGTTTTTAGTAGTCCATTGTACCTCTCTACTTTTCCTGCAGCTGGTGCATGGTAGGGGATATGGTACACCCACTCAATGCCATGTTCCCTAGCCCAGGTGTTGATGAGGCTGTTCTTGAAATGAGTCCCATTGTCTGACTCAATCCTCTCAGGGGTGCCATGCCTCCAAAGGACTTGCTTTTCCAGACCCAGGATGGTGTTCCGGGCAGTAGCATGAGACACAGGGTAGGTTTCCAACCATCCTGTGGTGGCTTCCACCATGGTCAGCACGTAGCGCTTGCCTTGGCGTGTCTGGGGCAGTGTGATGTAGTCAATCTGCCAGGCCTCCCCGTACTTGTACTTCGACCACCGCCCACCGTGGGCTTTACTCGCTTGGCCTGCTTGATGGCAGCACACGTCTCACAGTCATGGATGACCTGCGAAATACTGTCCATGGTTAAATCCACCCCTCGGTCTCGTGCCCACTTATAGGTGGCATCCCTGCCCTGATGGCCTGAGGCATCATGGGCCCATAGAGCAAGGAACAACTCTCCCTTGTGTTCCCAATCTAGGTCTATCTTGGACACCCCTATCTTTGCAGCCTGATCTACCTGCTCATTGTTTTGGTGCTCCTCATTAACTCTACTCTTGGGGACATGGGCATCTACATGGTGGACTTTCACTGGTAGCCTTCCTACCCTGGTAGCGATGTCTTTCCACTCATCAGCAGCCCAAATTGGTTTTCCCCTATGCTGCCAATTGGCCTCTTTCCACCTTTCCAGCCAGCCCCACAGAGCATTGGCTACCATCCAGGAATCAGTGTACAGGTAGAGCCTTGGCCATTTCTCTCTCTCAGCAATGTCCAAGGCCAGCTGAACAGCTTTCAGTTCAGCAAGTTGGCTTGATCCACCTTCTCCTTCAGCAGCTTGTGCAACCTGTCATGTGGAGCTCCATACGGCTGCTTTCCACTTACGGTTCATCCCTACGATGCGACAGGAACCGTCAGTGAAAAGAGCGTAGCGAGTTTCCTCTGGGGGCAGTTGGTTATATGGAGGAGCCTCTTCAGCCCGTGTCACTGGTTCTTGTTCTTCATCTGTGACACCAAAATTTTCACCTTCGGGCCAATTTGTAATTACCTCCAAAATCCCAGGGCGATTCAGTTTACCTATATGGGCGCGCTGAGTGATAAGAGCAATCCACTTACTCCATGTAGCATCAGTGGCATGGTGGGTGGAAGGAACCTTGCCTTTAAACATCCACCCCAGTACCGGTAGTAAGGGTGCCAGAAGGAGTTGTGCTTCTGTACCAATCACCTCTGAGGCAGCTTGGACTCCTTCGTAGGCAGCCAAGATTTCCTTCTCTGTTGGAGTATAGTTGGCTTCAGAGCCTCTGTAGCTTCGACTCCAAAATCCCAGTGGTCGACCCCGAGTCTCCCCTGGCACCTTCTGCCAAAGGCTCCAGGACAAGCCATGGTTCCCGGCTGCAGAGTAGAGCATGTCTTCACCTCTGGTCCTGTCCTGACCGGGCAAGGGCTACTGCATGAGCAATTTCCTGCTGGATCTGGGCAAAAGCTTGTTGTTGCTCAGGGCCTCAGTGGAACTCGTTCTTCTTGCGGGTGACCAGGTAAAGAGGGCTCACGATCTGGCTGTACTCAGGAATGTGCATTCTCCAAAAGCCTATGGCACCTAGGAAAGCTTGTGTCTCCTTCTTATTGGTTGGTGGAGACATAGCGGTGATCTTGTTGATGACATCTGTAGGAATCTGACGCCGTCCATCTTGCCACTTCACTCCTAGGAACTGAATCTCACGAGCTGGTCCCTTTACTTTGCTCTTTTTAATGGCAAAACCAGCTCCCAGGAGGATTTGGATGATTTGCTTTCCTTTCTCAAACACTTCCGCAGCTGTGTTCCCCCAAACAATGATATCATCAATATACTGTAGGTGTTCTAGAGCCTCACCCTTTTCTAGTGCAGTCTGGATCAGTCCATGGCAAATGGTTGGACTGGGCTTCCACCCCTGGGGCAATCGGTTCCAGGTGTACTGCACTCCCCTCCATGTGAAAGCAAACTGAGGCCTGCATTCTACTGCTAGAGGAATGGAGAAAAACGCATTAGCAATGTCAATAGTGGCATACCACTTTGCTGCCTTGGACTCCAGCTCATACTGGAGCTCCAATATGTCTGGCACAGCAGCCCTCAGTGGTGGAGTCCCTTCATTCAATGCACGGTAGTCCACTGTCAATCTCCATTCTCCCTCAGATTTACGCACAGGCCAAATGGGGCTGTTAAAGGGTGAGTGGGTCTTACTGACCACCCCTTGGCTCTCCAGGTCTCGGATCATCTTGTGGATGGGAATCACAGCATCTCGAGTGGTTCTATACTGTCGGCAATGCACTGTGGAAGTGGCAATTGGCACCTGTTGCTCTTCTCCTTTCAGAAGTCCTACTGCAGAGGGATTCTCAGACAGTCCAGGCAAGGTGTTCAATTGCTGGATGCCCTCTGTCACTACAACTGCTATCCCAAATGCCCACCTGAGTCCTTTTTGGTCTTTGAAATACCCACTCCGAAGGTAGTCTATGCCCAAAATACATGGGGCCTCTGGGCCAGTCACAATAGGATGTTTCTTCCACTCATTCCCCGTCAGGCTCACATCCGCTTCCACCAGAGTGAAATCCTGGGATCCCCCTGTCCCACCAGCAATAGAAACAGACTCTGTCCCCACATGTCTCGATGGGATTAATGTACATTGTGCACCAGTATCGACCAAAGCTTTATACTCCTGTGGTTCCGATGTACCAGGCCAATGAATCCACACAGACCAGAAAACATGATTTTTCCTAGCCTCTACCTGGCTAGAGGCAGGGCCCCTCTAAGCCTGGTCATCCTTCTTTCCCTGGGAATATGTCTTGGATGTTCCTTCAAGGGGATTGGACATGTCATCATCATCATCATATCTGGCAGTTCGGCTACGGGCAACTGGAGCTGCTTTCCTTTTGGTGGAACTCCCTCTCTGAGCCTTGTCTTCCTTCAATTCACGTACCCATCGTGCCAGAGCAGCAGTAGATTTCCCATCCCATCTCCTCATGTTTTCTCCACAATCACGCAGGAAAAACCACAGCTCAGCTCGTGGGGTGTACCTTCTCTCCATCTGGGGAACGTCTGTGTTGGGCACTAGAACCTCTGATCTGTACTGCTGAGATTTGGAGAAGGTCTTCTTTAATCTCCTCTCTGAGCTTCTTGTGATTCTCCTCTATCTTGTCCTCTAATTTCTGCAGACGTGTTTCCACTGCTGCGATTCTGGCGTGTGTTGGGCCATGCACAGCGTCTGCATACGCTCGGAACTTCCTTGCCATATCCAGCACGGTCTCATCCCTCTCATCCCGCTTCATTATGACTAAGGCAGAAGCATATTCATATGGCCCAAGTCGAACAAGTTTCCGCCACATCACTGACGTGCATGGTACCAAGTCTGGGTTCCTAGTTGTTACATCATCTAAGAAGATAATCTCTGCCACTGCCATTTCTCTCAGGCGTTGGATCCCTTGCTCTATGGTCTTCCACTGTGTTTGCTACATATAAAGATCATCTGCACACAGGTATCTTTGTGCAACACTTTCCAAGACCCGTGCCCAGAGGCTGTGTGGATTAGCCCCCCTCATCATTCCTTGGTCGATGACAGGATCATGTGACAGGGATCCCAAATGCCGTGCTTCAGTGCCATCCAGAATTGTAGCCTTGCCTGCAGCATCCCAAAGACGGACTAACCAACTAATTATGGATTCATCAGGTCGCCGGGTGTAATCCTTCCTTAGGCCATGAAGGTCCTTCAGGGAAAAGGACTCAATATTGGCTTCGGATCTTTCCCCTGCTGCTTTAACTCCTGATTTTATGTCAGGAGGCATTGAGGGTCCTTCTCCTGCATCATCATCATCATCATCATCCACTGGTCGATTGGTCTTGTCTGTGCATTTTCCACTTCTAGTGCTGGTAGCAACAGCCATTGGTTTAACTGCTGGCTTAGCCTCACTATCTGGTGTGGCTGCAGCCTGAGTGACTGGGAGAGCTGCTGATTTATCTCCCTGCCCCCCTGCCTCTGTCTGCTGCCCTACAGTATCTAGCAGAGTGCGATAAGCATATGCCAAGGCCCAGCTCACTGCAATGATCTTTTTCTCCTTAGGCTCATCCTTGTACTTCCTTTCAGGTATTTCCCCACCTCAGCTGGATGCTGAATTTGTCCATGGGGAAAATCCCAGACTATAGGGTCAGAGAATTCCTTCAGGATTTGGCCCATATCCTCCCATTTCCCACACCACTTAGGATTTTCCACACCTGGGTCTACTCCTGGGTCAGGGGTCTCATCAGCCCGTCTAGAAATCTCAGCCCTTATTCTAGAGAAGCAGCTGACTTGGAAGCTTACCAGACTGAATACCAGAAAGATGGTCTCTTTAACATTCAGGGGAAACTGAACATTTTCCAATAGTGATATAACAGTTTCAGAGTAGAAGAAGGAAAGCAAAGGCTGGAAAGCCTCATCCCCTGCTCCTCCTCTAACAAACTCAATGCATAACCATAGCCACGAACCATTCATACCTGGAGCAGACCCCAGCAGGTTTATAAACTTCTTACAGATCATTACCACAAAGCCCAGCAGAATAGCTATTCTGGTCACTGCCCCTCTGCTGTAAAAACTATGTATTAGGGACAATACTAGAGCTATTTCTGGATAAGAAAATAAACCTAGAGACCATAGAGGTATTAAGATCTCAAAAAACCCTAGGGACCAGAAATGCATGCAAACCTTCACCCCCATAGACATTATGAATTCAAAAAGCATGGCTATTAACAGGTTTATATGAACACAGAGTAATGGCAACCAAAATGCACACAAAACAGGGTTTTTCCACTCTCTCTCTCGAGCCGCACGTTGGGCGCCATGAATTTGTCCCGTTTTAGGGCAAATTTGGGAGAGAATCCCTAAAGAGGGGCCCCTCCAGGAAGCAAACCCACATGGTCCATCCCCCCAGCCGGTTCGGGAAGAATTCCTCAGAGAGAAGTGGAAAGAACCTGTTTATTGCACAGCACAGCACCCCCAGCACACAAAATGAACAATACTGGATGACAGCACTGTTTCACCGCTCTGAAAAAGATGACAAATTCAGAAAGTCTCTCTGGGGGTGGTCGCTCTGGTATCAGTCCCTCCGGCGCTGGGGCAGCTGCTGCAGCCACAGGGTGCAAACTCTTGGTGTTCCCAGGTCCCAGTCCGGAGCAGGTTCGAGTAGATGCAAAAGAGGAGAGGAGAAACAGTCCAGGAAGAAATTTGGGCTGTTTAGCTAAACTAACTAATGAGAAAAAAAAAAGCAAGAAGCGAGAGCAAGCAGAAGCGGGGGCAAGCAGAAGCAAGAGCAAAAGCTGAAATCCCAGCAAAAACCCAGAAACAGCACTATGTACTGCCCTGTCTGTATGTCCTGCCGGCCGTGGGGGAGCGGCTGATAAGGAGCCAAAACAAAACATTCCCTCTTCAAAGCCAGTCTTGAAGGCAGGGAACATAATATCCAGCATAAACAGACACACGAATGGGGATACAAGCATCCTAACGTCAGCCTAGGACATCTGTATTCCAAGAATGTTTCATGTGACTATTAAGGGGCTTGTTGCATAAGCAATGACCTCATCTGCATTGTTTGGCATATGCAGATTTACTGTATCTGCTTGGAATAACTTGCAACTGACTTTTGATTTTCCCCTGGAGCTGCAAGTAGAATGTTGCAGCTGACATTAAGGGCAAAAAAAAATCGTCATCATGATCTTATCATGATACCTCAAAATTCATTGACTTGCATTGCTTGTCTGTCTTGTTGAAACCTTGCTGTCATTTAGGTAGTGTGTAAAAAAATTCCAGATACTTTAAGAAAGGCATGGGAAGGAGCAAGCTTTAAAAAGAAGGGGAAGAAGGGAAAACACATGAAGTAATTTTGTGTTCTAAAAGCAGCTAATGAAGCAAAACTCTTATTAGGATATTTTTTCAATAACATTTTTTTACCTCTTTTAAGTAGTCTGTACAAGTTTTATACAATTAACAGGGGAAACTGATTCCAAAACTGAGGGGGATTAGGGTAATAAATTAGGATGAAATATATCACAATAGTGAAAAGGAATCTTTCTCTCTTTGTTAGTTTAAAGGATAATCAATGACTCTTGTAAAATAAACTGCATCAACGTATTGGGATTAATTATAATTTGTATTTAATGTTTTAAAATGTTTGTAAACATTTTGTACAGCAGAGTGCATTGAAAGTAAGCATATTCCTGCAGGAGATTTCACATTAATGCCACAGTATCCACTCGTATTACCATGAAACAGAATGTTAAAATGAATGCACCCAAAAATGAGTTTGCATGGTCTGCTTTTTTTGTTATAATTGAACAAAAAAGGAAAAGAGAGACCCATCAAAAATGGGTCCACATAAAAGGGAATTTTTTTCATGGAAGTTTTTTAAAAAAAAAATATTTCAAAACATAGGTTTTAGCCTGATGGTGTCCCATTCAGTTTGTGAGATCAGGCAGAGAAATTTCTTACATCTACAGATCTTCACACTGCCCTGAAGGCTGGCAATTAGTAAGATAAGTAGATCTCAATTTGCAAAAATAGTGGGTTATTTGCCACTTTTGATTCTCCAGAAATTTCAGAGAAAGGAATTGTCTATGTGATTGAAATATTACATTCTACTTTGCTTCACAGAGAAGAGCACACTATAAAAGAAATTCAGGGAACACTATTATTTTTTTCACAGTAGGCTACAAAGAAAAAAAACTATCTACACAAGCCATATGAAGTAACACAAATACCTTGTATCTTAGACACATTTAATTCAATAAACCTACTGTCAAGTTACAACAAAAAAACTCTTTCTTGCCTAGCATCTATTCAGGGTAATGGCTGCCTTATCGAGCAGTTAGATAACATTGAATCCTCTTGCTAGAAACATCAAATTGTTTCTCAGAGAAACTCAAAGCACTTTTTGCTTTGTATAGCAGTCTATATAACAGTCAGATCACAGTGTATTTTGTGCATGAAGGAAATTTTTATGTGTGGACATAATACAGATACAAATCTATTGTTGAGGATTACCCAGTCTTTAAGGCCTTATTTCATGCCATCAGGCTGCAATGCTTATCTAATTTAAATGTGGTTAAATATTTTGGTGAGTACAGCAATGAGAGCTGGTTGGATCCCTCTGGTTTTTTCCTGTGTACGTATCTGGAAGTATTTTAACTTTTTTGCTAATAGAGAAAAACTGCAAAGATCTGTATTTTCACTGATTTCACAGGCATCCTCAGGTGACCCAGTATCTAGCAATGTAAATTAATTATGCAGATTGCATATTTTCTGTGGTGTATCTCTATCCTAAACCCCTGACCAGATGATAACACAGTTTTGTGTTTTGACTGAAAAGGTACTTTCCTGAGGCCCTTATTTTTCCCCTTTCATTATGTTAATAGCACTGCTACCTATTAGGTCAGTGCTCTCAGTTACATAATGTACTGATTCAGGTTGGAAAAACAACCATTAAATGTGACAAGAGGTTTCTTCATCACCCATATTTCATATTTTGTTATTGATTTGTTCGTCAGAACAGTGGCAGGGTTTTCTTGTAGTACTTTCACACATAATGTTGTATCACATGTAATTGTAACCTAAAATTTCAAGCTTTGAGTTGTCCCTCACAGCTGAAGGACATATGATGGTTAATGAAAGTTGGCAGATTAGCCCAATGGAGAAAGGTTTCTTTTATATTGGTAGCTGGGTTGAGTGTTAATTTTTGATGCCTTGGTTTTCTGAATCTGAAACCATTTTTGTTTAGAACAGAGACCAAAATGCTGTATTTTATTAAGTTTTGAAGAAATACAAGATTCTTGTGTTCTCTAGAGCTGCCCTCCTTTAATTGATGAACACCTAGAAACCTAGGTTTCTTGCAAAGCAAGCCTAGCTTCCTTCGGAAATGTGGGAATCTTGCTGTCCTGACACCGCATTCTGTGATTCAGCAGAATTAGAAGTGAATATGCTTTCGTCTTGCCACTTCAGGGATGGTTGCTTTCCCAGTTCTACCTGCATTCCTTCTCCTGAAAAGAGCTGCTGGGTAGGAGAAAGCAGCATCTTCAATTGTCTCAGGTCCTGCTTTTCTAAACAAATTGATTAATCTCATGATTTTCCAAAAAACAGTTCATTTTCTTTAAAGTTTCTGAAATTCCTGGTGAGAAATAAATTTGTCTGGCTTTGTTAGACTGAAGTCTAAAATGATGGAGAAGAGAGAGATGGGAAATTTAAACCATATGTGAAACTCAGAATTGCCTGCAAAAAAAGTTACACTACACTAAGAAATTCTTCAGTTGATTTAATAGTTTGAATGTTATTGATACATTTTATCACTGATTAATAGAAGTGAAATGTCTAAACTCTGGTGATTTAGTGCTTCCCTTTTCATTGTGTTGCAAAAACATCCTTCATGTCAGCTCTAAGTTTGCAGTTATCTTGTGTCTCCCACACATGTGCTAGATTGCACTGCCAGAAGACCAGGAATGGTACAGAAATGTCTACAGCTGGTCTGTATTGTACATACATTACTTACCTGTAATAAATTATCTTAGCTATAAAGCAGACATAACTTTTACGCGTATGTCTAGGTTAGACACTTTCTACTTTATATGCATTCCCATAATGAAATAACAGTTGTTAGCAATTAATTCACAAGTTCCAGCTTCTTTCTTTAAAAAAAAAAATTAAAAAAATTAGTATAACATTAGACACAATGTAAAAAAATTCCAAATGTTTTTAATGGGTGGTGTGATGCAACAACCTACATCATGCTGTCCTTTTAAAGAGCAGTTTAAATTGTGTGTTATCATAGTCATTGTAGGAATTGGTGTATTTAAAGAAAAAGAGATAATTAATTCTCTAACTACACATCTCCCTTAACTATTCCCCAGAGAAATGCAGAGTCATTGAGTTGGTTTGATGAAGGGCTTCCTGTCATTAATACATTACTCCAAAAGGAAGAACTTAACACAGGCTTAGCACAGAGTGTTTGCAGAAGGAGCTGTTGTGGAAAGGAACAGTAGGAGCCTTCTCAGTGCTCTAAGCAATGTCAGACAGTGCAGGAAGTGTCTGGATTCTCCTTGTGATTGCTGTACCGTTTCAAGATTCCTCTTCCCTGGGTCATAAAAGAAATACAGCATTGATATCACTATTCTTCTAAGTGCATCTTGAGTTATAATTTAAATGCAGTGCTTAGTTTATTCACCAGGGGTCATCAAAGGTCTGGATTTTCTTTGTCTACTGAGGTGAATTGAATGATGACATTTCACAGCTTTCTTCAGGACTTGGCACTTGGAAATGTTCGTGTACCCTCTTACAGCTCTATTGCTCAGTCTGTTGTAGCCGTAGAATGCATTCTGAAGACTTATTTCAAATATCTAAGACCACAGTGTTTGCTTTGGCAGACAACTTAGTTTAAGAGTCTTTTTTATGTGGTATTATTTTTCTGTTAGTGAATAGTGTAAATGAAACTTAGAAAATACATACAAAGGAACCATAACAGTTTTTGTTCCTTGCAAGTATTTGTAAAAGCAAATATGGATAAAGTGGCAATGCTTGCATTAGGTGCAAATTTGATCTTACTCTGAATTCTGGACTGTTTTGACAGCAGGAAAGTAACTTTTCAGATCTGACAGCTTTATAATGTCTCCAAAAGGCAGCAACAAGGAAGAAAGTAGATACATATTTGTCTAATGAAACACTTCTTGTAACCCCTTTTTCAGCACTTCGTGAAATGTGTACTGGTGGGAATAAACAATGCAATGTAACGTCAGTATGACTCATGTACCTGTAGGCTTTTGTCACTAAAACACTACAGAGGAAGTACATATTTTCCTGAACCAAGCTTGTTGATGCTGAATTATCAGATCAATCATGTTCTCCATCAACTTCAGCTGGACATGAACTGGAAACAGTTTAACTCACTTTGCCAGGCACTTTAGGATGTACTTCGTAATCCAAGCCTGACAACAGAGTCAGTGAGAGCTAAGTTCTGGGTGGCAATAGCAAAATGAGGAGCTTCAGCTTCTCAGACTGAGTCGGAGGTGCTTTTCTTACTGTTTCTGCTAGTGAATAATGGCAGCTCCCTAAACCAGGATTTTGTTGCACAGAAAATGATTTCTAAAAGGCTGGGATAGTCAGGTAGTGTAATTGAAGCATGTGTATTAGAATGTTGGATAGATAAATGAGTCCAACAGACCACAGTTCAGACAGTAATACATGTCCTGCCATTACTCTGTCATGCCTAAAAGTCTATGGTAAACTGCTGTGTGCTCTCAACTTCATTAGTGCTTCCCATGGTAGGTGGATTTAGTGATCACCTCATTTCCATTAGACTAAATACTCGACCTGTGACACATGGATCTGTCTTTTTTCAGAGAACCTCTAAGTCCTCTTTAAAGTGTACCTTCCACCCAAGACATTAGCCACCTTCAAAATTTCCCCATTTCTATAAGATCCAGCTCCATGAGCAATAAATCACTATTTCCTATGGCTTCTGTTTCATGTTTGCATTATTCTGTGTCTTGGATTAGATGCACTCATAGTAAAATTTGTCCTATATTGAGAAATTTTGTGTATGTTTTCAGTTTCTAAAGGCAATTCATTCTGCAGAGCTAATTAGATTTCTCTTCTTTGCTCTATTTTATGTGCATCTGCAAGAGCTGTTGTCATTGATACCTGTGTCACATTTGTCTAAAGCTGATCAAAGGCACTCAAAAATGCTCAGGGGAGAACTGATTGACACAAATATTTAGAAATACCTAAGTTATAAAAGTAAAACATACTGTTCCCTTTACTCCCAGAAAATATTCTTAGGAAAGAGACATCTTGCACAGCTACACCATTGTCTGAGAGAGAGTTTTTATGCCCATCTTTTTTGCACTTCTGTGCTGCCATTTGTAACACGTTCATAACAATTACCTTATAAGGGCTTGGCATTTCAGGTTTTTAATCTCCTTATCTGGGTCTTTATATATGTATTTGACTACATATTTTGCTAAAATCTTCAAATGCTTTTATGATAAGAAGCTTGACAGGGGAAAAGAATTTAATAAAACAGTAACATAAGAGAGTAATTTGTAAAAGAATACTTAAAATATGGACCCAACAAAAAAATTCTTTCGTAACAATTTCCATGGATTCTGTATGTTCTGTAAGTTACCATATGGCCTTTTTTGAAATCTCAAAAAGATTACATGGTCAGATGTACTCTGTTTTACCAAGAATACATATCCAATTTACCATCATGATGGTCATTGTGAGCTGAAGGTAACCCAACAGAAAGTGTACATGCTTTGGCAGAGATTAATGCAGCAGTGTTGATTTAGACCAGTCATTCCTAACTCAATAAAAGATTTGTAGGTCTGTACAATTAATAATATCAATCGCTTTTTTCTGAGAAGTAACTATTTAATAGTCTAGGTCAGCAATAAGGAAGCTGAAGTATAAAACAACAGTGAGTGAAATGCCAGTGTTGGAATGTCGGGGGACACAAGACATAAGATGGACTTTGGACCTGGTTAACATAAGAGATTTGATAACAGGATGCCTTGGCAAAAGCAAACGGAACTTTGAAAATTAGACCTAGATTGCAAGAAGATGAAATTAAACAGGTATACTGGAAAAAGAAAATCCCATTTAACTCTGCAAGCAAGAGATGATGTTATATGCATTAGTTTGTGTATGTGATTTTAACCTAATCATTGTGGTACACATTACTAGTCTCCCTGAAAATAGTATATAAGTGCTTGTATCCCACCATAAAACTGTATTCTGATCACCAACTCAGTCTCCCGGTCTCTCTCCATCACCAACATGCCAACACTGATATACTTCTTTTTTGAGACCAATTTCAATAAAATCTTCCAGCAGATAATCCCTTTGTCGGAAGGACAATGAAAGATAATTTAAATTCAATTATAGATTGTCTAAATGTGATTTCATTTGTTTTAGTATGAAATGTGTGTCATTAAAGGTAAAAGCAAGAAAGTGTTCAGCAAATACAGTCTCTGGCTGAGTAGCATGTCATGAAATACATTCAATGTATATAATGATCCCCTAACAATTTCCAGTTTTCCCCATCTGATCTTACTCTACCTGTGTTGAATTTCCTTTATGTGCTTTAAATATATATATATATATACACACACACACGCACGCAAACATACATATACGTGTGTATGTATACATGCATGTATGTATGTAGGTAGGTATGTATGTATGTATATATCTATCTATCTACACAGCAACTATATATGTGGAATTAATACAGTCTCATACTCCTTACTCCCAAACAGGAAAGCACAAATTAATGTACATTTAATGCCTTTAACTGTCTAGAGTTTGTGGTCATCTTCTTTGATACTTCTTTGTTGATAGACAATTGCATCTTTGTAAGCTTAAGTGTTTCAGTAGTAACACTGAGAGAAGACTAGTGGCCTCTTCCAAAACCACACCCAGGAAAAAATGTTTTACCATCAGTCTTTTACCTGGTTTTATCTCACAGATTTCGAAATTATGTGGCCACACTGAGAAAAATGCTCAAGTAGTGTGAATACTCCTTGTACACTTGTCAAGTGATTTTGCTTCTTGAGGAAAAATGATAGCAAATAGATAGTTAACTTTTTGTAAGCAGGCCTTGCTTGGCTCACCTAGGAAAAGTAATTGATTAACTTTTTTAGCAACTTTCCATTGCGGCAGTTGGGATAGGCAGGAGGCCATGAGCTGCCGGTGCATCTGTGCACATCTCACATCTTTGCCTGTCTCATTTTATGTGCTAAGAACTTCTACAGATAAGGAGCAGATATGCATGCATGCCAGGCTGCAGTGTTAGGCTCACCACATTTACTATAGTGTCAGTCTCCAGCGAAACCAAAGCTGTATTTCATCATTTAACATGTCTGTCAGACTTAGCCTGTGATGTCTGACTCCTTCTTTGGACCTAAGAAAGCTTAAATTAACTTCTTTCACATACAGACTGTGGAAAAATATTTCTCAGAATCAGAAGTATAATGGATGATAGTTTTTCTCTGAGCCTAGCTGCACAATATTCTTGACAGTCATTCTCTATAAAGTTTTCCCTTCTCACCTCTTTTAATATTCAATATACTGAAGAATGGCAAGTATTAGAAATATCTTTTAGCAAAGACAGAACATAATATTACTTTTTGGAACCACCTTTGAGATAAGTAACTTGGAAAAACAAGTGCTGCCACTCATAATTGTCTTAAACACTGTTAAGATCACCAAAGGATTTTGCCTACTATGGCTAAGAGTATAAAATCTGTGACTACTGAAGCCCAAATACATACCCACAGGGAATATGCTTGGGGGTTCCCACACATACCTGAGCATGTATGAACCCATTTAACTCTATGTTTTGTGAGACACCCTCACTACTGAGTAGACCAGAAGAAGAGGATGAGCAGCACACCACTTGATCCACAGGGGTGGTGATTATCTTTCTGCCTAATCTGTTTCTCTTTCCTTCCCCTCTCCCCTACCTTCATCTCTTTTCTACTTCTTTCTCTCTTCACCTAATATTTACTATTAAATAAATTCTTTACCATTGATTTTGGCATATAGTCTTTCTTGCTCCTTAATTTGGGCAGAGGCATCTCTCTAATCATTAGATCATAACACTCTCCTAGGAGGGAGGCAATATAGCAATTCATTAATACTCATTTAATGTAAGTATAGACATGGACAAATCATTCCTAATTTACAAACTCACAGGTCATCTGGGTTTTGGCTGTAGGAGTAGGAGTGTGTGTTTTCTTTTTTGTTGCTGTGTGGCTTTGTTTCCTGACAGCAGTTTATCTTTACTTGTCTTTCATTTATGAAACTGCAAGAGTCAAAAGTAGCACACTGGTTTGCTATCAGTGCTATCTATGAAATTATAACAATGGGATATGTTGTGGACTCCATTAAATATGGAGTGCTGTAATACTGAAGTTGACAGTTTGAAGTATGAGAATGCACGTTGCCATCCTTTGCCATCATAGGAATAGATGTAATTGGTTCAGTATTCACTCATTTCTTCAATCTATTTGGAAGAATTGTTACAAGTTGAGTAACATTTATGTCCTCTCATTAATGTGTGTACTAGTATGTACTTCCCTGTGCACTCCCCAGAGTAACAAATGTTTCTGTGTTGAAAAAGGGGAGAAAAATAAAAAGAAAATTATGATTGTAACAATGAATAATTCTTGTTGTGATTCTGATTAAGCAACTGTTTAATCACCTGATTAAACAACTGTTATACCCTACCTTGCTGTGCCTTGCAGAAGAGCAATACAACCGAAACTGCTCTGCAGATAGAATAATGCTAGTGTTTAGATCTTTTGCTTATTTTTTCCGTTTCATAAAGATGATTAGCTTTCTTAGTTGAAGCTCCATTTAAACAGGAAATTTTATATTGATTTTAAGACTGTTGTTGTCCTTGACTGCCATTAAAAACATGGCTTTAAATTATTCAACTTTACTTTTCATATAAGTACGTTTTTTCTAGTTTTTTTTGTTATGGTTGTTGTTTTGGTTTTGGGGTGGGGGTGTTACAGATTTTTTTGTTTTGTTTTGTTTTTAACCTGGGGGAAACAACATAACTGTAAGAAAACAGCATAAAACCAGTCTCTAAATTAATTGCTGGAGTGATATACAAATGTGTAGAAAAAAATGTGAGGGGGAGTTACTTTCGACAAGTGTGACATTAAGCAAAAGAGTAAGGTTACTTTTTAAAAGTAATTAAATTTATAGGCTATTATTCCTGTAAATGGATGGATTACATGAGGAGAAGATAAATATACTACAGCCAAACCTTTTGAAATTTATAGGACGACTAAACAGATAAAATTAATTATCAGATACAAGCAACAGCAGTAGGAAGTGTGATAGCACAAAACAATTAGTAGTCATTGTACTATTTCCCATTCACAATTTTTGCTGACCCTTACAAGAAAATGCTGTTGGTTTTATTTCCTTTTGGCTTTGTTTTCTCCCGTGTTATTAGTAGAAATAATTGTAACATTCTCTGAAATACTTGTGAAATCTGTTCATTTTACCCATTAGAAATCTAAAACTTTGGCTTGAAAAGTTCTTCTTATGTTTTAAAGAAAGAGGAAGGCTGTGAAGATTTTTAGTACTCCAGCTATGAATTTTGCCATCTATTTTCTACTTGTCCTTTACTTGAAGTGCCATATAGTTGCCCTCATTAAATGCTGTACAGTACTGGAGTTCCTTCAGCTGACTGCTAATAACCCGGCAAACATGCAGCAGGAAATTTTCACATGAATTATATATGCTTACCATCTTTCTCAGATAACTTAAAGTAAGGTGTTGAACTCTTGACAAATCAAAAGGTTTCAAAATGGGCTTAGAAGTAATTTTCTGAGGCATTTTCTTTCAAATACATTTAGACACCTATCTATTTCTTGAGTTAGTTTCTCGGCAGTAATGCACTTAGAATTGAAGATCTTGAGTTTATTCATGATGTCGTAATTTAAGGTAATCATTCAGTTGGTACATTTCCAACTTGTGCTGGTTTTTCCTCTCAAATGACTTTTTTTGACTGATAGTTTACTCTTAACGTGTGGCAATTATGTTTCTTAGCTTTTAAATAGCTTTTAAATAGCACTTCAATTAGAATCTCCTAGAGTTTCCACTGGATTTACCTTTTTTTTTAAAATAAATCATTGTTCTGCTGTTTGCAACATTTCAGATTCCTTTGTTACTTGTTTAATAGCTGTTGGATTCTTCATTTTAAAGCACTGTTAATCAGGAAACTCAAAATGTCTTTCCTAATTTCTTGTTTGTTACTACGCTAAACTCTGTCTCAGCAAATTTTTCATTACAACTCAAATATCAAAAGTAGGAAGTGAGAGACTGGAAGTTTGGTACCAAACTCTACACTGAAGCTAGCTGATTGTGTTTCCTTTAAAAGTACTTGCTGTGCCTGTATATAAAGCCTTGACCTTTTTAATTGGTTTTGACAGCAAGTAGTAATATTCCAAGTTGTTCCAGGGATATATGTTCAGAAATTTGATAAAGGCTCTCAAATGCTTTCATCAAACCCAAATATCTATGGTGAGAGATTTTTGCTGTTGTATGGTCTCTGTTATTGCTGAGTTGAAGGTGATCTAGGTCTAAAGTCTAGCCTTCAGCTTAGTCACTTCCATTACTCAGCCTTGAAAAGTTTTCCTGACACTACACTTACCAGAATTGAGTGATTTTCCTATTCTTCTTATCAAAATCTTTCACTTCCCTAATCATGATCTTGATCTTCCCCTTCAACTTTCTTGGATCTTAACTTTCTATTTTTTCTTCCGTGTCACTGGAAACACTGCACTGGTTTGCTTTGGATATTTAAATTATTTTACAAAAAGATCACAGGGTGCTTTGGGTTATGTGATTTTGGTTTGTTGTTGTTGCTGGGGTTTTTTGTTTTGTGTTTTTGGGATTGGTTTGGTTGGTTTGTTTGTTTGGGGTTTTCAACATTGAGCATTTACTAATACTTGAAAAAAATTGTTGCTTTTTTGCTTAAGGTCCTTCTACATTTTGCTGTTGTGTTGAATAGCACAAGCCTGTCCATTAAAAACTTGCTAAACAAGATTTTACAACTTTACAGTTTTAATGATATCCTTAATGGCTGAGAAAAATTTATTAAGTATTCTTGCTCAATATTTACAAAAATATGCTCAGTAATATTTATAAATGTGCAAAAAAAATTACTACAGAAAAAATACAAAAAAATATAGACATTAATTGTTTTGAGATAATGGAAAAAAAAAATTCATAATTTCTTATAAGTTTTTGAGTGTGGTCAAAATGCATAACGAGAAACTGTTAGATCTAGAGCCAGACTTACTGCAGTTGATTCTGACCCAAAACAGACAGAAGTTTCAAGATAAAAAAATAAAATTTATTTATCCGTTGTCATATTGGAGATTTTTATCTTTTCCTTTTCTTCCAGCTGCAGCCATCCTACCAGTACATAAAGTCAATTTGCATTGCTTTACAGTACAAACTGTACAAGAATATGGAACTAAATCTAAACAGCTCTTAGAAAAATCAATAAATACTCCTTCTAGATGCGTGACTCAAATATTCATCATCATCTAAGGCTCTTATTAAATCCTTCTTAGAGAGATTTTGGCACAATGAGAACACATTGACCTTTGCATTTGACTTTTGCCTTTTGAAATACCTAAGTTTACAGTTAATGGATGGTAGACAAAGATAGAAGATGTGCAGTGCAAATAGTTTCTCTCAGCATTACCAAGGGAATTACGTAGACATGGCATTGTTTACAGTGATCACAAATGTGGGATTAATGGTTAACCATGAAGTGTATGAGTCATGAAGCTTTCTGCTGGTGCTTACTTCAGAGGCTGTTTTCCACTGGTGTAAGATGTGAGAAGAAATATAACATAAGAGATTTCTGTCTAAGATTCTAATTTAAAAAAACCAACAAACCAAACAAACAACAAAAAAAAAAGACCAGCAAGAGATGTCTTTGCCTCTGAGAAGAATGTCAAGTTTTGCTGTATGTTCTGAACACATAATCATGTCAGTCCAGTGGCTCAGGTTGCAGATGGGGGTGTTTATTTTATTGCCATCTGTTAGAGGTGGGACAGTTATCATCTGTTAATTGGGTCACCTGTTAAAACCAGGTGGGGCAGTTTATCTCTTCTTTATCTCCTTGGGGAGATATCTTCTGTTAATGGGCCCTTGAGTGCCACAGCATGACTGATAAAATTACATCACCCCATTGGGAGATGCTCCGCCCAGTGGGAGGAGCCAAGCAGTCCTATCTGGATATAATCTGAGACTTGGAACACCAGAGCAGCCTTTTCCCACTGGATTCCCAGAGGTGCAGCTTTCTTTTCCACAGGATTCTTGGAGGAAGACCAGGCCGATCTATACCACCACTGGACCTTCAGAGGAAAACTGCCCTTCTACAGGATCACTGCTCCAACAGAACCACACCTGTCACTGCAGGAGGACTGCAGCCAACATTTAATCAGACTGCTACCTATACCCTGACCAACAGGGTGTCAGGTTGTATTCTTACTCTCTCAGTGTTGTTTTGTATTACTGCATTTTTATTTTACTTTTATTTTTTCCCTAATAAAGAACTGTTATTCCTTCTCCCATAGACACTGCATGACAGCCTCTTAATTTCAAAATTGTAATAATTTGGAAGGAAGGGGTTTATGTTCTCCATTTCAAGGGAGGCCCCTGCCTTCCTTAGCAGACACCTGTCTTTTCAAACCAAGACATCCGGACTTCACTGTAGTTTGACTGTGGAAATAAGACCATTTTATCCACACTCCATCTCGATTTTAAGACTTCTAAGTAATACATTTCTCACTTCATTCACTTTTAGGTCACCTTATGCTGCCACATGTATGGCATATATGCTTTTGAAAAGTAAAGAATGTGACAGTGATGACAAATTTTTGTGCATCTGCTTGGTAGTTTCTTTATAACCTATCTTGTTACCTAGAACATCAGAGGAGATTGTTGGAGCAAAATACAACTGCTACCAGCTGTCTTAAAAACTAAAAGTCATTTAAGTATTTTTATAGTAGAGTGTTATTTAGAGTCAGGGCTCCAGGGGAGTGGATCTTCATGCACTTCCCAGCACAGTCACCTTCGAAGGCTGAATGCCTGATTTTGACTCTGCCAATACTGAGTTATGTCAATCTAGTTCTAGGAATTTCAGAGAAACTGCTGTGGGATTATAACTGCCATCCTTCCACAAGTACATATCTGATCAGTACCAGCTTCCTACAGAAAGGAAGAGAATCGTGTGAGCTCATTTTAAGATATCTCCTAAAGTTTGATTGTATTTTCCACTGTACAGATAACTGTTCTTTTGGTTTCATAGGCATCGTATTAACTTCCCAAATCTTTTTATCAGCACAACCTTTCAAACATCAGTAAAGTACACAGCACATTTCTGCTAAACACAAGCATTCTGTGTATTCCCACTGTAAGCATAAAACTAATTCCATGGAAAGAGAGTGACACAACTTCAAAATTGGAGTAACTTAGCTCAAAACCATAACTACCAAACATAAAGAATGGAAGTGGAACAAAATTAACATTGTCAAGCAGTAGGACTCAACACTCAACCAATTTAGAAATATCACATACCAACTGAATAAGGCACCTAAGCAGTTACAGGAGGGACAGCACAGTTTTTTAGAATTCTATGACTCAGCAACATTATTTGGGTTGGCATAAGATTGGATTTTTTAAACATTTTGTATGTTTTCACTTGTCTTATGCAACTGCCACATGTTACCAGGGCTGTTGCTCTGAAAAAAAGACACTTTTTTCTCAGTTTTGTTGCTTTTGTCTGTGCACATAAATTTTCTCGGTTTAATGCAAATTAATGCAATCTCTTGAGTAGTAGAAGAAACACATGCTTGCAGTTGTTCTGTTGCTTGAAACATGCCTCTTGCTAATTTTACTTTTTGGTATTGAAATAACTCAGTGGCCAGTACTAGCTTTTGTTCTTCTTTCTAGATACTTGTAAGTCGTTTTACATAACAAAGAATTCCTTGAGTTCAAAAAGGCACGAGGAGACCTTCCCTGACAAGGGATTGTCAAGAATATTCTAGATACCTGTGACCCCAAGAGAACAGGCAGGTGTGGGGCCTAGATCTCCCAGCAAATGCAGAGCCCAAGCAGAACTTGCTGTTATTTTTATCAGCACTCTCCTCTTGCTGCAGACAGAGGAAGGTAAAAGGGATAAATCCTCAAGGTTGTTTCACTCAATTGCTGCAATTTAGATAGCAGCTCTTACTGTCCTAACATGTTATTCCATAACAGAACTCACTCACCTTGGCTGAAGTGGAGTTAGGCTCACCAACATCGCTGAGTTTTCCTCAGGTGCTAACCTTGTAATACCATGAGTAACACTGAAATTTGTTACTTTCAAAGATGCTTGATGGTGATAAGCTTGTAGAAAGACAGCAAGTCCAGGAGATAATCTGGGCAATGCATTTTTCCATGTATTCTTACTTAGAAAATGCACACTCACAAAGGAGATTTTTGGGGGGCAGGGATAGTGGGGTGTTATCTTTGCTCTGAATTTGGTCTGGGGCATAACTTTATTCTTCAATTTTCAATTGAAAAAAGATTATCAATTTTTTTTTCAAAATATGCCATGCATATATTTTAGGGGGCTATCACAATTATGTTATTCAAATAATTCATTAAGATTGTGACCCCTTGAAGAAGCGTGGTCAGGCAATATTTTTCACCCTGTTTCTGGAGTGCCCTTGCACACCATTAGGTTTTCTTACTGTGCAAAGATGCATGTTTGAAATTTCTACGTACATTTTTCAGGATTCATTAACTGGAGTCTGTAAGGAGATTCAGAGAAGCAAAGAACCTCCCAATTCTTGCATGTAAAATACAACCCTGCTGCAACAAGCCTTTACACACTTACGCAGGTTAAATGATGTGCAAACAGGAGGCACACTTATTAGGTGCCATTTTTCAGCAAGTGCTCCATCTCCTCTGCTGAGAAGAGCAAGCCTGTTTCTGGAGCACAAGAAATGTTGTAATGAAAGCATGTTATCCTAGACGTCTCAGTGAATTATTAACAGGCCATCATGTCAGGTGCTCTTTGTCCCATTTTTCTCTCACTCACTTCTGATAATTAGTTGAAATTCAAGCATTCAAGAATACTGCCTTTGTTAAATGCCTGTGGGATGAGGTAAGGCTACAGGATTAATTCCAACATTTTACAGACCTACACATAGTTTAGCAAGTAGCAGCTTTGAGAGGCTAAAGAAGTAGATTACTCACTTTTTCTTTCCTCTCCACCAAAACCCAAGTATATGAAATTTAGATGAGCTTTTAGTGAGGCACTTGCTAGGCTTGATTTGGTATTCGTGTTCATTACAGGCTTTCGCACTCTAGGAGAATCAATCCTTGTTCAGTTCAAATGGGGCCTGGATTGAAGTTAACATTTTTATGTCACTCTTTCATAGACTTCTCTATTATCACCCCTTTAACAAAAAAACTGGATGAGAAGATCACAGAGATTCTTCCTGACTTTGGGATGAGACACTCTGTACTTCCCACATCGGCACACTTGTCTTACAAATGAATTTCAGGGTATTCAGTAAGTGCCACAGAAATACCAAGGAAGACTGCAGACCTGGTATTCTCAAAAAATGGGAGACAAAAGAATAGAGGAATAAAAGAACAGGAATCTGTGAATGCAAAATTCTCCTCTGTAGTATAGTTTATGCAGTTGGTTGTGTCAGGGAAGAGTGGATGTACAACTCTGCTATGCCAAAATGATAATAGTATTTGTGAACATGGCATGTACCTTTTTACTAACAGGTACATATAGTAAAGGGCCATTGAGAATCTGCTCAAGGGTTTACATGGAATTGAAATAAAACTTTTGAGTGCAGTGGGCATAAAATCAATGTAAGGGAAAATTAGAAGGCAAAACCCACCACTGCAAGGTTTTCCAGGTTGTAAGCAACCTATGCCTTCTTGTAAGCAGTGATTTCTGTTTCTGATTATGTTGGAAATGGCTTTACTTAGATTGAAAATATGGAACCTGTAGTCTTATAAGTGCTACTAGCAACTGAAATCCCAAATTTAGGTTAATGATGCATTCTTCACTTGGTTTAGGAAAAAGCTTTGAGAGCTTTGAAAGGAAAATGCTTTTATCACCTCTTGTATGTCCTTTCTCTGTCTCTGTACATATATAGAGATGTAACATACTATATTGTACTAAGACTGCTTTTATTTTTTCCTTCACATATCACATTTCCTTCAGGGTTGTGTTTCCTGAACTTATCTCTGACTTATTTTTGCTTTTGAATCCAAACTTAAATTCAAATTTAGACTTGTGTATGATTCTCAAGCAAGACATACATCATCAGTTTTCTGACTCACCTTTTTCTGAAAAGAGAAAGGGGTAAATTTACCCTTATTCACATTAATGCAGCCCCAAAATGACTTAAATGTTTAGTGTGCTTTTTCAGGAAGACTTTCTGAACACAAAAGATATAGAAGAGAGAACAGCAGAAACTCCTCTCCTTTCTTGGTACTGATTTTAGCCTTAAAAAAGTATGCTAAACCCACTAAATAGAAAGTTACAGCAGTACGAACAGGACAGTATTAATAAGGATTAATTTGATGCTATATGTTGCATTAATTGGGAAACCGCCCTATACTAGGTTTCTGCTCCAGTTTTTCTCTATAACAGGCAGCCACAATGACACCCAGTGCCTTTGGTGTTGCCCAATAGCCATAATCCTTCCAATTCCAGTGTAAAATGCAGCTGGCCAGCTTTGTGAGAATCCTTCCTATGGTGGGATTCTCAAGCAGTGAGAGTCACCAAAACCACTGACCTTTGCAGAAAGTGTATTTGGGAGAGGTGCAGGCTGTGGTCAGCTGTGGGCCACATTGGTCTCCAATTGCTTCAGTGAACCTCTTGCTGTCAGAATCCTCCAGTTTGCCTCACCAGGCCCAGCACTTGTGGCCCCTTGGTCTAAATGAGCATCAAGTTCCTTTTAGCTATCATTTCCCATAAGGTCCTTGTTTATCTGCTAACAGCCTTCATTGTGTGTGATGACTTGTGTAAGGCTATAATTCATACAGTGAAAGGAACAACATCAGTAAGGCATGAAAAACTGATCAGACAAGCTTTCTGGCTACTCCTTGTTCCTGTATGGTAAACGTCCTGTTCGACATCACACAGTGATGTGAAAGTAAAATGAAGGACAAGAGAATTGGCATGATCAATTCTATTAGTCCCTTGAGCCATTAAGCACAGCCTCCTTGACTTCATGTTAGGGGTAAGGATCAAAGAAGAAAGTCTAAAGTAAATGCAATGAAGCCACTATTACATAAGCCCCTTTTAGCTAGATGCGAACTTCCTCCGCCTTTACGCAAACTACGTTTGTTCAGCAGTGCGTATAGCATGTGATTTCTGTGAAAAAGGCCCACCAAAATAAAAAGCCCAGCTGCCAGCACAAACTCTGCACCTAACAATCAAATGGGCTCTTGAGTACCTGAGACACGCAGCTGCAAGTAAGGAAAAAAAGTGTAGCAACAAGAGTACCACAGTGGGTATGAGTGCCATTCTTTCCGGTTAAACCTTTAAGCAGCATTTCCATCAGTTGAGTAAAATCACCTTCTAAATGTTGGTTCAGCTTTGGCTTGAGTAATTCTGATATTGACTAAATCTGCACAGTTCTGCTTTGTGCAGATTCTATTTTAGAATGTTTCCTAAAATCAGTTTAATAATTTTAATACAGTTTCTCTTCTAGAGAAGAGAAGGTAACAAACTGAAGGTACCTAGGTAAAAAAAACTGCTACTGTATTCAGTGCTTTTGTGGACTGTCTTAACAAAGTCACAAAAGAGAAAATTGACATTGGACCTAGAAAATTTTACCAAGCATTCTTAGGCTTCTATGGAAGGGTTGGAAAAAAATGTGTATGATAGGAATGCGGCCTTCACTGATTTTAAACTTCCAGGGTAAAAACTTCCAATTTCTTTTAAGAACTGTTTTAACTCCTTATTGCATAAAGGTTTTGTGCAATAATGGAGGCATGTAACACTATTCCAACTTCTTCAATGGATAAGCTGGCTCAGTACTACTCTTTTCACTTTCTTCTCTAGTAACTTCCCTCATATACTACTAATATAACTTCCATTAAAATATCCTTCCTCTTCTTCCAGTCAAAGAAAACTATAGCTTAATTTCAGCTGTGGGCTATGCAAAGTGGTGGCTTAACAAGTGAAATCACAACGCTGCCAGTCTAATATGGCAGTTGCATTTACAGAAGCCACTTTGGGTTTTATTTTTCCAGCAGATTTTAGCCAGAGTTTTCAGGAACAAAGAAAGCCAGCTTACCCTTTCATGAGTTTAATCAATCTCACACTGTCCATTCCTGGAATAGCTGAAGCTAGATGATCTACATGCAGCCAAGCTTGAAATTTGCCCACCGATACATTTTTGATCAAAGGGAAAAAAGTATAATATTGAGGAAATGCTTATATTTTGTTCTGTCTGCCTAGATGTATTTGTAATGCTTTATTCTTTGTACCTAGCTGTAACCATGCATAAGGTTTGCATTTTTTAGTTATAACAAAGGAATGTTGGAGCATTTAACTAGACACATAGAAAGGTGTTCTTTGTTACAGTTCACTGAACTAACCCATCTCGTTTGTGAATCATTAATGATACTGACTGCTGTGTAAATTTACTTTGGTTGTAAATCTATAAATGGCATGGGAAGATGTGGTAGAATGATTTTTCATACTTAGGTTTTAAAGAAGAACATTATAGTTTTAAGGAAGGTGAAGGAAAAATATAAATTAACATTTTGGAAGAAGACATAGAAACCTTAAAAGAGCTAACATTTTTCATTCTGTAAGATTAATTTTACCATTCTGTTTCGTGTTGCAGTAAGTGAGTATACAGTCATGCACAAGTTGTCCACTTTAAGACTATCTATAATGGGAGAAAAATTTGAAAACTGCTTTTCAAGAAGTCATATTTACAATGAGCAACAGGCACAGTCTAAAAACCAGGGAATTCAAAACATATATGATACTTGGAGTTACAAAGTGATCCAATGTAGGAAACAGCAAGTTGGAAAGAGAAGCATTTTCTTGATGATCATGGCAAGAATTTTCCTGAGGAACATGGTCTAGGAAAATGGTCAGTTTTGTTTTTATATAGACATCCTCACTCTTATCAGCAAATACAAGGTATTGTGTTATTAGGTGCAGTAAATACAAGTAGATACATATTCAGAATGGAAGAATTATTTTTATTTTTTCCCCTCTTCTTGAAGGAAATTGCAGTACATAAAGCTTTCTTGAAATATTTTCCATTAGGGCAGAGATGATATAAATTCACAAATACCATGGCCTTTGGCACAGTTGCATGGGAGAACTCACAGCTGTAATTAAAAACGCAATGAATTAACATCATCTCTCCCACCCCCCAAATTTTTATCTTGTAAGAATTTCTGATGTTTAAAAAAATGCTTCTGTTCTGAAATAGGAAAACCCCAAACACCAACACTTTATCAAATAAAAAGTTTAGACAACTTTCATTCAGAAATTATTGTTCTTTGGAGGAATATACCTGTCACATAATGACATAATAATGACTATTTTTTAATAGGATAGTTTTCAGGACATCATGCACTGCTCCAGCTCAAGCCCACAGGAAAAAGCACATGGCTTTGAGGTATATTAAGCCATGTTACTTTCCACTGCATATAGAACTTACATACTTCTTGTATATTTCTTGTATACCTCTCATTTTAGGACCTCTCCATTCAAAAAAAAAAAAAAAAAAAAAAAGAGCTTTGGAACACTTGAATTCAGCAACTCTCAGTTCTTCATGCTAGCATATAGAATTCACTAACAACATTTGCTAAACCATGGATCATATTTCCTACATTAAATTAAGATTCAGGGTAAATAAGATTGCACTGGGCAAAGCTTATTTTTAGCAAAACTCTATGGGATCACATATGTAAGTGCCAGCAACTGTGGGCTTAGTTTTTTCTCTCCTCATGGTTGAAACAGCACCAACCAAGTGAATAATTTCATAGTAAGATCACCTAGGACCATTATTTTCAAAGGTCTCTTTACAGTCCTGTAACAGGATTTTTCTCCACTCAATTATTTTATTTTGTATTTTGTCCTTTGATTTCTAATCCAGTATGTGTGTGTGGTATGAGGTAATTTCTTATCCCCTAAGCATGTTGGGTATTCAGGATGTATTTTGGACAAAAGTATGCATCAACTTCTGTCTCTGCCTTTTGTTTTCATTTTGTCTAATGCAGTTTAAAAATACTCTTTTCCTTATATTAAGTGCTCTGAAATAGTTTAATTGCTTGAGTATGTTAGAAAAAATAACCAAAAAAGCAAAACACCTTCATATGTTGTACCAAAGAAACCCATAAAAATTAAAAATTATCACAGCACAAAAACGGAATTAAATTTTCTTCTTTTATTTGTGTCTCCACCCAGGGTGTAAACACACACCCAGGTATTCATTTATCTCTACAGATCTCTAGCCTTACCAAAACAATAATTAAATCCAGACTTAAAACTCTGAGTTGAGTGGATTTTTTTGAGAAATCTCCAAGAGTTTGTTTCCTATTTCTGTTTCTAATTCTATGAATCCATACAAACGCTAGTAGTTTCATGGTGAAGGACAGTGCCTGGAGCAGTTCACTTTAAAGACTTCTCACAATAATATGTTCTACAGGTAATATAATGTAGTTACAATTTTCCAGTTTTATTTTGTACCATGCACATACACCTTTCACTTTTACCTTTTACATAAACCAGAATGTTATGAAACCGGTCAAAAATAACTTATGATTGTATGAAAAATAACTGTAAATAATCACAAAATTACACATACTAGTAGAGCAAAAGGTGTAACTCTTTTGATTTTTTGTTTTTTTCATGACATGCAACAGATATTTCTTTAAAGCAAGATGTATCAGCCAGATATACAGTATGGCAAATTAAGATCATATGTATATATGTAAGCATGTATAAATATGTAGATTACTCTGTAACCTTTAGGAAAAACACAATCCCACTTTCTCTCCTCACCAAAGTGCTTTGTGTAGAAAATATTACACAAAATGCTGCTTTCTGTACAGATGCTGCTTTCTGTACAGAACAAAAGGATTTCTTAAATAAAAACTCAGCTAATTTTCATTTGTGGTCTTTTTCTTTTGCTTTAACTGTTTCAAGGAAATACATATATATATATACAAAAAGCCCCAAACCAAGAACAAAATTTTGAACAAACAAGAAAAAAGTGCTGTTTAAAAATTCTGCTATAAAATTACACAGGGAAAACAGGGAATAAACAGTTAAAATGTAATTTTTATAATCATTCACACCTTTTCAAGAAAAGCTGAAAACAATATACAGTGTGACAGATGGCCTCAGCACTGCCATTCTTCAGCATCTGGTCGTAGTAAACCACAATGCCTACATGTTTGTGTGTACACACACGTAGAAAGGGAGCCTTAAATCCACACGTGCATTCTCATACGCTTCCACTTGTACACATGCACTTTGAAACCGTATTTTAAACTTCAGTGTAGAACCATTTCTAATGCAGATATAAATAGACCACTGAGTCGGGAAAGAGTTACATTGTATAAAAGAATAATTGTAAATAATTTATTTTGAGTATTGTTTAATGTCTGTAGTCTAAAATAATTCATCTCTTAGATATGAATCCCTTTAGAAACTTAACGATACAGAAAGTAGAACAACAACACAAAACTCACTGAGACACAAGGATTTGCAAATAACTCTGTTAATGCAGATAACCCACAATATTGTATTTTCTCAAGCACCGTTTTTGATTGTGACAAACAGGATTCCCTATTTAAATATCCAATATACATGGGCTGCAATGGGGCTTTTTATGCAATTGCCCTCAGTGATTAAATTGATACCTCGAAGTCAGTCCAACTCCAAAGAAAATAATGAAATAATTGTGAAGAATCCTCTTTGTCTCTGAATGAGAAGCAAACAAAGGCCTACCTTCTTACAGACTGGTAGCCCATATTCATGTGCTTGATTTGACTCTTCTCTAGGGCCTTCTTTTTAGACTCACAGAAAGTTGTAAAAATATATATATGTGAAAGAATGAATTAATGACTTGCAAAAGTTTCCTTTTTTTAAATGTAACTGATGAACCCCCAAGTTGAAAATGCCCTTTTTGAATTCTGTACTCCCACTTTCCCTTTGGTCAGCATGTTTCAAAATGTATAATTCCCCAACTCTACAGAACAACTTGTACATTCAGATACTAGGAAAAAATATTTCAAAAAGTTTAAAAGCTAAGGCGGTACAGATCTGAAGATAGCAACAATATTTCAGTTTTGTAAACAGCAGTGGACAAATTCTGGACAATCATGTGGTTAAAAGAATTTTGAAGGATTTATATATATGGAAGTATATAGGTACATGCATGTGTCCACACGTAGTATGATCCTGCCCTTGCTGACTTTGGTGCAACAAAGCACAATTCCACACATTTGAAATGGAAGTGTTCAGTGTGACTAATTATTCCTACTGAACCAAGTTACACTTCTGCAGTGACTACAGAATGGGCTTAAAGGTAGTACAAAGTAAAGCTTTATTAGGAAGCGAAACTTGCAGTCAATGCACATTATGCATTGGGACTGTCTTTTTGATTGCATGTGTGTAGCTGTGAAGGATGCCTAGTGTCTTTTAATGCAATGCAAATCACATATGGTAACATCTAGACCTCTTAGTGCAAACTGGAGCAGAGGGACATTCTCTTGTGATGTGAGAAGCAGAGTATATGGGGGAAGAATTTAGCACAGAATTAGCTGCATTTTAGTCACTTCTCATTGTACTTCATTTATGTGTATGGTCTATCCATATATTCTAGGTATCAGATGAAAATCTCTCCATTAAATATTTAAGCATATGACTGCACATAAGAATATATTTCATGAATGCAAACTTCAAAAGATTGCCAATGTTCACAAACATCTGAACATAAATTCATCTATTCCACATAACTGCAGATTAAATTATGAATTGGACTCAAATGGACTTAACAACTCTCAAAAGTTTTCCAGGAAAAAAAAAAAAAAAGGTTGTATAAACCTTTTTATTTTATCTTTTTTAGAAGATTTATTTCTGAAGCATAGTTATGGTCCAGCCTTCAAGGATGAACTTTTCTGTCCTAACTCTATCAGGTCATGAGAATATTATGATGTACACTACACAGTAAGAAGTCCACAAAATGGATGAACAGGAATTAAAACCTAAAAACTCAGTCTTACTAATGTAAGAGCTGTTCTCAAGGCATACAGGACCACAGTGATGGCATCACCGATGCAAAATACTGGTTTTAACTCATAACCTTGTATGTTTGACAACCTAATTTGCTTGCATCCTGGACTAAATTTGAGAACCTTGAGCCTGACATCATTGATCAGAAAAATCAAAACCACCAAAGCAGTGTAGTTTTATCTTTCCAAGTAACCAGAGGAATCATAGTACACTTAAGAGTAGTTCTTCTTTCTGAAAATGTGTTATGGAAAAAGATTAGGACAACCAACATTTAGTTGAATCAGTACAGGTAGCTTTTAAAAAAATGTGGAATTTAAGGAAGACTCTTTCCTACAGAAGATTTTAAACCTTCCTGGTGAAGACTATAGCGCAGACAGCAACAATGCTCTACAATCTAATTAAAAAGCAAAAAGAAAGTTAGGCATTTATGCTTATCTAGCAGATCTGCTAAACAGGCACAAAGCCCACGTAACTTCTTGTGTATTTAAATCATCTTATTCATGTTTAAAGGGTCAGAATGAATATTGGGAAAACAAGAATAGCTGTACTGTGTGGCTTAAAATAAAGAGGGAAGGAAAGGACACGAAAAATGAGGCGTGTAAGAAATTCTCTACCAACCTTTGATCCAAAAAGAAGCCACACCAATGCCTCCAATAGGTAGTGCCTATATGTATGCCTATATGTATGCCTAACTTCTCTCCCTTTTGGATACTGGTGTGTGTTAAACTTTGGAACTATCACATGCAGACAGGTTGTGCAAAAACTGTATGCCTTTGAAATATTTGTAGCATGCTCTGGTTTTACTTCTTTTCCTTTTTTTGAAAAAGGAATTTTCTAAAGCTCTGTTCTTCTGTAAGTGCACCCATTCAGCTTGAAAGGATTACAGCCAACAACCAGTTTTCTTATTTGGTCTCTGAATTCCCTTTGAGAAATTGAAAGAAGAAATAATTTAAAAAGTATAGTTGCTGTACCAGAGATGAGAAAAAAAGAAAAAATTGCTAAGGTTTTGGCAAAGCTTGCTTTCTCCAAACATTCTCCTTCTCAGTTGGCTGCTCGATCAAATGAAGAATGCTTGGTAATTGCTTTTTTCCTCTCCATTATGTATGTATATCTAGTCATATCCCCATACATACATGGCAGTTTCATGGAGAGAAAAATTTGTAGGGAAATAACAGAAGGGCAAGATGAAACAGAATCAAGTTCTTGTAAGTAGATATACATTACTTAGCCTTCAGTGTATACAGAAGAAAGCTGGCTGGAACAATGATCCACTGCATTTACTTGTAGGAAACTGCTGTCCTCTGGCATGCTGCAAGCTGAATCACCAAAGATACCGACAGACCCTGCAGGAAAGTCATACACTGGAAGAAGAAACAAAACAAAAAAGCCCCAGTTAATAAGTAGGATAACTATATAATGAAGTATGTCCTAATACTTATGCATAGAACTGGAAATGGTTTTAAATCAAATACACAAAATAAACAAGCCAACATATGTATGAAATTAATTACACAACTTACTGCTTACCAAGGGAGGAATTTTCAGGTCTCTCAGAATCAAGTCTGAAGTAGAGCAGATTTCATTGCAACTAACACCTCACCATTTAATGGGTGTTAAAATTGTGATCATTTAAAAAAAAAGCTGCATGCTTGTTTAACAAATTTCATCATATTGAACACAGGATAAAAGACAACAAAGCATTGTAGAATACTGCCATGAAGTAGACCCTGGCACAGAAATGACTACCTTTTACAAGTGGCAATAGTAAGCCCAAGAATAACTTTTAGCAGACACACTCCCATCATTTGGATAACATGTTTACATACTGTGAGAGTCCTCTTTGTAATTACAGGTGCACTGGCTTTGCAATACACTTCTGAAGAACTAAGACATAAGAGGGACTTCAAAGCACAATAAATGTTAAGTGGATTCATCCTGTGTGGAAGGACAGTAAAAGACCTGGGCATTAGTTGAGCGCTAAGATTAGGCTCACTGTCTTGTACTGATCCTTTGCACAGAGATCTTTCAGCCTTCCAGAGCAGCATGCAAGCCCCTTTTCATCTAGGCACAGACTAAGTTACGTGCACACAGATTAGCGTGCATCCGGGCAGCTTTTGTCATTGAAACATGAATAAATGAAATTCAAGACTGATAAAAACCAAACATGCGCCAAGGAAAATCAGGAGTTTGAATCATCTCAGGTCCCTGCCACAATATGTGCAGTGGAGAGAAGTGGCTGCACAAATGTCACAGGAGGCTCAATGGACCGTATTTCAGCTCAAATACACAAGCCAGATACTGTTTAAGCCCCACAGGCTATAATCTTGAGAAGCCTTCAGCAGTGTTCAGACTGCACACAGCCCGGTTGTTACTGTCACCTACGGCGACTTCCAGCCTCCCAACGCCAACCACTCCATGAAGGTCTGAAAAATATCTCCTCTTTGTAAAAAGTCAAATCTGTCATGACATGTCCCACCCAGATACACACTCCATGCACATCTGCCGAAGTTGACAAACTCTACGCAATCCTACATGGAGTGACCGGCTGTTATTTACCTTTGATACCAGAATGATCTGAAAAACTTCCATGGAAAATCCCAAGCCCTCCCTGGCCTGCTGATGTGAGAGCTGAGCAGTCAACAGGAGGAACCATGCTGCAAGGAACACGGTCTTGTATGTTCTTCTGAGTGTCAGCATAATGTGGAGGGCAGAAAGTCTGAAGCTGCCCATAAAAACCTAGAAGGAGAAGAAGGCCATCAGTAAAAGACCTGGACAGAGATAAAAAGGATAGTATGTGGAACCATGGCCATGAGAATGATAAAAACCTCAACTGCCCTACCACCAGGTCTTCAATAATTTTAAACAAATAAAGCAGTATTGATATGATGCTCCCTAAAACTTCCTCAGGTTGCGACTAGTTTCTAACACAGTCTACTACATGGACATCCTGATTCCATCAAGACCTATGACTGGCTAGAAGCTGAAATTTTTCAGGAAATTTCTCCCTGTACTGCGCAATCCTGTGTCTGAACTGGTACTCTGCAGAGTCACACTGTCCATCTGCCTGAAAATCTAAGAAAATAGTAAATTCAAAATGAAAGAAGATGACGCAAGTAAATTCTGAATAAAATCCAAGGATCTATCACTGATGCCAAGATAGCTGGCTGATAGTAGGGTCATGCATAGAGACTCTGAGCAAAATTTTTTTATGATGGAAAGAGAGCACAGAAAAGTAGTGCAACTTTCGTAGATACAAGTTCTTTTCACAATTCAGTGTCAATTATCCATCATTTAAAATAGAGAGTCATAAACAAGAAATCAGCATGTGTGGTTCTCTTCCCCTCAGTTATTTAGCACTAGTCTAAATGTCTTTGTGAGCATCTGCAGTGCATCAAACCAGTCTGAGAACTGGAGCCCAAAATGACACAGCAAAATCTCCTAACTTGGTGTCTTTATTCACACAGCGTCATGCCCAGAGATAATCTACAATACAGCTGAATGTGGGATAACATGAAACCATATCCAGTTCAGGCATACCTGACCATACTTGAAATATCTGTTAGGAACTAACTGTACCATCAGTTTTCTGCATTTTCATGCAGCATTGAAAAAACAAAAAAAGAGGTAAACAGGTTGGCTAATAAATTTCCAGCAACTGAACATTTCAGCTGCAACTGTGGATTGTAAAATTTTGTCTCTTATTAAACTATTTTAAACACACACATGCCTAAGGTTACCTCAGCTGGGTTTCTTTGAATCAGTATGCTACAGCCAAGATTCATGATGTTCAGGTACAGAACAAACAGCTATTCTTCTGACATGACAGCATAACTTCCCTAGGAAAGTGAAATATTTTTGAATATGACAGAAGTGTAAGCTGTAAGAATTGTTTCTAAAAGCACGAAGTTCTTGGTTTTTTTACAGCATAAAGAGCCTGTTCTGAAGGCTCATTCTAAAAAGCCCTGGTAGACAGCTCAGCTCAAATTCACCCATACAGTTGTGGCCCACATACATTTGTAACAGCGTCCTTATCCTATTGATCTGTTGTGGACAAAGATTTTGTTATAGATATGTAATGAGTGACTGCCACAATTATAATTTCCATATGGTAGGAGGTTTCTGATGGACATCTATTTCCTCCTCAGTCATCTCTCTGCCTGTCACAAGAAAGAGAGAATATTTTCTCAAGAAAATCATTATAGTTGCTATTCAGAAATATATGCCATGCGTGAGTAATCTTTGCTTCTATGGCATGTAAAAATTCCAGCTGTCTTTGGTCTGAAATACTTCAAGATAGTGTTTCTTTGCAGTATATTTCTGCATGTCCATTAGGCAAATTACACAAACACCATGTAATCATGTGGTACCATCTGGCTGTGAAGAACAAAAGGAAGAGTACAAGGGAGATCCAAGTCACATACTGTACTAACAGACAGATTTGCAAACGTGAAAAAATAGAGATGTTTCTGTTTATTAAAATCTTATTATTTTTAATTTATAGATAGCTGTTACTAGTAGACCTGTCTGTATAGAGGCACTAATATAACTAACTCATATAAGCTAACAATATTTTTAAAGAAATGAAAACTTTTTCTTTTCTTTAAATTAATACTTTGCATATATATTTTTTTTCTTTTATTTCTTCCATAACTCAGACAGCTCTGGTCGTCATCTTAACTCACAAAGACATATGAGAGGGCTACAGACATGATTTTAAAGAACAATCCAATTTCTAGTGCAAAAATGTTTACAGTATCAGACACATCCAAAAGCAAGTCAGCTTTACCCATGCCCAAAGAAGTTTTACCTTGCTCTATACTACACAGCACAATAAAATTTCTCTACTGTGAAGAGGGAACTTCTGCTGCTATTCTTTCCTTTCGTACCTGGCACATCTCTTCTGGCTTGTCTCAGAGCAAGCAATGCCATATTCTGGTAGCTGCCTGAGGACTGTAGTTGCCTGTGTCTTCAGACACCTCTTCTAAGAGTCGTTTTTCATGGTTGAAAAGAATCATCAGTACAATACAGGTGCTGGACAAATTGTTGCAGATTTCCAGCACCTGCACTGTCTTCTATCTATAAACACATATTACATTGGCATACAAAAGCATTTAGCTGGGAAGTTGTCATTCCAGTCTCCAAGTCAGGATAGTTTCAGATTTATGGAATGGTAACACAATAAAAGATACTACAATCTAATGAAAGGAAAAGAAGAGCTTGACTTCTACATCTCAGTGAGGCATCTAACATCAATTCTGAACATTCCACACAGCAAAGCATAGTGGGAATTTCACAGGAGCAAGAAAAGGGAATATTTGGTCAATTATGTAATATTAACTGAGGCAATAGAAAGACCTCTCTGACTTTACTGTGTATGTTGAAAATCACTCAGAACAAATATTGAAGCTTGAACTGTAGACAATGTACTTCCAAGGAAAAGACATTTCACAATATAACTAGCTATCGAATACAAGAAGGCTGTCAGTCCTGGATCTCATAAATATTTCTCTCTAAAGGACAGTACTCTGAGACCACCACGATCTTTTAAGATGTTCAGGCTTTTAGAAATTGTGTCTGTTTAGAACTTGTTTCCTTCAAAAAGCTTTTGGGCAATGAAACTCTTTCTTCCTTGACAAAGCAAATTTATATGGAACTGACAAGTTTAAGACTACTTACTGAAGCAGATTGCTGCCATTGTCTACTATCAGACTGAGCTGAAGTGGCTATAGTTAGAGCACTTTAAATCTTGAAAAGGCAGGTTATGAACTGCAGGAGATAGAAATTAACAGAACTTCCCACAGCCACTTCTTGTATACATAATAGTATAGCGTGGAGATAACTCCATGGTGTTTTCTGCATTGTAATAAATTCACCAAGGAAGACAGTAATCTTTGTATTGGTACTGGGAAAACACAAACTCTTCAAATATCTGCTTTTGAGAGACAGAATTTAGGTGAGCCCTTAAGGCACACAGGACAATGTTTTGTGTGTAGCATATAGGAGGAGACAGCTGTGCTTAAGCTGGAGGGAGTACATTCTGACAAAATACCTTGTACAGTGACACTAGGTTACTTGATCTTCGAAAAAACATTTAATACCCACATTGTGGGTACTGAATTACCCTGTACTTTATCTTTCAATACTAAAAAAAAACAATTAAGAGTTCAGTCTACATTGTCTTTATATTAGGTTTTAAGTGCAAAATTGTTTAGAATTTGAACTTTGAGTTGCAATCTGTGTGCAAATAATTCCTGTCAGCAGTGTCTATTTTCAACATAAGCTTTCCTGGGAGAGTGAAGTAGACACAGTAATGATAACATGGGACTAAGTATGGTACAGGCTTAAGGTCCAAGCCCTTGAAAGTCAACCATTTTTTGATCTCAAAAGACAGTATTAAACTGTATCTTAAATTTGCACATGGAACAGGGCTTCAATTCAAATGTGACATCCACTCAGATGAGGGTCTCTACTGGGCCTTCTTCTTGTAAAGAATCTTTTGTCCTTTTAAATACTCTTTGGACTGTAGGAGAGGGAGATGGGAACACAGGTAGCATTGTTTTGGCCTGCCCTGAAGAGAAGATGCCCAAGGAGACATGAAGGTTGCTGCACAAGCCAGTGCAAGTCCTGTGTGGAGCAGCAATTAATCCAAGGTGAATTGTGACTCCCTGGGAGGCAGGATTCTTTGGAAAGTCTTCTACTTTGAAGCAACTGGTTGTGCTCCCAAGTTCTAGGATTCCTAAAACTCCCATGGCCACGAGAGGAAGAAGGTAGTAAAACCATCTGTATAACTGAAAGACAATTTTGCTCCAGGCAGGAAAACAGACCTTAATGTCTCAATGCCTTTCAAGTTGATTTCTTGCCAAATGCTCAACTAAAAAGGGAATCAAGTAAAATGTTTTGTACTGTGGAAATAGAAGGGCTAACCTGATCCCTTCAAGCCTTGCACTAGGAATTTACTGGGCCTGATTTGAAAACCTGGCATGTTTTCATGTACATCATATGACAATGAACTGTAAATTAAGAAATTTCACCCTTTACTCCGTTGGCTTCATTATTAGTGAAACATCTATCAGGGAATATAGAAAGCCAACTATAACTGCTTATGTCCATTGGTAAATTTCATGTTCTAGTACTGATGAGTGCTGTAAAGAATTCTATTTTGTGGAGAAAATCACCTGCCTCAGATCCTGCTTCTCTGCGGCCAGTACAATATGAAGAATGTAACAGGACTGGCACTTTCTTTTCTCTCCTTCACATTTATGAACTCAGGAAGATGCCTGTTTCCTCTTTTTGCCAAGAAAGGCTGCTTACATGAGTAGAAGAAGATAAAAGAAGCCTTGTGTCGTGGTTTGACACTGGCCTAACGCCAGGCACCCACAAGTGTCGCTTGGTTACCCTTCACTGCTAAGCTGGGCAGCAGAGGGAAAAAGGAAAAAAAATAACAAAGGGTTCATGAGTGAGATAAGGGTTGAGAGAAAACACTTCAAGGGCAAAAGAGGCTCAAGTTAAGGTTGCAAAGTGAAATTTATTACTAACGGAATCAGAGGAGGATAGTGAGAAGTAAAATAAGCCCTTAAAACACCTTTTCCCACCCAGACCCTCCCTCCTTCCCACCAACAGCACAGGGAGACAGGGCATGGGGGTTTTGATCAGTTCATCACTAAAATTTTCTTCCACTGCTCAGGGAGAGGAGTCCTGTGGGGCTGTGGGATCTCTCCCATGAGAGACAGTTCTCCGTGAACTTCTCTTCGTAGGTCCACTCTCACAGGCAGCAGCCAAACCACACCTGCTGCAACCTGAGTCCCTCTCATGAGCACACAGTCCTCCCAAAACTGCTGTGGCGTGGGTCACTCTTCCACAGGATGCAGCCCTCAAGGACAGGCTGCTCCTGCCTGGAATCAGGGGCCCCTCTCTCCACAGAGTCTCCCACTGGACCACAGCCTCCTCCAGGCATCCACCCGCTCCAGCATGGGCAGCTCTCCCATGGGCTGTGGGTGGATCTCTGCATCCCCCATGGATCCCCAAGGACTGTGGGTGGATCTCTGCATCCCCCATGGATCCCCAAGGACTGTGGGTGGATCTCTGCATCCCCATGGATCTCCATGGGCTGTGGGTGGATCTCTGCATCCCCCGTGGATCCCCACGGGCTCTGGGCGGATCTCTGCATCCCCCATGGACCCCCAGGGGCTGCAGGGGCACAGCTGCTTCCCCATGGTCTCACCACAGCCTGTGGAGGAATCTTGGCTCCAGTGCCTGGAGCACCTCCTCCCCTCCTTCTGCACTGACCCTGGTGTCTCCATGTTGTTTCCCTCACATGTTCTCACCTCCTCCTCTTCTCTGACTAGAAGCAAAACTGTGCCCACTTTGTTCTGATTTTATTCTTAAAGATATCATCACAGAGGCGTTACCAACCTCATTCCTTGGCCCAGTTTTGGCCAGCAGCATGTCCATCTTCAGAGCCATCACCAGGATTGGCTCTGCTGGACATGGAAGCTTCTGGCAGCTTCTCACAGGAGCCAACTTTGTGGCCCCTCTGCTACCAAAAACCAAGCTGTGCAAAATCAATACACCTTGCTCTTTCCAGGATGTTTCTTATGATATCTACAATGATAATTCTCAGGAAGCCTGATCAATAAGCAGAATCCTAAGACCTTTAAAAATCTAGTCTGCTATGTACCTTGTGTCTATAAGTATGGCAAATCATATACTTAAACAGTTGAGAGGAAACAAGAATATTGCTGTCAACACACTCCTGAAATGTTAAGGTAATTAGCATTCAGTCTCCACCAGCCAGGAAAAACAAACAAACAAAACAACCCACGAGCTGATGATTTTTTTCTTTGGCTAAAGAAGAAATACACAGGACTGAAGAGAGAGAGAGAGGTCTTGTAGATGTTGATTACACAGCACAAGTGGGAACACAGCTGCAAGAGTCTTCCATGCTTACACAAGAAGAGTTCTCCATCTCCCCACAAGTGCAAGGGACAAAAATATCCTACATCTTGAAAAGCAAGTTAATACTTACACGGTAAATCAGGAGGGATTAGAAGTGTAATATTAGAAAATTAAAAGCCATCACAGAATTTTTTGCCATTCTGTGTCAAGAACAGCACTGAAAATCAACATGAGGAGAAACATGTAACTCCATAGCAGGATGAATAACAGCTAGGTAAGGTAAGTATTTTAAAGATGTTTGAAGGCAGGGTCCTGAAAGCTACCTCCTAGGGTCTTTCAAGGAAAAGTACCTTAACAATATCAGTGACAGTCCCTGAAGCACTTAATTTGAAAGATAAACAATAGCAAAAAGCAACTAACATCAAAGATGAAGGTTTTTCCTTCTTACCCTGGATGTGAAGCGCATTTGGCTGAAAAGAAGGGCTTTCTGCTGGTTGGTATGTCTTCAGAGGCATCCCTGCAAGCTGGGGAAGCTGAGGATGTTGTGGAGTCTGTCTCTGCATCATGGGATGTTGAATGGACATTCTCTGGGGGCTGATGTGATGAGAAGGAGTAGGAGCAACAAACCTAGAAGTTCAAAACCACAAATCTGTAAGATCTCCAGCACATAAGAGCTAAAGATTGTTTTTATTTTTTCAGATCACTTTAGTTATTTGCATGTATACAGACTTCCAAAATAACAGTGCACAGCCCAAATAGAGATGGCATATTTTTAAATGGTGACATATCATTATGCTTGTCATCTGGGAAATTAGCAGGCTGAATTGCCCCTTATAATGGAAAACTACTTCTAATCTACTCCTTCTGTGTGTGTGCCTAAGCCATAATTGGAGGAGATGCCTCAAGGGGGACCTGACTTTGGAGCCACTGCCAGCTGTTTAGTTTAAGCCTTTGTATCAACCTTATTTCCCAATAAATAGTTGTTCTTGCTCACTGACAGTGAGAGATCAGTTCAGGTCATTGGCCACTGAGTTGTTAGGTATTAGGTTCAGGCCCAGGTTTCAGGCTCTAGAAATCTTCCTTTGTTACATTGAGCTATTAGAAAATAAATAATCTGATGTCAATATAATACAGATAAGGGCAAGTGTTAAATTGCTTCCAGAATCTGACTGCATCAAAATGTTGATCTGGACTCAAACTATAAACTTAAACTGGCAGAGGAGAGAATGCTTGAGAACAAATCTGGTGGGGCAGCTGTCACAGAGGTTCATCACTGCAGGGGTAAGTTTTGCACAGCTCTGGGACCACAAGGATTTGCACTACTTTTGAAGATTTTACACAAGAGTTTTATGGAATTTACCTTTTTACTGATTTTCTTACTGCCTATCCTTAAAACTGCATACCTCGAAGTACATTACAGATAGGTCATGCAATCTTTTTTTCAGACAGAAAGATAGGATTTTTAGAGCTTCTGTTTGTGCCCCAAACCACCCAACAGACTGATGGGATCTGGCTAGTTAATGAAACCTCAGGAATGGCTCTGGGCCACTTTTTTATCAATGACTGGCGAGCTGGAAACATTGCCAACACCAAAAAAGAACCATGATATTTCTGCAAGAAGGTGAGTGGAAAGTGACATGTCAAATCTTGTTCCAGATCAGCCTGTCTCTCCATCACTAAAAGTGAGCTGCAAGTTTGCTGAGGAGGAATACCCTTCCCTGTGAGCTCAGTGGCTGCTGCTAGGAGGGATCAGTGCCTGCAGTTAACACAGTCTGTCGGTGTTCTATAGATCTGGTCCCTGTTGTCCTGAGATTGGGCATCAATACACTAGATAACTTTTATTTTTTTTTAACCTAATAAAAAACCATGTTTTTCCTAAAGAAGTGTCAAGAAAATTTATCACACCCTGAATACAACAGAAGGTGCAACTCCAGTAGCAACTCTACAGAACACCTCTGGACAGGGTCATCATACAGGTTATAACTGTATTCAATAAAAGTTACTTGAGATCTTTTATGCTGCAGCTAAGAATCTGTATCTGCCACATGTTATCTCTATGTGATTTTGACTTCATTTGAAAGGTATTTACTACATTTCTGGTGAATCATAATCTACATTTGGAGTGTTACAAGTATCAAAATGAACTCTGGATGATGTACTGCCTGTTCAGTTTTCTGTGAGAAGCACATTTTTAAGCATATTAGGTGGGGTTTGGATGGTCCTGGTACTGATGTGATATTAACTTCACAAGCATATATTACTTCAGAAATGCTATATGGATGGAGGAAATAAAGATCTTACTACTGAGCCATTGAGTGTCAAATATTTAATTGTTCCAGATAACTGATGCAGAGCAGACTGAAAGATATACCAGGGAGGAAGAGAACAAAGCATGCAGATATTTCACAATAATACTATTGCACAATTTTTTTTAGAAAGAGAAATCAGTAGTTATATTTTGATAAAAACATCAGAGGTTTTTAAAAGAGCTGTAACAACCTGGTTATATGTCTCCCAAGTAATAACTGGAGTTAGTTTTTTGTATAGGAGTCACATAGAAAGACTGTTATCTCCTGCCAGAGATTGAGAGCCAAGCACAGACAGTCTTTAAATACTATGATTATTTTTAAGATCATGTAATATCATCCTTCGTGTTTTCAGGATTAATTTGGGAAAATTAATTTCTGAAAAATTATTTTAACCAGCAGCCACTAATGGGAAAAATAATTTTCAAAACTAAAAGTGGAAAGCACAGTTTTAGAGATTTACCTTTGATTTAACATCCAAAAAACTTCCTCCCAATAATAATACACTATATTTTACAGTCAGACAGGACTCCTTTTTAGTAGACATAAGTGGTCTTTATTTATAAATCAACCTGGCTTACCCATATCCACGACTCTAGTTATCTATTTTTTCTTTCCTTCTGCTTAACAAAAGAGAAACTTGTACTTGTCACAGCCCAGATTTGTCTCTGAACAAATGTCATTATATTCCTGGGAGAACAGCTAATTTAATTGTGTTCCTGAAACACTCAGGACCAGCTTGTAACCACTTGGAAACTGCAATCAAGAACTACAGTCAAGCCCAGGTGTCAATTCAATCAGAATCCTACGACTGATGTAAAGTCCAAGCGGAAATGTTTCTGGAGCCATTAAGAAAATTTTTCCTTTCCAGTTTTAGCTGCGAAAAAATGTCTTGCTGGGGAATGACTAGATTTGGTAGTAATCAAGATGCATAACAAAGTTACCAAAGCTTACCTATTTTGATGAGATTAGTTAAAATGCCACATACAATGCCACCTACTTCACTGGAGCTGGCCCAGTAAAGAGTCACTACACCTACATGCACAACCCAAGAAATGTGTGGAAAAGGAAGGGAAGAGGAAATCTAAGAGTCATTATATACAGCATAAATTGTGTATTTATATAGGGCTTTAATTTAGTTTATTTTATCATGGTTGGCCACCTACAAATAAATCCTCTTTTGAGTGGGGAAACAATCTCTTATGACCCTGTAGCAAGAATATATATGTTTCTTCACCTGGAACCCAAGCGCTTTGCAACTCCTTGATTCATTTCACTGCAACCAAGTATTTTTAAAAATTTAAAAATAGTTTTCTTTATATATTGAAAGAAAGGAAACTGCACCTGCATATAAAAGACATAATTTACCTACCATTAATCCCTGCTACACTATGGCACAAATTACTATTAACATTAAATATTAGAGACAGGAACTTGGTAACAATGTTGGATGTAGTTCTGTCTTCATTTTTTTTTTTTTTGTTTTTAACTTTTCAATGTAGATTAAAGCATTTGTCACCCTTCAGACAAAATTAATCCTTATGGTTGCTACAGATATGTTGCTGAAGTGGAAATTGAACATTAAAGCTGAAAACACAAATTTTTTTTTTCTTCAGAGGCCATAGTTTTCTTTGAACAGCTTATAAACACAATTTATTGGGTTTCTGCTCTTTTAAATGGCTGAGTAATTTTTGCTGGGCTTCAGCACTTTGGAACACATCCACATGTTGTGCAGTTCACACAGTAAGGTGATCAGGCTTTCATCTCACTGAGCTGAAGGTCTGGCTGCACAGAGGACTGAACTACAAGCTCCCTGCCAGAGGCTGCTGTCTCCAACAGTCTCCTGTACAGTGCTGCACTTTCTGACAATGTTAAATGAAGAAAAATCCATGATCATTCCTTCCTGAATGCCTTTCTATTTCTAGGAAAATCCAGGAAATCTGGGATGGTGTATCCATTCTCTGCTCTGACCTTCTTTCTGTGAGCTCACATTCTTTAAACTCACACTTGATGCTGTGTTTTAGTGTCTTTACAGATCCTCAGTCCGCTGTCAGTGAAGGAAGCATTCTGTTGTAACACAGCATTGTGAAACCCAGCATATTGCACTATAAGTTAGTCTGGCTAACTAAAAGTGACAATCAAATAAACATGATTTAAAAACACATTTAAGGAAAGCATACCTTTTGCCATGAACAAAATTGTAAAAAATAAGATGTTTTCCCCAAAGTTAACGAGTATATTCATTTGACCAAAATAAAAAAAAGGCTAATTTTTTACCTACCTATGATGCATGTTTCTCTCCAATGATTTTCCTGCTATAGGTTTTGTGGGTGTTTTCGTTTCAGGGGTTTTTGTTTGTTTGTTTGTTTGGGGTTTTGTTTGCTTTGGTTGTTTTTTTTTTGTTGTTGTTGTAGTTTTTTTAAGGAATGCAATCTTCTTGCATAACAGAAATATTTTTGGCAAGAAAACTAAAATCTAGCTGAAAGGGGTGGCAGAAAGAACAAACAACCCCTCTGACCAGTACCTCATCTTCTCTTTGGTGAGAAGATGAAAGGAGAATTTAAGTGGAATTTAAAGTGGAATTTAAGGAAGAGAGCTGTGAGCAGGCACCTCAATATACAGACTCCCTGGAGGGAGACTATGTAACTTTTTATAAAATCTCTCAGTATTTTCTGTGCCTATATTGTATCAGAGAACTTAATTTCTTGCAAATGTAGTGAAAAGGAAAAAATGCCTTTGGGGAGAAAAAAAAAAAAGTGTGAGAAAAATTCCACTCCCAAGTAACAAATAACAGGACAAGAAGGAAACATCCTCAAGTTGTCCCAGAGAAGGTTTTGATTGAATAATGGGAAAAGTTTATTCACAGAAAGTGTGGGCAGGCACTGGACCTTCCATTCAGGGAAGTGGTGAAGTCACCATCCCTGAAGGCATTCAAAAGACATGTGGATGTGGGGCACTTGGGTGCATGGTTTTGTGGTGCCCTCAGCACTGTTAGGTTAACAGTTGGACTTGATGGTCCTAAGGGTCTTTTCCAGCTTAAATTTTCTAGGATTCTGTGAATGTATGGCTCAGGTTCAAGGTTTGCCTTACCGATACCTCCAATACAAGCATTTGTCATTTATAAGTGTTGTTTGCCCACTAAAAAGAAAACATAATTAACAGCCAATCCTCTGAAGTGTCCCATGCCTGGAAAGAAGTTGATGTACTTATTTCAAAACGACACCTAAATAAAGACCTTCTTTGAGGCAGCCATTTTTATGTATGTATGCTGCATACAAAGAGCTTTGTAACATGTGAAAGTTGGAAGCCTTGGCTTCTTGGGTAGAACTACGCAGAGGCTTTTGCTTCTGGAAGTTTAGCTCGGAGCTACTTACTATTTTACAGCAAAATCATAAAGGGAATATAGCCACAAACTCAAATAAACAAAAAGAATGACTGTTGCAGAACTTATAGCATAATGGCACTGCTAAATGGAACACTGGCGCCCTAAGTTCTTGTCAGCCTTACAGAGTCTCTAGAAATTCCTGTGAAGCTGGGATGCATCATGGTTTAGGGACATACTGCTAGTTCTGGTTCACAGCTGGATAAAAAAATCACCTGGAACATCAAATCCATGAAAAAAATTGTTATTGTGTCACATTGGTTAACAGGCTAGTTCTTGCTCAAAAGCAAGATGTATATTCGGATAATTCATTATATAAAGAAAGAATTTAAAAATATTAATTTCAAACATTTAGCACCATCAATTTTGGGACACTGAACCACATATGCAAACTATGCCATATAAACCCTTAATTTTTGATCTGAGTTTTAATTGTTCTTTCAGTTTGTTTGTATGCTCATACCTTCTTGTATTACAGTAGTGAATGAAAAGGTAGTAAAATACATACTCCCTGTTACAGATATGCTTTTAGGTACACATTTTGCACCTTCACTGAATAGCTGCAGTTCTTCATATTAGTGGAGCACTCAAAGTTAGTATCAAAGAGCTGGGACAGACAAAGTTTAAATCTGCACTTTTATTATTTATGCTCTCTCCTTTGATAAATGAAGTGATTTCTTAGATTCAAACTCTATAACTGCCTTGCACTATGTGTTCTCAGAGTTTTGTACACATAATGAATGCAACGTAAGATGTGTTCCATCTTTGGCTCAGTTTCTCACCTTAATAAGGCTCAATCAAGCCCACACTTTCCCTCACACCACCTAGAAGAGAAAGACTTAAAAGAAACCCTCCCATTATCTCCCTATGCCATGGTATGTGGAAATGTAGAGAAAATGCTTATTTCCTCCAGCTTCTGTCTCTCATAAACCTCAGTCTGCTGTCCAAAAAGTGTCACAGGCTTGGCCCCCAGCATGATCAAACAGCCAGGCCAGTTTGGATCAGCTTCAGTCCCACAAATACAGCCTTCTGCTGGACAAGTTCTGGTCAGGCTGTCCTATTCTAAAATGACCCTGGGCATGCATAGTGTGTCAGGAGCCACATGGCACAGAACCACAGAACACAGAACAATTTGGGTTGGAAGGGACCTTCAAGGGTCACCTAGTCCAACCCTTACTAGCATGAGGGGCTACAAATGCTCTACTTGCATCCCTAAATCCTGCAGCCCTTTCAACAATGAGGTTGAAATAAACAGGATGATTCACACCTTTCAAAGACACTATCTCTGCCACTTTCTCTACTGAAGGATTGTTCACATTTTCACCATTCTCATCACACCCAAGAAGTGAGGTGACAGCCTACTCACAAGGCCCCTAGGTGAGAGTACTGTGTTAGATTCAATATATAGATTCTGCCTTCGTTCTTCTTTTAAACATTTCCCTTCACTTCTACCCTATGTATTATAATCAGACCAACACTGCTGCAATACATTTTTCCTTTTCTGAATTTAAATTGCCATTTGTCACACTACCTAAGTGAAGACACTGGAACTTCTTTAAACCCAAAGCAGCTCCGCATATGAGAATTAGCACTTAAAGCCCTTTTAGAGAGTCTGTATACACTTAACACATGAAAAAGGAGTATACCATGTTAGCTTTTTATTATTCTGTAGAGTATTATCTTGATGCATGAAATGGATTCAATTAATTGAATGAAGGAAGACTCACTCTAGGCACCTCTGGTATGGTCTTACAGCAGAAGAACCTCAGAAATGGGCTAATAAGATCATTGTCTTTTATAATTACCTTTAAATCTATTACAACTATTAATGTATAGATAATATAGATAATAAAGCCCCTGCCTATCACCTCATGCTCTGGCAATCATAGGGTATGGATGGACAGGCCATGCATTGAAGAGAAAACTGTACTGGGACAGAAGAGCCTTTGTGTCAGGTGAGAGAGCATGGCCAGTCCCAGAGGTGTGCACAGAGCGCCAGAGCCAGCACAAGGGAAAAAGACCAGGATCGTGTGGGCAGGAGAGGGGAGGAAGGAATGAACCAAGTAGATGAGCTTCAGCAAGCATGAGGCAGTAAGCTCATCTCAGACTGATGTACAAAACCCTCAACAACTTCCAGTTGCTCCAGAACGGGCTAAATTCACATGTGAAGTCCAAAATAAAAAAGTACTTTCACCTGTTGTTAATTTCCTGATGCCACAACTTCTTCTATCTTCCTGATACAAGGCAGAGTGAATAGTGCTTTCATCCAAAGAAATTATGCTCGTTTACCAGTAATTGAAATCTAGTGAATGCTGTTTTCAGGTTTATAATTGGGGATTTTGTACTCTTCAAATTACTGTCATATCTGTCACTCAAGGAAATTAAATACTTTGAAATACATTAGTGAAATACAGCAATTTATCACTTAGAGCACTGAAAAAGAAATTTTAAAAATAATGCGTAAGTATCCATGAGCAGATAGTATGAGTTTAGTATTTAGTGTGATGATGTTATCTTCCTGATTTTTCCACTAAAAACCATTTACTAGGCCTCTTCAGACTTGTGATTTGGTAGACTTCTGATTCAATGAACTATAGATTTCCACATCTGTAGTACCATACACTTATCTAAATCATTGGAAAGAGTGCTGAAAATTATTTAGGGAATGTCTAACGATGCAAATCAAAACACATCCGAGCAATTGATTTTTATGTCACTGAGATATATAAAATCATATAATTTACCATACCTAACCAGCATAAAATAAAAACATACATAACTGTCATAAAACAAATCCTGACTATAAATCAAACTGAAAAACTAGTGAAATAAAAATTTGTTCATTATCTATTGTTCTTCATAAAATGGCAATTAAAAAAACAAAAGGCAAGCAAGGTTGTCCTTCAGAAATGCTTAGTATTGGGAGAATACTGACAGAATATGACTCTTCTCCTACAAGTAAACAGAACCATGAATCTCAGGGCCCCCATTCTGTAAGGTATGGCTGTGGTCATCTGAAGTTCAATGTGACAGCTGGTATCACTTTCCTTTCTTGGCCCTTCATCGGGATCAAGAAGGGATTGGAAGAAGTCCCTGAAATGGAAAGGGATGGAAAATCTCCCAGACTGGAATAACACGGTCCACTTCACCTCTCCTCCTGATAAACCCCTACCCAGAGCAGTTGTTAGGCCAGGGCTGCCACAAGTGCCTTTCTGTACAACAAGTTATTTCCCCCCATCTTGGCAGCTCTGAAGACAGTCCAGCCCCAGGCTCGTGCTGGGAGGCACAGGCTCTTACCTCTCTGAGTCAGCAGCTGTGAGAAGAGGTATCTGGGGAGGATGCAGGGGACTGCCCTGTACGTTCTGTCCCGGGGAAGAGTGGCTGCTGGGGTGGGACAGGGACACTGCCCCAGCTGCTGTTCCGTTTTGATTTATCTGTGCGCTGGGAATCACAGCTGCTGGAAGTAAAGGAGAGAAATAATACTCATCAGGCAGGAAACAACACTGATAACTGACCAAACAACAACAATATTGATAAATGACCAAACACCAACATGCAACCCCTCCTGTCAAGATGTAGTGCCAACTCTTAGCAACTAAGAAAACTAAGGGTTTTCTGATGTGTTGTTTTCCATACAAAGGGAAGAAGAAGAACCACATGAAAATAAGCACGTATTGTTTGCTGATTCCAAATGACACTTCCATAAATCCAGGCATGAATGATCACAGCCATGCTCATTGTCTTGGAACTTTTTGTCTGAATAAGGCTGCAAATCTTCTATACCCTTCTATTGTAGAAGATGTGCCAATATTCCTAAGATCTGTATTTTTAGAACTAGTAAACAGAAAGAACAGTTTCATAAAATGTGAAATGTTTTCTACATTTTCCCTTCATCTGTAAAAATGACAAATTTCTTGAAAAGCATTATTGCTATCATTGGCCCAGATTCCTCAGTAATACACATGAAAATTTTAAACCATCATTACAGCTTAATAATTTTCTATGTGTTTTCTCTTGTATTTTTCTAATAAGGAAAATTTCCTGCCTGTTTCCTTACTGACTAAACAAAAAGCAATATAGGACCTTGTTCAAATGTCCTAATTAGTTGATCCCAAACCCTGTAACCTTATTTTCTGGTAGCCCTTTGAAAAAAAAAAAAAGAAAAAGTTTAAATCAGACAAATTTAAATCTTTGTATCTCTTAAAATCCAGTTATGCAACTATTTCTGCTGACATCAGTGTCAGGTAGCTTATGCTGATGTTGACTGACAGTCAAACACATGCTCTTAAATATTTTAGGAGCCCAGAGAATAAATTAGATAGTCTGACTAAAAGAAAAGATAAAAATTACTTCTCCTGTTTGTCTGTCGTATCTTCCTATCTCTTAAAAAAAAAAAAAAGGTATTGTTCAGGCCTAGGTTACATAGTAAAATTCTACCTATAAAATTTACATTATGCTAGTGAATATGTTGGAGCTAATGATTTGAGTTTCTTGATAAAATCCTAGAGTTTAAACCAGTTCCCCAGGGGGGATGTCACTAGTAAAACATCTTTCTAGGCTGAAATATGTCCATGGATGCTGCCATCCTAGCAGAAGAAAGACTGCATTAGAGGTAGCCTCACCACAGATCAGTATTCAAGGAAATGATTTCACAGGTCATCATTTCCTCTTTCACAGGTGTGAATTTTGCTACAGAAGATCAAAAAAGGTGAAAATTCACCCCATCTCCCAAGTCCTCAGGCTGTTCTTGGAAAGACTCTATTAATCCATACAAGCCCACCTTTGTGACACACTGGATATTCACCAAGTTAAGACAGACTTAAGAAAACGCTCAGGAGTCTAATTATGATGTAGCCCCATTTAAGAGCAGCCCTGGACATCTTTCAGCTGGTGAGAATGACACATACTGCAAGATGACAGACAGGAAACCACTTTGTGAATAAAAGCATCCAATACAGATGCTGTAATGTCAAAGATTAGGGGAAGTTGACACTGGCGGTCAAAGGTGGAGGTGTGGAGGCTGACCTTGGTGTCAGGCTCTGCTCTTTGCTAATTTGTGTGTGGACGAGAGCCCCCTTATCACAACCCAAGTGATGACAAACACCTGACAGCAGAAGACATCCCAAACCTTAGAGAGGAACAGAGGAGGCAGGACCCGCGGGAAGATGAGACATCACTTAAAACAGCAGAGTAACTTGCAAAGAAGAAGCTGAGGACATTTTCCTATTAAGACAGGGGAATGGTTTTTTTTCCACTTTGCTCATGCACCCCAAAAGTTACTTTTTCCATGACTGTCTCTCAGCGTAGCATCAAGAAAAGTGCAGAAGATAATAACAAAGGAATGAACTTTTGAAATTCTTATTTTGTCTTACACGCAGCACAGAAGAAAATACTGAAAAACAACTAAGCACACATTCTGACAGCAAAAGCAGAGACAATATTTAACAAATCAGGACACTGCAAAGGAAAGCCCTGGTCATCTAAATAAAAAAAGATGATTTAAACTATTCTGTGGCAACATAGGGTAACTTGCATTTTACAATGACAAAAACTAATAAAACTGTAATAATATATAATGGCTTAGTTTACCAGTACTGTGATCTTTGCATTTAAAATTAACCTCTTCAGGATCAGGAGTAAAAAGGTTGGATTATGTTCAGGTCTTCAGTACAAGGTAACAAGAGTTGCTCATCTTGACGTAGTGTTCTCTTCCACAACCATCATTAGCATTCCATGCAAGTATTTTGTAAGCCATGCTTGCACATTTTCTCGCTGGTTCAGGCTGTGTTACATGTGAGTTACTTGTTCAAAGTGTTGCCAGTAAATACCTTCCCAATGTCTTTTCAGTCTCGATCCCAATAAATACCTGATTCAGATGGTATGAAATTGGGCAAAGCATGGGTTTAGGAGGGAGAGGTCGTGTTTGACCAACCTGGTCTCTTTTTGTGACCAGATAACCTGCCTGGTGGATTCAGGAAGGGCTGTTGATGTTGTGTACCTGGACTTCGGCAGGGCCTTCCCACAGCACACTCCTGGAAAAGCTGGCAGCCCATGGCTGGGACAGGAGCACTCTGTGCTGGGTTCAGAACGGGCTGGATGGCCGGGCCCAGAGAGTGGTGGTGAACGGTGCTGCATCCAGCTGGGGCCAGGCAGCAGTGGTGTCCTCAGGGCTCTGTGCTGGGGCCAGTTCTGCTCAATATCTTCATTGACAACGTGGGTGAGGGGATTGAGTTCTTCATTGTAAATTTGCAGGTGACACTAAACTGGGATTGTGTATTGATCTGTTGGAGGGTAGGAGAGCTCTGCAGAGAGACCTGGAATGGTTGGATGGATGGGCAGAGTCCAGTGGGATGGGCTGTAATAAATCCAAGTGCTGAGTCCTGCATTTTGGCCACAATAACCCCTGCAGTGTTACAGGCTGGGGACGGTGTGGCTGGAAAGGGACCCGGGGGTGCTGGTGACAGCCAAGTGGACATGAGCCAGCAGTGTGCCCTGGTGGCCAAGAAGGCCAAGGGCATCCTGGCCTGTGTCAGGAATAGTGTGGCCAGCAGGAGCAGGGAGGTCACCCTTCCCCTGCACTCAGCACTGGTGAGGCCACACCTCGAGTGCTGTGTCCAGTGCTGGCCCCTCAGTTTGGGAAGGACATTGAGACACTTGAGCACATCCAGAGGAGGCAACGAGGCTGGTGAGGGGCTTGGAACACAAACCCTGTGAGGAACGACTGAGGGAGCTGGGGGTGTTTAGCCTGGAGAAAAGGAGACTCAGGGGTGACCTTTCACTCTCTACAACTCCCTGAAAGGTGTTTGTAGCCAGGTGGGGTTGGTCTCTTTCTCCAGGCAGCAACTGACAGAAGCAGAGGACGCAGTCTCAAGCTGCGCCAAGGGAAATACAGGCTGGATATTAGGAAAAAGTTTTTCATGGGAAGACTGATAAAGTACTGGAATGGTTTGCCCGGGGAGGTGGTGCAGTCACCATCCCTGGATGTGTTTAAAAAGACTGGATATGGCACTCGGTGCCATGGTTTAGGTGAGGTGTTAGGGCACGGGATGGATGGACTCAATGATCTTAAAGTCTCTTCCAGCCTAGTGATTCTATGATTCTAAGAAATGTTTGTGACAACCAGCATGCTAACTGACTCCAGTATAGCACCACCACATTGGTCCCCACACAAAGGTGTAGAATTAAGTGTTAGTTTAAGTGCGTTTTAAACAAATACTGAAGAAGTTTAGATGAGATGTCAGGAAGAAATTCTTTACAGTGAAGGTGGTGAGATACTGGAAAAAGTTGCCTGGAGAAGCTGTGGATGTCCCATCCCTGGAAGTGTTCAAGGCCAGGCTGGATGGGTCTTTGAGAAACCTGGTCTAGTGGAAAGTGCCCCTGCCCACGGCATGGGGGTTGGAACCAGATGATCTTTAAGAATCTTCCAATGCAAACTATTTTATGATTCTATCATGCTATGATTATGTAACAAAAAGGGTTGCTACAAGAAGGCTTACTAATTTAGGATAAACTAAAACCCTTAAAGCAATTTTCAACATATTCAGATATTTTGAAAAAAATCCAAACAACCTCAATAAAAGCCAAAGAATTGTGAATGCCATTCCTTTGTATCCCTTAAAAAGTCCAAACGACAACATTATTTACAAGACGGATATAGCTTAGTCCCAACTTAGTCCCAACTGTGAACCTCCACAGGGACAAAGTTTCAGCCAAAGAGAGGAAAGGTCTGTGCTTTCTTTTCTGGAATCTCGTCACATATCCATTTATCAGCACATAAGAATTTTCCATGAGACTATTTCTGCAAACAGTTCTCTATGAGAAGCTAAATTCACATGTACCCTCACATAGGAGGGTACACCCTTGCATAGGAACAATTCAGGTGGTTGAAAGAGGAAAGGATGATTCTGAATAAGGCTTCTTTAAGACGAATAAGGTTTCTTTAAGAAAAAGAAAGCCAAAAAAGTAGCACTGAAAGTGTCACAGAATCTAAGTTAAAAAAAAGTTATTTTTCAATGGAGTCAGAAACCTGTAATTTCATGGAACTTATTTAAATGCAGAAATTTGCAAATTACCAAAAATGCTCTTATTGAAGAGCATCTTGGACTTACTACCAGCACTCTTAAAAACAATTTCTGCCACCAAAATATCTCTCCTCTAATTATTGACAGTATGAATTTGGAGTAGGGCTGAGAGTTACTACCATGTTGAGTAAGACAGTGTGAAGGTTTAAATTTGTAGCTCAGTTAGTTACATACATACATTTGCAAGGTTGCTTTATTTTTTAATTACTAAATATAGCCTTCTATTTATCTAAGGAATATTTATGAGGACCTTGACAACAACTGATTTACTATTGCACAGAAGGAAAAATATGAAATAGTTTTTGCACTTGGAAGCATCACCTGCATATATTCTCCTATTTCACTTCCCCTAGGAAGTCCAAAGGATTTTGTAGCTAGGAATATGTGGATATGTGCTGTATTGAGTTGTAAGTGATAAGCCCAGCAAATGAAAAACTTATTTTCTGTTTTACCTTTATCCTTCACTCATCTGTAAATCTGAAGTCTCCAGAGAACATGAAACTCAAGAAGCCATCATGCATTAAGAAGTACAGTAGAAGTAAAAATTGCATTTTCAAGATAAGTTGTCTGCCTCCAAAGTTGGTCTGTCACATGGACCACCTGCACTGATGGCCCTTCTATGTCTTTTCAGGTATTTTACAGGCAGATCATAGATACAGGAAAACATTAAAGTACTGAAGAAATAAAGCAGGGTCTGGACTAGTATTTTAAGCCATTCCTGAAGTGGCATCTCCAGATCACATCCCTGCCTTTCATTTTCTTCTCTTCTAGTGGATTGGAGTTTCTGAAGTTCAGTCTCGTTGTGATGAACTACCAATGGTGCAAGTGGCCGTGTTGCCTACAACCTTTGTAGCAGTCCATTGGTAGCTGTTCTTAAAAATGGGAACCCAAACATTATATCAATCTGTGGACAACCATGAAGTTGTCTCAAAATAGAAATTATAAACGCATAAGTAAAACTGGTGAATAAAAGGGCAAGTCTGATGGGAAGCAAACGACCCTCCTTAAACTAAGATAATAGTATTGACACTTTTTTGCCCCTTGTAATGTGTGTATATGGTCCTACCTATGACTACATCACATTAAGCAGGAGTTCTAGATATGTATGCAATACTTAAATTCAGCCTAAAAGGTGAAAACAGAGATCCTCTTCATTATTGGTAGTCCTACAGTACTGCCCCTTTTGCATCCATTCTCTACGCATCAAATATGATTCTGTTTTTCACAGCAAGGCCTATTCATATGTCAGTTCTTCCTTCTCATTCTTGTTTTTTTCTTACAGGAATGAGCTGTAACTACTTTCCAAGTCTATCACCCTTAAAAAACTAGTTTTAAAGAAAAGAACAGACCACTTTTTAAAAAAGAAAACTAGATTGCTTTTTTTCAGACATCTCTTAGGGACTCACTAGGATAATTTCTTTAATAAAATTCTTTCATTAATTAATAATTTCATTTATCTATCCCTGTATGTGTCCTTAACCTCCACCTGCCTGTTGTACCTACCTACTTTCCTATCATTACCTTAGATACAAACTCCTGGGGTATTTGATTTTTTCTTATTATGTGCACAGAGCACCCAGATTAGTACAATTTCAGTGGGAGAAAAAAGCAAAGAAAAGTGTTACTCAGGCAAAGCACAGTAAGTCATACACATAGAAGTATTTAGGTCAAAGTTTCCCAATACAGCGTAAGACATTATTTAAAACATATTTAGAATTCAAATAAGTTCTGTTACTTTACTGATACAATTTTTAAATTCCAACTTGCAAAGACAATTATGCAGATGACAAGCTTTAGAAAGATCCTTTGCTTGCTCTGGAGCAGAACTTATGTGATGTTTAGTAACTACTTATAAATGAATTACACATTCTGGCTTATGCTTAAATATTAAATGGTCAAGTTTTATCCAAACAGCACAGAAAAAAGATGGTTTTTTTTCTGTTGTATTATTTATGATTCTTCCAGGTTTAGTGATTCCAGATTGCTCTATACAAAGTAAGTTCATACTATTTCACAGCAGGAAAAAATATCATCCCCATGTTCTTATGAGTGTATTGCTCTCATCTTCATCCTGTGAACCGAGTAAACCAAAATGCCTAGGTAATGTTTGAAATTTAAACCTAGATACTATCACAATGCTTAGCCATTAGTCTGTTTCCTTTAGACACATAAATGTAATTTTGTGTTAGTTTTAAGCAAAGAAGCTATAATGCTACCTCACTGTATTAGTAACATAATAGTTTGGATTTCTTCTATGAAATTCTAAAGACTACAAGGTAAGAAAAAGCTCTTTTGAAGATTTAACTCCAAGTAATATATCTGTAATCAAAAAGGTTATTGTTGTATTTCATTTAAATGTGTCTGTGCCTATAGATTCTGTATTTTATCAGTACTGAGAAACTATACAATGGTCATTACAGGTGTTCGATTATGTAAGTGAAAATGGGCTTGCATCTAAACATATACTTCTGACATTTCTTACCTATTACTAATAGTTTGCTTTCAAACATTTATTCTGTAGACGTCTTCTACAAGGAAAAAACCTACCTTTGCTTTAAATGTGTATCATTAATAAGTGAAATCACCTTCAAGTAAGAAAAGTTTGATTGGACCATTGGAAGAATGAAAATCTATTCCTCCTTCTACTTTAAAAGTAGCACAGAGACATTTCAGCTAATGTGCTGTCTCAAACAGTATCCAGTAAAAATAATGTATTTAACTTTTCAGAAGTCTCAAAGCTGTATTTAAAAAAAAATTGTTTTCAGTGAATTTTGAAGGGTAGCTTCTCTGAGGCAAGACATAGGTTTTTGTGTACTTTATTTTCCTCTCTATTGGACATGAATAATTTTCATGTTGCCATTTCAATAAAATAGTTCCCTGCCTGTCAGATTTATCTCATTTGTTCACATAGTATATCATCCTGCAGCATCCTTGATGAGTAGTTAATGAAACAATTTATTTCAGCTGGTTCAAGTAGTTGCCAAAATGGAGTGACACAGACTGCTCTATGCCTGACATACCACCCTCTAACTGATGTGAAACAACACAAGTGACTAGAACTACAAGAACTTTGCCAAATGATAGATAGCTGGGAAGACATGTAAGAGAAAAGCAGATTATTACTTACACAGAAATCAATGCTGATAAGAGTACATTGATTAATTACCATAAAAATGGCCATACAATAAGAAGCAGTGCCAGGAAAGAAACTACCAAAATATATTATTATATCAAAGAAGGCTCGTCGTTAGTAGCACTGCAACATCAAGTATTGAAAGACAATGCATGAATGAGACTACAGAAAGTAATGTCTCAGTCTCAGAAGCTGTCTATGAAACATCATGATGGCAGACAATTGCCAGCTGAGGGCTGGCAGGAGGCAGCAGCTTCACCCAGCTTTTCCTGGCAGCAGCTTGTTCAAGCCACTGTCAGCCTGAGTTTAGACTGACCCAGCAGACAGAGCTGGACATTTAAGCACAGCCTGGAAGCCAGGGAGGAGTGCCCAACAGATTGCTGTGGCCATCTCCTGTGAGAATATACTCAATTTCTGAAATCTGACACACTGTCCCATCCCAACTTCCATTCTGTCTAGGAATTGAAAAGAAAAGGAAAAGTTGAGTCTTCATTAACTCTCAGTTTCCCATGTTACACTTGGTAAAACCATAAATGTTTTTTTTAAAAAATCTCAACATTCCTCACTATCTAACTCCCCCTCAATGCACAAAGTATAATGAACAACTATACTCAGCTACATGTCCCCAGAGTTTCTCTGGCCAAAATCACATTTTTAAAATCTGAAATTTCCCTTTTCTTTCACATAGTAAATGTCACACTCAGTCTGTACTCAGACTAAGGAATTTATAAGTTAACAGCATACAAGTAAAACCAACTACTTAATAAACCAGAATATAATCAATCACAGCCTTAAATGTCCTGATTTTTGTCATAAAAACCTACATCATCGCCAACTATTGTGTGACTCACAGCAGCCTTGACAAAAACATGAAATAGAAATTGCTTGCTTTACAAGCCTCTCAGTAAAATAAAACCACTTATTGAAGTGGCCACTTCATATAATGTAATTTTCATCACTGCAGATAACATCAATGAAGCCAATTCATTCACTTCCTACGTCTGGTTCTCACTTAAAAGTTGAAGTGATAAAATGCATTTTGCCTGAAAGTTAAAAACAGAGGCCTTCACAACTACTAAAATATTGCATTAAAAAACTTTAACATCCTGCCCATTGCCCTCTTGAGCTTTAAGGTTTATTATCACTCATAACTTACTGATAGTTTCAAATTTTTTGAAATGTTAAGAAAAAATTGTACACGCAGGCAGGTATGACAAAGGAATTTTAGTAGGAAAATCTCAGATATTTAACTGAAACAATACAATAGGATTATTACATTATTAGTGTAAATGTGTTTATTGCATATTTATAGTCAAAATATATGAACTCATAATGCAGCATTTCTGTCCCTAATGTACATCAATTGAAAAACGGGTATGTGATCCATGAATAAGGCAGAAGAAAAATACTGTGATTTTAAATGAAGTAATGTATTCAAGATGTCTACAAGGAATGGCAGAAGTAAATTGGTAGCAGAATCAAATGCCTATAGAGCAAAAATATCCATCTATGTTGTATTAGGTCTTTTCATGAGTGTAGTATGATTGGTTCTCCTTTCCTCTGAAAAACATATAAAAACATGTTCAGAATCTGTCTTTTTTTATATTGTCTTTCATATTCTATCCTTCTTATGAAATAGATATGGATTTCAGAGTACATTTTACTCTATAAAATGATCCCTAATATTAAATGAGGAATAATACAGCAGCTTTTTATCTGTCATATTTTATACCTGGGTAAATATCACAAGCAGGCCCTGGGGAGTGTCCCATATTATTATCTACAGCATCATGTGGTGACAGGGCTGGCTGGAGGGGCTGGATTGCAAGGCAGTCATTCAGGATGTCCTGGCCAATCTCTGAGCTCGATCGCAACTGAAAAACAAGAGATAAAAAAGCAGAAATTATAACAAAAGATGGACATGGACCAAAGAAAGGAAATAATCACAAAAATCTTTGAGACAGTGAAAAATTACAATGAAGAAATGTTGAGGTTAGAGAAAGAAATGGAGCACAATCAGAAACCTTCTCTTTTAAATCATCATTAATACCACCCTTTCAATCTAGCGGACACTTTTTGAATCTGAGGAAGAAAACACTTCCAGACTGTACTTAGGACAAGCACTACTTGTACAGGTAGGATCTTGGACAGAAGGACTTCAGTGCTCTTTTGTCACACACTGCAAAAGAGAGAAGTGGCCTTGTTGATGAGTATTGAATATTTATCAAATGTCTGACATGCTTGTACCAGCAGAGGGGTACTGTAATGGATACAAATATTTTCATGCTGGTTTAATGCCCTCAACAGCCCTCACCGTAGGACCAGAAAAGCAAAGGTGCTCCTAACACTGGAAATGAGTGACTGGGAACAACCACTTAGGAGAAGTAATATACAGGCAAGTGGAAATAGGACCACTTCAATATGGACTAAAGTTGTCTTGAGACACCATTCTTAGACTAGGACTATATTTTTTTCACATTACTGCAGAACTGAGAGTGCAATGTCACGGCCAGTAATCCTAGCTGCTTGCATGGTCACTTGCCTGGTACATGATCCACCAACAGCAAGATCTGGCTGATTACCAGAAATTTCACTCTAGAAACAATTAATTAACCAATTCGTAACAAGTGTTTTCCTTTTGATGAAACTGTATGGAGAGTCTCAATGTGAGGCTGCAATAAAAAATAGTAAAAAACTACAATTTAAAAAAAAATCCCAACACCAAAATAAGAAAAAGGAAAAAAGTCTGCTGCAGCACCCTAACAAGGATGGTGTGGCTGTAATTCCAAACTGCACCTTGGAGGCTTAGGACAGATTATGGATGCTGCTGCAGGCTGCTGGGACTGATGCCTATCCTGATCTGTTGCCCAATGTTAATGTTATATATAGATAAAAAAATTGCCTGTTCCTTTAAGTCATTTTGGTTGATGTATTCATTTAAAAGCCTGGAAAATGAAGGTGTCTGTGCTTACAGGCATGTGGGCTACTGCAGTGGCTGAGATGCCCCATAAACATCCTGTCATGTCATCCAGGCTCGTGCAGCATGATGGAAAGAACCCTGACCTAGTGTACTTGTATATGCTGCACTTTCCCAAGAAGAAAATCTCACAGAGGCCACTGAGGCTTCTCCTCTCTTGTTTGGTGCCATGGGGGGTGAGCAGGTGACAGTTAACTAGAAGATAGCCTAGCACCTCTAAACAACTCCTAAGTGGAGGAAGAGGAACCAAGACAAATTTCTGCATATACAATACTCAGAAATTAATCACAGAAGGGTTTTCATTTGAAGGAGCCAAGCCCCAACGCCCCTGCCACAGGCAGAGGCACCTTCCACTAGATCAGGCTGTTCAGAGCACCATCCAACCTTGCCTTGAACACCCCAGGGATGAGGCAAAGGAAGAAAGAAAAGTAAGAGGAAATTATTGTTAACGCAACCATAAAAAGACCCATTGCCCCAAGATGACCCTTGTGCCACAAAATGCTGATAAAGACTCAAATTACTTTTGATAACATGCACACCTGTAAAACCATGAAAACTGAGTGGAGAGTTGGTCTTGCACCTCCTAAGCACCTGACCCTGTAGCTGGAGATACTACATAGCCTGTGATACCTACGCATACACTCTGCGTGCTGGAGATTTCCTCTCTTACACACTTAACCAGCCATAATTAATCCCAAAGGTACACTGCCTCTGTGAGGTATGTTTGCTACTCCAGAACTGTAGGAAGGGGGAGAATGGATGGGGAAGAGGGAGTAAGGAAGAAATACCCCGACAAATGATTTTGTTTATTATCCATATTTACAATCTGACGCAAGCAGAAACGTTTCTCCCACTTTGGCACATGTGTGCTGTTATCCAGTAACTGTGCTAGATTTCCTGCTATCACTAGTAACATGGCTTTTTCATGAAACTCACATGCTTGTGGAATTAAATGTCAAATATATCCTCACTCAAATCCTTACATTACATTACTAATAAGCCTCATGTGAATTTAATATAAAAAGTGAATAAAATATAAATTGAATATAATATAAAAAGTGAATATAATATAAAAAAATCTGACTTCTATAAAATAATCAGGATTCTATCATACAGAATACACAATCAGAGAAGATGTGTAAAGTTGTCCGAATTTTTTAAAGAAACAGATCAATTTTCTTTATCAAATAGCACTCACAGATAAAACAGTGAGAAAAACAACAAAAGGAGAGTTAAGTATTTACACATTAGTTAGAAGAATTAAGTAATTCTTGTAAAATAAAATAGGAAACCACCTATTTTACAGATTTTTCTAATTTGCGCTGTTCAGGAATCTTGTATTTGCATATCTTTTGATATTTAGAACAAATCTATCATGACTATCTGAGCTGGCATAAATATTCTGGCTTTTCAAAACTTATGAAAATGAAGAAAACCTAGGCTATCAACAGAACACCAAAAATAGAGAAAGAAACACTGTCATACAGCTATGTTCCGATTCTGAGGATAGTTCCTATTTCATGCATTGGCTATGATTGATTAGTATTTACAATCACAAGGCCTAAAAAAACAGTCACAAGTCAGAAAGGGACATAATCCAGCACACTCTATATCAGTCAAATATTTTTACATTCTTCACAGAAAACATATTATTTTTTTTAAATTTAATTAAAACTTTAAATAGAAACCAATGTCTTGCATTTTGACAAACGCAGGGAAATCGGGCCTATGATTCTTCTTTAGTACGTCAAAAAACACAGAACAGACAATGAAAAGAAAAATGATCTTAAAACCAAGGAAAAATGAGAAACCATTCACTGCAACTGTAAAATCTTTTCTTCAATTAAAAAAGCTATAAAGGAGAAATAATAATTGACCAGCTGTAACTGCTGCCATCCATTTCTTGCTCTGTTCTAACAACATTGCATTTCTTTTCCAGCCTGGACTGTAGACTTACCATCCAAGTGTAAAAGGAAGTTGACACTCTCTTTGACTTCTATATGAATTGTATCCCAGCAGAGATCTCCCAGCACTGTGACAGAAATACATCACTTCCCCGTGATCATCTTGCTTCTTTCATGATCACTCAGCCAAGCAGCAGTACAATCATGCTGGGACTGAAAACTTGGCCATCTGTTTTTAAGAACTGTATGGCTATAAAGTTACCTCACTGAGTGGTGAAATCAGTAATTGACAAGTCTGACATGGTGAGCACAGCCATTTTCTGTCTGCCGGAACGTAACCTAAATTTATGGCTGGCCTAAGTGGAAAATTGCTCTGCTCACTTAAAACTCCTTTGTATTTGATATTTGGTCCAAATAATAATTTTTTAATGTAATAGTTCAATTTTATGGTAAGACTTGTGAAGTTTTGCATTTGGAAATACAGAAGCACTTCCCTTATCACAGTGTGGCAGTTTTTTCTAATATACAAAACAAATAATATTTCAGTCATGATTTACAACTTCTGTGAAAATCAGCTTATGTTTATCACCTTTCAGAACAATGGATGGAAATTCTACTCCTGTATATTTTGCATATGAATAAATAATTTCCCAAATTAAATTAAACCAGCAGAAATAATTACAAGGATGTAAGATTTTTATTCCTCAGTTTTCAGTTTCATTATATTTGAGTTCAAAAGCAGAGGTGTGCTGTTGATTTGATGCATGACATAATCCCAGAGAAAATGTCTCCTTACAAGAAAAGTAAATTTAAAAAACTTTTCTCGCACTAACGTGTGTTTTATCTGAGATCTGCATATCCGACTAGTTTCTTCAGCATTGCTCCTGTATAAATCAGACACCATCACAGAAAACAAAAGATAGGTGCGTTTATGAATACACTTCATAAGAAAAGAAGCAGTACAGCTTGAGAAATCCTGAACCACACAAAATACTAACTTCAAAACCTGCCTGTACATATTCAGATTAACTCGATTAATTCTTCAGCAAAGTCTAGACACCTTCAGTCATTCAAACATGGCAGCTATCTCATCAAATCATAACATTTTAAATCTTGCTCACATAAACATGGGCTTAATATACATGCATGTTGTGCACCTAGTAAAGTATTTACCTATGTAAGTGAGACATTAGTCATATTCTGTTTATTTTTATGCAGGTTAGATTTGTGTCTGCCATGTCTAAAACTAGAAAAAAAACCCCTAAATACTGGTATGTTTCACTGACAGGAATTTTTTTCCACTAACTGTAATAGTTCTATACATGTGTTTTAGTTTTATGTATAAAGACAAGGAGGAGTTTCTGCTATTCACACAGTCTGCGTATTAAATTTGCTAATGTCAAGTTCAAAGTAGGTAGTTCTTACTCATTTTCATTGTCTGTAATTTAAGCTGTCCTTGCGAGAGCAAAGCACGACCTGTCTACACAGAGCCACATTGTACTAGCTTTTCTGAAGGAGTACCCATAATTTAATATTTACTTGTGCAGTTGGAGTAAAATTATGTCCTGCTAGTGTCATGACACTGACAGCACACACATGTCACCAACAGAAAATTTTAAGTTTATGAAGTGATGCTGTGAGACAGTATTTACTCATATTACATTTTTTCTTGCTGGATACAGATCATCCTTTTACTGCAAAGATCAGCTTCAAGGCCCAGCACTTTCTTGCACAGTAATAAACCTTTCTGACAACAGACAATGACACAGAATCAATAAAAAATATCCTAATTCTTGCCTCTGGAGGCTACAGACATCTTGGGGCAATGACACAATGCAGACAGAAGGGAATTCTCTGTACCCTTTGTTTTCAGTGAGCTATCTGTGCAGGACTTCTAGAGAGAAATGTTCTGCTAGCTGTTTGCCACAGCTTTCAGATATGCCTTGGGGTGTGTGGGAGTGGGTGTGTGCTACTTTTCCCTGCTTTTAGATCCCATTTCAATTAGACACTTGGCCAGAAAAAACAATAAAAATCAAGTTAGACTAGCCTACCTGCACAGTTGTGATGTTAGGTTCCATGCAAGAAATAGTTCCTTTTGCTACTCACAAAGTTTTACTATATTGAACATTTGAGTTCAATATAAAAATGGTTTCCATATTCATGTTCTAGCACAGATCAGGAAAACACTTCAAAAATGTGTTTCAGGGTTTTGCATTAAAATCAAAGGATCTGGAACCTACACAATTAGGTAACTTTGGCAAATTTCAAGTCAAGAAGAAATTCTGATTTTAAAGCAATAAGAGGAAAACATTGTTGCATTAAGATTGATAGCACTAAAATGAATTCTGTTTTTTTTTATATATAGAAAAGAGAGTTTTCTTTTGATTGGTATTATTCTGGTATTTGAGGAATATTTTGCATTAAATCACCATTAAAATGACACAGACCACCAAAAAGACCACTTTAAGGGAAAAAAACTGCAGCTGGGACAGGTCTGAAAGGAAACTTCTAATTAGAAAAAGCCTTGAAAATCTTACTTTAAAGAAGGGAAGTACAGTTTCAGCAAGTGCAGTGGCCTTTTTCTAAAATAAAAAAAAGCCACAGTCCAGTTGAAAATTGAAAAGAAGTCACACAGATGTTTGAACACACACACAAACACACACACAAACACAAACTCACACAAACACATACATATATTACCTCTCTTCCTGTCTCACATCAGGTTGTATCAAATCTGAAATGCTATACAAATTATATCTATGGCCCTTTTTATTTTATCCTCTTCTTCAGGCAGTTCCAAGAGGCTTGTAGCTGATTTTTATGTGAACATCAGTCTAATAGCTGACCTGTTCAACTCAAAAAGCAGGAAAAAGCCTACTGTTTCATGCCAGGCTGATTTGGGGATATAGCTATTATACGGTATTGCTAAGCATCCATTTTTCCAAGTAAATGCAGCCTGACAAAGAAAACACTTGTACTGCAGGATTATTTGCTTTCCCGTTCTGAAATACATCTGTTTGGCAAATTTTCACTTCATGAGAGGAAAAATGTGTAAAACAAACACATACTTATCCACCAGGTGCTTCATTTAGCACAAACATATTTTTCTCTTTATCACAGGTTACCAAAAATTGCCATGGTAACCTGTAGATTAATAATGTCAACAACTGTTTATACAAAAAGAGATTTTCAGATTTCATTTGTAAATTATTTTTTCTTTAACTGCAGCATGCTTTACATAACAATGGCCTTTAAATATTTAATGGCCTTTAAATATTTAATTCTGTATTTATCTCCACTTCAACTTAAATGCATGCATGTACCAGGTCATACATGAAAATACTCTCTTCAAAACAATATCTTGAAGAGAGTCTAGGACTAGAACTGAAAAACTCTACCACTCTACTATCAAGAGTTTAAAATCATTAGCCATACAACTTTTACTTTTGCAAAGACTCCTCAAGGCATCCCTGTACATTTTCATTGTCTGTGAACTGTCTGTTTAGTGTGCTACATGGCATGATACCGAGGTCAGCCAGACAGGAATTTTCTAACACGGTTTTGACTATTAGAGAGCAGGCATTCTTCAGTGCAGAGTGCTGGTCACTCAGGGGATCCTTCCTCCAGCTGAGTGTCCTGAGCATCACATAAACAGAGTGTTTGTCAGACACACCAATCACACATTCTTCAGGTATCCCCTAGCTAGACTAGGGGATAACTACCTAGATGTTTCTGTATTACTTTATTTTACATAGTTGTACCCCTTATCAGAAGTTCCTTACAGGTTCTCTGGGATCTTCTTTGGTGGTTTTCAACGTCCCATGTCATTTTATGTGGCTTGAACCCCATTTTTGTGTAAGTGCAATATCGTTGTTTTGCATAACTTTTGCTTTGTCAGCAGAGCTCAGCTGGCATCCTGCTTGCATTTTGTGTGGCTAAATTACATCCTTCATCTATTTCTCCAAAGATGTGCTGTTCTATTCTCCTTATAAGAGTAAAATTCTGGTCTGTTCTACTGTCTTTATCAGGTGAGACAATGATGTGAAGTGCTGGTTAGGCTGGCACTGCTAGCCTTCCGAGTTTCTACTGTCTCTGATTTACTGTGGGGCATGTCTGTGTCAAGTTGGGTTTTTTGTTGTTGTTAAGTCCATAATTCAGCTTACGGAGCAGTCTCCCAAACTGTGCCAGAGAAAGGGCAGAGCGCTGCATCACAGGGAGGAAAAAAAATGAGCAGATGAAGGCTCTCCTCAAATGGGCACCGCAAGTGAGGCCAATAAATGGCTGCTTCAGGAGCAGTACTGAGGACTCCAAAATCAGCACCTGCCAATGCAGCTGCCCACGTCCAGATCCAAGAGTGTGAAACCACAGAGATCTCACCCTGGAGCAGGAACCCTCATTGAGGACAGTACTAAAGCCTTGAAGGGCATTTGTGCTGGTGTCAGGGCGCTGAACTGCAACCTCCTAGGCCTCCTATGCACAGTTTAAATCTTGCTTGCTCAGACCCTGGTGCTGCTTAAGGAGCATAATGAACAGGACAGTGCATTCAAAGCCCTGACTGAAGTGTGACAGGCTAATGAGAATCATGGAATTATAGAATTATAGAATAATAGAATTATTCAAGTTGAAAACCACCAGTATGATCACCAAGTCCAAGTGTACACCCAGCATTGCCAAGCCCGCCCACAGACTCTCTATACCAGAAGAGAGAAAGATTCCTGCTCTACCATGCTCATGCATAATACTGTTGCAGTGAAGTGAAGACAAAGAGATAGAGAAAAGGATATTGTTTGATATTAAAACTGGACCTCAAGAACATGAAATGCTATGATCATGAAATTGTTTACATAATTTTGAGAAATCTGGGTTCGTTTCTTTTTTTTTTTTCTGCCATGGGTGTTAATATAATAAGGGTGACAGCACTTATTCTTTCTTTCTTACGCACTTTTGAATGTCACACTGCCAGATCTCACAGGAGTATACGGACAGGACAGAAACCAAGTGCAGGAAGGAATCAGTATATGGAATAACAAACATTAACCAATAAGTAAAATGAACCAACAATCTCCTGGTTATAAAACTGCTACAGCTGTCAGAACACCACGAGAACCACTGGCGGATTTTGACTTTTCCTTCTCCCTGGGGCGCAAAGCTCTAAACGCAGTGCTGGCAAAGCATATCCCCCACAATGGATCTTCCTGGAGGAGCACGCCTTGCGCACCCCACTCGGCACACACCCTGCAGCGGGACAGGGCTTTCAGAGCCTGTCTTCCTGCACCTCGCCCACCACACTCAAAAGCACTGGTCATTCCTAGTCTCAACAGTTTACCAGCAAATGCTATGATTAAATTCCTTAAAGACTGCTGCCTGTTCGTAATCCCTTTTTGCAAACATGCCTTTCATGAAAAATTGCTGAACGCCACGGTGTCTGATTTATATTTCATTCTGAAGACAGGAAGCAAAGGGATTGAAGCTGGGGATTAAAACACTTACTCCTTACTGCATTTTCTTCTGCAGAATAGTTTCTTAGTTGCCATGGGCACTGCTCACTGACCCCGGGGCCCTGAATACACTTCTTTTTGCATTGGTGACATCTTTTAAGTGGACGTCATAGAGAACAAATGAGGGAAAATATCCTTATTTTCAACTGCTCTCAAAGCAAGAAAATAGGTTTGCTTCTCTTTCAACCCATTCTCTCCTGCTTGCAGTTTAAACAGTGAAATCTGAACAAAGAGTCTGAATAAGGTCAAGCAAAAACTGAAAGACACAGAAGCCACTTATCTCATATGGTAGTATGTTTGCTCCCCGTGGGGAAGGTGTTCACAAACAGAGCAGCTCTTCCAGATTAATATAGTCACATAATGGAGACTGTCACTGGTAATTAGCTTAGTGCCTGTATCACCTGAAACACCAGTGATGTAATGCTCTAACCCTCCTTGGCCCCCCACCTTCCTCAATTAAACATTCTGAGTTAGAAAAATATTTTTAAAAATAATTTCTTTCATGTAAGAAACACAATAAGCACCGTGTTTCTTGAGTTGCAAAAAAGCTTAGTTCAAATACTGTAAAAAGAAAGGAAACAAAAAACTGAAAGCTGTTGTTAAATTACCAAACAAAGGATACTTGCTAAAAAAAAAAACCCAGAAACTGTTTTCTTCTTGTGTTATTCACCAAATCTAAAGGCTAGTACAAAATGTTGTTTTTTCTAGAATCTTTAAACAAACTGGTAGCTTCATCAGTTGTGCAGTAAAATCAATATGTTGTCACAATAAAAACCCTGTTTCTACTGTACCGTAAAGAATTTTAAAATGAACTATGATGAAGAATGCAGCTCTGTAAGAGGCAAAGAGGTCTGTATTATTTTGAATAATATTATTGCTGACATAACCCACATAATAGAAAGCCAGACAATCTCTCAAAACCTAATCTAAATTTCCATGTTAACCTTTTGAAAACATCTCTATGTCTTAGTTCCAGAGAAATATTGTTCAATAGGAGAACATCGTGTCTTTAAACAACTGGGTTTTTTCCCATTTCTTGTTTTCACTGTAAGGTGGACAGGTTTATATATCATACTACAGGTTGGGCTGAGAAGTGTTTGAGAGCAGCCCTGTGGAAAAGGACTTGAGAGTGTCAGCTGACAAAAAACTCAACATGAGCTGGCAGTGTGTGGTCACAGCCCAGAGAGCCACACGTGTCCTGGGCTGCACCCAGAGCAGTGTGGGCAGCAGGGCAGGGAGGGGATTCTGCCCCTCTGCCCTGCTGAGACCCCACCTGCAGTGCTGCATCAGCTCTGGGGTCCCAGCACAGCAAGGATGTAAAGCTATCAGCCTGAGTCCAGAGGAAGCCACACATTTCATCAGAGGATAGGAGCACCTCCCCTACAAAAACAGGCTGAGGAAGCTGGGGCTGTTCAGCCTGGAGAAGAGAAGACAAGACAAGACTTCAGAGGAACTTTCCAGTATCTGAAGGGGGCCTACAGGGAAGCTGGAGAGGGACGCTCTTTCAGGAACTGCATTGATAAGCAAGGGTGACTGGCTTAAAACTGAAAGAAAGTAGGTTTAAATTAAATGTCAGGAAGAAATTCTTTATTTTGAGGGTGGTGAGAGATGGGAACAGGTTGCCCAGAGAAGCTGTAGATGCCCCATCCCTGGAAGTGTTCAGGACCAGGCTGGACGGGGCTTTGAGCAACCTGGTATAGAGGGAGGTGCCCCTTCCCATGGCATGGGCACTGAAATTAGATCTTCTTTAAGGCCTCTTCCAAGACAAACCATTCTATATTCTATACACATATGCGTTACAGGGCTCTAAGAGAGAAGAAATGAACTTTTAGAAAAAGAATATAAAATAACTAGGTTTCAGAAGAATTCAATTATTAAGATCTGCCTCTAAAGGTGAGGATTTTATATTCCCTTTTTGCTCATATGGAGGCTGCACAATGGGAGAAAAGGAATATCTATAACATCTTTATAAACACGATGGCTTCTGTAAAGCCCCCTCCGTTCAGATGGGAACTCTCATCAAGCTCACCAGAGACCATTTGGCAAGGAAATCCCAGTAATTGCTTTGGCCAGATGATTTAAATCCTTATCCCATTGTTTTCAGTGTGCTCCACACTGAAAACAATGGGATAATGTCTGCTCTACTACTTGCCTCTCCTACAGTGTGAAGTAGGAGTGGATACAGCTGAGGTGTCATAAGGCCTGCTTCATCTCAGCAGTGCAGCCTATCACCTTTCCTTATCGTAATCAGGAATAGTATTCCAAAAACTTCCTACCACTGCTAGCCGATCAATCTTGGAAGAGCAATAAATGCAACCGGGAAGAAATCATGCATAAATAGCACCAGGATTAGAGAAATTCTGATTGCCTTCTGTGCTTTATTCCTGCACAGCAAAATAACACCTGAAAAAACTTCCTTCCAGTCAGATATCATAGGAACAAATGATGGTAGCATCCATCCTGATTGGTGATTGGGATAACGTTTTGCTAACTTCTCAAGAGTGACTGTTCAGACATCATTTTACATTTACTGACCAATCTGTGTGAAAAAGAAAGATTACCAGGAAGAAAAAAATCAATCTAGAAGCCCTGCACACATCCCTTATCTCCTTCGGTCTCACCACTCCCTCCATTCCTTAGTGATTTGGTACATATACCATGCAAACTACAACTTCTAAAAATCTCAATCATGTCTAGATAATTTTCAGAAATATCCTTTGGACTTCCTGTCCTGAAGCTATGCCTCTATGATATTTTATTTCTGGCAGAGAGAGTACAAAAATTTTTGTACCAGGAAAATAGACATAATTCCTGTGTTAGACTAAAACTAAGTAGTGACCTAGGAGTATCACTGAGTATCTGCTGAGGTGTTAACCTATCTGGTCAGTTGAATCCTTGTATGGATTCCTCCAGAGCCATTTAAATGATCTAAGATGGTACAGGTTTACAGGACAGACAGCTTTTAGAGGCAGCTGTCAGGTAAGCATTCAGTACCTAAAAGCTCGTCTAAATAATCTATCTGACCCATAAATAATTTAAATAAAAGGACCAAAGACATGATCTGGTCACTTAGAACTGCTAAGAAATCAAAAGCTGGTCAGCTGAACAAGGAAATTATTTGGTATAAATCATCCTTCAATTCAAAGTCCTGACTAAGACTTTTGCATTCCCTTTAACTGGTCTTGTTTATGTCAACTGTTCAAATGATCTCTTCCTTTTTTTCTCACAAAGATGGAGCTGACTAGTTGTATCTTTAATTATTTCACTTTCTTTTCATTAAATAGAAAAAATCATTTAAATCTTTTTCTGTTTTGGTTTTTTTTTTTTTGGCAGGACACATAGGCTTAAAGTACTGTTATATATGACAACAGTTATTCACTGGTATAGATAAAATTAAAACTATCCAAAAGCATACCCACTGCATTGTTCAGTTGATAAGGTCAATGTTACTTAATTGATCTTGTCTTTGCTAAACAGCTGCACAAATTCAGAACTTTTTGTCCTTTTTAAATTATGTCTTATCTGTTTGAAAATTCACTTTTTAAAAAGTGAAAACCTTCAAGGAAGGCAATGGACATTGCAGATGTTCATGACAAGATCTACACAGCCAGTGGAGAGTCCATTCCATTCCATTCACAGTAGGAATTGCACTGCAGTATTTGAAAAGGAATTAAATATTTTCTTTAGATTTACAAACACAGATTTCTTCAGCATGACTGCTACGGCAGTAGTAAATTACTTTTTCCCGGTATACTTGAATCGAAAAGACAATGATCTCGTACAAGGCTGCGTGCTATCTTATACAACAAATGGATCTTGATGAAGACCATAACAGTGGTATTGACCTTCTAGACAGGCTGCAAACCCCTGGGTCTCTCTTACAAAGAAGGCTGAGGGAGCTGGGCCAATTGGCTTCGAGAAGAGATGGCTGAGAGGGGATCTCTTCAGTGCCTGTATGTCTCTGAAGGGAGGGTGTCAGAGGCTTTTTCTCAGTGCCACACAATAGGACAAGAGGCAACAGACAGAAACTGATGCACAGGAAACTCCACCTGAACACCAGGAAGAACTTCTTCACTGTGAGTGTGACTGAGCACTGGAATAGATAGCCCAGAGAGGCCATGGAGTCTCCCTCATTGGGGATATTCAAGAACTGTCCCACACAGTCCTGTGCAGTGTGCTCTGGGACGACAGAGCAGGGAGGCTGGACCAGATGACCACTGTGATCCCCTCCAACCTGACCCATCCTGTGCTTATGTGATCCAACAGCACAGGATCTGTATTTTGTTAATGCAAATACGGACATGATAACGGGTAGAATGATTCAAATGATATCTGTAGATCAGAACAACATTTTACTCTCATCAAGAACAGAAGAACAGAACAGCACAACCTTGGAGAAAGAGATAAAGGATGTAACTTCGCAAATAGAACCCATGCAAAACACAAGCAGCATGCCAGCTCAGCTCTGCAAGGCTGACAAAGCCGAAGTTACGCAAAAAAATGACATTGCACTTACTCAAAAATGGGGGCTGGGGAACAGCCAAGAGGACATGGGACAATAAAGAAAACATATACATTCAGTAAGGGTGAAAAGCTAATGACTATGTGATCATTTTTGTATGATAAAGACCCTGTTTATCCGACACTCAGGCATTCGATTGGAGACAGGATCCTCCAAGTGTCAAGCAAATGCAGTAAAGGATGCCTGCTCTCTAATACTCAAACCCATGCTAGGAAGCTTCTATCCAGCTGCTGTGGTATCACAATGTTCCATAATTTCATTTTCATTACCTTCAATAAAAAGACTTACAAACTAAAAGAGCTGTGGATTCTTGATTTTCAATACAGTACTATCAGTTCACAGATGGAAGACATTTGTACTCTACTGAAATCAAAAAAGTGTAGCCACTGAAAATAGGCTTACTTGTCTAACCAGCTTACAAAAAAAAAATCTTGTAAATTGATGTCCTTTCAAAGCTGAAATGAGAGCAAGAATAAAAAGAGAACACAATGCAAAAGTAATTGTAGTTGAGGGGCATGTTGTACATTAACATTCCTCTCAGCATCACTTTAATCTCTCATTTTGGGACCTGTCTAGCTTTCTTTCAGTGGCTTCCTGCCTTAGACGAAATCTCATCTATCTTCCCAATGAAAAGATGAAATCCTACCAGAGTCAGCGATTTTTCTTTTTAAAAATATGATAGTCAACACTGCTTTATACCCCACCAAAATATTTTAAAATGACAGCATATTATGATGCATAGAGATTATACCTAAAATGTTTTACTAAACATTTTCAGCATCTGTTCCCAGATACTTGCATGGTATTTGTGTAAATGTTTGCCCTCATTTTTATGAATAATTTTTCAAAATACACCAAGGTGATTAAAGCGGGCATGACTATCTTTAGTCTCGCATGGTTTCGCTTTCTTTTGAAGAGTAAATGAAATTTTATTTTACTACCCATTAAATTACTTTTATTAAATCCATTTGTGCTGGGATGTTCTTGGTATATAGGATTTCATGCCATCACCTGGTGATACCCAGTTAAATGTATTTAGCAGATAACTAAGGGTTGGGAAGCGAAGGGGAACAGTGGCTGCATTACAGATTTCCAGGAAAATAATTTTGCCTTATAAGTCATAGACACACATCAACAGAAGTTGCTTAAAATAATTGAGAGATGGAAATTAAGCTATATCCCACTGCATCATACCATCCTAGAGAGCCAAGGAAAGAGCCAAATCTTTGAAGACACATCTACAGAATCTGGGGTGACGACTCAGTGTAAACATCACACAGCACGTAAAATTCCACTCTTACAAATATACTTCATCCTGCTATTGAAGTCTATGCAACATCAAAGATACATTTACACATACAGTCTTGGGGAGTCAGCAACTTAAGATGACACAATAATGTCACTTGGTAGGCAGGGGGAGGTTAAAGAGAGGATTAAAACCAGTCAGGCACGATATATTAAAGGAATCCATGATTAACAGGGTGTGACAGTAAAAGGTTTCATTCTTTTCAGCAGAAAAGATCCCTAGGGCTTGCAGTATTAGTCCACTGTGCCTTTATCACCTTGGAATTTTTATGGTTATTTTTATGGTTGTTTCTGTTGAATTCACATTTCCATAATTACCTTTTCGGCATTAAGCCAATTTTCACTTTTAATTAAATCCATAAATAACCTTAATTCTTCATTAAAATGTTTGTTGTTCTTATTTTTCTTAATTATTAATGTCAGGAAATATTTCAAATACCAAAGCATAATGTTAGTTAGTAATTATAACTTTACAAAGGACCAGTAACTACCTATGTTGTACCTTGTAAACATTATGCCTGTGATTATAGGAGCTATGATGAAAAATGCTCAAAAAAAATTTCCTTAGGTAGCAACTCAGCTCTTTAGAAATGCACTTGCACGTGTAAACAGTTGATGACTCATGGACTTGACATCCACAGAGAATCAGCATTGTGAAATATCTTGGTAGTACTGGAAGTATCTGGAATATGAAGTACAATTTAAAGCTTAGTCCCACACACTGCCCTCAAAATCCATCCTTCCATCTGAGACTGGCCAGTATTTTGTAATACTGCATATTTAACAAGTGGGAGAATTTGAAACCAAGAATTTATGTTTGCAAAAATTATTTTTACTTGCCTTGTTGTGTTTGTTTAGTGATTAACAATTACAGCAGAAAACATAAAGTATTAAACCATTAAGTCTGAGATGAAATTATCTATATACAAACCACATCAATCTATTTGCTCTTTTTTCTAATTTAAAGTATGAAATCAACCCAAGTACATGAAGATGAACTGAAACATCTAATATTATAACACTGATTTCTTCACATAAACTTTACACTAGTCAAGACAGCAGAAAAATCACCTTTTTCCTGACTTGTTGCTCTTTGGAAGAATGGGCTTTCACATGTTTTCTCAGGGAACTTGGATCTGTGTATCGCTTACTACATCCTGGAATCTCACACGCATAAGGTTTCTAAATTAAAAAAAAAAAGATAAAGTTACTATTATATCACAGATTATTTTAACTCAAGAGAATACTTTTTGAGCCTTGGAATGCTACAAACCACATTACTACAGAACAAAACATTGTACATTATTACATGCAGAAAGCTTCACAATTTGTTAGAAAAGGAAAGGATGAAGTAAAGCTTAAAAGGAAGACAAACAAAAAGTTTTCATTACAGCACCTTTCATGATTACCTTTTTTTCTTAGTAGTACAATGAATATTGCTAGATATACTTACAATTTTTCCACCCTCAGAGCAATCTTTGATTTAATCAGAAATTACAGTCTTTAGTGAATCAGGTAAAGAAACTGCAGTAAAGGCCCAGAAAGACTGTTTAGGATTATAGAAGGATCCGCTTCAGAAAAAGAGAACAAGAAAAAGTGTTAGTTTACTATATTACAAAGAAGGCAAGCAAAACACCAACCAAGCATTGAATACTAAAGTTCCAGAAGTATTACATTAAAAAAAAAAACATTTTAATGTGAAGTACTGACCAACTTCTTCAGCTCACACTTTCTAATAATACTTCATTTTAGAAAAATACCTATAAAATATCCTGTAATATCTTTATAGTTTTCTTAAAAGAATGCCCAATAAATCTAACTCATATCAATACCTCATCCTGCCTGTTCTAAGCTGTCTGTCTTACCTGAAGACTTGTAGGTTCACAATACTAAGTACTAAATGAACATTCGGTCCAACTGTTTCCTGGAAGTAGCTATTCAGCAGTTTATTCACTTATGCTCTATAAAGAATTTTTGAAAACACCTTGTACAAATTATTAACTTTCCAGCCATAGTTTTGACTATTCAAAATGGATAATTTACTTTTTTTAACTTCCATTTAATTCAAAAGGCATTGTTTTAATTGCTTTTTTGGGCTTCTGCCCTTTGGAAACTGTCTCTGAGAAAACACAGAATATTTTTCTGAAACAGATGTTTTTAAACAAATCTCAGCCATCACCCGAATTTACAAGGGACAATCCGTCGGCACAAAAAATTTTAGATTTACAAAATTATTCTATCTCCCTTCACTTTCTGGTACGTGACCCACCCTTAACTTTTCATCAAAGAAAAAGCACTTTATATTGCAGATGGCTTCAGTTTCTCTAAAGATCAACTAAGTGGGAGAAAGCCACTGATTCCACTTGCAGCAAAGACCGTGGAACCTGCAGTCTTTTTATCAACCCGCCTGGGTGCATCTTCTTGCACGCTTAGATGACTTGGTCACCTTTGAGGCAGCTTCAGCAGCCTCATCAGACCGTCCACCCTCCTGCCTCTAAGGTTATGGGCTACCTGCTGTCACCCAGCTGGAGGAAAGGAACAGATAGTCTGGTGTTGAGAGGGCTGCAATGGGACTTCTGTGTCCTTACAGTGTCCAAGTGTGTCCTCTGGTGCTTGGCGCGGTCGCTGGAGTTGCTGAACGCTTTCTGGCAGCCGGGGTGCTGGCAAAGGTACGGCTTTTCACCCGTGTGGCTCCTTAAGTGAATCTTGAGATTTTCCAGTCTGGAAAAGGCTTTCTTGCAACCCTCAAACTAGAAAAGAGAAAGAAAGTATTTGAAAGGAAAGCACACACAGTAAACTGCAACAGCAAACACTGAACAGAAGGAGGAAAGGGCAGGCAGAGACCTCCAGCAGGGTAGGTCTGCAAGGCCTGGCTTCTCAGTGAGGTGCTGCTGCAGGGTTCAAACCATTTAGACTGCAAAAATGTACCTATCCTCCCTGAATTAGGAGAGTATGTCCTACATTTTGCAGATGGCACACTGAGACCCAAAGGGACCAGCCAGCTGAGAATGCAGCACCTGCCTGGGAAATGCAGCACCAGCTGAATCCCCTCCCTGCGGCACACAGGAAACTGGTCACTGTGAGGTTCCCAAGACTTCTGCTAGCTGTCCCTGTCTCAGCTCCAGGCTTCTATGGATATTAGCAACTCAGCACAACAGAGGCATCTCCCAGTACCAACCCAACCTGCAGAGCAACAGCAAAGATATGCAGGGAATTGTCAGTCTGCTCTGCCCTGCTCATGGTGATGACAAAAAGTGAAATGATTTTTGAAATACGTTTTTACCTTTCTGCCATGAGTAAATGAATGATATACTAAAAATACTGTAAACCTGTCAAAATTGTATGTAATTCCTGTGGGGAGCCAATAACCATGGGGCATCGTACTTCTATACCTAATCAAGTACTGCATCTGTGGAGAAATCTATGTTTACATGAACAAAAACCAAGCTTTTCATCTATCATGTTCTCATGGTATACTGCAACCTAAGGGAAATTTAAAGATCCATTCTATTTGACGCCAGCATTTTTATAGACACTTGATTTCAAGTAGACCTAAATATTGATGAATATCAAAAGTATTGGCTTTCTAAAATTCTATCAATCAGAATCAATTCAACTCATAAGTTTCAGTTGCTGCATACCTCACTATGCAGCACCTAAAGCTCCTGATGCATAACAAACTGCCAGTTTGCGATTCTTGCATGCTTGCAAAAATAATAATACTGTAGTAGAGATGTTTCTAAAGCTAACAGGAAAATTTCCATCATTTCAATACCTATTAATTTTCTTCACTTTAAAAGAAACAGGTCATTTTTCACTGGTGGCAGAATGACACAACTAAATTTTATAATAAATTATGCAGTGCATATATGTTTACAAAAGCACAAGTAGGAAAACTGACATAATTCTGGTCATAATTAGCATGCCTTTCTTACAAATCTCTAACACCCTCAAAAAAAGAGAAAAAAAAATTGGATCACTTAATTTTAAGCACATCTTTTGGATTACTGCAAAAAAAGCATTACAAGTTCAAAGAATAAAGTATAAAACATATTACCTATAAACCAGCACTATTAAAATCAAGAAATTAAAGCTTGATACAGAGGATGAACCATGCCTCCTCTACCATAATTGCAATTTATCTTTCCTACACATGCACTTCAGAAAATGTCTCAACCCATGAAACTTTTAATTTATATTTCATCCTGTTACCTAAAAGAAACCAGTGCTTTTCAGATTATCCAGTTTTCACCACTGAACATTAATTTATGCTTTTAAATAGTGTCACCTTTATGTTTACAGAGGTTTAACATGCATGAAAAACATTGTTGCAACAGTAAATTTTTTTTTACTTTTTAACGATATATTTTTAGAAAATATTACAGGATTGAAAAAAACCCCACCAATATATCTTAAAATTGCCTCAATAAAAATATCACTTTTTTTCTTGGAAAAAGTAAAGAGTGGAGACAGCATAAAAACACGGGAGCTAAAAAACTGATATAAGAAATTAACCACAAAAGTGATGCAATTATAGAATGATTTGGGTTGGAAAAGATCTTAAAGACAATTTAGTTCCAACCCCCCTGCCTGGAGTAGGTAGACCTGTTAGAACAGCTCAATGCTCCATCCAGCCTTGGCTTGAACACTTCCAGGGCTGAGACAACTTCTCTGAGCAACCTGTGCCAGTGTCTCACAGTAGATCTCTTCCTAAAATCTAATAAAATTGTACTCTTTCAGTTTTGAGCCTACAAAAAATGACCTTCAAGAAGAAAAATAATTCAAGAGGACCTCTGTTAAAATGAGAAAGAAATCTACTGATTAGCCTATCTTATACAGATAAGTTATTATTTTGTATTAACATCATGAAAGAACAACCATACATCCTAATTACTGCAACTATGCTGCACATAAGAATAATTTTAGTATCTCAAGAAGTCATTAATTTTATAAGGTAAAACTCAGACCAATGAACAAGGTGTAGAAGCATGTCTCTGTTTTGTTTATTTTGCAGGTTATTAAACTTTGAATTTTCAAGTATGCAAAGGAACTTAAACATGTAAATGTTGTTTATATGGCTGTAAAATTACCATACATTTTAGACAGGCAGAAATGTTTATGTAAGCAGAACTGGGCAATCTTAACATACAAATTTAAGAATTATTATTTCTGAAGACTTCTGCATTGCTCAGTATAAACTGGAAGAAAGGATAGTTCTCTCTTCCCCCCCACAGCCTTAAATATTCACAAGGCATATTCACAAGGCAACATATAGACATGTATATTGCTGGAAAGGTCATTCTAGCAAAACAGTCTACAAGCCTCTATTATTAAGACAAACATCCTTACTCAACAGTTAATGAATGTTTTCTTCTATAAATCAAATTTCTTAAAGCCTTGGAAATCTCTGATTCTTAAGATAATAGGAATGAAAAGATACTCTTCTCAACAACACAGAACATACTCTCTATCCTGATAAAAATATTTCAGTGAAAGTATCGCAGACAAGACAGGATCACTTACAGGGGAAAAAAGTCAGGTAGTTGACACATGTTTTTGAAATGGAACTCATAGTTTTCTAAGGTATTAACTGCTGTAGTCACTTAAGTATATGGCATACCTTAGCATTCTGAATCTGTTTAACAGTCCTAAACATATCGTGATTAAACCAGATTTTTTGCAACTCTTATGTGAAATTAATTGTGCAATGTTTTCCTAAACTGCAATATAGAAATCAGTTACTGAGCTTCCATTTTTACAGCTGCATACAAATTGAAACCATTAAGTAGCTCATACGAAAGATTCCTCTCTGTACTTCCTAAAGTCCTTTTTAAAATACATTCATGTTTACTTTCTACTTTTATAAGGACAATTACAAAAAGCAAGAAACAATCTATTCAAAGGGAAAGGTAAGGCGTATCACCAGAAAAAACCCACAGCTTTATGACTTTAAAACGTTTGTGTTCTCATGAGTGCACTGTTCAACCTTGTTTACAAAGAGCATACCTTTACAAAGAGCTCAGCATACCAGGCAACCCTCCTGTAAAACGACAATATAATTTCATAGGTTATATAAAATAATCTGTGCAACATGAAAAGCCTTGCTGGATGCACCATGCATTTCTGAGCCCTTACTGCAATTCACTATGTAAGATATTTAGACTCTTGAACTATGAAACAGGATGGTAGTACCTGTGTGAGTACTTCAGTATCAGCAGCAGAGTCAGTGGCCAAGTGACTAAGAAATTAGTCTGTTTTCTCTGCAAAAGGAACTGTTCTGATTATCTCAGTTGATCACTAGTATAGCAAGGATTGAAGAACTTGTTCTGGCAGACATCTGTCTGAGCTGGTCCATTCACTGAAAAGTATGTGGCCTTCATATAAAAGTGAAACACAGCCAACAGAGCTCCTTCTTAATCCAGTATCTAATATTATCTGGTATTAAATATATTCATGTTTTCCTGTCTGAATTGGTTTTGCTTCAGCACCCAGGCAGTGTATTTTCTTTTGTCATTTTTCTGCTGTATTAGCATTATAAGCAGTCTAAAAAGTAACTAAAAAATACCATTAATAAAAAAACCATTTTTATTAATCGTATGTTCTGTTATCTAGTAATTTAACCTTCTCTTAAACAATTAATATCAAATGCATTTTCTTTCTCCCAATACACAATGCTTTCTCAGACCTCCTTCAAAATTGATTCCAAACCTCCAAAAAATGAAAGGAAACTAATTACTTTGAGAAATACTGATAACTGAACAGTACTTGATTTTACAGAAATGTTCAATCCAGCATACAACATAATGTCACTCTCCTCAAGTTTGGGCTTTTAACATCTTTTTTCATCTGAACCAGTTATACAGTGATCTGCAAATATTTCTAAGCATCACTATTAGTGGCAAAGGATCATCTTTTATTTTTTGAAGTGTGAAGAATAAGCATTTCCCTTCTCCATTGTCATGTGTAAGAAAATATTTATGGGCTATAATAAAGAATACATTTAATTACATGTTCCTCATCTGGTCTGTCTCTAAGCTTACTGGGAGAGGGATGGTTTTCTTTTTTAAATTTGCCTTTGTTAAACATTAGTCTGCCTATCACCATGAAATTGCACCAGCTGTCTTACTGTGTACAAGAGCTAGCTATTGTCCACACAAAATCTCAGTAACAAACCTAGATACTTCAGGGACAGAATTTATTTTTTCTTCAATAAAACTGAATATATGTCTCAGGCAAGAAGCAAAAGAGACTGAGAGCCCCTCAAAAGGCTCAGGTATAGGGAAACACATGAACTACATCCAAATGACCTCAGGAAGTTAGATACAGCATGAGCTTGATGGAAAGGGGAAGAACTCTTCAAACCTCTGCCAATCTGATTTGGGGGAAATCAGTCCAACCCTAAGTACACACAGAGGACATATTAACCAAGTGGTTCAAATGCATGCCCAGAGTTGCAAAATACCATCTCATTTGGCTTAGTAACCTGTTCAGTCATGGGGAACCTTCCATGATGCAAAATGAGAAGAAAAGCATGCACCCAGAAACTAAGATACATATCAGAGGGGAGAAATTCCTCACTGATTTTAAAAGGCCAACAAGATAAGAAAATTTACCCTAGCAAAAATACTTTCCATGAAAAACCAAAACAAAATAATACACATCTCTACCTTCCATAACCTCTCCTTCATTAAGCACAATGGATGCCAGAGTGGTCCAAGGATACATGGCATCATAACTGTGGGACTAGACTTTCCCCATTGCATCCACACAGGTAAGAAAACCAACACTTTCACAGATATACAGTTCACATCAGACCTAGTTCTTTTTTTTTGCCAGTCAATGCATGGCAAACCCACATTAATCTAGGACTGATTGCACATGACCACACAGACACATGCTCTAAAAACTTCTCAAACAATATTATTTGGTCCCCTTCTGACTACTGCTGCATTCACCTGGGATACAAAATTCATTATCAATATGTCAGTGGTAGACTTATCAACGTTAGGTATTCAGGTAATGTGAATCAAACGCCCTTTTTCACTTATTACAGGATCATCCTAGCCTTCTTTAAGTCATAGGATTTTACAGAGGGTTTTGGTTACAGCAGGTAGGACTAAATTCCAACTCAGTCTTTTTTCTAGGCATAATTTTTCATATTGTAATTATAAGCTAAATGCCTTCATTTCTGCTTACATGTCTTTGCGTTTGGCTGATTTACCATGTGCCTTTTTATAATGCAATAATCCAGCAAAATCAATGAAATCATCTCTGTCAATGGGATATTCTCCGTATCTGTAGCTCTGCTAGTCCCTGTTAAAAGTACAAACTTTGTTTAACTACTTAGGGCCACCATTCTGAGAACAAGTGAAATAGTCTTCATCCAGTATTCACCCTTCTAATGAAATTTAATTAAAAAAACTTAAAATCATAGAACTAGGGATTTTTTTAGATTGAAAAAGACCCTTCAGATCGAGTCCAGCCATTACCCCAGCACTGCCAAGTCCATGACTAAACCATGTCACCAAGCACCACATCTACAAATCTTATTATCTCCAGGGATGGTGACTCTGCCTCTGATCTGAGCAGTCTCTTCCAATGCTTTACAACTTTTTCAGTGAAGAATTTTTTGCTAATATCCAATCTAATCCTTCCCTGTCACAGCTTGGAAGTTATGTTCTTTCATCCTAACGCTTGTTACTTGGAAGAAGAGAGGGACACTCACCCCAGAACACTGTACTGACTCATGTAATTTACTGATCCATACCTGGTCTGCACCAGCAAAATACTGTCTGAGATTGGCTTGACAAGCTGCTTGATTTGCTTACTTTTGTAATATTCATAAACCATGTCATGACCATAAGCACGACAAGCAAAAGTTTTAAATCTTAAACTTTGAAGGGAGATATCTTAATAAAAATATAAGCCTTTCCTAGATTTTAGGAAATGCTATCATACATGAATGCATATGTGCAAATGGAAGGAATGGTATTCTTAGAAATATCTAGGAAAAAATAAATCTAGAGTTGTATATACATAAGGTCCCAAAACAAATCTTTGAATTATTCAATAGCCATGCAGCATTTTCTAAGATTCATTAGCAGCTAAAAGGCATATTAATTATTTAACAATGTCCATCTGCCAATTAATTTTGAATGCTTTCAAATGCTGACCATGTAGATTCTTGTGTCAGCACCAAGGCAGGTGGTGTGACAAGGACAAGGTATCTCTTCACAGCTTTGTATTTATCACAAAAACAGATGTAAAAGCGGTTCCTTATACGGCTTTCAAACAAAAACAATGCATTTCAAGCATTAATTATCTTGTAACCATTTTCCTTCCTCAACGGTATTAGCAGGGTGCTGCTCTGCAAAAAAAGTGTTTCCAAAAAAATGAGAGTAAGACCTCATATGAAAACCTTTTAAATAGCTTTTTATACCCCTAGATTCTCCAGCCTAACAATCTTGTCAATGGCACATAATTAGTGTCAGACATCATTCAAACTGCTGACATCAGGCACTCACTGACCAGGAGGCCACAGCCACAGCTGAGATTTAAAGGCCCAGGTTCATCTAAAGCAAAGTGAGTATTGTGCTTTTAACCCTTGAAGTGTTTAAATGGGGGAAAATGTAGCATTCAGAGCAGCACTTCACCTTAGTGCCTATCTGAACAGAACACGTTGTCTAATAAGGTGTCTGAATGCTTGGGTGAATGCACTAGCTTCTATAAAGTCATGTATTTTCCTCAAAACCATGCAAAGCCTGGCATTTATTTTTGCTTTTATAGTTAGAGCTTTGAAATTATAAATGTCTTGGAATTTATTGTTCTAGTAAATAATGACAGATTATATGTGATACACAGATTATAGCAGATATTTCTTTGCCCGGTCTTTCAATGACAACTTGCACCATAGGTAATTAGTCACTTTTTCATTCCTCTTAAAAAAACAAAAGGCTCCCCTCATCACAATATCCTCACTTCACGTTTTTCTGGTAGATTCCTTAAAATTTTATGATCCAGCATGCATAAATATAAATGGAAACAAAAGATAGTTACAGACCATGACAAAATCTAAAGTAATTTGTTATTTAGCTGCATTGTACTTCCTACCTTAAGGTAGAAGGCTTATTATACTCAGCAGATGTAGAATAAAGGTCATAAGATTAGATTCAGATGTAAGACTTATGGGACTAGTCAGTGTGTACAACTATAAGGCTCACATTTTAAGAGCTTCTGACTAAAAAGCACATAATGCTTTTTTGTCAATGTGTTTGTAGGGACTGATCAAGATTAATAGACTATATCCTAATCTGACTTCAGTTTTCCAATGCATCCATCTTTTTAGGTATTTTTAAGAAGACACACATGCTGCCATCCAGGCAATGAAATCAATGGAAAAGAGGATGTATTGGTACAGATCAAAAATCTACACATTGGTTCACATGGGAAACTGAATCAGGCTATTTTTCCAGACAGATGCACATGAGAGGCTAGTTTCTTCATTGCCTCTGAACAATTCTCACTTTTTTGGTCACACTGCACACACTCGAGTATTTCTGTATATAGACAGATTACTTGAGTGTCCCAATAAAATTTACTTTTAATCTCCTTTCTGGGGAGATCAGTATTCTGATGTCAGTTCTGTTAGGACAGTGGACAAAGGATGGCATCAAATTGCAGTGAAAGAAGAAGAGGTATGTGAGTAAGTAACTGTCCCTGCCTACCACACTATTTCATTGTGAAAATTTTCTTTACAGATGGCTTATTTATTCTTGTGTTTTTGATAAATATAGCATGTTCCTTTTTACCTTTTCATATCCGATCTCCAGAGGTCTTCATACTTTTCATGTTCTAGAGATCTGTGGCACAATGTAACCTTATTTTCTAGGTAACACTATGCCTAAGGACACAATTATCTCTGTTGAAATTAAGCAGAGTGCAATGAATGTTATTTATCCCTGAAATAATGGTGTCAAGAGATTCATTCACCATGGTAATGTCTCTTGTTTTCATCAGTCTTAGTAAGCATGGCCATTTCAGCCTCAAAAGCTATTTCTGTTGCTGTAGAGAAGGTAAATATTATGACAAGTCTCTTCAAAAGGAACTATTACTGAATACATCAGCTGCTACTGATTCAAAAACCATATGGTACAGAAACTAACAGAGGAAAAATGAACATTTTGGGAATTCTTTCTTTGCTTCCCTTTAGAAGAGTGTGCTTGTGTGCTTGCCTTTTTTTTTCCTTTCTTTCTCTTCCTCTTTGGCTTTTCTAAAAGGTTGTCTTTGAGTCTCAAGTAACTGAAGCTATCATCTGTAATCATGCAGCTTTCTCTACTAAAAGTTATTCACTACTAAGGCAGCCACTATTATCATTAAGCCCCAGAGAAGTCCTATGCATTTGAATAATTTTTCCTTCTTGTAGACACGCAAGAACCAAACAACCTTTTGTCAACTAAAAAAACCAGCTATTTCCTTACAGGTATGTAGTTACCTCTCACATCTGTAGTTCTGTTCTCTACAGGATTTCGTGCCAGAGATACACTCTAAATTGAGACCATAGGCTTTCAAATATGGAGATGAGGTAATGTAAATTACATTCTCACTGAGAAGATTCTGTTGGTTTAGAATTTTCTCTTTGTGAATTTCACAAAGGACAAAAATGTGACCTCTATTACACTAGAGGAAAAAGGAATAAATAATCAGGAAAGCTCTGAAACCAGGAAGTTGAAGTGGGAAAGAAACTGTTTTGAGGATTCTTCCTCACCATATTCCATCTCAAGATTATCATACATTATTCATTCTGTTTTCTATAAATAATAACATCATACAAATATCTATTTCTATCAGAGAAATAAGAGTATTTCATTACATCCTGTCCTATCCTATTTATACATGTGCATATTGGGACTGAAAAATGGAAACAAACATGCATGCTGTTCTACAAATAGTATTTTTTTTCTTACAGTTAGTTGAAAATATGAACACCCAATTGCCACTTTTCAGAGATAAAGGATCCTGTAGGCAGAAAAGCACTAAGGCAGTTCTCAGTAAATTCTCACTTAGGGTGCATAGCTCACGGTTGATACTGTAAAACTTTCAGCGTGGTGTTCTACAAATCTGGGTATGAGGCTCTTTTTATTCCCAGCAAATGTACACAAGGCCAGCTGCTATCTGGCACAGGGTCTCTTGGTAAACTCCATTAATTATTTAGATAGTCAAACCTTAACTTTCTTAGTTTGGGTTGTTTTTTGGGTTTTTTTAAATCAAAAAAGCCATTAGATCACTGTCAAGAGCAAAATGGGCAGTAAGAGATACATTTGATAGTTCCCAAGTGCAGCATTTGCACCCAAATGCAAACATGCCAAAGATACAGTAGAAAATATGCCAGGATACAGTGGAACATCTCTGCAAATGCTAACTTCATGTCCAGAGAAAAGATGTACTTTTGTTATCCTGGGAAAAAAATAACTTGACTGGCTCCACTTTTGACAAACTGACACTGATATAACTTAAAGGGCCTGGTTGAAGTTGTTTTATTAAAGCAAAAGCATAAGGCATAATTTAATGTGTTACTTGTTTACATTAAGCAGTGTTCAGCTTGAAGTGCCTGAGACAAAAAGCACAATGCGTACAGGAAGAGTCATCATTAGTAGAAGGAAATTTGCTTGGCCAAACCTGGACTTGAATTTAGAAGTTCAAGTTTCACTAAAAAGATGTACCAAACAATACACTAAAAAGGCAATTCTTTAAATTTTACTACAATATTTACATATGTGCTACACTATTTTCACCTGCCAAATTGGCTCAGTCATATGTAACCTCCAACATAAACAAATTTTTTACACACATAAGTAGAATACTTTATAGTGAAAATAACAGGATTAAACTGTGCCAGTATGGAATGGTTTGAGGAGCACCTTTCTCAAAGTATGCTCTTTCATAAGGATACACAGGAAGCACACTGTTTGATTTCAAGGACAAGAGGTCTGATATTCTCCATTACGCAACAACAACCTCATCAGGGGACAGAATTTTTTGCAAATTTCATATGTCAAAATTTATTTGACTCTTTTCCATCAAAGAGATAGTGCTTCTAGAATGTTTCTTATGGAATTAATAAGTTCAAACTATTCAATTCATGGTGTATCCATGGTCCACTCAGTTCATGATGGAGAAAGAACTGTTTCTGTTACACTCTGGTAGAACCTCTGCCAGTAATTACGATTTATAAAAAATGTGCCATGGTGACCAAAACTTTATAGGTAGTATTTCAAAATTTTACTTCTTGTACTGCTTTTTAGTAGTATTTCTTCCCTTAAAATATAACGTGCATTTTTATAGCTATGGCCATCTAGCATACTTGTATACATAGCTAAAATAATTACTTGGCTATCCTCTAACTACACTACTAATTTCAAATTTCCATCCTTAAGGAAAACAGACATGACACATACTGATTCCTTCTACCTCTGTTTCATAATACTTACTCTCTACCATGATAATGCCATCTCACTGATATTTATGAGAAGTCTTAATCCTGATAATTGCACATAAGAAGTAAACAAGAATATATTACCTTGTGATACTTTTATCTATTTGGATGCAAGTAAACAATACAGAAGTTACATTCAAGACTATATGCACCAGTAAATATTCAACATTTTCAGGTGCTTGAAATGGCTAATTTGGGGTTACAGTTGTAATGCACTCACTGGGACACTTGGAAGCACACTTAAAATATGCTCTGTAATACCTAAAAGCCACTCCACAAATCCCAAAGCTAAATAATTAGGAAGGAAAGAAAATTCATATTTTAATGTCTATTTTCTGAATTCTAGAACTTTTTTAAACAACTCCATTACTTTTAAATCAGATTAACTGGTGCTTTACTGAAAAGTATCCAGATTAGTATCCATGGCTACTGAAAAAATCTGGACCAGAAAACTCCGCAAAATATACTATTCAGCAGAAACTTAAACAAATTAAAATGGGGCAAAGGTGAATTCTAAAACAACCTTAGCATGGCTGCATTACTGCCAGCCCATACTCAAACAGTTCTGTCATAATAACCAGGTCCTAATTCTGCATTAGTTAAATATACCCCACTTTCACTGAAGCCAGTGAGAATTCAGAATATGCAAGGAATGTAGAATTACAAGCAGTCTCTTAATCCTTAGGTCATAAGCCAAGATGATTATAAAGCCTTAACTCATAATGTAGCTAGCTGAACTGCTCTGCAGCACCTTTAAGGGCATTAACAGCAGGATTCTGCTGAATTAGTCTAAAAATCATATCAAGAACTTGCTTCTGCACTCTGATATGTAATAGGTAATTTAAACTAAGCGACCAAAAGATTAGAGTGAAATGTATTTTGAGCTGTTTAGCAATGTAGCCTTACCTCTTCTTCCCTCTTTGTCCCCTGCTAAAGGGGAAATCAGTAACACAATTCAACATTTTAAATCCTCACTTTCTCCTGTTCTGAGCAGAGCTTACACAGCTGTCTTTTCAGGGCAAAACACAAACCACTTGCAGAAAAAAACAGCTGGGGAAAATGAGACAAAAGTGCTTGCATTTTAATCAGCAGGAGTCCATCACAATAGGAAACAGTCAAGGAGGTTTATTTCTTGCCCCACATGTAAATCGTATAAAAATATCCAGCAACATTCAAGATGCACTTTTCAGCCCAGAAACTGTGTTCTATTCTTGACTGCTTAATACTCTCAGGTTTTTTTCAATTAGGGTCTGTTTGTTCAATTAGTTAAAAAAAAAAAAGGCAAGAAAGAAAGAAATAAAGCTTTAAAGAAAGGATTAAGCCACGTACTTTATTGAGAAAGAACATAAATTAGAAATTCTTTTCAAAACTGGAGTATGCATTCTTTAATATTCTGCCCTGCTGGGAAGTGTAATAGGAATAAAGGCAGAAAGAAGCTTTTTCGCTTCATTGAATTTGTTCCGTGGAAAATATGCTTTTGACTATCTGCAACTAAATCTCAAAATTCATGACAATTCAGATTCCCATATTTTATAAACCTGTGCATTAAAAAGAGAGCTAGGAGAGCTTACAGAAACCTACCTGGAGAGCAAGCTCTCCAGATTCAAAAGGGCAAGACCAAGTAGACGTGAAGAAAACAAGCCATTACTGTAAGAAGACTTCATGTACTGGCAATGCAGTTCTTCAGTGTGGGGTGGCTTCACAAGCAAATTAATTTTCGAAATAACCAACAGAACTGACTGATGGGTGTGAGTTTAGGATAAGAAAACCAATGGAAGAGGCTAAAGGTTGGACAAGGTATAAGTGTTGCTTACTGTTTACTGTTTCTTTGCAGGAGCATTTACTAAAATCTAAATATTATGCTTTGAATTTAAAATTAAAGGAAAGATAATTTGATGTAAAAGACAGAAGTCAAAAGGAGTGCCAAAAGCAGAAATAGGTACCATCTTCTTTCCAGGATACCAAATCCTCTTGCCTGTTTGTGCCTTGTCAAATTGAGAAAGATTTTTGCTGAAATCCCATTACAGTAAAAACAGCCCAAAAAAGAAAATATATACTCTTAGATGTTATTTTCCTCCTTTTGGTGCAGTGTACCCAAGCGCAAAGAACCAATATGTACATAAAACAGGAAAGAAAACAAGGCTGCTGATCCTCTTCCTCCTCCCTCTCAACACAAAAAAACCCAAAAACCAACAGAGAAATGAAGCAGCATGAATTTAACGTAATAGCTAGAGCTTACAGCTTTGTGACATTCCATTTAATGCCAGCAAAGCTCATCCCTTGGTTCCAACAAGTTGAGCACATCCTGCACCACCTGCAACTCAATTTACATGCGCCAGAACCTCCTGCCTCACAGCAGATAGCAGAAAACACCTGGTGCCAGCAGAAATCACACTGTGAAGGTAGCTGGGGCTGCACTGCAGGCAAGGGCGGGCCTGGGTAGAGCCAGGAGCCTGGGCTGGACCATGGCTGGGCTCAGGACAAATGCAGCCAATTCACCCAGACTGAGATAACAATGTGATGCAGAACCTGGGAGCACAAATATTTGGGTTAGACCTTGGTTTGAAAGGAGGCAGGGCTATATCTAAATCAACAGATGTGTCTGATTACCAGGGACAGGACTTGGGGTTCAGAGCAAGGCTGAGTACACAAAACACAGTCTGAACAGCCAGGCAAGGCTTGGAGCTTGGTTGTGCTCTGCAGAGCTGCTGGCACACACTCGCTGCTTGTAAAACTGTGGTTAGGGCACAATATGTTTTTTTTTTTTCTTAAGAGCTCAGCAGCCAACAGCTTCTGGCTCAAGAAAATGCCAATGCCAGTATTTTCTGACTCACTACAGGCTTATTTCTTCTGCCACACAGATGGTACAAAAAGATTCAAGTTTCCAAAAACAGAAGACAAGGTAATGCAAAACTATGTGGATCCCTGTACTTGTTTAAGTCACTCATAAACAGGGGATTTCAGTCCCGTCTGCTGAGATGCTGCCTTATGCAAACAAAATCCTTGTGACAAAAGGGCTGTGGTGAAGGGACTGTGAGGGATAAATGCAAAACAGTTCCCTCAGCTGAGCCAAAAAAGCTGTTCGACAATGAAAAATTTAATAGAGGAAAGGTGGAGGAATAAGCTAATAAAAAAGTTGAGGGATGTGGTCTTACACATCTTACACAGAAGAGGCTCTCACCATGCAACTGAGGTTTCAGCTATAATAAACCTTAGGTGATCATTAGAGAAGAAGGGCAAGAAAGAGTGAATACAGGAATTCAGCAATAAATGTAGGGTGTCAGGGGAATAATCACAAACCTTGATAAATGCAATGGTTTTGTTCATATCATGTAATGATTTTGTTCCTATCATGAAATCGATAATTTTCAAGGGAAGCCTCAAAGGCTTTACAGAAGCAGAGCACCTTGGGAATGAATCCAAAGCTAGGATGAGAGAAGCCAGTCCAAAACATGCAGGGCCAAGCAGAAGAATGAGATGCACAAAATAGGGGCAGGAAGAAAAATAAGATCAGTACACATGGCATAATTGCTAAGGGTAAGTACACATGCCCTTTCTCAAGTGAAGTGTTCAATCAGTGAGTTCCTAGACTTGATTCATTTGAGTGGTATGCCTGACACCACAACTGGTTGTGGAACACCCAGAGGACTTTTTAGATAATAGCAGGTTAGTGACTGCCTAATTTTTATTGCTTGTGAGTAAGAGAGAGCCAAAGAGAACAAAAAGCCCAAATACCTGCAGATTCAGATGCACAAGGGATGAGCTGTGCAATTTTCTTAGAGGAAGGATAAAAAAGCTTCAAAATTAATCAAAGGAAAATAAAAGGATGACTCAGTAAATAACTATCCTTGTGAAGTTAAGCATTTTTTTTTCTCCTCTTTTTTGTGGACATTACATTCTTCTTAATATGTATTTCCCCAGGGCAACTTCACATTTACCTCATTTGCCGTGAATTATTACAGCATTCAACAATCTTTGAAATAATCTTTTCCCACTGTGAAAGGATGTTTTGGAGAAGCTACAAGATAACAGAGCTATTTTTGCACTGTTGGACAAAGTCATTGTGCTTGCTTTTTCTTAACTGACAATACAAACCTTATTTTCTCTTTTAATTGTTTGTACCATTAACACAAAGCCAGATGATAAAAATACAGGTAAGTGCACAACATGAGAACTAATTGAGAATGAATAGCAGATGAAGCTTACATTAGCTAATTGAAAGAGAATACTAACGCTGAGTCTGGATTATGCTCATTCCTAATCAAGTGCAATGCTAAAAGTGCATGTTGATGTATGCCAGAAAATCAGTTACAAATACAGCAGAAGAGCTGCTTCACCTCTTTGGAGTTCACTTCACCTCTTTGGAGTTCCTGTTTCAAAGTAAGTTTATGTTTACACCGCTATGGAAAAGGTTACCATCTTGCTACACAGATGTCCAGAGGCAGGGTAAGCAAATTTGGTATTTATATTACAAATATATTAAGTGGATTGATAAATTTGATAAGCATTTGTAATTAATAACTCCATAGATAGAGAGGCCTGATTATTTTCAGGTAACAACCACACAAGAAGAGCGTGTGGGAAGGAGGGAATGAAGAATGAGGGAAAACTGGCATGGTTCTAGAGATCTGGAAGGATCAAGAAGCTAAAGTGAATGGGCAGGCTCAGGATGGATCATGCTAGACTGAGCACTTCCTGTCTCCAGCCATACCAGCAGAACTGGGGAAAACACCTGTGATATCTGTATTCTGTTCTTCCTTTTCTGTCTTATATACTAATAAAGCATTGCAACTGGAATGGTTTATCTTTGAAGGTCAATTGAGTTTCAGACCTTGGGGATGACTCAAAGAGAGTGTACTGCGCTGGAAACTTGTGAATCCCTAGAAAAGGGACCATTTGCAGAAAAAGTGAGGGTTTAATTTCTTTACTTTCAACTTTGCTGCTCAGAGGGGGAACTAGAGCCCAGAAATGAAGAAGAATGTTGGTGATGATGATATTGCTGGTAAAATGGCCATATGGATTCTTTTCCTTCCTGCATTAGTGTTTACTTATAAGAAGCCTGCAGATCTGATAACCCTTGCTAGCTCTGCTAGCAGTGACCTTTTGATGTTCATTAACAGCATACACTGTAATTATGAGATGCTGATGTTGTGGCTATGTCCCTATAGTGGTTGCATTCTCTTTAGAAAAATGTATGTTTAGATCAAACATTAACGCTCTCCATTAACTGCGTGCCAGTTGTTACTTTGTTACTAACATTGCTTAATTTCTTCATTTTGGTCGCTTTGTCCTACAGTCTGAAAACCCAGGGAAAGCCTGAATAAGTCTTTTGCATCTAGCTAAATCAACATACACATACTTACCTGCAACATTGCAAGACACTATTGTCCATAAAAGTCTAAAGGCTCTTATGAAGATTCGTCTTTGGTTTCTACAATGAATAGCATGAACACTGTTTGAAAGGCTGTTGTTTCCTTCAGTTTCCTGATATCCCACCAAAGCACACTAAATTGATTGAAATACAGCTTACTGATGCTTTTGTATCACTTTAGAAGCTAATGGCAACCTTCCACCTCTTGTTGAATGGTGTAATTGGCCTGCCAGGGAGGATCTGGGATTTTAACATGTTTCTTGTTTGGCTGAGCTAACCAATTATCCTACAGTTGCTATCCAAGCTGCAGACTTTTCTTCACTGGGGTCATTAAGCTTGTCAAAACTAGTTTGTTACCACAACTGCTGACCCTCATTGCTTTTGACAGCAGCACAAGTGTCAGACTAAAGAGGACTTTGCATTACAAGAAAGTAAATGACTGATCAGAGCCCACCAAGCATCCTGACCATATGCCACAGCATGCCCTTTTGACACCAAGAGAGGTGGAAACAGTACCAACTAAATTACTTGAGGCTAACAAACACCACTAATTATTTTGTAGAATAAGAAAATAAAGCTTCAACAGCTAAAGAGGAGGAATACTTGAAGGCAGTATATGACCTACATGGATGATAGTGAAGCATTGGGTTGTTTTCATTTCAGTTAAAAGATGATGCAAGTCACTTAGTCTGAAATAAAACTCTGTGAAAGACACTACCAGCTGACTCAGACCATATTTTTGGAAAGTTGATCAGACACAGCAGCTGGCAGTAGAGCAGTTTGAGCCCAATCCAGCCAATCACGACTAGATAATCCTTTCTATATTCTTGGCACCCAAATGATGTCTGAATCAGACCAGTGGCAGGTTCCTTATCTGATGTAATAATAACCACTAAATACTTAATATCAGACCATATTTACTACAGTGGGGTAAAATCTGTCATAAAACCATCTACATTATACCAAGAATTTACTTCACTGGAAGTACAAGATGTCAGAGACTTATGATGGCCTAATTATCCATATCCCTTTATTTTTGTGGCAAATGATTCATAACCCACTCCTTCACTGTTGTGCTTATATTCAGTTTAATGAGGTAACTTGGAATTAACACCATGCCCTCAGTTGGTATAGGGCATTTGACAGGAGAAGAGAAATAAATGAGAAATTTCAGAGGAATATTTTCTCTCGTCACATTCCTAACTATTCGAGGAACCTGTTCTGGAAGGGCCTTTACTCCCAGTACCATAAGAGCTCCTCCTTGGTTCAGCTGAGATGACTTGTCCTGCCATAAGCTCATCCCATAAATAAATCTTCGCAGATTTATTCGCCTTATGAATCTCACCTTACAAGAAAAGTTCTGTAAATACAGTGACTGCAAGATGTGTTCAGTTTTTCCCCTAGATGCCTTCAAAATCCACCACCTTTTCTCCATACTTTTTGTAAAGCAGTTATTTTTCTAAGTCTTTGGAAATATATCTTTTTAATGAAAGCAGGCATATGCAATGTAGCTCAGGAAACAGGATCCAGTTTTAAGAGACAATGACTGTTGCTGGATTGTATGTCTATGTGAAATACACTTATTTAAACAAGGCTGAGTGACTTAATGGTTCATCAGCAATGTAATGACTTTGAACATCACTGTTCCCATTTAAAAAAGGAAAACAAAAGAAGAAGAGGAAAAAGGACAAAGAGAAAAGAAAAGCAGACCAGTGCTTCATGGGATCCAGGGTTCTGTTGAGTCCTAATGATGTCATTCAGTATTTAATCTCTGGTGACAAGAAGGGTTTTTCTCCTCCTTTCAGCAAGAAAGCAAATTCAACGTTAACAAAGCCCTGTATCTGAAGCCAAGACTGGACATGAATCCTAAATTGTTCCTAGCCTTCTCTATCCCTTTCCCCTGGACATAAAAAATAGCCACAACTAAAAAGCTATGCTTAACATAATTATACTGAGCTTATTTTTAATTTATATTTGGGATAGGGTTGTAAAAAAGGACTATTACATTCACTGGCAGGAAAAAAAAAATAAATGCAATGGTCATTGTGGTATGAGGAGTTGGGGAAATGACAAATATTGCAACTTGCCAAGCGTCTCAGACAAAAGTTTTTAAAATATGCACATTCCTTGACTGGCAAGTTTGTTGTTAAAATCAGGCAGGGGTGAAACCAATCTGAATACAGGAGAGGGAAAATAAGACTAGGGAAAGAAATGGGTGTGAAACTCTTCATCCTAACTGCTGATCACTCCTGAAGTGAGGCACTCCTCATGGAAAACAAATTACACTATTTTTTCTGTTTTTATTTCATGGAACAGCATTGATTTTAAGCATTGGTATATGTAGAGGAAGGGGAAAAAATGTTCTTCCTTTTCATTTACTTTAATGGTTAGCATTTGCACACACCCAGATAAACTCTTGCTCTCACGTGTGGTACCTTGAAATTTTACAGAGTCAAAGTGTGGAGTTGCTACACGTAACTGACCTTCTGCACTGTAGAAACACTCCTGTTTTTTCTTCATGGGAATAAAGCACATTTTTCAATGTTAGAGATTCCCACAAAACTCTCCCCTTAAGTGGTATATGGATCTGGCTTCTATCAGAAGTCGTACTTTATAAATCTTAGAATGGACAGAAGCTGACTAAGATGGCAAAGCTGTGAAAGACAGCACAGTACGGCTACATGTAAAGTCTGAGACTTTGGCTTCAAAGTATTATTTCTAGTCAAGTTTTAGACACATCTCTATTCAGTCTGAGCATTCTGCAAATCTACAAATTTCAGCACAGTTTTACAAAAAACTGATTTCATACCAACATGGATGACTATCCAGGGAAAACACACTTCTAGTGTATTCATAAATATTTGTGCTGTTTGTACAAGAACACGAATAACTTTAAATAATAAAATACAGCTTGTGTACCCAATCAGAATATAAAAAAGACTTAGAATAAAGGCCTCAATGAGAAAGGTTAGGATCAGTATGTCAACATAAGTAAAGGGTTGTGAGACACTACTGATCTCTGTTATGCAGAGAATTTCACAAGTGAGAAATTATCATGAATAAGATTAAAAAGAACCTCAAGAAGAAGCAGCAGCATTTTGCATTAATTTTAATTACATTTGCTATAGGAATGAGCTGTTCTAGGAATAAGAAGAAATACACATGCTTACAAGGCATTCTTCTGTTCTTAGCTGAAGAAGAAAAACTAGACCTGTGTTTTTTAGATTATCAATCATTTAGTAGTGACCTGCACAGAAAAATGGTTAAAGATCTCAGTGAAAAAAATGTCTTTAAAGAGATGCTGATTACGGGTCCAGGGCATGTTGTAACAGGACAAGGAGAAATGGCTTTAAACTGAAAGCAGCTAGGTTTGGATTGGGCATTAGGAAAAATCCTTTGTTGTGAAGGTGGTCAGGCACTGGAACAGGGTTGTCCAGAGCAGTTTTGTTTGCACTTTCCTGGCAATGTTCAGGGCCAGGTGTGATGCAGTTTTGAGCAACCTCCTCCAGTGGAAAGTGCTCCTGTTTATGGCAGGAAGACTGAAACTAGATGATCTTCAAGACCCCTTCCAACACAAAGCATTCTATGACCATGAAATCAGCTGACTAGACCTTTAAATCAACAATATACCTTGCTAGTTAATTTAACATGGTGTTTCTAACATTGCTCTCACTTGACTGACATATATGGAGCAAATCAGTGAGATAAGGTAACTGATGTGTACTGGTGCCAGCCAAAGGTGACTCCAACTTTAACTGCATAGTGCTGCCAAATGGTTTCCTAATTGCTCCACCAACACCTCTGATGGAAGCGATGATGTTGCAGTGTTCCTTCATCCATAAAGTCAGGTAGATCAGTTTTGATCATTAGTATTTAAGCATGAAGACTTAACAAATAAGTTAAGTCTTCATGCTTAAATACTAATGATCATTAAATATTAATACAACTAGGGGACACCTATGCTACTATGCAACTTTCAAAGCCAGAAAAACACAGGAAGAATAAATGCCAGCAGACACCACCAGGGAAAAGCTTTGTATTGTGCCATTCCACTGTCTGAAAAACACAGTATGGTTGTGCCTGAGTAGTCTGGATTTTTTTCAAATTGTCAATACTTGTATTACAAAGGAATACAAATTTGTTCCTCAGTACTTTGTAGTCACATGTTTTCCAATAATTTGTCAGCTCATAAAAACCTAAGTGGAGACTTCTCAAGCAAATGACAAGGTCAGAAGAGCTTTTCAACAACTTTCTGGTGGATGTGAATGTACAGCTTCATCCACAGGCATCTTTGAACGTCAGGTATCTTTCTACAGATGATAACAAAGATAAGAAAAAAAAGAGAGGGAAAATGAGAAATCTGCAAATTTTCCTTCCAGGGAAACTCCAAGATTCATCCTCAGGTTTCAGTGTAAGTTATTACATTTTCACTCATCCAAATACTAAAGAGAATTTCTTAAAAGTAATCTCTTTAAAAATCAGCAGAGAAATTCTAATTCACTCGAAGCTGGACCCTGGCATCATCAATGCAATGAAATTATTACAAGGATCCTCTTCTCTAGACCTCCTACCTAGCCACAGACAATGATGATTCTAGGTTTTTGTGTTGTTTCTGCTGGTTAAACCTGCATCAATGACTTAGCAATGTTTTGCATGACTTAACAATGTTTTGTGTCAAAGCTCAGTTAAGTTTTTGACTAATTATTGGCTTGGTTGTGTCCTGTGCTTTACTATCAAAACAAAACAAAACTAAAAACACAAAGCAAAACAAAACAAAAAATTCAACATTGAGTCATACAGGTAGAGTATACAAACAAATTACTTGGTGCCTGCCCACTGTAGATATTGAGCTCTTGACAAGAGACACATGCATCACAGGGTTTTGAAAAGGAGGTCTTCAGCATTTAAAGCAGAGCAAAACCAAGAGTACTGAAGTTCAATTTAGGAGTTCTTTGAATATTTCTGCTTGCTGGACATCCCAGTTTCACAACATAATTTCTCAGTGGAAGTAGTGACAAATTTGATATTCAGGCCACCGTTCAGGAGCACTGCCTGTTGTTACTCCTGTAGGATGAGGATTCATCCCCAGTCTCCATGTCCACTCCAACAGCCACAGTGCCCACTGATCTCTGCTGTTCCTGTACCCCTCCCTTCCAGGGCATGAGGTAGATTTATACACTTCTAACCTCTATAAACAGAAGTTAATATACTAATATTAACCAGGTTTCCAGTTGAGTCTCACAGAATCCACATCTCATTATTATTTTCCACTTCAATAGTATTAATTTCCACTTTAATTTTAAATTTTTTTTTAAAAGTGATCAACATGATCAAGATTTATCAAAATGCCACTAAATGTTGAAATTCTATGTTTTTACCATAGGTTTTCATGTTTGATAATCAGCATTTCCCTCTCTGACTTTCTTTAGCAGCCAGCAAGTCAACTTTAATTTTGATTCTCTTCTACTGTAAATGCAAAGAGAATGCTCTTCATGTAACTTGAAAACATTCATAATTTTTTTTCCAGTAAGACATTAAACACAAGTAGCGCTCTGGCACTAAACAGTAGAAATAAACAAATAAACAAGATTCCAAAGGAGGCTCCTTGGAAGATATGGGAAAAAAAAAAAAAAACCAAATAAATTTGAATCAGCTTGGACTTCCTGGCATGTATTTTATCTACCTGTAAAGGAAAACAAAATTTAAAGTAATTCACAGGGAATTTAGGACAAGATTTTTATAAGGCTTCAAAGAACCAGATTTTTTTTTATATTTTGGTATATAGAAAACTAGAGAGCTGATTGCAGGTGAATGAGTTCTTGGAATCCCAGTTTATGGGACTTGAATATGTCTGACATAATAAAATCCAAGGACATAAACAGTAAAATTGTCTCATTTGCTGAAGCAATTTCACCTTGCTTAGGGTAAAATAATTGCAGACTCTTTACTTGAAAAATTAAGTGTACATTTTTTCAGTCTTTTCATTGTCAAACAACTGGAAAATCATTACTAAAGCAAGCTATGTTAACTTTTCAAAAACAGACTTATAATAACTTACTCATCTTATGTTCCTCAAATTGCATCAACAGAACAAAGACTCACAAGAATTTTCTAATTACAGCCAGCCATACCATAGAGCTGGATCACAAATCACTACTTGCTCCCTCTAATGAGAAAGCAATGGGGTATTTACTTGAAGCAAGGGCCCAGTAACAGAAAAGGATTATGAACTCTTGATCAGGTATATTTCAGCTATTAAAAATAACTCTAAATGGAAAAAAGATACAGCACTTAGCAGAGAAAACTGGGCTAAAACTCCACAAGTTAGTGCTGATGATGGAAGACATGTAGTCTTGTCCCTCCAAATAATATCTTTTGTTTTCCTTGTCCACCACTATATTTACAACCCCCTACAGATGCACAGAGTTTCTGGAAACAGGTTCTTCCAAGGCTGATGGCTATGCATGCTCAGGTCATTAAAAGATGGAGGGGTTTTGTAAAATCTGTCTCACTTTTCAGGCTGATTTGGCTGGGCAGTCTCTGGAAAAGCACAATTTCTTTAAAAATGAACTGAGAAATCTCTTGTTACAGTTATGTGGCGCTGCTGGAGAAAAACAGCAAACGGCATTCCTGTTAGTTGCTGCAAAATATTCCATGTGAAGTAAATTACTTAAACATGAAGCATGGTACAATAATTTAGAGCCAACACCTCGAGTGACAGGCACAGCCAGCCAGAGCCTCACAGAGATGCTACCTTGGACACTGGTCCTGCTCTCCCTTCAGGCTCATGCAGCAGCAGCCAGTCCAACCCTTAGAACAGAAAAGTCCTCCTCTCCAGTTTACTCTTGAAAGTCCCACAAAACAGTAACAGGTACAAATGTAGTTTATACCCACACAGAATGTATTCCTCTTTTTAACCTGCTTTGGAGGCAACATTTTTTTTTTTCTTTTTTCTTTTCCTTGCTGGCATAGCCTATGGATGGATTTCACCTGGATTATTTAAATAAACTTGGTTGCCTTTTTTCTCCAAGCAGTGATCAATTTCTACCAAAATTCCCAATTGTAAAGAATGTTGGTGTATTTTTTGGAAAGGTAAAGCAAAGACAAAGGAAACTTCTCTTAAAACCAATATAAAGACAATGTCAAAACCCATGATATGCTTATTTCCAGGGTCACTGGTTAGCTTGAATCAAAGCCTGTAAATTTTAATCTTGATTTTAAAAATTCTTTTGGCTGACTGCAAGAAATGCATGAACATGTGTTTAACTTTTTGCTAAAAATGCAACAAATGTTAATTTTAATCTTTAATATGTCAAAAGTAACAATTCAAAAATTTATTTCTGCTACTAAACATTTAAAATTGTTTTATCGTACTTAATACAGAAAGTTTTAAAACTTTTGCTTTTACACTTACTTCTTGGAATGTTTGGAGTTTTTTAAATTACCTCTCTGTTTCATTTTTCATGACAGAAGAAATTGAGATGAACCATCCAAGTTTTCAAAGGACAAAGAGAAGATATATGCCCAAAAACAAGAGGGGACAAGTGACCCGTGAGCTGATAAAGAGGAAGACCATGATAATAAACTAGAATGGAAGGAGGCTGAAAACACCATCATTCTCCCACCTGTTGCAGGAAAAGCTGGCCATGGAGGTAGGAAACCTCCTCCCAAGGCTAGAAAGGATGCTTGCAGGCATGTTAACAATATTTTTTTAGGAATAAGCATCTTCCTTATCTGAATAGATTGTATTTTTCCATAGAAGTGAGTATGTGCTTGGCATTTTTGAAGGCTTCACACATTGTGCATGCATCTCAAGAAAGTTTGTAGCATTTGTGGAAGCTCAGCAGATCTAGGAAACAAAAAAGCCCATAGCTTTCTGTGGACTTTTAGACTTATTTTTTTGCAGCTATGGAAATCAGGAGTTGAAACAGCTTACCACAACCACCACACCTTTGGCAGGGAAAAATTGAGGACAACATCAGGATATCTTTGACTCAGCTCTGTCTGCTTCAATCTGGTTAAGTATTGTGATGTGGCTGTTTGGGTACTGGCAGTAAAGGATGCTTTTGTGAACAGTTCAGCTTTTGGAGAATAACAAAAAAAACCAGACTTGGTAATAAGCCTGCTCTTTGCTGTGAGCACTATATTCAGTTATTTCACTGTTTCACTTAGAGAAATTTTCCTTCCTTTCTCAGAAATCATGGCCTACTGCTCTGTTTCATTCAAACCCAGTAAAACCTAAGGGATAGAAACCTTGGTAGAATCATACTAACAGCTGCCATCTTTGAAATTATCAAAATTACTCTCACAATGAAGTTCTCCTGCTCCTCGGACACTAACTGCATCCACAAAGTCATAGAGTTGAAAATGCAAATTCTTAGATAATGATCATTAGTCAAAAGTAAAAAAAAATGTGAATTGAAAGGTCAAAATTATAAACAATGTTACTTCACTAAACAAACAGTAAAACCAAAAAAGTGCAGAGTTCTGGTCACAACCAGCAAAGTAATCAAAAATAGATACAAGGAAGAGCAAAATTTACTGAACATGAACTCATATAACTGAACAAGAAATCCATAGAGCACAGAAATATGCTGAGAGACACACTTTCCTATTCAAATGAAAAATAAATATGTAGGGAATACATAAGATGTCATACCTTTCTCTCATGAGCAGCTCTCCAGACCTCTCTTTCTTATAGTGAGGGGCCCAAAACTGAACACAGGATTTGAGGTGTGACCTCACCAACTCTGAGTACAGGGGGACAGTCCCTGCCCTGCTCCTGCTGGCCACACTGTTGCTGGCACAGGCCAGGATGCCATTGCCCTTCTTGCCCACCTGGGCACTGCTGGCTCATGTTCAGCTGCTGTCACCAGCACCCCCAGCTCCTTTCCCTGTGGGCAGCTTTGCAGCCACTCTGCCCCAGCCTGTGGCACTGCCTGGGGTTGCTGTGACCCAGGGCAGGACCTGGTACTGGGCTTTGCTGAACCTCACCCCACTGGCCTTGGCCCATGATCCAGCCTGCCCAGATCCCTCCATGGAGCCTTCCTGCCCCCCAGCAGACCAAAAATCCCATTCAATTTAGTGTTGTCTGCGAGCATACTGAGGATATGCTCAATCCCCTTATCCAGATCATCAAGAAATATATTAAACAGAACTGGCCACAATTCCGAGCCCCAGGTAGCCCCTCTATTGACTGGCTGCCAACTGGATGCAGCACCATTCACCACCACTCTCCTGGCCTGCCATCCCACCAGTTTTGAACCTCACACTGCAGGTTCTCCAAGCCATGGGCTTCCAATTTTTCCAGGAGAATGCCATGGGAGATGGTGTAAAAGGCTCTTCTGAAGTTCAAGTAGACAACATCCACAGCCTTTCCCTCATCCATTAGGCAGGTCTTGTGGGGTATTCAGGATCTTGTAGGAACTTCATAGATACAAAGAATTTGGGATGAAGCTAAACTGAAATTAGCCTAGCCTATTCAGCATCACAACACAAATTTTCTTCAAGTTATCAGCTATTTAAAATAATCTTGCAAGCTAAATGTTTAAATTTATAAAAAGATACTTCCAGAACAATACTTTTTTGACTTCTAGCATCTATTATGCATGCAAGCTTAGGGAAATTCATGAGGACATCTTATTTAACTAATAAGATGTTATTTATCTAACTTAGCAGTTTAACTCTCACCTCAGATAAGAATGAAAAATGAGAGCCACTGCTTTAACAGGAGAGAATAGCAGTATTATTTAGACTCACAATCATAACATGATTTGTACTTGATATCAATAAATAGAAGGGTTCTGTAAAAAACTGTGGAGTGTGTGTGCCCCAGTTCAGTAAGAAATATTTCTTAATTCAAGTTCTGTAATCAAGGCTATTGAAAATGGGCTCATGGAAAAAGTACTACTGACCCTATCTTCTGTCTGAATCAGTACAGACTGTCTGGCTCTTTTGTTCTCTTTTCTTCTTGCTTTCTTCCTTTCAGAATTTCATTCTCACTTCCCTGTAGCTGGTTTCCAACAACTCAGCTAATTAAATACCATAGTGGTGACAGTGAATTTCAATGAGTACTACATGACTGCCCCATGGACTCTTGCCAGCTTCCTAGCTCAGCCACCAGAGAAGTTCTCGTTATACAGCTGAAGCAAGTTCATCATGTTTCTGCACATACTGCCCACTGGCTCAGTAAAACATGGGCTGGCATTGTACTTCGTTCTGTAGGAGAAGGGCAACTCACTGCCCCTGAAAGTACTAGCCATAAAGAAAATAAGCAATAAAGAAAAGGGTGTGACATATCTAACAAGAAACACCACTGTCGCAAAGATGTCGATGTTATGCTTTTCAGATAATGGAAAAGCTTCAGTGAGGAGACAAGCTTAAGAGGAAAAAAATCAAAGAATGCAAGGGAGCAACAATGTAGGTGAAGAAGGGAAGAGTGGAGGAAACTTGATTTATGGGCAGGGCAGAGAAAATCCAGGGCAAATGTTCTATGAAATTTGTTTAAATTGTTTCCTAAACTGAATTTGGAGAAAAGATATTCCCTAAGTAATGGTATATGTCTAGTGCAGAGATGGGTTTAGAAGGCAAAACTGAGGCAAAGACAACCCTGCCTGAGCCATGGTTTATTCCCAGTGATCAACACGGAGGTGGAAAACCTAGGGAATGCTTACCTGGAGACCCTGCAGCCCTCTGATACCACATTTCTAAGTTCCAAGCCCTGGGAAGCATTCACATTCACATCTGTGAATACTTCACAGATACACCCAACCAGATATGCTGCCTACAGTCTTTGAGTGGGACCTGGTGTTCAACAGTACTCCTTGGGAGCCCATCCACAAATCTCTAAAATATCAGAAAAGCAGGAATTTTAGGTGATAAAATAACCAAGACAATAGAAACATCCCACTTCCAATTTCTTGGTCAGATTTCTTTGCATATTTATGAAATTTAAAAACACAAATAAAAAAAACTACTACAATTGAGGATAAATTGTCCTCAAGTTTCTTATGAATTGATATAGGCTCTTATGCCACTAGCAGAATCATACTTATGAGTAAGGAACAGCCACAATTTTAACATTCATAAACTAGAATCTTCTCAAGAAAGTAAACATTACCATTTTCAGGTCTCAAAGGATCTGACTAAGGTCTAGGTACAAATAATTTTAGAGCTGAACAAACGAGATTTTAATCCTTAAAATACTTTCTTTTTCGTTGCACTACAACTAAACAATGTTCCCCCAAGTTGTTTCTGAGAATGGAAATAGAACTTACAGCTTCTCTAAATAAATACCTGAGAAGCTACAGGATTAATTCTTTTACATGTTCTGCTTGTGGGCATCTTGTTATACAGATTCTGCTATAATCCTTTAAATTACTGTTCAGAACAAGCTCCCATGCTCCTGAACAGCCAAAATTGGTTCTTTTAATGGTATGCCTGCCATAAAACTTTCACTCATCGTCCTTGTTGTGATTGTCATAGTTTTAAAAGCAGCTTGCTAAGTTGCAGCTTTTCTTTCTAATATACTGCACATGACAGCAACAGGTTTATTTACACCACGCTGTCCAAAGTAAACAGACATATCATGAAAGTAACACCTCATGCAGACCTTATCAAATCACAGTAATGTTCTCACTGTATATTCTTCAAAATCATTTCTTCTGGATAAACTTGAGAAAAAAATACATGTTATTGTTATATATTAGCATTGTATGTCAATACTGAGTTCCTGGAAATAAGAGTGTTTTTACTCTTTGGTCAAGATAATTGGACTCCATGAGAGGACAAATACAAATACAAATACAAAGCTTCTGCAGTCATGCTCAGCAAAAAAACCCTTAATAGGCTTCCAGTGTATTTCCTGGATCATAAATAGGATAGGATACATCATGGACGGCTTTCCATTTTAACATAATTCTGACTATAACTGTGACAGAGTGAAAGAGAAACACTATGGTTTTATTTTGTGGCGTATTTATGAAGCATTTGCGGAAAAAGAGGGTCAATATAAACCCAACTTAGGGCGCAAACGGTCCACATGAATGGAGTACTGTCTTCATGGATGGAAAAAGTCAGAGATACAGGTCTAACTTTGGTACAAACATCCTACAGTTGGACACTGTGATTAGCAAAATCAGCCCTGGAATAAGAACAGACTCCACATTTAGTCATTCTCAAAATACCATGTGTGAGAACAGCTTTCCATTTGGAATCCATGAAGGATCAGCATTTAAACATTTCCATTTTGTTCCAGTACCCTGCTTTCTAAATCAATAGGCTCATGTAAGAAAGTGAATCTTTATTTCAACTACAATATAACTGGTTTGGTTTATGTTGGGGGTTTTTCTAAGTTACTCTGAATTTTTGTCTGTGAGTTCATTACTACTTTTCAGATTAGCACACTTTAATTCCTCTGTTTTGTTGCTGAACCATTGTATTTACTTACTGAAAAGAACACGACATTCAAAAATGCACTTTCTCATAATTTGTTCTGCCTCTAGCAGCATGTGGTAAGACTACTCTGAATTTTAATACAGCTGCATATATAACTAAGAATGCTTACTAAAGTAGTAATTTTAAAAAAGAGTAGCATATTAATTACAGACCACTTCCAGAAGCATCTCAATTTTCCATTTGTTCTTGCAGTGAAAAGTTTAAACCTTTGCAAGATGACATGTTCTTTCACTCTAACAGGTTAATTGCATTCTTCTTTTTCAGTGTCCATTTATACAGAATAAAGACAATCTGTCCATTTGCTCTGTGGGCCTCTCCTTCCACTCATGGTATAAAACCCATTCAGGAAATAATAATAATTAAAGAAAAAAGCTCAAAAAAACCTTCAAGCAACTGAGGAATTTCTCTTCTGGGAAGACTTTGTTGGTGGTACATTATATGTGTAAGTGTGACTATTGTAAGCATCAGGTTTGGATTCATGTTACTATTAGCATCCCAAGAATGTCTCTAGTAGCTACCTAAAGCTAAGACTGCTTTAGTCCAAATACTAACCTGCTTCAGTGCCAACAGCTGAAATGTATAGCTTTTCCTTCCAGCTCCTAAGCTGAGGCTGCCCTTGTCTTTCATATCTTTAATGGGTATAAAATTTAAAAATAGCACCTGCATTCTTCAGCTTAATTTTATTCATTTAACAAACACAAAAATCAACACTTTATTCATCATAAAGAAAGAGAAAAACTAAAGATTATTTTTATGGAATGACATTGAGGGTTCTAATGTCTATGCCGCAGGTGTGTAATTGGTATGCCACTGTCAGACTCATAAAAGGGTAACTGTGCTTAAAAGTAAAAAGTATTTGAGTTAGAAGCATAATTTGTCAAGTAAAGTGAACAACACAATAAATTTCCATAGTTAAATTTAGTGATAAAATAACTTTGATCATATCTTGGGCTAGAATTATAATTTTATACAATCTTATCATCAATCCATAGATTGTATTTAGCTCATACAATTGAGAAAAATTACTTCATGGGAAAAAGGAGTAATTCTTCATGGCCTTGTAACAATTTAAGGAGGAGACATTAGAATAGCTATTGTGCAAAAGACAAGTGTCCCGTTTGAGCACAGGAGTACAGGTTGTGGAATAAACAGCACAGCAGAAAAAAATTATTGCCCATACAGGCAGACCAGTAGAGTGTTTTTGTAAGTGTTCTCATTTTCCAAGATGTTCCATACAGGTTTTATTTTTTTCCCTCACCTTCTCTCAGTACTGCAATAATAATTCCTGTGCCTGCAATCACTATAGTTCCTTCCCCCTCTTATCCGCCCTGCCTCACCTCTTCAGCCCTTCCTGCAACTCCAGCTCTCTCCTGGGACCTGCCCCTTGCCACTGGTGGGACAAACAGCAACCTACGACACAGCAAGGTTGGAATAAAGGGCACTGACTGGACAGGGTGTTTCCACCTCTCTGAATGATTGCATTATAACTGTATTTCCCTTAACAGAAGTAATAATCTAGGCTCCTACTGGATCGAGTTACCAATTTTCACACAAGCTGCAGGAACTTCAGATCCACTTCAGGACAGACCCTGTCTTCTCTGTTTCTCTTTATGGACAGAAAGTGCAATAGTGAAGTTTTTTTCTCTCTACCAAAGAGGAGAGAGCAAAAAAGAAAAAAAAAAAAAAACCCAAAACTCGAGAGAATGGATCAAAAATTCAGTCTACTCTTGGATTCATTATTCATTTAAGGTTGCTTCATATATGTATCAGAAAATTATTTATTTGTATCAGAAATTACTTTTTATTTGTATAAGATTTCCTGTATTTGTGCTAGATACATCTTAAAACCATTTGGGTTATCTGCAGTCTACAGATCTTTATCCTGTGTATCAAGACCAGAAAATCATAAACTGAAACAGGCATATCTTTCAGAGAGCTATCCAATTGTGGTTTTAAAATTCTGTATTTCTTGGAAGATATAGTGCTCTTTGGTAAAGTATTTCATCACACCTTTATCCTCACAGCCACATTAATGACTCATTAAGGGTCAGCTTCCATAGGTTCAGCTAACCCAAATGACGTTTTTACTTCATCAGCTAGATTTTGCTTGCTGAGTTATCCAAATATGCATTTATATGGATAAATGCGGGATGTGATCTTGAAGTATTTTAATGTTCTTTTCAGCTGTGGTCTTTCAATCTCTTTTCTTTCTGTGAAAAAGTCATATTCTCCACCTCATTCTCTCCACAACAAGGAGTGTTTTTAGAAACATGTATTTTGCAAGCATTTTCTTTCAGGCTGTGTTCAACTTCTACATCATTATAATGAGAGGCATATTAGATTTTTTTCTGCCAGGGCTGGCCTGGAAAAGCTGCTCTATATTTGTGAGGGACTGAACAAGAACTGTTCTTCAGTACTTTATTTCTTAACTAAAGCTAACACAGCCCTTGTGTATTGTCTAGGTTTTATTGATCATTCACAGTGATGATCTGTGTGATCTTGGTATCTAGGAATGAGGTTTTTCAACTTGAACTGCAGTGTTTAACTGGAGAGATTATCACAGGACCAAGAATAAGTTAAGGCTGTTATCCCAGGTTATACAGACAGTAGTATCACCTAAAAATTCCTGTGTCCTAAAAGTCTCATTTGCTGCACAACAAAATTATTTCATGACATTCAACTTGAAGAACATTATTTTTTCCCTGAAAAATCTGTTACTCAGCCAATGTTACTAGGCTCCTACATGGTTCATTATTGCTGCCTAAGTACAATACTTTATTTTTGCTCTTACTGATACCAACCAAAACAAAACAAAAAACAAAACAAAACAAACAAAAAAAGAAACCCCAAAGAAAAAAAAAACACCACAAAAAAAAAAGAAGAAAAAATGAAAGATTTGTATTCTGATCTTGATTACTCAAGTTCTGACTACATTGCTCCAATGCTTATAATATGTATCACGTGCAAGCAGCAAAAGCTTTCACAAAGAACACTCACAATATCAATGCACTTGTAAGTGTTCTCTCATAAGGAGTACTGGGGTCACATATAAACCAAAACCAGCACAAGAAATTGCTCTTTAGAATGAAGCTGAGTCTTTAATAACACAGCAGATATTTGAGAACACGGATGATGTCATGAACATGTCTTTGCTCAGTTGAAAGAATCCAAATTATTTCTTCAGTCGTCTGGCAGTAGTCCTTATTTACACAGACTGACTCACAGATGAAGGAATCTGGGGAGGGAGGAACCATTTGAGTCATGCAGCCTGGCTGCATCATCCACAGAGCTACTCACTGTATTTTCCTGAACTCTCATCTGAACTCTATTTACATATTTCTGGCGATAACCTCTACTGCCTCCTGGTCTGTCTAGTCTGCTAGCACATTATTCATGCGTTAGGATTTTTCCTACCTCAACATCTAATGTCTGACTAAATCCAGAGTGACCAAGTACATGAGTCAAGTTCTCTATTTTCACTTAGTGTCAAAGCATACCCATACAATTACTAGCCTGTTTTAGGACTCCATGCATTTTCAGTGAATTTTTCTTTTGTTTCTAAGAAAGAGTTTTTAAAATAAAAAACTCAGATGCTTTGGTAGGGAAATTAAAGATCATACATTAAAAACCTTCTGCTTGACCAGTTCAACCACTTTCTTATCCACCTAGCAGTCCACTTATGAAATCCCTCTCTCTGTTTTTAGGGAGAAGGATGTTGTGGGGGACCATATCAAAGGGTTCATAGAAGCCCAAATAAATGACATCTGTATCCCTTTCCTTGCCCACCAATGCAGTCACCCCACCCTAGAAGGCCACTGGGTTGATCAGGCAGGACTTGCCCTTGGTGCAGCTGTGCTGGCCATCCCAAACCACCTCCCTGTGCCTTAGCAGAGCTTCTAGAAGGATCTGTTCCATGATCTTCCCAAGCACAGATGGAAGGCTGACAGATTAGTAGTTCCCTTGGACAAAGAAAACCTTACATAGACAACAAAATGGCATTTGATTGGCAAACTGTGATTTCTATGGTAAATATATCTATGTCTATTCCCTCTGACATATCTTTACAATGGTGCATGAGACTGGAGTGGATGTCTCTTGTTGTGTTTCAACATAAGAAAACGTGATGATGTATTGTTTTAAACCTCCAATCATTTAGTAATAGTGGGGATTTTGTTTGGCTTGTGTTTGTGGGCCGGTTTTGTTTGGCTTGTGTTTGTGGGCTGGTTTTGGGTTGTTTTAGATTTTTTGGTTGGTTTGGTTTTGGATTACTGGTTTTGTTTTATTTTGTTGGGGTTTTAAAAAAATTTTACCTAGGCATACAATCTGAAAGTATAAAACCTCCTATTTCTTCATCTTTCTTAGCCTTGTTTCTCCCTGATCAAACACAGGTGCTACCTGCAAGCCCTGAAAAAGTGAAAAATGACTGCAGTTGAAATCCAGCACCGACAGAGTTCAGAACTGACTGCAAGGTTTGAAGTCCCGTTTTCTACACTGTAGTTCTCATGTAAAGTAATATTTTGTTCCTGACTGCTTTAGGAGTGTGGGTAAATTTGTGCAATTAGGGGCTTTATGCAGGTAGTTTTCACGTGTTACAACAATAAATTGTGAATCACACCATGAGAAGCAAAGAGATATTTAACCTGCAGTTGACTGCTGGTGAGCAGCACCTATCTTTTATGGCAGACAGCTGGAACCAGTACAACATGATTCAGTGAAGTAAGGGTCCATGGTCAGCACCCCTAAACAGGATCCTCTACAAACCCTGGGCACACTCAGGAGACAATTAGTCTCCTGTAAAAGAGCTGGAAAACTCTATCTGTGAGATTCAAATAAGCTGTAATTTTTATGTATTCAAAGATTAAAAGGCCCATATATTAGACATTCAAACCTCAAATATATTACAACAGTAATTTGAAGGTCAAGCAGTTAGGATGTAAATTTCTAGAAAATTAAATAATTACTTACTCCAATGTTAATTCAGAAGAGACCTCAAGCTCAGATGGAGGATTTTCTAAAGGTTAAATAAAAATGCCAGTGGAAATCAAAATCATAGCAGACCATAGATTAAAGGATAGCAACTGCAGAGAACTGCAGACCTCCAAGATGGTCTTAATAGATTAGTCCAGACCTAAAGGCATACACAGAAAAGAGCTTATAGCAAATTATAATAAAGTTAATTTAGAAAACTCATAGAGCTGGAAGGAATTGTATGAAAAAAAAAAAGAAAAAGTTAAAGCATGACTGAAGCAGTCATTGAGCTATAATTTAAATATTTTGAATAGGCAGTAATGCCTAGCAAAGGCATCAGATCCAGCATATCACACAGGCTACCTTCTATAATGACCGTCTATAAACTCAAAGCATGGAACGAGCAGTTCAAGGCAAGTACTGACATCACACAAACAGCACTATATATATATCTATATATAGTTAAGCAACTGTGCTTTTCCAGTCTTCAGTGTTCTCCAGTTTGGGTTACAGGTTTGATTGCAGCCTTGCCAGCAACACAGAGGAGCACTGGCCACCATGAAGCGCATCACACATCCAAAATACCCAACTTCTATTTTCTGCTGTTTAGATGGTTTTGCCTTTTTTTAAAAAAAAACAAATCTCAAATGAGACCTGTGTCCTCTAAAACGATGAGAAGGCCCGGGGCACTCAGAAGAGCACCGCCTGCCTCGGCTGTGGCGGGGAGGCTGCAGGACCCTGCCTCTCTCAGCCTCCCCTCCCAGCCGTGCTTCCAGCAGGAACCTCAATATAGCCTTCAAGTACAGGCTGGGTGAAATTTCTGCAATGTGGGCGGGTGAATAAATGACCTCTTCACACAGCAAACTCTACAAGATGGGCTCACTATAGTCAGGTACATTTTGGTTTAAAACAGCCACTGATAGGAGAATAGAAAAGGCTAGTTCAGAAAGGATGGTTTCTTTTTCGTGTTTCAGTCCCATTGCTGAACACGTTTTGAACACAGCTGCTGTAGCTTGTGCTGCAACCAGGCTGGTCAGGAAAACTGCACAAAAAACAGTCAGGCAAAGCCAGCTGAGCCAAACAAATTTTTCACAAGAATAAGCAGGTCTGACTAAATATGGACATGAAAACACCTATTTTTCCAGTTGTATATACACTGTTTCCATATTCTCATGCAGCATTTTTCTATAAAACTATCATCTATAAAATTATTATACATCTAAATGAGAATGCTAAAAGAAATTTTAAAACTTTAAAAACATTTCAGTTTACTGAATTTCATATGTTTTGTCTAAGCTTCAGGTACAGCTGTTCAGCAAAAACATACAATCTGCAATGGTCTGAAATAGAATATAGCGGGTTTTGTACTGAACTGTATGTGTAAGGAACTCCTGGAAATTTAACTCTAGGTTAAATTTCCATGTCATGCCTAATCATATTGGCTAAACTGCATAAGGTCTGTCACCTCAGCCACAAATTGTGAGCAGGCTAATCATAGCTACTGCGCTGCTTTAAGTTATGTCTGGCAGAGAACATGACTAAGACGACAGTTCTGGTCTGGAAAGTCAACAGGAGAGATCAAAGAGCAGACAGACAGCTCCATTCCTGACTTAAGTACAGGGCCTTATCCTGACAGAGGTGTGGCCTGAAACACCAGTTTAACCACTGACTATATCAAAGATGGGCATCTAAGAAGCATACCCTGAGACAAATCTCTCTGCCCAAATCTAGTTTCCAGGAGGAGTCCTCTGAAGCTGTGGCTCTGCTGTGCCCAGACTCCCAGCATTTTTTTCCATGTGTGCAAACTCTGCTAAGGAAAAGCAAATGTTAGGATCCCTGAGCTTGGCAAGATTGTGATGGCTTAAGAATTGCAAAATAGGTAAAATATTAGGTGCTACGGAAATCACAATCAAGCACTGAAGAAGTAAGTATTCACTAACTTTGTTTGATGTTAATTTATCCTACCTGAAAAGAACACCACCAAAAACCTCTTAGAAAAACCTTTAAAAGGTGTTGTCCTGATGAGAAAAACAAATTCCACATAAAAAAAGAATGCAGGGCTGCATGCCACTCTTACATCACACCTCTCTTCAATTCTGGCACTTCAGTCTGAACCTGCAAATTTTATTTCTCTTTTTAGTTGTGGGATGGAGCTCATGATACATGAAGGTTTGTTAAACTTTTGACAGACATAAGGAAATACTCAGCCCCAAGAACCTATAGGTCTACTACAAAGTTCAGAGTGATTTTCTAGAGTTCTAGAGAAGGTAAAATAAATGCATTGCACATGCTGGAGAAGCCAAGTTTGGGATTAGATTTCAATTGCAACATCATCCTATAAGCCACACTTTGTAACTAACTAGTCTTCATCCATTTATCTTAACTTTCATGAATATCTCATCAAATATCTACTGATCAATTCCATACACGTATGTAGTAAATTACTGGTTTGTACTCTTGTGACAGCTTAGAGTTCAGCCCATATCAGATACTAAATTAAGTTAAACAAAATATGTTTGCAAAGCTAACCAGAATACAAAAATTAAGCCTGACCCCATAAACAGCTGTATACAGGTCTCAGCTCAAGAGTTATGTGCCGTCTAGGTCTTCAGCCACCCATTCCCTTCTTATGGGAAAATCTGAGGTGCAGTTGGGAAAAATATTCTGGGATCATAGTCAGTTTTTCACAGGGACAAGGATAATCTCCCATTTAACCTCAAGGACAGAGTCATGCAGCCATCAAACTGCAGATGGCTGTTTTGCTCAGCCAAGGGTGCACCAGCATCTGTGCTCACGACTGTGTTTAACATGCACTGACCTCAGCCTGTCCTGTGGCACCCCTGTGCACAGCAGGAGGTTGCCAGACATGATCACTCTAGGATCTCCTTCCTTGTGTCCTCCTAGAAGAAGGAAGGACTCCCTTCCTCCTTCTCCTCTGGTTCTTCTCCTCACCTGGCCACTTGTTACCTGTCACTCCAGCACAGCCTCTATCCAGTCACACTGGGCAGAATCTGGCTAAGACAAAAGCATGTGTTTGTGCTTCTGTGGGGCTGTTCACAGGTTAAACCCCCCAAAGCAGGTACCCTGTTAGCAAATCTGTGAGTAACTGTTCACCCTGAAACTCAGGAAAAACCCTTTTAATTAGCATGTCATTTTACCCCTTGATGCAAAATAATGTAAAATAATGTCTTGTTGCACTTGTTTTTTTCCCACATTTAAAGGATTAAACTCAGGGAAGATGGATGACCAAATTAAGCCTTCCCAAATAAATCTGTGCTTATGTATTCTTCAGAGAGACAGCAAAATGTAGGCAGAAGATGATAATGTAGGCTCGCAGCATCCCTTATACTGCCCCCAACTTGTGCACAGACCATCCTTCCTGAGAATTATGTGGTTCTGTGCATACTTTAAAACTCCCACACAAGGAGTCCTAAATAACTCTTTTCTTTTTAAGTGAAACACTGAAGAATACTGCCACTCGATATTTGTCATATTCTTTGAGGGTTTTGATGACTGCGACATTGTTCAAAGCCATTACAACCCCATCACCAGATGGCAGATGGTCACATAACACAACCAACACACAGAAACACTTACACTGGAAGGATTGATTAAGTCTCTGTGGTGAACAATGAAGTTGGGAAATTTCCTGGTGTATCATCTGCAGCTACAGTTCTCAACAAGCAACACTTCTATTGTTGAAGAAAGAGCACACATGAGCTTGCTCTTACAGTCATGTTATCTAGTCTTGAGTGCTGAGGGGCGTACCGACAAGAGCTTTTTCTCACTCTTCAGGAAATACTGTTTCATTCAGAAGTGTTTTTTTCTGGGTATTTAAAAGTCACATACTCCCTTTGTAAAACTTTCTGTGCCTGAGAGAAATATATTAGCCTAGGCAATAAAAAACCCCATATTATGTTTGAATGATTACTATTTGTCATGCATTTTACTTGCAATAATACAACCATCTGCCATAAAGGCTGTACATCAGACAGAGTAGAGCATTTAATCAATTAAAAATAATAAGATCTCAGATATCCTGCAGCATGTTTTTCCTTCACAGAAATAGTCATTAGCTGAATCTGAGCAGTTTGTCAGAGACAGCATAATTGGATATTGAAAGCACAGGTCAAAAGTCAGAATCTTGTCAACCCTAGCCTTGCAAACAAAATATTATTGGACACTGAGAAAGTCACTTAATATTAAATTCAACCAGGGACATAAATACCTTAACAATTACAAAGCTAAGGTTTGGACTTTTTGGGTTGCATACAGGGCACAGGGAAAAAAATGAGCCAAAGAAGCTACTGCCATCATATTTTCCATCAGAGTCATACACAAATATGATTGGTATTTCCCAAAAATGCCAGTTTCATTGAGCCCTCAAGAAACAGACAGAAAGACAACTATTTTATGACCTGACTGGGAGTCAAGAGTGAAAACTGTGCTGAGTCACTCAGCTCTGTCAACACCAAATATTTGCACGCATTGTCACCCAGAAGGTGCTCATGGGACTTCAAACTCAAAAAATTGCATGCTTATGGACCTGCCTAAAGCCAGTAGTTTAATAAGGAATTTCATGACTCTATGATGCCAGCAGAGACATGGGGTTTCTTCTTCCAGTTCTTCTCTGTCTCTGTTACAAATGAAGGCCTGCCCTCTAACAATGGTCTGTGCCCTCTGAGTAAATGCCTCATAGCTGCACTGAAAGGTGACACAGCATTTCCAATCCATAAAAGAGAAGCAGCTTCCACCTTATCTTTTCCTCCATTATTGTACTTAAATTTGACATTTCAGGAGTCAGGCTTAGGAGTTAACTCTCTGGTTATTGAATTACACAGTGACAGACAAAGATAAATCCAGTCCTGTAAATGGGATACTAATTATTGCTACATTAAAACTGAAGAAGTTATGTATAAATTAAACTGCACATATTTTCCACATAAAGAAACAGTGAGAGGCATCCAAAAACCCAAAACTTTCAGATGCTGACTAGTTCAGACAAACAGCAAAAGACTAAAATATACTCAGACAGAGTAATACAAGAATAGAATAACTGCACTATTTCCTCAACTACAAGCAACTACCCAGCTGTTTCTACCTGAAGTAAAAATTCCTATTTCTATAACAAATTCATGCCTATATTTCCTTTCACCTGAGCTAAAAATGCCAGTGGACACAAAAAGTATGTAAAGATATGGGACTTCAAATTAATAAACATCTCCTTCCATTAAGAAGGGATGCAGCACTTGCAGAAAACAGTTTGCACATAGCTTTTAACAGGGGCTTTTATGTTTACATGTAGAGAGAAAACCTTTTACATCTGAACAAAGTACAGTAATTAAAAACTCTGTTACAGTCATCTTATGAAAGGTCACGCTGAAAAAATCCTAAACTAAACCTTTGGGACCCTATAACCATCTACCCCACAGACACACACTTGCAAAATGCATATACATTAAAGAATGAAATGATACAAGAAAAATGGTAATCTACAACCAATCCATCAGAAATTTTACAAGACAGAAAAAATACTTATAAATTAATATTTTTTCTAAATTAGTTAATGTTCTAAAAAAACCTATTTGGTTTTTGCATTTATTATAGAATGGGGTAAAAAAATTAATTTTCTTTATTTGAAGAACTTCATCTCAACTTTTTAACTTTTATCTTCATTACTGTAGGCTAATTTTCCTTTCAAATGAATATTTCATCTCATCTTACTTCCTGTTTCACATTTTACTTTATATTTGCTTCTTCCACATTTCTAAGACAGGAAACAAATTTTAAGTCAAAAATCTTCTTGCAAAACAAGCCAAAACAAATATCTTGATACTCATTGCAGCTATTGATGCCTATTCTGCACTGGAAAGGAAACGGGACCATCAAGCCCTTACTCTGAGGAGCTGGATGTTTACCCAGTTCTGCAGGAGCTTTTGCCTTTTAACAAGGCAAGCCCCCATTCAGTTACCACTAAAAAGTATCAAACCAACTGGTCAGTGAGGGTTGAATGTTCTCTTTGTAAACCCTCTCTGCAGACTGAGTCAGAATACAAGAATGAGCTTTTTGATGAGCTGTTGACTCACAATATACCTCAGCCTTCCCCAGATTAGCCCTTGATGTAAGCGTTGGCAGACATCAGAAAAGGGTAAATGCTGTTCTGAGACTTCCAGCACTCTAAATCTGATGTTCTAATTAGTAAGAAACAAGTTCTAAAAGCTGGCAGCAGCTGCAAATTGATAATTGCACCATCAGCTAACAAGGACCGAGAAAAGATGGGAGAGAAAATCCGTCCTGATTATTTTCATCCCAGCTTGGATGGGAGCCCTGTTAGAAGAGCAAGGGTCTAGAATAGAAAAGCACTTTTCCTGTTAGCTTTTCCTTTGCTAAAAGACTGAAGCATCAGTAGAGAGATAAGAAGTTACAAGAGTCTGAGTGTGGGCAGTGTAAGAGCAGCGTCCAGTGAATAGTTACTTTTTATCATACTCACAGAAAACTACAACAAGAAGTGACCTCAAAAAGCTAAGGTTTACAGCAGTCAACATTTCCTTTACCCATCTGTTTCTGGAAAAAGTTAGCAGAGAGACTGTAGAAAAGTTGAGATATCCCATCCAGTGACTGTTTTAGGATCAGATGAATCGCCCCTTTGGAAATGTTTGTGTCTGCATGTGTGAATCCCTCCACAGAATTTGGAGAGCCTAGACAACTTCCTGAGGAGAGTCAAATCCCACCAATGGAGTTCAGAAATCAGGGCAGGAACAACTACCAAGAGCTAAATGGCAGAGCCCAAATCTTCATGGCAGTTTTCTTCCATATCTGTGTAATAAAAGAGCTCTGGCTGCTATCAGCTGCACAGGAAAAGTTGCACAGGTGAATAAAAATGATAAACAGGTTTGAAAGCATGTTTTTAGGAAAGATTCGTCTACTAACAGTGATCCAAAAGGACATTCCAAGATCACTCACTGTACTTTTAAAACTTGCTTTGAAGAAAGGCCAACGTGTACACATTTCTGTAGCTTAAAAATACTACCAGTAGTGTTTCTACACATGATGTTGCTATTCAGAATATATTTTAAGAGATATATTTATATTTTTAAGTTTATTTGAAATTTGCCTGATATGCTGTGAATATATTCAAATTTGAGACAGTGTCTAAAACTTAAATAAACTGATAAGAAAAATCTAATATGGTAGGAGGGCCTGTGGATAACTTTCAAATCACATAGAGAAGAAAAAATGTATAGTCACCCAATGTCTACTAACTTCCAGTAGTAGTTCTGGTACTACCTGTTGTAATATAGAATTCAGTGAACATTAAAGAAAGTGATTCTGTTTTCTTTGTGTTTCATTGCTTCAAGTATACTTCTGGCAAGAACAAGGACATATAGAAAAATATTACTTTCATAACATCTGAGTGGTTCTGCTGAGACACAGACTTCCATGCAGATATCCCTCTATCCCTCACTCCTGAGGAAATTAAAGAGAAATCAGGCTTTGGTGCCTTTACATCCCCAGCCACAGAGTTGATTTTGCAAACTTTATTATACTTTCCATTACTGCTGACAGGCTGTACATTCCAGCGTGCATTTGAAAACAGAACAAGTTCTGCTTCACTTTAAATGGAAATACACAATGTTAACTTACCAGGAGTCTGGGCAGGCACACCACTCAATCTGACTGGTTACCACACAATTAAGCCCAACAGCTAACTGGCTTTTTGCTAAATCCAGCTTGCTTTCCAGGAGCACTAACCATGTTTTATGGAATCTGAGGAAGTGGAAGTTTGTAACTGCTGATGCTCAGATCCCTGGCTAAAAACAACAGCAGCTGGAGCATCACTGTACCTATAGGACTGTGGGACTAGAGAAAAGCATTTAGAAATATTCTTGGTTGTCCAAATCTGAAAGTGAGACTCAAAATGAGATTTTAATAAATCGTGTTGATAAAGAGATGTTTCATAATCTAATTATACATAAGAGTATTTTCTGTTGAAGTGATTACTATGGTATCTTCCATTTTTGGCATTCCATAAATATTTTTTTCAGTCACTCTTTCTGTTGAAGTTCAAAAGAGAGTTGTACAGCTTGTTACCAAGCAATAAAGATTACTTTTGTCAATACTGAAGGAAACTTGTAATTACATGAGTCAATGGAGGTTTACAACTAAATAAACAGTTAGGAAAACTGGAAAAAGTTATAACTGAAGAGATAATGTCTGATGAAAAGTGTAATGCCCAGCCATTTACTCATGTCTTACATGAAGCATCTATTTACAAAGGAAATAATGATGAAAAGTAAAAGTGATTAGATCCTAACAGAATTAACTTTTTGGACACATTCCCCAAGGTAATAGCATTGTATTGAATAGACTTTTTAAAATATTTTTTGAAAAAGGTATCCCTTTAGTTTTTAGGGCAAAAAAGGCAAATTCTGATCAGAAAAAAACCCCGCCCTTTTGCACACACAAATATATCTTTTTCTGCTCTGTAAGCTTTTGATTTTACTGTTATGCTTTTACTGCCCTTGGAGTACTGTGTCCAGTTCTGACCCCCTGGAGTACTGTGTCCAGTTCTGACCCCCTGGAGTACTGTGTCCAGTTCTGGGGTGTCAGCACAAGAAAGATGCTGACCTGTTGGAGTGAGTCCAGAGGAGGCAGCTAAGCTGATAGAGCAATAGAGCTCTGAGACAGCCAGGACTGCTTAGCCTGCAGAATGGAAGGCTTTAAAGAGACCTTTTAGCACCTTCCAGTACCCAAAAGCAGCCTACAGGAAAGTTGGAGAGGGACTTTTCACAAGGCACATAGTGACAGGACAAGGGGCAATGACTTCAAATTGAAAGAGAGAAGTTTTAGAGTAGATATTGTAAGAAATTTTTTAGTACAAGGGGGGTGAGGCACTGGAACAGGTTGCCCAGAGAGGCTGCAGGGAGGATTCCCCATCCCTGGGAGTCTTCAATATGAGGCAGGATGGGGCTCTGAGCTGTCTAATCAGAAGTTCCCACCCCATGGCGGAGGGATTGAAACAAAATGGTCCTTAAGGTCCCTTCCAACCCAAGTAATTCTAGGATTCCATGCTGAACCAATGTTTTTTTGTATCACTAGTTTGGACCTTGAGAACCAAACATGGCATTTAGCTTCAATAACAACGATTTATTTTAATGTTTGGTGTTATATTTTGAAATACCAGAATCTTTTTCCTCATTCAGGGACTAGAATAACAATTTCTTTAACATTAAAAATAATAATAATAATAATAATAACAAAAAAAAATCCTTACAGAAAACAGAAATTCCATTATGGAAAATCAGAAACAGATTCTAAAAGATTATTTTTAACCATGCTAGATATATTCCAACCACTGATGAATTTTATCATATTTATTTTGCTGCCTCCTCATGCATGATGCTTGAACTAGCATCCATTAGAAGGAACAAGGGTCGTTCCTTCCCTGGCCTATTCATTATTCATTTCCATCAGACATGACTGTAAAACAGCTTCATCTGAATAACCCAAGATTACATTGGTTTCCTTGAGGGTTTTAAATTGGGAAAGTTCATTCAGCTTCAGAAAAACTTGGATTTTTGTAATTCATGTTCATTCCTACTTTTCCACTCTTTCTGCTTCTATTTTTCACTTTTCAACAAGAAAAAGGACTATCTAGATACAGTAGAGAGTTATAAAATAGTCAATTAAAAGAAGTCCAAAACATATTTAAAGCTGAAGGTTGCTGGTATATATTATCTACAAATGTGCAAGGGAAAGCAGTCTTACCTGCTACTGGGGCTTTTTTGCTGCTGGGGAGCTGGAGCAATGTGCTACACAGAAGGTCACACCCAGTCTGAGCTAGCAAAGAATGAGGTGGAGAGTAGGAAAACTGAACGAACAACAGTTCAGATATGCTTCACCGTAAGCCAGGAGCATACAAAACACCAGTTTAAATGGCTACATAGTGTGCTAGATGCCACATTAACACGGTGATTGCTCCTAGTACTACCAGAATAAAGGAATTTCCATGCAGAAAATAATGCAACATTATCCAGAGTCACTGTTGATTTCTATCATCACAAATTACCCCCACTCCCAGGAGGAAAGAGTATGATCCTATCATTAAAAAAAAAGAAGCTGTAGTTAGATGCTAATAGTTAGATGCTTAGGGCAGAACAACCCATAGGCATTACTTGTCCTTCCTCAATGCCAACAGGAGAGTTAACCACCAGAATAAGCTCTGCCAAAGGTGGATGAGCACTCTTCAGCATCCTGATCCCTCACCCAGGAGAGAAACCTTGGTTCCTATATGAGAAATTAGAATGCACCTCACATCCACCCTAGCCTGAAATCACAGAAAATCAAAGTTCTGCAGGGCTGGGACAGGACTGGCTGATGCAAACGAGACAACTACAGCTTCTTGGTATAAGAGTGGCCCTTGCATAGACTTATAGTCAAACTATAAATCCTTATCTTACTGTATGGTGATTAATTTATCCTCAAAAGTCTTCAGGCAGAAGTGTTGCTACTCAAGAGATTATTGTATTCATGCCATTGAAACAATTTTCAGAATCATAAATATTTTCTGATTTTTGAGAATTTCCTTTGTGAATATCTGTAAAATTTATAGTAGAAATACTTAATCAATCTTCAAAGAAAATAGTCAATTTCTACTATGCAATTCCTATTTATTTAGAGGATTATCCATGGCTGCAAAAAACACTTCAGTATCTGCTTTACTCACATGCCCCAGCCATCCTAGTGCTGCTTCTCTGAACCTGAACCATAGAAAAATACTTATCCATTTGCACATGAACAAGCACATAATTATTTCTAGTTCTATCCTTTTTGACTTTTTGCAGGAGGCCCACAGAATGCCAACAGTGCCACAGAAATTCCTCAGCCTTTTACTGCCCTTCCCCTTAAGCAAAAATTATACTTTGTCTCCCTGGAACTGGTAAAAAGAAGACATCCTTTAAGATACAAAAAGCAAAATACAGGAAATAAATATAGTAACTGAATAGAAGAGAATATTTAGGATGTACATCTATGTTGGTATGCTTAACTGCATAGAAAGTTGACAAAGAGTAACAAGGACACAATCAAACAGACTGTCAAAAATAACATTAGGTTGATAAAAACTTTGAAAAGTTTTAGCTATTCAGATGCATCACTGGAAACAATCATGCCTTTCTTAAAATCCCAGAATGCTTTCAGTTGGAAGGGACCTTTAAAGACCATCTAGCCCACCCCACTTGCATGAGCACAGACGTACCACTGTATCAAGTTGCTCAAAAGTCCCATCCAAACTGTCATTGAACACTTCCAGGGATGAGAAAGACAATTCTTCTGGTAAGTAAGATCTTTTGGGAAAAGAAAGTAACCTTCTTTCAAGGTCTGACTCCACTCTGACTCCTCTCAAGATTCACATTATCTCTGTGGTACATTACCCATTCCTCCATGTCTTTCTGGATGGGTTTGATTTTTGGTTGGTTGGTTGGTTGGTTGTTTTGGTTTGGTGGTTTTTTGGTTGGTAGACTTGGTTGGGTTTCTTTTCTTTTTTTTTTGGAAGATGAAGCAGCTGTACCTAATAGCAAGTACCTCTGCTTGCAGTATTGAATATTAAAGAAGTGAACTACACAAGTTGCCTGGCCCGTTCTTATTTGAAATTCTCTGATTTAATATTAAATAAATTTTGATGTCTCTCTTCTCATAATTTCAATGTATCTCTAGCATTTTCAAGCACCAAACATAGTTTTGTTCTACCTCCTCAAACATATACTTAAGACTTAAATGTTTACAGAAAGCATTTAGTTGTTTTTGGTTTCTAACAGACTGCACAATGGGAGTCTTAAGTGTCCAATTACTTGCTCATTAACAAGAGATTGGGATGCATACATATGAAAGAATTACCCCACCTTAAAAATTTTATTTAATTCCCTCTATGCAAAATGAGAAAGGTCAAGATGAAAGCTCCTATTTTTATGCAGCACCATCTTTGGCAAAAGTAAGTTTGTGTAGATGCACTAGAAAAAGCCCTAGCAGAGATATACAATTTATGCCTTCTGCTGTGTCAAGGAAGGCTGGAAATTACTCAGCTCAGAAATAAGTTTTTTTTTGATTGTGCATAATTAGAGATGGGATTTGTATTAAATGTAGCAAACCATTTCTACATGCAATACTGGTAAGCTACTCTAAGACTTCTCTAAATGAAAAACAAATTTTAAGCATGACCCACAAAGGCTTCAGTGGGCTAGCAGAGAGAGATATTCATGGAGTAATTACAATATATATTCTCAAATATCCATATATAGTTCAGAAACTGCACAAATGAAGTAAAAATGTCCGCAAACCTAAAATCTCACCAACCTGATTCCCATTTGAATTCTGTTCTCCTGCAGTATCTGGATTAGCTCACCTGCATCAACCAGAAGAAGCTGGGAAATTACAATGCTTGCTGAAATCAGTTCTGGATAAACAGTGCTGATGTGGCCTGAAAAACTTTGAACAGAGAACCATCTCTCAAAACATCCTGTCCTCTCACCACATTTTTAAGCAGAAACAGAATACCACTGATGCTTATGGATGCAAATATCATGTAAGTCACAGATAAATTAGTTGGAAAGTGAAATGGCGGTGGAGAAGAATACAAGTAGAGAACTACAATACATGCTCAATGGATACAGCAAACAACTTTAGAAACAGAAGGGAACTGATACAGGGAAGATTACCAAGAAACCATAGTGCTAATTAGGCCCCGTGCTGATCCAGCCACCTCACAGGCAGGCTGTGAGTACAGACTGTACAGAAACTAAACTGCCTCTTAGAGGATGCTCAGGCAAAGCTGATAAGGGCCCCATCCTTCAGATAAATACCACCTCCTGTCATGGTACAGATCAACCTTCTACAAGAACAACATACTAGAGATCTGACCCCGAGAATCAACATCTTTAGTCTCTCAAGTCAGGATTTTGCAATTATTCATTCCTATGACAAATCTCACTAAACTACATATCCTGTATAACTCTCTTATGAGACAATTCTTTCCAGCACATAGAAAAAAAAAAAGTGTTATCTTTGACAGTTTACAAGTACACCTCAGAATCATTTAGCTTTTCCTTGAACATTTAAAATCTGTTATAAACACTTAAAAACTATTTTATTGTTTCAGAGGTGAAAGCATTTTAAAACTATCAAATTTCAACTTCATGTAATAGTTAAGGACAAAAATATTGCTAAACCATGCTTAAGAAGAATGTATTTGGACAGATGTTGCAATATTTTCAGCAGAACACCATTGCAAGTAAAGAGAATCCAACTTAATATCTGCAGTGACAGATTACAGAAAACACTTATCCCTCCTGAATAACTGAAACACTCTTCTTAATTACAGACTGTAGCCCACACATTTTATTTAATTGAAGCTAACAGCTTGATTTTTTATATTCTTCAGGGAAATTCATTTTATGTCTCTATTTGAGCAAGCATGAGAAGTGTTTTTCTACAGCTACATCATACAGGACTAATAACACAATGTAATGCTTATTGTTTGGTCTTCATTTTTTGTAAGTATTTGTATTTGTAAGTATGTGCAGGTATTGGCTCTTTAAAGGACACCAGGCTTACTCCTTAATTTGATTGATTTAGTAGTATAAAAGCATTAATCTAATGCTCAAAAACTGAAACTATACAAATAAAAATTAGTAAAAGGGCACATTTTAAAAATAGAATTGTAATTAATCATGCAAATGAGTTATTAGCATAACTACTGATTTCTCCTTCCTGAGGTTTTCAAGATTAAATGTCTTTCTGTAAGGGATATTTCAATTATTCATAAATTACCAGTTCAAAGTTTAACTGCAAAAAATATAAAAGTCTTCATTAGAGGGCTAATTATTTAACAGACTAACAGCATCTCAAAATAAAGTCCCTCTCATCAAGAGACATGTCTCTTTTGTCCTGTAGTCTTCAAGATATGTTACTTATTCAAGAGTCTGCTGTATTGCTTCACACATGTGAATCATGCCTGTGATCACACATGTGATCATCATCACAGAGACAGTACTTACTCAGAACTCAGCACATCAGCTGAACTCTCAATCTCACCAAAACCCCTAGTTTGTGAACCTTTTTCATGTTTCACTGACTGTTAACAGTAACAGGTCTGTTCAAGGCATGGTAAAGATTTATAGTCTTCCTTATGGCCTTAAAGAGACTAATAATTTCAAATACTGGAGAAATGTAAGCATAAAGAGCAATTTCTACCCTCTTCTATACTTTCAGATGGTTAGGCTCTTATGCCATCAGATGTTAAAGTGGGGATTTTTAGACCACTGGAGCATAATACACACTCAGCAGTCTGGGAACATAACTCAGTCTGAACCCTCTAGGAAAAAAAAAGTTAGTCATTAAGGAATACTATTCAACTGTCATCTGTTTGCTAAGTTCAGGCATTTCTTTTTTCTCTCCACTTTGTGGTACAATTGCAGACATTAATCTTAACACTGCTGCAAACTTAAATAAGAAGCAAGCAGGTATTAGCAAAAAAAAAAAAAGAGCTAAAAGCACACAGGTTCTCAGTTTATCTGGTTTTTATTTCATATTGTGTCTTCATTGCAAATTTCTAGTGCAGTTTATGATCTTGGGAATCTTTGTTACATGTGCGTTTCTGCTGATGTATCCCACCAGAGTAAAACATCCATTCTTTGGCTTCCTCCTCACAGAACTGATCCAGCACTGTATCAGCTAGGTTAGAGATGATTTCTTCTAAGTAGCTGTTCCACTGTTGTGTTTTGGATACAGAATGAGAATCCTGGTAACACACTGATGTTTGGGGCTTTTTCTAAGTTGTGTTTATCCCAAGTCTAGGAAATTTTTTTCCTTGTCTACTGCTCCACCAGTGAGGAGGTGAGCAAAAGAAACTGTGAGGGAGCACAGCTGGACAGGTGACCAGAACTGACCAAAAGGACATTCCACACAACAGAGCATCAGTATATAAACTGGGAGGAGTTACCTGGAAAAGGCTGGTCTGGGGTCAGCAAGAGGGGTCTGGCAACAGTCCACAGGAGATGAGCAATTGCATTGTGCTTCACTTGTTTTTTCCCCTTTTACTATTATTATTATAATTTGCCATTATTAATGTGTTTTACTTTATTTTCAATTATTAAACAGTTCTTAACACACAGGTTTTGTTTGGATTCTCGTCCCATTCCACTGGTGTGGGGGGAAGGAGAGGGAAGACTGAGCAAGTAGCATTGCGGTGTTCTATCTCCAGCTGGGCTTAGAACCAGGACAAGATTAAACCAGGTATCAGTGGAATTGAAGAATAGAATACGGTAACAAATAGTTACAAGAAACTTTTTTTTTGTTTGGTTGCAGTTTTTTTTAAATTTTAATAGCACTTGCCAAGTGATACTGTCCAAGATCCTTCCCACAGTGGGAATCTCCAGCCAAAACAACACTGCCGATCCGTTGTCCTGTCATCTTGTCTAAAGGACTGCCTTCAAGAGGAGAGCACTCACTCAAAAGCACTCCTGAGACTAAAGAGGAAAAGCTGTTCGAGGATCTAGTCCAGATTATTTCATTAAAATGTCTGAAAACGTTTTCATATAAATAGGCAAAAAAAAAAAAAAAGTTAAAAAATAGAATGGTTTCAAAAATAGCAGAGGGCTACATAAAATGTCACCAGATGGCACTGTTAACATAGGCTTCAAGCTCTTCCAAGCATGTGAGCAAGATTTTATGTTAAAGATGGTATATCTTGTTTGTTCTTCTTTTGGTTGTGAGGTACACAAAAGAAGTCTTTGCAGATAAAAGACTCTCATTAGAGTCTGAGGGACAAAACCCCTCCCAGAGAGTGAAGCAGCATCAAGGAGACAGCAGCTTCAAGGAGACAGACTCTGACTCCTGGCTGCAAATTTTATATATTGTTTATAGGCCATTCAAGGGAGCTGTGCTCATTCCCTGAGCTTACAAAGGACCACAGATCTCTTTTCTGAACCCTTCTTTCCACTGGGAAGACTGCTGCCTTCAGATGTCAAGGAGCAGCTTAGGCAGCAGGGCTGAACTACCTTGTATGTAGTGCAGTTGTAATGTCATGGTTTCGCCCATATGAATAAAACTTCAAAGTTTTATTCAAAATCCTTTCCTTCCCTGCCTCCTAGGAGAGACCATATTCTATTCACTTGGAATATAAAATTCTAAGAATGACAGAGAAAATCGTGTATACTAAACACTCATCTATTTTTACCCAAGTTTTGCAGTGATGTCAGGTGTACAGTGAATCTTCCCTTGAAGCGTCATAATCTGGTGCTGCCTAGTGTTTAGCTAATCTAAGTACTTTAAAAATATGAAAGAGTTTCTAAAAAATTGTATATCCTTTCTTTGCATCAGTTGCACAATGAGTTCTAAATAATTCTGTTTATGCAGATGGAAAATTATGGAGCCAAACATGTCCAACTGAATGGTGTAATGACAATGCTTCAGAGAACTCAAGATTTTTGTCTTAAGCAATGTTCATTCCTGTCTTAATATTTCATAACACTGAGTCATCAACACAGAGGAGGAAAACAGTAATGAATATTGGCTACTTCTCCTTGCCTCTTACATACCTTTGCATAGTGGATCTCTCAGAAAGATACTCCTGAGAGACCAAGTTTTGAACATAGATTTTTTAAATCTGTAATGTAGTGTACTTTTACATTAATGTAAAAGAAAAGAAGATGCCCCACATCTCTGTGGAACACTAGTGACTAGTCCAAAACCATCATGAAGGAATAACAGCTTACCACTTCTGACAGTGGTTGTTCTGCATGCTTCAGGTTTATTACAGAAATCCCAAATCTTCAAAGAATTTGCTGGGGAGTATAATGAGTAACTCTTTGCATTAGAAGATTCACAGAACTTTGATCAGTCTCCCAGGAAGCATCAGGTCACTGTGAACTATACAAGCTGGTTAGGGTCAACCATCATCCTTCTACATGCAAGCATTGCTGCTGTCAATTGCCCAGTCACCCATAGCAAAATTGACTCACTAATAACCATTCATATCTGATGTGCTAACTAGGAGTTTAGCCACTTAATTTGTATTGAAGTAATTGTGAGGCTTTTCATCTATCAATGTAATTCCATAGAAAATTAAATCAAGCCATAGTATCTTGATAAAGGAGACTGTAATGATTCACGTGTTAGTGGTTCACTTTGTTGCTGCCTTCATAAGAGAAGCTCAAAACTCATATCTCAAACTAACTAGAAAAAAATCTGTATTTTAAGTATCTGCATCAACAGCCAGGCTCATTTTAAATTAAAAAGTCACATTACTTCTATTTTGTGATCCTTCTTTTCCATTCCATAGTCAGCCTAGAAATTTAATTAGTGAGAATGAATTAAACAAATTAGATATTAAAAAACTACTTAGCCACTATCTTATTCTTCTCCCTCCATTAAAAAGGCCTAGTATTTTTATTAAGTTCAGTAAAGGTACTTATAGCATACATACTCTATACTTCTCACAGAATACACAAACATGTGCACAACATTCTAAAAATGGATAAGGCACATGACCTGTGGGGCTCCTTCACTCTGCCCTAACTAGTCACTTGAAAGACTGCAAACCACAATTCTCAGACATCCTGAATAACTGAGGCCAAGGTGGAAGCCACATGTTGCCACAAAACCTAAGAGGCTCTCAAGAAGTTCTCCCTTTCAGGACATTATCTGTCCCAGACAGGCAACCAATTACACAAAGCCACATGTCAATTGTTCTTCTTTGATCAGGAACAGTTGATTTAGAAACAGTTCAGAGTAAGTAAAATAACCTAGATATACCTGGCCACTTCTGTGCTTCCATGAATTAGTTCTCCAGGACGTGAAAGGCAAGACAGCAAAGCTGACAGAGTAGTCCAGAACAACCAGGTTACTCCCTCTAGGATACAACAGAGATCCTCGCTGACTGCTCAATCCTAAATCCTGCCCCAGTATTCTGATAAAAATCACTAGTCTTTAGTTCTCTGTTCTAGCTACTGCTTTGTAACCATTTACTCACAGACTGCTTAGGTTTCCAGTCTAGCCCAAATCCAGATTTTTTGCCCAGGTTCTTCTGACTGCTGCTTTGAGCCAATGGATGCCAGATGCTCCTGACAAGGGTTTTGAAAGAGTGCATTTCTTGGCCTCTTTGAATCTGGACTATAGTGGCATGCAACCCTACCCTTGATTATTGCCTGGGTCTGGCCATTAGAACTGACCACACCTATTGTCTACAGAAATTTCTCAGACACTTCAGTTATTTTTACTTTAGGGACAACATGAAAGGTACACTACAATTTTATTTTTTTAACAGGAAAATGCACTTTTTTCTTATCACACCTGTACAGAAAAACACCTGAGTTAATCTTATCTAAGCTGAATAAATACTGACTATAAGCAAAATGATAAATTTTTGATGTATCTACTTGAGAATGCATGAAAGAAGATTCTATTTCTTGCTTTCCTCTGTATTCTGACATTTTTTATTAGATGCATCTCATGTCTTTGTAGATAGGCATCACAGCAATGACCTTTGAAGCACAAAATAAAGCCAATTATATTTTAGAAGCATATGGCAGTCAGATTCATAAGATACGTGAATGTCAGTTTGGTAAAACATAGAGCACAAAAAGAAATAGAGATCACTAAAAATGGGAACTGCATCTCATTGCAAACAGAATTCTTTTGAATCATTCAGCTGCAGAAAGATATTAGATTTTGGTGCAAAAACACAGTCAATGACACATACTCTGACATAACTATAAGAAGGTTTTCATCAATAAGATGGTTTTCAACATGCCTTTTCTTAAGAACTGGACTTTTAACCTGATACATGGGTCTTATTTTTTTTCTCCTAAGAAGAGCTTAGAACTATTTAACAGTTCACTACTTGTAATGGACAAGTCACTCTGTTGCTAGCAGATGCCCTTCCTTTAGGGTACCACACATCTCACACCCCTGCTGCTGAAAAACTTTCCAGCTAGGATAACATAAGGAAAACAAACTGTTCATTTTTAACCACTTTAAAATAAGACAGCTAAAATCTGCAATTTACAGCCCACCCTTGGAGTGCTCAGTCCCATTTCAAGTCAAGGGCTTTTTAAATTTAGCTGCTGTTCACTGGTGCTAAGGAATACAGTCTTCTCTCAGCATCCTACTGCATGCAGATACGCATTGCATGGCATGCAGCTTGGAGATTTCAGATTGTTCATTTACCTAACTGTGAATTCCTATTTGTGAGTCAGAACTGTTCAGCTTGAAAGCCACTGTAATTAAGCTGACATGCCATTCAGTGACCTTGGCATAATCCTAATGAGATCTAAGTCACAGACAACAATTACTGAAAACACAGAGGTACAGTTCAAACAAAGAAGAAAATACTAACATTTTCCATGAGCAAGATCTTTAGAGCAGAGAAACGTAATAAACTGCTTTATCAGCTAAGTCTCTTTAGCCACCACAAGAAGTGGCTTGTACCTGGATAGCACATCTGGCAACAGGATCAGGCAAACAAATCACTTTAGGAGATTAATTGACTGCAAACTAAGGCCTTTAATAGTGCTTATTTCAACAGACAAAACACAACATAGACATGTCTTTAAAAAAAGTCAGCCACCAATACTAATCCAGAGTCAGCCAACTTCTGTAGCTCCTGTCCTACACTGCAGGTGAGGAAAACTCAGTTATGCATTTTGCTGTCATTCCTATCAATGGTCTCCTGCTGGAAGTGAGAAATCTGTTTTCATCTCTCTTTGAGAGGTTATCAGCCCTTGAAACACAGAGGAATTTCTTTCTACTTACAATTAACTTAAAAAGGCATTTTAAAAGCATTTGATAGTATTTACAGAAATACTAAAAGCACCCATGTTTCAGAGGGCTATTATATTGTTGATGACAGGTATTCAATTAAGGGGAAATATACGCCTAATATCTTAATAAATGAAGAGCTGTTAAGCAGATACTCCAGAATTAGTATAAAAACCTAAGTATGTTAAACAATAACAGCCATATTTATTAGAAAAAGTCAAATGGCAGGACAGCATATGCTGTTTTGTTACTTGGCTTCATTTAAAATATACAATTCCCACTACCAACTGGAATTATGATACAAGTTTAGCCAGATGACACTCTTGTTTACAGCTATAGCAGAGTCAGCTTTAGCTGTTTTACCAGGGTGTGGTGATACTTCTGATGGATTTCTACTCAAATATTTCTGAATCACTCAAATTCCTCAAAACAAATCCGTTATCTAGGAAAGGATTAGTCTTGCAACTTAGCTATTTGTAGTGGTTCAAACTTGTGTTACTTTGCAATATACCTCTAGCAACCTAATTCATGTTCTGCCGTGCACATCAGATAGTATAATTCCTCATAACAGATAAGAAAGAAACTTGTGATTCTCCCTAGCATGTGGGTATTCTGATACATCACCACTTAAACCAAAGGGCATCCACAGTAAAGCTGTCATATTTTTATTACCACAAGCTATGAAGAACACAGACTTGTCAAGAAGCCAAGACTGAGATACTTCATTCGCTGTTCTAACATGCAGCAAAGGGAGCCAGCATGTTTTACACAAGAGATATTTCATGAAGAGATATTTATAACAAACAAAAACAGGGCTTTCAGAAAAATGGACTTCTCAAAAATCAAAATGTCTCTATATACACAATATGAAGTAAAACTAATCAAAACATGTTTTAGACAGCTTCTTTACACAAGAATGCAATTTGCAACTAGCTCTGGACTCAGGGAAAGCCAGTGAGTAAAAACTTCACATTTCCTAAGATGCATACTCTGGGGCATAGGTGTATGGGCCATGTACCATACACCTGCATGCTTATCAGGATGCATCTCATTAATTTCCCTAAAGTAATGAAACAATGGCATGATAAAATCCACCTGACCTCCTGAATACAGCCAGTAAATTGTTCCAGGTGATAATGACATTTTTCCTAAGAGGCCAGCTTCAAGGACAGTGGGAGGGGTGTTTCTCTGGGCTCAATGTTTCAAATGCTTGATGCCCCACAGAAAACACAGTAAAAACACCCTGAGTATCTCTGATGTAAGGAAACTGATCAAGCTCTTTGCTGCTCCCCTACCCTTCCCTCTGACTTTACACACCAGTTGCAAAATTCTTACACGTGACCAAACAATTGATTTATTGTAAGCTTTGGGTTTTTCCACCGTAAGGACCAGTGTATAGATTTGAGTGATTCCAGGCCACAATTAACTAGGGAAAAGTCCCAATTTTCAACAGGTGCTTTTCTTCTAGCAGATATGATACGCTTCAAAATTTTTCTCACCAAAATATGCAGCTAATCACATACATGAGTCAAAAATTATGCATACCTTCTTTGCGTCCTTGTTCTCTAACAAGACCAGCTCTTAGGAATCTCTCACCCAGGAAACCAAGGAATTTTGCAAGGAAAACTTTCTCCTGATCAAAGATGTCTGGGTTAGAGACTACCTAAGTAAAGTGGACATCCACAAGCCCGTGGGCCCTAATGAAATGCATCCATGAATGTTGAGAGAGCTGGCAGGCACACAATCATCTTTGAAAGGTCGTAGAAACCAGGAGAGGTGCCTGAGGACTGGAAGAAAGCAAATGTCATTCCAGCCTTCACAGCAAAGGTCACGAGTGGTTTTGCAAAACCATGACAGTGGCCAACCTGATTGCCCCTACAATGAAACAAGCACATGGATGGTCGAAGGAAGAGCAGTGGATATCGCCTACCTCGACTTCAGCAAGTATTTCGACACTGTCTCTCACAACATCCTCAAAGACAAACTCAGGAAGTGTGAACCAATGGGGGGGCATCAGGAAGAATACTGACAGCAGGCGGAGGCAGGTGATCCTTTCCCTCTGCTCAGCCCTGGCAAGGCCATATCTGGAGTGCTGTGCCCAGTTCTGGGCTCCTGGAGCAGATCCACTGGAGAGGAATGAAGATAATTGAGGGACTGGAGCATTTCTTACAAGGAAAGACTGGGGTAGCTGGGCCTGTTTGGCCTTGAGAAGAGATGGATGATAGAAGATCTCATTAATGTGTTTATGTATTTGAAGGGAGAGTGTCAAGAGGATGGCCTGATGGGCAGAAAATGAGGCACAGGAATTTCCACCTGACCATGAGGAAGAACTTAACTGTGCAGGTGAGTGAGCACTGGAACAGACTGCCCAGAGAGGCTGTGGAGTCTCCCTCATGGGGAAATAGTCAAGAATGTCTGGACACAGTCCTGTGCCATGTGCTCTGGGATGACCCTGCTGGAGCAGACAACCCACTGAGGTTCCTTCTGAACTGACCAGTTCTGTGATTCTGTGAACTACAAGTATTTTAGAGACTAGGCTTACTGCAATCCCACACAGGATGTTACACAAATTTGACAGTTCCTTCTCTTATGCAGTTGATAGGTTCTCTTGAAAACCAAAAAGTGACTAACACGTCACAAGTTACTAATTATTAATTATTGTGTACTACAGGTATACAAACAGCCTACTCCAAAAGGGAAATAAAATGTATTTGAAGGAGCTGTAACAGACTAAGTGTTCAGAAACTATGATTTACTGTGGCTTTGCAGGGGCCAGCCACATGCAAAGCTCAGGTAATAAAAAATTTGAAACCGAATGCCCATAACTGTAGATCAGATCACCTTCTCACACGACAAAATCTTGCACAAAATTCTATCAGCAAATGAAGAAAACTATAATACTTTCCCTAAAATTAAGAAGTTGCTCTTCAAACTTTCATATCAACAAGTCTGTATGGCCACAAGTTGCTAGCGGGCCTGGTATGAACACAACCAGAAGACAGAACCTTAGAATAGAGCATTTTATCTTACCCTGCAGGCAGATCTAGATGAAGATACTAAAATAAGATAAATAATTAATTAGTAAATGTGCCTGTTCTTTAACAGGGACACATGTGCTCCATTTAGTATTTTAGCTTTCCCAAAATATATGTGCCTTTTCTAATCTGGTTGAATACTTCACAACTTCCTGTGCAACTTTAAATAATACATTTAAATTATTTTCTTCCTCTGCATTTGTTTTTGAAGTGGTGGCTGGGGTGGAGGGTGTGACATCAAACGACATAATGTTTTATGAGATCCTGACCTTGAAAAATTTAAATTACTGTGAATGTATAGAACAGATAATTATTTTTCTGTGACTCAAGTCAAAACATTTTTCTTTGTAAAGATTTTAATCAACTTTAAAAGCAAAGGCTACCTGTCAGTAAACTAGGTCCCCATTTCATTTAGAGAAATTGCATTTTGCCTACACATTTAACTTCAGAAGTAAAGTTACTTCACCTGCACTTTTCAGTTTCTGGGAAACCTACTGGCCAAGCAAACCAAAATACTGTATAAGTTAACACATAGGACCCCGAGTACCATACAAAAATTAAAGAGTTCAAGCTATTTAATTCAGCCCTCTCTTTCCACACAAAGGGGGTTTTAAAAGTAGGGTTGGGGTTTGCTAGCTTTTTTAAAAAGCCTTTCAGTAAGAATGAAAACTGATGGAATACACAGCAACATAAGGTGTACTTACCAAACCCACAGCAATGAGTCAGATTCTAAAACATCAACAGAATATTTCTTGTATCTTCCCTAGAGTCACTCTAGAGGTAACACAAAATAACTGTGTTTTGATTTCCTCCACCACTTTAGGGATGATGTTGTTGTTTTTATATTGTTTATTTAGGGATGATGTTGTTTTTATGGCTTTTTATCAGTACACCGAGGGGGGCTGTCAGGATCACTAACATTGTGTCCATCGGTCTGAAAGAGACAGAAGTCAGCTGACTCTGCCTAAACCCTGAGCTTGCTAGATAGATGCCAGAAGAAATCCAAATACCACACATCCAGGATCAGTGTTGTGGCCTCTTCCTCTACACAGAATTGCACAAGGATTGAAGAATCTTTGCAACTAGTACCATAGTGAGTGAATCCTGTCTTTAAGGGTTAAAAATTGAGAAAAATAACGCAAATTTCAAGTATGCATAAAACACAAATGCGTCAAATTCGTGCTTTGTCTTCACCACACATGAGGTAAAGCCTGGTAGCCTTATTTTCTCCTCTTCCTTGTGATATGTCAAAGTTAAACTACTCAACCATGCCTTCCATCTCATCCTCTGGAGAAACAAGTAGCCGCAGCAAGAAATACCGCATGCAAGCAGCAGGTTATCTAAGAAGACACACCACACCAAGTTTCCAGCCACTGCCATCAGCAGACTGTTGCAAAAATATTCAACATCCCTACACCCCTAGACATGCTCTCTCTATTCACACATGAGACATGACTCCACCATTACCTCTGAAAGGAATATGCAGCTGCCTCACCCTGCTGCAAGCTTGTTTCGCATTCTCTGAGCCATTAAAATCTTCATGCTTCTAAGTTGTATCACATACACACTATTAAAGAAAGAAACATTATCTCAAGGTAATTTTCATATGCTGGGAGTAGAAATAGAGCACCATTTTGTTTTACTCTCCTTCCTTTATAAAGACTGTGTTTTCACTGCAACAAGTTCTCATAGTTATTTATCCTTACCAAAGCAGTTCATTTCTATCTTTTGTTCCTCTTTAAATATTCCTAACATTTTAGACACAAAATTGTATCAGAACTTCACAGCCATGTAAGTCTTCAAGGGCTGGATGATCACTGTCCTCCTCCACATAAGAAACCTAGAATTCTCCTTATTCAGGTCACTTTAGCCTTCTCTATCTCCCTCAGCTTCAAAGAGTGTCCAGGTGTATCACTTCTTGCTGATACCATTTTTGCCTGATGGTAACAGAGGATCTGTCACACCAGCAAAATACAATATGAAATAACACAATGTTAACATTTTAACCTTAATTCAGCTGCAAGAGCCTTGTTGATGGATTCAGCAACCCATCTCTCCTTTCCTAATGGAAAAAAATAATGCACTCCACTACTACTATGATGACAGAAGCGTAAGAACTGAAGTTAGTAAACAGAACCTGCTATGATAAGTTTATTTCTGCTGTCTTCTAAGCCTTACAAATACTAAAAGTTTTCACTCTAGATAGTTGAAGGATGATGGGAGATGAGTGTCCAAAGAGGCCATCACCATTTTTCAAGATCTGTGATGATTCAGACTTAGAATTCAAGATTAGTGTTGCATTCAGTGCCCCTTAAGCTACTGCAACAATCAGAACTAGAACTAGCAGAAGTCTGCCTTTGGAGAAAATGTCATCTCTTACAAATGTGTATGATAAAATTTTGAGAACTTTCTCACAATTAAAGCAGGTCAACAATCCTTCAAATGGCTTGCTTTTAATTTGGAGCCAAACTCTCCACTGATTCTCTGAAATGCCACATTCCCCAACCCAGGCTTCACAGAGATTCATTTAACTAATTTTAACAGTCTGAGTTTGACTGGGGAGATACTGCATATTTTCAGTTACCATGCCCACAGGGCTATCAATTATAATGATTCCTACAGTATTTGCTCAATCTGTATGTCTCCTTGACAATTTATGTGATACTGGACCTGCTTCACTGGTGTGGGCATAGAATCAGCACCACAACTTAGCAGCTCACATTGTTAATTTACATAATGGATTCAAACCACATTTATCCAGTCATTCAAAACTCAAGAGTTCTTGTGACACAGTCAGAGCTGAGCAACCTTGTTTCTCAACAGTGGCTCATTTTTAAAAATGCAGTCTCAATAATTTCAGCAGTCTCAACATAAATATTCTCTAATTCAGTTTATGCTTATCCCACTCCTTTAAACAAACAAAGCAAACCTCATGTTCATGCCATCTACCAACTTCTGTTACAGATTACCATCAAATACATAAAACAAAGTTGGACAAGTATGTCTGAATCACTTGGAGACTTTAGGGATCACAGGACTGAACCTTTGTCATACCAATTATGTAAAGCCATTGGAAAGAAATCCATGCATTTTTGCAAGCAGGCAAAGCAGGCTTTTCATAGAACAAAAGCAGCCTTGTCTTTTTCTGTTATGTGACAACTCCTAATTAAAATCAATGATTTTTTTATTGTTGGCCCAGATAAGCTTGTTTGCATAGCTGCAACTTCTTAAAACATAAATCGGAATGTTATTAGGAAAAGATATCCATTGACAGTACAGCAGACCTTGAAGAAAAGTGGTATTGCTTGATGTTAACATCTGATTAATCTTGGAGGCAATTCTGCAAATGTTTAACAGTAAAGAATATAGTAAAGAGCAAAAGAAACTTAATTTTGTTCTAACATATTTATAGAATAGTACCAAGAATACACATAAAGGCGTGCTGTGATTTTGACTTGAGCTTGTGCCAGCTGATGACCAAGAAAAAGCATTCAAAAAGAGAAAAAGAGATAGTGGTAAATTATTTATAACTACTCTATGTATCCAGCACACTGTTTCATGGACAGCTGAGTAAGACTACATTTCAACATTTCATGAAGACACAACTCATACAAAAATTTCTTACCACAGTGACATTTCTCTAAAATGATTCACTTGTGACCTTGAACTTTGTAATTATGAGTGTTAATTCTCAAGAGCTGAATACTCATGGAATAAAATTGCTGTATATCCGTAAAAACAATGGTAAGAAAATATCAACCCTAAATTGAAACTGTCTTTAATTGACAGGAAAAATAAGCATTCTGAGTGGATAAAAGTGGTATCAGAAAACAATCACCAGGTGGCTATAAAAACATTTAGCAAACCCTGATGCTACAACAGACTGCTACAGTTCTAGACACAACAGCATCCTCCCTAGCTCCTTTCTGAATCTGCTTTTCTTGAGTAGCCCAGCACTCTACACAGACACAGACTGAACCTTCACAGTGACTAGCTCTAAAAAGATCACCCTGTTTCCATGCACCTTGTTCAGAAAGGTTTATTCAACAGTTATTCAAACCCTGTTAGCCTGTGATGAACAGCAACCATGTTTCTGTGACAGAGCACTCCAATGCACTGGCTCTATTTGGTAACATCCTTGTTCAAGGTGCCTATTTCAACCACTTACCAGGAGAGTCTACTACTACAATCTTGTTCTGAACAGTGCTTAATCCTTATTCAGTCCAAGTTCTCTGGAAACCTACCCTACAAGTTGGTATCTCTAAAAACAAACTGGATTTTAGCATCTGCTAAATGCCACCCCAGCTAATTGGGACTATAATTGCTTCAGGGATCAGAGTGAACCAAGATGAATCTTGTCTTCTCAGTGTTTGGATTACTGTGCTTGAGATTCAGGAGAGACCTCACTGCTCTCTACAACTTCCAAAAGGAAGCTGTAATGAAAGGAAGTTGTTCTCGTCTCCCCAGTGTTGGGAAAGCAACTGGACTCTGTGATCTTAAAAGCCAACCTGAATGGCTCTGTGATTCCAGACACGCCATAGAAATCAATGGAATCACTGAACTGAGCATGATTCTGCCTGGACAAATCTCACTGAAGTCTACAAGACTATTGCTTTGCAACTTAGACCATTGCTTTGCAACTTATCTATTAAAACAGAACCAGTCCCTTCCCTTGAGTCCTTTAAGCTTTAAGCCAGTAACAGCATCTTATACTAAATCCGAGTAAACTCAATAATGAAAAAATCTCAAAGAGTACCTCAAGCTGTACAAATGCTTCAGCATACATTTGCATTTGGCTTTCAAACTACTCCAACATATGTAGTGCACTAAACATATTTAGTGCAAAAAGCTATTTGGCATTTTTCCATTTCCTAACTACTCGGTACAAGTAATCCAATGATTGTTCTATGCAGCTTAATGCTCAACACTTGTATTTAAAGCCTATGTTCACAGATATACCATAAGACTTAGATGTCTGGGAAGTTTTTCACAGAACACCAGAAGCATTAATTAAACCCCTAATCCTTAGGAAATCAGTGTCAATCTACCTGAATAAAGCTGACAATGTGTTTACTTTTAAGTAAAGCTGTATTTCCTTTCTGAAGGAGTAACATTGCAATGGATGGCACAATCTATTAACTAGCTCCCTCTATTTCTCTCTTCCTTGCTTTAAAACAGAATCATGTTTTCTGGGAAAGAAAGATTCCTCTGTTTCTATTGTAACTGTATCATAACTTGCATTTTCTGTTTTCCTGTCAGATATTGTTAGCCTTTTCTATCACTATATGGAAAGTTTCAAAACTGACTCTATTCCTGATAGAGGTCCAGTCACCAACCAAACAGGGATGCTGGAAAGGCAAAAGAAAATTAGCAGGAAAGAGCACAAGTTGTTTATAAAGATTTCATGACTTGGAGGGTAATCCAATCTTCACACAAACATGCTCCAAACCATCAACAGCAACATTAGCCCCCTTCCCCCCACCCTCTCAGCTTTGAATTCAAGTAATTTTCTAGTTTTAAACCTAAGTTTAAAAAACAAACAAAAACCCAAAACGTGAATCCAAATCCAACCAACCAAAATCCCAACACCAGAACGCCCTCCAAATTTCTTGTAGCTGAAATTTTGGTAGATGTAAAGTATGTTTTAGGATTCCTTACTTGAAGTATATGAAATTTAAGAGTTCTTCATTTTTTAAGTTTACCATTTATTTATAGTTTGATGTGGCAATGAAAAATAACTAAAATATATTTCATTAAAAGTATGCTGCAGGGAAATAAAAATAAATAAAATACATTTTTTGTGCCTATCCACAAACACAGAGAGGTAATAAAGTAGAACCTTTCCATACAAACATAAGTGTTTCTGCAATTAGGAATGTTTTTTTTTTTTTATTTTGGGGTACTTCACATTCATGTTCTGGATTACAATGAAGCTAAAAATATGCCTGTTTGCAAAATTTCATTAAAGTTATTTTTTAAATTTTTCAATTATATAAGTCAAAAGGCAAAAAAAAAAAAAAAGCTGATTCAAATACTTAATATCAAAATCAAATTATCAATTAGAAGAAAAAAAGAAGTTAGATGTTTTATAAACATTTTATTCTGAAACCTAAAACATGGGCTCTCTGGCTACCCTTTTTTCACTGTCATTATTTACATATAGAAAGGAGCTTGCTCTGGAATTTTTGATTGCTTAAAGAGATGTTCTGCTATTGAGGCTCAGTACCCTGGGTACCAGAAGCCCTCTTGTCCTCACTGAACTCAAGTGCAAGTTGTGCAACTTCAGCAGCCAAAGAAAAAGCACCTATCATTACATTTTGAACGATGAACACAGTATATATTTCATACTGGAAGAATAATATTGCAAGACCATTAATACAATTGCTGAGAGGCAGAATTCATTAGTTTGGACTAGCTTCCATCTGATGTGATCACATGAGCTTGAGTGGTTTGGGGAGGCACACAGAATTCATAATCCACTTCTTCTTTAAAGAACTAAGACATCATAACCATGACCAGAAGATTACTAATACTGCATAAACATGTGAGAGCTAGAGAGGCTCAGCTTTATAACAGACAACTAAAGCCCAACTTGCTCTATCCATACATCATGATATAGTCTAATTAATCACAAGTCTCTGCTTTTTCTGTGCTATTTCTGTTTCAGTTTGTTTACTGAATTAGGGAAAGAATCAGCAACACGCAAGTGTAAATTTAGCTCTTTCTAATTTTCAGCAATTTGACTCAACAATTGAATTACCATTCTTGTGACATTGTTTAAGACAAAGTGCTCAAATGCTACTTTAGCATAGTGGAAAGGTCTTCTGCAAGCATATAAGGAAAAACAAATTCAAAATTTGTTATAGTTTCTATTTTAACAAGATTTCAGTGCAATATAGGATGTGATATGGTCTTATCAAGACACATGGTATATACTGTGAACAAAATATTTGCACATGCCATATATAAGATGCCATAGGAAGACACAATGCTAAAGCCCAAAGACGGAAAAAAAATCCCAATCATTTTTACCGAATGCATTTCTGGCTTTAATCAAAATTTCCACTTGGACACCATTTTCCAAGGACATGTTCTTCTAACAGCACACATACACATATCTATCCAAGTACTCATGCTCACCCAAGGAAGTTTGCTTGTGCCTCAAAAAATAAAAAAGCATTAAAAAAGTATTTTAGGCTTCATGTTCTTTTTTTTCACATAGCTTCTGTTTTACATGTTTTGCAGCTGTATTGTGGGATAATTTCAAGTATTTAGCAGATGTTAAATGGATGTTGCTTCAAATCTAACAGGAATACTAGCAATTTTATTGGTTTACATCACATCAAATAGCTGCACTGAAAAAAAAGGTGGTCATGTAGTACTATCAATACTAAAGGAATCAGGCTGTAGCACAGCTCAGAGTTTACAGAAAGCAACAAGACTGAACTCAGCCTCAAAAGGGGAAGCATTCTTAGTACATCTGAATAAAGCTGTGAAGTGTGAGCTTTGAATTTATCTCTAACATCATGCTGTTGCTGCTTACACCAGAATAAAAGTGTTAAGCTTAATGTTTGCATAGCAGGACAATAAGACTAATTAAATAGCTCTTATTGGAGCTGAACTTAAAAAGTAAAAACATTCACTATAAAAGAAGGGAACCTGAGTAGAAAATTAGCTCACAGGTAGAGACAAAGAGAACAAAGGTCAGCATTTGCCAATTGGTACTCTGAGGTTTCAACAACTAAAGGGAATTCAGACTTTCACTAATTCAAACGAAATCTGCGGAAGTCTCAAATGCCATTGTGAGATAACTGCTATCAAATGTTACAGATTGTATCTCAGCCACTGTTGTACTTACCACTTGCATTTCAATATGAACTTCCCTTCACATTTTTTCTTTTTGGCCTTATTTTGACAAAGTACAATCTAATCCACAGATTAATAGATAAATACAACACATTAGAACATTCTATATGTACTTTACATAAAGATCCTTAGGAGTAGGCAATAAATATGCAGTAGTAGTAGTAGTAGTAGTAGTAGTAGTAGTAGTAGTAGTAGTAGTAGTAGTAGTAGTAGTACCATGTCATGAATAATTTTTTTAGTCACTAAACCAGGTCACTGAAAAGAAGAATTCTTCCCAGGTGATGTAAGTTAGAAGAGAACTAGCAAGATGTTTAATGAACAGTAAGGGAGCCCAATGCATTTTAACAACTATTTAAAGAATTGCTATTCCAAACAAATTCTTTAAGTCCAGATCTGATTATCCTGATTGTCACATGTCTTTATGTGCTGATATTTGATAATTATTCACCCTTCAACACTTTTATCTTCCAGAATCTAAGAAGACAGCTCATCCAGAACAAGCAGGAACTAAAGAGTAAAATATTGCTCGCAGCCTTAGTTTAAAATTGCCCTAAATTTTTGTTACATAGATAGATACTAACTCAGATGTGGCAAAACAAATGCTGAGGTCACTTGACTCTAATTTTAACTATAAGCATGGTTCTGCTTTTAAGGATAAGCATATAAAGTACTGAAGTCCTAGCTTTTCTGCAAGTCTATTCTGAACTACATGATTTCATCGTCACAAAACAATAATAGAGAAGAATAAAATTATCTTACAAAGTTCAACTTATGAAGTTGTGTATCTAATTTCACATTATCTCTACTATTGTTGCAATGCAGCATAGAAATAACCCTCACCTTAAAAATCCCTGAAATCTCATCAGTCTTGCTGATGTAAAGCTCACTGTGATATCACAGCAGTCCTTAGGGATGCACAGCAGAATATGTAACAATACTCTTTCTATGCGCAGCAGTAGACAGATAAACAACACTGACAAGTAAACATACAGATATTACAACTTTATTGACTAGGACCCATTGCAATTTATGCTCAATGAGAAGATTGTGCCTTGCAAACTGTTTGGAACCACCAACACATGCAATGCTTACATAAAGATTAGTGTGTGATGGCAGTACGATGATGGGTGTAACAGCCTGCCTGTGATTACAGGATGTCTTGATAGATTACATTAAGATAGTTCCTCCCCATGACTTACTACTTCTGTTACATTCTTTACAGTAAATCTGGTTCATTAATACAACAGAAGTATTCTTGGAATTTTTCCTTCCCTTTTCCTGCTTGGTCTACTGGACTTCCTCTTACTAGACTGCAATATATAGTGGGCATAGAGACTATTAGTTTCAGTAATTTCAGAGAAACAGCCATGCTACACCTAGAAGCAGAAAATAAATTATAGGAAGACTCTAGATGGACAAATAAATATTATAAATGGATTGTTTTTATTTTGCCCTTAAAAGTATAAATTTGTAGTGTAATTTTTTGCTAATTCGGAAGTCATTCTTTATCATCTTGCCCAAAATATTCTCCCAAATACCTCACTTAAAATCTCTGTTTAAAACCTTACATGGCATGGATATGATTGCAAATTTCACTGCTTGGTGAGAAATGTTTGTCTGAAGTAAATTTTCTAAACATATCAAGAAACTATGGCTACTGGACATTAGAAAGCCAAATACATTTTTCCAAATTCACACCATTTGTGAAATTGTAAAGGAATAAAGCATCAAGTTGTTTCATCCAAACCATGCTAAAGAATGCCATTTCTACTTGCTTATTCCAAGAAAGGGGACATATATTCCAGATTTACACTCACATTATGAGGGTTATCATATCACCCTCAGTACTTCTACATTTAATTACAATTCTCAACATGAAAGAAAGGTAAGTATGTGGGTGCTGCTTCTGATACACAAACTTCTTGGTGCTATCCAAAAATGCTTGCTTCAGTTCAGTAAAAGTAATCACACTTTAAAAAGCAATCATTCTTTGAGAAGCTGACCTAGAAAGCTCTCATATTTTGGTGACACAGCAGGACTTGGTGTACACTTTAGTTTTGGCTTAGCAATCTCAAAAACTTTATCATATGAAATTCAAAGCCAAGGATGCCTCAAGGAGGCTTTAAAATCAGGAGGTCATTGTAAGCACCCATTCTGTACAGGGAGGGCAGGGAGTTTAGTGTGTTATCAACACAATGCTTTCCCCAGTATTACAGGATCCTTCATCATGATTCTTCCATTATAAAGACCTCGGGTTATTGGATTTATTCTTTTTCAGTGCTATTTCATCATTCCTGCCCTCTTTCTTCATCCTGTTGTCTGTCCTTACTTATCTGCTGACGTCTGTCTCTATATCTTTAATTATATGTGATATTCCCTTGAAAAATTACTTTCTTGACTCATAGTAATATTTTTTTCCTCATTCTCTCTCTTCCCATAAAGGCGAGAAATCCTTGAGGAAGAACTGCAATTAATGGTATGCCCTGATCCAATATATGCAGAGAGCAGAAAAAGAATATTATGGAATTTTAAAAAATATTCAGAAAACAGAGAGCCCAAGTTAAGGCTGTGGTGTGATAAAAGGGAAGGATAAAAAGCCTTTCTAGAATCACAACACAATCTCTACTAGGTTCTTTAAATTCAGGACAGAAATCTGGAAAGAGATTCACTCTATCCTGCAGGATGCTGCCCCTTGGAAAAAACAAAAGTAAAAGAAATAAACTTTTTCTCTTAATTGTACAAGCAAATATCATGCCAAAAAACCAATTATTCAACAACACATACACTGATGTAGACTCCAAGCATCAATCTAAATTTCACCATATGTAAACATGTTTTTTAATCGGTCGTTATTCTTAGAAATTATACCTTCATCATCATTTATGCTGCGGACTCAAAACTGCACTGGTGAGGTTGCTGTCTGACAACACTAAATAAGAACTTAAGTTGTAAGGTTAAGCTCATTGTCATCAAAATACAAATCATATGTAAGGAAATTCAAGAATCTGAAATACAGAGATTATAGATGCTGCACTAGAGACCAAGCAGAAACTGATTACAGCCAGATTATTAACCCATGTGACTACCTATGTGTTAGACTGACTTACAGTGACCCTAAGAAACTTTTCTTGCTAGAAAAACATAACTTCAGGATTGAATGCTGACTGGTAGAATCTGTGAAAAGAAAAATTATTATGGGATTTATTCCTAATATACTAATGGAAACAGGTACGCCGGTTTGGGTTTTAGTAGTAGAACAAACAACTGCCTTAAAAAATGCCCAACTCTTCTCAGTTTCTTCTGGTAATATTATGCAAGGTCCTGAAAATTCCTCAAGTCAAAAAGGTGTAACATGATGCAAGAATCTCTCAGGATAAATTGTGACATTTATTCTGCAGCATTTTATTTATTATTTATTTCTATTTATTTATGTTTATTCTGATACATTTTTCCTGCATGTATCCTTCATGCAAATACTTAAGTATTGACTGTGCCTCAGTTTTGCATTATGAAGGTTTACCATGCCACTTGTTGCAGTCTACAATAATAGTTTATAAATGCAGAAAACACAACATTTTGTCTCATCCTATCTGTTGGTATGTATCAAATTAAAGAACACCTTTCCTTTCTGTTTAGGTGGGAAGATGGAAGGGGGGGCTAGTGGGACTAGTCATTTCATTCTCACAGACTAGTTTAAAAAGATTAATGGGCGAAGCAAAAGCAGAATTACAACTTCACTGTATTTTCCTAAGTAATAGAGAGACCTTAGTTGTTAAGAACTTCAGTTGTTAAGAAAGACGGAACTCAGACTCACTGTGCATTTGTTCGGCTTCTCTCCTGAGTGGACTCTCATGTGAATCAGCAGTTTGTAACGGGCATTGAATGGCTTGAACCTTCGAGGGCACCCTGCCCAGAAGCAGGTGAAGTCCTCTCCCTTCTTCTGGTCTATGTGGATCTTCTCTATGTGCCGCACAAGCTCCTCTTGATGGTCATACAGCTTCCCGCAGTCAACCCAGCAACAGCCATGCTTGCCATTGAAATCATCCAGCTCCCCATCTTCCTCCAGCAGGGCTCCCGGGGCAGGAGGCAGCACCTGCAGCGGGGGAACGTGGCTGGGGAGGCCGTGCGGATGCCGGTGCTGGTGAGCATGGTACGGCGGGGGCGGCCCTTGTGGCGGCAGCACCAGGGGTGAAAGAGGCATGTCAACAATAGGGCCTGAGAAGTCATCCAGCTGTTCGTTTTTCAGGATGTCCATTGCTTGGCTGTCCATGGGCAGCACACCCTGCTGGATCACCATGTTATTTGTGGCAACCATCTGTAAACTGGCTTGCTCCAGCTGCTGCATCCGCTGGTACTCACCTGTCCCGTTCTCAATATACCCTGGAAAAGTGACACTGCCATTCGCCATGGGGAAGCCTTTTTGGGCAATTGAAACAGAGCAGTTTTGGGGTATGCAGCTTCCTCTCACTCCCAAAAAATGTCCATAGACCTCAGGCTGTGGAGAGACATTTCCTGGCGATGCCCTGGAGCTGTTGATGTAGGCTACCAACGAAGTTGGAGATGTACGAATGATTGTATTGAACTCGATCCCAATGCCGTCAGACAGAGCAGATACAGAGAGTGCTCTCTTTCTGGAGCGGGCTGATTGAGACCAGACTGAGGACTGGCAAGGATTAAAGTAAGGGGAATTCTTATTTTCCATGCCATATAAGTAGGATGGTAATGAGTCACTGGATGTAGATGCTTCAGGCAAAAAATTTATTAAGTCCCCCAGCTCACTGCCATTTTGTAAACCATGGTCAGGAGGAACAGAAGAAAGTGTCCTGTACCTATGTGACCACTCTTGTTCAGCACTCAGAGGGGAGTGACCTTCTGACAAGCTTAACGTTGTAGAGGCCAGAGTCTCACGTGACAAGAGTGACCTGAAATAAAGGTATAATAAAGTAAGCAGTTAGACAATTCAGAAGTAGATCTTTTACCTTCACACTCACACTTAAAATTAAGGAAAGGCTACATGTGAGAAAAGCTCTCCCTACTACTAGGTGCTCAAGTTTAGCACACTCGGTTAATGTACCAGTAGTTATACAAAGGCAATATACATCTAGAAAAGTCACTTAGGAAGCCAACTTTAAAACATCAAGATTTTGAAAGAAAGTTACTGTAAAGATTCTTGATCCACCACTGCAGAAATTATTGCATGTCTTTACACAATTGTGGTGTAAATAGGTTTGGACTACTGAAGCCAAAGCATTATGTTCCTGCTTTCTATGAAACCCATAATGATTTAAGTCATCTATTATTTTTTCTTGAAAAAAACAGGAAGAAAACTAATCCAAAGAGAACGGATATTCAACCTGAATGACTTTGTCAATTGTAATACATACAAATACTACAAATACTTCCCTACAGAAGTTTTATACATCAAAGTTACAAATACAGATAATATCTAACTTTACAAAACAAACAAAATAAATGAGTAATGTAGGAGAACTGGTTTAAGAAGTTTCCTAGATTTGATTTGAAGATATATCTGCCTCCAAATCAGTAATCAAAAATTTTCATAGAAGTGTAATCTTGCTGTTATCGAACATTTTTCACAGAGATATTATGAAACTTCTTTATGCTGCAAGTATCCTTTGGATAGCTTGAAAACCCTCAACATATAGGCCCTTAAAAGTATTGTTTTCTACAGAAAGGGATAAAAAGGAAATAAATGGGGCATCAAGGGCCCTGAGTCATGGCTGTAAATGCTGGCTGAAGGTTAACCGGATTTATTTCTTTGTTTCCAGATCACACCCAGGCAGATTTGGATTTCCTACCAGCTAGTGGTGCTATCAGTATATAAATTTCTATTTTTAAGGAGCTCTTACAATAGGAAGAACTGGGCATGTATCTAGATAAATGTGACAATCTCCCAGAAGCCTCTACATCTTATGTTTTGAGAATTAATTCTTGGGTTTACTATTTTAACGACACGGTTTTGAAGAAGCGTGGAATTTCAATGACGGATCAAGGACAATGGAGGGGAAGCTTGACACAGCCTGAGAGGAAGTAGTTTGCAGGTGCTGTATTTGTGAGACAGCTCACAAACAGGGAAAATGTAGCGCAAAAGAACAGCAAGCCTTGCTGTGGTGACCAGTGGGAGAGACGGCTAAATGCCCCTTTGCGCAAGATGCTCGCTTTGTAACGCAGGGTTGATCTGCTGTGTCAGAATAAGAAACGTCCTGTTCGGATTCAATGTCAGGGCAAGGTACTGTCATGGACCTGATGTGACTGCATCAGGTTTAAACGGCACTTGCAAAACAGACGACAGACAAAAAGCACAATTAGCACGCTGACTACAATATGCATTGGGAGAAATGAGAAAAATGAGACTGCTCTGTCAGGTCAGTCTTGTGTGCCATTTAGATCTAAAGGGATGACTGCGAATAAGTTGATTTAGGCTGTTGTCAATGGGCTTTGTTAAAGCACAGTCCATTTTAGGGCGATTAAATCGTGCTAGTATGTTGTGACCCCGTATGTAAGGTTTGATTTCTCCATGCTACAATTCACACCTAGAAAATATAAGGAGAGTGTAGGGATGCTCTGCCAGTTTTTCTTTAAATTTTTATTTTCTCTTTTATGAACAAAGAAAAAGAAATTGTGCATCAATAAAAAGTCTATTTTTGTACTGACAAGAGTTTTAAGCAGATGCATAGTACGACCAGTGTCATACAAAAAGCTAATAATGCCTAACACAAAGGGGCATATCCATCAGTGAATCTGAAGAAAAACTGTTTTTAACAGTCTTATAATAGGACAAAAATAAAAAGCTGTCCCAGAATTTCAACTATACAATAAGTAAGAGCCAGCTATTCTGAAGAAGCTGCAGCACTTCAGCACCTAAATTCAAAAAATAATAAAAATTCCAGCTGAAGATTTATTTAAAAATGAAGATTTATTTAAAATTCAGCCAGCACTGTGACTAAGTAGTTTTCTAATAGGAGGAAAATAAATACACCTAATACGAAAATGAGGGACCAGATCTATCAGGGTGCCAGAATCTCAGATGGTATTAATTGGTGCATCTGCTTATTGTAAACTAAACCGGTTTGAGTTTGGACCAGATCTTTCATTAGCATTTAGAAGCGATTACTTTTCAATTACATTGTATTCTCCCTTTGTGTACAGAGGCCACAATGTCAGAGTATAATTCAGAATCCTGAACATACACATGGAAGAGTGAAAACTATGTTTTTCTCTCTTTTTATGGTCTTCTGTTTACTAGCCAAGAACCGTTTGCTCTTTCCAAGGTCATCTTCTGACTTAGGTCACAGCAAATAGCAGTATTACATCTGTTTTGATGCAACACAACTGAATACTCCAAAACAGTTCTGCAGAAACACAAAAAAGATGGGGAAGGTTTTATCCTCCATGGTCTCTACACCAGAATCTAATGCTATGTGTAGTAAAACTCTCATTTTGCCAAATGATTTCTTTCTTCCATCAGTAAAAATCAAGATAATTCACTTCAGCTTTGGTAAATTCAACAAATAGTCTGGTTTGGGTTGAGCTGCCAGACCACAGTTCATAGTGCCTGAGAGACAAAATCCAGAGAAGGCACTCTGCCCAGGAAGAACCAGTCAACTTCACTTAGACAAAAGCCGTTTATAGTTCAAGAAATTTAATCAAAAAACCAAAAAAAAGCTCAAAACCGAACAACAACCTCCCCAAAAAACACAAAGAAAGAAAAAAACCCTGCACTGTTTTGAAAATCTGTGAGACTTTAAACTTGTTTTGCCCTATCAAACAAATTGAGGTAAAAAATTGCTGAAATTGACATTCTTTGCGCGATAAACTTATTTTATAACACCTTCATTGATAAATCATTAAAAGGTATTCTAGGGACACCACATCCTTGATTCTGCCAGAATTTCAACTTGAGTTTGCCCTTAGTAAATGTTTCTTTGAAATAAAATTAAAACTGTATAACTCAGTACTGACATGACACATCTAACCACACATTCAGTATTTGGAATCATATAGGCACACCTAAAACTTAGGTAAGTAAAAATTATGTAATTATATTTTTCTAGCATCAGTTTTATTTGATCTGAAAGGCATATATTTGGATTTGTCATTTGTCACCATCTTAGCACTGATTGGTTTTTGGTGGCATGTCTACATAGGAAGCATAATTAATTTTCTAAATTTTCCCAGGGGGCTCAGTCTTCATAACTAAAGTGACAGGAATGTTAAAAATTATCTTAAGAGTAAAGCAAGGTTTTATTTCATTTGCAAAGTACCAATTTTAATTATTTCAGGAATGTCCCTTGGCTTGTAATAAAGCAACACAGTAAATGTAAACGGCTTTGAGAAGAAAGACTCTTATGGTCTTTCGTAAATAAAAACTACATTTCAACTCAGTTGGCAATTGGGAATGTAGATTTCAAGATAATACATTAGAATATTTTCTCACTGTATTTTAAACATCCAGGGACACGCCTAATGTACTTATAGGGTGGTTCTCAAACACCTGTTTTCCTCTAATTCATGTTTGCTGACAAAACTCAAAGTCATAATCTCAACACTTATTTAAGCATTTAAAATTAATTAATAAATGTTTATCTGTGCGGCAGTGATATAAAAAGGCAAAATTTGCAATGGTCATAGTTTTCTTTACCTACACAACAGAACTAGGAAAGCTAACAAGTTTTCAAGGAAAATTGATCTGATTTATTATCAGATGGCAAACAAACCATTTGAAAGCAAGTGCATTTGACGAGGAGAGAGGAACATGTGCACAGCATTTATGGGTTTTTTTGGTTTTTTTGCCTGTCCTTGATGTTATTTGAAAGACACCAACATGGCACACTTGGCACTAGGTAGATGTAACGTGAGGACTATTTCTGCTTTCATCCTCCATAACACTTTATATACCGAGCACAAAAATCTAGTTTGGGACTAGATAAAACAGCCTTTATCTAATAAAAATGTCCTATCACACACAGATTTTTTGTGACTTAATTTTCACCCAGTATTTGAATGATCCAAACATGAAGTATGATTACAGTTGATCTGAATTAAATTGCATGGAATTCAATTTCCCACGGCATAACAGAGAATGATTTTCTGATTTTAATAACCAGAAATGTTACATTGTAATTACAGAGGAATTAAAACCCCCTTCTTTTAAAGTACTGAATATAAAAAGGTAATTGAGGACCTTGTATCTGCTGGAGAAGCACTCAGGCTGAAAGCATTCATAGACCTTTGTAAGCTAGGGCTGATCTGGCTGCATGCTGTTGAAAGCTGATAGGCTGAAGGTGAAAGAGCTCCCAGCTGTTGAACTGTCATGGGATTGCTGGTGACTATTGCATTGCTGCCACTGCTTTTTCCAATGGACTTGCCCTTGTGTCCATAACCAAGACCTCCTAAAATAAACAAAGCGGGTTAGTATTTATCTCTCATGAGCTCATGATGAGGCACAGAACTCACACTGTAGCATCCCTTGAACTCTGTCATCTAACTCACACATTTTTATTACATCACTTTGCAAACTCCAGAAAGTAAAGGGAATCTTCAGATGAGGACAAAACAGGGGACCAACACAAGAATTTTGCTTCTCAAAACTTCTCAAAACATAAATAGCAACATCCTACAGGGGAATTAATAGATTATGCATGTGTAAAACATGTGCTGAAGTACATAAACTAAAGACCACGCATGACAGAAAAACATCAGAAAAAGCACCAGGTAAAAAGCCCTCAGCTGAAGGACAGCTCTCTACAAAGAAGACAGGAAGAGTGAACCCAAGGAGGCTGCCAGAACAGCGCTGCGCCCCAAGTCCCACCAAACCCTGCAGCTGCAATCCATTGCAAGCCCTTCCATCATTCCTACCACTACGCATGCATAAAGCAAGGAGACCTCCGATATGCATGCAGACTGAGTAGTTTCACTAGCAGGAGAGAGTTACAGCTGGAACCCAGCATTCCTCAGAGGTCTAAGTAGAGGAATCCGAGCTGAATCAAACTGAGAAGCATTCTGGACTTGCTTCAAAGGCCACAGTCTGCTGTTATTCACTGCTGCCATGACTCAAACTGATAGCTATTACACAGTACCACAAAAGGTAGCTGGCCACCGGGACATACCTTCAAAATGCCCAGTGTACTTTTTGTTGTGATTTAGATCACAGACGGTAGTCTACAAGATTGCCTCCATTAAAACATATTGAGATTAGAAAGTTAAAATGCAGGTCATAATATGGAAGTTGTTGGACATCTAGCAAATTCTCATCACAGCTGAAAATTAATAATTAGACAATTCACATTTCTAGCTGCTTCTCTCTTCAGAATACTCCACAACGCAGGATAGCAACATCAGGACAAACAGTGAAAAGTACTTCTATGTAAACCATTTTCCTAAATTAAATCTACTTTTGATATGGACATACAATTCATACAGCTTTTTGTCCAGGTTCTTCAGATGGGTTGCGTAGAGATGTACATTAAGGCAGAGAGATGTACATCAAGGCATTAATGGCTCTCCCAGTCAAAGGAAGAAAATCCAAATCCTTCAACTCCCTCCAGATCAAACAGTTCCAAGGACAGACATGTAAAGAGAATTCCGGATTCTGCACTCAACCCCACAACAAAGCATTGTGTGAACACCACAACAAAGCATTTAAGCTCTTGTAGGATTACAGTCTATTCCCACTACAGATGTTCAATGAAATCAAAAGAAAAAGAGAAGGTATTTCAATTTCTTTCCTGTAAAGCAAGAAAGCACATATTTTGAACTCAATAAAGCTGAATCAATGTGCTTCTCAGACGTTGATTTCATAATGTTACAGAGAATTAAATTGGAACCAGTAGCAAACATTAGGCAAAAAATGTAAATTGCCTCTGATAATAACATGAACACTACTCCTCTTTGCAAAAAGCTGGATGGGGTGAAATAAATTTCACCCCACTCACACTATAAAAAATACATAATACAACATATGTATGTGTGCATCATAAATGTTTAGTTAGCTATTTTTTAGAAAAGTGCCTTTAGTATGAAGAACCAAAGATGTTCGGCACCAAATTATGTAACAGTATAAAAGTGTACTATAACAATGTAGGAAACCCAGCTGGGTTTGACACTGACATAGAGTTGTAATGCTTGGAGAGTGTATATGCATACATACACACATGCACACACACACACACACACGCATATATGTGTATATATGTATATATATGTGTATATATGTATATATATGTGTATATATGTGTATATATGTATATATATGTATATATATGTATATATGTTTATATATGTTTATATATGTATATATATGGGGGGGCCGGAGGGTGTGTGGTGGGGTGTGTGTGTGTGTATTTATATATATGCATGTATGAAATAACAATACATCAACCTACTATTTGCATTGAGAAAATGTACCAAATATATACTGATCCTTTCCTGGATGATGCTATCAACATCCTTTACTTAAACTTAAAGGCCACTTTAAACAAATTTCAGTAGTAACAATAATATCTGCTTTATCATATCAGGAAATCAAGGACTGTGCATTTGTCAGATTTCCATTAGGGAAAGGCCATAGGTCATCTCAAATAACAATCTGTAATGATACAGTGAAATTACTATTTGCTCATTACTAAATCTGAGTGTGTTGAAGCTTACATATTGGAAAAAAAACCAAATCCCAGCAGAAAAACCAGAAAAGGGAGTAGTGCAAACCAGTGCTATTAAATACAGACAGCTGCATCCTCAATGCATCCTGGTTTCCCTTTCAATTACAGGGTCTGCTATTATTATCTGTGTATAAACAGTACCTCAGGGATGCCAATGGCAGGTAAGAAAATTTGCTCTGTTATGGTAAGGATGATGAGAAAAAATTGCCTGGTTGCTAGCCATTGAAAGGAAAACATGAGAAATTAAGTACTTTGGGGAGACTATTACTGGAATGATAAACAAAAGTTATGCAAGACTCTAGTCCTCAGGAACATTTGTCTGAACTTTTCTCTTATGTGGAGACGCTATAAGAAAAGGCTTTCTTGTTTTTGCCATTGACAAACATTTGCTGTTATGACAAAAAATTACAATTCTTCCACTGAAAAGAAGGCAGGGAAGATTATCCTAAAAGAATAAATCATTAGCTCCCACCACTGAAAGAGACTGCAAAGTAAAAGGCTGCTGCTGTGAAAAGCAAAGTCATAACATTTCATCAGCTGCTTCATATAGGCATAAATGTGTCAAAAGTCCATCATTAAAACCTTGTCCATGCCCTGCAGGCATCACTGAACAATATCAATTTGATCTGAATCGGGCAGCAGCATACAATCCCATCTATGTTCAACTAAGTCTGAGCACAAGATTGGAAGCTTATGCTGACTTTAGGTCCACTCCAAGAGTACAGACCACATCTGATCTAGCATAAAGTTAAAGAGGCGCAACGTGGACTTGGCCTGTCACCAGCCTGCTGCTGAAAGGCAAGCTGTCAGAATGTGTGTTCAAAAGCTGCAGATAAATGTCAGAATAACTATCTCCAGCATCAGCACATGGCATCACATACCCAGAGCGCCAGAGGAGCCCTCAGTCCAGGTTTCCCGAATCATTGTCCCGAAGCCTGGAAATGTCAGGATAGTGAAAGGACAACTAGAAATTCCTCGATGCCTTGAATCTACATCAGCTGAGATAAACAGGAAACTCTCAGGAGAATACCAGTAGGTTTAAATGACTGTAGATTCTAAGAAAAATATGTAAGCCAACATTTTAAATAAGGAAAAGAAGTAGTTTCTTTTCTTTTATACTAGGATATAGATCAGGAGACAGTCCAATAAAGCCAACAGCAACTAAGGAGGTGGAATCAGTCCTGCAGTAGCTCAATGTAAGAGTTACAACTAACTAGAGCAGGTGCTTTATCCTAAATAAACATCATAACACATAAATCAAAACTGCTCCTTATCAACATATAATAGTAATAGTTAACAAGTAGAAATAGTAAAAAAAATTATGGAAATATTTTAATCCATTCACCACCTCATTCATTAGGCTGCCCATTTTCCCTGTTTATTCTCTATAGGTGGTTAACAGCCAAGATTCACTCAACATTGAAATACAAAATTATTTAACTGCAATCTTCTGAAGAACATTCAAGGAATGCAGAAAAATACAATTACTTTAGATACACAGAATTTTAGATGAGATTTTCTTAATTTATGTAATTCTCTTACTTTTTGGAGAAAGAGTCCAATATGAAATCAGTTTCACTTAAAAACCATTTTCTTTTATGTTTTGCATAGACATTGACTGAAATCAACCATTTTTTTTGCCTATTTCTTTGTGTAAAGAGCAGTCATTTGTTCATTCTTCCAAGTATCTCAGGTTAAAAAATGAAACTACTTCACCAAACCTTTGAAATTGTAAACTATGCTTTCCATATATAAATCATAGTCAACAAAAACATATAAAAGCAAAACCAGTTTTAATTGTCAGGTGTTCTGAAACACTCTACATACATACCAAATACATAACACCGGATCAAATTCAAATATCTCTTTGATTAATAAATTCTATAGTTACTGAACTAATCACTATGAAACAAAGCTACTGAAGTGATCTGAAAACCTGTATCTTGTTACTGTTAGAGAACAGCTAGAAATAAAAGAATTACAACAAAAGTTAATTTCCCTAGGGGGTTTTCTGTGTACACATACACAGAAAAAGTACACGTTAAGAGCTTTGGAAGTGGTTGGTTTTAATGTTTCCCCTGTTTTGGGCTTCCACTCTTGTTTCTGTGGACTCTCTACTCACCAAAACGGGGAGAAAAGGGCACAAGCAAAAAGCATGTTGTAAGACCGTAAATACGGAAGAGGACAGAGACCATAGGAATAAGGCAGATTGTGTGACTGTATTCTTCACATAGATTAAACTCACCACAGCTGTTTGAAAACACATTTGGCCTTGTTTCACAACACATTTAATCCTCTGGATGTTGAAGCCTCCAGTTACTACACACATCTTTACTATCTGTCACCATATCCACAGGGTCATTGACACTCTATTGGGGGAGGGGGGCATCACGGTGGCTGGAAACTCAAAAAACTCAAATGTTGGCATAAGACACTTGCTTCCCAATGGCAATACCTAAGTCCCTTTCACCTTGAGCCTGCCAAAGTTTTCAGGCTTACCCCGCAGCAATTTCAGTTATATTATTAATGACTGCTAGAGAGCCAGCACTTGTCCCTTTGCCCTTAAACTAAACAGCCACATTTCTATTGTTTCCTCTGCCACCTAAGAAACTCTATTGCACAACAACTATGTAGACAGAGACACTAGCTGCAGGGCAGTAGATATGACACTCCTTCGAACCTTCTTTAAGTGTGTTAAACTGAAGCTTCAAAGGGGAGCAAATATACTTTAAAAAGGCAGGCTTGGGGGATATTGTTCATTTGCCTCTATGACCACATGATCAAATAAAATCTTTGCTGATTTGGAAATCTGGGCTTCTTCAAACTGGCATCATACTGAGTCCAGATCTTTTTGGAAGACCTTGAAGTTTCTAGGTGAACTAGACAAAAGCTCAGTCACAAGTTCATTAGGTATGAGCTTTTTTTTTATAGCACGCAAGCGGGAGTTTTTCAGAGTACAAGTAAATTATTAAACTATGACTCAAAAAGTTGCTGAATTATCATTTGTGTTGCAAGTCTTACAAAATATTGTAGTTTCTCAACTACAATACACCACACAGCCACTACATGCTAGTGAAACAGTGATTCTCAGCATTTATTATCTTTCAAAACAAAACAAACAAAACAAAACAAAAATATCAAGGATTTGTAGTTAGAGAGAAAATCCTGAAATTAAGATCCTAAAAGCTCACTGTTTTTAACATTATGGTTATGATCATAGCTTGTGGTTTCCTTAACACATTCAACAATGACATTTAGTAACATTTAGTATTTTCTCCAAATCCTCTCTGGCAGCGTCCACGCTGAACACTGAGACAGACGCACCACTAATCTGACTAGTACTGGATAACCCATGTTCTTCACTGCTTACAGAGACCTAATCTTTACAATCAATAAAAAATTATCTCAAGAAAACACACTAAACAGAATTATAAGATGGCATGGTATTAAGAGACAGTACTGTGTATGAACTTTAAAGACTCTTCATGCTTTGAATCTTGTAAAGGCAGCTTTTTTACTATCAGAGTGCATTTGGTAAATTAACTTGCACTAATTTCCAATGCTATTTGCAATCTTTGTATGAAGTAATCAAGCATGTACTTTCAGCAAGTCTACTGAGAGACAAAAGATACTGACAAAGCACAATGAAAAACAATGTCTCCCTTCAACTGGAACCAAGGTAAAAAATTATCCAGAACCAACCAGTGAAAACAATACCTCACAGGTGATTAACTTAGCTGGTTTAGAGCAGACAGCAATGATATCACCTACTTCTATGGAACATTTTAACCACTAAATTTAAACAAATGAAAACAGTGGTCTTGTAATGACTAAACTAAGAATATATTATGAAACAGTCAGGTTCAGAAAACTTTCAGGAAAGAACAGACACAGTAAAACAAAGATTTTCAATTGCATCTACAGACATCTGTAATATCTCATACTAATTTTGAATCCATTTTATCTATATCAGGAAGAGCTACCACTTACTAAAAAGGCATTTAGAAAGCTACTTTTTTTTTTTATTTTGCATAAAGCGTAAAACATTATCAGTTAACTAGTGCACACACAAGTTAATGTTTAACTGAACTAAAATATAAATGTTTTAGCTGCAATGGGTAACTCCCTATTTGTTATCAGTAACATTAGATGACTTCTGCTTTTGTCCTTATAAGGCTAATATGGTATGTGCTTTTCTATTGCAGAAAACTTATAGCTTTACACCTTTGGTTTGCGCTACTACTTTTCCATAGTATTAGTAAGCAGCTTCTATTTACAAAACTTAGCCTGACAATTTAGTTTGTATTTTTGAAATATTAATATATTGTGCAAGCCTCATAATCAAATTACGTACAAATGAAGAGAAACGCCACTAGAAGTGCAATATATATATATATATAATGGTGAATACTATCGGGGAAAAAACCCAACATGTTTCCTGGTTTAAGTTTCAGAAGACTTAAATAAACACAGAGCATATATCAGTATGCATGTGAGAGCACAGACTACAATGTCACTTACATGTGGCATTACTTGGGAAGCAAATAAAAAAAAAATATTTTTAAAACTTCTTCATATATTGTGAATTATAGGATTAAATTGAAATCAATAGGGAAACACTCTGCCCAGCTTTATATCAGCATTGCAGTCATCTGCAAAATAAATTAATTGATTCAAGCAATTTTGTTAGAATACTTTTTTGTTGATACCATCTGATTGCAATGCACCCAGCTATGGAGGGGCAACAAGAAAACATTCTAGAAAAAATAGTTCTCTGTACTAGGTAACACTTCATCTGCCACAACAACTTCTACCACTGTTCAACCTTTGCTGCACATCTGTGTCTTTCTTCACGTTAGAAATACATTATTGGAATATTTTCCATTAATTTCTGGTTTTCTTTCCCCTCAATTTTCATTAAACCTTCTCATATAACTTCTGTTATCTCAATGCTCTTAGTGTTTTTGAAAATACCACATAGGAGTTTTGCTATCTGCAACTCTGGGCACATGTAGATCCATTACTCTAAAGACCTTATCATTCCACGTATCAAAGTAAATCAGCACAGCAATGTACCCTCTGTTCAGACACAATTTCTCATTTCTTGCTGTGTTCACTGGACTGTTATCTATCTTCTCTGTTGCACACCTTACACGTGTTTCTCCTGCCAGCCTGACTGCATGGCAATGACGGGAAGAAGACCCTTTCCTTCCTCCAGCCCCCACCCAAAGGGAGGACCTTCTGCCTCCTTTACTGACGTGTAAAAGGGGATGCAGCAGAGCACAGGGTGAGAGTAAGGGGACAGACTCTCAGTAGATGAAGGCTGCCTTAACTCCAGTGCTCTATGACAACGTCCTCCCAGCAAAACCCGCCACCTTCGGTGCATGAGCCCTAAGCAGAGGAGAGAAGAGCAAGAAGATTGCTTTCTACCTTCAGCATGGGCCAGCCCTCAGTCTTTGCCACCTAATACATCAGTGCCAGACTGTGTTGCACGTCATGTTCCAGTAATAGCATGAGTTCAGCAAAAAAAGCATGCAATAAAAGTGTTGTTTAATGTTAAACTCTAATACCATGTGAGGCTCCCTTTCTAAATCTCTACACATAATCCAAGGCATTTGACTGCTCTTTCTCAGAAAAACATCTTTCCCCCTCTATGAGACCAAAATGTACAAGAAGCAGAAAAATAAAAAAAGAAAAGAAGAAGAAAAAAAAAGCCAACCTGTTTAATAGTGATACAGATTTAAAACAGGTGACAAATGCTAACATGGAAAGAACCTCAGAAACTGTACCACAGAATCAGGAATCTAAGTACCTTGCAGTCACATTCAGTACGTTTTTGTTTCCCAGATAAAGTCAGCTGTTCAAGGACACTACTATTTTTCAAACAATACCGTCCCTGAGATTCTGAGCAGCACATTTTTTTCTTTCCTCACACTAAAACAAGATATTGTTTAAGGCTGTTCCTCCTAAAAGGTAAGAATGTTATCCTAGTTGTCAGTTTAACCAGGGAGAAATAACAAGCACACAGCCCACATAATGTACATATTCTAAGAGGCTTTATACTCAGTTAATTAGTTTAACTATTGCTTTCATGGTTCATTTAAGTCTTTCACACTTCATTAAATATCAATATATTTTATCACCTCAGAAAACCTTCTCTGTAAAAATACAATTGTATTTCCAAGTGATAATCTTCTTAACCAATATATGTATTTCAAGCATGTCTATCAGACACCAGCAAAGTCTGAGTTGCTACAGTAGCAGTATCTCAAACCATTATGCAAATTTCTTTCCCACACGCAATGGAAACAAAAGTACTTTTGCTGAAAAAAAAGTACTTCATCAAGACAAAGAAAATTATTTTGATACATCTTATTTTCATCATTAAAAAAGTTCTCACACTGATCTTTTGCTGTTCCACCTTCACAGCAATCAGCTCAAACATATCCTGGATTCAGTAATTGTAACTACCTTGCCAAAAGTCCTCAATTCATAAAGTCAGAAAATCATGTCCCTAAGGAAGCATAAAGACCAATGAAACTAACAGTTATAAGTATGTAGAAACCAAGATCCAAGTGCAATTCATAAAACAAACTCCTGCGGTTAAGAGAACATCTGCCCTACCAGAAAGGTTTACTTACTTATGCATTAGTATGAATTTCCTCAATTCAGGATATAGGAATACGTCTGAGCTATATGGAAGAGCATTTGCTAGACTGTGAAATTAGCCCTCACAAGTCTACCTGCACGATTACCACAAATTCTCTCAAAATTTCTACTACTATCTTCACATGCAGTCTTGTTCTATGAAATATACAGCCAGTAAGGTACATTGTAATAATAGAATGACAGCGGTTCTTATTATTCAAACTGACTTATAGAGGAGGCCACTATCAGCATCATCATGGTCCAAACAAAACCCTCTACTTGTCTTGCCACCTTAGTTCTTCGTGTCAATGGGAGGCAAAGCCTGAGAAAATTATACAAACAGACAGAACTGTTTAAAATCTGTATTGGCACTACATGCTTCCACTCCTCTCAAAGCTTTAGACATTTTTCTTTCAATTTTATTCTTTATTTCTTATTCTTTTCATCAGCGCAAGCCATACTAATTAATCGGATTTTCCCAGGTCTTTTGTTGTTGTGATCAAAAAGAAAAGACCAAAATGAAAGCTTGTTTCATCTTTTTAAAGTGAGTCCATCTACCTTCCACAAAGCCAGGCTAATAAGAGGGAGGATTAAGGACAATTGAATGGCTTAGGCCCCTAAATACCAGTCCTGCTCCTGCCCTTAGCTGTCATCCTTGCCAAAATTGATTTGCAAAGAATGACGTCTTAACCACAGCTATTACTTTGCAAAGAGGAGGCTGCCGTGTTGGCAGGGTTTGGCAGCCAAAGTTGGCTCCTGACTAAGGTCTGAGGTAAGGACACAGGAAACCACAGTGATATCCCAGTGCATGGTGTCTGCAAGGGCCATCTGAAGGGTGGAAAGAAGTGCTCACAGACAAAAGCATAAAAAAGGCAAGTGTTTGCGTGCTCTGCTGGGCTGAGTACCTTTGTTCAAGGGTGGAAACCTACACAAATGTCCTGATGGACACTGAAATCATTTCAGGAAGCTGGTAAACCCAACTGTGTATCTCTCCTCCATTCGAAATAAAATCGAGTGGTACCCATCTTCATATTAGTTTGAGAGAGAGAATGTGCTATACAGATAAGAGTAAAACATTCAAAATGGATCATGTGATTTTTGAGGACATCATCCTAGTGAATTTCAGTGATGTTACATTCACAAGTACATAAGTAATTTTTGGCAAACAGAACTTGGCCTTATGAGGTGCTTATGTAATTTTTCAAACTTCTGTCATATGCAAGCGTTCATGTATTCTTCATACAATTTAGTGTGTGTTTTTTTAGTATTCTGGTGTGATTTTCATTAAATTGCAGGGATTTGATTCCCTGGAACTCAAGGACTGCAATTCCCTGAAGTTAATGTGAATGGGATATAAATCTCTTACAGTCAGCTGTCACTGTATCCCAAAAATGCTGAAATTCACACTCTATTCTACAGTTCATGAAATTCTATGTTAAAAAACATGTTCGCTTTTAAAATACTTAAAATGCATACTGCAGGCTAAAAATGCAAAGCAAAGTCCTTTCCACTTCCGAAAGGCTACAGAACACTAAATCAGGTGAGCAGAGAAGACTTTAAGTCCTAATAACTGAAGAAAAGGCAATAACCAAAATAGTTGTTAGAGTATTTTATCGTTTATATAACTAGCTTCTCTTCCTCAAGCAATATTAAAAGAATCAAGTCTGCATGGGCAGGCTGAGTGAAGAAAGAATATGCATTTGCAGTCTGGTTTGGCGAGAATTTTCAGATGTTGTCACTTGCTGGCTGACAAACACCCACCCAGCTGGTCTCTCCCTCTGTACCCACAACAGCACAGATAGCACAGGAGAAGAAAAGATGGGTCAAGATAAGGACAGTTTAATAAAAAGGCAAAAACTTCATGCTGAGGCAAAGCAAAATAAGAAATGCATTCACTACTTGCCATCAGCAGGCAGGTGTCCAGCCACTTCCTCAGTCTGTGTAGCAGTTGCTCAGTGAGATAAATGCCATCACCACTAATGCCCTTACATCCTCCTCCTTTCTCTCAGCTTTCATGACTGAGCACATCATACAGTATGGAACATCCCTCTGGTCAGCCAGGGTCAGGTGTCTTGGCTGTGTTCCCTCACAGCCTCTTGCACACCCCCTTCCTAGTGGCCTTTTTCTCAGTAGGGTCATGGAGAGAAAACCTTGACACTGTGCAAACACTGCTTACCAAGAACCAAAACACTGGTGTGTTATCACTGGTTTGTTATCAAGACTGTCTGGTCAAAAATGCAAACCCCAGCACTGTATGGACTGCTACAAAGAAAGTTAACTGCATCCAGACAGATGCAGTATACTTCGTGTAGAAAAACCCAACTAAATGTTAGGAGACTCCTCTGGAAAAGTAAAAATACATGGGGAACCAGCTCAGTGAGGTAAGGAGGATAAGCGGAATGTCCAGACTTCTGACATCACTGCAGTATTCAAATTTACTTCGAAAAGCATTATCATTTTTAAATGAGAAATGTACTCTCATTGTGAGAAAAAGGAAAATTAAACATTGAATAGGTATTAAATACTCAGCTTTCTATGGAAATAATGTAGTTGCAGGATTTCAGAAGGCTTACATTTTCAGGAAAGAAAGCAATTTGCTTTAAAACCAGGGATGTCTTACTGGTTTCAGAAAACAGCAAGAACTTTGAATATGAATACTTTATTTTTATTCAGTCAGAATAATTAAAAGTCAATTTCTGTTTTCATCACATAAAGGTTGTTGGTCTTTTAATCAGCAGGTATTCTTTTAAAAGGATGTTTTGGCCTAAGAAACTCAAGAAATAAGGAATGCTGAAGGCTCATCTGAAGATAAACCTACAGTACTTTTGCTCCTATATATATGCATTAGGTGTTGAAGCATGCTTATGTGATTAAAAACAATATAATTTTGTTTCATGTGCATTTTTAGTTGTACCCACCTATAATACCTACTGAGAAACAACATCATTATTGCAGCAGCTATTTGTTATGTCAGGCTGATTGTGTTTCATTTCTGCTTATGGAATAAGATTTTTAAAAGAAACTACAGTTCTTAAATTAACAACTCATAATCAGATATCTGTAAAGTCTGAAGTTTTCATTACTATATGTTTTCTACTCCTCTAATCCTGTTATGTTCATCACAAAATTTTTAAGTAGACTGACACCTTGTCTTTCAAAAGGCTGCAGCTAAGGGACAGGAAAAAGTCATCAATATTTCAAAGGTTATCCATGGGCTAGAAGGGTTCTTCACTGAACATACTAGTCCATCTTGTCCCACTTTTATTCAACTTGTTTATTGACATCCTGGACAAAGGGATCGAATGAACCTTCAGCAAGTTTGCCGATGATAGGAAACTGAGTGGGAATGGCTGATAGACCTGGAGGCTCTGCTGCCATTCCATGGGATCTTGACAGGCTGAGAATTGGGCAAGTTCAACAAAGGCAAGTGTAGGGTTCTTCACCTGGAGAGAAATAACCCCAAGTGCCAGGCTGGGGACTGACCTGTTGGGAAGCAGCTCTGCAGAGATGGACCTGGGTATGTGAGTGGCAGTCCCAAGCTGACCATGAACCGGCAGCACCCCCGTGGCCTGGAGAGCCCACTGTATCCTGGGGTGCCCTAGGAAGTGCATGGCCAGCAGGTGCTGTCACAGGGAGGTGATCCTGTCCCTCTACTCAGCCTTAGTGAGACCACACCTGGAGTGCTGGGCCCAGTTCTGGGCTCCTCAGGACACGAGAGATGCAGACCTGGTCAGTACAAGATAGGCAAGAGGGTGCAGCAGAAGCCACAGAGATGATGAGGGGACTGGAGCATCTCTCTTATGAGGAGAGACTCCAGCAGCTGGGTCTGTTTACTCTGGAGAAGGCAGAGGGGATCTCATCCATACATACAAATTCTCAAAGGCGAGTGCCAAGAGGACGTTGCCAGACTCTTCAATGGTACACATGACAGGATGAGGAGCAATAGCCATAAACTGCCACCATAAACTTCCACCATAGCCATAAAGTTCCACCTCAACAAGAGCACTGGAACAGGCTGCCCAGGGAGGTTGTGGAGCCTCCCGCTCTGGAGATATTCAGAACTCAGATGGATGTGTTTCTGTGACAATTGCTCCAAATGACCCTGCCTTGGCAGGGGTGTTTGACTAAATGATCTCCCTAAAAGATCCCTTCCAAGCCTGAAAATGCTGCGATTCTGTGTTGTGATATTAGTTTGAAAAAGTACAGCGTGGTTGGCCAACATGATATAAAACCCAACAGCCTGACCATGTGCAATGATGTAAATGCTTTGTAATAGGCTATCTCACATAAGTAAAGGTGTGTAAATTCTTAATTTATGGGACTGGATCACAGCTACGATCAGAATAAACCTGGAAATTTCAATTAAATCATATAAATCTCAATCACCACACCCAATTCTTCTATTTTATAGAAATTTTAAAGTCCCTTTACTGGGGGCTGTTTTGTTAGGACCATAACTTAGCCCCTGGTTTCTAGTTTCCAAGTCTTTAAAAATCATTCCTTTCTCTATGAATTTTTTTGAAAGAAAGAAATCTTAGTCAAGTTATAATATGCTAGCTAGTCATGAAGGAAAAAATGAGATTATTATCATTATGTTCAATGCTCAAACCCCTTGCAAAAGAATCCAATATCTAATTTAAGAGATTCATTTTGGAGATCTGTGGGTAAAGAACTATTCAAATCATTCAGTTTGACCATTAATGAACTTATAGGTTAGGATACAGTGAAGGAATTCACAGGAGCAGTCATGTGGAAAGAAACTGCTCATGACTACTATTTGTTCTTGTTTTGCAGCACTTTTCTTTTTTTAGTCCAATCAATGTGTGTTTCTTCTTTCTGGTTTAATACACTACAGAAGCTTTTTAAGTCTCCTCAGAGACTGAGGAATTCACAATTTTTCTAGAACCAGAATCCCTAAAACTGAACATAAAAAGAAATGCAAAATAAAGATCACAAGAAAAATCATTGCTATTTTTTGCACAGAATTCATGTCTTGATGTTTGCTATATGACTGTACAAAAACAGGCTAATTGCTGGAGCTCTCGAAGGATCATTTTTATTAGTCAGGAATAAGCATATATATTTTTTGTATTTTTAAATACAAGAATTCTGCTTATAAATCAACACCTGTAAAAAAAAATTTACTTTCATAAAAATCAACGGGGAAGAAAAATGTTAAGGATCACTCTAAACATACTCTTCCCTACATTAAAACCCTAGGTTGTAAATATATCTTTCACTAAAAATACATAGTTTTACATGTTTTTTTTTCCCTTTGAAGTTTTTGCTGAGTTACTTATTACACACAAAATGAGTGATAGAAGGCACTGCATGCCTCAAATGGTGTTAGTGACTTGACATTCATCAACATTTTTTAACCACAGAGCCGTCAGTAAATGTACTTGTGCGCATTTTCTTTTCACAGTCAAGCCAGGGGGACGGCAAGGGTACTGAGAAGACCCTGCTTGTCCTCCACCCCCAACACCAAGGACACTGTGTTCATGTTTATCAGCTGGCAATATAAGAATACCAAGGGTGTTTCAGCTACCCTCTGCAGTGCAAGAATACAGCTAGATGTTACCGTGATGTCTGCAGCAGCAGGGAACTTGCTCAGTCCAGCTCCCAGCCTCCAGCGGCTCCTTATAACTGCATGGCACCAGTCCCCACCTCTACTTCTGTAAATGTGAAGTGAGATTTTCAAAAGTGCCAGCAAACCTTCTAATTCACCTACACCAATTAAGATCTCAGGAGGAAAGTGTAACCACTTCTGAAGGCTTAAAAACAAGCAGTACCAGACTAAAACAGCTATTCTCCTGTCAGGACACAGCAACAGGACAACACACACTCCAAGGCTGACCCTACAGTGTTGGTCAAGAAACAGGCAGACAATAGTGACGTGAGTAAAGAAAAGAAAGTAAATCAGAACTGCATCTGCCTAGTGCAACCTGTGAACTCCAAGGCACAATACTTCCCAGGTCTTTCCTTCAGGAAGAACAGCTTTGCTAAACTTCTCAAGTAACCTGAATGTCATTTACACAGATTTGGTCCTCAGTGTTCCACTTGGCTTGTAGCAGGGCAATTAGCAGCATAGTCCCTTTGTCCAGCTGGCAGAATTATACTATGGTTAAGTAAACATGGGGCATGTACACTTTGTTCTCCCTCTTCCTCCCACAGGTATCCCTTCGCACACTTTCAGCTCTGACACACAATTTCAATCAGTATCAGTTTTACCAAAAACCAAAGGTGAAGTAATGAAATCTGCATCAACAAAACACATTACTTGTGCAACAAGACTTCAGTCATTCCTGTGGCAGACACTGCACACTGCAGCTATACCTGCTTTGTAGGTATGCCCTTCTGTAGCTGTGTATAAACGAAGCATTTCTAACACTACAACATTGTTGATCATCATGAGTGCTGTCACAGTAGCTCTCCATCACTCTATAAAGAAATTGGAGACAGAGAGGAGATTTGAACACTGCTTCAAAAAGTCTAAAAATAGAATACAGCAATGATGGGGAAATAATTAGAGCACAACAAGGGTGGTGGAAGACAGACTGGAAACAAAACCAAAATCAGAGAGCTGAAAAGCAAAAGTTACACTTTTTAAGGCCCTCCACCTTATCTGAGTTCACAGACTCTGTTAAAGGACCACTTGCTCAAAGGTGCTTCGGACCTATGCACTATCAGCTTGGAGAAATGACAATTACAAATATTTTCTGAGTCTTTTCTGAGTTATCATGCCTGTCATGTGCACTAATTTAGTGCACCACTGCCAGGAATTCACATTTCACATTCAATCAAAGGCTTAAAGCAAAGGATCAAGTTGCAAAATTTTGAATCGGACTCAGTAGCACGTTAAAAATGTTTATCAACATTCATTTCAGGCAAAAAGACACATACAGAAGTCAAGTAACAGGTATGGGAGAGGTATGATCACAAGTACTATGCAGATAAAGACACTTCTTTAATTTGCAGTTGTACACTTTTGGGCCACAACAGTCACAGGTTTTGACAGAGTACTGGCAACAACTCAGAGCACCTGGAGCAGGAATGCTAGTGAGAAGGCAGCAAAACCAGAGTTAAGGGAAAGAAATAGTACTTTTCCACAAAAGGTAATAGACATCATTGCAATGCAAATATTTTATGTCATGCGCAGTAGGCTGGGGGTTTTTTTAATATATGGGGGAAAATATGGCATCATGTCCTACTGCAATACAAAAAAGGAAGCTAATGTGGTTTTTTGCTTTGGTGGTGAGAGTATTATCACAAACACAGAGCAGTCATCAGCAGCCACTATTTTCTGGTTACAGGTTAGACAGCTACAGTATATGATTAATTTGTAGATAGGAATAAAGGACATTTGCATCTCACATTTCGAATTTTTGTTACACAAATAACAGCATGTAAAATTAGGATATGTACATAGACTATATTGTAAATTGATAATAAGCAGAAATAGTGTAAATAATTAGAATACTCACCAGGAAAATAGATGAGAATAGGCTCTAAGAAGAAAACCCTAAGCCTTAGACTTCATTAGCATCAGCAACTGATGCTAGTTTGAATGAAGTCATCTGAACTTCAGACTGCACCTTTCACAACCAAGGATGAATGACTGAAAACACTGATGCTCAGTGTTTGGTAGTTTTAATCCAAACTCAATTGGCTTCCTTTTAACACTATTTTACCATATTAATTTCTATGTGGAATTCCATATTAGAGCATTTAATTAAAATTAAATAAATCAGTTTAAACATTTAGAATCCAATATAAACTTTTCTTCCATACATTCTACACTTCCACAGAAACGGCCAGTACCAGCATAGTTTTCTATTATAGTCTATAGAACTCCAGCATTTTCTAATAAAACTTCTATCACACCTCCACAAATACTAAAAATAAACAGCTCCAGCAACCTTTCGTTCAAAGTTTCAACCTCACCTTTTGATAAGGAAAAGTTGTTACAATCTGAAAGAAATCGTTTCTCCAGCTGCACAGGCCAACCACCTCTCTCAACGGAAAAGGTTAATTTTAAAAATCTTTAGATTAAAAAAGAAACTAATAATAGAGACAGGGAGCACTCATGCAGTATTATCTGATAATAAAAATGTAAAAATTCCTGTTCTCATGGCCAACAGAGGATACAGCTGTGTAGAAAGAACCTCCCAGATTGTATTTTCAGGACTCTCTGAGAGAACACTGGAGCTTATCTTCCCACTCTCAAGGCCCCATGGATAGTCATATTTTCTCCTCAGTACAGTATTCTAGTACTACAGTGATTAATGTTTGCAAGAGTCTTCAACAGAATGCACACAAAGATCCTTTACCTTATACTAGGATGAAGATATGTACACTGTGTTTTAGGTTGGAAGGCTTCAGCCACTTGTCTTTTGAAAAAAATATTTTTAAAAATATTTTACCCCTTAAAAATGATAGTGCACAATTATAAGAAAATACACAAGTCTAAATAAGTCTTTTGAATATTAAGACTGAAGCTATGAAAACAGACTTACAAACCCCACAGAAGAACTGGAGACAATCACAAGCTAAGCTTGATTCAAGAGTAGTGTTGGCAGATAATTATATCTGTATTTGAATTAAACTTTCTAATTCCAATCCTGGTTGCCCTATATATACTGACATTTTCATCTCCCGTGGTCCAGATGATGATCGTTTAAATCCACTAATCCTTAACTTTATACAGTGAAATATTTAGGAGGCAAAAGATTTTCAGTATCTGTTTCATGTGTCAGTTAATATTTACATCTGTCAAAGACAAAATTTAAAATCATTATCTATTCAGACTTATTTTTCTTCTTAGACTCTTAACTGGACTTGGGGAGTTTGGTGTTTTCTCACACAAGTGAAAGAGAGAATTCTTGCAAGCCCCAAGTTTCAGTTTCTCCACCTCTCAAAATTACAATTTGCTGTACTTAATCTTTGTACAAGCTAGTTTTCCTCTTCCATCACTGCTGTTGACATGTCTGGAAGAAGATGAGCTACAGGAAGTTAAGAGGAGTGCCAAGAAGGTACAATTGAGAAGGAGAAGACAGAGTTCTCTGAGTTACAGAATAAAGCTGTAAGGCACACGCTGCACAGTCATGCTGGTTTCTAGAAATGCAGGTTGACAGAGCAGTCATAGAGGGAAAGAAGACAGAATTGTGATGCTGGGGTCACCAGGACTTACCCCCATCCCAGCTAGTAGGGACCAGTGGCCTTTGGTAATCACTGCACAGAAGACTCTGCAGAAAAGGCATGGGTGAATAGTTTTCCAGCAGCCAAGTGGACTTGTGGTCTGACTCATTTGTTTCTCAAGTATTTCCCTGGGCAGACTCAAAGCTGATATACATTTCAAATACCTAATAAGTTTAACATCATAGTGAGATATCAACCCTACCCCATTTCTGCACAGGACTGTCATGAGGCCAATTTAAGTTATAAAGCATTCAGCAGTTTCCATATTTAGCAAGAAAGTGATTTTTCTTTTGTGAGAAAGGAATTCAAAGCAAACATAAGAAAAAAATTAATTAATGGGTTTGGTCTTATATAAGTTTCTAAGCAGAGTTAGTAATTTCACTATTAATTACACAGAGCCATTTCATGAAACAAATGCTTTAAACCCCCCTTCAAGTTAAAAGGAATAGACTGACCAAAAATTTACAGTTTTACTGGGATTTGAATACTGCCCAGTGTTTGTGATAACAAATGAAAGAATGGATGTGAAAACATAAATACACGTAAAATTAATTTCCTCATTTCTTCTCCCTCTTCATTAATTTTTAAAATCCATTCAATGAAAACAAAAAATTTCAGTATAACTTCTCTACTCCTTCTTCCATCTTGACAGCAAAACAAGTGCAGTTAAATAACAATTCACTACAACAGAAACAATATTCCCATCACATGAACCCAGTAATTTCAGAGACAAATACTCACTGCAGAAATTTCCTTGTTCTCTTACGAACACACATGATGCATTCAAAAATAAATGCCTTTTTTCAACAAACTAAGATGTGTAACCATATTTCACACCAAAGAAGGGAAGTAGCTGAGAAAGTAGATGCAAGATGGTCAAGGTACAGATAAGAAAGAAGTCAATCCAGAAAGCCACTCCCGGTGGTGCAGCAAATCTAGCAAGAATCCCAGTTTAGTTTAAGCAGGTGAAACACACCAGCCTTGCACCTCTCTGGACAAAGAAAAGTCATAGAGAAGCATTAACAATCCCACTGCTGGTGGGTTGGCCAGGGAAGGTACACTATGGCCAACACATCTTCCATCAGGGAGACTTGAGATCCCAAGATGAACAGCATTTCTTTTATATTACTAAAAGCTTTTTAAACATTTCCTCATATTTGAAATTCAACTAAATTTATAGTTACTTGTTTATGCAAATAATTATCCAAGCAGTCATCTCTTAGTGCCAAAAGCGTCAAAACATTCATAAGAAACAGTGGATTGTGTCAGAAGATATATTTCACTAATTAATTGACATCATTGCTGGGTCAGTAGTTTTTTTATGAACAACATTTATTTGTGAATACTGACTGACAGGCCAATTATAGCTTGGTTAGCTGGAACTTGACAGCCAACTGCAGATTTATTAACAAATGTTCAAACAGTAGTATACAACAAATGCAAGTTCAATCTAGGTCAAATATGCTTCAACTGAACTCTGAAATAAGCCATTAAAAATGTCCCAGGAGGACAGAGCAAGTATGTTAAAGTGTATGTTACACAATTAAGAACTGTATTTAGCTGCCAAAGTGGTATGTCAGCAATGATGATGACTGCCTGTCATTGTCAATACCAATATACTGGTATTTGAAAAAAGCATGAATTATAAATTTATTCTGGGTTTTCCCAAGTGCCATTTTAATTAGAGTACCTATTTTCTTTTTAACTTCCTAAGTAAAAATCACTTAATTGCATATAGAGATTTCTTTTTCCTTCTTTAAACACATACTTATGATATTTCCAAAATGTTCATAGTAAAACTCTTGGTAACCCCAAGGCCTTTACACGGGCCAAATCTCATTCAAGTCCCAGAAACAGACAGACTACGACAAACTGTACTGTTTAACTGTAAAGGTAACCTTTTTTGTGCAAAAGGCAGAATACAACACTAGTTGTAAGTACTCAAGCAACATTAATGAAAAGAGACATTCAAGCGAAATAAAGAGAAACATCTCTCATCAAAACCCCAAGACTTGAGGAAACTGAAAAGCAAATAGGGAACTTTTCACTTCTATTTTTCCATCTTTTGTCCAGTCAGTACTAAATACTATCTTAACAGAGAAACCTGTACAATTTCCTATGCTCATATGAAACACTCTTGGTGTTCATAACCACAAAAACCTGAATAAATTATAATCTTAATAAAACACTATCCAGCCTAAAGACCCCCTCTCTGAAGGGGAACTCAAAACCTTTTTTGAAATGTTTTTTTGGAAATGACATGATAATATTTCTTCTTTCTTGAAGAAAGAAACATTCCCAACATGCTTTCAAGGTCCTCTATCTCACAGCTGCTGAAAACGCAAAGAAGCTGGGACAGCTTGACCTGAGCAGTGTGTTCCTGGTTCCATGGGCTCCTTTTAGAAGGGACAGCACCAAGGTCACCCCTGGCGAAGAGAGAGACTGGGCAGCTTTTGGCAGCTGCTGGGCTAACGGAGGAGAATGGGCTGGAGAAATTGCAGGGTACAACACAGGACTAGGATGGGGCAGAAGCATGGCTCTGGGTGGACAGAAAGTCACATCTGAGGGGAAAGAGACACAAAGACTTTGCAAAGGACTGGGAAGGACCGTGCCTTGCTGCACCCAAATCCTGCACTGGTTGCCAGCATCAACTCTCTATATATAGACCATAGGGCATTTATGAATAAACGTTTTGATTTCTCTTCTTAATGCTTTTACTCTGCTCTTTTTATGTTATCTCTACTTAACACTGAGCTCTAGTCTTTTCTCTAATTATGTTAGCTATCCTATTTTTTGTAACAGCTTAATTTAGAAAAATTACATAGGGCTTGCCATATCTGTTTTATAAAGGCCAACCAGCATTCTCCATCAGCATTGGCAAGTGTTATCTCCGTTAGAAACTGGAGAACTGATCAGACATTGCACGGAGATTTCATTTCCAAACGTCCTTAGTACTATTTAGAGACCTAAACCAGTTAGGGACCATAGATGAAGAAAGAAAATCTGACAAATTTAATTATTTCCATTTTCAGTGTTATCTTCAATCAATAGGAAAAGGAGAGAACATTTTGGGACAAAAGTGACTTTGAAACTTGCCTTTTCAGTTGGCATTTGCCATTTTCAATTTGCCAGCTCCTAATACTTGACAGTGGCTTTTTAGCCATGTTGCAAATTTTAATCTACTGGTGCTATTTAATCTACTAGTTTTAATCTACTGTTAAATATTTTAGTAATTAACTCTTCAAATCTCAATTCTGTAAAGGACTTTTACTAAATACAAGGTAGGAATCACCAAAAAAATATTTGTAAAGGCAAAAAGACCTGGATTCTCCTGCAAATGATGGCAGTTCCTGCGGGGAAACTGCAGGGAAAGAGCACTATCCCACTGCCCTGCTGGAGACCCAAATATAGCTTCTTTAGTAGGCGAGAGATTTTAATCTGATGGAGCTTATTTCCCTGCAGATGAGATACAGACCGGATAGCGGTAGCAAAGCACATTTTCTATTTTTGTTTTGTTTGTTTGATTTTAGGGAAAAAAGGGAAAGACACTGAAAGGAAGTAAAAATGGAAAAGTATGTGATTACCTGGTATACTAGGTACTGCATCAATTCACGATTGTTTAAATATCTTTTCTTCTTCCTATTCATCTCAATTAAATTTACTAACTTTTAAGGCTTAATTTCATTAAAAAATGAACAGTACCAAGTTAAGAGTCAGACAAAACAACGTTTTCTGAACACAAAGGAATACCTTCTGAATGAAAATAACATTGCACCCTATCAAGCTGCCCTCAAAACCACAGGAAGCTCTGTAGAACAATTCTGACAATGCAGATAAATTACATCAATATGCAAAGAAATCCCTTACTAGAGCCCAAAAATGAATTTCTGGGTACGCCATTGATTTCAACAGGTATCTGGCTGGAGCATGACTCATAATCATTTCAGGGGACTAAATTTATTAGGCTTTTGGGCACATTTGCAAGGGGAAAGTGGAGGAGGAAAGCCAGAGCTTCCTCACTATTGCACACAGCTACCATGGGTCAGCCAGAACACCAGTGCTTCTCACTGGCTGAAGTTCAACCATGCCAAGCATCAAGAGAAGATTTGTGCCCTGGGGATATTGCTTGGACAAAATGGGCCTGCCATGTGAACACTTCCAGGGAAACCTGTCAGGTCAAAATTCTCTCCAGAGATTTTGCAAGGGAAATATCATGTAACAACTGCTTTGTTGTAATAGTAAAAGCTGGGAAAGGCATGTCTCTTCTACCGACCACTCAGCTTGGCACTGTCCTCAGCCAAAAATGTCAGACTCACTGTTAAGCAAAAAAACCTGAGGAGATGGTGGTCTCTGCTCATTAAAGCACAATAATCCACTATAGACAGGCTCTTCTCTCATCATCTGAAACCTTTAACAAAGTGTCATGGTTTAACTTCAGCCAGCAACTAATCCCCCACAGAGCCACCAACTAATGAAGTTTCAAATGGTTAGACTAAACAGGGATAGACTTCTCTAAAAAGGCCAGGAAAAACCACTTAAACCACTGATTTTATCAACCATGTAGGATCTGTAGAATTGACTACATGAAGCCTCAATGAAATGAGATTTTTATCTCAAGTTCCATTTCATGCATTTGGAGCTGCAACTGGAGAATATTGCCTGAACTTGTGGTTTGTTTGTTTGGGGTTTTTTTTGTGGGCTTTTTTCCCCACAATGGCCTATGTATTCAGCTGTATCCTGCGTCACAAGACTGAGGCAAAGGGCTCAGAGAAGAAAAAAGCACTACTCCTGCCCCAGGCCCTCCTGCATTTCATGTGAGATGTGTTCTTTACATCCCCTTCTGGGGGGAACTTCTGGTCCCCCATATTCTGTGGAGATTACTGAGCTGATTTTCAACTTCTGAAAAAATTCAACACCTACTCAGCTTCAGCAGCACATGTAGCCCAGTGACACCTGTACCATTCTGAGTCTCTCTAGAACAAATGTCTATGAAAAACATGCAAGTGTGAATTAACAGCCATCGGTACAAATGGCTGCACTACATCGGGGCATTATTTGACTTAGCCCCACAAATATGACAGCTAAATGCATACCTTTATTACTGTATTTCATGCCTACTGTACCTTCTACTGCACTCAGTGCATATTGAGCTGGTATCTCAAGTCCGCTGAAAAATGGTGCACAACCTTACTACTGGCAGTGAAAGAAATGCTCCACCAGCTGAAGTGTAAGGTAACGTGCCTGCAAACACCTCAGTGGCCTGAGATGAAATTTAGCCTGGAAGGTATAAGAGGAACAGAAACATGGATAAAGGGACACATGCAAGCTGTTTATAACCCAGTTAGAAACAGGTCAGGTACATGTTAAGCAGTTTATAGTCCAAGCACAGCCAAAATTCAAACATGGAACTCTTTGCAGGAGTGTTCCATGCATTTATAGCTGAATGAGTAAATTAAAAGTGAAGTAAATTAAAGACAACTTTGCATTTTATGTACAGAATAGATGCCAGAAGAGCAGCTTCTCTTCTCATTGTTTTCTGTGGGTAAGTGGTAGGACAGAGCAGCTAAACTAAAGCAAACAGTGGTTTTGCTTCCTGTTGAGCACCATCTAACAGGTCTGAGGCAGTAGGGACCAAATAAAGAAACACATCACCATGGTGAAGATCATGTTACGGTACTGCTAGGAAAGGCAATACAGTTCTGGAAGAACACAAAAGAAATATGCCAAAATGCCAAATACAACTGCAAAATTTAGTATTTGCACACTTCTATGCTGAAGTGTGTACGGGACAGCTTTTTGGTAGCCTGCTCCTCTATGAACAGGCATAGACAGACTTTATTTTATGTTCCATCTCTATAGATGCATACACAGGTCTGAAATTAATTTTTTGCTTGACATCAATAAATTGCACTTTATGTGGAGATCTGAAATAACTTCATGAATGTAAAAATTACTTTTCCAAAATTTGCCAACAAAAAGAATAGAGGCACAGGAAATTTATATGACTTACCCATATTCATACCAAAATAGTGAAATCTTAATTCACCCAGAGGAGCAGGTGTCCTCAACACAATTTTCAGGTACAAAACTTCCAGAATTTTCATACTTCAACTGGATTTTTGTTACTAATTTCTTCTATAAAGGGTGGCTGAAACATACATCTCTCTGTATGAAAACAGATTTTATTGGTGCCATCTCCTGGTGATAAAACAAAACTGAAAAATCATTAACTAGAGCTGAAGATTCTCAGAATAAAGTGAAAATATAATAATTTGATCTGGCTTGGTTTTCTTGTTTTTAATGGCTTGACCTGAGGCATCAAATTTTCCCCTCTGTGGACTTGGAGGATACAGAACTCATTAGCCAATTTTAGGATGACATAAATAAGCATCAGTGACAATGGATAAAAACTACAAGCTGTCATCATAGTGAAAACAGGTGTCAGAAACCTATTGATAAATACAGCCTATCCCCTTTATTGGGTTTGCCCTAGTAAGGAAGAATAATATTTAGTCTAGGAAAATTAAAGAAATGGGAGCCTTTCTTAAACCAACACCTTTGCTATACTGCGTTTTGGACTGCTGCCATTAATTTTAAATCTCACCGTCCAAGTCCACAAAGTGGAGGGTAAAGGGTATAAAACACAGTATGAGAGAAGTTAAAATACACTCAATGCAGAATGGGTAACTGTTGGCAACATGCCTAATATTCTTGAGTGGGTTTACAGTTCTTGTGTAAAGTAGCTCCTTTTTGGCATTAAGCCTTAGACTCTTCAGGGCATTTTTCTAAGTTGCCTGGGGCCTTTATAACACATAGTCCAACATGCACTTGGTATCACCAGCTTTTTTTATTTTCTTAAACATTTTGTTCTTAAACATAGCTCTGAATATTTAAGATAAAGACTGTAAAAGTATAGAGTCGACGTAAATCATTCCCTTGCGTGCATCATTTCTGTTTAAGAGTTGCCTGAAGGTCATTTGTGTTCAGGAGCTGAACCATGACTGAAATATGAAGGACAGGGGAGAAGAGAAATAAGCCTGAAATAAGCACTCCAAAAGAGTGTCTTGCAACAGGAATCTGTGCACTAGCTTTTACATAAAAGTTAATTAAACTCCTCACACATTCTAGGAGAGGCATACCAAGAGCAGCAGTGAACCTGCTCGAGGCCAACCAGGACTGCTGGTCATCCAGCCCCTAAAACTAATTGCTGATTTAAACTCAAGGAGTCTCATGTTCACAGCTGTACCATTTTGAAAAGTCCTAGACAAGAGAAAAGAATCTACCAAGGCCTATCCTTATTGTCTTCAGAATGGATTGCCAGAAACAACTGCCAGAGCTGCAATGCCAATGCATTCCTTGCGTTGATGGATTATATGTTGTTTTTCCAAACACATCAAGGCCACCGAAAGATTTGCAAAGCTGAAAAATGTGTCAAGCTGGATAAAACTAAGATCATTATCACTTACATTTTATACTTAAATATCATCAATAACCAGGTTTTAAAACTGCCTGGTTATTGATTATAGAAAACAACTGAAAAAGAAAGTGAGTCTTGAGTAAAGCTTTCTGCATAAGGAACTGCACAGAATACTGATGAATGTCTTTTTTTCAGACTGCGCCAACTGACATATAAAAACAAAAGTACTAGAGAGCAAAATAAGTACGTTAAAGAGATTTCAAGTGTGGCTCAAGCTGCTTACTGATTAACACTTCAGCATATAACACTCCTCACAGACCTGTGTGGTTATTGTTCAAAAGTGAAACAAGGCTCTTTTGGCAACTGGAGACAAATTATCCTTGCTGACCAAGTTCACAGTTCTCACACAGCTTAGTAGCACTGGAGCTGTTTTTTCTTCCAGAGTCTCTAAAGGGAAAATAAAATACCAAGATGTGTGTCACCTATTTCCAGGATAAGAAAGAGCCCTAATAATCTCTAAGAGAAAACAAGCTCATCTTACACATGAACAAATGAGCTAACTGACTCATTTTACTATTAAAAAAAATTACAGTCACATTTGCAAGAAAACAGAAAATAAAATACAGATCTGTCTTTATGTCAAGGAATGGACAACACTACAGAAACCTCAGATGGATTACAGCTGTCTTTTCAACGCCTGGAAAAGGACAACAAATGACTACTTGCACGAGTTTCTGTATTTCTTATTGAAGTTCCCCATCTGAGGGGCAGATGTCCAGATTTGCTTCCTCAAGCTCCATTTCAGGTATATTTATTTCAAATCTTCATAACTGTAACACAGTCTTCATCACACACCCACATGCTGACTGCACTGGTTTTAGAAGAGCAGTCAAGGTAGAACAAAAGGCCAGACTGGTTCCAAGGCTTGACCTCCCCCCACACACGGTGTCACCTGCTGCCAGGGACAACGGGGGACACAGGGAGATGGCTAAGGCACTCACGACTGTGAGCTGCTCACTAGTGCTGGAAATCCTGTCAGACACACCACCTCAAAGCACATCCACAGGAAGACCAAAAACCAGGTTTTCTGGCCACCTCTCCCCTCGCCCTGTCCACGCTGTGCCTCTCCACCAGGCTGTGAGGACAGTGGCTGGAGGAGCTGCAGCTGCACTGATGTCACTAACAGCATGTCAGCATGGCATTTTGGTCACAGTAAAAATTCTTCATCAGCCAAATCCAGGCTGCTTTCAGACTACAGTATATTGCATTACTCCTCCTAAACTTTGGATGAATTGTCATAACATGTTCGGAATCTCTGTGATTCAGATTAAGGATTCATCTTGCCAAGCTGGATCTTTCCTCCCATAGAGTTCACCAATAATGCTGAGGGAAAAATTGAAAGTGAGCTCCCTAAATATTCCCACAGCTACCTCCTGCAACTACCTACAGCAGCAGGGATATGTTTCTCCTTAATATTTCTCAATGAACTTCAAAAAATATCTTTTGACTGAATACAAGAAACAAATAGAAGTGTTGAAGATACTGGTGCTTTCAGAAAACATGTGCTGTTTTCAGAAAGATTTGGGATTTTTATCACAACATGAGACATGAGAACACTCAAGATATGCCTGAACATGGTCCAGCTCACACTCACAAATCCATTGTCTTCACATAGGAATGAACAAGACAAGCAATAAGAATAGCTACAAGACTTTCTAAAAACAAAATTACTATTCAGATGTGCATAATATGCTGGTACTTAATGCTCAAATACATAACTTTTGGATATTACTACACTAGATCACGGTTCTAATTTGAACAGTTTGAAATGTACATACCATTACTTTCTTAATAGAACATTCAATTAAAAGCTGGCTTTTAAAAATTATACTATTTTTCACGACAAAACTTTTGCCCAAAGAGCTGCATTAATGAGAGATGTTGAAGACCAGTGCTGGTACCTGAAGTCCAAAGTATTTTACCATGTCCACAGTGCTTATACATAATGTTCCCTAATGCCAGACCTTCAGCTGAATTTTCTACTTGCTATCCTACCAAAAAAGTTGACTATATTACATGGCTGCAAGCTAATTAGGCCAAGAAGGAAAGGCGGAACTGAAAGCATCTAGGAGCAGAGCAATCGTGCACAGCAGACAAAAATCCCAGTCCAAAATCCACAAACCAGGGATACTCAACTGGATGATGCTCTCTTCATCTTCCCATGCTGCTCTGCAACACCTACTGCAGGTGCATTAGCTACTGCTACCTTAAAGATCTCAGTATGGATTCTCAGATTTTAAACATGTAATTTGGAAGACAGCAAGAATCAAGCTCTACCTGAAGTGAAAGAGATAAAAATTCCTCCAAAACTATCATGTGGGAGTCCACCTCTTTTCACTCTGTGTGCTGTGGATTACACCCACCACCTACACCACTCTGATCAGCAGATCAGTGATCCCAGAGGTCACACAATGAATATGTATACGTATTACCGCCAGTCTGACTCAGCAGAGCACTCAACATGCAGTTAACTTTCAACCAGCTCTGGAATGATACTGGTTCAGGTTTGCAAGCCTTGCGGAAAAGGGATGGACTTCCTAAATTTTCAAATGGAAGAAGTGAAGAAAACCAGGAAATTGAGAGAAGCAACACACTTGTAATAAAATGGGAAGTCTCTCTCCGTTTCCCCGCTTCCACTTGGATATCAACCTAAGCCTCTCTTAATTTATTTAATTTATTTCATTTTAAACCATTCCATTATTTTATATAATTATTTTCTATAATCTATATTAAATTCTCATTTCCATGTACATTAAATTTTGAAAATATGATTAAAAACTCTTCCAAAGCAGTATCCTCATCTCCAGCATCACCAGAGTCAAGAAGTATTGCAAACTTACATGTCCCATTTTGACTTCTAGGACAGTCAAGTACATTTTCATCTGATGCAAAAGCACTTACTCACAGAGAACCAGACTCCAGATTTTGTGAGTGTTATGCATCATTAATTTCTACAGCATAAACTGTGGTTTCAAGAAATGCATTGCAAATCTATGGTCAAGCCAAAGCACTCTACAGCCTAGACACCTTAAAAAAGCATGACTATTGCTGCTTTCATCAGTAAGCAGCTATTAGTCACCAGTGGAAAGGTGTGTTCATGCATCCAAGAAGTATTCCTGATAGCACTGACAAAAATTCTGGTGCCATAGAACATAAAAATACTCTCTGTATTTGTTGAGTCAAAAGGTTAGGTTATTCTGTTTATAAAGAATCTTAGGACAACTCAGTGATTCTGAGCAACTGCTGGGTAATACAGAGTCCCTGAACATAATTAAATTATGATTTTCTTTTGTGGAAAATATCAAGACATCTTGTTGCAGTGTCTCTTCCTTTGGAGGAAAAGAGTAGCAAAGAAGTGACTGGCTCCTATCTGCTTAAACCAATACCACCTTCATATGTGTGATTGGAAAAAAATTGCTATTCTACTGATTATCCTCACCTCAGCATGGGGAGAAAGTGTTGGAAAATTCTTGCTGTTTTGACTTGAAAAACGGTGGGACTGGCAGTTCTGGGGGCAGTGGGACTTGTAATAAAGGGTCATTCTCATTTGTAACCACACATTTCTTGGAATTTAGGGCAGGAGAGTGAATAGGACTGTCAACGGTGCTGCTCTGAGGAGCCATCCCTCCTTCAAGTGCAGGCTGGCAGACAAGTTTACAGCAGCTGGGATTAAGGTGCTGCTATTTGAAGATGGGCAGGGTAGTCCTGCATGAATTCTTATTGGTGAGAACAACTGCCCATGGATGATCCTAGATCCCTGAGGAATACCTGCTGTCCGATGGCTCATACTGAATGACCTCCCATTACTGTTTAAGAAGTTAATGTAATCAATGGGTGTTTTTACAGACTCACAGCTATGACTGATACCAATCCAAAGTCAGTGAGAAATCCACAGTGTATTACACCTGCTTAATAAAAATACATAAATAAAAATAAATTATGCTGTAGTAAGAACCAGGTGAAAGAGGCGGCACCTGACTGTTAATTTTGTGACTTTACTGGTTACGAGAAACAAAGTACAAGCTCTATATGGTCCCTCAGGAAGAAAAAATAAAGCCAAGCAATGACTTAAGCTCTGACACAAAGAAAACCTTTTTTTCCTGTCTCGACTCTTCAAAAAGCTGAAGTTTGCAATAAGGTCAGCTGCATTCACACTATCTAAATAAGCCCTAACATTAAGTGAATGCTGACCAAGTACAATAAGGCAGCCAGAATTGAAAAGACCCTCTGATAGGGAACTGTCATTAGGATGAACTCATCTATTGCAATTTTTTTCTGCCATCTCCTCAGACTATGCTGAAAAGCACATGCAGTAGAGAAGCACCTGACAAAACAGGAAAAATAGCAGTTCACATTCTAAAGGATATGCATAAAACAACATGAAGAGAAGACAGTGAAACCACAGAAAAGCCTCTGTGGTCCCTCAAACTCTGTGGCACTTCATAACACAGAAGTAATGAAGGAGGACAGGACAGCACAGAAGAATTCATAAACAAAACTGCAAGCACTTTGAAACAGAATGCTTATCATAAGCCTATAGATATGCCATAACTGGAATATAACCACATAGTAGCAAATTTTCAAGGATTTCTTTCCAATTACACCAATGAATTTTGAATTCTGACTTTTCATCACTTGTGTTTTCCTACTTAAATCTTAGAAGACAAGACTGGTAAGGGGTTTGAGAGATCATCTCAGCCACAACCTACTCCAAGGCAGAATCAACTAGATATAAACATTTCCTGACATAAAAAAGATTTTTAGGCAAAAGCTGCACTTGTCAGTGTAAGTCACTGGGCTAAGATATCATACAGATGGGGTATAACTTCAACCCTAATTCAGCTGAACAGCTCAGGTCCAATTTTCATCACTAGGTTCATCTGTTATGCATTATGCACATGTTTAAGCAGTTTGTTCAATCATAGACTCAGTGCCTAATTAACTTGTTCAGACAAATTAAGTTGACAGCAAAAAAACTGAAGTATAGCTTCAATCATGGTTTTAATTCATATATACATTAAGGTTTAATGAAGCGTTGTGGTCTTCTTGCAGCAAAACTCTGAACTGTAATTTTATCTTCAGCACAAAATTTTCAACACTGAAGCCAGTAAGATTCCAACCAGAGTATTCATCACTGAATTTAATGTAAAACCTTCACACATAAACATTTGCACACTCTGATTCTGCAATGTCTCTATTTTCTCCATCTGTGAACAGTCAAAAAACACAAAGCATCCTGTTTATTACACAATACTATGCTCACAGCACACTTCTAGACTGAAAGTCTTCTAAACGTCTACAGAGACATCTATGCATAGTTATTCACACACACTTTCCAGGTAAAACTCACTAAAAATGAAAGGCCTAAGCATGTTATCTTCAAAGGAAAGATCAAAATCCCTAACTAGTAAAGATATGTCTTAACCACATTTAAATGGCCATAAAAGTCTTATTCTACATGCTATTTTTGATTGCTACATTTTTATGTTGTGGGAAGAAAAACTGTAAAGTAGAACAATAAAAATCAGTATTACTTATTTTCATGCCTGAGTGAAGCATAAATCACTCTCTCCAATTCAGCCAAGGACAGGGAGAGCTAAATGTTCTTAAATTCTCAGAGTTTATTTTAAAAGTAGAAAGTCCCTTGCCTTAACACAGGTGACTAAGTCTTTAGAAAAGAACACACACAAAAAAAAAAAAAAAAAAAAAAAAAGAGGCATGTTTTTCTGGCAAGGGTTTATACCATGTCACTATAAACTGGCTACAAATAAAAACCATTCTTCCCTGTAGTTCTTGCCTGCAATTTTAACTACGTTGGAAAAGAGGAAATATGATGAAGAAAAGATTATGACACACTGAATGCATTAGCTTTACTCAACAAAAGCACCTTTAGTTTAATCAACAGAATTTTTCTACATAGGTTACACAGACCTACAAGGTTTATAAAACTGAGGTTGATAACAACTTGTGTTGTTATAATGCTGGTGTCCCTTGCCATTCTTCTCTAGCAACATTATATCTTACAAGGAATGGCAGTGTTCTATACCATCATCTTTTCTCATTAGCTACTATTGTGGTTTTTACACTTGAAGAAAGACCTCTGGACTCACAATTTCCTTTCTCATGTTATCAGACTGTTTTATGAACCAACTGACCTGCAAGCAGAAACAAAACAATTTTTTTATAGGAGTAGAAACATGTTAAGCCATTTTTCTGCATTTTCTTTCCCTAGTCTCCATTCATTCTCTATAATGAAAATGTATAACATTACATTGACATGGAAATGAATATATTATTTCTTTAAAATATTAAAGCACCTTGGAGAGCATAAGTCTTCTAATTTTAAAAATTATTATATTTTGTGGTATTTTAATATCAATTTCTACCAGGAAATCAGGACCTTCTCATATTAGCAGCCAAACAGAATGAGACCAAAGCACCAGATTATCTAGAGGTGCATTCAATCATATATAACTAATTAAATTAGGACATGAATTATTTTCTAAAAGTCTAACTACCTTTTGCATCAGATTCATAAACAGACACCCAAAACAGTAAAACCCCATACACTTCTAATCAAAGTGATCTTGGAAATTGTGAGAGTACAGCACCAAATACAATGGCTTATTTACAAATAAGCTTTGCAATCCTAAATAGGGTTGAAATTTTATGTGCTAAGTTAAAATACACAAGAATCCCCCAACAAACAACAACAACAACAACAAAAAAAAAACCCCATAAATAATAATAACCTGAAACTGAATGGCTGTACTGACAAATTACTTTGTTCAATCAAAGGAACAGAAGCACTTTCTATCTTTGAATGCAATATTTCTGTCCATCAGTAAGATAATGTAGTGACCTTTTTGTGCTCCTACAGATGTCAAAAGAACACTTACATCTACTGCTTTTGAAGTCTGCTGACATTACTTCAAGTTCTATGACTCTGCATCAATAACATTATGACAACATAAGTGCTCAAAATCCATAGCAATGATTCATAAATTCACTTTCATAGAAATAAAATTTAAATTCAAGCTGAACTGAAGCCTTGGAAAATCCAAACACTAATCCTTCAGAAAGTGAAACAAAAGAATAATTCACAAGTCTATGTCTGTAGCACAGTATGCTATATCATCTACTTTTCCAGTGCAGTTCTGAGAGTTTTAATCAGAGTTGGCTTACTGCTTCACCCACCAAAAGAAAAGGTAAAATACTTTTCAATTTCAACAAGAGCTAAATTACTCCAGAGATCAGTTTAAGTAAATAGTAAATCCAGGTCAGGATATGCTTCATGGAAGTAGTTAACAGACACTGGCATTTTGCACATAGTGTAGCAAGCACTACCCCAAAGGAGAAGACTGAAAGACAAGGCACTGAACCTCCTATTTTTCTTTCTTATTTTTCTACTGGACACATCTCACCTCTACAACAGCTACCAGACACTACAGAAATCAAACATGAACCATAACCCCCACCTCTGTGACTGTACATTCCAGGTCTGTGAGCACCTACCCTCATCCCAAACAGGAATGGATATGGATAGCAAAGACTCCCACCAGGTTCCCCTCAACAATTTCCTTGGCACAATTCCAGGAAAAAATTTATTTCCTCCCAGGGCTGAGCAGCCACATGGCCACCAAAGGGTCTACCTACCCTTTGAGCTCTATTCTCCCCTATCAGCCCTTCCATCTATGCATGGGCATGGTTTTTAGAACACCATCTCTTGGTGGCACCACAGTGAAATACTCAGAAGTATTGACATCCCACCCCTGATGGGCCAGTCTGGGTGGACAGGACTGTGATGGAGAGGGGGAAGTAACAGGCACCAAAAGCTATAGGGATGCTTCACCTCAGCCCCACTGACTCCTGAGGTTTTTGTGTCTCACAACTGCTTGTGAGAAAGACACACCCTCATATAGGTGTAAACCACCATGAATTTTCTAAACAGAGCACACATGCATAGGAAGTGTTACAGTTATCTGGCTCTAGTTTGCAGAACAGAGCATGGTAATAAATTCTCCTTGAAAAGGAAAACCACATAGAGATGTAACTAGGCAAGAAATAACAGCTGAGAGTTTGAAATTAGGCTTGGAACAATAGGTACATTAAGAATCTCAACTGCAATAAAGGAAGACAATGTGCTTTCAAAACTGGGGCTAAAAAAAAAGCTTTTCTCTCAATTTATATAGAACATCTTCCCCACCCTCCATATCTGCCAGCATCTCAGAATTCACACACTACTGAGAATAATAAATACATCATGTTAGCATCCACTGATTTGGTCATTTGTATCAATTTCTTGACAGTAGTATTCTTGAAGTACCACAGGGGTCTTCATTCCAAACTGCAGTACTCTGAAAATATCACATTTTTCTAAGCCCAGTCGTCAGCCAAGGAAAGCTAGAAAAGGTCACACAATCTGAAAGTTTTTAGTTCTCGCGCATCATCAGAATGCCCTCTTGACACAGCATGCACAAGCAAGGCAAATGATAGCTAAAGATCTTACACAGCACTCAAGGCAACCAGCCCCCAAATATGATTGAGTTTCTCAGAGCTAGTATAATGAAATCTACTAATTACTTATTACTTGCATCACTATAATTCCTAGGAAGATTAGTCACAGAAAGGAATGCCTTTGTGCAAGGGACTATACAAACACAGAGCAGAGCACAGTCATTGATACTGCTGCAACTGCCACCAAAAGAGCAGCCGTTACCAGTGGACAGGATGATGTACACCCTAGTGTAGTTACCATTTTTGCCAGTCTGTCTGAGAAACCTTCCTAAGTTTATTATGCTAATTAAGATCTCCTAAGCTTCCTCTCTACTAGAACCTTATATATTAGAGCGGTGCTACTGCAAGCGGTTGCTCCAAAAACACAACATGAGCTTTCCAGAAGCAAAGTTATTCTCAGCAGGGCTACCTACAACCCTCAGACGAGGCGCTTGAAAAACCCCAGACAAATCAGGCAGCACTGAGTACCTGAGTCTGAGGCAGGCTTTCTGACATGCCATCAACAGCCGCAGCATCCTCCCCAAGCAAACAAAGGTACCTGCAAGCACTGATTCGTGCATCTTTTACTCTCAATGCTGCCTTGTTCACTTTGCCTATAATAGCTTTGAACTTTCCAGGAGTGCAGGCACAGTTGCTAATGCTGCAGTGTCAGCAATGGTGAGATCTTCGGTGCATGCAGGACGTAGGAAACCACCAACAATGCCCCCGTGTGAGCCGACGGCAACGCGGAGGCAGAGTTATGGGGCCATGGACACCTGCCCTGCCTTAGTTCCTCCGCTACGACCACCCTCGTGGGGCAGTGCAGGAGGCCACCATCCGCTGCCCGGTTTATGGCCCGGGGGACAACTACGGCCACCCTTATCACTACCACGGCTCACCGCACAGACCTCGCAGCAAAGCATGAGCAGCCACAACCGGGGCCAAAAGCGAGCAAGGGAGGAGGGCACAGCTATAAGCCACGAGTTTCGAGTCTTTTAAGAGGCTGGAGCTGCTAGCAACCTACAGGCCGGCAGATGAAGAGAGCTGTCACCTCACCAAGCACGACACGTCTGGTCTCTTGCGGACGGGGACAGTCGCTGGTGAGAGGAAGCCCCGGGCGGGACCCGGCCCGGCATCAGAGCCACGAGCCTCCGCGCGGCAGCTCCGCGGGATGCACATCACTCCGGCCGGCACCCCGGCCGCTCCCGGCTTCCCGCCCGCGCCGCTCCGCTGCCTCCCTCCGCGGGTACCTATCTCCGGTTATTCACCAGTAGGATGACAAATCTCCCGGGCGTCTGTCTGTCCCGTCCTTCCAGACAGAGCTGCGTCCCCATCTCGGCGGCGGACCGGCCGGCGAGGTGAGTAACCGCGAACTGACGGCACCACAAGAGCGTTTGTTTTGCTTTCCCTTCTCCTCCGCCCTCCCCGCGCTGACACGGAGGCCGTGAGCCGCCGACTCACCCTCTCCCCGCCGGGGCCGGCGGCGCGGGGCTGGGAGCCGCTCCGGCGAGCGGGGCAGCGGAGGGGCCGTGCCGCGCCGCACGCCCCCGGGCGCGGGCAGGCTCGGCGGGGCGCGGCGCCGCCGCGGGGCTCCGGGCACTCACCTCCCGCCTACCCCGCCGGCAGAGCGCAGCTCCCGCCGAGCGCGGCCGCCCGTGCCCCGCTGTCATGTGCCCGCCGCCCCGCCGTTAACCCTTCCCGCGGCCCGGGCTGGCCCCGCCGAGCCGCGCCTGCTCCGCCACGCGGGGGGAGCAGCGTCCCGCCGGCAGCGGCCCCGCCGCGCCCCCTGCTCCGAGGGGACGCGTGAGGTGCGGGGGGATACGGCTGTGTAGGGGCGGGGGTGACCGGGGGTCTGGCAGGTGGTGGAGGGGGCTCGATCAGGTGGCCATGTAAGGGCTGGAAGATGCCGAGGGGGAGGCTTCGAGGGGGGGCGGGCTGCACAGTGCTGGAGGGATGAGGGAACGGATGGGTGCCCTGGAGGCCGGAGGTGTTTGCAGTAGGGGAGGCCGGGGGAATTTTGTGTCTGTGTGTCTGTGTGTATCGGGACCGGGGGGAGCTGCGGTGCTGCAGCAGTTCTGAAGGAGGAACGTTTAGAAGCTCTAGGGGCTGCAGGCTCCCTGGAGGGTAGTCTGGGGTCACACGCTACGGGGCTTTATGGGGAATGCGTGGGGGATTACACGGAGGCTCTAAGGGGACCTGGATGGGAGAAAATGTGTGGGAGAAAACGTAATGACAGGGCAGGGAAGCAGGTAAACCAGAGGAACAGGGCTTTGGAAGTGGGAAAGTGGATGAAGGGGCTTAATGACTGGTGGCATTTTTCCACCAGGCACAGAAAGCTGTGATGTGCGTTCAAGAGCCTTTCTCAATTAGAAGGAAATCTGACTTGGAAAGACCGCAGGACTAGCAATGTGATAGTGTGAGCCAATGGCAGTACTGTTGGCAGTATCCACTCAGAGCAAGAGTACAGGGATGCAGTGGCCCTAAGCTGATGATCAGTTCTTGCAGCAACAGTTGCAGCCAAGAGGTAAATGCCATGAAGAGCACCCATCGCTCTCAAAAAGACTCCTACACATGTAGGATAAGGCCCAGCAACTGAAACATGTTGGTTCTTTCCATTTGGGTCCATCTTATTCCACTTTGGTGTAATTGGGGAATTGACAATATAAATGAGCTGAAGCTAGAAATTAATAAAGCAGCTGAAAAGCCAGGCTCAGAGAACAGCAAATTACCCAATCACTCCACCAGCATGAGCACTTGAGAGGCAGACCTCATGGCAGGGCGCCCTATCAGCCGAGGAGTCTCCAGCAAGGGAGCCCACTAACGTGGTTGGGCAACTGATGATTGCAGCAGGTGTGGGCCTTTCATGCCAAGCATGGCCAGCCCTGCATTTAAAACAATTTTAAATCTCAGTTCTCCAAGAATGAGAATGGCACTGTGGCAGTCATTATAGCTTCTTCCAAGGTGAAGGGAAGCCTGTATCCCTATTGGGCTGTGAGAGTTGTTAGGAGGAGAGTTAGAGAGGGGGATGTGTTTTGATGTGTCCACATTACTGGGCTCCTGAAGGTCAGCCTTGATCCTTAGCAGAATAAACTCTTCCAAGCTAAAGGTTCTTTGTTATTCATTCATATTACCTCCAATTAATGTGACTGTGAAGTTTGTAAGAAGTCGGTATTGCGTTCTTTACATACCCAGAAAACCCAGCAGAGATATTGAGGCTTCAGTCTTTCTTTTAAAGTTTCATTGGTTTCCAGTGTTTTGGGATTTTTTTCTAAGTGTATGGACACTTAGAGATTGAGACACTTGTAAATAAATTTAATATTCATAGCACATTTAAAGCAGGAGTATTTGTAAGCTGTGTCTTACTTTAAAAACCTTATTAAAAGAACTGAGAGCTGAAGAGGTCTTTTCCACATGGAAGCACAGAATTTACTTGTGAGTTCAATGTGTTTTTTGTTTGCTGTCTCTTTACTGGTGCTGTATGCCAGAATTTTCTATGCAATTATCATTTAATTGGAAGTCATCACTAAAAGGCTCAAGGATTATCCCCAAACTAACGTCATGGTAATGATAGTGGAAGACTCACACTGAAAATGAGTAACACAGACAACAAAAAAGTCATATACTGTTAAAGTACTCATTTTAATTCAAATCCACCATATAAATGGTGAGTTTGCATTAAATAAATTGCTTTAAATAAACCCTGATAATATCAGAAACCAAATCAAACCACCATTAAAAAGGTCTATTTGCCTTATCAAAATATTTCTATATATGGGAAGTAAATTTTCTCCTTTTTTCAAATGAAAAGTGATGGATCCTGTCAATGTATCACCTTGAGAAATGTGGTCTAAAGCACAATATACAGGAAGCCTTTACATACAGGATAAGAGTTTTCCTGGTCATGGATGAAGCCTGCTGAGTAGTCCTGAACATGAAGTAAGAGGACAATCAGAGCCTCAAATTAACAAATTTAACATTAGAAACTGCAACTCATATCTAAGGATAATTCTTAATTTTTGATGTGCTGAAATAGTAGCAAAGTTTATGTAAAATAAGGCGGGTAAGACTAATAACAAGTGCATTAAAAGTAAGTGCATCTGAAGTTTTCTTAGCAGGGGACACAACTGCATGTTCATACCTATCATACAGCATTGCATATTCATATCCATCAGTATGAACCCATACTCACTCCTCACATAAAGCACACATCCCAGTTTTGAAAAGGCTATGTCTTAGGCCTTCAGAAAACTACTGCTTTTTCTTTTCTCTGCTGCAAATCTTATCCCCTCTATCAAAAAGCATGTATCTAATGGACCTAGTGGTTTCTAAAGCTCAAGAAATGTGTCAGAATCTGCAGTAATACCTGTCAACTTCTTCTGCCACCCATCCAAGATCTGAGGGTAAAAATTTATATTTTTCACTTCAGTGCCAGTTAAATTTTCATAGTTCAGTAAAATCTTTTATTTACTACTCAAGGAAACGTATAGTTACATGCTATATGACGGTACAGTGAACTTTGAATTAAGCCTTCAGTTTACAAACTATCAAACACAGAAGCATTTTTCAAAATACTCTTTTTTTAAAGAAAAAAATTCCCTTTTTCTTCTTTTTCTCTGTCCCAAAGTCTGCTGGAATAACAGTATCCCATCAGTCCTTGCAAAGTTTCTTCCTATCCTGATTCTTGTATTATGTCATTTGGTTTGTTGTACTGGAGTGTTACTCCCAGGTATGGATGAAAAGAGAGACATGCTCATCATATAAATCCTTGTCACCTCTGTTCCAGGGGAAGACAGTCTTTGTAAGTGAGCCCTGACAGGAGATAGTCAGTGGCTAAAGATTCTGAAAAGAGCTCATTCAACTGGGAGGAAGAAATTGAATAAAGATGAGTTTATTTATTTTGTTTACTGGTATTTTTGGAGGGCTTTTTGAGAGAGGGAATTACTCTTTTGATGTTGAAGCATCATGTATGGAAACTCAGATTGTTTTTTTCAGAGTCCAGAGACAAACAACTGTAGCAGAGGGAACAGAGAATAAGGAATGTGACTACCAGAAGATACAGCTGGTTTTAGTTTTTCTTATCTCTTTCTTCTGTATACTGGTAGCAGCAGAACTCAGCTTTTAGGGAAAAAAACCTAGGTACTAGGATTGTAATACAAATTAATTTTGGATTTCTGTAGCAAATTAAAAAAAATTTTGACCCAAACACATTTGAAATTGTGGCAGTCAATTTAATGTGAGGACAAAATTCCACTGAAAATAAAGTGAATCTGAAGAGTACCTAGAGTACAATGATACTTGGTTAGAGAACACTAACAGCATTAAGGGGGCTTGTCTCCTGTTGCCTTGAACATACTGATTTGAACAAACCTAAGTCTGAACATTCACTCCTCAGAAGCAAACAGAAATGTGGAAGCTTTTTCAAGCTGTTTGGGTTTGGGGGGGGGGGGGGGGGAGGGGGTTGTATGTTTGTTCTGGGGGTTTGGTTTTGGTTTGGTTTTTTTTTTGGGGAGGAGGGAGGGGGGCAACAGTTTAAAAAAATCTTACTAACACTTTTGGTCTAATTCTTTAATTTTACCTCAGATCATCCATTTTATATCTATTCTGTTGTCATAATTGCTGTGTAAATGAGAACAATAATTAAGGTGATATGAGAAAAAAAACCAGAAAACCTTAAATTCCATCTTGAATACTTTTACTGACACCAGTATATTAAAATATCATCGAATTGGGTTTTCCTGGCTTAGCTATAAAATCAAGTCTTGCGCCTCTCCCATCTTAGCTTAGACTGACTCCTGGCAAGAAGTAACTCTGCAAGGGGGCTCTATTTCCCATCATCCATGGCTCCAGTATCTCAGGGCTGATACTTCTTTTTTTCTAGTAGAAGAAATAGGGTATTATGGGCATAAGTTTTGGGGTTTGATCATTTTTCTTCATCTTTCCAGTCACAGGTCACAGGTTGCATTTACCTGGTCCTCAGAGGACATTAAGGAGGGCTGTCTGATACCATCATGACATACCAGGGGCACAGAGGTTTTTTCTGTGTTCAATTTCCTTTTTTCATATCCAGATTTCACAAATATTACTTCTTTAGTGGGTTTTACTTGCTACGCAGGAGATGAGGCAACATATTTCTCGTCCACACGGCAAGAAACTAACACTTGTGAAGAGCATATTTCTAAGATCATCAAAGTTCCTAACAGAACAGAATACCTAGATACCCTTGTAACAAATCAATTCCTCTCCTTGCAGCTCCAGCAAGGCACCCTGCACTGTGAATTGAAGAAATGTATAAAAGCTGTTCCATTCCCACTGTTAAATGTAAGCTCTCAGATGGAAAGAAACCTGCCTGTGGAATAAATATGAAAAAAATATATGCATTCTACTAAGCTCCTCAGAGAAAGTGAGTTTGATTCCCCAGCATTCTTACACAGACAAAGCTGGCACTGGTAAACAGGACTCATTTAATTAACTTGTAGTCTAGTTTTATACAGTACAAACACACATGCTGAACCTTTGCAGAAGAACGCAGTCACTCACTATCCATAACAATACGTGATGACACCATGTACCTTTAGGGTCAGAAAATAAAATTTTTAGATGAAAATTAATTGCAAGGGAGTTGTACAGTGCACCTGAAGAAACTGGAACTGAGACTGATGAGTAGAATAAGTTTTCCAAGTCTCATAAAAAATTAATCAGTGAAAAGACATAATATCAGCAGTGGCGTTTAGCTAGGATATATTAATACTTAGCTGACATTTTTTCTAGGTATTTCATTTGCTGGGGTTCAGGTCACGAAGTGGGAATATTATGTACATTGACAAATAGGTGAAGAGAACAGAGGGACTGCATTTGCTTGGGTACCTCTGCCTTCCTGCCTGATTCGAATTTGAAGTCAAAATGAGTTTGATGTGGACCAAAGTGTACTGAATCAAACATGTCTAATTTCTATGGAGAAACTAGAAGGGATTTCAGGCTAGCATGATATCCATTCCCTAATATTTACTGATGAATAACACTGCTAGAAATATTGTTATAGGTAGGATGCTAATTGAGGGCAAAGTAAGAAAAAAAGAAGGAAATTTCCCACAGTCCACTTAGAAACCTTAGAAGAGAATGCTGTGATAAAGTGGAACTACTATTTGTCCTACGGTAAGATCTTCTGATATTAATAATTATTTCTTTTGTAGGCCCCAGCAATTTTAGATTGAACAGCAGATAAGTACAATGTTGAAACTCACTTTTCTTGTTTGGGAGAGTAAGCACTTTATATAATCACTTCAGTGGTATGCACATACCACTGCAATTTTTCTCCTACTCTTGTTTTTTTGCCTACTCACCTCAACATTGATTTTTAATGTTAAATTTTACTTCATTCCCTGCAATAAATACTGACATGTGTGTAGTTAGCTTTCTCCATTGTAGTACCTTTGGACTTCTACTAATTTAGAAAATAAACTAATTTAGTTCAGAAAATACTGGGGGGAAGCACACTAAAAATTAGGTCCTTGATCAGTCAGATATTGAACAATTCACCCCAAACATGGCTATCTCCAGCAGTCAGTGTGCCTCTTCCCAAGGGTGACATGCAATTACAGAAGGGATCTGGGGGAGGCATATGGATGAAGCTATGGTGTTGTATGTGGTATTGCCACAGGAAGCCCTTTAGCTGTAACAAGGCAACAGTTATCTCCACAAAGCCTGAGTAAAAGATAGCTTGACTTTGTATTCTCTACCATGTCCCTAAGAAAATCACTCAAACTCACTTCTTTTCATTGTTTTAGTATATTTTCATTATGAGAAGATGTGCAATTTAAAAATAATGTGTGAATAATTTGATGTTACTCTGGTTTTTGTTCAATTTTACATAGAATTCATTCTAATAGAAATCTAACTTTTTCCTAAGATCATATATTTCACTGTTAGAATGTGTTTCTTATGTTTTCTGCTTCTGCACCATTGACTTTTCTCCTTAAAACAGTATTTCTCTGCTTGGAGTTGAACGGACTCCTATAGCCTCTACTGAAATTAAATCAAAGTGCAGATAAGTGGCTGGTCACACAGTATTCTCAAAAGGTTGTGTTTAGACCTATGCAAGAAATAAGAAAGTTTTCTAAAGGCTAGCCAAATGTCAAAATACTGACTTACCTGACTTTCTTCTCACAGCAGTACTCACTCATATTTCCAGCCTAGTTCATATAACTGTATCAACATATTATTACATATTATAATCTGTATATAGATATAATATTACATATTATATCTGTATAAGAACTACAGTGGATTGGAAACTGATCTCCTGAGTCTCTCCTTGAATTTAAGAAAAGCAATGCTAAAAGCTTCTCTTTTTTTCATCCGTTTGTAAAATGGATAAGAAAACAGCCATGATGATCTATATAATACTACAATCTTTACTTAATTCCATTGGAATTAGTTATTCTAAGCTGTAAGAGTCTACATTGCACAAAAAAAAAACCTCTTAAAATGTTGTCAATTCCCTATTATATTTCTTTGCTCCAGTTTAAAGAACTCAAAACAGAAAAGAATAACAACAAGTCACATGTTCCACTCTTTCTGGGCATATGATGTGTCTCAGAAATGAACAATAATCTACAAGTGTATCTAAATTTTTTAATAAGCTTGCATTTTTACTTATTATTTCTCATCCTACACAAAATTCTATGGTATACCTATGCATTTCACTAACTTCTGTGAGCCTGACAATACATATCCATAAGCATAAGTGATTTAGGTACATTTCTATCTATTTCCTTCACATTGCTACAAACATATTCAGATCCTTCCAAAATGTTACTTTTTGTATTTTAAATGTATTTTGTAAGGAGCTCCCTTTTAAAATTTCTTAATTCAAAGCAACATAACTAATTTTCTGTGTTCTGTAACTGAAGGGGTTTGCTGTTACACAAAAATCTTTGGCATTCACAGATTCAAATGGAGTTGACTTGAAAAAAGAACAGAGTAAAATTCTAAAATCTAATGATTAGACAAACAAATCTGGTGAGCTTTAGCTGTAGGAGAAAAATCTTCCAAGGTTTCCAGAGAAGTGCTGTGACACTTAATGAGATCTCCTTGCTTTCCTTTTCTACCTTCCTGACTACACCTGTAATGAAGACTGAGTCCTGACTTTCAGAAACACTTATAAATTATTCCTTGTGCAATTGAATTCAGACTGTTTATTGTTGCTGGGTTAGATTCAAAGTGTCATATGTTCTTATATAGTTCTTTTTTTCTGACAACTCTGACAACATAAAATGTTGCATAACATGGGGATATATAAATTGTGGGAAAACTTGACCGCAGAGAAACAGGAAAATTAAATATAAACATTTTATAAAGCATTGTGTCATTTTTTTTCTTTCATGTTGCCATCCAAGAAATTGGCATGTTTTTTGCAAGAGATACCCTATCTCTAGAGAGAATATATGTACACACATGTGCACGTATATAAACTCAAAAATCCAAGCAAAATAAACATATCAATATCTGATGAAAACCTGTACCCATTAAAATAAAACAATACTGAATGCTAGTAATGACTGTCAATACTTATGAATATTTTTGTTGTATTTCTCATATCCTTTTTTTTTTTTAATTTCCACAGCACAACATGTTACTATTACAGGGAAACATTTCAGCAACTTGAATTGATTTGATTTCAATAGAAAAATATAAAAATACTTAAAATTAAGCAAGTTTTAAATGTTTAGCTGGACTGCAGACATGGCTTTCAGTATGTAACAAGGTAGGGACACTAGGAAAGAAGGAAAATACAAAAAGAAATGCTGTCTGGCTAGAAAGCATGGGTAGGCAGAAGGGCATTCCTCAAGCTAATGATTTTTCAGAGCATATGCCTTTGTGTACTAGCACAAATGAAAACCTAATCTCTAAAGTAGATGCTAATTAACTTTCACTGCTGCGCCATTAATACATTCCCAGGTGCTTCTCAGCTTTGAAGTTATAGTGTCTGGGAAAGGGGAAACTGCTGGCTGCCTCTTCAGACAGCTTCTCTTTTGGGTGGCTCATTCCATGAAATGTATTTGCCCAGCCAGGACTGTCCTACAGGCCCTGATATATTGTGAAAGAGAGAGAGTAAGAAAAGGGCACCCAAATATGAGAATGAGGTACTGGGTCTTATTTACTGAGAGCTTGGCATCACATTTTTCTACTCAGATCTTGCTTGAGCTTCTCAAAACCTGTACTTTGAAAGACCACAAGCACCTTAGGTCTCAATAGAATAGACTTTTACTCTCCATTCTGGTCTGGGTTATATTTTTGGATGTTGGCCAACCGTTAATCTTCCATGGTGAATCTTTTTTAAACTTCAGGCTAAACTAATAAATTAGTAACATAAATAGCAGGGGTAAAAAACTCAGCCACCTCTGTCTTTAATTGACTGTTATAATCACAAATCCTATGATCATTTCTGTTACATGGCATAATAAGATCATTAGGTGATTTTTAGGTTCTTATGATTATTCAGCTCAAGACAGAGCAGCTATTATAACATAGGTTCACTCCCAGAATAATCTGTTTCTAACTATACTCCATTACTGGTTTTGAAACAAAGGATGCTGATAGCTCAAGTAACAGTCAGTGGATATATTCAAGCATGGCTCACTTCTAAGTCACCTTTTGTTGTTACAATGCATCTATACTCAAGTATCCTTTTTCAATATTCTGTATTTCCCTATGCATACAAGGTTTTTTACATATTCTAATATGTAATTTTTTTTAAACCCTCTGTGGTATTTATTATATACAAAATATAGAGTCATACCATGGTTTTGGTCAGAATGGACATTTAAAGATAATGATGACCCATGACAGGGACATCCTTCACTAGATCAGAGTGTGAAACCTGACCTTGGACCCTTCCAGTGATGGGGCATCCACAACGAATCTGAGCATCTGTTTCAGTGTCTCAATACCCTCATTGTAAAAGATTTCATCCTTGTATCCAAGCATATCTACCCTATGTCAGTTTAAAACCATTGCCTTCTCTCCCCATCACAGGGAAGTTGACTGCAATGAGATCTCTCCTCAGACTCCTCCAGGCTGAACAGAACAACTGACCTCAGCTGTTCCTCATATGGCTTTCCTTCTAGACCCTTCACCATCCTCATGGACCTCCTTTGGACACTCTCCAGTAGCTTTATATCTCTTTTATCATGGCACCCAGAACTGCCCCCAGCACTTGAGGTGGGGCTGCCCCAGCTCAGAGCACAGCAGGACAATGATGCTGTGCCTGATGATGCTGTGCCTGACGCCCCCAGGACACAGGTGACCCTCCTGGCTTCCAGGGCGCCGCTGACCATGTTCAACATGCCATCAACCAAGACCCTAGATCCCTTTCTGTGGCACTGCTCTCCAGCATTTCATTTGTCTGTGCATCCAGGGCTGCCCCATCCCAGGTGCAGAAGCTCTTATGCCATTGGAAAACACAGGACACACAGTCATTCCAAGCACTGGCTGCAGAACCCCACCCCAGCCAAAGCTGGAACTTACAAAAGTTCATGAATCAAGGTCTAAATCAAACTCTTTGAGGTCCAAATTCAGCTGTGAGCCTGCATGTTCCCCTTTAGTATAGGCTTTAAAAATAGTAATGGAATATGTACACAGAAGCATGATCCAGGCTTCTTTCCTAAACTTTATTTCAGCGGTTTGGAAGCCATGATCTTAAAACAGTGTCAGGGGAAAAGAATCACCATATCTTCTTTCACCACTTGCACTCCAACACTGCAGACAGACACTTGAAGAGTAATAAAAAAAATTTAATATTTAATATATTATTTAATATTTAATATATTATTTAATATAATCATAGTGCTGTTAAATAAGGGTTAGCATCTGAGAAAACTTTTCCCTAAATGCAATCTGAGGTTCAATCCAAGTGTTGAAAGTGGTTTTTCAAAGGTACTATTAGCTTTCTTTCTAATTTGAAAAACTCTATTTCACCACTCTTCAATACTAACAAATAATAAAACGATTTCACCAAATATCATAGATGTAATGTTACAGACATCTCTGAAAATGCAAATCTACTTAAGGTAGGAGAAAATGCAAGTTTTATTCTAACTTAGAGTTGAGCATCCATCTTTAAAAAACAGGATGAGCTGGTGTCAAATTTTTTCTTTTTCCTGGCTCAGAGAAGTCAAAACATAATGCTTACTAAAGTCTTGCTCTCAAAGTCACACTGAATCTGTCTGAAAGGATACATGACATTTTTATTTGTCACTGTGCAAACATGTGAGATGCAAATAAATACTGGTGGTAGACAAAGACACTTCAGCCTGCATTCAGTGTGATAATACTGCAAACCAGCATTGCAGTTTTCTCTGAAGTGGGTTTGCAGTGACCTCTGTAGGACAGACCTGAGCAGGGTCTTTTCATGCTCCAGACTTGCTTTTTGAGAAGCCATAATTGTATTGGACACTGCTGCAGCTTCAACATAATCTGAGTGCATAGTCATATTAGAAAAAAACTGGGCCTTCAGCCACTGATGCCCATAATGCCTGACAGTTCTGCTGGGGCAGTGTGGTAGTGACCTCCCCACTGGCCCCTTCAGCCTTTGATATCTTGGTGCCATTTGTGAATATGATTAATTTCTGAAAAGCAATTTCTGTGAAACCAGCTGTTTTTGCTAGATTTCAAGTTCTACGGTATACAGAGATCCCCTGGCAATCAGACTGGCTCGCCTGTCACATGGAGATACAGCTGCCAGCTACAGAATGTTCGGTTCAGTGTGACTGTTGGGATTATTTCTTGAGTAATTGTGCTGCAAGACAAGGACAGTTTGTGCAGCATTTTGATCTCTTGCCTCTTGAACATTTTTAAGAGAGCAACATTGTCTACCTGCCCAGGGAAAAATCAATGGGGACAAAGAAGTTGAAAACATTGAGTTACAGGTTCACACACTTCCTATCCCAGCCCAAGTTTCTGAATCAAACACACAAAATTAATTCCAATGTGTGTTGTTAAACCAAGTGTCTTTGACTAGTTCAAGATTCGTACTCCTCACTTACCCAGGAAGGCTGCAGTAAATTATTTCTTTTTGTGACTGCCCTATGCAGGCTTAGGACTAATCATCACCAATGCACAGGAAATACAAGAGATCGGGGCCAGCCAGCAAGGGCTTGTGAAAGGCGCATCTTCCTTGACCAGCCTGATCCCTTCTATGACCAGGTGACAACCTTAGAGGATGAGGAAAAGACTGTGGATATTTCTCCTTGAACTTTAGTAAAGCCTTTGACACTGATTCCCACAAAATTCTCCTGGAGAAAGTCTCTGCTCATGGCTCAGACAGGCACCCTGTTCACAGGGTAAAACCCTGGCTGTGTGGCTGGGCCTGGAGGTTGGTGGTGCATGGAGACACATCCAGCTGGTGGCCTGTGACCAGTGGTGCTCCCCAGGGTTCAGTACTGGGGCCAGTTCTGTTTTATGTTCTTCATGGATGAAGGATTGAGTGCACCCTCAGTCAGTTTGCAGATGACAGCAAGGTGGGTGGGAGTGCTGATCTGCTGGGGGGCAGGAAGGCTCCATGGAGGGATCTGGGCAGGCTGGATCATGGGCCAAGGCCAGTGGTGTGAGGTTCAGCAAAGCCCAGTACCAGGTCCTGCCCTTGGGTCACAGCAACCCCAGGCAGTGCCACAGGCTGGGGCAGAGTGGCTGCAAAGCTGCCCACAGGGAAAGGAGCTGGGGGTGCTGGTGACAGCAGCTGAACATGAGCCAGCAGTGCCCAGGTGGGCAAGAAGGCCAATGGCATCCTGGCCTGTGCCAGCAACAGTGTGGGCAGCAGGAGCAGGGCAGGGATTGCCCCCCTGTACTCAGAGCTGGTGAGGTGACACCCCAAATCCTGTGTTCAGTCCTGGTCCCCTCAGTAGAAGAAGGACATTGAAGTGCTGGAGCATGTGCACAGGAGGTAACAGAGCTGTGAGGGTACCAGAGCACAAGACCTATGAGGAACAGCTAAGGGAGCTGGGATTTTTTTAGCCTGGAGAAAAAAGGTTCAGGGGGATCCTGCTTTGAACAGCTACCTGGAAGGCTGTGGTGAAATGGTGATCTGTCTCTTTTTCCAGGCAGTTAGCAATGGCAAAAGAGGAACTGTGCTAAGGAAGGTTCAGGTTGTATACTGGGGAAAATATCTGCACTGACTGAGTGGTTAAGCATTGGAACAGGCTGCTCAGTGAGTGGAGTCACCATCCTTGGAAGCGTTCAGAAAAAAAAGAAAATTATGGCACTTTGTGCTGTGGTTTAGTACGCATGGTGGTATTTGATCAGCGCTTGGACTTGATGATCTTGGATATCCTTTCCAACCTAAATTATTCTGTTACTGTTACCTGGGAAGCAGTATTGCAGCAAGGAAACCCAGCCAAATGTTTGGGTGTACTGGCAAAGGCAGAGACAGCAGATCCAGGGAAGTTCTCCTTTACCTGCTAATGATTGATCCTTTGTGAGGTGGCTATGAATTCCTGTGTCCAGTTTTGGATCCCAAATAATACAGGGAAGAGATGGATATATTGGGTTAGATTCAGCAGAGCCCCCAAGCCTTTGGTCAGCCTGGGAAAAGGGCTGGGAGATCTGTTGCTGTTTTGACTTCATAGAATGGTAGAATGGTTTGTGTTGGAAGGCACCTTTGCAGGTCATCTAGTTCAACTCCCCTGCAATAAGCAGAGATATTTTCACCTCAATCAGATTGCTTAGAGACCCATCCAACCTGACCTTGAGTATTCCCAGGGATGAGACATCTACAAGCTCTCTGGGCAAGTTGTTCCAGTGTTCTACCACCTCATTGTAAAAAATGTTTCCTGGCCTCTAGTCTGAACCTACCCTTTTGTTTTCAAAGTGCTACCTTTTGCCCTGTTGTTTCAGTCTCTCCAAAAAAATTCTAGGTTAATCTTCCTCATAAGCCCCCTTAAGTATTGAAGGGCTGCAAATAAGGTTACCCCAATGCCTTCAGGCTGCTCTGATCTGTTCCTCCCCAGCCTGTTAATACACAGGTTGCCCTAACCCAGATCCAGCACGTTGCATTTGGTCTTTTTGAAACTGATGGCATTCCCATGGACCCACTTCATGAGCTTGTCCAGGTCCCTCTGATGGCATCCTGTCCTTCATGTGTGTCAACTGCACCACTCAGCTTGGTGTCACCTGCAAACTTGCTGACGGTGCTTGATCCTTTTGTCTGTATCACAGATGAAGACACTAAACAGAATCAGTCCCAAGACAGATTCCCAAGGGACACCATCCATCACTGATTTCCAGACAGACCTTGATCCATTGCCCTCTAGATGCAGCCACACAGCCTTCTCCACTGAACAGTCCACCCATCGAATCTCTCTCTCCAATTTAGAGAGAAGGATGTTGTGGGGAACCATTACAAGGCTTTACAGAAGTCCAGATAAATGTCTTCTTTATCTCTTCCTCGCCCACGGATCCCCTCCCTCCATCACAGAAGGCCACTTGACTGGTCAGGCAAGACTTGCCCTTGGTGAAGTTGTGCTGGCTGCCTTGAATCACTTCCATGTGCCATAGCACCTGCTCTAGGTAGATCTGTCCCATGCTCTTCTCAGGCACAGAGCAGAGCACTTCCCAGGGTCCTCATTTCTGTCCTTTTAAAAGATGGGTACAAAGTTTCCTCTTCCACTCACCCGGGACATTGCCTGATCGCCATCACTTTCCAAATATAATGGAAAATGGCCTGGCAACTACATCAGCCAGTTCTCTCACAACTCTGGTATGTATCTCATCAGGTCCCATAGATTATGTCTGTTCAGATTTCCCAAGTAGTCTCGAACCTGATCTTCTCTTACAGTGGGAGGACTTTGCTCACCATCCACTTCAGAGTTGGGGGAAGAGATTGTCAGTGAAGACTGAGAGGGAAAAGCTATTGAGTACCTGAGCTTTCTCTTCATCTCTTGTTACCGGTTTGCCCATTTTATTCATCAGGGAGTTACACTTTCTCTTACCTTCAACAACCTATGGGAGGATATAGGGAAGGTAGACCAAATTTCTATTCAGAAGTGCACATTAATAGATGAAAAAGCAAGAGACACAAGCTGAAGCATGAAAGGCTCAGACTACAAGTATTAAAATGTTTTTTACCATGAGTGTAGTTAAACACACTGGGACAGGGAGGTTTGTGAATCTGTCTGCCTGTTCAAGGCTGTGATTAACTTGCTGTGGTTGACCATGATGATGCTCAGAGTGATCTCCAGAGGTGCTGATGGAGTCAGCCACTTGTGATTCTTTCAATTGTCGTCTACTCAAGATTGTGCCAAGAAAGCACTGATTTTTTAAAATTTGCTGCTATTTAGCTCAAACTATCAAAAAGCAGTAACTATTCAGCTCCTAAGTCTAGACTCTCAGAATAAAAACATTCCGCTGGCAAATACCATATGCCTCATGATTTTAAATTGCAAAAGCTTCAGAGAGCAGTACGAATTCTGACGCTGTAGAGAAATAAGAGAAAAATGTTTTATAGTTCTTCCAACTGAAATTACCATGAACAAGCACTCAATTTCCATGAAGATACCATCAAGACACAATGAACTGAGAAACTGGTATTGAACTAAGACGTCTGCACCAAGCTTGTTTTTACTTCAAACAATATTTGTCTTGAAAAATAAGTCATGTCATGGCTGAAAAAAACACATTTCATAGGTGTATTTAAGTGCTTTTTATGTGGAGATCACCTCAGTTAATGGCAATACGGGTGGTGAAAGAATGTTCTCTATTTACAGATGAAGAGCCTGATTGAGCCTGGATGTATTTACAACCTCTCTCAGAAACCCTAAGGTTAATCATGCAGTCTTTGCCTTGATGCTACCAATGAGCAGCACTTAAGCAGTCACCTGGAAGATCATTGGGAACAGAAAAAGCTGTTTTCTTGTATCAGCAATTATCTTATAAGTTCATATCATCATGCTTCACAAAACATATTGCTATTCCCATAGAATATTGAGTCACCCTCTTGCCAAACCTGGAACAGGTGCAGGAATAGTGAACATATCAGAAAGAAGTGCTTCTTGCAGCACACAGAAAACTAGTGCCTGAATCTTGTTAGAGAAGGCCATGTATCTGTTTTTCACTCAAACCATGTCTCAATACTTCCACAATCAGCAGCACAGTGCATCCAACAATCTGGATTTCACAGCCCACTGAGTTTTCATTTGTGCCCAGCATCTCAGTTAGGCATTGCAGACACAACCCAAAGACTTACATCATACATCCAACTCCAACCTCCCAACCAGCCATCAAAGCAGCAGCCCACAATATCATTCACTGAACATAGTCTGTTTGCATGGCTTGTGCTGCATGAACACAGTTGCTTCATGCCATTTTGTTACTCTCCAGCTCCTGTATAGGACAAGAGAGATCCAGGTCCCAGCTGAAGCACATTCCTGTCTACCCTCCCATTGGAAGCAGAAGGTGCTGCACCCAACTGCACCACTGCTGAACAGACAATAAACTCTTCATACAGCTGTAGCTCACCCTACTTGGAGACCTCCAGGCCAGTTGAATAATAAGGCTTTATATCTGAACAAAACACAGGCCCATGCCTCCTCATACTTTCCCACAAGCTAGTCAGGGCTTCACAGACAAGGGCTGACCAGTAGAGTAGAGTGTGCCAGGTTGTGTTTCAAAAAAGTGGCTCAGGAACAGCCAAGCTCTGCATGGCAAGGATGCCACAAATGTGAAATAGAGGTAGGAAAATGTGCCCTAAAACAACATGCCCTGTTATGGCACATAATATGTCCTGTATGGCGTGACTAGATCAGCACAAAAGACTTTAGGAGCTTCAAGTGTGAACACTAATTTCAGCATAAAGTGTTCTCACTAGGCTGGAAGTATGATTGGGGAAAAAAAGTGTGCAGAGAGAAATGCTTATTTGTCCAGGGCCATAACCTCAGTGTCTGTAAACGCCGTTAATATAATAATGCAAGAAGCAGAATTTAGAAATCGAGTCATTTCAACAAATACTCCTTTAGTTTGTTTCACCACTGATTTTCACAAGCCATTCCTCTCAGAGCAGCCACTTCTACTTTTTTGAAAGCAAAATGTGCTTTCAATGAAGTCATGTGACAGGTCAGGAGTTTCTTGAGAAAATAATTTGGATCTCTGAGCATAATTTTTCCCATTAGTGCAAAAATGATCCACTAATATATTATCCTACCAGAGGTGCTACAGAAAAATATGAAGGCACTAGATTTTCTTCCTTTGGCATTCAAATAACCTGCAGGTAGGAGCACTTCCCAGAGAGCTTAGAGTCAACTTGGTATCTGAAACTGGGCAATGCTTTACTTATTCACTACAGATATACAATATAAATTCCCTCTGCGGGTTATTCCCTCTGTGGAATAACCATTCATCTAATCCTGCAGCAATTTTTCACATTTGTTTCACATCCTCCCTTCTGAGTCAATTCTTATAACCCTGAGAAAACTCAAAGCTCTAGTTGGCAAGTACCTGAAGCCTGTTCACCCAGCCATGCCCTGATCATTTCTATTGTAGATCTGAAGTTGTTTCAAAAGAGTTGTTTCAAAAAGTGTTTTCATAGGAAGTGTTTCTCTTCTGCTTTAAGTTACCTGTGAGACTGCATTAAAGCTTTCTCTAAATGCTAAGAACTTTTCTTGAGCATCACCATTCCCAGGGAGAGACTTACACTTAATGGTCATTTTCACAGCAGATATATATGAAAACCTTTGTAATTTGTCAAACATTTAGTTTAAAAACTTTCAGTAACTTTCATTACACTGGTTCATTGTAGGGGTTTTTCTGGTTTTTTGTTTCTTAGTTTCAATTTTATGTGTGAGCCGTGCACTGACTAATGGCTGTAAGGCTAGGCTGTCTTTGTGTTAGATAAGTTAGAGGTGATAATAAGTTACCTTTACACAGAAACTGAGCTACACCTTCATACATGTGGTATGAAGGAAGATCTCTGTATGGACAAATAGTGATAACAAGCAGTGGCAGAAGCTGGAGATATCTAATATGAGAAAGATATTTCTGGCAAGGGAAACAGTTCTTTGATAACAGCAGGATGTTCACCCTGAAGACATCTGTGCTTCAGCAGCTACTTTGACATTAAGTATGCTTCCATTAAAAATCTGTTGTTTCATCTTAATTTGTTGTAGGAGCTGTGAAGTCTTGGAGGATCTTTGCTGCCAAGATGAAGAGTTAACAGAGGAAGTGATGAGGCTGCATAGCATAAGGGAAGAGGAAGGAGAGATAGGACATTCTTTGAGGCTCAACAGCTTGAAGAGCCACCAACCCCACCTGCAGTTGAGAAGTTGGCAGTGTTCACCCCTAATATGAAGGGAAGTGCAACCTCTGGAGAGTGGAAGAAGTGTAAGCAGGTGGCTTACAGCACAATAGGGAAGGCTCTTTTCTCACCTAAAGGCTTGCAGCTACAGAATAGCTTCACTATTCTCAAAGCTAAGCAGGAGCTTCATGCGCCTTCAAGCAAATTATCTGGTCCACCTGACCCTAAAACATGCAATAGCACCAGGAGGAAACTGTAATTAATTGCAGTGGGTGACTCCTTGCTGCAGGGGACAGACTAAACCATCTGTTGACCTGACATATCAATTAGAGAGATTTGCTGCCTGCTGGGTCTTCTGTCCAGGATAATGTGTAGGGTCTGCAGAAGCTTGTCTGACTGTCTGACTAATACCACTGCTGATCTTCCATGGAAAAGGAAATGATACTGCTAGGGAAAACGACTCTTGGGCTCAGATGGTGTTCTCAGTCCTGCTGGTAAAAGGAAAAGAACCTGCATGTAGGTACAGAAGACTAAGGGACCAGATGAGAGGCATCCATCCCTGTGTCCTGAGGGAATTGACTATTGTACTTGCCAAGCCACTCTCATATTTGGGTTAAATTTAATTTGGTGATATTTGAAAAGTGATGGCAATCATGTGAAGTCCCAGCTGACTGGGAAAAGAAAACATCGTACTCATCTTTTAGAAGAGTAGAGAGGAGAACCTTGGGAATTACCAATCTGTCAGCCTTCCCTCCATGCTTGGGAAGATCATGGAACAGACCCTCCCAAAAGCTGTGCTAAGGCACATATAGGATAGGGATGTGGTTCAGGAAAGCCAGCATGACTGCACCAAGGGCAGGTCCTGCCAGACCAACCCCGTGACCTTCTGTGGTGGGGTGACTGCAGGAGTGGGCAGGGGAAGGGTGACAGGTATTATTTACCTGGACTTCTGTAAAGCCTTTGACACAGGCCCCATAACTTCCTTCTCCCTTAAAATGGAGAGGGAGGGACTTCATGGGTGGACTGTTAGGTGGATAACAAATTAGTGGGGTGGTGGCACCCAGAAGGTTGTGGGCAATGGCTCAGAGTCCTGATGGACATCAGGGACAAGTGGTGTCCTTCAGGGATCCATACTGGGACCAGTGTTATTTAATATTTTCATTTATGACATACACAAAGGGATTGAGTGCACTGCCAGCAAGTTTGCAGAAGACACCAAGCTGAATGGTGCAATTGACACACCTGAATGATGGAATGTCATACAGAGGGACCTGGACAAGCTCAGGAAGTGGATCCATGGGAATTTCATAATCCCGGTGTACAGCTTAGGCAAACCCTGGTATCAACAAAGGCTGGGGATGAACAGATCACAACAGCCCAGCTGAGAAGGGCTTGAGGTACTGGTGGGTGAGAGGCTGGACCTGACCCAGCCATGGGCACTCACAGCCCAGAGAGCAACACGTGTCCTGGGCTGCACCCAGAGCAGTGTGGGCAGCAGGGCAGGGAGGGGATTCTGCCCCTCTGCTCTGCTCTGCTCTGCTCTGCTCTGCTCTGCTCTGCTCTGCTCTGCTGAGATCCCACCTGCAGGGCTGCATCAGCTCTGGGGTCCCAGCACAGGAATGACATGTAAGCCCAGAGGAGAGGCATCCAGAATATTGGAGGGATTGGAGCACCTCTCCTACGAGGAAAGGCTGAGAAAATTGGATTTGTTCCGTCTGGAGAAAAGAAGGCTTTGGGTGACCCAATTGCAGCCTTCCAGTACCTGAAGGGAGCCTACAAGAAACCTGGAGAGAGACTTTGTACAAGAGCATGTAGTGACAGGACAAGGGGGAGTGGTTTCAAACTGAAAGAGAGTCGTTTTGGATTAGATATCAGGAAATATTCTTTACTGTGAAGGTGGTAAGGCACTGGAACAGGTTGCCCAGAGAAGTTGTGGATGTCCTGGAAATGTCCAAGGCCAAACTGGATGGGGATCTGAGCAAGCTCATCTAGTGGAAGGTGTCCCTTCCCACAGTAGGGAACATTGGAACTAGATGATCTTTAAGGCCCCTTCCAACTCAAATCATTCTATGTTCCATGATTTTATGACACAGAAAACACTGGGGTACAGAATGCCTTCTTTGCCTCAGTCTTTACTAGCAATTCCATCTTTCAGAAAACCCAGAGACACATGAGAATGTGGAGAAAGAAAAATGCATAGGAAAATTCTTCCTTGGTGGAAGAGGATCAGGTCAGGGAGCACTTAAGCCATCTAACATACCAGAGTCCTGTTGGGATGCACACATGAGTGTGAGAATTAACTTGCCTGTACCACTGTGAGGCAATTCTCAATAATCTTTAGTAGATGTTCATGAGACTGGAGAGTGTCTCCCATGAGAAAAAGCTGACATGGGTTCAGCCCAGAAAAGAGAACTCATCCATACCTAAAAATACCCAATGAGAGAGTGCAACAAAGAGAGCCATGCTCTCCTCAGTGGTGTTCAGTGACAGGAGCAGAGACAAAACAGGGCATAATCTATGGGCATAGACTGAAACACAGGAGGTACTTTCTAGGCAACAGAAACCTTTTTTTCTGTGAGGGTGACTGGGCACTGGCACAGGTTGCCCAGAGAGTTTGTCGAGTCTCCCGCATTGGGGATCTGCAAAAGCCATTTGGACACAGTCATGGGCAACCAGCTCCAAACGGCTCTGCTGCAGCACAGGTTAGACCACAGGACCTCCAGAGGTGCCTTCCAAACTCATTCTGTGATTCTGTGTTTCATATAGCCTATCATTTGTATATCTCACTGAAAGAAATTACATATAACTTCCAATTCTTTTTCAACTTAGATCTTATGAGGTGATAAATTGCATAATGCTCCTGCTGAAAATGTTTCTAAAGTGGTGAAATGCTAATAGTAACCAGGATAAAGCTTTTTAGCCAATTTAAAGTGTTATAGGAGAGAGCCGAATTAGGCAATTAACAATGCTTATCAGAAGTTTTTGCCATTGCTTTCAATGCAATTTTAGATATGCATCTCTGAGTCCTTACTTTGTAATTTATTCCTGCTATCAGACCTAGACCAGACTGTTCAAAACATGGGTAGTACAGACATTTAGTATTCTGCACACAAACTCTAAAACATTAAATCCCTGACTTTTTTTTTTCTTGTGATCATGTAAAAGCTTTTGTGCAAATGTGTATCTTAGTCCTTCTGGTATTTCCAGAGATGTGTGAGGTACTTGCTCATCATATTGTTTCTAGATATCATAGTCCTCTTTTTAGTAAGGGTATAGAATTTCAGCCCTAGATGCACCAATGCTTTACTTAATATTGTGATGCTACTTGTACTGGTGCAAGCTACAGATTTCCACCAAAACTGATCACTTGCATTCGTTCTGCCATGGGTGCTTGGACTGTACCTTGGAAGGGGAATTTCCAGTGTCCTCCTCATCAAAGTTTCAGCACTTAACTGAAATCCAAGACTGCCATCGTGTTGCAGGCATTATAGTTCATTGCTAAGTATAATGTGTATGTGGGACTCCTACAAACTCTTCTCAAAACCCCATTTTTTTCCCCTTGTATTAAACAATTCACAAGGTCAGATATCCTTGGCTAGAATTCATGGGAACTGTACCTTTTCTGTCTGTTTCCTTTCCTAGGTCTGCAACATACCCCTCCTTAAACAAAACATATAGAGGGCTAGGGAAAACTACAACATAAAAACCTCCACCATATTTCCTACAAGGGCAGATAAAACTATCCATGTCACTGTGACCATGGAAGGTGGCCACAAAATAATTTCACTTGACAATCTGGCCTATTACTTGCCTTATAGTGACACTCTCTTTTGTGTTAGTGACCAGGATAAAGTATTTTGATTTAAAGGGCTGATAAAACTGTCAGATTTTTACAGGATTCATCAGTTGTTTTCTTTGTACTTTACTAATACTGGTAGTTCTTATTTAATAGAGGGTTTTCACTGTAGTTTTGGGAATGACAAAATATCCATGTCATTTTGTTGTAGTCTGAACACATTTGAGAGGGGAGGCTTAAGACTGTGACATTTGCAGTCGCCATTGTCTATAGATACATACACACTTCCCCATCTGTCCCACAGCTTTATTAACCCACCCTTTTCAGCAAGAGTTTAGTCTTTTCCAGAAGGAATCATTAACTTTCTGGTACAGAATAATTATAGTTACTATACCAATTGCAGTTTGATTTTGTTTTCTCCTTTCTGTGGCTGGAGTGAGATTTCTTTTGACACTTAACCTAGGCTAGTTTTATTTTATTAAAATATGTAGTATCTCCTCGCCATGAAGCCATACACTGCATTTTTTCGCAGGACTCCATCACTCAACAGCAAGCAGACCTGCAGAGTAAGGATAACAAAAGCAATGGGTGTTATTTACCTCGACTAAAACTACCACAAGATGTCACCAGTGTCAAATACAGGAAAGTACAAAAATATGCAGAGGCTTATTCAGGAAGCTGGTTTACAAAATATACATGCTATAAAAATCACTACTGTTGTAAAAATTTGTCCAGTTAAAGCAAGATTTTTAATAATACATACAAGTAACTGGTGTTACACCAATCTTTCAGCTTGGTTTAAACAATGATTTGGTTTGTGGTTGCTGCTTGCATCTAAACCAGTTTCTTTGGTTTGGTTTTAAACTTTCAACAATTTTTAAAATATGGATTCAAAATTAAATATCGAAACACTGAGATAGATGTTCTCTGAGCAACCAGTATTTTTCCTGAACATTGTGTGTTGTGTGTTTCTGCAGTGAATTCATTTCTTTAACATTGGCTAATGTTAAATGTTTTCAAGATTCTAAGTTAGGAGGATTTGGAAAGTAATTTCATAGTTGGAAAGACTTTCTCTTTTCTTGTAGCTTTCTTGTAGTGTGTTATGGTTTTTGATTTTTTTTGAGATGATGTGTGCTATGTTTGGAGACACTGCTTGACATCTTGAATTTTAAATAGTTTTCATCAGCACAGTTTAATACATTATCCCTCAAATTTGCCATTGTTTTATAATTACATTGTTTCAGTAAAAAGAAGAAGATGTAATGGGGATGTAAGGTTGTGATAACTCAAGATATTAGGTCAAAACTGTACCCATTTGTTTCATCTACAGGGTTGTTAGTTAAAAAACATCATCACTATTTTAGTGATGTCATTTTAGTGACCGATATCTCCATTTATCATTGTTCACATACACAAATAGGAAAAGTAGGGTAACTTGATCCCAGATAGGTAAGAAACTGGATTCTGTCCAGAACACTGATTCATGAACTGATTTTTAGGAAGGGCATTCCTATTCTACAGTATCTTCAAGTAGGCAAAACCAACAAAGTTCTGAGGAATATTGCTGCTCAACATCGACTCCAAACTCATTTTCTTTCATGCATTACCATAACCAGTCACATTTATCTTTATAAACCTCAGTCTTTTCAAACTCCTTTCTCCAAAGGGTTTTGATTCTTATTGTTCTCTTTCAAAAGCATGGGGTTGTGAACTTCTTTCCATGAAAACTGCTCCCAAAAGACACTTGAACACTGCAGCTCAAACGCACCTTCAGTCACACACATTTCTGACACCAAGAGATGATGTCCCAGCCCTGCCAGTTGTGTGACATGATTTTAAAAGAATTCATCATATGATTGTGATGATCCTCAAATGTAGTGGTCAAGCCTTGATATATTTGCTGTAATTTTATAGCTATGTGAACTGATGCCTTAGGATTTTAGCGTTTATATTTTTCATATATATGTAATCCTGCAATTCTTTCGTGTATAGCTCTAAACTCCATATAGAGTGCTAGCTATGGCTTTCCCATTTTGGTCAGACAAAACAACTCCTCTCTAGGCCTGGGAATCAAGAACACCTCACTGTCTCTGGCCCTGAGAAACACAGAAAAAAGTGAATTTGGTGGGGGGAGCCAACCTGGGGTAAATTGCATCAGAACCACTTAGAGAAGATGAGCAAAAGCCAAAAGCCAGAGAAGCTTCACTGAAACAGGAATAAGAAATACACTAGCTGAAAAAATTAGGAGTCTTCAGAACCAAAAATATTCATATCTGCCTGAAGATCCCACAGTACATGACTGGCAAGAAAAAGTAATACAGATTGTGGATGTGTGGGATGTGAGCTTCAGCAGGAGGGAGAGGCACTGGAGCCATGGGGCCTTTTCTGTCTTACACTTCTGGGGCTCAGGGAATGCCTAAGGAGCTCACTACACCCCTCCTAAGCGGACACACTCGGGGTGCAGAGAAAACTTGGGCACTTCTGCTCTCCTTCAACCTTGCTTTCCTCATTTGCCTTTGAATTCAATAGTTAAGTGAATAGTAAGCTCAGGAACCCAGTTTCTCATCACAAAGCTATTCCACAGGTCAGGGGGAAAAGGTTGGTGGGCTACTGCCCCATGAATGCAGTTCTCTCTTGGCAAAAAAATGGGACCACATTGGAGCAAGCATCATTTCCAATCAAAGTGTCTGTCAGAAATGCTTGGAAGAAAAGCATCTGTTCACTGGTCTGCCAGAGAAGAGCTGTTAGCTGAGGCCTCTGCACCCTCACAGTATAAAAGTGTTTCCTCATGTCCAGAAGGAGCATGCTGTATTTCAATATGTGAAAGAAGCACAAATAGGAAGGCAGGCAAGTGCCTACTATTTTTTGCAGCAGTACCAAAGGACATCCAACAGCTCTGATACCTCTGTTGCTGTGTCTCTTTCCTTTGTTTTGTGGAGAAAAGATGAGTGACAGAGGGAGAAGCAAGGTACCCACACCTGTCCCAGCAACTGTTAAACCAGGAAACAGCCCCAGACATTGGGCTGCCTGAATCTGTTTCAGGCTTCAGAGACAAAAAGGGAATAGTCATGACACCAGGCCTACCATGAAGCACAAATGCAGTGAGTGAAAAGTAGTTTTGGGGTCTGATATATTTTGTTCCTTAACTCCTATTGTGATATCAGGGCAACATGAATATAAAGGCTCCTTCCTCTCCTCCTCTCCCAGTAAATTTCCCAGTTAAGTTGGGAGAAATCAGGGAGTTTGAGTCTGGTTAACTTAAGGTCAGTTCTCTCCCTTTCATATCAACATCCAATTCTGCATCAAAGGTGTTCTCTATAATAAATACTTGAGACAGGGAGTACAAATTCTCTGACTCAGAGTACAGTTTCTTTCAAAGCTGCCTGTGTCTATAGTCCTTGAAAAAAGCCACAGTGTTTCTTCATCAGTCCCATGCTAAGTAAAGTAGTTAAGATAATTCTCTAATCACACTGCCTGTGGATGTCCGGCAACAGCATTCTAAAACTGGTCATTTGTTGACATGTCCCTGTCCCTGGATAAACCAGATTCTACCACACCAGGAACTTGCAGCAAACTGCATAGGTTCAATCTAGAGTATTTCCCGTATTTCCAAATAGATTTCTTAGCAATAAATAATGTGGAAAAAAATGGGAAACAAAAGGGCCAAAAATCCCTTTCGTACATTTACATTACAAACTTTGTTTGTTTCAGGTGCTGCTGTTGTGACCTACTTTCAGAGTGTGTCAAGTTATTAAGTACAGGAGAAACAGGAAGAGACATAGGTTCAAAAACAAATAAAACAAAAATGAATCAAACCCCTGACAGAGTAATATTGTGACTTTCCCTGTTCAGCAGTGCAGTGCTGTGTACATCTATCTGAGCAGAAATGCAGGCTAGACTACACAGTCTCTTCTGGGAAAAGGTCTTGGCCTGATGGTCCAGTACCAAGACTGGATCAATCTTTTCATGTCCTTATTCTGGGTTGAGTGTACTAGCAAGTGTCCCACGTCCCGGCTGGATGGTGACAGTGGGGGGTGACAGTCCCCCTTTTCGGGGGCTCCGCAGAATCCCAGCTACCAGTGGAGGCGCAGCGCGGAACAAAAAGGAGCACAGCATGGGGCCTGGGGTGGCACTGGGTTACTTTATTTGATGTTACACTCCCCAAGTCTCTGGGTCCCAGGCAAGGAGCTGGGGGCAAACAACAGCTTATAAAGGAGGGCAGGTCTCAGGGGAGGATACAATGTAAGAACTGTGGGTGGAACACAAGGGCAAGGGATACAAGGGAGGAAAACTGCTTGGGACAGGAGGGGTTAACAGCTGGATGTGGGAGTTTGAAACTTGGCAGAAAAGTAGCTAAGTAGCAAAGAGATAAACCGACACCTGGCTCAGCTGAATAACAAAGGCAGGTCTGTGTCACTCTAAAATCAGGAGGAAAGAAAACCCAAAAGGACAAATCAAACAATAACCTACAAAATAAAAACACACTGCAACAAGCAAGTACTTGGAAAACACTTCATTTATCCCTGCAGCAAACATTTCTCAGTCAGTGACCAGATTTTCGTAATGAGGATGCTTATAGTTTCCATCTTTAGCTGTGTATTGTGGCAGCAAACTGTTGCACTCCTTGGGGGCAACACCCAGTTAGCCACTCCAATTTACTATAAACCAGATGCCTGTGAAGAGCTTAAAATGCTAATTCCTTTATGAAGATTGTTGTTCACTTCTTTTTACTGTGTGCACCATGAAAGGCATTCATGCTCATAAAGGTAACCATCAACTTCATTGCAGTGAGTAGGAAGGGTTGTGTGGCCTTCAGAGGAATCACAACATGGGTTTGGTACAGGTTGTAGCTTTGCAGTTTTATGACAAACTCTGGGATTAGGCAAGTATCTTCACGGGACAAGATGGTAAGAGTGAGTGCTAGAAAAAGTGGAGATAAATTCCACAGAGTCTGAGGGTCCCCAAGCAATAGTAGTACATCTCAGTGTCTTATACCAAAGCTATTCCTCCTGCTTTTCATCTGCTGGGCAGGAAAGGCAGAGAAATTTGCTGCTGGGAGACAATAAGCTCAACAATGCAGGCAAACCAGAAACAGGCATTTCACACACCCTCTGTTGTCCACAAGTGAATTCTCCAGGTCATATCTGTCCTTTTATCTCGCTACTTTGATTTCAGATATTACTAGCTCTTTATAACAGATTGAATAAAGACTCTGTAAAGGACCCTGAAGAAATGAAATACAGATAGTTTACTAGTCTTTGAGGCTGTACACCACTAAGTGACAGCCTTTTATTATAATAATTTGAGAAAGCACATTTTTCTTATGTACATCAAGATTTTATGAATTTCTACCTAAACACCAGTTGTACAACAGAACTTATTTTTAAAAAATGGTATAAACAAGAACTGGGTTTTTTGTTTTGTTTTGTTTTGTTTTGTTTTTTCCCCAGCCTTAAGGCACCATTTTGTAATGGTGTGACACCACACACAGAGCTACAAAAAACAAAGTATGTCAGGTCATACAACCAAGCCTTCAAAAACCAGGAAATAACTAAATTCAAGTTGGTGTATACATAACTAAATTGGCAGCTGTTTCTGGAAAACACTGATGAAAAGTTTGAGACCAGGTGCTTTGTTGATGCCAGGCTGCTTGAATGCAGCCTCCCACAGTGATGAGTAACTGCATTGAGCTGAACAAACTCGTCACCCACTCTAACTCCTTCCTATCATACACCGCTCATATGCAGAATTAAATCTTACTGATAATTTTTAAAATACATGGGCAAATATGGCAGTACTATAATTTGGATGGTTATATTTTGCAACTTGAAGTATGAATATTATGAATAAAAAGTTCTGGGGTACAAAAGACATTACTAAGGGTTTTGATATTGCCCTGCTTTTGAGCTAACCAACACAAAGAGAAAGAATTTAGTAAACTCTCATGTTCCAGACAGTTTTGTACTACAATTAGTGATAAATATATCTTCAACTATATTGACATGAATATTTGAGGGCAATGTTAGTGACACAGTGCAGTGTGTTGCTCTTCTGTTTTTTCACTAAAGGCGGGTCCCACATGTCTTTTCGGAGTGACACGCAAGACCGGTTCAGCAACACAATGCTATAATATAAAACACACAACAGAATCCTCCATCAAAAGGAGAGCTGATGTAAATCTTGGGTAATCAGAAGTCAAAAAATACCCTGAACATAGTTATCTGTATGTCCTGCTTCCCTTTGCTGTGGATGTCCACACCAACAAAAAGCACCTCATGCTCACTGTAACTGAAGGCACAAAATTACGGAGGCTTTCTTCCCCTGGCTGCAGCCTCCTTTCAAATCCCATGCACTCCTCCAACAATGTGGGTGTGGGAGTGTCCCAGCGTGTCAAATATGTTGTATATTTTAGTGTGCACCAGGTCCACAATGAGCCACTTAAGCAAACAAACAACCCTCAACATTTGCTGAGGGTTACCTTTCGACCTTTGTCAGAAGTGTTACCTTTCTCTTATTATAGATATTTGCATTTGTAGATATTCTGAGAGTTGTCACTATGACGTAATAACAGTTACTCACTTTTTAAAATCATAGTATATACCACTGGCTTGTGGCTTCCCATACAGATAAATTTTCATTTTAGCTGAACTTTGTGGACTATTAAATTCATACTTTCACACTCAACAGCACATAAAACATTCTAGTGTTAAGAGGTTGTGAAGTCTCCAGATCTATACACAGCTTTAGTTCAAAAGTTTAAAAGAATAATTAGCACCCCATGCTGTTTTCTGTTCCCGCAATTGACACTAATGCCTGGGAATGTCTCCTCCCATTTTTGTATTTGGTTTGGAAACCAGTTCAGGAGAGGCAGATTAGTCAAAGCTAACACTATATTGCAAATGTCAGCTTCGTACAAACTCACTTCATCTGCAGCTAGGTCAACAGAATTTCAACATCATCTAATTTGCTCTTTGCACTGCCAAACTATAATAGAAGGCTAATTTCCAATGAATTGTGACAGCAGCAGGTGTACACAAAATTGGAGTTTTCTTCCAAATTGATTGTTGTCTGCTGCAGAAGATACAAGGAAGAACTAGGCAGGATTCCTCACATGCTTCTTGTCTACATAATTGGGAGATGCAAATGCATCCAGACATTTCAGACCAGGTTCTTCACAAGTTTTTGCTAATTTGGTTTTTAAAACTGAGGTTTTTCTTTCTACAGCCCCACTTCATTAGAGGTGATGGGCAAGAGGACACTTTAGGTCTCTCTGTAGGGCTGTAAAATTTTTCTGCATTGATTACACAGTAAAATGGGTCCCCTTGTTGCTATCTAGAAGTAGGGGAATGCTAAACACAGGGATGAGTTCTCTCTGCAATTCAGTTTTCCAGCAGTTGTTTCATCTGCACATTTAGCAGGACAGATTTCTATCCTGTGAACATATCTCAAATGCTATGGACATGCTCAGATTCTAAACAGCTAGGCCACTGAATACAGCAAATCTGCAAATATATAAATGGTCCACACACTCCAGATGTGCAGCTGTACTTGTCTGCTCCTTCTCTGCCTACCACATTTTGTTGAAAAGTTGTCTGTGCCATAGCTTTAAGAATTTGAAGGACACTGTGTTAGCAGACTGAGAAGTCTTAACTTCTGAAATTTCAAAATGCTTTTGTGCCAACAGGTCCTTTAGAGAAGAGGATGCAGTCTGTTTCCCAACACCTCTTCCTTGAGGAATTCCCCATCAAGACTGTTGTATCAGCAGGATGTCCTAGTAGAGAAGAAGGGATGGATTAAGCCCCCACAGAAAGAATAATGAGCACCTGATGCTGTTTCCTGTTCCCGGAATTGACAGTCATGCCTGGGAAAACCCTTCAGATCATTCAGATCTTTGCCAGACCTGTATTGTAAAAGCAAACTCTCACTTGTTAAAAGACAGTATGCTAGGAGTGCTGTTCTTTCCTTTACAGGCACACATAACTTCCTCCACTCTTGCTGCAAATCAAACACTTAAGAGCCTGTTTGAATATGGGGCTGAGAATAAAATTTTTGACAAGTGATGCAGTGCAAACTAGTTACTGTGACAGTAAGCCCCTATTAAGAAGGATAATTACTCTAGTCAACAAAGAATGTTTTCAGTTCCTACCCTAAATATTCAGAAAAATCTGATCATTGCCTTCCAAATTGTGGTGTGTGACTCTTTTACATCTTAACACTGCTCTATTACAAATTGTCCTTTATTAAGAAGATACTAATTTGTCGTACACAGTCAATGTTTGCATGCTCTTAATAACCTGGCTTTAATTCACAGGCTGTTTGTAATTACTGTTAGATAAAAGAAAAAATAATTCAAGTAACATTTAGTCTACTGATAACATCTGAAATCTAGTGCTTACTCAACTTACTGGATTCTAAATCTAGAAAGTGGCTGGTAACTTGATTTAGTTTCTTTCCTGTTATGTTCTTACTTACAGTATTCATTTCACATAACTTGTTTCATTCCCATATACAGTCTTTTTACCTTTCATTATTACTAGATAACCCACCACCCTACAGATTAGCAACTACTCAGTGCAAACTCTCACTTCACAGCAAACCATTCCTCTGCTGTCATTGCATTGGGATGTTATGTGGTCATCATTTCTCCAGTTCAGGAAAAAAGTTTTCCTTCCTTCTCTTCTCAATTCTTCTGATGTTGCATCAAGAATTATACTCTGCATGTTAGCCCTGTTATTCAATCTGTACTTTAAGAAACTCCCCACACAAACATCTTTGCATGAAACTAGCAGTATTTTCTCCTGCCTCTCTGCCCTGCATTTCACCCCTTTGCAGAAGGATGTGGTGTAGCCATCTTCCTAAAATGGGACTTTGAAGGTAAGTGTCATAGACTGGCCTGCTGTGCCAAGTCTGCCTGCACAAACAGAACAAAAGACAAAAAGACTGGTTGTGGTCCTCAGCCATGGGTGAGAGCATGATATAATCTGCATTCAGAAAAATCCCACCAAAAGACTCACTCCCAAGGTGTAGCTTAATTTCACAGCGCAAATTCAATCACCAGTTTTGTTGTACTACTCTGTATCAGTAGTAGAAAGTGGTTTTTGTTAGTCTTTTCTAGCAGTGCAAACTATATGAGCCAGTCATGGGTGGTAGCATCCCCTCGAGCAGCAAACAATCCTTCCAGCAGCACAGAGAGTAAACTTTCAGGGGAAAAAATATGTATAGGTGAGGGCGTTTGATTGACAACACTATTCAAAAAATCACTGATATTCCCTCTCATATACACACAACAGGAAAAATACTATCCATTAACTAATTAGAAAGAAAAACTTCCAAGTGACCTTACTTGCAGATGCATTTCTTTCCATGATGGCAATATAGTTTAGAAATGTTGATGATTTAGTCTTATTTAAGTGATAATAACATGAATTATAGTGAACATTCTGTACACAAAAGAAAAATTTGTAAGACAAAGTTGTTTTGCAAGGTAGAGCAGAGTCAACATATGATGAAGCAAAACTCTGCTATCTATTACTTTTGCAAACTACCTGAAGAACTCTATTTACTTCTTCTCTTTACTTCACTGAAAAAACTTTAAAGACGTAAATTCCTACAAACTGTGGTTCTACATGTTTATACTGAAGAAGGGTTTTTGAATGTCTAAGTGATTTGAGTTGATAATTTTGGCAAAAATAATCGTTATTTAATAAAAAAGAGGGAAAACCACAAGGAGTGGCTGAGGTCACTTGCTCTGTTCAGTCTGGAGGTGACTGAGGGGAGACCTCATTGCAGTCTTCCCCTGTTAGGGGAAGAGGAGGGGCAGGCACTGATCTTTTCTCTGCAGTGAGTGACAGGACCTGTGGGAATGGCCTGAAGTTGTGGCAGGGGAGGTTTAGGGTAAAGATCAGGAAAAGGTTCTTCACCCACAGGGCGGCTGGGCACTAGAGCAGAGTCTCCAGGGAAGTGGTCACTTCCCTGGCAGTGGCACCAAGCCTGGCAGTGTTCAAAAAGTTTGGACAATGCCCTCACACAGATGGTGTGATTCTTGAGATACCCTGTGCAGGGTTGATACCTGTGCAGGGTTGGACACCTGTGCCAGGAGTTGGACTCAATTATTCTTGTGGATCTCTTCCAGCTCAGGACATTCTATGATTCTGTGGGGGAAAAAAAATCATCTCAAATTTAATGAAAATGCTTAAAATGCTTGAAGAAAAGAATTAGCCCAATTCTAGGATCACATTAATTACCCTCTTTAAAGGTAAACCACTAAGGTGATACCACATACCAAGGAGTCTCCTCTTTAAAGCAAAAATCAGAGAAAATAAGAGTATTCAATGAACATATTAAAAACCAAAAAATTCAATTATTTGAATAAATAATAAAATCTCTTTCTTAGCTATATGTGTCCTCAGCAGGGTTTTTGTGTTTTCTGTCTCACGTGACTTGCAGAAATTTTGTATCTTGAGACTGTCTTTGCATGTAACTAAGGATTCCCAAGCTGCAAAAGTTATTCCAAGAAGAGAGGGAAGCAAACACATATACAGACACACAAACAAATTCACAGGCAAGAATGCAGGATCAGATAAGCCTCCTCCTCTAGGAAACAGAGTAACCAAAAAAGGTTCTTATTATAAATTCCAAAGACGCTGTTTTAATTAAATTAAACACATGAACTTTTATAACCTGATTTGATCAAAAACTAGTCTACTTGTCTTAGTAGCCTCCAGCCCCATTCCTAATGAATGGTGACCCAAAATAGATATCCTGTAAACAATGATGTCACAGAAAAGAGAAAATGCTATGAAAACTCAGCTCCCCTTTGCCCCAACACAAAGGACTGCTTTGTGCAATCAGCACAGGATTGTTTACATTGGCTGATGTATGCTTTTTTTGTTGTAGGTGGAGGGCTTCAGTTTCCACATCCATCTGCCTGGTATGTTTCATGAGAACCGATGCAGAATAAAAGAAAACTTGCATTAATTTTTGAGCAAATTAACTGCTCACCATCTAAATAGTATCTGATCAGAAGCACACAGAAAGAATGAACCACAATCTATTAGTAGCAAAGGGAGAAAAGATGTTCCTACATCCATGATTCCCCTCTTCCATCCTTTGCATTTGCACTGCCTAGTATGCCAGACTAAAGCTTTGTCCTTGCGCTACTCTGGTACACATAGAAACATTGCACATCTGTGCTTTTAAAATTGCACTTTAAAAAATGAGCTTTGCTAGACAACACAATACATTCTTATTTAGATTGCCTCAACAATGGCAATGGGGAATGCATGAGGAAAACTCTCTCCTTCCACCTGTCTTCTCATATTGTTATCATCAACACCAGCAGATCACTGCTGGCACATGTGCAATTACCTGATTTATTGTCAAAGACCAACACATATAATAACAAAACTCCCCTATTTTCAGGTTTTTCTACTGAGAAACCAGATTATTATCAAAATGTATTTTTATGGATGAGAGCCAACCAACACCAAACCCAAAAAAGATGACAAGTTAAAAACAGGACAGTTGAAACAAGAGACTGGAAGGTAATGCAACTACATGCTTAAGAGCAGCAGAGAGTTCACAGGAATGGGAGGTAAATTCATTTCCATGATGCTTCTGGTACTGACAATAATTAGAGACAAGATACGAGCCTAACCTCCACTCTGACAATACCTGTTTTTTAACACAACCAGTGACAGATGGATGTAGGCAAGGATTTATTTCTACCAAAGAATGAAACAACACACAGCAAGACTTATCACCAAACTAAACCACGGAGCCGATCACTATAATGGCAAATTTAGAACAACAAGAAGGAAAACAATATCAGCCCTAATGAATACAGATGGGTATTCCCACACTGCCTGGGAACTGAGAATTCTTTTCCACATATGTGATTCCTTACAAAATCTTGATGAGATGACAGCTGCTGAAATAGGGAAGAAAACAATGTGTGCAAGTTTTTGTGTACAGTAAGAGATAAGAATAATCTGTACCTTTTGAGACAAAAGAGCCGCAGCAAATCAGTACACTGAACATTCAGCAGGGAAATCTAACCACTGAATCATTGTTACACATATTAGATAGGAGTTCTTGCTTCAGGGAGGTCAAAAGAAATTTTGCTACATGATCAAAATTTTAAATTATCTTGCATTTGAAGTCTGGAAGAAAAATGTTTATTTAATTTACTCTTTCTCCATATTTAAAAAAAAAAATCAGAAGCTTAGCAGCCCAGATTTTCAGCTACATCAGAAAAAAAAAAATAAACAGCGGTATAGGTCCTAGAATTACAAGTAACTTCTGTTTTTAGCTAAGAGTATACAACTCTGAACCAGGCAGAGGTGTATACAAATTTGGACAGAGACATCAGGCACAAAGTTTTAGCTGAAAGCAGTAACTGCTCCTCCCATGCCCTCCAAAGCAGAGCAAGGACATTGGCAAGCATCTGCTAAATCTCTCTCATGACAGATGACCTGTGTACATTAAGAGGTCCTCCCTTGGTTGAGTTCAAGATCAGGATGTGCACTGATGGCAGAATAATTGGCAGATTTCTCTTTTGATGCTGTTATAACTTTAAATAAATGGATAGCTATGGTGTTTGCATGTAACAGTGCACTTGGCATTACTGGAGGTTTTTCACCAATAGATTCTATAGACATGCCTACAGTGATGACAACCATAACTAGAAAAGGGAAATGGATTAAATTTCTCAAAGTCACTTATATCCCTATTGTTCTGTGAATTTCTTGAAACTTCTTAATTCTGTGGTTGTTACACTGTAGTTGTAGTTGTATTTTTCATGTTCTACTGTTCTGAAAATAACAAATACCTTCTAATATTAACTTAATTAAACTAATTTGTTCCAAGCTGCATTCTGTTTTCACCACACTGGAGTAAATTAAGACAATTCTAGGCTTTGAGAGTGCAGGGAATTTTGAATATGCCACATAAACAACTTGACCAACACAGTTTGCTACATCAGTATTTACTATTGTTCAGTGAGCATGAGCCAGAGTTTCTGGTTTCAGATGCATGCTCACAATCCTCAGGACAATTGGATTATAGCAAAAAGCAGAATCTGACTGCAGGGAAGTATGTTTTTGAACTTTTATTGTGTTTCTCTATGCAGTAAAAGGGATGATGCTGTAAAACAAACATTTGTTCTGAACATTATAAAGTTCATCATAAATTAGGTTCTGTCAAGAATTGAAAGGAAAATTTGAAGTAGCTAGTTCTTTGCATAGTGAAATGATAAAAGTGTTATTTAGAAATTATAGATAACTTCTTCTGTAGATTTGTAGAGACATGTATTTGCAATCAGCCCTGCATCCCAGACACTTATGGTTCTTAAGGCTGTTTCCATAGACAGTGATGTCTGCTTCGATGCTGTCAGGTTCTTTCCTGCAGGCTACAGCTGCCACTGAGCCGGGGAGGCACTGCTTCAGCCTGTAAACAAGCAGCAGACCAAGCTGCTCTGCATGAGGCACGGGTCATCCAGAGATGCCCTTGGCACACACAAATAACGGTAGGTGTCAAGACTCTGATACACATGGAAAAGCAAGGAATCAAAGTCAAGTGAAAACTAATCCTGGAAGCTACCAGCTTGACTAAACCCCTCTAATAAAACTCTTGTCAGGTTACATGGCATAACTATTATTGACAATTTTGGAAGTACACTATTTACTACCATTTGAATGTACAGATACATAAACTAACTGAATCTGGAGAAACTGTGACTTTCTTTGTTAGTGATAAGTGCATCAATTCCTTTCATTATCCCACCTAGACACATAAGTAGCAATAAAAAAAGATCCTGTATCCTAGATCCACCCTTCCATATACTTTGAAACACAGTGATGTTTCAATTGTCATTCCTTTGCCTTATATGCTCAGAGCCTGAATTCGTCCCTGGATAAGCTTGCTGCATTTTATCTTGTTTGTAAGGTATCCAATCCATGATACCAGCTGTTTAATGGTGTCCTATGAGAGGATTTGGATTAATGGATTTCTGTCTGCATCCTAGTTACTTGTTAAACACTGCTTATAAGTACATTTCTTCCATAGCACAAGAATTCCTCACTAGATCGCAGCATTCAAAAAAAAAAAAAAAAAAAGAGGTTAATTGTAATTTTCTCATAGTTAATTGAGAGTTTAAATATTTTGGTTCCTTCAGTAGCATGTGACCAGAAATGTATTTATTGTTTCCTTCCATTATCTTTCTTTTAAAATACCTCATGCTTTTGCTTCATGCAGTTATGCTTTTACTGTCACTCTTCACTGAGTAAAAAGCCATCTGGATGCCCAGAGAGTGGTGGTAAATGAAGTTAAGTTCTCTTGATGTCCAGTAGGATTCTCCAGGGCTCAGTACTGGGGCCAGTTCTGTTTTATGCTCTTCATAGATGAAGGATTGAGTGCACCCTCAGTCAGTTTGCAGATGACACCAAGCTGGGTGGGAGTCCTGGTCTGCTGGGGGGCAGGAAGGCTCCATGGAGGGATCTGGGCAGGCTGGATCATGGGCCAAGGCCAGTGGTGTGAGGTTCAGCAAAGCCCAGTACCAGGTCCTGCCCTTGGGTCACAGCAACCCCAGGCAGTGCCACAGGCTGGGGCAGAGTGGCTGCAAAGCTGCCCACAGGGAAAGGAGCTGGGGGTGCTGGTGACAGCAGCTGAACATGAGCCAGCAGTGCCCAGGTGGCCAAGAGGGCCAATGGCAATCTTCCTTTTCAATAAAAAGTTCCCTTTCTCCACAGCAAGCATTTGATATAATCAGAAAATGGCGCATATTACAGTTCATTTATATTAAGAGGATGCATGAGGAAAACTCTCAAAATCTTCTTTCGTGATTGCTCCTTTCCCTTTCTTTTCCCAACATCTCCACCAAATAATGCTGTCCACTTTCTATAAAATCTCTCGGTGTTATTCTGTATTCTATGTCCAAGAGAAAACATAATACACTTTGATTAAAGACAGCTCTGGTAATCATAACCTACTATGGTAATCATTACACCTCTTTCACCCTTGTTTGGAGTGTTGTTGACTTCTCTAAGTAATGAATAGCAAGTCTTTGATTTTTTTTCAAACAAATAAAACTGTTCAGTAGAAGTGTACTCAGGAGCTCATGATACCTTTTCTTCTTATCTACTGACAAAAAAGAGACACAGTAATATAAAAACGTAGATGTGGAGTCTTTTCACAGAATTACAGAACCACACAATGAACTAGGTTCATTTTGAGATAATCAAGTCCTACCTGTAACATAACACCTCCTCATCAACTAAACCATAGCACTGAGTGCCACATCCAGTCTTTATAGTTGTTATAGTCTTTTGAATAAACCATGAGAGGGAATTGGTGAGTAAGCTGGAAAAAAACAACAAAGTCCTTTTCACTGCTTTTCTAAGGTTGTGCTTACTCATGCTGATTGCAAGCACATAAAATTTGCCCTTTTTTTAGGAACATCATCTAGAATCCATGGAAGTTTGAAGCACAATAGCTTCCCACCTGCTCATAATGTACACCTTACCCTGTGCATATTGATCATGGCCTCTGGGCACATCTTCAGTACCACCCTTCCCTAACAGAATTTCAAGCAAAAATTCAGGGCAGTATACGATAACTTGCACTTACCTGAAAAATAGCCAGTTTAGACTGAACCTGATGTTTACTCACTGTGTGGAGGAATGTGGGAAGGAAAATCTGAATGAGTCAGAAGGGTTTTTTTCTTTTAGGTGTGCACTGTATATTTCTACAAAGAGATCTATTTCTGAAATCTGGGAACATTCCTATACATGGAAAATATGGAAGAATGTTTCTTACTAATGGTATATAGATTGTGTAATGAGTTCATTTGAAATATCTACAGATTATAGACACAGTAATGACTTCACAGTTAATGTCAGCCTGATTGCCAAGTCTTGTAAGAAGGTTGACAGTTCATATATCTGATAAGAGTAAGATGACTGACTCATTAGTCACAACATAATTTCCTCTCACTTGTCCACCTTTTCCAAGTCTGGAGCAAAATCAGATGCCATTTTCAAGTACTTGTAAATTAAACCACAGATAATTCATGGTCAGATTATCTCTCTTTCCAAAACAATGTGGATCAAAAATGAATTAGAAGGGGCAAGAAAGCACCATTTTGTGAAAATAAACTCCTCCGTAACTCAATTTGTAATGTTTGTCTGTAATGTTCCTGCCTTGCCAAATGCAAGATATCCAATATCACCTTAAATAAATTTAGACATAGCTTATAATATAGATGAATGTTCAAGATCTCTCCTGTGTCTCCCTGAATAAAGAATTTTGCACTGTGTTATTGAAGCTTTCTAGACCTTTGGAAAGTGTCTCACTCAGGCACAAAAGGAGAGCAGAACAACAGTAATAGTACAGCATAATCCAACTTGCTGAAGTCAGAGACTTCAAAGGTCCTTGACATAATTAAGAGTAGGGCTACCTTGTCTCTAAAACATTTGGATGAAAATATCTCCTTTTAAAGGTGAATGCTTCAGCAATTAATTCTTAGAACAGCATTAGTATTACAACTGCTTGTGTAAGCTCTGTTGCAATGCAGCGAGGTGAAGCGAGTGCTTGATGATAAAAGGACACTTCCACTGGGCACAAAGAGAGAGTATGACAGACAAATACATCATGCTTAGCCTGCAGATCCAAGTGCAAAAAGTAAAGCATGCTGGAAAACTACCCCACATGCAAATAAAAACAACAAATAAAAGCACAATTGATAGGCATGGGTGGATGAAATGAGAAAAATACAGCATTAAAGATGATCCTCACTGCTTTCAGAAATGGATCAAGACATCATAATCAGGCTAACATTTCCAAAGTTTGATGTGGAGCATCCATCTGATACTTAAGCTGAGTTTTCAAAGTGCTGAAGATAAGGAAGTCAAAGGCAAACATAGCTTGACAAAAACCAAATCAATCTACTTACTGCTGAGAGCACAAAACTGAAGGAATTTTGAACTATTTCCAGTTGGGTGCCTATTTTCCAACTACTTACAATTCCAAGAAACTGAATTATTAGAGTCCCATTCAGCAATAAGGTGTCTGTTAAATGATATGGAGTAAGCAATCAGAAGTCACCTTATTTTAACATGACAGCTCCTAAAAAAGGATGATACAAATCTCATGCTTGCACAAAAGCATTGAAATTATTTTACTAACTATTGGATTATTTTTATTCAGCAAAATAGATTATATAAGCGAAGTGATTTTAGGGAGATAGCAAGAAATAAATTAATGTATCAAAACCTAACTATTTAAGGACTATTTTTGCTGTTGTTATAGTGATTTTTTGTCCAGACTTAAATTTGAACAAAAAAAAAAAAGGCCTAATGTACACATACATTATTCTATTCTATTCTATTCTAGTCTAGTCTAGTCTAGTCTAGTCTAGTCTAGTCTAGTCTATTCTGTAGGATTCAGGAAAACTTCAAACAACAGACTTTCAGCATCAAGTCACAGCTAAAGTGACATACAGTGGTCATTGGAAAAACTCTTCAAACTATGAATTGTAAACCACATTACCAAAAAATTGCTTCTAGAGGATAATTTACTTGTTGGCTTGGTTGTTTGTTTGGGGTTTTGTTCAAACTGAGAAAAAAAATGCAAAAAAGAAAAAGAAACTAAAAGAAAAATAACAAAGAAGAAAAGTGTGACTGCTTACTCTGTTCAGTACATGTTACATTAGAAAAAGTTCTTGCAAACAGCAAAGTTAGGGTAATTTCACTATAGAGATATTCAGAATTTAACTGATCCCTTCAGTTAAGCATATGCAATCTCATCACTAGTGGTGTTCCCTAGAAAACAGTGTTGGGCCTGGTCCTGTTTACTAACTTTATCAGTGATCTGGATGAGAGGCTCTAGTCTACCATTAGCAAATTCATGGATGGTACCAAGCTGGGTGGGAGTGCTGATCTGCTGGGGGGCAGGAAGGCTCCATGGAGGGATCTGGGCAGGCTGGATCATGGGCCAAGGCCAGTGGTGTGAGGTTCAGCAAAGCCCAGTACCAGGTCCTGCCCTTGGGTCACAGCAACCCCAGGCAGTGCCACAGGCTGGGGCAGAGTGGCTGCAAAGCTGCCCACAGGGAAAGGAGCTGGGGGTGCTGGTGACAGCAGCTGAACATGAGCCAGCAGTGCCCAGGTGGGCAAGAAGGGCAATGGCATCCTGGTCTGTACCAGCAACAGTGTGGCCAGCAGGAGCAGGGCAGGGATTTTTCCTCAGTATTTGGCACTGGTGAAGCCACACCTTGAATCCTATGTTCACTTCTGGGCCCCTCAATTTGGGAAGGACATTGGAATGGTGAAAAAAGTCCATAGAAGAGCAGTGAAATTGGTGAGGAGTCTCAAATCCTTGTTCTGTAAGGAGTGCCTGAGGGAGCTGAGATCACTTAGCTTGGAGAGGAGGAGTATCAGGGGTGACTTTATTACTCTCTACAACTCCGTGAAAGGAGGTTGTAGCCAGGTGGAAGGCAGCCTTTTCTCCTAGGCAGATATGAATATTAGAACAGGACATAGTCTTAAGCTTCTGAAAGGGACATTAGGAGGCATTTCTTCACATAAAGGGTGATAGACATTGGAATGGGCTACCCAGGGACACGGAGGTTTCACTGTCCCTGGGGATGGTTAAGGAAAGAAATGTGGCACTCAGTGACATGGTCTGGTTGACAAGGTAGTATTTAGCCATAGGCTGGACTGGATGATCTCAAATATTTTTTGCCAAATTAGCTGATTCTGTGATGCTGTATTTCTCAGCACATACACTCAGAAATCACATGTTCTGAGATTTTGTGCCTTGATCTGTCCAGGTTGAATTCTTTGCTTTTCCTGCAACTCATGAAGACATGCCATGCTATTAGAGCTGAAAACTGAGTGACAAACACACAATTTTACTGGGCAAATATCTCCCTGTATGTATCATCTTACCTTCCTGTAAAGGCACCATAACAAGCTGGTAGAAAGGATTGTCAGCCCCAAATTATCCACATACTCTTTCACCTCAAAGGAAGAAATTTTTAGTTGGTTATTTTCAACACACAGACTCTACATAAAAAAAAATCTTACATTAGTCATTGGCTTGGGATGGTGTCACATTAAAGTTAACTACTGCTGACTTTTACATTCACAAAATTTGAGACTAGGAAAATCAGCACTACAACAGACTCTATCTCTGCTATTATATTTTCGTTTTCAATGTAGAATGTACTTTCATTTTCAAGAAAGCATATGGTCGTAATTTGAAAGCAACAGAATTTAAATATAACCAGAATTTCTTTAGACTACAGATGACACAAATGGAATACCCCACAGACACATTAGATGAAAAGAAGTAACCCACTGTCAATTGACACTGTGAAGATTATACAACATGATTTCTGTGTTGTGACTTCTGCTTTGACAAAGAACATGTTTGACTCCTTCCTACTGGTTGATTGCATGAGAACAACCATATTCATCTCTTTGTATGGTCTCCAGATAGAGAGAACCTGGGGAGCTAGAGACATCTCTGGAAATTCAAAAGTGGACCTACAACTGAATCTACTACCTTGAAATACAATATTCTGCTACACATTTGACCCCAGGTCCTCTCTGTTCCTTAGCAGGTGAAAAGAGGACACAAGCAAGGGGATGAGTATACACAGGCACTCATCCATCTGAATTTATGTCCAGATTGCTTCTTGAATACTTTCTGCTGCTGCCATAGCAGAAAGTATTCAAGAAGCTTCTGCAGGCTCCTGATACTGACCAGCAGTGTGGGGTCATTTCCATGAAGTCCTTTTGCTAGCACAGCACAAAGTAACCTGCCCACTTGTTAAAATACTTTCATATTTCATCAGTCAAAAACCTTACCATGCAAATCTGCTGTACTGCAGTTAAGTCCTGATGCATAGAGGGACTTTATGTCCTTTTGGATGACAAAGAGTTTCCACAGCTACTTCTCAGGAGATTTTGCCTCTCCAAAGGCAATTTTCAGAAAGATTTGTTTGTTCTTATCCGACATTTCCATCAGAACAGTGAAATTATGCTTAAACTGCCCTGCAGAAACTTAATTATAAAACTTGCTAGAAGCATAGGTTGAAGTTCTGCTTACCGCTGGTGACCACAAGTTTCTAAAAATACATTTTAAAACCTAAAAAAAAAAAAAAGAAAAAAAATTTTAAAAATAAAGTTTAAAAAAGGGCGCTTTCTCATGGTTTTAATTCTATTTCCTACCATGCAGTTTACTGATCTCCAGCTAAACAATTTCTAAGAAACTAATTACCATGAAGACTGAAGCAAAGCCTCAAGTCTTCTCCTTTGGCTACTGCAGTTAATTAACTAGAAGTGCTTATCTCCTCTAACTGTTGCCTTACCAGTAACAGTCACACCCCTGGTGATAAGTAAGAATCCTAAGGCCTAAGAACTCTGTCATGGGTACAGGGACAAGAGGATGGAGCTTTCAGTGCTATGTATTCCATTTCACCCACATCACCGCTGGAGAGGTGCGGCCTCGACAGGAAAACACTACGGACACAAACAGAAGTGGCACCATCTTTAGCTAGGGCACATGGAAGGGTGTGTGCCAGACCAGAGCTCGGACTGCACTGCCACTCGGCACCAGGATAGAGCTGGCATCACAACTGTTGTAGCCATGGGAGCCAGCATGCTGGAGCTGCTAGCTGCCACTCTGCAGCTGCCACCGCTGTTGTGGAGAGAGAGCGCCTGCACCTGCACCACTGCTGCTGCTGGGGTGGCACAGAGAGAGAAAGAGCCTGCACCCCTACTGCTGCCACCACCAGGGCGAGTGTCTCTGCACCACAGCTCCTTATCTGGAAAAAGTAGCTTTCCAGATTTTGTTTTGTCCCCGTTTTCCATTGTTTCTGGGCTGGGGAGAAGGAGGTTGAGCCACAGGAGCCTCCCTGGCATGCTGCCTCTGTTTTGCTGGGTGCCAGGTGGTGATGGTCTCTCTTTTGCCTGTGTTTAGAGATTGTGCTGATTGGTGCCCAGGCAGATGTTCAGTGAATACCCTTTTGTGGGTAAAACTCCTCTCTCCCCCTTTTGTACGCTCTTTGTTAGTAATATTTTTGTGATTATTGTGACTGTTTCAGTAAGTTGTGATTCCAGTTTATAATCTCCCCATTATCAGAAGGGGCAGGGAGAAAAGGGGGCAGCTACAATGGGTTTAAAACTTCTCACCTGGGTTTTAAACCAGCACAAACTGAGGCACTGAAAGGCATAAATAGGACTAAATTAGTCAACAGTTAGAAAAGATGACACTAAGAATGACAGTAAGTGCTGTGTCTCCTATGAACTACTATCAGCAATATCCTTCACATGATATATTGAAATAATGACCATATTACTGTTTAAACTGCTTGCATAATTTGCACTAAAATATTGTTTCTTGTATACTAACAGCTGTTTATGAGATTTACTTACCACACTGGCTGAGCATGCACCTGGCTCCTCTGCACTACACTGCTTTCATTTCCCCTCCTTGTTCCCAGCAAGCTTTTTCTACAGTTAATGCACTGAGACAGATGCTTGGCTGTCTAAGGCTTTCCTACAACCATGAAAATTTGGCCTATGACTTCCCATGCAGTTTGAACTAAAGCTCAAAGGCTAAGCTTCAAGTCGCAAAATAAGATTGTCTCCAAATCACGGGCATTTTTATAACATCAGCTTTTTTCTTGCAGCTAAAAATTTTGGCATACATTTCATTGCAGTTCAGGAAGGGCTGTAATTTATCAGCCAGCACTTCATCTATGTTTGTGGAGACATGGTAACCATGGTGTTTTCCCTATTCCTCCTGGGTTAATATACCCTTTGACAACTTTCATTCCCCAGCCCTTGCAGAAATTCCCCCTCAGAAGAAATTTAAAAGCATGCAGAAAGGATACACAGAATGAAAGCTCCAAGGGTCAGGTGGATTTTGAGATAAACCTGATGAGATACAGCTGCAGATCCTCAGGAAATTGATGGAGGAAGTGGCTAAGCTCTGTATCATATTTGAGAAGCTGTGGCAATCCACAGATTGGTAAAGCAGAAATATAATCCCCATTTTTTAAAAGGGAAATAAGGTACACCCAGGGAACTATAAGCCTATCAATCTCATCTCAGTGCCTGACAAGGTCATGTAGCATATCCTTCTGGAATGGAGGTACAGGGAGGTGCACATGGTGACAGCCAGCATGGCTTCACTAAGGACAAATTTTGCCTAACAAATTTGGAGGTCTTCTATGAAGGATTATAGCATTGATGGATGAGGGAGGAACAATTGACATAATTTACCTGGACTTTTACAAAACATTTGACACGGTCACACATGACATCCTTGTCTCTAAACTGGAGAGACACAAATTTGGTGGGTGGAACACTATGTGGATAAGGAATTGGTTGGGTAGTAGCCCTCAGAGAGTTGTGGGAACAGCTTGATGTCCAAGTGGAAACCGTGATGAGTGGTGTTCCTCAGGGTACCAGTGCTATATAGTGTCCATGGCAGTGGCACAGACAGTGGAAGCACCCTCAGCAAGTTTGCTGATGACACCAGTCTGTGGGTGGCCAATGCGCTGGAGGGTAGGGATGCTATCCAGAGGGACCCGGACAGGCTGGAGAGGTGGGCCTGTGCAAAACTCTGGAAGTTCAACAAGGTGAAATACAAGTGCCTGCCTTGGTGCTGGGTCATCCCAAACATGGATACAGGCTGAGTAATGAATGGATGGAGAGCTGCCCTGAGGACAAGGGCTGTTGTTTGATAAGAAGCTTGACATGACCTCGCAAAGTGAGCTTGCAGCCCAGAAAGCTAACCATGCATGTCCTGGGCTGCAGCACAAGAAGTGTGACAAGTAGGTTAAGGCAGGTAATCTTGCCCCTCTATTCCACTCTTGTGAGACCCAGCCTATAGTACTGCATCCAGCTCTGGGGTTCCCAACATAAGGACATGGACCTGTTGAAGTGAGTGGGCACAATGGTGACGAGGGGACTGGAGCACCTCTTTTATGAAGACATGCTGAGACATGCTGAGACAGTTTGAATTTTCCAGCCTGGAAAAGGCTCAAGGAAAACCTTCTAGCAGCCTAACAGCATCTACAAGGGATCTACAAAAAAGCCAGAGAAGGAGTTTTTACAAGGGAATGTGGTGAAAGAACAAGGGCAAATGGTTGAAGAGACTAGATTTAGAATCATAGAAGGGTTTTGCTTGGCAGGAAGCTTAAAGATCATCGAATTCCAATTCCCCTGTCATGGACAGGAAAATCTTCCAGTGGACTGGGTCATTCAGAACTTCATCAGCCTGGAGCTGAACAGCTCAAGGCATGGTGCATCAAGTGTTTCTCTAGACAACCTGTTCCAGTGTCTTCCCACCCTCACAGTAAAGAACCCTAATGTCTAATATAAACCTACTCTCTTGAGGTTTGAAGCCATTCGCCTTGTCCTGCCACTACATGCTCTTGTAAAATGTCTGTCTGCATCTTTCTTGTAGGGTCCCCTCAAGTACTGGAAAGAAGGCTAAGTATCAGATAAAATGAGATTTTAAAATATTTTAAAAGATGAGTTCTTTCCTTGAGCCATTTACAGTGCATTACAATTGTATTTTTCCTTTTTTTTTTTTCACATTCTTTTGAAGTAGAATCCTGGTTCACAATTAGATGTTTTTATTCTAATGTGCGCAGGCAACTAAAAAAGCTGAGGCTTAGACACTGACCATGCTGAAGCACCAAATCTTGTGATAAAACACCTCAGAACAAATTGAGAATACAATGATTGTTTAGTTCTGCCTAGAAAAGATGCCAAGGGCACTGAGCATTTTCAAGCTCTTGAAATGTCCCAGAAGGTCAAATCGTATGCCTATAATTCATTTTTGAGTTGCATAGCAAATAATTCTGAATGCCTTTCTCAACATTGCTCTTCAGATCTTTGGCTATCTAAGTTAACATATTACCTCAAACTTGCTGAACATTTTCTAAATTAGTGTTCACCCACTCATCCATTTCAATGCGCTACCAAGAGATTTGAGTCCCAAAATAATTTTGTCATTTGCTATCATTATCTTCTATCCAGAAAACGTTCTGCTTCATTACATCTTCATTAAAATAAATCTCCAAATGCAGTGTGGGTGAACAGTGTCCTTCAATTTCATTTATGTCATTTGTGAAGACTGGTAAAAAGCAACTGCCTGCTAGAATCAATAATTTTATAATTACATATGTATTAGTGTGGCTACTTGTAACATATATCACATAATGAGGCATCCTGCAGAGTTGGTGGAGCAGCAGTAGATTATAATTTTTGCTTTGTTCACCATCACCTTGTATTAATACATACGTACTTTATGTAGCATGGAGGTTAAATGATGTTACTCCAATATGGCAAGAAAATATCATCATCTTCATTTTGGGAACAAATTATTGTTATGCCAATAAAGTGGTATTTGTTCAACATAGTCTTATCTCTTAATTTTTCAAGATGAAGAATTTTTCAAGATCTCTTAATTTTTCAAGATGATTGCCACTACAGTAAAGATCCAGCCTTTTCACATGGGCCTAGAGGTCAGATACTGGTGCTGTTGTGAGATAACTCTTCTTCTGAGATGGAATTGCCTTGTACATCTTGGTGTGCCAAAGAACAATATATCCTGTGCAACACCCAATATCAAGTCACACCTGAAAACAATAATGCCTGGTCCACAGCTCAAAAATCTTGGAAATATATATCAGGTCTAGTTCAAATTCCTTTTAGTCATTTGCCTTAAGGAGAGTTCATTTCTGAGTCAGCAGGTGAAAAGGTATTACAGAAATCAGAAGTGAAAAGGTAAGCCTCCACTCCAGATAGTAGATCTATTTGTCTTCTCTACAAAGATTTAAAAGTTGGTTACTAAATAATTTTGCCCATGAAGACATCATCCTTCAACACATACCTCATCCCTACCATGCTGATATTCTCTGACAGACATTTTTAAATGCTTTGCAGAAACTCAGACTTTTTTACTCTTTGTGCAAATTTAATTAGTTTTTTATTACTACCAGGACTCCTTCGTACATGAGGCTAAAGAAGGGTGTTGTGAGAAATATGTGTTCTTCATACTTATCCTTGTTTATACTTACCCATTTCATTTAATTAGGAAGGAAAACTATTTGCAGTCATATTGGTCTAGCATTTTTCATGGACTCTTAAGTGGCTGAATCTTTAAGAAAATGAAGAACCATTTTAAAAATCATTACCACAGTATGCACCTGGATTTACACAGCTGCTGGTTCATGATCACTTCACAGATATGCCATCATTCTTTCTAGGCAAATAAGAAAGTTGGGACTTTGTAAAACGCGTCTGCCTGTAATGATTTTCAGAGCTTGGCTTTCCTTCAGCCTTCTGTTAATAGTACATAACTACCAGTTAAATCTCAATCTGTGAAACACATTTGATGCCACCTTCCCACTCTGCTTGCCTACTTTCTTACAACATAAAATGCCTGCAGCCAGGAGAACGTATAAGCACAGTATGAAATATTTACACTACTTGAAACAAGAAAAAAATAATCACACTTTCTCACTGATAGAAATTCTTCCAAGAAAGACATGGACACAACATCTTCTAAATTTCATTAAAATAAGTGACAATATACACAGTATTTTTACTGAGGCAAGGAATGAATTTGCTAAAAAACCCAGAAGTGATCTAGAATATAGACTTCCACATCCAAGGTTTTAAAAGCTTAACAGGTAAACCATTATCAAGGAATTCTAATACTTTTTCATCATTATTCTTTTCTGTTAGTTTGACACACATGAATTTTGCTACCAACAGTGAAAAATAGCTAATAAAAGAACATTTAGTTACCAAAACTGGGGTTTGGTAGCAAAAAAAAGGTATTAGAGAGCTATAAAATAGCAAACAAAAATCCCTTCTGCAGCTTTTGTCTTCTTCCCAGTTGTGGTCCCACTGACTCCAACAATAAAAATCCCATTGATCTAGCACAGTATTTCATTTAATAAAGGGAAAAAAAAAAAAAAAAACAAAAAAACCCCGACACCCACGAACACCGTCCCAAAACAAGCAAAGAAAAATAAAACCCAAACAAACAAAAACCCCTCCCAGTGTTGTCTCTTTGTTAATTTTAGCTCAAATCCAGACCTTTTTATCTACTGTTAATGTATTTTAACACATAATTCAACAATTCTGAAAAAGCTCATTAAGAACTTGAAGAAAGAATGAAGGATGACTAATTTGATAAGGTTTAAGGTGTCTTTGGTAAGAGTAGAAAAACAGGCATAAACAGAAGATAAAGCACCTACTGGTAATATCCTGGAAGTTCTAAGTGGTTAGGTGGATCCCTCTGTGCATTCAGAATCAGCTACTGAAATAGAAATACATAGGACTTTAAAATTACAAGAATGGGCTGGATTAATGAAATATACCAATAAAGGTTAAAACTGATAGTTTAAAACTACACTGGATTAGACAGCAACTGTGAAAGAAAAGACATTGCTGCAATTAAACCAGTATCATGGCCCCAGATATAAAATCAGCACCCCATGAGCTCTGCCCTTGAGGATGATCAGTGCATCTGTCAAGTAAAGCTCAGTGGAGGAATTTCTTTCCTATAATATATTTTTTCTTATCACATATGCTACATTATATAGCATATATGATAAGAAACTTTCTGACATCTGACCTCAAATTTTGTGATAGTATAAACTTTGAGGTCAGATGTCAGGAGGCACATGTTCCAGGCTACAAGGAAAAAACTGCGATTTTGGATGCTTGGTAACACTAAAGTATTTACAGAGATAAGACACATAAGATCTTTGAGCATTTTGTTCCACATGAGTTGGCACTTCACTGAACTTAGAAATGCTACAATTTTTATTGCATTTATTTCTCATTAAGACAAGAGATATTAGACAGGAACTGATCAGTTTGTGTTTTCAAATTTTGCATATACTCGTGGCTTTATGTTATTAAAAAACTATTGCAAAGTTCCTATCTGGTGGACTGGCCTCACATTAAAAAAGCAAATTTAAAACCATCATGTACTCTACCCATATTTTATGTAGATTATTAACACACTTTTTTTGAAATCTTTTTAATCCTGTTGTTTTATCAAAGCATTTTAAAAAACACAATACTCAAAATTTCCTTAATTCCCTCTTGATGCAGTCTCTTTTATACGCTCACCATAAACTACAAGAAAAAGGCACTTCATTAGTTTTCTATGGAACAAATCAACTCTCTCCAAAACCTATACAAATCATTAATAAGCTAACCAATGCAGAAAAAGTTGAACAACTAAATAAGTAAAACTGAAATGATTTTTTTTTTCCTTTCTCAACAAGAATCACTGAAGAACTTTTTTAAGATGTATGAAAGAGCGAGCTTCCACTTGCTGCACTCTGCTCTGCACTGCACTGAACTGTACATGCTCTAGTAGGACTTCTCTGCATCTCCCAGCACTGAAACACTTATATGCCTCAAAATCTTGAAAATATTCCTACTCTGGTCTTAAGGAATTCACTTAAAATGTAGTTGAGACAGTTCAACAGATTGGAAGTTATTGTTGAGACATGGCTGTGTAAGTATTAGATCACCATGTGGTAATAATTTGTCAATAGAATGGTTATTTTATGTCTTAATGTACGTGTCTAATTCTACAACAAAATAATCTGAATTATTTTAGCCTTCAGGGAAAAAAAAAACCAAACATGGTCAATGTATGTCATTGTTTCCCAGGACAGTGTTCACATTTTCAAGACTGATCCCTCTGTATGTTTCATTAACATTATAAAAAACTAATCACAAAAAATTAAAGCATTTTTTCATGCATACAATCTTAACCATGATCTACTCTGACAACTTTGTAACAGTGATCAATATAGCTCCAAAATATATTCTTATAATCTTTACAGACAGAGTGTATTGACATTTTTTTCACAAATGCATTCTATTCATTTCATAATGATTCCACGAGGTCTCAAAATCAGACAAAAAGAAAAAAATGTTTTAAATAGAATGTAGATTAATGTTTGCTCAGTAATTGCACTTAGTAGGTGTATAAGCAGGCAGTCTCGCAAAGTGTTATGTCTTTTAGTCTTTTCGTATACGTTAACTAATTTTTAGAATAATTTCAACATTTCAAGGGTGATCCATGGGCTTGGGCTACATTTCTTTTCCATTTTATTAGGATACTTTTTTTGTGACATTGGGTTTTTTAATTTACAGAAACTGCCAGCTTGACTCTACATCCGGGATCAAAGCCAATGTCCATCATTCTGTAATAGGAAAATTAAATTTAGAACAGCTTGCTCATCAGGATGTTTAAAACATCCCTATTTCACAGGCTTAATTTTTTTAACACCCTTCTTTAATTTTCAGTGGGTGTTGTGTTATCAACTTTGCGGGTTTGGGTGGGGTTTTTTTTGTTTTTGGTTTTTTGAGGGTTTTTTTGAGGTCAAGGCTGTGGAATTACTTTTAATGAAATTTAAAAAATAAAAAAAATTATTAAGAAAAAAAGCCTAGAATTTTGGCATGCTTTTTTCCTTAAATATTTTTAGGGACAAAACACTAGCAGAAAATAATAGAACATTGTACTGTAACAGGAAACAAAAGGAATACAGAGGTCCTCAATATTATTCAATATATATTGTCTTGCTGTTGCAGAACACAAAAATAGTATCTGTCTCTAGCCTTCACAAGTTGTAAAGCATAATTGTATTATGCTTTTTCTAAGGTTGTGCAACTCCTTTAAGGTATTTCAAGCTTGAGGAAGAAATATATCAGCTAAAATCACATTGTTTTGTACCTGTAGAAGGGCATTTTTATTTATTTATTTAAGAATGCTGTGGGTAGTTCTAGGTCTACCAAGAAGGTACTATGAAATCATTAATGAAAAAAGGATACTTAATGTTTTAGTATTAAGAGAAATACAAAACCTTAATAGAGAAAAAAGCAAATTCTAACCTTATTTTAGCTGGTCTTCAGGAACTGAATTGGAATCATTTCCCCTTGCTCACCAAAACAGCTCAAAAGAGAAGTAGAGTAAGTTGTAAGAAGGGGTATGTGAGAAGGTGAGTAGAGAGAAAATTAAAGGAAGGCCCAAATTCTGAAGATGTCTTGCAAATCATTTTGTTCTACTATCATACTATCTAGAGAGGCACCAATTCACCACCTGCTAAGGCAGATCAGACATTTGACTTACTGAAAGCAACATCTGAGCCTCCAAGTATATATGAGAGGAAATAATAATTTTTAAAAATTATACGCTGTGGCAATGAGATCCAAAGTCAGAGCTCTTCTGCACAAGGTATGCCTGATCTTGCCCATCCTGAAACCCAGTGTGCCTTTTTCTTCTTTCATTCCACTCATACTTCGTGACATTTCCGTACCAAAGTTTAGGCATAGTCATTTGTTTCTTACCATAGTCATTTGTTTCTTACCATTCTTTGCATTAATTATTTTTGTTTTGCTTTATTGTAGCTTGTAATGTAGTAGTGTGCCAGCCTTCCTTTTAAGGGGTCTGACAACTTTTATGACTTAATTAAACTAATATATTTATTCATCTGTTTCCTTTCCACCACTGGGCTACCTCTCATTTTTTTAAATTAAATTCTCCTGATGACAGATTGCAAACAAATTACTGCAGTTGTTCTAACATCTAAAAAATATGGACAATTTTAGGTATGTCTATATGAATTTTTGCATCTAGGTCCGGGTTTTAATACTTGAGATTGATGACAGCTCTTGCTTCTCATCCAGGTGGATTTCAGTACTCTTACCTGATTTAAGGTACATACTTGTCTCCTTCTCCAGGCTGTCACACAGCAGAGCGATTCATGTGAGGAGCAGACATGACAAGCTTTCAATTGCAGTTTTTGCTGATCTCCTTCAGGCCTTAGTTACACAGTTATTATAGATAGAAATAGGTAAACCTCAGTAGTGTATGATTAGAAATGGAAGATATCAAGTGCAATTAAATAAGATAAAATAAACTTTCATTCTGCTCTCTCCTTCATGTCCTTCAGCAAGACAATGGCAGATTTTGGCGGGGCTTGGCTGTTTTTTGCATTTGCCATTGAGCTACAGGTTTGTCAACCAAAATTAGCACGTTTATAGACATATTGAAAACCATACACCAACAGGGAACTGGGTCCAAATAATATATATGCTTTAATCATCCTTATGGTGGGGAGGGAGACGAGACCATCGCCAGTGAGATGTACAAGCAATAAACGCTTCTTGGCTATTTCGGTATGTAAGCCTACCAGGGTCAAATCCCGGGGGGGAAATCTGACAAGACAATTGTGTACCCGCAGTCCCCAGTATTCTCAGCAGGAGCTGGGTGTGCTGGCCGGCAGGTGGGCCGGCCGAGCGAGGGGCGGCCGGGGGGCCGGGCTCTCCGGTTGCCAGGTGAAGCGCAACGTCTCCGCCTCCCCGCGGTAAGCGCGCAGCCCCGCGGAGCGCACGCAGGCGGCTCGGCTCCGCTCGGCTCGGCCCGGCCCGGCTCGGCTCGGCTCGGCTCCGCGCAACACGCACCGCACCAGCTCCACCGACCTCCGCCATGGCGAAGGCTGTCAAGAAGGGATTTTTCTGCCCGACCTTCGTGAGGAAGAACTGGCTGCTGCTGAGCACGGTGGCCGCCGTGCTGGCGGGTGAGCGCGGGGGCAGGCAGGGAGCGGGGCGCCGCCGCCCCCCGCCCGGCCTTGCCGGCACGGTACGGCCTTGCCGGGCGCAGGGGTGGCGCGGCGCCCGACCGGGGACCGCGGCGGGGCGAGGGGTGCTGCGCGACGGCAGGGCAGGGCCGGGCGGCGCGGGGCCGTGCTAACGACCCACCCGAAAGGCAGGCGAGGGCGGCCGGCTGCTCTTCCCCGGCATCGCCGCGGCCGTGGGGAACATCCCCGCAGTGTCGACGTGCCGCGGCGGTCGGGCGAGAGCGGGGCTGGCCGCGGGGGGACGCGGCGTTCTCAGCCCCGGGTCGGCAGCGGGGGCCCGGGGCCCTCCTGGCCGGGCCGGCTCCTGCGCGCGTCCCGCCGGCCCGTGTGGCAAAGGTCGGTGATCGGCGGGGTGAGACCGCCGTGTGGAGAAGCGCACGGGCGCCGGGGGCTGTGAGCCCTCCGTGCTGCGGGTCCCCACGGCGGGCTGTGCCCCGGGTGGCCTCTGCAGCTCTTGGGGGGGACGCGGCCCCTGCCTAGTGCTGGTCTGCAGGTGGTAGCCCCGCCGAGGGAGGCTGTTGGGCCGGAGAGCGGTGGAGGTGGCTTTGTGGAGCTTCTGGTGGCCCAAGCGAGCGGTGCGTCTGGAAGAGTTAGGCAATGCCGCCCAGCTTTTGGGGAGGTTTTCGGGGGTAAAGTGTCTGGCAATGCCATTCGGCTTTCTGAGAGGTTTTCAGGGCCATCATTGTAAAGACAGCAGGAGTTATTGCCTTTACGTTACCAAGTTTCTGAAGGAAAAACGAGTTGAACGCCATCTTATTAAGGATAAGTGGGCAAAGAGGGCAAAGAAAATGCATCATGTTACTTAGATGAAGAGGGTTTTCCATAGGGCATAATTTTGGCCCTATTTATTTCATTTTCTCCTTGTTATTATTTGGAAAGCCTTGTTCACATTTTTCTCCTGTAGAGAAGTGGTGCTATAAATACTTCCTTAACTTGCTGTCTGAGTCTCTTTCAGATGACTTTTCTGCTAATTTGAATTTTGGCTCGACCACGCCTATTTCAGTGCAAATTTGTTGAGAAGAGAATTATTATTTTGGAATTCCTCCCAGTTATTTATAAGCTGTAATCAGAACAGTGCTTACATATACGTGCGTGTTTTCCACAGTACATTCAGTGTTTGAAAGATCTCTGGATTTTTCTCACGTTGTTCAAAAATATATTTGTGAGTTTTGCATACCAAGTGCTAAGGGCCTTGCTTTGAAAATCTGACTGTACAACTGGAGGAGTGCATTTATGTGTCTGTGTTTGCATGTGTACAATTGCTTTTTCATATAGTCCTGTTAGGTGTTCTTCCAGGAGTTGGCGTACTTACTTCCGATTTACAGAAGTGGTTAAGAAATACTCCCCTCTTATTATCTTCAGTGTCTGTAGTTAGAATTGAAGATTTTGATGTGATTCTACAGGTGCAACATTCTGAAATTAAATTTCTCTGAGAGCCACAGTGTGTGACAATGCAGGAGCTGTGGGAACAATTGACCCCAATTCCCCTAATACCCAATAGGAATTCCCAGTAAGAAGACAGGCTCCCAACACCTGCTATGTCCTTCAACTTCTCTGCCTGCTACACTGTAATTAACAGTCCATAACTCAGGGGAGCTCTGTAATACTGTCAAAGAGAATCTTCATAGTAATTCTGTGAGCCTTGGACCAAATTACCTTTCCAAGGAACTGTGTATCTGCAGCATTTCCAGTATTTCTCAAAGGTGAAGGTACACAAGAAGAACAGTGAAACCCGTGTAAAGATGGAGTTAAATGATATATCATCACTTTACTATAGCATGAGTAAAGTTTGTAATTTACCTAGAGTCCACAAACCCTTCATAATTAAATTTACATATTCATTCTTTTTAATACATCCTGGGAAATTGGTCTGAGGTTTGTTAATCTAGTTTGTTTGGAAGAACAATTTAGCATTTATGAGCAGAAGAGTGGCATATCATTTTGAAAGAAGAAAAAAGACTTTTCAGAAGTGTATGGAAATAATAAATGCATCAAGCTGTGAAAATATGCTGTGAAAGCTGTCCAACTGTCTTGCAAAGTACCTGATATTCCTATACTATCATAAGGAATCATGATTTTTGCTCATCATCCTCAGAGCCATGTTCAGCATCTAACTGAAGTATGGCTATCTTTGCTAGTACCCTTACTCAGTTGAAAATTTTTCCTGATTACTTGTGTGAAACTCTGAAAAGAGACAGAAACGCCTCAGATTTCCAAACAGTACTTCCTTCAGGTACTGGAAAAGACCTCCAGACCTCCAGAGTATTATTATCTTAAGCATTCAACCTTTTTCCTGTCCTTTCCCTTTTCAAAAATATCAGAATTTCTTTCGTAGAATTTCTTTCGTAGCAGTGGGGGAGGGGGGGGGGGTGTAATTTAAAATCTGTACACAAAATATCTGGAGTGTCATGTCTTTTGGGTGAAAACACCTGAATGCATATTCAAAGAAAACAAAATTTGAGGCTCAAGTGGTTATTTTCCTTGCCTTAGTAGAGAGTCAGCTTTAGGTCACCAAGCTGAAGTGAAGAGATGTGTAACCAGGAGAGCAGCGGCCTCGCACAAATACCTGCAAAAGCAGGTGTTTCTTGCATCTTTTGTTCTACTGGCCTTACTGAGCCCAAAGCAACTGAGCTAACAAAAGTAGTTTACAAGTCAATTTGCTTCAAATGCTTCTTCAGCCCATTTTATAGAAAGTTACATTGTTTCCAGATTATACAAGCAAGACAAAATAAACTGGAAATATCCCTGAAAATTACTCACCCTGAAACAGGTGTCCAAAGGGCGATTACATACGGAGAGTTTAAGTCACACTTCACAGGTTTCTCATAGACTATTTCTTATTTGTCATCACTTTGTCTCCAAAAGGTCACTGCTGCAACGCAGACAAACCAGTCATGAAAGTAAAAGGCTGATTATGTGTAAATACTTGCTCATTAGTCTGTATGTCATAGCCTGATAGCCTGTAATATTGTGCAGTTCTTCATCAGAACAGCTTTTTTCTTACCATGGAAATTAAAGTGTGAGTGATTTGTGTACTTATGATCCAAGGCACTAAGTTGCAGAAGTATGCTATACTAGAGCCAAGATCATTTTACGTTCTCAGAAATTATACGCAAGTTACAATTTTTTTATATACTGGTAATTTTGAAATCTATTAGCTTTTTTTTTTTTTTTTTCGGTAGCAGCTTTGTATCTGGGAAAGATTATTCTGAGGGATTCAATTCACCTAAATTTGCAAATACTTTTGTTTTTTTAAATCACTGTATGGGGTGTCTGTCACTTCCTAAACATATTCAGAACTTAAGATACCTCTGAGCCTGTCTGTGACTTGGGATTGGGCTTTTCTCAACAGCACACGTTGGGGACACTGAAATTGTTCAGGTTTCCATGTGGACATGTGAGAAATGCAATATTGAGATTGATAAAGAAGGAGGAAGCTAATGGCACCAGAGACTGTGAATGTCAGGTGTCCTTTCTTCAGCCCTTTGTTCAACAGGGGTGTGCCAGTGCAGTCTCAGTGAGAGGCAGCAATAAACCCTTTTTTGTTCTGCCATTACCTTCCTCCATCGTTCTCCTCTTCACATGTGTACATGGTCCTTGCGCTGTACACCTCAAAACACCACGAAAAAGGAACCTTCGTGCCTTGCCGGAAGCCGGGTGGGCGGCGCAGGGGCGGCGGGAGCTGTCCGAGGTGGCTAAGGGAGAGCCGGGACCGGGCGGCCAGAGAACGCGCAAAAACGCGAGCTGCAGCAAGCAGTGATGTAAGGCAGGGATGGGGTAAAAGGGAGAGCGGGGATCAGGTATTGAGGCTGGAGCATGCCTAAACACCTGACTTTTCCACCTCTGGAGTGAATTTATTCAGTCTCTGCAGGATCAGATGCTTTGCTTGTGCAGTTGCATTGTTGAAAGATTCAGGCGGGTATCAGACCTCCTTTTCTTCCTGCATTTGAGAATGAGATTAAAATATGCATGGTTCCTGTTGTAACACCAGCATTGCAGAAACTTTGAGTGTTGTGACTAAAATGATTTACCAGGATTTGGTAAGTGCACTAGCCACTGAATCTTCTCGTTTGTGTTTTATGATACCCCCTAGCAGTTTTATGCCTTTATTCTCTATAATGTTAATGGAAGTTATTATTTTATATTATAATATTAAGTAGTAATATCTCACTTTAAGAGTATTTCTTTGTTTCTAGACAAGTCAGGTCCATTCACACCTGCCAAATGAAGGGCTGTGCTCCCTCTGTAATCAGACACAAGGGGACTTGACAGCTGATTTTCATAGCAGTAATTCTGCATTACTGGAAGCCCACCAGTGCATTCATACAAGAATGAATGTCTCATAGGGTGAAGACAACAACAGAACATTTAGTAACCTATCACTCTGTTGATGACCTTTCCCTATGCAGAAGGCCACCTGAATCCAGGGAGCTCACCCTGTTCCTGAGGGTTTTTTGCAGATGTTGGCTACAGCATCTAAACCCCAAAAACCTATTAATTCTCTGACACTTAAGTTGCTTCTGTCTCTAGCAAATGCAATTTAAATAGCAAAAGCCAGTCTTGATATGAAGTAAAGTTTCACCATTTTCCATTTCACCCTCCTTGTACCCATATCAAAAAGTGGCTTCTTAGCTTAGTTTAGGCTGTCTTCAGTACTGTTTCTTGCTTATACAATACAGTGGTAAGGTTCCAAACAATGAAGCAGATTTATAGTCTCTTGAAATACACTAGCAAAATTGCAAGAAAGAAGTTCTTAGGGAATAAGTGGAATATAATAAAACAAAAGAATTATTGCTTTGTTTCTGACAAGTATAGATGTTAGACAAGCATTCAATTTCTTTCCTGAATTCTGAAGCATAGCATTTTATTAATTTGGAATTTATAAAAAATGAAAACCAGATATCTTGAATCAACTGTGGAAATCAGTCAACTGATCATCAATATGAATCTACATGGAAATTTAACAGAAAACTGTTTTCTTCTTGCTGTGCCTCCAAACAGCATAGATGATACTTGTGACTTTCTATGCCTCTCTAGACAGTGATGATTCTTATATCTGCGTTTCTCTGTAACACTTGCGAACAGTTTAATAGAGGATGGGATCTCTTCAGAAATGTATGAAACACAGCCATTCTGAGAAAATGTCTGAATTTAATTTTAACTATGGAAAGTAAAATGCAGAATGACAAATAATTTCATCTGGGAGTTTCACATGCCATGAGGATCAAAAATGCTCTAAGTCAGGAAGTCAGACAATGAAAGAATTCAAGCATAATTGAAGTTAAGCATGATGCCTCTTTTGAACTGTTTTGAAACCCATCTTTTATTTCTTCCTCTGGCATGTAAATTTTCCAATTTTATTGTTTGTTTTAACACAGTCTGTGGGTTTTACTTTATGCAAGTGAAGTGAAACTATCACTAGAGCTGAATTTTTAAATCTTTGGAAAGGGTGAGCCTAATGTCAATTTACAGTCTGCAACGTCCCCAAACTACCAAAGTCTACAGGTATTATTTTTACATTTGAACCAAGAACACCAATATTAGTATCAAAAAAATATTTACTATGTCCAATTTCCCAATATTATTTAAGGGAAGATGTAATTGCAAAAATTGCAATGTAATTGCAAAAATTTCTTTTCTTTTATATTTACATTTTAAAAACAAAGCATAAAGACACTTTCCTTTTATATACCCCACCAAAAAAGATAATGTTCAGGTTGAGACTACTCACAAACAACAGTTGCGCTGCTTGGAAGTTTAGGGGTTTTTTTCTACAAATGCTCCATAGGAGTTGTGCTTATAGTCCCACAATATTGTCTTGTGCAGTGAAAACACATCTGTATCACATCTGAAGATCAGGGTATTGGAGTTTGCGTTTCAAATTTTGTGTCCCTTTCATGCTTTTGGAATGGCGAACAACCTGGCCTTGCTTAATCTGAGCTAATTTTCTGGGTCATATATCTGTTTTCTCAATGCTTTGAAGTCTTCATTAGTTTCAGAATAACAATGTTACTGCATGTTGCTATCTCTCTGTCTTTAGTGTCCATGAAATTGCCTTTCTATCTGCTTATCTCGGTCACAATCATTCCATTGCTCTTCCAGCAAGGGGAGAGAACTAGAACAGAATGTCCTGTTTACTGTCCTTTTCTCTCATGAAAGAAGCAATAACAATGGTTAGAATTTGGCAGATATTTCCAGTTAATAGCCTTTCACCTTTCTTATACCGCTTCCAACCATTTCGTTTCTTGTGTGAAAATGCATTTCTCCTGATGTGCTCTACTGAGCTAATATCTCTAAGGCTATCCATGTACAAAAGTGCTTATAGAGCTTTGGGATAGCAAGCAAAACATTGTGGAAAGAGAACAGAAAATCAGTGCGGTTTTACAAGGAAGGGTGAGAAATTATTGGTTTTTTGTTTGTGGCATTGTAATGGTGCCTATGGTACTGTGTATCAGGCGATATAAGCAAAACATTAGATGCTACAACTGGGAGACATGAGTTTCTGAAATGATTGAGAAAAGAGGTCTAAACAAAAGCACTGCTTTATAAATTGTAATGCATTGGGAGACATTGTGGAAGCACTAAGACCTATACATGTCTGGATGACTGCGTAATTAAAGAAGGCTCACATATCATAGATGGATGAGATGAAGTAGGGTAATGGTTTTAGAAGTGATATATGAAAGGGATCAGAAGGAAAGTCTGCAAAAGAAGAAAGATGAGTTCCTGTTGTCGGGTTACCTTTCAATTTTACTGTAAAGTACAGGAATAGAGAGATAGAAGGATACCCCCTGGGTTATTGTATCTAGCCTCTGCTGCTTTGGGTTGCACCATTGTAGATAAAATTCTGTTACATGCCATGCTTCATCTTAAAGCTGGATAGGATGTTTGATGATGTACATGCTCCTAGGAAGCTGTATTCTTCAATCTGATGGTTCAAAGCCTTACAATTTCCACTATAAATGTATTGTTTCACTGTGCATCCAATAATTAAAATATTACTCCATCACCAGTATTCAACCATTTATCTATATTCCTACCTCACTCATCCATGGTGGACAAACTAAACTCTTTCATCTTGTCTCAAAAGGTAGGCTCTTCATTTTTTAAATTATCATATAGTGCTCTTTCATATGTGTTTGACACTGATTTTGCTTTTCCCGAAACCTTAATGAGTTTCACAGAGTATTTCCCAACAGAACAAGTACTTTCACCAGGACACATCCTAATTCATGAAGAAATGCTGGTTGCATAGCTGCTGGGACAGAACTGTAATTTTTCCCAGATTGTTTAGTTTGTTACATGGCCTTGCCTATAAAATAAATAAATTTGTTATGTTAAGGTTGTAATCACACTACTTCACAAACATAGTAAGTCAAGTTATGGAAAACTGTGAAAGAAAAAAAATCTTATCTCTGGTACAACTTAGTTTATTTTTTAGCGGTAGATTCTGTACAAGAGTTCTAGCCAGATGAGTCACAGTCAAAAGGTTTTTTTTTCTTCCTTCACCTGCATATTTTTTTCTTGGCTTTCTCTGAAGGAATTTTCATCCACACATGGAAAATATTTGAAAGATATGTACAGGTGGAATTCATCTACACTCTGTTTGGATAAAGGAGAGAAAATCCAGAGACATTTTTAAATAATTGAGCTGGTTAGCCCTCTGCATGTTTGGAGGGAGTACTGGTTCAGATTCAGCAGCACTGTGATCGCACAGTCACTGGAAAATAGCCACTATTTCCTTTTTCCTGGCTGAGTGAACTAACTGCTCTTAGTTTGACTAAGGATGAGGTGTGCCATGTGCAGGGCTGCATAGCAGAGAGGCTGCTCTGTGTTAGTGGTGACTGCTACAGGCTGCCCTATGTTATCAGCCCTGTTCCAGTCTCCTGCAGCACAGAAAGTAGCAGGAGTTATGTGGGTTTGCTGTTTGCGGTAGCCTTCAAACCTGCTGTGAGTAAAGGCAGTACAACCACACTGGAGAAGCTGATATTTCCCCCCCTGGCCAGCATTCCACCTTGCCTTCATTCCTGAAGGTCCATCACAGGGAGTCACTGTCCTGAACTTTTCTCACTCTGCAGTCAGATGACAATATGTTACTTGTGTGAAGGAGTTTACAACCACTGCACCCCCAACAGGATAATGAGAGAGCATCAGGGGGTCTCACCAGAGGACAAGCCATTCTCTTATGCATTGCAACTAAATATTCTTCAGTAAACCAAGAACTGATATGGAAACTCTCTTCTAGATTTCTAAGAGAACTTTTCTTATGTTTTTGTAAGCAAGCTGGTAGTCTGGCTACCACAAGCAACCATAGAGTTAAGATTAGTTACCATGTAATTATACCCCTGAAACTTTTATACCTTAGTGGTTGCCTGCAGTTTTTCCAAGAATCCTCTTATTTCAATCAACATCAGTGTGTTTATTGGAAGGTAGAGTGTAAAACAGTAAAATATGTAACATTAGAAAGTATTAAAAATAATGCAAAAAGAGCTGAAATATTATGTTTATAAGCCTTTGTAATATGTTCTTCCACACTCTCTCCTTTACTGTTCTGTAGTTGGCACTGTATTTCTTTGCATTAAGAGACAGCAGTGATAAGAGAAACTCTATGGAGAGAGCAGACAAAATTGGTTTATAAAATATTACTAAAGGACTGAGAATGTATCATACTGTAAAACTCCTTCCTGCCTATGCTGCAGTTTGATATGTTTATATTGAATATTTTGTATTGTGTTTGAAATCAAATCAGTGAACTTTGTTTGCTAGCCTTTTCAGTTCCATGAATCATCTGCTGTGAGGTTAATCCAGTTAAGACTCACTAAAATGATAGAAGTAATTGTTTTAGTCTGTCACGTCTGTGCAGCATATAATGTGAAATTATGAAAAGGTTAATCACTTAGTTAATAGCACAATAGATATTGCTACAGTACAATTAAATAATACCAGGTTTGAACAATGTGACTTTTTTTGTTCTTTCAGTGCTGAGTCAAAGCAAAATTCCTGTAATTCCCACACTGTCTATCAGCATCAGCCAGGGTCACTAATTCTGCTTCAGTGAGACGTTTCCATATTATGAAATTTTAAGAAAACAGGAAAAATAAATACCACAGCTTTTTTTTCAGAGCGCTACATGTGCTACAGAACAGATAATTTTACAAAACAGAATATTAGTTTTACAAAAAATATATGCTGGATTCCTTTTCTCATTGCCTTTATGGTTCACTCCTAAGGATCATTCACATGATAAAGTCAGTGGGAAGCGAAGGTGATATGCTGTTTCTTCAGTGTCATGCTCACTGATGGAGAACTCCCTGTCAATAGAAACTGTGCATCCCAAACCAGTGTTCTCATCCATGAATGTAAATAGCATGAGGGAGTCCCACCTGTTAGAGAACTTTTTTTTTTTCCTGTTTTATATTCTCTTTCAGTGAGAAAAAGAAGCAGGCATGTTTATATGTAGACTCAGGTTATCTGTTTCTAAATTGTGAGTTGTTCTACCTCTTTACCCTCTACCTTGTGAGGGTAAAGAAAGTCAAGGGGCATGCTATCTTACCATATTCTTACCAGGGATGTAATCAGGTTCTGAAGAGCAACTAACCCACAATAGTAATGATGTAAAGCAAATAAGTACAGTTATGTCATATTGCATATCCTGAACAGATTCAGATACTCAGGGTTTCTGAGTTTTCAAATTCAAAGTCTGTATTTTGTTGACCTCACAAAAAAGGGCTCAGGGTTTAGCTATTGCTTTCTGAAAAATTGTAAATGGTCTCCATGTTGAGCTGCCTGGGGGCTTCTGAATTGCCAGCACATTTTTACAAGTTTACAATAGCTGTAGGACAATCTATGACACACCCCATGTGTGCTAATATAACTGAGCATGGAGATTATGCCAATGTTTTGAACAGAGTGTGTGTAGGTTTTTTACTCATTTCTAAATCTGTGTCGTGAACTGCAGGAAGGTACTTAAAGAAAAATGTAGTAGCCCTATAATCGTTCCCATACAAAGATAGATAACATATCAGAACAAGCAATATGCAAAAAAACACTCCAGATGAAGATCAGATTGCAATAAGTTACTGTTCACCAGATACCCAGATGTCACAGAAAATATTTTGCAGTTAGACAGAAACCTCAACATAATGGTCTACCAAGACACATTTTACCTAATTTCAGTGGTGGGCTCACTGAACATACATACACAGGCAGGACTGGTTCTGCCACCTTGTTACACACAGCCATCGTCTCCTAGGTTCTGTAAAGCCTCAGGCTTGGCAGATGTAATGGATCTAGTGCTACATAAAGTAGAGCCAGTTGCAGGTGCTAGATAACCCCTTGCAGCACTTTCTGCTGCCTTTTTTCTGGGCAACACAATGAAAAATGGCTCATCCTATAGAGAGGAAACATGCATTCCCTCTGGCTTTTTAAGCTAGGACTCCCTGAAAGTTGGGTGCCAATGGGTTTCATTTGGTGTGCTTATATTCAGTGATTTTGTTCTGCTTTGTTTTTCTTGTTCTTCTCATCCTCATCCCTCACTTGCTTTGTCTGTATTTGCACCTTTTCTTTCAAGGATTTTCTGTCTCTTACCAAGCCTATAAAAAGCCTTATGTGCTACCTGGGAGAATTGTAGCAAGGAGTTAGGGCTTGTGAGAATTGTCATGTCCCCTTCATTATGCTTGTAATCTCAGGGACCCAGACTGCACCTTTCACTTGCTGCTTGGGAGAGGAAATGTAGACGCCATGCTATACAGCATGTGCTGTACTATGCACAGTTACAAGGATATATTTTCCTTAAAAATTTAAATTAAAGATATGGGATTGTACCATTTATTCCACCATCATTCTTCACATCTGCCCAATACTGCAGAAATGTGGAGCTTGAGCAGAATGTGTCATTGAGCTGAAAGCAAAGGATTGGTCTTGTGGTAAAAATTGTGACCTAACTTAGCTATGTGGACAAGAAAGAAAAACAAAAAGAAGAGATGGAAAAGAAATAAAACCAATTTATCATGGATGAGAAGAAAGATGGAGTAGTTGAAACTCCTTCAGGAAAGATGAAGAGGGCGAGTAGGAAAAAAGATGTTGTGCTCTTCAAAAAGTAGAAGCAAATTATTCCATAAATTAAAAAACAATAAAAAATTAAAATAAGAATAAAAATAAAAAATAAGAAGGAAGGACTCCTATTATATAGAAGCAGCTTTGAAGACTATAGTGTATTTTAAGGTTGTTAAAAGTAATTGTTGATTTTAATTTTAGAAATAATGGAGTTATCAGTAGCATTCATCTAGAGAAATTGAGATTTTTATAACATTTTGTCTCTACTTAGGGCTGCTATAATCAAAGTGATGTTAAAAGCAGTGGTTACCCTGTGAAATGTGTTTATGCTGAACCACACTTCTTTTTGTCTGTTACAATTCCCAGAAGAAATTTCCAAGTTAAACTTGGTTATTGAGATAAGGATCAAAAAGTTCTACACATGTTGATTTCCTGTACAACAGCAAGTTTATTCTGTTGAATTTCTAATCTTCTCTTGTTACTGTTACAAAATAAAATTTCTTAATTTTCCATTATATATATTCAAGCAGCATATGAGAGATGCTAACTGCAGTTAAAAAGTAGCTGCATTTTGCTGTAGTTTGGCATACTACACAAGTTAATATGGGTATAAGTGTGCTGTCTGGTAAAGAAATTGCATGAATAAGGAATTGAGAGCAATAATGTAATGTCAAGAGATTGTTGAAACCCTGTTCTCGGCTATTGTCATTAGATAAATAATATCCTCAATTAAAAAAAAAAAAATCAAACAGAACTGGTATAAGTATATAGATGGAACATCTTAAGGAAACCGTGCTATAATTTTGAGAGCATGTGGGAAGTTTTTGTAGTGAAATCTAAAGAAGTGGAAAACAGAACCCTCAAGAATTAAAACAAGGGTGAATCTTTCTACCTGTTAGCAATCCTGCTGAATATACAATGATCAGAATTCCATCTAGTCAAATATGACAGTCATATAGAATGAAAGCCAGATGGTTAGAACATGTCCTCGTCATACCTGCTGAAAGTAAAGTGGCATTACAAGACTGAATGCGGTTCAGTCTTGCTGCAATTTTAGCAAATGTCTACCCTAAGTTACATGACTTGTCTGAAGACATGGAAATTACCTGTATGGTTAGATTCAGCTATTTACTCTAGTGCTTTCAGGATCAAAGCCTTAGCAACTAACTTCAATTCATGTAACCATTTTACAAATGGAATCTTATCTTGCGTGGGCTTATCTAAAAGTGCAGAGTAAATATTTTCAACCCATCTAATTCAGTCCCTAGATGAGAAATAGATATCGTTGTGTCTTATCATTCTTTAATCAAGGTTATTTGCATAATACTGCAAATATCTTCAAGGCTGTTAAGATTGAAGATTGCTCCAAGGAATTCAAACTGTCTGTATTCACTGGCAGAGATTACACCTTGATCAGAAATCTTAATAGTTGACTAGAGCAGCTCATTTTCTTGGAAGGTAATCTGGTTAATTTTCCATCTTTATTAACAGGAAAGACTTGGTTTTTAATCTGTTTTAATTTTCATTTAGCTTGATTTTGATGATGAAGAGTTCTGACTTGTTCTTTCATTGGATCTAGTTAGAAATTGGATCTCTTGATCTCTTTTCATTCAGGACTGAAGCATTACCAAGCTTCTATATGAAACAACACTTCTAGACAGTTCTAGTGCTTTTTAGACACTGATCAACACATTTCCTGTAACAGTAATTTTAATTTGAAAATCGTGTTGGAATGGAAAATAAAGCTATTGCCTGTCAAACTGAAGAATTTTGGCCCATGATTTTTTTTCTTTTGGTAGATCTCTTATCTGTGGTTTGTCTCAGAAGTGGGAACTATCTGATAATTCATATAATCCAAAGATAAGAGAATGTGTAAAGGTTCCTTGGCTCAATCACTGATTGAATTTAAAGTCTGGTATTTGTGGGCTGGTTGTGTTGTGAAATGATTGGGAAGTGAGCAGAGTGTATTTTTGTTGTTCTGTTTCCTGGAAGTTATTAAATTAATTTAGTGATTACAGTCACACTCTTTCCTAATTATGTAGAGCAGCAATTACTGAAAGTATTGCTGCTGGGTAGGCTTATTTTCACCAAAAGAAATCATCTGAAGTATTTATATCACCATCTCTCTTTAGTGTTTGGTAGTGTTTATATAGTCTATTGATTTTTTTAATGCCATTTATGAGTCTTCTAGAACTAGTGAAAGTGGGTAAAAAGTCAGTCCTGGACCAGACTGATAATCAGAGTACCTAATCAGGTTTTTCCCAAGACATACCTAAAGACATCCAGCTTCAGAATTATGTGTTATTACTTTGCTTATCATTAGAAAAGGAAATATCTGACCTTACCTGATTTAGAAGTTGTACCATAGTTGTGAAAATGTGTTTATTTCTTGCTCTTTTTATTCTGCTATTTTTTCTCGTTGTCTCACATGTTTCTATTATAAACTACATCTAATTTGTGTAACATTTTTATGTCCCTTTTAGGTGTTGGGATTGGTGTGCTGGTACGGGAATATGGCAATCTGTCTAAGTTGGATAAAGTCTACATTGCATTTCCTGGGGAATTGCTGATGAGAATGCTCAAACTCATCATTCTGCCATTAATCATATCAAGTATGATCACAGGTATGATTGAAAATGTACTGTTAGCTCGTGGGACTATCATTATGGGTTAGCTTTCTTTCTAAAGGAAATAACCCCTAAAAACAACTTGATGGAACTCTATACTGAGAAACAGAGATTTCATACCTTTAGATTAAATTATTTCTTTATATAATGAGAATGAGAAAAGATTTTGAATAATTAGCACTATTATCTATGACATTATATAGACCTGTGAGCTGATACCTTTGCAAATCTATAGATTCTTTTATCTCTCTCTCCCTATTTTCAGAAGTGGGTCAAGCACATTGCAAGCCGAAAGCTGAAACTGCATATTTTGAAGTAGAGTTAACTGTTATAAGCAGTCTCATGATGCCATTTCACAAGCAAGGGAGAGCTGATCTCATTGCCTTTTGTCACAAAAAGAGTATACTTCCTTGGTCTCAGCAAACTTCCCTGAGCTACCTTGCATGAGCTCTAGCATTCACTGAACCCTTCTGCGAGTCCACTTGTACTTCCCCAAAACTGAAAATGCCTTTGAACCAAGTGAGTGCTTGGGAGACTGTGTGGCCAGGAAGACAAGAGGGAAGCAAAGCTTCCTTCTTCTGGGAAAAGCAAGCAAGCTGTTGGCTGGAACCCTTCCCTAAATGCTAGAATTTGCTAACAGTTCAGCCACAGAGAAAACTTTGGAAAGATTTGGTGGAGAAAGCCCAAAGCAAGGAGACAGAACTGAACATCAAATAGCCTTTCCTTAGAAATAACTTCCTTCAAAAAAGGGAAAGCCAAGTAAACTTCTCTTTAAGTCTTTACTGAGTATGCAAGGATTGTGACTATTTTCTTTTAGCTTCTTGCAGTGAATCAAGACACATTGGTCCCTTTTCATCTCCACAAAACCTCTGTTTTGACAACATATTCACATCTAGATATTCATATCTGTAATGCAGAGTGAGAGGAACCCAGTGTTAGAATTGAAATGGAGAATTTCAAGAGCTGCAAAATCCAGAATGGAAAGCTGCCAGAGGTAGAGTGAGAAATGATGTCACAAAATAGTCAAGGGATAGGTCCAAAGGAATGAAGGAAGGTTAAACAATTGTTAGTGTGTAAAGGTGAGGAGAACCTTAGTCTGTGTCAGGCAATCCAGGAAAAGCTGCCAAGATAAGACTAAGACATTTCTTTTTTTGAGCAAGGTTTTATTTATGAGGGAAGTTGGGCTCATGTTTTCAGAAATAAATTGGATCATTAGAATAATCATGAAATTAATTATTTTTTAAATCTATCTGTCCAGCACTTACAGGTAAAACAAGAATCATTCTGTTAAAAAACATTGTGCTTATTTAATGTATAATGTTCCAATATGAGTAAACTGCACTTGTAACTACTAACACAAGCTTGGATTTTACAGATTGCAGATTACAGACAAATACAGAAATGACTGTATAATTGGATATGCCAAGGTCAGAATCAGAGCATCTCATGGTAAGAATGAGATGCGCTGATTCTGACCTTGGCATATCCAATTTCCTTAGCATGTAAGGGCGTATTTTTTCTACACTTCTATATTAGAATTTTAGACAAGGGAAAGGAAACAAGATAGATAAAAGCAGAAGCTACTTCGATAGAGTATATAGGGCTTTGCAAATGAGCCACAAATGTCTGCGCATGATGCTATTCCCCCTTATCCATCCTCAGGATGTTGATGAGATATTGCCTCTTTTAAAATAGGTATGTTAACCTTCCAAGCATCAGAAATGCACATTTGAATTGAACAAGTAAACCTGTGAATGATTACAAAGCATACTAGTAATTTTTCTTCTTTTACACAGAGTCATATATAATGATTGAGGTTGGAAGGGATCTCTTGAAACTATCTAATACAATGCCCATGCAGGGTGTCATGGTTTGATACTGGCTAAACACCAGACAGCCAGAAAAGTCATTCACTCACCTTCTTCTATTGCAGTTGGGCAGAGGAGAGGGAAAAAAATAAATAATGAAGGGCTCATGAGTTAAGGACTGGGAGAAAAATACTCTAAGGGCAAACCAAGTTCAAATTTTAAGGTATAAGATAAATTTATTATTAACAGAGTCAGAGGAGGATAACAAGAAGTAAAATAAGCCTTTTAAACACCTTTTTTCCTTCTCAGCCCCTCCCTCCTTCCCACTGACAGTGCAGGAAGACAGGGCGTGGGGGTTCTGGTCAGTTCATCACCTGAGATTTTCTGTTCGCTCAGGGAGAGGAGCCTTTTCTCTGCCTTGCCGTGGGATCCCTCCCACGGGCAAACAGTCTTACCAAAACTGCTGTGGCGTGGGTCACTCGTCCGCAGGCTGCAGTCCTCTAAGGACAGGCTGCTCTCGTTGGAAGCGAGGGCCCTCTCTCTCTGTCTCTGGAAGCGGGGCCCTCCCTCTCTATTCGGGTCTCCCATGGATCACAGCCCCTTCCAGCATCCACCCACTCCAGCGGGAGCCCCTTTTCCATGGGCTGCGAGGGAATCTCTGCATCTCCCATGGACTTCATGCATTACAGGGGGACAGTTTGTTTCACCACAGTCCTCATCTCACATCTGACACTTGGAGCACCTCCTTCCCCTCAAGGCATCACTGACCTTGATGCCACCGTATTGTTTTCTCTCACGTGTCCTCACTTCCTCCTCTTCTCTGATTAGAAGAAAAACTGCTCTGTGTAGGTACAGTCGGCAACAAGTGCTACCAAACCAGAGATTCCTGCGGGATCCCACAGTGCTGAGAGGCTGAGGTCTGGGTTCCGCTCGTTGTGTTTCCGCTGCCGGCCAGGTGACCCCCCCACCATGGCACGGGCGGTGACGGCTGCCACGGCGCTGGCACTGTTTAACGTCTCCCTTCAGGAGGGGTCTGGGAAGGGAAAGCCACCACGCCCTCTGTCCTTCTGCCCACGGCGTGGCTGGCTGGGGGTGGCCAGGCAGGCAAGGCCCGCCGTGGGCCACGTCGAGATGGCGGCGGCTACGGCTCATCGCCACCGCTGGAAAAAACCGCGCACGTGCTGGTTTGCTTTTCTTCTTAAATGTGTCATCACAGAGGTGTTACCAGCCTCTCTAATTGTGCCAGCAGCATGTCCATCTTCAGAGCCATCAGAGATTGTCACTGTCGGGCATGGTGGAAGCTTTAGCAGCTTCTCACAGAAGCCACTTCTGTGGCCCTCCCCTGTTACCTAAAAATCCAGGCTGTGTCAAGCAGTGTCTTCATGTTCAGATTAAATCTCATGGTATTGTCTCAAGTCTTGTTTCTGGGCACCACTGCTAAGAGCCTGGCTCTGTACTCACTCCCACCCATCAGCAATTTATACACATGACTAAGGTCACTCTGAGCATTCTCCTCTCCAGACTGAACAGTCCCTGCTCTCCCAGCTGTCCTCATGTGTGAGATGCTCCAAAACCCTCATCATAGTTGTGGCCCTTTGCTGGACTAAGTCCAGTAAGTCCATCCCCTTCTTTTGCTGGGGAACCCAGAACTAGACCCAGTACTCCAGGTGCGGCCTCACAGGTGTTGTGTTTAGAGAGGTCACCTCCCTCCACATGCTGAAAGTGCTTGTCATAGTATTGCCCAGGAGTCTGTTGGCCAGCTTTGCTGTGGGATCTTACTGTCTCGTGGTCAGCTTGTTGTCTGCCAGGACTCCCACATCCTTCTCTGCAGAGCTGTTCCAGTCAGCCTCCAGCATGCACTGGTTCCCTGCAATATTCCTGCCCAAATGTAGAGCTCTGCATTTTTGTTTGGTTGAACTCCACAAGATTTCTCTCTAGACAAATCGCCAGCCCATGCAGGTACCTTTGAGTGACCATATAACCATCTCATACATCAGCCACTGCTCCCAATTTTGTCTTGGTGATTCATGCACAAAACTGTTACCTGTAACCAAAATCTAGTATTTTGGCATGACATAAATTTACAAAAAGCATCAAAACTTCCTAGACGCCTTTGGACTCAGCATCACAGTCTAGTTAGAGTTATGTACCAAATGAGCTATTGTAATTGTCTCTGATGCACACACTTAACCTTCAGCAAAGGCACAATAACATGACAATGTTTTTGTCTCACAGTGAGCTATTTGCATCCCCTTAACTTGTAAACTAAAAAGACATTAATTCTGAACCAGCTGAAGTATTGTTGCTGCTTTAACTACAGTAGCTTTGAATATATTGTAGCCCCAAGTGCTGTAGCATCCCATGAACTCTCCCCTTGGTCAATCCCCAAGCCCTCAGCCCTGGAAACATGAACTACTTACCATAGAGTCATCACTCCAAAAGGGAAAAAACGGTCTCCCCCAAGGACTTGGTGTCATGACTTCCTCTGGTTTCTCCTCCCCCTGTCACTGGTTTGGTACCCCTGGTGGCCATCCCCCTACCCCTGGTGGTCAGGCCCCCCTGCCTACCCCTTAGCTCCACCCCCCACCCCTTCCCCTAGATAAGCTGCCTGCTCCACGTGGCTCGTGCACTTTCTTCGGGTTTGTCCTTCGGCGTGGTGTTACTCTGCTGGATTAAAACCTTGCAAATGAGCCTTTCTTGCCTCCATCACTGAGCCAGTTGTGGTGAGTGTTGAGTGGAGGTTTGACTGCATTGCCTGAATGTTAACTCAGCCTGCATTTTGACAGGAGAGGCTTGCTGGGGACAAGAGATAGGCAACAGCACCTACCACTTTAACACATGCATTTTTAAAGTGCCACTGAGGATGTGAACAGATACACAGGTCCAACAGCTGTGATCGTCAGATACAGGCCCTATAGGCGTCTGTGTAATAACACATATTCCAAGGACATGGACATCCTCAGAACACGTCTGGTCCCACCAAAGACAACCAGCCAGCATGCAGATTGTGGTGCTTTCCTTGCATATACTACATTTAATCAAGAATTATGAGGTTTCTTTGGAGGAAAATGCTTTTGGGTCTCATTCTAGAAAAGGCACCGCCAAATGCAGAAATACGTGGCCTTGCCACTAACAGTAAGGCGAACAGTGAGCTGTCTTGTTTACAGTCATAGCTAAAGACAAATCCTGGATCTTCCATAAATTTTTAATTCCCCTCTTTGTTTGCTTCTTTACAGTAATTTTTGGAAGTGTGAATTTTGCTTTTGATCTGAAAATTCAGAATTTCAAAGAGGTCATGTGGTCTAACTTGACTTTAGTAATAAGGTTTTTGACAATCTCCTATAACATCCCCACAGAACAACTGAAAAAATACTGGTTAAAGAATTACACAGTGAGGCAAATTGAAACCTGTCTGAATGGACAGACCCAGAAGGTTGCAATCACAGCACAAGTCCGGTTAGAGACAAGTCAGTAGTGATGTACCCCAGGATTCAATATTGGGGCCAATCCTGTTTAACATTTTATCAATGACTGATGATGGAGCTGAGTGCTTCTTCAGCAAGCTCACAGGCTTGTTCAGTGTGCAGAAGAGAAGGTTACAGGGTGGCCTTGTTCTAGCTTTCCAACACTTGATGTAACCTACAAGAGAGCTGGAAGGGGTCTTTTTACAAGGGCATCTAGTGCTGAGACAAAAGTCAATGGCTTTAAACTGAAAACAAGTAGGTTTAGATTAGATTAGATTAGATAGTGAAAAGAAATTCTTTACTCTGAGGTTTGTGAGGCACTTTTCAGGAACAGATTAACCCATGAAAGATGTGTTTGCCCCATCCCCAGAATTGTCTAAAGTCATGTTGGATGGAGCTCTTAGCAACCTGTCTAGTGAAAGGTGTCGCTGCCCTTGGGAGATGTGTTGGAACTAGAGGATCTTTAAGGTCCCTTCCAACCCAAACCATTCTATGATACAAAATATGTCACCAAGAAATTTTTGAAAATGCAGTCTGTGGTTTTCTTTTTTAGGATTATAATGTCTTTAAAGGTAATGTTACGTCCTGAAAAGAATCAGCTTATGCTTTAGAGATGGGGACAAATCCCATGATCAGATCCCAGTCCATTTGTACATAATGATATAAATCTAGCCACAGCAAAGAGAGTGGACACTGGAATCACTCCTTGAGATTTCATGATTTTCTGCAAAATTTGAAGTAATTTTATTATGTTGGAATAAATTCCATCTTAGTAAAAAAAACCCTCACTGATTTCCTCAGTTAAATCAGGAACATGCGTCTTTCTTCTCCTTGGAGCTTTAATTAGAGCAGAAAACCCCTTACCTCTATTTTCAGATTCAAAAGGTAAAATCCTCCCTCTGAAGAGATAGAAGGCTTTGTAAAATGTGGTTTTCATTCACAAACGCAGCTTCTCTTAGCATAAGAGATGAAAAGCATTGTTTACGTATTATTTAGCATACAAGTTGCAATTTGTGGAATTTTTCCACTAACCTGCCTAGAAGCATAACTGTAGCCTAGTAGAAAACTGACATAAGCGCTAAGCATCTATTTGTTTTGAAAATCCTGGTTAGTAGAACCTTGCTTTGGGGGTGGAATAGTCTGAGTAGTACTCCAAGTCAGAGCCAAATTTTAATTTTTCTCTTCTTCTCATAATAATTTTAATGGATTCAAGTATAAACTTATTTACTCTTACCCAAAAGTCTACCCCTGATAATTTGGTTCAATATATAGGCTCTTTTGTCTACCCATGAGATTTCTATACTTCAAATTAGTCAATAGCATACTAATGCATCATTCATGTCAAGAAATTATTTGTATTTTCTGTCTCCTGATGTAGTGACATGGGAAAATTGAAAATGAAAATCAAAAGCCTAGGGTGTTACTCAAGATCATGGCTATGATGTCAGAACTACAGCTGTACTGAGTGTAATGCTCCACACCCCAAATATACTTTTTTTGAAGTAATTCTCTAAAAGAAGAAATATTAGACAAATACAAAAATGTGTTATTTTTAGGTGTCCTGTAGAGAGAAAGAATTGAGAGAAATCTCTTGTGCGCTTCATGGGAGTTTTGACACTTAAATTGTTTTGGGAGTACTTATGACATATAAAGTATCTTTGAAAGTCTTAGAAATTCACAGCTGTAATTTCATTCTGAGAATGAAAATCCCCTGGAGTTGTGCAGTGTATTTCATTAAGCGTGCATGCTGAACAGATTAGTCCTCTTTAATCACTTTAGCTTTCTTTTTCATGAAGTGAGATTCACACATTATGCAACAGCAGGAAATGTTTGCAATCTGTTTTCTGTCAGGATCGCAGTAGAACTTAGGTTGGAGACAATTGTCAAGTTTCCTGAACAGTTGTTCCCTTGTACTTGGGTACAAGCTGACACTTACGTGCCTAGTCTGAAGTTTACCAATCCACATGAAGTGTCTGGCCTTATTTCCTACACCTAAGTTCCGTGTTAGTAGCTAGTGTCAGCAGATCTGGATCTTAATGCAACATCCCCAGACATCCAGATACTATGAGAATACCATGGGTCTGCTTCCCATCTCTTTTCAATTGGCCCTTCTCAGATGGGGTTATATCATGCTGCCTGCCACATTGATTTTCAAACTGTAAGCTGTGGATCTTGATGTGGAGGTCTTTCTTAAGGGCTAGAAAGTGTTCTGTCAAAAAAATTCACATCACATATGTCATAAATGACCTTTTCTTTGTGATGTTTCTAGAGTTATCCATAAATGCCAGAAATTTTAGCTTTGTGTTAAAAGATGTGGCATATAGCACAGCAGGTCCATGTCTCAGATATCAATATTAATGACATGATTTTATCAGCTGTTCAACATCTGTTTCAACTTCGGCAATAATCTGTGCCTCATTTCTTATCTTTCCTCCCTGACAAAATATTAATAAAGCTTTTTTGTATGTTTCTGACCTCCCCTGCACTTTTAGCCTTCACAGACAACTTCAAAGAGACTAGAACAGATGCATGGGAGTTTCCTGAATTGTGAATTTTTGCAAGCTCAGCTATGGGGAACACCAAAATTTCTTAAAGCCATTGGTGAGGCATTTGCAGATACATGGCGTACTTCAGGAACAATGGAAAAAAAGACAGTATCAATTACCTCTCTCAGGGCAGCTGTAAGTTAGCTATAAATACAATGTCTCCTGAGCTGTGGATCTGGCAAAACTATAAAGCTTCTATGGCTATAGAAATAAACTTCTGCTTTACTCCAGGGCCTGCTTTGACTACTGGTCCACTGCAGTCTGAAGCATCATGCCAGTTCCATTTTTCCCAACACTAAATATACACTCTTACTTGCACTTACTACTAATAGTACTAAGGCAGTGATTTCACCACAAATCTGCCTCAGCAGTTTCTATTTCTACAAGTCCAAGAAGCACAGCTATTGGGAGATGCTCCATTACTTACATCCTTAGGCATCCTTAACAGGCCCTGTACATCACCATCACAGTCCTTGGGAAATTACTGGTCCAGCTCAACATACTCAGGGACTGTTTTCTGAAATACCTGCATGTTCTTTATATGCTTTGCTGTTTCTGAAGCCAAAAGAGCTGTCAAGAAAATCAGATCCATTGTATAGTGTTAGTAAATCAGTTAACTGGGCTCAGACAGGAGACTCCCTCTTCCTTTTTTATCATTTATTGTGTGAAGGTCAGAAAACATTACAGTACTGTTAATGAGTTCTGCCTTCAGCTGTATTGAGGGATGTTGGAACTTCTGTACCTTCTGTCTATGTGCAGTCATTGAAGCAGGCAGGATGGCAGAGTCAAGGGTTATAAATGGACAGGACTTTGTGCCCCTCTTCTTCAGATTACTTCTGTCAGGTCATCTGCTCCTTTCCCATCTGTATCAGTTGACCTTATACAAGTGACACAGCCCCTACATTATTTAAAGTTTTAAATTAAAGTAATAAAACTTTGAAGTGCACTTCTGGTTCATGGAGCATGATTACCACCAGCTCTCAAGGGCAAACAGCTCCAACAGAACAGCCATTTTGTGGCACCAGCTGTCATTGCTTCCTGTCCTAGTCGTATCACTGTGGGTACTGCAGGTGGTATCACTGTGGATGGATCTAAAGTCAGTTGATGTCTTCTGCTGTTCTCATGTGGAGCTCAGGACATACACAACTGTTCCACTAGATAAACCAGATTTCATTCACCTTTTTCACTCCATTTCCCTGTGAGCAGATATCACAATTGATTAAAAATGTATCCTGTTAAAGGGCTTTTTTAATAGCATGGAGTTAAACCTTGTCCACCTATACATTTTGCCACCAATAATTTTGAGGGAATTCAAGTACTTTCAATACTACAGTTTTCTGTACACACTCCATACATGTATCACCAGCAACAGTGCAGGGACCATATTTCTGCTGCACCCTTGAACTGAATCTGATTTCTGTAATGAATCTTGTTAGCCTGTCCACCTGTCCATCTTGGCACATAGATGTGTCATCTTCCTTCTTTTCCAGTTCTTATATTCCAACCAAGGAACATCATCTCTCCTGAAAAGGCTTTAACTTCAGATTATATAACCTCTAAGAGCTTTCTAGAGAAAATATTAAAATGTTCCTAGAAGTGATGAATAGGAGGCAGTACTAATACCCTCTTTCTCCACATGTCTCCAATAAGCTCTGTAGGGAAAGATCATAATACCACAATTATGCCAACTGCCAAGAAGACAGCACAACAGTCCTTAGCAAACTGATATTTGGGTCAGAAATTCCCTCTGTTTTATAATTATTTTAATCCTTTCATTGCTGTAAACTGTTCATCTCCCATTCTACCCTATCTGGCATTTAGAAAGGTTCATTACAATTACTTTTTCAACCTCGTCCTAAATGATCCAAGACATCTCTCAGTATTTGGACTGTTGTGACTATTGTTATATTCCACATTTTAGTCTCTTTGTTGGGGTTTTTTCAATGCCTCTCCAAAGTTAAGAGACCAATATTTGGCATGTTAATCCAAGTATCAATAGATCAAGTAATTAGAAATTGAGAATTTTCTGACTTGAATTTTTTGGTGATATTTAAATAGCACAGATGCTTAGGCATTAACTGCATACATCTATCTCTCTTTCCCACTCTCTCCCTAACACTGCCCCCCTGTCATGTGCTAGTTTTTCTCATTTCATTTGTAAGACGTTCTTTTGTTGCACTGATACAACATACTAGTGGAATAACAATCAATTGTTCTAAAGAAGAGCAATTAATGAAATTTCTATCAAGTCAATTGAAAAGGTAATTGCTACAAGCTGCCATAGAAATCCTTTTCCTTTACAGTAAGTAGCAATGACATTTAATAGACAGGATCACTTCTGTTATAGAAGAATTGACAAATAGGAATGGAAGACTTCTAGTAAAAACACTAAAGACAGTAGATCATGAAAAATCTCATCTGAGAGACTGCAAATCACTGTGTGTTTGGGTTTTCCATTTGCCATAGCTTTTTCATTACCTGATCTTCTCAGCCAACATCTGATTTGGAACTGTCCTCCTAATGAGACATAGCTAAAAAGGTCATTCAGTTATCTGGGGAAAGACTAGTTGCAAAAGATCCTTCCAAGCCCCACGACACAGTAAACATGAGGAAAAAATAAAATTATGAGGTGCATGTCAAGCGAAAGATGTTTGAGAATGATCTACCGGCAATAATAATCTGAGTCCTTTGTCTCAGATGAACAGTAGATAGTACATCGTGCTGTCTGAAGTCCTGTGTGTGGGTGGTATTTCAGTAGACAGTTGTGAATTACTTACTTGGTCCTAAAAGTCTTGTTCAAACACAAGTAACATGGTATTACATTTCCCAGAGTGTTCCACAGAGCATCAGAAAAAAAAAGGAAAAGATTCACCATTCAGTTCTTGGAAAAGCAACAGAAAATGCTGTTAAACTTGTCCGGAAACTGAAATTTCAGGGAGAATATGAAGAAAATTACATTTCAGGAGATTATTGACAGTCAGGGCAAACTTGACAGTCAGGGCTTAACTACAACATCATGCAAATTAAAGGGCAAAATGGGAGAGAAAGGGCTCAGAGTCTGAAATGGGAAGAGGGAAAAATCATAGTTGACTCAAAAATGTCTTCAGTAAAGTATAGGCTCTGAATTCACCACAGTGATTCCCTCACTGCACTTTTTTTCCAAATTCTATACAGAAGGATTTTCCCTTCAAAAAGTGAGCATAGACCAAGGACAAAAGGAAATACTAGGTCAAGAACAAAGGACAGAGAACAACTGGCTTTGGAATCCTTTCTTTCCAGAAGCCCTGAGAAAAACATCCTTCTGAATTTATGTTTGAACTGTCCCAGGTTTATAGGACAGCAGAAAGTGAAAAAGAGTGGAGTGAAAAAGAAATTTTTTCCTGGAGTGAAAAAGAAATTTTCTTGTTTGTGTCTATAACCCAACTATTAAATAATGACAAAATTTACATAGAAATACTATGAAATCTAGTCTTACATCTGTGAGATGCCTTCCTTTCCGGGCAGGAGCTGATTAAAGTGGTATAGCTCATGGAACAAGAATGCAAATTTGAATTCTCTTAGATACTTAGAAGAATAAGAAAATAAGCAATAAGTTTGCTATACGCTGCTTGTGCAAGCAATAATCTTGCTCAGCACTGGAGCTAGAATTTGGTGTTCACTCTTCAGATTAAAAGCATGTCAGTCTTCTGAAGGTAAAGGCCAAACACTGTTTTAGTATTGATAGTGTTTCCTATTGCAAGTAGATGGCAACTAATTCAAAACTTTCACTTGCGTCTGAGAAAGATTATTTTTATGGCCTGACCACCAGCCTTGTGATGACCAGTGAATTAAATGAGAACTCTCAGTAGAGAGTGTCAGCACTCTTTTAGGTTTTTTTTTCCTTAGTACTTTAAAAGAATAAATATTATCTTTTTGCAACAACTAATAACATAGTTCACCCCAGCAATAAAATGGCATTACTTCTTTTATATACAACATTGTGGTCCCCTTAGAAGGATTGCCTATTGAGATTCTCTGTATGCATTTTAAGAGTTGCCTATGGTTTTCTATTTTTTTATGTCTTATGCAACATTCTGTAAAAACTTTTTGCTCTCCTGGATGCTCACCAATCATATCATTTCTATGATGTAGTGACTACATATTGCAGCCAGAAGAGCCAAAATGGACATGAGGAAATAAAGTGTGAACACCTGGAAGAAGTTGAGAATTATTCTGTGATTTTTCTAGTAACCTCAGAAGTTCCTCAATTAGTCAGTAAGGCTGCTGGCAGTTTGGAGCAGTTTCAGAACTGTTGTGCCTTTGAGTCAGCACCATGATCATAGCTGAGAAGGTATAAAAGCCATACAGTTCTATTCTTCAGGAACTTTTGTTGCTATATTTTTGTTACAATTGGGAATTAGTTAGGGAATTAGATATCAGAACCCTGAGAAAATTGTGTGCAGTTTATATGCACCATATTTGAGTCGGTTTTCGACAGAATTGAATTAGCTTCTAAAACTAATAGAGAAACATACCAGTAGTGTGAACTTGGAAGGATCTTGAGCCAGACTCTTCCTTCAGGCCCTGGGCCACTTAAGGAGAACAGTTGTCAGTGCTAGAAGCTGGCTAAGTGGCGTTGAGAAAACTCACATCTTGATCCTCAAGTGTAGCTGTGCTGCAAAAGAAGTTAAACAGCCTAGCCTTTTATGGATTACACATCATGATCAATGTGTTGTGCAGAGAAAGTGATGACCCTGTCAGCTTACACCATTCTTTGGAAGTTTGAGAGCAGCTAAGAACTACTGCAAGAGATTAACTTGATGATGGCACTGAAATTTGTAGAGCAGCAATAAAAAATGCCAGGGGGTTTAGGTATGATTATTTCTGTTGAACAGAGTCAACCACTGCACCAAATTTATGATTAAATCACTTATAATGTACTGAAAAAGAGCACCTGGAAGCATAAATCTGTGTGTACAGTTGCATGTATTCCAATCTGTAGAATGTTATGACAAATTCTAAGGATGTAGGTGTTATCCCCTAGGGAACTATGAGGATGATACCTACTGGAAGTCAGAAGATCCCTGTGATTGTTTCCAGTACTTCACAGAACCCATTTTACTCCCAGATCTCACAGGACCACAGCCCTGGTCTCACAAGAGCATTGTGAACAACTCTGAAATTACAGTGCTATGCGTCAAACCAAAGCCATTTGGCCATTTGTACATATGCATTTTTACAGGCCTCTAAAGTTCAGTGGCTACTGGTAAAAAATTCTGGAACATCATGTTTCATATTTAAACTTAGTTTTATTTAAATGAGACTATTCCCTTAGGTAGCTTTATCCAGTAGTATTTCAGGGAAGTAGTTTAAAACATGTACAATTTTTAAAAATTGTTGCAGTGCAGCATTTCACTTTGGAAGGGTTTTGAGGTCCTTGCAGAAGAAACAATAGAAGGGAGAGACTTGATTTCACTGATATTTTTTGCATTGTATTCTTTTGCAAGTATATGTGATACAAAATAGAGAAAACTGGGCAAAAAAAAAGAAGAGTACTAAGAGCTTCAAGTTGGAGACTGTAACATCAAAAACATGGGAGGTGAATTGCAGAAGACTAGACAATTGATTCCAAAATTTGACTTCAGTCATTAAAACCTTAACTCTGTTCTGCTAAAATCATAGGGACAGAGAGGTAGATAGATTTACAGATTTTAACATCAGTTGGTGTATTTCATGATGGTCTCAATTAAGCCTTTTTGTATCATAGCCACAGAATTGTATTTTGTGCTTCAGTGGCTACAGCTGAATTAGGAAATGTTTTATAGGAAAATTTAAGGGACTAATCAACAATAACTGCAGTTTTGAAATGCCATGGGATGGAGGAGAATCTATCATGCCAGTTCAAACTCTATACAGTATTACGAGTTTATTTGTTCAAACATCTTTAAACTTGAGGGTAGATTGAGGGAAGAAAGAACAAATCCATTCGTTCTAAAAGTTTAGTGGTAATCCAAAGTAGATAACCAAACCTAATTACACTGCTTTTGTGATCTAATTTAGAATGCCACTGAAGACTTTCTTTTTGAAGCAGTGTATGTGCCATCTTAGTTTGAGGAATTAGTGTTCTTCTGAACTGAAATTGGTGTTGTGTAGTAGTTTAGTACTACTGACTTTGTAGTTAGTAGAGTTTTAGTGCTTTGTTCACTGCATCTTCTATTAACTCTTTCAGTTCCAAAGAAACTGTAAAGCCATGATGTAACTACAAAGAGAATCTTAATTTTCAGTTATCTTGAGAAAAAGGCTAATACCTATCAATTATGTTATCAATTGCTCAATCATGACACTAGGGCATGTCTGGATAGAAGTTCAGATTATATAGCATGTTTTCTTATGTGTAACAAGGTAACATCAAAAAAAAAGGAGTTTAGCAGTATACATCACCCAATGCAAACCTGTGTCTGTGGCACTTGTAGCAAATGCTATTTCAGTTTGTAAATGGAAGTATCATTCTGAATGCAGGTTTCAGAGTACAGCAGCTTTCAAAAAATACAAACCCCACACCTATCATCCCCAGACCATAGTTGTACTTAATCAGCCATGTCTGTCTGAATAGTTTGTGTGGTTTCATGGTTACCAGCAAAGCAGCATCAACATGACAATGGAAGGATAGGCTGGATCCTAGCACAGCTTGCTCACTAACAGGATCATTACCCAGTTTAAAAAGGCAGGGGCAAAGTTTACCCTTTATTATACCTCTGTAACTCTACTGAGCATAACAGTTTGCAAAGGGATTTCATTTGGAGCCAGAAGAATTCCTGTCGCAGGAATCTCCTTTCATATTTACTGTAGGATATTTACAACTGACTACTCCAGGGAAATACCCTTGCATGATTATTAGGCTCTTAACTAAGTCAACAAGACTGTCATGCAAAAAAAAAAAAAAAAAAAAAAAAGCACAAGTTTTAGACTAAAATTCTAAAATTCCATTATTTCCAAGTTTTGGAACTTTTCGTTAAAAGTTACAGAACAAGGGCAACACCTGTTTGCTCTCTTTAAAAAAAAAAAAGGTGAATTCTTCCAAGTTAATTTATCAGGTGCAGAAGTTTCAACATTGACAGCCTTTGAAAATAGGCTTGTCCCCAGAAAGCATTTGTTATTATTGGTGTGAATTGACTCATTCAGGTAACCAGGGGAAGCACCAAGTGACAGCTGAAACACAAAGAGTAGATTTATTTCATTACCTCACCAACAATGCCAGTTGGCTGAGGCACATGGAGACAGAGATCCATTAGGCTTGGCTCATCCTAGCAGCCAGTGCGGGGGAAGTGCTTGTGGCCTCCTCACTGTAACAGAAGGCTTCCTGCATATCTGTGAGAGTGTCTTATCTCTCCATAGGAATTCCACTTCTCAAAACAGGCACAGGCTGAACAACACTAGGCATAATAAACGGAGTTTTTCCACACTGACATTTTTAGCATTCCCAGCTGCAAGGTCACTTTGGTCTAAACTATTTCCCTCCTCCTCCCCAGATTTTCCAGTTTTAACCTTTTCCTCCCAAAACTACCCATTCTCAAGAGTTCTTGCTGCCATGATTTCCACAGCTGAGCCCACAGCAATGGATAAGTCCTCCCTTCTACCTTTTTTCCCCCCAGTTCCCAAGGTGAGAAATAGAAATCAAGGCCCAGATTCTGTGTTCATTCTGTTATTCATCCCTCAAACAATATCCTTACTGCTAACAGTTTCCTGTAATAGCTGTGACATTGCTTTCCTCTGCATTAATCTGTATTCCTTTGCCATATGAATAGTTCATTGATTATCCTTATTTGCTTTACAAGTGAGAGAATCTTTGCATTATGATTTCTGTATATATGTGTAGTTCTTGTGCACTCAGTCTTATGATACACTATGCCATGGAAGACCCCAAGATAATCAGATTATGAAATAAAATAACCTTCATTCTTCCCTCTGAGTATTGTTTGCACTTTGAATAACAATTAACAGAACTAGTAAGACATTATATGAGTATTCTAGGCACAAGTTGTCAGTGCTGTTAATATACCTTCTGTATGAGACATCAACACATGGTTAAACTGTGCTTGCTAAGATCCTTTTTGAGCTCAAAGATCAGTAAGTTACATGTATGTCAGATCTCTTGATTTTTCTTCCTTCAATTTGAAACTATTTTTCCCTACAAAATCACACTTCTCTGAGGCTAAATATCCTCCTCGTAGTTTAGCTTTTGTATGCAATGGAATCCAGCCAGTCTTTGATAAACTAACTCAATAAACATACAAGTATTAATGGATCACAAATGTATAATGAAGAGATAGCAGTGAATTATTAACTAATGTTGTTATAAACAGACAAGTTTTGGAGTCAAAATGCTCACTTTGCCCTAGTTACTGATTTTACACATACAACTTTTAAAAATCTTTTAAACAATTAATAAATACTTCATGAGAAGTTTCATCTAGTATTGTTGCCAGAAGCTAAGTTGACCTGAGTATAATACCTGTCTCAGCACTTTCTCTACCTTCATTAGTAAATCCGCTACCTGTTTTTGACAATGACATATACAGGTGGAGAAGTGTGGACCACCCAAACTTGAGAAAAAGCTTTAGTCAAAAATTTAAAAACAGTAAACCTGTTAATGAAGACAAACTGACCAGAAATCATCCTTACTTGTCTGATGAGCCTTTGAGCCTGGGATAACAGGCCTGAGCAACTGCCTGCACATGGCTTTTAGCTTTAAAGCCAAAATGTTACAGATCTGGAAAAAGTGAAGCTATGAGTTAAGTGAATAAAGAAATAAATTGTCACATACTCTTATAAACCAAAGAAATCTAATTAATCTCCAACATCAAGGAATCAAGAAAGCTCAATTGTCTTTGTCCTAGAAAAAAAAGGGGGGGCAGGGGGAAACAGATTTCTGCAAAGAAGCAGAAGCAAATCTGTTGGTCAGCTACAGATATTTTTCAGAAGTACAAATGTCAAGTATTTAGAAACATTTTGAATAAGGAAAAATTTTCTGCATAGAAGTAAGAGACAATAATTACTTCTCTCTACAAAAATGACAACATTCTTATAAGATTGGCTTTTATTGGTTTGTTTCTGTGTCTGTTTTTTGCAGGTGTTGCTGCCTTGGATTCCAACATTTCTGGGAAGATTGGTTTGCGAGCAGTTGTATATTATTTCTGCACAACAGTCATTGCTGTAATATTAGGTAATCTGAGATTTTGTAACTTTTTAAATCATCAGCATTGCCTAATTACAAATGTACTGCACTGTGGCATTACTAATTTCCCAAGACAGCATGTGGAGATGAGATGGGTAATCATACCAGACAACCTAACATTACCTGTAGTCAGATACAGAGGAGCTAGTCCTGCTGTCCATGGTTGAGCTGTGTTCATATCCAGTGTGAAGCCACAGGCAATTTCACCATATATTTCAGCTCAGGGAAGATTAGGAGCTGTCTGCTGAGGTAAAAAATGACCAGCAGTGAGAAAGTTGAATGACTGTCAAAGGCCAACCTTAAATACAAAGTGAATTTTCTCCATAGCAAAACTGATAGACTGTTCCTGATTCTCAGATTGGAAAATATGTGGTGTGTCACACCTGAAAGAATGACAGAAAATACTGGTTCCCTTGTCATCTTGTTTATTTCCTTAAAGGTTTTTTTCCCCTCTGTCACTGCCAGGCTCCAATCCTACATCTCCGATATTCTCATCTCCTCTTACAGGAAGTTCATTCCTGACAAGCAACATTGACATGTTCTGTGTTTGCTTAAAGAAACATCCTCATCCCGCCTTCTTAAATAAGAAACAAAATAAAACAATCTATCTTATATGTCTGGGTAATTTCTGTGAATACATAAGAAGGAATATTATGAAAAGACTAATATTAGTATGTATCTAACTTTGAAATTTTCCCAACTTTGGGTGACATGTTAAACCAGATAATCTCCTTGCTATTTTAACTTGTTCCATGGCATTATGGCATTACTTGTTTCACAATGCAGACCTATGCAAGTACAGTACTGCTTTTATTCATTAGAAAGACTTGTTCCTGCCAGAAAGACTTGATCCTGCCGGTTGAAGGGTCATCTAAATAGCTCTTCTCCTTTCTCCTTTCTTTCTCCTTTTACTGAAATTTAGTAGTTGCATTTGCTTTGGCTTTCTTTGGACTTGTATAAGAAAAAAAAAAAAAGAGAAAAAATATTGGAAATATTTGGAGAATTTGGAGAATAACAGTAGTAAAAATGCTTAAAATGGAGCCATTAAAGTAAATGAAAAATTTGTCATTGATTTCAGTATTTACAAGATCAAATCTAGTATTTCTTAATCTACAATTTTTTCATTTCTTTCTTTTTCTGAAGCCTTCTCTTACATAACTATATTGCTACCTAACTTTGATGAAACACCCTGTGACTCTGGGGTGCACCCTTCTATTCATATCTGAAAGCTAGTAACAAGAAGAGGTACGTAAAGGAAATGGGAAATAGCAATTAAATATATTCACTCTGCAAAAGTTGCCGCATACTCATCTGAAGCCCAGCTAAAGTAATTTACCTTCTTGGTGAGCAGTAGTGATGTAGTATGATACATACGAAAACAAAGCTAAAGTGATGAAGTCTAGGGGCGAAGCTGCAACTAGCTCCTGTACTAGGGGAACCCACACACCTGCAGACTTTTCTGCACATATCAGAAGAAGCACCCAGGGAAAGTGTTTATTGAGTTGAGTTCACAAAGAGTTTGGCTACACAGGATATACTGAGGAAGAATGCACCAATGCCTCTGCTTGCACTGTGAGCTCTTTGCTTTTCCTTCTGCAGGGATTATCCTTGTTGTGACCATTAAACCTGGAGTGACTCAAAAAGCAAGTGATATTGACAGAATGGGCAGTTCCCCAGAAGTCAATACTGTTGATGCCTTGATGGATCTGATCAGGTGAGATTTTAATTTTTAGTTTCCATATCCCCTTTGCAGAAGTTCAAACAAACACAAAGTTGTGATACATAATACAATAAAATGCCTTATGATACTGTTTGGGTGAATAAGGGTAGTATTTCAACAAATTAGACATTTTAAAATTTACTCAAAGCAGTTTGTTTAAAAAATTTTCTTTACACCATAGACTTGAGCTAATAAATCAGTGATGAAAAATCCCTCCTTTACAGAAATTGACATGTAAGATTCATCTATTATGAGGAAATTATCCATAAAGGATTGGTGGATTACTGGTGATTACTGATTGGCACCTTCTGTGTCATCCAGCATAGACAACTGGCTGAAATTGCAGAGCTGTGGTTCCTCTCCTCAAGGCAGCATGCAGAGTAACAGATGCAGTATGCAAAGATTTCCAGGGGTTCCACAATCAAGAAGTTTGCTGCATAGCCAGTATCTAAGGCAACTGTATAATGTGTCTTTTCCCATTAGCATCGTGGACAATGATAGATATTTTAAAGTGGTTAGAAGAAGGAAACCTGTAGAAAAGACTGCAGAAGACAGGTGCATGTTTTCAGAGCTACTTGTGTATAAGGGATTTGAAGAAAAATAACACAAATAAAGGCTGCATTTCAAATAGAGGCTAGAGGCTAAATGGTATCTTCAAAAATATTTCTGTTGTTTTTTTTTTCTTCTGGTGTCTTTAGTTTCTATTCTGGGTCACTATTCCTGCCCACTATTTTGTCTTTGTAGAATTTTTACTTAATCTGTCATGTAAGAATCAGCTGCCACATATCTAGTAGTTTAGAGGTTTGCTATAGATTATAGCTCAACTTCTTGCAAAGAAGTTGAAGACTGTAAATTAGCAGTTAAAAGATCTGAAATTATCTTTGAAACGAATTAAAATTGCTTACATATTTGTATTCAAAAATATGGATAAAAATAATAGATGTAAGATTCAAAACCAGACAGTCTTGTAAAGATGAAGTAAAAACCCACACTTGCAGAAACTGATTTTGCTTTTGAATAGATTTTGCTTTTAAAACTTGAAAACCAAAGGCAGGAGTTTGTGAAAGATCATTAGGGGAAGATTGATTAATTTCTGAATTCAAAACTACAATAGAGTAACAATAGAGTTACCAAATAATCTTATTCTTACAGTTCAGCCTTTGTAAGAGGTTTTTTATTTTTCTTTTCTGCCTATATTTGACATACTTTATAAAGATGGTGTGTCCTGTATTCCTTATACAAGTCAAGAAGATAATGTAGCAGGGATAAAATGCACTGCATTTAGTAGCTTACCAAAAGAAATGTCAAATACTAAAAAATAAGCCCAAAAGTTCAACAAGTGCAAGCAGGAAAACAGTAATTGGGACTCTTAAACCCTAAATTTCTTTGGAAAAAAAATCCATCTATCTATCTATCTATCTATCTATCTATCTATCTATCTATCTATCTATCTATCTATCTATTTATCTATCTATCTATCTACCTGTCTATATCTGGTGATGCTAAATACACTTCTTTCTGACAAAATAAACAAAACATGATCTCTTTTTAAGCATCAAATTTTATAATTTTGTTTATAGCAAGCAACTTTTCCTTAGTATGCTGTAGTATTGAAATGCTTCTATGCTTGTTAACAGGAATATGTTCCCAGAGAACCTTGTTCAGGCCTGTTTCCAACAGGTAAGTTTGAACATCCCTCTTTAGTTTTCACTGTTAACCACAAATTATTTTCTTAATTCTTTTAATTCTTAAAAAAAAAGTAGTCAGGCAAGACTTATTTCTGAGAAGTCCGTGAATATCTTCATCTCCTATAAAAAGGTAGGGGTTTAAGGCATCTTGGTTCCATTTCCATTATGATAAACACTCTGCTATCAGCTATAAAGTCCCGATGCAGAAACCAAGAGCGTGTAAGATAAGATGTTTCCTTTTGGGACAACAAGAGTTAGAAGAACCATCTTATGAGGATTAGTTTCCTTGTTCTTAAGATCCCTCTGTATCTGATAAAGTCTATGTAAATTAGCCCTCACCCTGAAGTGTCTCACATCTACTATCCAGTGCCAGACCAAATCCTTTGAAGGAAAAGGATAACTAATAGTCTATTTGAGACATCTTTCAGGAAAAGTGAGTGTTGCAAGATGAAAGAGGAAACTTCTGTCTGTATATTAGACTTATCAGTTAACCTTCCCCAGAAATTTATATCAGAAATTTTTATGCTGCTGTGCACAACTCACTTTATAAAACTTCTCAATGTAGTTTTTGTCATCATTACTGGCCACCCCGGTAAGGGGACAGGCAGGCTCTTTTAGAAATCCTTGACAAAATGCTGGTGGCATTAAACTGTAGTTAGTATTAAAGTCTTGTTTTCTTAATAGATTATGATTAGTATAGCACAGAATTTACAATCAGAATAACACAGGATTTCTATGAGCAGAATCAGTGAAGAACAGTTTTATAATAACACCATTTAACTTGTTTTCTAATCACCTGGAGCCACTGCATATTTTGTCAAATCTTAATACTTCATTTGCTGTATCAATATAACAACCAAAATCTAGGCTTGAAAAACATATTAAAGAATGCAGGTTGGTCACTCAGTCCTCAGAGGAAGCAGACAATGATGGAGGCATCCCTGACCACCAGGTCTCACTGTCCTGCAGCAATTGTGGTCCAAGTTACTCACTAGGACTTGTACCTGCTTGGTTTTACCAACCGTGTACTTGCTGCTGTTACAGTTGCCTGTTCTGTGACTGCATCATCAACACCACTCATCTGGCTGGGTGCCTGGAACATTTAAGACAAATAAGGAGAGGAGTAGCCAGCCTAGTGCCAGGAATCTGTAGGCTAGTAGGGAGTGGAAAAGTCTGTTCGGTTTGTCTGCTTGGTGCACAGAACCTTGAAGAACAACGGGAAAGGGAAATATGTAACCCATTTGACCACTAAGAATGGCTGTTTGCCTAGTATAGTGGCATTAGTTTTGCCAACCATATCACCAAGTGCCTCTCCTGGCATGGCTGTCAGCAATTCTCTCCAGACTGTTTGTTCCAGCAAAAAAATTCTTGCCATTGTCAGGAGCTCTAGCTCATGCCCCACAAGACTGCAGCACATCCATGGGGTATCCAAGATCCTGGGGAGCAGAATTCATAGCATATTATTTGTGAGCCTCTTGTTTCATCTACAGCTTCTGAGGTACAGAGGCCTGATGGCTCACATGAATTGGGAAATAAAGTCTTTGTCTATGTTTGCTACCTTCAGCTTCAATTTGATAATTTTTCTCTTATTTTTACTGGACCTTTGTCTATTCTTCAGTTTTCTCATTTTCCTAAGTAAGTTCTTCTGGATTTTTTTTTTTAAACTTTTCCAGTATAAAACCAAACGTGAAAAAGTTAAACCTACAATTCCTGCGGCTAAAAGTAGCTCCATGTTTCGAGAGGAGCCCACTACAACGGCTACAACAGCAAAGGCTTCAGAGGTACGACCTTTTATCCTTTCATTCCTTCATAATATATGAAGTAGGATGAAAGAACATAGACTAAATTTAGTTTATTTCATGTGGTTAGTGATGAAGAAATGATTGGAAATAGCGCATAGATGGATTTTAGCAAGAGCACAGAAGTAAATTGATAAATTCTTAGAGGTCCTTCCAGTAGGTTTAAGAATATCAGAGGATCCCATGGGTAATTGACCAGTCCAAAGAAAATAGATGAAGATTGATTACATTTATCTGCTTATGAATTATCAATTTTCTGAGAAATTCAACACTCACTGTGAAAAGACTAGATGTATATCACCTTGAGATGTTTGAGTAGAAATGGCTGTAATTTTAAGCACTAAAAAATAAAATTAGTTGAAAATAATAATAAATATTTTTTAATGGAAAACAAAACAATATAAAGCATTTGTTAATTAATAGTTTTTATTCTGAAAAAAAATCTACAGAGACAAAAGTGAAGAAGAGATTTAAGAAGCCCTTCATTAGAGGTGTGGAAAGCTTATGGGTGTTAATGGTGTATAAAGTCTAGACTTATTCTGGAGGAGAAGGAGAAAGGAATTCAACAGAATGTGAACATAGAACTATAAAGAATACCAAATCAATATACATTTTATTATACTCCTTCCAAATTTAATCGTAAAGTAATAATAGCATGGGAACATGAGCTATATGAAGAGCCATTAATTAAATCCTGAACCAGAATGTAGTGAAGAATTGCCCCTACATTCAGGCTGCACAGAAGAATGTATGAATACCTCTTTAGTAGGATTTTTATGTTATGTGCACACAATTGTCCTATAAATTATGCAATTACACTAGTGTCCCAGTTGTTAGGCAGTAGTGAATTTATCTTAGATCCAGATACAAATCTTTGAGTTGATCAGAAACAAATGCAAGGTTTCTGTGTTTTGCTTTCCAGTGGGGATTAAATCTTGAGTGTAGAGGAGTAAATCTTGAAATGACTGATACTCAGACCTTGCCATACCACGTGTCAGAAGTCTATAGAAAGGACAACACAGTTAAGGGGCGCTTTACTCCCTGATTAGGTTTGGTCAGATTCATGCATGGCTTTAAAATACAAAGTGTTCAAGTTCAGTTTAGTGTATTCCTGAACTTTCCCACTTGGCAATTTCAGAAAGCCAGTAGAGTGGCTGGGAAAAAGCTTCATGTCTTTCAAAAAAACCTAAGTGTATTTTCGTTTTAGAACTCTTCAAAGAAAATTCATTATTTTCAGATAGTATTTTTTTCTCTTGATTCCAATTTATAGAACAAAACCCAAGAATATAAAATTGTGGGGATGTATTCCAACGGCATCAATGCGATGGGGTTGATTGTCTTTTGCCTTGTTTTTGGAGCGGTTATTGGGAAAATGGGAGAGAAAGGACAAGTGCTGATGGATTTCTTCAATGCACTGAATGAAGCTACAATGAGAATAGTTCAGATAATTATGTGGTAAGTTCAAGGATATAGTAGCATTTTCCAACAACTTCTTTAAGTGGATTTTGTCACTGAAGCAGTAAGAGCAGATTCAGACCTCACATTTGCTTCTGCATAGTGCTTTACAGAAAGCAGCTTTCAAAGAAAGATTGGTAAAATTTTTCCTTTTCTACAGAATTTGATCCTTTTGAGGAAACTGAAGACAGAGTTTCTTAATATATACTAAAGGAGCAGCATTCCTATTGGTTGTTAAGAAACCTGAATTTTTTTAGACATTCTTGCTAGATGTTTATAAAAAACTAGTGCACTAGTCATTTGAGGCCTCTTTTGAGTATAAGCATTACCACTCATATGCCCTTCTGAGTCTTGAACATTATTCCCTGACAGACATTATGTTCATAGGATGGTTGTATTGGATCTAAGTTCCTTTAGAAATCTGAATGAATATGCCAGCCACAGCACAGAGAAAAATTCAAAATGGTATGCAAAATACAACTTAATATCATTTACCTCCTCCTAATAGGTTTTGTGAGACTACATTCTCATAATAGTCTCAGACAAGGAAAACAAATTTAAAATACATAAACTCATCTGATAGTGTTTGGTTGGACTTCAAAGCTATTAATAGAATTTTGTCTGTGCAAATCATAATTACAGGATCAGGACTATAAATACACACAATTCCAGAGTTGGTCCTACATGTGGAGTGCCTTGTGCCACTTATTACAATACTCTGCTCATGTGCACATTTCATACCAGTACCATGTCAGATCTGACCCTTCCATGGGTTTTTCTTACATCCCAGCATACTGAGATGTCTATAAAACAGCAAACCTGTCCAGTCTTTGCACAATTCTTACTTTCTTAAAGAAAGGTAAATTAATTTCTGCAGCTGGTCCTGTGCTAAGCAGTAGTTTAGTCCCAGGCTAAGTTAGATCCCTGTGAGATAGGCTGCCTCACTCTGCTGAAAATTACTGACAACGAGACTCGAGACTTAGCATATGCCATACAAGAATTTACTTATAAATTGATTATCCATTTTCTTGCATGTACCAAAAAGTCACAGGCTACAGGCTCCCTGAGTTTCTACAGATGTGGGAGCTGTTGTTTGAAACAAGATAGAGTTTTCTGCTGAAAGTATGAGGAATTAGTACTTTTTTCATCATGTTCAGTGCTTAGAGGAACTAGGTATCCCTCCTTTCTACAGGGGTAAGATACAATTTTGTTTATAAGCTAGCACACATACATTTTATAAAACAATTTCTATTTTAAAATGGATACATTTGATATATTCACAAATTTATTTCTAGAATAATTTATACTGCTCAAAGCTCTGGAGTAATAACTTGTCTCTGTGATGCCTGCTCTGTGGAACCAGAAAAAAATGCAGTGGAGCTGGCACTAATTCCTGATATTTCCCTTGAATTTTCTGTAGGCAGTAGCCTATGCAGCTGTTCAGATCCATGAGGCATGACCTTGTGCAGGTTTATTTTTTTCTGTTCAGGTGACACAGATACAGCCCCCAGTGCTGCAAGGCTGCTTCTGTAACTACTGGAGACCTTTCCCATCTATGTGTGATTACACACTAGACACACAGTGGTCTCAACTCTGCAAACTTCCACCCCCAGGGAGCCTGTGGCTATACATGAACATTTGCTGTGACAGGGTATATACCCATACCCCTTCCTGACTTCTGTGTAGTCTTTGTATTCTGTGACACCAAGTTATACACTACTAGCTAGACTACATGTATAGTTACATTTACTTTTATTTTCTAGTCTTTTTTCACCACCTCTGTTGTAACCTTGCTGCAAATGAATAAAGTGCAGTGTATAACCTAATTTGAGAAAAAAAATATGTTGTTGTGGAATAGGATATCAAAACATATTTTTTTATCTGTCTAAATAAATTATTCTGGGAGAGAAATTATTTCATGGTGAGCATGCAGTATTTCTGAGAATGCATTTTTGATAGCTTTATTTTTGCTTTCTAGGTATATGCCAATTGGTATCGTGTTTTTAATTGCTGGGAAGATAATACAAGTTGAGGACTGGGAAATCTTTCGTAAATTGGGTCTTTATATGGCTACAGTAATAAGTGGGTATGTAATTTCCTGAAGATGTATGCAGTTTTGGAATTCAGTTGATTACTACTCAATTATCTACCACATCCAGTCTTCTAGGTCAGAGACAAAAATTCTCATCAGTGAAAATTATGTGAGGATATGTGAGGATGGATTGAATCCACATTTTGCTGGATGCATTTTCTGTTTTAAAAAGTCACTGTCTTGCATTCTAAAAAAAACCAAAACCCAAAAGCAAATTCCTTTCTTGTATTCACTGTTTCCTCTTCACAGCTTGTGCTGAAGAAAATATTGTTGTATTAAAGGTGAGGTTATGAATTATGTCTTATTGGGGCTTGCCAGCCTATCAAACTTATACAAAAATACGTGGATTATGTTGGGAACCTCCATGGTCTTTTTAGGCACAAGCTGTTGCAGCACAGACCAAACTCCCTGCTGAATACAGATGCATAGTAAGAGCAGTGCACAATAAAGGATGCCAAAGAGACTGATTCCTTCCCTGCCCAGTACTGAGCAGACAGCTGACATCAAGAGAAGCCCTGGGGGTTGCACTGTCTGAGAATTCCTCCTCCAAGGTTAGGGTAGATGGGGAGGCTGCAGAAAGAGAAGTTGCAATTTGAATAACATAGCCAAGCATCAGAACTTTTTTTCTATTCTTTTTTCTTAGCAGTTGTCTATGTAGAACAGTCTGAGTGGAGGAGGTTGCACCCACACAATGTAGAGCCTTTCAGCAGTGGAACTTTAGAATAATTTAACTGCTCCAAATGATAGGTTATAATACCAGATTATTATATATCTCTGAAGGCTATCCTACAAAAGACTCTTTTGTCAGATAAATGGATATTACAGTCTAATAAGATAAATGCGCTTAAATTTCTATTTCCAATTCAGTGAAGCATAGCCTTCTAGGCAGGCTTGGTCTATTGCCTTAGCATCCACTCCTATAATTCCTTCAGTATACTAAGGATTTATATATGTTTTGTCTAGAGGCTAGGTCCAAAATTGTTCAAAAGTTTCTTTCCCTACATTTTATGCTATTCTTCAAATGTCAATCACACACTTTCTGACAGCCAAGCAAAGAGAATGGTAATATATTATTATTAAATGCAAACTACTTTATAAATAGTCAAGAAGGATCTCTGGCATTTTCACATTAATCTGTGCTAGATCAGCACGTTTATTTCAAAGTTGTTGTTTTGTTTTATTCATAAGCCAGTATGTTTGGACTAGCTGTTTGAAAATCAGAGATAAAATTTCTTTCTAAATAAGAATTACTGCTCCAGAAATAGCACTGATTAATGACTTTTTCAAATTTTTTACAGAGATGAGTGCAAGTTATGTTTATCTAATGCATTATGCAGTTTTTTGTGAGTATTTCTTTGCACTTGGAAAATAAGTCAGATTTTTACAGGTTCCAAAAGCTGATATTTACCAAGAGAAGGTAAATCAAGATTCTAATATTTTCTATACAAGCTAGATAGAAATCATTGACAGAATGACAGTGTATTACTTCTGCAGGTTTTCTCTGTCATTAACTCCAGTTAATTCAGAGGAGGAATATGTTGAATGGATTACTACTGCCTTTTGACTTCATTTTTACATCAGATAGCAAGTTTTAATTTTAGATGTGATAGCAAGTTTTATGACTATTTACCTATCAGTTACTGATTACAGGTTACTATTTGTACTGTGACAAGGCAGGTCTTCCTAAGATGTGTGTGAAGACACAGTGCCTTCTCCAAAGCACTTTGATTGCAAAGTAAACTTCCACTGCATAGCCTCCTGTTTACCTTGTAACCATTAGTTTGGCAAGCACAACAATTTTAAGTGGAACCCCAGGTGCCATCAGAAACATTAGAGAGCATATTTGCATCCTTGGAGAGAAAAATTCTCTGTTCCTCCAAATATGGCCATTTTCCCTGTCGGGTGCTCAGGTAGATCTCTGCAGCATTTCTGCCTCCTGCAGAGCAGCCTCCCATGAGTGCTGCTCAAGGCGTTGTGGATAATGGCAGCGTATTCTCTGCAAAACTGACCATCAGGGAGAGCATGTAATAATCAGATCACAGGAGCAGATAGGAGCACATACACACAAGGCTATAGGCTGCAGGGGAAAGGTGCTTGCTCTACATTTTTCAGCCTGCAAGAACACCCTTTTTTTCTTACCTCTCAGGAAAAAGGAGATATGTTGCTCTTTCTTTGGGTTTCTTAAAAACTGCTGTTCCCACCATCATTTTGGTTTTCATTCTTATGTGTTAGATCCTGTCTGCAGTGCATTCTGTTCACTGGTGTCTTCTGTAACTGCTTATCATCCTCTCCTTAAGCTTGAACCTGAAAATAACGGGTTATCTTAAACGTTTCATGTATTCCTTATCAAAATATTGTCCTATCCTCTGCTTTCTTTCCTTTGACCTCCCTAGCCAGCTCACCTTCTTCCCAACTTAATTATTCATGATCTTCGTAGCCTCAGCCCTACCACGACTCATCCACCATTGTCTGAAGCTCATCTCAGTCTCTCTGTCTCATTCAGGTCACCTTATAAGGGAACAGACTTCCCCCAGTGTCTTTGGTGCAATTTGCCACTAAGTATCTCAGGTCTCTCACGATTAATGGTTGCAGAGTCAGGATGAGGGCATATTAGAAGTTACTAGCTTAAGTGCCAGAGGAAACTCAGGCTGAAGTGGGAAAAAAAAAAAAAAAAAAAAAAAAAAGAAAAAAAAAGCTGCAGGAAGTAGACTCTTCTTACCTGTGCCTTTGTCTCTTCTGAATGCAGCAAGGAAGCTACATCCCTGTAAGAGATATTCCTATATGGAATAGCAGCTTGGGATTCTGAGGGACATGATTCTTCCTAACTTAAAAATGAATGCTATTAGAATTTCTATTTTCAATTGCTGATTATGATTTTGGTATTAAAAAATTCTGCTGCTTGCTGATAATTGTATTTTATGAACAAAAATAAATAGTACTTAAAATTTGTTTCAGGAAACCAGTAGTAGCAAAGCAGACACACAAAAATATTTTTAATAATGTCATGTTCATGCTGCTACTAAAAAGGTGCAAATCTAAATTTTTCAAATAACTAAGTCAGTATGCTTTTAGACTTAGACATACTTGAAATGCATACTCTCATTAACATTTTATTAAGACAGCAAATGGCACCCATACGACTTTATTTTTTTCCTATATTCAGATTTTTCTCAGGCATGTCACAAACCTAGCAATTTATACAATGATGCCTTGTGGTTGTGCATGCATAAATTGCTAGATTTCTTTCTAGAGTTATTTACAAAACTTTATCAAGACGTGTTGCATGCTATTATTTACATTCCACCAAATATGTCAAATGATTCTACAATTCTACAATATGTTCCCATACAGAATGAAAACCAATGCCTGTTCCTTTTAAAAAGATACTTTTTCAAGGAAACAAATGTGTAGGTTTTGTGGATGATTTTTTATGCCATTGTGGGTTTCTGTACTGTGACTACTGGTCTCTTAATTGTCTGGTTTTGGCAGAACAAATGGTACCATGATTTATTGCTATCTTTATCAGCTGCTCTGAAACCATAAAGCATTATTACAAGACAGGAATGTGCACATGAACATTTTGTGAGGACAGAATAAAAATTCCAAGGTCATACGTGACAACAGTTTTGGGATTTATGTTTCCAGGCTATGTGATAACTTTTTTTCATGAAAAGCAGATGTGCTATAATTGCAACCTTTGAACATCAGGAATATTCACAGACACTTCAAATACATTTCATTTCAAACGTACTTACAGCAGTCAGTTTACCTTTTATCTTAATGTCTACAAGCTCTGCATCATGTGCATTCAGGATTACTGCACAGTGTTCAAAAGTGATGCATAAATTGAGGGATGATTTTGTCCCTGAGATCTCTACAAATGCCCAAGCAAATACATCTGAGCTGCTAAAGTCAAGAGAGTGAGTTGATCTTCTATGAGTAAACCCATCTAATATTAAAAATTAATAGTTTCAAAATATAGTATTTCAGCATCTTACAACATTAAAAATGCTTAGGCTACATATGTCTCATTTAAACAGTCTCAAATACCTCACCACATTTTAAGTTTAGACCTGAGCTTAACACAGTTTTCCCCAAAGCAGATATAGATTTTTTCTAAAGGTCCATATTTGAAGATTCTGCAGAAAGATATGCATTTCAGTTGTCCCTAACTGGAAAGCATATTTACCTTTATTTCTAAAACATGTTCTGTAATAAGGGCAGACAAACTGAGAATAATAATTTGACTTGGTTTTTTGATTTGTCTCTGGTTCACATTGTAAGGATTTGGGAGAAAAAGAGAAGTGTTTTAGTGTTATTTCAAATCACATTCTGCACATCAGGTTAAATATTATGTATTAGTTTAGGCTTCTCATTTTTATCAGTTGAAAATTTTTTCAAGTCAGTGCTTGCTCAGCTTAGGAGAGACAATTCATATATGGTCTCTCTCCTTTCCAAAAGGAAGCGTAGAACAGCATTAGTCTGCTTTTTGTTAATGTGGCATTCTCTCTAAATTTTGCACCTAGGTGTCACTAAAGCCACCTTTAGTGTTTCATAACTATATTTGAGGACAGAGCTGGGTACCTGTTATCACCATCTTAGCAAAGAAAGACAATGAGATGGATCTATTTGTTTAACTAGTTGATTTTATTTTGCAGACTTGCAATCCATTCCAGTATAGTTCTGCCGCTTATCTACTTAATAATAGTAAGGAAAAATCCTTTCCGGTTTGCCATGGGGATGGCTCAGGCACTTCTTACAGCCCTTATGATCTCTTCCAGGTAAACAAAAAAAAACAACTTTTCTGTAATGTTCCTAGTAGTAATTGCATGGTCTGTGCTCTGATTTTATTGCTACTTTTTTAAAAGCCCTGGTATAGCTGGACAGTTCTCAGTCCCCTGGAGGCTGAAATACTGTTTTCATCATTACTTCTGCTGTACCCAAAGGACACTACAGAGTGCGTTAGCCTTGCACCAAATGAGAGTCTGCCTCTCCCTTTGCCATTCAGTTCATTAGCTGCAGACTTGACAGCATTTAAGCTGTTGAACATTTTTTGTGACTACGTATACCATGGCAATTTACCATGTAATTCTGAGAACAACTAACACTTAGCTATTTCTTCCAATAATTAGAAGGTATAACAAAAGTTGCTTTGCTTTCATGGTGCAGCCTTCCTTCCTGCCTTAGATCTCCTTTTGAGTCATAAAGCAGATCATGCTCTGAGCCAAAGGAAACATAATAGAAATGGTGTGTTGTTGCTTTCACTTATTTTATGTGTTTCATTATGTGCCAGTTCAGCAACTTTACCTGTCACCTTCCGCTGTGCAGAAGAAAAAAACATGGTTGACAAAAGAATCACAAGGTTTGTTCTTCCAGTTGGAGCTACCATCAACATGGATGGCACTGCTCTTTATGAAGCAGTAGCAGCCATATTTATTGCACAGCTGAATGACTTGGAACTGGATATTGGCCAAATAGTTACCATTAGGTAAGACTAAAGCCATCACATGCATTTTGTGGGAAGTGAGCTTTTTTGTGAATGGTACATTAACTTTGGATACCCCATGGGAAAGTTTAAACTATCATCCACAGCACAAGAAATAACAAATATTCTCATTTCTTGATCCAAGGCCTAGCCAGTGCAAGTTGATGGGGAGGTAGGATGGCTCAGGATGTGAAGCTGGTAAACAGCACTGTTATGAAAATTGCCATCATTCTTCCCCTGCAAACACTTGCAAACCAACACAGCCTTTGATCCATCCAGTTTGCTTGCTAGACATGTGTTGCCTGTTATTCTCCAGTGTAACCATAAGATTACATCAGAACATGGCTTGTCCTATAAGCTTGATACCAGACTTTGAGTAAATACTATTCAAGAGGAAAACTGAAACATTTAGGCTTGTTTCTTGCAGTGAAATTAAACTATTTGTACCAGAAAACAGAGTAACATGTATTCTGAATGCCTTTTCTGGGTTTTATTTGGGATTTAGCGTCACAGCTACGGCAGCCAGCATCGGGGCTGCAGGCGTGCCCCAAGCCGGACTTGTTACCATGGTGATTGTGCTAAGTGCCATTGGCCTGCCTGCTGAGGATGTTACTCTGATCATTGCAGTTGACTGGCTTCTGTAAGTTTAAGGCACCTCATATTTAATGTTTTTTCCTTTTTCCTTTTCCCTATCTTTTTTTTTAATGTTTCCATAAGTTGCCTAGAATTGTCTGTGTCTGAGAAAGAAAGCAATAAAATCATTTAGTTGCAGAAAATGGACAAAGATTATTCTTGTGGCCAGGCTTGTTCAGAATTGAATGCAGTAATGTCTTTGATTGTGAGATAAGTTCTGCATGGGATGGCAGTGAATAACATCATATTCAGAGATACTTTCTGCCTTAAAGTAGTGGTGACATCACTAATAAATCATGAGCATCATCCTCAAGACAGACAAATTTGATAGTACCAAGAAATGTCTCCAGAGTGTCAGAGATGCCACCACATTATGCTAAACACACACATCATTCATAAATATCAAATGTAGCCAAAAGCTGCAAAGCACATGATATCCATAAACTGGCAGTGGAGCACAACATGAACAAAGTAAAACTCACCCTGGATTCCATATGGACACATATAACAGGTTGTACACAGATCTGTGCTGCCAGCACTACTTTGCTAGGCCTGCTCTTCACTGAGAGTCCTGGCCCAGCCCTCGATCCACAAGCACACATCTAAATTTCTAAAGTGATTCTTATGCCTAATCCAAACCATATCAGAGCACTTCAAAACCTCTCAGTCACATTCATCTGCTCTTTCTGGAGAGAAGCCTTTTCACCAGAAATCTTTTCTGTTCAAGTTACACCAGTATGTATCTCTGCTACTTTTGCAAAAGCCCAAAGAATCACAGAGTGTATTCTGGAGGTCAAATGGCTATCAATACTCAGTTTTATCCCATGATATACAGGGTAACAGGATTCACAAGTTAACAAGTATAACTTCAGTTCTTTTGCCTCCTAAACTGTGTGGTTTAGTGGTCAGCCCAAGGTCTTTTTCACCTGTAGTTTGCATGGATGACATTTCACTGGTATCAATCCAGTGATCTTAATAATTTCATAATACTTGCATATCTTCTTCAGGTTTATTTACACTCGAGATAAATGCCTTGCTGTTCCTCCTCTGGGCTTTCCAATCATTTTCTTGAAGGATTTCTCATGGCAACCTATGTATTTCACAGATATATGTAATTTATTTGATTATATTAGTCAATTTGGCAAAGAGAGAGAAATGCCAGTCTCCAGAAAATCAGGGCTGTTGTATGGATCCAAGAATCAATTCAATTTATGTATAAGCATAATTTCTCCAAAGGAAACAGTTCCATCCCCAACTACATTCTCCCAGTCAGATGTGTGCAACAGGGTCTAATAGTTTTGTTTGCTGTGCTCCACAGTAATTTTGTTTTCTCCAGCTCTCTTCTATTCCTAGTGGGCATTTAATGTTTTTAAGGATAGTGCAGATCAGTACAAACTACTGGCTCAGAGTAGGTATCTAAAGAGTCTAAGAACACACAAATGAATAATTCCTTTATCCAAAGTATTTGTCCAGCCTCCTGCAAATTGCAGAACAGAGAGTTCCTGAGTTAGAAGTGATTTTTGTCTTCTTCTATGAATGCCTCATTGTTTTGGGACCCATGTTTCCACAAGTTCTAGGGAGATAAATTCCACATCCTAATGATGCAGAGATATAATTGAATTTTGTTTGTTTTCATCTGCACCCTAATAATTTCATTTGATGCCCTCTATTTACCTTATGGGAGTGAGAGAGAAAGAGAACAATACCCTATTTCTTAGAGCAGTCATGACTTTATGGATCTGATCTTTACTCCACTTTAGAAGTCCGTAGCTTTTGTGAGTTTTAGGCACAATATTTGTACATGGAAGGTACTTGTTTCACCATGAAACATAAAAATAATTCAAGATGTTTCTGGTTATATTTAAGGCATTTTTCAGACTAAGATGTGTTTTGCTGTGTAAATTAAATTAAATAGAATAGTGCTATAACAGATGAGTTTCCAGTGCTGTTGATTTCCTCACTTGTCTCACTGATCCTACTAGAATCTTTACTGCTCTCTCTTCCTTTTCCTACCATGTATTTTTGTTGTACATGGAAAACTTTTTTAGCACTAGAATTCAGAAATATTGTGAAGTATTGTAAGTATATCCACTTTAATGTCTCTGCACAGAAAGAGAAATTTGTTCTGCCAGAGAGCCTTTGTAGTGCTCTGTAGCTGAAAAGAAAAACAGGAAAGCATGGCCTTCCGCTCTTCATACCATACTTCCACATCAGTTTTCAAACTGTGTTATGTTGCAAGGGTTTGTTGTTCCTCTGCCAAGTAGAAGCAGGTTTTTAAGGCCTGCATCTCACATTTCTGTCTGGAGAAAAATCAATTATGCAGGAGTATCATATTCCTTTAAGTGACTTTTTTAGTATAGGTTTGTCCTTCAGCCCTTTAACAAAGAGAAGCTAGCAGAAGACAGGCTTTTCCCTTTTCCAGGTTTGAGCCAGAATACTAGACATACTGCTGGACTAGGTGCTCTTCTGGCTGAGGACATGACTGTTAAAATGCCAAAAGGCACAATGCAGACTCTGGTGCTGCACCCCACAGTCTATCATTACAAAAGGAAACCAGCTTTGTAGCATACTTCAGGGGGCTAAGAGGTGATCCTTCCAACATTTTGTACGGCTATGCCACAGCAGTGGAATTACTGCTCTAACAGACAAGTGACATAACTTGCAGTTTTGCATGTCCTCTATAAAATAATTTCTCATGAAAATTACTCCAGGTTTCTTCAAATACCTGTGGGTAAAATTCTGATTCTTGTTTTAAAAGACTATTTTCTTTTAATTGAATAATTACCTAAATCTGGACTGGGAAGAAAACAGTGCTGCATGAGCTATATAGTATCTTACTTTTACTAAAAGGATTTTCTATCAACTGAATGGTTTGTCTGACAACTTTTTTGTTCCATAGGGATCGATTCAGAACAATGGTGAATGTCTTGGGAGACGCCTTTGGTACAGGAGTAGTGGAGAAGCTCTCAAAAAAGGAGCTGGAGCAGATGGATGTCACCTCTGAAGTCAACATAGTCAATCCTTTTGCCTTGGAAACAGGAGTACTTGATAATGATGAAAGACAGGCCAAGAAATCTTACATCAATGGAGGCTTTGCTATAGATAGATCTGATACCATATCCTTCACACAGACATCCCAGTTCTAAAGCCAGTAGCTTTCAAATAAAACAGGAGCACTAAGCATGGCCATATGCAATATCTCAAAAAGCTTAAAGGAAATTGAGAATTAATTAGATCTCACTTACATCTGATTTACCACACAGACTCCTTTTGCCCCTTCTCATCATCTCCCTCAACAGTTCGAACTCACTATTGTTAGTCCTTACTGATAGGCTGAAGAAAAAGACAGTTGTAAAATACTTTTTTTTTTTTTTTTTGAGAATATTTACTATTCCTGAGGCTGTGAAATGCCTCTCTGGAATCAGCATGCTTATAAATGGGTCATTAGCTGGGACAGCCAAATGTGTTTTACTCAGGAGTAGCACAGCATTTTACACGTTACCACATCACAAAATACCTGTATGAAATCCCTTTTTACATCCTTGCCTTCTAAACAGGTTGCACTGTAACTTGATAATTTGCCAAAATGCTAATTTCTGCAGCTGAGGGGATACTACTTGCATGATTCAGGAAAAAACAGACCAGAAGGGCCTTGAAATAAGTACATTTTACTGTGAATAGAGTTTAGTTTTTATTCAATTGTGAAATAATTAGTCACTGAAAGAGGTCCAGTATTTATGTAGCTAAGTTTCCTCATACCTTTCGTGTGACTGCCAGATGCTGATATTGGCCTTCAGATGTGAAAGAGATTGCTCTGATCTTGCTCTTCTGACACTTGACGAGCTTTTGTAAAGTGATATTTTACCTGTTTAGGTCAACTTTAATGGCCTCCTCATACATTTCCATCAGAAACAGAATCTCATTTTCTATTGTCCGCTTATGATTTTAACAAAATATTAGTCTGCCCAAAAGTAAGAAGAGGTCATGAAGACAAAAATGCAGAGTGCAAATGCTAAATGTTTCTTCCTTGTAATAAAAACAGACAGATATATATACACATATATCAAGAATATAGGAATGAGACCTTTCTAATAGAAAGAAGCTGCTTTCACTAAACTCCTTACACAGACTGGTTGGGGTTTTTTGGCTCTTTGGTTTAGTTTGTCAGTTGAACATGCAAGTTTATAGCTGCAACACCACTATAGTGCCAACCTGTCAGCTAAACTGTATCTTGTAAACCATTTCTGGACCTAGAAAATCATGTCCTCAGGTGGCTTGCTGTAAGATAAGAAGCGCCAAGAACTTCCTCATTAAAAATCTCCATTTTCTATAACATTTTCTACAAGATTTCCATGGTGCAAAAATCACTCTCTCAAGGGAGGAGTTGCTGTAACAAATTTTTTTTCTGCCTTGCACATTGAAGTAGTTAGCTATTTTATATATAAATTAAACTGAAATTCATATATAGTTATTTCTTTGTGAATAAGCTCGTGGTAAGCATAAAATCACATTAATTCGCTAACAAAAAACCCTCCAAGTACCTGCAGTGTTATATACTCGATTCAGTCCTACACTTTTGTATTTAGACAGACCAGAAGTGTGCCAAAGAGAACTGATTAAGAAGAAAATATTAACTGTAGATTTTGATAAATTGCACCTTAAATTAATGAGACATAATACTGTATTTAAATTTAACATCATAAACTATATGAAAAAGTTAATCTAAGTATTGGTAAATTTATACAATATAAAGAAAATGTACAGATTGAGTTAATCAATCTTTTACCTTTGCAGAAATAGTATGAGACAGTCTTTATTTGTGCAGCTTTGCTTATGGGAGGAAAAAGCCTACCAGTTTCCATGACTAGCCTATAATCTCTGCCTAGACTTTAACCAGCTTTTTGAGTCACCCTTTAATGATCACCTTATTATTTAGTCACCCTGTTAATGATGTACTGTGAAAAGTGTTCCTAATGTGTTATAAATAAATAATTTCTCTCTTTACTCTTGTTTTAGCCTACTATCTTCTACTTAAGAGTTCCTTTAGCTATAACAAGAAAACCAAAGCCCATCGAATTCAGGATTTATGTTATTATTTTTATTAGTGATTTAGCTGTAGTTTTGGCAAGAATTACTCTCTTCCTCCAAGAAAATAGATGCTTAAGAGCAGAGTGCTGAGATTGCAAGAAACCCCTCTAACTACAGATAACCTGGATTCAAAGTATGCTGTTCTTAAACACAGGCTAAGCAGGTGATTGTTTACCTATAACTTATTTATTTGGCTTAGATTCAACTGAGCAGGTGTTGATGGTATTGTTTTGCCATCTAGTCATCTACTACATCTATGACCAAGAGACCGAAGCATATGCTGAAGATCCTCTTAAGTCCAAGGATGCTTTTCTTGACACAGTATTGCAAGTATGTACCTTCTATATATGTGGAAACACCCTGCTTGAGTAGCATCTCCTCTTTTCCATAGTCTCCTGGTCTGGAAGATTTGGAGAGTGGTGAAGAATCACTGTTAGATCTGGAGATTTACACCATGTTCTTGTAGGGGTTTTGGGGCTGCAGAAGCTTATCACAAGATTGGACTCTGCATTTTGAATAGTGTTTGTGACTTTAATTTAATTTTACCTGGAGAACCACATAGCCATCCCTGCCGAAATACCCAGGGACTTTTAGTTGACTCTTAACTCTAAACAAAGAAAGCACTTGCACATAAACATACACAGGTCTGTTAACACATACAGGTCAGCTGCATCAGATCCACAAGATCTAAAATTGCATAAAAACCACCATGACATATGCAGTTCACTTGTTCTTGAATATTCTCTGATTCAAACAGAAACTGACCAGTGATGCATAGGCAGGCAGGAGGCAGCCAGTGGACCCCCGTGCTGGGACACCACGGGATCTGCGCCCTCATCCTGTCATCACCACACAAACCTCTTCTGCATCACTTGACCCTCACAGGGTCAAGGTCTTCAAGGTGCCTTGTGACCCATGAGAACCCGTAGCCTGGTGACCTGCCCCAGACCCATGGGGACCCTTAGCCCCATCTCAGGGTACTGCTCCTAGCTGCAGACCTCCAGTGGAGATGGGCACTTCCCGGGGACAAGGACCTCTGGGCGCCGGTATAGGATCCTGTGAGGTCAGGGACCTTCAGATTCTCAGAGGACATGCCATTTGAGGGTCATGGGCAGGTGACATCCGCACACTGAAGTGGCCCTGTTCCCAGCTCCTGGGCCTCTACTCCCCCAAAATGAACCTGCTGTATCAGGGTCAGGGCCAGGGAGTTAGAATCACTAACAAGTTTTTCACCAGAGAACCGGTGACTTATTTAAAATTGGAGCTGTAAATGGTGGTTGTGTCAAAGCAGATCTTAGGCACAGCTGCATTCCCACTGCATGTCACCAGTGGCACAGGGACTGGTGGGAGCTCTGGGACTGCGTGTACTGGAAGCACTAGGATGGGGGAACTGGGCTGGCCATGCTAGGTAGGACGTGCTTGCTGGCAGCCTGGGAGGGCATTCTCATTGCATGTTCTCAGTGGGCACTGGTAGCACTGAAATGGGCTATACTGGAAGTCCTAGTGTAGGAGTACTGGCAGCACTGGGCTGAGGGTACTGGGACCACTGGGCCATACTGGGATGAGAGGCACTGGGGGCAATAGGAGCAGTGTGTTTTGGGGTGTGGTTTAGCACCTAGATGTGCTAGGGCAGGCATTTTGGGGGAGTATTTGTGGTCCATGGTGGATATTTGTGGGCTATGGAGACTGGTTTTGAGGACTGTTTTGGGGGCCTAAGGGTCATTGGGCAAAGGCTGCCCCTCAGAGCGCCTGTTCCCCTCCATGTCTGTGCAGTGGAGGTGAAGGTGGTTTTGGAGTTCAGTGTGATGCTGGAGTGGGAGTCCCCTCAGGATAACAGCAACTCCAAGGGCACCCACTACACTGTGCAGAAGGTGATGGGGAAACCCCCACCCACTGCCCCCCAAGAGCCGCCCCTCAGAACCCCCAAATGATGCCTGGGTCCTCTTCTGGTTGTGAGGGGACAGCCTGGATGCTAGTGTTCCACTTCTGGCCTTGGGGGGAACCGCAGACACAGGAATCTCCCCCTAGTTGCAGGGGGTCTCCCAGACGCCTGCATCCCATCCTGGTCCTGGGGGGCCATCTGGGCATCTGGGTCCTATCCGGAGACCATCTGAGAGAAGGTACACCAATATCTGGATCTCTTTGGGAAGCTGCCCCGGTACATGTCCCCTCCTGGTTGTGGTGGGCACCCCAGACACCTGGGAGTTTTGTGTTTTGTGTCCTCTGTCTCTGAGAGCCCTAAGAGGGAGCAGGTGTGTACAAAATCACCTCTCTTTGCTTGCCCCACATCCAGCTGCCTGGGTCTTTCTGGGATTTCGAGACTGACCAGGGGGTCCCTAACTCAGGCCATGTGTCCGTGTGTGTGTGTGTGTCTGTGAAGCACTCGAGTTCCAGCACAACCCTTGCTCGGCCCCATGGCTCGAAGCACCGTGGCAGCTGAATCGCTGCCCTCAACTGCGCTGTACGGGGGCAGCCCGAGGGGGGGCGACACTTGGGGGAGCGGAGGGAGTTGGGCACTCCCAATGCTGTCTCTCCCAGCCCAGGGTGGAATGCAGATGGAGATCAAGGGGAGCAAGGGAATGCGGGGGCTCCTAACCATATGTTCCCCAGTCCAAGGTAGGGCGGCTGAAGAACAAGGGGGCCATCAGGGAGGACCCCTTCAGCCAGGGGTCCCTGGCCCCCCGCAGCTGCAAACATGGGACTCGATGATCTGTAAGAAGTCCCTTCCGATCCGGCCCCTTCCAGGACTCCGCGACAGCCGGCTGCCAGGGCCAGGCGTTACCTGGCAACGAGAGACACCACAAACGCCGGCACCCGCGAGCGGGGCTCAGGAACGCAGAGGAAGAAGAGGAAGGAGGGTGCTGGCTGCCCACATTCGTAGCTGCAGCTTCCTTCCGAGCACGGAGGAAGGACAGGTGCTGTGTTTTCGGGCAGGGCAGCAGCCATGGCCCCAATCAGCCTGTTCCAGCTGCTGGATGAAGCCATCGGGACGCCAGAAGTCAACGTCAACTTGGAGGCGCTCCGCAGACTGCTGAGGGCCATGCTGGAACACCTGAGCCTGCTGGGTCTGCAGGACGTCGTCCCCCAGGAGGGGGCCCAGGAAGCCGCGCCAGCCCCGGGGCAGAGCCATCCCGCCCGATCACGCCCCGGCCCGCAGCAGGAGGAAGGCAGGACCGGCACCGAGGCTTCGGCATGGGACACAGGGCAGCCCTCCCAGCCGCCGGGGGAGGAGGAGCTGCAGGGGACCAGGAGCGGCTCTCCTGTCACCTCGGGGGCTGACGACATGGGACAGATGGAGAAGACTGAAGCCAAAGACAGTGGCATCTCCAAGGTAGAGGCTTTTCCCACCCCCCTGGCTGCTCCCCCCAAGACGCCTCTGGGGTCTGTGCCCTTATACCAAGGTTTAGTTGAAGCCCAAGTTCCGAGCAGCATGTTGACTTTCATTGTGGGAAAGGGAGGGAGATTTGGAGAGAAAATCTGGGGCTGAAACACTGCTCTGGGTGCTCTGGGTCCTTCCCAGTTGGGTGTCTTCCTGCTGCCCCAGGATGTGCCATAGGCTCCCCAGGGCAGGAGTGGGAGTGTCTGGGGAGCTGCTTGCCTGAGGCTCACCCTCACCACCTGTGTCTCTCAGGAGTCCCACAGGGAGATGGCTGGGATTAAGGCTATGCAGTTCAACATGGGAAAGGAAATCCAGAGGATCAAGGAGGCACTTGGCGAGGTGAGCTGCCACCATCAGCATGTTGCAGGTGTGAGACAGCAGCCAGTGACCTCTCCGTGCATCGGAGGTTCGGCTGCATCCAGACGTGGCAGATGAATGGAGGGTGCAACACACAGTGCCCAGCTATCTGGCTGTGCCTCACAGACCATGGTGCAGGCAAAGATCCTGCAGGTCCCCAGGGACCTCCCCTGATGTTCATCCCCCTACCCCCCTCTCCTAGACCACGGATCTCTGCAATGATCTCTGTAAGGAGATCAATGAGATGAAGGCCACACAGTCCCGCATGGGAGAAGGCATCCGGATGATCCAGGGAGCACCTGGCCAGGTGAGCTGCTGCATTTAGGAGGGAATTGGGCCCTCCCTGCCTCCCTGCCTCCCAAGACCTTGCCCTGCCAGCCCAGCCCTGTGTCCGTGGGTGTCACCCACTGTGAAGGTCATTGGGAAGGAAGAGTGGGAAGGGTGTCCTGTGAGGGAAGTGTGGAAACTCAGCCTTGCCCACTAGGAGACCCCACCTCTGCCTGCAAATCAACCTGGTAGTAGAGGTCACTGTCCGCCTCAGCCAAAGGGTTGCTGAGGCACTCTGAACTAAACAGCCCTGAAAAAAAGGGAAAATGGGGAAGGAAAGAAGGTAAAGACCTACCAGTACTTGCCAGCCACAGCCCACCCAGGGTCTCTCTGGCTTGGGTGCAAGCCCAGCTGTGGATGCTCCCGGGTCCTGACTGCAGTGCCTCTTCTCACTCCACTCCAGGGGAACCTCCAGGATGCTACTGGCCAGCCACTGGTCCTCCACGACCAGCCTGTCCTTGCCAGGCCCCACACTTCGGACATGGACAAGCTGGGGCAGAGCCATGGCACGCAGAGCACCCCTGGGATGCAGACAGGGACCCCCAGTGCCCAAAGTGGCACCACTGTGACACAGCCTGGTTTCCAAGCAGACCTTCCAGCTATGGAGAGCATCCTCAGAGACCTATCTGAGCTCCAGGGCCAGATGTCCTCCCTGCAGGACCTGGCTAGAGAGCTGCAGGGTGAGAAGGAGAAGGTAAGCCCATCGCAGTCCCTAAGGGGGCTGCAAGAATGCCAGGGGTAGTTGGCAGGGAGGAGGCAGGCAAAGGAGACCATGGGGTCCATTGTCCTGACTCTGCCACTATCACCCTTCCCAGATCCGACAGCTGCAGAATGCCCTCGGAAAGCTGGGTGTGACTGTGGCTGACTGCGAAGTGGGTGGCACCAACGAGGTCCCCCTAGAGCTGGAGTAAGAGGATGGGGAGAGGATTTTGTATCCTATGGGGCTGCTGGGGAGCTGGGAGGTATGGAGGGTAGCAAGCCCCAAGGAGCAGGAGGTTTGGGGAGCAAAGCTCACCTCCCAAGTGACCTTGTGGAGGCTCAGCCTGCCTGTGCCCTCATCTCCTTGGCTAGGCCTGCACTGCAGCAGATTAAGCAGGAGCAGAAGGAGCTGAGACAGGATATTGCCAAGGCCACACTGAAGCAGGCAGTTACAGCTGATCAGCTTCAGGAGCAGGTGAGGTTTGAAGGCAACACTCCAACTGTTGTCTTGAATGGCAGGCTGCTCCTTGTGGGGTTCCTGGCCGCATTCCCTGCCTGGTCAGGGCCATCTGGGCACCAGGTTCTGCCGGCTGCATCCATTCTATCTCACAATCTATTCCATCTCCCCTTTCTGCAGCTGGATGAGTTAAGGACAATGATGGGGACTGGGACGCAGCAGCAGGGAGAGTCACGCTCGGACAACAAGCTTGTGAGGAAGCTCCTACACCGCTGTGAAAGGCTCCAGCAGCAGGTGGACTCCCTGGTGCCACAGCAGGCGCAGAGGTCACTGCAAGAGAAGATCCAGGTGGGCAGCTGGCAACGTGGAGGGGGGGCTTGGGAGGCTGTATCAGGACCCTTTGTCTGTGCTCACTGTAATGTAGAGCAGCCCCTTGCCAACTCCCAGCTTTGTTTGAACAGGTTAGCAGTATGGCAGGAAATTAAAGCCTTGATACAAATGTCCGGCTGGCACTGAGTGCTCATGGCCAAGTAACTCAGATCTTTCCTTGAGGGCAGCCAGATACCCCTTGCATGACACTATCTTGTCATCTTTCTCCCTGGAGCAGGATGAGGAGCTGCTAAAGAGCATCCAGGCCACTGTTGTGCGGGTGGAAGGGGACTGCGAGCAGCTCGGCTACGTCACGGGGAGCCTCCGGGATGACCATCGCCAGCATCAGAAAGATATCGAGGTTGGCTGGACCCCCACAGGGTCAAAGTATCCCCCAGGCACACCAAGGCTGGTCTGATCACACAGAGGTCTGATCCCCTGCCCACCTGCTCGCAAGCCCTTTCTTGGTTCAAATGGCCTTTTCCAAAGAGCAGGGAGCACTAGCTGGCCACAGAACACAGCTCTGACCCTGCTGTGGTGTCATGAGATGCTTTTTGTATTGGAAGGCTCTGTTCCGGTCCCTGGAGGGTCTCGAGAAGAAAGCAGACAAGGAGGACCTGCTGCTGCTGGTATGGTCTTGAGAGGTCCATCTTCAGCCCAAGGGATCTTGGGCAGGGTGACAAATGCACTTTGTCCTTTGGGCATGCAGTGGCAAACCGGCCTGGATGGGGAAGGGGGAGGGTGTGAGTACTTCCAGGCAGGCTGCAGATCCCTTGCCAGGTCCCTCTGTCTATCTCTTTAAGTCCCTTTGACCCCATGGGGATGATGGGGTAAGCAGGCCACACAGCCCTGAAAAAGGCACGAAGGCCTCACAGGGCTGTTTCTGCCTCTGTCCCCAACACGTGCTGGCCCTGCCTCTTGTACCTGTGCCCTGTCCCCACCGCTCTCCTGCCTTTCCTCCCTGCTAGAAAGTGGACAAAGCTGCCTTGGGCAGCAAAGTCAGCTGCGCCCATTTTGATGAAACCGTGGAGCGTCTGGAGGACAGGATGCGGGAGTTGCTGAGACAGGTGTTAGGTCAGGAGCAGCGCTGGCAGGAGGCCCAGCAGCGGTTCAGTGATACCCTGGACTCCAAGGTGAGGGGTGCCTTATCCTCATGGTACAAAACTGGCTCCTTGAGGGCTTTGCAGCCTGAGGCAGCCTCCCTCTGAGGTTCCCCCTCTGCTGGCTTTTCCCTGCCGACTACCATGTTCCATCCTGGAACAGCTGGTTAAGGGTGTGCATCTGTCCACAGCTGGATCGCGTGGAGCTTGGGCCTTTCCAGAAGCAGCTAGAGGATACCTGGGCAAAGACAATTAAGGATCTCAAGGATGAGTTGACAGTAGAGGTTGATGACGCTGCTGGAATTAAGCAGTGAGTGCAGTGGGATGGTACTGGCTTTGGCAACAGCACTGGCCCCATTCCTTCCTGTATGGTACCCTGGCATCAGAACAACATAGCCAACAAACCACAGGGATGCTGAAAAAGCAGCGACACCTTCTTCACCCATCAGTATCAGGTTCCCCACATCAAAGGAGGCCCAAGAATGGGCATCTGCAAAACGGAGCTGTGCAAACCAGAACTGGGATGTGTGTGCAGAGGTTCAAGGATGGAGAACAGAGGGTTGTTTGCCTGGGCAAGGGTGCCATACATGCCTCAGTCTAGACCTGCCCACCTTGGCAAGATGCAGGGGAGTTGTGAGCACTGACAAGGCAATGACACCAGGGGAAGAGCTGGTTTGGATGGCCGTGTGGGTGTCTGCACCCTTCCCCTCATATCCCTGCCTGCTCTGGGCAGCTGTGGGCCACAGCCACAGTTCAGCAGTTACAGCGCTGCCAAGACAAGCTTATCTCCTTGTCCTCTTCAGTGGGAAGAAAACCAGGCTCAACATGCCACTGCTCCCCCTGCAAACATTGAGGCTCCCTGCAGCAATGTGCCTGGCACCTGTTATTGCCTGTGAGCTGCTGGCTGTGTGCACTGCAGCTCTCAGGAGCTCACCCAGCCCTTTCTCCCTTAGGCAGCTGCTGGTCCCTTTCAAGTGCCTGTCCTGTGACCGTCAGCTCAACGTGCAGGTGCCTGGCACGTGAGTAGCACCCGGCACCGGTATATTGGGGGCTGCGTGGGTGGGACAGGGGATGGGTGCTGGTGATGCCCTGCTGTCTCAGGCACAGGGGTTAGACTCTGTTGAGGCGTCTGGAGGGCCTGCCTCTGCTGAGCCCCCTCTGAAGCCATGTCTTTCAGATGTGGAGTGTTCCCTCCAGGAACACCTCCCTGAGGGCAGCAGGCAGAGTGGTGCTGTGGGGTACAAGTCTATGGGTTTTGGTACTCTGCCCCAAGCTGGGGTGGCTTATTTGTCCCTTGTCACCCACCCATGGCTCCTGCCCTCTCCAGGCACATTGACACACTGCCGCTGATTCCATCGCTGCCCTGCGGCCACACTGCACACCCCTCTACCAGCGCCACAGGGGAGCAAGCACAACAGCACGGTCACAGGTAGGGGTCATGGGGACCCATCACTGGCCTCTGGTATGCTGGATAGTCCTGCCTTGGCAAGGGAGATCTCTGCCCTGAATGGGGGGCAGTGGGGGCCAGGGGGCCTGGGCAGGGTAGGGGAGCAGAGGGGGCCACAGAGGGTCAGCTGTACTTGCCCCAGGTGTCTGGGCTTTTAGAGCCCCTACTGCAATGCTCAGGCCCTGGTCTCAGTGGCACTGAAGCCACATGTTATCAGTTGTATCTGACCTCAGGCTTGGAGGGGACTCAGCACAGTGGGACACGCATGGGTTTCCTGCAGCAGTTGTAGGGGAGTCAGCAGGGACATATGTCATTAGGGAGCACCCTCTACCCCCCTCTCTGGCACAGTGGGATGAAGCTCAGGGTACCATGGTGCTGGACAATGAGCATCTCCATGCTCCATCCCTCAGGAAGCTGGCCAGTAAGTTCCTCAAGTCGCAGAGCTGCAAGGGTCACGACACATCCAGTGCACCACCAAAGGATGTCCTACAGATTTCCAAAAAGGTAGGGATGGTGAAGGGAAGAACATCCGGGAGGAACAAGGCTGGAAGAGAGATGCTGAGCATCTGGAAACCACCCTACCTCAGTTTCCTCAAGGAGAGATGGGTTGGGAGTGTTGCTTGGGGATGCTGAATTGAGCCCCACATTGCAGCCAGCCGTTCTCTCCTTCCCAGCCTGGCGTGACTGAGCTGCTGAGCACAGATGACTCCATGGATCAGGGCCAGGAGCACGGGCCTGAGGTGGCAAAGAGGGCAGAGGATAATCTGGGTATGGCTTGTCAGGACACCAGTGCTGGGGGGAGAGAGCACCAGCTATTTGCTGGTGATGGGTGAGCAGGGCTCTGTCTGCACACCTGGACAGGGGCAGGGAGGGTGTGGGGTCTGAGGCAGGCTGAGGAGGGGTGGAAGCAGGATGGAGGGGGGTGACTGGCGGATGGGACAACTGGTCCTTGGGTGTGTTCAAGATGGAGTGCAGTGTGGAGATGGCCCTGACCAGTGTGGGAAAACAGCCCATATGCTGGAGGGCAGGGGCCAGTACCCTGTCCCTGAGGGTCTCTGGCCATGCAGATGCCCCTGGGCTTCAAGGCACTTACCTCTGTTCTTCATCCCCAGGCCCCACCACCTTAGCAGAGGACCAGCCAGCTCCAGATGTCGAAGACTGATCCCGGGCACTGCAGCGTTTGCTGCAAATATGGTCCCCCCGGGATGGAACCAGTAGCCAGGCAGCTGGCTGTGACTGGATGCTCGGAGTCCTGCATGAAATAAAGGACCAGGACAGCTGCCCAAAGGGATTTCTTTTCAAGTTAATAAAAATATTTTAATTCTAAGGAAGACTGATTTCAAAACTAACCCCTCGCTTCAGAGCTGCCACCCTAAAGCTGGAGAGGTGCCACAGGGAAGGGCAAAGTTTTGGTGAGCACAGGAGAAGGAGAGTTTGGGGTGAGGCCCCAGACTGGATCATGTGGGTATGTGGGGGGCGTCCCTGAGCCAGGTGGAGGTTCTGGGGTTGCACCAACCCATAGGCTGTGGAGGTGCAAAAGGTGTAGCCCCCCACCCATGCTGCTGGTGCCCCTGAGCTGAGCTTTGGCAAGGCTGCAGCAGCGCCACACATCTTGGGGGAACATGAGATGAGCCCAAGCAGCACTGCTCCCTCTCCTGCATCGGGCTCAGGCAGGGTTTAATATCATCATCATCCATGATTTACACTGAGTGAGGAGTGAGCTGGTGCACCTCCTCGTGGCCTGGAAACCGGACTGCACCTTCCAGACTCCTCCCAGGACACTGCATTTACAGCATCAACCTGGTCTCCACAGGGGGCTTGGACCTGCTTTGAACCATCCTCCTGCTTCCTGGCACCATTATTTTATGGCCAGTCACATCAACCACTGCTGGTCAAACAGAAGAGCCAGTATAAAGAAGTTCATTCTTCCCCTGAGCTGGCTGTTGAGGACAGACAGATGAGAGTGGTGAAACCTGGTCCTGACCCAGCAAAAGTGTGCAGGGGGAGGTGAGGGTCAAGGAGGGCCCACCTCATTGTGGGTATGTCACCCAGCCCTGATCTGCAACACTGCATGTCATCTGTGTGCCTCAGAGCTCCCTGGCCTCCCTGGGTCCCCAGCCAGTCACCAAAGGTCCCTTTCCCCCTAAGTCCTCAATCCCCCATCCTAGGTGTCTTTGTTCTCACAGATCAATTTCTCCCAGAATATCCTCACCTCTGGCTGTCCCCATGCCCTGGAGGGTCCCCCAGAGGGGCAGCACTGCAGTGTGGCTCAAATCCACCTTGTTTAAGACACCAGTCCCAGGTTATGAGTGACACAATAAATCACTGAGCTAAACCAGTTTATTTAAAGACAAAGTTCTTTTTTTTGGAGTTTGGTGAGTTTTTGTGTGGATTTGGGTGAGCAGCAAAGCACTGCTGGCTCACCATAGCTCCGGGGGAAGTTCCTCTATGTGGAAATTCAGGTCTGAAGCACAGGTCCATACGGAGTGACTATTTTACAAAACAGAAAACAAAACTTTAAAATTACCCAAAATTCAGATCTCTTTTGCTCAACCCAGCTATCAGCTCTATTCCTACTGCTGAGGCCCTAAAATGCACTATAGTGTTTCATCCTATGTTTATAAAGGCCCCTTTTGGCTTAAACCCTCAGATGTAGCTTTTTGGAGGGGATTTTGAGCAATGAAGGGACTTGGAGGAAGAAACATCCTGCTTTGCTTCGTTCTGGGGAGAAAAAGCCTCTTCTCAGAGCAGGAGGAATTATAAAGTGGAAAAAATTAAATGAAATTATGAAATTTTATCCCAACAAACTGGGTAAGAAGAGGGGAAAAGGCCACTGGAGGGGGGAACACTGCAAACTGGTGACACATGAAAAGCTCAAGCCTTCCCTCCCCCACAAGCAGCATATAGGTTAATTCTGGAAGGGTTTAGGGATATTATTGGAGCTGTTTCTTCCCCATGTCCACAGCTAGTGCTGAAAACAGCAAGTCCTATTTCCACTTAAGAGGAGACAGTCTTCTCAAAAACAAAGGGTTTGGGGGTTTATCAACCCCCAACGAAATCAAAGGGGTTGGGGAGCACTTTTTCCTCAAGGCAGCAGTACAGAGGCCACCTTTTCTTTAATAAGTTCCTCCCTAATTTGGGGATTTCTTCCCTGTGGGCATTGTTTCGAGGTGGAAAATCCCCATCTCCCACTGTGCTAGCTGGTCCCTTGGGGAGAAGGCCCAAAATGGAGCAAACATACCCAAAACCAGAGAATTAAAAACACAGAACCACCCCGGTTCCCTGGAGCTGTATTCTCTGCCTTCTGGATGCAACAAGTTGCTGATTTTAAAAATTGCTTTTTGATCTCCATTTTTATAAGCACCCATCAACACCAACAAATTATTAACAGTTGATAAAAGGCTGAACAGTTGTAAACCCATCCCCAAATCCACCTCTTTCCACTTACATGGATCTCAGTGAGGAGCAGGAGAAGATTAACACCCCCATGATTGGGGAGGGCCTGCATTCCTCACTCAGGTTTGCCCCTCCATGCCTGCTGCACTTCCCTTGGATGCACAGTTCCTACTTGGTCTGACCCCGAGGTGCTAGTGGAAGAGGAGCAGGATGGAGAGAAGCAGGAGGCAATGGCTTAAACTCCCCCCAGGAATGTTCATCCTCAAGCCCCAAATCCCCACAAAATGCATCTTGGGCTCCAACTTTGTGGAAAAAACTTTGACTCCTGTGGGGGAAAAAACCCCTTCAGCTACTCCCCACAGCCTCTTTCATGGGCTGGTATGAGGTGTGCCTGTCACTCAGGAAGGTTTTGGGGTCCATGTGGGAAGGCTGCAAGTGCATCTGCTGGCTCTGCTCAAGGAGTGGGGGCTGTGCACCCTCCACACCCAAACATCTGCCCTCCCACCTTGTGACAGGATGCTGTTGAGCTGCCCTTGAGCAAAAAGAGGCTGATTTCTTCTCCACCCCAATGCCAGAGAGCCAGCGGTGGCATTACTGAGTTACACAAAAAGGCTGGGGTTTCTGTTGTTTATTTTTTGTATGGACTTTCAAATTAAATATCCATAAAGCTTTTCAGATGAAAAGTGGATGGAGTGTTGGAAACTCATCTGTTGGAGCAGGATGCTCCAGGATGCAGCAGGATGAACAACAAAGTTCTTTGCTTTACACATCACTGGACCTTGTGTTTCAAGGAAAGACCCACCTCACCATGAGCCAAACAGGGAAAAAATAATTATACAACTAAGCAGGGCTGTAATGTGGGTTTAGCTGTGATCTGTGTTTTATCAGGGTCCTTGTCTAAAATTCAGGTCCCAAAGATAAAAGTTGCTGCCTTGTCTGGTAGTTTCTCCTCTTCCTCAGACTGAGGTGAAGAGTGCATGTGGATACAATGCATGTAGAGGCAATTCTGGCAGCAAAGGAGTGACTGGGACTCCAAGAGGCAGAGACCTGCCCAGTCCTGTCTGGGCTTGCTGATAACAGCACTTTATTACATGGTTAAACCCTAACAACAAGCTTCTGCTGCTTCAAGATACTGGTTCATTTAGTTTTATTCCCCTTCTATTCACTTGTAGGCAGGGAAATGGGGGATGAAATTCTGTCTGTGGCCTCTCCCCCTGCTTACATCCTGGCAGTGAATAGAAAGCCTGTAAAAGGCCCAATCCTGTGTGATCCTCAGAGACATGAAACATGGTTTTAACCCACTTCCCCTAAATTCTCTACAAATTCTAAGCAGAAAAGTTTCCACTTGCAAATCCTTATTATGAGACATCTAGCAGCACCAGCAAAGCCCATTTCTTCCTCAAGATGAGTTTTTAAAAATCCTTTAGGGACATTCTCCCTGCTTTTCTGGTCCATGCTTTCACTGACAAACAGCTGAGGAACTAAAAATACCTCTGTTCTCCCAGTGAGAAGCAAAAGAACGAAATATGATTGTTAAATTAGATATTATAAGGAAAATTAAATGGGGCAGGGGGGGGCAGGGAGTGGGGCTATTTGCTGTTGAGTGCAGTGCTTGTTGGGGTGGTGGAAGTGGGAAGTTCATTGTGGATTTTTGGGGAATTCAGGGACAGAGAGTGAGCAAAACTGGCCCCTTGCCCAGCCAGAGCAGTGGCCAGAGTCATTCACCTGCTAAAGTGGATGGGGGAAAGGCAAAGGCTTCAGTCTGACCATCAGCATCACAGAAACCCACCCGCCCTCCACGGTGGGGTGGGCACAAGGCTCGTGCAGGCGGTGCAGACAAGGACTCCGCGGCAGTGACAGAAGAGAGCGAGGGGACGTTGGTGCTGCCTGTGGCACAGATCCTGCACCGGCACAGATCCTGCACCGGCACAGATCCTGCACCGGCACTGGGGCCAGCTCCTGCACAGCAGCCACCACACTGGCCAGCTGCTGGCTGGGGCAGAAGCCACTGACGCCTTGTGAAAGCTGACCTAGAACAGAGGCCAGAAGGAGTTAAAGAATAAAGTAGGAATTTATTAAAAGGCCTCAATGGATACAACTTGGGCAGCACAAGAGCCCAGCCAGGGCTACATCCCAGATGAACCCCAAAAGAGTCACAAAATCATGAGGTCTCTCACTTTTACAAGTTCTGGTTCATTAGCATATTGGAGTTAATTGTGCAATTATAGCTTTAGGTTTGGAAATCCCATCTTTCTTTTCTTCTCTTCTCTTCAGTCCACCATTGTTTATGCTCTTGCGTCTGAGATTTGGATCAGCTGTCCTTGGTCCCCAGATAGAGAAGGAATTGTTTGGTCCACCTACTCTGTGAAGAGAGCTTACTATCCCTTAATGTGAAGCTCAGAACTACACACTAAAGTAGTAACAGAACCCGAAAAATATAAAAGCTAAAACCCGAGGCATCACCACCGCGCGGGAATGGCACCCGGCACTGCAGGCAGGGAGCGCCGCCCGCCGCGCACCGCGACAGGCAGCGCCGGCAGAAATTGTGGCCGCAGCTCAGGACCATGACAGGATCCTGGAAGAAATCCAAGCAGACAGCGCAGGTGGTTTCCTCCTGGAGGTATCTGATGGCGTTTCCCGCGGCCGTGGTTGTTTGCCGGACGCACTCGGGGCGGCGCGCACGGGAAGCGCGCTGGCCCGGGCGCTCCCGGAGGCGGCGGCGGGCCGGGACGCTGGGCCGGCGTCCGGACCCTCCCCAGCAAAGGCAGCCCCGGGCGGGCCCGACATTCCCACAGCCTCAGTCACGGAACAGCCCCTCGGGCCGGTGCCAGCGGTGATTGACGGACAGAAGCGAACGCAGGCAGCGGCAGCTGGGGCCTAGCGGGGGCGAGTTATTTACAAGGCGAATTCTCACCCCTCCGGCTGCACCGGGGGAAGCAGAGTGAGGCCAGAAGGGGGCTCCAGGAGACAAGGATTAAAGCAGGAATGTGGCTAGTGAGCAGGGCTCCCTAGAGCTCACCAGCTTGGAGCTGCAGGGTTAAAGTGAGATAAAGACTCACCGTTGCGTGTATTTTAACTACAATAACGTTAACGGGAGTTTCAATATACTATGTCTCATTTTAATATAAGACATATATATGTTTAAATATAACTGCAAATTTTATTATAGAGCTATAAAGAAAATAAGAAACACAAAATGTTTAAAATACTAATCAGGAATTATAGTTATGAATAAGGTAGATAAAACAATAAAAGAGGTTCGATGTTCCCAAACAGTTGTAAAATCCGCTCTGCCCCAAAACTGATCAGTTTTGGCTTTCTCACGGGGAAAAAAAAAATAGGGAGAAATTATGAGGAAAAAAAATGCACTCGTAAGTTCCAAAATAACGCCGTTTATAGCCTCTTCCTGGAGCGCTGGGGGCGCATGGAAAACTCCTCATTGTTTGATCTCGGCCAGCGGCGCTGTGCGGTCCCGCCACTGACTCCTCGAGATGTGCAGCGGGACAGGGCGGGACTGCGAAACCGAACCCAAACAAAGCCGAAGATGGGTGTCTCGGGGGCAAAAAAAGAGAAAGGGACCAAAATAAAACAAAAACAAACAAAAACCCCACCAAAAAAAAAAAAAAAAAACCCTAACAACAACAACAAAACCCCACAACTCTTCTTTCTCTCTCTCTTTTTTTTTTTTTTAATTATACTTCCTTCTAAGAAACGCCTGGAAGATTACTTAACAGCAGACCAACCTAATGCTTGGTTAATTCTTAATTATTTCAGGCACTTACTGTTCTTTTCGAAGGAGCATCTCAGCCTACATAAGGATTATGCAGCAACAAGAGAAGTCGGGGCTATGCTTGGTATAAATATTTTCCCAGGAATTTTCCCGCCGGGGTGCGGCGGCGGTGAAAGGGCTACACGAAGGGGGCGGGCGAGGCGAGGCGGCGAAAAAAAGCTGCCCCTCGGGGTGGCCGCTGCCTTGGGTGGCGGTGGCGGAGCGGTGTGGCGTGAGCTGCCCCTCGCGGTGGGCGCTGCCCCCCGTCCCAAAGAGATGCGCCGCGGAACGGGTGAGGCGGCGATACCGGAGCCGAACCGAGCCGTGCCGGTGCCGGAGTCACCAGGAAAGCCGCCCCGAGGGCGAGACGGCGCCACAGGAGGCGCACGGAGCGGGTGGTGCTGGGCGAGCCGCCCTGGTCGCTGCCCCGGCTCCGGGAACTGCCCCGCGGTACGGGCGGGGCAGAGGGGCCGCAGCGAGGGGGGGCGAGATGTGAAGGGAATGTATAGAGCGGAATATAAAATAAACAGAACTGAGGAGCCGCAGCAGGGGATGGCCACTGAGGGAGGGCTGCGCCGCGGGACGGGGTAGGCGCGGTCCCGCGGGAGTCGCCGCTTATCGTGAGAGGGCAGGCGAGTGACGACGGGCAGAGCCGCGGCAGCCGCTCTCAGCGGCGGGGCGGAGCGGGACGTGCTGCTCTCCGTCAAGGCCGTATAGTTTAGGCCCAGGGACAGGTCCGCCACTCCGCACGCGAGAACTGGGACCCGTGTATGCTCCTCACTCGCCTGCTCCCTTCTCCCTGGCCCAGCGGAACCAAAAAAACCCTTAAAATCTATGCATACGCACACGCGCGCGCACACACACACACACACACACAAACGCACACGCGCATGCACAAAAGGAAAATCGGGGGTGGTTTTTTGGGGTTTTTTTTGGTTTTTTTTTTTTTCTTTAAATCATGATCCACATGGTGAGCAGCAACACAGAATTGGTTACTAATTACAGCAGCTGGGAGGGAGCTTTTCATAAAACCACTTGTCTCCCTAGGAGTATGGGCAGCGCCTAGGATGAGGACGCACAGGTGGCATCTTGCAGAGTTCATCTACTGTGTCCACGTCCTGCATCTCCTGGCAATGACCTCCTGACAGCTACTAGCCAGCTCCTGGCCTCAGCAGGGCTCTCTGGCCTCATCCTGCTCCTGACCCCACTGCACACTTTTTCTCTCTGCCAAAAGCTGTGGGAGAGGAGTCATGACAGTCTCCAGCATCATCTTTGCTGTGGGGAGACCCACTGGGGGATCCACGTCTGGGAGGTGGGAAGGAGGTGGGGAGTGAGCAGGTGCAGAGCCTGCTGCTGCCCTTCCCTTGGACAAGCTCCTCTTCCTCCTGAAATGCCTCTGAATTCTCCCCAGATAACTAAATTATCCCAAAATGCAACTGAATTCCTCCCAAAATAACTCTGAATTCCTTCCCCCAATATAGCCAAATATCTGAATTTTCAGAATATATCTGAATATCTGAATTACCCCAAATACCTCTGCATTCTCCCCAAAGCCTCCAAATTCTCCTAAAATATCCAATTTCTATTCAAATACCTCTGAACTTCTCCAGGGCCTCCCACAGAACATCGCTTTGGTGGCAGCAGGAGCTCAGGCTCTTCTCCAGCTCCTTGAGGAGCCCCGAGGGGAGGTGGAGCCTCATTTCACTCAAACTGGGAAAAGAAATTCCAGGGACAGATGTTATGTGGTGGATGTAGCAGCCAAGCACCTCTCCGCAGCTGGAGTGATAGGCACGTGAAGCAACCAGTTGCCACATATCTGCTTAGGATGCTCCCAACATCCTAAAAGGAAAAGGGGAGAAAAAAGGGAGTTCAAGACCTCATAGGCAGCAGTTTGGGACAGCTTTCGGCTAATAAAGGCACTCACCTGGGGCAAGCACCTGGCCTCCAGCTGCCCGATGGGTCTGTGGAGCTGTGCAACCCCCTCGGCCACCCGCAATGATTTTTCAGCGTGAGTAGCTGCGAAGTGTCGTCCAGCTGAGCCAGCCGCCCCAGCGGTGTGCTCCCGCTCCGCCAGCCGCCGGCGCGGCCGCTCACACTCAGCCTCAGTGCGGCGCCGCTCGGCTTCACTTAATCTGCTGGAGGAGATTAGAAACCCACCTGCAGCCCCCAGACCCGAATTTTCAAAAGTGCTTCTGCTGTAGCCAGGGAGGCTGTAACACTGGGGCAGGGCCGGGGATGGAGCTAATTAGGGACTGTACGGTAATTACGCCCTTCACCCCACGGTTCTCCTTGTCCCTCCCCTGTTGCCATTCCTCGCTATATTCTGTCCAAAACCAATCCAGGCCCTGAGAAGCAGAGGGGAGTGTAAAATCCATGTTAACAAATGTCCCTTTATGACTCAGTCTGGGATGAAAATGAGCAGCACCATGGCATTGATTTAAAGTGTGCATAGTAAGCAACTGCACATGGAGGTGGTGCTTGCCAAACCTGCCCAGGATCTGCATGAACCACTCCAGCTGGATGTAGGGCTTTGCAGGGCACCAGGATGCTTCTTGGATATGATCCCCTGTGTTCCTTCAAGAGGGGCTTGGGGAAAAATAAATGCCCAAAGACTCATTCAGACTGCTGAAGAACAGAGGGGACCCCCTGTACCAGGTAGTCCTGGTGTCTCTTCTCTTCATTCACTCTCCAGTCCAGAAATTCTGCCAACACCTTCCTTAGGGATTGCAGGTGAGACTGGATTTTCTCCCGAATACACCAAAAAAAAAAAAAAACAACAAACAAAAAACCCCACCAAAACCAAACAAAAACAATAACAACAAAACCAACAAAACAACCCACAAGTGAAGCTTGTTTGTACAATCCTGCCTTCAAAATCTTACATAATTCGGAGGAGGAAAGCAAATAATCCCCCTAAAAGCCCCCTCACTGGCTTCCCTGGAAAGCAGGGATCCACTCATTTTGTATTTTTCCCAGAACTAGGAGCAGGCACTAGAGCTTTGCTTTCCCAAGAAGAAATTAAAATATTTTCACTTTGCACCTTTTTTTCCACAGGGAGAGAGAGGGGGAAGGCCTGATGGGTCATGGGAAGGTGATCTCACCTCAGAGGTCTCATCTGGTCTCCAAAAGTCCTCATGACCACAGCCTGTGGTAGCTCACCCATTGCCTCCTGAGGAGTTTCTGTCTCTTCAGCACCAAGAGATGAAGCTCTGGCCAGTGTCAGCACAGGGGTTTTGTGTGGCTGCTGTGGCCATGCTGCCCTCCAGGCAAGGAGAAAGAAGTGCTGGGGGTTGGCCGTGGCACGGGGTGAAGCTGCCTGCCCTTGAACTGGGTGTTCCCTGGGTGTTCCTGTGCTCAGTTCCCGGCACAAGCTGCCCCAGCTGGAAAAGCAAATGTCATCACCCACATGTAGTCTTTAAACAAATTTTGTATGCACAAGTTTGTCTTATTTCCAGGCATTGCTGTCACACTCCTCACCTGGAAGCTGCTCCCAGCTTTGCTTTGTTCACCTCCATCACGTGTAAGGGGCCAGAGTCAGATTTGGGGAACTACGTGGGCAAAATCCAACTGATTTTTCCTTTGTAGTGCCGTGCAATAATGGGGTTTTTTGCAGTGCTTTAATTGTCCTCCCTTCCCTCCCCAGTGCCTGTGTTGAGAAAATACATGGCCGTGAAATGAGGGGGAAAGGGGCAATCAGATGGTGCAGGTGTCCAAGCACGTCATGGCCCCATCTGCAGGCAAGAGATTGGAGGGCTCCTCCCTTCTTGGCTGATAAAAGCTGGCAGAGGCTGAGACAGGACTGAGCTTTGGCTGAGCCTGTGCCAGAGAGAGGAAGAAAAAAATCCCAAGAGGAAAAAACGCAGTGGAGAAGCAGACAGTGGAAGAAAACCATCTGGAGGAACCTGAACACAGCACCAGCGACAGCAAGGAAAACACCAAGAAGGTTTGAGTAAGGGGGAAAATCCTAGTGCTGATAAGGGGGTTACATCACCCTGATGTCTGGGGGAAAAGGGGGATTTTGAGCCCCCTCCCCACCCCATGAACTCAAGAAGGGAAATGATTTACCCTTGCTTTGGTCTCAAACCCTTGTTTTGGATTTAAAGGTATTTTGCAGTGGAGGGTCATGATGATTATTTACTTCTTCCTGTAACAACCCAGCCAGGGAATTTGGGTGAGAAACAGCATGGCTCCTGATTTTATCTCCATTTGGATGATTTTCCCACCTTTTTCTCACTTTTACTCATCACCGTGCTGCTTTAATCCCCTTATCTGCAGATTTACTGAGGAAAACGCATGGAAAAGAAGCAACCTGTTTGTTTTCCACTGTCACAGCATGGTTTATTCAATCATTTCGGGGCTGTATTACTCATGCCCAGGGCCCCTTAGCATGGGCAATCCCTTGTTTGCATGCAAAACCCCACACTGACTTCCAGAGGATGAATTTGAGGCCATTTGGTGCCAGCTCTTATCTCCCCCATACACATTTTCTCCAAGGTCAATAGCAAACAACTTCTCCTCTCACGAGATTTCTCTGGATGTGAGAGGTGAATGTGGCTTATCTCAATTTTAGGGACTTTCCTCGCTCAAATAAACTTTGTCAGATTTGACTGATGAATGGTGGAGGCAGAGATGGATTTAAGATGGATAGATTCAGCCTTCAGCCAGCATGAGGAATGGAGATTTGGGGGTATAATAATATCTATAATGGAGATGGGTTCATTACATGTGCTACTCATGTTCCCTTCATAGTCATTAGGGAATTAATTGATTTAATCCATCTCCAAAGGTCTTCTCATAGATGAACCAAGCTCTGTTGCAACTGTTGAAGAAAAAAGAATGCTATTTTCTTTAAGTACTTTGATTAAATGTTGTGGTTAAACACATTTTTTTCCTTAGGGGCAGAAGCTGAGATAGCGATGAAGGATAATAATTGGATTTTATCCTTTCTTTCCTTGTTCTGTGTCTCCAGTCGGGAAGAGAGGACTCTGAAAGTGCAATGGCTTTCTTCCTCAAACCACGACCATGCACATGGGATCTTGCCCTGGACTACCACACTGCCAAGCAGTTTGAAGGTAATCAGAGGCAGCTAGAAAGGAGCAAAGTACCCATTCCTTGTGTTTTCTGAGCTTGGATGTTCCATGGGGTTGGATATTCTCCGGCTCTACCTTCTGTCTCCCTAGGGCCTCCATCTCCAACCTCCACCTCTTTGCTCTTCCATCTCCAGCCTCAACTGGATATATATCTTCCATCTCCAACTTCCACCTCTGCACATTTACATCTCCAGCCTTTCCTCTCCCTTTCTCTTTGAAAAGTCGCCAGTGAAGGCATTTTGGGTGTGCGTGTTCTCCAGGCTTGAATTTGGCTTCTGATCCATTGTCCGTTTCGCCTTTCAGTGGATGTCACCCTGGATCCAGCCACAGTGGGTCCAGAGGTGATCCTCTCGGAGGACCTCAAAGAAGCCACCTGGGGCAGACCTCGGTGCCGGCGGCCGGCGGGTCCGGGCCGGTTCGACACCGACCCGTGCATGCTGGGCAGCGAGGGCTTCACCTCGGGCCGGCACTACTGGGAGGTGGAGGCCAATGGGCGCTTCTGGGCCGTGGGGGTGGCCCGGGAGTCAGTGCAGAGGAAAGGCCGGGTCCTCTTCAAGCCCAACACTGAAATCTGGGGCTTGCAGAAGTACGATGAGCTCTGCGTGGCCCTCACAGCTCCATCCAACACCTCTGTCCCGCTCCTCAATGGGGAGATTGGGGTCTACCTGGACTATGAGGTGGGACAGGTCTCTTTCTACGCTGTCAGCAGCCGCCAACGCATCTTCACTTTTCCTGTGGCCTCCTTCAGTGGGGAGAGGGTCTTCCCCTACTTTTGCGTTCTCCTCTCAACCATTAAATTGTCCCCCAAGGGCTGATGCCCTGGAAGGATCCTGCCGAAAGCTGGTTGCATCGCAGTGGCTGGAAATGCTGGTTGATGCTCCTCAACTCTTATTTTCTAAGTCTTGGAGTCATTTCTAACTGAGTTCACTGTCCTTCATCTTAGATATCTGTTTTGGGTTGTGCCCAGGGAGTTTTGGGTCTGAGCTCAGCACGGCTCATCTCAAGTTGTTAAATTCATGCAAAGCTCGTTAACAGGAGCTGGACTTCCCTGAGCTTGTTTTGAGCTAAAAGCTTCATTTTTTCTCCCAAATACAGCTTCCTCTGGAGGTTCCTTTTGCTGACCTCAGTGCTGGGCTTCCAGCACAAATTAAAAATCTTGGTTTTTGCAGACTTTTTTTTAACACCAGAAACTATTCCTCATATTAAAACTGATTTTGTTATCACAAGGATGTGCTCACATCCACTGCCCCCACTCTTATCCTCTGCTGTTCCCCATGCTTGAGATGTATTTCCAAGTACTTAGCATGTAGATATGCTCCAGATAGAATAAATTTCTTTTTCTCTAAGAAGTAGAAGGCATCTGCATTTGGGCCATCGCCAAGTTGCCCCAAACCCAAAAAGAGCCCCCAGAGCTGCCCTGCCCCCCCCCCCAACCCCCAGATTCTGAAGAACTATCTCATGTAGATCCCCAAAGGCTGCCTTGTCCCAGAAACACCTTGTTGGCCCCTGGAAACCCCAATAAACCCTTGCCCAAGGATTTCAAAATCTTTTTGAGATTTTTCTTTCATGTGCCTATGGTGCACCAGAAATCTGGGAGTGAGAAGGCCTCCCTGCAGCACCCAAGGAGCTGACACAGAGGTTTGGAGGCCGTCTCATCCTGTTACCCTTGCCTGAGCTCTGCAGCTCATGTTTGTTACAAATCCAGCTCCTCTCAGTGCTGCAGTGGGAGGAGCTGAGCCCATTGTCATCCAGGTAAGCACAGAGCCCACCACCACGGATCTGAAACCTGGAAGTACAGAAAACATAGCCCATTTCAGATGGAGCAGCAGGAAAAAGGAGAGAAGTCACACATAGGCTTCCCTCAGCTTCAGTTCTCAGGCCTCCTCATGGGCACCAACATGCCAAAATACGTATACATATTCCTTTTATGGGAATAGAACTAATTCAATATCAATATGCCAACACTGACACTGATCTATTTCTAATACGAAACCCAAAGCTTTGCAAGAGAGAAACAAACTTAGAATAAAAAATCCAAACTTAGAATTTTCTCACCAAATGCATAATTTAGGTCAAAAGGGAAAATAAAGACCAGTTCCAGATGCAATGTTGCCCTTCCCAAACATTGTCCCATTGCTACCTCTGGATGTACCTCAAGCACAAGAAGAAAAGCCCATTTTGCAGCTGAGGAAACATCAATCAACAACTTAATAATGAAAAACATGGACTCACAGGCGAGATAGAGGTGAGTGGTTCACCCATTGCCATGGCTGCTCCTCATCCTCCCGCAGAAGGCCAATCCAATGCTCTGAGATGCCTTTGTATCTCATCACAAAGCTCTGAAAGAGAGGAAAAGGAAAGATTTTTACCTTCTTCCAATCAAAACCCTCAATTTTACCAGTTGCTCTTGCTGCTTTAGGGCTTCTTTGGGACTTGAACATTTCAATCTGCTACCAAAAAGTGTCATTTAGAAACAGGGGTTTATCCCTACAGTCCTTGCAGCAGTTGGCTTTGGTGAGGAATTTGAAGAGATCCAGGATGACACACCCTCAAGGCCTTTTCCCCAAATTCTCCTCCCAGATCTTCAAAAAATATCCTGGAAGAGCAGTCAAAGAAACCAATAGGTTTCAAATACAGTGTTGTTTTTGGGCTTTTTCCCCCATGCCAAGCAGGTCCTTACGTCTCCTTACCAAGTCCTCCGTGCTGTCCAGCATGGCCAAGGAAGCACCAAGTGCCGAGCAGTTCTCCTGGCTGGATGTCCAGTTCCCCTCAGCCTCAGAAAAATAGTAGCATTTTCCTCTGTACCTGATCCAGTCAAAGGGGCACTGAAGGCAAGGCTGGGCATGAGGCTGAAAAGCTTGCACTGTCATTAGAAATACAAAAATGTTAAGGAGCAGCACCTTCCCCTTCCTCTCTGGGGTGGGGAGATCATCCTCCACCCCATGGCTTCTGAAAATCTTGCATCTGCCTCAACTGTCAGCAAAGAGAAAAATTAAGATACCAGGAGAGATCCTGTGAGAAAATAAGCTCAAATCATGGCCCAGCTTGTGATGAATAGAGGTGCTGCACCTTCAAAGAAGGAAACAAGGTGGTAGACTTCAAAAAACCACATTTTAAAGCAGAGTTTCAGAGTAGTCCTATCCCTAAACCCGCCCTTGGGTGTTGCTCTCTGTCATTAATGCAAAAGTAGTGAAAATGAAAAGAAAAAAAGTCCTCTTATTCCTGCAGACTTTTTGACTTGGTGGGACTCATGCCAGCACCTCCAGGTCCCTTCTTCTCTGTAAACAATACTTCAGTGTGACTGCACTCCTGACTTCCTGTTGATTTTCTAAGGGTTTCTAGATTACATCAGCTCCCACACCATGGGGATGGGTTTGTTCTTCTGTAGAAAGACTGCTCTGAAACGTCCTTCTCCCAGAGAGAACAGCAGCTTGGGTGGGCTTTGTCTTCCCCAGCAACATGGAAATAAATCTGTCACAAATGCAACAACCCAAAATATCTCAGAGACATTACCTGTGAGACTAAAACTTTGACATTCACCTGCAAAAGCGATGGCTGTGATGAAGAGAGCTGTGAAAAGCACTGCCAGCACCACCTGGCAGGTGACACGTGCCTCTGGCTTCATCTCCACGCTGTGACCTGCAGGAGAACAGACCTTCAGTGCCTCTGGGAGGGCTGCCAGGGCAGCAGCAAGCATGCCAAGGTGATGGGGGGATGATCAGCGGCTGGTCTCGTGCCAGTGCCAGTGGACTCGGTGTCATTTTGGGTGAGAAACACCAAATATTCTTCTTCACATGGAACAAAAGTAGCAATTTTTTATTTATGGGTACTCTTCGGGAACAGTTTCCTCCCCAGCTCCAGATGCAAACTCATGAAATGTACCATAATGAAAAATTTGCTTTAATTTCTGGGATTTACCTCATAATTAAAGTTCAGTGGAGTTTTTTTCGCCACCTAAAGTAAGACACTTTGGGTCATGGTGCCTCCATTTCTGTATCTTGTGATCCAGAATACCCACTTTCCCTTCACTATGAGCAAAGAAGAATCTCTTTCCTAGGGCTTTTATACAAAAATCTTAGTGTTTTCATCTAGTAGGACTTCCCTCATTTTTGTTTAAGCTTTTTCCCTTTTCATTCCCATCATATGAACCAAATGTCATGGGAAAAACCCTCCTCTCCCCTCTTCCTCCTGGAAAAAATATTAGAAAGGAAGTCAGAAGCCAAATATGCCAAATACTAAAAAAAAAAAAAAAAAAAAAGCTATATTAAAAAAATTTTAAATCAACAAATGAAAAATCACCCAAAAAATGGAATATTTGTGGGGGAAAAATATGCCTAAAAGAATGAGTTACTCAAGAGCCTCAGGAAAGTTTAATGCTAAATTAGAATAACCCATCATGTCTGAAATTACTGTGTTTAGAGCAAAAAATTTTCCCTCAAGGGAAGTGCCAGAAAAAGCTTTTTCCCCCCTACAACCTTACTTCAGCTGGGTTTGGTTCTCAATTACAGAAGTATAAACATAAAACCCAAACCCAGTGACCCTACAGTTCATTAGCCTACAGTTACCTGCCCTCTTGTTCCTTTCCACGCCCAGAAATCCGGAATAAACTCTTATTTCCTCCATTTTCAGGGTTCCACCTCTACAGGTGCTCTTGCCTCACCTGCCAAGCAAAGTTTCATCTATCAGAAATGTCACAAAGGCTCTCCATGCTCAATTAAAATTTTCTCACAATTTAAAATTCTCTCCCTGCACCATATTTAAACTTTTCTCCCCACCTGAAGTTTTCCCACACAATTAAAATCTTGTCCCTGCAATTAAAATTTCATCTCCCCCTAATTAGTTTTATCTGCCTAATTATACTTTTCTCTCCTCAGTTAAAATTTTCTCCCTGTATGCCAAGTTTTCTCCCCATAATCACACTTTCATCCCAAATTAGTTTTCTCCACCAATTAAAATCTTAAAAATTAAAATTAAAGTCTCCTCCTTTTCTGCTGTAATTAAATTTTCCTCCCTGTAAAATTTTCACCTCATTAAACTTTATCCCCCAGTCACTACCTTCTCCCCTCAATTAATATCCTCTTTTCAGTTAATATTTTCTCTCCAAAATCAGGGTTTTCTCTACTAAATTAAAGTTTTCTCTCCTAAATTAAAGTTTTCTCCTCCCATTTAAAATAATTTTCCCCTATTAAAATCCCCTTAATTAAAATTTTCTCCTGTAATTAAAAACTTCTGCCTGCAATTGAAATTCTCTCTTCCAGTCAAAATTTAAGACCACCTCCCCTCAGTCCCCAGGCCCATCCCAAACCCTGTCACCTGTGTCTGCTCTGTGAGAACAAGCCCAGTGCTGAGGCACAACCCGCTCCTGTGAAGAGAAACAAAGTATTTTAAAAAGAATGTTGTTTTGGTTTATTTTATTGCGTTCTTAGGGATTTTCCTGTGCCTCCTCAAGGGCAATGAAGAAGGGGCTGCCTGCCCAGGGCCACCTGCCCACCCAGAGAACCATGGGTTCCCCTCCAGCTCCACCCAGCAACACTTCACCTTCTTTTCCAGCATTTACGGAATTTTTTCTCAGCTAGGGAGATGGACAGTCCAAAAATGCTTTTTTTAGTGTGCAGTTGGAGGAAACACTGCTGGAGATCACTCTGTTCCAGGATGTCAGGGCACCCCAGAACAGCCTTCAGGGATTCTACAAGGGAGAAGTAGAGTTCCCTTCAGCCCATTTTATAAGGTTTTTTACTATAAAATTTTTTTTTTTAAAAAGTGTTCTTGCAATTAAGCTACCCAGCTGCAGGTTTTACCCTAAAACCTGGTTTATTTTGTATTTTTTAGGGGTTTTTTGTAATCACTGGTCACACACCATTGGAGCATCTGACTCTGCAGAGGGCAGGAAGGCTGGCTGATAGCAGCTCACCACAAAAACTTTTTGTGACAAAGAAAAGGCCGAGGGGGGGGGAAAGAAACTAAAAATAAACATGAGACAATAAAAAATAAAAATGAAAAGTACATAAACACAAATTTAAAATAAAATTTTTTTTAACTTTAACAAAAAACTTAAAAATCATTTCAAAATAAAAAAACACAGTGCTTTTCCTATTGGGACCTTCAGGTTTATCCTTTTATTTATCCTGTTTCTGGCTGCTGATAGGTATTGGGGCAAATTTCTGCATTTTACTTGCTTTTTTTTTTTGGGTGTCCGAGAAAAAACCATCATTTTTACCTCTGTAAAAAGGTGCTGCATTGGGATATTGTGGCACTGATTAAAACCTGGGATTAACACCAAAAAACCTTAAGAAAAGGGAGGGGAAAAGGTTACTGTAGGCTGGAAATTGGTGATTGTTCCATGCAGCAGTCAGAGTCCCAAACCTGGAGGAAACATAGGTCTAGATGGTGTAAAATGATACACCATTCGGGAGTGGGAGGATGGGTTGGGCTTGCAGGTGAAAAAGTCAAAATCATTAGCAGCCAGCAGGAAATCCAAATTCTTACCTCGTCCTGGGCAGGAGCTAGGCAACCCTTGACCACATTGGATCTCTTTGTCCTAGGATAAAACAGAGGCCAAATATTATGTCAAAACCAGCAGAATATGTCACATGGAGCAAAAGGCATTTCAAGTCACTCCCAGCCCATATATTGGGGAAGAAACACCAAATGTCACCTGTCTCCTCCCCACCTGCCTGTGGTCACACTGATCCACCTCCTCACAGTCAAAACCCTTATTTAAAGCCTTTTTGAAATGATTATTTATTAACTCTGCTTCCACAGATGTCTAACCCAACTACCAAACTCACAGATGTTTCTACACCTCCAGGTGTTCCTGGCTGCAGGACACCCTTTCCCTCTTCACCAACTTCCATTCACAAGGGAAGGGTGTAGAATACATACCTACATACCTACATACATACCTATAGACATACATATGTACATATGTACAAACTAAAAAGCAGATAAAAGCCCCAGCCAGCTCCATTTCCTGGAGCCAGATGCAGGTGTGAGTGCGTTGTTCACAAGGCAAGGGGTTGTCCCAGGACAGTGTCACTCTTGGGCTGCTTCTGGGACCTTCTGAGCAACCATGGCTGGGGAAATAGTTTATGCTGATTTAAGGCATCCTGGGGACAGTTCTTCTGCTGAAAAGCATCGTGGTAAGTCCTATTTTGGGGAGAAACTGTTTGTTTCAAATTTTGGGAAAATTTTTGGATTTGTTTATTTTTAGGTTTGCTTGCTTGCTTCATCTCCATGTTGAGGTTTCCAAGATCATGGAGAACATTGCTGTGGGTTAAATGTCTTCCAAGGTAGCATCCTGGCTTGAAAAGAGGGGGAATAAGAGAAAAGAAGGGATGGGAGAGGAATTTTGCTTCCAGATATCTGGGGGGCAAAATGGGTGCCAAGAAACCCAACATGAGCCAGCACACCTGGATGGGAAGGAAAGCTGCTGAGATCCTGTCTGGAATCCTGGTGGAGATGAGAGCTGGAGTGACCCTTGTCTCACCAACTTCCAGCTCTACCAGGAGCTCTAAATTAAGCCAATTTCAGATGGTTTTCCATCCCCCAAGATCCATCACTGGGTGCCCAAGGATGCTTCTGAGGCTCCTGCAGGCCCCTCCTCCACCTGAGAAACCACCCTCACCCTAGACCACATCAGTGGGGATTTACTTCTTTGGAGGAAGCAAAGAAGCTGTAAACTTCTGCTCAAACTCACCAGCTTGTCAGAAGGGCTTTTTTTCCCCCTCCAAATCCCCAGTTTTCTCATATTTCATTTTTTAAAGCAAAATGTGCCTCTTTAAAGCAAAAGGTGCCTCTTTCAGCACCCGCCTTCTGTCCACGGTGGCACAGGCTCCTTCTCATAGCTGGGGGGCTGGGGCAGCTCATCCTGCTGGTCCTGGTGGTGGTGCTGAGTGTGCAGGGTGAGTAACCAGCTCTTATCTACATCTCACACTGCAGTGAGCAGCCAGGGAGGGGAAATTGGGGTTTATTTCAGCATTTCAGTCTTTGGAGGGGACAAGCTTGTCCTGTAGAGATGTGACACCACCAATCAAGAACAAGCCCATTCTGAGTAAACCTGGATTATACCCATAGCTCTCAAACAAGGCTGAAGAATACAAGCCATGTTTTTCAGGCTGGCTTAAGCAACTGTATAAGAAAATGAAACCCAGTTTTGTGGGGTTTGTGGTTTTTATCCTCAAATGGCTGAAGTTTCTCACCCTGGATTACTGCTCCAAGTTTTTCAGGGCTCCCCACAGCCAGCGTTCCACAGCTAGGCAGTGGGATCCAGGAAAGGAGCCTGTTTTCTTCCCTGGTGCGGTATTTCTGCAAGTCCCAAGGGAACAACCCCACAGGTATTGCCCCTTCCCATCTGACTCTGCTGGGAGATGTTCAGGTGAGACTTTTGTGGGGGTCTTCTACTGCAAGGAGAAAGGCCCTTGGGGTTGTGAGACCACAAGAGTTATTTGGCAAAGGGGGCCTTGCAAAGAAGAATCCTCTTTTCCATGCAATTTTTGCTGACCCCTCCTCCATGGAGAAGAAGCATCAGCCCTAGGGAGGAGATTCCTTGCCACTACACCTCCACTGCTCACAAGGCCAATAATGTCACCCAGCCTCAGTAACCTTCCTTCTCTCAGTAGCTGGTAAAACCACATCAATGTGAAAAACCCAGCAATGGGAAAGAGCTGGGGTGTGGGAAGGGGAGTCCCTCAGTACCTTCAGCTGGTGGCTGGGGAATAACCTGACAACCCTTCGGAGTGTCTCATGGCTTTTTCTCCTCTTCAGCCTATGCTGGCTGCAAACTGTCTCCCCAGGACTGGCAGCTCCATGGGGAAAGATGTTACTGGCTTTCTGAGGAATTGGGAAACTGGACTCAAGGCATGGAAAGCTGTGAGAACCAGGACTCCCAGCTGGTGGTGCTCCAGGACAAGAAAGAAAAGGTAAATGGGGAGAGGAAGGCTTAAAAAGGACACAAAACTCCTGATTTTTAGGTGAGCAGGGAGAAAAAAGAGCCTATCAACAGGAGGGTTTGGGGAAGCATTCAAAGTATGGGGGAAATTCATGTCTCATGAATTTGGGAGTCAGATTTACTCTGTGTATTTGATTGCCATGAAACCCTCCAGAGACAGATTTTGGGAGCAACTGGTCACTTCTATTTTTCCAAGAGCACATCAAGACTGTTACAGGCAAGAGCCCACCACCAGTGTGGATTGAATTAAGGTCACATCAGAAGGTGTGGAGATGGGTAGACAACACACCTTTCAATCCCAGAATGTAAGTGCATCCACAGTCTGTTGGTGTAAACAGTAGCTTTGCTCCATTCCAGACCCAATTCATGCCCTGACCCATCTCTCCAAGATGTTGGAGTTTATGCAAGAGTGTCATATTCCCCCCAGCAAAGTTCTGTAGAACAAAGGTTGGGGAACTGTACCAAGAACAGTAACCCCATAGCTCCCACTAGACTCATGCTTTCCATGCTCCACACATGCTCCTTGCAGATCTTACTGCAGGTACAGCAACTCTCCTCAAATCTGGTCACCCTCCAGAAAGAGTGCACGGTGAGACAGTGCAGGAAAAGGCCAGAACAACCCCACCCCACCTCTCCTTTTCTGCAAGATTTGGAGAGTTTCTTCCTCTTCAGCAATACAATTTTTGTTTTACAGGCTTGGCACTTCTCGGCAAGAGATGGATGAAAGGTGTGGGACACTGAGAGCCAAGGACTTTGAAGTTAAAAGATGTGATGCTGAACACAAGTGGGTTTGCAAAAAAAAGCCTTTCCTGCTCTGCTCTGTGGCAGCAAAAGATGGAGAGAAAAGCGATGCCTCCATCTGACAAACATGGACCCCAAAATGCCCATCCCACAGGACACTTGCTGTCAATATTTGGGGTGAAACAGCCCCATCCTCACAGTTACAGCTTTGTAGGAGATTTCAGGGTTCACAAATTCTCTTACCATGAGGATCAAGACTAGTTTTGGGGCACAGATGAACCCCTGAGCTGGAGGATCAGAAAGGCCTATGCCTCAGGCACAGTGTTGATAGAGCTGTGGCATCAATAAAAGCTTATCAAACTGGTTTGCTTCAATTTATTGAAATAACACAGGCAAGAGCATGGGTGGCACATCATGCAAAGTTCATGTATAAACATTGCAAATTTCAACTCCAAAAAGCTTTTGTGAGTGACAGATATTACCTGTATGCATCTCTCCAAGCACAGCTGAGAGTGTCAGCACACTGATGCAGGCAGCTGGGTGGATGCAGGCAGCTGGGTTTTGCTCAAGTTTTGAGGATCTGGAGGGGTTTGTTTTTCTTCTGAGTTGTTGTTGACATTGTTTTAGGCTTATTTGTTGCTGTTGTTTTGGAGAGGTTTTTTCTGGTTTGGTTTTTGTTTATTTGTTTATTTTTGAGGGTTTTTTGATTGTGGGTTGGGGTTTTATTTGGTTGGTTTTGTTGTTTTTACCAAATTCCCTCCCCACCCTTATTTTGATCTCCTTCAAATGGCAGAGAAATCTGCAAGAGGCAGGGAAACTTCCTCAGCTCCGGATGGGGAGGGGAGATTTGGTTGATATTCAAGAATCACCTCCTACAAGATCAAAAAGCTCCATCACAACAAGTAGGAAATGAAAGGCAGCTGGAGACTGGAACAACTATGTTGTTCCTAACTGAACTCAAAAGAAAACACACACAGCAGTGAAAGCTGGGACAGATTATGCAGGAGGAGTACAGAGCTGCTGTGATAGCACCAGGAAAGCCAGGGCCAGCCTGGAGTTGAGTCTAGCAACATTTCTGCACATGAAGGGGAACAAAAGAGAGTTCTATGTGTAGTTGTAGCAAATAGCAAAAGGAATAAAAGGACAGCTAGAGAAAATGTAAACTCTTCCTGGATAGGGTAGAGATGCTGATAACAAAGAACATGGAAAAGTCTGAGATATTCAATACCTTCTTTGCCTGAAATGTCATGGCAACTGGGAAAGATTCCCGAAGAGTGGAGGAAAGAAAATGTTACTTCTATCTTCAAGAATGGCAATGTGAAACATCAAGGGTACTACAGACAGAGCTGCTTCACCACAATCTCTGGGAAGATAAACGAGCAACAAATCCTAGAAGCCATTTATCCCAACAGGTGAAGCACAACATGGTAGTCAGGAATAGTCAACATGGATTTACGAAGAGGAAGCCATGCTTGACTAACCTGATAACTTTCCACAATGCGGATGATGTAACTGTTCTGGTGGATGATGGGAGAACAGTGGAAATTGTTTACCTCAACTTCAGTAAGACTTGTGACACTGGCTTCCCTAACAGACTCACAGAACAGCTGGCAAAATACAGGTTAAATAAGCATACAATGAGGTGGATTAAAACAGCCTATCTGCCAGGCCCAGAGCAGTTGTGATCACTGGTTTAGAGGCAAGTCATTAGTGGCATATCCAAGGGGTCAGTGTTGGGACCAGCACTGTTAAACATCTTCACCAATAACCACAAGCACATCTTTCAGCAAGTACACAGTACACAACTAGACAGACTAGCTGATCTATAAGGTGATTGTAGATCAGAGATAAGGTAAGATTCAGAGGGTCTTGGACCAGCAGAAAAAGGATGTCTGAGAGAAATCTTTTAAAGGTCAACAAGGATGAATGCAGAGGTCTGCATTTGGGGAGGAATAAGACATAGCACTTTTACGTGCTGTGGCCTGGCTGACTAAGGAACAGCCCTGCAGAAAAGGATTTGAGGACTTTGGTGAACAACAAGCTGACCATGAGATAGTGATGCAAGCTGATAGCGAAGGCAGCCAACAGCCTCCTAGGCCACATAGGAAGGGAACTGAAAGCAACGTGAAAGGAGGTGGTCTTTTGTCTCTACTCATCACTAAAGCCACACATGGAGCGCTGTGTCCAGCTATGAGCTCCCCAATACAAAAACAAGATAGACTTACTGGACAGTGAAGGACTACAAAGATGACTAGGGGATGGGAACATCTTCCATATGAGGAAAGCCTCAAAGAGCTGAGACCACTCAGCCTGGAGAAGACAGGCTTGGAGGTGTCTTATCCATATGTTCAAATACCTGAGGGGTTGGAATGAAGAGTACAATGCCAGGCTCTTTTCATTGGTGCTCAGAGGCAAGAGGCAATGGGCACAAATTGAAAACCATGGAATTCCATCTTAACACAAGAAAACACTGTTCTACTGTGAGGTTGGTCAAACACATTGCCCAGAAAGGTTAAGACATGCAACGAGCAACTGGGCATGATCTTGAGCAACAAGTTCTAGCTGACACTGTGTGAGCAAGGGGGTTGGTTTCATGAAATGTTTTCCAATAGAAACAATTCTGTTATTCTGAGATTGTGTGGTTGTCTGTGACTATCTAATGGGAGGATATAGCGAAGATTAATCCAGGTTAATCCATTTTTTTCAGAGATACTTAGTGGAAGAGCAAGAATAAATGGTGTAACTTTCAATTAGATGGAGGGAAAACTTTTTTTACCATGGTGATGGTCAGCCCAGAGTGGCTATGAATTCTCTGTCCTTGGAAATATTCAAAACTCAATCACAAAAGGCCTCAAGCAGTTTACTCTAACTGCACCTGCTGTAAGGGGAGTTTGGACTTAGTGGCTTCTAGAAGTCCATTTCAAGCTGAAGGATTTCATGATTCTCCATGGCTGGATTTAAGAATGTAACTCATAACAGCTCAACATATTTGTGGTAGCACTTAAAATACACATGACTCTTAAATATAGGGCTGGTAAAACAGGCATACTGAGGAATACAGGACCAGGACCTAGGCAAAGCCAAGTTACTCTAGCTAGCTATCATTTTAGATTGGAAATACTGATCACCTGAGATATGTTCCTTTCTATATATATATTTATCAGGTAAATAGTCAGAAGAACACTGTCCTAGTAATTTTTAGTGCTTTGAAACATTCAGACGGAACACCCCACTGGCTAAACTCAAAGGCTTACAGATGAAACCTCAGAAACCCTTTCCACTAACTTCAATGACTAAAAAAAGAATTTGATTGATCCAATAGAACCAGGGGGACTGACAAACACTGCCATACCACCAGGTGCCTCAGCCTAACTGGCCTGCCAGTAAGTGCAAACAGGCCCAGAGATTTCAGAAGGAAGCAGAAGGCCTGGCTCAAAAACATGAAAAAGCCTGCTCATTAAATCCTTACCAAATATTGAAGTGTACAGATTGGCTTATGTCCAAAATAAAAGGAGAAAGTTAAAAAGAAAAAAATACTTTTAGTGTATCTAAATGTGTCTTTTGAATTTGATATTCGGAAATATTGTTTCCTTTCCTAAGTATTCCTGACTCATTAACCTGAATTTTCACCAGAAATTTGTCTATGATATCTAGATACAAATGCAATAGTAAAAGTAGACTCAAATAGACTCTGTAATAGGTTGTAAAAATTGTAACCAGATCTTCATCCTTACCATAAATGCTTACCTAATTTTTCCTTCTGTACTGAAGTGGAAGCTCTCCAATAGTTGTCTTTGGGCAGAACTCTTATTTTTTGCTATTCCTTTGATAATAACTGTTAATCACTGCATATGCATCACTCTTATAATCAGAACACTTCAAGACCTCCATTGAAACTGCATAAACAGAAGTGACTAAAGGAGGCACTTTAGCTAAAGAAGCCTTACAGCAAATTCACCAGCACATAACAGTGGCAAATGAGTCTTCCTATGAAAAGCAGCACTTTGATTTTAGTCTGCTCTCTTAATTGGTATAAACTGTACCAGAAGGGGAACACGATGCACAAGGCCAGCATGTTCCAAACATGCTTGAGGCACTGACCCAGACACTTGGTAGTGACTTTGACACCTCCTAACAAAGCCAGTATTGTGAAGAAAGGGAAGAAGAAACCCTTGATTTACAAAAAATATACAGTTCTTTAATGTGTAAGTAGCGACTCCTTTTTTTTTTTTGTACAGCGGTGGACTAGCTTAACCCAAAGGACACTTTCTAAAGTGATGTGAAAAAGAAATTCAGATTTACTTTTCAAGGCAAGTAATGCCATGAAAAATACTGTAAAGACACTAATGATGCCTGACACCAACAACAGCTGTTCACTCATCTTAGACTTTGAATTGTGCATTTCTAGAAGTTCCTCTCTTTCTTCTACAAGAATGACAGGGAAATCATGGTACAGTACCTTCAAACTTCAAAATGCATAGAGGATAAAATAAAAGCAGTAGTGATAAAGAAGAAATAAGATATGGAAGGAAATATAATGACATATTAGTAATTTGAGTGCAGCATGTGGCTGGCCCAGACCCAGACACAGAAATGAGGTGATGCTGTCATTTCTCCTTCTGGATCTAAGCTAGTTTGAGGGAACACCTAAACCACCTGTTCCTTCTTTGTCTTCATCAGGTTCTTAAGGAATAAGTTAAAGAATTGTACAAGGTAATGTTTAGTGAACCCGGGCATATATTTTTAAATTTCTATTCCAAATGTATGGAAAGTATTCCTGTATTAGGCAGAAATTTGTAACAGTTAGATTTTTTTTATGTCTAGTATTTCTATACTTGCAATTTATACATAATACCTGATTTTGTGATGTGAAATAATGCCATTACTAGTTTGTAGAGTAAGCAGAAGAACCTTCTGAATGAATCAGAGCAAAACTGAGTCCACAGGAAAGATGACCTTCCCTGTTCAAAGCTATTGTATGCTGAAATACACTCATATTAATAAAACTGAAGTCAGTTTCATTGCTTCTTTTGCATACTCTAATCCATAATGTAGTGAGAATTATGAAAATGTGATTATTCTAGGCTGCTGTTGCTTCTTCTGGAAACAATGAACCCTAGAAAGAATAGGCAGTGGGAGGCCTTACAAAAATGAAAAAATAAAAGACCCTCAAGAGAAGAGTGAGAACAGGCAAAGTGAAAAAAAACAAGGCATGTACATGAGATGAAAAAGATAGAAATCTGGCATCCCCAAAGGCCACTGGTACAAAGAATCTTGAAAATCTTAAGTGACTGGACCTTTCACACCATCTGTGGATGAAGGTATATAGCTAAACATAATGTTTTGTTATTAGTTCTTCTATCAGCCTACAGTGTGTGACTAACAAATTTAGTTGTTAGGAAGGCCCATACTTGGTACATTCTCTCAGCCCTTCTATATTCAAAAGTGCGCAGGAGCATTCCCCTCTGCTCAAGAGGATCAAAGAAATAGTCAATCTCTTGCCCACACAAAACTGCCACTACCACTCCAGACCTTCCTTCTTCAGACAGGTATGATAAGCACTAGTTTCAGGCAACTTACTGGAAAACAAGAAGAAACTGTCATCACTAATTCTCTATCCATACCACAACAGGCAGGAGTCAGTTTGCATTCTGGGAACAGAAAGTCTCCTGTATCCCTTCATAATATACACAGTCATCCCCTACTGAAAGAAGAAAGAGACGCCTATTGCAGGATTGTTATATGGAATTACCATTGCTGTGCAATGAAAACTTCATAAATTTACAAATGTGAATGAATGAGTGAATGTTCTTGACAGAATGCTGCTCGTCTCATGCATAGTGAGGCTTTCAGAAGCAGGTGGTAGTTGGAACGTTAGTGGGCCTAGGAAGTGTGGTACAGGAATGGCACATATTTGGCAGGATTAAGAATTGTTCGATGTTGGAAATGTTTAAGACACCAGCTACTTTTCAGCATACTGTCCTTCTCTGTTGTCAGGGAACATTTCAGTTTGCATTCCTGAGAGCCACAGCAAAAAAAAACCACAAAGAAATACAGCAAGCCCAAACCATTTGGTCCTGTATTTGTATATAGGAAAGAACACAACAACATCAGGGTTTTTCTGCCTGCTTGACTAAAAGAATAACTATTTCTCCATAAAATGGCTTATTCAATGTATTCCCAGAGGTACTTTGCTGCAGCTGATTACTTTGTTTTCTGAACGGGAAATGAAGAGGGTAAGAGGTTGGGAAACCATTTATGTTTGCACTGGTTTTGGAAGATTTGGTTTAGCAGAGCAGTCCTGGAGTTTGATGCTGTCATTAACTTTCAAAGCATTAAAGAGAAGTCAAAGTATGTTGGGGATGGACACAACTACAAGACTTGAAGGCAGACTACTTATTTAGGTTGTAGAGAATGTCCAGAGCTGTGATAGAGGATGTCGTGCTAGTGCATATTTTATAAAATATGTATAAGGAATGTGTTTATACACAGATTACCAAATCTTGATCTTGATTTCTTGGTGTTTTCAGTATAATTAGAAGCTGTCTCACACACGGAAAAGAATTAAATATTCTAATCCACCTACTGGAGGAATAAAATAAAAAATTTTGATATGAAATTACAACACAAATGTTTGTTCAGCAAATGTGTCATCATAAAGTAGTGTTGAAAGACAATCACCATCATTTTTAAAATGTATTTCCAAATTACATATTGAACAAAATACATTAAAATGTGTTTTCTAAATTACATAATGAACATTATGCAATTTGGCCAACAAACCATACAGCATGCAAGCATTGTCCTACAAACTGAGAGTGTAAGTATCCATGTATTACAAGCAAAAAGGTGATGCTAGTCTCTCAAGGACAAGGCACAACACTCAACAACTTTGGCTTTGCTGAAAGCATGGCATTATCACTACACAAACCTTAATCAAATGGGGGACCAGTGAAACTGCATGGGAGTACAGCTCAAAGGATAGCACTGCAGGGGCAGATAATAAAAGTTGCACTGATTAACTGACTTGACTTACACATATGTTTTATAACATAAAGCATGTGAGGGACTCTGCATATGCAGATGGGAAGAAGTAAGGTACCCCAGATTACCATGACCAGATGTGATGTGCCTGGGATTGTACATACTTGGATGAGGAAGATGAATTGTCCTGGGTTACCATGGCAAAGTCTTGTAAAGCCCTACACCACACTTGTCTTTAGTTCTTTTCTTCCTCCAGAAGCCTATTAACTGTGTTCTGATAAAAGGAGGTCAGTGCTGCTCCATACAGGCGGCACAGCCAAAGAAAATACTCTCATAAGCTCTCAGCACAAGAGGCAAGCTATATGGCACACTGTCAAGTATCCGGCTTAGAAACTATAGCAGGGGTTTTGCCTTCCTGAGGTGTGACACTAAGATGGCCACAATGGATATTCTGCTAAAAAAGCTGCTGCTACCTTCACTTGGACAGGTTCTGTGTCTTTACAGAAGCGGGGATATGTTCACTTCTAACTAGAGGACAAACAAACTCTGCAAACCCTGTTACAAGGCTGAAAATTTTCCGTAGAAGTTAATAATGAGACTGCCATGTTTGATCATATTCAAAGTTTCATCTTATTTAGTCACAGTGCTTTTCTGTCTTTCTAATGGATCACAGCTTTACAACAACTAAGAAAAATTTTTTTGAGCTTTTGACACTCTGAAAAGAAGGCAACACTAAGTTTTGCCATATGAGGTCTGACTTGTGCTGTACTAAGGACATAGGAGACACTGGTTCCTCTTGTAAGGAATATACTTTGCTTTTGTCAGTATTTTTTAAATTTAAAAAGTTGAAAGATAGTATATCCCACATAACAATAAGTAAGCCAAATCTCAAAGCTGCATAATTTTTCAGAGCCAAACAACAAGAAGAATGAACACAGATGACATTTGATGGATGAAGGATATGTCAGTACTATGCAGAATAAAGAATGGATATTCTAAAGGGCCAGAATATGCTGATGATATTATTAAATCCTTTGGCATTACTTAAAAGAGTCTCATCCCTTTTAGAGGTATTACTGATCATCTTTTCTCTCCTGACACACGGAAAAAATATGCTATGCCCAGGGGACAAACAAGCTTTATACACTACACCTAGTTATCCGACAGCATGATACCCACAAAGCTTGCATGAAAGTAATCATACCAAAAAATGAGCACTCTCTGTACCAAGCCAGATCACCCTCTTTTTTTCCCTTGTTTAGGCTTTTATGCGGCGATAATAATAGATTCTCTCAATTTAGTCTTTGCATCCTTCTCCAGTATCCCTAATGTTTTTGAACCAGGAATATTATCACAAATTACCCTTTAATATATCAGCAACTCTTCAAAGCATAAAGCAAAAAGGAAAGATTACTATCTCAAGCAAAATATCTTGAAAAATAAATACCAAATGTACAAGAAATATTTGTTACATGGGGAACATAGAGTATATTTTTAATTTGCTGTAACAGAATATTAACCAATTTCAGTAAATAGCCTGCAGTTTTAGAACACACATGAATACTCCATAATCACTGACCTCAACAATAGCACTCATCTGCCACCCCATGTCCATTTGCCTTTTTCCCATTTTACAAGAACACACACAAGAATATGAAACCTGAAGATGACTATCAAATAAGATGAACATTTTTGTGTTCTGGTTGAATGCAACCAGAAAACTAGACTGCTATCAGAAACAAGAAAATTAGGATAAAGAAACTAAAGCATCATGACTGATCCTAACAAATCATTCAAATCAGAAAAGATTTTTTTTCCTACTCAAGTGTGTACCCACAATATACAAGAAACTACGGAGTAGAAAGAAATACCAGTGAAGGAGGTCCTTAAATTTATAAGGGAGAGAAAGCTAGGGGGCATGACATAAAACTAACACTAGTATCCTTAGTATCCTGATACTAATATCCTTTACAGTATCAAATCAGTTAGCATATGGAAAAATATTTACTTCCCTGTTACCTGAAGATACAAGATGAGTTAATTCAAATTTTATTACATTAAGTGAGAGATGAAAAATAAAATATAGCAGTGAGGCTGGATGATAGACTAGATTTACTATTTACACCTGAGACTGTAAACAAAAGCTACCTATACAGAAAGGAATGGAGGAAGAACAGCAAAGGAATGAGAAGAGTGGATAAATTATAGATGAGAAAGGAGATAGATGCAGAGCTACTTTTTACTTTGGTTACTTAAGTTTTTGTTCTAATATTATTATCATTATTACTAGAATAGATACATGCATAAAAGTAGTATCAGGACAGTCTCTGTGATTGACACCTGATGGATTTACAATCCATCAGGACAATGGGACAGTTAGTGGCTTCTGCTTGAGCTTCTATTGATTTTACATAAATGGCTTGCTCCAGAAGGACAAAAACTTGAAACCCTTTTAAAACAAAGGAATTCCAAGTGAATTAAAGGTAAGGGATGAGAAAATTTTAACAAAACATGCACTTCTGTAGGTATGACTGACTATTGAAAGTTTACTAGCAATGGCAAAACAGAATGTAGACAGGCCATTGTTATAAATAAGTTTTTTTCTCTCCCACATCCCCTACAGGCAATAGATTTTGGCTTTTAAAAGACTGCCTAACCATTAAATGTGACATGACTTGTCACAGACTTCAAAACGTAAAATTGCTGATAGAAAAATAAAAAGCACAGTGTCAGGTTAGGCTAGTGTGTCTGACTAGGTGTCAGAACACAGCCTGTCCTAAGAATGGAAAAAATGATGCAATTGATTTGAGGGGAGCTTGCTTATAAAGGCTGACATTCAAATGGCTCAAATAAGTGCAACATAAAGGGGGACCAACATGTACCAGGTCATGTACTCTGGGACGACAGTCAGAGAAACGGACTCATTATGTGAATACATGGATCTTCTTTTTCAATTTTAATTATCACCTATTCAAATATCATACTTACTTTCTGCATTTTGCTTTCTGCAGCAGGATCTAAAGCACCTTCAAAAATCTTTGGGAAAACAGTAAGAAGCAAATAAATTAATTCAACACTCATTAAACAAACCAGCAGTCACAGGAACACTTTAAAACCTATTCAAAATAGTTCTTGTATTTTTGCCAAGCCGCCACTAAGCAAATAACTTAGCTAATATTATATATTACTGTGTACTTTATGATGTGATTTACATTTTTAAAGTAATGCAATGTTTTGGAAAAAACAAAGCTGAAATTTTATATTCATTCATATAGGCATCAACTTCAGAACAGCCTGTAATTTGTAGGGGAAAAACATCAGGTTTACAGTACCCTGAGTGCAATTCTTTGAACTGTAAACCAGAAGAACCACAAGTACAATTAGGAAAAATATGTTTGGAAAACGCTTGAATTCTTGGCCAATCCTATAGGACACATCCCAAATTAATAGATTAAAAGCTGTAACTTTAAACACCCTAAAGGACAGTGATTTTTCACAGAGATTACGGGCAAATGAGAAAACGTAAGGAAGTTTTCCTTTATGTTTCTGTGTATTATGTAAAGTGTGTTTGAATATCTTATAAAAACAAAATCAGTTGTCACTTGTGAAATACCTTTTAAGAAACAAATTCAAATGCATTTGTCTGCCTTTAGCTCCTGTCTATTTTCTTACAATGAATAATGTCTTATTCAAATACTCTTTGCACACTCTGGAGTGAAATTCTGACTCCTTTGAAGTAAATTGGACTTTTACTACTGATTTCATTTGGGCATAAATGTTGGACATTCTACCTATTTGGAGAAGATACATTCAGCTGCATTCCTTTTGTTTTATTAATATTTGCTACTCTTTTTTTTTTTTTTTTTAAGCAGCAGTGTCCTTCTTCAAATGACAGCAGTGTTTTTAGACAATATTTTAGCAATAGTCTTTTTTAAAGAGGCCTGACCTAAGCAACGTTTTCTTCAAGAAAATGTGCTACTTCACTGTTTGTCAACACCTACTAATGAAGGTGACAGGCACAAAAAACCCTAATGTGTGGTAAGACAGATGAACTTCTGTAACAAGAACTATGTAATGTGAATTACTTTACTCTTAGCGTTAAGTAAACATATAGGAAACTACTCTTTGGAAGTGGGTTATATTTCCTACTTCTGGTCATAACAAGGCTGTGGGGTTTTATTGCAAAGACTCATGTGTTCAGAGTTGCGTTTACCTTGAGACAGGCCTTAATGACAATAATGCTTTAGTTACCATGTGTAGTTTTCCACATGTGCCAAGGACAACCAGAAGGGAAAGGAAAAGCACTCATGCTACTCAAAGAAAAGCCTCTTGAGAGCCTTATGTAAAAAATTTTAGAGAAACACACACAGGTAGTAAGAGTTATTTGAAAAAACAATCAAGAAGAGTTTGGATCAAATAGATAAGATATATACTGTTCCTCTAAACTTCTTGTATGCCTGTTTTGCAAATGGCTTAAACATGAGCTTGCTTGTCAGTAGACACAGGCATGCTATCTTACACCATTTTTTAGAAAGTAATCTTCAAACACAACATAAACATACACTAAGGTACAGGAAAAACACCAAGACTCCTCTTATCATCAGTTCCAGGTGTTTGAGTGACAAGTAAAAGGGCATTAAAACCACTTGTTCATAATTTATTTAGATATTCATTTACATCATATGTCTTCTATACAGACAGAAATCGTAACAGATGGTAGCCATATTATAATTAGGGTGTCATATTGATCTCAGATCCATCATATCTGAATCAAAATAGCTTAATTTACCCTCATTTAGACTGTTGCTATTACTCATATTAGGTAAGAACTGTCCATGTAGGAGATGACCTCTCATTACCACTTATGTCAGCATACCAGATCATAAAATCTTAAAGAAATGTGAAGTTCCATTTGAGGAATGGGCCCAATAATGCATCTTATTATGTTGAGATACATGTGAAACAAGAATAACTTACTGCTTGTAAAGAGAAATAAGATGACACCTGAATTACATCTCATACAAGACTTGAGTTTCTATCCCAAAACATGCAACAAACCAAAGACACCTTTTCAAAGCACACCTTATGAGACAAGAGAGGAGTAACAGGAAGACATTCATTCTGCCTTTTGTATTGATCCAACATGCACAAACTGAGAAATATGTTGGTTTCTCAGCCAGAAACACACCAGGAAATGTAACCTTACAAAAGAAAAGGATACTTTCACATGAAACTCCTTGGTCTAGTCTTAGGCATGTGCACCAGTCCAAGTCTGCAGGACCCTATCTCAGAACAGACTCAGTGCCCCTTGGTTTTATTACTGATAACCTCAAAATGCCAGGTTAAGAGTTTTCATTGGGAGTTCTCTCATTTTGTATTTTTGGCTTTGTCCTGTGTAACAGGGATTAAATTTAATAGGCCTTAGCATTACACAGAAACACTTGATTACAAGAAAATGATTGAGTAAAAACCTCTTTTTTCCTTCTATCTGATGAGAACTGTTGTGAGCGACATACTAGTATTATCCCTTTAGCCACAGCAGTAATCCCTTTGTTACATAAACAACACACAGCAACAGGTCCCCTACCTTCCCATTTAATCTGAAGTTTTCCTGGCATACTTTTCTTGCAGACTTTACACCCGAGACCCCTAAAGAATCAGTCAGCGCCTCCTGTTTGGAGGAAGAGCTAAATAGCCAATCCATGGGTAAAAATTAGGGCTACAACGAGGGCACATTTTAATCATTACGGGGGTGCTATCACAAAGATAAGGCCTCATTATATGCTAACTTCCATTGCCAAGCTATGACAACACCCTAGACAGCACCCCAGGAGCTCTCAGGACTGAAAGATCTTACACACACACACAGACACACGCGCGGTAGTTTGCCAGCGCCGTGCGGCAGCCTGCAGGAAGGCGAGCAGCCTTCCAGCGGCTCGGGAAAGGCAGGGTCAGGGAAAGGCATAGGGACAGCTGACGGTACAGGACAGGGGCAGCGGCAGGGTCAGAGACAGCGACGAGATCAGGGACAAGGGCGGGCACACGACACAGGCCCCGCCAACCGCAAGGGCGGGGGGCCCACCCACCGGCACGCCCGCCTCGCTGCCTCCATTGCCGCCCCTGAGGCGCGCCCGCCACTCGCTCCTCCCGACGCGCCGAGGGCGGGCGCTCCCGGCCGCGCTCCGATCGGCGGAAGTGTCGCTACCCCAGTTCCGGCGAACGGGTCGCGCCGCCGGCACGGCACCGGGCATGGCGCTGTGGCTGCCGCGCTCCCGGGACGGCGGCGCCCCGGAGGAGGAGGACGAGGAGCGGACACAGGCTGCTGCCTTCCGCCAGCGCTTGCCGGAGGTGCAGGTACGCCCGTGCCCCGGCCCCGCCGCCCCGGCCCGTCGCCCCGCGTCTGGCGCCCGGGGACGCGGTGTGGGCCGGTGCCGGGCGGCGCGGCCCGCGGAGGGGCGGCGGTGGGAGCGGGGTCACCGTGTCGGGACGGGGCCGTGCGGGAGCGCCCGCCGGGGCTCCGAGGGCCGGCAGGGACAGGTGGGGTCTGACGGGCCGCGCTAGGTAACAGCTCCACCGCGGGCAGGCGATGCCGAGGGAGCTGGGTTGGAGTTAGCCCAGCGTCCCCGTGCCCAAGGAGCAGATAGATAGGCGGTGTGTTCCTCTGTTGGCCAGGGCGAGGCGGCGATTTATAAACGCGCTGTAAGGAATTCTGTGTGGTCTCGCAAGCAGCTGCCATTACGTTACTTTTCCAAAGGTGGAATTTTCTTCTCGTTACTGCAGAAATAAAAATATTGTAATTCTCAAACAAAGTTGGGACAATAAGTTTGATTTGCTTGAGTTAAAGTTTCCTTCAGATAGTTTTTCACAAATTGTCCTTCGTGTGCCCCTGCCAGAGGCTATCAGCACTGCAGATTTCATAACGTGGCAGTGGAAGGCTGAGGAACTAATGCATATGGATGCATTTTTTCTTCACTCTTGGTGGGAAAGGCTTGGCATATTACTGAGTGGGAATTCTGAGCAGACACCTGGAAATAATATAAATAGCGTTGCTTAAGATGTCCCTTTTCTCTCCGAGCTATGAGTGGTGACATCCTCAACAGATCTGACCTAAAGGAGCATGTGTTTGTGCTGGGCCTTGGCTGCTTTATAACTTAAATACCACTTCTTCTGTCAGTTCAAGAGAAGATGTTGGCCATTTGTTTGGGTAGTAATACTGAAATGCAGGCAGCAGCACTTACTTTACTGTTGTGATCTGATGTCATGAGCCCAATAGTTTCTTATCAGAAGTGTATATTCAGAGTAGTCTCTCACTTGGCTGCTGCTAATGTTCCAGCCCTAAGACAGCCAGAGGGATTTCAGCTGCGTCAAAAGTATTTTTGCAGTCTGGAGACTATTACTGATAGCATCACATGATCCATGATTTTGCAAATACACTTAATAAACATAGGGTGACTTGAATTGGAGATCTCTTTCTAGAAGACTTAGCTGTACATTGCCATGCTTTATCACTTCTGCTGTTATAATGCTGCATATCTAAGGTGCCTTCCAGGTGCATTATTATTAGCTTTGGGATTTAGGACAGTCTGCTACTATAGAAACTGTAAATCAACAATTTTCTCTCCATAAATAGCATGTCTGATTTTCCTCACAGACATACAACCAAGGGATTGAATTAGCCTGCCAAAAAGAAAGAGAGTTTGTGAAGCACTCTGTAGAATGCACATGGAACCTAGCAGAAGCCCAGCAAAAATTTGGTAGTTTAGCACTGCATAATTCAGAATCCTGTGATCAGGAATCCGCTCAAGCAAGGACTGAAGCTGCCGAGTTGAGATGGAGAGAGGAAGAGTGGAGAAGAAAAGAAGAAGCACTAAACCAGAGGGAACGACAGAATCTATGGAACACAGATCCTGTTAGTAAAGAAGTTTTTAATAAGGTATGGCCTGTATCATTGTGCATGGAAGCAAGTGCTAGCCTCTTTTGTTTATTCCAGTTGTTACTAGTCTCTGAGTGTATTCTGTGTCTTGTGCAGCACAAAAACACAATATGTCACTCACCTCTGTGCCCGGAAAGGTCATGGAATAGACCTTTCTAGGAGCTGTGCTCAGGCACATGTAGGACAGGGAGGTAGTTCAGGACATTCTGCACCAAGGTAGTTCAGGACATAGCTGCACCAAGGGCAGGTCCTGCCAGACCAGTTTAGTGGTGTTATCAGTGACCTATGACAAGGTGACAGCATCAGTGAAGGGTTACAGATGTCATTTATCTGGACTTCTGCAAAGCCTCATATGTGGTCTCCTACTGCGTCCTTCTCTCTTAAACTGGAGAGAGATGGATTTGATGAGTGAACTGTTAAATGAATAAGAAAGTGGTTGGTTGGTTGGTTGGTTGGTTGGTTGGTTGGTTGGTTGGTTGGTTGGTGGCATGCAAAGGGTAGTCATCAATGGCTCAGAGTCTGAATGGATGCCAGGGGCCAGTGGTGTCCTTCAGGGGTCTGTACTGGGACCGGGGTTATTTAATGTCTTCATTAAATTAAACAGATAGATTGAGGACACTCTCAGCAAGTTTGCAGATGATGTCAAGCTGAGTGGTGCAGTTATCAGACCTGAAGAAAGCCTTCCAGAGGACCCGAACACAGTGGAGAAGTGGGTCCATGGGGATCTAGTGTGTTTTAACAAGGCCAAGTGCAGTGTGCTGCACCTTGGTCGGGGCAACTCCTGGTACCAGCACAGGCTGGGGATGAACAGACCAGTACAGCCCTGCTGAGAAGGGCTTGGGGTGCTGGTGGGTGAGAGGCTGGACCTGACCCAGCCATGGGCACTCACAGCCCAGAGAGCCACACATGTCCTGGGCTGCATCCAGAGCAGTGTGGGCAGCAGGGCAGGGAGGGGATTCTGCCCCTCTGCTCTGCTGAGACCCACATGTAAAGTAATGCACCCACTTCTGGGGTCCCCAGTACAAGAAGGAATCCTGTTGGAACTGCTCCAGAGAAGCACTACAGAGCTGATCAGAGGGCTGGAGCACCTTTCCTCTGAGGAAAGGCTGGGAGAGCTGGGGTTCTTCAGCTTGAAGAAGAGGAGGCTCCGCAGAGCCCTAATTTACCTTCATGTGACCCTAACTTACCTTCATGGTCCTTAAAAGGGCCAGAAAGATGGAGAAAAACATTTTTTTATCACAGCCTGTGCTGACAGGAGAAGAGGGAATGGCTTTAAACTGAAAGATGATAGCTTTAGATTGGATGTAAGGAAGACATTTTTTTTTATTAGGTTATCAACACACTGGAACAGGTTGCCCAGGGATGCTGTAAAAACCCAATCCCTAGAAGCAACAGAGGTCACATTGGAGTGGTCTTGGAGCAGCCTAATCCAGTGGTAGATGTTCTTGCCTGGGCAGGGAGGGCTGAAGCTCTGTGGTCTTTAAATGTCCCATCCAACCCACAATATGAAACTGTTAGTTTGTTTCTAATACTGTCTACCGTAATACAAATTATTTAGCATTAACTTTTTTAATATATAGTAGGATCTTATCTTTGATTTCACAATTTAATTTCAACAGCTATCAATGCCCTTTACTGAGCCCTAAAGTCACAAGCCAGACACAGTCAGGTGAAAAATGTGGTCAACTTTTTATGAAGGGTCCCTTCAGGTCCACAACACACCGAAATACAGGCTGAAAAATGTGCCGAAGGTGCACATGTGGCATAGAGCAACTACAGTTTTGTAAGTGTAGCAAATTAGCATAATTGACAAGAATGCCCAATTAGAAATACAGATTTTGAGGTAATTCCCCCTCTTGGTTCAACTATCTTCTGAAGCCCCCATTTCTCTCTAGTTCTTTATGGGAGAGTGTTGTCATTGGTCTCAGAAGAAACTAGATGAGGATTGAGCTTTTAGGAATGTGTTTTGTCTTTCTTGCTAACCGAGTAGGTAAAATTCTAGCTATGAATCTATATAGTTATACAATAATAGGCTACAGAGCTACAAATAGACATGAAGAATATATAAAAGCAAAAATCAGTTTGGCATCACTATCACATCTCCTAATTTGTCCTGATCCAGACTGCAATATACATGATTCTCATGACTAACAAATCAGTAAGTTCCTATATGAAAACAGAAGTTTTTCAGAGACTATAAGGAAAATGAAGTTTTATTTCTAGGTAAGACACTTTTTGAAAAAAAACCTCCTCAACTCTGAAACTAGAACATAGTCATTTAAATAGTAACATATTAAAGTATAATAACTCCTTTATATCACTAAACAGTATGTGTGGAGTTTATGTCATAGTACAATCTTTCTCTTCCTCAGAGTTTTATTAATCAGAAAAGGAAAGAAATTGAAGATGAGGCTGTGTCTGAGCCACTTATGCAAAAACATGAACAAAAGATTAGACACTTCGGTGAGTCTGTTTTTCCAACATCTTGTGGTTCCTGCAGAATTTGTTTTGCTCCTTCTTGTACAGAATGAATGCTAATAAATGAAAGACCTAAATGACAGACTGTTCAGTTTTATTTTATCAGGACTCCAGGGACATTCCACACCAGTGGGAAAAGGCAGGAACATTACTAGACATATAAGTCATGTATATAAAAGTGCATGGGTCATCCATGGCTCTCTCCTTTTTTAAAGGAGATTAAGTTAAATTTTTTATTAAATGATTTTCTGACATCTGTTAATCTATAAGGGTAATGGCTGATTAAATGGACATGTTTGTTAACAGCTACAGTGAGAATATGTATGCTCAGAATTGTGTGTTTAAAACTATACTTATTTATCCACTAGGTGTCACTTTAGCTCTGTTGTAATTGTTAAACCCAATTGAGCACACATCTGATCTTGTAACATAATCTAAAATTTTTATGGTTCTCTGAAGTGCTTGCCATTCAGGCTGGTTTCACACTATAGTATAGTATAGCCATATTTGGAATTCTGGAACAATCAGGAATAAGACTAGATTGGCAGAATTCAGTTGCTCTTACAAAGTTGTTTTTACTAATTTTTTTGGCTTCTGAGGGGCTTTGAGCCCTGTTAGCCTTAGCAAGCCTTTCAAGTATCAAGTTAAGATACTTTAGAGAACCTGCGCCTATTACTGCTATTTGCATACTTTTGACAGTGCTGTGCCTTAACTTGATACTGTTCAGAGTAATGATATTGGAATTAGAAAACATCTCTCCTGCTATGCATTTCAGCGGGTAAAAAAAGAAGAGGCTGCCTTGTAGGCTTCCTAGCTAGAGTTGGGTAAAATTACTCTTTGTCTAGATTCAAATTAGATTGTTAAAGAATCAATCTTATTACAGAAAGTAATTTTTTTAGTACTTCCTGAGTTCAAAGCCATGTTATTTTAATTTGTGATACATAAGTCCATTGTAGAAAGCCACAGTATATTAGTCCTTTCTGAAGTCACTTGTTCCATGCTAGCTGCTGCCAAGGAGCAATGTGGATCCTGCTTCTGGATCTTCTTCTGGCTTCAAAGCAATGAAGAAATTACATAGAATAACTTGAAAACAGTCAAAAGAAATACAAGCTGTTGCTTTCACTTTCAGCATTTGTTTGCTAGAATTAAGATAATTCAATGGTAATGACCTGAGATAATCTTTAGCCCAGTTATGTGCTGATAGATGGGTGAAGCTGTATATCTGGTATCTGTTGCCAATAGTGACTGTCAGAGATACTTGAAGGGCAACTTTAAGAAGTGCTATGAATATTGAGTTCTGATTTTTACATTCAGCTTGTTACCTGAAGGTAGTGCCATGATACCATCATTCAAAGAAGTTCTGATTAACTTCTTAGTACTGGTGTGGGTTTGTTTTTTGAGATCAAGCTATTTGTATAATTAATTTGAATTCTCTAAAAATCTAGCAAACTATATGTTAGAAGCACTTTAATTTTTGACAGATTACAGGTTCTGTTCTTTGCATTTTTATTTGCAAACATGTAGAGGATTTGTTTTTGTTAGAATCACTTAATATAAATCTCTGTTCATAAACTTTTTAAGCTATTTGGTGTTGTAACTAATGGATATCTACACCTCTTTGTTAGCTTGTGAGAACTGATTAAAAATATCAGCATTACTAGAAGTGCATGACTGTTATAATCTACTTTCAGTATCTTCAAAGACTAATTATGCCTTCTAGTAATGCTCTTTCAGCATTCATTAGGTGTATAAATTCCCAAATTTAGCTGCATGCTGTTATTCTGAGGTTAGTAAATTGCCAAGTTGTTATGTATACTTGGTATCAATGCAGGTCATTTCCTTGCTGCATTAAATCATTTATCTGTTTAGAATATCTTAACTGTGTTTCTCTTATTAGGCATGCTGAGCAGATGGGATGATAGTCAAAGGTTTTTGTCTGATCACCCATACCTTGTATGTGAAGAAACATCTAGGTATCTCATGTTGTGGTGTTTTCATCTAGAAGCTGAACAGGTATGAAGATGTTTAAATCTTTGGAAGCACACATTTCCCCATTTGCACAGTAGAAAGGTGACCAACTTCGTTAACTGTTTAACTGTTCTTCCAGCTCTCTTTACTTTATTGATAGTGTATTGTCACATTTATGTCTAGTTATAGCTAATTATGAGTCCTTCTGTAAGCATCGGTTCACATCTGCTTAGGAACTGGAACAAAAGGAAATTCTGCTGAATTTTAGAAATATAATCTCAGGAAACTTCTTTAAAACAGAACGTTAACTTTTTTTTCCTTTTTATCAGAAAAGAGCTCTGATGGAGCAAGTAGCACACCAAGCAGTTGTAATGCAGTTTATTATAGAAATTGCCAGAAGCTGCAATGTGGATCCAAGAGGATGTTTTCGTCTCTTTTTCCAAAAAGCCAAAGTAAGTCAGTTTAGGTAATAATGTGAGAAACTCTTGATAGAAGTGTTTTAGAGAGGATTTCTTCCCAACCATGTGAGGCTAAATAAATTTTTGACTGATTCAGGCTTATGGGAAAGTGTTTTGTTAGCATTAGGCAAACAGTTATACAAACACCAACTGATCTTAAACTGGTCTGACTATTGACTAATTACACATTGTTTTCAAAGTTTAGTTACATGTTGTCACAACTTTTCCATCTCATCTGCCCCTTATAGTGAGGCAGCTATATAAAGAGTGTCCCTTTCTCATGACTGAAATGGGGCAATACAGAGCTTTGTAGGGAAAAGGTGGGAAAACTGAAACTGTGATTTGCTATAGACTGTATTCAGTTGTTCAAGACTCTAATGGATCTTAATATTGCCTAAACGACTGTAGTTAAAATGTGAGTTAGTTTGTGCTTTACTTTTGACCAAAGGGCTTCAACAAGCACCTGTTGTAACAATACCTTCTGAGTTGGAATAAATTACAGGCTAAAATTAGATTCAGTTTTACATGTTCTCAGATAAATCAGCTACTTTACTTATGCATATAAATGCTACAGATTGTCTTAAAAACAAATCTACATGAAACATAACTTTAAATTGACTGATATTATTCCTGAGTTGTTCACAGTTGTTATTTCCCAAAAGGTATAGCATATCATTGTTGCATGGATTTTTTTCAGCACTGTGTCAGCTTACAATTCAAAAGTAAATCTGGCTAAAGAACAAATACTTCATTTTTCTTTTTGCAGACAGGAGAAGGCTACTTTGAGGCCTTTAAAAGTGAACTTGAGGCATTCAAGGCGAGAGTGAGAATCTGGTCACAATCACATGGCTTTCAAACTATGTTACTCCATGATCTCAATGTCAGTTCTGGTTGTGTGGGAGAGTGGACATCGTTTTTACAGGTAGGTTTATTTCCAAAATTTAATTTAATTAATGCAGGATTAGGTCCTGCCTAGAGACGCTGTATCTTTGTGAGATATAAAGAGAATTATTTCTTGAATTGCTAGTGCTTGGGATATATAATGCAGTGTTATTAAATCACAAGGCATTTATGGGCTTTCTTTTTACTTGCTGGAATTCACAGCATTAGCATAAAGTCAAAAGTATGTTTGTTCATTCCCTTTACATTTCATGCCTAAAATAAACACTGCATGATAAAACTGATCAGATCCTATAACTGTATTCCCAGTCATCACCACAAGCAGTGTAAAATCATGGGATCCATCAAGTAAGTTACAGAATCACAGAATGGTTTGAGTTGGAGCAGTCCTAAAGATCATCTAGTTCCAAACTCCCTGCCATGGCACAGACACCTTTCATAGGCCAGAGAGCCCCATCCAGCCTGGCCTTGAACACTGTCAGGGATCCCACAACTTCTCTGGGCAAGTCAAGTCTAAGGAAAGTCTCCCTTTGTGATTAAAGGGAGACACAAAAAACACTTAGGTGTTTTTTACAGTTCCAGTTATGGCCACATTCTGGAATGAAGAAACAACTTAAAAGATGGTCAAAAATTATGTATTAGGAAAGGAGTCACAATTGAAAGTACTTGTTTGAAATAATTTAAGTACCTCTCAGAGGTAGATCAAACAGCTGAATTTTATATAAATGTGCAGTTAGGGGCTAGAAATACTAAGACCAAATACAAGCTATGCTAGCAAATTTTAAAAATTCTTGACACAGTGACATATTACTGGTTGATGATGTTTTCAGACCTTACTTCCTTTCCATTGTAAATTTGTCTCATCATAAGATGGACAATGCAAACAATCTTTTTTTCTCTCTGTTTCTCCCTCCGTCTATACAATTACGAAGCATTAAGCTGTCAGTTTTTCATTTGTTGCAGAACACAGGAGATCTACATGGTTCCATAAACACAGATGTCTGCAGTTTCAACTCTGTGATACAAAGAGATGAAGAAGAATCTAAAATGATGGACACATTATAGTACTTTTAAGACTGAGGCCAAGTACTCTTTTATTTCCCTTTTTTTTTCCCCCAAAGAAACAAACATGGCTATTTTCTTGACACTTATTTTTCTGGGTACTGCACTTTATTTTTCGTGTCAGATTTTTGTTGTTTTTATTTGATTTGGGGGGGAGGGATGGGACTTTGAAGGGTGGGTAATTAAGAAAAAACTTTTAATATTGTTTGAAATGTGCTGCTAGGTTTTTAGTTGTCCTTGAAGAGCAGGGTTCTTATATTGCCGAATGTGAAACTGGATGTGTTTTCTGCTACTAACCTTGCCTTTCATGACTTTAGAAATTAAACATCTGCACAAATACAATGTTTACAAGAAGCAGCAGATTCTTGGTAGAATCTGCTATTGTCTTACTACAGATGTGGATATGTTTTACTCTGAATATTGGAGATTGCAACTGTATTCATGCTACCTTGCTGACAGTATAAGCTCTCGAATTTGGTTATCACTAATAGCAATAAATCAGTATCTGGTATCAGTATTTCTGATCTGAATGGATTAGATTAAAACACTGGCTTTCTACCTCTACTAAGGGGATTTAAATGTTATATTGTACTTTCATTAAACATAACTTGGTTTAATCCTAAAACATAAGCAACACTTGTCTAAAATTGAGTGCTGGTTTGTATGATTTCTGGGAGTCTGCTTCTGTTCTTGTTCATCAGGCTAACGTCAGATTATTTTTTTAAAACCAAGTCTTGTTATCGTTGAAGTAATTGATGAAGGGAACTTGTACAAGGGTTAGGCTAAGACCTCAGTTTAAACAAAAAACTTTTGTTACAAGTCACATAGGGTGAGGTGTCATGCACTGTTCAAAAGTTATTTCATATGCTATTCAACCAAAGTGGGTTTCTGACATTGTCAATTCAAACATTAAGTGGAAAAGCATTAGAAGTTTAAGAAGCTGGAAATCCCAATAGATTTTCTAGACAACAGAACCTTGCACAGAACCTTGCACTCTAGAAGTCTGCTGTGCTTTTCTCACTTGCGGCTATTACAGCAGGTCTGTCTATAAAAATGTGTATTTTATTGGAAGACTAGCAAAGACAGCTTATGCTGGTAATGGTATCTATACATATACTTCATCCATTACTGAATTGTCCTGATTTTATGTAGGTTTGGAAGGCATATTGATTTCAAAAGTTCAGTGGTCATAGCCTACCTCCAGTTTTTAGTTCATGCAGAATAACCACAGGCAGTGCCACAAGCTGAAGCAGAGTGGCTGGAAAGCTGCCCACAGGAAAAGGACCTGGGGATGTTGGGGACAGTGACTGAATGTGAACCCAGGTGGCCAAGAAGGCCAGTGGCATCCTGGCCTGCCTGTACCGGCAACAGTGGGGCCAGCAGGAGCAGGGTAGCAGGGTAGGGATTGTCCTCCTGTACTCAGCACTGGTGAGGCCACACCTCAGATCCTGTGTTCGGTTTCAGGCCCTTTACTTCAGGAAGGACATGGAGCTGCTGGAGCATGTCTGGGGAGAGAGGCAGTGGGGCTGGTGAAGCAGTGGAGCACGAGTCCTGTGAGGAGCAGCTGATTGAGTTGGGGTTATTCAGGCTGGAGAAAAGGAGGCTCAGGGACACATTATCACTCTCTACAGCTGCCTGAAAGGAGGGTATAGCTGGGTGGGGTTTGGCCTCTTCTCCCAGCTAAGAAGTAACAGGACGAGAGGAAATGGCCTCAAGCTGTGCCCAGGGCAGTTCAGGTTGGACATCAGGAGGACTCCCTTCACTGAAAGGATTGCCAGGCATTGCATGGAAGTGTTGGAGTCACCGTCCCTGGAAGTGTTTAAGAAATGACTGGACATGGCACCTAGTGCTGTGAGTCATTTGGCAGGGTGATGACAGTCAGAAGTTGAACTTAAATGATTTTGGAAGTTTTTTCCAACCTTAATGATTCTGTGAAATAGAATCCAGTAATTTTCAGTTTTGCTTACAGCCAAGATATGAAAAGTCTAAGTCTGCAGAATACACTAGAGTATTAGTACCAATGCAATAGTAAATACACTCATAGAAGTAGCTTTCCATATGACTTCTGCTCCCTAGCCTTCTTTTGCAAACAGACTGAAGATTAAAGAGCAAGGAGCAGTTCTGTCCCACATGCAGATTTGAGATAAAAAATACAAGTTTCTACTGCATCTGGTTAAACTTGACAGATACTCCAGGAAAGGGTAAGTAAACACTGCCTCCTCCTTAATAATTAGTTAAATATTAAGGGAAACTCAAAGGAAAACAAGTAACTTTAGGTTGTTTTTTAACTGAATGTTGTATGCAAGGGTAGTAAAGGCAATATAGCACAGTGACTTGCTACCCTTAGCAGTGGAGCTATTGATCCAACAACACAGTAGAAATTATTTTTTAAGTTTCCAAGGGGGTAAAACTGGATGGTCCAGAAATAAGTGTCAAATTAAAAGGAGATCCCCTTCCCCTTCTGCTTCACTGAAATTTATGTATGCTGGTGAAAAAAAATTGACTTTTTTATTGAAATCAAAATGTAAGAATACAAGCAGCTAATCAGGGTTTCTCACTCTAATATGTGGGCATTTCCTCAAGAGGACAGTACAAGTGGTCTACCTTCTTGGCAAGCTTTCTTTAAATGAAAGGAAAACTGATTGTACAGGCAGCTGCTGTTTATATTGTTCATTTATAGTACAGGGAAAACTTCACAAATTCTACAATTACTATCTCTTTTTAGACTCTGATGTGTCTCAATACTCATAGTGCTAAAACTGTATGTGCAGATGCAGTCCAAGGTATGGCAACACACCTGCTCTGTAGCTGTTTACAGTCACTGCTAAAGGAGATTGGAACCTGCATTACTAGGACACAGCTACTTCAGACATTACCTAGACAGAGTTGTTTGTTCCTCAGATTTTGCTGACTCTTGAAACTTCCTCTCTGATGAGCATTAAAAAAGGGCTGGGAGGATTCACTGAAAAACAGCAGTGTCTGCAGTCCCTGGACTGTTAAAAACTGTGGACTGTGGCAGTTTGTATTTCCAGTTATCTAGTGAATTAACACAAGAGCTAGTCAGAGACAAGAACCTCCTGAAAACCAGTCCAGTTGCTACAATAAAAATTGCTACAGTAATATGCCGAAGTTAATATTTTGACTACTGGAAATCGTGTCACTGGCATCAGTGAGCACTTGTTTTCAAAAGATAGTAGAAAAGACATTCACTGGTCAAGATCATCTAGCTATCTAGCTACAGATTGACCAGATTACACAATCTGTTCAGTATCTTTTTACTGATAAAGTCTTGCAGGGTCACACAAAGACAGAGGCTTTACCAAATGTGTTACACATCATTGAAACTCCATTTCCCATGCCTGCAAAACAGTTGCTCTGAGGGCAAAATAAGAAGCATAATACTTGCTTAGATAATTTGCCCTGCTACTAAGTGTTATTTATGGTGAGCAAAATGAAGTCACATCTGTGTAAGCAAATAAGAAGCTAACCTTTCCATAACAGTTTCCGTACACCCGTGCTCTGGTCTGAAATGACTCTTTGCAGACCAGTGGTCATTGTTCTTCACAGCTTCTGGCTAGCTCCAGCTAGACACAGGTTCAAGGAATGTGCTTGCATGTTCTTATCATTGCTTCATTTACTTATTGGGTAAATCAGTCAATGTGCTTTCTAACTAAGCTGTATTCTGAAATGTGTTTCCTTCATCAATCAGTATTGCAAATGTGTTTTCCAAATAAGAAACACAAGAGTACTGGCTTTTGTTAAAGACAGTTACTGTATTTTTTAAATTAGGTATATTTAATATTAAAAAAATACAGCATTGTAGAGGTAACCACAGGCAACAAAATTTTAACCATAGTGTAAGTTAAGGACAGCGTTGGACTTAAATTATTGATGAGTCTGGTAGACTACTTTGACAAATCCTTGATTGCAGAATCTCATGTCATTGGGAGTGAGCTATGACAGATGAGCAGAAGTTTGACCCATTTTCACCTGGGGTTGGCAGCATCTTTCTGGCTTACATCTGGCAACTTAGTTTGAAGGAAAGCATAGATATCTGGCCAGATCTTATTGGTTTCTGTTCCAGAGAAGGATTTCAATAAGCCTTTTTTCCTAAGGAAGAAAAATAAGAAAGCATTACAGATGTCAAATTGTTTAATTTTTCTAAAATCTCCACCTCACTAGAAGATTACCCCCGTAGGAGTGTGAAAATATGCATGTGATGTAACACCAAGAAAGCTGTAGCATTGGAAATGCAGGCTGGACATTGATTTCTGCTCAACAGTCCTGGAAGAATACAGGGAAGGGTGGTGAATGTGGAAATACAGAAAGGACAATCATTGATGTTGTCAGAGTCTAATTTCTTTGTCTGGGCAAGGTAAGACGAGAGCTCTACATGGTGACCTACTACATATCTATATATTAGCAGTATGATGCCTGCAGCTTTACTTTAAGAGAAATATTGTGTATAATTTTGACTCTTAAAAGAACTAGTAATTTATTTTCACAACGCAAATGACAATTCTGAATTAGCTACTTATTCGAAAAGAGTCTTGCTAGCTGGGTCCAGTCACAGTCCTGTTCTTAGAACAGCCACATTTAAATCCTCATTAACAGTTTCTCTATTTGTGTATTGCTTCTTGACCCCTTGCACTTATTAGAAGAGTTTCTACTTACACATCCAGGAAACAAAATATTGTAAATTCTTGCAAAAAAAAAAAAAAGAACTGTTACCTCACCCACCAGAGCTGTTGTTGCTCATAGCAGTATTATGATGTATTGAATAATGCATAGCATTCTTTATGAAGTTAAATGTGGCTGACTGCAGTGACAGGCTATTTCGCCACACAGGTTCCAGAAGTTCTCATGCAACCCTGAAAAGTCAAACTGGGTTGATTTCTGACTGAGTTCATGGAAGCTACACAGCTATTCACACCACATTCACTGTTGTGATATAATATATTCTGTAGCAGAGAGATCTGTTCCTCGTTATCCTGATGCACAGTAAGATTTTGGAATGTGGAAGAACAGATTTTACTACTTACCGATAATATTCTAGGACAGGTTTGGTTTGTGCTTCATAAGCCTGAAGCCTCTTGCTGACAGTCTCTGGCTTGTCATCATCACGCTGAACAAGGGGCTCGCCAGTAATGTCGTCAATGCCCTAATCATAGTTAAAAGCAAATACCAGAGTATACTTCTTACTTCCCTTTAAGCATGCTTTATGCAATTTTCTATTTAAATTATGATCAATTTCCACTAAATCAGGGTGTAGATTTCTGCTTATAAAGAGAGGCTGCTGCCTGTGTTCTTGTCTGGAATGTAAGTTGTTCACTTGACAGTAAAAGTCTGTCAGTTAAAAATATTTTCTCAGTATTGCCAATGAATCATAGTAATTTGACTAATTTTTCCTCTGGAACATTCATAGAATATGGGGAATATGAAGACAAAACCTTCATGTGCAAGGGAAAACAATACTGTTGGAAATACATTCCTGAATAACAGGAAATAAGAAACCAATTGGACCTTCATTTGACAATACTAAAATGGGCAAAAGAGTTAATGGCCCTTTGATTTTAAGTTGCAAAATGGAAGAGTTATCATTAAACAACAACTGTACAAAAAATAGCATAAGAGTTAGCTGAAGCTTTCCCCACAGAGGTAGGGACTTAATGTGTGAATGTTCCTACTAAGTAAGCATTTTGCAGGTCTGTTAAGATAATAGAGACAACCATATTTCACCTGTTTAGCTCTATTCCATGTTTGCAATTTAAGTACTGCAGTCCACTGTGTTGTGGTAAGTCTGCTAATTAGTGAAAGGTAAGACAGATCCTAAATAGCAAAGCTCTGGCAGCTGAAGCCTACTCTGGTAAGTCTGAGAATTCTCTGTTCCATCTTGCCTGTGCTCTTTGCAATTGAAAATAACCATGATTTTAAACACCTTGTTTCAAACAAAGCAATGGCAATATTTTCAGTTGCTCAATTCCAGTGCTTGCCTGGTATTTCAAGCTGGCCTCTTTTCCTGTAACACTGAAATCCAAAAACCTACAGGGCCTGCTGTACTTCTGATGTAAATTAATAGAGCTTCCAGGTGAAATGTGATGCCACAACAGCTAAGTTACTTAGAGTTGAGGATGAAATACAGTTTTAGCTGAGTTGCACTAAAGCAAATTGTTCTTGAAAAAATTTAAGGTAACAATGTACAGTCTTTATCTTCAAGCTCCTCTTTAGGATATCTCAACTCATAAAAATCTGTTGAAAAGCTTCCCTGACTTGAAAGTTTCTACATCCAGTTTTGCAGTATAGCAGCTCTTCCCTTGAAAATACCCATCCTGGTTAAATATAAACACAGGGAAAGCATTAGGTGGATTCCTCTGACTGGTGGTTTGGTGTTTCCTATATATAAAGCATGACTCCTCTGGAGAAGGGAAAGAAATCTACAATTTGGACTGTACAGGCTGCAAAGAGGCTAAGACTATGCCCAGATCCTGTGCCAGTGTGCAAGGCAGACAGTATTCCAAATCAGTAAACAGCTTTAACAAGTGCTTACAAAACACCATGATGTTCTGCTCTGCAGGGGACAAAAATGTTGTCCAACACCTTGAGGTTCTGCCAGGTCACTAACATACCCTTATACCAGGACGGTGTTACTAGAAAGATTCTGTGCTCCCAAGAAATGAGATGAGCCTTTTTGTTCTGAGTTGCTGTGTTTTGAAACACATTATGCAAACAATATTTTATTGCAGCTAGCAAACGCAATGCAGTACTTATTTAGTGCCAACACCAATGCATATTGCTTACCTGCACTTTGGGAGGACTGAATTCAAGATTGTAGACTCTGCCACTGGCAGGGTGGATCCAGCGTGCTGTAAGCCGACACTTTATGGTCTCAAATGGCACGTCTAGGTCAATCACAGTGTCTATGTGACATTCTTTATCAAGGGCTTCTGCCTGAGCAACTGTTCTAGGGAAACCTTTTTAAAGGAAACAACTTCATAAAATTCTGAAAGCAGAGTTATAGCAAAAATTTTACCTGGATTGAGTCATTAAAGAAATAATTGTTACACAGAAAAAAACCCAAAAAACCAAAAAACAAACAAACAAAAAAACCACAAACAAACAAACAAACAAAAACCACCAAAAAAACCAAGAAGCACTGTGATGTTCTATAAAGATGTAAGACACATCAGATTTTCCAATATCTTTCAGTGTCTCATGGCATTTTAACTTTTAAATGTCTCCCAGTTTTTATTTCTTCATTTCAGCTAATCATTTTCCCAAAAATGCAACAAATAAGTGCAAAAAGACCCCATATTCATATATATACCACCTACCACTACACTGAATTAAAACACTGTATACACATTTGGAATAATAAAAGCTCCAGTGAAAAGTTTCCCTTAGAACCTAGAAACATTTGTGAAATATCTTACTTTCACAGTTGTGTAAGTCTGGCTTAAGGTGGTGGCAATTACAAACCTATTTTATTCAGTTGCAGTAAGCTAAATCTATTTACCAGAGGATTACAGGATTTCTAAGGTTTCCAAAAGTTTTAGTGTATCCAACTGCCCTCAGATATGATGACTGTGAGAACACTCAGACTGATCAGGAGCCTGTCTCTTCACTTCAAAGATGCTGCATTTTGCCCCATGAACTCTGTGGCTCCCTATTCTATGTCTTAAACTATTAGATAATCTAGTGGAACTTAGGAGGGGTGCAGTGGGAACAAAGAACAAGAAAGCAAACATCTCTACAAAGAATTTGAAATGAAAAATTGAGCACAAGACCTTCAGTGGTCAAAGCTACTGCAGAACATGCTATTGCATCCTATATTCACTGGAACAGCTCCTCTCCTCAAAAAGCTCTAGAATAATCTCATTTTCTTCAGTAGCTAGTAATTTGCTTCATACTGTACAAGTAAACTTCTTCATAAAGGCAAATACCGATAGGCACAAACTTAAGAAACTCTTACATAATGTTGATCTGTCCATGCATGAGTAAGGAAAAACATTACAAAAAGACAGGGTTGATTAACTCAGACCGAGTTCTTGCTTGTGCATTATGTCTCTTGCACCTGGCTTGCATCAGTCATGAGCTGCCCTCATCCTATCTCTTACATATTCACATTATCTCATGAAAATGCTTCTAAATGGCAAGAGCAGAGGAAGAGCCAGGTCTTCAATCTTCAACACTGCTGTTGAACACTGTTCAAGAGCTGCTGTTCTTTCTTACTATTAGCAGCCACCATGGTTCTAAGTTAAGCAGCTGGAAAGTGAGTTTGCTTGGGACCAAGTAATGAAAAAATTCCTCAACAAATTGAAGTAGCTTTAGGAAAGCATTTCATTGAAATTGAACTGACATTTTCTACATAGTGTTCTCTCTATACAGAAAAAGACTGCAAGAGGTGATGAAGGTGAAGATTCCAGGAACACAGAGAAAAGTGCTCTAGATTATACAGCACATAAATCTAAATGGATTATACCCACAGACACATACAACTCAGATTGCTACATCTGCTATGACTCTAGAAGCCATCACCCTATTGTAAGGCAGTAAAGGGGTGTTTGGCTAAGTGAACATGCAAGCGGTTCAGCAACTCTGGTTTGAGCTAACTGACCAATCTCTTTGTTCTGCATTGCAGTTACCAAACTTCAGATTTTGGGTTAACCTATTTCAACGGAACAGTGTTGTTCCTGTGAAGCCCATTAGGCCAGAGCTATCCCTTGAGTAATTCACTGGGTCTCATTATAAATGCTGATGCAGACAAAATTTCTGCTGCAAAAGTTTAAAGGCAGGAGCACATTAACATGCAGCAGAAATTAATTTATTCTCTCATGATCTTAACACAATCCTCCTGCTGAGAGCTGCCAGTGGGCACAGCTATACTGCTACACATCCAGATCCACAAGACTGGAGCTGTGTGTACATGGGACCTGAAACTAAAGGGAAAAAACCCAGTATCTGCTGTTCTTTGCTTTATGGTTTACGTTTCATTGTACTGTGGGAATAAAACCTTTCTCTCAGGAAGGAACCCAGCTGTGACTAAAGCCACCAGAACATATCACTGTACATAGGAGCAACTAATTATAACTATAATAAAGCACTCAGGGGCAGAGGCCACTATGGATTTTTCACTCCCTCTAAATAGAAAACCACACCAATAACTTTTCTGTTTTATCTACTGAGACAGGTTGTGACTAGAGTCTGAAAAAAGCATGCATTCAGCCTAGACACTATTTTTGTGCTGGGCATCCAACTGTACTCCCATGGGCTGGAATAACAAGAGCCATCCACTTCATGAAGACAGCAGCAAATGTATTTTCTCTCTAGCAAGAATGCTGAAGCAATGCGCTTACACTGCAGAACTGCAAAACTGTTCACTCTGGAGAAAAGAACCAAACAGCAAATGAAGGAGACCTCTTAGGGCAATTGAGCAATAATTTTGATTACACTCCACACTACTGCAGTTCTTTTTTATACTTACCTTGTTACTGCATCACATTGCTACCTTGCCTTTTAAATAATTCCAAAGCCTCATCCTTCAAAAGTTTTCCATTCCCCAAGGGCTTTAATAAGAAAATACTTTTAAAAAGAAACTTTTCAATGCCTATTTTAATGAGGAAATACCACACGAATTATCATAACAAATACCAGAATTGCCAGTTTTGAAATTTTTGTGGAATGTTGAACTATCCTTTTTAACATGAGTTAAATATCCCTGTAATGTTCTGGGGGCGGGGTACACCCAAAGCATTTGTCAGCCAAAGAAACTGGGGCAGACTATCTGCTGAAAGTTTCACAATAAGCTGGCTACCAGCGACCAAAGCAGTCCCAAGTTTTCCAGAGCAATTTTCTCTCCACATATAGTGATATCCAACATGAAAACTTACCATCCAATAGCCAGTTGTACTGGTCTAGACCTTTTATCTCATTCAGCATTAGTTGTGTCATGATGTGATCTGGAATAAGCTTCCCTTGGTCAATGTAGGACTTGGCAAGGACTCCCACTTCTGCAAAAGTAAAAGTTGCATTACACTATCTCTGACCTCCAGCAAGTGAGAAAAAGCCCACAAGCCTGCAAAAAAAATTGTTTTGATCAGGATGATGGAGAAAAGTTGTAAACAAGACAGACAGCATGCTTACCAAAATTAAAAAATGTCCAGATAATCAACTAGGATCTGACCATACACACACGTATCAGATTAATTAGATCCACCTGTAGGGCAAAACACACTTCTATCCTCACACCCTCTGAATAAATTTACTAGTATGTATTTGAAATATGAAGTTCCAAAAACTAAAATGAGGAAAGATCATTAGCCAAGAGTCTTCAAAATAAAAAATAAAAAGGATACAAGTTTATTAAGATATCAGCCCTCAGACTTCCTGAAAAGAAAGTTTATTTTCTTAGCTTACTGTCTAGTTATTAACTTAGGCTTCATTACAAACACAAATGCCTTTGGCAGTCTGCAGTGGGACGCGCTTGCCACATATGTATTTTTATGATTACTAGAATGGCAAGAGGGTGTTTATGGATATTGTACATTATTTATGGGAGTACACAGACACCAGGATTTTCCCATGGAACTGACTAACCTTTAGTATCAGTCATTTATCCCACTGGCTCACTAAAATTCCACCCATGCATTGTCTTTCCAGCTATCACACTATGCTCCTACATGGCAGGCAGTAACATGCTATAGTTCACCCAAATCATGCATATAGCCAGGAAGAAATTCATTTGCCTAGGTTGTGTCCTAGGCACAATGTTTCCATTTCTTTCATTTATAAAACAATTGCCCAATTATGTTAAGTAACCCAGAATTGCAGCTAGACTGGTTTTATTGTGGGTCTGCAGAAGCCTTTACTTGGAACCAGTTAAGATCTAGTTACAGAAAACTAAAGAGAAAATGGGATGGACTGACATACCCACTTTCAGCAGAAAGCAATGATAAATGCCAGTCCCATCACTCAGTGCACGAAATGTGCAATAGGACAGAGGCCCTTCTTCCGATGAGGCAGCTGAAAAGCAGTACATGCCCTCAAATAGTGCAAATAGTATCTTTGGTGATGAGAAAAAAAAATAAAAAAGGAACAATTTTCCCTTACTGCCTGTTCACATCAGTAGTCAGGGTTTGAAAAGTAAAAAGACCATTTAGAAATAGGCACTGTGCACCTTTGCCAGATTTCAAAACATCCTCACTATATGGAAAAGAGTCAGACTGTGGTGCCTGAGTCCTCCAGCACATCACAAACTGGAAAGAAGGTGACTGTCTGTCTGTGTACAAAGTGTCTCTTCCCTACCTCCCTTCTTCATAACTTTTTTATTATTCTAGTGTGCTTTGAACCATGTACCCTGAAAAAGTGGGTGGGGAGAAGGAATAAATCATGTCTAGTTAGTTAAATGTGTACTTGATGCTTGGCTCTGCTACTGATTTATGTTGCAGCATTGCTCTAGCCGAAATGATCTAAAAATATTTGCAAGACAAGGTCCACAAGGAACGATTCTAACTTACCTTGGAAAGATTCAGGAGTTTTTGGCCCAGAAAGGTTTAGAATATGGGGAAACTATTATTAGAGCTTGAAAAATGCTGCCTTTTGCCCCCCTCTACAGAACTCAGGTAATTTAGAAAGTCATTATTACAGAGGGGAAAAATATAGGCAGAACCATACCCAAATAGTCATATATTAGGACAAAAACTTGATACACTAGCTTAGAGCTTTTTCTTTCCCCCCCTCTCCTGCTGTTGGGAGTGGGATTTCATGGGGTTTTGTAGGTTTTATTTAGTTCTGGGTTTTTTTAGGTTGGGTCTGAAACCACTAAAGACATGGCAATCTTCAGAATTACAGGTAACACAGGTTTCTTTCCTTTGTAGGTCATGACAGGTATCCATGTTCCATGGCTTTAGAAAGGATCAGCAGGTTCTAACCACATGACAGCAATCAAGCTCTAGCCATAACCAAACAATAATTACCTTAGCATTAGAGAAGTGGTCACAGACTCTCCACTGTCCAGAAGAACATGACAATAACTGCAGAATGATAAGGACACTCATCTTCAACAGGACTTTTCAACAATGTCCATTTTCACAAGACAGCATATAGAAAATTTGCACCATATAACTACTGTTAGCTATATCTAATTTTCCAAGGGCTTTAACTGCCCATCTTAGTGGAACTCATTTCCCAAAGAATTGGAAATTGCAGGACTCTTCTGTTGTCATCAAAACTCATGGATCTTTGCCTTGACTGAATTTGTCTAGGCTGTCTGAGTTGCTTCTCAATTGTTCTCCTATATTCCGTGTACTACCTCGTCCTCCTACCTCAGACTTCATCTCAGCACTCTGGGAACCATATCTGAAACTAATGACTGACTTTCAATGAAATTGCAGTAGAGTTTCATCTGGATTTACCAGTGAACGAGAAACTCTGTAGCAGATTCTGGTAAATTCTGCTGTAACTTATTTAGAGAAAACTTCACCTCGTAAGCTGTCCACTGACTTCTTTCTGTATATTCTGTATTTTAATGTGTCTGCTAAACTTCCATTTCACGTTTGCTCTCCTTCACAGTCCTTCATCTGCCCAACCCATCTAGAATTCTTTGCGTAATCACTTCTCTCTCCATCACTTCAGGCTCCCACCTCAATTCAAGTAATATGATATTTCCACTTGGAATTTCTTCTTCTCACACAACCTTTAGCATGATTCTGGTGCTCTATGGTCTTGCACAAAACCTAAAGTATTTAGTAAACATTATAAAACCTCAAAACACTTGGTAAAATAACCTTTCCTTTGTTTTCTTGGAATGGCTACCCACCATGTCTCACACTGAAAGTTCATAACAGAACAGTTTTGTGACCCTCTGTAAATAAAAATGTGTGATTGTGCAACCAAATAGAAATAGCATGAATCTGATCAGGTCTGTCTATGCAGGTGTGCTCCTACCAAATTCTTAACTTACAGTATCTACAACATCAACTATAGTAAAGTCAGTGTGGTATTGAAGTCATTATCCTTACTGAGTAAACAAAATTTGTATGAAGACAAATTTTGTCTTCAAAATTTGTGTGAAGACACAGGAATCTCAAACATGCTTATGAGTATTCCAAGACTAAGACTGCCAGTTACCTAGTCATAGTACTACAGTGATACTTACAAGTGAATGGAATATTCAACAGCTTGAAGTTGCTGGAAATAATAGTACCCTCACTTCACCACATGCAACCCTAAATGGTTCTGACAAGGTTTTTCACCCCACCATATAGAAAAGCAGATGTGGAAGTCAGGAGGGAACCTTCCATCCATCACTGCAAAAATTCACCAGAGAGAGGGACTGAGGTATCTCAACCGAGGCCAGAGGTCAAGCTAGAACTGTTCAGCAAGAATAATTTGTATATTTACCTAGTATAAGTAAGCATCACTGTATGTAAGCACAGACCATGCTGAAACCTAAGCATGATATGAACTCATAAGACAACAATAATTTTAAAAGCTATGCAGTTTGAAAATTTTGCACATTGTTTTTTTGTTGTTGTTGTTTTTAAAGCACCACTATGTTATGCCTGCCAGCTCAGGAATAGGCAATTTTGGAATGGCTGTTAACAATTCTAAGTACCCCTACTTGTAGCAATCAAATGAACATCCAAAAAAGTCTGATTGCCCCAAACCCCTCCTCTTGCCCTGCCTGTTAAAAGATGTGAATATTTTTCTCTTTTAAGATGCTTCCAGCTGGAGAAACCATGAGAATCTATCAGATCTATTAGAAACACATACAAAAAACACCGGGTGCTTACAAAAAGCACCCAAGACAAGGAAGCAATGAGGTGTAACAAAACAACAAAAACAGGGTAACCCCGTCCACTTTCACCAAGAGGCTGGCAAGTGACAGTATGGAGGACCCACGGCAGCAGACCTGAGGCCCGCTTCAGTGGCCTCTGCCCTCCAGGAGAGCTGTGTGAAGTCACCCAACCTCCGCCAGCGCGGGGGGCACGCGGAGGCGCGGAGCAGCTAACCCCATTAAAGAAGCACCCTCCCTTTTCGGAGGGGAAGGGAGGGAAGGAGCCGGGCTGGGGACAGGGATGTGTGTTGTGAGCGTGCGTCCCTTCCCGGAGCGGAGCTGTCAGGCGGAGCTCCCGCGGCGCTGTGTGGGGACCGTTCTCGCGGGACGGCCACAGCAAGAGGGGTCGGCGCTGCCGCGCGCACATCCCCACCCGCGTCCCCGTGCCCACCTGTCTTCCTCTGCATGTTCTCCCTCAGCAGGTCGCCGCTGGAGAGGTGCTTCACGCCGAAGTGCTTGATAATCCGAGAGGAGATGGTGCCTTTCCCGGAGCCCGGCGGCCCCATGATGACGGCGCGCAGCAGCGGCGACACCACCATGCTGCTCCCGCTGTCCCCGCTGCTCCTGCCGCGGGCGCGCAGGGGCGCGGCGGGATCACGGCAGGAGCGCCGCCTTCCCGGGGAGCGCCGCCTCACCCCGCCGGCCGGCCCGGGCCGGTCCTCGCAGGGTGCTGCAACGGCGGCTTCTCCGGCTGTCAATCAGGGGCAGGAAGGAAAGATCCTTTACGTAAGTGCGCGGGGGGCGGGAGGGAAAAATTAATAACGATAATAAAAAGATAAATGAAGGAAATTGCTCCTTAGAGCGTCGCACAGACCGCACTTAGGCATCACTGTTCAACCGGTTGGCCGTGACCAGCTTCCCTGCACCCCTCTGCCCAGGAGGCCCGTTTTGGCTGCTCCCTAAGCCGCCAGCCGCTGCCCCCCGTCAGACGCACAGAATCAAAGAGTCGTTTGGTTCGGAAAACACCTTAAAGGTCACCGAGCCCAGCAAGTAATCCAGCTCTGCCAGTCCATCGCTAAACCATGCCCCAAATGGACACAAACCCACCTTTTAAATATCCCCAGAAATGGTGACTCCACCACTTCCCTGAATTATCATGAGGATTTCCCAAACTGAACGGGGAAGTGGCTCCTTACCTAGCTGTCATCTAATGACTCCTTGGCTGCTGACACTGTCACTGACCTGCCCGGGCGCCCTGAGGCTGTGGCTGACTTTGCTGTGCTCCTTCACCCCCACGCAGCAGCCCTCCTCTTGCTGATCTCTCACAAATAAGCTCCCACTGTGTACCACCAGGCAGCTGCATTTTTAATGAGCTGTGCCTGAGTTTTGTTTATGACACTTGAATGTGAACAACTGCAGGTTGTCCTTGTTCTGAGTAGTGTTCTTCCAAACACCAAGATGTCCTTTCCCACAGATACGATTTGGTGATCCTCAGCTACATCAGAACACAATATTTTGGCCAAAACATTAGATTGTCCCGTTTCCTGAGTGTTAACAGTCATGTCCACAGCAGGAGAAGTGAGCCTTCCTGCTAAAGGTTCTGAAGATGCTGATGGATCTCAATCACTGTACCAGAAAGGTCACAGTGAAAAAGTGAGCAGAAAGCAAAGCTAGAGTCAAAACATCAATGAAGTTCAGCTTCCTGGTTTAAAACATTATTTCATTTCAATAGTTTTCCACTGAAACAAGTAAAGCCATAAGAAAATATTAAAATGACTGTTTGGTACTTTGAAACAGTAAAGAAATAGGAATATAGCTGCAAAACTCCCCAGTCAATAAAATTAATTGCCTTAATAATTAAGTAGGAAGACACTGGCTTAGCTGATAGATCTTACTACGAGCATAAGTCTCATTACCCTGAGAAATGTGAACCTTCACAAATGAACATGATAGTACCTCTGTTCCAGATTGTACTAGGACAGCAAGAGTTAAACATTCGGAGTTTAGCAGCATTCCCAAGGCAACACCTCAGTCTGCCAAAGCACCACAGTCTTACACAAAATTTGGCAGCAAAGGCCCTTTAAATGTTAGAAGCCACACTGCTCGTTTTAAGCTCCACACTTCAGAGACTTCTGAATGGCAGAAGTCTACAAAATGTGTTGCTAAATCTTCCTAAAGCAAATATATGGGAAAATGGAAGGTATTGTATGAAATATATATCCAGCAAATAACTAGACTTGTCAGAGAGACCATGAACTCTAATCTCCAATGCCACCATGGATAAAAAGCAGCAATAATTTATCTGCCTGTTAAAAAGGAACCCTGAAGTTCAGCCTCTCTACAGGCCTATTGAGCAGCTCAGAAATCCAGACAGGAATGCTAAGACAATCCCTTTGTTAAAGACTAGAAATCTCTCTGAACTTCATAACAGATTCACAAGGAAGGGGTGGAAAATAATAGAAAGGCACTTCTCCCACACACAGGTTCTTAGTAACCTATGGCCTTTGCAGAACAGAACTGGGTACTTAGATTACAGAAAACAGGTAGTAAAAGAAATTATTGCTCCCATTTCCTTGGCTATCTTTCCTGAAGTCCAAACTTCACCCTAGTAGTTTTGTGAGTAGTTGTGAAATACTCAGAGGTGGAAAAGGAAATAATGGAAGAAATGGGGTCAAGGGTTCACTAGTTTGTATACAGCCATTCTGTATTTAAAGACATGCAAGTGATTTTTTTGGCACCTCATTATGATGTTTGGAAAATGACATTTCATCATCTTCAGTCAGACTTAATTACTCACATCTTAACAGAGTAGTCAATGCTTATGTAATGTAACTTGCACTGTATTCTGATTAATCTTTTTCACACATGTAAGGTACAGGTATAAAATAAAAACTCTTGCTTAGTGAGTATAGAGGTATATATGGTGACTGACCAGTAATCAAAATCTTGTTTCAAACAAATCCAAATGTTCTTACTAATAATTAATCTTTCCTATTACTCTGCATTTTTTCAAGCATAAGAAATGCTTTGAAGAGGCTTTTTAAGCCTTAAACCGTCAAGAGAGTTTCTGTTAGGTGTGCTCCTTGGAGATCTGAGTCCTTTCTTCTGAGTTAGATACAGAATTCTGTTAAGACTGTTGGGTAACTACTTCACTTTGTATCAAAATGAAATGGTTGCTTGAATGAGGAAGAAGTCATAGTACCCTGACTGGCCGGACGTCACAGAATTTTTGTGCCTCATTTGGTGGAGGGGTGGACAATTTGATGGGTGTAAGTCTGACTGGAATAGCAGTGTAGTGCTTAGTGTTTTGTACCCTACCAAAAGCTGTTAATGAGCATGTTTTTCCAGGGCCTGTCATGGCACCTTGTTTTGTCTAGTGTCTGAGAATAACTGGAAGAGGAGAGAGAACACACCCTCATCAGTTTTGTGAGTAACACCAAACCATGTGGCCTGAGCACATGGGCTTAGGGGCAGGAGGTGGAGTTCTGCAAGAACAGATGGGGAAAGGGGCCAAGAAGGACACTGACAAAATTCAGCAAAGGCAGGTACAAAGTCCTGCATCCAGGACACTGTTTCCAACAGTGCAGGCTGGGGACTGACCAGCAAAGAAGAAACTCTGCTGGAGAAGACTGGGGAGAACCGGCCTACAGCCAGGTAAGCACCATCCAGCACATGCACACTAACATCCTGAGTCATATTAACGGGAGGGTAGCCACTACGTCAGGGAGAACAGTTATCCCTTTGTATTAGGCACTTCTTAGGCCACCTCTGTGTGCTGTGGCCAGTACTGGGGCCTCCAGTACAAAACAGGCATTGATCAGTTGGGGCAGGTTTAGCAGGAAGTGGCCAAGATGATGAGGGGATGGAGAAGAGACACTGCCACAGAGAGATGGAACCATGCTTGTTCAGACTGGAGACAAGAAGGGTTCAGGAGTAGCTAATAGCAGCCTTCCAGCACCCATGGGAAGGTTACTGGGAAGGCAGGGACTGGCTGCTCACTAGGAAGAGTGGCAGGACTCGGTAAGTCAGGCAGTGAAATCTAAGTATTAGAGTAGACTCAGCTCCTTGAGATTTTATGACACAACTGGATAAAGCTCTGAGCAACCCAGTTTCACCTTGCTTTGGTCCACAGATTGGGCTACAGATCTGGATTGCAACCTGGATAAGGCTGTGATGCTGTATTTTAACAAGATACCCTATTAATAATGTTTTTTAAAATAATGCATTACATACTTATCCAGTGAAGACTAATGTATATACACAACACAGCTGAAAATTATCCCTCAAAAAATATATACCATCAAGAACACTTGAGGAGGAGATTTTTTTTTATTAGATATAAGTTGAAATATATAGAATGAAATGTTGCTGTTGAACTGTTTCCTTTAAAGTAGCAAAGACATAACTCTTTACAAACCAAAAATGTAGAGCTGTGATTCTTTTAGGATTTAAATAGTGTTTTATTGCAAAGAGGGATATAACACTATCATTTTTGTAGTGTCACTCCTACTTTTATTAAAATGCCTAATGAATTATTCCCCCCAGATGGCTGAGTATAGCAAATTGACACTTATACATAGCATGGGTTGTTCCAAACTCTTAAGTTTCCTATGAAATGTGTATTCTTCAGACAGAAATTCATTGCCTGTACACCGAGCCTGTGTACACTCAAAACCTTATTTATGACAACGCTGAAACACACTTTATTTTTAAAGTGAAAAATCTATTAACGTAATTGAAACTCCAACAGTGTCATTCAAGAATTATTAATTATTACAGAAAGTTTATGCTAAATTACCATTATTAAGTTTTATTATTTATTATATACATAATTAATTGTTACACACACACTTCTTAGTTTTTCCCATTCTCCTGGTGTTGTGTTTACCTCTCTCCCCTTTTTGCCTAGGGCCCAAGGTCATGGTCTCACTCAGGTGAGGGTGGTGGGGTTATGGTGAGTCATCAGCATCTGGACTCCCTCACCAGGAAGAATGCCAGGCTTCTGTTGACAGTTTCGTCTTCATCCCTGCAGGGTTCATTTGGAGTTTTTTTGTACGCTTGCTAACACAATTTTACACCTTGCTTTTTCTTCACTAGTCTGTAGCTCTACATTACATCTGAGTTTTACTATATATAGTACCTTCCACATATATTAGATAGTTTCTTTGTCTTTTTTGCTGGAATTGTGTCCAGCTCCAGGTCTGCATCCAAGAAAAGAAAAAATAAATACAAGAAAAAATAAATTACCCATAGAAAACCTGTCAAAACTGCTCTCATAATTAAAGGAAGCAAACCAAAGCTGCAAGCAGATCAAAGAACATTCAGACAGTGCAAATCTGACTAGCTTCTGTTCTGATGCCTTGGAAACTCAGTACAAGGCTTATGTTCTGTTACGGGCAATGGCAATACTTTGTTGGAGTCACAAAAATAATCAAATACAGAATTTTAATTATTTGGAAAACATCTCTGTTGTCTCAGTGGTCCTTTTGAGCTGTATTTGGAGTTTGTAATTTTAGTCTTATAAAAAGCACTCATCACAGATTGTTTAGACATCCCTCAAAATAAACATAAATAGGAAAAGAAATTAAGTTGAAGTAAAAGAGAAGTTACATAGCTGCATTTCTGAGACTGTGTGAAAAGTCTTGGGAGGTATGTAAACTAACAGAAATTCAGAGAAAAGTGTTATCTTCTTGCATTCTTGGAAACCTCATACATTAGCAGAAGGCAGACCTTTTTTGGAAGTTTCTGTAATGACCTTTTCTGTATTATTTTCTCAAGTGATTAAACTATCAGGAGACTGTCATGTTCTCCAGCTACTGATTAAATGAAAATTAACATTTCCCTGAGTACTAAGGTAAGCCAGTAATAGCTTTACATTTTGAGGTTAAATTGTAACAGTTGCCCAGATCATGACATGTATATATCCCTGAGGTGCCACTCAGTCCCTCTGTGCCACCTCTTGGCAGTTGATAAAAATAATTTTCCTGACTCCAGAAATCCTTGAACTTCTAGCACAACAAGCTACTAGCATTCCCAGGGAAACAAAACCCCTCCTTTATGTCACTCGGTATTTTTATGACAGATAGAGTTTTCATTACAAGGATACTTACATTATACCAGCAGAATATGTATGCCAGTGATTTTTCACAGAAGTATCTTATTTCAGTTACTTGAGAAAATGAGAAAATTCTGACTGCCAATGGAATAATTTTTGGGGAAGACTGTTTTCTGTTTTGTTCTTCCAATTTTGTTTTCCCATGCCTTGACATAAAGCAGATACTTGCAAATTGTTAACAGATGATATCAAGTAATTGGAAGTCACAGAAGAAGGACAGGATGGACAGAACTAAAAATACATGTGTGGGAGCGCAGGGGAGTACACAAAGGAAGTGAAATGAACCACAGAAGAGAGCTCATTCAAAGCAGACGCAGTTGACATTTTTTATGGAAATCTAAGACACAGAGTTCAGACAATGCAGTGAAAAGTGTAGTCCTAGCAACAGCACCTGAAAGCTTTTCACACAGCTGTCTTCACAGAAGAAGACACTTGATTTCAGCGAGAGTGTTCATCCTCTATCACACGCCACATCCACAACCTCACAGCAAACTGTTATGTAACTACTACCCTGATATTCTGTCTAAAAGGCCTGTGAGTAAAGGAAATTAAAGAAGACAAAGTTGTTCCCTGAAAACAGGAAACAGTAAGTGCCAGATTTCTTCTCCATTGATCATGAAGTTTAACACTGTTCTGGAATTCCAAAATACCCTCCAAACTCTGAAACTCAAAGGAATTATGCAGTGACTTGACTGAGTTTAATTGTTTGTAAACAGGAAAACAAACCACTGATTTACCAAGAAAGTTTTTCAGAATTTTTTGTGAAGTTTGGACATAGATTTAATAGCTCTGAGAAATATGTATGTTCTTTACCTTACACTCAGTTTTCGCTTAGTTCTACTCAGCTCATAAGAGAAAAGAATTTCACCTGCCCAAGCCCCACCCTATTTTCTGCTATATTCTAGATCAGAGCTGCAACTGGCAACTAATTTCTTACACACAGAGAGCTACAATTCTTTGATTCCACAAAACTGTCCATGACAAAACTCTCTTTTTCTAAAAATACAGAGAAGTTCATCTGCACATGAACCATGAATAGCTCTAGATAGTTCTGCCCATATCTCAGAAATCTTGGGCACTGCATATGTGAACAAATGCTGTTTAACTGCTGTCACTTTTTGATCCTTATTTTCCACAAATTTCTCAACATGCTACCTTTAATAAAATTTCTTAGGCTTTATTTCTACACAGATGTGGTCTTTTGATTTAGATGTATAATTTTTCTGGGTTTGATTTTTTGCCTCAGCACCTGGGTCTGGGAAATCCACAGCATCTGTACAGTCTGTGTGGTAAATGGATTAAGTGGAGAAGAAATTTAGGATACTGGTATGTGAAAAATTGGACTTGACCATAAAGAGCAGTGTGTCCAGCTGGTCAAGGGGCATGACTGCCCTTTTCTACTCCACACTTGTGAGACCCCACCTGGATTTTTGCATCCAGCTGTGGAGTCCTCAGTTCAGGAAAGACAAGAGGACAGTCTTAAGCTGTGCCAGGGAACAGCTAGGTTGGATATTAGGAGGAATTTCTTCACAAAAAGGCTGACTGGGCATTGGAATGAGCTGCCCAGGGAGGTGGTGGAGTCACTGTCCCTGGAGGTTTTTAAGAAAAGACTGGATGTGGCACTTAGTGCTATGGTCAAGACAACAAGGTGATGTTTGGTCATAGGTTGGACTTGAAGATCTCACAGGTCTTTTCCATCCTAATCAATTCTGTGATTCTGACTCTGTGGTTCTGCAACATGGACCTGATTCAATCAGTCTAAATGTGGGCCACAAAAATTATTGGTGGGCTGGAACAATTTCTTCTTGAGGAAAGGCTGAAAGAGCTGAGATTGATCAGCCTGGAGAAGAGAGGGCCTTGGTAAGAGCTCATTGCCGTCTTTCAGTATTTAAGGGAGCTTATCAGAGAGACAGACAGAGAATTTTTACCAAGAAATAGTGACAGGACAAAGGGTAAGAGTTCTAAACTGAAAGAGGGTAGATTTACACTGGACATAAGGAAGAATTTTTCTACAGTGAAGGTGGTGAGGCACTGGCACAAGTTACTGACAGAAGTTGTGGATGCCCAATGGGGACCTGTAAGTGTTGAAGGTCACTTGGATGGGGCTTTTCACAACCTAGTCCATGGAAGGTGCCCCTGCCCATAGCATGAGGCTGACTAGATGATCTTTAAAGATCTCTTCCAATCTAAATCATTCTGCTTTTCTGTGATACAAAGCTTGCAGACCAGTGTATCAACACAACAAAAATCCTTATGCATGTTGATCACAAAAGTTAGCAAGCAGCTAATAATAGGTGGCTTAGTTCCTTCAGTTTCTGTAGAGTGTGCCTATCATGGCATTAAAAAAGAAGTTTTAGTCTCTGGAAAACAAATTAGTAAAATACAAAGTGTTATTATTTGTAAGGGAAATTGTCTGACTTTTGCTGTACAACTGTGCAAGGTGCTGTTAATTGTCCTGAGGGACAAGAGGCCTTACAGAGAGAGGGATGTGGATGGAGTGGAGCACTGAGCAATCACCAGTGAAAATGACAAGTCAAAATGCCAGATTCTGCACCTGGGCTAGACAAATGTCAGGCACGAGTCTAAACTGAGAGAGGAGCAGCTCTGGGGTTGGAGAGAGGGCTCTGGGGGTGCTGGTTGGCAGCAGGCTCTGTGGCAGCCAGCAGTGTGCCCTGGCAGCCACGAGGGCAGCAAACCCCATCCTGAGTGCAGCAAATGCCATCCTAGCTGCAGCAAACCCCATCTGGGTGCAGCAAACCCTGTCCTGACTGCAGCAAACCCCATCTGGGTGCAGCAAACCCTGTCCTGACTGCAGCAAACCACATCTGGGTACAGCAAACCTCATCCTGAGTGCAGCAAATGCCATCCTGGCTGCAGTAAACCCCATCCTGAGCAGAGCAAACCCCGTTCTGAGCGCAGCAAACCACATCTGGGTGCAGCAAACCCCATCTGGGTACAGCACACCCCATCCTGAGCGCAGCAAACCCCGTCCTGACTGCAGCAAACCTCATCTGGGTGCAACAAACCTTGTCCTGACTGCAGCAAACCCCATCTGGGTGCAGCAAACCCTGTCCTGACTGCAGCAAACCCCATCTGGGTACAGCAAACCCCATCCTGAGCACAGCAAACCCCATCCTGACTGCAGCAAACCCCATCTGGGTGCAGCAAACCCTGTCCTGACTGCAGCAAACCCCATCTGGGTACAGCAAACCCCATCCTGAGCACAGCAAACCCCGTCCTGACTGCAGCAAACCCCATCTGGGTGCAGCAAACCCTGTCCTGACTGCAGCAAACCCCATCTGGGTACAGCAAACCCCATCCTGAGCACAGCAAACCCCATCCTGACTGCAGCAAACCCCATCTGGGTGCAGCAAACCCTGTCCTGACTGCAGCAAACCACATCTTGAGTGCAGCAAATGCCATCCTGGCTGCAGCAAACCCCATCCTGAGCGCAGCAAACCCCATCCTGAGCGCAGCAAACCCCATCCTGGCTACAGCAAACCCCATTTGGGTGCAGCAAACCCCGTCCTGAGCAGAGCAAACCCCGTCCTGAGCAGAGCAAACCCCGTCCTGAGCAGAGCAAACCCCGTCCTGAGCAGAGCAAACCCCATCCTGGCTACAGCAAACCCCATCCTGGCTGCAGCAAACCCCATCCTGGCTGCAGCAAGCCCCATCCTGGCTGCAGCAACCTTGGCACTCTAAAGAGGTGACCATCCCTCTGTGTCCAGTGTTAGGGCAGAGCCTCCCTTCAAGTGCTGGGTGCAGCTCTGGGCTCCACCATTTCAGAACCATGGGAAGGTCCTTGAAGGTGTCTGGAGAAAGGCAAGAAGGTGTCTGGTGGAAGGACTGGACACCATGGCCTGTGAGGAGCTGCTAAGGGCTTAGGGCTTGTCTAGTCTGGAGAAAAGCAGGCTGAGGGGCAACCTCCTTGCTCCCTACAGCTTCCTGAGGAGGGCAAGTGGAGAGGGAGGTGCTGATCTCTTCTCCCAGTCATAGGATGTGTGGGATTGGATCAAAGCTGCTTCAGACTCACCATTAGGAAGCATTTCTTTATTGAGAGGGTGGTCAAGCCTGGTGATGTCCTGAGCCTATCACTGTGTAAGGGGCATTTGGACAGAGCCCTTAAGAGCCTGCTTTACCTTTGGGTTGGCCCTGAAGTGAAGCGCTAAATGATTCTTGTACATCCCTTACAACTAGAGTATTCTATTCCAATAAACTTCTCTTCACGGGCACGTAAATGTAGCCTAATAATTGACATTGTCACACCTCCACTGTAACCGACGTTTCTCTTATAGCAAGACACTGAAAGCTTTAGTCGGTCTCCTCCTTAAAGACAGCAGGACTCTGTCACCATCATTAAGCAAACAGGCTGTCCCAAGGACCGCGATCAGGGCTCATTCCTCCCCTGTTTTCCTTAAGGTAGCCAGGGACAAATTACTGAAAAGTACTGCCTAAGGAACATGTTCCCAGAAACCGACTCATTTGGATGTGGGGGCAGTACCCTGGTGCAGGCACCACGTTCCGCTCCGGACCGTCCGTACCCGCACGCCGAAGGAGAGCCCACATCACCCGGAGGAGCAGCGGGCTGGGCTCCGGTCAGACACATCTCCCGACCCTTCCACACTCCTTAAGTTTCAACTGAAAACAAACAGGGTGGGAGAGCAGAGGAAAAGGCAGACGCTGCCACCCGTGCCGCGACAAACCCAGCCCGGCCCTTCTCGCCACGGCCCCGCCGCCGAGCGCCCGCGCCGGGTCCGGGCGGATGCGAAGCACGGGGGCGGTGCGAGCCCGGCCGTGCCCGCCCCCTGCCCTTTGCCCCCGCCGGTGTCCCAGCGCTTCCTGTTCCCAACCACGTGGGCAGCGGGATGGCGGGCGAGGCGCAGTGCCTCAGCTTCACGGGATGCAACTTCCTGCGGCAGCGCCTGGTTTTGGCCACGCTCAGCGGGCGCCCGCTGAAGATCCGCAAGATCCGTGCCAAGGAGGAGGACCCCGGCCTCCGCGGTGAGCGGCGGCACCGGCGGCCGCGGGGCAGGAGGTCGGGGCACCGGCGGAGCTCCGGCTGTGCCCGGGACCTGCTGCCGGGCAGGGGCAGACCCCTACTGGGAGCTGGGACAGCCCGAACTCCATCTGGGCGGGCCCCACCGAGGAGCGGGGACCCAGCTGCGTCCCGGTGTCTTCCCGTGGATGCGCTCTCCCTTGAGCGCATCTCGAGTGTAGCTGTCACACGTGGGTCGCGGGGCTTAGGGAGGAGGAGGAGAAGGCGCGGGAGTGGCAGGGGCGGTGAAGGGGGGAGCAGGGGGGCTGTCACACACCCGCCGGCTCCTGCCGTCAGCCTCCCTCGCTGCCCGGCCGGGCGGGGAGGGGGGAACGGGGCAGCACCATCCCCATCCCTCCGGTTCGGCTCGGCTCGGCAGCCCTGCCTTCCGCGGGGTCACGCCTTTTTTTCAGAACGGGCCATCAAGGGCCGGTGCGGGCGGCCGGGGCTGGTGCTGCCCTGCCGAGCCGCGCCGGTGGGACGGGGCTGGCGCTGCCCGTTCGCTCCGCGCCCGGCGGAGGCGGTGCGGGAGCGGGCAGGCGGGGCTCTGACCGGCTCGCTGCGTGTGCGAGAGCCTCTCCACAGCCCCGGAGCTGGTTCTCGTTCCCGTGACGGTGGCTTCGCAGTCGGGATGGCAGAATTAATTCCCCGTCTCGGGCCGTCGTTTCTGCCGCGTGCCAGTGCCCAAGCGTGGTGTGCTTTAATAGGTCACGTTTTATGCTTTGATTTTTGTCAGGGTTTGCCGAAACAGGAAAGGTGAAAGAGGTGAAATAATTTATTCTCATTTCTGCTGATTTGTTTAAGGGAAATTTTTCTTAGGGAGTACCATCGTCATTCTCGTACAAAGCCTTTGGCATCTGAGGATTAATTCCATCATAACTGAAGTAAGAAAACAATAGGATAAAGTTTGAGGAAGAAACATTATGGCAGCGTTCAGTTATTTCTTGGGCAAGGACCCCGTGTTATAAAGCTCAGAACAGGAGTAGATACTTCTCTGCCTTCTGAGGAGCCTTGGGTGTGTAGCTAAAAATTCTACTCAAAAACTGCCAAAGCATTCTTGTGTGCTTGACTTAACATTTACCGTGATCCAAAGTATTTTTTATCACTGTGGAGCATTTGGTGGTGAAGTTTGTAGCTATTGCCATGTTTTTTTAAAGAGTGTTTGAATTTACTTTTTTAAGTATGGGTCCAAGTGTAAACTATGACTGTAACAGAAAAATAATAACAATAAATCCTGTTTTGTGTTGATAATTCAACATGCAGCTCTTTTTACTTTTCATGAGTGGAACTTTTGTAAACACTGCAACTGGTGTTCTCGAAGAGTAAAATGTGTGCTCATAAGGATGCACTCTTGCACTAGAAGATGCCCCAGTGCTTATAAAGTGATACAAACTTTGTAAGCATATAATCTGTCATAGTTTAGAAAGAGAGCAGAACCAGTGTTGTGTGACTGAGGCATCAATCATGTTATGCAAATATTGACAAACTGTAAATTCTGCAGGTAGCTCTGTGGTTTAAATATCTGTTACATCCTAGACTCATATGTAGACAGAAGAACCTGATTGCTATGTAAGAAGTAACACAGGATTATTGCTGAGTTCTGTCTACAAACAATTATGCAGATACTGTTGGCTCTTAAAACTAACAAGGTTTTGAATTCTGCATATATTCGCCTATCTTCCCTGATTCTGAGCCTGTACTGTATTGGGATATTAGAATACTAGCATATTCTTCCTGGGGTGGCTTTTTTCAGGTGTTTTTGTTTTGGATTGGTTTTTTTTGTTTGTTTTGATAGTTTTGTTTGTTTGTTTGTTTGGTGTGTGTTATTTCCCTTTTGGTTATGGTTGGTTGGTACTTTTGGTTTTATTTTGGGTCAAATCTACTTGTCCTTTTCCTTGTCTCTGGATGAGTGTCCACACAATTGAGAGAAACTGAGGTATAGTGAACACAGTAAGCAAGAAAAGAGGCAGTGGGATGACTTGCGTTCTCTAGCCCTATGTCCAAAACTGTTTTGGAAATTGAAAATTTTAGAGTCTGCAAACAACTAATTCGGTTTGTGGAACATATATACAGCGGCATTACTTCATATCTAAATGTCCCCTTCTTTTAAGCTAACACTTTTACAGAAAATAATGTGAAGCTGTTATTAGCTTGTCATGCTTCAGTATATGGGGTCCTGTTTGCTATGATTTGTCTGTTTTGCTTTGTACTGAGCAAAATGTAAATTGTCAGAGGTTTTGTCCTGGACAAGAGCAATCCCTCAAGCCACTGTGGTCAGAAATGTCCACTTTTATTATGTGCTGTGTGCTAGGTAGAGGAATGTGACTACTCCAGCTGCTGCATCTGAGGGCGTCTCCATTGATTTGAGATGCCTCTAAGTGTGGAGGCTCACATTAACATCTCAGTTTTTACAGAGAATTGCCTTTTCACGTGTGCTGGCATTATACCACAACTTGAACAGTGAGAGTAGCCTTACTGTCACGGAAGGCAGAAAAGGATAAAAGTACAAGTAAGATGTTGAACTTCTAAGAAACTTTACAATTCTGTCTGTGCTCTACTCCTTAGATTTTGAAGCAAGTTTTATTCGCCTGATCGACAAAGTGACCAATGGCTCACGGATTGAAATAAACCAAACAGGTGAGATCTCTTTTTTTCTGCTTGGTCTCCAGGATTTATGAATTTCTGCAGTAGAATGGAAGTCTTGTCTTGACAGAGGTAGGTGCTCTGATAAGATCGACTGAAAAGATCAGAAATAACAAAGTTGACAAGTTTTGTAATAATTGATCGCATGCAAGAAGGTCAGTGCTCCACCATAACGCAGAGAGCTAAGGAAGCTCTATTGACCAAGAACTAAAATTAGTATTTTGTTAGTTATGCAGGATTTCACAGTGCACAGGGCAAAGGTTCCTCTGTACCAGAATTGATTTTTGTAGAAGGAAAAGAAGATTTATCCTCTACAGAGGCTTACTTCTTAGCCAGACTGCTTGCTTATTCATGCTTAGAAAAGAGTTTGATTAGAGCATTCCATGTGAAGACCTCACCTGGTCTGAGTTTTTTTCTTTTTTTTTTTTTAATGATCTTTAGATGGTAAGTAAGGCAAATGAATTAGCATCAGATATGCCAAGACTCCAATGACCTAATAGACTGATGAAGGTTTAGCTTCTGTGGAGAATAATAATTGCTTGTATCAGCATTTTGGAGATGGCTAAGAGATCCTTGGTTTTAGAGGGAGGGGAAAGGAAGAAAATGGTGCGCAGGACAGACAGACACTCATATGTTGACCCATTTATTGGCTACAGACATGTAAATAGTGTGCTGGAAGTGCTTTTAGCCTTCCTTCTTCTGCCTCCAATTTGCCTCATACGTTGTTGCAAAGTATTTTTGTGCTGTTTTAATGGCAGTGTTTTACAGTGCTCTCATTTGTTTTGCTCCCCTGGCCCCTTCCCCAGGTACTACCTTGTATTATCAGCCTGGTCTTCTGTACGGAGGCTCATTGGAACATGACTGCAGCCCCAGCCGTGGTATTGGCTACTACTTGGAAAGTCTGCTCTGCTTGGCACCTTTCATGAAGCATCCTTTGAAGATTGTCTTGAGGGGAGTAACAAATGATCAAGTAGATCCTTCAGTAAGTAATAAAGTTTAAGTATCATAGAAGGCTATTTTTTCCCCCTAAAATAACAAGATTGGGAAGAAGTGTCTAAAACGTGTTGAATTTTTAGCATCCCTCACATCCAGAAGTATCCATTGTTGCTGCGTTAGCAAACTCTCTGAGTCAAAGAAGCACCTGCTAAACTAGAGTGTATCATACTCTAAACTTCAGTTTGTAGTCTTGCTGACTGAACTGACGTTCAGTTCTGTGTGGCTTCTGTCTTCTCCCCTGCAAACTCTTTTTAAATGCAGTGTGTGGCCGTGCCACACAATGCATTTGGTGTTTGGTTCTTCTCTTATCTTAGAATTTCTATGGATTATTTCTCTTGCCCCACACTTGTATTTACTCTATAAGGAAGAAAGTGTCTTCAAAATATGAGTGCCAAAGGAAGGAATCTTTCTCTTCTGTTGTGTTCTGGACATAGTCATACCACTGCTGCTGTCAAGCCTTCTTTCTATTAGGAACAGGAGTCACATGATGATTAGGCAATTAGAGTAGTAAAAGTATGTAATAGCTCTCTGGTTCTTCAGAAACATGCCAGAAGGTGTGGTAGGTTAAATGGCTGTGAAATGCCTGCCTTGGTTTCTATTACTGATCTCCAGTCCTTTGTTTTGTACCAGTGTTGTTACAGCAGTGAGCTGTGGGAGACATGATCAGAATGCTGAAATAATGATTAGTGGTCACGCTCTTTACTTTTTTTTTTTCCAGAAACTCCAAACATAAATTTCTACTTTAGAGAGGAGCATTACTCTTTACTTTTTGAATGGTGATTGGACACTGCCTGTTTTCCTCTGAGTAAATTAAGGACACATTGTAATCTGCAAATGTAACCAGTTTAAATGAATAGAAATACCTGTGAAGTATAACTACAGATAGTATGCAACCCCCTGAGTCCTGCTGGAATTTATGACTTTTCAACTGTGTTTCTCTGGTCATTTTAAAAACTCACTTTCTCACCTGTGGCTCTGTGAGACATCCCCATGAGTCAAGGGATGATCAAAGTGGCACACAGCACTATAAGAAAAAAAGAGGAAGTTTTTTTTGCTATCCTTTCAGTCATTGTGATTAAAATTACTTATTGTAACTGGAAAGTATGAAGAATCAAAGTCCTTTTTTGTTGACTGTTTAATCACAATGGACAAATTCTTGCAATAATCTGGAGATGAAGAGTAGTCCAATGTTCATATTGCTTTCAAGTAAATTTGGACACTGATCTAAGCAATGGAGTCTTGGTTCTGCAAATTATCTCCTTTTGGGCATCAGTCACATGGGCCTGAGATTAAACTATCTTAGTTCAAATGGGTGCAAGAATTAAGGCCATTTTGTGCTGGAAGGGTACTTGCACTTGCTAAAACTTAGAAAAGTGGGTTGGCATACATCAACTGACTCCCAGGCTCTGTACCCTGAGTGTAAATCAAATGCACGTAAAGAGTTACATCTTAGGTTCATTGTGCTATAGTAGAGACTATGTTTTAGTTCTTACTGACAACACAGTAACAACTTCAGTTACTGTGACTCAGCTCATACTTGCTAACTTTAAATGGTTGTAACTGAATACCAGGTCCTAAAATTGTTTTAACCCTGGTTTATATCTGTTTAACTTACTGAGTAAACATTAATCCTGTGCACACCAATAAGGTACTTAGAGGACTTCTACAAGTTGTCTGGTATAACACATATCCCTGCTGCTTTCTGAGACTAAGAGCACAAATTTAAGTGTTACTCTAATTTATTTGTATGTTTAAGTAAATGGAAACTTGGTTTTAAATAGATTTTGATTTTTATTTTTCAGTAGACAGAGGGTGTATATAAACTCAGTGAACTCAGAATTATTACCTATGCTTGCCCAAAAAGAGGTGCTTGAATTTGTTTATCTATCTGTATGTTTTCTGCTTTCCAAAGGTGGAAAGGCCAACCAGTGTGACAACAGTGTGGAAGTTTAGGTGTTTTACCAGCTGCTCTTCATGTAGCAACCTCTCTATTTCAGTTTAGTGGGTTGTATTGGATTTGCATGGCTGGATTTCGTGAGCTGGGATGCTACAGAGGTGGCTTCTGTAAGAAGCTGACAAAAGTTTCCCCTTCATCTGGCAGAGGCCATGTCACCTGGCTCCAAGCCAGACCCACTGCTGGCCAAGTCTGAGCCCATCAGTGATGGTGGTAGCACTGCTGGGGTGACAGCTGTAAGGAGAAAGGGTGGGGGGGTGGGACAGTGGAATTACCTGGAGCTGGAGAGAAGAGTGAGAGTATGTGAGAGAAATAGCCCTGCAGAGAGCAGGGCCAGTAAAGGATGGGAGGTGTTCCGTGTGCTGGAGCAGAGATTCCTTTGTAGCCCTTAATGAAGACCATGGTGAGGCAGCTGTCCTGCAACCCATAAATGGGCGTATGTCTGCCTGCAGCCAGTGCAGGGCCCCACGCTGGAGCAGGTGGATGCCTGAACGTGGCTGTGAACCCCTGGGAAACCTGCACTGGAGCAGAATCCTGGCAGGACCTACAGACCTGTGGAGAGAGGAGCCTATGCTGGAGCAGGTTTGCTGGCAGGATTTGTGAGCTCAAGGGGAATCTGCACTGGTGCAGTTTATGAAGAACCGTAGCCAGCGGGAGGCAAGTGGCAGGAATATGTGTGCAACCAGGGGAGGGTGACCTTTCTGTCATGGTGGCAGGGAACAGTAGGCTGACCACTGAGCTTTGTGAAGTCTGCTTTCAGCACTGAGATCTTGGCTTTTACAGCCATTTACACAGAAGTATTGAGATGTGGGATGTGATTGCTGGGATGTGATTGCTGTGTGGTTTGAGGTTGCTCTTCACCAGAGACCTCCTTGTCAGGGATCTCCTTTGCAAGGGAATATTGTGGATCTCCTGCTATGAGGAGAGTAGAAGAGATTCAGGTGAGAGGAAGAGATTCTAAAGGACATCCACTCCTAAAGAGTACTGTGGCCACTGAACATGCACTTGTTCTGAGTGGGACTGTGCTGACATTATAAATAATAATATTATCCAAATTATTTGGTACATCATTAGATGCTGGAACAAATCAGTCTGAGAAGTTGTGAATGTCACAGCCCTGGCAGTGTTCAAACCCAGGCTGGACAGGGACCTGGTCTAGTGGGAGGTGTCCTTGCCTATGGCAGGGGCAGGTGGAACTAGATGATCTTTAAGGTCCTTTCCAACCCCAAAACATTCTATGATTCTGTGATAATGATGCACAGTATTATTACTGTGTGAGTGATACATCCTATATGGGTGAAAGGAGTGCTACTCTGCTCTCACTTGTCAGGAAGAGATAAGCCTTTGGGAACACCACCCTAGACTGTTCATTGGCAGCCTACACTTGCAATATGTTTTCCTGTGCTGTCACTGGTGACATCTGACCCTGGGTGGCTTGTGGCACCAGCCATGTGGGACTGGGTTGAGGCAGTTTGAAGTTTCTCTGTAGAGTGATTATGTATGCAGAGGGTGCCCTTTGTAAAGTGCCTTTTTGAAGGGAATGGAGGTGGCACGCAATTGGTAGCTCCTATTTTCCTTTTCTTCTCTATGTCTTGTTATTCTGACATTTAGATATAGCTGCAGTACCCTGTTTTAGAGTGATCATTCTTGATGTTTGTGTTTCCAGGTGTTGAAGTTTTTTACAGTTATACCATGGGGCTTTGAGTTCTAATGGCTGTCATGCTGACATGAGACTAGTATATGAAATTTAGCTTAGAAGCAGTAATCATTAATCTTAATCAGAATTCAGCAGTTGTCTGTAGAAGTTTTTCCTGCTTAGTTTTCTTCCCATGGTTCTTTCTTCCCTGTTAAACTGTTTTTTCCCTTCCCCTTCTTCCAATCTAGGCCCTTTTTTGCGAAATGTAGCACTGTATGTTAGGTGGGGCTCCATGATTTGTGGAATGCCAATGGATGTACAGGCCAACTGGTGCTTTTCCCTTTCTCAGGTATCCATGTGCTGCAGGGTCTCCATCGGGGTGTTTTGTTTGGTTCTTTTTAGTACCTTTGCACTGGATAAGGGATTCTTAAAGTTACTTTACTACCTTTTTCTTAGCTACTGTAGATTTCTTTAGAGGCAAGTGATAAGTGATTTGCATCACACAGCTTTGCGAATAAGCAATATTTATGTGAGTTAGAATGTTGTCATTTGTGGTGAGGTATACCATCAGTTGTATGATGTATCTGTTTAGGTGCAACTTGGTGTTATGCTGTCTGTTCTGGAAGTGGAATAACTGCCCTCCAAGGGGAGCTAAGGGATGGGGTTTATGGCTGAGGATAGGCAAAAGGATAGAAAAATGGGTTTACAGCTCAGTTCAGCTGCTGTTTTGTGATTTTCAGTGAACTGCTTCACATCCTGCCCAACTCCCTGCTTGTCTGCGAGGCAGAACAGCCTTTTCCCATTCTTCAAATACTGCTGATTGCCTCCTCTGTTTAGGCAGCAGAATTGGAACAGTTAGTCTTATTATTTGTCTGTCTGGTACCTCTTAAGTATTATGCCTGGAATTTTTCTGAGGACTGAAAACTGCAACAGGTCTTGAAGTTTTTTGAGTTCTTAGCCTACGCAGTAAAGTTTTTATTTTTTACTTGTATGTTTTGTTTCATGAGATGGAGGAAGAAACGTGTAATTTTAATTTGAACCAGATCAGCTTGTTGAGACTTCTGCCAGTGGTATTCACATGCTTGTGCACATGCATGTTAGTAAAGGCTTTACTCCAAAAGTCAAATTTGTATAGTTAATGAATACTATTGAAGGGCCAAAGCAAGGTACCCTGGCTTTAAAAAACTGTAAACTTTGTAAGTTAAAAGAAGTTAAGCATTGGCTTGCAGTTTTGTTTATTTTAATGTAGACATTCAAATATTGATACTAAAAACAGCACCAAATGTCTTTCTGTAAAAAAGAAAATGTGTTTTTCAGCAGGATTTGTAAATGAGAGCTACAACATACACTCATAGCTTCTCAGGTACCACTAACAAAATGTTCACAGATTTGTAGGTGAGGTATGTGCTGCAATTTTGTCAGTGGCTTGCACTCTCTTCAAAGCAGAGAAAATGAAATTCAAGAATTATGAATTTTGGCTGAAGGCATGGGAAAGAGGGTGCTTTTTATCTGCCTCCTCAAATGCTCTCTACCTCATGACTGTTTTCTTCATCTGTGTTTATCTTCTCTTTGGTCATGCTGTCCTGATCCTGTCTCTCCACAGCTATTTGTCTTGGGTAACTCCCTGTGCTGTTGCACTGCTAAATAATTTATATCACATTTGGCAAGACTACTGAAGTTTCAGAAGAGGGAAGAAGAGGGCAGTCCCTGTAGTCTTAGGAATTAGGAAGAGCAATGACAAGGATAGTTCTGTTCAGACCTGGACCTGGTGAGCACCTGGCTTAAAAGGGAGTACACTGGTGATGTGTTACCCACTTCAGATTCTTTTAAGTGCTTCAAGAGAAGCTACCTATAAGCTTCTGCTTCTTAGAAGCAAGTAAAAAGAAGTTGTTGATAGGATGATCTTTCTGCCAAATCAAGGGCTTGCTCTTGCAGTGATGATTGAAAAAAATGCAGTGGTCCTTGCATGAATTTGTTTAGCTATAGGGATTTTATAGTAATGACAGAAGAATATTATTTTCTCAATAACATAGGAATGTTCAGAGAAATGTTTTACTGTTCAGAGAAATAAGTAAGCTGTTTTACATAATGGCATTCAAAATCAGGCTGAGGAAGAAAGCCAGAATAGGAAATTCTATCTGCCAGTAATTTGTTCTAGGAAATTTTTTTTAGTAATGATGTATTGTGGTAGGCTAAGTAGATGAAGCTCTCTGTGCTGCATTCCCATGTTTTCCCGTAAAATACCTTCTATGAAGAGGGCTTTTCTCTGTTAGTCACCTCACAATTTAGTGACTGTTTAAATTACTGACTAACCTAACTTCCAATAGAGAGTCTTAAAATTCTGTGTTGCACGTAGGTTGATGTTCTTAAGGCAACAGCTCTACCCCTTCTGAAGAAATTTGGAATTGATGGTGAAAGTCTGGAAATCAAGGTGAGACAGTTTGTTCCTTTCTTTTCAAGCATGTGTTGAAATTATGCTCCTGCAGTACTTCATGGGGTCATGTGCTTGCTGTGGGTGTCTGTCTCTTAAAAGATAATTCGTTGTGACTAGGAGCCACACGGTGATAGAGAGTGTAAGGAGAAAGTGGTGACTTTCCTGAGTCTCCAAAGAAGACTGAGAAACCTTTTTGCTTTTTGTTGCTTTTCAGTTCATTTATTATCTTTTTATTTCTACTTGTTCATTCTGCCCCACGTTTGGGGCTAAGAACTAAGAATGGTATCTTTAACCTGTTTCACCTGTAAGAGAGCTGAATCTGTGTTTGGGTAGTTGAGGTTTGTTTCCAGTTTGGAGAATAGGGGAAAGAAGTTTTTCTTGAAGATTAGTCTTCAGAGGCCCAGTAAATCTGGATACAAAACAACATTTGGGTTTCTTTTAGGTGGGAGAAATGTGTGAAGGGTCTGGCTGCACTACTGGGGGTGGCTGGTGCCTTGCTGTGCAAAGGCTCACCCATCACCCCCACCCTGCCCACAGCCCATGTCATTGTCCTGGCACTGTCAGCCTCTGCTCCTGTGACCCTGCAGCAGGGCTGGCCTTCAGCTAGCCACAGCCCTGCCCTGTCTGGCTGTGGGTCTCCCTCCCCAGACCCACTGGCCCATGTCCTTGGCTTGGAGTGGTGGGACTGGGTCAGGCTAGACAGACCTGTTAGTGGGAATGAGTTCATTCTAGTCCCTCACATACAGAATGTTCTGAGTTGGAAGGGACCTGTAAGGATCATCAAGTCCAAATCTTAAGTGAATGTTCCATATGGGAATCAAAGCCACGACCTTGGCATTATCAGCACCATGCTGTAATCAACTGAGCTCATATCAAATAGTTCTAGTCTCCTCAGCAGCGTGTGCAATCTGCTGCTAGAGACAAGTCTTAAGCCAAGGTTGTTTTGTTAAAGATGTTTTTGTTTGGTTTTGCTCTGTTTCCTATTGAGAAGCCATGCTTTACCTTACTTGAGAGGAGCAAAGAAATCAGTGCCTGCTTTTAGTTTTGATGCAAAATCCATTTCTGCTTTTAGGATTTGGTTTTCTTGCCTGTGATCACATAATGCCTCTGCTGAAAACATTTTATTCTCTGAAAAATAAAAGTGTAATTTTGGGGTGTGTAGGTACATTCTTTGTACTATTTACTAACCTGCTTTTTTTCCTCCATTATTTGTTCTAGATCAACCGAAGAGGAATGCCTCCCAAAGGGGGTGGAGAGATACTGTTTTCTTGCCCAGTGAGAAAGGTCTTGCAGCCTGTTCAGTTCACAGACCCTGGAAAAATCAAGCGCATCAGAGGAACTGCGTATCCTTTTTGTTTGTCTGTTTTTCTACTTTTAAATGGGTTTGTTCATTAAAATTTGAAGTTTGGAAGTCACAGAAGTGCACCCACATTTCTGAGCATGTGTCTAGGTTACACAGGCCAACATCACACAGACGGGCCACACAACTAGATTCGTTAGGACTGTGTCTCAAAACTCCTGTGTTCAAAGTGTTGCTATTCAAAAAGCATCTGTAGGCTATTGAATAAATCTAAAGCTGAACAGCACTTTTCAACAGCAAGAAAAAGTTAAAATACCTTTCATCATATAATGTAGGAGCGCTTAAAGCAATCTTACTTTGTGTGTAAATTCAGTAGTAACCAATGTGCATTGAATAGGTGACATCTTGGCAGTTACTAGTTTAGCAGAAGTTAGATGGGGTGTTAGTTTAGTGTGATAGTTAAATCTTAGTTCAGTTTACACCTTGCAGCACACACTGAGCTTTTTTGTATGTTTTGAAAGAAAGTTCTTTGGCTCTTCACCTTTGGTAGTACCAGTGCAGGTGAAGTGAGGAGGTTTTATGGAGATAAGGGCACAAAATACTCCTGTGAACTCCTTACTTTTTTTAAAACAACTGTAAATCTAGCCAATGTTTTGGATTTTGTTTCTTTTGACTTTATTTTTCTCTTGTGGCCTTTCTATGGTATCTGCCACAAATCTGCTGTCATTGTAGAAAGAAGGTAGAAATCCCCTACATGAAACTGTCTTAAGCAGTGGCCAACATGTGGTTTAATTTGTGTTTTGAGAGTCCCAAACATGATTTGGCATTGATTACTCAAAAAGAAGGCAGGAATGAGGTCACATTTTCTGCCAGAGGTATGGATTTGCAGCCTGTTTCTTCTTTTACTTCATGACATACCGTCACAACTGTGTGTATAAACTGGATGTTTTGACTACCTTGTCCAATTGCAGCATTTAGATAAGTGCAGTAGTGCCAAGTAAGAGCAGTTTTACTGGAAACCTGTGGTGTAGAGCAGAAAGGAGGCAGCTCGTGCTTTTGGTGATAGTTGCTATGGTATGTTAGTGGAGAAAGTAATTTTGTAATCCATTCTGCTCTGTAGTAAATAGGTAAGTTTCTGTGTGGAGGAGGAAGCAATGATCATGACTTTACTGCCACTGTTCTAAACTGACATTAATATGCAGCACCATTCTGGACCACTGTGATTCATGTATCTGCTTGAATTCTGAACTTCTACTTTGCTGTAGGCTTTCCTGGGCCTTTTCTCAGGGGTATAAATTTGCCTTTAAGCATGGTGGGAGGCAGACTCACTTTAGTTTAGCTATTAAGCGGTCCTTCAAGGCAATAGAATACAAAACATCTGGGAGGATAAGTTCTTACATCTTTTTTATGTGTACTTTTGTTCCTCCAAGATTCATCTGAGTAAATCTTCTTCCTCACAGCTGTGGAGATTGTATTACAGCAGCCTTTTATATAATGCAAAATACTGAGTGCATCAACTATGCAGAGCAACCAGTTTTCTGATTATTTTTTAATGATTTTTGCCCTGAGATCCTAAAGTTTTGGGTTTGCCTACTCCACAAGAGATGGTGTAGAAATTTGTAGAAAAGAAAATTCCTCCTTGCCAACTGGGAGCTTTGAGAGTGTATTTCTCTGCATTGCTATGTGAATGCATGTGCAGATGGGTAGAGCCTGAGTCTGCATTATAGCTGGGCTGGAATTTAAAGCATAATGTGCTTTGTACATTTGAATATATTTTGGGAGTTTCTCTGAAGCAGCACCTGAGTACAAGATCAGAAAGGCTGTTCATCTCTTATGTACTGTGAGGAGCTGGGTTGGGGTGGGTGGTAAGGTGGTAGGTTTTTCTTTCCTGGAACTTTCAGATGCTGAGTGACTACAGAACTAGTGAATTTGACGGCCTCAGAACCCTGCAAAAGAGTTGGAGACAGCAAAGATAATTTTCTTAGAGCCTTTTATTTTTTTTCTGTTGGAACTTTTCGTCTTTAATTTCTTATTAATTTTCCCAATTTCTCCCTGACAGAAACAGGAAGGCAGGATTTTTTTGCTGGTAATTCACAGAAACTTCACTCAGGATCGTGTTTTAATAAACCATGAAGAACAGAGCACATTGGGACTTCCTCCATCATAAGAAAGTACAAGATGACAGAACAGCAATTTAAATTCAATGAAGGGCATTTTCAAGATAGGTGTTTACTTAATAGTAATCTGTTCTTCAGCACATGATCTGTGTACTTCACTTCAAGGTATATCAACGAAAAGAGAGTAGAAAGTAGTTACATGTATATGGTTCTCTAGGTACAGGAACATGGACAAGAGCCCATGAATAGATGTGTAAAACACATGTTTTCTGAAATAATGCACTGGGGCTTCTTCACTTTTGTCAATCTCTGCTTTCAGTTTTTTCTTGTGATCACAATGGATTTCTTAGCTCAGAAATGTAGATACTCTGTCCGAGTGTCGCCACAGATGGCAAACAGAATGGTGGAATCTGCAAGGGGCATCCTGAATAAATTCCTTCCAGATATCTATATCTACACAGACCATATGAAGGGGGCCAGCTCTGGAAAGTGAGTATCCAGAATTTACAGGAAACAGACATGTAATTCTGCATTTGTTCATTTACTAGGGTGTCCTGGTCTAATTTTACTGAGTTTTAGATCACAATCTTCTATTTTGTTGATTTAAAATAAATATTTCTCACAAAGAAAGAACGGGTGATTCACTAGATACATTTGTTTTACTTATATAACATGGATAGAAGTGTATTTTCTTTTACAAGGAATGAAATACATCACTACTGCCACTAAGGCAATTTGAGCTCCCTTCATTTTTAAGTCTGTTGCTTTGAAGAGAGATTAAGATCAAGGTGCCATGATATATTCAGGAAACCAAGATTCAAAGTTGACTGCACACCTTCTGATGGAAATAGTAATATTAAGGATGGGACTGAGGTGTTTTAAGGAAGTGTTAAAGCAGTATGGGTTGTCTTCTGCTGAATGGCTGAAGGAGTGTCCTCTCACTCGCAAGGACTCGAAAATTAATTTATTGTACTTCCACACATTTTGTTTAGCGACAGAACACAGAATGGATGCGATTCAGACAATTTTGCTGGTATCTGTCATCTCTGATGTCTTCTTCCTTGAGGTTGAAAGATTCTGGATAACTAATTTGATAGTTTTCTGTCTGTTTTCTTTCACTGTTTCTGCTTTTTGAAATATTTAATTAAAATTTGTTAGATTAAAACGTTTATGAACCTAGAAATTGAAGAAATTTTTACAGGATCAGAATTGCAAAAATATTTCTGGGAGCTGTGTAGTTTTGGGATCTCAATTTTCTTTTTCATCTGTTTATGAAATTTTAAAAGTCAGATGATTTGGGCCAGCAGCATTATTTTTAATACCTGCAGCTCATGCAGAGGAGTAAATAATAGCATGGGAAGAGGAACTAAATCACTTTCAACCTGGCTGGCTGGGTTTCTCTTGCTACTGTGACATTTACCTTAAATATGAATCCAGTATGACAGCAGTATCCTTGATACTAACTAATTAGTCTAATTTTGCTAAATATTGCAGCTTCCAGGGGAAAGAGCTGAAGCCTTAAAGAAGGGTGGTTTTGGTTTTGAATGTTGCAGAGAAGAAACGCCAGATACCTTTGAAATGTTTATCAAACAAAAATTAAATAAATGTGAAAGGTAATGCTCCTCTATTAAAAAAACCCCAAACATTTCTAGGGTTTGTATGGCTTTTTATTTTCTTTTCATTTTTCTGTTTAAAGAGTTTGGCCCAGGAAAAGCCAATGTAGGGTTTTGTGGCAACTGGTTCTGGGCTTGACTTTTAAGTACAGTTGTTAATTTTCTTTTTCCAGGATTAATCTGTTGTATCAAACAGGTTTGTCATCGTATGAGAGGAGCTGTTTATGACTTGAAGTTCTTGGCTCAGTACTCCAATTTTGTCCTTAAATCAAATGCACTTTTTCACTTTCTTTCAGATCACCAGGTTTTGGCATGTGCCTTACTGCAGAAACCATCAATGGCACTATTCTCAGTGCTGAGCTAGCCTCAAACCCTCAGGGCCAGGGAGCAGCTGTGCTTCCTGAGGAGCTGGGCCAGAATTGTGCTAAGCTGCTGCTTGAGGAGGTCTACAGAGTAAGTGGCCAATATGTTTTGTATGTTTGTATAGATGTAAGAGAAGGAGGTGATAAAATAGATAAAACCGATAGGTGGTTTGGTGGCACCTTCAGACAGGGTCAGATTCAAGCAGAGAAATTATCTGATGCTGCCAGTGTCATTTTCATCCAGGTAAATAGTGGTTTTGCATGGTTCCTTTAACAGTGTAATGACTTACTGGGGCATGCTATTTCAATGTCTGAAATGTGGTATTATGAATCATGGGAGTGGCAAATTCTTCTTCTGTTGTTTTCTGTCTGCAACAGAATTCAATTAGCTTCACATGGGCTGTTACTCTTCTATATATTATGGATGGATACATAGTCCATGCTTCTAAACTAGTGGTCGGAGTGGGACATTGTGAGTGGAGGAACATAGGAGAGGCAGAAAGGGAAAAAAACCCATCAAGACTCCATGCTGACCACTTTGTGATGATGACAAAGTCAAATGTGCTGAGAATTGTTGGTTGTATGAAGAATTGTCTTAATGGGTTGTTGGAAGGGAGCTAGGATGGTGTTTACTTAGGAATCCTAAGTGCATCACGGTTTTCTTCAGCATAGATTTTTTTTCTTTATTAAAATGATTTTAATTTGTGGCAAGAATTTCAGTGGATAAGCAGCTTTCAGTGTTACAAATGATTTGGCAAAAAGCACCCTGATGAGGTTCTGATGTAATAAAGAACCTTCCAGCTGCTTTGTGTTGTATCTCCAGCTGCTTTGTGTTGTATCTCCAGAAATATTTAACTATGTTTTAGCATTGATAAAACACATTTGTCCTTTAGGAGGCAGTCATCTACAAGTTTTGCTCATTATTTAAAAAAACAAGTGGTTTACTCTGAGCTGTAATAAGCTATGTGACTTCGCAAAGTGTTAAAACTGCCATTATTGAGATTCTATGTTAAGGAATGCAGTTAAATATAAAAAAGCCCCTCAGCTTCATAAATCACATCCATACCCGTGTTAGATTGTTCATCTGTGCCCATTTAATTTTTCTCTTTCCCTGTTGCAAATCTTTTATCTGTTTGAATTACCAGTTGGCCGCTTTTTCCATTAATTGTTACAACTGCCAAAATCTTTTGGTACATTTGTTTGTGTACATGTCTTGGAAAACATCTCCTGGTAGTCAGATGTCCAGACCCATCAAAAATCCAGTTTCCACATACTTTTATCAGCAACAATAGTTGGTCTTTTTTTTTCCTTTGGAAACCATTTAGCATTTGATAGATTAAAACTAGTGAGGCAATTTGTCCAGATATTATGTTTTGCACAGAGTCAGGTGTCAGGGAACATACAAAATGAAGACGGCTGGAAAGGCCTAAAGCAAGTAACTTTCTGCTTTAGTGTATGGCAGCCATTTGAATATGATGAGTCAAATTCTGCAAAGGATAGTGAGGATCTTAAGACAACAGGAAAAAAAGTTTGAGGAGTAAGCAGGGTCAGACAAGTCTTTGAATCATAAAAGTAATAGGCTGTCAGGTTTCACTGTCTTTGAAGATCAGAATCTGAGTGAGTGAGGTTGTTAGCTGTGGCTTGCTGGTGCTGCTGGAAGACTCCTTTATGTGTGGGTGACTGCTGTCCAAGAGTGACCGAAAAATGCTGAGCAGTGTACAGACTATTTGTCCTTCACTTGAGCAGCTCACTGTGGAAAAGTTCTTGTTTGCTAGCATTTTTGGCTGTTGTGCTACTTTTTCACTGCACTGCTTAGTCATTATTTAGCAAATTCCCCTCTCCCTCCATCATGGGCAATATGATGGGTTTTGTTATGTAGTTTTCAGAATACGTACTTGAGTTTGTGTATGACATGTGGTCCTACAGTGCTAGCTTGAATTTTGAAACATAAGGTTTCTTTTTAATTTTTTTTTTCTTTTGTATTTTTTGGGGGTTAGTTTGTTTCTTGTTTTGGGATGGGCTTTTTTAGGGTGTTTGGTTTTTGGACATTTATTTTTTGTTGGTTTTTCGTTTGTTTGGTCTTTTTGGTTTTTTTGTTAGGTCAGTTTGATTTAGTGTTGAATGCAGAGGGGATATAAAAACGTTGCAAAGTGCACAGTACTTGTTTAGGTTTAATGTCCTAGTTTTTTTATGTTTCTTTGCCTAGGTAAGGTGTTTAATGAAACTAAAAATCTGAAAAAGCAATAATAGATTGCTCTGAACAGGCAATCTTTAAGTGCCCCATCTTTTTGCACCACCTACTTGTTGGGCTCAAGGGAGAATTTATTTTCCTGTTTTTAGATCTTCTCTTTATGGGATTATTTCACCATCTATGTTTTTACCAGTAGGTACTATGCTCTGGGAGCTGGGAAGGGTTGACCAGACAAGGGCATCCTGAGAGCACTGGAGACAATTCTGTGTAAAAGGGCTTTAGGTGTTGGGATCACCCACAAATCTGCTGGAGTTGCAGTTATTGTTGAAAGGGGTCCAGGGACATTTTGAAAAGTGCTTGCCATTGTGTAAAGTTTACCACCTAGGAAATCTAAGGATTTGAGTCTTGCTAAAAGTCCTTTTACTAAGCTTTCAAAAAGATATTAATTAGGTTGCATGATTCTTGGAATCAGCAGAGCTTTTTTAATGTACATTTGTTGATGGAAAGATGTCAGAGCTAATAGACTAATAATAAGTGGTACAGTGCCTTAATTGCAGTGGCTCTTCAAGAGGGGGCAATAGAGTGACTGACTAGCATTGTCATTACAAATCCATATGTAGCTCTTTCTGAAGCTTAATTGTAGAAGGCCAGTAAGGATTGTAACTCATGCCTTTGAAAGACATGGTTTATGGGAGCTTTATGTAGAGAGTAATTGGCAGAATGGAAAGTCTGGAAGAACTGGAAAAGGATTTAATTTTTATATTCTTTGTAATAATGAAAAATAGGGGAGTACATGTACCTATTTAAGGCTGAATTCTTTAATGAAGAAAGGCTGAGTTGCTAGGGGACCTTGAAGGGGCCGGAGGGCTAAAGCTCTTTGTTTTATTGAACTAAAGCTAAAATGAGTGAAAGATTTCATTGATGGCTTAATTTTCAAGATCGTTTTACTTCAGTGTGGTAAGGCTTTGCTCCATTCTTCTGGAAAAAAATCCAAACACCAAAATAAAAACCCTCTGCAGTAATTTGTTACTCTTTGCATAACGAATTATTGAGTCCTGCAAATATGTAAGGTAAGGGAGGATATTGTGTGCATCCCAAAATATAACACTCAATCAAAGCCGGGCTCAAGCTCAGAAGAAAAAACCTTTTCGCAACACTGTTGTCCAATATGTAGAGTTGTCATATTTGTATGTACATGTCAGCTGTAGTATTTACACAACACTTAAAAATGGATGGGATTTTAAGAGATCTGTGTCTAATTGTCACAACTAGCTGGATCTGGCTCTGTAGTCACTGTAAACAATAATGGAGAAACTGCTATAGACTGAATAAATACAGTGTGGAAGCTGCATTCTACATTGGTAATGAGCTCCAGCTATATTGGAGCAAACGTACCTTGGCTCTGACTTTGCCCATCCCATTTCTTTTGGGAGGGTTGTTTCTAATTTTTGACTCTCAAGTAAGTGGCAGGTGGATTGGTAGAAAAAAACTTGGCCTCCTTGGGAATGTTAAGTCCTTCACTTGGCAGAAGTTACTGTTCAGTCATTAGATTACAAGCAATCACTTAATGTCAGTGTCTGGGAACTGCCTTTGTAGGAATGGTGTTGCAAATGAGTGGTTTAGATCACTTAGATCACTGGCAAAAGTATTGTCAAAAGCAAGTTTTTGTATAAATTTGTTGACATGCTGCAAGGTTTGATGGCAAGGTTCGCTATTGCTTATTACATAGATGAAGCACGCAAAGAAAAATTGGGTTAGAGTCAATCTACAATGATTTATGCAGAGAACAGGCATGCCAAAAGGGTAAGGATGGAAAAGGATAAGGCTGCAAAAGGGGTAAGGGAGGTCCTTCCTTTGGGTCACAGAAGTGTATCCCTTGCAAATTGTAGCCTCAGATTTGATCAACAATTTGTCTAAAGAACATAGCAGCATTTAATCATTGACTCCTGGAATGCTGGCACAATCAAATACTTCTGTAAGGTGCACGTGCACCAGTGCACACGGTATGGGAACAAACAAGATGAGCTGAAGACTTGAATGGAATATCAGGGCTTTGGTCTTATTGCGGTGACAGAGACATGGTGTTATAGTTCGTGTGACTGCAATGTTGGCATGAAGGGCTACACCCTGTTCAGGAGGGACAGCCTGACAGTGTTCACCTCTGTCTTGGTGAGGACGATGAGCTTATGGGTCGGGATAAAATGGCAGACTAGTAAGGGTGTTTGCTGTTGTGGGTGTTTGCTGCCGGATCAGGAGGAGGAAGCGAGGCCGTCTACAGGCAGCATGAAGCAGCCTCAAAGTCACAGGCCCTCGTTCTTTTGGGGGACTTTACTCCCTTGACATCTGCTGCAGAACCAGCACAGCGAAACACAAACAGCCCAGGAGGTTCCTGGAAAGCACGGATGACAATGTCCTGACACAGGTAGGGGAGGATTTCACAGGCAATGGTGTGCTGCTCAACTGATACTAACAAACAGGGAAGGCCTTGCTGGAGGTGTGACCATGAGAGTGTGGAATTCAGTTCCAGATGAGGAGAAAGCAGGACAGCAAGTAACCACAACCACAGACTTCAGGAGAGCTAACTTTAGCTCCTGCAGGGAGATCTTCATGGAGAATGCCATGAGAACAAGCCCCACAGGGTCCAAGAGACCCTGAGGGGTCCAAGAGAGTTGGTTGATATTCAAGGATAATTTCCTCCAGGCTCAAGAACAATGCTTCCAAATGTGCAAGAAATTGGGCAAAGGGGAGGAGATCTGATGGATGAATAAAGAACTCCTCTCATTAACAAGGGTAAGCAGAAAATACACAGGAACTGGAAGCAGGGTCAGGTTACTTGGAATTAATATAGAGAGGTTGTCAGAGTAAGTAGAAAATAGACAGGGGAAGCCAAGATCCTCCACCTGAAATTAAGTCTGGCAAAGAATGTCAAGGAAAGCAAGAAAGGATTTTTCAAATACATCTATAACAAAAGGAAAAAGGATAATATAGGCCTGATACTAAATGGAAATGGGACCCTCTTAACAAGACCAGCCCTCAGGGATCTCTGCCCCAGGAGACTTGGGACAAGGAAGGCTTGAATGAAAACTTTCCCTTGCCCAAGGAGCACCAAGTTGGAGTCAGGCAAACCTGGCATCCACAAGTCCATGGGCCCTGTTGGGATGCCCCCACGAGTGCTGAGAGAGCTGATAGACACCAAGGTGGGCAATTTACAACCACCTTTGAAATGCTGTGCCTGAGGACTGGAAGGAAGCAAATGTCACACTGGGCATGAAAAGGGAAAGAAGGACCCAGGAAACTACCAGACAGTCAGCCTCACATCAGTCTGTGATGGTTCTGGTGGCCTTTTCTATCCACAGGGAGGACAAGAAAGTGAACAGGAGTAGTGAGCATGGATTCATTAAAGCTAAATCATACTTGACTGACCTCCGTCTCTTCTATAACGAAATAACTAGATGAATGGATGAGGGAAAAGCAGTGGGTATTGTCTACCTTGACTTCAGCAAGGGTTTTGACACTGTCTCTCACAACATCCTCATAGGGAAACTTAGGAAATGTGGATTAGATGAGTGTACAGTGAGCTGGATTAAGAACCAGCTGAATGGGAGATCCCAGGGGGTTGTAATCAGTTTTGCAGAGTCTGTCTGGAGGTCTGTCACTGGTGGTGTCCCCAGAGTCCAATACTGGTCCTGTATTGTTTAACTTCTCCACCAATAATTGAACAAATGCACAAATGTCTTCTTGGTGAGTTCAGTCATGACACAAAGCTGGGAGCAGTGACCTCAGAGGGCCATGTAACCCTTCAGAAGGGTGGAGAGATCGTCAGAGAAGAGCCTCCTGACACTCAGCAAAGGTGAATGCAGGGTCCTGCATGTGGGGAGGAATAACCCTGGGCACTAGGAGAGCCTGGGAATGACCACTGGGGAGTAGCTCTCTGTATCCTGGGGGACAACACATTGTCCAGGAGTCAACAGTGTGTCCTGGTGGCCAAGAAGGCAAATGATACCCTGGGGGCATTAGGAAGAGCACTGACAGCAGGTTGAGGGAGTTGATCCTGCCCCTCTACTCAGCCTACATGCGGAATGCTGTGTTCAGTTCTCAGGACAAGAGAGACATGGTGCTCCTGGAGCAAATCTAGAGGAGATGACAAAGATGATTAAAGGGCTGGAGCATCTCTCTTAGGAGGAAAGGCCAAGTGAGCTGCGCCTGTTTGGTGTTGAGAAGAGGTGACTGAGTGGGGACCCTATCAATACATCTGAAGGGACGGTGTCAGGAAGATGGATCCAAGCTCCTCTTGGTGGTGCCAGGCATTAGGGCAAGAGGCAACAGACAGAAACTGATGCACAGGAAGTTCCACCTAGATGTGAGGAAGATATTTTTACATATCCTCTACAGTGCAGGTGATGGCACACTGGAACAGGTTGCTCAGAGAGGTTGTGGAGTCTCACGCACGGGAGATACTCAAGGGCAGTCTGGATGCAATCCTGTGCCATGACCTCTAGGGTGATCCTGCTTGAGCAGGGAGGTTGTACCAGCTGTGGTCCCTTCCAGTCTTAACCATTCTCTGATTTTGTGACTAACATTTACAAAATGATTCAGTAAGATTTTCTATAAACTCAGTAGCAACTTAGTTGAAAAATTAAGAGATGGCCACATTCATACTATGCTTGCTGTAGTATATTTAAATCAATTCATGCGTGCCCACAGAGAGACATAAAGATGTATCTAAAAAGGTTAAAAATCCCCCTCAAGTTTAGTAAAATATGTCAGATGGCTTTGTGTCTGTAAACACTTGGAGGGTTAAGCTTTGAGGGTTGAGTGTATCAGCGCAGGCCCTGTCAACAGCTTTTGGTGATTGTTCTCCAAGTACTGAAGACTTGAGGGTTGTTGAGCTTTAAGAGGTGTACCACTTCAAAGGAGGTGCTGGTGCAGCCTTCTGTGGCCTTGGAGAACTCAAAAGACCCTCACTTAGTACTGCTGCCAGTAGGGTTGTGAGGTGCTTGGCTTTAGCCTTCTGTCGTTCTCCATTCTGGGTCAGTTGTTACTGGAATTTCCATCAAAAGGTGCAGTAATAATAATATTGTTCCACCTGGGCTATGTTTTAGACAAAAATAATGTTCCAAGACTGTCCATTAGAAAACAGCAGTTTGTTAGGCAGAACTTCCTAGGAGCGGACCGTTTCTGGTAAGCTAAAAAGGAGCTTAACTGCCCAGGAGCCATTAGTCAAGGTCAGTGTCTAATGAGAATTCCTGAGGAGATGGCAGAGTGGCTCAAGGGGACACCGCCAAAAATGTGTGTAACAGATTGCTACTGCACAGCAGTACTGGGCACGACTGACTCACTGCAGCAGTGCAGGGAGCTTATGTTAGCAGTTGGGACATGATGGATGCTTTGTGTTTTGGTTTGTTTCTTAGGACACGGCTGTCTCCATGCTGATTGAAGCTTTTGTATAAATTGGGTTATAAAAGTAGATACCTTACAATGTTTTCAGCTGTAGAGAAACAAAGCAAGCTCAGAAAATGTGAAGTTTTCATCCAAGTAAGGAGAAGCATTTTGAATTACTAATCAAACTACAACTACAGAAAGTTCAGTGTCAGGAATAGTCCTTACCAAACTCTTATCTGTTTTGGTATGTGTTTCTCATTGGCAAATACAACTGGTGAGATCTGTGGCTTTAGATTGCACCAGCAAATTCTGCAGGTACCCTGTTCACTCAAGATAAAGCAAAATTTTTATCAGTCCCATAGGTGGCATTAGGTTGAGTATGTGAACTTCATTTTGGTATGGCAAGTTCACACAGTTAAGAGGGCAAGTACTGCTGTAAGAACATGTTTTAGGAGTTGGGTCATGGTAGTGAATGTAATAGAGCTACTTATTTTGCTGTGCTGTAGTTCTTTGCATGTAATGCACAGACTTTTTTTCAAAAGAATGGAGCTACAGCTTGTCACATAGAAGCAAGGCCATCTTGAAAATTAAGTCTTCGGTATCCCCCCTTGGAAAGGTTCTCCCTTTCTGCCTCTCACTGAGTAAATTTGCTAAGGTTGTCACATTGGCTGGTTCTCTTAATCTATGTAGTCCAAAATATATTTTCCCACTTGCCTTCTTGGATAGTATTATGTCTTGAAATTATGATAGGTTTCCTTCCTTGTCAACTGTCAGTTTACCTCATTAGAAAATTTGGTTTTTAAAAGGTAAGGTTTTAGTTTCAGTAGAACCTATCCGTGGTTCTACTTAATTTTATGTATGGCTCTTTCACTAGCAATAAAAAAATCTTCTATTTTAATGATGGAGGGGAAATGTTTTACAAGTGTAAACTCGCAAAAGTTGGCAGCAAAGGCTTTTGTGGATAAGTGCTAAATAACTTTTAACTTGCTGTTTTGCACCTGCTAACACTGAACTATTTGTCCAAATGTAACTGTTATCATAAAGTGCTGGAATTCATGGATCTTCAGATGCATGTCAACTAGAACTAATACCTCTTTTCAATTTACTGCAAAGAAATTCTTAAGTGTTTACATTCTGAGGTGTTAAAACAGATTCGGAGGGATATTTAATGTGACCTTCTAATGGGTTTTGGTTTAGCTCTGTTCTTTTTCTAGCCTGCCATGTGAAATTAATTTTTCATTGTTAAAAAAATCTAGATTTTTATCTTCTTGGCCCTTAAAAATTGGGAGTGGTATTTCACCCTTTTAGGTGTATCTTTTCCCTTTGTTACTCTCCTCCCATCCCAATTTCTGGTTTGTACAGAGATTAATTATTAAAACATTTTGGTTTGCAGGGCGGCTGTGTAGATTCAACAAATCAGAGCCTTGCTCTGCTCCTTATGACCCTTGGACAGCGGGATGTTTCCAAAGTCCTGTTGGGACCTCTGTCTCCATACACGTAAGTTGTTTTGTTCAGTTCAATTACACAGTCTTGTTTTAATTCACTAGTTTTATTGCACAGCTATTTTTATATATGGGAGACTTTGCCTATGGTAACAAATAGAACAACTTGTACCTGACTTCAAATGAGACAAGTGGTGTAAGTTGCCCAGGGTTTGTTTCTACATGTTAGATGAGTCCCTTACTGTTCTATATTATTCCTGTTTCTGAGAATTGCAGAGACAGGGTTTATTGATGGTTCTTGATGTGGAATGTATGTGTACATCAGTTGGCTTTTTGTTGCCTAGTTTACACTACTATGTTTTCCCTGGTGATCTCTCTGTAGCTGTGTCATTAAATGTCGTATTTCAAATGGCTAGCCAAACTCTAAAGCTGTGATTCTTCCTATGAAACAGCTTAAGACTTCGGTTGTGCTATTTTAAGGTTTTATTGGGCAGCAGAATCCTATCTGGTCCTTCAGTCTCAGTTTTTACTAAAGCTTTGTCTGTAACTGGGAGTCATTCAGGGGATAGAAAAGAAATTATTTTCTTACATTGCTAGTTGTAAACACAGGTTACAGAATCACAGCATCATCAAGGTTGGAAAAGACGTCTAAGATCAAGTCCAACTTTTGATTGAATACTATTTCTCAACTAGACCATAGTGCTAGATCTGGTTGTTTCTTTAACACTTCCACAGATTGTGACTCCACCACAACCATGGGTGACCCATTTCAATTCCTAACAGCCCTTGAAGTGAAAAAACTTCCTGATGTCTAACCTGAACCTACACTGGTGCAGCTTGTGGCCATTTCTTCTAATCCTGTCACTTGTTGCCTGGGAGGAGAGACCAAATCCTCACCTGTCTACAGCCTCCTTTCAGGCAGTTGTAGAGAGCAGTATGGTCTCCCCTTTTCTCCAGGCTAAACACCCCAAGCTCCCTCAAGTGTTCCTCACAGGGAACTCCTTCACCAGCTCTGTTGCCCTTCTTTGGACACGCTCCAGCACCTCAATGTCTGTCTTGGAACAAGGGGCCCAAAACTGAGCACACGATTCAAGGTGTGGCTTCACCAACTCTGAGTACAGGGAACAGTCCCTGCCCTGCTCCTGCTGGCCACACTGTTGCTGGTACAGGCCAGGATGCCATTGGCCTTCTTGCCCACCTGGGCACTGCTGGCTCATGTTCAGCTGCTGTCACCAGCACCCCCAGCTCCTTTCCCTGTGGGCAGCTTTGCAGCCACTCTGCCCCAGCCTGTGGCACTGCCTGGGGTTGCTGTGACCCAAGGGCAGGACCTGGTACTGGGCTTTGCTGAACCTCACACCACTGGCCTTGGCCCATGATCCAGCCTGCCCAGATCCCTCTACAGAGCCTTCCTGCCCTCCAGTACTCCCACCCAGCTTGGTGTCATCTGCAAATCCCCTCATCCACATCACTGATGAAGATATTAAACAGAACTGGCTCTAGTACTGAGCCCTGGGGAGCACCCACAGTCACCGGCCACCAGCTGGATGTAACTCCATGCACCACCATGCTCTGGGCCCAGCCATACAAACAGTTCTTTACCTAGTGAAGAGGGTACCCATCTGAGCCATGGGTTATTACTATCGTTCCCTGGGTCCTCCTTCTGACCCTGCTGGTATGAGCATCACACTGGCCAACTTCCAGTCCTCTGGGACCTGCTCAGTTAGGCAGGACTGATGTTACATGATGGAGATTTTCTTGGTGAGTGCTTCTGCCAGCTCCCTCAGTACCCTTGAATGAATTCCATCCAATCCCATAGAATTCTGAGTGTCTAAATGGCTCAGTACTTCATCATGTATTGCAGAAAATCTATTCTGCTCTCTGTACCCCAGTTAGGGGGCTGGCTCCCCGGAGGATGAGTCTTACTGTTAAAGACTGAGGCAAAGAAGACATTGAGGACCTCAGCCTTTTCCTATTCCTTGATGACAATGTTTCCTTCCACATCCAGTAAAGCATGGAGATTTTCCATGGCCTTCCTTTAGTTTTTAACGTATTTATAAAAACCCCTTTTATTATCTTTCACAGCAGTGGCCTAATTGAGTTCTAGGAGAAACTGGTTAGGGAAACAAATTATCAAAAAAATTCATCAAAACAAATTTATCAAAACAATTTATCAAAAATTTAATTTTTCAGGCTTTCAAGGGATTTTTTAGATCACAGTTATTTCTAGAGACTGAGCAATTATTCTTTAGTCAAATGAAGGGAGGTTTGTTTATCTGGCAATGGCATCAAATAATAAGAGTTTGAACTGTCCTTTTTCGGTTATCATGGTACCGGTGCTGTATACGTGAAAGGTACAGTACTGTGATAACTGAAGAATGGTGGTGCCATCACATGAGAGCTAAAAATTACCTAACTGCTCTTCTCAACTCCTGATACCTTGGAAACAACATTCATCAGATTTTGAGGGGAAGACAGGGAAGTGTCCCATTGCACAAAGGGGAAGTAATCCCCTGTAAAGTAAGTATTCATGTGGAAGGCTTCAGAAGAGTAGATATTAGTGTTTGAACTGCACAGTTAAGCATATGAGACAATCCAATCAGTTGTTGTTGTGAGTTTTTTTTAATTTTTTACCCTTTTTTTGTTCTGTGAAAATTAAGCAAATACACTAGTCTATTTTGTAAGCAGGCTGAGTTCAAGTTGGTGGGTTGTCACTTCTTCCAAGCTAGGTGTATGCTGCAGGGATGAAGGTCAGGAGTACACATACTGAAGCAGGAGGTTGTAAAATCTGTGATTCTGTGAGAATCTGTGACTCCTGAATCCTATGAGGATCTGTTCGGATAGAATGCCGCTTTTTATGCATTCAACGATTAGTGCTTTTTATGCCCTCAACTAGGGCTGTTTATAAAGGATTGGTAAATTTGGCTCCCAAGCAACTTGCTGGATACAGAAGCTTATGAAGTAAATTGCAGTATTGTCATGTTCCATGTCTTTGTCCCTTCTTTTCTTTCAGAGCTGTGGCATCTGTATTTAATACTTTCACCCTATAAAATCTGGACTTACTTAAAAGCTATGTTATTTGCTTCCCTGTCCATGAATGTGACAGTTCAGCTGGCTGCTGAGAGCATCACATGGGGACAAAATGCTTTGGAACATGTCCATTAGAATGAGGAAACAGCTTCTTTTCACAGGAGACATCGTTGCCTCAAAGAACAATGGGGAGTAGAAATGCAGGCAACACCATGAGCAGGGCTGTCCTGAGTGGCAGTGCAGCTAACAGTCTGCATAGCCAACAGGTGTTCTGCATTACTCCTTTCTTACTCTCTGTATTTCACAGAAGTAAGTGCCTTTCTGTCAAGCTGAGCTTAAAATCAAATGCAGGGTGCTGGCCATCCCACTAAATCACAGAGGTCAGTCTGGCAGGACAGACCTGTCTGCATGCAGGTGGATCAGCATGAGCCAGGGGTATGTGAAGGAGAGCAGCAGCAAAGCCTGTTGTGCCCCAAAAGCCTGAGTGCTCCTCCAGTCCATGGCTTTGCAAGGGTTTAGGGGCTTCAAGAGGTGGGGTTAGGGTGCCTCTGCCCAGCCAAGCTGACACTTTGAGTTGCTCCTCTCACTGGGGATGCCCACGCCCAGCTCCTCAGTCTGCCTCCTGGGAAGGTCTGTGGCGGGACTCAGGAGAGCAGTGCTGGGGCTGCCACTGCTGGCAGGCAAAGCCCTGTGCAGGCTGCAGTGCCACTGAACCAAGAATGCACTGCTGGTGCACAAGTCTTCTCTCACTGGTCTGTTAGTTGGTTGCTTTGCCCAATATGTGAAGTTCTTGTGTACTTCTTGGTAATTCTTAGCAAGCTTTGGAGAAAAGACAGCACTTAGATAAACAGGCCTTTTACTCTTGTTGGTTTTGGCTGCAAGGCCTCCAGTGTGGCTCATGTAGCTGTCCCTGCACCTTAGGAGCAGCTCTGTTCAGCTGCTGCCTTGTTCTTGCCTGAAGACACAGTGTAAATTTTCGGCCAAATAAACCTTCTTTGTACCTTTCACCCCCTCCCTCAGTCCTCCAGCCTGTGCCTGTGTGGTTGGCGCACCCTGTGCTATTATTTGAGATGCCCACTCGTGACCCAGACCAACCTCAGAGCTAATACAAACCTGCTTTCTGTCATGAACCCCTACTTTCCTACCTCTTTCTCTTCTATTTTCAGGACTTGTACCACTTGTACTTCCACTGTTACAGGACAAAGCTGGCCTTTTGCTGCTTCTGCGTTCTCCCCTGGTGTCCCCAGGCAGCCTTCCCCTTGCTTGCACCCCAGAGAGCCTCTCCCACGTATGCAGGGGCTGATATTTTTCTCACTCTGCCTTTATTCAAAAGGGAAGAGAGGCAGACATGCAGGGTAACCCAGCTATGTGCAAAGGGAGGTATGGGCTGAACTGATCCCACCAACATGTTGCAGTTTCCTGATCACCTTTTAGGATTTTTCCCTGAGTCTCTGGCTCCACATGGCCTCTGTCATTTTTACAGTTTATTCTGTGCCTCCTTGCAGTTCAGCATGCCACTTCTCCTGTTTTGGTCTTGGCTGCTTTCTTGTCACACTGCCAGAGCCTGTGAAAGGAGCCAGCTAAGGAGAAGGCTGATACAGAGCTTGTTGGCTGTCAGCTTTACTGAAGCATTTGTGCCAGCATATGCCCATTTGCCTACTATAGCTGCAACCAGAAACCTTGCAGCTGGGGAAGCATGGGAGAAAAGATGCTTTTCAGTTCTTCCTTTCAACTCTTAGTTAATTTGAGAGATGAGAAAGCTGGTGTCTGTGCTGAGGCAAGTTATCAGTCCAGGAAGGTGCAGGAGAAAGGATACATAACATTGGGAGCAATGTTCCTACATTCACCCTGCAGAGGTATTTAGCAGATTACCCCAGAGATAAGTAAGATCATCCCAGGCACACACCAGTATAGGTGACACAGCCTCTCTTTTTCCAGCTCCTGCTATTTCCCTCCTCTCCCATGCGTATATCTGAGTGCAGGCACAGCAGCATGCCCAGCTGAAGTGTATAAAGCAATTTTGCTCCTGCAATTTTCCTTGTACTCCTTCACAATTGCTGTGAATAGGAGCTGCCAAGAGGCTTTCAGAGGCCTCATGATGCCACACTGGGGACAGGCTTAGGCTTTTGTTCTCCTTCTTCCCATTTTGTGGATACTTACTCTTGATTTGTTGTAATGATGTATGTGTGATTAGCTTGCAATTATGTTTTCAGCATGTAGAGCAGACAAGCCAGTGTGTGAACAGGATGTCCACATTCCATTTCTTTCAAATAAGAAAGGTGCATACCAGTTGCTGGAGGAGATTAAATCTTTGTTCAAGATTTCAATGCAAACTTGCTTGTGGCCATGACTGGAAGGGTCCAAACTTCTGTCAGAAGCAGTTACAAATTTTCTTTTGTAGTCTTTTGGTGGAATTGCATGTTCCCTCTTTCAGAGAAGCCAGTAAAAATGTTTTCTTGGAGGTTTTTTGTTTTTTTCTTTTTTTATAGCTTTTCGTGTTACTCTCCAGTCAGTGTTTGTTTAGGATCAGTGTGATTGTTCAGTTTCTTGTTGCCTTTCTGTCTGAAGTGATGAAAGGAATTTTTTTTTCCCTGAAATTGAGAACACAGGAAGAATTCTGAGTCTGAATGTAATCCTAATGAAACATTTAACTGAGAAGTGGATAAGTCAGTAATCAGTCAGAAATCAAACACATGCTTTGGGATCTCTCTTAAAGTATGCACCCAATCTTTTGGCTATGCCTGTTTATGTTTTATTTCTGCTTTAAACATTGAGCAAGGAAAAGGAGAATCACAAGTTGGTATGGGGTTCATATAGCCCTGATAAAGAGTCAGGATCAGGAGTAAATATCTTGCCTAGCTACATTTCTCTCCTTTCTTTCTTCTTCCTTCACCATTTTGTCTTGCTGTATTACCAGCCATTCCTCTCTCTGCTTCTACAGAGAGTGCAGAGGTTTCAGGAGGGGTCACTAGCTACTTCTACAATACAGGTGAGAGCAGTGTTTGGAGTTTGTAGCCCTGTTTCTCTGTACTAAGCAATATTTTCTTATTTCATTCACCATGCTCATTGCTGGAATCTGTGTTAGTACATACTGCTATCGGACTTTCTGTTCTGTTTCTTAAACAGTATTATTTTCTCTCATTCAGAATTGAGTTTCTGCGACACCTCAGAAGCTTCTTCCAGATCATGTTTAAAATTGAAACAAAGACCGCTGAGGAAGAGCACATGGGCGGAGAGAAAGTCTTAATGACCTGTGTTGGCATTGGATTTTGCAACCTCAGTAAAACTATAAGATAAAAAACATCTGCAGACTCTGTGAAAGACAGAAAACGCTGCAAAGGTGTAATAAACCCTACCTGTCTCTGTACTTACTCTGGCATTGGGAGAATCATCCAGTTGTGATGATTCCACTGCGGGGTACCCAAGCTCACTGCATGTAAACAATAAAGCTGACTTCAGACTGTTTAGATCTGTGCTATTTATAAATGCAATGCCAGTGTTCTCTGCTGCTTGGAGAGGCTCTCTGGAGTCTCAACTGGCTTGGGACTCTTTGCACTGTATTCCACTGAATGGGACACAAGGGCCTCATGTCACTGTACTCTCAGTCCTTAATGAGGTGAGTGCTCTGGTTTTATGTATTTACTGCTTTCACTCGTAGCTTTTTCTGAAAGGTTTAGATAGAGAGGAAAAACAAAAACAAGCTTTGCATTGCGAAACAAATGATCACAACGGAAATATTAGATTATTGAGGTCATTGCAGAGATAATATTGGCATGAAAATTTAAGGTATAACAGCAATTTTTTGTTTATACATTGTGTGTGTGTAGAATTTGTCAAATACTCCACTCCTGTTTATATTTACTAAATTCACAGATCACAAAATAGTCTGAGTTGGACAGGACCCAGAAGGATTACTGAGCCCAAATCTTAAGTGAATGGCCTATACAGGGATGAAACCCATGACCTTGGCATTATTAGCACTATGCTTTAAGCAGCTGAGCTCATCTCAGGGTTGCAGTTTCAAAGGAAGAATAAAACATCTGTCTTTTATTTTTCCTAATGTTAAAATACTATAGAAGAAATCACAGCCTATACTGACTTATTTTAGCCTCTTTTGCAAAGATGAGCATGGGAGGAGAAACCTCCATGGCAGCTTTTGACTTACCACATACATTTTTTTTAGGTTTGTTTGGCATGCTATACACGTGGCTCACAATTAGTTGTTAGAAGTAGCAAAAATAGCTGTAGGCTTTGAGAAAGAAAAATATATTCACTTCCACATCATATTTTTTTCATCTGCTCCCTTTTTAAAGTGCCCATAATGCTGTATGGGATGGATTGACAGACGCAAAAAAATATATACCAGGTTGTATATATTTAGCCATGAAAGGCCTCTGGTAGATTTCAGGCAAACCTGTGGAAATTAATGCTGAACTCTTGACACAAGGGAAGAAATTTATATTTGACTTCAGATTATCCTTCATATTTCTGAAGGAATATAAAACTGTGTCAAAAGCTGCTATATGGAGAGAGCAGATACCAGTGACTGTGTTAAAATGGTTTCACAAACTTAGTATCTGATGCCACTGTAAAGTGGGCATTACCTCTGTAGTATGAAGAATATATATTGGACCCAAAAAGGACTTGGACAGAGGTTCATTGTTTGATTACTGTCTTGTTAACTTTTGCAGACCGTGTAATTTTTTTTACTGTACTTTGTTCTTATTGCAATCTGCCAGACTTTATTTGAAAAAATAAAGGTTTTTTTTTTCCTAAATAAGATTTTATTTCCCTTTGAAGCAAAACAGACAATAATTGGGGGGGGAAATAAAAAGCCTGAAAGTCTTTCCTAAGCCCTTCATAACAAAAATGGTTATCTCGAACTGATAGATCAAAAAAACAACTTTAGGAGTTGCCAGAGAGGGATGAAGGGAAAGGGTGAAGCCAATCCTGTAGTTTATTAGCTTTCCAAAATTTGACTTGCAGCTAAGGAAATCCTAAATAAGACAATAGGATGTGAAATACAATAACTTGACTATATTTTTACATTTCAAGTTAGAAAAAGGAATATAGGCATGAAAGAATTTATCTTGCTCCCCTCTGTCACTATGTAATGAAAAACCTAGAACTTTCATAAATTAAAATTACCCGAAATACCAGGCACCACTGATCCAAAAGGTGACATGTACAAACTAAAATGAAAAACCACTTGAATAAAAATATAAAGTTTACATTATTAAAGATTCAAGTTTGTGCCACAGCTCCGATTTCCAAACTTTGCTTAAACAAAAATTAGCATGTATTGTCACAATTTCAAAAATCAAAAGCTTTATTCGTTTTAAGCTGAACTATAGAGGTGTGAGTTTTTCAAATGTTCCAGTTGTTGAGATAGCAATAAGTTGCCCAAGCAGCAGATACTATGATACACAATTACCTGTACTTGACCTCAGTGTTAAAATTGGTCTGGTAAGCCTTAGCCCTGCTGCAAATTGCATTGCTCTACAGTGCAACACTTGCTGCAACAATTCAAATCCTGTGAATTTGCTTGTTGCCTTAGAGAGAAAAAGAATGGTGTATGAAACTGATAAGTTTTTCCAGAACAGTCACTCTTTGGAAAAATATTAGCAATTCCAGAGGAGGTTTTAGGTAAGAACTTTCTTAAAATTAAATGGCCTTCATGTTCTGGGAAAAGTCCTTATTAGAAGGAAATCCTGTAGATAAAAGCTGTTTGTTTATCGACAGAACAGCAACTGACATCTGTTTTGGTGGTCTGATCACACAAGCAGTAAGATAGTTAATTTTAGAGCAGGACAGGGGAAATTAATTTTTGGTGAAAAAAATTCATGGTGTTGGTAGCCACAGACTTTATGGTGAAGATGACAGTTACTAGGAGACACACTTTCATCTCAGTCTGTCCACAGTAGAGTAATACTCAGGTAACTTAAATCTGAAGTGATTAGCTGTACATGAATAATCCTCTACTCTGAAGAATCCATCAGTAATTTAGTTAATCCCTTTGGGTTTAACAGCTCTGATAATAGAATCAAAATGGTTTCGGTTGGAAGAGACCTTACAGATCATCCAGTTCCACCATTGCCCCAGCCAGGTTGCTCAAAGACCCATTCAGTCTGGCCTTGAACACTTCCAGGGATTGGGCATCCACAGCTGCACTGGGCAACCTGTTAGAGCAGCTCACTACCCTCACAGTAAGGAATTTCGTCTAATAGTTAATCTAAACATACCTTCTTTAGCTTAAAGCCATCACCACTTGTTCTCTCACTACATGCCCTTTTTAAAAGTTCCTTTCCAGTCTTCCTTTAGGTTCCATTAGGTACTGACTGAAAGGTGCTATAAAGTCTCCACGGAATCTCCTCCAGGCTGTACAAACCCAACTCTCTCAGCCTGTCCTCATGAGGAGAAGAGGTGTCAAACCCTCGGATCTTTACTGTAGGCCTCCTCTGGACTTGCTCCAAGAGGTCCAGATCTTATTTTGGGGTCCCTAGAGCTGAATGCACCACTGCAGGTGCAGTCCCATGAGAGCTGCAGTCACAGTGGTGACGTGAAAAGTATTTGTAAAATGTACCTTTACCTTGCATCTCCTGCCAATTTTGTAATACCTGTTGTCAAAATTTCTTCTATGATGTTATGATTGTAGTTTGACTGCATCTTCAGTGGTTAGGTCAGAAAATCCATGCTAACTTGCTGTAGCAAGTTGCTGTAGGAGAGCTTCTGGAGTAGAAAAGATTATATTGGAAGCAAAATTGTTTCATTCCAAGTGCACTTTATCAAAGGCATATGGCTAGAAGCCAGTGCAATAACTGTCTGGGGAAGCACACAGTAGGTAAGTTAGCTGGGCCAAAACAGTAAGTACATGGCTGTCTTGGGTAATGTTTTCAAAATGGTGTTTTGTTATTGCCAGAGCATGTATACTTTCTCTCTTCTTCCTCTTCCCCATGGGTGATGTGGATTTTGTTTCAATCCACAGAGGCATAATTCTCTGCTTGCAAATTCTGACATTCACTTCCCTGTTTCTCAATCATACTCTTGAGAAACCAGAGGTAAAAAAAGACAAACAAGAAAAGAAACCAATTTTCAGGATGCATAATTTTGTCTCTGAGTTAATTTCCTTTTTTTTTTCTTTTTTTTTTTTTTTTAATATTGTATGGCTATCTCCATGCCTTTATTTTGTGTGTCTGATGTATGTCCACTTCTATTTAATCTGGCTTCTAGGGGATCCCAAGTAAGACACACAACTGTGTCATGGCAACTCTAAAACAAAACAAACATGTGGAAGAAACATCTTTTGTAGTTACTGCTTAGGTCTTGATAAGATGTATCTTAAAAGAGCATTCACGATGGGGACTATAGTCTCTTACTTGTGCCTTTTGCCTCTGAGGAACACTGACAAGCTCTGAAAAACACCTATAACCTGTTGTCAGTGAGAGAAGTAAAAAGACAGGAAGTCCTGTGGGGAAGAGAGTGTGTGGGCTGAACTGTACAGTGACAGCGTTGGATGAGTTAACAGAAGAGAGTCATGCACTGTGTCACAGCATCACAATGTCCAAATAGCACTTGGACTGGATATAAATTGAGTTGTGACATTGTTACAAGACAGAACTATTAGGATGATTTGCAGTAAATCTGTAGCAATAGATGTCAGGTGTTAGTGCTAATCTCTTTCCTGGAATAGTAAGATTATGTATATGCACTAAGAAGAGTGCCCAGAGCTGTTTTCCCTGTGTATTAGAGAGTATAGAAATACTCTGTAGCAATAAGGAGCCCACAGAAGAAACCTGGTTTAAGTTGGTATTGATCAAGGGTGTAGCCACAAGAAAACAAAGGCCAAAATAAATTCTTTACATGAGGGTGAGGAGTGGCTGGGTGCCCACGGAAATTGAAGTAGCAGCTGCTCTGTACAACTGAGCACACAGAGGTAGGCTGTATCTTTGCATATTTGCCCTCAGGCTGTATGTTTGCCACATTGTCACTCCCTCTTCTCAGTACCAGTTTGGCCATGCTTCCCTGGCAGCCTCTGCTGTGCTGGTCACACAGCAAACATCAGTACTCCTTCAACAGTGATCCCATGGTGAAAATCTGTAGGGCCTTACGGAGACTGATCCATGTAAGGTGTCTGGTGCTTAACTATGGATAAACTAGTAGGATTAAGGGCTTGATTCCAGTGATCATCACTACATGTCAATGACATGTCCCATTTTACAAAAGGCAACAGGCTCAGGAGGGCACTCATTTTTGCAGGATGCCTCAGAAATTACATGCTTCAGAACAGATGCCTTACCCCTTCCCACTGCATTTTTAACCTGTTGCCACCTTACTCCTTGAAAGTTTCTTAAATCTTTTTTCAATCCTAAACTGCCTCCAAGGATAAGAAAAAAACTGCTTTATCAAATTTTGCATAAATCTAGGTATATTTTCTTGACTTTGATGAATGTGGATGTATTCTGTAAGTTAAGACTATGGTTCTGAATCATTGTCCCTCAGCACATCAAGACAATTTTCTTTTTGTGTCTGGTAATAAGTTTTGATTCTGTATAATGCACTAAAGATTTGCAAGATGCATCTAGATCAAAATATGCATGCATTTTGATTATTTACTTTTTTTTTTTTTTGACATCATGAAAGTGGGGAAAAAAGAGAAGAAAACCACAGCCATACTGTTTTGTTTGTAAGCCAGCATTCAGAAGGTGCCTGAAGCAGTATGGCTTCCTGAGAGATTCATAAAAGTATTTGTATTTAGAAACATATCTAAACATTCAGAATGTGACTAGGAAAGAATCTCTATTGCAGAATGTTTCTGAGCATTGATTGTAAAAATCTACTTAATAATTCATGCCACAAGTTTATTATCTAGTATTTTCAGTTGATTTTTGGGACATAGGTAATCTACATAATATATTTGCAAACAACACATCCACAGTGAGTCAGGGCTAAATAAGACAGACTAGGAAAAGGTATTTCTGTTTCTTTTGGAATATGTTTGTCAGGTTGTTAGCAAAAATACTCTTTCTTCATCCTTCACCGTTAATGTCAGCAACAAGTTTTGTCTTGAAACAGTGTCAAGATCTTGCTCTAGACTTTTCTAAGCAATAATGTGTGAATTCAAAGTGAGGAGATGTTCTGAAAGATGTGACTTTTTCCATGCTATGTAGAGCATCTTAGAAGAGCAGGCTATTAGACAAGGCACAGGCTTCTTAACAGCTTCTTACTCAACAACAGGGTGAGGGGGACTAGTCTAAAGCTGCACCACCAGAGGCTGGGTGTGGCAGCTGCCTAAAAAGGTATTCTTCATTTTAGTTTAAAGTTCAAATAAAGAATGAACATCTGTTTCAGTTTGCAGAGTTAAATAAGCATGCTAGCAGATTTTTTAAAACTTGAAATTTACAGTAAAAGGCAAAAAGAGAGTATAACTAACAGCCAAGGAGAAGGATATTGCAGAATTCTATTACCCTTCTTTTCCCTTCTCAGTCTCACAAGTTTGCACAGAAAGAGCAATTTTTTGTCAGAAATTGTTGAATAGCTATTGAGACATTGTAAGGAAAATACAAGAAATTACCAAAATTGTCACTTGGCTGACTGACACATGGAGTGAAAACTTAATCATATTTATGCTCATGGCATTTTCTTCACTGAATCACTTTCAAAGAAAGAGCTGCAATGAAAGAACTTGTCTGAAACTTCTCTTTTCACACATTTCAGTGTGATTTCAGGGAAGTCTCTCACTGATTTCCTCTGCCTTATGTCTTCTCCAGACAATAACAATGCTATTAATTAATATACAATTTGAATTGTTATTCTCAAGTCATAGGCATATAAATATAAAAAGGTACATTTTTTGCATTACATGTAATGTAATTCTTGGCTTCACACATTTTTATCCTCTGTTCCAAAGTCTGTGTTTTGGAGAACTTCTCTTGTGCCAGTGGTAGAGAAGAATGAAGTGATTCATTTTTATTCCACAGGGAGCTGGACTAGAAAATATCAAGATTCACCGAACCTCAGTCTGTGCAAACATTTGCCTCACTTTATGATGGCTATAAGCTTCTTTGACTCTACAAGCCTGAATCTCCCTATTTTATTTCTGCTCTTTTTTTATGTTGGTTTGAGGGTAGTGGGGTTTTTTTGTTTGTTTTGGTGAAGTTTATGTTCTTGCTTTTGCTTTTATCACAGAATTTGTTTGGTTTGTTTACCTCTAAAGACTAAATTCTGCCAGTTTTACAAGAGAAATCTTTCCATTGTGATAAATCCCTTTCTCCACTGATCTTTTCTCAATCCTCTTAGATCCATGGTCCTTGCTGTATTGTACAAGCTGTAAGAACAATCCCCCCTATGCTGCAGTGGGGCTCTGAGTTGCTACATCATTTCAGTTCTCTGTTCCCTGTATGCACACATAATCCTCTGCAGGCAGTCCCCTGGCCACTCACCCAGACAGCTTCCTCTCTTTTTTCCACTGGTCGCTGATCTGTCTCACTACAGGGATTTTCATCCTGGATTTCTGAAATAGAAGAGTGAAGAGACAGATTGGATTTCTTCTAAATGAATCTGCTCTAGTAGTTCCTGCTGTAGAAACAAAGCATTTTCGTCATCTTTCCATCTCAGAGGTCTCCTTGAAAGCTTGCCATCTTGAAAAGTAATAGTCCTCTGGCTGAATCCTCTGAGTTTTGGAAAAAAGTAGAGCAAGAAAGGAACTTAAGCCTAACACTCAAAATCAAAGTTTTTTGCTGACTGGCACTAAAACGTATGGACTGCTTTAAAACTGGTGGAATATTATGCTACAAAATGGACAATGAGCACTTTCTTATAAAGTCCTAACTCTCTGAATTGTACAAGATAAAATCTTGATATAAAGCCCCAGTCTTTTGAAATCAAAATACTTTATTATTTTAGGACCTTCTGTTAAGGAAGCCAACCTAATGTTGTGTTTGCTAATCAATACTGTGGGAGTTTCTGTCATTGACTTTCCACTGGTTAACTTTCCCTTACTGTATTTCATCATATAATGTCTACCATTGCTACTGCAAAGACTATCTCCAGCACAAAGACAGGGTTAGCTTAAGAAAAGGAGCTTTGAGGATTAGATACTAGTTTTTAGCTTTTTGCCTTTCAATGAAGCAGTGTGGGGAATAAAAGACACAAAGGTACAGAAGCACACAATTGAAGAAACTAATGTAACTGTGCTACTGTTTCAATTATCTATTTAAAGCTATTGTGAGTTTAAAAGTGTTAAAATGTTTAAAGCTATTTTTAAATATTGTTCTTTTGCGCACTAGCATTTTCTAGGGAGTAAAAAAAAAACAACTTCCAAACCGTTGCCAGCATATTTTTGCAGCGCTAGCTCATATTAAAAAAATCAAGAAACACAGATGCTAACCATAGTAGTTCAGTAGTTCTGTCTCACCAGCCACTCTCATGACAATCCACTCCTGGTGTTACTGCAGCTGCTAGCCAAATATTAAACTCAAATAGCTCTCTGTGGGGCTTGTTAGTTTCACTTTTGAGGGTAAGCAGAACAGTGGCCGTTCCAAGTAAAAGGCGTTCCCTTTGCAATCTTTTCAATTTGCTTCCTCTCCCATTTACTGAGTGGTAGCCTCTCCATAGGTCAGTAGGATATTTATTTATGTTGCCTGCTGCAACATCCCTTTAGCACAAACTGGCTCCTGTTGTCACAATTCTGGTAACCAAAAATATCTGTCTGGGTTTTTTGGTAGCTCTAGGCTTTCTGTCTATGGCTGACTCAATTCTGTAGCAGCAGAGGAAGCAGAATAGAAGATGTTCAAAACCAGGAGAGTTGGACACCCTGTGACTCATCTCAGAGGACTGGGTTTCCTCCACAGGTCTAGCTAGCTGTGTTGAAGGCAGTGCCAGGGCTGCAGTTTCTCTGGTCCTGGGAATGCCAGATACAACATTGATCGGCATTGATGGAAAACCATGATGACTAGCTTTCCTTCATTTCTGCAGATGAGAACTAGTTCTGCTCTTTGCAGCAATTAGATAAATACATCTAGTTGTTTTGGTCCTTCACATGAAAGGTATCTTGGGAATGACACACTCTGAAGCTACTCCCTGGAAGGATCAAGTTAACACCTATTTCTGCCTGAGGTACAGCAACCTTGACAATATCTTTTATAATCTAAGCTTTGAGGAAGCTTAATGGTAAGTGATATGTATTGTTTCCCCCAGGGAGAGCTTTTTTGTTTTATTTTGTATGTATCCCTCAGTATCAGGGAATAATTACTGGAATTGCTTATCTAAAAATCTTCCTCCTCTAAGAAAAGTAGTGGAGGCTATTTCTAGATCCTGAAATGCTGTCCCAGAGAGCTCCAATACGTAGTTTATTTCCATTACGCTATAAAGAGTGGAACAAGATATCAATATTCTCAAATTTAATAGTTGCTTGGTGCTTCTTTTAGTATAGGAAATTAAAGAGCAGAATTTGATTTATTGTTTTAATTACAAAGAAAGATCTTTAACTGATCTGACTGGAATTCAAAAATAAGGGAGGAGAAGAAAAAGCAATTTGACATGGGTTTGATGTTGTTTGTACCATGTAAATACAAAGGAATAGTGAAAATTAGTGGTTAAATTATGTAGAGTTTGATCCCACAATTAATTAATGGAAGCTGTGTTTACCAAAGCGGCGGCATGTGGGACAGACCTCTCTCTTAGAATTGCCTCTTAGCTGGATTGCAGAGGTCCATACCTTTTAAATCCAGACTAGGGATTTACTTCTTTGTGAAAACCCTATACTCTTGCTAGTTTTAACTAAAATTGGTCAAAAGATTCAAAAGCAAAACAGCTATGTTAAGGATACCTAATAATTTATTTTTAACATAAAATGTTTTAGTGTTACAGTTTTGCCAGCATGCATATTTGATACCAACACTGATATCTAGCTTTTTCCTGAAGTAACTTTTTCAGAAATATTGATAAAACAATGGGTCTCATATCTATTTTCATTTGAGCAACAATTACTTAACACATTTGAAGAATCAGCAGACTGCATATTTTTACAATTGTATGTCTGACTGGAACAGGTTTCTGATTTTAAGCTCTGCTCATCCTTTTCCAGAACTGTGAATCAAAACACAACTTGCTGCTACTATGTACTATCAATCAGAAGTAAAACTGAGTAGAAACAAAAGTGAAATTCAGTGTCTTTACTTCATTGTGAAATACTAAGATGAGAATACCATGTGGAAAAATTAACTACATACAAAATTTTCACTTTGAGTTTACTGTAAGCAGTTTCGGGACTTCTAGAATAATTTCATAAAAGTTTCTCGTTTGTATATTTTTGTGTGTATATCAAAGTTTCTTGCTCTTACAGAATCATAAAACGGTTTGGGTTTGAAGAGACATTAAAATGCCCCTGTCACAGGTAGGGACATCTGTCACTACACCAAGTTGCTCAGAGTCACATCCAATTTGATCTTGAACCCTTCCAGGGTTGGACCATTTGCAGTTTCCTTGGGAAATTGAGACATAAACTTTAATGAATTTAGATATTTTAGAGGAGCTAAGATTTTAGTTACAGATAAGCTTTATTGGAGTTGATTAAAATAAATGGGTAGGCTTTGATGAAGTTAAGAGTTAGTACTTAACTAATAATTGATTGCTTGTCAACATAATGTTTGATTAGCTGGGTTTCTAATGAAGACTATAGAAACTGATAAATAGCTTTTAGGAACATAAGACAGTTGTAGGCCTCCTCTGTTCTCAAACCAATTGAAGCCAGGGAATGGGAGTTCTACCAAGGTTCATTTATCATATTTGCATTGAGAAGGTAGAAAGGTCAGAACAAGGAAGACTTCATTTACTTCCTCATTTTGGGACCCCTCCCCACGAAAGGGACCCGCGACCCATTTCGAGGAACAAACTACACATGCTTATTAGCTTTTGAACTAATTGCCATACCAAGCGGGGAATGTACCAAAGTTATGAATATGCACTTGTATTTTGGGTATTCAATACTTGTAGAGATAAAAGGACTCTGTAATCACCTGTAAATTGTGGTGTGTGTTTGGGACCTATCCCGCATGCTGCCCAGCATGGCAATAAACACACGCTTTCTAACTTGAAACTGTTAATGAGTCTTTGTCTGTCACAGTTAGATATTGGTGCTAGATCAATATCCATATTTTTTTAGTAAATCAAAACCTGTTCCAGCACCTCAGTATTCTCACAATAAAGAATTTTTTCTTAATATCTAATCTAAACCTACTTTTTTCAGTTTAAAGCCATTTTGTCCTGTTACTACATGCCCATGTGAAAAATCTCTCTCCAGTCTTCCTGTAAGACTCCTTTTCCGAAGGTTGCTAAAACTGGAAGGCTGCTATAAATTCTCCCTGAAGACTTCTCCCTGAAGTCTTATCCTAACTCAAGAACCCTCATTAAGGTCTCTTGTGATTGATGTGAGCACAGAAGGCTGTTAGGAAAATGTGCAAGATACACTTGGTTCACTTCCATGACATTGATTACTGTGTTGCATCCAAGTATCTTAGTAATTGTATCTTAAATGTATTTCAAAATGAAAAAAGAAAGAATGAAAAATATCATAAAGGTTGAGCTCTCGAGTGAGGAAATTCAAAAACTTCAACAGGTAACCTTAACAGGATTTTTGTTACCCCATTGTGTTATTTTTTTCCTTTTAGTTTCTAGCTGTATTACACTCACATCCTGCTACACTAAAGCAGATTAAATTACACAACAGTTAAATAACGCAAAGAAAAGCACCAAACCCAACAGGATGAAACACTACTGATGGAAATGAATTTACATAAACATTAACTTTCGAAGCTTCCTGGCTTTCACAGATAGATAACTGCTGCCAACCAAGCTCAGGAAGGTTAACTTTCCATAATAATGCATGGTAAAAGAATATGGGTGGAGCTGCAGTCCATTGCATTTAAAATCAGACATTATTAAACAGTACATGATTAATTTCAAGAAATATTAATTTTAAAAATCCATAACAAATGTTCTCATCTAAATCTCCATTCGTGTCTTGAGATACAAGAAAAAAATTCTTATATATATATATACATGTGAAAACACTATTCAAAGAACAATCTTACTTTCCGCAAATTGATGCCAGGTTATTACACAGTCATGAAGACTACACAATGAAGTCCTGAAGAAGGTGAACTGGGCTGGAAAGCTATAATTATGCATTAGAGTACTTCTGGTCAATTTCTGAGTCCCTTTAAATATCTGGAAACTCCAAGGATGAATAGAGAAATACTAGTTTGTGAATATGAGGAAAGCAGGCTGTTTGCCATTTTTGCCTAAGGCAAGAAAGGCTGAGGTGATTTTGGTTTGATTTTTCAAAAGAAAAAACAGACCCTAGGCCCTCCAAAATCTATTTTGAGAGGTTTTCAATCTAGTAGACTTCCCTATTCCCATGGGATTTTCAAAGACAATTTATTTTCCTATTGATAGGTAGACCTAGGAAGGCACTCTAACTTATCTTTTTAATGAATATGAGTACAGTTTGTATAACAGTAGCAGTGAAAACCTTTTGAACTCAGTGGAGAGTTGATCCTGGCTGGATACCAAGTATCCAATAAAGCTACTCTAACACTCTCCTTCGCAACTAGACATGGGAGAGAAAATAATATAGTGAAAGGCTTATGATTTGATAAAGTCAGTGAGACTGGTAAACCAATTACCATCTCAGGCAAAACAGACTGAATTTGGTCATTAGTTGAATTTAGGACCAAGAAAATCAGATAACAAAACGTAAAACAAATCTTAAAAACAGTTTCTCCCACTTCTCTTCCTTCCTAGCTCAACTTCCTCCTGCAATGGTGCAGGCAGAAGGGGAACGGGGGTTATGGTCAGTTCATCACATATTTTTTCTCCCAACGCTCAGGGAGAGAAATCTTTCCCATGCTGCACTGTGGGGTGCCTCTCACAGGAGACAGTTCCCTATTAATTTCTTCAGTGTGACCTCATCGCAGAGGAAGATTGCACTCTTCCACAGGTGCAATCCATCAGGCACAGCATGCTCCAGCATGAAATCTCACAGGGTCACAAGTCCTACCAGGAAACATGCTCCAGTGTAGGCTCCTCTCTCCCTGGTTCTGCAGGTCCCTGCCAGCAGGGGACCTTCTCCAGCTCAGGCCTCCCATAGGGTCACAGCCTCTTTTGGGCATCCACCTGCTCTGGCGTGGGTCTCCTTCCCAGGCTGCAGGTGGATCTCTGCATCCATGTGGTCCTCAGTGGGCTGCAGGAGCACAGCTGCCTCACCATGGGCTGCACCACAGGCTTTGGGGGAATCCCAGCTGCAGTGTCTGCCTCGTTCCTCCCGTTCTTCACTGACCTTCAGAGCTGTTCCTCTTACATACTCTCACTCTGCTCTTCTCTGGCTGCAATTACATCTACTCAATAACTTTTTTACCTTCTTAAATATGTTGCCAAAAGGCATTACCATAATTTCTAGTTGTCCCAGCCTCAGCCAGCAGCATGTCTGTCTTGAAGATGTCTGACACTGGCTCTACCAGACATGGAGGATGCTTCCAGCGTATTCCGACAGAAGACAGTAGCTCCCCCACTACCAAAACCTGGCCCTGCAAACCTAAGACAAATTCACATGTTATTGTATTTAGATACCAGTTAAGCACAGAAGATACCCTGCTTTAAAGATGAAAGGGAAAACACAGCAAAACAGAACCCATGCAAGCAAAAGTTGGTTAGGAAACAGTCACTTGATGGAGTTCTGGCATACTGGTGGACTCCTGAAGCATTTGTACTGCTATCACTAGGACTTTTGACAGCGGAGCCACTAACAAATACTACAAGCTGTGTCTTCAGTGCTTGAAGGTTCTCCTTCAGCCTCAGGCTGCACTTTTATTAATTTTATTCATTCTGTTAGCAGATTTTGAGTAGAAATTCAGATTTACTGACCCTTTTCCTCACTGTGTGGTACTTGTATACCTAAATGTTTACTAAGCCAAAAAGTCATAGGGTGACAGAAATTTGTGGCTCCCTGTAATACCATTTATACCAAGCCATTTCCCATCAGTGGACTGCATTTTAAAAATTTATTTTGAAGTTCTACAGTTAAACCAATTGCTTGTACTTACTTGCCTGCCTGCTTTTTCCAGCTACTAAATTGTTGGCTGCACACTAGGTTTTATCCTCTAATAAGAGAAAGGCACATGTTCCTTAAAAGGAAATCCCATGCCGCTGCTCTGTTGTGACTCAACTAACTTGGCAAGAAAGGAATTTACTCCATTTCCATATCTGATCCACACCAACCTGCGCTGAGCCACATGGATGACAGTGTTCAAAGGACTGCAACATTTAATACAACCACAAGCAGTATGGAGATGAGTGTAGACCTTACTACTCACACGCGGCAATTAGCAGTAAATAAGCAAATTATTTAATCTTTCTTTGCAGAAAACCTATCAGAAACTATTGAAATCCACAAAACTGGAACAATTAAATTTGAAAGGTGCAGATAAAAATCTCATGCTCTACATGTGCTACCAATGTTGGTTAAGAAATACAGCAATACTGCTATGTAATCCTTTTTAATCCAAGATGTAATGCCACTGGACATCTGACACACCCATTTCTCATACAATCTGTCAGGCAGAGCACTATTCCTGATCAGTGTGGGCTACAAAGCAGGCTTCTCTGTCTACTCCTTGTATCGTTTGGAGGGACTACCAGAGAGCTTTGGAAAAATGAAAGCTTATCCAACTCCTGGAAATTTCTGGGAAAGGAAACAGGGCGGTTTTGGACACACAGGGAGCATTACCTGTTTCCATTCCTCTGGTTTATAGAAGTCACTGTCCTGCATTAGTCTCTGTAGTCTCTGAGTGCTTTTTACTTGCTCAGCAACTGAACAAGTGCCTGTTCTTGTAGGACTTTTTCTATGTTTGTTTGGGTTTTTAAAAATTTTTTCCTATGGGACTGTTGTGTGACGCAGCATTTTGTACCCAATCAAGAACACAGTGGGCTGTTGGAAAAGGAGCTGACAAATAAGTGCATCTTCCAATGAGGGTACAATTTAGTGTCTGAAGAAGTACCTTTTACATTCTTAGGTATATGTACCAAAAGCCGTCTTTGCAGAAATGCATTACAAAAGGTATTTTTAGGTACTTTCTACTGTCTCTCAGAGGAACAGTATCAAATGGATGTCTGGAAGGGGACAATCTTGGGCTTCCTGTTGAGGCCCTCAAAGCCAAGAGATGGCTTCTTTTCCTAAGTTATATTTTTCCAAAGGAGATGAATTAGAAGTGTGTCCTTTTGGAAGACGAGTCATACATAAACCTGTATTTACAGGTGCCTTTTCTTTCATTCTCCTCCAGAAAGGAGGTAATCACTCATACAGCTTCAGGAAAAAGGTTTCAGAGAATGACTGTAAAAAATGAAAACATTTATTTTAAGACTGTTCTTTGTACCATACATTTAAAGGGAAAGCATGACTTTTTAACCAAAATATATTTTTGTCGAAGGCAGAGCCTACTACACAAAGAAAATGAGAAAAAACATTATGACATATGTACTTACTAAACAGTATGAATTTTACATCCTACTACAAAAGTAGAAAGAAAAGTGAAATACATGCATGGATTTGACTAAAATAAGTAACTTCTTTAGTGTTGCAATTTGCAAAGGTTTTGCAAATAACTACCTCTAAACAGAGAATATGCTTTGATTTTAATTTCAACTGAAAATTATAAAGCAAGGGACAACTATGAGAATTTTTTAAGGAACTACTACAGAACTATTTCTGTAATTTTCAGCTTTTTGAACATGAAAATGAAACATCATCTATATCCTGGCCAGCACACTAATCTCAGAATTTGGAACACAGAAGTAATCAAGTAAGTAAAACTGAGCCTTTTGCACAGATGGCAAGTTCATAACTTGCTTTGAAAAGCAAACTAAATTTGAAGCTGCTACACCACCAGTAGAAATAATGGGTTTTGTATAATTGGTGGTATTTGTGCCCATTATTTAGGAATATGTTTACTAAGTTTATTGTTTAGCATCCATGTTTTTGGATTCTGTGGCTATGCCTGTGTTACTACACCCTGCACACAAGGGTATTCACAGAGTGTGAAGACACAAAACGAAATGTGTGAACAGTATGGAGGTAAACAGTACTTCAGCTCCCTGCCATAGGTTGACACTGGTGTCCAAGCATATTAACATGCAAATGTATGGACACTGTATGGTCATTTAGCAAAGAAAAAGGGAAGGGAGGGGCTTAAATAGCAGTTAGATGCAAACCTGAGGTGTTCATAGTTTTTGAGTGCAGATGCCTTTTAAAGGATTTGTTGAAAATTGATATAGTAGCAAGAACTCTGATGAAAGTAATGAACAATGCTGAACAGACCAGAGACAAAGGATATTTCATAGGACAATTCTATTTCTTGATACGTTATACTAAAACACGTTTAATTATAATAGAAGACAAACAAAAGTACCACGTATCACTAAATAAGCTATAAAGTTTGGAGTCCTAACACAGATTGGACTTTCAAAATCTAAACAAATGATGGTGTGCTTTATCACTCCAAAAGCTGAGAAATTTTGCTGGTCCAAGTACACCTGACCCTGACAAACTACTGAAACTTAACAATATAAGGATTTGTCATCTATTTCAGTCAAATTCTTTGTATTTGCAGGGGTCTGTCCACAGAAATCTTGATGAGCAGTCTTACACCACGCAGGGAGCACGATCAATGTAGTCCACTACTCTCCTATCTTTTGAGTGGTCTGGATATCAGTGGCATATTAGGTAATTATGTTTGGGAGGCATCAGAATATTTTTATTCTGGGATTTCTTTCTCTGCTTTGAAGAAGTTTCCAGAGTCGCTGCAGCATGTTTGTGTGAGTTTTCCACACTGCAAACTGAGGAGAGACATTAAACATGAAAAGCAAATTATTAGAGAATGTAATACCACAGAAACTTTCTTTGAGATGAAGGACTAGATATTATCAAAGAAAACATGCTGTAATTGACTTTATTTCAAAATCACCAGGTATTCTTTACACTGCACATTCAATAAAAACAAAGCAATGTAGCCACTGATATAATTTCCAGTTCTGAAATGGCCTTGATTTTGTCCTTAAAGGACATGAGACCGGTGAGATGATGTTATAGCACACGGGCATACTCTTCTGTACGGAGCAAAAGACCATGCATCACATCATAGAAATGACACTGACATGACAAAGTGAGATTGTCCTTAAAGAATTACATTTTAATAGTGCCAAATTGCTAGTTGACCCGTGACAGCCCACTTTGAAAGCAAGAATGTCACAAGCGTGAGTCTATTAGCAGTCTGAGACTCATCAACCATCAAACCCTTACACGGCTTTTTAGTTCTTCCCTGTCCCAGCTTGTGTTTTTCCTTTGTCTAACAGACAACCCAGTTCTGAGCCTTCAGGTGAAGCATGTTTACTTGGCACGGAGAAGAAAACAAGGAACAAACTCAACACACAGGAAGTGACAGAAAAGTGTGCATTTCAGAAGTCAGAACTGTGCAATAAATCCCAAGAGGTGGGACAGAACTAGCGCACACACACACACACACACTTTGCTTAAAAAACAGCCGTATATTTTTTCCTTTGGCCCGGCTAACACACTCACTGCTGTGCAGCCAGACCGCAGCAAAGACGCACTGCTTGTTTACCACGGCTGAACAAGGCCAGATCTGTCCCTCACACTCGCTGCTCCCAAGCCCTTCGCCTCACAGCGGTCCAGCTTTCACCTGGGCGGGCTCCCACAGACGGAGACTTGTGGCAGACGAGAAGCCCTTGCTGCCCACACCGCCTGCCGAGCAGGCAGCGGGGGCAAAGAGCAGCACTCGCCCGCTCGGCAGCGGTTCCGCGTCTCGTACTGACAAAACCCTGGTGCCCTCTCGAGTGCCCACAGAGCTCCAGATGAGTTTCGATCTCAAGCACATACGTGACTCTTGGGCATGGTACTGTCTAGGGCCAAGAGCAGGACGCGATGATCCATGTGCGTCCCTGGCCCTTTCCAACTCAGAGTATGGGACGACGGGGCTGCCACCTCCACGGGAGAGCTGCGCGACGCCTGCCCTGCGGCCGCACGGTGTCCCCGCGGGCCGAGGGACACCCCGCCCCGCCCGGTACGGCGAGCCCCGCCGGAGCAGCCGCGCCTCGCCGGGGCAGCGCGGCGGGACCCGCCCCGCCCGCAGCCGCGCGATGACGTGAGCGGCGGGAGCGCCGCCCAGCCGGAGGCAGCGGCAGGAGCGCGGGTCGGCGCGGAGCTGCCGCCGCGTCCCCCGGCCGGCGCCGCCGTGCATGGGGAAGGAGCGGGCGGGACGCTGCCTGCGCGCCGCGCTGCACAGCCGCCGCCGCCGCGGTGAGTGGGGCCGGCAGCGCCCGCCCGCCGGCGGGGCCCAGGGGGTGGCCGGGGTGGCGGCAGCACCGCCGTGTCCCGCGCCCCGTCCCGCGGGCGGGGGCTCACTCCCGGCGGGCGGGCGCTCGGGGGGCGGGCGACCCTGCCCGCCGGGCGCTGTGAGCGGGGCACCGCGCTGGCTTCCTCCCCCTCCGTAAACAGGGCTCCCGGGGGGCGGGCCGGGCCGACCTGGGCGGCGGGGAAGCTGGAAGTGTGGCTGCCGCGCCTCTTCGGTGGAGGTGCTGTGTGTTGCGGGAGAACTTCCTCGCGAATACTTATTTGTGCCGTTAAAAAAAAATCTCCTCGCAGAAGGAGGGCAAAGAGTCACGAAAAACCACATTTGTGGTTTTTCTCTGTAAGTCTCTATCGAATTTGCCTCTGCGTGGGGAAGTGTTCCGTTAGGTGTGCGTTGTAAATTAATGGATTTGATTAATTTTCAGAAGATAATTTCTCTTTTATGAAAAGAATTTCAGATCAAACTTACTCAGATTTTTTTTTTCCTACTGAAGTCTAATTAGAACGTGATTGTGGCATTGTCTCCAAATTTCTCACTTCTGCAGTCAGTGACAGGTGAGAAACGAACACCTTCCTTTGGTTATTCATAAATTGTTTTATGCTGGGAATTGTTGACTGTATTCCTTTTGGTTGCTGTACAGAAGGACACTTAATTGGGAAGACTGTACTGCTATTAACAATTTTGAGCGTAATTTTGCACTTGAGATTATTTGCTTCGTGATCACTGTTTCTGACATCTTAGCTCTGTAAAGCTTACCAATTTATTATCTACTTTATTTGTTCTATTGCTAGTTAAATGTAATGTGTGTGTGACTAGGTGAGAGAGAAGTATTTTTTAAGTTTCTATTTTATGGAAAACCAGTATTGACAAGACTATAGAGAGATTCTGTGCACACTTTAAGGTACTTTGAATCAGTTATAGGGATTAACTTTCTTTCCATTCCCTGCATCTCAGTCTTCTTCATAACTGATATGGTGCTAATACTGTAGAGATGTTTTTTGGACATGCTCATTTTTCTTCCCTTTTTAGGGTTTGTGGCAGTAATTAGAGGATTCAGTAGGAATACAGTAGCCACTACTGTGTTCTGCTTGATGAGAATGCATCCAGAGGGACTTACAGGGTGTAAGTCTAGACTCTTGAATTAAACAACTTCAGTATTATTGTATGAAATAGCAGGAGCTGTGGTGGACTTTCCAGAGAAGCCTAAATTTGACCTGTTTACAGATTTTCATTTTCTGTAAGCGCCAACGACAGCAATATGGGGAAGGAGTGTTTGCTGCTGGGAGGGGAAGTTGTAATGAGCAAGAAGTACATGGAATGCAGAAAATGGTCCAACATCCTTGTTGATTGAATCAGACTGACGGGAACTGCAAAATGGAAAATGAAAGAAGGTTGCTACTGCTTTTTACTTGTAGCTGTTCAAAGTGATGATTAGGCTAATAAAAAGTTGAAGAATAACCATTTCCAAACCATGTGGAGGTAGTGTTATGCATGACCACTGAATAGTACTAAAGTGAGTGTTGCTGCCATGTTGTACTAGCAGTGGCATCATCTTTCTGAAGTTAGGAGCAAAGCAATTGCTGAATGAGGTTGTTGCTTTGCCATTGGTCTCTTTTTATTTCAGCTTTGGGACATTTTTACAGTATGACTTTATGTAAACAAAAGCTAAGTGATGATGTTTGCAGTTACAAGAAATAACCTGAGATTTCATCTGAAAGAGCCTTAAAAGGGAAATAAACACAATTCAGAAATGTAGTAGTATTAAACAGAGACAGTAATTAAATGGTGTTCATTATGAATAGAAGAGTATCAAAAGTTACAAAACTTGCAATTAAAAAGCAGTTAAGAGAATTGATCGTGCAATAATAAAACAAGTATTTGTTCTAAAAAATGAAATTCTAACAAAAAGAAAAAAAAACAACTGGAAGAAGGCAACCAAAATCTGGTGGCTTTTTTTAGAAAAGTAGCTGGAACTTTTAAGTAGGAGGTTGAACTAGATGACCTCCTGCAGAGCCTTTCAACCCAAATTACCCTATCCTAGTACTCCTCTTCTGTTAGAGGCTAGCATTTTTATACTAAGACACCTGCTGCTTTTTACCTAGGCTTCCATGCAAATGTTATTATTGTCATTAGGCAAGTACAGAGTTATATTTTTTCATTTGACTTAACAGAGCTGCTGTTTCAAAGCCTCTGACCCTGACCATGCACTGATTTTAGTGGGTTCTTTATGTATTCATATGTCCCATGGGGTTCTCAGCATGAGGCCAGTAAGATGACTAATATGAGTAATACTAACATGATCTGAGTCAACATTTGAGCTCATGCTTACGTTTGTATTTCTTTAATTTGTTTCAGTTACAATTTCTTTATCAAAAGATGAATGAGGAACTTTCTTGAATTTCTGAATATGAGATTTTAAAATTATTCTGTAAGATAGATCTGTCTTCATGCAGATGTGAAAAACTGTACAAAAATGTGAACATACGAAGAAGCTTCTTTGTAGTAGTTCTGCTGAAGGAACAGTAATCCAGTTCTATTTGCTGCATACAAATAGATGCTTTCTGCTGCATACTGTGTTCACCTAGGGAGTAGATTGTAGTCTCCCTTAAATTGGTTATGCGCGTCAGTGCCGTGACAGCTACAAGGTACAAGTGTAAGGTAGGTTGTCACTGTCAGTTGCAACCTGTAAGATGCTCAAAGAAAAAGGGTGATGCCTCACTTAAATGTCAAGCTCTGTGGGTTATGCAGTACTGGGTGCGAAGAGGTCTGGTTCACGTGGACAATGATAACCCCCATGTGTTATGTAGAATGACTTGCCTAGAAGGCAATTGTCCATCTAATTTTGGTTATATGGTTACTGTTTCACGCAGTCAAAGCTGAATCTTTAAATCTGATTTGTAGAAAAAAATCTGTCCAATCTGGTGCAGGCACCTATTGATTTAAAATCAATAGAAACATTGTCCGTTTCTGTGGTGAGTTGTCTCTGCATCATAACTTGGACGTAGCATTATGTGGTTCCTTTTGTTGTTAGTAGATTGCTTTTTAATCCTGGTTGCACATTTCCTTATATTTGGAAGGGAGGGGTTAGCTCTTGCTGCTTAGATTTTCTGTCTTCTTGGTTTTCTTCTGGTTTTGTGTGGTGCTTTTTTTGCAGGGGTGGGGGAAGGGGGAAGTATATATGTGTGTATTTTCTTTTTTCTTAGAGTCTTTAGTATTTCTTCATAGCTCATACAAATCAAGGAACTAATTCTGTTTTTCTGTGTTTTTTCCGATGTCACAAAAGGCAATATTCCAGGTGAATTGAGAATGTTTTCAATACCTTTCCTCTTTTCATCAGAACACTTTTTCTTGTCTCATGTGTGCCTGTATTAAGCAGAGAGTCTGCTGAGCTGCACATCCTGTGAGTGGTTGTTTTGTTTATCTGCTTACATTTGGCTTAAAATTTAATGTCATGTGGGAATAACTGCAAGCTTTTCTTTCAGAGGTATATTATTTTATGTTTGTTGACATCAGATGTTATCTGTCTTCTGTTTTTTTTGCTCGGCTAGCTCTCAGTTTTGTTCGTGCTCAAGTCTCATGTAAGCAGGTTATCACCAAAGTTGTTTTTAGGCTAGGACTTTGAAAGTGTTTACATGCTTGCATAAATATGTATGGTGTGGTATTTCTTGCTCTGCATGCAGCCCACGTGGGATCTTTTCTGATATTTACCCCAGTTCTTAATCTATGTGTTCTTCATGGTGTAAGATTTTTTATCAACAGTTCAGTGGAGCTGATTTAGCTAGTATTACTTTTATCATTCTGCTTATGTGCTTGAGCAGCTGCAGTAGATTTCAGGACTTAGTCTTTTACAGATGTTTTAAGTAAATGGTTTTATTATACATGTTCAAAGTATTGTGATTAAAGTTATTAGCATGTGTAATTAAAACTTTAAAAATGCTTCTTTATGTGACTTCATTGGTCTCAAGGAGTCTTTTTTTTTTGTAGTATTTAGTGAGAGTAATTATCAAATCAGTTTAAATCAATTCTTTAGACCTTTTATTGCACAGTCTATATCATCTTGTTCACCAGAAACAATGCAAGAATTTTGAGGGTTTTTTTGGTGAGTGGATAATATGTTAGAGGAATAGTGTTACTGTACAGGTCTAGTATGCTTTAAATGAGTATTTTCCATCTCTGATATCCACTAGTCTTGTTTGACTACAAGGATTTCATAGTTATGACAAAAATGTTCATCACTATTCAGTATGTCATAATACTGGCTATAGCTTGGGTTTCTAGTACTGTCAGATATTTCTAAAGTAAGAAAACTTTGCCTTCTAAATATCCAGTGTTGATATATAAACATACAGTTAATTTGGTACCTGTACTTATCAAACAGTTTTTAGAGGCCTCAGTTATTCAAATGCATTTATATTGGGAGGCCTTTTAATTTCAGCATGAAATTATGGGATTACTTGGATTCAGATATAGAGGTGGGGGTTGCAGGTAATGTTTGAGTTATGTATTAGGTAAAATTTGATTGGGAGACTCATGCAATATCATTTTAGGACAAAGACAATTGGAAAACAAACATTAACTCCTAATGAAAGAGGAGCTTATAAACCATAGAGAGAGTACTATAAACCATGAAGTCACAAAGATATAAGAATAAGGTGGAGCTGTAGTTTTATGTGTATTACCTGTTAAGAGAACAGTCTTAACAGTTCTAAGTCTTTGTTCTCAAGAGTTTTCTTTTCTTAGCCTCTCACAAACACTGGAATTTGTTGCTTCCTTGGTGGTGTAAACACAACAGCTTTTTGTAGGGCTGTGCTGTAAACTGTATCGCTAGTGACCTAAGTTAAAATTAATTTTGTCTCATTTGGAACAAGTGGCATGAGGGAAAGGGAATGGACAGGATAACTTCTTAAGCTGGCTTGCAGTGTCAGAGAAAATGTTGTGTAATCGCATCCTGGATAACCCCAAAGATGGACTGAGCTACAAAAGAAATGTTGGGTTCCCAGTGGAATTGGAGGGCACTGGATTGCACAAGACCCAGATCCTCAGCTGTGGGCAGTAAAGCTTGTGTCAATCCAACAGCTGGCTCCCAAAAGACAGACTTTGGAACTACTCTAACAACTGTGTAAATAGGTGCACAGTTATCTTTTAATTGCCGCATACCTGGGTCTTCATAAACCTTTGTAACTATGCTCTCTGTCGGGAGCTTGTGAAAATTTACTTCTGGCTGCTTTTCTCCTAACCTGGTTTCTTCAATTAAAGGTGATTTCAAGGTAGTTGGCTAACATTAGGGCATTCTATTCCTGTGTGTCTTCTCTTCCCTAAGATTGGAGACTAGCCCACTAAAACCATGTTTTGAACATTGGAAGGAGGATGGACATGTACTGAATTTCAGTGAGTATTTCATAAGCATGCTTGCATAAGCTGGGGATAAGCATGTTAGACTTAAGTTTGTGATAGCAAGAGTGCAAAACTTAGTAAAACATACAGGCACTGTGCAAAGTGGATGTGAAAATGAACTGGAGTCTTCACTTTTCATTGCTATCCATTGGCAAACCTAAAAGCAGTGTGATGAAATAGGTGTACATCAAAGTGGAGAATAAATAAACCAAAGGATTTATTTGTCTGAGGTTTAATGACATTACATCAGTATCACTCAGAGACAAATGAATATGAAGCTAGGTTTGCAATATAGTTGCATGTGTGATTGTAACACACATGGGTCTACCTAAACTTGTTCATATTTCAGCAGCTGGAAGCCACAGCAGCTTAAACCATACAGGACGCTGAAAGTTTTTCATGACCTTAGCTGCCCAAGTTGGTGGACATGTATTAGCAGCGTTTAGAAGGATATCTTTGGACTGCAGCACTCTTTAGCCATGCCGCAATTTTCTTGGGCTTTGTTTTTTTTTCCAGGTTTCTTTCCAGAGAGCTCTGCTACTTGCTGAGATTGCTATCTTATTGTCCCAGTTTCAGCCAAAGCAGAGTTAATTTTTCGGCAGTAGCTATGAAGGGGTGGAGCCTGGACCCCTGTGGCAGTGTCTTGGTTGTTATTCTATACTGTGCACTTCATCCCGTTGGAAGTAGGGCAATCTCACTTCTGGAAAGAAGGGTGTGGCATTAGGTCAAGAAGAAGTGTGGTGGGAAGAGGGAACCTGGGGCCTTTGGGGAGTGTTTTGCATGTAAATCACTCTCTTTTATACACTTTTGTTATTAATACTGTTGCTGTTACTGTCAATTTTCTTGTCTCCTTGCTGTTTCCAGTAAATTGTTCTTACATCAACCTGTAATGTCTGCCTTATGTTTTTTCCACTGGAGTGGGGACATGGAGGGACCAGCCAGCGTTTCTTTTTAGTGGGAGTACCAAATTGGGAATACCATTCCTAAATCATGACACTTACCAATAATTCTGCCATTGAACCCACAAAGCTCAAGTTTAAATTCACTTTGGAATGCCAAAATGTTTTTACTTTGTTTTTTGAAAAAGAATATAGTATTTGTCAATTTTTATGGTGATTTGGTGAGTTTTGACACTTAATTTTTTCAAAATTTTGAACCTGATGTAAAAATTTTTTGGTAGGTTGACATCTCTTCTTGTAGTTTGTTATACTGTGATGTGGCTGTGCAGTTGTTATGACTGTGCAGGGTGGTGAAATATTATTTTTTAGTCAGACTTTTTAGAAGGATGTTTGAAGTTTGCCACTACTTGATATTACAGCCATTAACTGCCTGTAATAATATGCTAGAAGGCACTGACTGTCTGGTTTCTTATCCTTGCAGTAGTCTTGTGGACTGCTCAATCAAATTTTAAGAAAGGCCTTTGAGCAGCTTTATATTTAGATTTTTTGAAACCTTTTCTGCAAATACTGAGAAAGCATTAATTTTGAACAGCATGTAGGGTACTTGGTGCTTTGTCCTCGTGTGTCTAACTATTTTGCTCCCTCTCCAACATCTGTAGTATGTCTTGGGTAGACAGCTCAGTATTATTTTGAGTTGATGCCAGCTTAAGTGTTTCTAAGTGAGAATGCCTAAAGGGAAGTCACCCTGAGTGCCCTTTATAATGCAGCTAATGGGTTAAATATCTGTGAAGCCAGGAAAAGTGATGGTCCCCTTTCATGCTCAGGGGATACGCAGAGTGAAAACAAGAGCATATCATCCCTGATTTTCAGTGGACAAGCAGCTAATAGATATGAAAAGGATTTCTGTAAATTATTGTTTGTTTTAAAGAAAACTGTTTGGAGGTTATAGTTATAGTTCTGCTAAAGCCTAAATTTAATTAAATGTTGTAACTTTAAGTTAAAGACGGATATTGTATATATAGAATCACAGGTTAATTTAGTGAAGCGGGACCTCAGTTGGTTTCTGTTTCAAAGTTCTGCATAAGGCAGGGTCAGTAAGGAGGTCATAATAGGTACAAAAGCTGTATCCAGGAAGGTCATAAAAATCTCCAAGGATGGAGATAACACAGCCACCACTGTGCCATCATCTGATGTCAAACATTCTCTTTATTTCCTTTCTGAACATTTTGTATTTCAACATGTTCCTGTTGTCTCTTGTCCTGTGGATGGAGGACAAGAGCTTGGCTCAATCTTCTGAATAACTTCCATGTTGGTGCTGGGGACTGCTGTTAGGCTCCCCCCATCTCATCCAGGTGGAATAGACCCTACTTCCTAGTCTGTCCTCATAGGGTCTGCGCTACAGCCTCCAGCTGCGTTGGTGGCCTCTATTGTGAACTTGTTCCTCTTTGCCAGTGGATTTTTTCTATGTTAGGGCAGTGGAATATGACCTAAATTCAGAATTTTAAATGCAGCTAAGATCTGAATACTGACAAATTCCTAAATAAATGACAGTAGGTGGCCAGAGACTTTCTAACAACCAAACTGGGAATATATTCTTCCCCCAGTTTGTGTAAAAATGACCATACAATGATGAACAATGAGTGGTTTAAATCCTTGAAGGATGCTGTAACCAGAAACAGGCTGTTCAGCTCATGTAATTGACTGAGCTTTCATTCTTTATTGAACTGCATAGTTTGAAAAATATAGGATGTTTTGATAAATTTATTTTGTTACATAACTTTTCATTCTAACTATTGTATTTAATAATGTCAGCTGTAGTTTTTTTGACAGTTTCCTATGTTTTTGTTACATTTCAAATTTAGAAATGCAGCAGGCCAACGGCAAGTTAAAAAAATTACTGAAGTTGAAAACTAATCTGCTAATGTGTGTAGCTAATGTGCTTTTTGCTATAATTTAATTAATTAAAATTCAAAGTCTAGATTTAACTCTTTACATTCCATCTCTTCTTACATAAAAATGCACCATAATATGTCTTGTGTCTTGTTTAGTTACAGACATTAGTGTGGAGAACTGTTTGGCTCCTTGAGTGATAAAACACATGGAACAACAATTTAAAAAGGAAATGTGCTACATGAATGGTTTATAGTAAATGTTCTCTTTAATTTTAGTCATAACTTAAAGAAGATATTTTTAATTTGAATAAATAAATTTGTCTGGCCATTAGATTGCTGAGTGCTTGATTATACATGACATGAATAGAACACATGTATTTATATTTTGGGGTTTTTTGGTGGTTTTTTGGTATTTTTGTTTGTTTGGGTTTGTTTGTTTTGTTTGTTTGGTTGTTTGTTTTCTTTTAATTTTATCTTTGAGTCTCTAAGATTCATGGACTATTAAACCAGCTGGAACTTTTGGAGTGTTACAGTCTTTTGTTTTTGTCGGGTCATTAAACTTCAACCTGTTGAGACCAAAGTATTCTGTTTTGCCAGAATGAATGTCTTCTAGAACTGATTACAAGGGTGTGCGAGTACACTTTGGTTCTTTCATCAAGCTGGATTCCTGAGTACAAGTTTACAAGTCAAGTTTTAATATTTGCCTTTCTTAACAGTTTCTCTGTGATCTCATTGCATACTAATAAAGTTAATTGTGGAATGCAGGTTTTTTCCCTTAAGGAACATAAATATATCATGGATCAGTGTGCCATTTTTTTGCATCATTTAATGACCTTGGAATTTGTTTAATAAGAGCTTGTACTAGTGATATTATTTGTCCCTAAAATTCTTCAATTTCTTACTAAGGTTTGCTCTTGTACTTGAGGAGCTAAGTATATACATAATGTTAGAGTATGTGCCTTGTTTCCACTTCTTTTTGATTTCTATTGCTTTTTAAAGTTCATGTTCGTGACTCTTTTCTTATTATAATGACCTAAATTATTAGGCTGCTTTATTGATTATGAAGTATTAAGGAGACAGAAGAAATTTTAAGAAATCTGGTTGTTAAGCAAAATAACATCTTAATTACTTCGCCTGTTAGGCAGAGGTATATGTTCAGAGGTAGTAAACATTCAGGAATTATCACTATGGTATTATTGGTTAAAACAATATTTTGCTTACTTCTGCTTAAGAAGAAAATCTAATTTGTCATCTAACAGTTATTTATAATACATTACAGTGATTCTAAAATACTTGTTGTTTGGTACAGTATCTTTCTTATCTAGATATAATTTCCAGTTACTCACTGAGCCTTTAGAGGAAGAAACTGAGCAAATAAAACTGCTGTACATCCTTTTGCTGTCAGGGAATTAAGGTGGTAAATCATTGTCACCAATGACATTTACTGGAGAAAAAAGAGAAACTGAGGGAAGAAGGTATTAAAGCCTTCGTGGCAAAAATGTAGAAGATGCAGCAACAAGGTTAAACGTGTGGGTAGACTCATTTGGTAAGCTTACACAGCAAGTGGTATGAAAAAAAGTTTGTTTAAATTGTTAATTTGAACTTTCTGATATAAATGATGCTGCACCACACACAAGATAACTATTTTGAACTTACAAATAAAAGAAAGCAGTCTTAGTTTTAGTCAAAGACACTGGGATATAATATATATATTATAAAGTATATATATAAGGTCATAAGAATAATATAACCTTTCTGTTTCTAAATGGTTATATTTCTAGTGTTGTAAGAAAAGGAATTTTCCTCTTTTGTCATAACAGCAAAAATACTTCTGCATTCCTTTTTCAGAGTAGTGGAGCATGAGGTGAATTCACATGCAGAAGCAGGAACTGAGTAGGATTCTGGAAATAATATGGGCTTAAAGTAAGGAGAGAGCAAGAATGTAAAGGCCCTTGTCTCATCATCCTTCCAGATGCCTCTCTGTTCTTTACCTTCTTACTATCTCTTTACTCTTCTTTTTCAGAACTTTTCTCTAATGTTCAGCTACATCTCTCCTGTTGGGGCTTTGTTGCTTTCTTACATTTCTTCCTCTGGTCGCATTAATCAAACAGCCATTAGCTGTTCTGTTCTGAATCAAATAGGTTTTAAGATTGCTTTCTGATCTTGACAGTAGTCGATGTCTGACCTTCTTGGAATCAAACTTCATGGCCCACATCTAGCCAAGTATTTTGTCTTTTGGTTTACATTGCTGAAACAGCCTTCTGTCTTTCTGGATCTGTTGTCCTCAGAATTACTATAACCAACTCCCCAGTCAAGTTTTGAGTGCCTGTGGAGAGAAAATGGGAAGAAAATAAGATAACCAAGAAGCACTTTACAGAACATTAAATATTATTAGGTTTGTAAGCTGGGCTAAGCTATATTAAGATTATCTTTTTGGGGTTGGAAAACTGATTTTCAGTTGGAGGAGAACTGTTACTGGTTTTGAAGAAGAAATAAGTTTTGATTTGTTAGTGGAAAAAACAAATTTCTTGTGAAAAATGGATTGTGGAAAGACTCAGTTCTATTAGCCTCAGTGGGTGAGGGTGTGGTATTTTGATTAGAATTTTTTTTTTTATGTGTTAGGAAGGAGAAGTATCGGTGTTTTGTCTGGAAGGAAGACAGAAACTGGCATGTTGCTTGATAGTAGATGAGAACTGATGTTTAATCTGAATACAAGGATAATGGTAGGAAGTCAAAATGTATTACAAATGAGGGAAAGAAAATACAGATGACAGGTAATTAAGAAGGTGCAAGAAACCCTGAAATTAGTTCAGTTGGTTAGAGCATGAGGCTAATATTGCTAAGCTTGTGGGTTCAATCCCCACACAGGCCTCTCACTGAGCACTTTGGCTCAGTGATCCCTGAGGGTCCTTTCCAACTCAGAGTATTTAGTGATTCTTAAAGTCACAAGTGTCCTTGCTTCTTTGTCTGTGAAATGTCACAGAAGTGAACTGAATGTTCTGTGAAGGTGTGGGTGGTTCTGTATGGAAGTAGAAATGGGTGCAAATCTTTGTGTGTCTTGCTAACTTTACCTGTTACTGTACATATTTAATTATTCCAGCAGTAGTAACTGTTGGAAAGTATGTGAAATGTCAAATTTCAGTGGGGCTGCTATATTGACAGTGAAGAGATCCTTTGTTATAAGATTTTGGAAATGCTCTTTTATAACCTCAGTATAGACAATTGATCTAGGAAAAGATTGATCATCTGGTAGTGTTTGAAGCAGGCATTCATGCTATCTGCAAGGGTTTTCCTCAGTTTTGGCTCCCCATGGTTGAGGGTCAGACACTCTAGCTGTATGTGAGCATTAAAGATTTCATAATTTAAACTAAAATTTTCGCTGAACTAGTGTTCATTTCTCCAGAAAGTACTGTAACTTACATGTGTGTGCACACATTCCTTACTACTTTTTCTCCAATACATTTATAGTTTCTGGGCATGGGAATAAGCAGAAATATGTATTTCAGTCTAAAATTCTCAGTATCTAGAACTAACATCATCCTTTTATTTTTTTAGGCCATGTGATGGAATAAAGTATCAGCTTAATAAACCTTTTATTTATGACACCTCCATCTACTGACACAGATCATGTACAGGATTGGTTTTGCAATTACAGTTCGTGATCTCTCATTTCCCGTTTGCTCCTACATACTTTAAAATAAAAGTTTTGTTTTATCTTTGTAATGGATGAGGCCCTTTTGAAGTCATAATTAAAGTACTGGATTACAGTACTTATTCACTGGGTGAATTGCTACATAATATAACTGTTTGTTACTGAAACAATGACATACTCATAAGTACAGTGCTGTAAATACAATGTTTACTGTAAAATGTTATACAATTCTGTTGTTTTTTATGAGAGGGAGCCTTTAATAGGGTGTCATTGCATATGTACATAACATTAGTCATTCTGTATTTTAAATTATGATGTGCTTCCATTTCATAGACTATTGGAGTCATTTCTAGATAATTATTAGAATTTCATATGCTTTCCAAATGTGATAGAACATTTTAAATGTATATGGCTAATGCTACTGTGGCTGCTAGTTTCAAAACATTTGAAAAGTGCTCCTGGTATTCAGCAAGTAAATCATCAAAATGCTGCTGTTGGACTAGTTCACACAAAGTCTGGCTTTAGCAAATCTCATTATATGATTACAGCCATACTTAAAGCGTTAAATTGTGTGTACAAGTAATGAAAGAAATGGCAGGTCAGCAGTGGATTACACAGACTATGTGGGAGTGTCAGTTTGGTAATTTGTGTGTCTTTTCATTTTTGTCCTTGTAACCTGAAAATCCTGGTTGACTTAAGAACATCATTTTTACTGTCAAGGCTACTATGATAACTAAACTATTTATTTGGAACAGATGCACGATATCTAGACTCAATAATAGCAACACATCGTCTGACATATGCGATAGTGTGTTTCTTTCACACAAAAAGCCAGAAGATGAAAAAAAACTCTTATGTAATTTTAGCTCACTAATAGTGCTGGAACTTATAAAATTGGTAATCTCAACTTCATCACAGGCAGAAATGAAGTAATTTGCAGGTCAGAAGTAAGAAAAATTTGGCAGTCTTTGTCGCAATACTACCTCTAGTGATTACATGAAAATTACTTTTGTAGAACCTTTTTCTAGATATCTTTCCTTGTATATTCTAGGGTTTATATAAGTTTTTAACTTGTTTCCCCATTAGAAGACACTCTTTGAGTGTTGCCTGTTTGCAGATAATCGATAATTTCTATTTGCAATGGATTATTTAAAATTACCGACTTGAGAGCCGTTACACAAGAAGACATGGAAGATTATCAACTCCAAAAGCAACTTGTATGCTCCTGAGTGATAAAGAAATGAAATACTGTGGAGAACTGGCTCTTTTGTCTTCTACCAAAAGGAAAAAAACCCAAACCTCTCAAAGGGGCAGAACCAGTTCTTATGTGGAGTCCAGCTGCTAGGAAAGGAAGGAGGAAATAGGAAATGGAGAATGCCCTGAATAAACAAAGGAAAAGGAACTTAAAGGGGGGAGCTTTTACAAAATACAGAATAGATCAGGGATATAGAGTAAAGTGGAAAGAAGAAGAGTGGATTTCTTTTTCTCCTCCTTTTTTTCCTTCTGTCTTTTTCAGAGGAGGGAGAGGATGATGATGTATAAAAAAAGAAGAGAGGAACAAAACCAGAAAAAAAAACCTGAAGGGAATTTAGCTGCTAGCATAATTACAGTTCTGCTTGGCTAAACACTCAGCTTGAGTAGTATTTAGAGGTTTTGCAGGACCAGTACAAGCAATATATTTGCATTTGTGTGGTAAGAGGAAAAATATTTAACCACTTGACCAAGTCGAGCTACTGCATTGAAACAGCTTGTGAGGTGAAGGGCCAGTAAGGCGGCCTTCAGTAGCTGAACAAAGGCAGTGCAGAAGGGACTGATTAGAGAGCAACTGTAGCTCTAGGAAGGCAGTTGGACTGCATATGGGACTGCTTTGGATTTGGAAAAGTAATAAGATGTAATGATCTTTAATCCGGTTTGGTCACAGTGAAAAACACTTTTGTTTCAATAACATGTCTCACATTCAGGATGTGAGTTCTGGTGCGTGAAGCCTTTGGCTGCCTAGCTGGTACCTCCTGTATTACTGAATTGGCAAAAGTTTCCTACCCAAACTATCGGTTAATCACAAACGCACAGAAGCAGAGTGAAAAGGAAGACAACCCTACAAGTGTTTCTGTGTTTGGTTACTGAGTAGGATTGCTAATATGGTGAGGTAGACAGCATTAATTGGAAGGAGTTTGGCGAGGTGGAGATGAGAAGGTATGTGGAAGCTTGCTGTCACTTTTACCAGCAACTCCTACAACAGGAGGATTGAGGCCCTTGAGCAGAAAACTCTGGGATGAGAGGGGAGTTAAAAGTTTGGAGTACTGACACTTTCTTCCGTGTTAAAGGCCTAGCAGGCACATTCTCAAAGGGCTCAGTGAGATGGGGTTTTCAGTCCTGCAGTGATCCTCTTTTGACTGAGTTAAAGGACAGCTAATTAACAGAGTTGAGTACCGTAGGTGAAGAATGCCAGTAGGTTTTTGTTTGTCACTGTTTTATTTCTAGTACTTCTGCTGCAGTGAGAAGGGGTGGGAATTCAACAGACTACATCATTATGCCTAGTTACTCAGTATTGTTACAGTACTTGAAGTAATTTGAAGAAATACTATTCCAGAGGTAAAACATATGGTGGCTTTCATCAAAGCAAGGAGTTTTGATTGCATTCACGATAAAATAAGGTCCCTATAATACTCAGAATGAAAGAATAGTCGTAACTGGAAATGTGCTTACAGCCATTGAAGTGGGTTTTAAGGAAATGTTTTGAAGTGCTTTTAAAGAGGATCTGCATCTGGATCACTTTTTTTTCCCTGTTTCTCTGTATTTAAGAATAACCAGACACGTATATGCAAAAGATTCAGTATTATCACTAGAAACCTGGTTTCTGATCTTTTGGGATTCAAGTTGAAATTTACATTAGATTAATATGCATAAATCAAGTCAACAACCAAGCATGTTTGACTCCGTAATCTTACTGAGCTGCGACTTGTTTAATTTGAGGTGTGTTTTTTTTGTTTTTTTTTTTTTTTTTTTTTTGTATGAGGATTCAAGTACTGTTTCCCTTCCTGGGCTCTCATTCAAAGCCTTGTGAAATCAGCAAAATTTATTTGAATTCATTTGAATTAAACCATTTTCATTTTGAGGTATGTGGACGTGATACAAATTTGACTAATATGTGGCTCAGGTAGTTGCTTAATAAATCAAAGCAGGTTTTATGTGTATTATCTTTTTATTTAAATAATGTCTGAGTTATTGCTGAGGTAAGTAGGCTACTAAAAGGTCATTACATATACTAAAGGTCATCACATTGCTGAGGTAAGTAGGCTGCTAAAAGATCATTACATATTACTAAAAGGTCATCACATATAGCATTTTGGAGGCTGCCACCATTTTGCACCCACTGGATTTGTTACTTTGACAATATTTCTGTGTAGCAGGTCCTGTTTATTGTTAAAATCTTGAAGTTTTTGGTCTAAGTTTAACAAACTTCTATGTCCCAGAACTCTCTTGCAATGTAAGCTAAATGTTGAGAAGAGGTATGGGAAAAACTCCAGTATCCATTTCCACTTGGAACATCTTGAAGATAATGGAGAACTAGGGGCTGGAGGACAGCAGTGGACAGCATGAAAGAGGTTATAGTCCTTGCTTGTGTTCATTGGCAGACTGGGTTGCAGAGACATACTTTATTGTAGTTGCAAAGGAAGAAAAACCTTTAATCTCCGAACATTTTGCAATTAGTAACATCTCTTCTGTGCTTAAATGGGTTGTCTGAATTTTTTTCTGTCTAATTGCCATTACTTGCTGGTTGATGTAATTATCCCACAATGTATCTTAGTTTAAAAGAAAAGCAAAAAACAACCAAGTCTTTTTCTATCTTCATGTAGAACCCAGAAAAAAGCTGTTTATTTCCAGGAATCAGTCTGCATCTGTGTGTAGGTTTTTTCCCCATTTACAGATTGAGTTACAGACTGAAACATCCTTTAGTTTGAAGTTTGAAGAAAGAGGTTCTGTCATTTTAAAGTTTGATCTGTAGTGCTTGCAAAAAAAATCATGTTAGCTCAAAGAAACTTTAAATTGAACCAGCTATTTTGTGTTTGTTTGTGTTGCACAGCAAAGTTCCTATATAAAAATAGAATTTTGGATTACTGTTCCTTCTTTCATATGCAGATCTTGCAATTGTTTTGCTGATTTTTGCAAGTTAGAAGCTTGTCCAGCAAGTTTAGTGATTGTATCAAATATGTACAACTTTACCAGACAGCAAAGGTTTATCAGTGATAGCTTTATTCTTTGATGTAGTCCTGAATTTTTACAGTTGTTAAGTATTCTTACATTTGTAATTTGTTGTCTAGATAGTCTTTAAACTAGAATAATCCTAAGTAAATGCAGAAACTATAAAACCATACTTAGGCTTTGCATTTCAGCCAGGTTGTACGTTAGGTCTTCGCCGATGATGATTGAGTCCTTTATAGACTTGAAGTATATATATAAGTAAAATTGAATGTGCTTAATGTTTATTGTATGTGTGTATGTATAAAGAACACATAATTGCTCCATATATATAGGTAGTGCTTATAAGATGTGTTTTCTGCTCAATTACATTGAAAATTTATATTCAGTTCAGATCTCACTATACGAGGAGTTACTGTGATTACTACTCAGGGCATGCTCAATTACTTCCCAAGCGTAGCCTGCATTTTTCTTGAATATCTAACTTAACACTGATAGCATTAAAATGTGAGTCTTTTAAAAGAAAGTTCTACTTGAAAGGCTTCTATCTTATTTTGTCTGATTGTGATTCTGGTTCAAAGCTTCTTAATACTAGATCATTCCAACATTGGCATGCTAGAAAAAGATCAGGGAAGTACTGCCAAAGATAAATACAGCTGGAGTACATGATGTACTGTGGGCTGAGGGAATTGTGTGTTTTCATTTGGAGAAGTCTAAGGAGACATCATTTTGTTGTCTTCAGCTACCTGATGGGAGGCTATAAAAAATATGGAGTTGGACTTTTTCTTGAAGGCACAGGGTGTTTGGATGAGAGAAAACAAACACAAGGAGCATGGGAAATTTTTCTTAGGTATTAAGGAAATATTTTTCAGCTGGAGGACAGTCAAACACTGGAACAAACTATTCAGAGAGGTTGTGAAATATCCACCTCTGAACATGGTATAAATTTTGCTATATAGGCTTTGAGCCTGGTATAATTTGACCCTACTTTGAGTAGTGATAACAGACTAAATGGCCACCATAAGTCCCTTCCAACTATATTAATTTATTATTATTATTACACTTTTGCATGTAATAATTGTAACTTTCAGTTTTGTTCTCATATAAAAATGGTATATTGTTTCACACCAAAGAAAAGATTTGCTTAAATTGCACCTGTGTATGAATACTCAGAACACTAGGGTAAATAGTATTGCTTGGTTTTGATTCTCTTTCAGTTATTACGTTGAAATTCTAATTAGCGGGTCCAACAACCTTTGTAAAATGTGGATTTTTTCTTGTTTCTGAAGGTGGAATGCAATGGGATATTAAGTCTAAATCCCTGCAAATGTCTGCTGAACCTCTATGGATATTTGTGGTTAAATTGAATGCCTCACTAAGTAGAAAGTATGCTCATGTCTTTTTTCCTGTATGAAACCTTTTATTTTCAGATTTTCCTTGAGTATCTTTCTAAGAAAATAGAAGTTCCCAGCTGCAAACTAGCTTTTTCTTAACTCTGCTGGTTTTTCTGCAGATTTAGAGAAACTTCAGTTTCCTGTGGTGCATTTTAAGTAGGATATGTTTTCAAGTCAGTGTATGGCAGTTAGAGTGGAGCATGTTCCTATACATGTCTGCATCTGTGCTAGCAATCCTGTGGTTTTGGAGTGAAAAAAAAAGCAGAAAACTTCAGCAAATGCTGAAAACTTTTGAATAGTACTAACTGAAACTGGTTTACTGAGTGTTGTCCCAGTACAAAGACAACTGCTAACCAAGTAGGGAGCAATTAGGAATACCAGGTGAAACGGAGAATAAGTCTTTAGCTTTCCAGAATTCCACAGATTTAAGCTAATGTGAAACCACTGTACTCAAAAACTAGACTGCACTAATTATATAATAAATACATAATTATACATTATAGTACATAATGTTAGATTTTGGGGATGTTAGAATAGCAGTGTGGCTGGTTTTGTAGGCATTCATAGTTAGTTGAGCTGCTTGTTAAGCTCTGAACATAGCTCTCTTTCAGGTAAATTTTCAAGTAAATGCCCTTGGTTCACTGAACTTTTATTTCTTTGGCATGTTTATAGAATCGGTATCTTTCACAATTTCTCTGGTTTTCAATGGGGTTTAAATGGTCAAATGTATCTGTTTAGGTACCGAAAAATAGCATGTAAAAGAGTTAATCAGAAAGTTGAGAATTGAAGTGAGGTTTCATTGGACTTCATAAATTACATGTTGATCCCTCATGTATTCAAAAGATTTTGTTTGAATTTGCAGTAATGTTAACACTTGCCTCCCCTGCCTCCACAGTTTTGCCAGCAGCTCAAGTAGTAGTGTAAATTGTGTTGATTTCAGTAGTCCAAATTGTGTTGATGTTTTTTGAAGTGCCACTTTCATATAAGAACTTTTCATCCCTGCATTCTTCTCATGTGTTGCTAGGAGGCCTACCACTTTTGTATGGGAATTGAACTAATGTGTTTGTGTGGGTTCAGTTCTCTTGTGGTCTGTCAATTTGCGTGTGTACCAATCTGCATACCTTATATCTTACACTGTTAATTAAATGCTGCCCCTACTGCAGTTCCAGAAGGTCTGTGTTGCCTGGTCCCCCATTTGAGAGGCAGGCTTTTCAGTTCATGCAGCTCTCTCTGCTGGTCAGCCTGTATAATCAGTTATGCCTCAATAAAAGCACTGCCAGGATTTTTCCTTTAGTATATGCCTGTCTTTTCCTACTTAAGGGTCAGGAGGCTTCATTGGAGAAGGTCAGTTGCCTTCCTTTAAAGATCTCTAGATAATTTAGGTAGTTCTGCCTCATCCCATGATGTATTCCAGTGTGAGTCATTGTCCTTGCCAAATGGATCTGCAGTCCTGCCTAATCTTGCTGCTTAATCTGTCTCTTTCCTGGGAGCAAAATGGCCTGCATTCTTTCTTTTCCTTTCTTGCCCTGTTTACCCAGTAAACAATTCCATTTTAGTTTGGAATTGTTATTTTATAATGACTTGTTTGTCCTAAGTCATGCAACGACTGCTCCAGTATGTATTTTTTCTTGTCTGAAAATACCTCTCAGATGCGCTGCTTTGAGTTTGCTTTTTTACCTGGGAAGTTGACTTAATGAATGACTGATCCTGATTATCTGTCTTAAAAGTTAGTAAGTTACTCTGATTCCCTTCTCCTTCTGGGTCACAGAAAAAGCGTGGTAGTGAAATAAATAGGGCGGGAAATCTTTCTCCTTTTTAATGCCTTTATTAAAAGTGATCAGCTCAGGTGGGGAAGAACTGACGGGTCCACGCTCACGCCCCCGCTGTTCCCAGGAGTGGTGCAGAGGAGGAGAAAAGCGCAGCTTTGTCCACTAGTCCATGGGCAGAGCTGGGGGTGCTGCCCTCACAAAGCATCAGGGATTCCCAGTTTTCCAGTTTGACGTTTGAGTTCCTCTGTCCAGCTGACATCTTTCAGGTTATGGTGAGGGGCAGAAAAGGGTCTCAGCGTCTCTGTAGGCTCTAGACTTTGTTCTTCATCCAGACATCACTTTAATCTCTTAATTCCGTGTTGGCTCGTTGTTTTGGGGGGTTTATTTGATGAGTTTGGTGGGCAGTTTGCCCCGTTGCTTCCTGGCTCCGAGGTTATTTGCATGTCCTCTGAGGTCCCCTCCCTTCCCACCATCCTGGGGGGGATGCCATCCTCCTGCCAGCAGACAAGGTGGTACTGACAAAAAGGAGAATTCTCAACAATGGGGAGTTAACAACCGACTCTTAACAGGTGATTACAACATGAAGCTAACAAAGAACTCTCCTCTGCCAGAACTGGTTAAACTGGTAATTCTAAAACCTTTTAAAAAAAATGTGTAACCCTTCTTTTTACTCCTAACAGTCAGTAGGATGGGAGAAAGAAGTAAACTATAGAAAGTGACAAGAAAACATGGAGAAAGGAAATGGAAGAAATTACTTGGAAATGAGGACTGAGTGTTCTTAAGGTTAATCATTTGGGGAGAAAAAAGTCAGACTTTTAAACTTAATTCTAGGACCTTAATATCTTCTGGTCTGATGATTTTCATGTCTGAGGGGAGAAGCACTTGTATAATTTTTCATAGAGTCATAAAATTGCTAACACTGGAAAAGATCTCTGAGACTGAGTCCAACCATTAACCTAGGACACTATGTTTGCCATGAAATGACACCCCTATGTGCCACATCCATATGCCTTTTGAACACTGTCAGGGATGGGGATTCCATGACCTCCATGGCAACCTGCTCCAATGCTGAACCCTTTCAGTGAAGAAATATTTCCCAATATCCAATCTGAATCTCCCCATGTACACCTTAAGGCCATTTCTTCTTGTTCTGTCACTTATGACCTGGAAGAAGATACTAGAGCCCAGCTCACTATGACTTTCTTTCAGGTGGTTGTAGAGGGAAAGGTGGTTGTTATCAGGTGTTGCTTGTAAAGATCACAAAGCTGTTTTTTTAAATTCTTCTTGGCTTTCAATATTTGTGAATCTTGGATCATTGTGAAACCACCCTGGAAAAATACTGCTGTGGGCATGTTCTGCTCCTGGGCTCTTTTCTGGGCACTTACTCTTGGCCTCCACTAGAACTAGACGTGCCTTTGGTCTCATCCTGTATGCCTGTTCTGAAACAAGTGAACCAACAAATGGCCTGGAAAACATGTAGTGAAAGAGATTTAACTCTCAAAATCTAGTTGCCTGTTGTAGTTTAGGTAGAAAAAAATACAAGTAACAGAATTGTTTCATGGGCAGTTGAAAATCAGTCTAGCAATTAGTCATACAATGCAGTCAACAATGACGGTAGCTGAGAAAAGACACAGATTCAAAGAGTGTTTAAAGTTATAAGGTCCACAGTGGGTCATCTGGTCCTGCCTCCTCTCTGCTGAAGCAGGGCTATCACGGAGCACATGGCATAGGATTGTGCCCAGACAGTTCTTGGATATCTCCAGTAAGGAGGACCCCACAGCCTTTCTGGACAGCCTGTTCCAGTGCACAGTCACCTGCGCAGTAAAGAAATTAATTCTTGTATCCAGGTAGAAGTGTTGCTGTTACTGTTTGTTTCGTTATCTCATTGTTGTTTCCAGTAACTTATTCTTATCTCAACCTGTGATTGTCACCTTTTGTGTCTCCAGTTCTCAACTCCATCCTGCCAGAGTGGGAAGGGAAGATCAAGCAAGTGGTGTTGGTTTGGGAGAGTACTGGTGGGGGCACTGAACTGAGAAGTACCATTCCTTAACCACAACAGATGTTTAGAAAAGAAAAAGATGACTAAGTGCATCTAGTTAGCTTTGTGCGCTAATTAAGTCAAAGCCACTCCAAAGCAGCTACAAATGTATTTTCATAAATAAGTAAAAAAACCTTAATTGCTGTTGCTAAATTCTCTAGAGTATTTCAAAACAGGTTGGATTCACAGGTGTCACAGTTTGTTAGTGAGCAGTTTGAGGAAAAGAAGGAAGGAATGCTTCATATAGCTGAAAGAAACAGAAGGGGTAGACTAAGAAAAAAAATGTTTTCTAACAAGTGAGTGTGAAGAATTAGGCTTTTTTTTTCACTGCTCTGTAGTTACAGCAGGATGTAGGTGTTCCAGAAATACTTGCTGGTACACTTCCATTGTAGAAGTAACAGCAGCAGCTCAGAACACTAGGATCAGGAGACATGAAAGACCAGGGAATGGTGAAGGAAGCAGGTGGGTAGGAATTCAGGTTTTGAATCAAGAAAGTTCCCTGTTCTGACTCTTCAACAAAGACGGAGGAAAGGAATGCAGTTAGGCAAAGGCTGTACTGCAAAATGCGTGCAACAAGATTCCTTTTTGATGTTGTGTCTGTCCCAAAAATATGACCTATATTTATTAGCTTTATTGCCAAGTTGAAATTTTCACATACTTGAAAATTATATGACCATAAGCGCTAATTAATCTTTCTCGTACTGTCTATGCTAGTAAAGAATACCAGTCTGTAGAAGTTTTGTTGAAAGCTGTTGTATTGTGCTATGTCTTCAGTGGGCACTGGGCTTCAAGAAACTGCTGCAAGCAAGGAAGTATCAAGTAATAGTAAGAAGGAACTTGGCAGGCTGCACTCTTGTCAGTTTCTTTTCCTGTTCAGTAGACAGTTGAATCTGGGCAGTAGTCGATAAGAAATTTATGTCACATACTGGTACTAAAGGGAAATTAAATTTTTCAAACTCATCACGTTGGTTGTCTAGGGAAACCTAATAATCACAAAATCATTTGTGATAAACTGTTTCTTGCTGTGATACTGATCACAAAGCAAATAGTTCTCCAATTGTAGAACTGCATACTATTAATAAGGAAAACTTCTGCAATACAGGCAAGTACTTGAAGTAGAAAAGCAATTGTCTTTAATTTTAATTCTTTTGAAAAACTGAAAGAAAGAAAGCTATCTTAAAGGCAGACCTGTCTCTGTTTTCCCATTAATCCATCATATATGTTATGATAATTGTATGTAAAAGAGCTGAGGGAAGGAGATGTACTGCAAGTGTGTTTAATTAATTTTGATGGCTGAATAGATCAAACATGCACTAACATCCCACATGCACGTTGTGGGAGGGTTTGTTGTGTGTTCGATGTAATACAGCCCTTTTCAAACTTAAATGAACAGGATGACTGAGAAATCACGCTGTAGAAAGACCAATATTAACTTAGCATTGACAGGTGAGAATCAGCTAATTGTGTTGCTCTTGCATTTAGTGCTTCTGAACATCTAGGTTTGTTTCTCTGCAGTCTGTGCTTTGATCTCTTCAACTTCTGTATGGCTGCACAGCCTTCAGATTCATATTACAAAAGCAAGGTATGTGGGGTGAAAGCTGTGACAAGACACAAGGAAATTACAAACTGCTTCAGAAGCTGTTGGCAGCTGTCCTTCAAGACCACCTGCTTCATTAGGGCATTGAAACTTGTAGTAGTGATTTTTTTTTTTGACTAGAGAAGAAATTGGCTGGCATGGATGTACTTTGTATACCAGTGTTATAAAAGCTGGCTCAGCTTGCTGAAGTCTCTCTGCCACCCTGTTAGGGCTGGATGTTTTAAAAGCCCTGTAGAAAAACTATGTACTTTCTTTCCAAGAGGAAGCAAAACTGATTTATCTGAGCAAGATATTTGCGCAGACTGCCCAAGAAAAATTTGAACAGTGTGAAATCTATACCTGTGAGTTGGTGGACTATGCAGAACTATTCCTTCAATTCAATTTTGTATGTACTTGTGAGAAAGCCAGATATTTATAGTTATTTATTTTGTTCATTGTATGTTCCAGGTGGTAAGGAAATAACATAGCTACTTTGTTCTCTCTCCGTTCTTTTTGAGAGTGGCAGATTAGAGGGTACCCAGCTGGAACCACAGGATTAGAGCTGCTTTATTCTTCTGGAGGATTGTGTATTTACAAGTATTTACTGTTCTGGTTTTTTTCAGTAAGGCTAGTTGGCTCTGCAACAGGTAACATTTGACAGTAGTTGAGACTAAACAGTAATTGAGACTGACTTATTCTGTCATTAGGCGCATGCAAAGCATGCCATAGAGACATAGAATCATAAAGGTTGGAAAATACCTCCAAATAAGTCCAGCATTTGACTGAACATCACCATGTCCACTAAAACCATAGCATGAAGTGCTATATCTACTCCTTTGAACTCCTCCAGGTATGGTGAATCCAGCATTTCCTGAGCAGCCTATTCCAATGCATAACCACTCTTTGAGTGAAGAATTTTTTTCATTGTATCCAGCCTGAACCTCTCTTTGCACGACTTGAGTCATTTCCCCTTGTCCTGCCACTTGTTACTTGGGAGAAGGGACACCGCCTTGCAACAACCTCCTTTCTCATAGCAGCTATAGAGACTGATAAGTTCACCCCTGAGCCTCCTTTTCCCCAGGCTGAACAATCTCAGCTCCCTCAGCTGCTCCCCACAAGAATTTATGCTCCAGACTCTTCACCAGTTGCTTTGCCCTTCTCTGGATGTGCTCCAGCACCTCAATGTCCTTGTCATAAGGGGCCAATACTGACCACAGAAATGAAGGTGTGGCTTCACCAGTGCCAAGTGCAGGGGACAGTCAGTGCTCTGGTCCAGCTAGTACATGGCCTCCTGTGCCATGGCAGCTGAAGTTCATTACGAAAAAGCAGTCACTTCTACTGGTGTTTTTTCTCACCCCACAATGGAAAGATTAAAACAGTGATTTGAAGATCTGTTTTAACTTAGTCTTGCTCAAGGGCTCTACTGAAAAACTCATTTAACGTTCTCCTTTTTATTTTCGTCCCCAGCTCCTGTAGTCTTTGGTTTTTGAGTTTTTTTTTTTTTTTTCCCATTAAGCACTCCTGCTTCCTTCAATTTTATGTCAGTTTAAAATATAATTTTTGTAGGTTTCATTTGTTCTACCTTAATTTGAAAAAAAACAGCCTGAAGATGTCAGCAGTAGGAGGGTGTTACTTTTAATGCTTGAAGACTGCAGTTGTAGTGCTCAAAGGCATGGGCTACCTCTGACGTTTCCTTCCCATGTTTAAAGAGGGAATAATGACTGAAATCTTCAGCTTAAAGTTCCTAATCACCACCCCCTGACACTCAGCAATGTGATCTCCTCCTCCTTTTTTCAGCCCATTGAGAGAATAAGTAAATACTGCTTGGACAGTGACTGAAGAAATATTTGCTGAGGCTTAAAATAATCAGTCCTCCTTCCCTGTAGATGGGGAGGGGGAGAGTGGGGGCAGGGAGGGGAACAGAATGCGCTGAACCACCTGTAGTATATTTCTAACTTCATCTATTCCTGCTTCTTATTCCTCCCCATGTGTAGCTGTTATTTGGACACCATGTGAGTGAGAAGTCAGTGAATTCCTTAACCTTAGTATGGGGCAGTGTTCTTTACTGTATGCTCTGCAGTATCTGATTTGTTAGACTGGCAGTGCTGGGCATACTCAACAGTACCAACAAAAACTTGAAAAGGAGTGTCCTTGTTGGGGAGTGACATATCATTTGGTTTAGCTGGGTGAGTCTGGGACCTGATGAGGAGAGACCATATTTGCCAGAGATAGGAGGGGAATGGAAGAGCGCTAAGTACTCTTTTGTACAAAACAATGGTGTAGGAGTGCAGGAGATGAAGTGGGAGAAATATCTGTGCTTTTCTTGGTCTTCTTCATTTTCAACATGTGACTGAGTGCACTGTTTTTGTCTTCCACCTGAACTGAGACTTGTGCTTTTTCTTAATCCTCTGGTCATGGAGTATCCCCCTCCTCTGGTATCTGTCATTGCCTCATAGCAAGTAAAAATCCACGAGAAGATACTTTCTTCTCAGGAGTACTTGGAGCTTCTTCCCAAGTTTTCAGTTGTGTTCAGTTATGTTTACAAAGTTTAAAACATAATGCTCTGGTAGAACCTAATTTTCTCAGGATGCCTCCACTTCCTTCTTCTTTTTGGATTTTTCTAGAAATCAAATGGCATCCAGATGTTTGGTCATGTTCCGTAGTTAATGTTTTCCTATGCCTGCCAAGATGAAGCAGGCTCCAACCTTCTAGTTTTCTCATCTGCTTATACACAAGCATTGATTTAACCTTGTGTGTATTAAGGTTATGCCTGCCTTTGAATCTTGAACTTTTAATTAGTTTTAAACAAGTTAAATTAATTTTTAATTAGTTTTAAAGGAAGTGGAGTAAGTGCTAAATCATTGAGGTTATTTCAGCTAAAATTTAAACCTGATTTTGTACCCAGTTGTGGGTGAGAGAGGAGAATTTCTCTTTATTAGGAAAGCTTAGTTGGGAGGGGGAATGGGGATGGGGAAAGAGGAAAAGTAGCTGCTTTTGAGAGAAGTTTGGGCTCAGACTTGGCATACTTGACATACTACATCTGTACTTTTGACCTAGTAATGCATTCCAAACTTGCAGACTATTCAAGCAACATCCAGGTTTTAGAGTAAGGGGTACTCAGATTTTTCTGGAAGATCTGATGTTCTGCTGTGTCACTTTCTAATACATGTCATATTGTTCTTTCTCTCTCAATTAACTCTATTTTTTTCTCTCAAAGATTTGCTTGTTTTACCTGTTGCCCATTCTTTTTCTTCTTTCTGGTGGAGATCATGTTCAACACATAAAATGACATCAAATCTTCAGTGTGAGTCAGCTGCTGTGCTTACACTGCTTAACAGGACATAGTCTGAGAGGGAGACAATTTGGTTTTAGGAAGTTTCCGTATCAGATGAGATGAGATCCTTCATCAGGGAAGGCATCCTTCCATTACCCTGTCTTGCTGTCCACAAAAGCCTGTGTCTGGTAAAAAGAAGCTCAAGAACCACTTCTTACATTATTTTGATTTTAGATTCTAGGTTCCTAAAGTCCTTTGTCAAGTACAAGAGTTATTTAACTGCCATAACTCCTGCTGCACCTCTCTTTGTCTTGGGTCTGGCTGAGATGGAGTTCATTTTCTCACAGGTGCCCTCACAGTGCTTGCTTTGCATTGGTACCCACAGATGTGTTGGTGGCACACCAGAGTTTTGGCAGCTGCTGAGCAGCTCTGCACAGCACCAGCGCTGTCTCTCCATCATTCCACCTTCCCACCAGCAGCCTGGGGTGGGCAGAGTCTTGGCAGAGGACATAACCAGGACAGCTGACCCAGAGTGCCAGAGGATATTCCATACCGTATGACCTCAGCTCAGACAGAAAAGCTAAGTAAAGGGGGAGGAAGGGAGAGAAATAACACTGGTTATTTACAGAGTTTGCCTTCCGGAGCAACTGTGACATGTGCTGCAGCCCTGCTTCATGGGAAGTGGCTCAACATTGCTTGCTGATGGGAAGTGGAGAATAGGGGGGTTTTGTCTTTGCTTGTGTCTGCATAAACTTTCGCTTTTGCTTTACTAAACTGCCTTATCTCAACCTATGGGTTGTTTTCCATCTTTTTTCTTGCCTGTCCAGCTGAAAAGGGTTGTTTCAGATTGGCTTAGTGGGCACATGGCCTCCAGCCAAGGTCAACCCACCAGACCCTTCTTGCAATTCTGACTGCCTGTCTGAAGTGATGGGCGGAATCTGTCCCAGCCTGCAGCCATCCTGAGATGTGTCATGGTGACATATGCTGCTTGTGCCTGTAGTAAGGCCAAGTGTTAAATGGTGGTCTTTGTCTGTGAACAGTCCTCAGGGAGCTGGAAAGGGGAAGCATCTGGTAAATGAAAACTTATAATTTCTTAGTGCAGATGAAAGAATAAGAGCATATTTTTGTGACTTTATTTTATTTACTGCTTGAAGTAATGTAGAGGGCATTACATCCTACATAGAAATGACATTTAGAGTGGAGCAGAACCACAGTCACTAAGAATTTTGTTTCTCTTGTAGGCATGAGGAATATCTTGGTCACCTACTGAACAATACACCTACAGCTTTTGATAGAGTTGTTCACAGTAGTGTCACGTTTGTTACCTAGTTATTTATCTTTTCAGAACTCTAAAGAGTAATTGAGAATAGAATTAATAAACACTGTGCAGAATCATTGTGTTGTGTTACTTTGAGAGATGTTACATATGTTGATATATTGCATCTATATCTTTCCCTCAGTGCTTTTCTTTTCCTTGGTTTCTTCCTTATTCATGCCCTTTGTGTTGAACTCTGTGTGTTCAGGAGAGTTTTTCTCTTTCCTCTCCCTGAGGTTTTCTTTATATACTAAAACTGAAAAATTAAACATGAGGAACAGTGTGGGAGAAGTAACAATAAGAGTTGAAATTTAAAATGGATTTTTTTTTTTGCAGTGTTTAAGCAATTTGGAGATTTTTCAACAATTTACCTTATATGAAAAGAATGATGAGATAAAGCTTTCTCTGCAATGAATTTTTTTTCCTTAAATATTTCCTGAATCAAAGAATTTTGTTTATATCTGGTTTACCAGTGGTTCACAGTGTGAGCCTAGGGAAATGATTTAGACCTTTGTATTAGATTCAAAAAGTGAGAGGAGTGACAGTGTTTTATGTAAAGCATGCTACTATTGAAGTGCAGTGGAAACTGAAAATATTAGGATTATTATTTGTTATTACAGACTTGTTCAAATGCATAGAGATTGTCTAGAATAGGGGAAGGGTTCTGGTGACGCTCATGCTACGTTTGTCACTGACAGAAGCATGTTCTTTTTTGTAGCAAAGCCACATTGTGGGGGTTTGTTTTTAACCAAATTTGATACTAAAGAGTGCTATCAGGGATCTAAAAAATTAAGGCCTCGGTATGACTTCTGTCTTTTGGCTGTTTTTTTTTTTTTGTTGTTGTTGTTTTGTTTTTGTTTGGGTTTTTTTTTTTTTTTTGGTTGCTGTTTTGGTTTTTGTGGGTTTTTTTTTGTTTTGTTTTGAGTTTTTTTGGGGTTTTTTTTGTTTTTTTTTCTTTTATTCTGTGTACCAGAGGGATGTAGTGCCCTGTGACTATATTTACTTTAATGACATGAAACTTAATTCACTTATTATTTGGTGTATTGGCAGACAAATATTGTCATGTGTAGTTTGGGCCTGGATATGGGTGGACTACCTACTAGTAATCAAAGTCCTTACTAAGTCCCAATTAAGGAAACAAAAAAACATTTAAAAGACTGGTTACTGGTAGATGTGGCGAACTCTGAAGGGCCGTAGAGGGGAGAGGGATATCCATTTATATGTGCTGGAATGCCTGGTCAGAAGTGGTCTACTCAGACATTATGAATTCCTGCCAAGGTTTTTTACTTGGCTTTTGTTTGCTAATTGGAATTTATATTTAGCAAATCTAAGAACTACTAGTATTTATAGTGATTTGTACTTTGTTTAGGAATCTCTTTGGGAGCTCAAAGCATGCATATAGAGAGGAGAGACCGTGGCTGGTTTTAAACTTTCAGTTCATTTCAGTGGGCTTCAAGCAATTTGTTTGTAAATGTATGTACAAAACTTTACCTCTTAGTGCAACTAGTTCAGATGGAGACAATTCTTACTCAGTATTTGAGTAAGAATTTATTATAATTCGCAAATTATGAAGAAACTTGGCCTTAATAAACTGTGTTGCACTTGTATTCTAGACCTAGCTCCAGCTATCTAATTATTTGCATTAAATGAAATAAAAAGTGCCAAAGAGTCTGCAGTATTGTTTGCAGGCTTTTTTGGGGGGCTTGGCTGGATTTTTCATTGCATCATGGTCACAGCTTGCTTTTGTCAACTTTGTATTAGTAATTCTGCTTTACCTTGGGAAGTGGTTCATGGGGTCCCAGCTTCTGTGCAGCAGCTGGTTCCAAAACCTGGGGAGAAATAGGAAATTCTTATTTCATCGGAGCTGAGGTGAAGCTGCAAATAACTATGCCAAATATGCTGAAAGTTCTGTAAAAAACTTAAGTGGCTTGTAAGTCTGAGATGATCTACGAAAGAGTTTTTCTGTAATTCGGAGAATGGAGTATCTTAGATTTTGAACAGATCGCCTTAGGTAGATCCAAATTTCCTATCTACGAGTGGGTGGGAAAATAATGCTTTTAGACAAGATTAGAACAGTTGGGGTGGGGACTTGTAGGGAGAGCTGAGGTGCCTTGGTTCATGTTACTGAGTGCATACATCTGCAGAGCATTTGGGTGAGTTCCCACAATGCTAAGGACATTGAAATGTGGCTGAAAACCCTCAGGGCTCAGAAGCAAAACTTGTGTTGGAGTTTGACTTATGTACTGAGAGATCTGAGTGTTTTCGGGGTTATTTTTCTAGTTTTCTGTCATCAGAAAGAATTTCAGGAGCAGTTAAATAATTGTTTAGTGGGAATTTTGCAATGTAACATTTTTATCAACGACTTGCCAGCTATTAAATACTGTTGTGCTATGAATGCTTAATCTTTATTTTATAATGCCTTGTCATAAAGGAACTGATAATAGCACAATCTGTAACAGCATATTTTAAAATCCAGAAAAGAACACTGTATCTTCCTGTCTAATCTTTTGTATATCATAAACCAATCAGTTACATTTGGGCTTTCTTCCTCCCTTCATCAAGTTCAGTAACATAGGATTATCTAAAACCTATTTTGCAACAGTGCATCTACTCTTCATATTTTAAAATCAGGAAATACAGAATTTACGTTTTTCTTAACTGTTTTTTCCAGTAGTTTGACACTCATGTTTCTGAGAGGAAAAAAATGTTTTTTAAATAGATATTTATTCTAAAACTATTGTATATCTCATTTAAACAGTCCCTCGTTTTTCCACTGTCTTTTTTTATTTCTTGAGACTGTCAGGTAGTCTGCTAGATCTTTTTAGTCTCTTGGGACACAATTTTCATGCTCTTGCCATCTGCAATTTTCTTATGGTGTTTCAGGATATGATTTCAAAAATCGTGAAAAAAGGTTTGTGTCATTCTTGTTTCAGAACTTGGGGGACAGTGTGAATATAGGCACTTCTAAGTTTGTCTTATTTTGGAATATTTTCTTTCTCTTTGAAAGTGAAGTCTACGATTGAATGCTTAATCATACTGTAAACAGAGTTCTGCAAGTACTGGATACACATGATGATAATTTGAATCTTCTGCAATGTTTGGGGAAGCACCAGTCTGTTCTTTTTTTAAAATCTTCAAGAGAACACGGACTATTTGAAATGTTAAATTGTTAAAATATGCTTGTCTTAACTTAATGTTTCTTTCTCCTTGTCACTTCTATTAGACTTCTGCAGAATCTCTGCTAGTGGTATATTTTATGAAAAACCTTTGTTTACTTTCAGAGCCCTGGGTTTTCTGGCCAGCATTTTTTTCTGACAATCTGCGTTTGTAGAGATAACATGATCTTGGCAAAGCAAGTAGTGCAGTATCTTTGCAAAAGCTGTCTGGTATTTCAGATAGGGAACAAGTGGAGAACTCGCAGGCCATTGGTGTTTAAGGAAACATTAAATAAACTATCAAGCAAGTACATTTTCCTGAATTGTAAAGATAAAGCATCAGCATTGCTGTCATAAATTATTCAGCAATACGAAGCATTAATATAGGATTTAAAAAAAGGAATGTATTCTTTTGCAAAAATACTTCAGCTCTTCTCCTAAAGAGTAACAAGAAGCTGCAGTATTTATATGTTGTAATATAGTTCTAGATTATTACAGTACTTATATATTGATATAAATATTTATATATTGATACAGTAATTGAACTCTGAATCATTATTTGATAGGCTTGTGAATGCATTTACATGAATCATTATTTGATAGGCTTGTGAATGCATTTATATAGTCTTGACTTTACTATTTAATCAAACTTCTACAGAAATAATTTCATTTGAAATATTTCTGTGACAGTTTCTGTGAATAGTTTCTTGATTGTTGCTTGTATGTCTCAGATGGTCCTTGGTTTTTGTTGTCTCATTTTATGTGATCAGGCCCTGACTACCTAAGGGTTTATGAAAGTACTGAGTCACAGCCTTGTTGAAACTGTATGGGATCTAAGTTGGAGAGCAAGGAAGGACGTGTTCTGGGTTTTTGTTGGTTTTTCCTTTGGATGGATTTTTGGGTGATTTTTTTCTGTTTGCTTGCTTGGTTTTCTGTGGGGGAGGGTGTTTTTTTAAGGCAGGGTTATAAATAATATTAGTGTCCTTGGTTCCTGTAACTGATGTGTCACTGTAAAGAGCTAGCTTGGTTTCCTTTACAAGACTTCAGGCACTTTTCCAAAGATGAGGAGGAAGGAGGGCAGTGACAGCAAAATCCCCTAGAAACTCCCACACCATGAGGAGGGAATTTGTACAATGAAATTTGCATTAGATCTGACCTTTTGAAGTACAATTTCTTAATTGAAGCTGAAAAAGCAGGGTAGGCTGAAGAAAATATTTCTGGAGAGTCCAGAGGAGACGCTGACATCTATTGCTCTTGGCTGTTTGGAAGAGTTTGCTGATTCACTCTGACTTAACTGTTATCCTGTTTACATGCTGACAGTTATTTCTGCAAAGAGCTAATTTGTTAAAGCATGTGTTTCCAGATTCTGTTCAGATAGCGTAGCTGGCATAGGAGTAGTTCCTTCATCCAGATGTTTTCACATTTTTGATGTCTCTGTCTCAGATTTACTACATTTGTTTTCTCCCATATTTTTCCCAGAAAAAGTGTTGCAGGAATCAAGGTAATGCGTGTTTTATCACTAAGCCTATTATTGCAGTTTTCTGGTCCAAGACCACTTTACTCTTTGCTTTGGTCAGATGATGAAACTGGCAGGGGAAACAATAACCTATGAAATTGGGAGGAGCAGGAGTGACATCTTACAAACAACATTGCGTTATGTTGAACACAGTGGATCTTCTTGTGGTTCTTCTTTTTGTAGGCAGAAGAGCTAGTTGGGGTTATGATTATTATATTGTCCATGGTACTTTACTGTGTATGGCAGACTTTAAAAGTGTACGTTTAATCTCTAAGAGTAGATATTTAGAAGTTTGGCAAAGAGTAGTAGTTTCATTTGGGATATTCTGGAGTTGAAACTGGGAGCACCATTTCACCTAGAATGATAGAATGAAGAGACCTGGTGATACTGTTCCATGGAATTATTTCTCCATTAAGTGACTGCAAATTTCATTAAGCAGTCTTTGACATTTGAGTAACAGATGTTTTTCTGAAGATGTTCTGATTCTTGGGTAGGAATCAGGATCATTCATTCCTCTCTTTTTTTTTTCCTTTTGTCTCTTTTTTCTATGTTACTAAATGCCATCTGTGTTGAAAGAGAAAAGCCACAAAATAAACCATGATGGGGAAAGCATGTTTTTAAGCATCGTTTTGACGCTTGCCTTTAGAATGGCTCTTCCTCTTTCTGTTTACCTCCTACTTGCTTAGAGGAGTCTTAGTGATGTCACTGCCCTTTCTCCCTACTACATAATCTTATGCTCCTGGTTCTCAGGAAAATTCCAGCTCTTCAGCCTTCTTGAGCTCTGCGTGTAGTGTAAACACATGTGACAGTTACTGTAGAGGCAGTAGTTTTACTAAGCTCTGAGGAGGGAAGTTGCCAAACTGGGGAAGTGAGATAAGAGTGCAAGAAAACATGACAGAATTCAGAAGGAAGTCCAAAAGAGTTTAACCTTTTAAAATCCAGGTCTTGGAAAAAGCTTCCTGAACAAATGCAAGCAGGGCAATTTATACTAATTGCCAATGGCAACTGGCAAGAGTTAATGACTGATTTTCCTCACAGAAATGTTTGCTGTGAGGAACTCTTTTTCTTCTGTGAGGAAGAGAACTTTACAATTTCTACCAGTAAATAACTTTGCTTGGTTAAACTGTTGTGTTGATATTTTCTTAGAGGATAATATTTTTTTATAGACTCCGAACTCCAGAGTGCATCTGTAGTAGGAGAGGATAAAGAACTTTGTCAAAAGTCTGATGTCTTTCAGAAGTACCAGACCGCTGCAAGTGGTGGGTCGTGGCTGCTCTCTGTTCTATCTATTCCACAGTTAAGTTGCTAAACCTGGGAAATCCCTGCCTGTCAGAGAAGGCTGGTAGAAAAGCAACTGGTTTGAAACCTTTTCCATTGTGATATAGCTGGTACCTGCCATGCCACTCTTCAGCACTCCCTGACTGCAGTGTGAAATGTGTATGACTTCTGATAGCTTAGCTCTAGCCTGTGTGGTTCTTGACAGCATCTGTAAACCAGCATCTGTTTTGCACCTGTTGATTCTGTTCCTTGGCCCTGCAGTACTGTAGAGACAAGTGCTGGTTCATGTTTTCGCAAATCGCTCTTCAATTATGACAGCAGGAATTGCATCTGGGAAAGAATAGCTGGCTTTTCAAAAGTGTCTCCCAGCATCACATCCCGACTGTCTCAATCTTGCAACATTTAAGAAAATGAAGTAATTTCACAGACTACTTTGCTGTTGTTGTAATTTTTGCTTTTGTTTGCACTTCCAGTATTTTTTTTAACTTGTGAGTGAGGCTCTAACTGTCTTATATATTCTCTAGAGGTTGTTGAAGGGTTTTTCTCCAAGACAGTATTTTTAACAAAAATGCCTTTTAATAGAAGAAAATCTTTTTTTTCTTCTTCTTCTTCTTTGGTGGTTTGTTGGAATATTTTTTAACATTGAAATGTTATTTTTTTCATTCAACCTTTTTTATCATTTCTTAACTTCTTCATAATGCATTGGTAGTTTTCCTGTGTAGAAACTGGTGCTTTGATTGCTCACTGTAGAATAGTTTGCTTTTTTTTTGTAACCAAAATCCAACTAGGCAGAATGAGACCAGTAGCAAGCAATCCTGCTTTTTACTTTGAATTAATTTCCTCCATGTACACAGGGGCATTGGGAATTCCTATCTAATGTCTTTCTGAAAGAAATCAAAGAACTAATTCAGGAAGACCTGAATAGCTCATGATCAATAGCTCGTGATCTGAGCTATTAAACAATACTCAGTTTTCAGTACAGTTAACAAAAAAATCTAGTATGATGTAGCATCCTTGTGAAAATATCACTTAGTCCTAATTTTGGTGTTTTCATCTTTTATTGCATCACTTTAAAAGAATTTGGGAGATATGTAAGGGAATAAAGGCAAATTGGTGATACTTTTCACAGGCTTCATGCAAAAAGCCTTCCTGACCCATTATCATTACTTTTCCTATGTCTTCTGTGTACATAAAGATGTGCAGATAATGGTGACTCTGAATGGACTAAGGGCCCTCAGATGCCATTATCTTGGGACATAATCTGTGCCAAATGATTGGGCAACTGTTTGAATTGCTTAGAAATTTTCTGATGAAATAGACTTCACCATGGTGAAACTGAAATGTTTTGCAGATATGGACTGACTTTTTCCAAAGTTCTAATGGAACCTAAACAGAGCTGTTGCTTCTGGGCAAGTCTTTGATTTGATTACTTCTCTGGTAACTCACCTACTTGGCATGTTACTTTGGTGTTGAGGCTTCTACCTGAATGTGGTGTTTGGTCATTCTGACAGCATCCCCAGGTAGTTTTCTTCCTGCAATAAGAACAGCAATTACTTCATTCTGTTGTGAAGAACTTAGAAATCGCAATATTTAAATTTCTAATCAGAATGAAAATGGGGTAATCCTCATATTAACAGCTATCCACATACTCCCTGTGCGTCATGCAAGCAGATCAGGCCAGGACTATTATTCTTTTCTTACACAAAAGTTCATGCACTGAATTGTGGGTACTGGGGGTGGTTTTCCAAATGAAAACTGTAAGCAAATGTTATTTTTGCTTCTCTACCTTTTTTTTTTTTTTGGCATGTTTTGTCATTGATATGTTAATCTGTCACCTTCCGTATGTATTTGCTTGCTACCACATGCATTCAGATTTTGGTCTATTAAAAATTCTTTTGTGCTAGTGTACAGCTGATAAAACAGGAAAGCTCCTTTGGAGTTACTTAACTTTTTGGGCTTGTTTCTTATAGGAGCAGTTGTTTTCTTGTGTGGCTTTACCTCATGGAAGGGAACAATAGGCAGAGCATATTAGAAAAATGACCATGAAAACTGAAAATGCACTCCTTGTTCACTAAACATCATTGAATATGCATTAGGAGAATATTTTATATTTTTGTGAAAGCTGGTTTTAAGGTCAGAATAGATATTGTCTGAAAAAAGACAACAGAGTTTTAATGCATAAGATGTTATCCTAATAATGGATATAAGCTCTCACATTTTCCAGATTGCTTTGTATTTTGTATTGTTGAATATTTTGGCAGAGTTAGTCAGGAGAATATTTTCTTATGAATATGTATTGGAAATACATGAATCTGTAGCTGTGAATTTTTTGTGAAATTCTCATTGATGTGCCATGTTTGGACTGAACAAGGATTTTGTAACCTCTTATTGGTCCATTAAAAAGCACTGTCATTCAGTAAGAGGTGATGGTTTAAAAATACAATACTTTATTGCCTGTCAGCATAGTGTATTCATTTGCTTCCTTGAATTTAGTATACCTTTGTTTTTAAAGCAACACACTGAAACAAGCTTGCACACGCAAAGAAAATCAGACTAGATTTGCAAGGATACCTCATGTCACATATGCAGAATATGAAAACTATTGCTATTGTCATAAGATTTTAAACTCTTAATAGCATAACAAGCCACACTGAGCTTGATTGTGCTCCATTTGTCTGTGTATTCAAACTGAACTGCAAAGACTATAATTAAATATTAATTATATATATTAAGCGTAAATCAAACAAACTAGCCAAAATGATGGCAAGGAGTGGGAAGCTGACTGACTTTTTTTCTCAGTCTAAGTTTGGATTTAGAGTTAAAAACTTGATTTTGGTCTTCTTGGAACAAGATGCATAATACCCTTGTGGTGTTCTGTTACCACTGGCTAATGTAAGATTGTTAGCGCTTTTTGTGACACTTTGCTGCAATCTTAATGTCCTGTCACAAGTAGAGTGAGTCCTTCAGACAAAGTTTCTTAGAAAAGTTCCCATTGAGTTATGAGGTGCAGAAGGGACACACTTGACTTCTAAACTTCTTCTCAAAGAGGAGCCTGGTGTGGCTGCATCCAATCTTAGTGCCAAACTAGTAGTTTGAGGTCTAAGGAATTATAGGGTTGTGATTGAACCTTTGTACAGCTTTGTCCCACAGGATTCAGGGAGGCAAACCAGATCTATTAATATAAAAATGAATTATTTACTATAATAAATGATTAGACATGAAGATCTTAATCAGAATTATTTACTATGCATTATAGAAGCTAAAATTAAGATAGTGGAGTGTGAGCTATGTCAAAACAATCATATTAAAGCAATTCCATTAAAGCTAGCAAAGAAACCCCCTAATTAAGTAGAGATTGATGTTACTTACCTGTATTGCCAAATGCGTGACCTTAGCACTTTTAGATAAGGATACTTTACCATATCTGCCACATGTTCACCTCACTATCAGGATGTTAAACTTTGGTGTTGATGAGTCAAGCTGGTTTTAGCATAATCCAACACCGAAAGCAGCATGACACCCTCTTTTAATTCACTACAGATAGCTTTGCAAAATAGAGCATTGTTCAAGTTTGTTCATCTCATTCCAGGCACAGCATCCTACTATACCACCTACCCACCGTTACTTGGGAAGGCTTTCATTATTGATGTTCATTCAAATTCCTTGAAATAAGGATGTGTATATAAGCAGATGGAAAGTGTGCAGATTGCTGCCATCTTTGGTTTACTGGCAATAAGCATACTGAGTTGTTGGGACACAGCCTGTGTCTTCAAGGCCTTGCTTGTCAGTAGAAAATGCCATTTAATCTTTCTTCTTTCACTAGTAAACTGAGCAGTTGGTGACACAGGCACAAACATTAATTGTATTTATAGCAGTTCTGAAGACTTGTTGAAATAACAAATGCTGTATTGTGTTCTTTGCAGACAGCTGCAAATCGGACATGATGGAGTAATTTATTTTGGCTGAGGTTCATTAGACTCTTAAGTTTGTTTTGGAACTGGGCATTTAAATCCTTGCAGCTACCAGAAATTTAAGACTTGAACAAATAGAGGGAAGGAGGAAATAGGGGAGCTAGGTCACTGACAAGATGGTGTGCTGTGAGAATGGTACAGCAGCTCTGCTTCTTAAAGGAGCAATTTGTGTTAGATGAGACTTAGTCTGAAAGTGTGGGAGCTGAATAGTTTTATAAGGCCTTAATGCAGATCCTGTAGATGGGGTGAGGGAGAAGGAGAGAAATGTGTTACACGAACCTGTTGAGCTTGGAGTTTTTAATCTCCAAGTTTCCATGCTTCTTGTTCACAGCTGTAAGCTGCTCTTTCATAAGCAAGCAATCTTTTTTGTTTGTCATGTGAAGAATAGATTTTCTATTAGGCTGCTGCATTGATTTTTTTGCCTGTGAAGCATAAGCGACAGTATTATTGAGGGTATTCAAAATGTTGCAATCCTTATTCTGCTGGATTTGTGGAAAAATGACATAGTTAAACCTAGATAAATCTACATGCAGTTTCGGTTAAAGTCAGAAGCCTGACTGGGAATTACAAATGCTAGGCAGTTCTGAGCACGGAACAGTACTTTTAAAATAGAAGATAAATTAGAATACCCACAGTGTCCCTTGATCTGAAACCTGCACGAACAGGTGGCTGTTCTCTGCTTTGTTTGAAGGTCATGCTCTCAGATCAGTGTGCATGGAATGTGTCCTCAGTAGGTCAGAGATACACAGCTCTCCCCAGACAACCCTTCCTCTCTCCTTCCAGCATTTCAGCACAGGTCTGGAAAAAACTTGTGCTGACCGTGTTGGCCTTCAGATCAGATCCTGGTGCGGTCTGAAGCACTTGGAGGAGGTGCCTGCAAAATGCACAGCTGTCCGAGCAAGGCGAAGCTGTCTCTAAAGCTACTATTGCAGGAGGAGAAATGCTAATCATTGCCACCAGTCTGACTTCTGTGAGGAAAGAAGCTGAATTTACTGCTCATTGATATGGGTTATTTTTTGTGGACGGAAGAAGGGAGTGTGGTATTCATGATAGACTCGGTCAACGCAGCACATGGGGCTGAAGAAGCTGTGTTGAAGTCTTCACTCCTGTTCAGGGAGATACCTGTCTGAAGAGTCATCCAACATAAAACTTGAAGAGTTCTCCATTCTGAATTCTGCCCCCTTCAAACTTCCATTTTATTTCCCCCACCTTTATTCGGTTTTAAAATCAATTTTTGGTTCTCTGTCAGGCTCTTTCTGCGTTGGGAGGGTCACAGAGGGAATATATATTTTTTTCATTGCTGCAGGAAGCTGCTGTTGTGCTTAAGCACTTTAAAATAATTTCCTGCAACCACAGAAGTGTTGTGCAATGAGAGCAAAGGGTGGGTGTGCCCTTGCCCTTCCTGCTGCAAGACAGTTGATCTTAACTTCCACATTAATTGAAATGAGTGGATGTTGTCAGTTTTCAAAGAGAATTAATTGTTGTGGCTAGAGGGATTATTATTACATGAAGTAAACATACCATGTCTCTTTTTGTGATTACTTTCCCTTTTTCATTTCTATTTTATCCACGTAGTGCCATCAACAGTTTTCTTAAACTGATGCTGTATTCACAGAAAAGAAAAACATGTTGTGTGCAAAAAACCCTAGTGATTACATTTGAAGTCAGGTATCTGACTTCTATGCCATTTTCTTGCTAGAACTGAGAAGCAGTCTCAGTTCCAAAAATGTTTAATTTTTTTTAAAATTTTGTATTTAAAAAAGCTCTTGGCAAAGATGACAGGAATTTCAGTAAATAAGGCAGGAGGGGTTTACTTCATCTGTATCTAAATGCAGATTTGATTTCTTCAATAATCATGCATTATGTATTGTTCACAGCCATTAACATTTTTTAATGTTGTACTTTTAATGCAGATACATTATGTTCCACCTCTGCATGTGTGCCTGCTTTGTCTGACTTTCTGTGGATTCCTGCAGCAAGTGGATGTCTTGTGACATGCTTATTTAAAGGGCTTTATCACTCTCATGTTTAGTACAGAGATTTCCCAAGTGATAAAAAGGTAATTAACTGTTGGGGATTTATCTGTAGTGAGAGGATGCCCTCATTTTTAAATCCTTGAAATTATACATTTGAAGTGGTATGGCTAAAGACCCTGTCTCAGGAGGCTTACCTTCAAGAGCCACCTGTTGCCTCAAATGCTCCCACCATCCCCCTCCCCAAAAAGAAACCCCGTAAGTTGCAAAACTATCTTTTGAAGGCTGTGAATCCTGCATATTATTAAATCGTGAGAATTTTTTATGTCCTTCATGTTTTAGTGAAATGTCTTCTATGAGTCATGATTTTTGATCTCACTAACCAGTTTCTTGATGGTTGACTTAAAAAGAACTGTGTGAATTACTGCAGCACAGTGTGGCTAGTGAAAATAATTTTCAGGTGCATTGCTGATACAAACGTCAACAGAGAACTGTATGTAGACATGTTCCCTTGTAGGTGCTGGTCATTGTGATTAGAGCAATGTATTGAATGATTAATCTTATCCTTTAGAAACCATGGCTTAACATATTATCTGTATTAGGAACATAAAATAATTCTATTGAATCAAATAATCTGTTCATCAGTACCAGAATCACATCTCTTACAGCTAGTCGTTGTCATGTCCAAAACATCATCCTTACATCCTAAGATCCTCATCCTAACATCTCAGACTTTGTTACCTATTCCTATTTATTACTTGGATAATTGGTTCGGCCATTCTTTTCATTGATTCTTCATTATATCAGACATCTCCTCTAAGATGTGTGTGGACTTGGTGTAGGGTTTTTTTGTTCAAACAAGTACCTTTGTGGTACTGAGTAACTTATCTACAAAAGTCGCTTTCTGAATGTGTTAAATCCTTTCGTACAACAGTGAGAATTATTTACATTCTTTACAGAAACACAGAAATTCTTTTGAATTACAGTATGAACAAATCTGTATACCCCAGAAAATTACACTCAGTGAATTCTGCAAACAGGTATGCTGTTGTCTCCCAGTATATTTAGTCTCAAAATGTTTAACTCCATCAGAAGAAGAGGTCATATTTTAAATGTACTAGATCAACAGCAGTTAATTTTTTTGCCATGTTTAGTATTTCTTCTGGGCTAATATAGTGGTCTGTGAAAGGAGCAAAGCAGGGAAAACCAAGTGTGTCCAGTTTGAGACGTGTCTGATAAGAAAAGCAGGTGAAAGCAGTTTTGTTTTGTTTTCACCAGTGAGTGGTGACCTGGTGTTTCAGTTACTTTGCACATGAGGCTCTGCTCATATAACTGCTTTAGTTACATGTGTAAGCCAGAGGCCAAAAAAACGTGTTTTCTCTTTTCAGTGAAGAAAATAATGTAGGGCTATTTCTTGGTTTCACCTTCTTTGTCTGCACTTTAACATAAAAAGACAAACTTGAAACTTATTTAATTTGAAGTCATGACACAATTTTACAAGTAGTATCTCTTGAGATTTTTTTCACATTGTCACATGGAACCTTTGAAATTAGCGCAACAAATAGAACAGAGTAGAGTATTTACTTTGCATTTTTTACTGCATTTTATTGCTCTTTCACATTCTTAGATGTGATTAAGCGAGGTTCCCTTCTTGGTTTATTGATTTTTTTAATACAGAAACAAAGAGGGAATGATGGGAGTTTTTTGAAAGGACAAATACATTGTAAATACACAGACTTTATGAAGGAGAAGCAGGCATAAGGGCGTGTGTTTAGTACACTTCTGAAACTGGACAGGTTTTCAGTTAGGTTGACAAATTACGTTTCCAGTTTTGGATAGACATAAAGCTGAGTGACTAAGATGAAAAATCTGTCAGTTCAGGTTAAGGTTTGAATAAACAGAGGGTTAATTCTGGAGTATTTTGGGAAAACGACTAATAATTAAAGATGGGCCCCTGTGGTGTTAAATCTGTGTGTTTTATAAAAGCAACTTGTAGAGCACAACCATTACGTCTTGCGTAATGTTGACAAAGGTAGTGAGAAATCTTTTAAATATAATGTTTATAGTCATGTGGTGGTTATTTTCTTCTAAAAACCAATAATTTCTTGTTGAGTGGGGAGGGATGCTTTTCTTCCGTAGTTAAACATGTACGTGTTACCTGTGCTATCTTTGGAGGTAAAAGCACATATCTTTTCAGTTAAAGGTGGCTGGCTCTGTAAATGAGGCACAGGAAATCTGTGTAACCCCTACATAAGAGCCTAAGGAATGTAGTGAATGACATTTGTATCTAGACATTCATGTTTATCTATAATGCACTGGTTCTTTGTGTTGCTTAGTTTGGGAAGTAAAAGAATGCATTTTTCACTTGGTGATGGTATCTTTTTTCTTTTCTCTTTCCCCCAGAATTAGCATAATGGTAACACAGTTTTATCCTCTTGTATATGTAATTGAATATTTTTGTCATCTCCTAACTCATTAAGTTAATGTTTTCCTTATTTAAGATGTTCAGCCTTTTTTTCCTGCTGATATAACTGTTGTGGTTTCCATGGCACGCATCATCTTTAGCCCACATTAATGAATATTCATACACTCATCCTTTCTAAAATAATTCTAGCTAGGAACAGAAAATTAAAAAAAAAAAACATCAGAACATGTTCCAAAACTCTTTCCTGATAAAGCAACATAGTTCAATACAAACAAAAGCTGTTGAAAATAATGCATTAAGAATGTAACACCCATATGCCTATGCAGATCAATAAACATATTTTTAACTTAGATATTTACATTTACAAGTACAATATCTTTATTAACCATTCAATATCTTAAGCAGCAACATGCAGACCCTTAGTGAGTTTGGGAATGATACCAAGCTGACTAGTGCAGCTGCAGGGACTGAGGGAAGGGACACCATCCAGAGGCATCTTGACAGATTTGAGGAGTGATTCCGTGGGAAACTCATGAAGTTGAACTATGCCAAGTACATCTAGGTTAGAGCAATCTCCAGGATCAGTACAGGCTGGAGGATGAATGCATTTGGGAACAGCCCTGTTGATGAGGACTTGGGGATCCTGGTAGATTAAAAACTGAGATGTGAGCTGGCAATGTGCACTGGCACCCCAGAAAACCAGTTTCATCATATACAAAGAAGCATTGCCAGCAGGTCAAAGGGTGTGATTCTCCTCCTCTGCTGTGTTTTTGTGAGACCGCACTTGCAGTCCTGTGTCCTGCTCTGGGGCCCCTAGCACAGGAAGGCATGGAACATTTGGAGTGAGTCCAGAGAAGGGCCACAAAAACAATCCAGAGGGCTGGAGTGCCTCTTCCATGAGGAAGGACTGAGACAATTGGGGTTTTTCAGCTCAAAGAGAAGGAGGCATCAGGGCAGCATTGTTGTTGCCCAAACCATACTTTGATTCTAAAAAATCAGATCTTTTTAATTGTCTTGTTTGAGCCTATTCTGGATTTTCAGAATAAGAAATGCAGAATTCTAGGTGGTAGCTACTTGGAATAACTTCTAATAAAAGCAAGCTTTTTGACTGTGATCTAAGCTTTTGTCTTAAGCACGGCTTATACCGATTAAAATTATGATGCAATCACAGAGAAACAGAGATGTTCTTCAGCAGGCTTTTGGAATATGCTGTCTAATCTCACATTTTTAAAGTTTTTTTTTCCAGATATATCTATGGTCATTTATTACATTATTAATCTTTGCTTACATTTATCAGAGAGGACTGTTGTTTTGATGGCAGATCAAATGATTTTTTTTTCTGAAAGAAGGTGGTCTTGGAAGATCTCCTATTCCTAGATACAAACCATGTTGGTTAGATTCTCATCTTAGCACTTTTTTGAAGTGTCTACTTACAAGGAAAACTCAGCTGCAAGGTGCTATTTTATCCTTCTCTTCGTCAGTGCTAGTTTGTGACCCAACTAATCATTTTGTCTTCTGAGTTTAAATTGGGAATAAAATAAGTTGTACAGATCTCATTAAAGCAATTATTTTGGCTTTCATGTTTAATTGGCATGTTGCAGGTGAGCACATGCTGTCTAAAATCCAGTGAAAAGTGATAATCCTCTAGCTGGACTCCAGTTTATATTTTGTTTTTTCATGTAATGCTGTCAGTTACTTTTCCTCTAGGGCTATGTAGTAAATCAAAGAGAAACTTAACTTTTCGTAAACCACCTAAGCTATTTGCTTGTCTTCAAGTTCTAATGATTTTTCAGCGTCAGAACAGTACTGTCACTAAATACGAATATTAGAAATAAAACCAAGTACGGTTAGTCAAGAAGTATTTCTTACATTTCTTTCAGGCAGGTGCTCTGAACAGAACCAAAACAAACTATGGCTTGTCTTACAATGACAAATATGGAAAGTGCAGCAACTTCTACTGTCCACCAGAATGGTGACATCCGTGGAAATAGCAGTGCACCCAAGCAGACAGAACCATTGCTTCAAGTGTACCTTTATCATTCTCCTGGGAAGACAGAAGGAGATTACCTTCAATTTTCAGCTGGAGAATATGTTGCAGAAGAGATTTGTGCTGTTGCCTGTAAAACCTGTGGTAAGTATATACCTAACAGTTTATCTCATGAAGCAGTGAAATCCAGCTTTGTACAAGAAGGTTTTCAACAATCCAAAGCTCATCAAAATGGTGGCATTTAGCCTGAAATGCTAATTTCTGTGTTCTTTTAGATGCAATTAGCACAAGACTGTAGAACTGTTCCCGTTAGAATGGCTGTGAAGCTGAACTGGGTGACTGCCATATTTTTTCAAATAATTTAAGGGTATACCATCCTGTAACTGAGTCTTCTTTCATTGAGCTAAGATACAGTTTGAATAGTTAAATCATAGCAGGAGCTGTAAATAGCATGAATTACTTCCTGATGCAGCCCTGCAAAACAGATTAGTCCTGGAAGTTGTGTGCATGTGTTTATTATACATGCTTAATCACTTTGCAGAAGGAAACTGTTCTGTTAGATATAACATGAGTGCTTGTGTGTGTGGTTGATGCTCTTCATAATGCTTTAGGAAATGAAGTGTGTAAATAACATGGCAGTATATTATAAATAAATAATACATTGATATCTAAGAATGCCTTTGAAATGTTGCATTTACCCAGAGTCTAACATGCACCAGGTATGAAATCTGTAGTAAAATAATGCAAGCATGCATTTTATGCATGCATCTTTCTTTGCAAAAGTACATTGCGTTTTTTAATGAAACAAATTCATTCCTATTATCTCTGGGTATGAAAGTGACCAGCTTTTTGTTCTTTTTTCTCTTTCCTAGCGACCATTAGTGCTTAAATCATGAGGCATTGCTTCTTATTGGGTTTTTTTTGGTGTTTGTTTTTTTTTTCTGAAAGGATTTTTTGGTTGTAAAGCAGAACGCATATGGCTCCATAGAGTCAAATAATGTTTTTGTTTGCAAGACTAATCTTTCAGGAGTAAGCTATGAGTCAGAATAGTTGGTTAAGAAGGGAATGATCTGGGTGGTAAGCAAGACTGAAATATAACAAATTTGCTAATCGCTAATAAATTTTGTGATCTGAACAACTTGATAGATCTTCTGATAGCAGAGCTGATTATATCCAAGTATGACTGCTGTTGGAGGCAAAGCAGGACTGGATCTAGGTAAACATCAGCAGAGAGCGTCTTGTTACATATCTTTTAAACAGTTCAATTGAAAATTTTCCAGTCACTGCTAACTTGACATTAAATCTGTTATATCTGGTATGTATTGGCTATAAAAATATTAGTCTGTCTAAATATTTTTCTGCTAGTTTGATACATGCATGCAAAAGCTCTGCCATTATTTTTTATACTTTATTTAAAAACAGTTTTCTGGTTTGGGAAAATATAATAAATATAAACATTTTTGTGGGTTTGTATTTTTATAAGAAAAACTGTACATAAAAGTGACTATCATATTTTCCAAAAAGAAATGCAAAAATAAATAAGGTGTCATGAAATTAAATTTAAATTCATGAGTTAGTCATGGTTCAGTTCTTGCATGTTAGCTAGTTAATAGCCAAGTAAAATATTATAAATGTCACACCAATTGAAGAAAAGGTATTGTTCTCAGCCTGAGGGGGAAAGTGGTATTAGAGGAAATAAGTGATGATGCAAATGAAATATATTAGAGAAGTCGTTCTAGAGGTTGCAGAATCTTTGTGTTAAGTGTATCTTCATTTTAATTCTCACCCATCTGAATTGCAAATATGTCAGAATTTCCATGGTACAACCCTTGAAAAATGCTGGTCTCTCTTGGAAAACCATAAAATGGCAGAGAGTTTTTAATTAGAAGTAAGTAAAAGCACTGTTTCAAAGCATTTAATGTGACGAGTGGTGGCAGTGTTTGCAGTCAATTAAATGTTTTCAAGGGAGAGAGTGCATTGCATAATGTTATGATTTGTAGTCTATGCTTCTATGCTTGAGAAGAGAATCTGTGCTAACAAGGGAATTCTATGCATGCTGAATTTCCAGAATTGACATGACTCAGGGTTTACACAGCTCATAGTTGTCACTCAGTATAGCTGTTCCCTGAGGGTTGGTTTTTGTGCTTCAGGGTTTTTTTTTTGTTTCAGGGTTTTTTTTTCTTCTCTGTGTGTGTGTGTGTGTTTTCTTGTTTTTGTGAGGTCGTGTTGTTGTTTGGTTTTTCTGTTTGTCTTCCTTTAGGTGATAGCTTTTCCTGAAAATCCACCCAGAACATGCAGCCCCCCCTGCTCTCCCCCACTAGCTGGGGAATGAATTAATGAGAACTCAGGGCAATTCTGTTTTTCCAGGAAAAGAAATAGAAGCTTTGATTGACTATTCAGAAACCATTTTGTTGACAGGATAGTGACATTGAATGTGATGTTAAGGGTTTGGTTAGCCTCCAGTTTGTATGAATGATAATGCAAGATACTATTTTTATGTCAGAAAAGGCAAGCAAATTTCCATTTGGTATATGCAAGGCTACATAAGTTTTAAATAGTTTACTTCCAACTGTATGAGAACTGATGTCTGTATTAGGCTTTTTATATAGAAAATTTGAGATTTTTATTAATCATTCAACTAATTGCTTTTGTCTTTTTATGTCTTACACACTTGAGAGTTTCATACAACAGTATTTCTATTGCAGACTCTGCATGACTTTCACATTTCATAGTTGTGTCATGGCTTGTTGTGATTTATACTTCTTGTTTTTTATTTTTTCTTGGAGGAGGGACATTACCTTATGAAAATATACTGTGTGGGAGAAAGGGTTCCTAATGCCAACAAAGGAGGAGATACAGAAAAGCTGTATTTTCTTAGCTCCTTCGGGATAAATGGAATTGTGAGACTTGTCTGGGTATGAAGTTCTAAAATCATAAAGGAAAAGAAGCATCTACTTTTTTTAGGTTTGAAAGAGAAGTCTGAAGTATGCAGTGTTGTACTCTTCTGTTATGTTACTTGACTGTAGTCAAGTACATATCCTATATACTATATCGTATGTATATACTATATATGTGTGTGTGTATACTATATATACACACACACTCCTTTATTTTAGCCTTATGCAATAAACAAATAAATTTTAAAGAGACAGTGTCGTTGCAATATTCCAGAAAATTTACTTGATAGCCCTTGTTGCAGAATCAAAGCAGTGAAAATTCTGATTAGTTATGTCTGAGTCACTATCTTCTAATTCCTCACTGTTTGAGCTGATAGCATGGTTAATGCAGTGCAAAAATCCAGGGGGGCTTTTCAGTACCTGTTGTAAATGGCTTCTATGATTTTACTTACCTTCACTTACACTTATATTTCTCCTAAGTTTTCACTATTGTTGACATATCAAGGCTTCAGCAGAAAACTTTTATTCCCCACTCCAGTTTTTCGATTTTTAATGTTTCTAGAGAAAACATCTAAATACTGCAGTTATCTTCACTTTAAAAGGCTCTGCAATTAAAAGTGGTGGTAAGAATTATATGAAAAGAGAAGTTTCTGGCCTCTTTGCTTTTGTCAGATTTTTGTGGATAATTTTCAAGACTCTATTTAATAAAGGGATTTTGCTCTGTTTTATAAATGTGGAGCATTAAGTGTAGCACAGCAAATTAATAGTTCTAAAGGGGGAGGGATAAAAAAGTGAACCTCCTTTTCTTGGAAAATATGCATGATCTCTGTGCCCTTATAGTACTACTAGTGAATGGTGCAAGTTACTATTCAGAGCTATAAATGCCAAAATATGAGGGATGGAAGAGTGCACAGTTTACTTTTCATACAGAGGAAGGCAGTGGCAGGGCAAGGGCTTAATATAAGTACTTCTGATTTGGGGGGGGGGGGGGGGGGGGTTACCACAGTCATGTCTTGGTTAAAGTTTCAGAATGGCAATGATAGGATTTTGAAATACCTGTGGGGTTTTTTGAGCTGTGGGGTGGCATGGTGATTGTGGTGTCTATAGTGTTTTTGGTCAAATACAGAAGCTTAGCATTTGAATTTAAGAATATGGTTTTGAAATGTTGTTCAGTAAGCGTACACGGGATGGTTAGTAGTTTGGGTAGATGTATTAGGGAGCCTAGCTAGGTCTCAGTAGCTATATAGTAAATATTCAGCATTGTCCTGAATGGTGTTTAGCATCTAGCAGAAGTCATGAAATAGGCTAGTGATTCTCATGAGGTACATTACACTGTAATTGATCTGAAATTGTTTGGGATACATGCACCACACAGCCGTAAAACTGCTAAGTTAGTAACTGCGAAGTTACTGCTTTATGGACAGCTGACATGTAGTACAGTATTGTTTATCCCACTTTACACATCAAACAGGAACCATGTTTAGTTGTATGGGGTAGGTTTATTTTTAACTCCATTAAAAAATCCTCAAAACTTGGATTGATCAAATATGTCATATTGCACCATAAATTTACAACATTTAGAATTACAGCCAATCTTTCAGTTTCTTATCCCTTCAGTTTTATTCCTGTGGGGGATATGTTTTGTTTTGGTTTCCCTTTCATTGCCTTATATAATACTTTCCATTTCTCTAGTTTCCTGTGAGTCTGTGACTCCTTTTCATAGACAATCATATGTTAAGACCTGCAGCTTTGGTGTGTTTTGTAGAGCTTTGTTTTAAGAAGGTGTCAGATGATTAGCCTACAGATTTAATCTTCACAAATACGCAATAGAAATCTAGTTCTTAGCCCTCTTACTAGACCCCTATAGAAGCAAACCCTTTTTTGTATCAACTTTAATAAGCTAGTTGTTGTTTAAGACTGAAATATGCTTTATTCCAAAGGGTTACATGGTTTTGTATGTGGAATTGGTTGTTCCTTCTGATTGTCTTACATGCTGTTTAGTTGTGATGAAAGACATGTGGGGTCTGCGCCTTTCAGTAATTACCACCTAGATGTTGTTTAGAACAGAAAGAAATAAAGGATTTTTTCTTCTGGTTTCTTGTGAGCATTTCAATTACTTCATTTTAAGTTTTTTGACCAAGGGTGTTGGTATTTTGCCTTTTCCCAGAATTCTTTTGTCTCATAACATCATTTTAAGTTACTTTTATTGTCTTTACCTGTTTGTTTTTCCATTATTTTTTTGCCTTCTTACCCCAAAGTATATTGCTTTAATGTAAAGTTTTCTTTAGATATGACCAACTGTAACTTTGACATTGTAATTTTTCATCCTGCTCTCTGGCCTTTCGACCTGTGTCTCTTTCTGTCTTCAGAATGTGTGTGTCAATACCTGCAGTTCATCCTTTTGTGCTGTCAGTTTTCAGGCAGTTAACCTGTTTTCCAAATCTAACACTGGCATCACTGAGGTGCATGGCACTGCAGCACAGTACAATGCTGAGTTGTAGGCTGTGTTTCAGCTGGGAGCATCAAAGTGAAATTAGAATTCCTGTGCTGCTGAAGAGTTGATGCTCAACTGATTTTTTTAGTTTCTGATTAAGTAGGATTGCTTGTCGGTTACCATTAGCATAATTCAAGTTGTTGAGGGAAAAGAATATTCCAGTTCTGTTTTGTTTTAGCAGTATATGTTTGGGTTTGTTGTAAACTGAGTTACTAAAATGGAAATGGCCAGTGGTTGTCCTAGTCACTACAATTTTCTTTGTGTTGCTTTACTTCTGACTCTTAATCAGTCTAAAGTCTTAAAATAATGCTTAGTTGTAAAATAAATGCTCAAATCAAATAATCTGATTTTGGAAAGGCAGGAAAAAAAAATCTACTGTTGTAAGCTGTTTCTAAACTTGGAGGCTAAGACATTTTATTAAATGCCATATAGAGAAAAGCTTGTAGTCCAACAGTTGGTATAGGACAACAGGTGAACAGAGTCTTCAGACAGAGAGAATAAAGGAAGAATGAAAAATTTAACCAGCAAAGCAGCCTGCAGGTTATAGGATCATGATTGCAGTGTTGTTGGCAGCACTGATAGCTGTTGCTGATAGTAGTAGAGCACTGTAGCAATCTGCTGCTTTTAACCCACAATATTTTTAAAATATTTTGTGAAAACTGTTTCCTACTGATGTTTGCTTCTCTGCTCTTCATGTAGGTATCATGCCAGTGTATCATAACATGTTTGCACTCATGAGTGAGGCAGACAGAATGTGGTATCCCCCAAATCACATCTTCCATGTGGATGAAACAACCAGACTCATCCTAATTTACCGGATAAGGTAATCTAAATAAAATGTTACACACTTTTCATTATAAAAACAAGACTGTGAACACAACCAATATGATATTTAGTTGACCTGTAGTTTCTTAGGAGTTATGGACAAATTGCTGGCTTTTTCTGGAAAATAAGGAGCTAAAAGAATCAAAAATATTGGAGTGATTTAAATTATGTACTTTATTAATTTTCTCTGTCCAATATGTTTACCAGTTTCAGATTGAAGAAACAAACAATAAAAATATACTAGAAGTAAAAATCTTTCTTAATAATGATACATCTTATCTCCTCTGTGCTTGCCTGTTTGAAATAAGTAGTAGTTTCTGAAATGCAGAGTAATTGTCATGCATAGTCAGACATGTTTCTGCAATAAAACCATTTTTCTCTAACCTTACAATTGAATGTGGACAGTTAAAACTGCAGTCAGTTTTCCTTTTGTAAATTGCGTAATTTATTTACATTATATAATTTGGCCTGAATGTTTTTTTTTTTTTGGGAGCTGTTTCAAAAGAAACTAGAAGGCACTAATAGAATTCTCTGTATTCTGATTAGTGAGAATAGCTTTCCTCTCAGTACAGTTGCTTGAATACTGTAGTACTTTAAAACACCACGAACTGGATGGGAAGTCTTCATTGAGTAACTGGGGTTTCGTAGTGGTCCTCCACATCAGCAGCACTAGTTACGTGCGTATGAGAGCGGTAATGCCTGATGCTGGTAACCAAAATATTTGTTTGTTAATGTTTACTTGAATTTATTTCCTACCAGGTTTTATTTTCCCCACTGGTATTGCAGTGGCAGCAACAGAGCATACCGGTACGGCGTTCTTCGTGGCGCAGAAAGCCCCGTCCTTGACGATCTTGTCATGTCTTACCTATTCGCGCAGGTATGATTTGCTTGCCTATTTTTAAATGCAGATTGGTGAGGGTTATTAGCATTTATTCCCTTTCCATCTTCTCCTAGTAACTCTGTAGGCTCTTGAAAGCCTGAAGCCCTCTCAAGCTGGAAATTAAATTCCGTGTCCTATTGTGTATTTGGAGAGATGAAGTTCAAACAGTGCTTCTAAGCATGATAGCAGCTGGTATTCCTTATGAATAAGTGCATCTTTTTGTGGATGAAGTAGGTCATTCAGTCTTTAAAAAACCAAGCCAATAAAACCCCCTAAACAAACCAAACAAGCCATCAAACAACACAACCACAGCTCCCCCCAACAACTGCACCCCAAACCTCTATTCTTGTTAAGCAGCAGTGCACCAGGTTTCATTTGCGTTCTTGCATTCTTTCTCAGTGGCGAGCTGATTTTTTGGATGGATGGGTACAGATGCCTGTTACTCACGAAACACAAGAAGAATGCCTTGGAATGGCTGTTCTAGATATGATGAGAGTGGCCAAAGAAAAGGACCAAACCCCAATGGCTATTTACAATTCAGTCAGGTGATTCTGTTATTTGTAACTGTTTCACATCTATCTCATGCCTAAAGGTTGTGTTTTTGCATGTTGGTGTGTAGAAGGTGTTCGTCTGTTGGCAGTTGATGTGTTGTTGTAAAATAGTTACATAATTTTACCTGTTATGTAAACTATAAATTAATAGAAAATTTGTTTCATGATGACTATTCATGATTTGGAGGCATGGATTTGACTCTCTTGATGAAAGGTAAGGGAGAAAATTATGTGAGGAAAATACGTGAGCAATAATTTTAGGTGAGACACCTTCTGGATTTCATCAGATCCAAGCCCCTGTTCCTGTCAGGGTCAAATTCAAAGTTACGTGAAGGTACTCAGGGCCTCTTCCAGTGAAGTTCTGAAAATGTCCAGATATGGAGATTCCTCTCTAACTCTGTGCACCTTTGCCCTCTGCATGACCATAGTCATTGTGAAAGATCTCTATACCTAATCAGTCTCTGCTGTGATACTGATAATTGTCTCTGTGGGAACCCAGGAAATTCCTCTAGATGCCCTAGAGGGCTCGAGACCCTGCCCAGGGGACTCAGAGACCTTGGCACAGAGCCCAAGACCTCTGTGCCTTTGATTTAGTCCTTGGGAAAAACAACTACCAACCTTCATATGAAGGATTACAAGCCATGACTGTTTAAGTAGAATGATGGTGAATTTTTATTGGGGTGAAAAAGTAGATTTTTGGGGTTTTTAGAATGGGGGTTCAGGGGGCAAGATGGAGGAATCTGGGCATGTCCAGCCTTTCTCCTTCTTCTTCTTGGCCTCCATCTTCTGCTGTGATGTTGGCACTTTTAGATTGGTTTAGAGTAGAAGCTCACTGTCTAACACGGGTGATAGGTATTGGAAAGTAATTGTAAACATTGTAGACGTAGTTTTTAGTATAAAAGCATAACACCACCCCCGGGGTGGGCAGTGTTCCTCTGTCTTGCTGAGCTGACCTCAGGAGGACAGGAGGAAGAATTTAATAGATAAGATACAATAAACAACCTTGAGACCGAGAAATGAAGAGCCCTGAGTCCTTCTTCAAGAGCCAGGCTGGGAAAAGAGACTTTCTGAGATTTCTCGGGGTCACTCTGACCAGCAGAGACCCTGAGAGTCTCTTGTCCTTTTATATTGTTAGATGACAATTAGTAGAACGCCATACTTGAGCCTACTTTTCTCCAGGCTGAAAAAATCAAGCTCCCATATGCCACTTCTCTCATGTCATGTTCTCCAGGCTCTTAACCATCTTGGGCTGAAATCTGGGGTCTCTCTGCTAAACTTTCTTGAGTTCCTCAACTCACTTGGGTGTATCAATCCTATCAGTTTCTACTCCAGCTGACTTAATTCTGTCCCTGACGTAGGAACTTCAGTGACAGCCAGTCGTAGTTTTGTCTTCTACCACCTATATTTTCAGCCAGGAAATCTGTCCTTTATCCATGTAGTTGCCATGCAGTATCTTCTTTACAATTTCTACACCAAACAGAGCAATTTTGTAACTTCTGCTGCCTTACCTTTCACTAATGAGAGAACAGACATCTTTGAATTTATGGAAAATGCGTTATGTAGTTTATGTTGCAATGAAGGAAAAAATGGAAAATGGACAGGAGACTCTGTTTGAAAGAACATACTGTGGATCTAAGAAAGGATTTTTGTTATCCTACAGTTGTAAAAATAACAGTGCATTTAGAGGAAAAGGTGTTTTCAATGTTGATTTGTTTAGCACAGAACTAATTATCTTTGCTGGATTTAACGGATAAAATTAGTAGGTTTTTTTTGTCTGGTTATGTATTCACAGCTACAAAATGTTTTTACCTAAGTGTGTGCGAGCAAAAATCCAAGACTACCACATTTTGACAAGAAAAAGAATAAGGTACAGGTTCCGCAAATTTATACAACAGTTTGGCCAATGCAAAGCTACTGCCAGAAACTTGAAACTTAAGTATCTCATAAATCTGGAAACCCTTCAGCCTGCCTTCTATTCAGAGGTTTTTGAAGTAAAAGAACCTGGTGGAGGTCCTTCTGGAGAGGAAAGTTTTGCAACCGTTGTAATAACTGGAAATGGTGGAATTCAGTGTTCAAGGGGAAAACTTAAAGACTGTGAGACACTTGGAGAGCAGGTAATTTTAAAAAATTATTTTAATAACTTGTTATGGAACAGAATAGTAAGCTTGTTTTAGAAGTTATGGTTTACCTCAAGCAAAATTGGTAGGCAAATTTTACTTCACAATGACATATAAAAAATGTGGAAATGTAATGACCATTCCCCCAGGTGTGGATAAAATGCAGAAATTTCCCAAATCTTCTTTGAAAACAGGGATCTAAGGACTCCAAACAAGAGGCAAATTCTCCTATACCTCTTTCCTGCTGGAGTTAGACACCTACCAGTGTCTCAGTTAGCAAATTTAAAATGACATCTGTGTGATTGTGGAGTCCATATAGTCTTTCTTCATGAATTAGGTGCTTAGTGGTTCCTGTAAGTGCTAGTAATCACGTATGGCTGCATTTTTATTTATCAGTATTATTTTTTGTGTGTGTGTGTGATTTCCCATCATGACTGTTCATTATGTTGAGTTTACCAAAACCTGATAGAAATTCAAAGCAGTGTACATTGAGAGTGTGGGAGTTATCCAAAGGTAAAAGTAAAGGCAAACTGGAGTATGTCTGGTTTTTTCAAAATAATCGTATTGGTTTGGTGATTTTGATTTGTAATATGTAGCAGACATCACCTAAGTACAAAAAGTTGTATTTCTACAGCATGCTGTAATAATTTGTAAAAAATGCTATTTGCTAGTGAGTTTTTTCAATACTTAAAAAAATAAATCTGATTACATGCCTGTATTTTTTGAAGTGTGGTGTTCTTAGAATATTTGTAGATTGACAATTGCTTCATTCATAGTTATCTATCAGCCCTCTACCTTCCCTAATTATCCTGTAAATGCAAGTTGCTCTGGCAGGAGGTGTCATAAATGTCAGATTCTGCAATTTCCAGTTTTAGGTGTACAAAGTGTATGCATACTATGCTGTTTGGGCTTGGCACCCAAGCCTTTAGTAAGCATAGTGTTTGAATGAATAATTTTTTTTATAAATATTGCCAAATTATTTTTTCATAATCGAAAATATTATCATTCTATTATTGACAGACACTGCATATATTTTCACTGGTAAAGAAACTATTTATAAAGTTGATTTTGAGAATCAGATTAATTAATATGGCTGCTTGTAAACATGATTGTAACTCGTTTCAGTAAACTTTACTGATGAATTATTATTTAGATACTGAACTGAAAAATAATTTTTATTTCCATGTAATGACATGTGGAGTAGATTGTGAAGAAATTTGTTTTGCAAGTTTACATTTTCACCAACCAGATGAACAAGTAGATAGGACTTAGAGAACTACCGTATACTTTTTCTTCATTCCAGCTACAGATTTGCTGCTTGTATCACTCTGAATGAGGTTATGACATTTTGTGTTGTTAAACAGGCTTCCTAAACCTGTTTAATCAGGATGCCAATAATAAGCTCACAAAAAAAAAAAACCTTCTCAAAGAAGTAATCAAAATGTTTCACTGTTCATAAAATACTACACTACAGAATGAAGAAATATCTACAATTATAAAAACCCAAGCCCATATGTGGATATTTCTGTTCATGGTTCCTGGATCTCTGTCTGTTTTTCAATTTATGTTCCTAGTGATGATTCCATAAAGAAAAAAAAAAATCCTTTATTTGCTTGTAATGTTTAGGTTTTATATAGGCATGTTTAAGGTTTTATAATTTTCTTTGTTGTTAGCTTATGAGTTCGGAGTTGTAGGAGTTCCAATGCTGTGAATAGATGAGGCTTTTTAATTGCCATTTGTGTTATTACTGAAATTATGTGATATTTGTTGCAGGATTTACAAACATACTGTGATTTTCCTGATATCATTGATGTCAGCATTAAACAAGCGAGCCAAGAAGGCTCCAGTGAGAGAAGAATTGTCACCATTCACAAACAAGACAGCAAGAATCTGGTCTGTTTACTTTGGTTGCTGTTCTTTCTAATAGATACTGCTTTGAGCAGGCTCTGTGATTGTTGTATGCATAGTATTGTATAACCCATGGCCACATTAATTAAGCATGAGATAAAACTAAACACCTATCAGCAGTGTAAGGCGTGTTATCAGAACACTAAAGGTCTTCTGCATTCAAAGCTATGTGCTTGAAATGAAATAGAAATACATGTTTATATCTGAGGAAAATTTCTGGTACACAGATTGGTTCTTTTGTTTATTAGTCTTAAACCTGAGTCCATGGTTTCAGTTCTCAAGTGTGCTGTTTCCATGGTGTCCTGATAAGCTGTCTGCTAGAGACCAACACATTGAAAAAGGCTTCAAAATGTTCTGAAGAATGATGATACAAAATAAGTATCAGGACAAAATGAATGTTACTGCTTTTACTGTGTACAATTCTTTGAAAAAGATCTTAAGAAAGTATTTTATACCCAAATGTAAAAAGTTTTTTACTTGAACTACAACCTTGCACTTGAGTGAGGCTTTCTAGCAGTTATAACTATCACAGAGTTGTGGGGTGGGCTGACCCTGGCTGGGCTGGGCACCAGGTGCCCACCAGATCTCCTCTCATCACTCCCCTCATCAGCTTGAACAGAGGAGAGAAAATGCAATGAAAGGCTTGTGGGTCAAGATAAGGATAGATATCACTGATGTATTAACTGTCATGGACAAAACAGAATTGACTCAGGGAGATTAACTGAATTTGTTTCAGAGTAGGGTAATGAGAATAAAAAATCCTAAAAGCATTTTCACACCACCCCTCCTTTCTCCATGGGCCAACTTTATTCCTTATTCTCTATTTTCTTCTCAGCAGTGTAGAGAATAGGAGGTGTGGTCAGTTCATTGCATGTTGTCCTTGCCTCTCAGTCTTCCTCAACTCATCCCCTGCTCCAGCAAGGGATCCCTCCAATGGTGGGCAGTCCTCCATGAACTTCTCCAACGCACATTGTTTCCACAGGGTGCAGTTCTTCATGAACTGCTCCAGTGTTGGTCCCTTCCATGAAGTGCAGTTCTCCAGGAATAGGCTGCTCCACAGCTCCATAGTGGCTCATGGGCCACAAGTCCTGCCAACATCTATGTTTCTGTGTAGGCTTCTCATGGGGTCACAGCCTCCTTGAGGCACATCCTCCTTCTGCAACATGAGTTTCTTCATGGGCTGCAGGGGGATCTCTGCTGCACCATGAACTTCCACAGGCTGCAGAGGCACAGCTGCCTCACTATGGTCTGCACCGTGGGCTGCAGTTGTTTCCAGGTCCTGGTCCTCTTAAAAAGGAGTTTGAAGACTCTAAATTTATTGCTCTTTTTATTGCTCTCTAGCAAAGAACTTGCCAAATAATTGTGTTCACCTAAGTATGTCTCTGGTGTCACAGGCAAACACATACTAAAGCCTGTTCTGTTGGGTTACACTACTGAATGAAATCTAGGTACTCAGAAAATGCTTCTCTGTTTTTGTTTTATTGCAGCAATTAATATGTTGTTGCAGATTAATGTAATTTTTCCCTGCTTTTATCTGTTAATCATACTGTGATTAAGACCTTTTTCACATCCATTTTCCTTTGACCACACAATTTTTCTCCCTGCTCCTATCCAGAGCACCTGTCTTCATAGTAGTAAAAGGTCATCTTCTGTGTATGATCCAGCTGAGGATGCCAGTTTTTGCTGACTAGTAGTTAAGTTTTCAGACAGGTACTTTCCTGGAGATTTTTCTTTTCTGCTTGAAGGCAGACGTATAAGTCTTTGATAAGTGAAGGCTTTCCTCTAGGGAGAAGAACCAGACTGTATTGGCAGTGCAGTAGGTGTCTGCATGCTGACTTGTACCTACTTTTTTTCCCTTTCAAATGCTCTTTCACATTGGCATTACTCTTCTGTTTCATCTATTTAGACTAAGGGTTTTTTTTTTTAGGACAGATTTCATAGAATCATGAAATGGTTGGAGTTGGGAGGGACTTTAAAGATCATCTGGTTCCAACACCCTTCCCATGGGCTGGGACACAGTTCATTAGAGCAGATTGCTCAAAAGCCTGTTCTAGGGATAAGGCATCCACAGCTTCTCTGTTTTCTTTGGTTTGGATTTGGTCTTGAACATTGGAGGTTGCTATCAAGTTTTGAATGATAACAAGAAAGTAGAACCTACTAACATCAGTTAAAAACTGCTTTTATTCATGTCTTTATTGTGCACATATATGCATATCTTTTATAGTATTAGCATATTCAGGAATTTTTTGTTGCCTATTAAAAATTGAAATTCTCTCTCCCTCCCTGCCCCACATTGTTCTCTGGCAATTGAACAGGAGGCTGAATTTCAGTCGTTAAGAGAAGCTCTCTCCTTTGTATCATTAATTGATGGATATTACAGATTAACAGCGGATGCCCATCATTATCTCTGTAAAGAAGTAGCACCACCATCAGTCCTTGAAAATATCCAAAGCAACTGTCATGGGCCAATTTTGTAAGTATTTTTTTTTTAGTAATATGACAATTGAATTTTTTTTTGGAAGATGAGCTTTAGTTGTCTGTGAACTGTGGTAGGCATCTTAAAATATTTTTTTATTGCATTTATGTAACATAAAATGCTTTATATTTTTCCTCTTATTTTTCACTTTGTAAAATACAGTGCCTTTGTGACATGTTATAAAAATTAAGTGGAAAGATCATTCCTTGATGTGGATCGAAATAGCGAGTTAGCAAGGCTTGTTTAAGAGGAAATTCATTCTTATAATAATGAATGTTTTTTCATTTCAGCTCTTTTTTCTTGTTAGCCATTTTCCTGGTTAAACCCACCCCCTCTTTTCACCCACACAAATGTTTTGCTAATTTAAGCTTATTTGTTAGGTAATTTTATTATTGCTTCTTTCATAATGCATGTTGAAAATTATATAATAAGCTGTCGGGAATATACTTTTTTAGCCCTTAACATTTCTTGGATAATTAATTTGATGGCTTAGTATCAAAAGATTTTGGTATGCTGCTCTCTACATAAGCAATCACCCTATATATTGGAAAATAAAGGGCAAAGAGATTATCTTAAAGAAAGCTGTACAAAATTGAAAGATTTAATTATTGTTCTATTAGATATTTGTTAATATTGCTTATTACTCAACATCTTATATCGCTGCATTTTGCAATTTTGCAATATTAAGCATTTTCTTTTTGCTGCAGCATGGACTTTGCTATCAGTAAACTGAAGAAAGCGGGCAATCAGACTGGTTTCTATGTCCTTCGCTGCAGTCCTAAAGATTTTAAAAAATACTTCCTTACCTTTGCTATAGAGGTTTGTATTCTGTCTTAGTGTCTATTTGATTTTTGTTGTGATATAACAATGAGCCTGAGATGTTCAGTAAATTATTCTGAATTTTCCCTCCAGAATGTTTGTCCAGTATGTATATTCTATAGCTACTTTTGTCAGATGGGCCAATTTTCAGGGACTTGTGGGAAATGTCATAGTTGATACAGAATTGCTAATGCACATGCCACACACCTTGGAGACCAAGGGACGAGAGCTTAAGAGTTCTGGAGATAATGACATGGATCTTGGGACTATGATGTTAGGATAGATATTTGGGAGATGGAGCTGGAGCAGTCTGATGGGGTTTCTTTTTTTTTTTTAATGTTTGGGGGTTTCTACTTGGGTTTTTTCCCTGGGTTTTCCACGTACCTTCTCCCCCCTCACAAGTGGGGCTTCATTAGCTTGGGTATACAGCCTTTGACAATCTGAGAGTGCCTCCTTCACAGGTTCTTCTGGGTTTGGGTCTTGTCCTCATCCCCAGTACTGGGCCAGCCATATTATTTGGCAGCTGTTACATCAACACAAATCTCCTGGGTATATCTGTTGTTAGCTCGAGAGAAAGCCACCCTGGAAATGCATATGGTTCTCAGAGAACCAGATGTACCTCTTCTCTCTGGCCTTGCTGCTGGTGATGATATAAAGCTTTATTAATGCTGTTGAATAATGTCATGATCTTGTTTCAAGAATGGATTTATCTTTAATTGCATTAGCAGAGCTACCTTTGTGTTTTTAGCTAGGGAAGGTAATACAAGAATTTTCTTGCTAGTATACAGTGAGCTAGCAAGTTTGCTAATACTGTCAGAAATAGCTACATCTCTGAAAATGACCAAGTAATGCTGATGTGTGAATGGAGAAATGTTATGTCCAGTCAATGAAGTATGTTTGGTAGGGAATTCTGTAGGCAAAGAAATCAGTTCATGAACAAGCTTAGAGAGGCAAAGCTGAGAGTCAGGCTTGTAAGAGAAGACTACCATTGCCTTTAAGTGACTTTATTGCAACTTTTTTTTCCTTTTCTGAGATTGTGTAAGTCATTGGAAGACTTTTTATATTCAAAATTTCTTGAAACATTTGCTGCAGGATTGAGATACAGGACCACAAAAGCACTATTAAGAGTGCATCCTGCTTAAAAATGTTTCATGGTATCTTTTCAAGAGTCTTTGTGAAAATAGTTCAGTGCATATTAAAAATACATATTAGGAAGTAATGTCTTAGAACTGTGCTGTAGATGACACAAAAGCAGAATTACAGCTGAGATCTCCAAATGCCTGCCAAACAAACATGGAGTACAAGCATTAGGGCTATTGCTTTCAACAGAATTTTGTTTTGACGTTACTCCGTGTCAGGGTGAATAAGCTTTCCTTAATAGCTCTGAAGGATTTTTCCTAGGATCCATTATCTGTTTTCTCAGCTCCATCTTTTCAGAATTCATTAACATTTGTTTTTCTCTAGCATCAACATGCTAGTTCCAGTGATGGGAGTAGAGTCATGTTTTCTCAGAATCAATATTACATAGTGAGAACAAAATAACAAATTATGATCATATTTTCCTGAAGCATCCTTTCTCTAATTAGTAGAGTGCTATACATTTAGATAAGCTTTCAAATATTAAATATTAATCAATTTCATTTTTAATGGAAAAATTTTCTGCAGCGTGACAGTACTACAGATTATAAGCACTGCTTAATTACGAAGAATGAGAATGGAGAATATAATCTTAGTGGAACCAAGAGAAGTTTCAGTAATCTTAAGGATCTCTTGACCTGTTACCAGACAGAAACTGTCCGTTCAGACAGCATAATTTTCCAGTTCATCAAATGCTGTCCTCCAAAACCAAAAGGTAAGAGAGAGACTATTTCTAAGTAGAAAGTTTTCTATTTTCTAGATTAAAGATTTAAAAATAAGTTAATACTAAATGACTCTCGGGTAGAAGCATGATAAAAAACTGGGAGGAACTATTGGTACCCTTGAAGGCAGGGAAGCCCTTTAAGGAGACCTCAGAAAATTAGAGAATGGTGCAATCACCAGCCATATGAAGTCTCATATGAAGGAAAATGTCAGATTCTGCAGCTGGGATGGCAACACTGGATGTACAGACTGGGGAATGAGCTGCTGGAGAGCAGTGCCATGGAAAGGGACCTGGAGGTCCTGGTCTGTGGCAAGCTGAACATGGGTCAGCCCTGGCAGCCAGGAGGGGCCACCCGTGTCCTGGGGACATCAGGCACAGCATGGCCAGCCAGGCAAGGGAAGGGATTGTTCTGCTCTGCTCTGAGCTGGGGCAGCCTCACCTCGAGTGCTGGGAGCAGTTCTGGGTGCCACAGTGTGAGATATAAAACTACTGGGGAGTGTCCAAAGGAGGGCCATGAGGATGGTGAAGGATTTGGAGGGGAAGCTATATGAGGAGTGGCTGAAGTCACTTTTTCTGTTCAGCCTGGAGAAGAGGAGGATGAGGAGATAGCCCATTGCAGTTACAACTTCCTCATGAGGGGAAGGGGAAGGGCAGGCACTGATCTCCTCTCTGTGGTGACCAGAGACAGGACCTGAGGGAACGGCCTGTAGCTGTGTCAGGGGAGGTTTAGGCTGGATATTAGAAAAAGCTTTTTCACCCAGAGTGGCTGAGCACTGGAAGAGGCTCCCCAGGGCAGTGGTCACAGCACTAACCTGAGAGAGTTCAAGAAGCATTTGGGCAATGCTCTCAGGCATATGGTGTGATTCTTGGGGATGGTCCTGTGCAGGACCAGGAGTTGGACTTGATAATCCTTGTGGGTCCCCTCCAACTCAAAATATTTTGTGATTCTGTGATAATTTGTGTGGGGCTTTTTAATTTCACTGACCTATATATCCATCTTCTTAGTCATAGTTTCCAGTCACAGTGTCTGGAAAATTTTGGTGTAAGATAGTCTTCCAGCAATAATCATGGTAACCAGTTTCATGATTAGAAGCAAAACTGGTTTCTTAATTGCAGTGGATTGTGTGCAGCAGCATTTCTTCTTACATCAAGTGTTTTCATGTCTTGAGAAGGAAAGAGCTACTAAATGAATTATTTATCACTAGAAGTAGGCATAGGCACTAAAAGTTCCATAGGCAATGGAACCAACAATGTCAGTGAATTTATGTCATTGTTGATCTTAGCTGAGCTATGTCAAGTCTGCAGTATGGTTTCAGCTCCTTTTTACACTGAAAAAATACAAATTGAATAGGGCTTCTTCCTGAGGAGGGGATTTTTATTGCATTTGCATTTAATTGTTTTGCCTACCTTAATATTCGTATCTTTCTCCTTTATGAAATCTTTAAATATCCGCCCTTCTAAGTAGTACTACATACAGTTAATATTTATCTTTGTCTCTGTCAAAGTTTTATTTAAAAACAAACCTGCCAGACCAGACTATATGATATAACTTTCACTTCTCAAATTTGATTGAAAATAGCCAATGGGTTCAAAACCTTAGAAAAGATGTATTAAGTAAATATGTATGCATGTTATAAAGAATAAATTTTTAACATTATTCCATTAAAATTCAAAAATTTATAAGCATCAGAATGATAAATTATTGAATAAATATAATCATGGATGTGAGCAGATACCCACAAACACATACTTTTCAGATTTAGTTTTAGTATCAGACTTGCTCTGCTTTGTATTATAAAAGAAGGTAATTTACAGCCGCTTTTCCATCCCCAGTTGTTATTACAAATAGTGCAAATATTTTCAGAATGTTTGTCAAAACTTGGAGTACTTAAGAAACATAAAACTCAGGAGTGAACCTAGATGATTTTGCTGACTAGAAAATATCAGACTTTGATTTCAGTTAAAAGCCATGTGGCTTTTAAACACACTGATCTCAATGTGATATCTTGTTTGTGTTTATTCAGGAGTCCTTCATTAGCAATCCTTCTGAAACAGTATTGGTTTAGTTTTATATTTTACAAATTTACTTTGGTTTTCCTTTCCCTCTTTCTTCTCCCAGATAAATCAAATCTCCTAGTCTTCAGAAGCAATAGCGTTTCTGATGTACCTTCGTCACCTATGCTACAGAGACACAATAATGTCAATCAGATGGTTTTTCACAAAATCCGTAATGAGGACTTGATATTTGTAAGTCAGTTTGTTGCTTTTTTTACTGCAGATGTTGGGTTTAATATGCGCAAAGTTTTAAAAACCTCAGCATGTGTTTAAAAGAATCTTATCTGAGCTAGGAGATTTTGCTGTAATCTTTCCTTAGAGTTGTGGAAAATAATTTATTTTATTTTTCACTAATGCAAATAACTATTTTTTTGTAATTAAGAAGCATTATTTTGACTGCAATAACAGTTATTTGGTTCTAGAGATGTCTAAATACATATTTAATGGAATTGCTTCCTCCCTGGTTCTTGCAGCAAGTTATTTTCTGAGATCCTTGAGTAATCAATAAAAAACAAGCACAAATTTGAGATGTTTCTGATATAGTTGCTTCCTTTCCTTCTCAGCTGGGCTCTACAGCCCGCATGCCTCTAAAGACTTGCGTATGCTTATACGGGGGGTGGTTCTAAAGATGTCTTTTAAAACAGGCAGATATTTTTGATTCTTTTTTCTGTCTGTATCCTTCCTTCCTTTTAGGAGGAGAGTCTTGGACAGGGCACATTTACTAAGATTTTCAAAGGTGTAAGGAAAGAAGTGGGAGACTATGGCCAGCTCCATCAAACCGAAGTTCTTTTAAAGGTGCTGGATAAAGTGCACAGAAACTACTCTGAGGTTGGTGTCATTGTTGACTGCTATATAACATTTGCCCATGCTATGCTGAGCATTACTCTTCTTTCCATGAGAATGGCCCGTTTACTTCATAAATGAGTGTTTGTGTGGTAGAGGGTTGTATGTTGAACCAAGCTCATGCTTAGACTTGTGACACTGGGAGTATGGGTTTGAGACTGGCTTTGGGAAGTACACCTATGTACACTTTATTGCCCCCGTTCCTGCCATCTGTGAGAGAATTCAAAACTACCCACTGAGATCTGGAGAACAGGTAATTTATACAATTAAAGCACCAGAGGAGGGGGTGGTATGGCCACAAGATTGTCTTAAGAAGTAAATTCATTATTTACAGACAAGGGACCATTTATGGAAAAAACGCTTCCTCTGGGTAGACTGTCTTCAGATTTTCCAATAAAATCAAATAATCAGAAGTATTTATGTATGAGAAAAACCTTGCCATACATAGATTTCACCTGTAATCACTGAGCCTTCTCACTTTTTGAGTGACGCTTTAGCAGACCTGAAATGCTTTTGTGCAAAAACTAATAAACTGGTAGTGTAATCAAGCCCAAGACTCTGTATGTGAGAACTGAATTTTAAAGACTTTCACTGGATGTAGTAGTGTTTATTATAGTAATGTAACTTAATGATACTGCTTCTGATAACATAGGTAATAAATTTATATTCTAAAGTATGAATCAGTTACTAAAAGTTCAGAGTATGTAAATAAAGATATAGTCACCTGAAGGAAAATGTTCTCATTTTCACTTCACTTTGTTGGGTGAATAATCGGTACACAAGCAAGTGTAGGTGGAGATGCCACTGTACAGAATAAAGAAAGCAATAAAAGCATTTGAAACTTTCCTGACAAAGTTGGAAAAGGTCTTGCAATAGTGGATGAATTACATAATAATTTTTGTCTTTTAACTTAATAATGTGCTACAAAGAAATAAATTGGAAACTGAACAGTGCACTATGGCAGAATAAATTAGAAAGTGAATAGTGAGTGATGATTTTGCCTTCAATTTACCTAGGTAATTGACACTGAAAAAAACCATATTATGTTAAAAATGTTGAGATACACTTGCCAACAGAGAAAAAGAGGTCGTTAACCTATGTGGAATGTGTACTGCCAGTTATTTAGAAAAAGAAAATTAGGAAAAAACCTCCACAACTAAAAAACTAAAGCAAAAACCAACCAAACAAGAAACAGTTGCCAAACACAAACCAACAACAAACAATATAAAGTGTTACATAGGGTCTTTGCAAAGAGGTAGTTGAAATGTTTATAAAAATTATTTTAGTAAATTTATTAGAATTTTGGGGCTTTGTTTTTACTGATGTATTTTCTTTGTTGATCTCTCCCTCTCCTTCCAAAAAGTCCTTTTTTGAAGCAGCAAGTATGATGAGCCAGCTTTCTTACAAACATTTGGTGTTAAATTATGGAGTCTGTGTTTGTGGAGAAGAGAGTAAGTAGAAATTAATTATTTTTTTACCGATTTTTATACATCTCCATTTGAGTTTGACATGTTTTTGGATAAAACCAGAGAAAAAACAAACAAAACAACCCAAGTTCAACACTAGCTGGACAGCTAATACATGTTCATGCTGCAGCAGTACTAGCCTTGGTATCTGAGAGCTAGTTAATAGTAAAAACAAAGAAAAGGGAAAAATTGTTTAAAGTACATTTAGTGTGAATAGTAACCTGTGTAGATGACTCAGTCATGTCTATTCTGAGATCAGTTTTGCCATGCCTCTGGAATGAGCTTTTGAAGTGCCAGAAAAATTGCAGCCCTCCGTTATATCAGCTGTGGTTAGCTAGAAAGGGAGGTACTGTGCTGCCGAAAGATCTTCATTTACAGTGGTTAGAAACAGACATTGCTACCCTTTTCCACCCCTGCTGACTTTGTGAGCGCAAATATAACTTTGGGAAGTTTGGTTAAGAGATCCCATTCTGGAAACATAAGGTCCTGGTAATTCAGCAAACACACTACAGAATTTTAGCAGCAATAAAATGTTTGCATTGTCTGCAAAAGTTGATTGTCTTTCCAGTTTAGCTTACATCTTTGTGACTGTGTATTAATAAGATTTTTTTAAGAACTCCTGAAATACATTTATACCATCTTGAAATAAAATCTTAATTTTGGATGATTGTCATATTAGTATGTGTCTTCAAATATGACTGCTGGATCTCACTTTGACATTTTTTCTTCTTCATTCAATCTTTGGACTGAAATGTCAGTTTGCCCAAAACCCTTTTTTTTTTTTTTTATTGTGATTAGAAATTTGTATGAGAGGAAGCATTTTATAATTGTATGTGTATATTATGTAGGTGGTTACCTTCATTAGGGAGAAGGAATTTCCAAAAAAGACGGTGGATTCAGTAGTCAGAATTTACTGCTGTTATCAGAAATTACCTCTCATTGAAGGCTGGAGAAGGCACAGCATTATATTTGGCCAAGAATTTGTGCCAGAACTTGTGCCAAAACAACCACATGGGGTTTTTTGTATTTTATTCATTGTACCACACACAGGGATGATATATAAGATTTCAGGTAGATCAAGTTTATAATTGAAAATAAATTGTTGCAAGGTATTTCACCATTAGATCATAGCTGTCCCCTAGAAATTATTCACTTTCTGAAGAGGCTTACTACAGTTTAAGGTGAGGCAGTTATTTAGAAACAGGAAGAGCAGCTGTTATTGATTCTGTGGTTTACACACTTTATGTACAAATTCGATATAAATCATTTCACAGAATTGCAAAAAAAAAAAAAGTAATTGCTGCCTATAAAATGAATTTGTTAAAAAATCTGTGTGGTTTTTTTTTTTGTTACAGCCAGATATAATACTAGTAGCTTCAATGTGAGCATCTTGCAGCTGAGGGCAAGGATTCAGTCATGTGATTTGAAATAGTTGTGTTGGAAGTGATGAAGACAGCAGTTCTTGTTTCTGGAGTTATTTGCTAGATGGCTGCATGAAGGCATGTGTCATACACATGTACACAATTTTAGAGCAAATACTTGTCTGTTTTCAAGCAAAGCATCTTTTGTCAATAAAGCATTGCATTTTCCAGTAAGAATATAGATAGTAAATGAAGTGAATGACTTGAATGTTATTCAACTCACCACATTGATAGTGCTGTACACTACTCTGCTTCATCAGCAGTTACATTATTGTGCCTTTCAAGTGAGGGTGGAAAGATGCTCATTGGATTTTACCTAATCTGTAAAAAGATTAAATCTAAAAATTGACCCTAAAATATTAAATCTAGTAACTATGTATTTGAGAAGAAATTAGGTGAACTTCTACACTCCGAAGAAGTATAAAGAACATAGAGTATTTGTGGCAGTACTCAGATACCACAGAAAATGAAATTTATAGTTAGATCAACAACAAGGTATCAAAAGAAGAGTAGTACTAAAGTCATTAATCTGTCCTGAAATTTTATTATTTGTTATTGGTTTTAATTATTACTCTTTTTATCATTATGAATCAGACATCCTTGTACAAGAATATGTAAAATTTGGATCCTTGGACACATATTTGAAAAAGAACAAAAATATTATCAATATTTTGTGGAAGCTGGAAGTAGCCAAACAGTTGGCATTAGCCATGCATTTTCTGGTAAGTGGTTCAGTTTTGTTGATGGCAGAATTCAAGTGATTCTGACTAATGTATGTGGAAAAGTTGAGCTGTTACCTGAATTCTTGAAACTCTGGAGGGTTTTGATAATGGATTGGCCATATACCAGCTATTTAGTAGATACCCAGAGACAGACTTTGTATCTTGAACAAAGTGTAGTTGAATGTCCATTCTTTTTTAATACTTTATGTTTTAGCATGAAATATAAACACATTTGCAGTTATGCTTTCTCCCCACCACCCCCGCAAAGCAGTTCTTTCTGGGCTTCCTATCTCAGCTCCTGATGCCAAACACAAACTATTTCTTGGTAGTGTTAATACTTAACCACTGGGAGGGGAAAACTCTGTACTGTTCATTCTGCTAGAGCATTCTTCTTGGGTATTAGGTCCCAACCTTACAGTCTTTCCAGTTAAATATAAAGGCCATTATTCAGGACGGGATGTGATGTGTGACTAGATAAGTCTTTCCTTTAACAGAACTTAAATACTCTTATATTAATTTTAAGTGGATGGATGAGCATTCTTCTGAGTTAAAAAATGTTAAATTGTTTCAGACTTTAGGTAAATAACAAAAATTGGCTGAAAACTCTTTTGACAGAAAATGGTGGAGTACCTGAAGTTTGACCAACTTAATCTATAATCATTATTTTTTTGCTGATGTTTCTCTCATGCTGTACAGTATTTGTTTTTAAATATCTCTTCAACAGTAAGACTTTTGGTCAGTTTGTAAAAGATGCATTTCTGTTTATAGGAGGATAAAGGCCTTGTTCATGGGAATGTCTGTGCAAAAAATATCTTGCTTATCAGAGAGGAAGACAGGAAGTCTGGGAATCTCCCATTTATAAAGCTAAGTGATCCTGGCATCAGTATTACAGTTTTGCCAAGAGATAGTAAGTCTTTGCATCAACTTTCTTGTTCAGTGCTTCTGACTTGAAAAATAAGTTTGGGGGTGGGGTTTTTTGACCACCATCTAATCTAATTCTGTTATAGTAAGTTCCTTGATCTGTGTGTCATTTTATAATTATCGCTACAGTCCTAGCCAAGCAGTTTTGAGTGTACTTTTTAAATCAGCAAATAGCTACAGGAAATAAAGCCACAGTTCTCCATTTTGTGAGCTTTTTTCTCTGTTGTTCTCATTTCATTGGTAGTACTTTTTCACTGGTAGAACTCTTTCATTGGTAGTACTATTGTTGTATGTATTGTAAATATATAATATAGTCGATTATGTTTGCAGATAGCTGCTGAACTTAGTGTCTTGTAATTGATCAAGAACTTTCAGAACTGAAAGCAAATGCACTTTTGAAAATGCTGACTGGCAGTTAAAAAGCATCTTCAGTGCATTTCTTGGTGAATACATAGAGCCACTTGATGATGTTAAAAATACTGGGTTATCATCCACTCTTAAGACTGTTCCAATGCTTCATAAACAGCAAAATTAACTAAATGGAAAATGTGTGCAAGGTTGTTATGCTAATGGAATAGAAGTAACCTTACTGTTCCTTCTGTGGTATTTCTTTTTAATAAAAAGACTTCTTATTTGGTACTTTTTATCAATGTCTAAAGAAGTAATGTATCTAACAGCCTATACATAATGCAGTGTCATTATTTGCCAGTAAACTATTTAAATTCTCCCTGTTTTAATATGAAGTTTACATTATTCTTATGAGATCTCATTTTAAGGAGGTCTTAATCCAAATCAGTACAATCCCATGTTTTAACTTGTTACTGGAGTCAGTAGCAATAGCTTAAAAATCACATAGTATAAAATTCCTTTTCATGGTGCCTTTTGCTGTGCCATAATACACCAACTACTAGCAAAGTATTTTTTATTCTTTGATGTCCTAGTTCTTTGTGATAGCTGTCGAGTCTTGATAAGAGTGGAGGAAATAGAGAAATCACAGAACAAATGTAACATGGAAATTATATTAAGGCAATTTTATAGATTTAGGCTTATTTTACAGTAAAACAAATGGACCTTCTCTTTGAGTCACAAATATTATTTTAATTTTTGTCCATATTCCATAATTTGATTTTCTTTGTGGGAACAAATACTTGGAAAAATATTCTTAGTACTTTGTAATGAAATACCTGTCTATATTGAAGTAATTTTTACCAAATCAAATATGTTAGGGAATTTCCTGGTGTTGTTATTCATTTTAACAAGTTTCCTTTGTGTGATCACACAGTTCTTCTTGAGAGAATACCCTGGGTTCCTCCTGAATGTATTGAGAATCCCAAACAACTAAGCCTAGCTACAGACAAATGGAGTTTTGGTACCACTTTGTGGGAAATCTGCAGTGGAGGAGACAAACCCCTGAGTGCATTAGATTCTTCAAGAGTAAGTATTACTGGGTCAGCAGTCCTAGCAGTTCTTTGAACACTACTAATTTAGAACATCTGCTGTTGTAACCACATCAGCATGTAAAGTGGTGTGGCCTATGACCACTGTAGGAAAAAGACATATTTGCTTGTAGGTAATAACCAGAAGAGATGATTTGAAGTTTGTTTTTATGTTGTTTATTTTGATTTTTAGGGAGACAAAGTACAGAATTGTCAGTATTATCTAGTTCATATTTTTGTTGCTTTGTTGCGGCAGTGTATCACTTTAAACAAAAAAGTATTCCTAACAGTGGGCACAGATTTTAATTAGCATTCTTGTAATTGAATGTCTTGAATACAGAAGTACTTTGTGTTGCAACAGTTCTACTATTTCAGCTAAACCAGTAATGTAAACTTTTATCTCATGTAGAGGCAGGAGATGGACGAGAAACATATTCCATAAAAATCTTAATTCATTTGTATTTGCTTCTTTAGTTGGAAGCAAAAGGAATACTTCACTATGCCACAGAAGTACTGGTAGTATTACTTTTGTAAAGGTACCGTAATCTTCCCATAAAGCCCAATTTGATTTCTCAGGTGTTTTAATCAGCTCTTAAAATAATCTCCAAGGTTTACCTAGACCTAGCTTATAGAAATCTAAGTATTTCAGAAGTTGCCCTACATTCTTTCATAATACTCACAAAGCTTTTCACAACTGTCAGTTCAGCCAGTTCACAGGTCAGTAGAATTTTCTGCTGGACCTGTCCAGCTGAGGATTTATGAAATTGCTAATTAAGGAAACACTATTTTTCTCATTTTCCTCTATCCTCTTATCTTCTGCCAGTAATTGGCTGGAAATTTCTGAGCTGATCACTCTAAATTATACCAGCCTTGTCTTAGATGAACATTGGAGAGATGGACATCTGGTGAGGTAACAAGTCTAGGTTTAGAGCTGTAATTTTTGGCTACTCTTGGGAGAATGTTAAGGCTTCTGCAGCTCTTCATGTAAAATGACTTACCTATTTAATTCCAGAAATTACAGTTTTATGAAGACAGGCACCAGCTTCCTGCCCCCAACTGGACAGAACTTGCAAACCTCATAAACAACTGCATGGATTATGAGCCAGATTTCAGGCCTTCTTTTAGAGCAATTATTCGTGATTTGAACAGTTTGTTCACTCCAGGTGAGTTTGTGATACAGCAGCGTCAAAAAGACTCCTGTTTCCTATTGGTTCACTTTCTTTTTAGTATGTTTTTTGCAATACATCATTGTATTTGACTGCAAATTACTACATGGTAATAATAAAGGTGGCTGTCAATATTCTACTGAGCTTGAAGTATGCCTAACAAAAGTACAACCTGCTATGGCTGTAATAAGGTTCTTCCTTTTCTTGTTCACTACTCTGTGCCTTCTGTTCCCTTTCTTCCCTTCTTCCTCTCAGATTATGAGCTATTGACAGAAAGTGATATGTTGCCAAATATGAGAATTGGAGCACTTGGATTTTCTGGCGCTTTTGAAGATCGGGACCCAACACAATTTGAAGAAAGACATCTTAAGTTTTTACAGCAACTTGGCAAGGTGAGATGTTTCAAAATTCTGTAATAGTTTAGGAAATAACTATGGTTTTCAGTTATCCTTTGATGACCCCATATACATAATTTACAGTGAAATTTCTGTTTTAGAAGTTAATAATTTCAGTTATATCTGAGCAACATGTGCAGTTCCTTCTAGCTCTTTTTTCACTTTCACAGTATTCTTAGTAGAAAATTAGCTAACCTCAACAATGAATCCAGTCACACCAAAAGGCTAAGTACTTTTAAGTAATGCAGAGCTGCCTGACATGAACTGTAGACAGATTGATAGATACACACACACATTCACTTGATATTCAGTTAACAACACTCTGGTGCACCCTTGTGCAGAACCAGTGGGATTGGTGTTTTTGTGCATGCATATTCTGAGAAATCTGAATATACAGCCTCTAAATTCAAAAGGAAGATAATAGTCTTCAAAATACATGTAGGCCTTGGACTTCTTGGTTTTAGAAATCAGCATTTGGTTACTAGTTTTGCAAGTTATTGCAGCCTGGCAGTGTGAAAGCAGACCTAGACAGATGACCAAGTACAGCTGGCAGATCTTCACTAAGTACTATTTTTCTAGAATGGTTCTTTGCTGTTTTATTTGGTTTTTACCAGTACTCTTTTGGTTTCAAGTACAGAAGCAGCCTCAAAGTGATACTTCTGTTTGCAGATGGTTGTTCACTGTGATAGCATAGCATAGGGGGGCAGCAGAGTGATAGGTGATGGCTGCATAAAGGAAGACTAAAGACAATATAAATGAAGAAAGAGATAAAACCAGAACTTTGAAATAAATAGGAGAGGAGCCAAAAAGAAACAAAGCAGAATTAAGAACCAAGACAAAGGGATTTATGCAAGTGCAGGGAAAGTATTATGCCAGTGAAAGTGGAAATTTGCGAAATTAGAGAGAAAATAGATGGACATCACCCTCTTTCCTTGTTCTTATTTCTTGTTCTGTTTGCTTCCTTTCATGGAATATACTTTTTTTTACAGCTGTTACCTTTAGTCATGCACTTCTTCTCTTGGGGAAGTTTTGTGGCCTTTCACTTAATTAATCACATAACCTTTTTGTTTAGTACTGTGAGCACTGAACAAAAACTGCACTGTACATGAGCAAACACGTACACTAGGAAACACAAAGAGAGAATGATGTGGGCTTGTTTTTAATTCTCAAGTGTTTCCATTTGTGACCTAGGGAAATTTTGGCAGTGTTGAGATGTGCCGGTATGACCCGCTGCAGGATAATACCGGGGAGGTGGTTGCTGTGAAAAAGCTGCAACATAGCACAGAAGAGCACCTGAGGGATTTTGAAAGAGAAATTGAAATACTTAAATCACTGCAGCATGATAACATCGTTAAATACAAAGGAGTATGCTACAGTGCAGGTATGTGCTATATTGAATACACCTAAATATGCACACTGAGAAACTCAGAGAGGTAAGTGTTTATGACAGTCACTCGCTTGTTGTAAATTTACCAGGACTGAGAGATTAAAAAACAAAAGAAGTTTTTTGAAAAATGATAACATTGGTAGCAAGTTGATGTCACTTACCATTCTGAGTTTTCATCTTGACAACACAGACATACAGACTTCTACTTTGACCTAGCAATAGTAGCTGAAGTATTGATGAGGTATGTTGATTAGTGATATATTAATTTTTCAAGCATATCCACATTGTTGTTGAGTTTCAATAAGCAGCATTTTCTGAGGAAATGCAGTTAATTAGTATATGAAAAACTGCATAGTGATGTATAGGTCATAAATTAATATTTTTGTATTAAGTCCATTTTACATTATGGCTATTGGTTGAGGAATTAAAATACTTCTATTAAAAAACTAGTCTTTGGAAAATTACAGAAAAAATTACATTTGTATTTTTTGTTATTGCTGTAAAAGGACGGAGGAATCTAAGATTAATTATGGAATACTTACCATATGGAAGCTTACGAGATTATCTGCAAAAACACAAGGAGAGGCTGGACCACAAGAAGCTTTTGCTGTATGCATCTCAGATATGCAAGGTAGGACATTTCAAATTATATACATATTTCAATGAAGTTTTTTCTCCTCTTTTCATCCCATTTGTCTCAAACTAACAATAACTGGTTATTTTGGTGTATCTTCTATAATGCTGTTGAGCTGCTAGCACCACATAACCCTAAGAAAAAGTAGCAATATATTAATGTAGACAAGACCTAGAAAAATTTCTGGATATCTTAATACAGGATGCTGAGACTGGTCTATCTGTTGACTGAGGCAGAATATACTCTCTCCCTAAGGTGACCTGACATAAAGTATTGTAGGAGTTAATATACTTGCTGAGGCAATTTGTCCTTGACATTCTTTGATGGAATTTTCAGGAATTTGACATTCAGCTATAAAAACACCATAACAACATGTGTATGTTTAAACAGTTTACTAAACTATAAGAGCAAGACACATGGCTTCTGTAGGCAGAACTAGAGGCTTAGAAGTACCCAAACCTGTAATAAATTATTTGGTATCAAATCTAATTCATAAAATCCTGAAAAATGGTACAAACATCTGATCTTTCTTCTGATGTCTCATTTTCCTTATAAAGAGGGCTTATGCCTTCCCTAGTTTTATTCTGTAATTATGTTTTAGATATTAGAGACACCTGAGATTTCATTGCATATTTAGAAATTTGAGAAAAGAAAAATAAATGGAACTGAGGGGAAGAGAGAAAAAAAATAAATATAGCCACACCCCCTCAAGGCATGTACCAGAAATATTTCAAAATTTCTTTTACCAATACCTACATCAAAGACATGGAAACAGTAGGTGACATAGGAGTACATAATCACAGAATCAGCTAGGCTGGAAAAGACATTTGAGATCATTGAGTCTAACCTATGAATGAACACCATCTTGTCAACCAGGCCATGGCACTGAGTGCCACATCCATCTTTGCTTAAACACCTTCATGGACAGTGACTCCCCCACATTCCTGAATGGCCCATTCCAATTCCTAATCACCCTTTCTGTAAACAATTTCTTCTTAATGTCCAACCTAAACCTTCCCTGGTGCTGTGTCCTCTGACCTTATTGCTGCTTGCCTGGGAAAAGAGCCTTACCCTCATCTGGCTACAGCATCCTTTTAGGGAGCTGTTGAGAGGGATAAAGTCCCCACTGAGCCTCCTTTTCTCCAGCCTAAACAACCCCAGCTCCCTCAGTTGCTCCAGACCCTTCACCAGCTCCATTGCCCTTCTCTGGACATGCTCCAGCACCTCAATGTCCTTCCTAAATTGAGTGCCCAGAACTGAACACAGGATTTGAGGTGTGGCCTCATCAGTGCTGAGTACAGGGGACAGTCCCTGCCCTGCTCCTGCTGGCCACACTGTTGCTGGTACAGACCAGGATGCCATTGGCCTTCTTGCCCACCTGGGCACTGCTGGCTCATGTTCAGCTGCTGTCAGTCAGTATCCCCAGGTTCCTTTCTGCCTGACCACTGTCCAGCCACTCTGTCCCCAACCTGGAGCTCTGCCTGAGGTTGTTGTGGCCAAAGTGCGAGACCTGGCACTTGGTCTTTTTGAACCTCATACCACTGGATTCAGCTCATCAATCCAGCTTGTCTAGGTCCTCCTGCAGAGTCCGCCTATACTCCAGCAGATCAACACTCCCACCCTACCTGGTGTTGTCCCTGAATTTACTGAAGGTATATTTGATCCCCTCACCCAGGTTGTCACCAGTGTAGTTGTTAAACAGGACTGGGCCCAACACAAATCCCCGAGGACACCACTGGTGACCAGCCACCTACTGGATGTGGCACTGTTCACCACCACCCAGCACAGAGTGCTCCTTGGCTGCCAGCTTTTCCAGGACAGTGCTGTGGGAGACAGTGTCAAAGGCTCTGCTGAGCTCCAGGTAGACAGCATCCACAGCCTTGCACACACCCACCAGGCAGGTCACCTGGTCATAAAGGAGATCAGGTTGGCCAGGCAGGACCTGCCCCTCCTAAATCCGTGCTGGCTGGTCTGAGCCCCTGGCCATCCTGTAGGGGCCGTGTGAGGGCACTCATGGCTGTGTCCCACAACCATGACAATCACTGAGCTCAGACCGACTGCCCTGTAGTTTCCCAGATCCTTCTTCTGGCCCTTTTTGTGGATGGGTGTCACACTGGACAGCTTTCAGTCATCTGGGACATCCCCAGTGAGACAGGACTGATGGCAGATGATGGAGAATAGTTTGGCAAGCTCTTCTGTCAACTTCACACTAAGATGGATGTGTTTATTAGGGTATGCTGTCCCCAAATATTCTTACGTCTGGTAATTTTGCCCTGCCACCTTAAGATCCTAAGACTTAGTTTCTGCAATATCTACAGAAAGGATCTAACAATCAGGGGAAAATCTGTGCCAGAGCCAAGACCTTCTTGTGACATTCAGACTTTCTCTTGGTGAAAAGAGCTTGCTGGTTCCCCGCTTGATATTGGACTAGCCTTTTAGCTGCTGAACCTCTTGCATGTACGAGGAATGCTGCACCCTTAACAGCTTATCTCACCTATTCATGTGCTTCACTGAAGCAATGTGGGTAGTCTCCAGGAGAAGCTTGTTCATGGGCAAGCAGTGCAGAGTGTGGGAAAACAAAAAAAGTTAGCAAGTCTATGGCAAGTGTCTTCACAGAGAGAAAGGATTGAACAGGTGACCACCTACTTCAGAGGGCTGAAGAGCCCTCTGATCTGTGTCTCCAAAACAAGAAGTTGTTCTCCAGTAACAGGCCTAAGAAATTATCTCATACTTACTTCTGCAACAGAATTACTTTGTTATGCTGGCAAGTCACTATAAACAATCTTTGTTCAAGCAGAGATCTGGAAAAGTCTTAAAACTCAGCGCCAGCTATGAGGACAGTGACCAAATCTTTCATAGAAATAAGATGCAACATGGATTTTTGAGCACACAAAGGCTACAGATACTTAGCTGTTTTATTCTGTGTCCATCTCAGCCTGTGACCTGACCTGAGGTGCTGGCCTTGTGCACTCTCATAAGAAGCTAAAAGCATGTAGAAGTCCTCAGGCTTTCATTCAAAGCCTGGTGAAATAACAGTGGCAACATGTCTCCAGATCCTGGTCTGAGGTATCCATTGGGAGGACTGGAAGATGGATTTTGACCTTTGATGGCTGTGCAAATATGGTAGAAGTCTTTGGGAAAGGAACTGTATTCAGAAACTACAAAGAAAAAAGGACCTTAGTGTGTGCGTGTGTACATACACATACACGAAACACCTTTGAAAGTACTACAGGTCTTCAAGACGGTGAGAAATCAAAATAGCAGATGAGATGATTTCTTCCTAAGTACCAAGCACCAGCCCAAGAGAAAAGGATATAAAATACGCATTCTGCAGATACTAAAGCAGGAAAACATCCAGCTTTGATAATGACAAGCCATGAGGACAAACAGTATGAAAATGTGGGAAATCTGCATAGAGCTTGCTCTTAAAGAAATGTCTTCACTTCTAAGAAAAGTGAAATCTAAGAGTTGCAGTGTATGTGCCTTGCTCTGGAGTGGTTTTGCTGTACAATGTGCAAAGTAGAGGTTGAATCAGTTGCTTTCAGATTTCTCTAATCTGTGGCATTTTGTTACTCCAAAACAACATAAGTAGTGAGTACCTGATGCTGTGAAAACGGAACCTGAATGCTTTTTCTTCGTTTAGCTGATCATGTTACACTTTTCAGTTGGTTTTGCTTTTCTTGCAATGTTTGCTCTTTCAGCATCTCACATCTCATCTTTCTGCTGTGCATTTCTGTCAGTCTGTAATCTTGGGGGATTTTGATCAAAAATCAAAATCTTTCTACCTCTGCCTTGCTGTCCTCCTCTGAAGCGTATGAGAGAAATGAAGGCACACCCATTACCTGGGGGTTAAGATGAATGTGTTTGGTTGTTTACTGTGTTTAGGTTCCTTGCTACTATACTGGTAAAGGGGTTTCCTTCTCTTAATGTTTGACATGTTTCAGGCGTCCTTGCTGGTGAACCCAGATTTAAAGACAGAAACATTTTAAATCACATTTAAACTCTGTTGTTAGACTAGTGCCACAGCATTGTGATATCCACTTAGAATTTGCATGACTTCAATTAAAGATCTGTTTTATGTGTTTTCCAGGCTTACAGAAAAGTTATTACCATCAAATTTTAGGGCTGTTTTCAGAATAGTACATTGTAGTAAGAGAAAGCTGTACCATTTTCATAGGCTAGTTGTACAAGAAAGACAGAACCCTCACTTTGAAGTTAAGTTTGGTATTTATGGCAGTGAATAAGCTGGCAATGAGGAATAGGGCATTTTTGAACAGTTTTGGAACAAGCTGTGAGAGAACAGCAATGCCACCCAATGGTACTGGGAGGTACTAGAATCTGAGAGAAAGACTGTACTTCTTGGCCACACTGGAGTTTCTCACATTAAGAAAAAAAAATAGAGAGGGAAATAAATGAGCCTTTTGGCACGACTAGTAATAATGTTGCTTTGCAAAACTTTTGAGATCACCAATGCTATTCGTGTAATTTAACTTTTCTGTTGTGTTGAAAGGGCGATATGCTTTCTCATAAAACTATGAAAATGACAGCTTGCTTGGTGATACCCAAATCATACATGAAAGGAATCTCTTGACATTGTGCAGTATCACTTTCAGTCCTTCATTTATTGCTGTCTAAGCAAGTCCTTCTTGTTTTAGTAATGCCACTACACACGCTGGCTTTTTCCAAATTTCATTGTTAGTGAATGTAATTAAGTGCATTGGTAAGAAAGGATCATCAGCAGCAAAAGACCGCATGCCTTCAGACCGATGCTTTGTTGCAGCAGTCTGTGGGAATACAACAATAAGCAGAACTGAATTGGTGAATAATTGTCCATAAAAAAGAGATACAAAGCACACTGTTGGGAATGCAGTGAATAAAAATAGTCAAATTCAAGGAATCATCACACAAAGTTTCATGGATGCATTCAGGAAAGCAGATGAAGAAAATGAAGCAAAAAGCGTAAATGAATTGGATATGTTGGACAATCTTCTCATATGCTCTGGATTGTGTAGTTTAGCCCAAATTTTTTCCTTCTGCATAACACCAGCCAACTGCATTTGGGCACAGAAAGGAGTGGTAGCATTTATCCAGCTACATAATCAAAAAAAAACTTGGCTCTGACAGGTGCTTAGTCTGTCTCCCTCTTGCTAAAGGGAAGTCCCTGAGATTGGAAAAATTAACTCTTCAGAGAAGACAAACCTGGTTTTGGTTTTAGTTTGAGGTTAACTCAGCTTCTTAGGGAAAGTGCAGCTATGTAGTGGTAAAAATAACTCTTTTCCTGTTATGTTTGTAACCTCTACACCTAGGGCATGGAGTATCTGGGAACAAAAAGATATGTTCACCGGGATTTAGCAACAAGAAATATCTTGGTGGAGAATGAGAACAGAGTCAAAATTGGAGATTTTGGATTGACTAAAGTTTTGCCACAAGACAAAGAATACTACAAAGTGAAAGAACCTGGTGAAAGTCCTATATTTTGGTAAGTCTTCTTTTGGTATGTGAAATCATGGCATGTTTTCAGTTTTTGCCATTTCATCCAATTAATTTTGCCTGTGTAGAATTCTTACTTGCAAGCTCCACATCAGTTTTCCAGCATTGTGGAAGTCACTTGCATGATATTTCACTTCACAGAGTAGCATCTAGGACTTTTCAACATATTTTTACAAAACCCAGGAAAATACCCTAAACAAAAATCTGAAAAAATACTTATTTAAAGGCAATAGCATCCAACAGAAAACATACTCAGAGGTAAAGGAAGTCTAAAATGGCCCATTTTCCTGGAGGCTTTCAAGTTTTTAGGCATTCTAGTTCCTTAAACACTGGTCATTCGTCATCACTGGTCATCCAGCTCAAATCAGTTGGATACACCCCAAGAGAAAATGCCATTCCATACAGGCAATTTTAGTCTGTATTTTAATTCTGACTCAGGCACTGTTTACCTAAAGAATAAATTATACAAAATGGCATCCTAATAGATGTTGTTGGAGAAGTACAGTTTAGTTTCAAAAGTGCCTGCAACACAGCTCTCTGAAAGTGATGGAAGGCTATAATTTTCTTTGCAGGTCTTATCACATCAAATTCTTGTTTACTTGCACTACAAATAAGAAATATATCTACAACCTTGTTGGAAAGAAAATCAAACTTGGTTATAGTTATCACCAACTGTGCTTGTTTAAGGTGGATTAGGTTTTCAAAACCAATTAACAATTGGTTAAATAACCAATTAACTCCTTTATTATTAAAGGAGTAGTTAGTAATTGAAGGTACCAAAAGGAAATGAGAACATGCTAATATCAATAAATAAAGAACACTTAGTCATGAAAAAGAAATCTGTCTTACTAAAATAAATGTTTTCAAAATCAAAATGGCACATGTTGCAGAGAGCAATTTTCCTTCTACTGTGTGTTGCAGGTATGCTCCAGAATCTCTGACAGAAAGCAAATTTTCTGTAGCCTCAGATGTGTGGAGTTTTGGTGTGGTCTTGTATGAACTCTTCACCTATATTGACAAAAGCAAAAGCCCACCAGCTGTAAGTATATAGTTAATAAATCTCTGAGAATTTGTTTGTTTAAATTTTCAAAATTGTCATGTCCCTCAATAGGTTGATGTTTGCTGATCCTTTTCTAGAGACACTTGGTGTTTGTAACAGCATCCAGTCTGAAACAGTAACTAAAAGGTACTGGTATCAAGTCATAAGAAAGAAGGAAGATCTGAAAATTACTTCAGAGTCCATGCATATCTTATCCATTCTGTAACTTCTGTTTGAAAAAGATTTTAAAACCTCTTTTTGTTATAGGTTGTTCTTTCTGATCCTTTGTGGAGAGTTATCCCAGCTGCAACCAGTCTATTGCATGACCTTTATTTTTAATGTTGTTCCAAATTTAAGGCCGAGCCAAACACATTCACAGAAATTAAGTCAACCTACACAAGGAACTTAAAGTATATTATGTTGGCAGAACCCGAGTTAGTGAGTTAGCAAAGTTAAAGGAGAAAAAGGAGTAGCTTTTTGCAGACTGTTGACAGGTGTCTAAAGACAAATTTGCAGTGAGTAAAGAAAGATACTATTATCCTCCAATTGAAAATAAGATACATGATCTTATTTTCACCTGGCAGTAACCATGGGCTTAAGACAGGAGAGTTCAGGCTTCTGTATTTACTGGAGCTGGCCTCACCCTTGGCCAGACTGTCATTCCTGGCAAATCTGGTTTTGAGAGCTGAATAGTGATGATAGGCAAAAATGCCCTTGGAGTACACCTCTGCACAGGCCTCAGTGGGCCTCTCAGTAATTCCATACAATGAGCTATCAGAGGTTTCAAGAGAGAACTCAGAACAGCTCTTTCAGCATAAGAACATAAATAAAGACACCTGGAGTTCTTCAGAAGGATTGTGAATTGAAAAGTAATAGAGTAAGTTACGAGCACAAGTGGACTATTCTTTCAATGAATCAATTCTACATGTGCATTCACCACTTCATCAGGTTGGTTATCCTATTGGTATGCATGAAGAAAATGTAATTTGGTGAATTTAACCAAAGTGGTCTGTTCAACTCTCGTAGTCTTTATGGTTATATGTTGTTTTCAAAACATGGCCATTTGCACATTCACCCAGTGGGTGTTTCATACTTTCATGTCAAGGATCATTAAAGAAATTTTGAAGCATTGGAGGAAAAAAATGTCCTTTATGTTGTGCTTAGAAATTCACTTCAGTTAATACTACATCCTCATTTACTTTTGATGTCTGGCAGTCTCAGTGAGGTTTTAATCTGCTTTTTGGGTTATTTTGGATTTTTGGACAGCAAGGTTTATGTAAGCCATTTTTTCTAGCTTTATTTATACTAATTTTTCTGCTGTGTTGTTACAGATTAGTTCTGCTAACTGTTTTTTATACATCAGCATGATAATATCTGTTTTCTAGTTGGCATTTTTCAAAGCATTAGTTGTTTTTGTGTTCCAGAGAGCTCTTTAGAATCAGCTGTGAGTTTAATCCTTTTAGAACTAATTAATCACAGAAGAGTAGACTGTTACATGTTGGAATGGATGTTAAAGATCATCTAGTCCCAATCCTCCTTGCCATGGGCAGGGACACTTCCCACTAGATGAGGTTACGCAGAGCCCTCAGCCCAGCTTTGAACACCCCCAGGGATGGGGCAGCCACAGCTTCTCTGGGCAGCCTCTTCCACTGTCTCACCACCCTCAGAGTAAAAGAATTTCTTCCTAGTGATCTTTGTTTCTCCCCTTTCAGTTTGTACCCATTACTCCTTGTCCTATCACTGCAGTTCCTGATTAAGAGTCCCTCTCCCCCTCTCCACCTTTGCTGTAGGCCCCCTTCAGATGCTGGAAGTTGCTGTGAGGTCTCCACACAACTCTCTCTTCTCCAGGCAGAACAGACACAACTTCCTCAGTCTGTCCTCATAAGGAAATGCTCCAGTCCTCTTATCAACCTCATGTCCTTCTCTGGACTTGCTTCAACAGGTCCATGATCCTCCTGTGCTGGTAATCCAGAGCTGATGCAGCCCTGCAGGTGGGGTCTCACCAGAGCAGAGGGGCAGAATCCCCTCCCTGGCCCTGCTGGCCACGCTGCTTTGGATGCAGCCCAGGTCACGTTTGGCTTTTCTGGGCTGTGAGTGCCCGCTGCCGAGTCCTGTTGAGTTTTGCACCAGCCATCACCCCCGAGTCCTTCTCCACGGGGCTGCTTTCAGTCGCGTCCCCTCCCAGCCTGCAGGTGTGTCCAGGGTGCCATGTCCCACCTGCAGAACCTTTTGCCTCTCCTTGCTGCACACCGTGAGGTTTGCTGGGCCCCTCTCCGGCCCGTGGGTCCCTCGGGATGGCATCCCTTCCCCGCGGGTGCCGGTGCTCCGCGCAGGCTGCGGCAGAAGGCGCCGAGCCCGCGCTCGGTCCCGCTGCCCGCAGAGATGCTGAGCGGGTTGGGCCCTGCTGCCGACCCTCAGGGACAGCGCCCAGCCCTGCTCTCCCCGTGGACAGGGAGCCCTGACCACAGCTCTGGGCACAGCCTTCCAGCCAGCTCCTTATCCACTGAGTCACCCATCCCTCAGAGCCCTGACTCCCCCATTGAGACAAGGATGTCATGTGGGACAGTGCCAAACTTTGCACAAGTCCAGGTAGCTCCGTCATAGAATGTTACTCGATTTCTCAGGAAAATATTTGTGCCCTTAGTAAAGCCATGTTGTCTGCTTCCAGTCACTTCTTTGTTTTCCACATGCCTTAGTATGATGTGCAGGAGAATTGGCTCCATGATCTTGCCTGGCAGAGGTGAGACTGACTAGCTTGTTGCTCATTATGTCTTTCACTTTTCCTTTTTCAAAAATCAGGGTTATCTTTCCCTTTTTCCAGTCATCACAAACTTCACCTTAACATCATCTGCCAACTCCCTCAGCACTCTTCAATAAATTTCATCAGGTCCCACAGACTTCTGCACAATCAGGATGGTCGTGAGCGTGACCCTCTCCTACAGTGGTCTTAGGATCTTCATTCTCTCAGTCCCTCCATCTGTCTTTCTCAACTTGGGTAGTGTGCCTGGAGCACTTGCCTTTGAGGACTCAGGCATAGAAGTAATTTAAAACCTCAGCCCTCTCTGAATCCAGGGTAGCCAACTCATCAGATGATGATCAACGTTTTTAAAGATTTTTCACGTAGTGCTTTAAATTGTGTATGTATCATTCAATTTTATTCTATTCCATATCATTATTCAATTTTACACACAAAAAAATCTGTAATTATTGATATATTCTCTGGACATGTAACTTATGATTTCATCACTATTATGTCCTATTCAATTAATTCTTATTATTCTTATGAATAATTTTTCTTGGTAAGAATGTTGCAGCATCTTTTTTTCCTCTAAAGAAAAAAAATTGGCCTTTTGTTTATATTACAATATTGTTTATATTACAATTGGCCCTTTGTTTCAGGAATTCATGCGCATGATTGGCAATGACAAACAAGGGCAGATGATTGTATTTCATTTGATAGAGCTTTTGAAGAATAATGGACGACTGCCGAGACCAGATGGATGCCCTGATGAGGTGATGTACTGTGTTAAAATATTACTGTAGTGTGAAGGGTGCTCAGTTAGGGTGAATACCTGTAAATGCAAAACTTTTATTTTGTTCTGCTTGGACCACTAAAGTGTTTATTCAAGTGGAATGGCTGTGCTGTTATTTTATCAGTTTCATGATGAGTATTGTCTTTTTTTTTTCTGATTCTTGCTCAGTACTTTAGCTTGTACTGCTCAGGAACCCAGACTGTAGTCTTGCTGAATATATGAAGTGGGACTGCTATAACCTAGTGCTGTACTTGGGCACTGACACCTCTTTTTCAGAAAGATACATGTATTAAGGCAACAAGAGTAGTATATAGAATTTGTTCTGTGTAAGTCCCATGTAGAGATTCTCATTCAAAGCTGTGAACTTTGGATTTTTCTGAAATCTGTAATATTCAGCAAAAAAATCTTAATATCCACCTAAGGTTTTTCACATTTAACTCCAGGATTTAAAGAGCTTCTTATCTTGATTATTGCCTTTCTGTTTCTGTTCCCTTCTCAAGTGTGCAAGGCTCAAGTTTATAATGTATATTACTCACTGTCAAGCATTTTCAAATTGCAGACTGTAGGCACAGTTAAGTATATGAATCAGATTTTCTATGTTCAGGGTCTTCAGATTTGTATTCATGTTCTTTGTAGATACTAAAGTACAGCTGTTAAGCTGTCCTCAGAGCACATAAATTAATTCAGTATTCTTTTGGTTCTACTTATACACCAGATGCTTTTAAAAATACTTTAATACTGCTCCTAAGTCCTGTAGTATTCTACTCTTCAGAGCAGGGTGTACAAAGCCTGGTTCAGTCAAACTGACCTGGTTGGGCTGTGGAGGTGAATCAGTAGTGAAAAAATGGAAGGAAAACAGTTATTATGGGTTGTTGTTTTTTACATATGTAACTGCCAGCTCAGAGTAATTGCTGCATCCATTTAAAGTCAAGCACACTTGGCAATAGGTCAAGAAATAATACTTTTAAAATCGGTGAAAGGGAAAACGTCACGGTCAAGTGATCTAATAGAGGAGAGAAAGAACGGTACAAGTGAGGCAGGAAGCCACGGGGTAAGAAAAAAATCTGTAGAGAATAGAAAGAGAAGTCTTTGAAGAGCCTTTCTTGCATTTCATGTACCAGTACAGCAGCTGCTGAATTGCGAAGGTTTGGCTTTTTGAAGATAACCTGAATGTCATACGTATAAGATAATAAATAATCTGTTTTACTGGAACTGTATGTAACTAACCCAAAGGTTTCGGTGTCTGACATTTCTCCAGATATCAAAGCAAGATGGAAATGTCTCTGTGTCAGAAGCTGTATTCGTCCCCTTTAGATCTGGAAGGCCAGTCATCGCAGATAGTAAATCTTCCAGATACCTGTAGCTTACAGCAGCTTATCTTGCAGCTTACAAGCTGCTTGAGACTTGGTTCTAAAGCTTGGTCAGTGCAGGTGTTTCAAATCTGCTGAAAAAGATAAGGAACAGTTTCTAATATTTTCCTGGTAGCTGTACAGATGGTTCTTAAGTAATATGTGAAAAAACGTTGAAAGTATGAGAAATTGGTAATAACAATCTGGATTGAATGAGTGAGAAGAGTACAGGTGAGGAGCTTGGCAAGTTGCATGAGACCAGGTATCAGGTACATCTCTGGGCACAAAGAAAACTGTTGCCATGTAACTATTGTAGTAGAAATATCTTTCAAAGTTAGTTCAGTTGGCACATAACTTCTCTTTTTTGCTTATTTCTGACTATATATGAAGAATAATTAAGAATTTAATATACGAATGTGGAGAAGTATATGTTAACTTTGCAGGGGAGGTCTTATTTAGAATTACTATCTTTGTAAATCTGATTTCTGGTCCTACTGATGTTTGTTATGTTAAAGCGTTTTTGAGCTTTTAAAAAAAAAGAGCAATAAAGAAATATAAAAACTTAGAAAAATAACATAAATCTTGTAGAAGTTTCAAAAAACAGCTGAGTGAATTTTCATGCTAACTTTTTAAAAAATGTCTTTCATAGTAAGAGCTTTTGCAGAGCCGCCTATCCTAAGTTCTTGCTGTCACTGGGATCAAGCAGGGCATTGCCACTGATGGGTATCACAAGAGTTTAGGCACACTCTTCTGCAGCTGTAGTTTGGGAGCATAAAGTTAAGCTGGATGTTCTTTAGTCTAGTTTCAAGTAAATATTTATGGTATCTGTTTACCTACTACCAATTTTCTTTTTCTTCTCCAGATTTATGCTATCATGAAAGAATGCTGGAACAATAATGTTGCCCAGCGCCCCACCTTTCGGGATCTTGCTCAGCGAGTGGATCATATAAGGGAAAACATGGGTGGATGAGAAAACTGTCCCTCCTTCAGAGGATGAGTTGGAATGCAGAACAAAATGTACTTGGTCAGCTGTGTATATTTGACATATGTACATGTGCACGCATCTTACCCTTGCTGGAAGTAAAATCTGTGTGGCAAATACCCTATCTCAATCTGCATACTGAGGGATCCCGCTAGGGCTTTTTTATCAGGATATATTTGTTACTCTGAGAACATGTTGATATTCTCAATAGGGAAAGAAATTATTTTTCTAAATTAAAAAATGGGTGGTCATTCAGCAACACCATTATTTGCCTTACTTGGCAGTACAAAAAAGAGGTGACTTAAAATGTGATGAAACTAAGAGATGAAAACCCAGTGTATTTCTGTATTGAAGTAGAGATGCCCAGAAAAGACTTCTAGAAATACTTTTACACTGAGTATATAGTGACTTGGCACCCTATTTTGTGTGTTGCACAAAGACTTTTGTCTGTTAATACAGTTTCATGATTTTTTCATTGTTGATGCAGAACTGGCTTCTCTGTGTAACAAAACAGAAGTGGTTTGCTGTGCCTGTCTGAATCAGTTATCAGCCAGCAGTATATCCAAAGAAATGTAGCTGTGTGAGGTACTGTAAGTATTTTGAGGGAAAGGGAGCAAATTGTGCTTTATTGGGAGAGACAGAAAACTTATTAATCAATGCAAAATTTTTAATTTAAAAATGAAAAAAACAAAGATGTTATCCTTTTATTCTTACTCCTCCCTTGATGAGTATTATATTGCCTTTATAGAATTGAAGATACAGTGATAACACATAGAAGTGAATTCATTTTACACACAACTGTGTCTTCAGTGTAAATAAGGGAAAGCTAAGTATAATGCTTTTAAATGCTGCTCTTTTTTCTTTCCATCCTTGTAGTTTTCATGCAGTCATAAGTGAATGAATTGAAAATTAAAAATCTAGAAATTGTCCTCATTTTCACAATTCCTCACTTTGCTGTTAAGATGGTCATCTTAATATCTTCTTCCAGCACAGAAAAAGAATACTTACAACTCAGTATCTGATAAGGCCAGTCACAACCACATCAAGCCTGTTCTGTATTGAAGTGGCCCAAGCCTATTTATTTCTGTGGTAATACCCAACATGAGACTGTTTGGAAGGAGGAGTTAAAAGTGCAATTGCTCCACACTCAGCGGAGGGCAAGGACAGGATTCCAGTTACTGAGAACTGGGAGGAGATCAGAGCTACCTGAATGCTGTATAATTCAGCTTTTGAAATAAGTAACAAAAATTTTTGGACAAGAGAATGCTTCGGTTTTGCCTTGAGGCATAAAACTTGGGGATAATCTCATCTTTCAAAGCAGTATAATTGCAGGGTTTGTTTATTTTTAGTTCAAATAATCTTGTTTGTTTGTTTTTACTTAAGCATTATTGTTTGCAAAGTATAATGCTTGTTCTTTTTGGACTTCTGCTGAGAGAAGTTCAGTTAAGGGGATATACAGCTTGGCAAACTGACCTGACATCCAGACTTATATTTAAAATGAAGGGTTCATTTTTAAAATTTGTGGCAGTGACTTAGTGAAACAGAGGTTACTTTCACTGTGGAGCCTCCTTAATATCTGTGCTTAACTATATCCATCTTATTGGAAATTGAAGAACCTCAGCTTTAAAAAAAAAAAAACTAAAAAAACCAAAACAAAAAAAAATCCTTACTTAGTGTAATATAGTGCCAGTATAGCAGTATTTTGTACCACTGTGATGTTTCTCTCCCACAATCACTCCTACAAAATTATTATTTAAAGTACGAGAGAGTGCTAAACACGGAGAGCAGCGTGAACCTTCTCTCTACCCATTGCATTTAAAACTATTTCTGTTAGTGTTCTTGCCATCAAGCATTTGCATAGGTGATTTTCAAACCAATTTCAGAGTCAGTTTTTAAGCTGCAAAACTTCGAAGTGCTATGTTCAACTTAACATGTTTTCTCAATTTCTATACATTGCTTTGAGGATTTGAAATTTTGTGCAAAAATGTCTTTGCATTTGTAGTCTCAGTTATGTGTATGTGTATTTTTGTAACAAAGGAGATAAAGCTTTAAAGTATCAAGACAGCATTTTAGCTGAATAACATATGCAGGAATTATGTAACATTTGCAGTGTATGACACTCAGTAGCTCACTGGTTTCAAATACATAGTAGACTAAACATAATTTATGTAAAAATCTCAGGGAAGTTTGTGTAATGCAATGAAGAAATCTTCCAGTCTGCTAATTTTTCAAGTGAATTAAAGGTCTTTTTCTTGTTCTACTACAGTTTGACTAATTACATAGTCTGTTTGATTGCGTAAATGTAGTGGTGAATTCAAGGATGATTTTTAAGTGTCTTGTGGAGTGTTTTTGTTTTGTTTTGGGTTTGGTTTTGTTTTGTTTGTTTGTTTTACTTTAATGCTATATCATTTTGAGAGAAAGCTATCTCTTTACACTGCAGTGTAATTGTGTGCTGTTGGCCAGAGACAGTCTTTTTTAACAACCAGACGCCTGTGCAGAGGGCTTGAGCACTTGGGATTAATGTTCTTAGGTGGGAGAATAGGACCAAGTAGTGCTTAGGACTTGGGAGACGTATAGTCATCTGCAGTGTCAGTATTTAGGTCCCAGAGCAGACCTGGTGGCTTTCTCAAAAAGCTGTTGAGGATGTAAATGTAGTGATTTTGCTGAATTTGCTACTGCCAGTTGTGTACCCTTTAAAAAAACCAACAAAACAACAACACCACCAAAAAGCACTGTATTTTGTATTTTGAAAGCTATCAGATCCACAGTAGCATTGATAATGTCATATTTTTACATGGCATTTGTATTAGTAGGCAAAGTACTTTGTTTTAGAAAATGTCTTCAGCTGGCATTGCATTTGTAATACTTTAGTGTAATCATTATGCTACCCAACATGCTGTTTGATTTTGCTGGTAGAAAAAGTGCTGGTTTATGTATACATGACTGCTACTGCAGTGTAGAATTAAAATATTAACTACTGCTTTGCACTTACATTGGAAGTGAAAGAATTTTTTAATAAGTGCACAACGTATCTTATAGAATCTCTGCAATCAAGTATTGTGTTGTGTAGTATTGATTTGTTGTCTATCAGTATAAATATGTTAAGTTTCAAAGTTAGTTTTTAAATATATTCCACACAGTATTCCACAAACTTGCAACAGTCATGTAGTAAGCCAGAGGAGAAATGAATTTTCAGGAAAAGAAACACATGTTCTTGTCAAGTCCTAGTACTGGTTAAAAACTTCCATAGTTGAGGTAATTGTTGTTAAATGTGCTGATGAATACAACTGTGAAAGTATATGTAAGAATTATATTTTTTCCCCAAAATTAAAGTTTTCATTGTTGCTTTTGGTTGAGAGGTTGACCAGCTGCCCTGAAATGTATGGGAAAAGATGTTACTGTATTAAGTATGAAGAAATGTAATTCTTGTGTAAAGAAAGCGAGCTTTTCAGGAATGTAGGATCACAAACACCTAGAGGTTTGAGTTCTGAGAGCAAAAGTAGAGGTGTAGAATAACAAGACTAAAGTAAGAAGGACAATGTTCAGCATGGGAAAAGCTTTCTGAAATGTGAAATGCACAATGAATTATGAAAAGCTGATAGATTTTTTTACTGAAAATGCCATACCGTGACAAATATGTGCTAATATATTTCTAAACTGTGTGTTGTCTGCCTTAAGTCTGAAATATTCACGGACACCAAACCTGGCTGAAAAAATTTCAATAATTACTATATCAAAATAAACTACTAAATGTTGTGCCATGCCAGATAACAATTCTGAAAAGATGTTTGACTAAGAAGTTTTGTTCTGAGTTTTTCTTTGTGAATAAGAGGTTTACAGTACTTTATATTAAAGTAGAAAAAGTCCCTTGGTGGTAGGGAGCGGGAAGGAAAAGATACCTGCCACTTATGATTGAAATGTATACATTTGAACACATGGTTTAGTGAAGAGAACCTGAAAGGGATATTTTTAGAAAACTGTGTATCCATACCTGAAACTTAACTGTGTGTTTCTTTTTGCATTTGGATAGTGAAAATAAAAAAACTGAATACAATGGATGACACATGCCTGCCAACATTTTCTTTTGTACACTAAAATTTGTTACTGGTATTTAAATCACTGCTGTTCCATGAAGGCAGCTGTTCTATTTGATGAGGTAGAACACGGCACATAAAACTTACCGACCTTCCTAGAACAGCCATGTTAAGCATTTGTCCCCTGAAAGAAACTTAGATGTACCAAAGTAAAGGTGTTACCTAAACAATAAGACTGAGGGCTTTTAATCTCTTTTTTAATGAAGATTGTCACTAAGCAAATTCATTTGGGATGAAGAAACACTTCCTTTCGTTCTCAGTATTTAAAGAGATGCAAGTCTGTAAGACAGACCTTACACTACCTTACATTTCTTAAATTTCTCAGAAATTCTAATGTCTTGATTTTTATTACTTTGTCATCTTCCCATTTGACTTTGCTTAACTTAACGGGAAAATTACCACCACTTCTAATGAAAATTACCACCACTTACCTTGAACAGAGTTGAATGCTTTTATCAAAAGCATTCGTGGGTCCCTTGGTGTTACCCACCAAGTACACCTGTGTCCTCGAGCAAAACCAGTCCCACAGATGAGTTTGCCTTTGCTTGAGGCAGGACTAGTCCAGACAGTTTTCCCTAACACATTCCCCATGTGGACCACAGGGACTTTGCTCCCTTCCACAGTACATGGAGGTTTTGTTTGGGCAGGGCACCCACTCAATACCATGCTCTCTGGTCCAGATGTCTGTGAGGCTGTTTTTGAAATTAGTCCCATTGTCCACCTGACTTCTGTCAGGGCTGTCATGTCCCAACTGGACTTGCTTCTCGAGGGCCAAGGTGAAGTTCCAGGCGGTGGCATGAGGCACAGGGCACCTCTCCAGCCATCCAGTGGTTGTGCTGCTGTTTGTAAGCATGTAGTGCTCACCTTGGCGGGTTTGGGTGAGTGTGGTGTGATGGATCTGCAGACCCCCCCCTGTATTTTTGTTTTGACCATCATCCAGCATACCACAAGGGTTTACCTGCTTGATCTGCTGGGCTGCAGCACACATTTCACAGCGTCCTGATTACAGGGAACAGGGATGGAGTTTTCAGTGCTGTCTGGGTGTGATGACACAGTTTACTGCAAACCATGCACATCTCAATGGGGATGTGGTTTCAGCAGGAAAAGGCAAGGATCAGCAAGAAGGGGAAGTTCCCTAGCTGAGAAGGTGTCAGGATCAGCCTGGTGGACTCAGCCCTGCTCTGTCAGCCTGGTCCTTTCTCTGTTCTTTTGGGCCCAGTGAAGTGAGCACCCTGGCTCTGGCAGAGCAGAAGCAGCCGGGCAGAGCCTAAAGCTCCAGCTGCGCCAAGCCAAGCCCCACTGGTGCTGGAGTTAGCCACGTGAGACCAAGCCAAGTCTGGGGAACAGTGCCAAACACAGTTGAGCTCAGCAGTCCAAAAAAAAAAAGAAATGAGCAGTGCAACATGGATGATCTATCTTCCAAGTTTGTTTTGTTCCAGCTCTTAGCTGTTTTCACACTGGTGGCAAAGCTCCTGTAAAGCTGTGGGAGCTTTCTGCACCTTACTGCGACCAACAGAGCCTCTCCTCTCTGGTGGTTGAAATCTTTTCCTAGGTCTTGCAGCCCACTATGTCCACATTCTCAGCTAGATCTTTTCTTAAGTAGCACACTTTCCTCCAGTTGTTTTCTCTATCTTCTGCGGAGTGCTTCAACACCTTTCTTGAATTTTCTGTGTAATTTGCGTCCTTTTGTATCACTTTCTCATCAAAATGGTAATTTAAATTTCCCAATAGTATGAAGCTTTTCTGTTTCTGGTAAGTCCTTTGTTCACACAGAGAAAGACTCATCTCCACTAACAACCTTATTTGCAGCCTACCATAGTCCCCTACATGACAGCAATATTCTTTTTACTGAGAAATGTTTAGTCACTCTAGTTTCCAAAAGTCCCTCTGATCTAAGAATAAACATCCTGGAAATAGCCTTTTAGTCTTAAACAGGTCATAGTCTCCTGAACAGGTCACACGTGCCTGTGTCCTCTATCCAACCAAATATCTATCATGCCAATTAAGACATGATTTTGAATCTAAGACATCAAGCCATTTTTTGTTTCCTGTCCTCTTTCTTGTCCTTGTCTCTATTCCTATGCAATAAACTAATTATAGTGTATGTATAGATATATAAATGCTAGTTATCTGCTAGTATGTAATGAACAATATCATACAATGAATAAATATTTGTATATAATTAACTAAGATGTATCAGTTTAGCTCCCTCAAGACCACACCAGGAAAATACTTCCTTCCACATCTAAGTCTTTATGTCAATTACTGTTTTGTATCTGGTCAGCATTCCTGAAGGAGAAATCTCAGAGGAATGCACGCTGGGTAAGGCTTCTGTCCCACACTCTGCCCACACATAGTATGCTCAGCTGTAGGGTCAGACCAGGCTCCTTCAGGCATTACCCTGACAGGCTTGAAAATTCCTCAGAACTGAGAGCAACTTCTCTGGGTCATGGCCCTGCTGCCAAAACTACCCTTATGGGCTAAAGGCTCCTTTTATCTCCAGCCTGTGCCTCCGTGTTTCACTTTATCAGTATTTTCTCTCGTTCTCTTCCCATGTACCACTGTAAAGAGCCTTGCTTCCTAGTGGCCTCTCCATTGACAGCAGCAGACTGTGTCATGGGGATCTTCTGCATCTCCAACTACCTCTTCAGGTCAACTAATTTAGTTTATCTGTAATCTAAGTTTATAGTTAAATTTAGACTGAAAGATAAAATTTAAGAGATTATTGTGTTAAGGAGCTTCCCAGACTGGCCATTCAGGTGTGAGCAGATGCTTCCACAGCTGGGATCAAAGCCCCTCCATAGTGGGCATCTCCAGAGAGCTGGTAGGTGCCCCCTTGTCTCTCTGCACTCACACCCAGTCAGACTAAGTTTCCTCATTGGTTTGACCCGAGGTTTCCCAGGTGTTTGTACCCAAGACAGATGAAAGCTGTGTGATGAATAGAATTCACCCAATGTGTGGTGACAGTGTGGCATAAAGTAGGAACAGACCCCCTTTGAGCTAATTGCTTTTACAGGTGAGTGACTGCAGAATAGGAGGTGGGATGCAAATCTATCCATGTTCCATTTGCTGACTAGGAAAGGAGCTGTCATTTTCTACAGTAATTTCTCTACTGCCAGCTGAGTAGGAAACACGGTAGTCTCAAGAACTCCCCCTAAAACTCAGAGTGCTAACTGTAGGTCTGTCTCCAGCTCTGCCAGAAGGCAAAAATTAATGTCAATGTCTTTCCTGCCTGCAAGTGGAGGCTAAAAAAGAAAAAAAAATGGACAGAACATCTTCAGTAACTCGTGAATCTGGACATTTTCCTCCATGGTTTAAACAACTGGCAAAATAAAGAACTGGCCAAACAGGACTACAGTTAGGAGGGAGATGTGTCTTTCAAGTCTCTGGGACTTGCTGCACAGTCTCTGTAGCCCATTTAGCATTCTGTCTATGTTCTTACATATCATCACTACTTGAGGTACTGGGCTCTTACGGCAATTAACACATTGCATAATTGCATTAAGAGTTTTCCACCAGATTTAAAACAAGGAAATAGCAGGGAACAGAGCTGAGAAACCTGTTATTACATACTGCCCTGAATTGCTCCCATGTCTTTGAGCATTGTTCTAGGAGGTCATAGTCAGACCTGCATCAGACTACACCCATAGTGAAGAAAATTCCCCAAAACATTCAGAATAGACTCAAGGAGACACAAATGGCAGCACTAATATGGGAATGTGCTGGTATACCTCTTTAGCTGATGATACTCATCAACTAAAAATAGCTGTTCAGAAGTTGGCTCACACATCTTAATAGATTATCCAGAAATTGGACCCTTCCTGTACACTAAGACTTAATCAACAGGACTGTAAGGAATTTCTGTAAGCAGCAAGTTGCTAAAACAATGTTTTCCTCAATACCTAATTTGTCTGTGAAAGAAATGTTGGAAAAACCCCTCAATTTTTTCCTCATTTAAAAGTGTATGTTTTTGAACAGTTGTGATGGTAAGCAGAATGTGATCCCTTAAACTGCTGTTCTCATGTTTGTGCTGCTGGATACACATGGTAGCACTCCCAAAGGCACTTCCAGCAGAGACAGCGTTGTTGTGCTCTGCTATCTGGATCAATACCCAACTCAATCATTATTTTACATTTTGAGCTGTCTGCTCCAAAGTATGTTTGCTTCAAAGTGTGTTTGCTTTACCCACCCAAATAGTCAGACAACCTGATTTTACATTAAAGACTTACTTCTCATCGTATAAAAGTACCTCTGGACACCAAGTGATGTGCACAGTTGGCAGATGGCATCCTCAGGACCTGTTCCAACTGAGTGACACATAATTGTCACCTTTGGCTACATTGCAAAGAAAGCACTGGAAAATACAGCCTAGTGTCACAGGAGAGGGAAGTTCTGGGGAAGGGAAGGGAAGGGAAGGGAAGGGAAGGGAAGGGAAGGGAAGGGAAGGGAAGGGAAGGGAAGGGAAGGGAAGGGAAGGGAAGGGAAGGGAAGGGAAGGGAAGGGAAGGGAAGGGAAGGGAAGGGAAGGGAAGGGAAGGGAAGGGAAGGGAAGGGAAGGGAAGGGAAGGGAAGGGAAGGGAAGGGAAGGGAAGGGAAGGGAAGGGAAGGGAAGGGAAGGGAAGGGAAGGGAAGGGAAGGGAAGGGAAGGGAACCCTTTGCACACTGTAATATGTACACAAATACTTTCTTACTCTAAAACACAGACTTAATTTTTGTCTGTGCCATCTGCCTTTGCCATGGCTTTCCTGCTAAAGTTGTTACAGACTATGACAAGGCCTATTAGAGAAACCAAATGAAAACACAAATTTTACCTTTTCTCTGGGTTGACTCATACCTCTGAGAAAAGCCTGTTTATATCAGATAAAGACTGATTTTTCTATTTATAATTCCATCTCAGCCTGAAACACTTCCACTCAAACACTATTTTCACTTACACTATTTATAGTTTTACCAATGGCTTACATCTAACCCAGCAAGCTAAACTCCAGATTGTTCCATTCAAGGCTTAAACTCACAAATTTAAGGTTTTAACTACATCTTTGTTTCACTCCAGTCTGCCATAATAATTTACTGGCTAAAACCATTGGCCTTCTCCAATACTCCTTTTCAAAAGCTTGGGGGAGAGTTTTCTAGCAAGACAAATGCATACAGGATTATTTTCACTTTTTTCTCGTATGGAATTTTTATATATTTTGGCTTTTTGTAGAGATTCTATCTACCCCTTATTCCTCACCTTAGTAATAAGTAATCTTAACTCCAAAAATTCTCGAAACTGCTCAAAAATAAGGAATACTTCCCCTCAAACCCCTCCTGTAATCTTCTAGGAAATCCTAATCAAAACCCAAGCCCAAAACTATCTGTGAGAAGAAGTTGCTGGAAGCCAAGCTATAGACATTTAGCTAATCTGTTGCAAAAACAAACCCACCCAAAACTATGTTACACAGTTGCTGTTTCCACTCAGAGTGGCAAAAAGCATCTTAGAGTCACTACAACTAAGATGTTTAAGAAGATGGCTCATTTCTTCATAAATATTGTTACAAGGACAGAAGAGATGGTTCTTTTCATGTGGAAGATAACAGCATTCATACTGAATATCCATTCTGCCTAATCTCTACTGACTGAAACTCATGTCTTAAAAAAAATAAAAAGGATTGATAGATGCCTAATTGCTGCACTAACAAGAATATCTTAAGAAAAGAAATTTAAAAAAATATGCAATAATTGCGGAGAGCAGTAGTCTAATCAAGGAATACTTGTCAAAAGATAATTTGAAGAACCAAGCCAAAGGCACCAACCACACAGCCTAAGCCCTGAAGCATACTCCCAATCAACTGCTGCTACAAACTTACCCTGAGCATCACAGAGGTCAGGAATCCCAAACCCCTCAATATATTGCTAGAAATACAACATTTTTACTGCTGAGAAAAGCATGCAGGAAGGCAAAATGATTAGAAACTGCAAGGAATAAATAAGCTATTCATAAATACAGTGGCAATTAGCAACTTGGAAGTACATCTGAATTAGTGTAGACCAGCATCCTTCAAGAACGCACAGAAAGATGTCTGAGTGTCTGTACAGCAAGTTACTTGATGCACATCCAGCACTCACTCAGCATCAGTAGGGAAGAAATGGGGAAGTAAAGTAAACAAAGAATGACTGAAGTGTTAATACTCTTAACTATTTAAGCCTAGACATAAATATAAAAAAAAAATGCAAGCTGCAAGTGTTGTGTTGCAGTATAAAGTTTCTATAAAGATTACACTGCATAAAAACAATTCTGCACTTACAGAATTGTGGTCAAAATAATCAGCAAGCTGAGTCAGTGTCAAGTGGGATTTCAAGTGGCAAAATATTCTTTCTCTACAGCTTTGTACCATGAGTACTATTTTATTATTGTTGGATGTTACAAGAAAGCTGGTGGGACTCTTCATTAGAAACTTAGTAGCAGTAGAAATAAGCAGTTCAAACTAAAAGGTGGAGAATTTAGGTTAGATATTGAAAAAGAAATTGTTCCCTGTGAGGTGAGATTGCCCAGAGAACCTGTGGATGCCCCATCCCTGGCAGTATTAAAGGCCAAGGCTGGATGGAGCTCTGAACAACATCCAGGGGAAGGTATCTCTGCCTGTGTCAGGGGTTTGGAATGAGGTGATCTTTAAGGTCCCTTCCAATAGAAGCCATTCTATGATTCTACGTTCATTATTTTGACAGAGGAACAATAATTTGGCAACACTTAGTATAATTACATTTTATTGAAATATTGAAGTTCTTCTTAAAGTGTTACAAAGATATAATACATTCGTAATATAAGTGTAAAGGCTCAACATTAAAATGAAAAGACTTAGTAAAAAATATAGATTAGAAGTTACTGCAGCAAAACAAACTCATTGCAATTACATTTATGTTTTGTTTGTTTTGTTGTTTTGGGGTTTTTTTAAAAGAAAACCAGCTATATTGACTGGCACATATAGACAAGATAAAATACAGCAAGAGTCTTCTTCCTCCATGAAGTAATCAATCAAGTAGTACTGCAACAAACACTGATTTCATGCATAAGTGTAGAGAGGATTTTAAACTCTGCATATAGTACTAATTTCAGCTTTTGTACAGCCCCATTTGCAACACATTCCTGCCAAACCCAGAGACTCCCGTTTTCTTCTGGGATACCTGGCCCAAACGTAGCTGCTTGATTCCACAGGATTTGCATTTCCTGTTCCCCCCCTGTCCTTCTGAACAGCTTCCTCTACCTGGCGGACAAGTTTTTTTAAGTCACCTGCCACAGGTACATATTCATTATAGTAATTTAAACTATACAAGTCCTTAAACATCTCCCATCCAAGAAATGGGCTGCTTCTCTGCAGCTGCTCCACTTCAGGATCCAAAACTGATTGCAGGTTGAAGCTTCCCAGTAGTTTGTTACTTGCTGTTTGTGCAGAATCTGTTTTAAAGAGAAGACTTATCTTAAATTCAGACTAAAGGATCATCAAAAGGATTACACAGCTCTAAGAAATAGCAACAAAACCCATTCAGTTAGTAATAAGTGAAACACTATTATGTAGGAGAACTGTCAGTAATTGAGAGTCTCCACACCATGACTTACTTGTAGCAAAATCTATGTTTTAAAGTCTATACCTCCTGTTAGACATGCAGAGAGCACAGAAACAACTGTAACTGAAGTAAAGGCATCCTGTCACAACCGCAGTGTTATTGATGGAGAAGTCTCAATTTTTCCACAGAAACAGAATTTTGTTGTAAAGGCATGTACCCAGAAACACGACAGAGCTGTGTCTTGTGTTGGATGAATTAGATCAGACCCCCTCCTCTCCTGTGCACAATCACAGAAAGTAGCATCATCTGAAGGACAAATGTAGGAAGGACTAAATAAGCAAAGACTGTATGTAAACTGATTCCTAGATTGCATTTTTCTATAGCTATTTTAACTGATGCTTTCCTCTAATTTCTTTCATTTCCCGTGGCATATCAAGGGCTTGCAGAATTTACTTAGGACATGCTTCATCTCACTGACTAAAGTGTTCTCAAAAATACAGCCCTACTTCCTTTCACCTTACACTGTTTCTCTTGATTTTACTTCTGCAAGGCAAGTGGCATTGCTTACTTCAGCTAATGTGCATAAAAACAGCTTCTTCAAGTCCTAATTTTAAAATAATCCACAGTGAGTCTTTGTCTTGTGATTTTAATGCTGTTAATACAGGTGGGTTTTTTGGGGTTTTTTTGTTTGTTTGTTTTTGGGGGGGGGGTGGGTTGTTGTTTCAGAAAGCTGGAAGAACATGAGAATATCCAGCAACTTTTGTATTTAGTTAAATACGCCTGATTAGTATATAGAACCTATTTTTCAGATAGAACAGCAGCCTGAGTATGTGCAAAAATTAAAGTAGCTGTAGCTACTTTAGTAATTAGACAGTGGCTGCCATTTAATAGTCTTCTGGGGTGGAGAAGTCTTCTAGTTAGACTTCATGCAGCATTGGGGAGGTTCCATAGTGACTGTTCTCAGAAGCTGCTGTTAACACGAAGGAAAACAGAATTTGCTGGGAAAGGACATAATCCCCACAAAGACTGTATGCAAGTAATTTGTTATAATTACAAAGGTTTTATCTTTTACTCGACCTGTTGGGGATAAAAAAAAAGTGGCAAAAATTCCCAGACAACCCAGCTTCATTAGCTGCCTGAAGTCTTAGGTTATTTCACTAAAGTGTGTTTAATCAGAAGAAAATAATCTCTTCCATCGCACGTTTTAGTCATAATTACAACTTTTGCATTTAAAAAACCTTATTTTTCAGTACTCAAAATATCAACATAAATTAGAGCAATCACTTAAAATTACAGTTACATTTACCGCAGTTTGAGAACACAGCGCAAAGGTTGTAACCCGGAGCACCAGAGTCCGTGCTCCCCAACGCGCCAACTCTTGGATGCAGAGAAGCACCGGAGAGTGATAACCCCGTCCGTGGCGCTCCCGCACATCCCGGGAGCTCTGACGGGCAGCGCGGCCCCGGCCCCGGGGCTCCCGTCCGGGAGGGAAACCCCGGCAGGAGCCCCACTTGGTTCCGCCGCCCGAGGAATTACGGAGCCTTGGGAAGGGAGAGAAGCCATGGAGACAGGCATTCCCCACCGCTCCCCAGGGCGCATGAGACCTCCCCACAAGGCCAAAAGAGGGGAAAAGTGTGACTTTGTGGGATTTTATAGTAGAAGCTCCTGTGCAGCCGGCAGCCCTGCGCAGTAAACCGCGCGGTAACTCCGAACTGACCAAAAACTTTGCGGATTATCCCGGCAAATAACGCCCCAGCGCCTGCCGTCCCTTTCCCTCTGAATCTCAGGACGTCCTTCCAAAAGTCTCGGAACTGCCGGCTAGGATCTAGAGGGAAAGCGAGAGAGGGACGGGGATCTTCCCTCAGCGGCTCAGGGCGGGAGGAGCGAGAGGCGCCGCGGGGAGCTCGCCCTTCCCCATTCCCTCCCGTTCCCTCCAGCCCCCCTCGCCGGCCGTCGCTCGGCAGCGAGCGAAACGCCCCGACAGCCGCCTGCCCTCCGGGCTCGCTCCTGGGACACTCACCGGCCGCGGGCGCCGGCTCCACCGCCAGCAGGGAGAGCCGCTTCCAGCGGGACCCGCCGCAGGTGAAGATGACGGCGCGGATGAACTCGCGGCCGCACAGCTTCACCCCGTACCCGTCCCCCTCGCCCGCGGGCAGCACGGCGCCGCGATGCCCCGGCGGTGCCGCGCACAGCAGTGCCACGGCGGCGCACAGCAGTCGCAGCTTGGCCAGCCCCATCGCGCCGTCCCCGTCCCGCGGGCGCGTTCCCAGCAGACCCGACGGCCGCCACAACGCCCCCGACCGCGGCGGCCAGCCCAGCCCAGCCCCGCCGCTGCCCGCCGCTCGCCTTTTATGCGCTGCGGTCGGCGCTGAGTCACCGCCCGGCCCCGGCCCCGGCCCCGAGCCCCCTCCCCTTCCCCGGTGTCGCGGCTGTCGTCTCCCGCCGGGCGGTCCCTGTGCCTCAAACAGCCGTCGAGGAGCCCTTGGGCAGCGCCTTCCCCTCTTTCTGTCCCTGCTAGCTGTCTCGGCTCTTCACGCCGCCGTGCCTCACCTTCGGCCTCCCTCCTCGGGCTCCCGGCCCACACCTTCCCGGAGACACGCCGGCCCTCGGCCTCAGCCGGCTCTGGGCTTCAGCTGTTCCTGTTCGTGGCCAGAAAGCAGTGCCAATGCCCTTTCCTGTTGTTTTGAAAACGTGGAAAACTCAATTTCGACTGGTTTCTTCCATTGTAGTTCTAGATTCTCCATAACTGCATCTGTGTCTTAAAAATGTTGTCTGACGTAAAAGACAGAAACAAGTGAAGTGAGGGAAATGCGCTTTCAAGGAAGTACTTCAGCTGTTGGTACTCGAAGGGGCATTTCAAAGCCTGGACTCCTCTCAGGTTTCTTGTACTGGAGGCCTGAGTTCAGTGATAGCCATAGACATCCAAGTGTCAGAGATACCAGTGTGGGCATCCTAGAGATTTGGAGCTCCACATCTGTGTGTCTCCCAAATAGGACCCAGCAGGCTCTTGCTGACAAGGGTAGTGGTCTTTTGACTCCACACAGAACTATGCACTCTGGATTTGTTGGCTTGGTTGTTTTTTGGTTTTTTCCCTCAGCACAACAGGACAAGAAGTGCTTGCTGTCACCTTTTATAAGAAGTCATACTGTGAAGAACCAGAAAAGTTAATCTCTCTTAAAATCCTTTGAAGCTGTTGTCTATAGATCCTTTCACATGAAGGCTACGCTTTCAATACTTGAGTATTGTTGGCGTATTAAAAAAACCCTCAAAACCCAATCTAGAAGGAGAGCACAGAGAAGACATCTTCAGACTAGTGTACAAAGGTGTATGATTCACTTGTGCTGGCAGAGAAGTTACAGACTCCACTCTCTTCTTGAAGGAGGACTTGGGTGTTTTACGCTTTGCTGGATGTAGAACAAGGTTGTGGAGGGCTAAAATAGCGAGCAAAGTTGTTGTGTTTAACCCTAGCCAGCGACCAAGCCCCACACAGCCACTCACTAATTCCCTCATCAGTATGACTGGGGAAGGACTTTCCATTTCCCCCCTCTTCATATACCAGCATGATACCCCTTTAGTCATTTTGGGTCATCTGTCCTGGCTGTATCTCCTCACAAGCACCCCCGGTTCCCTGACCAGTGTGGCAGTACCAAAAGCAGAAAGGGCCTTGGCTCTTATCTGTTCAGCAATAACAAAAACATCTCTCTGTTATGAACTATGTGTTCAGCACAAATCCAAAAGACCAATAGCAGTCACTGAAAAAATTAAAATCTACCCCAGCCAAACTAAAAATTAAAATCCTCCCCAGCCAAAATCCAGACAGTTTTCTTTTTGGTCCAGTCTTAAGTGTTTAAACAGTAGTACCTCTTCAACAGTAGGCACCATTATCCAGAATGTTGCTAGGATGCAATCTGCAGAAGTGGAGTCTGCTAATCTGAAATTCCTGAAGAACAAAACCTTGATCTGTTCCTCCCTCAGCTGAAGTCTTACCTACGGTATTGGTACAGACAGAAGTTGTGCAGGGGTGATTACAACTTGAATTTTGAGAGCAGTACCTTGATCTTGTGGTCGCAGGCTTTTTCTGAAAAGCAGAAAAAGTCACACCAGGTGGACTTCTGCATGGACTTTAAGTAATCTTCTAGACAACAGATTTGTTTTCAGTGTCTGAAAAGGTGCAGTAATGTGAAAAAGCACTACCAGGACAAGGCAAGAAGGATAGTACCTCCTGAGCGACTAGAAAAACTACTATTCAAAACAAACATGCAGAAGAAGATTAATAATAGAAATTTAACAAATCTGAAGTAACTAATATAACTTCTTACTGTTTGTTTTATAAAGAAGAATAAACAACAGTAGAGCAAAGAAACTAATTTCCATTCATGATCTGTAGAATGTTTCAAGGCAAGTACATCCAGTATACTGGCTCAATGCAAGTATTTTTTATCTTTTAATTTCTTTTAAAAAGGTGAAGATAATTGTATTACTTCTCTCCTTGCACTAAATTATTAATCTGTTGAGCAATAGCAAAGTTTATAGAAGGTAAAGGAAGTTGCATGAAAACAGAAGTTAATGGGGGCTAAAAAAAAGATATCCTTTAAAAATATCTAAGTAGCCTTGAATACCTTGAAATAAAGCCTTATGCCCATGACTCACAAATGCCAGACAAAGAAGATCAGCAGTAAGACAAAAACTTACTGATTTTATTAGACATTTTCCCAAGACTTTATTTCAAATTCATGCAATTCACTGCTGCAAGGACAACTTAGTTTTTGAAAGCTGTCCAAGCATGAACTTACAGCATTTCTAAGGTTTGCTTAATACCATAGAGGATTCTGCAACAAATGGGAAACACCACTGCATCAATGTTATATATACAATGTTATATATATGCTGTTATATATAGCATCAATGTTATATATATATTATATAATACCACTGCATCATGACCAAGCATGAGCATTATCCAGTTACCTTCATCAGAAGATTGTGCAGTTTAGAAAACAGTTCAATCTTAAGAAAGCTCATAATTGAAAAAGTTAAGAAATCCATGCATTTTTGCATTATGAAGTCCAAGGCTGATTAAGAAAATAAATAATAATGCAGAAACAATCTTGTTTGTATACATCCACATAAATGCTTTCCCTTTCTTTTAAAAGCAGTGACATGCAGTCAGCAATAAAATAACTCCAAAGCATGTAGGAAGGGGCTGTGATCTTCAACTTTCCTTATTGTAAGGAAGGGGCCCAACCTAGACTCTCCAAAGCAACTTTGCTTGTTTCTCCTCAATGCTCATACATAATATCACAACCAGATAAACAACAGTGAGGTGGAGGCACTTGTGGCTTGCAGCTGGCATGCACTCATTTGGGTTCATACTTACAATTAGAACACAAACAGGTTAATTTTGGCATCCTAACAATGACTGACTTCTCCCTTTTCCAGAACAATCCTGCTCCAAATGATACTGATTCAGGATATATAGCTATCAGACATAATAACCAGAAAAACCCAACAGAATTAAGGTGGTAAGAGCAGTGCCTTCAGGCGAGAACAGGCTCCCCCTAGAATTGCTCTCCTTTTTTTCCGTGGGGTTCATGGAAACAAAGACAGTTGTTGTGATATATTAAAGTAAGTCTAACAGCTGAGGCCAGTTGAGCGCAAATGACAGAAAGGAGCAGGATGTTTTAGGCACTTTATTTATTTCTATAACAAATATGATGAACGTGGGCAACTTGTGCTGTAAACATGTGTTTCCCCAAAGTAAACCTTGCCACTGCTAAGCCCGTTTTCTTTCACTGTCCTCTGAAGGAAGTTATACCATTCAATTATTCTGTATCTGTCACTGTGTCACAGATATGACTGTGCATAGCACATGCAAGCATTTTGATTAATACACTGGCAGTAGAATAGCTAACTCTGCAACAAGGAACGAGCATCTTCACAACAAAACCATGCATTTTTCAAAAAACAAAAGCAAGACAAACAGTAAAAAATAAGGACAATAAAGGTGAATAACCCTTGATGATTTTTGGCACATTCTACATAGCCCATCTAAATCTATTTTGGGTTAGACCATCTTGCTTAGAGCCATTTCCTTGATAAATTTGGTACATTTCACTGATACTGTGTAATATTTACCCCATTTTAGTTTGGAATCTTGCAATAGACTAACATTATTGATCTAAGTTCAAACTTCAGGAGAAAAAAAATCAAATTTAGTTTGGATGGATTATGGCTACCCTATTATCCCCTAAAACTGCTACCTGGACCATGATTTTGCTGCCTTTAACACTGGCTATTGATCAAACAGGAATCTGTCACAAGCACACAGATATTGATTCTTAATTCAGAGTGGATTCGAATAGAGTATTTCCTAATTTCCTAAGATTTATAAGTAAAAACTGTTGTATGGTCTGTTAAAACTGTTCTGTTGTGAAAATGCCTTTCATAGGATTAAAATGTGGGCTAAAAGGCATAGATGGAGACATAGAAATACCCAGAAAGGCTGGTTCAATTGTCTTTCTTTTTTGGAAGAAAGAGTATCAATAGGTGACAGATATCAAAACATACAAGTCTTCAAAATTAAAGGAAGATGGACTTCAGAACATGGTGGAAACATAGCAAATGTTCTGTTATTCAAAGCAAAACAAGAAAGTGGAGTACTTGTGTTCATTTTATTACACTGACCATTACAACACATCACATTTGAGATCAGTTACAGACTATGCATTGTTAACATGCAGGGGACAGAACCAATTACAGAAGTGACTGAATGCAGAAGTTAATGCACTTTCAGAAGTCAAACTGTGGAAACTGTGCTATTAATTTCCGCATTGAGAAGCTTTTGTTTCATTATATATTCGCCTGTCTTATTGTAGCAATATTCTAAGTTTAGTTAAGTAGTCCTCAAAATCATATTTGAGGCATTATCTCCAGCTGGAATTTAATTTTTAAGTCAATAAATTGTCAGTATAGACTTTGGCTTAATTCATTTTTGGATGCTTTTTGAGCATTTGTTTTTCATTCCACAAAGAGATTAATACTAGAAGAATTTCCATCCAGAACACAAAATCTGCTTCTAAACAAGATTTCCAATACAGAAACAATTTTTCCAAGTGTGACATCAGAACATTAAAGTATACTAAAACTATATTCTCGGGATATACCATGTTAAAGGCATGCAAAAAATCTCTCAGTTTTTCAGTACTTGTAAGGCCACTTGGATCTACTCATTACAAAAACATACATTAATAATTTTGCTTGCTGTTAGCCTAAGTTAATATTCATCTTAGTAGTGAAACTCTGATTTCAATTATTAAAAAACAAATTATCCTGAGTTTCAGAATGTCGAACAAGCATGAAAAAGATTCAGGAAATAGCTACATAATTTGTTTCCTCTTCTTCAGAAGCTGTCTCTGCTCATACTTTAACACAGTTTTCCCTAACAGTAAAACACAGTTAGCAAGTTATGTGTTTACTTCTGAACCTACTTCTGATAAAAGCTGTTTATTCCAGAACTTGAAGCAGAGATGGTGAGTTCACTGCCTAAAGAACGGCAAATAAAAAGTGTCTTATTTTTCAAAGAAATTGACTCTCTGCTCCTGACTTCAAATTGAGTTGTGTATCCTGAAATACATTTGAAATTTGTATATCTTTATTTATATATTTATACAAACTTGTAACTACCAATTACCATATCTTCATTGGTTATACTGAGTTTGGTCAGTACCAGACTTTTTTACTACAGGTGAAAGTTATTTTCAGACTGTGAATAGACAGTGCAAATTCAATATTTCATTATAAACATGGAAAATATACTACAGAATAATGCTTATTTTTAAGAGATACATATAATACGAAACCAATTGCTTTAGAAAGTACTAATTTTTAAAAATCTATTAGTTTTTTTAAGAGTTCATAATCTTATCAAATTTGAAATTATTTAATTATGTTAAAATGCAGTATTATAATCACATTTCAGATATGTAGCTTTAATACCATCTTCCTATTTTTCTATGAAGAAATTGCTCTGAGATATTCTGATTTTCTACAAATCTTTAGATGTGGGAGGTCTTTAGACAATTCCAGAAAAGTGCTCTGTGGGTCAAGTATGTTCTCTGCTTCAGCTTAAAAAAAAGAAAAAAAAAAGATAAGAAAAAGAAATAAAAAAAGAAAATAAAAAGAAAAAAAAGAAAAAGAAAAGAAAAAAAGAAAAAAAAGGAAAAAGAGAAAATAAAGATAAATTTCCTCAGTCTTACAGCTAGAAAGCAAAGAAGGGAAAAAAACTTAAGAAAGTGATTTAACCATTCTTGTTTGGACCACATTAGCAAAATAGCAAGTCGCAGCTATGTATTTTGTAAATAAGCTGATGTCAATGTACCAGCAAAGTTGTCTCTAAGGAATTTTGGACTGGTGGGGTAATTAGGAGTCTGAGAAGAAAGTGGATCAGACATTCACCTGAAGGTGTACATAAGCTTTAACAAGTAAACTTGTACACACAGTGTCACATATTGTGACCATATTTGGGTACAATCTTTCTTTGTGCCTCAGGACTAGCCTAAAACGTGTCAGAATATGGGCAGCACAGGACTTGAAGAAACATTGCTCAAAGCCCACTACTCATGAAAAGCTTTGCTAAGACAGCTACCTAAACATGAAGCACAGCAGAGAAAAGATGTAGAGTGCAGAATGCTCTGGATAAGGCTGGAATGAAAATATCTAGGACAGAGAATCCAAAAAACAAAGATACAGACTGAACATCATACATAGGTTGTGGTGGTCTGATTGTGGTATAAGAGATGAAGATTAGGCAAAGAATGCATTTGTTTTGGCTGATGCCATTTGGCACAAGGCCAAGAGTCTTGTTTATCTGTGCCTTAAGTCCCAGCTTTATGATCTTTATAGCCGCGGTTTGAAACTGTATTTATGTGTGATCAGCCTGACTGAATATTGCAGTGCAGTCAGGATTACGGTCATTCTGTGAAACAGGTCTGAGCACTGACATCTCCCAGCTGTAATTTTTATAGTACTACAGTGCCTGGGACCATCAGTAATATCCAACACTGGTTACCATTCCCACAACATCAGTCAGTTGCATATAGCATCTGATTCTGAAATAGCAAGAGATCTTGGGGATAGGGACGTAGACACACAAATCTCTGTGCCTGTCCCTCACATGTACTAGAGGACATTGCCCCACTGACTGCTCTGGACACAAGGACTCAGCCATCTAAATCTCAGAAAAGGCAGCCAGAGCTCCATTGCTGAATGAAGAAGTTCTGTGCAATTAGAGGCTGGCCATAAAATCTGTCCCCTCCTCTAATAATTTGTGTGGAAAACACCAGCAGAGTGTGCCTGAACTGAGAGGAAAAGCAAAACAGCAAGACAAAGAACACAGACAGCAGGTTTATTCTTTGTGTCCTCAGAGGTTTAGGAAAGATCGTTTGACAGCTGTTCTGTAACCCTGACATACCCAAAAGATTAGGTTCTGATACACAGCCCTGGAAACTTAGGACCTCCCAACAGCACAAGCAGAACTCAAAACAGGTATTTCCCCCTATGTCTTCAGTTTTGGGTTTTAATTAGCCCAAACTATAGAGCCGGAAAAAATACCCTTCCAATATTTCAGTGTGGAAAAATAATAAAATAATGAGATAATTTTTGGTGAAGTGGGCTAGAGACAGAAGAAAAAATTAACTGTAAGCAAGATTAGAAACAAAATGCCTAATGAAAGAGAAATACTGAAACCTTTCAGGGGTATAAAATGATGCCAAATGATGAAAGGCAGCAGATGCAGGCATTATGTGAGTTCAGATACAAGGTTCACTATGCAGCGCAGAAATAACTGCAGATTATTTTAGAAGAGGGAATTGGCTGTGAGGTTGATGATAGGTATACCCTGGAAGAAAGAGACCATTTAAATAAAGAACAGTAAAGGGAATTGTATATACATTCATTATTACACCAGAGAGATTAAGCATGGCATGCACCAACAGAACAGATAGACAAGCAGAGAAATGGTTGCAAAGGTATGGAAATGAACATGGGGATCAGTTGAATATTGAGAATAAGCATTGTGGCTGCAGGTCAATTGTGACATAAAACCTTCTTTTCAACTACGTAATTTTAATCATAAAATAAAATTGAACTCCTGAACCTGATTTCCAGACCAGATTCATCCAGGCTATTCCATTTCCTTTTAATCTAGTGCTGATATTGGTAATTAGTTTAATTTCCTTCTCTTACTTTCCTTTATCCTGTCCTGTAAGTGGGATCTGTAGACCCAAATCTCTCACATCTTTTTACTAAGCTAAACAAATTAATCACTTTTTTCTTCTTGCAAGGCAGAATGTCATTCCCAAATCTTTTTAGCTCTTCAGTATAATTACAGATTCCCTTTCCAGAAATGATCTGAATTACATGTAAATTTCCACAGGAGTTACTATTTTCCTGCACCTTCACATCTGTACTCTGTTTGTACTAAGGTTGTGAAATATGCATCCCTGGATATATTCAAAAGCCTTTTGGACATTTTCCTGGGCAATTGGCTATGGATGATCTGAGCAGGGGGCTTGGACCAGATCTCTGGACCTTCAGAGATTCCTTCCAACCTCAACCACGCTGTGATACTAGTAAACCTCACTTGATGTTTCTAGACTTTGTTTAACTCAATTTCATCACACTGTTGGATTATACCCACTCTGTGATCATCAGCATTCAAGTTCTCCCATTTTCTACTATTTCCATCTGATGAGCTTTGGTGGTAGAAATCCCTATTAATCCCTAGTTTCTTGCTGACATGATCAAATTGAATCCTATTTTGTTGTCTCATTTCTTCAGAACATCAGTTCTTCTTGCACTACAGTTTATATCTTCTCTGTTTGTCACCCAAAGATTTGATTAGGATAACCTACTCAAAATATAAAGCAAATGAAGATCCGTACCAAATCTTGAGAAATATTGTTAACAACCCTGCTGAAGCCTGACCTTCCTTTTCAAGCACAAAATTTGACATAATTTCTTTACTCCCATGCTTACCTGTCTTTTAATTTCCATGTCTTTCATGCTACCTTAATCTTTAGCTAATACCATATCAAATGCTTTCAGGAGTTTATAATGGATCTGCCACATTTCTTTAAAAAAAAAATCTGGAAAAGACAGAGCTAGTTTGGCATATTCAATTTTATTTTCTCTTTGGTTCCACAGTTTCTCTTCTGCAAAACATTTTCACAAGCCTTGCATACTGCTGAAGTTTTCCTAGTGGATCTGAAGTGGTAAAGATGACTCTTCATATTTGGAAAGCTATAGGATACCACATCGCTCCTCTTCAACCTATACATGACCACGTGGTACACAGTAAACATATAAATTCTAAATTCCAAGTGCTAATTCTGCTTTGTGTGTACTAATCTCCTTTTCAACACTTTTATTTCTAAGAACTATCCCTTCTTCCCTATGCTTAGCTGACTCTTCATATTAAAATCCAGAGAATTTTGTTTAATGCTGTTGGAGAAATGGTCACAGGTATACAATACTGCATCACCTAAATGTATTTGCACCTGCATGCAGCAGGAACTACAGCAGATTTTGTCTAATTAACCTACCACTATTTTCCATGAAGGATACAGAGTTGGGAAACCTAAGTGTTAGATCTGGAGGCTAAAGACTAAGTGCTGAAACAGATTTTAATTTTGTTTTGATATGGTTGTGCCAGTAGCAGGCAAGACAATTAGTTAGACTTAGTTAACCAAGTCAATTTGTGAAGGTGACAAGCCATAGCCTGATGCTGTTTTCACTTACAGTCAACACTCACTGAGCCAGTCTCCTTCACTAGGAATCAGAGTTAACATAAATGCATCTCCATAAACTTCAACACAATGTATATAATTTAATCACATAGACAAGGGACAACTGTGAGGCAAGACCCCACTGTCCAGAACTCACCTTTCTTCAGTCCTAACAGGACACTGTAGTAAGATCATCACCCGATGACTGAAGGTGTAAGGCTATGATTCATGTCTCTATTCCTTTATATTGTAATCCCTAACCCTTTCCCCCAAAAACCAGCAGCAGAGTGGAATACAGAAGTAAATCACTACATCTGTCATTTCTCCCAAACATCCAAGTCTTACATCAGGTGTGTTTTTAACCTTAGCATTCAAATATTTTGAAACAAGAAGAGAAAATGACAGTCTTAACTGAAAAGAAATGAGTACCCTTGACTAGCAAAATATCTAATTTCAACAGAAGAAAAAAAATGAGACATAATATTTCTGTCAAAAAAACCATCAAATATCTATTACGAGATTTCTCCCAGCCATTAAAAAAAAAAAAAACCTTAACAGGTTATCTGAAGCTTGTTTCTCTGTGAGAACAGGACAGACATACATACCTTTAATCCTTTCCAACAGTGTCCCATAGCCCATATCATAATGATAGGAAAATACAAAGCATTAGGGAAGTATTGGCAGTAAAACTGCTGGGTTCTTCCTTTTTATTGCTCTGTGCAAGAAAAAAGAAAAAATGATTTAGGATATTCAGCACATCAGTACTGTTATTCTAGGCTGACCTTGACTGTCTAGGACTTGTGTATCCTTCTAAAAATCTCTCATCAAAGAGCAAGTCTTTATTGTCTCAGATACATTTGTCTTCTGGTTGCCTTCTTTCTCAACCCAAGAGTATTTTAAAAATGCAAAAGTGATTTTTGAAAATATTAACAAATATGGGATGATCTAACTGATTTAGCATGCATGTGCAGTGCCATATACTCAGCCACTTGCAACATGTAACAATGTAGATTCTATGTTCGTTTCTAAACCATTGAACCCATAATGTATAAGGTGCATTTAATCTTCACTATATACACAAAATCACAAATATTTCCTAATTCCCTCTAAACGTGTTACAGCCCAAGAAAACATTATCCACAAAAAGTATTTTAGGGCAAGATCTTTGCTATGCAATATAGCTTTATTGGCCAGGTTTCTTTTTCCCTTGCATCCGTTGATTCAGATTTAAGTGAGTAGACTTCAGAAAATGTCAACTTGTTGACTGCATTAAAAAAAAACAGATGGAGAATATGCTACTCACTAAGAGTTCATTAAATCTCAGTACAGACAGGAAAATAGGGTGGCTTTTAAATACTCTCTCCTCTTCCACATACAACTTTTACTTTGCACTGGACTTTTTGTACTTCAGATATTTTATGGTCATTTTATTGTCAGCTCATATCTCTGCTTTTAAATAAATCTGCAGTACAGACATAACCAGAACACATTCAAAGCAGACAGAATTCAGAGTCCATTTGTCATTTGATCAATCTCTGAGCAGCTACAAAATAAAAATAACTCCCTGTGATGCAAAACCAAGACCCAGCAAAACAGAAATATATAATGTAATATACTTATATTTTCTGTTAGGGAATAAACTTCATACCCAATTGTTAAACTACAGCAGTAAGTGTCCAAAAAATGTCCCAAAATATTTGAGAAATTCTTGTGTCCAAGAAATCTGCATGGCTATTTGTCTTTCTCTCATCAGGTTCTGCAGTGCTAGTTGCCTTTCCAGCTAAAGAAGGGAGACTGGTTAAACAAATCTAAGTCATCCATTTATTTTAAAGATTGACTCAATCTCTCAGTGGTCTATAAATCCAAAACACTAACCAAGAAGGCAATCTTTCATGGCTTTTGATTGAGAATGGCCTTCTTCAGTAATAGTTTTTACCAAAAAACCATTTAGGTCAATTAGCAAATGCTTTTATGCAGAATCTTTCTAATTGTGCTTCTCAAGGTCCAGACAACCAAAATTGCAGTGTTAGGTTTTGAGTAGGACCCACGTCTCAGCAGGACTCTCTAGATTAAGATTCTCTGACCTTCGCATTTCCATGCTGATTCATAGAGTACCTGTTTCCCAATTCATTCTGCTTAATTCTAATTTAGCTGTAATAATTTTAGAGTCAATCTTGACACCTCTTTTCCCTTTGAGGATTTCTTCTTCCTCATGTTGCATCATAAAGCTCATAACTCTTCTGCAACACCACAGTTACAGATGTAGAAAAGCACTGTGAAGACAACAGATATTTTATAGATAATAAATATATATCAAAAGTCCATAAGGAAATACTTCTATAACTAAAATTAAAAACAGTTTAAAAGTACAATATAGTCAATATATTCACATGTCCAAGAAGAACTTTCTATGGTACAGAAGAATAAAAAAGCAGACTATTAGATTTATTTTTTTTTAGTTACATGCCCCGTCTAAACCTACAATTACGATTTCATTAAGTACGGTAAATTCAGTATTTCTCAGAAGTTCCTCTCAACTATACAGAACACAAAAAGAATTTCCTTTTTAGAGTGATGAAAAAATAATAATTGTGCCAAAAATAAGCAGTCTGAAACCAAAGTGGAGAAGTTAGTTGACAGAATAAGAAGAAGTCTTCTTCACAGCAATGTTTATAACTCATCTTGTGGGGAAAAAATTGAATACCTGGGTTTGTATGTCTAGGCTAGCTAACCAAGTTGGATAAGAAGTTCAACAAGGTACAGGAAACAGAATATCAGCTGCCTAAATGAGTGTATTCTAGGGAAGAAAGAACAAAGACTGAATTCAGAAAGTTCTCTTCTAATGAATCTCTAAAAGTAATTAAATATGTTCTTTTCTCCTGCTTTCTAATTCAAGAATAATTTAAAGGATTTGTAATTACTTAAGGTTTCCACCCATTTATTCATCTCCATTACTATTGATTTAGCCTGAACAGAACAATTTCTGTTAAATTGTTACTAATTATTTCTTCAGACTATGTTGATCTTGCTATCTTATTTACAAGTTCATTCAGTACCTAGATCGGTAGAAATAATTTTGAGACAGAATAATGAAAAAAGGACAGATCTAATTACATATAATTGTACACAGTAGGAAAAACAACATTCACTATAGTCTCACAGTACTATTTCATCTGTTTCTCTTTCCTTAAGACTTACATTGCAATTGTTGGTCTCACAAAAAATATCAACAGGCTTTACCTTTCTGATAGCCATAATTTTCAGATTGCTTTGTTTTGGTTTTCTTTTTTTTTCAGAAGAAGTAATTATATAATGGCTGACAAACCACTTAATAAAATATCAAAATAATTATATTTTATTTTGTCACCTACAAGACAGTTGGAAATAGTAAAATAAACAAGTACACTGCCCATTAATTACATCCATTTTGGTCCCAAATATCCTAAGCCTGGTAAATTGCTGAGGGCTGACGTGATAAGATAAAATAATGACATGTAATATCCATTTAATGACTTAATTTCATCTTCAGTGTGATTATAGGTGTAGTTTCCACACATGTGAAAAATATTAAGGGATCCTTTGTTTGCCTGTCAGCACAGATAAGGACCTGTGCTTCCAAGATGCACAGTATTACCCTAAATGAGCTTCAATTTGAAGAAGCACGTGGTAAGAAGTGGGACAAGGATATGCTGATGAAATATAGGTTTTGCTAAAAGGGAATAATGGAGAAGAAGAAAAACAGACAGTTTAACATGCACAGTGTTTAGAAAGAAGTATGGCATAAAAAGAAGGCTGTAAGTTCAAACTTACAAAAGTAAATTAAAGGATGTTAACACGATTTCTTTAAAAACAAATACACACACACACACAAAAACCCCCCCGAAAAAACCCCAACAAAAAAAACCCCTCACACTTGTTATACTTTGACAGCTCTTGTACCGAAAGAAAAAGATAAGTCACAAACAATAAAGTCAAACACCATGCTGCAGGAGACTGTCATATCAAATTCCAGAAGCCCAAGGGTACTTTCATGTATATCTACAAGTAGTTCATATAAATAACCTACAATAATTGAAAACAACTTTTTTTATATTATAGACAGCACCCAGATAACATTATCAAACATTTTTCATATTCTTTTCTAACTGGAATCTTTTTTCTTTCACTTGAGTGAAACAACCCTCAACTTTCTCCATCAAAAAACAAGTGGTGGAATGAAATGAATAGAAAAATGCCTGTAATTCCTTTTCTTTGAGAAAACTTCTCCTATGTAGATGTAAAATTTAAACCAGATGAAACACAATACTGTATTAAAATTAATTTCTTTAAAAAAAAGAGATATATTGAAGGGAAGTTTTAGAATTACAAATCTTAGAGATGAACATTCTCTCTCATACATGGCAAAATGTGACAGCCAAGAAACAATGATTTCAGAGGAATACTAATCCACAGAAGGCAGTATAAATCAGCTCTAGTTACATTTGGCTAAAATAATAATTTAATTCTTGCTATTACTGAAGTTTTATGATATTACAAAGAATAGTTTACAAGATCTATTTTGTCCATAAACTTACAATGTAGCACCAAGAAAGCCCTGAAATGAGTTTGGGGGTCCTAAATCAGCTACAGTACTGATGCTGAGATTTGTAAACCAATTTTTATTTAGTCACAATTTATACAGAGAAAACTTAGTAACAATACATGAATACATGCTCCAAAACCCCTTTGAACCTATGTGGTTTTATGCCAAACCCAGGATTACGTCTCTCAAATGCCAGGAGTTCCCTTTGTTCTGTACTCCTTTATTCCAAAAAAATCTTCATTCATGCTTTCCATTTCCAAGATCAGTTTTGTTACTTGATATGGTTTCATTTTGCAAAACAGAAGACTACAGTGCTGTAGCTGTTAGGACTACAACAGGAATCTGAGTAATTAAGAGATTTAGTCTAAGTGTTTTAAGTGTTCCAGGGCAATTCCACACTGACTCCACGGGATTTCAAACTCTCCTTAAGGCAAAGGAAAAACTGAGAAACAATTATGGCCAAAATTGTCTTACTAAATACTGTTTCATCACATGACTTAAACTTACCAGAATTACTGTAGAAAAAACAGTTTGGAGTACACCTGAGTTCTTTTCAGGGAGCTCTGCAGCCACTGTATAGCACAGCAGGGAACACCTCTCTGGCATATTCTGACAAAGCAGACAAAAGGCAGGGCACCTGCCTATCCTGTGCAATCAAATACTGCTTTAGCATGTCCAGACCTGACATCTGATCAGTTAAATAGGTTTAAAAGCAATGCTTGACTGTAAAAGAGTATATACCTTTAAATAAATTTTGGATGCTCCAAGTGTCAAAATGAAACACCTACATGGGCATTCAGGCAACTCCTCTAAACTAGTCTTTTAAAAATTAAACCAATTCATCTGCAATATCCTTATGCTTATCCATTTAACATGCCAATCTTAAATTAATATCTGGAGCTTGAGTAGTTTTGAATGATCAAGAGATCCTGACGCACTGGTCTTAAAGTGGCAAACAACTAGATCATGGTGCACCTTAAGGCAAAAGACCAGTGCTTTAAGTGACTGCCTTAAGACCTTAAGGTTTTGAAAACATATGTTTATATGATTTGAAAACATATTGTTTATATTATTTGAAAACATATGTGTATAGGATTTGAAAACATATGTATATAGGAAAATAATCAGAAGTCTACCACAAAAAATGGCTCAAAATTAGATGAAAGAAAACCAAACCATGTTTGACTGCAGTTCAAATCAATATCCCATTTTCAGCTGTTAATTTCCTAGTAACTGTGTCTTACTTTCCTCCGCATGTGTTCTATTGAACATGTCAGTCACACTGGGATAGTGAAAGACTTTGGATCCATTAACATGCATATTTTATGAAAAACACCAAGACCTAGTGTCTTAGGACTTACTTTACAATAATTTTTAAGATTACTTCTTTTCTCATTATGGCAGACCAGAAGTAAGAATAAAGAACAGTAGGTATTCATTTTTACTGCAAAACATTTTACAGAATTTTATAGGTAACGAGACAAAATATTATGTCATTCAGACTTAGCAGAGATGGGCTGTATTTTATTTAGAAAAGTCTTACTGATGGGAGGAGCTGATTACTAAGAAAACAAGCCACAGGTGCACATCACACATATCAGGTGAACAACCATTCACCAATCCAAGTGCCATTGTCTTAGGGAACAAATTCCACTTAATTTTAAGTACACAAATGACCCATCTACATAGCCATATAAAACTTCAATAGAAATGATTTACGTGACTATACTTGCACCAAAAACTACAGATGAAGGACCTGAAGGGTAGCTTTAGAACAGGAGGAAGAGAGATACTGTAATTTTCCTAGCCAGGTTGCCGTGCATAGCACAAGAGAGCTGAAGCTGTAATGTGGATGCATGGGTGCACATCACAGCATGCTTTTCAATTACGTATCCTGTAACTATCAGACCAGATTTGATAGACACGTTTAATATAATAATAAGAAAGTGACAATAGCAACTTCCATATTGGCAAAAATATTGATTGCATAATTTTAAAAATTAAGTATAGTATTTCAAAATAAATGGGTATGAGTAGGAAATGACATTTTAAATTTTATAACACTCTCAAGAGGGCCCAATTAGAAATAACTTTCCCATTTTTTCTTTAAATACAGCTAGTAGTTTCTCAACACTGTGTGAGCAACTGTAAGGGCTGATTGGGATTTTGAAGTCTGTCACACAGAAACTGTTAGAGTAAAAGGAAATCAATGTTACAAAATGAATCATGACAGATGAAGAGAAGTGAGGCAGAGAGGGAAAAGGTCAGTTACTGGGAAACTGATAATGCTAATAAACTAGTCAGTGGTAACCATCCTTATCATTTCTACTGATTATTCTCCAGACTGCCCCAATGATGTCAAACCACACAAAAGAGCATTTATACCATCATTTAATTGATTAAAATCCAGTGGGAGAAAATTCTCATCTGAAATAATTTAATTGACTTTGACAACTTGCAAAAAAACCCCTCTCTGGACTACAAGTCACATCTTCACTAGACTAGAAATTTCTCTTACTTTAGACTCGTAACTTGTTTTCTCTCTTCCATGTGTAGATGGAATGGATGCTACTTTGGTTTTGTACCCCCAAATGGGATGGAAGGTGGTGTACAAATACTCAATAGAAATGAAAAGCAGAGCCAGTGTGAAATGATCTCTTCTTCACTGCCCACATGTATTAAATATTCTTTCAGTGATGTATTTTGTGTTAGTCTAAGTGTCTATGTGGAGGAAGAGACAGTAATCACCCCTCAATAAAGACTCAGTTTGCAACCCAATATGCTTAATGGCTCTCCTGGGAGACATGCTCTTTTACCCAACCTATCTAAAATACTGGGCTGAACAAACACTTAGCTTGAGAACAGTCATGGCAGGAAACCTATAGAGAACATATTTCATGTCACCATTATTAAGACAGAATTATACTGATGTGCTGGTAAACAGATATTTGGACAGGAAAGGAATTGACTACCTTATAAGAAATAAACAGATAAACACTACTTAAGTTCTGAAACCCAGGATATAAATCTAAGAAAACTGAAACTTGAAGAAACTTTTGGGATACCCTTACACTTATTTAAAGGGGCTCTTCAGTTTAATCATAGGTTAATACATCTGTTATAGGCCATGGCTACTCTCCCTATAATAGGTTATTTCCACTTAGCGTTTTTCAGTGTTCAGACACTCTGAAAACATTGTTTTAAAAAGTACTAACTTCTAACTTCTGAGGACTCAGAGCTATAATAAAAAATAAGGCTTAAGTTATTAAAAAAATGACAATCACACTGCAAATCACTTTCGAAATATGTATGAAAGTTAGTGTGCAGATAGTGAAGCTACATGTGGCATTTCATCAGTAGATGAAAGATTAAAATCTCACGTGACTTATCCTTGGTGTCCTTCTTTCAATCAATAGGTAAAACAAGAAGCTGCTGCAAATGGTTCTTTGGCAAAAATAAATGAAAAATAGAATAGTGATACCTATCTTTACACCTCCATTGTAAGCCACCCGAGTGCAATCCGGAGATGACAACTTAAAAATAATTATGCAGTGTCTGCTTGGTTCTATGACCACCATGCCCACAGATGTCTCAGGAAATGGGCCTCTAGATCAAACAGTTAAAATAAATCAGACCCAAATGTTTTATCCTGCTGCTTCAAAGTTTGTTTGCGGGTATTTTTCACATCAAGTACACAGAGCAATTAAAATTATTAGCACTGCAAGAAACTACACTTTAAAAAGAAAACTCACTTTTTAAAGCTTCCCCACGCAAAGAGAGATTACAAATTATTTACAAGCAAAGAGTTATCAGAAAAAGAAAAGGGTCTCACAATATTAGCCACAAGCCAGAATGTAAACTGCACTGACAAAAAAATCACACAGAATCACAAAATATTCTGAGTTGGAAGGGACCCACCAGGATCAAGTCCCAGCCCTTAACTGAATGGTCATGGATTCAACCCATGACCTTCATGTTATTAGCACCAAATCCTTTATATTCCTTTTGTTGTCAATAAGGTAATGAAATTGCACTCTTTATAAAGAAGAAATAATATCAAAAGCCCTTAAATCCATGTGAGATTTTGTGCTGCACAAAGGACAGACTCAACCTAATGGGCAATGCATGAAGGTAAAATTTCTTGGCAGTAACCCAGCATTCTTATATTTCTTCTGTGTGGCTTTTAGGCAACAAACATGCAGCAGAGTGCAGAAGGGCATCCACCACCTGCATTTAATAATCTTATCAACAAAAGCAAGTGAAGTTTTAAGGTACTGTTACCAGTGTTCAGAATTCTCAGAAGTTTTATACAAGCTTTATAGAAACAAACCAAAGTCATTGAATAGCCAGTTATGTAAAAAGTAGGTATCAGTGTTGAAGGAATAGTAAAATAGATCAAGGTATATAAACAAAGAGTTAATGTTACAAAATCAAGTAATTTCAAAATCTGACTAATAACTAAGAGCTTACCCGCCCCCCCGCCCCCAGCTAAACATTCAGGAAATAGTATTTTATTGAAAGCAAGTAAAAGAATAAATTTTACTTCAGTGGACTTAACAAAAGACTGAAATGATAGGTTTGCTCTACTAAGAGGAAAGGAACTATGGTAAATTTGTTGTGTCACAGGAAGCAGCTTCAGAGGGCATTTTTTCTTTGAAGTCAGTTAAATTCCTCCAACAAATTGAGACTAAACATATAAAGGTAAGCTGGAGGTGCACTTCCAAGCAAGACAAAATTTGCAACTTGTGCTCACAATGATATGTACTAGTCACAGATATTCCCCCCCAAAAATGCTGGCATAATTGATTTAACTGAATCAATTTAATTAATATTTTCCTCACTACTAGTGCAGCAACCAGTCTGTTTTGCATCTTTTGCTGGTAGTCATTACATATTAGAAATAGCTATTAAAATCTGCTCTTTGTTAACCATTTCATTTGTTTCTTTACAGTGATCAGGCAGAGTATACAATCTGTCAGCTAATACCAACCAAACTGGCTTTTTCCCTGCAAGACAGATGGTTCTAATCTTCCTCAGTACAGGTATCATTTATCTTGTTCTGTTCCATTTGATGAGTAGAAACTAATAAGGATATAGAATTGTTACCAGAGAGCATTTATTTCCAGAATTAAGCCCAGATCACCTAAGGGGCAAAACAATTTATGTAAGGTTTCAAGACAAATGCATTAGTGATGTCGTAAGCACTACGAGTATCTTGTCAATAGAAAACAAATCTAGCTATTTCCCACCCCAAAGGGAAACAGATGGTAGTAATCTGGAAAGGCAAAACTTGCTTACATTTTACTTCATGAGAAAGAACAGGAACAACTGGTTTTATTTTACTAGAACTAAAAAAAAGTCCTTTTGACTAAATTTCACTGAAAACTTTGGAGAGGAAAAGGTTAGGGACTTACAAGACCCTGAAGAAAATGACTCAGTGTCTGAGACATTAAGAAAAATTAAATTTTCAGGAATCATCATAGAGGTGGTTGATCTTTTACTAACAAAGATAAGGTGACAAATTGGTAGATGGAAAAATGTCATCACAAAAACCAAAAAGTTTTATTAGGCTCAGGAAGAACTGCAGAAACCTGTGTCAGTACTTTCCTTTTTTATAATGAAAGAGAAGAAGCATGAAAAAAAATTTCTTGTTCAGAAACTCATTGGCATTTTAACATTAGCCATTTTTCCTGCCAAGAGTCAAAATATAGCGCACATTTGCACTTTTAGCACCATTTCATTTAAGATCAACTGATAAATAATTGATAACATTTTGACTGAGTAATGAGTTAATTGAATTTATAAAATGAAAAAAAACCCAACAGAACCCCAAAACTGTATTTGTAAATATAATCCTCTTTAAATGAAAGAGATGTCATCTCCCCCTGCCATTACTCATACTTTTCATACTCTCTTTTTCATTTCTACTTATAGCTCATTACTCAAAAATAGTCCCAGAATAAAGGACAAGATATATGCACAAGATATATGTCCCCACCAAGGACAAACAATAGGCTTATGAGGTCCAGGGCCAGGAGCTGGACATGATGATCTGATGGCTCCCTTTCACTCATCATATTCTATGATTCTATTAATTCCTTGTACCTGTTTAAGATGTCGTACCAAGACTGAGCCTACTAGGTATCAAAAAGTCTTTAATGTTTTTGTTTTTCAAAAGTTTCAGTTTTTCCTCATCCAGTTTCCATTAACATTTTGCATTTGTCTTTAAGAATGTGGTCCAGTGTCTAGTTTCTAATAAAACCTCTACTGATCTATCTTAATATTATCTGAACATTCTTAATATATTTTAAATTCTAAGGAATTTAAGATGGATTGAGGAGAGTAGGTTAGAGGAGACACATGAGCTGTCTGATAAATAAATCAGGTTTTCCTCATCTCTCACTCACAAAATTCTCAGTATCTGTAGTAAAGGATGTCCAGCAAAGTGCTATGTGTAGAATCCATGACTCAGTTCAAATATCACAAAACCTATAACTTAAGGAAGGTGTACATTTGCACAGAAACATTATCTTCAATATGCAGATTCAAATACTGCTTGTACTTTATCTCTGCTAAATGTGTAATCTCATTTTTCACTTGAAGATATGTTTAAAATGCTTCATTTGTTTCTTTTACAATACATCCTGTCACATACTACCATAGCAACTTCACTAAAAGTTTCTTCAGTAGTAAGAACTTCAAAAACCACTAGAGGGTTACCTAGATTATCAAACAGAATCCACTAAGAAACAAACTTAAAACTCCTGCTAGAAAGTTCAAACTTATGTCTTACTAGGCAAACACAAATGTTATGACTTTGTATATTTCAAAAAGACATTGAGAAGAAAAGCAAACACCGGTAATAAACAGCACTATAACTGAAGTTACAACATCTTGTTTTGAGATACACGAGTGTCTGGATATAAACTGAAATGTAGTCCTGTTCCATCTCTTATAATAGATCTATATCTTTAAATTGTTTTTATATCTTTATTTCAGAAAAAAAATATAATTTAGTCAAAAGATATGGCCAATTAATAAGCATCTACGGAGTACTTCTATACCTTCATTTCAGATTTAAGGACAAATTGCTAAACATGAAGAGAAAACTGCCTTGTTACTTTCTTTTATTGCCATTCAAAGCAAACCTCTAAAGGCAATACAATCCTGGCAGGAAGGTAAAACAATCATGCTATGGTCTGCCCCTAACCAAGAGCAGACAGTGTAGAGGAAAGAAAACATATGATATTAAGTTGCATTTATCTATAGTTTCAGTGAGTTTTTGATATATTTCTCCAAAACCAGACACTTTTGCCACACACCTTTTGTACCATTAAATTACATTCTAATGATATTAATATTTACACATTAGTATATATGATGAAGTAATAACCCAAAGTATTTTCTTACAAAACGGAGACCTTCAGTGCCATTTGTAGATAGAGCAAACACTCACCAGCAGTTTCTCTTCAAGCCAATTTGTGAATGCATGTGACATAGCTTATGCATACAGCATGCAATGCATACATGTTTCTCCACAGGCAAGAGCTGTGGAGATGAAGAACAGATGAAAGCAGAGAACAGAACACTTGAATACTATTTTCAGAAGCAGAAATCTTATGATTTGAATGAACTAAATAAGATGTTTTTTCTGCAAGAGATAAATACGTTTGGCATTTCCGTGTTGTGTCAAAAGAAAATTTCACTTACAGAAGAAAATGCTGTATAATTTGTATATATGAAAAAGCAGACTACGCCTTATGAAACTAGAGGATTACTTTCCCTAGCAATGTTCAATACTATCTGCCCACTTACTCCACAATTTTAACTAACGAGGAAGAAATGCCTTTAGTTTTTATTTCTTTTGTTAATTTGCATCACTGCCAAAACTTCAAAATAGGCTGTTAAAACAAAGCGGGGGGGGGGGCAAGACCGTGAAAGAGAAGTGAAAAAAAAAAGAAAAAGAAAAGAAAGGAGTATAAAAGTATATAAAAGTATCCACTGAGATACAGAACTGTAGAGGATTTTCCATACTGCCATCTGGTCCTAATTAAAATAAGATAGTGTACTTTTATCATGACTCAAAATAAACCTAGATGATGTTAGGGACCCCAAAAAAAAGAAAAGATTTTAAAAAACAAGAAAGATTGCCATGGATTTTCAGGTGAAAAAAGAAAAAAAGAAAAAAAATGTATTACCACTGCATTGTCAAAACACAGAAAAATAAGCCCTTACTTTTCTAGATTTACTTGATCTTGATTTTTTTTTAAACTAGGAAGTGTAGAATCTATTCCATGCCCACACAGGAGGATACAGGAAGCAAGTCTATATACTATCAAAGACTAACTGCTATGATAGCAGATCTATGACTGTTTCCTGGCTATCCAATATTACCTGGGGAAAAGAATGCACTTTAGAGTCTGACATAATAAAATAGGGAGAAAGGAGGGACGGCAGCAGACTGGGATTGAGACTATCCAGTGATTCATGCTGAAGACAGGTTATAATAAAACATTTTTATTATTGGTAAATACAGGATCTGTCAGAAGTATATTATTTTTCTAGCATGTTTATTTTTTTCAAGTTTAATGATTCCCATCAATGATTATTTTGGGGGACTGTATTTGACTCCTGAAAGCAATGATGCTTTCCCACTGAGAAAACTATCTTTTTGTCTGGTAAGAAATTCTCCTACTAGGAAGGAAAAACCCCCAAAAGTCTACCAAAAAGCCTCTTCAAATCACTCCAAATGCAACCCCCAAAAACCAATAAAATAATGACATGCTTTAAGCACTAACAAATTTCTTTTGTTTCTAGCACTTTCAGTGATTCTTGTCTTCTCCTGTATAACTTATTCTTAAAAGCTACACTTAAGGATTTCAGTCCTCCAGTCTGACCCTGAAAGACTGGCAGAGCCGAGCTGCTGTAATCTCAAAGCAATACTTTTTAAATGTGTCTTGCTTAAATAATGGTTATAACCTTTTACTGAAATTTCTGATTTCAACTGACATATGTATGTGCTAATGCTGGATACATAATTCTACATACAGTGGAGGAGAAATGTATCTGCTAATACAGTAATAGATATTACAAAACTTCCAAAATATACAGGAGATTGAACAATTCTTTTTCAGGTAAATTATTCCCACAAACAAGTTTTTGCTTTGTTTTTGCACTCTGACAGGCAGGGCACACGGAGGCTTTAGTTCCCTTCTCCATCCCTTGTGAAGTTATTTCTGTATCATTATCAGTTAACATATTTCTATAGTCTGTCTGACAGCTGTCAGTAAAAAGTTAGACCAAGTCACGTCTTGTTTCAACAGACTGCTGCTGTGCATGTGGTCCCCAGCACAAGTGCAGATATCAAGCAGGAACTGCTCATAATTCTCAGTCTGGGAAGAGAGGTAAGAAAATCCTCCCTCACAGGATCCAAAAAATACAGTGAACCACAGCCTGCTTCTGTGGGTGTTAGAGAATCATAAAATAACTTGGGTTCAACCTCAGCAGTCTTAGAACAGCTATGTGATCAGACCAGGAGACCAGGCTGCTGAGGGCTTTTATCCTGCCAGGTCTTGAAAACCTCCAAAGATGGAAGCATCACTGAGCTCCACTGCTGGATTGGCCTTGCAGGGGAAAAAGTTCCTCCTTACACTCAGCCTGCACTGCTCTCCAAATCCTGTTTCAATATATACCCATTATCTCTTGCACTTTCTGGCTGTACTTTCTTGATTACACAGTTGGTGGGGGGGCTGCCCTCAGATCCTGCCCCCCAGAAGGCATCTCATTCCAGGCTAAGTAAGCACAGTGCACTGGGCTTTGCAAGAAGTGCTCCTGCCCTTGGCCATCTTGGTGGTCTGCTGCAAAAGCTGCTCTTTTTCACCTATGTTATTCTTGCACTGGGGAAGAACGGGGGCAAAAAGTAGATGCAGTATTTAAATGGATTTAACAAAGCACTGAACAGAAGACAACAGAAAATTTTGTCAACCTACTGCTTAAAAAGCCCTCATTTGTCCTTTTGACTCTCTCTTCTGTCAGGCTACACTGCTGACTTATGCCCTAGTTGCTGTCTTCCAGTGTCCCCTCATCTCTGCAGAATTGCTCCCATTTTTCACCTCTCAGTCTGTGTTGTGGCCAAGGACACTTAGCTGACATTTCAATCATGTCAGTTTTCCTGAACTACTTTATCCTTCAAAGCTCCTATGGCACTTCGCCTACCTGTTTCCCAAGCAAGATGAAATCCTCTCTCCCAATGTCCAGGGTCTGCAACTCAGCTACAATCTAGTCTAACTGTAATATTACAACTCTCCCTCATTTGTAAATAACAAATTCAGCTGTGCATGATGGCCCTTGGATGGCCCATCTAGTACATATATACCTGTATCATGCAGTTATTCCTCACATTTTGCAGAAATGTACTCAAGACTTGTTTGTCTTCCTATTTGCGCAGATTTTTAGCAGATTTTCAGCAGATTTTAGGGAGAGTCTCATGAGAATCAGTTGGTAATGCAGAGACTTTCTTCAGTTCTTTAAAAGAACAACTTGTTGTTTCTTCATGTATTTTGTCACTCTGATTGGTGACCTGCAGCATGCTCTCTCCACAGTGTCATGTTTCGTGGACTCTCCTTTTACCTTAACTCACAAGCTACACCTTCTCATCATGGGCATCACTACTTGTCTGTCCTTCCTGTCTTTCCTGAAGAGCTAGTATCTCTTTGTTAGAGATTTCAAGTTGCATGAGCTGTCCTACCATATCTCAGTTATTCCCGTGATGTTGCAGTACTGTGACCAGAGACAGCTCTTGTTCTTTGTGCTTGTTTCTCAGGCTGTGTACATCTGTGCTTGAGCATGTACAGGCTTCCTTTCTCCAGAACTATCAACATTGCAGAAAATCCCAGCACACTGTCTCATAAAAGCTTCTGACAGGACTAGATACATTCTAGGCTTCTTTATTTAATATCTGCTGCAACAGCAGAATGCTTCTATTGTGCTGCTGTAGTAGAAACACCTTTTTTTAGGACGCCAGAATGTGATTAATTTTTTGATTTGGAGAAAACACAGAGGTTTTTTATTTCCCAGGGTTTGAGGCTTTTTTTTCAAAACCAGAGTAAAGTGCTCTGCAATAGCTTAGAGAATTCTTTGTGCTCCATTTACTACCCTATTTACTTCACTTCTCTAAGCAGGCCCTTATGCCACACAATTGTCTCTTCCATTCTCTGACTCTGAATCACTGCTTCTCTCCTCACTGCTTTTTTGTAAAGTTTTCCCAGAAATGCATCTAGGTGAAAACTTCAATGGCTTGACAACATCAAGACACACACTTAAACCCTATTGTCTGCTTGTTATACATAAACATATTAAAACAAATCAGTCTTTTCATCCATGCCTTTCCATCTATCATCACCTAATAGAGAAAAGAGTGATACAACAAAATCACAAAATAGTCTTCAATTCAACTCATTATTAATAATGAAGCAAATATGAGAAAGAGTAAAAAAGGTCATCAATAAAGGATTCAGTGTATCAACAATTATTTGTGGAGTTCCAATGAAAAAAATTCTTCTAGTTAAGTAATAGAACACTTATACACTGAGATATACCTGAAAACAGTGATGAAGGATTTTAAATGCTACTAAGACCTAGTATTTTCAGTTGTATGGACTAGAAACCACTGTTTACCATGCAGTATTATTCCTATACACATCAAGATATCTTCATCTTCTTATAATACCACTGGAAAAAGAACCAAAAACCCTGTTATTAAAACAAAATGTCAGCTTTCTCCTCTGTAGGGTTACCTTTCAAATAGTGCTGACATGCTGTATACAGGAAAACTGGGATAATAATCAGTTTCCCCTGAGTAGTGTTTCCCAAGGAAAGAAAGGAAAAGCAACTTTTTAGAGCCAAAAGCAGTGTTACCTCTATAAAAATAACAGCAGAACATAAACTAAAATCTAACTGGGGGAGTGGAGTGGTGTGTCACAGAAGGGAATGGCAAAGTACTGACTTGGGGGGGTTCTGTTCAAAACTAAAGAAAGCATTTTTGATTCTTCTATATGTATTAGGAAATCTGGCTAAAATCTGGCGGGAGAACTTGGGCTTTTCTATGTGTGGTCCCTAAATTAAAAGCCTTTTGAGTTGTGCTTAGAATGTCTTTTACACATCACTGCAAAAATACTACTCTGAGATGCTTTATGGATTGCATAAAGCATATGGAAAGCTCTGCTTTATGCAATCCTAGAATCAAATTCATTAGCAGTAAATGAAATTTTTTATCTGTACTGTGCAGTGGTCTTCTACCGTGATTTTGCTTTTTATCATTCTAAATAACACTACACAGAATATAGAAGATTGTTTTTATATTTGTAATATTATTTGAGGACAACATACTTGTATTATGCACTAACCAAACTTAAGTCTCTCTCATCACAATAAAATCTTTAGGAAGTATCTTCAATATATCTTCACAGTATGTGAAGTCAGACAATTTCTTATTTAAAAACCAACCTGTCAGGGTTCTTGACACCTGGTTCTAGACAGTAAGATCACTGTCTAGAAATATTAATTAGAAATATTTAAAGTGTTCTGATCCATATTGAGGAAAGCATAATCAGCCACAAACATTTCTAGATTCTTACTTGCCACTTTCAGACATGCCTCTTTTTCCAGGCTGCCTTGCATATCTTAAAATGGCTTTCTTAATAAATAGTTATTGCAATGGCTTTCTTAAGGTATACATTTGGGATGTTAAAAAAAGACAAGGAATAAAAGCCTCACTAGAACAGAAAGGACAGAACATAGCACTTTGACTAATATGCAATATATGCAATATGAAATATATACAATTCTCACATTTAATTGTGTTAAGAGGACACACAGAACTCATTAAAAAAAATCTGCTATAACTGCTCTGTGGCCTGGAGCAGAGACCTGCTCTAGCCTATTCAGCCTCACTAAGAGCACTCTGCAAGGCCATATACTAGTCTTGAGCTGGAGATCTGAGATATTAAAGTGTTTAAAAATAATTTTGCAAGCTACACTTTAAGGAGCAGACTCGTGATAAAAACAAAGCCTCAACAAAATTCTACCACAAACAGTCTCCACTTGACACAGACTGGTATTTCATTCTGGAGCCACACAAAGACAATACAAACAACTGGCAAGTCCTTCAACATCAAGGCAAACAGCTGAGGTTTTAGTATTCATCCAAAAAGCATTAAGATACAATTTACAAGGCCACAATCTCTCCTTTTCAGAGTTATCCCAAGAAAGGTAAAAAAAAAAAAATTCCTGCACAACATCTTTTAATATTGTCTTATGCTAAAGTAGTCAAGCTGGTTTGGCTGTCCAGCACATATCAAAATGACTCTAAAACTGACTGAGCTTTAGCATGCACCACAGTTTGTGATTTGAAGGAGTCTTTATCAACTTCTATCATGTTACTGTCTTCTTATTTTTGTAACTGTCTCTTTCAAACCTACAATCTTCCACATGAAACAAGTCAATCACTAAAGAGCTTTGTATTTTCTCTCTCTTCAGAGGAGAGCATACATCTATTTGGGATTTTTTTCCTTAAGAAAAACCAAAACCTGTTCTGTCGCAGAAATTAATAGCACAAAAATCTCTGACTCTCTTACCAATACCTACTGTGTTTCATTCCAGGTCTACCCAAAGAGTAACTAGCTCATTTCTGTGCATTGTCACACCATCACTGCTACTAGGGAAAGCATTCTAGGTGAAACAATTTTGATGACTTCTTGATGCACATCAATTAGCTTGGAGTGACAATTTTACTCTATTCCTTTACCATCATAATCATGAGGCACTTTAAGAACATTCAGAAGCTATGAAAAGCTCCAAGAAGTTTGGATCCCACATGTTATTTTGGGGTTGATTTACATTTAAAACAAATCACTATTTTTGAATATCTTATAGTAAGTACATCATATTGCTTCAAGAGTAAGCTTCTATTTTATTAATAAATATGATGGTTTTCAGAGAAAGATGGGTGAATGGACAGCATCCAAGTCCCAGTATTTTACCGTAAGAATATATAAATGCTTTAAGTTAAGCTGTTTCATCCTGGTCCTAGTATGACCTAACTTCTCCAAGCATTTCTAGTTACAATTTTGTCTAAAGCAAATAAATCAGGTTATATAATTTTCTACAAACAGCTTGAAAGTCTAGCAGTAAACTCCATGTCACAGGTTTTAGTCACATATGGAAAAGAAAAATGGCAGTCTTCCCTCTTCCCTACACTCTCCCCAAGTTTGAAGCAGGGCTACATTCTTCCATCCCCTAATGACATGAAATACAGTTCTCTTCCCTGCCCCCACTGAATCTTTTACACCTGATTCAACTGTACACTTCATTCAACTGTTTTCAAAAGACGGGGATTTTATAAAATGGCAGGTGTGTCTGCAAACATAGTAGGAATCAGATATGATCAGGTGTTTGTAGTGCTAGAAAGAAATATACTATTGTCACCATAACTATCATCAAAAAGAAGAAATACAAAGCAGGCCAACTATTGTCAGAAAGAAGAAATACAACGGAGGGGAAAGTTCCTGAAGAACAACTTGCAAAAATGTTATATGTAATTTTAAAAGGGGATTTTTGTAACTGACTTCAAAGTTTGTTTTTTATAAATGCCTGAGCATTTGAGCTAGAACTAGTGAAGGCAAAGACTGGCATTCAAAGTCTGCAGCTACCTCTACAAATGTTAGCTTGAATTCAAGCTCTTCCCTCAACTTTATTTACCCAACAGAGAAGCAGCTTGTGCTTCACTGTAATTTCACTATCAATTTGCCAAACTGAAAACCTTCCTGTTATTTGGATTTCCAAAATCCTTGAGGGTGGGAGGAGCACCTCTCTGCAAGAGGAAAAAAAAAAGTACACAAAACTTGTGGTTGCATCTAAGAAACATGTAACAGTACAAAGAGAAAATTATGTCTACAAGTCATGCAAAAGGTTGCTCTTTGCACACTTAATATAATCTTTCCTTATGCTATCTTTCTTCTTGTTAGACACATTTCCAAGGTCACCTTCAGAGTTTACTTGTGATCCTACAAAACCTACTACTGCACACTGCTTTATAAACTAGAATATGCCATCTACTGGCAATTTAGTAAATTGAAGTTCATCCACCACTACTTTAAGCATTCTAAAAATTTTACCTGTGCTCAATTTAAATGCAAAACTAAAGGAACAAACTCCAGCTAAATCCTTCAGATTGTATTCCAGCACTTGGTATCTAAATATTACAAGTAAGTTACAAGATATTTAACAATAAATCAGAAAGCTAGTGCTATACTGTAGGTCTATTAGCACAACTTTCTGGACACTAATCAAACTGGTTTTCCTTTTTCTCTGCTGTTATTTTCTTATTTTTTGAGAGGGAATAGGGAATAAAACATCTCCATGCTCTAGTCTGAGATTTCTAGAAAAATTCAGCTGGAGTTACCTGACTGAATTTAAAGAAGGAACTGTTTAAAAGATTTTTTTTAATAGTGGAAGGGTTGAAATATTTTTAACTCATATGTTTTAAGAGTGTAAGATCCAAGTTTTAGTAACTCCATTATAACAGATTAACATGTACATGTTTCTTAACACTGCAGTGTTACAGTGCAGTAACACAGCTCAACTTCAGCATAAATGTACTTTTCAAATCAGGTTTCCAAAACTGTTTTTAGGGCCTGGCCACTTTAATGATAGTTTCCACTTCTACAATTTGTTAAGACAGACCGTTGAGGAAGTCCTTTGACACAAAGAACGGGTGCTTTACACATCTGAACCTGCTGCACTAGGTCATCGCACAGGAACTGGCAGAGTATGTAAATGGGGCACCTTTAACCCAGGGAGGACAGGAAAGTTCAGCAGGTGAAGCTGCCAGTCCAGCTGTGAGCAGGCAGTGAGCCGCGGGAGAGCTTCCCCCACACCGCCGCCGGCCTCTCTGTTACCCGGAGCCGCATAAACTCCTGCTGCCCTTTCGGGATGTCGTTCATGGCCTTCGAGAAGACGAACCCCATCGCGGCACGCAGCGCAGAAGACATGAGACGGGGACGCCAGCGAGCCGAGAGAACCGGGTGAGGATGAGGAGAGCCGCCCCCGGCAGGAGCCTGTCCTGGGTCTCGCCCCTTGTTCGTCCCTTCCCCATCGGCCCCTCCTCGGCTATAGAAACTATCTCAAGAAATTTGAAGAAATCCATCCCATATGAATAGACATACAGGCTCTGGTAGGCTCTCCACTCGGGGGTGATGCATCTAGGGATGTAAATCAACAAGGAAAATAATTAAAAATGCCTTTGTTGCTTAATGCTTCTTGTCTTGCTCTGCCTTTCATCCTGTGTCAGAATGTTTTCATCATCCGTAATTACAGGCTGGCTTTGAAATCCAAAGAAACTAAATTTTCATACTTTAAATACCGAGTCAGAAATTATGCTCTGTCAGGTGGTCTTTAAAACAGTGATACAAATAAGTGCTAGAATTACAAAATCACAGAATATTCTGAGTTGGAAGAGACACACAAGGATCATCAAATCCAACTCTTAAGTGAATGGCCCATATGGGTATCAAATCTACAGCCCTGATAACATTAACAGCATGCTCTAATATCCAGAATTCTTTTGGCACTAAAGAGTATCACATTCATTTTTCCAACTTGGGTCACTGAGGATACACAGCACTTCGAACACTAATTTGACATCTTGTCTTACTGCAAGAATTATTATTTTTCCAGAAACAGTCTACTTCTTCAATCTGCTGATACCTTGACCTGCAAATGCTGTTTTTGACAATGCTTATTTTCTAAATTCAGGCATTTTCCAAATAGTTTTGTTTAAAAAGAATACTGAGAAGATAGCTGTCTTCCCATTTTTCCTCCCTTTTTTTTTGTCACTGGTAGAGCAAAAATGAGAAAAAAGTAAGGAAAAAATTAGTTTTCTCTTGTGGAAACTTGCTTAGCGTTTTTACTTGAAGTAAAAAACTTGAAGTAAAGAACTTTCAAGAACTTGAACTACTCTAGTGATATTTTGAAAATGCCTGTGACTTTTTTAAGTATTCAACAAGTATTTAATTTCTTCCTCGGATCTCTGATGCAGAAAGAGAACCAGGGGAGAAATCTATTGGTATACTCCAGCTCCACGCAAGATGGCACTACTGCACTAGCAGCCACTGACAGGTATTTAACGACACTTCGTCAGAGAGAACTGAGACTGGTGGGTGTCTCACTGATAAATTTGTGAGAATATAACATTCTTTCAAAGCAGGTTACCAAAGACACCATCCATCTTCACCCACTGAGCCCCTTGCAAACAAGCAAATCATTCTGGTCTACTCAAATTTTTCCTTGAGGAGAAAGGAGTTTCAGAGTGCAGTAGATCTCTGTAGTCCAGCCCTGGCAAACCTCTGTTTTACAGATATCTACTTTCTATGGAGGAGTTAGCCTGATGGGGCAGCAGATTTCAATAATATAGGAACAGATAAGGGAGAGGTGGAGGGGCAGAACTGTAACATTGCTGGAAAAACGGTACAGGTTTCTGAAGAGAGGATCTAGGACTTAAGGAGTGGCAGAGAGAATGGAGACTAGTTTCCATAGGGCATAAGAAACACTAATTCTTGCCTGTGGATGTAGCTCTGGTTTGAGCTCCATCAGACTTCAAACATTGGCAGGAACCCACTTGCAGCAGGGGCCGCAGCTCTTGCCTCTCTTTGTTGGTACCACTTGTGTCTCTAGACATGAACTGAATTATGTCATTTCACTGATATTGTAAATATTCATGGCACCACACTGGGGGGGGGTATAACCTCTCCTGCTCAAATTCCCAGTCTGTCAGGTCATGGTATGGAGAGGAAAAAATCAGACAGCATCATATATTGCACGGTGCAATATATGTTAGATTGTCAGCATTTCTGAAAGAAGGCAGTATTTCTCGAGTCCAGAAAGCAACAGGTATTGCTGCCATTACAAAAGACTCATGCAAAGTCATAAAGACATTTCAAAGTAACACAAATCTGGCATCCATTAGATAGGCAGTCATGTCCCCATGTCCTCTTTGTTCTTGTCATATTTTTAAAGATAATATAAAGGCATATTTTCTCCACAAACAGCTGGTCCAAAAATGATTCAACCTTGGAAATGTTGACTGCGATACACAACAACAAAAAAAGTCAACTATAAACTGAAATAGTTATAATTTGAGCCGATGCAGATATTTATTAGGTAATTCTGCGGTCCTTTTTCTTCCTCAGATGATGAGGAAGAAAAAGGAATGCAGAATTAGAATCAGAAGAAATATTTGAAAGAAAGCAAGTGTTCTTCCTCTTATCTTTATATGTAATGCACTTGGATGTATCAGTTTGAATTTTACCATAATGACTTGAATGTTAAAATTCATTATTCTCTTCAATTATATAATCCAGATTGAGAAGGAAACATATTATGCTAGAGATAGCCTGTAGAAGAGTATCTGGAAAGTAGGCTGTATCTGTATCAGTCTGCCTGATTGATTTCATTAAATTTGAAAGATTATATACAAAATTGAATTCCAAAATCTATCAATCAAAATAGTTAGTCTGAAAGAAATGGAAGAAATAAATTGAAGATCAAGGTCCTGAATTTAGCAAGCCAATTTCCTTTTTTTTCCACAGTATATTTACATAAGTATGCCAGAAGTGTACTAACTGTAAACATAGATGACCACAAGACATTTTAATCCCATAATAACAAATTCTTTAACTTGTAACAGTAACTTTTCTTTTTAGGTTTTAGGAATGAATGTTTAGCAAAACAATCCAAATTTCTAATATTTTACATTAATGAAGAAAGATGATTGCAAACTTGTAGATGTTTACCTGTTTTTTTTTTGTTTTATTATTTGGCTTTTGAAAATAGGAATTGTGTAAAGGAAAATCCTAGCAGCTACACAGAACTAAGATAAGCCTGTAGCTTTGACACAGCATTTTTTGTTTCCCATAGGGGAAGTCCCTATGTTATCTGGTCTTCTTAGTTAACTTAAAGCATTTATCATAAACTAGAAGCTTCCACTTCATTCTGGGAATGTTTTTGTAGTAATTTTTTGTTCTTACTGGAAAGAAACTTCACAGCTTGGCTTATGATTATTTTGTCTATTTCATGACTCTTTTGTAACTCATGCATACCACATAGCTGTGTAAGTAAATTTGCCATTTACAAATGCCGTGTTTATTGCTAAACAATTTGAAGCTTATTAAAATATGAGCTTCCTCTAAGTCCTTTATTTGGGCTCCTACCTGCCTTGAGACCTCTGTGCTTCTCTGTGCTTGTGGAGATATGTCTCTGTTAGGCTGATATCCTCTGGGAAGGGCCTGGAAGCAGCAGGGACAGAAGTCTTTGTCTGTCTGGAGGTACATGTGAGGGGTGTGCAGAGGAGTTTTTATTGCATAACCTAATATTTACATCCTTCTTTCTGAGGGACTCATGTTGTATGTTTTTGGAAGATTTGAACACAATTAAACCGATTGCTGTTAAACACCTGCACATCAATGTGCTGTATCAAGAGGAAGCCTGATGGCTTCCAGGTAGGAATTCCTGTGGTTTCTCAAACACCTGCTGGCTTATGGCCCACAAAACCATTAACTTCCTACTGCAGGTGGCAGTGCCTGATGCTTAGGGTTTAGAAAGCACAGAGGTTTAGGTGTCCTTCCCCTCCTTCAGTACACATCTCTGAGACGTGTGTGCTACCACGGATCACAATTTTCTATTTGATTTATATTTTACCCTGTAAATACACTCATTAGTAAAATGCTCTCACAACTGCTCTTTGGTTCTTTGGTAATGTCCTGAGTAATATTCTTATTTCAGGGTTGCTTTCTCGCAGAAAAGTTATGGGTGAGATCTTGTTAGAGTTATGTTTCATATAATAAGAAATATTATCACAGCAAAAAACCTATACATAACATTGCATGTCCAGATTGTATTATCATGTTATTAAATTGGAGGTTGTTTCCCAGAAGGCTCTTTAAGTGGCAGGGAACAGAAGCAAATAAATTGCTTCCTTGTCTCTGGAGAAGCAGAACATAGTTCCTGTAATTTATGGATACCCTGGATACTGTGTCATTTCCAGTCCTTTGACAAGAGTCATCCTCCGCATGAGTATCGGTCATGCAAGGCATCCGTTTAGAAAGTGAATAAATGATCTCACCAAAAAGAAATGTTAAAAAAGAAAGGATAAGGAAAAGGCGAGGGACACAGGGCGAGGTCGGGGTACTGATGTCGCTTTTGGTTTTGTTTCTTAGAGCTCACGGCTCTCGGGAACAGAGAAGCTGCCCAGAGAACTCCCTGCTCCGCCACGGCTGCAGCGCTGGGAAACGTGAGGCGTAAGAGCACGGCGCTGGGGGTTTTCGGCACGGATTTCCGCGAAGGGCCGCGGCCGGCAGCAGTTCCCGGCAGGGCCACGGCGGGCGCACCCGCAGCGGGGGGGCCGGGGCCGGGGCCGGGGCCGGGGCCGGGGCCGGGGCCGGGGCCGGGGCCGGGGCCGGGGCCGGGGCCGGGGCCGGGGCCGGGGCCGGGGCCGGGGCCGGGGCCGGGGCCGGGGTGTAACACACCTAGTCCGACCGAGGCCTGGCCGAAATGCGGCGGGGGACGCTCCGCACAGCTTCGGCGGAGAGAGTCCCCGGCGGGGAGGAGCCGCCCGGCAGGGAGGAGCCGGACGGCAGCTCTGTGGGGCGCGGGGCTGCCGGCGGCCGCCGTCCGTGCCGGTGCTGCGCCGACCTCGTCCCGCCCGGAGGTGAGAACGGGCCGGCGGCCGCCCCAGCCTGCCCGGTGCGTTGTCCCTGAAGGCGTCAGCTTGGGAATGCCCGGTGGCAGGCAGGACTGAGATAGGTGTCTAGGAAGTTTGTTGCAAAAGAGGTGAAAACCCCCAAAACTCAAACTCCACCACAGAACTGTGTGTGTGTATAGTACAATGTGCATGTATAGTACAATGTTCATGTAGATGTGTATGTGTGTGTGTGTATATATATATATATATATATATATATATATATATGAGTGTGTGTGTATAAATAACAAAATTAGACAATAAGAACAAAAAGAAACTCAACAAAACAAAACGACAAAACGCCACCTGTCCTGGTCTTTTTTTTTGCTGCTAAAAATTTACAAGGAAAATGCAACCCTGTGACCTCAAGGTAAGCATTGAAAAGGCAGAAACTAATTTCCTGACATTTAAAGTTCACTACATTGAAAGGTGGCTTCTCTGATCTCACAGTATTTTATAAATGTGTTTCAGTTTCTCTCTGTTGCACCTTTTTTTTTTTTACTTCTTTACTGACACAATATAATTTAGCCTGTTTTTAAGAGCAGAAAAAAAAAAACAGTGGAAATTAACATTTATCAGTCTCACCTACTGCGAATGTCCACCCCCTCAATCTCCTAAGGTAGTTTCAGGTTGTTACAACCTAAGTGTTACATTCAGCTATTTTATATACCATGGTTTCCACATTCATCTCACACATCAAGTAAAAACATTAACCTTAATCAGTTTTGTACATTACGTGTTTTTTCTTCCATGACAGATACTGTGAGCAGGCTGTCAAGTGGAAAGAAGAAAACAGTGAAAATTTTTAGAGCACTCATTTTACAATATTTTAACTCCTCTGAGAATTTCAACCTTTTTCTGATGTATGTGAAGACAAGAGAATGGATTTACACTGAAACATATGTTTAGAGTTGTATTTTGTGCTGTTGACTCTGTCCTCCCTCTACAGTATACAAGTTAATGTAAGTACATCCTTTTTTTTCTAATGCTTGAGGGGGGAGGGGGGCTCTCTATTCTTAAAGGACTTCTAGAATCAAGAAAGTGAAAAAGACAGTACTCTCTATTTTTTGCTAACATTGTACATAGAATTAAGAACTTTTTTTTCACTACATAGTAGCAAGACAATGGCCTTCACTGTGTCCAAATCTTGGGAAGAGAATATCTGTGTCTGCAAGAGGAGGGTAGGAAAGGCTTTTCCTGTTATTCTTACATTACTTCTATTCCTATGACCTCTGCAGACATGAGAAAACTGTGTAGAAAGTTCTAATTGTTGTTAGCAGCTTTTTGGCATGGCTTGAGATTAATAATCTAGGGACCCTGAGTTTGTGTAGGTGGATGACCACTTGGTGTTCCAAGGACTGGTGCTCACACATACCTTTGATTAGATTATGTGTTTCTTAAAATGCCCATGGCATTTTATGTTCTAACTTTTGCAGTATTTGTGTGTTTGGTTACAGTGAACCACTGTTAGCAATACAGAATTTTCCCTGCTGGGGAACTTTCCAATAATGGGGAAGTTTCCTAAAGTAGGTGTAGTCACAACATTTAAGTTGTCACATGAAGTCTTTTGACAAAGAGTTCTGGTTTTTCCTGTCTTTTTCATTTGATTGTGGCAGAAACATGCAGCAGCAGTACTGAGGAGCAATTAGCACAGTTTAGAATAAACTTTGCTTTTAAAAAGTTATTTGCCACAGACGTTTGAAGCTGGCAAGAGGACAGAAAGGGTAGGTACTCTAAGCTCTAAGCTCTAAGCTCTAAGAAACATTGTGGTAGGTACTGTAAGAAAAACAGCAAGCTTTAGTAAAGGGCTTTGATTGATGTCAAGATCTCAAACTGACCCAGAGGATTCTTCTGCTCAGGATAAAACAGGAGAAGGTTCTATGATGGTTATTGCAGTGGTTTTCTTTTTTCATGCGCACCTGGATTTGACCTGGACCTACATTTTTTTCCCTCTGAAAGTGAAAAATTGAGTACAGAAGCAAACTTTCTCAGTCTTGAGGAAATTTGTAAGTAATAGTCATACTTCTTTTGTGTATTGTAAAGCTCGTTTTCCTCTACAGTGGGAGAAAGCATGCTAATAAGTGTCAGCAATTGCAGGACATAAACATGGGTCTTAGGACTGTAAAAGCTAACTTGTTGCCTGTCTTCCAGGAGTTAATCAGAGCACCCCTCCTGGAGATCATACCAATACCCAGTTTTCCTGTCAAAAAGGTGGATAGGGGTTGCAGGCAGGAGTATGGGTATCTTACAGTATCCTGACTGTAGAGCACATACTGTTTGTTCCAAGCAGTCTATGAGTTCAAGCAGTCTGCTTTGTTTCGAGCAGTCTACAGCCTCTACTTTAAAAAAAATGGAAAGTATTTTGAGTCTGAGTGTGCTGCAACTCTGGTCATTCTGATAGGGGGAGTGCACAATACCCAGTCAGTCACAGAGGTAGGTTTGTCTCTAGAATAAGGGTGATTATGGCACATTTATGTGATGGGTATACCTCTACCTTGTTTGAGAAGCTTTCCTTTGGAGCTTAGTTGGTGGTCTGGAGTGCTTGTTACTCTAGCAGGGGAATCTGATGTATCCCCGTTCAGAGAAGCTCTTGGCGACCCACAGGACTGGGCTGCAATGTTCTAGTGCTTTCAAAGGCATCACTTGTGGCTGAGGAGTAAGTCTGGTACCTAACCACTTTATGAAGCCTAGGAATTATGAATTAATCAGATCTTGCACCCTGAGAATCTTCTTTGTATTTTTCCTGTGCCTGTTTTCAGACTATGCTTACATTGTTAACAATGTAGTGGATTGCCTTCCTTTCTCAGCTCCATATGCATTGCTTGCTGCAAATCAGCTGTTGGGATCAGGCGGCAGCAATCTGAGGAAAATAAGGAGCTTGAATCAAATTGTTAGAAAGACTCTATTTTCCTAAAGCCACAATACTGTAAGGGCACATGTGTCTTATGAATTCAAGACAAAATTGTTTTTTCACTATCATCTTGAAGTTGACAATCAGAGAAGGAAGGACGAAACATAAAAATTGTGAAGAATGGCAGTCAAGATAGAATTTCATCAGTTAGGAAGTGTCATGAGCATTACATTTGCTACTTTCTTACACAGATTCTGAAACTACCACTAGAAAACAGCTAAAGGCAATCCTTATTTTGGTGGATATTTGTGGGGCCAAAATTAGAACTTTATTTTTTAAAAAATTACTATTTTCTGTATTTGTCACTTAAAATACAGACTTACCAAAAGCAGTGGGTGTGTGAAGATTAAATGTATGAGTTGATACTAATAAGCATTTTAAAATATTAAAGTGTTGTGTAGGACTATAAAGCCTATGTCAGTAAAGAGGGGAAAAACTTCTGACAGAAATGCGAAATGACTTTTGTATTCAGACGTAAAGCAGCAGAAATTCAAGGCGATAGATTCTGCTTGTAGGTTGACTGGTTTTGTCACTGTTTTACAATGGCACAGTTGTGTGAACAGTTGATTCATAGTTGTTATTGCATAAATATGCATTATGAGATGAACTACTGCATGAATTGTTTTCACAATATATGTAACTTTGTGAGCCTTTTGGTGTGTACTGTGGGATCAGGGTAAAAAAGCAGTGTTTATGTTAAAATAAAGTGAACAGGTGGGAAAGAACAAAGTTCTATTTCCTGCACTGACAGTATAGAAAATTCTTTCATTCTCCTAATGGGAGCAACATTCCCTGCTATAGTTAGGGGTACAACTGGGTATTTGTGACATATGGGTATTTGAGTGACTTACTCACTTATCAACAGATGATGATTCAGCAATCTGTCAAGTACACATATTTAAAGCAAATAAAGTAAGATGTTTTTCCTGGACCCACCCATGCAGGAAGATTTCTGCCTGATTATCTAGTGGGTGCAGTTTCATCCTGTTTTTAAATAGGGTGGAATTCAGTGTCACCTATCCAGTTCTTTGTGTGGATTGCTATAAAGTATATTTGACAGTGCAACTCAGAAAATGAGTATTTATTTATATTTGTCTATTTTTTATTGGTTTAGGTTCCATCTGCATCATGGGAAGGCCTTTGTTTTTGTATGTATTTTTATTCTACTGGCATTTCCTAAATGGTAAGAAGCCATAAAAAGCAGTAGAACTATTTTAGTGTGTTTTCTTTCATTGTACAAGCACAGAAATGTTAATTTCTCCAGTTTTCCTTCAGCTGCTAGCATTTGAGGTTTTTTCCCTTAATGTTTTAAGTGAAAAAGTCTAAGCATGGCTTTACATTAAACTAGATGCATGTATTTTGATATGGGGCCAGGTTAAAATCCCTGTCAGTGTTCCAGCAGAGGCAACATTTCAAACAAGGTATCATTAGCATTACACCAAAGGTTTTCTAGGCTCTATCAAACCTGAGAAATGTTGTGTATTCTTTAACATTATGGATTAAAAAAATTGGCATTTATATAAACAGAATTTTTCCCATTGGAGGCACTAACAACTGCCTGTTATCATGCAGTGTTTTCTCAAAGCAACAGCTGAGGGGCTGTGCATATACAGTTCACTGTTTTTAGTACAGCATCACACAGCATCACAGCACAAAGCAGGTGTCTACAGATATGAGTGCCCATTGTGTGTGTGTACAGCAGAGGTCTTGTGTTTTGTCACACACTTGGACAACTACATACCAAAATGTTTGACTTTTCAGACCAGAGCAGATACTTTGGTCCTTAAAATTTCCTGTGGATATGGTAAGACATGACTTTAAACATTAGGTGTATTATTTAAAAACTAAGTTTTCTTCCAAATTTTGTTTTTCAGCTTTATTTACTGTTGAAGCCCCTCAGTCACTCTGGATTGTGGAACGTGGAAACAATGTGACCATGGAATGCACATTTCCAGTGAATGGGAAATTAGAGTTTAGAGATTTAAGTGTCAGCTGGGAAAAGAAAGATGAGTTGAAGCAGGTTTATATACTTCACAAAGGAGAGGAAGACTTCAAAAATCAGCATAGTGACTTTAGAGGAAGAATAAAATTGTTGAAAGAGAATCTGAACTTGGGACAATCTCTCCTTCAAATCACTGATGTGAAGCTCAGAGATGCAGGGGTTTACCGCTGTGTGATTGCCTATGGGGGAGCTGACTACAAGACAATCCATCTGAAAGTTAAGGGTGCGTGTGCTACTACCAGAGTTTCAATACTCTGATACTCTTAAAAGATTTCAGAAGAGACCCTGAAGTAAGATATATCTGGATTAGCAGTTAAAGAAACCTCAGGAGCTGTCTGATGGTGCTTGTGCAGCTGTGTAACCAGGCACTTCTGTTTAGGTTGAATTCATGTTCTGTTCTTTAAATCTGCCATGACATGTAAGGAGTCTTGTAGAGTACATGTGTAAAGAAAAGACCATAAAGCCTAGTGAGCTTTCTAAACCACATCATATTGTAATAGATCCTGTACCTCCAGTTACAGACTCAATAGTGTTACTTACTTTTCCTGTCAAAATCCAAGCTGAAACTTGACCCTGGGGGCTGGGGAAAAAGAAAAGGTATCTTTCATTTAATACAGGCTGTTCTTCTAGCTTCCTATTGGTAATGATTTTTTTTTCCAACTGTTTAGCTCCTTACAGAATTATAAACCAAGGAGTGGTGAGCACAGGACGCAACGAATGGAAGTTGACATGTCAGTCAGAAGGATACCCAGAAGCTGAAGTGATATGGCAAAATAGAAACTACAAAGATTTGACTTATAAGGCAAGCACAAAATTTGAAACTACAAGTGACCAGTTGTACCGTGTGACAAGTACCCTTACAATCAAAAGTGGAATTGATGAGATTTTTTACTGTATATTCTGGAATAAAGAGCTGCAAGAAAATACAACTGCCATTTTACACATAGCAGGTAACACTTCTAAATTTCATTTATGGTAATACACTTCAAAGTGCTAATGTAATTTTGTCCCAGTCAAATCAGCTGTGATTTGTTTCTCTTTCCAAATTTTGAAGAGGCTAGAAAGAAATACCGGTGTCATTAAGTTTTGTTATTAATGTATACTTTCACCATACTAACATGTTCATCATGCATGTATGGTCAGAATTTAAAGACAGGAATTTTATGTGACCTGCAGGTATCTGGAAATTGAATCTAAATGTTTAAAAAGTTCTGTTATTTGGAAGACATGCAACTCAGCACCTGGAAATTAAATCCTTCCATCTTCCAAGAGTATTCGAGTTTGTTGATGATTACTGTCACATAAACTTGAACAATATGATCTTTTCCTGCCACTACAGCCTTTGCTTTGAGCATATTTAAATTTAAGTAATTGAGCACAGATTTTTTTTCTCATAAAGTCAGAATTGAAGGAAAACTCATAAATGGGCAAGACCAATATGAACTAACTAACTAAACCCTTCAACTGAGCAGCTCCTCTGCTGCTTTTGCTTTTAATTATTAATTTCTGTATTGTAACCTGATATGTTTTCAGCCAGACTGGAGACCCAATCCAACTCAAAAATAGCATTTCTCTTTGTCAGACTGTTACTCAGTGAGGTCATTTCCCTGGTTCAGTTCACCACCTAGTTTTAAAAACACCTGTGCAGTCACACTTTTTGGACATGACAAGGGTTTGAAACAGGCATGTTTAGAGTGAGAAAACTAAGTAATTCTTTCAATGGGCAAGTTTGATTTTAACAAGAAAAATATCTGGGCTTCAAGGAGACCACTTACCCTTTGCATTTACAGCAGTCATTACCAGATGAAAGGAACTGTGTCCGCTTTTCAATTACCTTTTTTCCTTTAATCCTGATGGGAAACTAAGCCAGATGTAACACTTTGACAAGCAGAATTCTGATGGGATCAAAGGCACTATCACATAGAATGCAGAAAACAAAAAAAAAATTAATATGTTCTATCTTCCCACCACCTTATTTGAAAAAAGTGTTATGTGCACAATTAACGACTGACCTTAGACACAATCTGTAATGCTGTTATCATGTCTTAATTGCTCACAGCAAAAATAATACAGTGAAAATGAAAGGCAAAGGGAGGATCCTATGCAATTATGTAATGTCTTATCCCCCACCTGTTTTTCTTGGAGATTCAACTGATGGCATTCTCCAGACTGAGAGCAGACGCTTTGTTGGAGCAACTCTCATTGCTACTGCTTTTGTTGGATCAGTGCTTCTATTTCTGCTCTGCATAATAAAAGGTTTGCAAATTATTTATTTTAGAGTATCGCAGTTGTTATCAATCTGCTCTGTTAATTCATCCTCGTTGAGTGGAGAGAGTTTTTTACCATATCATTTCTTTATCTTTCTTTGCTGGACTTGAGTAGATTCTAGCAAATTGACAGAGTAAAACAGGTTATCAGCCCCTCACAAGTCCTACTTAGCCATGCATGTCTGTTAATCTTTCTTATAGGTAAGGATGTAAGCAGTAAGATTAGTGTCTAACCTATTGCAACATCAAAGCACTTATTATTACCTACTGGAAATTGGAGGTTCCTGTTCTGTGTCCTCCCTTTTGTCTGGGGACTAGAATGCTGGTAGCAGACAGGATACTGGTGGCTTTTTAGTGGTTCTTTTTTGCATTCTCTGAAAAATTTCACAGAACTGTGAGAGCACCTGGTTTTTTAAGTGAATATTTCATTGATTTCCTTATTAAGTTTTGAGCTTTCTCAGTTCACTTCCTGAATTAATATTGGATATTTTCAGCATTGGCAAGTTAAAGCATTGGCAATAATTTGTTTTCACTTGCTAGCCAACAAAATAAAAAGTTAAAGAAATAATTTGTAGGTTGTCTGAGTATGAAAAGACTAGAGCTATCACCCAAAATTAAGAAAAAAAAAAGGTTTTAAACTTGTTACTTAAACTGAAAGAAGTACTGTTAATTTCTTTTTCTTTCATAGGTTGGGGGGGGGAGGAGGGTGGCTATGGAAACATCCTGAAAGAAGTACTCATAAGCTTAACAGGCTTGCAGGTGATTCTAACAGGCTGCAAGAGGACTGTAGAAATCTTGCAAGTATAAGAATATACTTGCCCTAAGAACTTAATAGGAATAGGAGGAGAACATGAAAGTGGAAGAAGGGACAGCAAAATCCTTGACTGCTCAGAAGAATCCCACTGGGGATTTCATTGAAGGTCAGAAGTTTCCTAGGTTGCCTGACTAATATTTATTGTTTGTGTGTGTATGTGATAATACACATCACATTAGCTTTCATATCTATCTATATATACACACATACACATGTAAGTGTGTGTGTTTGATAAACTACAAGTTGATTCAAAAGCTAAACTAGTGGCAATAAGTTTTTGCCTTAAATCCTAAGCTGCCCTGGGTTACTGGACAAATTATTTTTTCAGAACAGAATCTTTCCAGAATGTGAGCATTTTTCCCCTCAAAAAGCATTGAGAAGATGATCCCCTTTCTGTTCCCTGTTTTCTGATATGTTCAAATTCTGGGTGAAAAGATGCAATGGGAAACCATTTGAACAAGTATTTTCCAGTGATGTTAGTGCATAGTATCAGTGGAGTTCCAGCTTAGAAACAAGAAAGGAAGTTGGAAAGGAGACCAACAGACTGGGATTACTGAAGAATTTATTTTAAAGTTTTGGAAGAAATTTAGTGTTTTGAGAACAAATGATTGAACTATGTAGTGTCTGCCCCTCCCACCAATGTGTTTAAGTGCCTCATTAGATCTAAAGCAAGTATTTTGGGTTGGTTTTAATTTTTTTTTTTGTTTTCTTTCAGCTAGATCAAATAAGGGCAACAGACCACCTGTGGCAAGTCCATCAATAGCAAGTATGTACATATGAGATAAATCTAGCATAGTGTGATTCTTGTGGAAATAATTGCTTGAGAATTAACTTCATAATGGTGACAACTAAGTGGAGATTTAAATTCCATTTTGATTTTGCTTTCTTCATTTCATTTACATAACAACTATAAATTACAATTGAAGAATGGCTCTTCATGACTATGTCATCCTTTGAAAGGAAAATGTGAAAGAAAAGCATACTTGTTCCAGGAACTGATGCACTCCTGATATGCACACGGAAAGGACAGAGCAGTATGCTGTGTTTTGGAAAGTCTGCAATAGGATGGGGCAGGCTCCCTGGAACATAATACCTCAGGATGGCATCACATTCTGATGTGCAGACTTCTTGCTGCAATTCGAACTGCACTGGCACATTCCTCTGTTTTCTCCAGTATCATAGCATGCATTTGAGGGTCTTTGTCACAACATTCTTGACAGACAGTTTGGCCCTGTTCAGAGAAACTTGGGGAAACTTTAGTTTCTGTGTTGTGGTATTAATGCTATTTACTATGAGCAAAGCTCAGTGGAAGGCCAGTACCACCATGACAGGTGGTACTGAAGGAAATGAAGAAAAGAGCAAAGAGACTTAATATTTACAGCAGGAGAGAAGAGATTAAAATCCTTTTGCTGCCTCTCAAGATGGTTACTGGCTGACATTTTTAATTTGTGGTAAGGGTTTTGGAGACTACCACAAATTAAACTTCTGTGTGAAAACTGGTTCATGCAGGCCATTGGCATTTTTCCTAAGAAAAACTCTCTTGAGAATACCTGCCCAAACAGACACAGCATTTGGTGTTAATCTCATTCCTTGCTCTGGATTCAAGTCGCTCTAGACCCTGAGTCGACTGAGGTGGCAGTTTCTAACACAGATCTATCAGTATAGGAAAAGTTTAAGCTATGCTCACTGCTGCGTGTATGTATGTCCTTTGCTTACAGAACTGTCAAAAGATAAGAATACACAAAACTGCAGAGATGCTTCTTTTGAAGACAGAGAGCTGAAATGTAAGTATAAATGATGAAGGAAAAATTAGTAGCAAATTTTACACAGCATAAACCATCCCTGGTGACTGGAGCATTGATTCAAGACTGGTTTATTTAGCCTCTTGCTTCAACAGACAGAGCCTTCCAGAGATAATACAGCCTCCCATTCTGTGTCTTACAAACTCACCATCATAACTCATTGTGTACTATTTGTTACATCAAATAATTAATCTGGTTTTTAAAATAGAAAGTAAAGATATACAAAGGAAAATGTTATGTGGAGAGATATAAAAACCCAAACCAGTCGCTTTTTCCAGCTTGCACTTTTGCTATAGAAAGAGTTGTTCATGCATGTCTATAAGGGTGATGATGGCAGTGAGGGAGGGGACAGGAACCTGTCACAGCCACTTGAGCAGGTCTCAAGCTTTGCGATTCTGTCTCAACAAAGCAAGAAAATATATGATGAAATATCTCAAATCTGTGAAACATCCTACGGTGTGGAACAGGAGGATGAAATTATTGAGGTTTTTTTCTCTCACTTTCTTGCTGACTTCTAAAGCACTTGCATTAATTGCATCCCAAATCCCTCCCTGCTACACTTTACTGCAGTAAACTTACAGGTAAGCCTGCTGGTCCTGCAGGTGTTGATCTCCAATCCAAAGACTTAGGGTCTGGGATATGCCACTGGGAATACTGACAGAGGGAGCACTAAATGTATTTGAAAGAATTTTAAAAGGTTTTAAACAACAGCACTCTCCCTATATTTGCTAAAGAGGACTTCCCAACAGTATGTTTGAACTACCACTTTTATTTCCTCCTATGATCATCTTTTCCTGTTTGATTTTTTAATTAATGTATTTTAGATCTTTAAGTTTGACAATGAAGGAAAGTTTTTGGTACCTTCAAACTCTGGGAAAGGGGTGCAAAACTGTGGAGTGTTCTGTGCCTTCATCATTTTGTAATTTGATAATTTTTTCATATAATTCTTCCCGTTACAGATATACAAATTGAGAAGACCTAGAGAGAGCAGGGGAAGACTTTTTCCCTCTATTCTGAAGATTTGTCCACTCAAATGTTCTGTGTTCTATATATTGAAGGGGATATTAATTTTTTTGTATTTATTGTGTGATGGCAGTCTTCTATATTGTTGTAACACGGGAAAAAATGTAATGAAGTTAAAATAATTATTATAGCATAAAAAAATATTGAATGCAGGCTTTTGTATATGTTACTAGATATTGAGGTATTTATTTAAATATCAAAGTTTCTACCTTCTCAAGTTTAGGCAAATGTGTCTTTCAAAGATTTCATTTAATTGAATGTATCTTTCAATTAAAGCACTTTAGGTCTATGACCATCATGAATTTCATAGCTAGCTCTTGATAGATCATCTTCTGAACCTTTTCTTCTTTCTTCACCTGAGCTCTCAATTTTCTGCACATAACTGGTTTTCCATAGTTTAAAGAATCTTTTCAATACTTTGATCCTCATAAAAGGTGCAACAAGACAAGTTGCCATACGTACAGGGCATTTTCATTATTAAAATACCCCATGCTCTCAGCTAAGCCTGAAAAAGATGATTTAAAACTCTTGGTAACTATGGTTTGGAAATTAAACAATACTAAGCTTTTTGATATTTTATTTGAACAGCATTTTGGACATTTAATTTCCTCATGATATTGCTGGCTACTGTTCACTGTCTTCTTACTTACAGTCTGGGAATAATATAATTCTTTGGACATTTAGGAAAAACAGCCCTTTCTTAAGATTACCATTTTGTTTTCTTGGAGATGGAAAAAGGAAAACCTACTTACTTCAAGGACATGAAATAACTGCACATGTGATTATATAGAAATGCTGAAGAAACCTGTTCCTGGACCCCATTGCATAAGTTATTGTTATGTTACATTTTGCTAAGTACATAGTCTTTTGGAGGGGATCACACACAGCTGAAAAAAATTTATTACAATGGTCTTCACAATTGTATTTTTTTAATAAAAAATTTTAAAAAAAATCTTTTTTTGTTTTTCTTGTGGTTTTTTCTGGTTTCCTCGACCTGTCAGCAGGTAGTGTAAGCTCTATTTGCATATTTCTGAGAAAAAACAGTATCTAAGATTTAGGTGTAGGAGAGAATCTACAGCCATGACCTCCCTCTAATGGCTCCTACAAAGAACAGATGGCAGAGGACTGGAATCTCATTGGGCTCAGGTTTTATTTTTTATTTGAAAATAAATAATGTATTGTGCAGTGTCAAGAATGTGGACACAGTCCTCATTCATAAATGCCAAAGCTTCACTGCTGGCAGTATTCAAACTAGCTAATGCAAGGTTCTGTTTAATAATCTCAGAAAGCTGTCCTCTTTAGTAAAATAGAGAAATGTCTCTCAGAATCATGATGGGGTTGGTCAACCACAGTTAAGTAAAATAGTTACTACAGAGTCATTTCCCTGATTCATTGCAGACCTTGTGTATTCTGATACTGATTCTTCCCATTTGAGTCTTCAAGGAGGAGATATTCAAGGTTCCTATGTGAACTTGAATATCTCCTCCTGCTTCCCAACATGCTTTTTGAATCTGGGTGTCATTGAAGGTAGTAGCCAAATTTTAATTATCTGCAGAGAGGTTTTTGAAATATCATTTGTAGACAAAGTACTGACTCAGCACAAAAATATAGAATCATATCACCACATAAATAATTCCCTTTCCAGACAAGATGACCTTTTCACTTTCTACTTCCTGTTTGAGACTGGACAAGTTGTGTGCATATTACAGTAAAAGTGAAGAAGTCTCCTCTTATTAGTTCTTATAAGCCTTTGCGAGGCAGTGCTTGCTTAGTGTTATGGAACTGAAGTTAATGTCTTTATCAAACTCTACTGTACAGCAGGAACTGTTACATTTCTCTTTTCCCAGTAGGAGAAAGGCCAAGTTACTGTTGAAAGTGCTGTATATCAGATGAGTAAGATTATGAAATGAGGGGATAAAAATAGAAATTCTTTAACTGAACCCTAACTTCTAAAATGACAGTGCTTGAATTCCTGAGTGCTTGATGGAAAGCATAAAATTTTGCTACTTCTTTAGAAAAGCAGGACATTTGGTGAATAACTGGTAAAGTGAAAAGCCCTGCTGTCACTAAATAAGCTCTTTTTTATACATATCTGAAATACAAAGCTGAACTTGTCTAACCTTATTTTAGAAATTAAGTATAATTTTTAGTATAATTAAAGTTTTCTGGCTTCACTTTTATGAATACAGGGAGACAGGCCCACATGTTTATCCTTCAATGCCATAAGTGGTTTCAGGTCAAGTATTTTCCGCTCAGAGGGAGAATACACATCAAAGTGAAAATAGAACACATTTAGTTCATGAGAACTGGGTAAGTGGAAATCCTTCCTATCCTAACACAAAAAATGTAGTTAAGCACTATATGTGTAATAACATTTTTTCCTTCCATTAAAAACATTTGCATGATGCTTCAGTGTTTTCGGATAGCTGGAAGACAAAATACAGCAGCAAGCAGGAGCAGACTTAGCTTCGGTAAGCTGCACTTTACTTTCTAGTAGCCAAGCATTATTAGATTTCCAAAAGTGCTCAGAAAAGCCTGGTTCATTGGCTTATTGCTATTTTAGTTCAGGATTCATTTATTTTACAAATGTAACTACGAACCAGTGTGGTGGCCTGCTTTGTGATGTGGCATTTAATTTTGTAGAATATGAAAGCTATTGATAATTACAATTCCAATAAAGATCTAATGATATAAAAAATAGAATCATTACTATTGACCTGCACAGCTTTTCATGGAGCAGAACTGCAGGACTTTCAACTGTGTCCCTTTTCCCCTTTGGTTAAAAAACTTCCAATAGTGCATCATTCAAGTATGGGCTAGCCAGAAAAACAACAAAGACACTAAGAGTGGAATTTCTGCTTTTGCAGACCTTAACAGTAGGACTTCTGGGTTTTCAGCATATTGTCTCAGATTCCCTTTCTCTCTCTCTCTCTCTCTCTCTCTCTCCAAATTTTTCTGGCTCTGCAAGTGTATGATTGTCCCAGGCAAGTCAGATACTACTGGATTCATGTGATGCCCAAGGCAAGTCACGGATTCTTGGGCAATTTCACTGAGCTATCTCCTTGCTCCAATATGGACCACATGAAGAAAACCTACTGTAGGCAGGACTAGCTAAGAATGAGTAGAAGATGGCGATGGTGGTTGTGAAGTAACTTTGGTGTTTCTTTTCTGTCATCCAAATCATTGACTTCTGCCAAAGAAGTCATTGGAGCTTTTCTGGGAAATGGTGAGACCACTTGTGAATTACTATGTGTGACAGGGCCACATATGACAAGCTTACTGAGGAAAAATAAAGTAATGTAACAGTGGTTTTGTTGTAAAGTTTGATCTGTACTAGGCAGCAGGAGACATAATTTCATAAATCAGTCTGATACTGTGAGGCAGGCAATCACCATACATCATCCCAAACCAGCTAGGATTTGGAAGGGTAAAGCCACAATCATTTGTTGTGTTGAGGTAGAGCACAATTCTCACGAGGAGTAAGAATCTAATAGGAGACAAAAGACTATGTGTGTCCCACCTGTAGCACAAACACATCTGTATCTCTTTTATGTCTCTCACTCATTATGTCATCATAAATTAAAAGATAGAGTGATGAAAAATGAAAAGGTGCATCCATTGATAAAGCTGTTTGATAGAACAAAATTCTTTCTTATCGGAAGGGGATCTATCAGTCACCTAATCCAATCTTCCACTCAAAGCAGTGACATTGTAAAAACAATTGTGCAGGTTTTGTCCTGAAAAGTTTGGTGTATTTGTAAGCATGGAGATTCACAACCTCACTGAAGTGTTTGATTAGCCTCATAGTGGTTTGGGTGGTTTTTTTTGTTTGTTTATTTTTGTTTGGTTGGGTTTTTTTGGCAATAACATCAACTTAAATAAAAATTAAGAGGAAATAGATTCTATAAATATTAGGTAATTGCTTGATGAATTCTTGTAAAATTAATCTGATGAACGTAAGAAAATGTAACTCGATGAATGTACAACAGTCCTAGTAAATGCAAGTTCAGATGACAATGCTGTACACTGCTTTTAAAGTTATAAACCCACTGAAAATCATGGGTATAATCAAAAGCAGAATTTGAGCACATAGATTTTACAAAATGCTTTGTATAATTAAGTTGGATGCATGCACATTCTCGGCAATGCAGAGAAGTGAGCTACATTCAGCATGAAACTGAAACTGACAGCATCCTGAGAAAAGTCCTTTCAACATAGTCAGGGTTTTTATGACCTGAGTAAGATCAGCCTACAAGCTGTGCTATTGGTGCATGTTATACACTGTCATAAGGCGTGGGTAGTCTCTGCTGTTGTGCAAATAGGAGAGTTTTGGGAATCTTTGCTGTTACATGAATCAGATTGCAATGATCTGCGTAAAGATCTGATGTGAGTATAACACTGATAAAATGCAAATTGATATTTCCTGTATTTCTGGCTGATGGATTGCAGGTTTTTTCCTAGATTTAATTAAGATTTACTTAAGTTTATTTTCAAATTATTACTGGGATACAGACTCTCATTCTGAATGAAAGATTGGATAAGTTCCAGATCCTAAAACACTGGTCCATATAAATTTCTAACCCTGATATTTTTAGAAGTTGAAACTCTCTTACAATTCTATCTTCTCTCATAGGCAAAGGCAGAGGAGTGGTGCTGGTGAGCATTTTCAGCTTATGCATGAGGATGTAGCTCTTAGTAAATATTTCATCCTGAATCTCAGGGAGGATTTGAATGGAGGGAAAAAACCTCTGTATATATTTGTATCTATATATTCCTGTTTACTTTCTTTTAGTTGTTACTAGCACACTACCTGCAGGTTGTTTTGATTGTACAGCAAGACTGGAGACTTTCACCTTCTGCATCCCAGAAACAGCATAGGCTATGAAGAGGAGAAGTTCTTGTGCCTCTCTGAGAAGTTTTTCTTTCTGTAGAAGCTGGAGATACAAAAGAAAATTTGCAGTGTATCATGCCAGAGTGTCAGCTTGTATTCAGTAATGCTGCTAAAAGCGGAAAGGCTCTGAAAGGTTCTATGATATACACAACTGCTTTTTAAATGTAATAAAATTTCATCTCAATTCTATCCAAGTATCTACAGAAAAAAAAAATCAGCCTTATTAGAATTATTGTATTTGTCATAGAACAAAAAACTGACAGTGGAAAATATTCAAGAGGTAACAATTAAACAATGCAGGGAAAGTGAGAATTCACTGATAGTGTGAGCAAAGGAGGAGGAAGTGAGAAATTACATCTCTTCATCTGAAGGCTGAAGGGAGATGGAGAGCAGACTGAAATGATGCAAATAGGCTGTCACATGTAAACATCAGGAATAAACCAATCGTCCCAACAATATATTTCCTGCGTGGTGAGTGGCCAACAAGGGACTGCAGCAAGTGTGCAAAAGACAAGAAGAACAGCAGGTGAGATGGTATTTGGATACGGTGAGTTTGAGAGAATGAGAACAAGAGATTATATCTACAAAATATGCTGAAACAGGCTGGAGAAATGGCCTTCAAACAAATTTTAATATGCATGGTTAGGATTTTTTATTAAATTCCTGAAATAGAAAAAAAAAATCTTCTTTCTGATGGTGAGATATGGAATAGCTGTAGTTTGTATGAGGATCTAATGCTTGTTTTTTGTTTATTCTCTTATTTATTTTCTGACCTAGGATTTTAAAACTTTTTTCTTTAGTTTTTTTCTTTGTTTCTTTTTTTTTAATCCAGATCCTTCACAGAAAGTAGAATAAGTTTAGGCATTTCATGAAGATATCAAAAAGTTGTGTCTTTTTGCACATGTGAGAGTGTATGAAGAAAGCTGTTGAATAAACTTACTTCTATTATAAAATGTACAGAAGGCAGGGGAGTTTCAGTAACAGAAAAAGATAAAAGAAACTGTGACTGGGACAATATAATCTTTTTGCTGTGTACATAGGTGCATAAGAAGATAGTCTCTTTTCTAACTAAGTGAGCATAATACTCCATTTCACGGAGGGAGAGTCAAATGAAGCCAAGTCGGATGCCTGTTAACACAGCTTGATTGCTTTTGATTAAGATGAGTTTGTAATTTTGGATTATTTCCAGAAGGCACAGTTCTATGCTTAGTATGGGTTCTAGCTTTGTATTACAATAAGACAGAGAGTAGAAGGAGAGGGATTAGGAAAAGCATAGTCATTAGGAAAACATAGCTGATCTCAGCTCAGTAATGTTGCAGAGTCTGTCAGCAGCAGAGCAAAAACATTGAATGTAGGAGTGAACAGATCAACTGCAATATTGGTATTTCAAATCTGTAACAAAGTCTACCAGTTCAAGATGTCTCAGGATGCAAGACCACTTGCAAAACCTTGTTTGCAAAAGTGTATGAGGCAGTCTGTGTGGAGGTGAACACAGGCCAACTGGTCAGCCTGGTGACATTTCCATCCTCCCAGCTCCCAGCTGTGGAGTTCAATGTCCCCACTTCCTTCTATATTGTAAGGACACCTGTGTTATACCTGCTAAAACCAAGCAGGATCACATCAGAAGTGCTGCCAATGGGATACCTTGGTCTGCAGGGAAATACAATTTAAAGAAGGGTCTGTCTACCAGAGCCATTAAACTTAAAAAGGACCAAGTACCTCTTCTTTAGTCCTTTAATACTTTGATATTCCAGAGTGAAATCTGAGAGATTATTGTGAATTTCTGTGTTGATTTGACTCCTGCTTTAAACCTGGAGGAAAGCCAGTGTGCTTGATTGTTTAGCTTTCCAAACTGTTCTGATTATTCTAGTGGAAGTTATGAGTCTACAAAGCTCTCCTTGCTTGATGCTGCTAAATTTCATTATGTAGACACCAAACGTGTTTACTGTTCTAAATCATACATTTGCTGGAAAACAAATATTTTAATAGCTGAAACAATGTTTCTGGGAAAGGGTTTTCCATTATTTATTAGACTATAAGGTCCCTGAATCAGTGACTGTGTCTCTAGTTGTTTTGTTTACTGAACAGTGCAGGGATTTTCTTCAAGATCCTTTGTTAAACTTGTGTGGAGAGTAATCATAGAACTACAGAACCATAGAATGATTTGAGTTGAAAGGAACCTTTAAAGGTGATCTACTCCAACCACCCTGCCATGTGCAGGAGCAATCATAGCAAGGGTACTTATCAAAGGTAGCTCCAGAGGATCTTACACTAAGATGCTTCTTTTACTTAAGAAAAGCATTATGACCTTTCATGGATGAAAATAATAGGATTTTATTTATATTACTCAGATGTGTGTTTCAATCGTTATTACAAAGGATTAGATTGTAAAATGTTCTGTGATCTTCATGTTCCTTTGCTTAAAATACTTCTTGTAAACTTAACATTATGAACACTGTGAGAGTTGTCACTAACGCAAAATCAGTCCTAACCCTTGTGACCAGACTGGGCCAACCTCAGTTGACAATGCACTGTGGTGAAAACACATATGAGTGTTTTCTGAAAATAGGACCCAGTAAGTAACAATAAATACATACCAAAGAGGTCTGTACAAAGCATGGCTACTTCAACGAGCTACCCAAGCTTTTGCTCAAGAGTTCCACAGTTTAAGCATGTAGCAGATTGATGTTCATGTTTTGCCACCAGTTTCAGTCCTGAGAGCATGCTTATAATATCCAGTCAAGATAAGCACCTTTTCATTTCTGTCTGTAGAATGGAATAAAGTCTATACATTATGTTGAAAATTGAATCATATAGTTCCATGGAGCACAGAGCTTTTACAGTTTGAAATGGAAATACTGAGTCTAAATTTTCCAAAGCAACAAGAAATATCCTTCTTACTCCTTACAGAAGGATTTTGGACAACCACTAAAAATTTTATATGAAGTGAGACCAAAAATTACCTCTTTTTTTTTTGACACAAGTGTTATAAACCCTCTGGATAAATGAGCTGGGACAGTTACAGGCATGATCAACTGAATGAATCAAGGAGAAAAACAATACTTAGGATCATTTCCATCTTTGATGGAACTTCAGCAATTTATTATCATTACCATCTGGATTTCAGTCAGCAGGCACTACGAAAATTTACCAGAATACATTGCTTGTGGCCCAATGAAGTCAAGTATGGGTTTAAACTTTGTATTTTCAGTAAAGCAAAAAAGCTGTACAAAAAGAAAATATTATATTCCTCATTTTCCCTGATCATTGTCATACTTTTGTTTTCATTGGTCCTGTTCAAACTTTTTGTCTTGGGCACTAAATCTTCATTGAAACTATTACAACTCATAAAAAGCCATGATGGTCTCTAGATGTTTGATGTGATACTTTTTACCACTTCAATTATCCAAAGTTTTTTTGACTTAATTCTCATAATCACAGAGCACTGTGTGATAACTTGCTTTTTCTTTTGCAAGTTGGTCTGGGAAATCAATTTACTGACTACATCTGAATTGCTCTTGAAATGTCATGCTACTTCTTACTGTTCTCAGATGTGTATTTTCAATTCCTCACTTTGCGGCAAGAACCATTACATACTAATTTTTGTGGCACAGTGTTCCTTCTTTTATCCCTGTGAATTTGTAACAGGCATATGATGAATACATTTTAGAAGTGGCCTTTTTCTAAACAGAAAAGCAAAAGACTTTTGCATAGCTTAGTGTAAGTTAGGATAGTTGTGTACAAGGACTGTTGAAGAGCAGGGCATGACATATGTTTTATGAAAAGCAGGGATAACATGAGGGCTATTCTGTAACATCATGGTTACAGAACAGTAATGGTTGGTAGTGCAAGAATGGTTAGTAGTGCAAGCTCAGAAGAAATCACCCTCTAGATGCTGGTGCAGGGCTTTCTATGGAAGTGTGTCAGAACCACATGATGAAGTTGCATGGGTAAATTGCACTGAGATTGCACAACAACTTGATTTCTGCTTGTGAGATTATGGAAATAAAAAAGGATGCCTTCTAATACAGAGCCTTGCTGACAAATCCTTGATCCTTCTAATAAACATCTGTGCTAATAGATCTTTGATCTTTCTAATACAGACTCTTCCTGCTTCCCACAAGCATTCTATGACTGCTTTCAGTATCCCAAGTTAAAATGTTCTAATATTTGGTTTCTTTTGTGTATTTATATTATGTGTAATGCTTTTCTAAAACTAATCCCTCTAGTCAGACAAGATTTACTTGATATGTAATAATTATGATTATCTGCTGAGGCAGACTGTGTATCATCTTACTTTTACTATCAGTAATATGTGTATTTTTAAAAATCCTACCTCCTACATTAAAAAATAAACATGTTCTGCATTCTCAATGTACTCCAAACTGTAAAAAGAGAGCAGAATACCTAAAATGTCTCACATAAGGTTAATCCACGGATCTAAAAATTGATGTGAAATATTGTTTCATTCTTCATTACCTTCTTTCCCTTATGTCCATCTTCTAATAGGTAAGCTGTATGGAGAAGTGAGCATAGTAGGAGACTTGAGGACGGTAAATAGTAGCAGTCTTTACTTCTGCATCTGGAAAATAGAGATACTGATGGTGTTTATTAGCTCCTTTCTCACACAGCTATAGTAATTTTGATTCATCATGCATTAAATAGTGATGGACTCCATCCTCTGATAAAGGGAACTAGCTTTCATTTATATGTAATAAGTCTGCTTACAGTAGTTTGCATATAAACCTTTACTAGTGACATCACATCCAAAAGTCCCATAATTTTGACTGTTAATTTGCTAAGGTTTGAACCTCACTTTTCAAGATACTGAAAGCTCAAAGGTAGAAGCAATGAGAGAAATGCAGCACCTGAGAAAATTGGAACCAGAATGTTTCAAGCTGAGCCCACAAAAGAATAGGGAAGTAAAATTTAACCCCTCCTCCAGCAAGTCTAACTCTGGGGAAGTCTAAAATTTCTCCTTCTCTTCTTTACTTCCTTGTAGCTTATTTCTGGATCTCATTCACTATTTCTTTTCAGACTATACTGCATATTAACGAGTTTTTTTCCTAAGTAATTCTTCTGTCTTTTCTATTATCTCATTAGTTTTGTTATAAATTTTGCCCCTGGTGCTTCTTTGTTGTTTGGGTTTTTTCCTCTTTTTAGTTATGTTGATCTGTAAACAATAGTATGAAAAATATGTGATAGTTTGCTTGCTACTGGAACACAAATACATTAACTCCAAAACTTACTTCCTCCTTTTGCATTATTCCAGGGCTGATGGTTTACTATCAGTAATACAAGGCAGTTTGTACAAGTCAGACATTGCCATATGTAAAGTGAAAGAATAGCAGCAGTAAGTCTTCATTCTAATGCTTTCTGAAGCAAACATCAATTTACCCATCCTGACATTTCCACTGCCTCACCATGTGTTCCAGGTATTTCCTGGTCTTTAGGTTTAAGGCAATAAAATAAATATGCCATGCAAAGCAAAGCTGAAACAAAAGCAGGGTTAGAAATCTCGTAAAATAGATCATGATTTAGTGCAGACAGTTATAAAATCTGCTTGTAAATGTTCCTGAATTTCTCCTACACGCGAGAAGTCAATTGCAATTGATTATTACCTGTGGATAGTAAAAAATATAAAAGCATTTCCCTGTCAGACTATTTGAAACTACCTGCAAGCTACAGATCCTAAAAATGTCATGACTGAAGTTGTGGAAATGTTTCATTTCTCTTTCTTGTCACTGTTTCATTGCCATTGGTTCATATTTTTTGTGTGTGCATGAGTTGCTCTAATACAGATTTCCTTGTTTCTGCTGGTAGCCTAGTGTTTGTTTCTGTTTTTGCTGTTTATGAGCTCTGACGAATTTTAAAGGCTAGCATGGTTCTGATCTGCCTCAGCAGAGGGTAGTTGTTGCAAGTTCTAATGCAATTCTACTTTTATTTCAGATCTACCTGAGAAAATGTTCCAAATCCTTACAATACTGTTGCTGGAAATACAGCTCTCCATGGTTTCAGGTAAGAGAGAAACTGCCTTTCAGTTCTACTAACAGAAGTAATGCAGCTTTTAGTATGTGGGCTTCAGCACCTCCAGCAATACTTGCATGAATGGTCAGTAATGTCTGGAGCCTCTGCTTTCTGTCTTATGGAAGACACTGGCACTAACTGAGCACAGGACAGGTGTCTGTCACTTTCCAGAGTCAGGCTTCTTTAACATATTGTGTATTGGCAGCTATGTCCAGCATCAGTGGCACAGCTGTGAGAAGGAAAATGACCAAAGCAACCAATGCCCACTGGGAAGTGTAACAATCTCAGTGTGAGATGGCATGAAGTATAATCGCTTATGCTCCCCGTCCATGCCTGTAGCAGAAGCAGCTTGGCTAAAACCCAGAAGGAGCTTGGCACTTTTTCACATACTTTTCTCCCTTGCTACAGTGAATAAACAAACATTGCTAAGAAGAACCTTTCAATGCTAAGGTTTCCCTGTCCCTGTAAGTATTTCAGAGACACATAAAATAAAAAGAAGCATAAACAGTTGTACCGACTTCTCTTTGCAATGTCACTACCAACACTTCCAAGTGCTCCTGAATTTTCTACCAATACATAGCACATATGGGAACACATCCAATATGGGAAGTAGTAACAAAGTATATTGAATGATGTATTAGAAATAACTCTGCCATATCAAATACACTTTAAAATGGCAACCTATTCATAACAATATTAATTTCAGATTGGGTGATTGACTAAGATTATTTTGATATATTTTCTGGAATATGTTGCACGTATCTGAGAAAATGCATGAGATCAAATGATACTCACATGGTTCCAGGTTTGTGGAGACTGTAATTGTTACATAGCAATTTTGAGCTATACACATTTAACCAGTGCAACTCTGTTTAACAGGAACTACACTGGTATTTCTTTTTGTAAAGGATAGTGACATTAGTGACAGTGAAATTAGATTTACAATTTCCACAATTAATTGTTGCTTTTACTACAGTCTTAGAACATGTATGAGACCATATCATAGTTTAACAAAAATGGTCCCTGTGTAACCACTGGCCTAGGCTTAAGTTACTCCTAAATGCAAAAAAACCCCAAAAAACAAACAAAACCTACCACCAAAAACTTGGTCATTCTGCCGTCGTCTTTCAGATTCTGTAATCAATATAGAATATAGATGATTTGCTATAAGTACTATATGGTAAAAGTATTAGTGTGAATATGAAAAAAATTGCTTACAATTTTTAGTCAAATCAGTAACCATATACCCCTGACTGACACAGTTTTGCCCAGCTTTAAAGAGAATCAGAACATATTTTGATGAAACAAACGAAACTGTTCTCTTTTCCTCACATAGCTTTATTTACAGTTGAAGTTCCTCAACAGCTCTACACTGCGGAATATGGGAGCAATGTGACCATGGAATGCAGATTCCCTGTGAATGGCTCAGTGGATCTAGGACTCCTGACTGTTTTTTGGGAGCAGAAAAGGCAGGGCTTGTTGAAGTCAAAAGAGGTGTACACATTCCGCCGTGGGAAGGCACTCCGTCCGTCTCAACATCCTGATTACATAGGAAGAGCATCACTTCTGCACAGTGAACTGAAGTTGGGACGAGCCATCCTCCAGATCACCAATGTTAAGATCACAGATGCAGGATCATACCTTTGTCTCATTGACTACCAGGGCGTGGACTACAAGTACATTGCTTTGGAAGTAAGAGGTGAGTGATTAAATTAAATGCAATTGTATACTCCTTGAGATGTCTCTACTAAATTCCTACAGGCTTGTGGAAATTGGTTAATCTGAAGGAATCTGTTGCTAGTTGTCCCACCAAGACTTTGTGCTCAGTCCCCAGCTGAACCAAAGTAGTTCTCTTCATGGTGGCTAGCCTTTCAACAGCTGAGCTCCTCCAGGAGCACCTGGTGCTGTGGAGGGACAGCATCTGTTCTCCTTCCATCCTTCTTTCAACAGCCTTCTTTTCCCTCCTCTCCTTTGATCCCCTTGCTGAGTCACCCTCTGGTCATTCCAAAAAGTTTCTCAGAGATGCTTTGAAACACTTATGAATTCCGCTGCAATGACCCAAGTGGCTGGGGATTCCCCAAGTGGCTGCACTCCCCAGAGCAAGGACATGTGATTTTCTGTGTCCATTGAAGCCAAATGGGCATTAGTAATAAAAGTATATGTTACTGGAAAGTGTGACAGACCAGATCTTTGAAAGATTTTTGGTGTTTCCCACTAATTGCATGTCTGTGTGATGCAAGGCAGCATTTCATTTCCCACACAGATATTTAAATAACAATATTTATCAAATGCAAAAATGGACACAGACATTCTCCTAAGACCACATTAGTTCCTATGAAAAGTCAATTTTGTTCTAATACAATGAAAATATTACACTGCTTATAAGCTATGGTAAAGCAAACATGAAATCAGGATTTCTGGAACTGGCATATTCTAAAAGTGAAAATAAGAGTCCCATAAGATTCCACATGTCTCTTCTGTCTTAATAAATCATAAATTTAGTGTCAACTGCTGCCCTGCATAAAGTACTGAAGTGTATTCTTTTGCTGTAGGCATGGTAAGGATTGAATAATCCACTTTGCATTGTTCTACAAAACATCCTTCATCATTTTGAATAAATGTTCCACAGATATAGCCAGAGACAATACATAGCATTAAAAGGAAGCAGGGAAAGTGAAGTGGGAAAATGACTGTTGTTGCATACAAAAATTTCACTCAACAACTTCTCATGCAGCATCTTACAAGAGAATAAATACTCAAGTAATGAGAATACCAGGTGAAGACAAGTTTGTTTTTATGTGCCAGTCAGAAGGCTTTCCTCTGGCAGAGGTTTTCTGGCAAAATGAGAACTTCAATCTCAGTGGATCTGCAAATACCACCTATACACTGACTGCAGATGGCCTCTACAATGTCACCAGCATCCTGGCATTCAAACCAAATATGAGTGAGAACTACACGTGTGTCTTCTGGAATAAAGAACTGAATGGAGAAACTTCAGCTCACTTTTCCACTTTAGGTTCGTATAACCTTGAACTTGTACATGATTGTGTTCATACATGCATCATGTGCTATGCTCCATCACTGGAGTTCCGATCTGGAAAACAGTGTAATATTGATTCTTGGTAAAGTGAACAAGTCAGTAATATTTATGTCTTTGAAGTCTCAACTAACTTCCACTCCAACAAACCAGTCTATACTTTTCTGTGTATTTTAATTTCAGAGTCGATTTCCTTATAAAGCCAATACATTTCCTTATGTACTGGCTTTTCCTACCAATGCAGAGAGAATTTCTTCAGCTGCATGGGCATCTTCCCTGATAGTTTCCTACTTAATTGTTCTATCTAGTTGTCTACCTTGACTTCAGCAAGGCTGTTGCCCATAATATCCTCATGGGTAAGCTCAGGAAATGTGGGTTAGATGAATAGGATCAAGAACTGGTAAATTACAGAGTCCAGAAGGTTGTGATCAGAGGAATAGAATCCAGATGGAAGCCTGCTGTCAGTGGCATTCCCTAAGGATCAATACTGGGTCCAGTCTTATTCAATTTATCAGCAACCCAGACAAAGGAATCAAAGGCACCCTCCATAGCTTTGCTAGTGACACTAAACTGGGTGCAGTGGCTGATCCACCTGAAGGCTCTGCTGCCATTCCATGGACCTTGATTAGCCGGAGGGTTGGGCAGGGAGAAATCTAGCAAGATCCAACAGTCTAAGGTCCTGCACCTGGGGAAGAGTTGCCTCACATGCCAGCACAGGCTGGGGCTGACTTCTGTGAAGTGGTTCTGCAGACAAGCACCTAGGAGTCCTGCCAAACAAAAAGCCCTCCATGAGCCCGCCAAGAAAGCTAATGGTATCCTGGGGCACAGTAGGAAGAACATTGCCAGCAGGTTGAGGCAGATGATCCTGCCCCTTTACTCAGCAGTAGAGAGGCCACATCTGGAGTGCTGTGCCCAGTGCTGTGCCCAGTTCTGGGCTCCTCAGGACATGAGAGAAAAGGAGGTACTGGAGAGGGTTCAGCAATGGCCACAAGGATGATGAGGGCCTTGAAGCATCTCTCTTATGAGGAGACACTGCTTAGTTTGGAGAGGACTGAGAGGAGGTCTCACCAATACATACAAATATTTCAAAGGCAGATGCCAATAGGATGGTGACAGACTTGTATGTCATACAATGAAAGATTTGACTGGCTTTTTTAAAGGCTTTTCACAGTAATATTTCAAAACAAATTATTCATAAAATGAGTAAATCACTATGCTGATAAATTTTAAAAATCCTGTGTTCAGTCAGAGCGAGACTTTGGAGAAGCAGAACTGATAACTTGATAAACAATGCCTGTTTTGTAAGTTATAAATTTACTGTCCTTTAATGTTTTTAACAGCTTTAATGAGTACACAGTATAGTGGACAAAAATTCCTGATCCCTTTAATCATCCCCACATGTGTGACTGTAGCTGTCCTTCTCTCTGCACTAATAATATTTCAGAAGAGAAAATCATTCAAGAATGAGCAAGCCAAAAAAGGTACATTTTACTTCAGATAGTGAAACTTTTCATTATTTATTTATTTTTTCCTGTGAACAACCTTGAGGAAATTTTACTAAGGCACACTTGCATGACTTTGGTCACATTTTATTTCTAGATGACAACAGGGTAGAAAATGAGATCTTGGATAATTTGAAATGAGTTTTATTTTCCTCGCTGTGTTACCTATGTGAGACAAGGTGTATGGAAAGATACGTTTTTAAAGCTGACCAGTTAGCGTTCAAAGCACAAACAAACTTTGCCTTGGGTAAGGAGGACTGCAAAAGCATAGTTTGAACACTATTTTCTTCAGAGCTACAAAGACATTGTGGCTACAGTATATTACACAGAATTTTTATTTTTCAACTCCAATATGGCTCTACAACTAAAATGGTGTGATACAGGACTATTGCAGTATTTCCTTCCTTGTTTGCATGTGCAGTAGTACAAAACTAATAAAGCAAACAGACTATTATTCTAGTATTTTCTTGCACATGAAAAGACTCCAGTAAACCAGACCATATATATTTATGGTCATGAAAGGAGAGTCTTAACATTATAACTTCAGAATTTGATTCAAGTTTTGTAAAGGTTTTGATTCGAGTTTTGTAAAAGAAAAGAAACGTAGAGAAGCTTATTTATTTGATATGACTTAATAATAACTGTGCTTACAGCTCAGTTTAATCTAAAGATTTGTTGAATATTTATACTTACAATATAGTTTCTCTCAAATCTAGAAATGTTTATACTTAATGTGTATATATTTACTTTAACAGACAGGAAAAGAAAACTGAACCCTAATGCAAAGGATGAAAACAGTAAGTCATAGGCAATTTTTTAAATTTACATTTGCAGATTTTTCTTTCTTACATCTAAAATCTTAAAAAATATGTAGATTGAAACCTAAATAATGTACATCAGAATAGAGGGTAGTTTTGAGTTTAAATTCTTTTATTCTTGAGTTTTTTTAAAAATGCATTTTCTAAAGTTTTGACTTTCTCTTGGCCAATATAAAACTGTATAAATATTGGTTCCCTTTCACTGGGGTACCAATAGCTTTTATACACAACTCAGCACACACCTCTGTGTACTAGCTGGGGTTCTAGTAGTCTTGGCTGAGAAGAATACTCACAGAAAGCTGGTTGTTTTGGATAACATCAAGATTTTTGTGGCAATAGTCTGTTATACTTTTAGATCAGGCTACAGGTTTTAACAACAAATAAAATGACACCTCATTTATCTGGAATAGGCTACTTCTTGTCTTATGAGAATCTGACTTGCCTAGACATCCAGAAATGTTTACATTTCAGAGGGAAGAAAATCCCTAAAAAACTGTCAGAATGCATCTAACTATTCCATACTAAAATTTAACTGAAAAAAAAGAGATATGACCATAGGAAATGATGAATCAATATGACAAGAAAAGTCTTAATACACCTACTGATATAAATCAATTTTATTACGTAGAGGTTTGACAGCCTAATGCATTGTGAGGTGAGAGGCTGTGGCCAGTGTTAGCTACAGAGGTACTTGGTTCAGCCATAATTCCTTGGTGTCCAAGCAGACCCTCAAAGAGTGTATTGAGGTCAGCCCTGAGGCTGCCAAGGAGCACAAATGGAGTAATACTGTGATGCAGCTAACCTAGTGAACACAGAGACAACTCAGGGCTTTTCCAAGGACAGGATTTTTTTGAGAATCCACCCATGTTTCTCACTGCTAAAAAAATACATGAAGAAGTCACCCACTTAAAAAAAATTTTTGTAGGTGAAAGCTAGAGATTGGATGAAGAGGGCATGAATTTGCTGATTTCCAAATCACCTCAGATTGTCATGTTTGCATCTTAACTGTGTTTGATCCACTGCAATGAGTAGATATTACAATTGAAACAACACTTTCAGAAAGACACTTTCACCTTCCAGAAACCTTGCTACAGTCAAAGTCTCATTCTTATTTTTCATGTGACAGTGTGAAACTTTAGTGGCATCATGACATGCACTAATGAACACAAGCTCAAGGCAAGCAGCATTCTGGAGAACGGCGTTGGTGCATGTCCGGACATCATTCCAGTGCATATTGTCCAAGCATAGCTTGGCTTCCCCTGGCTTTTTGTATTCCTTTTATATTTTTCTACTTTGTAGCCTCTTCTGTGCACTTAGTGAGATGAAGAAATTAAAGGAGACAAGGCCATTCTTTGCGGTTTTACTTCTTCATTTTAATGACAAAAAAACTTTGCCTTACTTGCAACATGCAGTAAGTCAGATGACAAACATTTATATTTCTCAGCATTGGATGTTTTTAAGAAACCCTGGAAAGAACCTTTTTTCCTGATGAGTAGGTAGTTGAAGCATAAAGCCACAGATACCTTACCACAGTGCCTTGGAAATGACCCATACAGTCCTGGTTACAGTAACAAGGACTGTTAGTGTTACCAGTTTTAACTTACAGCTCAAGCTGTATCAGAACTGAATATGTAGGACATTTAAACTCATCACTGAAGTCCCAGTTCTGCACACTTTTAATCACATGCACATATTTACTGACAATCATTACCATGGATGCTCTCTAAACTGATTACAGTTTTGTTAATTCATTTATATGGCTGAAAGTGAGTGATAGCTTTGTTGTAACAGAAAATTCAGAATTTGGACTACAGATAAAAGAGGTAATTCTTTCCTCGGAAAAGATCACAGCAGATGTTCTTGTAAATTATACCAGCTTTAAGGAGCCATTGTAATTTCAGCACGATCCAGAAGACTGAGCTTTCACTCTTTACCACTCAGTTCTTAAAATCAGGCTTTTTATTTTCTTAAATCTCTGCAGACTTTTAAACTAATACTATTGCATTTTCTTTCTTTAAGGTGATGATTTTAACTCTCAGACTGAGGCTTTATACTTGTCAACTGCCACAGCTTCAAGAGACAGTGGGGGTGTGAGTCTGTGAAAATTCTTCATCTACATGCCATAATTTGCACTTTCTCCATCAGTTTTTGGGGACTTCAAAAGAAAATTACAGCACTTTAGCCTTAGGATAAACAGTGAACTCATGGGGATGTATTTACACTGCAGCAATGGAAAGCTATGCCTCCTCAGATACCATATCTTCTTGCAGTTACTGAGAACTATGCTGTCATGAAATGTGGTTTACCACTGTGGAGAGGTCAGCTGAGTGCCTTTGATACACTTTACTTTTGGACTTACTGTTGCTCAAGGGATTTTTGTTTAAGAATGCCTTTATCAACTATTCCAGTCTCAGGGATGGTGCTTGGAGTCAAAAATCTTGTGAAATTTGAATAAAACTGTAAATGCTATCTTATGTCAATTATTTTTCTGGTGGAAACATCATTACACACCCATATACCATTTCGAAATTTTCTAACACATTAAACTGGGTGTTACCAGTACCCACTCGCATCATTGTACCAACTTGTATAATCTGTATCATTGCAACATCTAGAAGATATTTCATATCACAAGAGCAATAAGAGGTTGAAATTAAATCAAAGGACAGACAATAAATCAACATTATGTTGCATAAGAGAATTTTAATGTCAATATAAAACCTCACAAGTAAGTCAGGTAAAAAACCATGAACTGTTATACTATGCTACATTAAAAAGTTTCAAATTTGAACTGGTTATTCAATAGAATTTTCTTCAGGAGGAATTTGGAAGCAAAAGTGAAAATGAAGCTCAGACAGATTTCTGCATCGGTTATTTTTAAACAGTAATTTTGCAATTGTTCAGACAAAGAAGTGAGTCTTTTCCATGCCAGGCTGCTTTGCTTCCTAGCACTGGAATGCCAAATTTGGAAAACCATCAAAAATGCATCCAACTTTGTCTCTTAGTAAGTCATGAGATAGTGAAGCAAGGGCACTGGGTAAGATCTGTTTTGAAAGACCAGTGGCTTTGGTAAAATTTCTATTCCATCTATTTCTACTAAAAATTTCTATTCCATCTATTTCTACTAAAAATAGATGTAACAAGATTGAAGAAAGGTGTTCACGTGGAAGCTACTTCTGCTATCATCTTGCTCTTAGAAGAGTTCCACTGATTGAAGTTTTTGCATAGCACTTGCTCTGAATTTGGATGGAACTGCTTCTCCAGTGTCACTTTCCAGCTATTTATTCCAGCAAATAGTGGGCCTACAGTGCTGCTAGAAGACCAGAACATCACCATTCACCCTCTTGTTTCACTAGGACACATGTTTTTAAAAACCAGGACTGCCATTGATTTTACATGTGGAGGAGAAAAACTAATCTCCCTCTGACATCGTCTGTAATTTAATAGCTATGTATTGCACCTTTAATTACCCTTTTGTAGCCACTGGATTCAGCTGAGACAAATCCACACGAGGTGTGCAATATCCTATGTCCTTGCTGACATGGCCAATCAGGCACATGTCAGAGAATCAGAGGCAGCTTCTTAAAGCACTGGTTAGCTTAATATGGAATAGCAGCTTGGGAACTGCCCTGGCTTGCACCATTTAGCAATACTTAAGGGTCAGTACATATGGTCAAGCAATTTCTCTATGTTCCAGATTTCTACTGTGCTGGGAACTATAAGCCCTTGCTCTTCTGTCAGCCACTGTGTTCCTGGAAAGTTAATTTTCCAGTTTTCTATTTATTTTTTACTCATGAAAATGAAATGGAAGTAATAAAAATGAATTTATGTGGATGAACATAAATAGTACACTGCAGTCTTTGCAATTAGGTTATGGTGATTATCATTGCGCCTTACTGAAATGGAAGTTATCTTGTCATTATTTTATACTGGTGAGTAAATGCTGCCTTGGTGTGAGCAACAAAGAACAAGTGTGGGTAGCATTTCCTGCCCATTTTACAGGCATGGCAAACACTACCCTGCTTTCCCTCTTACTGGATTGTACACTGAAAGGTTTCACCTGGCATCCCTAGGCAGAGGCAGCTCAGTTTTCCACAACACTCCTATGCCCTATCCACTCTATTTCATTATGAATGGAACAATAGCACCATTTACTGCAACAACTATAAGAATACCTAGAAAAGTATTTTGACTCATGAGTTTCTATTTTCACCAGCTCTTGCTGGATGCTTATGAAGCTGTCACATCTGAGTAGGTGAAAGTTAGCTTGTCAGCAGCTTGGCCAGTTTGTATATGTCTATGAATTCATGCAAGACTTGTCTTTTACTGTAAACCACTGAGCATATGATACATGTGTGACATGATGAGTCTCTGCTCTTTCTGCTTCACCTACTGTTTTACATGCTGTTATCTCCAAACAGTTGAAGTGAGTTCTCACATACAAACTACCTGCAAAATGTTTGAAGCGTTTGTGTTCTTTTTGTCTGAGGTGTTCTCTCTGTGGTGTTTTTTGGTTTTTTTTTTTTTTGGTTGTTGTTGTTTTGTTTGTTTGTTGAGTTTTAAAACAAATTGGGTTGTTGGGGGTTTTTGTTTGTTTGGTGGTGTTGTTGTTGTCTTTTTGTTAGGTTTTATAGTTTTGAACTTGACAGTGAGTCATGATGTTGTTAGACCATAAAACTATGAAATGTTTTTAGAGTTTGACTTACTAGTACTGTCATCTGGCATTTTTGAATGGCAGAGAGGATACCCTGCATAAGAAGATACTGTTACCCTTTCTGATATGTACTGCCTCTATTCATCTCCATACATTTGTCTCAACTAGGTGCATGTCATAAGCAATAGCATCTTAGTGTACTGGAAAAAAGCAGAGATTTAACTGGAGTCGGTAGAATGTTTGTGAAAACATGTGCAAAGAATCTGCTCAGGGGTTTATAGTCACCAGAAACATAGCTCACTGAAGTTGAAGATGACCATTTTTCTCAAGCAAGTAGAGAGTTTGTTTTCAGTATTGATTTTTTGTGGTATGTCTAAGGAAAATCTACTTTTCCAATCCACTGACCTGCCTTACCATGTATGAGTGAGGTACTTGCCATTTTAGCACAGGAGCAACTGGCAAATTGAGTTATTAGTCTTTCTGTTCATTCCACACCTCCGCTATCTACCAGAGATTTTAAGGGCTTACAGTAGGTTTATTTCAGCTTACAGTAGGTTTATTTATTTACAACCGCAACATTTTCAGTAGCTGTGAGCTGCAGCTTGGTCTGTGATTAAGAGCATAGAGCAGAATATGATAAGCTGTTTGTAGCAAGTTCACTTTCATACTGGCAGCAGCCTAAACACATACTATTTTCTTGATTCCCATTACCATAGACATGTCTGAAAGCAACTGCTAACATCAAGAAGGTTAATATCTTTGAAAGAAGACTGAAGAAGAAGACATATTCCTAATAGCCAATTTAAATGCCTTACAAGACTAAAGTCTGCATACTAGAAAACCAGCAGCTGATTCTGACTATGGGAGCAATTGGAAATACCTTTTAGAATACTGGACATCAAGAAAGCCCTATTCTTTCTTAAGAAATACTGCAGTCATCTTTTCTTACAGAATTCCTTTCATCTGACAGAACCATACAGTTCACCACCAAAACCGATACCTACCTACTTCACAAAATAGTCACAGAGACAGGTTTTACAAATTACCTCTATACAGTAAAAGGTCACTGTTACAGGAATAAGTCTAACTTGTCTTTTCTTTCTATAGGATTGGGATTAATTAAGCAATCTTAGAAGTCCCTTCTAACCCAAAATGACCTTTGGCTGTAAACTTGTTGCTCAAATTAACTTCCATATCCTTTATAATTACCTGGTTTTTCTTTTACTCTGATGAACATGTGGCCTTAAAGTATAACCTTAGATCAATGACTATGATTTGGTTCAACAAGATATCCTGGTTTTCCTCACCACATGTCAAGCATGCTGTGTAATACTTTTTTATAGCCAGTGCTTGTTAATATTTCACTCAAACTCAATATGCAGCCATATGGTAAAAAGTAGCTGAAACAGGTTAAATGCACTGTACAAATATTGTTAAAAGCTGACTTTAATGAACTACTGAGTTCACTTCTGGTTTTATTTTCAATGCAATTTTCAGCAGCTAATGTTTGTTTACATACAAGCACATTTCCTTAATGGGCTTTTCCAAGTGAGAAGTGAAACATCTTTCATGCAAAGTCTGTGTTAGAAACCACTTTACATAAAGAATGATGCAGTAGAAATTTGCACAGTTGGCTTAAGCTCATTCCTTACAGGTGTTTTTCAGGCAGTAGGGTGAGATGATTACCTGAGTCTCAGCTGGTGAAGGTGGTGCTTTCACTGGTGAGAGGAGGAATCTATGTAGTTAGAAATTTGGGGTTCTAATCACAACATTGTTAGCAAGAAGATTTCTGTGCTACTGGACAAGAGTATTTGTGTATGAAATCAACTTTTTTTCAGGTGATATGATGAACATACTCCTAACAGAAGTAAAATAGATAATTGTCAGTCTTAGCTATGCAAACCTGCTGAAACAGAGGCTAGGTATCAGTGAATAGAAGTATAAACTTGAGAAAATCACTAAGAAAGGAGAAGCAGCTGGTGAGAATAGGGAAGAGGAGAAGGTCAACAATTTTTTTTTTTCAAGAGGGACACAGAATGTTTGTGAAAATAATAAAGTCAGATGAAGCACTGTGAGTTCAAAGAACTTCCCAGTTCATATAAGAAATTATAACAGCTGAGCATGTTTCTGTACACCCCCAAAATATTGCCCTCCTAGTGCACAGATCTCCCTCAGACTGGTAAGAAAATTGAGAAAGCAAGACAGCTTTCTGAAAAATTTATTGAGCAGAAGCAACATTTTAGACCTCCATGCAAAGTCTTTGATTTTCTCTATTTTGTACATAGATGTTCTCCATGCATGTACATAATGCTCCTAAAGAGTTGTGAAATAAAATGCAAGAGAGTAGACCTTGCTGAGATACTGGGGAAGACGTCAGAGGTTAGAGCCTACTTCCAGTATAGTTAAATGCTCAAGACCACGCACAGAATCTAACTCACCAAACCTAAGAGATGAAGAATCTGGTGAAGCTTATTTAAATAAAATTTCACAGAGATGGATGAAAATTAGCGTATGTTGTGATTTGGAACGATTTCTACTGTCCCATACATTCTTCTCTTAATTTAGATTTAACTTCAGAAGAGACTACTCACTCCATTGTTTTAATTGCCACTATGTTAGAGCATATGAAGAACTGTTTGTGTCCTTTAAAAGTCTCAAACTTCTTTTCAACAGAGTTGTTCAGTTTTCCAAAACTAAAAATGCTTTTATGACAACTCCTGTTGGAGCCCCATCCCTCCTAGAACCTCAACTGGAGGAAGTTGCTTGGGTTGGGTACTCCCAGGACAATGCTGAGTTGTACAATTGTGCCCGAGACTGCAGAGAGAAGGGTGAAAAAAGTCCAAGGCAGGAAGCATTTTCTTGCTTCAGCTGAGGCAGACTTGAACAAGACATACTGTGGAAGCCAGTTCAGGGCATAAGCCAACCCTGCTCAATTAGTCACTGCCGACTATCTGGTCTCTAACACTGCAGACACCATTATTCTGGAAGCCAAACTGTGCACTGGGATAATGTAACACTCCTAGAGCTTCAAGGTGACTGGTTATTGTCTAAAACATTGAGATTTAGTTGTGAATTTGGCCTGACAGGAGAATTGTTCATGGGCAGAAGCTAAAAGTTTCTTGACTCAAATATGGAAAGCTGTCAGAATGGTAGGAAGTGATTACAAAAAATCAACTAGATAGTCAGGATCCCAGTTCCATGCAGAAAAGGCCAAGGATATTCTCCAGTAAAAGGTCATCACCTATGCCTCTGCTGTGTTGCTGGGTATTGATATAAGTCATGCATCTTTTGTTGATCTGCATGTTTTGAGCTTCATTTGTTAATTGATATGCCACAGGTGCTGCAGCAGAATGCTCTGCCTAGAATGGACAATACCCAGCTTGAACAACACCCTGTTTGAAAAAACCACCAGCGATGGAGAGGGTGCACACTGCTTTTGGTATTGCAGAATGCTAAAACTAGCCTGACTCATCAATTCTGAACTTAAAACATTCTGGGGAAAAACAATGATCCTGGCAAACTGGCTATGGTGATACAAGGCTCCTAATAAAGGAATCAGTGATATTACTGGTAACTTATCTAAAGCTGCTGACTTGACATAGCTGGCCTAGAGACATTAAACTGATAGTCACTTTACCCTATAAAAGTCCAGTCTGCTTTCAAAAAGCATCTGCCCAAGAGCAGGCCTTACCATCACAGTACTACATTTATTTGAACTTTGGGAAACAGTTGCCGGTAAAAGTAGCAGGAAAACAGCTGACTATGCTTCTGAAAAAGAGAGAGCAATTACATTGAGAACACAGATGACTGCTTGCAGAAGGAACAAGGTAATCTAAATCTCTGGTGTGACTTCTCCTAAGAAGACGTGAGAAAGGGACCACTTTTTTGTACTGAATCTTGCTATTTGTCATCTGATCTATTTCACAAGAAGTAAGAATTTCCTTAGAAAGGGATTTAATTAGCTGACTTTGCGTTTCTTAAGTGAAGAAGCAGTATCTCCTATCTGAGAATCTAGAAATGTTTTCCAAATGTATTTTACTGATGGAGAAGGTAAGTATGTACCTCACATCTCTGAAGTCTCATTACAATCCTCATGTAACTAGTTTTACTATCCTTGCAAGATAAACTGTCAGTAAGCTTCAAGAGCAGGGCTGCCCCATGAGGAGCTATGAGCCAGGAACAGAGGGCAACCTCAGCACCACATCCTCCCCAGCAGGGCTTAACACCAAGGTTAAGTAGGACAAGGGCTGGTAACACATCTCTAAACAAGCCCTTTTCAGTCAAAGTGATTGAGTCAAGTTCAAGACCCACCCAGGAGTCCTGGCTGGGCACAGCCAGCCACGCCTGGACACAGAACAATCTACAACAGCATGTACCAATGGCCCAGTCAGGAAAAGGTGCAAGTCAGGATGCCAGGGGACAGAGCTGGGCACAGACATACCTACAGCTTGGGTCAGGCAATGCTTGGGTGCCTGAGCATGAACTTAAAGGGGGTTTGTAGGCCCATGGGCAGAGGATGCACTGCTGGGGTCACCAGTGAGGCTGGCCAGGGTACCTAAAGCCCTCTGTTAGACATAGCCACCCAACAATGAGGAGTCCATTGCCTCCTATAATACATCCTGTGTTTAATATTCCTAGTTTTAATAGCAATCATCTTTGTACTAGAGTAGGATGACTCCTATAAGTTCTATTTTTAGAGCAGCCACTTCTGGAGTAACAATGTTCCTTCTGCTTTAACTGTTGTATTTAACCACTGCCCTGCATATTGCCATTTTTAAATATTAAAGGGCTTGGAGTTTCTTTTGCAATAAAGAAACCCATATGCTCAAATATATTTATTCATACTCACATTCAAATGTCTGTTAACAAAAGTTAAGTCAGTAAATTCTTTATTGCATGGCAGCACTACTTTTTTCCTTGTGAAATTCAGAACTGTTTGAGATCTCAGCAGAGCTTTGGAAAACTCTGAGCAGAAATTTAGCTGACATGATCCCTGCACCCTCTCAAGATTTTTTTTTTTCCTGGAATTATTAATCAAGGAAAAAACCTTGTCCCAGCTTCTCTTACAGCTAAGTTCTGCTGAACTGACCACAATGCTGCTGACAGATCTTATCTCAAGTAAGGAGGATTGGTCACATGCTTTAGTGACCTATTCTCTCTTTTTCAAAAGAAACTTCATTATATCTAAGGAAATCTCATCTGACATCCGCTTCTGACAGACACATAGTGTGACTTTGCAATTTTGCTGCTTCTCACAAGTCAGCAGACCAAAAGACTGGTAGGGCTAATAATGCAATAGCAAGTGCTAGAGATCTTCTTTGCAGCAGTTCTGCTTTTACTGAATAATCATGCTCAGCCAAGGCCTTTAAATTGAAAGATAGTGTTATACAAGGTGTCACAGAGTAGAGAGCCAAGTGATTTTCAGCTGAATAAATAATCAGCACAGTTGAACACAGACCTATTACCAAGCAGAGTAATGGAGAATTACAACAAATATGCCATAATAAGATCTCAGTAACTAAGAAAAAAAAAACAAACTGCAAAATGCAAGAATAAAAGCAAGTACTATTAAAAACAAAAGATGAAAATAACTGATACTTTCCTCCATCCTCTCCACCACCCCAAAAGGGAATACACTGCTAAAAATCTGAAACAAGTTTGACTAAACCAGCCCTGAGGATGTGAAAAGAAAATAGTTAAATAGCTAAGCAAACTGTGCTGATATGCAGTTATTTAACTGCTGTGGTGGCATATGGTGGGCCTCAAACAGCCAAAGGACTCTAATGGGGATCTTTAATCAGGAATTTGATAGTTAAATTAGTAAAGGTTTTTTGTATGCTACACTAATGGTTTTCAGTCCTATTTGCTGTCTGGTCCTTCTCCTCTCCTGCCGCCCTCCTCTGCATATTTTATATTTCAAATTTCTCTTGAGCAGTATGTGCAATAGCCGCAAGAAAAGAAAAGAAATTACAATGTATTTGTTAACATTTTTACATATATAACTAATACCAAGTCAGGGCACCACTGTCTGCCTGATGTTTCAAATAATCCCTTTCTTGCCACTAAGTCTCTAAAGACTTTATTTTTCTAAAACAGAGAACTGAATATTTTATGCTGTTTGACTAAGATGCCATTTCAAGTCAGAATTTATAAATACAACCAGACAAGCTGTCTGATGCCCAAGCACTGTGCTCTGCACATGGATGCTGGGGGCATGTGAGGGCTGTTTATGTATGCCATGAGAAATACAGCTCAAGTTGCTTCTCATAGGAAACAGTGAGGGAAAACAACAATATCACTGAGAAATCTGGTTATCTTTCTTCTACTTTAAAAAAAATTCTTGCTGTGTTTTTTCCTCTTTTTAAGAATGTTTGCTGGCCACTAGCAGCAATGAGTGCATGCTAGCATGTACTTTGTAACAAGAGAACTTTGAAATTTAGGTCTGGCGTTCCTACATTTTTAGTGACACCTAGCCCTGCTTAAAGAGGCCAAACAGTCCTATTAACATGGGGAGGTTTGTGTTTTACCTGTCATTCACATCTTGAAACACCAGATTGCTAGTATTTTCACTGGGTTTGTCAATACTGAAATTATAATGTTCTCTTGTGGAACCTGTATTACTGCACCTCCATTATTCTACCCGCAGAAGCTGAGTTTTCAGCTCCTTTATTCCGATTTGCATGTCACATTTGGAAATTTCTCTTGAGACCTTTACAACAAAGCACAGGATTCTGCCTGTACTGACGTGGGAATTTTAGTTTGCTGCCTCAGCAAGAGGAATATTATTTTGGAATTTACTTCTTAGTGGGAATAGAAGAAAGGAGGGATGAAATCTCAGTATTTCAAGGACGAAGTCTCACATGTCACATGACTCAAGACAAGCACTTCTTTTAAATACAGCTTTTTCCCAGATTTTGATAATCAATGGCATACCTGGTTTTCCCATGTTTACACAGAGCTAAATCCTGAGGTGTACTGAGCTGTCACAACTATCTATGTTCAACAACAGCTCTAAAACTGAGCAGTTGCAGGACTAGATCTATAAAACTAATTTTTCTACTGACTTCAGTTATGAATGTCCTGTGCTTGCTTACAAGCCTTGCAAGTTGGTACATTCTTCCAGCTGATAAAGCAAGGTTTCAAGAGCAGTTTTGCCTGTATGCCTTCTCATAAGCTCTCAGATGTCCATCAGAGGACATTAAACAACGAATAAAATTTTGCAAATCCATCCATTAAAAAATAAATTGTAATTGGTGAGTCACTGAGGTTCTGTTTTTTAAATGTCAACAGAGATTAACTAGAATTCTATTTGTACAAGGTTTCAAAATGGATACTCTATTAAAGAATAAAACATGCCCTTTCGAAATGTGTCGCCTGAGTAAAATCTGAAGGAGGATCATTGGATACTGTGATTGAAGGATTAAAGTTTTACCCCATTTAATACTGGGGCATGCTTGTGAATTATGTGTATTCCAAATGGAGGCAACACAGGAATGAGAGTCATTTTCATTCTGGGCATTATGATTTTTAACCTTTAGACAATCTTGTTCATCCTTACCAAGTAACAATACATACTGCCTGATGAACTGATTTTGGAAAAAAAATCATAAAATGGTGAGAAAACCCACACCTGCAATGGAACAGCCTATTCAAGAAGTGAACACACTGATTTCACCCTTCTGCGTATTTAGTACCTAACCAAATGCAAGCTTCACTGGATACTTCCTAAGTCTTATACTGGAAAGGACAGTGAATACCAATCCTTGTTTATATCATCAAGTTTGACAGATTTTACGTTTCCCCTTCATCTCTTACTTCTGTGTCTCCCGTGCAAACAGAACTGAACTCACATAAACATGGACACACAGGTGGCCTGATCCTGTTCCTCCTCTCTGGCTAATCAACATATATGCAGGCCCTCACTCACATACATCAAAGGTACATTCACATTTGCAGTCCTTTTCATGTCATGTACAATATCTTTTCACATTCTTTCCAATGAATTTAACCCTTGGTCAGATCCTACTCAGCACCCTGCAGTCCTGAGGCCTTTAATAATTTCCTGCTGCCCTTCTTGACATCAAAGGCTGAAAACAGCCCACTGTGTTCATGTGACAAGAACACTTTGAACTTACTGACAAAATAATGTTCTCACATCAGTAATATTGAGCTGGCATTTGTTAGGGCAAAACATCAGTGACTAAAAAAGTGTTTAAAAGCTGATACTGTAGCTGTAGTTTAGGAGTGCACTAGAAGTATGCTTCAGTAATTTTTAACTTGTAAATATGAACCTCTTATCAGTACAGCATGTCACACTGAAAAGAATCGCTGAACAGTTGAATTTATTTACATACTACTGAAGCCAATGTGAGTTGCTAAGGCACTTAAAGCACCTGCTTGCTAAATGAGTCTTCTGACTAAACATCTTCCTGCCTGCATCTGTCATCTGCAAGACATATTTCCTGTCACAGAGATAATTTCAATATATTCAGGGTCAGTTAAAATTTTTCACTGACCTACATAAGTAAAACAGAAAAATAACCCCTAATATGGCAGTATAGTATTCTTAATAAAATCTGGTAGATACTCGTAATAAGACTGCAATCCAGTCATGCCAAGACCTGGTTCCCCAGGATTATTTAAGAACTACTGGGGCTATGTTTCATTGTATAATGCCTAAAGAGATGAAAGTTTTCTGCATGTTCTTATTTATTTACTATAACTAAATAATGAGCCAAGTCATAAAACAGTATCCAAGCTGAATATTATTGGCTTCCAATGATAAATAACAGTTATCAAAACAAGTAAGCTTTGGTGTACAGAATTGTATTTTCTTCTACCAGCATTTCCACCAGTTTTCTTCCCACTTAATATTTTGTGGGCATGGTCTACAAAACCTGAAGTGCTCCTCTTTTTTTATTAACTGCAAATGAGAGCTTTGATTACAATTAGGAAAATATCTATTTAACTCTGTCAAGGAACTGCTAAAAAGTTGGCTTGATTCAGTGACTGAAAAAAATGTGATTACTGCAGTATAGCCTAAAAGCAGAAGTTCATGTAGCACTTCTTTCACTTTGCTGTTTTGATGCAAATTTAAATCTCCTGAAGAACAAGCTCTATAGCTCCACACAGTGTTGACTTACCAATGTCAAACCTCTGAACAGGCTACAGAATACCTATAAATTTTTCTATATGTGGATAAAGTCAACCAACTTTCTACAAGTTTTCAAGTGCATTCTTATTCAATGGTTTTATTTTTCATTTTGGTTATTTAATATTTGTCAGGTCTATCTAAGAATATAACTGACAGTATTCACCTTTTTTGTGTGTGAGTATTTTCAGCCAGTCCTGATGTCACATCTTTTGCCACTTCAGATCTCCAGTTTCTGCTGAAGCACAAGCTTTTGCTTGACAAAAACTTCAAATCTGTCTCCTTATATAATTTACACATTTAAGTGTGGTGATGCACATATTCTAAATAAGATTTTAGTAACAAAGATTTTGATGACATCCAAGAAACCACAAAGATGTCCCTGCACAGTCTCAGACTAGAAGACAGAACTCTTAGCTTGTAACTGTCCTCACTGTTCTGAGACTCATAATTAGAAAACATACTTTACTTATTGTGCACAGTCAGGAATGAGAGCAATTTACTAATACAGTAATGAAAAGGCTCTATTTTATGTGATGATATTTTTGCACTTAAAGGGTTACTTACCATTTAATCAATGATGATTTGGAATGAGCAATTAATTTTCATGTAATTTACCAAGAGAGGAATTATTTCCAAGTTCTGTCCTGCAACTGGAAGATACTTTAAGCCACAATACATAGATTATTAACAAATAGGTAAAAAAAGAATTGCAAATAATTTCTTTTACATCGGACTTCTATAGGAGACAGCTCAAAATATGATGCCTTGTCTGACACTGCCAATTTCCATTGTACTTGCAGGTGTATTTTAAGGAAGTCTGGACAGTTCTATTTCAGTATCAACTTGGCTGAAAGTGACAAAAGGCCCTTAAAAAAAGTTGAATTTTTTTTTTGGTGTAATCAATTGTTCACAAAGAACTAAAAGATTAATTGATCATCTTTTTCTTTTAGATACAGCCAGTACAGGCAGAAAGAAGCTTCTAGGGGAGAGCGGAGTTGGAATTCCTGTTGCTCAGAACTCTATATGGTTGTAACACAAAAATTTATAAGAAACCAGGCTCTTGAAACAAGCATGTAATTTGTGTGCCATTTCATGAATCACTTACAGCACTCTGCGAACGTTTCCAAGCGGCTTGGTAATAAAATTCCAAAGTTCAGATGATGCTCAGCTAGGAAAATATTCAAAAATAACCAGCTCAACCACTACAAACACATAATCAGGACAGAGTGGAGCTACTACAGCTCTAACCACCACGGAAAAAGCCTGCAGAGGGCACTGCTAAGCACAGTGTGCATCTTAACATACTTTTAGATGTTATTTAATACATATCTCAGTCCAAATAAGTGCCCACAATGAAAAGACACAGAAGACAAGGTTAAGATCCACCAAGATTATGTAAGAAAATCCCAGTATTTTCTTTATTCCTTGCTGCGGTGTGATGTCAGAGTTTGCCTCAGGTATCCCGGTCCTTCCCCAGGTGCCAATCACCTCTCCTTTTCCCCACCCTGACCCCTGCTGAGCGCCGTCAATCCTGGCACTCCAGAAGGCCTCGAGTGGTTGGCAGAGTTCCAAAGATGCTCTGCATCCCTGGGGGCCATTGGCCCATCCAGGTGTCCCTTTCACCTGAGACCTGCCTGCCCTGCACCTCGTTGGTGGGATCCCGACCCCTTCCCTCCCCCTCTCCCCGGGGTTAAAAGGAACAGCAACCACGCGGTTCGTGAGGTTCTGTTAGAGCTGATACCGGATTCAGAAGCCTGTGGGCCAGGAATAAAGCTCTGGATCGAAACCCTCCAGCAGAATCTGACTCCTTTTCCTTCACCGCACCTTAAAGCTTCTCCGCCAAGGTAAAACTGAACTCCTGCATGCCTGGACTTGTCTCTAGCACCCACCTGCAACATCCAGCTAGCCAAAGGTGTCTCTGAGGTGAAAACACCACAGTGCTGCCTTTTGGTCAGGCAGCAAGGGCCAGACAAGCCCAGGCATGTCCCTTCCAGTTATATTGGTATTAATTCCAGTAATTCCTTTTACTTATTCCTTATATCTGCTCAAGAAGAAACCTGTGGATGTGTTTTACATCCTGTCACCTCAAAGTCAGGGCCCTGCCTCTTGGATATAGAGAGTTCCATGATGCAGAGGATGTTCAACAGACCGCCAGATGAGACTCCTGCCTCCAGCATCTGTTGTCCTTTACTGTTCACCTTCGGACTGAAAACATTCAAATCCATCAACAGAGCTGAGGCATGATCTATTACAGGTAACACTGTATTACACATGTGTTATGGATAATATGTATGGCTATATTATGTATAGCAATATAATTCAAGTGGACTTCCTTTGAATTTCAAATCATACAATAAACCAGATGTTCACAAAATTTCAGAAAGACCTAGTAAAAACAGTAATTTAAATGTATAATACATGACAAGTCTAGGCCATCCTGTCTACCAACACTTCCATATGCAAGAGCTCCTACCTCTCCAAGTCTTTCGTCTGCTACTACCATATCCATCTAATACAATCTAACCCTACTCTGTAGCCTGTAGTTCATGTAGGTGGTGTTACCTGGTAAAAACATGCAGTTATCACCCCAAAAAAGTTTCATTAATTTCCTCCTACACACAGCAGCTTGCTGTTCTTTGGTTAGTTTGTTTACAGCGAGTATAAAATGTCTTTCCAGCACTGGTTCATATTGCAAATTATGTTAGCATATTCATACCCGAGTCAGTTAGCTCCTTCTATGTTCCCTTTTTCCTCTTGTAAAGTCATATATAGTTTATATACAGACTCTTTATTGAGCAGCAGTGACCCAATGCAATTAAATGATCTGCAGTTCATTATGTTGGTGCTTGCATAGGAGGCAGCACTGTGTGTTCCAGAATCGAAAAGAATTTAATTATTTTCTAAAGCTATTTAATTATTTTCTATTTTCATTTCAAAAATGATCAGTGATTCTGGATGTTTCGTCTTCCTAGTATCAAATATTGAAGGAACGCAGTTCAGAAACCGCAATGGCTTTTGGCAAAGTAATTGTGTGCACAAAGCAAATACTTCACTGGTAAGCTATTCACAAAAGCAAAGGCATATTCACCAGTCACTGAAACCCAGATAATGAAGTCTGAAAGAACAAACTGTATTTCTAGGGATATTTTTACTGATGCAGAAGACTTTTTTTTTAAAAATATCCTCCACTGAACTTACAGCACTTATGAAAACCAAATTGAAGTCCTCAGGGCTGTATAATCTGAAGAACCCAGATTTTCTGCAAATGTTGTGCTAGGTACGTTATATCTGACATACCATGGTTTTGGTATTCAAAAACTTTGAAATACTTGTCTCCATTTTTGTCTGACTTTAGATATTGTTATGGCTGTTAATGCATGGAATGAGCTCTGTCATGATTTCCCTTTCTATTTTCTCAGAGATAATAAACAAAAGAAAGTATTTTGGTCCCAAATTTATTTGATTTCTAACCTAACTAAATCATACCAACAATTTTATCCACTCTAAAATTCACTAGTAAGCTTGAATTTACTTCAATTTTAGCTTTGGTTTCTGGAAGGCTTGGTGAAAGCCACTTTTCAATACTACATACATTTAAGAAATTTAGAATAGAACTTTGTCAGGTGTTTGATTTATCCACTGGAAAAAAAAATCCAAAACAAAACATTACTGCAACACACTGTTGAAGAATTCAGGAAACTGGGTTCTAACATTACTGTTTTATACTGCTGGTGACATAAATTGTTCAGTCAAAAACTGAAATGGTACCATGTGATGTGTACGAAATACAGTATAAAATGGATGGCAGCATATTACATATAACCACATATAACCAGAGAATGATCTGAAACCAATCATTATTAACTGCATTAATTTATAAATTATCAAATGGTAAATAATATTGCCAAAAAAATTTGTGACCATTTGTGAGTGACTGATTGCTAGAAAAATCATCTAGAACTTATCTAATTGATTTTATTCCTTGCACTTTCTTAGCTCAAAATTAGCTTTTTACTGTATTTAAATGTAGCTGGGTATAGTAAACAACTTTGAAAAAATGGTCAGAAAGTAAATCTAAACATTTACTGTATTCTGCACCAGAATTATTGGGTTTTGTCCTAGTACTTCAGGCCATCCACTGTACCTAAGCAGGAATTGCTGCACTGAGTAGTAACAATGTAATAAATTGTTCTTCCCCTTCTTCCTAACAGTCTCTTCACAGGAATACTCCTTCCTTCCAGCTGTCTCAGCTGATTTCAGAAATTGTCTGAAATAATCAGAATTATTTTCCTCTTTACTAATTGCAACTGACTAGCCTTAGCATCTAATCCACTCTTTGTTTGGTTTTCTTCCTTTTACTTTTAAAATATGCAAGATTTTCTTGGGGTGTTACAAGAATCACTTCTTTTTTACTGAGTTGGTTTTGGACTGTTTGGGTTTTTTAAAAATTTCTGTTATTACAATTTAGATACTCTAGATTTCATCTTTAAGGATAATAACAACCATTATAACTCACCCTAAGAACACCCCTGTGGATGGTCTGTGGGAAAATGGTTTGAATATCTGTCCTACCTCGTCCTGTTTATCTGGAACTGCTTTCAATGTAAATGTCCATTTAGTGGATCAGTGGATGACTAAAAACATGGGCAGTTTAAATAACAGGTTAAACTATGGCAATCTTCACATTCCATCAGCAGAAATCTACAAGGTAAAAGACTCATTTGTTCCACAACCAGTTTAAATCAAGATCACTTAATGAAGACATTTTTATGTACATACCACAGATGCTCACTCACTGTCACACACTTAGCATGTTTTATATGACACAATGCCTGCATGTATAAGCAGCATGGCAAAAACTTTATAGCACTGACTCTGATCATGCCTCAGTCTTTCTGAGTTTTCCTCTTTCACTCTGAGCTATATTGCTAGTAGTGACAATAATGGGGGGGGGGAGGAGTAGTAATTCTTCCTTTTAAATTTAACATGCAGGAACTAACACTGTTACTGCTCATGCAAGAGCTGTAGACACATTAGGTGAGAACTAGCTGCACAATCTAAGGGACAGCTCAGGGCAACACCTGCACATCAACACCATGAATCTTAACAGAGGCAACTACACACCAGCAGTATCTCCTCCTTCCTTTCATTAGCCTGCTAATATCTAAATTTATGTACCTAGGCTTATGACATTTCAATGTCCCCGCATGTTTCCACATCTCTGCATGAGCTCCTCCTTTTCTGGACACAATCATCTCAGGTGTGTGGTTTCCAAAACCACATGACTGTCACTAAATAGGCAGCTGCAATCAAGACTTATTTTCAACTTGGTGAAGTTGATGAAATTGACAAGTGGACCTTTGTGTATAAAGGGCTTTCACTATTCTCTTGAGCTTTGTTAGCATAGTGTTGCCACTATCACCAGTAATTGTGCCTTGGTAGCCACTGCCAGAACTGTTCAAGAAACTCTCAGCTTGGTCCACTGCACACATTTAATTTCTACACAACTTTTGCATCCTAGAGTATTATGAGTTACAATCCCATACTGCAACACTCAGAAATGCTTTTCTAGCCAACTACAAACAGACTATTATTAGAAAAAGTTGATCACTACTGATTTACCATTCTAGGCATCTAGATTTGTTCCTGATTCAGCCTACAAAAATGTACTAAAACCATGACATAGTTTGGATCACATTTGTATTACTGGTGTGAGGATTTTGGTAGTCACACTTTTAACAACATAGAGCCATCATCATGATTTCTAATTTCAAATATGTGCCTCCTGTCTCTCCACAGAGAAAAGAACAATAGCAGCAATCCAAAAATTGCAAAGGCTTCAGTCTCTACTTTTTGCACAAAACCTGTACTTTTTGTACAGTTACCACAAAATCCTACCATGTAGTGGCTATTAAAAGCCGTAACTGTTTTCTTCATTAATGATGGTCTTGGTACACAACCTGACATTGATCCACACAGCATTATCTGGAAGTATGAATTGCTTCTTACACAGCCTTGTTAGCATGCTGCATTAACAAAGGAAGCTACAAACAGGCATGAGAAACACGCAGGTCTCTTACTAACTGTTTCATGGAATTTCTTTTACAAATGTCTCCTTACTTTCAAGTAAAATGAACTTGGCTAAATGTAATTAATCCAGAGGGATGATTCTATAGTTGTAACTATTCTTCACTGTGTATTTTGTACCATTTACTCAATAACCTGAAGAACAGGAGAGACAGTTAAATGAGATGATGCCACACTCCTAACATAACTTCCATTTCCTAATTTAGAAGGCCAGCGGTCAAAAACGCAGATCAAAATGACTCAGAGAAAAGACTAAAGCATAAAGCACTGCTTGGCATATATTTGAGAGTGGTGAATTTGATTTTAAGGCATTTCCAACTAGCCCAGTTAAAAGCCTAAGGTACGAAACATCTGGGGTTTTTTTTTGTTCCCTTACTACTATTTTTTTCTGAGTTATATTATGGTTTTGTTAGGATGCTAATATAAGTGTCCTCTTAACTCACTTCTCTTTTTGTGCTTGTGTTCAGATGAAAATATTTCAGCTGGAAAATGGTATTCAGGTGGTAACAAAAATTCATATGGTAATGTAACCAGAAAGCTGTAGGGGGGAGCCTTAGGTATGCAGATAACCTATGTTCTTTGAGGAGCACTGGGTAATTCATGCAGCGAGACCTGTTACCAAACAGCTCAGTCCAGAGCTCCTCTAACAGGCAGCTCCAAACTCCTCTAACAGGCAGTGCGAGGGGACTGGTTCATAACACTCTTCTGATTATTCCTACCAATAGCTATTTCTTTCCAACAGAGGCACTACCCTTGCAAGGGCATAGAGATCTTTAGTTCTCTTCTATTTCCTTCTATCTTCCCATTACAGAAAAAGACTAACAAGCCTCATTTACCACCTCTAAAGCTACAGCTTCCTACTTTCCATTCTTCATACCACATGCTCCTGCTCTCTCCACAATGTGTGAATAAAAGCATCTGGGCAATGATGGAAACAAGATTAACAAACAGGCCTTGGGTAAAAATAACACAGTGTGGATCCCCAGTCCAACACATCAGTTGGGAGAAAAGCTTGTGGCAGCACCTGACGCCAAACACAAGATGCAGCAGCTACTTCCTGCGTGAGTAACTGCCCTGTACTCACCCTTGTCCCCAAAACCACCTCAGAGGCAATGTTCACACTGGACACTCACAAGGCTTTCTCACGTGGACTTCATCACAGAACCATGGAATGGCCTGTGTCAGAAGGAACTTCAAAGGTCATCTAGTTCCAAGCTCCCTGCCATGGCACGGGAGCCTTCCACTAGGCCAGGTCGCTCAGACCCCCACCCAACCTGGCTTCGAACACCTCCAGGGACGGGGCATCCACAGCTTCGCGGGGCAACCTGCGCCAGGGCCTCGTCCCCCTCACAGCAAATAACTTCCTCCTCAGATCTACTCCACACCCACTCGTTTTAAGTTTGAAAGCTCCTCCTTATCCTGCCACCCCCGACCCTGGTTCTCCGCCCCCCCGCCGCTCCTCTCCCTTCTGTCCCCGCTCCCCACACTCGCGCGCACACCCTCAGCTCCAACGCCGGCCGCGCCTTTTCCGCCCGGACCAGTGACGCTGATCTCTATGAGGTCACTTCCGCCCGCTCGGCCCCGCCCCGGCCCCGCCCTCCCCGTGCCGCCACCGCCCCTCGGGGCCTCGGACACCGGAGCGAGGGGAGGGGGAGGAGGGGGAAGGACAGGGGGAGGGGGAGAAGAAGAAAAAGAAGAAGGAGCAGAAAGAAAAGGAAGAGGAAAAGGAAAAGCAAGAGAACGAGAAGACGGAGGGGGAGGATCCGAAGAAGGAGGAGGAGCGGAAGAAGGAGGAGGAGGGAGAGGAGCGGAAGCGGAAGGGGGAGGAGATGGCGGCGGGGGCCTCGGCGACGGCGACGACACCGATCCGGAGCGCGGACGGGCGAGACACCCGCGGGAGGGCGGAGCCGCCGCTGCCGCCGCCGCAGCGACCCGGCGCCTGCTCGGAGCAGTGACTGCCCGGCCGCGTCCCCCTCGCCGCCGCCTCCCGCAGGCCGCCCGGCCCTTGCCCAGCCCGCATCCGCCCCCGCCCCCGGCGGCTGCGGCGCTCTCTCGTCCCTGCACCGCCGGCGGCGGCCCCAGCGCCGGGGAGGTCTCAGCTCCCTGTCCCCAGTGGTGCTGAGCCCAGGGGTCCCGTCGGTGTGCCGGTGATTATGCGTGGTTTGCCGCGGATGCTGTATCTCTCCTTCCGCTGTTCCCCCGCCTAGGCTAGAGCAGGCTGAGCGCCAGCTCCTCTGGAAATCTTCAGCCATGTATTTCCTCAGCGGCTGGCCCAAGAGGCTCTTGTGTCCTCTGGAGTGCCTGGAGCGACCGCTTCACATCCAGACGGATCCCCAGAGAGCTTTCTTCGCAGTTTTGTTCCCATCTCAGCTAAGCATCTGGTACTGCAGAGTGAGTATCCACCGTTTTATAAGCTTTCAGACGCTGCTCTATCAGCCGAAAAGACCTGTCGTCTGCTAATTTTTTTTCTTCCAGAAACGGTTGTAAAATTTGATGCTAACTTCACAGGATATTCCTGTATTTGTGAAGCTGAGCGGTTATCCACGATGTTTAGTGATAGCAGTATAGTCTTAAGAAAATATGCAACACCAATCTGCTTACAGTTAACACTGTTTTTTCTTAAAAAATGAGACTTCCAAGCAACTTTATTTTTTGAGCCTGTGTATTCTGCTTGTGCTTAACAGAAGGAGTATTTGTAGCAGTGTAGGGTTTTTTCATGTATGTTTCATGTCTTTGCCCTTTGTATTTTCTGTGTTTATATAAATGAATATATGAATATAGGAGATATGAAACACTCTTTGTAAAACATGGAACAAATGCTATCATTATCCACAATGTTGTAACATAGAAGTTCACGAAGTTTTCTTTTTATGGAAAGATTATAAGTTTTGTGGCTCTAAAAGAAGACTTGTCATGGCTTTTGCATGGAAGGTGCTGGTTTACCTATATCTAGTTTGAAACTGTGTGAATAATTGACATTAAGTGCCTTACTTTTAATTCACATTGTATTATCTGGTAGGAAAAATGCTGTTTGTCCGTTTGATTTGATGCAGTCAATGAAAAGTGTGATACTGACTTTAAATTTTGATGCTGGATCCTTTTAAATACTGCCTAGATTAGACCCTAAATCTGTCTATAAATATCTCTAGATCCAGGTGGTTTATAGAGTTCATGTCAGATTACCAGGGAAAACAACAATCCAGTTTTAGAAAGCTGATACTGAAAAATGTCAAATGACAGTCATAGCCTTAAAATCTTGTTTTTAAGTTATGCAGTGATTTCATCATGTTATGTTTTATTGTGCTCAGTAAGGCTGTTCACTAGTTCCTGGCTGGGGTGCTCATGCTGTTTTTTGAACCTAGACAGGTGTCCAGCTGGCACATAATCAGCCCAGTAACTTTACTGCGTGAACAGCATCATCTAGCCTCCGTTTTCTTTGGTTTGTGTATATAAAGTGTACACTTCTTACTTTTTGCCAGTTGGTGAACCTGTAGTTGTAGTCTGTCAACACAGCAGAACTGATCTTTTTCATGGAAAGACATAGAAAACAATGGGCTCATGAAATGCTTCACAAGATGTGCCCTCTTGTCTAGAATGTAGTTTACTTTATGGTCTGTTTTCAAGGACGAGGTTTATTAGCTTGCATGCTTAGACTTGTTTTGAAATGTTAAACATTGTATGACTTGCTACACACAGCGCTAGAAGAATTCACTTGGTGCAGAAGAGTTGACTAAACTTACAGATCATTAATATTTTTAAAATAGATTTTGAGTCCGTTTGTAATGGGTGCTTTTGAGGAAGGTGCCAACAGGCACCAGGCCTGACTGCTGACTGATCTTAAACTGAAAAACTTGTTATAGCCATATGGTCTCTGTGGACAACTGGGTGTTATCAGAAACCTGGAAGAATACAGGTTTTGGTCAAGGTCATTTTAAAATAGAATTTCTTGTATTATTTTTAACTGGGGTCCTGAATGTGGTTTGTTGGGTTTTTTTCCCCCGGCTTTTCTTTTTTTCAATTTCTTGTTTGGTTTTGAAGGTAAAACTTAAAATCATATGTTTGAACTTTGATTAAATAAAATTACTGCATTCTAGAAAATGTTTTCATTAGTCAGAAGTAGAATCTTTGGAACAAGGATAAATTCTGTCGGGTTGCACTAACTTGATTTCTTGTCGCAGAAAAGCCTTCAGGCTGGTGTTCTTGTGAAGACTTGTTACTATCTCAACTGTGTATGAAAAGTTTCATTTAAGAATAAGGGGATGAGACTGGGAAAGTTCTGTTTTGAAGTTTTCAGAAACAGAGCTCTTTGAAATGCTTCCCAGTGTGTGAGCTTGCATTCAGTATGTGTATTTTTAAGGTGACATAGTAATGTTTAAAACTCCTTTTCATCTACTGTGCACTATGAGCTAATGGAACTAAGGAAAGTTCATCCCGAAGTGTGGATTGTTTCCTGTTTTGGAATCAATATAGGTAGTAAGACTCAGAACAGGGTAACTGGTGTTGAAAAAAACCTGACGGAATCCTGCAGGTGTTTTTGAACAAAGTTCTTGACTTCTTTCATGTTAGGAGAGATTGGATTGTGGATAGACAAGACCACTCAGGTGGATGATTTTGATCATGCACCAGTATTGGTGAAAGATTGTTGAGCACAGCCCCCAGATATATTGACATTTATTTATGAATCATATGCATGTGCTACTGTACTAGTATACACATTATCTAGCATACACAATGTAGTCTAATTTTTTCATCCGTTTGGAAGGGAGCTACATTGGTCACCTAGTCTAACTGCCTGACTAATTCTGGGCAATCAGAAGTTAAATCATGTTATTAAGAACATTATTCAGATGCTTTTATACACTAGTAGAGTTTGGGCATCAACCATGTCTCTTGGATGCCCATTTCTGAGTTTTAAAAGGAAAAAGAAGAATGAGGTAATACCAAAATGAACACATTTTAAAATTTTTACTTTATTTATTTTTTAGTGATATAAAAATTCCTTTGTTGCTCCCCATTGGATTCTGTTAAATACATTCCACTGTGGAGACCTCTGCTCCAAGCATTTTCCTTAAATCAGAAGTTTCAGGTCTACATGCTGTAGATAATTCCTTGACACTTAAGAGCCAGCATAACTATTTTCATTGATAGCATGGCAAAGCTTGTCAAACATTTTCATTCTGGTAGTTTAAGTACTTGGATGCTTGAAATGAGAAACATCAGTGGATTATAGAACCTTTCTGAAATTCTATGATGAGATAATTGCTGTTTAATAGATTGACTTGGGAACTGAAGATGAGGTTTCACAAGGCAGCTGTGCAGTCCTGTGTGTCATCATTTTTCCTGCTTGCACCTCTTTTTTAATGGAGCTTATGATGGACTAGTGGTCTTTTTTTACAGGGCTGTTAAGCCTAATGAACAAATATAAGCCTGTTTATTTAGTTGATGAAAGAATGAAAGGAAAGTTAGAGTTGGCCCTTTGAAAGTGTTACTCCTTTGACAGTTGTGGCTTTAATTTTAAATTGGTTTAGTTATCTCTTGAATTCTGAAAGTTCACCCATAGGGCTCTAGGTATTAAGAGATGAGGTAATGTCGTTAAGGAAGAAGGTGTCGTAGACAAGGGGAGTTCTCTGCCTAACCCTTGACAAGTGAGTTGCAGCAAGAATAGTCTGCTGATGTAGTTGTACATATAAATATCGTTCAGCATTTCCTTTCTTTAGTATTAACAAACTTGTGACAATGACAGGAATAAGTGCTGGCCTTGAATATTTAATGCAAATAACCTCCTGTACGTTGTTTAGACTATCTGCTATGACTCTGTCAGTCAAAACCAGTTCTGTGAGGCCTTTCAAGCTAGGAGTAGCTTGTCCCATCTGCTCATTCAGAGGAGAATTCTTGATTACCTGTATGCTTCTCTGCTTATGATTTACACTTACTCTTTTTTTTCTTCTTTTTTGGTTTCTTTTTTTCTAATGATCTGATATTGAGTCTGAACACCTAAATGAACTAAAATACGCTTTTGGGAAAGCATGCATGTCAGAATCCTAAATTGTCAAATAGTTGGTATTTGTTTTAAGTGCTGTGTAAATTAGTGTTCAGACAGCTCTCACAGCTCTCTCAAATGCGCTCTTCAGTCTCCAGCTGTTGCCGTATTAGAGTTAAAGTTGAATGAATGTATGCTTTAAATCTAAGCATACAATAGCATAAAACAGGGGACTGGGCTGCTGTTGGGGAAGTGATCTCTGTAACCTGGAATTTTGCCACACTATAAAAGGAGTTACTTGTGACACAGTGCATGGAGTTCGTAAGATATATGAATAAATACATGAAAATTGTCTGCTGTTGTTTCTGTAGTGTTTTTTTACTTATGATGGCTGTTAAAAAGAAATGTTTTCACCATGCTTTCAAGATTATGTTTTCATCTCAGAACTGTAGGCAGAATAATTTACAGAATTATTGTGTGTGGCTTTTTCCTTAATAGAATTGGATGCAACCTCTGGAGGCTTTTTATCTAGAATTTTATTGCAGAATGGGACAACAGATGTCTTGATATAAGTGGTTGTGTTGGCTGTGTATCATGAACAATATGATACAGATTGCATTAGTGCAAGTCAAGATATCTTACCTCTTCTGCTGTGTTTTCTTCCTTACTAGTTTAACCCCCAAAATGCTGATCTCTTATTTAGGCCCTTTAGACACTTGTCTGAGAAGGGGATTTATTTTTATTTGTCAGCAACAGTAACAGTTGTGCTGTTGCTTCTATTAAAAAGATGCACTTATTATATAAGGGAAAAAAATGTTACATTGATGAATTTATCTAATGAAATCCAAAATTTTCATGTGATTATTTAGTAGGATTTACAGACTTTCAGTGTCTCCTGTATTATAAAATAGATGACCCCTGAAAGCAGTGTCATAATTGGATGCATGATGGAAAAATTCATTCTCAGTTATGACTTTGCAGTGTTCAGTTAGTTGCATGTAGGAGAAAACCAAAGATGTATAGAATATGCCTTTGCTTTTCGGCAGCATTTTTGAGTAGTAGGTTAACTGAAAACTTTTGTTTGGGAGAGGTAGTGATTGACAATTCTGCACTTTGTTTTTCTTAATTATTTCACAATAGCCATGAAACACGATTGGAAGCTGTGTCTTCTCTGTTGGGTGGATTTTCTGTTGATTCTGAGTTTTCCAAACACTTTCAAAATTAAATTAAAGGAATTATGGTTTTATAATTTGCTTTTAGAAATTCATTTGTCACCACCATTTGTCAGTAACCATTCTGTTACTGACAAAATGGCCTTTTGTGGTCTATTTATACAGATTTTTCTGTTCTTTATTGTGCATATGCTTGCTTTTCTCCATATAACCTGTTTTACTGGTTTGTAATTTTACAAAGCTTCAGCATTTAAAGCAAAGCACAGACCATAGAGTGACAAAATAAAGTGCACAGTGTCACCAGACTTCTGTTCTGTTCTGTCTCGTTGTTTTCTCCCAGCCTTATCTTTGTCACTTAGATCATAAACTCATCTGAACAGTGTTGTTGATTTTTGTCTCATGCCTACAGCCTAATGAAGCATTAAAGCATTTGCCATATAAAACTAAACAGAACATTGATGTTTTTCAAAGGAATGGTTTATTTATCCTCACTGAGATGGATTTTTGATATCTAGAGTAATACATGGTCAGGGGATGAGACTATTAGGTTTTTACAATTATCCATGGTCATGCAGGTTCTTGGATTGAAGTTACATTAAGAAACCCAAACCGGTACGTAAGACCATGTTGCGTATGTGCTGTCAGGTCATGTGTTTGCTTTTCAGACTTAGTAGTTTTCTACTCTATTTGCTGACCTACTTGTAAAATCAACAATACGCACCGTTTGTCATGAACCTGCAGTCAGACCAGAGAATGTGGTTTAAGGAAGCTATTTTTTTCATTATTTTATATTCTGTCAAATGATTGTACATCTTTCCAGTTGGTTAATGTGTCATTTTCTGTGATGGTGTAAACATCTCAATTAGGACACTTGCTCACGGGAGGACTGTTGTTCAACTCTGTTCAAGGCTACTTGTCCTCTTTAAAGAGGCTCTTTGCAAAGCAACAGTCACATTTTAGTTAAGGATTTAAATGTCAGTTTGATTTGCATTTTCATCAAATGTAGTAGAGTGCTTGTGTTAAGGTAAGTGAATTGGTAATTTCCCATATCTAAGCTTGCTGAGAGAATTTGCTGCGGGGTTTGTATACCTTAATAGATTTTTTCATAAAAATTACATTATACATGGCCAAGTGTTCTCACCTGGGTTATGGTGCTAATACTTGGTTAGTGAGCAAGATACTGTATTAGGTCAGGTAGAATTAAGTTAAACAGTAACAATTAGGGGTTATTTCATCATGGGTTTGGCTGTGGTGTTTTATGTTGCAGTTGTAGTTTTTTAAATTGTTTGCATAGGTATTTTGTCCAGATGTTGATACAGAGCTTGTGTTTCATAGGGGATAGTCCACAGGGATTCTTAATGTACAACTGACAGTGAAGCAGCTGTGAGTTTTTAGGTAGTTTGAATTTAGGTTGCTTTGTTGGTGGAGCTGTCTTGCTACCTTACTGTTTTACAAATAGTGCAATTAATTTCTGTTAATGCAAACCGGATTTGCTTTCATGTATAATCTCACACCAGTAAAAAAGAGGCATGTTTAACATTGTTGTGAAGCATAAAATCTTCTGAGTAGGAACTGTGGAACATGTTCTTGTCAGTTAGGTAGCTGATTGATGGAAGGAGATAAAGTTTAGCTGTGAGAACAACAAGTTCTCTTTCTTTTCAGTACTGTTAACTAGTGCACTGGAGAATCTGCTTACACATTAGTAATAGTAGTGCTATATTATTTTTAAGGTTACCATTTTTCTTACCCTGTAAACATCCACTGCCACGGTTCCTTTTGTAACTGAGTGGCAGTTCTGTTTTTGCCTGACCTTACATTCCTCCTGAGACAAAAGTACCGTATCAAAATGCTAGATTTTCTTTGCAGCAGATTTAAAAATGCTAGATATGCTTGTTATCTATTTTGGGAAGTTTTTTTTAATGTTACAAGACTTACTTACTCATTTCTTCCTTAACAACTGAAGGTGTTTACTTCTTCCTCTAAACAAATTTTTTATTTCTTTTTAAACAACTCTTTATTTTTTAGGTCCTTTGCTATGTTTCTGGAATCTAGTTTCTCCCAAGCTGTGGCTCTTCCATTAATATTTCAGCAAGTGGATTTTAAGCACTTTAAAGAAGAAGGATTAATATATTGGCTTATTTTAGACAGTGGGCATAATTTGTTAGTTGAGCTTAATTACATAGCTTCATAATGTTAGTAGCTGCATGCAGAAGTGGGAAGAGTAAAAGACTTGGAATTTTTATGAAGCTTATATGGAGATATTGGAGTTTATTACATGATAAAAAGGAAAGATTTAGGAAAAATTATTATTAATAGAATATAAACCCCTACTATTTCTATACAGGGTTATGAATTAAATATATAAAACTAACAAAAGGAGAGTATCTAACTAACTAGCCTTCCCCCTCACCTTTTTTTTTGTGTTTTTTGGTTGTGAGTTGGGTTTTTTTTTTTGTTTTGGTGTTTGGTTTTGATTTTTTGTTTGGTTTTGGTTTTATTTGTTTAAATTTGTGTTAAGTGGCTTGCTATGCTTGGGTCAAGTAGTTAGGTTGATATATATTCCTGTTTACAGAAATATTCCAGTACCATTGTACATTTTCAGTCACTTCAGATAAAATAAATTACTTCAGATGTAAAATTACTATTTCTCATGCATAAGCAGAGCAGGATCTTGAGCTCACCTTCTATCTTTGTTAATCCAGACCATTCACACATGTGTGGAAAGCTTTTAAACGGGGTGGGGGGGTAAATTTGTATGTTAGAGTTTTCCTCAAGTCTGAATTCATGCTTTTGAGTTCTGGAGTATGTGGAAATTAATAGTATCAGTGTAATATTTCCTCATTTGACCTTTAGCTAGGTAGCATTTGTGACCTATTTAATTCGAAGTGGGTCTGCTTTCTAATAAGAAGCTGGTTAAACTACAGAAGGATAACAGTTTGAGTGCAAGCAATAATTTTTAACTGCTTAAACCATATCTGCAAGTTGCAAAGCCTAAAAACCAATTTGTCTAAATTTGGTAGCTGATGTGTATATAGAAGAATGTTCTTCCAGATTCGAAGATGTAATAGCAGCTTTCTTGTGAATCAATGTCACAGGAATTCTACACTATAAATACTGTAATTATATTCTGTAAGAGTAGTAATGTGGAAAGAAAATTGTGTATTATTGAGTTTCTAATTTTGCCAGCAGCTAAAATGCTTCAGGCATGGAAGTGCTTTAAGAATGATCTTCAGGTTTGCAGTAATGATGCAGATTACCAAGAGACTGCTTTTTCTCAGTATATCTAAGGCAGGGTGGTTCTAAGCCAATCAGTGAAAGGCTGTGTAGTTCATTGAGAACAATCAACTAGAATCTGCTTGTAAGAATAATTAGTTATCTATTTAATGTTGGATAATTTGATGCAAAAGAAGCCACACAAATTGAAAAAGCTGGTACAAACAGTTCTTAGGGTAAAGATTAGTGTGCTTGTTATACTTCATAATTTTTTTTTTTTTTTGGTAATTCAGTTCTGTGTGGGTGTGAAATTTTAAAGAATAATGCTGTTAGCTGCACACCGAGTTATACTGTGAATTTACCAAGGCTAAGGCTGCCCTTCTGACACTAATTCAGCTTGTTATTTACGTGCATGAGGACAACATTTCATTGCTTTGTTTTATATTCTTTAAAATTAACATTCATACTTCAAAAATTAGGTTGTTTGCAACTCTACTTCTGAAAGGAAATTGAAGGAAGTGATTCCAAATAGGATGGAATTCTAAACGGGATTACCAAATTCTGGAGTGATGGACACTCACAAGATTTGTGGGTAGAATTAATGTTTTTTTATTTATTGTACTGCTTCTGCTGGTCCATCAAGTTAGTGAAGAACAGTACTAAACTTCTGTCACCTGCAGTTGTAGTGGGAAACTTTGCCTTGTGGTATCGTGGTTAATTTCAGTAAAATGAGTGGTTACTCTGTACCCTCTTGGTTCCCTTTCAGTATGTTTTTTCTGGTACAATGTTAAATGCTCTAAATCTGAATGACAACTGATATTATAAAGTTAGGACAGCATATGGTTTGAAGATGAGGGATAACTTCTTTGACAAAACAAAAAGTGTGTCCTGCTTAACTTCTGTGTCCCAGTGTTGGAGGATAATGGAAGGGGAAATATCCATCTAAGCTGAAAACTATAATTGATTCAAGAGCAAGAAAATAGAAACACTTGTGCAATATATTTAAGGAGATTGAACGTTTATAAGCACTAGAGCCAAGGAAGGGCAACTTAGCATTAGGTTTTTGTGTTGCAGCTCTTGACTGCATTCGTGAAAGGGGATGAAGGCTTAGTGCCTATGGTAGCTTTGTCTGGTCTTCATCACCCCAGAGCTTTTCACTCTTTCCAGAAGGAAAGGTGCTATTGGGGGCACCTCATTACTTGCAAAATCCTTCCAGCTAACTTTTGAGGTGGATTTTCAGCAGGTTCTGACAACCTGTTCCAGAAAACAAATTTCCTGATTATCATTCTCTTTAATACAATGGCCTGCCCCTTTAGTAGAAACTAAGGAAATTGTCTGTACCAAATATTCTATAGAATATTTCATCCTAATTAATTTGACAGTCCTTGTCATTATAGGAGCCTCTTTGAGGTGTGCCTGTTCATCTTAAGCATCAGTTACCCTTTATCTAAATTGAAACTATTTCTATATTCTGTAATGACTCCTTACTGTGCAATTAAGTATTTTCTTCAAATGTCCTGGGTTTGAAAGAGTGAGATTAGGAATGACAATGTGGCAACAGTTCTCCATGAACTTTCTTTAAAGCAACTATTTCTAATGGATTGTCAAATACATATTTTTTAATCTCCTTCAAAGAAAACATGTTTTAGCTATTTAAGGAGACATAGTTCTTTACAGGTATATAAAACATTCCATTCCTTCTAGATGAGATGTAATCATTTATATTTTTTTCCTCCAGCCCAGTGTATTAATCGTAAGCTACAAGGAACTTTCAAAAGCAGCTTCTCAGTTTGGACCTTATAAACAAGCAGAATGGCGACCTGACAGCACAATGATAGCTGTTTCGGTAAGTAGAATTTTTCCTTCTTACTCTGGTTAAACTATTGCAAACAAAAGTTTGTGTTACAAATTTCTGTGCTTATAGAAACTTGCAGATCATAAATACATTTAATTGATACTTGTCTTGTGAAAATATATAATGGTACCAAGGACTTTTTAGATGATAGAAGCTTTCTTTTGGAGTATTCATTAATTTTTCCTGTGAGAATGAACTATGGTTCTTTGTCTTGAAACAATGGTTAGATATATTGGCAAGGGGGTGGTAGAACAGCTCATTATTTTAGTAATCTGGTAACAAATAATATGGTAATGTAAAGTTATGTGAATGAAAGAAATAATTGTGGACTTAGGTAACATAGTCATGTTTAACTTGATAAATAGGGTTTGAAGGTGAGTCTTAAGAGATGAAACTGTGGCCTTAGTACTGGCTTTTGGTGGTTAAAAAATATTATAAGTCATGGAGAACGCAGAAACAAGGGCAGTGATAAATGATACATGAACTCTTCTGTTTAGAATCTTAGAGATGAGATCTTGTCTCACATGGAAATAAAGTCTTGTTTCATAGCTGGTGCTGTGTTCACAGTACTTTGGACTATTTCAGCAGCAGTATTTAAAGTTTGAGGTGCAAGGTGAGCACAAGAAAGGTGGGAGTACAGTTTATAAGAGTTGCAATATGAATCCTCTTGGTGTTTTGGTCAGGTCTTAACTTTAGGACCAGGTCTTAAATTAGATATTGTTATCTTAGTGGAAAACACCAGATGATTTATGGAGTAGGTATTGTCTCTAGCAATATCATGATAATCATAAATCAGCTAAGCTTCGCGTGGTCCAGTTTTCTTTTGCATAATGCAAGTAAGTAGTCTAAAATGTTAAAATTGTCTAGAGGTATCTGATTAAATCAATGAAGTTAAGTATTTCTTTTAGTGCCAGATTATATTCTCAGTGAGTACTAATAATTACCAATAAAGTCAGAAAGATTCCTGTAATTTTGCTATGGATCAAAAAGAATTCTTCAGTTTTATATTGCACCAAACACAATTTAATTAAACCTGTATGTAATAGTTCAGAGGAAATTTGAATTTTTATATTCAATTACTTTGCATATTGTGGGGTTTTTTTCTGAGATGCTGTGATCCATTTGCTCAAGAGACCTGGTGGTTCAGCTGACAGTCAGATTAGCTTTAGTTTCTGCCACTTCAGTCACTGGACTTTAAAGTATTTCTGCAACTAAATGTACAGTGGTTTTTTTGGCAGATAGTGTCGAAATGTAAATGCCCATAAAGTCTCAGTTTGTAAGCTAATGTTCTGTGAATTAAAATTCAAAATGGCCATCGCTTATAAAATAATGAGTATAATAAGGTTTCTAATATTCCTTGTGTTTCTTAGGATGATATTTCATCCCTGGGTGTATGTATATAAATGATACAGTCAAGCATGTATTGCTGGTTTTGTTGTAGTGAGACAGCACAGAAAGTCAGTTTCTGGAGCTTTAATGAAGAAGGTGTTTCTGCAGATGTGTGATACTCTCAACACCAAGTAGAGTTCTGTCCAAGTGAATAGTTTTCTCTTTTTTCTTAACTAACACATTCAAATGAAGGAGCAATGGCAAAGCAAGTTTTTAATGAAAAACTCAGTCATTTTGAACTGAGTTAGCGTCACTTAATTGCAGAAGTCCTGTGCAACAGCTGAAAATTTCAGTTTGAAAGCTGAGTTAGGTGATGTTTCTCACCCATTACTACCTGTGCTCATGAGTACATGGTTGTAGTACTTTTCTGTAATAAAACTTTGTTTTTAAGAATGTGAACATAAGGCTTATTATGTACTTATTAGCAAAGTGGTACATTCCTTCTCCCCCCCCCCCCGCTTTTTTTTAAATGACATCATCATGGGGAGTGTAGTCTGAATTTTATGTTCACCATACCAGTGATACACCACGTTTTTTGTTTTTGACAGCCCAAATATTCAAGGTGTCTTTATGAAAACAAATCACAGCATATGCTTTGAAGTAAATATTATTTTTCTGCAGGCAGACTTTGGGCCAGCATATCAAGCTTTATACCATACCTCAAGTAACTGTAAAGGTATGCAGTTAAACAAGCTTAAGCAGTTTTCACAGTGTCACCATCCCCTAGAAATTCTAACTTCTTTTTCTACTGGTATCTTCTCTTGCTAAACTGTTGGCACATTTCCTAGGCAGATCTTATTTTTTCCCCTTATATTTTTTAGTTTCTTCTTTCATATTACTGCCTTTGTGATTTTTCCAGTGTTACTAGGAAATACTACTTTTTGTTGAGATTAGTACATACATCCAAGGTAGCTAATTCTAGTAGTAAATCAAACTTACGAATTGGGTCAAGATGCTTCATTATGGAGAAGTATAGGAGGTATTTTGGTCCTTCCCATGTTACAGGCAGTCCTTCAATACAACTGCTCTTCAGCATGCATTCTCACAGCTAAGGCAGAGAGAGCTTTATGAAACATGGTAGCATACAAGAAACCATGTTATGAAATCCCTGGCAAGATTCTCAGTGTTTATACTTCTGACTGTCAAAGATTAGAATGATCAGGGAATGGATGACAGTGATGGTTATTTATTTAGTAAGTTTCACTCATACAATTTTAAAGCAATGAGACCTCTCTAAATTAATATGATCAATTTGCCAGAAGTCTTTGCTTGAATGCTTCTACATTTCATCCCCCTCTTCATGGAATTTGAGGTTTCTATTTAGAAACGAACCTGTAACAATAGCAACTTTGTGGTTTGAATAGTGTTCAGTAAGGCCCTTTGTACCTTAATATCAGGATAAAGGTACTTCACAGTATTGTTTTACTGTTCTTTCCAGGATAAGGTAACTTCGAGGTTAAATATTTAATGATGTAATGGAAGGAACCTGTAAAGATGTTAGAAATGAACACGTGTCTTTACCACATAATACCTGAACATGATATTACAGCACACAGAAAAGCTTCCATTTATTGTCACCCTGCCTCAAGCTCACCATTATGGTTCAGATTTTATTCTTGCTTGAAAAAGATACTGGCATTGAATGAGAATAATAGTGTTTCTTGGAATTCAAAGCCAAAACACAAGTTTTGTAAAGCAAAATGTTTGACTGAGGAAAGCCATGGCATCTATGAAATGAAACACTAAGCTAACAAGAGTGTTGCTTTATTCAAAGAAAAGGAAACCAGTCTTGCAAAGAAATGTGAAACCATTCTTTTCAGCGCTTTTTGTCTCCATTGCTTTGGATACGTGCCCAGCCCATATTAAAATAATTGGATGGAAATGCTATTTAACCAAAACGCATTTACCAATTTGCCTGGAGAATAAATTCATGCTGTAAATAAATAACACTTCTTTGCACACATAACATTATTGATCACCTACTTGTTTCATGCTTATGCAAGCAGATTCTAGGTATGACTGGAACATCATGTAACTATATTATTTGTATTTGTTCCCTGTATATAGTATGAAGTCATTCTTTGAGAATGACAGAACATGGCTTGGGATTGAATTATTACAGGCTTTGTGATAGCTAAAGATAAGTGATGTGAGGAAACTACATGGATGACCAACACTGAGAGGCAGTGGCAGTGCCTAAACTCTTTGCATCCAGTAGTGTCTGTTTGTGTTCAAACATCTGGAGAGTTTATTCAGATACTTCCTACCTTCTACTCTGTTTTCTGTGTTAATTCATGTAGTTGATAGGAATTATGTGCCCAGATTCTAAGATCTGAAATAGTTGTCAGGTTTTATAGGTTTGTATGAGTTAGAGGAAAATTTCTGATGGACTGGTGCATAAACATAATTGTTTTTCTGTTTTTCAATCTCCTGCCTAGTCTATTCACTTGACTTCAAGGGTAGGTATGGATTTTATTTGGAATTAATATAAACACACAGTATTTTAAATGTCTGAATGAATGTATATTTGATTTCAATATATGAGACATACATAGAAGTCACATGCGACTAACAGATTTTACTCACACTGAGACTAGATATTTATCTTACCAGTACTTCTCTTTCAGACTGCAAATGGATACATCTTATTTTTTGAAATCCCATCAGCAAGAGACAAGTATCTTTATGAGCCAATATATCCTAAGTAAGTATTTTAAACTTTGCATCCTCACAGTGTGAAAAAATATGACTAGACAACTTCTAAGCAGTTTTTATGACAAAAGATACTTCATTACAGAGTATGTTTTAACACTTCATGAGTATGTGAACCATCATTTCTATGAGTTAGAGTCAGTGTAGGGGAAAAGTTGTGTTCAAGTAGATTGCTGTGTGCTGGTGTGATTCCTTAGGTCCTTCTTACAAGCTCTCTAAAGCCTTAATAGCAGGTAAAGCCTAATTTTATAACTTTTTGGGTTCATGATCTGCAACAAGATTTAATGATGCCTTTTGAATAACTCAGTTGAAAAAATCACATGTCTTAGGAACTATTAAGGTACAACTCAAAAATAGATCCTGTCTAAGTTATGTTTTCATAACTTATAGATTTTTTTTTACAAAACAGGGAATAAAATCCCAGTAGTTTTGAAAGGAAATGGATACTTTTTAGTAAGAATGTGCAAGTATTTTTGGTGCAGTGTGTTATGTTGTCAGTTTTATCTTATTTTCCTGATTGTGAATGACAGAATACATCTTACATGTTTAAAATGTGACTGTATTTTGGTTGTGTTTGTGGTTGACTTAGTTGATTTTGGATTTTACAAAATTGGAAAATGGCTAGGACAAATTAAAACTTTGAGGAGTATATGTGTACGTGCCTATATGTTTAGATAGGCAGAATCTGTAGTCATGGGTTGGATTGAATTTGTCCATGCACATTTTGGCACACTCACTATTTCTAATTGGCTAGAAACTTTTTTTTAAATATATCTCCCTATATATCTTCATCATTATAATAATACTAGTCAGTTTATTTTTTTTCGTATTCATAAAAGAGTTAAAGATGAATCATGGATCTCCCATGTGGTCATCTCTGAGGGGTGTTGGATAACCTAAGATGTCATGTAAGAGGAATATATTTGGACTTCTTTTTCTTTTCAATGTAACTGTTAAACCATGAACATTAAAAGAAAATAAAGGTGGTTTTCAAAAGTATTTAAATTCAAAATCTGTCTTCTTTCACAAATATGTGTAGGAAGAAATGATGTAGCAGGTAGTAAATTATTTAAAAATGAATTTTCCTTTATTGACTAGAAATTTTTTTGTGTGTTATGGCTATAATCCAACTTTTGACCTCTGAAATAGCCATCAAATCTCTGGAATTAACTGGAATTTATTGTTGCAATTTACTTTTCTTTTTTCCAGAAACTTAAGACTAATGTAGACAAGTTATATTATTTTATTTGCCTCTTTGGAGAACTGAATAGCAGTTTTCAAACTGACTCTTCACATCTGGCTTACTGTCATCAGGGGAAGAGGCAGACAGCCTGCTGCTGCAACTTGTCCAAATAAATAAAGTGGTAGTATATCCTTGTCTGTACATTACATAATGCAGAAAAAACTAAGCATTAGTTTATTGTGAGTTTTTCTTGTTCTTTTTGAAAAGTTTGGGGGGTGCTTTAATTGGCAAAATCTGAAAACGTATGGAATTACATATAAAAAACACAGTAAAAGTTGAAAAAGAAGCTTTGGAAAGTTTGCTCAGAATATCACTTGTAGGAAGGCTTGAAAATACCTATTAAGCCATTAGGGACTAACCAGTCTAACTTTTATAAACTTCTATAAAACTTTTATAAACCTGTAGTAATTGATATGAATTGTTGAACTGAAAATGCATGTTTCAGTTGTTAGTTGTGTGTTGAACAATCAGGATTTTAAAATACATTTGTGTAGCCCAAAAAGGACTATAATGCAAATTGCATAGATGAGTAAGACAAGGTATTTGTCCCTAGTGTGTTTATAATAGGTTGCTCACAGTCTCCTAAGACTAATGTCTGTGCTTACCTTTAAGAAGATGATGATCTCACTGAATTTACTGGGATTACTAGCTTGTCTATACTTAGCCCTCAATTTTGAAAACCTAAATAAAATTACTGTTCTGATTATATTAGATCAAAAGAAAGACACGGGCATTTTTGGATGAATTGTGCCCCCTGTGATTAATGTCAAATGATTCTTTAAGTTACTAAAATGGAATGAACTTCTTTTGCAGGTGCAGATGCAGTGCACTGCCTGTCGGCAGTCTCACGAATTTACATTGTAGAGCAAATACTTGGCAGGGGTTAATCAAACAAAAAACCTTCAATCTAAAATGAACAAGCTGACAAATGAGACCAAAAGCTAGAATTGAAACTTTTATCTTTATTTGGGCATATGTTCATTTTCCAAAGGCATTATTTCATTGAAATGGTTGGATTTCACTTCTGCTGGGCTTAACAATACCAAATTAGTTTTCTTCACTCTGAGGCCATTATAGATGAGTGAAAGGCCTTGTATGTGACTTGCGTCATGCTTGAAGGGGGACATCTTACTGTTTTCCCCCCCTGTAACAGTGTGTTCTTGGCTCCTTCCTCTCTGTTGGCAGCAGTGATTATGCAGCTGTGCCTTAAGTAGTTGGGCTGTTGACCTGATGGGGGAACTAAACCTGCCTATCTCCCTTTTTTAACCCTCCCTGTCCCCTGCCCTGGATTCTAGTAGCTCATTTTGCGAGTTGGCCTTTAATAAAAGGCTGACATTAGGAAATGGTGACTTTGAAGTAGCACCGCGTAGCTACACTTAGAAGTTGAAAAATATGAAGTGGCCTTTCAGTGATACTTGTATAAATCTTATGATTCATGGTAAAGCAATTGCTTGGAACCTTTTTACAGTCATGGATATATTAATTAGGACTCTTCCAGCTCTGTCTTGTGTGATTATTTACCTGTGCTGGGCAAAGTGAGAGAGGGTGATGACTTTTGGAAAAAGTATGAGGGAGTCCTTGCATTAGTGAAGTGACAGACAGCTGCTGGAAACAAGTCAGTAAAAACTGAGATGAATGTTCAGTCATGTTCTACTTTTTAAAATTATTACTAATTCTTAATGTTTATTAAGTGCCCAAATCTACTTTCTGTAAGCAGAATGAAGCCTGTGCTTTAGTAGCTTTTCTTTAAATAATGGTGGCCAGTTCTGGCAGAAATACAAAATTTCAATGTCATGACTACAATGAGAAGGGGAAACCCTCTTAATACAACTTCTTGAACAGAATTCTTACGCTGTGCATGTCAATATAACAAGGTGGTCATGTGCTGGGAATATACACCAATAACATCCTTAGCTGCGCCAAAATACTGGTCTAGTGCAAAATTTCCCAATTTAGTCAGTATCCTGAAGCTGAAGTTGCAGCTAGGTTTGTTAACATGCAGGTGAAAATATTGAGAATGGTTGTGGTTTTGTCAGTTTAGCTCTCATTTAAACAAAATGTGCATATTTTACCATAAATTAAAGAAAAAGTTGGTAGTCAGAAAAGCAGGTACTGGGTGTATGATAGATCATTTCTTGATTTCATTAGTTTTTTGCAGTCTTCAAGATTGGGACACTGGTAACTGAAGTAAAGTGACTTCATGTGGTATTAGTACTTTTTAAATAACTGCTTTAAAATTTGCTTGATAATAGTTTAGCTTTGATTTGAAGACAAGGATCAAGTGAGTTGCTGAAAGTCAGAATCACTCATCAGTTGTCTGTGTGGGAGAGGGATGTTTGTGGAGAAAACGGTCCTTCCAATTTATAGTTACTTTTATACAGAGTTGTTACTATATGTACCTGTTGGGCAACATGGACCAGAAGAGCTTGCCTGTATCTGGTGTGTTAACAGACCTATTCTAGCATACAGCTGTTGTGTAAACTGTAGCTGCACTTATGAAAATTTTTTATTGGTCCAGCTTAAACATAATGCTTCAATGTGGAAAGCAAAACAAAACTGTATGAGAAGTGATAGAAACACGTATGCTGTTAGTAACTCAATATGCATTCTAGTATATCTAATCTCAGGATGATTTTTTTTCAGGGCCGTGTCTCTCTTTTTTTTCTCAATCTAATCAGCACACATTTAGTAAAAGAGCTAACGTGTGAATTGAGGCAAAGATGCCATCCTGTTTGAATGCCAGTCTTTGCTTTTCCTTATCTTTCAATATTATGAAATACAGAGATTTTGTAAAGAAAGGTTGAGTGAACTTCCCTTGCACCCTGCTATTGTTTGTTTTAAGTCAGACAGAATCAGAGCCTAGGAAAATTGATTTCCTGTTTAAAAATGCACATTTCACATTATTGTCTCCTTTTCATATCAACCAATTGTAATGGTCTTTATATTCTGAAATTCGGTGTTTTAATGGAAGTACTAAAATCCAAAATTAACATTTGTGGCTGGAGCACACAAATATGTTGAAGCTTGTATTTGTAACTGAGGACATAGCTCTTACGAAATTAAGAATATGTTAAATACTTTAAGAAGGTTTAGTCTTAAACACTATTTTATACCTTTAGAGATTTAATCTATATAAAATCTACTCATGTAGGTATGGTAAGAGTTAGTCAACTAACCTGTTCAATATTATGCATATTATATGTAAAAACCTGTTACTAGACTTAGGTGATAAAATAAATGTTCATGCCATAAGTGCAACATGTGAATATTTATATATAAAAAGGGAAACTTTTCATTTTTATTGCTGGAATCCATTGGTATTTTTTGTCATACTGTAATATTTTAGGAATGTAGTTTTTCTGTCAAAGAAAATGTTTCTGGCACTGTTGATATTTGGCTAGGAATTGCCAGTCTGTTCTTGGAGTGAACTGTCATTCATGCTTAGTGAAAACTTACAGTATCCTCCTTAATTTGTGAGATTAAAAACAGGGGAAAGAAAGCAGTAATTGTATGGTGTTTCGTTTTTTAAAATTAAGCCAGAGTACCCAGCAGTTTCATTCCAGCTCTTGGATGCTTTGCTCCAGTTCAGAGCAGATTTGGAAGAGAATCAGTATTGGCCATTAGCCCACATTCTGGGATATTTTCCTACAGTGAGCAGAAGTACAAAGTCCTGCTTCAGTTAGTTCAGTCTGGTTTTACCACCCAATTCCTAAAGTAAATACAAGACAAAACATGAAAAATAATGTACGTAAGGTAAGATTGTAGCATTTTAAAATACAATTTATCTCTTCCTGTGATTGATTAAGAAAAGTGACCATGCATAGAAGCAAATTTGCAGTTTTGTAAGCTGTGGCAAGGTATAGTAGTAATTTTTTGAGGAGTTTCCAAAGGAATTTTTATAACTATTATTATGTTTAAAGAGGTAAAGAGGTAAGTAACACCATCAGAGTGAGGGCTTCTCTCTACTGATTTGGTTGTTGTTTCTGTTTAGAGGTTTGCCAGGGAGAGTAACTGAAGTTTTTTCACTTGAAGAGCATGTGTGACTTAGTGCTGGGAATATTTTTGCCTTTCAAAAAAGACAAAAATCTAAAAACTTTTCAGGACTAATTAACTAAATGTGGTAATTGGAGAGTCTTTTGAGTCAGGTTTCTTCATAACCTCAAGTGAAGCCTGCATTTGGGGAGTGATAAGAATGTTGTGTAAACTTAGAATGAGACTTCAATGGTGTAGATTATTAAATCTCTGAAAGTGCTTTAAAAATTAGTTGTTATCTAGCCAGTATGAATTTGTGAGGAAACTAGTTCATATGATGGTTTTCAAACCTGTATTGTTGCTTATATACCTGGTTACTCTATTCATGTCTTAATCTTTCTGGCATTTTGTAAAGCTATCACCTTTCCAATAGCCTGATGGTTTATAGGTGCCATAAATTACCTCATCAGTGGACATTTTCTTCCTGATTCAATGACTGAAGATTAGTATGTACAAAGGTTTTGAACTTCAAACTCTGCAAGGGTAATCAATGAGGTGTACGGTTAATTAACTTACTAGGTAATTTTTGCTCAGCAATAAGCTTCTGCTGAACTTTACAATTGTGGTTTTCCCTGTAAGATTTTAGCATTAGTTGGAAAATGTATTTTTAAAACTAGATTAGCTGAAAAACTTCTATTAACCATTATCGCACTTGCAAATTCTTGATGGTGGTTCAAGAGGTTTAAACCTCTGAATTTACGGGAAATACAGGTTGGATATCAGGAAAAAGTTTTTTACAGAAAGAGTGATAAAGTACTGGAATGGTCTGCCTGGGGAGGTGGTGGAGTCACCATTCCTGGATGTGCTTAAAAAGACTGGTTGTGGCATTTGGTGCTATGGTTTAGTTGAGGTACTAGGGCATGGTTTGGACTCAATGGTCTTAAAGGTTTCCTCAAACCCAGTAATTCTGTGGTTCTGTAACTGTTGTCAAGAAATCTTTGCAACTGAAGTACTTATTTAGTAAACAATTTAGCTTTTTTATAAACAATTTAGCTAGCTGTTTCTTTTCTCAAACTGCAGAAATGTGCTACTACCTAATTGTGTAGTAAATGCTGTACTAAGAACTACCTTTCTAAGCACATATTCTTCATAATTGTTACCATAAACTCACTTTAATTTTGTTGGGGCAGCTATTGCCAATCTGTATGAATACATCTCTGCATCCAGTCAGATGTATTTAATCCTCAGCTGGTGACTGCCTGCAGTGTGTGGTAGAGAGATGCAGGTTTAAGGAGTGAAAGGATGCTAGATGCATGAAAACCAAATCTCACAGATGTTGATGCAGGCTCTTTGAATCAGGTGTAAAAAAATGAAGTTCTCAGCTTTTCAATGTAAACATTAACTGAAGTGTTCACATGAACCATTGTAAAATGGTTAGTAAACATTCTGTAATTGTGCTAATGCAACGATAATCACTGGTGTCAGGTTTTTTTCCTTCTTGCCTTCAAGGAGAACAACTTATTGGTGATATAAATAGTTTTAGAAACGCTGCCCTGCTTTTGTCATATAAATATTGCCATTAATAGCTGAAGCATCATGATTTTTAATCTTCTTCTTGTCCCTTCCCTCCCATGCCAAGTACTACTGAAGAAGTAATTTTATCAGGAACAACTAAGAAGATCATAGCCCAAAAGTAGTATAAAAATATTTTACCTTATTTGTATCAAACAATTGTTCTAGAAATAACTTTTAAGTGTCTGCAGTCTTTCTTATTTTTTTCAATGAAATGTCTCCATTACTTCTCATTACTTGCATGGTTTAGCTAGTGAGAATGGATTCAACTGCCTTGTTTTTTGTTTGGTTGATTTTTTAAGTAATATATTGTTTACCATTAGCCACAGTATTTTTGAAGTACTTTATTTTCTGACTCTGAGAGCATTTCTGAATTTTTCTAGACTATTATCCAGCAATAACTGCCAACTATATTACTGTGATTACCCCAAATAGTACAGTGGAAACTTAAATATTAATTTAATGCTAATTCTGTCTCCAAACTAGAATTCTTCATTACTAAGCAGAAAACAGTGGACATTATTTTTGAAAACTTAGAACAGACTTAAATATAGTATATGTTGTATACCTTAATTGCAATTATAAAGAAACCCTTAAGTACACGCTTTCAGATTCTGCTATAATTAACTTCTTAAGTATTTTTTAGATGCCTTTGGTAGCAGTGACAAATTCATCCGTGTATTATGTTGTATGACTTAACTGTTGTGCAGTTAGTGGAGGCCGTAAATGCAGTACTGTGCACCTAGAAAAATTAGCTGGCTGGTGTCCTGTTTCCTCCCTGCACTTCCCACCATTTCAGATAACAAAAGAAATTCTTCCTACCATTTGAAGAGTCTATCTGACTCTGCTTTTGGATGGTGCTGCCTCTTTCTTGAATTTAGGATGCTTTTAAGTTTGGTGTGGTGGGGCTTTTAAAAACAGCATCCCTAATCTTTCCATATTTCAGTTTTTCTTGAGTTGCAGATTTTCCTCTGTTCTGAGTTTTAAGAGATTTATTCACAGGTACATTAACAGATGCCATGCAAATAGCAATGATTATATTTGATTTGACATGCAGCTGGAATGTGTTTGTCTCAATTCTTGTGCAAAAGTGAGTTACTTAAAGTTTGGCTGCAGCTATAGCAGATGCTGATGTGGCAACCCAGACCAAACATTCTTTCCTGCTTCAGTCATCTGTGTGCATTCTTCGTTCAAAGGTCAAAGGAACTCAGCCAGTAAGGCTGACTCATGCAGATGTGGGCTATATGAACAGAGTGTACTTTTGGTAGCACCTCCTTTGCACCCATACTAGGGCTTTCTTTTTGAATTCATGAATTAGACAAAATCACAGGCAATGAGTTGAAATAGTGGCATTTTTGGAGTTTCAGTCAAAGTGACGTACCTCAGCTCTGTGTGGATTGGCCTCTTGCAAGAGGGATAAAAGAAGCCTTTTTGGGACAGAAATGATAGTGCCCCAGTGGAAAAGATAAGGTGCCATTGATGGTGACCAGTTCACTAAAACTAGCTTGTGAAACTGAAAATATTCAAATATTCTTGCAAGCTATTTTTTTATCAAAGGTGTTGAAAGGAAAAAAAGCTAGCCTAGGTGGAGACTTGAAATTTTTCTTCCTGCAAAACATGTCTTTTAAACCATGTTGTTGTTACTATTCTGGCTTTGTAGCTTGCCCTGTGCAGAAACATTTAGTTTACATTTGGTTATGTACTTAGGTCAGTTAAAACAGACATGTTTTGTTGTGTCTCATACCTATGTAACAGTAAAATTTCTGAATTACTCAACCCTTTCATCTCAGTTTTATTCACTTGCTTGCACAATTCAGTTGTACCACTGATTGTTGATAAACCAGAGTAATTTCATCTAGTTTGGGAGTGTTCTCTCAGGAACTGTATGTCCACACTATCTCCACTGTCTGGGGATTTATACATTTTAAAAAACACCACAACAACCCCACCAAGCTAGTATTATTAGAAAAAGAAATTACTGGTTTTTTCAGGGTTCCTGTCAGTCCATGATAGCTAGCTTACATGAAGGGCTAGGTCTTTCCTAAGACAGCCACCTTTTACAATTAATTTTTTTTCTAAAAGCAAACCAAACATTCTCATAATTTAAATTTATACAAGTTGCAGATCTTTTGGTGGTAGATTTACTAATCTTAAAATAATTTTTTTCTCATTTTTCGATGTAATTCTTCACAGCCACCATAGTTTTGTTCTGGAAAAATGATACTACTTCCATCTACTAAATCCAGATTGACAAAAGTTACCTTGGTCTTACCTTAGCTGGCATATATCTTTGTCCTTACTATGCAAGGAAAGGTATAGTGCCCATCAAAGAATAACAGATATGAGTATGGCATTACTATAAAATAGTATGAATTAAGGAACTTGATACCTACTGAGATAAAACAGGAAAGAGATTGATGTATCCTTGTTCTGTCAAACTTCTCTAAAGCTCTAAATCTGCTTTGGTTTCTGCCATGTCTTAGGCAGTTGTATTTGCTACTCTGATGTAAATTAAAATAAATGTTCTGTCAGTTAAAATACAGGTAAAGATTACATGAATCTGTACTTATCTATTGTTTCTGACTATTGAAGTTACTACAAATTCTAAGTTGTCTGCAATGCCTGTTGCATTCATAGTTTGCTTTGCTTACTAGCATAATGCTCATTAGGTAAACAAACTGGATGTTACAATACTTACAACTGTAGGTCAGTTTTTATTAAAAAAAAGTTTAAAAAGCCCATGGCACATCTGATAACTCAAATAAATAAGGAATACTTTCATCATGCTGTATAGTAATATATAATGATGTGACATAATCAATGGAATGTGAAATTTAAAATGAGGAATCTAAAAATAAGAAGCTTTCTACATCTAGAAGTTGATATTTGGTTATGGTCTATTTAAAGGGACGGAATCAGTGTTCAGTCATCTCTTCTTAGTAGGTCTTAGGTTAAAAACTAGTTAATTTGCTTCAGGGAACATATATACACATACACATATAAACATACACATATATATATATGTATGTGTGTGTATGTATATATGTATATATATATAAACACACACATATAAACATACACATATATGTATATGGGGGAGAAAGGAATGTAAGTCAGTAACTCTTGTGTCTTTTGAAGGACAACCTGTTTTAATTCAAATATTTCTTTTGTATTTTAGAGGAAGCCCTCATCTGAAGGGAACCCCACATTATAAGGAAGAACAATGTGCTCCTTCATTAAATCTAGAAATGAAAAAAGTGCTGGACTTGCAAGCCTCTATCACAAGGTATGCTCATTAATTGAATCTTGAGAATTTTTCCATATGTTTCAATACTTTTTAAAAAGTGAAGGGAAGACTGGATGAAGAAAAGGCTTCTAGTAAGTTTTTAGGCTTATTAATAGTAAGGACTAGTATTAGTAAGCTACTATTAGCAACTAGTAAGTCTGAGGAGGTTAAAAAGGAAATTGCTGTATAAGAATTCTTTCTGTGCTTGACTATACTGATATTTTCGGCATATAGAAGTATGTAGTATGCTCAGTATTACTGTGTATTGCTATAAATGAGTTTGTCCTTCAGCTCCAAGTGTGTATTAAGGATTCCATGGAGGTGTTGATCATTAGAGCAAAACTATATGCAGCATTTTAGCATTTTTCCAGATGCCTTCAGAAGTCCATGTTTGTCCTTTTTCTTTACCACTTGCTTTTTTGTGGTGATGGCCTGTCCTATAAAGAAATTTTGAACCTGCTTAATAAGTATGCATGAAAAGTTGGTGAAACTTCATAGCATTGGAGGAGGTGGAAAAATAACAAAGTGAAGTTTGGGAAGAGGCTCCTTAGGACAAAATGGATGTTGGAAGACATGCAGTATATACTGGAAAAAACTTTGAATGCAAGTAGATTAACAGTAGTTGTCAGGATTTTGGGAATGTTTAAGGAAGGATTTAGAAGGAGTCTAATTTCTCCTTCATCATTTTGTTCCAACCACAGATTAAAATGTAATCTGAATTATTTACAGCCTAGGCAGTATTGTTAATTTTCTGGCATAGATGAATAATTGATTGTTGGCAGCAATGTCTTATGGTTAGTCAAAAGTATTGGAAAGATCTTCAGCAGTTAGTATCCCAGTTAAGCAATTACTCTAACAGTACAGACCTGTTCATGAACAGTGATTGCTGGAGAGAAGTTGAGGTGTATACCATATTTTGTCAGCGTGGTACATGTTTGTAACTCACGTATAACTTTACAATGCAGTTGCTGGTACAAGAGGCAGTAATACAGTGTTTATGACATTAGTTGATACTTCTGTGACATTGATTTGAGATGAAGTTTTTTTTAGGGATTAACAAATATCTTTAATTAGTTTGCAGTCCATGTTAGAAGATCTACTTGTGGCTACTGCTGATGGATTTCTCCATCTCATTCACTGGGATGGTATGACCAATGGGAGGAAGGCCATCAACCTATGTACAGTTCCGTTTTCTGTAGATCTGCAGTCTTCTCGAGGTAGGTCTTAGGGATTCTGTTGCTTACAATAGTTACCTGTTGGTGACATACCATCTAATATAAAATATTCTCTCTGTTCTTACGCAGAGATGGGAAAATTCTGCCATTTCTAAATGGGAATGAAATAGCCTGTTTAAATTAGGTTTTCTCTTTGAAGTAATAAGTAAACATCTGAAATGTCTGTTCAATTGCAATATTTCTGTGTTCACATATTTTTAAATTGCTCATACTTTCTCAGCAGGTTCACTTTTGGGATTTGAAGATGTTTACATCAGAGATATGGAATACTGTGCCACTCTTGATGGCTTTGCTGTTGTTTTTAATGATGGCAGAGTTGGCTTCATTACACCGATGTCAAGTAGATTCACTGCTGAGGTGTGTTTCCTTTAGCATTTCTACCATGCACAATAAATGTGTTTTCCTTGGTTTCTGCATTTCAGTTGGCTTTCTACTTTAAATTCTGTTCAACTACAAAGAAACTAAAATTTAATATCTGCTTAAGAGATGACATAAGAACAAGACTGCATTTTGTAGCATAATTTGAGCTAGATTTTAATAGGGTTGGTACCACTGGGAGGCCATAATTGATAATAAATTTAACTTTCATTTATTCATTGAAATTGTCATTATAGACCATGTCTTATTGTGTCAGACCAACAGACTTCCTGTTAGAAGTTACAAGTGGGATGACAGGAAGTGGTTTCTCCTATGGCTAACTATCATAAGTACTATGTCTAGGATTTAGTTCTTGTCAAGTCTATCTCTTTCTCATAGTGACAAGCATACTTAAGAATTTCTTTTACAGGAATCTTTTCCAAGTTAGGTGTTTTTTTACATGTAATTCAGCCTAAAAACTATTACATTTTTTTGTTAAATATCTGTGTTTTAATTATAGAATACTGAAAAGAATGCATTGATGTCAGATTCCTTCACCCACTTAAAATACCTGTGATCTCAGCTGTTGCAGGTGGAAACTTTCTTTCCTGTTTTTCTTTCTCTCTTCATTCTTAGTACCATCTACCTTTTTTTTTTTCCCCAGGCAGTGTTAGGGACTTTTTTTGTCTTACAGGTATTGATTTATTTTGTTATTAAGAGATCTTATAAACAGTTTTCTTACATACTGATATCTTTCTGTAATTTATATGAAGAAGAATAAAACCAGTTTTGTATTTACTGGATTTTATTTGTTTGAGCCATGTCAATTGATCTTGACATTAACGAAATTTTGAGATCATGAAGGTCAACTGACAGATGCGTAGTATGGTGGACATGGATAGAATCTGACTGTTATTAATAAAAGCACTATTTAACAAAACATCTTCTGACTTTCTTTCTCTGCAGCAGCTCCATGGTGTTTGGGCACAAGATGTAGTTGATGGAACTTGTGTGGCAGTGAATAACAAATACAGGCTAATGGCGTTTGGATGTGCCAAGTAAGTTCTTTAAGGCTGGTTCAGAGCAGGGGGAGATTGTTTCATTATAAAGCTGAATTAGTAGTTACTTCTTACTAAGCTGGGTTGCAAGAACTGTAAAGATGAAAATAATCAGTCTGCCTGGAGATTGCATAATGTGCTGTCAAGAAGGCAGGAGAGAGGTGGGAAGAAATGATTGCTTACTTGAAGTGCAGTTGAAATTTATGTTTGCTGTTCAGGTCTGGGAAAAAAAAATTAAAAGGTGGGTGGGTCAGTAGCAAGGATTGGAAAGTGCTGCAATTCCAGCTAATCTCAAAGCAGGATTACAAAGTCAGTTTTAAGTAGTTAATCATAGTAATATTGGACAAGAATCAGCACTTCACACTCAACTGAGAAAATGCTCAATGCAGTCATGATTTGGTCAAGAAAAATGTTGCCTGTTTGAGTAACTGTGAATATTTGTAAATTAAATGTTGCAGAAGTGCTTTTAGTTGTGATATTTTGCATACTGCTCCTTCAAGTCCCTCCTGTATAATACTGCTTAAGCTGGCCTTAGAGTGCAACTTTTTGTTTTCTTTGATTGTGTTTTACTTGGGTTTTGTTTTAGAACATTTTAAATAATCTGGTTTATTTTTCATCTGTCCTCTTAAGAACTAGTATTCTTGTTTTTAGTAACTATACAGGGTGTTGGTGTTTCCTCTGAAGCAGGAATAGTTACTTTAATTTACTGATCATGGTATGCCTTAGTACATCTCTGATGAAACTTTGTCACTGAGTAAATACTGCCTTCCCTCATGGATTGTCTGGCAGTTGGAAGCCATAAATGTATGTGGACTGTATGTACATGTATTTTAAGAGAATGAAGTAGTTTCAGTGTATTGATTATTCTAGGGCTGGTGTTTTGGGTCCTCTTATGCCTTCTGGAAAGCATCTTAGAAATTTGCTTCATAAAGTTCTTTGACTATTACTTGATGCAACATGTCTGTTCCAGATAAATTTGTTACTAGTGAGAGAAATAGCATCTTTTCTTAGCCACTTGAAACTGATAAGAAATCCAAATGGTCTGTAATCTAAAGCATGTGTCATGTCTTCCAGTGGCTCTGTGCAAGTTTATACAATAGATACCACCACTGGCGCCATGCAGTTTTCTCATAAATTGGAACTGACACCAAAACAATATCCCGGTGAGCTACTTTTATTTCTGGAATTTTCCAGCTGCTTTTAGGGTATACTGTATTTTTTAGCATTGGCTAGTTAACCTCTGTTTATTTGTTCGCATAATCACTGATGTGAATATTATTTACTCCTGTCTGTTTGTAGTAATTAACTGTTGTGTCTTTGCACTTTTAGCTGCTTGCTTTTTAATTAACTTTTAAATATGTTTTGTATGTGAGGGTTTGGGTGGGTGGTTTGTGTTTTTCGTGGGGTTTTTAAACTAATTCTTAGTCTTGAAATTAATTTTCAATTACCTCAGGAAATTAGAGATTATTGCCAAAACTGATAATTAGTATAATGGAACTGTGAATTAATTTGAAGCAACTTACATACAGGGTACAGAAAGAATACTGAGTAATGCAGCATCCTTCCTGCACTGCAGTGTATTTTTTCATGTAGTATTCTATGCTTGAGAGTAAGGAACATACAAAGTGGGTAAATTGCATCCTCAGCTGAAAATAGGTGTGTCTGTTGGTTTTCAGTTAAAAAACAAATCCATAAATAAGTTTTACAGTTGTGTTAAGTGCCTCTATTGTCCGAAAAATTATTTTATTAGAATTGTGTTTCTGTTGTTGTCTTATAGCAGTGTACTTCTGGCATGTTTTCCTGTATTCTTAATTTCTTATGAAACCAAGCATGCGTTGGAAAGAAAAAACTTTCTGTTTGCTACTTATTCAGTTTGATAAATACATCAGTTAATTGAAAAATCAGATATTTTCTTCCATATATTTTTATTTATACTTTTACAGTGAAACCAGTTGAAGGACTTTCACTGTTTTCTCTTACTTTGTTGTCTACTTTTAAACAGATATTTGGAATAAAACAGGACCCGTTAAACTAATCAGATGGTCACCTGATAGCTGTGTTGTGATGGTGACCTGGGAATCTGGAGGTTTGTCCTTATGGAGTGTTTTTGGTGCTCAGCTTATCTGTACTTTAGGAGGTGATTTTGCGTGAGTATTTTTAATGACATTGTAAAGAGTTCATTGGAAGTGTTTGTTTTTGTAGTTGAAAGCATCTAATTAGAAATTAATTCACTGAATTAGCTTTTTAAAAATCTCTTTCCTTTATTATTTCTTAGATATTGAGATATCTTGGCAAATATTTAGGAGGGGATCATTTAAATATAAAGAAAAATGTATTATTTTTATTTTGTAACGGTGGTTTTGTCTGTAAAAGAAAATTACCCTAGAAGAAAGCTTGAGCAAGCAAATATTAAAATTCCCTCAGTGCCTGTATTTCATATAGTTTATGCTAGACATCTGACAGTTGCATTGCCTTTTTTGTAGTGTCATAGATCAAACATGCTGTACCATTTGAGATGAGGTTCAATGTAGAACCATATGAAAATACAAAGATAGGAATTTAATTTATTATTCTGATGAAGTTTTGCAAACTCAAACTTGTTCTGTTCTGTTGTCAAGGTATCAATCTGATGGTGCCAAAAAGGACCCTCTAAAAATCCGTTCCATGGTAAATATGAATGTAAAAATACTGTAATAGGATGACTCTTAATGTTTTAAATTGTTTTTAGTATAACAGATTTTCAGAAAATCGAACTCTCTTTCTTTTGCCTAATTAGTTTTCATAGTAAAATGCCTTTACTGCCATGTTTTATTGAAGGACAAAAGGTCAGCTGATGATTTTTTTTCATGAAGTATGCATGGCATGCCTTTTCTTGCCTTTGCTTTTAATATTAAAAATGAACATTTTGTTGTTTTTTCGTAATTTTACTTTTTTATCTATATTTCTATATTTCAAAGCTATATTTCAAAGTGCAGTGAGACACAGATCAACATTAATTGTAAACTCCCTTATTTCTCTAAAATTACTAGCTGGCCTTTGACACTTAAAGTAACTTTACTCAGATTATGAATTCTGGAGACACTTAACTGCTATTTTTTTAAAAAACAAAACTAGTTAACATTAAATCAAATGCTGCTAGTCTGTAAAATCAATAAATAAATAGAATAACTTAGAGTAAATTTTAAATTAGAACAAATTTCAAACACGTTCTACAAGACCTCATACAAATGAATGATGATGAATTTTGTGACAATTTGGTTTATTCATCATGACATAGTTGCTATGAAGATTGACAACTGTAAACAGGCATCCCAAGTGGAGGTACGTATATGCAATGACAGGACCTTTTAAATGTACCTCTTAAAAAATTTCAAAAATTGAAATTCTGATATAATTGAATTTGATGAGCAGCAGCCAGTGAAATTTTGGAAATCAGAACTGTTTCATACCTGGCTCTCTGGAATTTTTGTTTGTTGCCCTAAACTGCAACTAAACAGTCTTCATTTCTTATGTGGGTGTCTTTGCACAGTTACACTTCATTTAATCATTATTTTTTTCTTACATAAGACAGGAAATAATTCAAGCTAGATTCTTACTGTACCAAGTGAATTTTAGTGTTTGATTCCTATAATTATACGGTTTAGAACAACAAAATGTGTGGATTTATTCCAGGCTCATGTATATTGTAAGATCAGTTACAATAAGTTTCTGTAGTTCTTATTTTATGAGAATATATAGTGTTACATTTATCTATATATGGGGCTCGGGATTTTACTATTGTTGTTCTTTTACCTTCAGACCTGGGGATCAGAAGGGTATCATCTCTGGGTTATTGATGGGAATTCTTCTTCAAACATGAAACCTGAAAGAAATGCAGATAATGAAGCTCAACAGTTTGGTATTCTGCAGTTTCAGTTCATCAAGAGTGCACTCACTGTTAATCCTTGTATGGTAAGTTTTATTTGTTGATAAATATATCCTTGTTTAGATCATACTTCCAGTTTTAGGTGACCTTTGAGTTGTTCTCTCAGATTTTAAGTCTGTTCTGCAGCCATAAGTGTTGTCTTTCTTTTTTGTCATAGACCTTTAAAATGGTACTGTGAAAATATTGCTATGCAATATTGCATATTGTTTACTTAAAATCTCTTAATATATTGATCATGTTTTCCTTTGTCTTCTGTATGTGGAGTTCAAAGTTGCTTTTTTTCTTTTGTTTTGTTTTGGTTTCGTTTTAATATAGAGTAACCAGGAGCAAGTCCTCCTTCAAGGAGAAGATCGCTTATATTTGAACTGTGGAGATGCAGCACAGACTCAGAGTCCCAGAAATACTTTGGCACACTCTGAACATAATCACACCAGGGAAAGAGGCCCATTTTCAGATGGCAGTTTAGATTCTCAGGGTTTAAGCACTTTACTAGGACACCGGCATTGGCATGTTGTACAGGTAATTGATTCTGGTTGCCCATATGTGCTTCGTGCTTGCAAGAGTTTGTAGGAGTAGAATATACAGCTGATCTCCTCACTCTCTGCCAGAACTTTTTCCTCTGGTATGAGACATTGCCTTTTTATTGTCTCTGGGGATTTGCCATGGTACAGCTTTTTCTCATTGACAAAAGGTAAAGCAGGGTTGGTCCTATCAGCCTTATGGCTATGAATGAGTTTGCCTCCTAGCCAATAAACACAGTCTTAAAGCTCTTATGACTTTAGGAAAGAGTAGTTAATTACTTTCCTGGGCTTTGAAAGAGAGAATATGTGCAACACGAAAGAAATAATTTAGGTGTTTGTTTTGTTATTTATGCAAAATGCTTTAAAACATGTTCAGCTGATGCATATAGTTGTCAGACTCCAGCTGTATTTTCAAACATAAAAAATGGTGCCTGTTTAAGCATGTAACTAAAATTTCAGAATATCAGGCTTTAAAAGCAGAAATTGTGTCCAGGGTAGTGTATGGGACTTCCTGTTTTTCCTGAAATATAAGTAAAAAGATAAATGTCTTTTAATCTGTAATTTTAATGTGTATTCTTTGATGCTTGAACTGGTGACACTTTTTAGATAGAGATTTCTGAAAGATCCCATCAGTATTTTGTTCTTCACATGGCATTTTAATTAGTAGTATTAAAAAGTATTTGATTCTAGGCATGTCAGGCAGGTTCTAGATAGTGTTGAATTTCCACTTTAGCTGGCCAAGTACCTCTTCTGTCTTCTAAAACTAGTGTAGGAAGGAGATATCTTTGTTCTGTGGTAAAAGTAGAGCTGAAACAATTAGAATTACTGCGCAGAGCAACAGAGCCGTGAAAAAGGACAGTGCCTGGGTCTCAAGAGTACCTACCTTCCTTGTGTCAGATCAGAGAATGGAATTCTAAGCTGGTTTTGTATCATCCCATGTGATGTGAAGAATACAGTATTGAGATTTGTTCTGACATATTCCAGAAGAGTTTTCTCATAAGAAGGCTTTTGGATATGCTGGTGGATATTTGTGACGGGATTAGAAATTTCATCCCTAAACTGAAAGTCCTGTCTGAAGACTGTATTTATCAAAACCTTTATGTTCCTTTGAAAGACCCTCTTATAGAGGGAGATAGCAGGGAGGAGAGATGAGCAAATTGTGACTATTAATCTGTAATGTAGTATTAGTTAGTGTATGTTGTTAATGCATTTTGATATTTTGTGTATTCAAAACAGGGTAACATTTAGGCATCAGTAACTTTTGGTGTGTGGGCGTAATTGTATTTAAAAACAAATTTCCAACATTAAATACCTTTATGATGGTGTTTTGAAAAAAAACCACTGATGTTGTCCAAATTCCTAAGGATCTTACAATTAATCAGTACTTTAATGGTAGTTGGTATAGTCATGTGGTTTTGGTTTTCTCTCTTTTTTTTTAGATTCATAGTACATATCTAGAGAGCAACTGGCCTATAAGGGTGAGTTATTTTAAAACCATGTTCATGCTTATTTAAAAATATTGGAGGGTTGTCCTTAGGATTAGCTGAACTCTGAAAAAGAAATCATTAATTTACATTATAGAGAAAACTGTGTTAGTAAAGTATGAAACATGAAGATACTTTACATGTTTTGAGTCTGATATTATTGCCTATATTTGGATACATATATATATGTAGTTTAAATAAGTTCCCTTCTGGGGTTCTGGTAGTTTTTATTTCTTTTTTACAGTTTTCAGCTATTGACAAGCTTGGACAGAATGTAGCTGTTGTTGGCAAGTTTGGTTTTGCACATTATTCTTTACTCACCAAAAAATGGAAGCTGTTTGGAAACATTACCCAGGTGAGAGGTTGTGGAATTTTGTGGTGCACAGGGAAGATTTTATTTGTTGGGATGTCAGACTTGGAGAAAATTAAAGAGTATGGTTTTCAAGTAAACAGCTTATTGACATACTTGGGATTAAGGTTGCTGGTTATACCTGTGTTTCTCATAAAGTGTCTGAAACACAGATCTTATGGTTTTGACATATCAATTTGTGTCTGAATATTAGCAGAGTATCCCAATTTTGCGTGCATATAGTCAGACACTTAATTCCCTTTGTTTTATCTGAGAGTTCATGTGATGTAGCTTTGATGTAAAGCTTGTAAATTCTGGCTAGAAACACATTTGAGAGAGCCCAGGGATGCCAGTGGCATAAAGAGCTGTAGAACTGTATTTTGTAGGATGAGGTTTGTCCTTCACATACAACTCTTTAGTACTTTGGTTATTTTAAACATTAAAGACTTCTTATACATAGTCTTACCACTATGCATAAAGCTTATAGAGATCATATAATGTAAATGTCTGTGTGTATAAGTTTATTAAAATACTTACCTATATGTCATCTGCTTGCTTTTTTCTTTTCAGGAGCAAACTATGATGGTAACAGGTGGCTTAGCATGGTGGAATGACTTCATTGTTCTTGCATGTTATAATTTAAATGATCACCAGGAAGAGGTGAGTTACTTTTCTTCAAAGTAAATATATAATGAATAGAATATGTGATCTGTATGACAGCATTATAAGCATGAAATTTATTGTGATACTGTAAACATGTTTATACACTATAAACTTTGGTGGCTTTTGGTTATATTCAGAGTTTATATATTGATATGCAAGTAATTATCTGCAGAAAATTTTTGTTGTTATTAAAAACTGTTTACTGCTGACTACAGTGAATCTACTCATTGTTCTGAAGACTTTGTGACATTTTTGCATGTTAGCATGAAGTGTGTTCTGAGATACTGGCTTACAATGTTTTGGGACAATTTTGCAAGCTTTTAAACTATATGGGCAGAGGAGATTTACTTACTCTTTCCTTTTTAAAACTGGTGAATAAAATTCCTTCCTTATGATTGTTGCTCAGTACATCAGATTTGGCTGTACTGTGCTTCAGCAATAATAATAAAATGCAATGGATAAAATACCTGATGAAACAAAAACTCAGTAGCATGTCTTGGTAGAAATTCTTGACAGCCATTCCATAATAAAGAAAATGACCAGAAGTGAGTTACTATTACCTTGTTGGTAAACAGAACATGTATTCAAGCTTCTCCTTTTCCTTGCAGCTGAGAATCTACCTGCGAACGTCTAACCTTGACAACGCGTTTGCTCACATCACCAAAGTGCAAGCGAACACGTTACTACTGAGTGTCTTCCGGGACATTGTGATATTGTTCAGAGCAGATTGTTCCATTTGCCTTTACAGTATTGAGAGAAGGTCTGAGGGGTGAGTGTCACTATTTGAATGCTTTTGCAGTAAGGTACCTGTAGATGTGGTCTCAATCTGAGTAAATTCCTACAATAATACAAAGGTATTTAATAGCTGGTGGAATCAGATTTTTAAAATACACAGTGGTGTTATCTCTATGCACAAGTTCATGAGTGTTTTCATTTGCACACATGCTGATAGGCATGTGCAAGGTAGAGGTAGGTAATGGCTGATGTATACACATTTCCAGCTGTCTGAGCAAACATGTTCCTAAATTATAGGAACTTGAAAACTGAATATGAATAGGACAAAAAGGGACTAAAAGACACCCACATATTTGAATATCTTCAAATAAAAACGTGTTTCTAACATTAGAAGCACTAATTAGTGAAGGGAAGGTGGCAGCAGGCTTGCAAAGATGAAGAGAGAAAAGGTTTGGTCTTCGTGTGGAGTTGAGGAATTGTTTTAGTACAGAAGAAGTAGCAATGTAAAATGTACCAGGTGCTTTCAAAAGACAATTAAGATTAGTGAATCTAAGGAAGAGATAAAGATTCAGAGATTTAGGGGTGGGGTCAAGTGCCTATGTAGATGATTTTTCTTACAGTTATGGTATCTTCTTTTTAGCAAGAAGGGACCTTTTTGTGGTAGAAAAACCCAAGTTGTTGATGAACTTCAGAGAAAAATATTTTCAATGCTTTTTAAAAAAGCTCCCAACAGAATCCAAACCTGGAAGCTGTCTTATTAAGGGTCAATAGAGTCATATTCTGAAGTATCTGGTATTGTCTTCTACCCACGCATAGCTGTATTTCACTAAGTATCAAGATCAGTAGCCCAGTTTAGGTTTGTTTGGTAACTTTATATAGACTACTGATTCCTGATTAAAGGAAATTCATTTGTTCCATAGAGTAAATTGTTTGCTAAGGGTAAGTTGCTTATTTTCATTAGGTTTACTCCAATGTAGTTATTTCATGTTAAGTACTGTTTTAAAATTTCTAAATGTAGTCATTTTCCTTTCAGTCTTAATCCTACTGCCAGTATCCAAATTCTTCAAGAAGTGTCCATGTCTCGGTACATTCCTCATCCTTTTCTTGTAGTGTCTGTTACATTGACATCAGTGAGAACAGAGACTGGCATCACCTTGAAGATGCCTCAGCAGGTAACAGTCTCGAAATTTGATAGAAATGGTGCCTGAATTTGTTAGCTTACTCCTTAAAGGTTACCTGGCTGATAAATCAGTCGTGAATCAGTGACTCTTCTATGTAGTAATATCTAGAACATGTTTTTTTTCTGATGTTCATTGTATAGACTTTTTATGTGGGAATTGGGCGTGAGGGGGTGGATAGAAAAGTAAGAATTTAGATTTTATTTCATACCTTCTCTTCTTAACATGCAAAATTTGAGATCAAGTCTTAGTGAACAAATTAAACTTAACTCTGTCAAGGGTATGTTGCTCTATCATGTATTAACAGTCAAAACCCAGTGCAATCCATGGCGTTAGGAATTACCTTTCATGCAACAACATGCCCATTACTCAAAGAATAAATAGAAGAAATTAAAAGATGGCATATGACCCTATAAGGCACTCTTTGTCAATTCTGCAGCAGCCAAAAAATGACTTAAGATGTGAAGGTCCCTGTCTTAACTTCAGAATTTTGTCAGGGCACTGAAAGCATGTGCAAAGAGAACTTGGATTTTTGTTGTAAATAAAAACAGAGTTGGCTTAACTGAGCAGAATACTTTGCTTTCTTGACACACCTTACAAAAACAATTTTTCTCTAACTGAAGCTAAATAAAGGCTCAGGATGCTGTATAAGTGTGGCTCAGCTCTTTTTGGCTCAGCTCTTGGGTTTCATACCATTGTTAGTCTTTGCAGTCAGATACTGGCAATCATACTGTGATGATACTGATAAGAGTACAGAGCTTTATTTTTCTTAGAATACTGGTGGGTTGCCCATTTTAAGACACATGGTTGGAAAAAGTCCATATTAAACACATGGAATGAGTTTGGTGAATAAGAAACCTTCCAGTATTTACTCTGCAGAAGAACTGGTTCTTGATATTTCTGAGTCCTTCTATATTGAATTCAGCTGTTAGTCATCTCTGTAAAGTGGAACATTTAATTTACGTTTTTTCTGAGTTTTTAATGTGGTTATGAGTAAAATTATAATTCAAAAAGCTTAAATAATTTGAATAATATTCTTTCTATCCTTAGGCTTATGAAGCTGAAAGTATTATGCTTAACTTAGCAGGACAACTTATCATGTTGCAAAGGGATCGATCTGGACCCCAGATACGAGATAAAGATAATAATCCTAATCAAAGAAAGCATGTGAGTAAATATATGTGGAGTATTGCATATGGCTTCAAAGATGTCAGTGATGGAAGAAGCTGTGCAAGACAGTGGTCCAGACATAAAGAAAATAAGACTATAAGCAAGACAGTATTTATGCTTAAAGACGGAATTGTTGGCCGGAAGTATATTAGCATTTGCTTGTGTTCACTAGTTATATTGAAATGAAATAGACAAGCTTTAAAAGTAAAGATACTGCCCAAAATTTCATATGCAACAATAACAGAAAATCTCTTAGTCTGTCCAGAAATGTTTTGTGTGTTTATGGAACATTATCATTTTCTGTGGAGTACATTTCCAAAGTTCTTGGTAATAACAACAATAGAAATCAATTACTGAACTTTCAATTCTTCTGAGCTGATGAAAACCAATTCTATGTGAAACAAGCACATTGGTAGAGTGAAATTTGGAAAATTCAGAAAAAGATTTGTCAGTTCTAGGTTGGACCTGGGGGCTAACTGAAGAAGCAGAGAGCAAGTTTTTATTTTTCACCTTTATTCTTATCTCTGTGCTTCCTGACAAAGTGTTAAGGAGGTTAAAAAAAGAAAAAAATGTCTTGAGTTAATATAAGTATTAAGTGGTCTTTTGTTGCATGCTAGGATGCAGATAAGAGAGAAGCAGATTTGTTTTTTCTTTGTTAGAAGAATAACATGTTTGAAGACAGTACTTAGGTGAAAACTAGAGTTCTTGTGAATAGGGTAAAAATAAAAGGAATCACGGATACTGATTTTTTAAAAAATTTATTTATTTTTCATTTTAAATAGCTGCCTTTTTGTGCTCCAGTTGTCCTAGCCCAGTCTGTTGAAAATGTATGGACTACTTGCAGGATTAACAAACAGAAACGCCACTTACTGGAGGCTCTGTGGCTCAGCTGTGGTGGGGCAGGTATGAAAGTCTGGCTTCCCCTGTTTCCCAGAGATCATCGAAAACCGCATTCCTTTCTGTCAAGACGGATCATGCTGCCTTTCCACATCAACATATACCCATTGGCTGTTTTGTTTGAAGATGCCTTGGTTCTTGGTGCTGTTAATGACACTGTGCTCTATGACTGTTTATACACTCAAACCAGTGCTAGAGAACACTTAGAGGTTCTCTTTCCTTTCTCCATTGTTGAGAGAACCTCTCAGATCTACCTCCATCACATTTTACGCCAGCTCTTGGTTAGGAACCTCGGTGAACAAGCCTTGCTTTTGGCCCACTCCTGTGCCACATTACCATACTTTCCTCATGTACTAGAACTGATGCTTCATGAAGTGCTGGAAGAAGAAGCTACCTCGCGGGAACCCATTCCCGACCCTCTCCTTCCCACTGTGGCGAAGTTCATTACAGAATTCCCCCTCTTCCTGCAGACAGTTGTTCATTGTGCTAGGAAGACAGAATATGCCCTGTGGAATTACCTTTTTGCTGCTGTTGGAAACCCGAAGGACTTATTTGAAGAGTGCTTAATGGCCCAAGACTTGGACACAGCTGCCTCGTACCTTATTATCCTACAGGTAACAGCACCAGATATATTGCAAGAGTACTGATATTTACTAATATTGCAGTATTTTAAAAATAATGTAGTATCAAAGTTGTGCATGTTAACAGATCTTTAACAGTTTTCTGTTGATATTATGTCCAGTTATGAAGGATGGTAAGATCATGCATTGTAAATAGTTAGTTTACTGCTGTAAATGGGGAAATTATAGCATGAAATTTATTGTTTATAATCTTTGATATACTCAAATGTGAAGTAGGGTGGCTTGACTTAATAGAACTTTTGACGCTCTATAGTAAAAGTAAATCACTTAATTATGCTTTGTTGCTTGCAGAATATGGAAGTTCCAGCAGTTAGCAGACAACACGCTACTCTCCTGTTCAATACTGCCTTAGAGCAGGGGAAGTGGGATCTCTGTCGTCATATGATTAGATTTCTTAAAGCCATTGGCTCTGGAGAAACAGAAACACCCCCAGCTACGCCAACAACTCAGGTTTGTGTTGAGAAAAGTAAACACTGTGCATCAAGCCTTGTATGATTAATTTTCATGTTATCTATCATGTTTGGTCCTTTCAGTGCATGTTTTGGTTTTCTTGCTTTTAGGAACCTAGTTCAAGTGGTGGTTTTGAATTCTTCAGGCATCGCAGCATTAGTTTATCCCAATCAGCAGAGAATCTCCATAGCAAATTTAATCTGACAAAAACACTGAGTATGCCCTCTGGCCCATCTGGAAAAAGGTAATGTCCTCTCCTTCCCCACTTTATTAGGCAGAGGACTAACTTTCGTACCAATTTAAGTTATAGAAATAAATTATAAGATACATCTGTCATAATCTCCTTCTACATCTTTTGCATTTATAATTTCACAACTTTTCTACTCTTTGTGTCTCATAACATTTTTGGGAAAATATATTCTTACACATGTAAATATAGGTATGTGTGTTTGTATGTATGCGCAGGCATGCCTACATACGTATTGCTGACCAAAAGGCTCTGAAACCACTGGATGTGGTACACATTACATGTGCAGTAATTTAAGTAGCTAGTGAGACCACATGCTTCATATTTAAAGGACCTGTTTTGCTGAAAAATACATTTTGAACAGCTCCCAGTTCACAGCGTCACAGTGTACTGCTCTGCTACTGTGCACATCTTGATCTGGCGCTGTGTTTCCAAGCTACAAATAGAACCTTTTATGCCTTGGGGTTCAAAAGCTGCTGTATACCGACTTGAAATTGTTAGGTATTACGGTTCAGAAGTAAGATTGAACTGAAATTCCTTATTATCTTTGCTTTGGCGTTTTCCCCCATCCTGATTTCTAAAACCATCCTCGTATAAATTCTGAATTAGTAATTTTTAATAGAGAGTACTGTCTTAAAGGTTTGGATAGGAAGGGATCTAGACCAATGCTTGACTATTTGTCTTAACTTTGCAATGTCATCTGCCTTTCATCTCCTACTTAACTTTTTTCTGCATTGCTAATAGTTTAATGCCCTATAAAAACTGCTGCTTTTTTTAAACTTAAATCCTTTATTTCACCTACCTGTTGAGGCAGTGGGATCTTTTAAAGAATATAAACAGCAAGGAATTAGGGAAGCTGCTTTTGCTGTTATATCGAAAGCTCCCCTTTTACTACTCTGCTGACTTGATGTTCTGCAGTTGTGGCCTTTGTGACTCAGCTTTATCAGTGTTCACTTGGCTGTTCTGTGCCTTGTGTGTGTAGGTGGAGTAAAGACAGTGACTGTGCTGAGAACATGTACATTGACATGATGCTCTGGCGGCATGCTCGGCGTCTGCTGGAGGAAATCAAGCTGAAAGACCTTGGCTGCTTTGCTGCACAGCTGGGCTTTGAGCTGATCGGCTGGTTGTGCAAGGAGCGAGCCAGAGCTGCCCGTGTGGAGGATTTTGTGTGTGCTTTGAAAAAGCTACACAAGGATTTCCTCTGGCCATTTCCAGTTATACCAGCTTCATCCATTAATTCACCTTTCAAGAATGGAAAGTACAAGACAGGTACAGTAGCATCTGAGTTTGATAGATTTCAAACTCAGATTTCCCTCCTGCAATGCTACATCTGTGAATCTCATTTTGTTCTGCCTCTGTTTAGCCAAGATAAGAACAGGCTGAGGCTTGCCACCTGCACAGCTTTCTCACACAGAGTGTATTTTTTGAAGAGATTCTGTTTAGCATAGACAGTATCTCTTTTGTGATTACCATTTCTGTTGAAATCTCCTGCTTTCCCAGGTGTACTGAATTGGACATTAGTGTAGATGTTGAACTCAACATGGAAATTGCTTCAGCGTAAATTCTGCTGCAGAAAATTACTAAAATCAATATTCTTTTGTAGTCTCTAGATGAGCTTTTGATTAACTTTTTAAAAATTAAATACTAACGTTCCTAATGTTTGAAATTGACTTTGTTAGATGGTAAGAATTTTGAATACTTCTAAACCTCCTTTATGTTACTGATCTCTCAGTTCACTACCTTATCTCCTTACAGCAAAGTTGACATTTGCTACCTTATCTCCATATGGCAACATTGACATTGCTGCCAAGTCTTCCTGTTTTTAGTAACAGCATCACTATTTACTTCTGTTGACGCTAACACTTTATTACATCATATTTCTTTTATTCCAGTGCTCTCATAAAAAGCTGGTCAGAAATTCCTGAAATGCCTAAATTTGCTGCATTCCCTTGAACTTCATTGGTCCCCTGCATATTGACTTAGATGCAAGTTTTAGCTTCCTGAAATGCCTGGAGAGAACTGTCTAAATTTCCTTCTGGATACTTACATGATTTTTCTATGGTGTATTTTGATTTTTTTAGCTGTGGGGGAACAACTACTAAAATCTCAGTCTACAGACACCTTTGTAAACATGGAAATGGACACAGGGATTTCAAACACACCTCGCAGTCGAAGCTGGCTTGGTACTATCAGCTCTTCTCAGAGAGAGATTGATACTGTTTCATCACATGGACCACATATGCAAGATGCATTCCTTTCTCCTTTACTAAGTAAAGGTTAGTCACTCTTCCTTCTGTGTGCTCATTGGAAGAATGTGAAGTGTGTGCTTATATTTTGATATTTGTGTGTCACTGCTGTATTGTCGCTTTTCTACTGATAAGAAAAATTCAAGAAAAAAAGGAAGGACTTACTGAAAAGTGAACTGAATTTTTTACAACAGAAAGGTAATGCCCATGTTGTACATCTCTAAGTACATGAAGTTGCATATGAAATAGATATTTGCTGAAGTTTCTATCTGTGGTGATAACTTGAAGTTCAGTATTTTTTCAGTCTGTATAGGAAGAGTATACTATGTTGTGGTTTTTTTGTTTCTTTGTCTCTTGCATAGATCAGCCTCTTGCAGGGGTTGGAACAGCTCTAACTGCATGAACTTTGTGCTTTTGGGTTTCTTAAGAATGATATTAGAAACATTATTTATTGAGGAAGTTGAGGAAGTTAGAGAGCCATATAGTTGTATTTTTTCCTATGGCTTTATATAAATTGCTTTTTAAAAGCTGCAATTTATGATGAGCTTACTAAAATAGAAATTGTACATTGTATGTATTTTTTATGAGCACATAAAGGAGAAAAGTTTGTCAGACCATTCTAGTCTTTTTAAAATTTTGTATACTTCCTCTTGTCCTTGAGCACAGAGCAATGTTTTCAACAGTATCTAAATCATGTGATTTCCACTCCATTAGGGCAATGTTCTAAGTACATAGTGTGAGCTGCAATTTCCTCATTTTTACAACTGTAGAGCCTTCTGAGAGATTCAGAGCATTTGGAGATCCTCTCTGTCTGCTTGAGCATGGTCTCATTTTATTTTCACTCCTGTTTCTCTTGTTTTTTAAATCTGGAGACTGCAAGAAAATAGGTGTCTCTTTTCGTTGCACTGATTTTACAGCTGTCTGCCACGACTGCTCTTTCTATAAACAAGTATGTGGGGGGGTTTTTTTCTGAGCTGGATGAAGACCTTTGAGTTCAATGGACTTTGCTGTGCATTTTGAAGCAGTTTATTTGTAAAGAAACTAAATTAATAGCCTTCAAAACATTGCAAACTGAATTCTAATAAAATTTTCACAAATGACTAATCCAGCACCGGTATTTATAGGCAAGAAGATAATCAAATAACTTTTTGACTTCCTAAACATTTTCCAAGAAAAGATGCATCTGCTTTAATATGGAAATAGCTTTCAAGAGTAGGTGCCTTCATGACTCACCACTGTAATGTTTTTAGCTATGTCACTGTTCCTTTGAAAATTCTGTTACTGCATGTGCCCTTCATGTTTTTACTGGAAATACTTCTTTTTGTAATTTGTGCTGATACATATTTACCTTACAAAGCATTCGAAATCTTCATCATTTTGTGTGAAGAAAATACTTTGATATTGAAACTTCATTTTAACAAAATTTAATGTTAAATAAGCAGAATTTTAGACAGACACTAACCCTTCCTAGACTTAATTCTAGGACTATAGTATGCAAGATGTTATATTGGTGCTTTTATGATGACTAGGATGGCTTACTGATGATAATTCTCCTGAATTATTTTTACTGGATAGAAAAACTATTGCATTCCCAACATTAGTTCTGCCATCCAGTGTGACAAGAATGCTGAAGCGGGACGGACAATATGCCTGAAGTAACTGTGATGCACTGGAAAGCATTACTGTTTGTCAATTGTTATAGGAAGTAGTTCAGAAATTCTGAGTCTTACTAAAGTAAGTAGTTTCTTTTTTCCCTTATGTTTCTGAGTGTTTTTGATAGGTGATGAATGCAGCATTGGTTCAGCAACGGACCTGACTGAAACAAGTTCTATGGTGGATGGAGACTGGACTATGGTGGATGAAAACTTCTCCAGTCTAAGTTTAACTCAGTCAGAGCTTGAGCAGCTCTCTCTAGAGCTGGCCAGTAAAGGGCCACACAAGTCACAGGTGCAGCTGCGGTAAGTAATGACACCTTTGAGACAGAATTGCTGGCATGCAGCATTTAGAGAAAGAAACGATCTACACCATCACACTGCAATTTTTCTCTTGGGAGTAGAAAAATAAACAGCCTTTCTTTCTATATAGGTATTTGTTACATATCTTCATGGAAGCAGGATGTCTGGATTGGTGTGTTGTCATAGGCCTTATTCTCAGAGAATCTTCAGTTATCAACCAGGTTTTCAGTATCATGCAGTCCTCTGATATTGATGGAGAAATATGTCAGAATATCAAGACTGGCCTAGATGCTGTTGACAAGTGGGCTTCTACGGATTGGTAAGTGTTACTTTCTACCCTCCCATTAATTTGAGCTGCAGATATTTTGTTACCTAAAAAGTAACTTTGAGTTGTTACCTTGGCCTTAGCTGCAACCTCCAGTGAGTTGTAATCAAACTGGGAAAAAAACCCTCAAAACACAAACCAAACCGAAACAAACACAGAGCAACCAGCATTCCAACTTTTATTGTTTGATCAGGGTTGCCTTTTTCTCTTTATTTATGAACATTTCTGCTTTTCAGGCGCATGACAGAAGTACTGATTTGAATTAATTTATGGTGTTCCATCCCATTCTCTTCCTAGCCCTGGGTACAAGCCATTTCTAAGTATCATCAAACCACAGGTCCAGAAACTAAATGAAATAGTAGAAGAGCAAGTACAACCAGAAGCGTTTCAGCCAGTGAATCCTTCTAAGGTTCCTGAACAAGCAAACCCAAGAGCTGAGGAAAGCAGGACTTCATCTAGCCATGGCACTAATCCTCAAAGTGATGCTGGCAGCAGCAATGCAAGCAGACATGAAGAGGACAAGGCTAAGACAGAGGATGAGGATTCATTCCAAGAAGGCAGTTATGACTGTGTTGTGTCTTAAATGGAAGGCGAACAACTTCCATTTGTTCAGGTGTGAAAGGAAGCAAACCAGCTCTTAGATCTGCTTCTGTGTTTTGGATTTGAACTCTTTTTTTAATTTTGTTTGTCTGTTTTGGTTTTTTAAAATTTCAATCTTTGAAATTTTTAGTGGGGATAACTAAACACCAGTTTCATCTAATAATTTCAAAAGGAGGCATGACACTTTTTTGATGCAATGGCCAGACTGCAGCTTTACATTTTGATACTTTAAATAGTGTTGGAGAGTGAACACACATGGCGACAGATTCAGCCAATATTCATCAGTACCTTTACATCACCAACACGTTCTGAAGAAACTACTTATATCTTGCTTGAGTTTAAAAGGCGAAGAGGGGATTAAATATAAAAACTGTTTTCTTTGCAGATTGCCTGCCTAATACAATGTCTGATCAATGCAGTTCAGATTGGTTTGATACCGATATTTTGTATTAAAGGACTGTAAAATATATTGTATGTTTTTGTGAATAATCTTGTACAAATACTCAAGACTGTACCATATTTGGAGGTACCTATGTGTATTTGCATGTTTCTAGATGACTAGTAAAGTTAAAGCAGAGTTGCACTTCTTTCTGGATGAGGCATACTTTACTGACCTAACACTGACACAAGGTGGCTTACCTGTTTTTTACTGCCACTTAACAGATCTTGTAGTTGGGTTAAGGGACTGCTGAAAGTTATTTATTTAATTGTAAATTCTTTTCTGATAAATGGATTTTTAAAATGTAAATAATCATCATATCCTCTTGCTATGGAAAACTAGTTTAACAGCTCATACTTACACATTTTTCAAACATTTTATAATATGCATACTTCTGACTAAGACATATTTAACTTTCATACAATGTTATGAAAACATGGCTGCAGAAGTCTGTTGCTTTGAGGTACTTATTTTTTCTAGCTGCTGTCCCTATGTAATAACTACCTGTAACAGTATTAATTTAGATATTAGCTTGTTTGTACTGTGCAATCAAAACAAAAATGCAACATTACTCATTTTATACATGATAAACTAGTTTATTTTTTATAACATCACTTGATTACTGACATGGACCAAACTAGTCATCATAGGATAGTTACAGCATCTGTTGCTTTTCTAGTGTATTTACATCCTAACTAAATATACATCCATTTAAACTCTGAAATTAAGACTATTCACAATTAAGTTTTAAATTAATTGTGGTTTCATCATCTTTATTTCCTTTGTAGATAAGATCAAGTGCTTTAAAATGTACAGATATTAAATTGTTGCTTTAGAATGGCTTTACTAAGCCAATACAACCAGTACAAGTGCAATAATTGTGAGTATTACGTGGAAAGCTGGAGCTATTAATGAATGCAACTTGAACTTCATTTTAAGAGTTGAAACTTGAGACTGAAGTTAGTGGAAAGAAACTCAGTCTGAGTCCCAGCATTAAGCTTATTCTGCATTGTAGCTACTGGTTACAGATAATGTCTATCATACATACAAGCCTGTTGTGACCTGACGTCAAAATTCATTATTGTTTTAAGGGGATAATACTTAAAGCTTTTTTATGATAAAGAAATCTGCTTAATCTATGTTAAAAGAAATAAAAACTGTGCTTCAAGTTAATATTTTTCTGTGGTTCTGTGGTAATGATGTAAGCCAAGCCCATCCTGGTCAGCGTTCTGCTGTTCAGGTTTTGGATCTGTGCAAGTAAAACATACATTAACTGATATATTAACATTCTTAATATTCATATCTTACTACTGTGCTATGTTGTTTAGCAGGTAAATCTTTTTAGTTGTGAAATTTTAGAAGTTTGTACTTCTTTAGTAGTAATTATCTCTATGCAAATCTTACATGCTAATTTTGTATTTTGATTTCACTGCTGTTATACTTGTAATTAAAAGACAAATGTATTCAATTTTACTTGAAGTTACTCCTGTGAAAAAGAACTATTTCTGACTTCAAGCCATTCAGGTAGGCCATTTTAGAGAGACAAAGCTCTCAGAGAAACCACCTGATGAAATTGTTTTTTATACTCCTGTGGCTTGTTTTTTACAGGATGAAGGAATTGAGCCTTTGCCTTATTAGCGCATCTTTGAAGTTACATCCACCTGCTGCTGTGAAAAGAGATATATACTGGGTTTAGGTGGCAAGGGTGTGGTGGCAAGACAGAGCTAATTCCAAGAAACACAAGCTGGTGCCTCCTCTCTGTAATGTATTTAACAAGGAGTAAAAAATGCTGTGGAATATGAGTGAGGAAGAGTCCTGCAGGCAGCCACGCCCATAATGGAGGAGCAGGAGGAGGTATTCCGGGCACTGGAACAGAGATTCCCTGCAGCCTATGGCTCTATGCAAGTAAACACACACATTAAATATTATAGTAACAGTCTTGCTAATTAGCCTCTTACTGCTGTGGTACTGCTCAGCAGCTCAATCCTTCTAGATGATGGGGAAGCAGGCTCTAGACTTGCAACCCACTGTGTAGCACGCTGGAGCAGATACCCACAGTGACAGCTGTGGAGCACCTACACTAAGCAGGTGGATGGATGAGCCCTGAAGGAAGCTGCAGCCCAAACAGCCCACGCAAAAGCAGGTTTCTGGAAGCAACTGTGGCCCACGGGATCCTTGCTGGAACAGTCTCTTCCTGAAGGACCACCCCAGCAAGAGGAAGATCCACTTTGAAGCAGTTTATGAGAGACTGCATCCCATGGAGTGGACCCCATGCTGGAGCAGGGCAATAGTGAGGAGAGGAAGGAAGCAGAGAGGAAATGTTGCAGACTGACCATGACCTGACTCTTAAGTGAGCATCCCCAGTTCTTCTACACCACTGTGAGAGAGAAGGCAGAAGAGTGAATCTGGGAAGGAAGGGGAGGTTGGGGGAAAAGTGTTTGGTTATCATATTTAAATTTTAATTGGTAATAAAATAATTTTCCCAAAGCCATTTTGTTTCATCTGTTGTGGGTACTAGAGAGTAATGGCCCTGTCTCAACCCATGAATTTTCTCATCACATTTTCTCCTGGTCTGCTGAGGGGAGGGTATCAGCAGTTTGGTAGGTACCCACCAGCTACCTATAGTTAACCCTCCAGAAAAGGTCTAGTCATCCACAAATGTGCACTATTTAACTAAGATAGGAAAAATGGGCCACTTAACCAGTTGAGGGTGAACATCTTTTTATGGAATTCCAGCATGTAGACACTCTTTTCACTTTGTGTATCCAGCTCACCTAAAACTGGCTGCTGTAAGATTTCCTCCTTCACAACAATTTGCACATCATCAAGTTTTCTTGATCTGTTTCTCATCCTTTGCAAAACTAACTGTCTCAGAAAAACAGGAACAATACTCTGTATTCCTTGCTATTAGATCCTTTCACACTGGGTATACTTACTAAACTGCTTGAATCAAGTTGTGTTCCTGAAGGTAATTTTTCACTATCACTTTTGTCAACCCAAGTAAGGTATTTTTTCCTCAGCATGTTTTAGGTCAAAGAAACCAGTTCAAATTATTTTAGAGCCAAAGTGTCACTAAGCTACAGATTTGAGACCCACTGTTAAGTAAGCAGAAATACCTGAATTCACAATCTAGCCAGAATCTGTACAAAGGAGGTCCTTATCATAATAAACTGAGGGGAGAAGTTGTCTATGGCTATAATGATATTATAAAAGAGGATGGGTAACTTGCTGAGGGTGGTAAGCTAGCTTCAACTGGAGGATGGATTTCCCGCAAGTAAGAGGGAACATAAAGGCGACCGACACAACTTGCTGCCACAGCTTTGTCTCCTATCCTGGAGCTGAACACTGTTAAGTACTCTAGTAGGCAGTGACAGGAATGGCAGCAAAGGGTGAGGGGTGTAAGTCATCCCAGTGTTTAAGCAGAGAAAAGAGATACAGACTTGTTGAGTGTTCTGTTTATCACCTGGCCCCTGAAATAGGAAACTCCTTGGGCTTACTTCCTCCGAAAGCGCTGAGAACAGATTTTAAGAGTCCACAGCTGGAGCCTAAAGCTACTACATAGCAGACACAAAGCACCTAACTACTCTTACCTTACTTTTTCAAGTTACTGTTTCCTATCCAAAAACTCCAAATCCCCCAAAAAACCCCAACAAAAAGAATAAAACAAACAAACAAAAAAACAACCCCACCAAACAATACAAAACAAAAACCTCGAAACAAAAAGCAAAACCACCCAACCAGAACAAACCAGCACCTTCTCCCTTGAATAAACCATCTCCAAATAAACTCTGCATGGGCAGCCTTCTAAGATGGTTATTTAAATTCACCTGTGCACTTACTGGCTTTGAAGCTTCTATTTGTTCCATTCTCAGAACAGATTGAAGGAACTATTCCTTTTTAGATGAATCACTGCTAATTTTTAAGACTGATTCTTTCATCTTTCTGCAACTGAATTTTTTTAAAAAGTGTTTGCTAAGGAACGCTGATGCTTGACATCCTGCTTGAAATACAGATCTCCCTAAACTGGCTTGTACTTCCTGCTCAAGACTCTGCTTTAATGCTTAGCATGTTCTCAATGCTGCACCCACAGCTTTGACAGAACCATGAAGAGTTGCAGCCCAACAGAACCTCTTCCACAGTTAACAGGAGAGCCTGGCTGATGTCTAGGATCAATTTATCCCCCAATATTGAAAGGGATTTACATGAAGGTTGAGAATGAATGTTCTGTCTTCAAAATGGAAGCCAGTTACATAAATTGACACTAACCACAGAATGTAGGTTTACTGATCTTGCATGTATTCCTACTAATCTCCACCAAGACCACATACCAACTTCTAAAATGGGTCATCCTGAAGGTCCATTCCAGACAATTACCAAAAGTCAGTTTATGTTTAGCCCTCAAGGGAGAAAAGTATGGAACAGCTTTGCCATGCAGACAAACTGTTCTTCAGCTACGTCCCACCTGCTACAACTACCTCTGTATAGACTTGTTAGAGCTTGTCTATTTGATTAATGTTTCTCCAGGAGAACTGCAACCCAACACAGACTGACAGGCTATTAAAGACAGGTCTTACTAGCACAGAACAGACCCACTCAGCTCCACAGTCTGTCAGTTTGTGTATGATAGCTGAAATTTTCCTGTTCATTGCACCTTTCCCAACACTTCTTTCTTCAAATGCATGCTTCTACTTGAAGCTATGGTGACACACTATAAGGATGCACTAGATTGTATAACAACATGTAGGGGCCCCCTTTGCTTAAATTGATAAAGTGCTTAGTACTCAGCTTCAGAAATACATATTTTAATAGAAAACATAGTAACATAGTAGATTCTTGAAGTCATCAAAATGAGGGGAAAACCAGAAGAAAACAATTTAGAAAATGCTGTGGATGTAAATTGTTTCTGGTGAGCATAGGGCAATTCTAACCAACTGTTTACTGCCTCTAAGAATAAATAATGTTTCTACTCTATGCCCTTGTATCCATAAAGTTACCAGCTGCTTGCATTTCATACATTTCGAAGACTAAATCACACATAGCTCTTTAGGAGAAATAGTAACCCATAGTAGCAGACGACTAATCTACATGTACTTGAATAGGGAAGCAGATGGACACAAACAGATAACTTTCCCATCCTGTTCTTTTGTCTTGGATTAACAAAAAAACTGGTCTCAACCATCAATTTTGCAAAGAATACTTAGCTTGGCTACCAGTGATTCCTCTGTATCACATCTTTTTCAAAAACCACCTTCCTCTCCAGGAAACCACCCAGAATTCCCATTTTGACTTTTCTCAACTCAGATGATTTTTGCATTCTTTGGCCGAGCTTATCTTCCACACAGCTCTAACACCAGCTGTCTAACCCAGCACCTCTTAGTGGTATTTCTACCCCAAACTCAAGTAAAACATTACTGCAATGAATGAAAACTCAAATATATAGCCTTTAATCATGCTAAAAATCAAGTGTCACCAATCAAGTTTTGCTTTTATTTACAAAGACTGAAACTGGCAACAAACCAGATATACCTCATAATAAATTTATTTAACAAGGATTAAATCCTGAGAAAGCAGAAGTTATTGCTTCACTTAAAGTTTCAGAAATTGCCAACAGGCATTTTTATATTTTTGGCTCCCAGTATGAATTCTTCACACAGCACTTCCAAAGCTTTAAATCATAAGCAAAACACAAAAATCAAAACTGAGAAAGACGGTAAATATCAGTGCAGCTTTAGTTAACTAGCTGTGCATCAGCTAGAGTACAGTACAACACATTCATTGAGATTCAAGACACAGGAGTTTTAGTTCATAACTCTGATTTTCAAATCATTAATAGCACTTTTAAATAATAGAGGGATTGTACTTTCAAATCAGATACAATCAAGTGAGTGATGATTACTGCACATTAATGTATAAACCCACAGGTTCTAAGATACTGATGGCCAGTTCATTATGATTACAGTAATTAAACCTCTTATCCTAGTCCATGCGTGAGTTGACAATCTTTGTTAATGTCCCTTGCAACCAATGACACTGGTTCTTTCCACTACGACACACAACTACAGAACAATTCAAAGTAAAAATACCTGACTGGAGAGTTGTTATCCATCACAGCTCACACAAATTAACTGTCACAAAACTTTCTTTCATGTGCTCTGCAAACTTACCAGTACTAGCATGTTTCTACTCTAAATGATGATGTCTGCACAAAATCTGCTCTGCGTGACATTAGGCAATACTCATGAGATTTAAAAAAACTATTTAAATTTGTAGTGTGATACTGATATAGCCAAATGTTTTATATATAATTTGGAAAAAAACATTAAGTTACTTCAGATACATCAAGTTCTTTGAATTTCAAAAATTACCCTTAACTATTAACCACTGCACTAAAAAACTCCAAAAACCTGGTAAGTATAAAAAAAGAGGTCAGTAGCTTCTGATTTCAAAGCTTGCCAATTAAAATTGGAAGATACTCTAAAATACAGTCATTTATAAAATCCATCCTATGAAAATAGAATAAGAGCAATCCAGAATATTAGACATCTTTTCAAGATTACTCTTTTAGGTGCTTTTCCTTAAGGAAACGAAACCTTATTTTAAGAAATAGTAAAATGTATTAGCAAGTGCAATACTGACACACTACCAAAAGTTTCTCCAGAGGAGATACCAAAATTAGCCAATTCTAATAAATTGGAAGGAAACTGAAAATTTAGAGTAGATTAATGATAAGACATCCACTTAAAAGAGTAAGGACCTAGCACTCTTATGTACGAGAGAGCAAGTCACATGCTCATGTGCTGATAGTGAAAGATCCCAATAGGAACAAAACCACAAGATGGCAATTAGGTTGAATTTAGCCACTCATGCTGTAACACGAGAGACAGGAAAAGGGGTGGGACTAAGTTTTTTAACAGAAACATACAATTTGGATAAACAATTACCATGTCCCATCATAATATTGATTTCTCTGCATTGTACATTTGCCAAGGACTCAACGCAGCCTACATGAATACCACAGCTTTCAGTGACTTCATCCACTGACAAAAGTAATGCTCAGGACTTTGCCACCTCTGCCGTGCTCCCACAGGAACAAACACCTTCTAGCTGGAGATCAGACTTGAATAGGAGGATAGGATTGGTAGGTGATACTCCATGTATCAGTGAAGTACAGTTTTATTTTACATAGTATCAAAATAATTCCATGAAGCCCCCCCATTACAATTGCCACTATTTATTATACTAATATTACCTCGTCAAGTGCAGTTTTCATTTTAAGAAACCCACTAGCCAAACTGCCACTTCAGTGGAAGAGCCAAGGTGAACTGCATTCAGAAAAGTATCATTATATCCCCAAGACAGCAGCAGTCTTTAAATAGTCAAACTGCTAAAGAAACACCGTTTGCTGAAGTATTTTAAATACTTGCTGTAGTCTCTGGCATCTTGTTAGAAAGTGCTTGCCGTAAGGGCATGCTGCATCAGAGATAACCCTATTAGCCCTGCAGCATTGCTGTCAAAATTAAAAGACAAAAAGGTCATAGGTACAGGACCAGCCAGAAGAAAACGTCCAGTTTGGAAATCTCTCCAGTAAGGCATAGAGTTGAGGTGACTTTTGATCTTCCCCAAAAAAGTAATGTGCTGCTATGGCAAGGGAGACTATTCCATCAGAATGTTTCTCTGGGACCTGAAAGTGAGAAAAGGACAACACATTCTTTATGATTGTTCCTGACACTTCAACATAGATAAATTCAAATGCAGTATTCTACAGACAGTATCTGTGCAACAAAATGCATCCTGCACTTCTTTGGCCTCTATGTTAAAACACTTCCTTATCTTCACATCAGTCTGATTACATGACAAGTTCAATTTGAAATTAACTGGCAACCAGATGTTTAGATCACAGTGCATCTCATCGTAAGGCGGAACTGTTACACAGCTTCCACCTACTCCTACTTCAATGTTTGTATCTGTCTGTTTTGCTGACAAATCAAGATATGGACTCCAACACAGTATTTACACTGATCCTTCTACAGCAAACCCCTTCTGCCTAGCTTTGCCTTTATCAGACTTGCAAGGCGTGTCACACTTGAGATTCCAATCTTCCTTATCGAGGAAGGATTATGTGTTTAGACTGCCTGATGCAGGAAGGGAAAATGGACTTTCTGAACTTTCAAAGAGACTTGTAATATTTACTTGATAAGTGCTAAACCTATAGTAAAAACATACGTACAAAACCATACTGGCTAAACCTATAGTAAAAACATACAGGTCTGCAAAAAATTATTCCTTTGCAAGTTAGAAGGGTGGGGAGGCAGATAATAAATCCCACTCAAACAGCAAGGCTAGAAGCCTTCCTTCCAGCAAGGCTGGAAAGTAATGTAAAAGAAATTTTAGAAAACAAAGCTTTTACAACTCGCTTCAGCTTAGGTACATTTTCCACCAAGGATTCTATAATTTCCCAAAACCAAGCAAACAAGAGAGGAGAAAGGGAAAGGGAACTACTCATAATAATAAAAATCTACTCTGAAATAACAGTAGTAAAGATAAAACTTCAGGAACTGTGAGGTTAAGATCAGAGAAATAAAAAATTATGAACAAGGACCATGCAGACAAGAAAAATATTTTTCCCTTGGCCGTTTGTCAAGCTGGTGAACTACTCATGGAAAATACATGGGAGCTGATCTATAAAGCTGACGTATCAAAAGAGGGATACTAGAATTAAGATCTACCAAATAAAGCAAAGCATTAGGAAGTTACTGTGACATTTTTCACACAGGAATGCAGCCATGGTGGGAAGAGGGTGGACCAAGGCACCACCGGTTTCCAGCAGTGCCGCACTCACCGTCAGTTCCACCCAGAAGTGCCAGGGAGCTGCATGCAGCCCGCGGGAGTAGAACACAAAGTAGTCTCCCCCCAGGCTGGCGACCGGCATTCCATCCCCGAGGGACCAGCGGGACAGCGCCGAGCCCGCGCGCGGCCGCACGTACAGGGACATGTGGCTCGGGCCTGCGGGGACAGAGATGTGTGTCCACATGTATCAACTGGCAGAGGCAGAGCAACCACCTGCTTTCCCAGGGAACAGTAGGGCATCCTTGAACTACTATTCATGTGTTCCAAAGCATGACAGAAACGTCCTCTCTACGGAAGATGCTCCAATTTTTTGTAAGCACTGGGATAAGTGTGATGATGATGTAATAGAGGAACACAGGACATTTTATAATAATAAATATATAAAAGTCTTATACACACTAACACTTAAAATGCTACAAGATCCAGCTTAGAAAGGACCTTCTCTAAAACAAGCAAGACTTACTCAAGACAGATGAGGTTACTAGTCCCAGAAATAAGAACTGCAAGACACTACTCACAGCTTCTAGTGTGCTATGAAACTGAATTCATGCTAATCTCAGAAAACTCACTATCTTGGGAACAGCACTAGAACCTGCAGTACTGGAGTCAAAGCCTGATTTATTATGGGCATAAAGTAAACACAAATCATAAACCAGAAGCTTTAGTCACTCACCAGATACTTCAAAGCTTAACCTCACAGAATTCCAAGGCATCAGCTTCTTGGACAGAAGTTTAAACTGAACAGGGCTTCTTGGCAAAATTTCCGGAGCAGGAAGATACCAGTTTTTCCTGTGGAGACAAAAAAGTTTCAAGTTATTCTCAATACAACACCCTCAGGTCAGAAGACAAGAAGTTTCTCCATAGTACAGCTGACTGTGCTGCTACTACATGAAATACACAAAAGGTATTGATTCTAGCAGAAGACAGGTAAAATCAGCTTTTGGCCAGACAAATATTTAAAGGGCATATTAATAGAAAAATAGTCACTAGTATATCAATTCATTACCTTCATCTGCCTGAGATTACAAAACAAATGAGTGAGAATATTTTCACCTTCAAACAGCTAAACTTTTGCTCTCAAGATTATTGTGGTGTGAGAAACAGCCACAGAAGCTGGTTTCTTTCTGTGGAGACCTGCTACCCTAAAGATCCTCTGCTGTCAGCTGCAGTGTAGGAAGGGAAGAAGACATATATCCTCCTCCTCTGAACTGCCCTTTAGGAGGCCCCCTCTTCACCTTTTTCTCCCGTGCAGCTTACATCTAATTTCCACACATCAACTTCTACAGTTCCTGTAGCAGACCCATGGCAGAAGACACAGACGAAGGATTATTTACTTCAAGACCAAGATTATCCTTGGTTTTTCTTCCCTTATATAAGTGAAATTGCATAAACGACCCCTGTACTTTGCAATAAAGTGCTCAAGTGAAGCAAAGTTCACACGAACCGGAACATGAAATGGACTGGCAGAATCCAAGGAAGGCCACAGAAGGGAGCCTGCTCCTCACATGGAGTTCTAATGGTGTCATTGATTTCAGGTACATGGGGAGTTATGTGAGAAATTCCATTATAATCAAACCCATTAATCCATATACCAGAGTCACTTTTAACCACATTTCCATCTAGATCATGAAATCTTCTGCTCGTATGCTAGAAGGAAAAAAAAACAACAAACACAAAGATAATGGAGCCTCTGGAGTTTGCAAGAGTCAGAGGTGATTCTGAAATGTCCTCCATGTGAATCCTTAAGGACACTGCATTTTCAGTAGACTTTTCAGCACTGAACACATATCTGAGTATTTATGAATATAAATGCAAGAATTATTCACATAAGAAATATATCATAAAAACACCATCAGAAGGTAACTGTTTTAGCCCACCTCAAACCACATTCACTTCTTAAATTACCATTGTTTACAAAATTCACCCACTTAAACCCCCCCCTAAAACACCCTGCTCTTCTGATACAGATGAGCTGAACACTGAAAGTGAACAAGGGAAACATTATCAATTGTTTCAAATCCAGGAATAATCATTAGACCTTTTAAACCAAGAAAGAAAGGGGATATTAAGCCTTGAAAAAACTAAACATTCTTGCAACCAAAAGAGGCAATACACATGCAAAGCTTTTCTTACCTGGAGAAAGACTCGCTTAGGCTTTGGATTAGCTGCATCAGAACTGTAAGGAAAGAAGATTCCACTACAAACGAGAATCAGAGTGACTACAAACACAGTAGTTAAAGTTACTAGCGTCGTTTTTGTACTTTTGACAAGGTAAATGAAGTTAATCTAGAGAATAAAAAAACAGTCCAGTTATAAAACTGCAACACATCAATATAAAACACTACTTGTATAATTCTAAAATTCAATTAGGGAACTGAAGGTACATTAAAAAGACGTAATTGCAAGTACCACCTCACACAAGACTCTTCTTTTTAAAACTAGTATTTTTAAGATTATTTCATTTATAGAAAGGAATAAAGTGAGTACTTCCTGGAACTTTCAGAATTTTCTTGTTTTTAAAACATCTGCCAAAAACAAACAAACAAACAAAAACCCAACAAAAAACCAAAACAAAAAAAACCCCAAAACAACAACAACCAAAAAAAACCCAAAACCCCAAAACAAAACAAAAACCAAACAAAACCCCCAAAAAAACCAACAAAAAACCCCCAAACCAATCTTTCCAGGTTCTATGGCAGCAGAAAAAGGCCACAAATCTGAGTATTCTTTTTGAATTTTGTACTTGTAATGTTCAGTCATACATTACATGTAAATCAAATCTCTACTCAAATCTAATCTCTACTCAAAATTTAGCATTACATTTCGTATTTTACACCAGTCTTTACTACATCACCACAGAGCAATATAAGCTCTGCTTCAATGATCTTTCTTTGACTAACACAAACTGTGGAATCTTTGACATATGTTCTAGAACTTTGCTGTAACATTTAAGATACTGTCAAATATCTTAAACTAACTAACTTCCAGCATTAATTAAAAACTTCATATTATTCTAAACTATAGTGAAAGCTTAAAGGTTTTAAACAACATTTGCAAATTCTACTTACAAAATAGGAAGACAGGATCATAGTGAAAATCACAATAAATCCTGCCAACACCATATCTGGTGGAATTTCTGAACCACTTCGTCCCATGACAGGTGTAAACATTTCAAACACAGTCCAACTAAGATACAGCATATACAGATAGGGAACAAACATCCCCAGCATGTACATCACAATAAACTTTATTGTGGCACCTATACACAACAGGAAAAAAACAAAAGACAAAAAAGGAGAAGCTTAAAAGGACATATACACACAGCTTTCCTGATATATCCACAAGGATATTCTGCTGCAAGTCCCAGTACACAATACTGGTCCTTATCCCTGACATGGATATGGGAAGAGGATTTCCTTTTGCACAGTCAACACCAGTATAATTTTCAAAACCACCACAAAATTAATCTTGTATGACAAAAAAAACTGAAACGTTTTCTGTCCCAAGCATCATTTAAATACTACAATATTTTTATGAACCTTTACTGTTTATCAAAATTCTGATCACTTATTAATACACTCACATATTCTTTTTATAACCTGAGACCTGGGATGTTTTTCAGTGTATTTTTTTAAATGTTTCACACTTTCAAACTGTCTTTAGTTCAAGAACACTTTTTTCATTGCAAAAATGTGACTTAGTTAATTTGACTACTCAAAGTCAATGTTTGCAATTTCTTCTGCTTAAATCAGAGTAGAGGTAGAAGTTTAGAAACATAATTTCTGCCCCTCAAAACCCATACCTTTTTGGCTGAATTCCTTGTGGATTATCAGCTTAGTGAGTAAAGGAAATGCTACCCATAAGGTACAAATGAATGCTGAACAAAGGCCCATCTGAGTCATCACAGCCAATACTATTGACCAAATCATCAGTGAGGCATCAAAAAAGACATCTCCCAGGAATTGCTCATTCACATTCTGTAACAAAAAAAAGTAAATATATTTCATTACTGTGCACATTCCATAGGTCCCATCTCATGAGTACACATAGAAAAACCCACATTCCTTGCATACAATTGTTTTCCTTGGGCAAAACATGTTTGAATAGCATCATCTCACCATGCTCTTACCATACAGAATTATCCATGACAGTATATTCTTAAAATTAGTTTTCTAAATCTGCTGACATCACTTTTAAAAGAGATTATATAGGCTGGGGAAGAAGGAGGAAGGGAATGTACAAGTGACAATACCAAAGAATACACAAGGCTAGTGTTTCAGGCAAAGAGGGCCTTTTTTAAAAAAACATAACACAGCATATTAAAAAACTGTGTAATACTTAGAGGTGAGAAATTATCTGGACCTCTTGAGAATGTAAACTTGTTTTTGAACAGCTGTTAAAAGACTTCTTACACAAGCACTATTATTAATGCACAAATATTATACTGGTGCCTTTTTAGGTTGTGCCACAAGCTGTCACTTCTGAAGTATGTTAATTAAAATACGTTACTTGTTTTGAATAAAAGACATCATATGTGAGACAACAGCAGATATGTTCTGGGGGGTGGGAGGGAAAAGAAGAAATTTAACCATCAAAAATATTATTTGCTTTGGGTTTGGGGTTTTTTTAAAGTTACATGGGTAATTCTGCAGTGTTTGCAGTGCACAATTCCTAACTGCAAATCTTGCTAGTAGTACAAGGGAGAGAAGGAAAAAAAAGAGGAGAGTGAAGAAACATAAAAGTTGCCAAACCTCTTTCAAAACATAAAGCTTATCAACTCACAAGTAGTTAAGCCATGAATCTGACTCTGATAGCCAAGGAAGAAACTGGCTTCCAAAATTTTTATGCAACTTTCAAGTCAAATGCAAGTTACAGAAGCAACATTAACTGTACAGTGTGGTGCAAGCTACAGCATGCAACACTTCTGATTTTCAGATGGTTGATCTGATGATTAGGCAATCAATAGGCATGAAGTAGATCTAGAGCCTGAAATGTCTTAACAGCTAATGAAAGTAACAACCAGCTCATCCAGATGACTGGAAAACAGTAACATTGCATCTATTTTATAAATGGCTCATCTTTTTCACAAAGGAAAAACACCAAAAACATGTATTTAGTAACTTACGTGTACCACTTAACACTCCCCTTCCCCAAAAACTTTCAGAAAACCTACTTCCAGAGAAAGACACAACAGATCCACTCAGAACTTTTCATACAATCAAATGGCATGAAGCTCTTAACATTTTTTCAAACATTTGTATTTGCATGACAACTAAGGCTTCCTAAATTCCGTTGTCCAAAACCCACCTTAATGGCTGAGATGATATAAGTAACAGCAAGCTGAATGACTAAATATTACTACACCTAAAACTTCAACCTAGCAGGCCTGAGTAGTCAACTTCTGCCCTGGAGGAGTGTCATCTATCAGATACCTCAAGATTATTTGTATTTAACAATATATTTGTATTTAACAGTATAAAATGTTATACTCCATAATTATGCAATTATTGCACAAGTTAAATCACATTGGTTAGTCCATAAAAAAGAATCCTAAGCAAAACAGGTAAACAGACAGTAATCAGGACAAATGACAGCAATGAAAAAGTAACACACCAAATCCTCACTGAGCTTTGCAGGGGCCTAAATGACTTCTACCTATTGTAGAGAAGAACACAGACAACAAAGAGCTCTGCTCCATCTCCAGCTATGGTCAAAACAACTATAAAGCAGAATAATCACAGTATTGTTTAAGTTGGAAAATACCTTTGAGATCATTTCATGTAAGCCTTGCACTACCAAGGCCACTGGTAAACCATGTCCCTAAGTGCCACATTGAGATATCTTTTCAATACCTCCAAGGATGGTGACCCAACCCTTTCCCTGGGCAGCTTGTTTCAGAGCTTGATAATCCTTTCCATAAAGACATGTCTCAATATCTCATCTGAATCTTCCCTGGCATTACTTAACACTTCCTCTTGTCCTGCTGCTGGCTGCCTGGGAGAAAAGACCAAACCCCACCTGGCTATACCCTCTCTTCAGACAGTTGTAGAGAGTGGTAAGGTCTCCCCTAAGCCTCCTTTCCTCCAGCCTAAACAACTGCCTAAACCCCAGCTTCCTCAACTGCTCCTTACAGGACTCGTGCTCCAGACCCTTCACCAGTTCCACTGCCCTTCTCTGGACATGTTCCAGCACCAAAATTACTTTCTTGTACTGAGGGGCCCAAAAGTGAACACAGGATTTGAGGTGTGGCCTCACCAGCTCTGAGTACAGGGGACAATCCCTGCCCTGCTCCTGCTGGCCACACTGGTTGGTACAGGCCAGGATGCCATTGCCCTTCTTGCCCACCTGGGCACTGCTGGCTCATGTTCAGCTGCTGTCACCAGCACCCCCAGCTCCTTTTCCTGTGGGCAGCTTTGCAGCCACTCTGCCCCAGCCTGTGGCTGTTGTGACCCAAGTCACAAAGGCTCCTGCCTTTTTTCTGAAACATCTCCTAAAGGTCAATGCTGCCTTAAATCACATAGCTCTTACCTCTCTGATTTAGCAGAACAATCTCTATGTTTAGTTGAAGCAATTTTTTACAGTGACACTTTAAATACTAAAAACTTTTTGCCTTTTTTTTAAGCAGCTCAAATCTGCCTTCCACAGATTTAACACTTCATTGCTCTTCAACAATAACAAAAAAGCCTTGCCTACCTTGTAGAAGAACTTCTTGGCTAGCATGTGCACAAGAATGAGCTTAGCTGCAGCTGCAGTCCCATAGAGAGACACAGAAACATAGAAATGGGTGTACCAAGAAAGAGCCCGTCCAATGAAGGAGACAAACATTGCCACCATCAGGACTGCCACCAGTGTGCACACCCAGCTCGTCAGGGTTAAGCCAAACGCAGTCAGTAACTTCTTCAGGTTATGAACAGCTATGAAGAACAAAAAAGAAGTTTCATTTAACACTTGTGTATTCTACTGCAGACTATCATCAAAATTTTAATTACCCCATGGTGTAACTACTTTAATGACCAAAATAAAGAGATCCCCTGTGAAGATATCTTAACAGCATAGTTTGCATCACTTAGCCTAATTCTTTGCATGTCTATTTGCACACATCCCTGCTGCAACGTTCATTCCCAGAACATTGGTGTATTTTGCAGATCACAGCTTTCTTGATAGCAGAAGTTTTACTAGGGGGCCAGTGGAACCACAGTTCCAATTTTAAGTATACAAAAAAGCCCAACAAGAAAGCCAACAAAAAACAACCACAAAAACTCCAAACCAAAATAAAAACTCTCCCCTGAAAAAGTATAAAAACAAACGAAACAAACAAACCACCAAAAAAACCCCAAGCCCCCCTCCTCGTTCTCCCCAAAAAAGAACAAAAAAATTGAGTTGTTTTTCTTGTAACATTTTATTAATCCAAAAATGTTTTCTGGATTTTGAGGAGGAGATGGGTGTGATTTCTTAAGCCTTATTTCTTTTAAACAGGCATGTTCCTACACATACTAAGAAGATCTAACTAGATTAAAATTGTTTTACACTCTCTATTAAACTTTGCTGTCATTTCCCCCATATTTTTTTACTGGTCCTGTCTATTGACAGGTGTTGAAGAAACACGGTTCTGACACCAGATCTGAATTAAAAAAATAAAAAACATTATATGGATACTCTACAACATTTTTTTCAATTTCCAGATCTTTAAAAGATTAAATTTTAACCTTCATGAAATGATAAGAGACAAAATCATGATTCATAAATGCTAGACATCTAGGCCTATCATATTCTTTCACCATTATTAATACTCAGATGCAAGATTTAAACACAAAGCAACTCCTATGGCATGCTGCACACCTAAAATTTATTTCTGAAGTTCAACTAACTAGATGCTGTAATGGCCTAAACACCTTTTCACTCTGCTTTTGCATCTAGTAATTACTATTTGTTGAAGAGAATACAATTTAAAAAACCCAAAAAAGCAAAAAAAACCCCAAAAAACCCCAAACAAACAAACAAAAACACACCCGAAAACCCCCAAAAACCAAACCACAACAACAACAACAAAAAACACACACACAAAAAACCCAAAACAAACAAACAAACAAAAACCCCAAAAAACCACACAACCAAAAATCACCTACACTTACCTCTGGGTTTTGGCTGTAATACTTTTTTGCTTAAATAAAAAAAAGCAATTGCTGCTGTAATATAGTTCATAATTGTGCCAACACGAGCAGGATAAGCCAGGACAAATAAACCAAGTATATCAAAAAACACAACATTTCCATGCCGATACTCAAAAGATTTAGCCAACTTTTCTGATGTAGCTAGGTATTTTAGGACAGCCAGAATATTGTCACCTATTAAAGGAGCAGATGCACAGTATTATATCAAGGTTAATAAATTACCACACAGCATTTTTAATATAACCATTCTGAAAAACTGTATAAAAATATCCTCAATGAAGGCATGAATACACAAATGATTATACTCAAACAGGTATTTGACAGTACACACGAACAATATTTTCATGAGTTATTCTATCCAGCTGTCAAAATAAGTACACTTGGCAAGTTTCATGCACCTAGACACCACCATCAGTGAAGGCAACAGTCAGGCTTTCAGCCCATAAACTCTTCTTCACTTCTGATATTTAGCACTGGACTTGCAGGCTAACCCATAGAAGAGTTTATAATTTCCTAATCTTCATTCTTTTCTCCTCACCACTAAGTGATCCCTCCAGGTTTCCATGACTATGAATTACCTGCCTTTCCTTCCCTACATGACTGTAAAGACAAGACCACTATTTCACTCTGTAGCCTCCAGGTACCAATCACCTTTTGCTTTCACACCGTACAGCCAAAATACAGGTAACCAAATAACAACAATCATTCTCAACTTTGATTTTGCTTTTACTAGACCATTAAAAATGCTTACTGGCTGTAAAGTCCATCTTTTTTTTTTTTTAATATATCTGTGATATATTTAGTGAGACAAGTTCTGCATATAACCATCATGACCACTAAAATCATCTTTCCAATAGGAATTTAAAAGCATTATTTTCTCTCCTGCAGCTAAATTGGTGCAAGGAAATGTTTAAAAACCTAATTCATGCTGGTCATCTAAGCCAGCTTCTGTATAAACTCGAAGAGTGAATAGTCGAAATCCTGGAGGCATTTGGACTATGCTAGCTTTTCCTCGGAAATTTAATGTCTTCATCGTTTTCTTTACTGCATTCTGTCAAATAGCCTGCTATGAGCACAACCTGTTGCAGAAAATAAATCCTGTTTACCCAGTCTGTGTGCTACCACACAAGTTTGAGTGAGTTCTCTCCTAATACAAAAATCTCTGTTGGTAGATCAGTTTCTATGCCACCAATCTACTCAAAAGCTTCTGAAGAGAAACATTAACCAATAATGGGACTTAGTGAGATAAAAGGAACACAGAATGCTGAATAATCAGGTATCAATGGAGAGATAATAACTTTGATTTCAAAGCAACTGTGGAATCCAATGTTACTGGATGCTGATAAAGTTTATCTTCCCAAGCTGACCAAATATATTTCTCTTTAATTTAAAATTTATGCATTCCATTAATTCTTTCTTTGTGTTCTTGAGAACACAACCAACAGGTACTAAATGTGCAATTAAAATTATAATTTATACTACAGCAGTCTTACAGCAAAATGAAAAAGCAGCTACAATACTACTCTTTGGTAAATTACTGAATCCTTAAAATACCAACCTGCTCTCTGAATGGAATCTGTCAAAATTCTGTCTGATGTATCATATTCTGTATGGTAAATGTAACCATTTTCAATAAAAGCCAAATCTATTCCTACAGAAAGAAAAACAGCATTTTTAAGATCTATACAATCCTAAAACCCCAAAACAAATACATGAAAGCCTCCCATATACTTCACAGAAAATGCTGCTCTACTTTGAGATGAACAAAGTAGTCTTTACAGAAGGAAAACTAACTGGACTTCCAGTGTCTATAAAAGAAAACAGCTTTAAAACATTTTAAAGTGTATGTTCTTTTGCATGCACCCATTCCCAAGACATCTGGAGAAACATATGAAAATATCAGATCATCTCAGCCTCGTGTACAAGCTGTACAAGGTGCTTGCCAAATGCTTACTTGCAACACTTCAATAAATGTTCATGCTGAAAAGTAATAAAAAGCAGCACTGCGAAACTACAGAGCACCTTCTCAAAATACCAGGTGCGCTCTTTGTACTTCTAATGTGTAAACAAAAGTATTTACCAAAACCCAAAGGTTACTCTGCTTGATAAGTTATACATTCAGTGTATCCCATTCACCTGTTCAGCTGCCTATGCAAAAAGCTGCTACCTGCAATCTGAATTCTCACAATTTTTGGTGTCACAAACTAAGTCTCAATTGTGAGGAACGTACCAGTTGTTAAACTTAATTTTTTTTTAAATTGGTTTATCAAAAAAACCCCCAAGGTCAGTAAGAAATCATTTACCCTCCAGGTACGATTCTGAACAAAGAAGACACTCTACAAAATCAGCTGCTTTATTTTCAGACTAGAAATGTACTTCAGAACAGTACAGAATATGCCAGAACAACTACTTTGTACTAATAATCAGTTAAAAAATATCACTTTTCTTGAAAGTGACTCCTATGACAACCTGTCCTGGACAACAAGGACTTTACAGAAGTTTACAATCTTTTCACTGAGTGAACATTTTGCATTTTTTTCCCCACTTTCATTCCTCACAGAAAGGATAGCAACCTGTAAACAGATTAGCAAAACTAAAAAGCTTCTGTCCTGCCCTTGATTATGGGAAAAAACTAAACAAAACCTGCCAAAACCCCCTAAAAACCAACAACCAAATCCCACAAACAAAACACCACCATCAGTAAGGAAAAAAAACCAACCCACAACCAAAAAAACACAACAACAACAAAAAAACCCCTACCAAACAAAACCTAAGGGCAATGAAAATGCATTAAAGACTAAGTCACTATCTCTAAAGAAGATGATTTTGGTTTATCCATTAGATACAGACATTTCATTCCTGCAAGCAAGTTATTAGCATAATAAATGTACCAAAATGTTTCAAACCAGGATATTTAAGAGAGTACTGTTATTTCCCACAGTATTTTCCCGACTTTCAAGAAACTTTTCTACCATGAAACTTCTTTCTGGAAAACAACAGTCATCTAAAAACATCCCTACCAAACTATATGACAAACTCAATCTAAAAACTCTTTCCTTAGGAAAGGAACAGGGAAATTCCCTCCCAGTGTGACAGATCAAATTTGAGGATGTTCACATAGTCAACCAGAGACAAGTGTCCTTGTTATAAAAATGCAATCTGTATTGACGTGCCTTTTGATAACATACCTGGAACATTGCCAAAATCCCTGTAGATACGGAAGTCTGTATCTGCTGGGATAATGCCACTCTGAAATATTTCCTGTGCCACCACAGAGGCGAAGGGATGTTTGGCCGCCACTACATATGCTTGCACCAACCAAGGATTCTCAGGTCCTAACAAAAGATGAGCAGAAAATTCACAGCAAATATTTTTTGAACTTCAGTTAGGATATGCATTCTCATGGTAACAAATAACACAAAGTAACTAACTGGACATTTAACACTCTTGCCCCGCCGAGCATATAGTTAAGTACAATTGTGTTGGATGAATGACTCACACTTAAGAGAAAGAATTAGCTACACCTGAGGGGAAAAAAAAAACTAAGCCACTCTTGCCTCCCATGTTCAGTGGCAGAGCAGATAAGCCATGTCCCAAAAAGACCCAGCATTAATGAAGAAGTCACAACCTTTAGCCAAGCTTCCAATCCATCATGTATCACACATCAATACTGCTGTTTAGAAAAAAGTCTGTCCGCCTAAAGCATTCAGTGCAAGCAAACACCATTCTTGTACTTCATCAATACAAGAATGTCTGCAGTTCCAGCTAGGATGGGGCACAGGTCTAACCATAGCCTACAAAACACAGAAGTTTTGCTGCTTCCTGAGCATGAGATGGAGTTCTAATGCCAACATCTTCCTGATTTTACAAGAACTACCATGAAAAATGAATAGAACATGTGAAAGTATGAGTATTAAGATAAATGTACTATCCAAATACTTTTCTCCTTTTTATCTTGAAGTAAAAGGGAAACACAACTTCTATTATTCTGCCCTCCACAGGCTTCCCACCTATGAAGCAACTTCTGTGGTAGTGCTTTAGCCTGTAACTATTTAAGACTGAGAACAATTTAATTGCTGCATAGGACTGGGAAAAAGGCCCAGATGTTCTCTTGTCTTTTGCTTATGAGTAATTTTAAATATTCCTTCAAGTCTGCATAATTTATTACTAAATTATCCTAGTGTAGAAATTGGACACAATGCAAGCTCATACCTGTTTGAAAAACAAGTTCTTTTCCTCCTACACCTGCTGCCTCCAGGTTTATAAAAGCTCTGATTGACTTGGCCCACTCATGTTGTGTAATGAAGCCATGACTAGCCTTGATGGGGAAACAAAAAAATATAGGTCAAACATGTACCAGACAAGCCTAAATTTTATTTTCCATCATTCAAGACTGTACATAACTCAAGGCACAAGGCAGAAAACACAAACAGATGCAGAAAATGCAAGTCTTCTATTTAAACTAATATATACAATATCCTTAATCCAACTGCGTGTTTTCCTTTGAGATGCTACACGTTCTCTTCAGAAAAGACAGGTAATTATTGAATATTTCAAGAGATTAAACACAAGCGATATCTTTCAGTTGGTAAAAGTTTTAATATACTGCTTTGATGTATAATTTCTAATTTTGGCACATTCTCACCTGCAAAATATTTTCTTCTGCACCATTAAATAAGAATATGACAGCATGCTGCAGGGACTCTGATGACTTTGAAAGTGTGTTAAGTATTTCAAGCATCACCGCACAGCTAACAGCATCATCGCTGGCACCTTAAAACAATCGGCAAAATAATAATGCTTACAACAAACACACAGATTTGTAACAAAGACAAGAGAGAGAAAATAGTTTATGCTATTTCAGTTTTACTACAACTGCAGTACAAATGTGTTAAGCTTTAGTATATTTTCTGGTACTCTGTCTATACTAGTTGAAACCAACAGCTGAGAGAAAAAATATGTTCAGAAGCTGGTCAAATAAATGACAAGATTCAACACTACTGTTCAAGAGAAGCAGACTAACCAGGTTACTAGGAAAGCAATGTGATAATTATCTATTTTCCTAAATACAACATGAACAAACAAGGATGTAATTTTCATTGACAGCACTCTCAAATTTTAAGAAATAAACATTCCCACACAAGTCATCCTGAAGTGCTCTACACTGTTACAATGCATTCAATTAGGAGGTCAAAACCTCAAATTAACATAAAGCTAAGACTGCAAAATAAAGCTAAGGAAACACCAGAATTCACACCTTTGAAAGGTGAATTATGGAATTCTGTGAATTCCATAAGGTACTCACTACAATAAAAGATTTTCATTATCAGATGCTTTTCACCACCCTTCTTTACAGAAACCCCTTTCACTCTAATCTCTGTTGTCTTTGAGTTTCTCATCCACCTACAATCTCACACCTCCTATGCCCCACTGGTTTTTTATCTTGATTAAACAGCCATCTTTGAGCCAAGGCCTCCCATTTTCCCACTTCCCTCACTTTGGTGCAAGCTGTAGCACCTCCCTATCCTGCTCTAATAAATAGAATTTGGGAAAAAACAGGAATTTAAACCTCATTCCTGAGGGCTTGGGTTGCATGCATGTTGCTGACATGCACTGAGATGCCAACAATGGTGTGTTCAGGCATCAGCATGCTATTTAGGTACACTTGTTAGCTGCTCAAAATGTTCAATTTACACATGAAAGGAAAAAAAGAGCAGCTTTTCCAAAGTTTGTCACCAGGCAAAACTTAAGAAGTATCTGCTATGAAAAAGACATATTCCTAATATAAACATAAATCTTAGTCTAGGTTTTAGCTTTAATTTATTGCACAGAATAAGTAAATTTGAAATCTTTCCAATTCACCATTTTCAACCCTATTTCTCAGAAATTATGGCCTTGTTCTGACAAAAGATTTCCATAGATCACCACCCAAATACCTGATTTAAAGCCCTGACTGTCATAGGTTTCCACTGATTGTACAGAATATCACAGAACATTCTGAGTTGAAAGGGACCCTAACTGCTACCCCAGTTTATCAGGAGTCTGCTCTTAGCCACACCGAGTTATTTTATTTAAAATGATGTATTGAAAACTCAGGAGATCCATATAATTTATAGTTAGTCATTTACTTCCCTTGCTGTAAAGCTAAGAAAAATAAAAGTTATTGGCTTCAAGAGCCATACAGATTTACATATGATAAAAGGAGCCACACTGCCATAGACTATTATACAAACTTGCGGAGAAAATATACCCCAATACCTCATACACAACAAAACTGACATGAGGTTGTAACAGATTTTATGGCAGATATCTGTAAACTAAGAAAACCATATTATGTCTGCAATGATAATTTCAAGGATGTTTTTGCTGTCAAGTTTATCAGATAATAATCAAATAGGCCATATAAATTGAAGAGTAGTAAATCAGAACAAGAGACATATTTTAGGACTTCACAGATTATGTTTTTTCCTTCAGAAGGAACACAAGCTTTCTAAAATAAATTATTTACTGAGATTTGCTTCATGCATTTTATGTATATGAGCACCACAAGCAGATTATATTTTATTATCTGATTTTCAAATGTATTACTGAGTGATCTTTGAGTCACGCTGATTCCGGTTAAAAGCCCACCTTTTGGTGATGAAAGAAAGGGCTGTAAGCAAATAGCTAAGAGAAATACAGAAGAAAAGAAAACAAAATATTCTTGCTTAGGTAATGTGCAAGTGGCATACTAAGAAAACAAAACACAGAGCAGCTCCTTGCTGCTGTAAAGGGCTAGGCTGCTTTGTTATTAAGAACAAGCACACAGGATGACTCCTAGCTCCTCTGCAGTTTTCTCTAAAATCCTATACAAACCACTCCTATGTTTTTGGCCCTTCTGCAAGGTTGCAAGGTTGATGAAGTATTTTAGTGTCTGAGTAACTGTAAAGAAAATAACTGATGTAAACATAATCCTGTTTTATAATCCACAGAAATCGACACACAGTTTACACAGGACATCAATTTGAAAACAATTTTTAATTATCATACTACTAAGCTTGTGAAATACTCTAAGTCTTGTTAGACATGCATAAACTATACATACAGTAATTAGCATCTCTGCAGTTCCTCAGACACAGAGCATGTATAACAGTCATGCATTTATTAAGCTTAATTTAGAAGCTCATGTTGTACAAATATGATTGAGAAGAAAGAGAAGCTCTGCATATTATTTATGGACAGAAAAAAGGCAGAGGGAGTCCAGCAAAAGCTTTGTTTCTCTAGCTAACACTCAACTGGTCCCTTAATAATAAGGACTTGCCATATCTGCTAGAGAAGAGAAGGCTCACCACCAAAAAAAAAAAATATTGCGTGGGATGTAAATGAAGAAACTCCAGTAAAAGCTGCACCATTGGTGAGTGCCATCTGTGGATGTTTTTTAACTGTAATAACAGGCACACACCTGTGGCTGAGTGTTACGACAGATTTTGTGTTTTAGATCCATACCTTCCTAGCTTTGTTAAACCCACAAATTTACCAAGCAGTTTACACCCTTGCTACAGTAACTATTCAAAAGGACTAGATTTAAAAAATATAGAGGAACAAGAGTAAGAGAGTACGCAAAAGCGGTAGTCAAACTAGCAGTAAAAGATATACACACTATCAAGGTAACAGAACTCCAGCCTTTGATCACTACAGTCTTTTGAGAGAGAAGCTTTGAATGTGGAAAGAAAAAAAACCTGGCATATCTTAAGCATATCAGATTGAAAATCTGAGATACCAGCAAAAGGAGGGGAAAACAGACTCATTAGTGGGGGTGGGAATAGTCTCTGGCACAAACCACCCTGTGAAAGGAAAACCAGAATTAAATCAGTACAGAAGTATGAAAAGACCAGGAACGATGGGTGGAAACAGCACATAAACAATATGCACAAGCAGTGAATTACAAGAAAGGCGGATATAACCAAACTTCCTAGAAATCTAAATAAGCATCTGTAAATTGCTGCCTACCAGAAAGTGAGACTGAAATCCTGAGTTTAACAGGATCAACCTGTCACTCTAAACAATGAGTTTCACTGAGACGAAGTTGACTAGCTGGCACGTGCATTATTCTAATGTGGCTACTTGGTAGGAGAAATCCATGAGTCAAGCTCAGCAGCTCATGTCACACACAGAAACAGGGAACAAACACAGAGACCTACCTGGGGTATTTGGTACGGAATCAAAGTGACAATTGGATAACACTGCATGCTCAGCTCCATTGCGAGGTTCCAGCTTCACTACCACATTGGTTATGTTTGCATAGTAACTAGTAAAGCCCCCTAAAAAGTCAATGCTGAAGGAGCCTGTGGGCCTCTGTATGTCTACAGATATCTTGTGAGCATCCGTGCTTTCTCTTTCTATTCCCCTGATTTGTTCTAAGAGGTAGTTAACAGTAAGAACTTCATTTTCTGGACTTCCAACTGTTCTGGGCCCAATTGCTGTAATGTTGTCAAGATATCCCCTGTAAGACATAAATTAAAACTTAAGCATCAATACATTCAACATTTAATATGCAACTTATCTACAACTGTAACATTTTTGTAGATGGTTCTATTTCAAAACTCAAGGTAGGCAGAAGAGGCTAAAGCCAGTTAGATGGTAACTTGTAATGGGCATACATGCCTGATTAGGACTTCTTCTTAACTATTTACCATGCTATTAAGCCATGGTAATGGTCTTCTGATCTGAACATAACAATTTAAAAAGAAACAGAAGGGTGAATGGAGAAGCTAAAGATTTTACCTTTAGTGAGGTTCTGTATATGCATATACGTCCTTTTCTGAATGTCTGAAAAAATCACACTTTTATCAAGACATACACCTGACGCTAACATTCCAAAACTGAAATTAAAGTGATAGTTTTAGTCTTCCCGACGTCCCAGTGACATAACAACTGAAAACTTGCAAAGAAGCTTTCCCAGACACTGAGCACTACACGAGACTACTAGAACAGAACTATGGGGGAGGCGCTGTTCCATCAGCTCCGAGCTCTCGCCAAGGCAGAGCGCGACACGACCCCTTCTGCCAGGGACCGCCACCCACCCCGGCCGCCTCCCGCCCGGCAGCCCCGCCGTACCTGGCGCGGGAGGCGCTGAAGTCGCGGGGCCCGGCGGCGGCGGGCGGGTGGCTCAGCAGCTGCCGGTGCGACACCTGCGCCAGCGCCCGCAGCCCCAGCAGGTACAGCAGCACCAGCGGCGCTCCCCGCGCCTCGGGCAGCGGCAGCAGCGGCCGCCGCCCGCCCCGCTTCTTGCCGCCCGCGCCGGGCTCGCCGTCCTCTCGCGGCGGCGGCCGGCGGCGGTCGCGCTGTGCGGCGGTGGCGCGGAGCCGCCACCCGTCCGTGTCGCCGCCGCGCTCCATGGCCGCGCCGTCCGCCGCGCAGCCGCCGTACGGGCACGGGCGAGGGTCAGAGCGCGGCCTGGCCCCGCCCGCCGCTCACGTGGCCCGGCGCGGGGCCCGGCGGTGGCGCCGGCTCTGCCGCTGTCGCGCAGCCACTGGGTCGGTCGGGTTAGAGGGCAACAGTAAGTCACCTGGTCCGGCCTCCGTGCTCCAGCAGGGTCATCGCAGAGCACATGGCGCAGGACTTGTCCGTATTGTTCTTGAATATCCCAAATGAGGGGAACACCATAGCTTCTCTGGGCAGTCTGTTCCAGTGATCAGTCATCTGCACTGTAAAGAAAAAGGTTTCTTCCTCATGCTCAGGTGGAACCTCCTGTGCATCATTTTCTGCCCGTTGTCCCCTTGTCTTCTGCCCTCAAATCCTGTTGCTCAGAGCTGCTGAGAAGAGCCTAGTCCATCCTCTTGGCACCCTCTCTCCCTTCAGAGACTCACAGACACTGATAAGGCCGCCTCACAGTCATATTTTCTTGAGGCTGAACAAGCCCAGCTCTCTCAGCCTTTCCTCATAAAAGAGATGCTCCAATTCTTCGGTTATCTTTGCTGCTCTCTGTCAGACCTGCTCCAGGAGCTCCATGTCTCTCTTGTCCTCAAGCGGCCCACAGGTGGGCACAGCCAGTGCAGCTGGGCCTGGTTTGGGAACGCGCTGGGCCTGGGAGGCCCTCAGCAGTGGTTGCCTGTGCAAAGTGGTGGGCTGGCAGTGGTGAAGCCCTGGGCCCTCTGTCCAGCCACAGCTCCAGGGTGAGCGTCCACCTGACCCTGCCCCTGACCAAAGACTGCCCCGTGCATTATGTGCGTCATCACCTTGCTTGCAAAAGTTTGCAAGGCTTTTCCTAGTTTCCTGCTTCTTTTAGTTGTTTTCTTTGGTTTGTTGGTTTGTTTTTGTTAAAGGGGAAAGGAAAGTTCACAGAAATAACAGTGGTGCCACATAGAGGCAAAGCGCCACAACCCTTACCCTAACTCTAACCCTAACCCTAAAAAACAAAAAGGGACAGCACTGGTGGCTCTTGCAGGGTTCCCCCCTCCACTGCATTATATCTTGGGCATTTCATAGCTGTAGCAGTGCCCATACTGGAGGTCAGTTAGGCTCGGAGCAATAGTACCAGGAGGTGCTAGTGAATAGTGGCTGCTAGTTCTAGTAAACTCATGCCAAAGAGAGCACCTGCGAGGATGGGGCCCAAGCAATGACAAGGACCATCACTCATGCAGCACTCTGCACGGTTCTCTTTGGGAGAGAACACTTCTGCCTGCTCTCACACTGTCTTCGAATGATGGCACACACCTGTTTGTGGTCATTTTCCCTATGTTTATCACCCTGCTTTCCAGTATTCTTCACCATTTTTGAAGATATCCTAAAAGACACTTACTTTTTGCTGCTTTGTGATGTAATCTGGAAACAAAATATGTAATGATCTAGAGAAATGGCACTTTCAATAAATCCAGTGGTGCAGGTAAACACTGAACACTGTTCCTTTCTACCCTGCCCTTGTTGGCAAATGAAAACTAATAGGATTTGCAATACTATTTGGAATTAAAAAGTCTGAAAAAAGTGTTGGACTTAAAGGTGATGACTATGCTCTCTGCACGCCCTAGGTTCTTTTGGAAATTTCCATACTCAGGCTTAGCGAGTTTTTTTTATTTGCTTCACTGCATCCTCAGTACAGACAAGATTATTGATGACAGTTTATGATTTACAACTCCTGATTACGCTATGACCCAGTAACATAGTTCTAGGCTGAGAGTCTTGGTTTACTCTGTGTTGTTCCATTTTTCTTCCTTTCTGCTTTTGTCTCAGTTACCTCTCAGAGGTAGCCCATGTTACCTCTCTCTTCACAAGCAAACAAATATACCTACAGGTTAGATTCTCAAAAGCGGGTGTTTCATTAGAAACTACTATGAAAAATTCCAATTTTTTTTTTTTCATAAAAATACCAGTGCAGAATTAGTGCAGTGAAAGGCTTGCAACACAAATAACAAAGCAAAATAAAACAAAACAAAAATCAAATGTGCCCCCCCCCCTCCCCAATATGCCAATATGTCATGGAACGGAAACTGCCCTTTGACAATGCCATATTAATAAGTCGTATGATAAGTTAGTACTATGAATACACTTAAGAAAATATGATTTTAAAGAAAGATGGGCCTGCTATTGAGTGTAGGTCTCTATTTCTCCTTTGAAATTCTTGTGTAAGTCTTGAAGTTATGTAGAGAAGACAATCAAGGAATCGAATACAGAATTTAATCTCTTATTTTGATTTAATGGATAATATCATCAGTGTTAAAATACTGGGGGGCCACCACTCCTGAAAGATTTACCTAAGCAGCTTTATGCAGGGCCAGTAGCTCTCCAGCAACATATTTTGTTTTGCATCAATTTTACTATGGCTACATTATTGATCTGAAGCATTATGCACAGTTTGAGAAGTAGGAGCTACACATCATTTGGTGATGTGTCGCTCTTTCTTTTGGCTCTAGGCATACATGAGGATTGGAGCTGTATAAAAATTTCATTGTTTTCTTTATTATTCTCCATTTATTTTTGGGCAATATTTGAACATTAAACCACCGCCTGTTAAGAAAAAGTCTTGACCATACTAATTTTGGTGACAGTCATATTCTTACAGATCAAAACTACTTAAAAAATTCTGTCAATTCAAAATTCAGAACTAATTTTCTGCTTTAGATCAGAAAGACTTGGTATGTTTGAAAGCAACAGCCCTTTTATCTTCTGTTCTAAGCACAGCATTTGGAAGGGCACTGCAGGGTATGAATTAGGCTGGAATTATAGTACTTACATGTTTTGACATGACCGTAATATCAGGGTCAAATACATCAACAAACACAGTGCCCTTTATTGCTCTATTAGTCTGGAATGACCAATTTAGGATAATCGGATCTGATTTGCAATGAAATTATTCAGCATAAATTCAGTTTGACTTTATGTCAAGAAAGCTGGTGTTTAACCTAGTATCTTGCAATCCAAGCTGGCTCCTTTTGTCAGCTCACAAAAGAGGAAAAAAACCATGTTCACTGAGCATTAATTATATTTGTAAACCTTGTTTTAAGCAGAAAGAGTAAAAAGACAATTCCTTATTGATAAGGACTTGGGTTGGATTTATTTTCTAGTTTAGTAGCAAAAGTAAGTTAAGTCATAGCAAGTTAGCATTCTTACTTTGCAGAAAAGTACAGATATGAATGTTTTATATGCTAAGGCCACCATCAGCTACTTAAGGTGAGAGAACTAGAACACTATCTTCAGAAGAACATTCGGTTTTGACTAAAAATAAACAGTGATGAAATAACAGGTAAGTTGTTCCCATTGTCACTTTTCTTATTCAAATGTGACTTACTGTGATATTAATTTCTTAGCTTCCATTTTCTATCCATCGAATCTTCTTACATCATTGACCAATAAATTGCAAATCCCTTTGTTACAAGTTGTCTAGCCTAGTGTAGGCGTTAATACATCATGATCAAGACCCCTCTTACATTCATCTTCAAGCTTAAGTTTTATAAACTGTTGATTTTCCAGCCCTTTCATGCTCCTGTTAACCATTCTGATGCTTTCAAGTTTTCTAGTAACTTACCTGCATTGCTAAACTAAAAGAAGTAGCATTGCAGCACCTGTACCAGTGACACATACAAAGGTAAGATCCTTGCTTCTCTGCAGGGAGTCAGAGATGGTTTTTTGCTTTAACATAAGCATGTTGCCACAGCTTTGAAGCAGCAGTTCTGTCCAGCTGTCTTGGGAATCTGGTTCTGTCATTGCAGCATGTTCCAGCCATCCACTTACTGTCCCACAGTTTCTCTGACAGACCAGCTTTCAATGAAATTTGGACTCAGCAAGAAACTGTGAGGAAGAAGAATCAGATTTTACACTCTGAGTTTCCAGGCCTATTATGTCAGCCTTTACTTAATAACAGATGCGGGCTTGGAAAAATCTTGCTTCCCTGCACAGAAGGTGGTGTTGGATCACTGAGCCTTGCTGCTGTAATAGAGCTAGATCTTTACTCCTCCCTCAGGCAGAGATCTTTCATCTCTTTAACCATATATCCAGCAGTTACCTCACTCCTGTAACTACAGTGTTATAACTAGAAGCTCATATTAAATAAATTTTCTGCCCTGTCTTCAAGGTGGATTTTTTGGACACTACTATCAACAGTCCAGTTGCCATCCCATAATTGTAACATTCTTTGTACTGCAAATGTTTGCAAATTTTGTAAGTGTTCAGTATTGCTCTGAGTCAACACACATTCTTCATTGTCTGTTGCCATCCTCATCTTAAAAATTAAACTAAGAGGAATGTTTTCAAGAATATAGAAATTGCAAGAATCCATCCTTATGGATGTACAGGGCAGCCTTGTGTAGCCTTGTATTCAGTTCAATACAAGCTGTTGTCGATTCTGTACTCTTCTGTACAGGCACACTTCATGCTGTCAAGGAAACTGGTACTTCTTCTTCTTGGACTTTATTTCCTCACTTTATCATAACTCCACAATACAGCACCTAGCCATGGAGAGCACAGTATGTCACAGGCTAGTTTAAGAAAATAGGACAGGAAGTCTAATGAGCTTATATCCCTTAATGTCCATGCTCTCAGCTGAATCCTTGCAAAAATCTCTCCCAAACATCAATGGGGGAACATTTAGGGCTAATTTAAACAAACACATCCATCTCTCTCCTAATGTATGAAGACAGAAAATGCCTTATTGACCCTCCAGACATACTGAAGAATTGGGCATTTCCACCTTCATGCTATAATTAAAGCAGAATGATTAAAACCTGGTCACTCTTTTCAGAACAGGAAGTGGGAGAAGCCACCCACAGATGCTGCTAGATTGATAAGGTACAGAGAGACTCTTGATTGTATCAGCACTGTACTTGACCGTTTTGATTTGGTAAGCTTAAGCAGGGCATTTCCCTCTTCCCTGTTTAGCAGTAGTCATTTCCTGTGTCCCATCTTCCTCTTACCCTATAATTTTGTAATGGAAGCTATAGTGGCAACCAAGAATTACACAGAGAAAATTAACTGATTATTGCTTGTTGAAAAACAAAACAAACAACCTTTGTTCAGATAAATATACCATCCACTTGCAGCCAAGTCAGGCTCTATGTCACCCTCTTCCCTGTAGATACTCTGCCCCCCATTCCATGCAGGCTAAGTATTTCCTTCATCATAAAGGGAGGCCAGGGATTAAGGTTTCCCTGGGGAAGGGAGCAATCAGCACACCTGACAGTAATTTCAGGACAGAAGGCTTTTTCTTCATTTGTTCCCAGCCTGTAAACCTTCAGTCAATCTTAAACTAATAAGAATTTGTCAAACTGGTAATTGGATAACCAGAACCCAGTCCAAAACCAAGCCACTTATTCTTCTTTTATTTGTTAAACAGCTCACTTTTTACAGTCTGACAGCTTCTGACTGAGCCCTAATCACTCACTTGCTTATTTGCTACCTCTTTCTGCTCTTTAACCCCTCTGATATCTGCCAGCCATCACTGCCAGCTATCCTGTCTCCACAAAACACACCTCCTGTGTCATCCTAACTTTATGCAACCAAATCACCACCCTGGTTCTGCTTCTCTAATCACATCAAGATTAAATTTTTTCCTTCAAGACTTTAAGTACCTCTGTACTCACCCACATATGTTACCCAGGTTCATTTATCATCCCATGTCAGGTATTTTGGCAGTGATGTCAGCCTGTTTATTTCTTACATAACAGTTTTCTAATATTTTCATATGCTATCTCTCCTGCACCCAGTCCTCAGAATATTTATGTTCAGGCTACCTGTGTTATATTAGTAATCACTTGTCACCACAAATCAAATAAAGTAATTTTGATTCAGTCATTTCAATCAATATTCTCTTAGCTGATAGATCATATGACCTGGGAGTGTTTTATCTTGGCTTACTATCTGTTTAGCAATGCTGTCAGAAGGCTTTGGTCAAAAAAAAAAACAAAACCAGGATGTATGTGATAAGAGCAGGTAGTTCCAAGCTGAACCATGAAAGACTAATAAGTGCAGGAGGCATGGTTTCAATAAGCTCTCTGCTTTCCATCTGGGCACAGCTGATTATGAGGAGACTTTGCCAGGATCTGTGTGTATGTATGCCAGGCTGGCTTTCTACATTTGTGCAGTTTATTTAAATAAGAACTTCATTGCAGAGACTTGTTTCCCATATTTTATATATACTGCAATAATAACAATAAAGAGGCAATAGGTAGGTATGTTGTGTCTTCTTCAAAGACAGCCCTGTTCCCATTGAGAAATCAATGAAGAAATTCTCTGGTGGTGAAAGGAGTGAAGTAATTTTGAAATCAGTGGAGCTGAAATTATTTACAGCAGCAGAGAACAAAATCATTACTTTCAGTTTCAAGAACACTGAGAGAAAGGCTTTTGAGAAATATATATGTATCGAGCCTCTGTTTCAACCATTGCAGATTACATTCTATGAGCCTAGTAATAAACGCGAAGACACACTAACTCCTGAATGGTTAAATATATTCTTTATGACTTGACAGGACAGCATTTAAGCATAATCTCTTCATAATCATGAATCACTGTTATTGAAGTACAGATGTTCCAGGGAGATTCTCATTTCACTCTACACCAAATATTTCATGGAGCAGTCTACCTGTGAATGTATTTTGTGCTTACTCAAGCATTTAAAGGGGAAGCTAACCCTTGGAACTAGTGAAAGCTGAGCTGACAAACTAGATCTGGGGAGAAGTGACTCTTCTTGCCACCTGGAATAAACTTGTTTTCCTCCAGTGTATGAATGGAAACATGAAAGTTCTCATAAGAGTTTTCTAAGATGCTTAAATGTTGAACAAGAAATAATGTAAGCAGTTTAATAGAAGTAGAATTAAGGGATACTTAAATTTTATTTGTAAATTTAACACGTGGAGAATACCAATAGATGATTAAGGAGAAGTACTGTACACAGGTATAGCATTAAATTTCTTCTGTATGTTGACAGAAAATTGTGAAAATATTTTAGCTTGATCAGATGAGCCAAATATACTATGGTATTAATGCATAATAGTAGTTCTGGATAATCCAAACTAAATAGTATGAGTAAAGACTAAATGTATTTAGTGGGAAGGACTGTAGAAAATGAACATTCAGTGCAGTCCCACTAAGACTGGTTTTAAGAGAGAGTCATGACAGGCCACGACAATATTCGTTTGCACATAATCCCCAGTAATATCAGTGAATATAATGTTAAAAATAATCTGATGGACTGACCAGTGAAATATTCCAGACTTCAATATTTTGTCTATAGACTTGAATTCCCATGACTGTAATATAATATTCAAGCGCCACCTATTCCAAGCATCCTGACAATGAGGAAATCAGGCAGAAACACCAGGAGGCTCACTGGGTGAGCCCTGGGTTCTGAGGGAATGGACAGAGGAAGTGGCTGAGCCACAATGTCACATTTGAGAAGTAAGTCGTGGCAGTGAAGCTGGTGGAGCTGTCAATGACTGGCAAAGAGGAAGCAAAACTGCTGTTTTTAGTGAAGCAATAAGGAACACCAGTGGAACTGCAGGCCAATCAGTCACACCCCTGTGCCTGGCAACATCACAGGTCAGAATGTGGTGGGCACACAGGGCATGTGAATACACTGACTGTATAAAACCGCCATGTGAATTTCTCCTCTGGATTAAGCAGTCTCATCTGTCAAGTTTCATTCTTTTGGCTACTTTTTTCTGCCTTCTGCATTGTAAAAGCACACAATTAATTTTGCCAAATTGGAAAACTGCCCCAGTGTAGTGACCAGTCTAGCTCACTGCATGAAAACTCACGTGGTAGTGAGAAGGTGAAGTAGGAGTGGCAGCAACTTTTCTACCAAGACTGCACACTAATTCCACTTCAAAAACTACCTCATAATTTTCCTTTGCCATGATAGTAATTTTCCTTTGTCTTCTCCAGCCCTAAAACATACTCCAGAGAATTTTCCCAGCAAAAGAAAATTAGAATGTCATGTTGCAAACTTGCTGGCTTTGCATTTAAATATACCAAAAATACGAAATATATCTGTTTCTTAGTTATGCAGGTCAACTGCATATTTATACTTCCCTTAGCGCACACAAACTACGCAGATTACTAATCGAGTCGTGAAGTAAATATACAAACATGTAAATAAAAATACTACAAAATGCAACAAGCTACTGCAACAGCCCATCCTGCCCCTCCCCAACAATTACATTTGCAGTGTAGCCATCACAACCTTAGTGCAAGGTAAATTGGTAGGAAAGGGAATAAGTTCCAATAAACCAGCAGTGAGAGCTGAGAGAGAAAAGTTTTACAAGGACCAGCAGAATTTAACTGTGGGCTCTTAAATCACACAAGGACTGTTCTGGTGTGGTGAAAGGTTCAAATGTGCACATATCATGCTCAGGAGAGCACATTCAAACTTCCTGTAACTTCTGTAGTTGCTGTAGGCTATGTGATTCTCGCTGTAGCCAACATCTGCCCAACAGCACAAGCATAGGGAAGCCACAAATGAATTTCAAATTTGAATAGACACTTGCAGTAAATGCCCCAGAACACACGGGAGTCTGAAGTCAGCTGACACATCTGAACTTTCTGGTTGGTCCAATAGTTGAGTTCAGTAGAAAACATGGACAGCAGTCCAAGGCTAGTGGAAGTATAGTGCAGATAAGTAACAAAATCTGCATTCCTCTTGTAAGTTTCCTCCACCCATTCCTGATTTTGTTTCTCTGATCTCTAGTCAGGACAGAACTTTGTTTTTCTGAGTATAGGTGGAGTCAAATGACTTTTGAGGAGGGGAGGAGGGGATTCTTATAAAATCCAATGCTTACACATCCTGAAGGAGACAAATTGGTTTGTTCAGCTAGCCAGATGGTAGTTCAGATGAGAAAGATGACCTGGTGGTTTGCGGCACCAACTCAAGAACTTACACACAACTGGAAGGTGAAGGAAGAGCTTCATATCCGATACAAGCCTTGGCTATCTGAATAAGGTAATTTCTTGATGCTACACTTGATTTTTGTTACTTCTAACTGGTTGCTCATAGTATTCAGCCCCTCTTTTCCATTCTAATATGCTTGGTCAATAAACTGCTATAGATCATTCTCATTAGACTGACTCCTAAAATGATGCCATGAAGTTAGAAAGGAAAATTTAATGAAGCGTTCCTCCTGAATTTGTGTCTGAGGAGCAGTTACTAGTACGAGTAGTACTAGTACTACTCTATTGTAGTTGAAGCTGTAGTGACAGGTGAGTATTAGCAGAGCCAGTCTGAGTGTTAGATCAGGTATCTGAAGGTATCTGAATGTGACAAACATAGCCTGTTCCTTGACTGTGTACCAAGTCACACAGGTGGAGGAAGTTTCAGCATAAATTACAATTGATTTCTTTTTTTATTTCCATCTTTCTTCTAATACAACCAATAAAACAAGACTATATTATTTAACCTGTTGTTAATTTATTAAAGCTATATTTTGTACCTAGTTTTACATAGTTCCTGTTTTGAGGTATCAGCCTTTGGTAAAATTAAGTATGTTTTTCTTCCTTTTCTCTTCTTTTTTTGGTAAGTCCAAATATAAGGTAATAATACAATATTTGTACTGGCAATCCAAACCAAAAACCCATTACCAAGTCACATTTCTTTATCTAAGTGTGGAAAAACTTAATACTTGCCCTTTTTTGCCTTCTTGGGGAACCTTTATCTGTAAAGTACCACCAGCCCTCAAGGATCCCACTCAGCCTCCATTCAGCGAGAGTGAATGCACCTTTTTTGGGAGTGTTTAGTATGAGTTGCAGGAAAACAAGAAGTTTAGGATTCATACTAATAACAGTTTTTTCTCGATTCCACCACCATGTTGTTTTGCAATGTGCAGCAAATGTATTCAACTCATTTGCACTTTTGTAAAAGGTAAATTAGAACATGGAGCACAAGATAACCAAGTAGAACAAGTATCCGTCTTCACAAGTTTATGTGGCACCCTAAAATGCAAGCAATGAGATAAGCATTTTATAATTTACTTTTATTATTGTCTGATAAGCTTTTTGAATCATTGGCATGAATCAAAGCAGAAATAGCTTGGAGAACTAGTAGAGCATGAATAGAGGAACAGCCCCTGTGCCTCAGAAAGTGTCTTTGTAACTATCCAGGTGCAAGGATAAAGGTTGCACTCTTGTCTGGATGTTCTTGCTGGCAAAATTTGCCATGAGCATAATAATACTACTAACAGAGCTGTTTGCTCTCACTGATGCACACACTAAGCACAGGCTTTCCTGATTTAACTCCATGTCTCACAGGACATCTGTTCCAGCTGCCATGAGAAATTTTGGAGGTAGGAGTCAGTGGGATGCTAGACAGAATGTTTATGCTTCCAGGCACAGCTTTATATTTTTGAGGGACCTCAAAATGACCAGGCACAACAAAAGGAGCAGTACCCTACAGGTACTCCTTTTTATTTGGAAGGTTAGCTCAAGGGACAAAATGGGTAAGTGAGGATATTAATACATTACTGTTTACCATTACTCAATAGTTAAGAGCAAAAGGAGATCCTATGTAGGTTTTTTCAGCTTAGGGTGTTTGCAATTGCATAATCTTATAATAAACTTTCTCTTGCAAGTGAAGGAGGAAGAAAGCAAAGTGTGGTGTCAGAAACATGTTCTCTTATTGTAATATCTGTGCTTTCTTCTGCCCTGTTGAGGCATTCCAACAATTCCCTCTAGTATGTAGCTGCACTGCTTTCAAATCCGTTGGGCTGCTGGAAAATAACTACCACATTAATTAATAATGCAACTGAAATAGTAATTTCATTTTGGAGTTACATGTAACACTATGATCATTAAAAGGAACTGAAGGATGAATTCTGAGCTGTGACATAAAAGATGTATTTGTCCTAAGGAAACATGCTGTTCATTTAAATTTTGTGAGCAGTAAGGCCCAATTTATTCTCTTCCTGGAACAGAGTTTGCCTAATGAAAGTGAAGGGTGCTGGGTGGTGTCATGCAGATTTTATCATGCCTGTTTTAGTCTGGGTGTTGCCTGGTAAGCAGCAGGATTTCTTCTATCTGTCTTGTGGCCCAAATTATAATCCCTTGCCCAGGCATGTCTATGCAGAATGCAGAAATATCAGTATCACTCTCCCTAGGCAGGCTCATTTAGCTTGAGAGTTGCATCCTTTTTATGTTCTTCCAAGCCTCAAACAAAATTATGACCATGCTACTTGAACTCAGCATTGTCAGAATGCTACAGCTACAGCTTGATATAATTTCTGTATTTTTCTTATAGTAAACTGAGCACTAATACAAGTATTAATGCTTCCAACTTTACAAAATTTATGATCTTTGAAAGTATTAGCTACATTTGACAACTGAGAAAACAGGCACAGCAAGATCTGACAACTTGCTTAAGATCACCCCAGAAACTGTGGTAATGAAACCTGATTCTTTCATACAGACCTCAACACAAGGCAGTCCCTCCCTCTCTTGTGGCTGTTCTAACATTTTTTAAGATGTGCAAATGAGTCCAGTGCCATGTCAGTCCAGATATGGGGCAGTAGAATGATTTTGTTTCTGATCCCTACAAGGCTCTCATGGCTTCTTTTCCCCACCCTGCTGCAGTGATTCAGATCCTCCTGAGATCATGCACCTCAAGGGAGCAAATCACAGGACTAGTGACTGCTTCTTTGTACTGGATAATTTCAAGTGGTATGGATTCCCTCATGCAGCTCATTTTTTCCCAGGTGCACACAGGATAGGTAATTTTAAGTACAGACCATCTTCAGCTATCTCAAGTTTCCCATTCTCCTCCTGAGATAGGTCTTTTTTGGTCTTCTGTATCTTGTACAATATCCCTGCTCAGAATTTAGTGTCTATGAAGAAACCGGAAGAAAGTATGAATGTTTCTCTCCCTCCAGACAGATCCCATGTCCTCCATGCACTGCATGATTGCTACATGTTTATCATAAAACTTTTAAGGGGAAATATGCTTTTTCAGGTTTGTGCTTAATAAGATGTTCTTGCCCATAAACATATCTTTGCCAGGATGGATGTGCACCATTTTGGCAAAAAATGCTTGGCGTTGCAGGAATGATTAATAATTATATATGCTAAAATGTTGAGGACCCTAAAATTCTTCTGTCTTTTAAAATATTCATGTCTGAATATTTTCCCATTGTCTTCTCTCCTTTGTTCACATCTGCATGCTTCTTTTACTTTCTTAACTCTGTACTTGAATTTTTTTAAAATTTCTTTATTCAATCTTCTGTCTCTTGAGGCCTCTGTTACCCAGGTAATATTTTCAGTCAAACTACTGTAATGAATGTTGTATTTTAACTTGATAATTACTTGTGTAAGCCGTTCCTAGAATATTTTAATTAATTTCTTTAACAATGGGCCTTCTACAATTTGCAGATCTGTTAAAAAACCTCATCACCATCACTACCACTCCAAAAAAAAAAAAAAAAAAGAAAAAACAATCCAAAAACCAGAGAAGATCTAAGAATTAGAAAATATGCAGACTAAAGACAGCAATCCACCAGATGGTGGCTATGGATGGGTTGTGGTAGTGTCAGCCTTCATGGTGATGGGCCTCACTGTTGCTGTCCTCAAGACTTTTGGTCTGTTCTTTGTTGAAATCCAGCAGCACTTTGATGAACTTGCAAGCACCACTTCTTGGATCACATCAGTAACCATTGCCGTCTTTCATTTAGGAGGTAAGTAGTAGTACTCCTCTAGCATTTTATTTTAATATTAACTATCTGAGAAAGTTTGGAAGTCTTCCTTAAAAAAACCCAATCCCAGCAACATGTAAGGTCTAGACTTTCTTCTTCTGTCTCTACATAAAATACAGAAAAATTTCAGAAAATTGGCATTTACTGCCTCATATATGGAATGGGTTAATAACAAAACTCTACAGACACAGGAATCTGATTGCTTGAAAAAAACATCATGTACCTAACCTCATGATTAAGTTTTGTTACAGGCTTTGAGTTCAACTCATTAGGGATAATAGCCACAGAGCTTGTTGAACCAAGCTCTTAAAACAGTTTGTGCAAGTTCACTGATCTCAGTGTGACTGTCACTTTTTCAAAGTACTTAAAAATACAAGGATTGTGACCCTATCCATCAGGTAAGCCATCTGCTGCCAAAATTATTCTCAGTCCCGCTTTTTCCCACTTCTTTTTATCTTCACCAAGATCCCATTTCTTTGCATGTATTACCAATTCTATGTCTTCTTTACCCCTCTTACTATGATTCCAAGCTGTTGATCTCCCAGAAGACTCACAGGGTTAAAAAGAAAAAAAAAATTATTCATGCAGAGAGAACTCAATAAAGTCATGGCCATGCAAGCAGAGAGTAGGGGAAGATAGAGTGAAATATCCCAGTCAAAGGCAGTGAGGTCAAATACCACATCACACCAAATGAAGGAGGGAAAAATAAGAAACATTTGACTCAGCTTGGTTGTTTCGAGAGTTCTTAGTGCCCTCTATACTGCATGATCCTTCACATGATGTGAGGATTCAAAACATGTGCAGGCTTGAACTGTACAGAATTTGTGAAGTCTGCTCTGCATATTCTCATGGAGATATATGGTTGCTATAGGTAAATATCCTTACATAATAAATGCTATCATAATTTTATTTCTGAAGACTCTTCTTTGCATAGACACTGTATAATTATATGCATCCTACTCAGTCCACACCTATCAGTATTATTGCTTGGAACTGCAGTACTTCCAAACATCAAGAGCAATTGATCTTTCTTTGAAAAATGTATTCAGAAGGAAAAAAAAGAGTAACCCAAAGTCAAAGTAAAAAGATAAAATAAGTCATGAGTTGAAAAGATTTTATCAGTTCCATAAAGTGCTATCCTTGATGCCTGCTTTGCAGTGACAGACATAATTAACTGAAAAAAAAATTGAAAAACCTGCTTCACAGGCCACAGAAATTAATAAATGGTAATCCATCAATTTGGTTAACAAAATAGATGTATCACTGACATATTGTGATGCTATTGTGTCATTCAGGCATTTGAACTTCATGAGAAGAAAAAGCCAGCATAGGAAGGAAAAACTTAGCAGTCCTGTTTTAGTTATATTTTGTTTTGTTTTAGCATATATTTACATTCTATAGGAATGTATGAAGGACTAGAGAACATGACACAATAATATCAAGTATAAACCAGAAAAAAAATATTTTTGCCTAGCCACGTGAGAGGCCAGCCTACTTCACGGAAGGCAGCTATAATTTTCAGCAGAAGTTGTTTTTCATCCTTTGAAATCCATTGAAAATAATCCTCTTTCATTGAAAAAAGGTTGGTGGTCAAACATTCCAAACCCCCTCTGTGTAGTAGTTTATAAATGTCTCAGGTCAATACATAATTGTTCTCATCTTTTTCTGCCTTTGCTTCATTTATAGACACCACAAGACTTCCTGGTGAAAATCACCTGAGCCTCCAGTTCTTTGAGCACTTATCCTGGCCTAGCTTAGTCTTTCTGAATGTCTATCTCTGGGAAACCTTAAGTGTCACTTGGCTCAGTAGAAGGATGATTACTGAATTGTTATTTTTTCCTATTTGGATCCTTTCAACAGCAGGTCTTGTTTCTTGTGTCAAGGAGAGGATGTGCTTCCACTCCCGAGGTCTGCACTTGCAACAGGCTGTTCAGTTTGCCACGGCAAGGATTCTCCCCAGCAACTTCACCAGCCTTCTCTTGGTACTGGTGTACATCTCCCAACACCTTTCTCTCTGTACCCTTGTTGTCATCCCTTTCCATTGTGCATTTTCTGTGTGTTGCCCTTGTCCTTTCAGACTCTGGAGTCAAGCTGTTTTACCCATTTCCAGTTCTGTGGCTAGTTTCTTTCTTTCTCTTGCTACTCCATGTTTAATTTCTTCCTGTTTATTCCTCTTATTTGCTGTTTAAGAATTGAGATTTGGTAATAGTTCTGCTCCAGTTGCAGATCTTTTTCTTGTCTTCAAGAACTTTCATGGATGTTATCCTGTGTCTACTTTTATCTTCTTTTTTTCATCATATTTTATGATTCACCAATTGTATGTACTTTATCATGTCTCATCAACTACATCTTAAGATAATGATGGAATTTCAGTATAATTTTAACATGCTTATAAAATTATCAGATTTTTGCTGTAAAAGCTCATGAGACATTTGAGGGTTGTATAACTCCTGCCAGGTCTTTCCGCTGTCAGACAATGTACATGCTGCAGGTTTTGCAACAACTAGTACTCTTTAAGGTTTATTTCACTCATCCTAGCTACCAAATTCTCTTAATTCTGACTAGCACAGGTTAATGTACAACAACCTGCCCTGACAAACTACTACGAAGCCTTCCTTGCTGGCTGCTCTCCCTAAATAATTGTCTTCCTACTTATTTCAATTTAGCGTGGTCCCCCTCAACTGAATTCGGTTTCATGCATGAACTCCAGTTCCCAGGATATTTAACAGATTGTAGGGAGCTGGTTCATGCCAGGTGGTAGTAGGGAACCCTCTAGTGGCCATGGCCATTTAAAGAAATCCTACGGCCTTGACCTCGACTCCTGCGATGCTGATGGGAAAAGCAGCCCGGCAGTAAAACTGTCCTTAATTAAGCAAAAATATCCCTGACATTTCAGGTGTTTCCAGAGAGTGACCAGAGACCAAAGCAGCTGCTGCACCATCATATCTGTACCACCTGCACCTTTATCCTTGTGTTGAAGAGCCCCTGCACTCTGTTGTGAGAAACTGTACCACTAAATATTTAAGAAATTAACTGCCAATTTTCTGTAAAAAGTATTGCCGCAAAATAAACCCTAACTTTTGTTCCTTTATAAACTTTAAATATTCTATTAAGGGTTGATTTTTGAAAAATTCTAGAACACAAAATTAGTTTTCTCCGGAAAGTTTTCATGTCAGACATATCAGTAACACATTCCCAATAGTACAATTTTTATAGGTGAACCTATAGAGTCCATGGCTGAAGTTTCACTTTCTGCTAAAGCAGTCCATGCTTTAGAGGTTCTGTCTTGTTTCATCCTTACATGAAAATCAGTAGAACTGTCCTACTACAAGGAAGGCACTAAAATGCTCTTTCCCTTTAAAAGAGTCCACATATGTTGAATATATTTTCAAATCTCTGCCTCAAGAACAGTGATTTCTCTATCAGCAAGGATACAATTCTGAAATTTTGATTAACCTCCTACCCCATCAAGCAGAATTAAGGCTGTTTGTGTCAAGCATTATAAGGGTAGTCCTCATTAAAATGTTTTATTTATTTTATTTATTTGCCCATATTGATGAGATGAATATTCTTAATGTATTTTTCCTTCTCCAATTTTTCTGCTGATCTAGCTCCTGTTGCCAGTTCACTGTGTGTACAATATACCCATCGGACAGTTGTGATCACTGGAGGACTTCTGGCCTTTTCAGGAATGGCGTTGGGATTTTTTGGACTCAACATGGTCTGGATGTATGCAACAACTGGCTTCCTACAAGGTATGAATTTATGGCTTTATGGCTTTCTTCCACCAGCAACTTATTTGAGGATGCTAGTGGTAGGAGTTTTAAAATCTGATATCTATTTTGACTTTATGAGCAGCCAGAACAAGCAATGCTCTTTCCTCCTGTTCCATTCTGGAAATAAGAATTTATACAGGAAACCTGCAACAACAAAGAAGACAAATATTTAGATACCAGTAATTTACACTTGCAAATTATATGCAAGCAGAAAATTAAGTGTATTGTTTTTCATTCAGAGATAAGAGCTTTGTGAAGGTTTAAAAACACTTCATAAAGGGTACTGAAGTAAAAGGACAGGGAGATCCCAAATTCTATACTTTCAATCAGCTTATCTTATGTTTTGAACAGAGTCCCAGGCTTTCATTTTATTCCAATCCTTCCCTTTACTTCAGGCAAAACCAGGCCAGAAAATTGTCTCCAACAGCTAGCAGATTTTCCTGGAACAGGAAGCAAAGCTAGCAGGGAATAAAATAAACCATTCTGAATTCTGCACTGGATGCCTGAGAAAATGTCTGGAATTTGAACCCTTTGGCAGTCCTGGGCTGCCAAAGAGTCTAGGGAGCCATCAAAATAACTCTTAAGTTAGAGCAGGTTCTATGTTTGCTCATGGCAAAGCTGTGAAACCAACTTTTTTTTTTTTTAAGTAAGAGAATGTAATTATGTATATTTTTCATGCTCTGCTTTTTCACTTGAATATATACAACATACAGAATATAATGTATAACAAATACACCCTTACACATAATCCAGTTAAGCTCATGCTTCTTCTAGGCAAAAATGTTTTCTTTCTTACACTTTTTAACTTTGCAAACATAGAAGCACTGACTGCTTCGATTTCCACCTTCACCAAATACCTCAATAGTGTCTAACCAGTGCTACTTCTATTGGTGTTTTTCAGGTCTTGGCATTTCTTTTTCGTGGACACCAGCCATTAGCATTGTTAGCCACTATTTCTCCAAGAAAAGGCCTTTGGCCAATGCCATTGCCAGTGCTGGAGAATGTGCCTTTGCATTCATGTTTGGGCCATTTTTCCAGTGGCTGATTAGTCAATATGGATGGAAAGGTGCCCTCTTGATCATAGGTGGCATCCAACTCAATATTTGTGTCTGTGGAGTACTGATGCGTCCCCTGGCAAGCAGCTGCTACCTTGAGGCCAGCCATTGTGAAACTGAAACACCACCTGGCAACGGTGCATCCAAAGAAGATGAGTCTCCCATCACACACAAAACCTTCAACTGGATGCTTGTGAGGCGACCAGAATTTGTACTTTATGCCATTTTTGGTATATTAGCTGCTATGAGTTTTTTTGTTCCTCCATTATTTTTAGTTCCACTTAGCTACAGCCTGGGAATAGATGAATCATGGACTGCATCCCTCCTATCCATTTTGGCTATGGTGGACTTTGGAGGCAGATTGCTGTGTGGCTGGTATGCCAACCTCCATGTTACCAAAACCATTCATTTGCTGGCAATGGCAATTACATTGATCAGTACTTCCCTGATGCTCTTGCCACTGGCTAACAATTACCTTTCCTTGGCAATATTCACTGGCTTCTATGGATTCTTCTTTGGTACAACAGTCGCCATTCACATTACAGTGCTAGCAGATGTTGTTGGCATGCCAGAATTTGACAGTGCCCTAGGACTTTTCATGCTTATTCGAAGCACTGGAGGTTTTGTGGGGCCTCCTCTTGCGGGTAAGTTAAGACAACTCACTGCCAAATACAGTTTAAAAGAGGAAAGGGGAATAGTAATCTGAACTGAAAAGATCTGGGTCTGCACTCAACTTTCCCCCTTTTATAATTCACGAGTATCTGAGCCAAGAAGTACATAAAAACAAATAGACAGTTTAAATCCTCTCCAAAATACATTGCTCCCTCTCTTCTGTGTGATTTTGGAAATACCTTTACCACAAGAAAGGAGGGATGAAAGGCAGAGTTCACATGGTGGTCCTGCTTCTTGAATCCCACATAATGCCACTTGATGGCCTCCAACTATCTAGCTAAGAAAGTGTGCCTTTGGGACAAGCAGCAGACACACACTTTCAGAGAAGAAACTGAAATTTGAGGCTAGTGATGTTGCACAAATGTTGGTATTGTTGGGAGGGTTTCAAATTGAACAGCCTGAAACATTAGGCTATGCAAACCTCAAGGAAATATTCAGAGAAATGCCTGCTGGTTTTAGACAGCATTTGAGCCAACTAGTATAATAAATAGGGAATGCAGCACATAAGAGAAGTGGGAAGAGAGGGCAGACAATGAGACAGCACATGGACTTATGGGCTGGCAATAAGTTATAGTCATCTCGGAAAAATGCAAGACAAATGACCTACAAGCTGTAGAGGCTTTGAAAAGTGATATGGCAAAAAAAAAAATTGACCTGTGTGACTTGTACAATGCAGATCTGAGTTCTCATCCAAAGACCATTGTTCTGACACTACAAGTGAAGTGACTTTTGTGGTAATGACATTGCTAATAGGTTGCAAATGAGTCAGACTGAATACTGGAACATTTTAATTCACTTTTGAAATACAGGACCCAGGAAGATTTGTAGAGGGTTTGAAACAGAACAGTAACAAAAATGTGTTGGAAAGATCTGAATAAAATACAGTTTATAGTAGCTAGTGGTAACTAGTACGGATTATCTGGGAATCACTGTGGCCCCTTTTTGTATATTTAGTGAACTACAAAGAAGATATAGAAGAGTAGGGAATCCTAAGCCTCTCAAGCTCTCCTCTCCTCTTTTGAGTGTAAAATAAAAAAGATTTGAGTTCACGGTTCTTGTGCCTATATAGGACTGATCTTAGATTAGAATGTGGGCTAGGGAGTACCCTAAACATGGACAAACTTCCCACAAGCAAGCAGCCCACAAAGGAATGTGCCATCATACCCACAGGGCAGCTGACACACTGCTGCAGTGTTACTGCTGTGCTGTAGAGATTTTTCATTATAATACACAATGGAATCACATATTTTGGTTGGCCTTAACGTCCCTGAAAACCAAGGTCTTTTTGTTAACATCTGTGACTCTTTGTAAAATGATGAACTGGAAACCCGTAACATGTCAGACAAATTCTCAAATTTTGTCTCCAGCAGATGAATCTCTTTTCCTTCTTTAAACTCCCTCATGCTGTAGTTATGGTCCAAATTACAGCAACTGGTGACAGCTACACCACAGAACATGGAGCTGCTCACATACACATCTGCACAGTCTGTCTTTTTTTTCTGCCAGTTCCTGCACTGTCTGCCACACTTGAGGTTGGAAAGTGCTTCAAAATGTGTATTATATTGTTTCACTAGCAATTTACATATGAAAAACAATGAGACATGAATTGTGTTTCAAAACACAAAAATGAAAAATGAAAAATGCTATACTGGTGTGATGTTCCATGTGCTCATGGTGTAGAACTCTGTCAGACAAGTATGCAGCCAGCACAGTGCCTTTGTAAAAGGATATATTAACACTGCTGAGCTAATTTACATTAGCCTGTTCTCTATCAATCATATTCCTGTCATTTGTTTCTCTCCAGGTCTGATTGTGGACACAGCTGGAGATTACAGAGCAGGCTTCTACATGGCAGGAGCCATTCTTGTCCTATCAGCTGGATTTTTAATTATTTTAGATCGATTCCAACAGAGAAGAATAAGAGGAATCAAGATTAGAACTAAACCAGAAAAGTCAATGTTACCCTACCCTTCCTTCCATATCCTGAGACATCAAACCAGAAGGTATGGAGAGCACAATGTAGTGGTGTGACTACATGAGACCTCTGACAGCACCTCAAGGACACATGGAAGTGTTTTATTTTTGCCAAACTCACTACTATTAGGATTTACAAAAGAACAGAAGTTTGGGGTACAACTATTTGAAACAAAGGAAAAAAGTAATTAATACATGCAAGCTAGGGTAGTAACCATTGCCATATTGTTTTGGTACTGAAATTGCATTTTGACTATACAAGTCTTCAGTAGAGTCCCAGATGGCTGTGCTAAATGAAATAGGCAAACCATAGTCTAAATTAAATTGCCATGAAGCATGTGTACAGCAGATAGAAACTCTACCCTGAATAGCAGACTGCAGCTATCACTAAAAAAAAGGAAGAGGCATCAGCTCACAAATGCTTACTTGGGGAAGTGGTGCCCAGTATTTTCAGTAAACAAGTTGGATGTGAAAGCACAAGTAAATGAATACAGTTTTGAGCTGAAGGGTTTGCAGAGCAGTGCTGGAATAAGATAAATAAATAAACAAAGTTATTTGTTAATTTAAACAAAGATAAAAGTTATACGAGTTAAACAAAGATAAAAGTTACATGAGTAACAGAATACAATAGAGAGAAATGCAGTCCTAGATATCAGACGTAAAAAGCAAAATACATCCACACAAAATGGAGAAGGAATGAAGAGTAGCAGAGGAAGACCTAAGGCTACAGTGGACTTCAAACTGAGTAAGAATCCCAAATGCACCCCTGTATTAAAAATAGCAAATGTCTTTCTGTGTTATGGTACTATAGAGGAGATAACAATGGCAATACAGAGGAGATAAAAATGCTTGCAAGGCTTTAACTGGAAGAAGTACATGAGTTACAAAGAATTAAGTGGAACATAAATGAGAGAATTAGGAAATTAAGGGGAAAGTATCAGAAATAAAGCTTGCCTGGTTTAGAATACAAAAATTTTTACAGGGCATGAGAACAGCCTTCAAATCCATAATAGTCTGAGATGAAGAAAACATGATTAATTCCTTTGCTTGTTAAGACAAGTGGTAATTTTTATCATTCCCAGAAAGGCAGTTATGTAACAGGGGGAAAGCTTCAGTGCCTGTTAAGATCCAATGCAGGCTATATATGCAGAATATAAAAATACAGAGATACCAGAGAATAGGTAACACACAATCAAGGATTGAAATATATGTGTTTCAGAGTAGTAGGATGGCTAGATGACTTCCTGAGGTCACCTTCAGTCCCACATTCCAATTTTCCTAAGGCAAATACTTTGACTAAATAGTCTATTTTTAAGAATAAAATAGAGTCTGTATCCAAACAACTGGTTTTTTTTTAATTTTACTCTATCAAAGGAAGACAGAATTTAAGGGTGAAAAGGCTGACATTTAGAAATACTGAAAGGAAAAATATGTAGCACTTTAAAGCCTTCAAACTGTTATGAATATAATATCTGCCCTACTTTAAAACTTCATAAATTTTCACTATTGAAACATTTCCTCTGTGAAGCTGAGTTTACTTAAATCTCTCATCTGAAATAATTACTTCTTGTCTCATAAGAACAAGCATTTCAAAAATTTAATTTACCTTACAGGGAATCAGCTGAACCATTAATAAATCAACTACCTGTGGGGGCTTGATTGAAGAACACATATTGGAAGGAGAGCACCTGAGTGTGCAAAGTCTTGTAGTAAGGCTCTGACACACCTGACAAAATCCTTTTTAAACTTATCAATTGAAAAATTTAAATTTTTATAGGAGTATTATTCTTCAGTCTTCTGCAGCATTCCACTATCTAAAATAACTCTTCATTTTAATGGAAGTGGTATTGCTGGAGGTGGGAAGAATGGGGTTTCCACCTCTGGCATTCTGTTAAAATTCTGTGCTGGAAGAATAGGGGCACAAGGAGTAGGTCAAGGGAGGTGATTGTTCCCCTCTGCTCCATGGTTGTGCATACATTTTGCAGCAGCAAAGCAAAGGCAAGAAGTTGACAAAGATGACTGAGTTCAGCAGAGGGTCACTGAGAGGCTGTGGAACCAGGGCTGGTTCAGTCAGGGGGAGCAGCAGCTTTGGGGGCACCAAACAGCATCCCCGGCACCAGTGGGAGGAACAGAGGAGGTGCAGGTGGGCTGTTCACAGCAGTGCATGGTATGATGGTGAGGCAGCAGCAAAGCTGAAAGAGATCTCAGGCTGAAGCTATGAGGACAGCCCAGGAGCGTGGACATGTTCAGCATGGCTGGGCTGATGACATCCTTGGGGCTTTCATGGCTGAAGTCCTGAGCAGCCCAGTCTGAGCTCAGAACTGGCTCTGTCAGGGCTCAAGCCAGAGATTTCCCCTGGTTCCCACCAGGCTGAACAGGGTCTTGTGAGAAATACTTTTATCTTCTTTGCTAAATGCACTAAATAGTATTAGTCCCTTGGACACACTGTCATCTTGTTGCTATGTATCTGTCTAATGGCACAAAAGAAGTCAAATCATAGAATCATGGGATACACTGAATTGGAAAGGGTCAATCAGGATCATCAAAGTTTAGCTCCTGACCATCCCAAGAGTCACACCATGTGCCTAAGAGCATTGTCCAAATGCTTCTTGAATGCTGTCAGGCTTGGTGCTCTGACCACTTCCTTGGGAAGCCTCTTCCAGTGCCCAGCTACCCTCTGGGTGATGAACCTTTTCCTGATATCCAGCCTAAACCTTCCCTGGCACAGATTCAGGCCATTCCCTCAGGTTCCACCACAGAGAAGAGGTGAGTATCTGCCCCTCCTCTTCCCCTGAAGACCACAATGAGATCTCCCCTCAGTCAGGCTGAACAGACCAAGTGACCTCAGCCAATGCTTGCATGGCTTCCCCTCCAGACCCCTCATCCTTCTTATCACCCTCTTTGGGGCAGGAGGCATCCTTATTACCCTCTTTTACTGTGGCGCCCAGAACTGCCCCCAGCACTCGAGGTGAGGCCACCCCAGCTCAGAGCAGAGCAGAACAATCCCCTGCCTTGCCTGGCTGGCCATGCTGTGCCTGATGTCCCCAGGACACGGGTGGCCCTCCTGGCTGCCAGGGCACTGCTGACCATATTCAACTTTCCACAGACCAGGACCCTGACATCCCTTCCTGTGTATAGACTCATTCCCTAGTCTATACACACATCCAGGGTTGTCTCATCTCAGGGCCAGAATATGACACTTTCCCTTGTTAAACTTCATCTGTTTGGTGACCTGCAATCTGTTGAGGTAGCCCTGCAGGGCCTCTCTGCCTTCAGAGAAATCAACAGCTCCTCCCAATTTAATGTCTTCAGCAAACTTACTTAGTGTTCAAGTCCTGCATCCAAATCATTAAGATGTTGAAGAGCACCTAAGCCCTAAGGAGGAGCCCTGTGGAACTCCACTAGTGACAGGTCACCAGCCTGATGCCACCCATTCACTGCAAACCCTTGTGCAGCCCATCAGCAGTTGATCACCCATCACATGATGTGTTTACCCAGCTGTGTGCTGGACATTTTGTATAATTTCAGGATCATGGGAGCTGATCATTCTCATAGCCATGGTCCTCCAGCTACAGGCAGTGGAATCCACTTTGTCCCTTACTGGTGTTGAAAGTAGAGGCAAAGAAAGTGTTGAACATCTCTGCCTTGTCCATGTCCCTGTTTTTGAGGTGACCATCCTCATCCTGTAACAGGCTGATGTTATTTCTACACTGCCTTTTGCCATTAATATATTTGGAAAAGCTTTTTACAGTTCCCCTCAGTTGAGGCCAGCTTCAACTCCAGTTTAGCTTCAGTATGACAAATTTTCTCCCTGCAGTGGGGAGCAGCATCTCTGTAATTCTCCCACGTCATCTGACCTCGCCTCTGCTGAGCCAACATCTTCCTTTTTTTGCCTCTGCCTCCCAAAGAAGATTTCTGCTCAGACAAGCCATCTTCTGCCTCACCTGCTTGACTTCTGGCATTTGGGAATTGCCTATGCCCTTAGAAGATGTTGTTTAAAACATGACCAGCACTGACAGACCCCAGCACCTGCAAAAGCAGGCATCTTCCCAGGGTACCTTATTCACTAATTCCCTGAGCAGCCTGAAGTCTGCTCTCCTCATGCCCGGAGCTGAAGTACTGAGTCTTTGTATTCATTTTGGAACTGCTTTTACTTCAGCTGCAGCTGAAGTAAAATATTCAAAGTTAAATTTCACTGGACTATTACTACAGGGGTTACTTAGAATCACAGAATCATCAAAGTTGGAAGAGACGTTTAAGATCATCAAGTCTAACCACCCACCCAGCACTGCCACTGTCACTTCTAAATCCAAACCCCATTACCCAGTGCACACGCCTCTGAAAGATCTTCAGGGATGGTTACTCTACCACCTCCCTGAGCAACCTATAGAAAGGACTCTTTTGATCCAAGCTCTAAAACTGCAGTCAGTGGTGACTATACTAATTTTCTTCAAGAGATGGACTCAGAGGCCTAAATCAGCAGCCCAGCTGTAAGGAGCTTCTCACCCCAAAACAGTTTGCAAAGTTAGTTTCAGTAGAAACAGGATCATGAGGCTTTGGAAAGCACCACCATTCTCTTGAATCCAGATATGGCTTCCTGAAATTACATGCAAGGGAAGCAATTCAACCTCACCTTAACAGCACTCAACTGCACCCAAAAGTTTTTCACCCATGGCTGATCATTCTGCATCTCATTGAGAAAGCCCCACAAATCTGAACAATCCCCTGGGCTCAGAACCCCCAGTTTACCACCGACAAAGTAGGAGCAAAGGAAAACTGCCAGAAAGCTACTAATTTTTCTTTAGAAAAACATGGTAGAGTAACAAAGGCACCACTGTAATCATGGCATCCTCTTGGCACAACTTCTACAGGATCAAGACTACCATTCCTTCTTTACTATAAGATTCAGAGGTAGAGCAGAGGGAGATGGGTCTGACAGTAAGGACCACAGCTTCACTTGGAAATTACTTGAGGAGGAAGTTTCTGTCATGAAGTTTCTGGCTTTCAGGATGAACATATTTATGGTGCTTGTACAAGGCAGTATACAGGACATGTTGCTCCCTGGAGAGACCTGCAGTCAAGGTGGAAGTAAGTTGAGGAATAGCTTCTTTTCAAAAAGTTTCAAATCCAGCCTATAGTGGAATTCTTTAGCATGGAAGCCAGACAATACCTCCTTCAAAGTAAGCCCCCAAACCATGGAGAAACAAGGATCCTCAGGAAAAACTGAAAGGGATATAATTCCTTATTTTCTCTTACTGTACTGTGTTACTGGTAATGTAGGTTTAGCAGTGAAAAACCTGTGAGTTTCCACTGAAATTCCCATAAAATTCAAAACTGAATCAGGTTGTATTTGTTTTCCTTTGCTCTGTGTGGTGTAGGAAGCCTCAAATATCAGAGAAAAATAATTATCAATTAAAAGAAGTAAATTAATAAAAATCCCAGAATCTTGTCCTAGAAAGACGGGATCATAATGTCAACAGCACAAAACCAACTAAAAGCTATTCTTTTTCAAAGGTTAGACCTGTTTCACCAAGATTCATCAGTGTCCTGGATTTGCCACAGGTTTGGCTATCAGAAAAAAGCTGTGTTACTTTGGGGTTTCTCCAAAGTAGTCCTCTTCCATCCTCTACTCCTGAAAACTTATCTTTGAAAACATAACAGCTTTGGAATCCACGTGTCAATCCCAGTGACTTTACACTGATGGAGTTAGCAGCACTATAACAGAGAAATAACATTTTGTAGAAAGATTGAGATCAAAAGCAGGATGTGGTGTTTTGTCTCTTCATCTATTCAAATCCTCAATAGCAGCATTCTGCCTTTACATTCCAGATGGCACAACAGATCCATAACAAAGCTGGTTTTTTTTTTTCCCTTTCCTGTTATACTATTAACAAGAGATTCATTCAGAACACACAATATTCAGGCAGTTGACATTTTACCCCACATATCTCTTGAGGCAAGTAAGGGTCAGAGACTGGCTTTGCTACATGAAGAAATCATGTGGATTTTCTTTATTAGTGTTTTGATTCTCACAAGATCAAGCAGCTTGATCAAGCAAGCTTCAGTTATCATCCTCTTACAGAAGTGAAGCTTTTCTTCAGGAAAGCACATGATTTGATAAGGAACTTTATAACATTTCAGAGTGCACAAGGGCTGGCATGTTTCTTAGGAACTTGACAGACTGTGATAGCATCCACTTACAGTTTTACACAATGGATATTTACAGAAACTTCCCTGCATCTCTTTCACCTTTGAAATTCCTATTGACTTCATCTGGATTAATTTGCCTGAATTAGCAAGTTTATGCTCCTCACTGTTCATTCTTCCTTACCCTTTGTTTTCCCCTCCGCAAAAACCGTGATGCTTCAAACTTTTAACGGGTCTAGCAAAATCAACTAGATCCTTCTGACATTAATCACAGAATGAGTTTGGAAGGCACCTCTGGAGGTCCTGTGGTCTAACCTGTGCTGCAGCAGAGCCGTTTGGAGCTGGTTGCCCATGACTGTGTCCAAATGGCTTTTGCAGATCCCCAATGCGGGAGACTCGACAAAGTCTCTGGGCAACCTGTGCCAGTGCCCAGTCACCCTCACAGAAAAAAAGGTTTCCTGATGTTCAGAGAGTACAGCCTATGTTTTAATCTGTGGTCACTGCCTCTGGTCTGGTCACTAGGCACTAGCATGGAAAAATATATAGACAGGTCAGATTTTTACCATAATTAGAAAAAAATAGAAGAAGCAGCCCCATCCTAGCTAAAAAAATATCGATGTTAATGCTTTTTATCTGACTTCCTAATGAAATGAATGTTGGTCACACACACTATCCTTTCCTGTGGAAGCCCAGGTCACTGGGAATATTTCTCTGTCTGCTCTGGGGTGCCCTGACCCCCAGGGGAGCACTGACTTTGACCCTCATTCATGGAGAAAGGTTCCAAGACTTCAAGATAGACTAGAATCCACAAAAGTGTGAAATAGATTATAGAGAGTAGTGTAGGTGTATCACTTGGTGAGGAATTTAGGTTTTGGGATTTGTAGTATGTTATGGATGGAAGCAAGATGGAGGGCACAGGGCGTCATCCTGGGTTTCTTCTTCATGCTTCTTCTTCCTTCTTCTTCATGGGTTTGGGTGGCACTCTGTAACTGGGCAGAGAAGTCTGCACTGTGGGCTCCTTGGGATCAGTTATCGGGTTAAAAGGGAAAATAATCCAGGTGTCAGTTCTTAATTGAATAGTTTAGTCTTAAAAGACCTTGTAACAAGAGATTGTCAGCCATTTTGTGCCTTCTAATGAAAAGCTGCTGAACTCACAGTAGTGAGACTGTCTTACTGATAAGAAATAATAAACACTTGTGTCTGAACATGAATTACTGCCTCAAGTGCCTTCAATCCAGACCCAGAGAAACCAACGACTGGTACCCCCACAACTGGTACCCTGTGTGAGGAATTTTCTTTTGAGTCTGTCAGCCATTTCACTATATTTAGAGCCCTGTGCACAGCTTCAGAGACAAGTCAAAACTTAAAAGTGTTTAATCCTTCAAACTTGAAAAAATTTGTAGAGGGACAGAGAGGATCAGATTAATGATTCATTAGGACAAATGACAAGCAGAACATGGTTCTTTTATCTCCTTGCTCTTTTGGCAGTAACTGACTGCTGGTATATCACAGTACCCAGACCTCTGAATCAATCACAGACTGCCATTTCTCGCCTGGCCTTGTAAATGGAATTACTACAGTGTTAACACTGGCAAAGGCCAGCCTTCTTTAGTTCTGCAGCCCATGGGATGTACCCTCTTTTTGTTGCAGTATTTGCTTCTCAGCATAGAATTAAACTGTACTTACCTTAATCTAAGACACTTCTGTCACAGGGTAATGAGTTATGTTCCACATATAATATTTTGCACAGTGTTAAAATGGTGCAAAAAGTGTGCATAAACAAGCTATAGTAAATATATGTGAAAGTACCAGTCCTCTGTAACAAAGTAAGCAGCCTTAGATCAAAACACGTTTGAATCCAGAAACAGTCTGCCCACTCTATGAGCTTGTACTTATTGGGCAGGTAAAAAGGTGTTGGGCTGTCTCTCAGAGCACATGTAATTAATCAAGAAATAACAGATTTTTCTGCTGCTTTTTAAGAGGGAAGGATGCAGAAGAAAATGAGAAGTTGTCTCCTTGCCCCTTTCATGCTAATTAATGCATTCAGAAGCTGTACTGAAAGGAATTTAAACTCGTGATAGTCATAAGAGGACAGATCAAAGGAGAAAAAAACAGACTAAGTAAAAGAAAGCTGCATATGCCTTCAGTTAACAGACAGAATACAGGTCTGAAGGAGGTAAGATTTACATTTTTTTTTTGTTTTACACAAAATTTTCAGCTTTGTTTAAAAATTATGCTTAGAAGAGGCCTGACTGTCTCTAAGTGAACTCAATATACTTTATTTCCTTGGCTAGAATTATCTTCACTGTATTTTCTAATTTACCTGTATAGGGTTCATAGATTAGTGGGATACAATCAAGTAGGATCTGTTGTCATGCTCTTCACTTTACAGAAACATGATTACATGTGGATTTCTTCTTCACTATATTTGATTGAATAGATTTTTAACTGTTCAGACAGCTGTGATTACCACCTTAAGACTGGGAATAAAGATTTTAATATAAATTCCCTACATAGCTGAGTTTAGATTGTCAACAGACATAAATCAGTATTCCCATCTGAAATTCAACAGATCTCTGAGAGTCTCCAGTGACTGGAAACCTATTCCCTGAGCGTTTACAGGGAATTACAGAATAGAAAAACAACTATTTTTAAGATCGATATCAGTTTTTCTTCTAAATAGTTTTTCTTGTCTAGGAAAATTGCCTTTTTTTCTATATTCCAGATTTTGCTTTAGAAATCTGCCATCACTTGGTACCTAAACAGATCACATCAAATTCTGCAAACTCTGTTACACTCAGTTGCAAACACCTTGATGTCAGTGATGATACTAATATGTAGACTATAGTTATGGTTTTGAGCTTTATCCCAAATTGAGACAGTTGCGTGTGTATAGGAATCTACTTGATTCTGAAGATATCAGATCTCCTGCCTGAGAGATATCCTGCCTCTCTAAAATGCTCCCATTAAAAGAAAGAAGCTGAAAATATTAACCTTCAATGGTAACAAATTTATAACCCTGACACACTGTGTTTCTACCCTATAGGTTTGAGCAGGAGCAACCTCACAAAATGCCCAGAAGATATAACCACCTGGATAGCAACCACTTCAGAGGGAAAGGACACGTCTATTTTGCAACGGAAGAGTAAGCGTAAATCGAAACCTATGTTAGCACGTAAGCCGGTGGAAGAATTTGTACTGAAAGAAAACGAGAAAATTGTATCCAAAAAATTCACTGTTGTATATAGATGGAGTGCCTTTTAACTACCTTATAGGTCTCTCTAATGTTTGTCATAGTGCAACCTTTGAGAGCTGTCAATAATAAGAAAAATCAAAATTGCAGAATTCAAGAATCTGGAGTTAATATGATCACAAATTGCCAGCCTTTACCAGGTTTATTGAGGCTTATTTAGAATTTACTTTTAAAGCTGTTGCAAGTTGATCTGTATACTATATCTCTAGATTAACAGACCTCTCTTAGGAACCTCAAAGGGACACTGTCTCACCCTAAAGAATGGTGGAAAACCCCCAGAGAAATGGTTAAAAAAAAGAGCAAAAGATCAGTGCCATACAAATGTGACTCCCAAATTGTTTCTGCCAAATATTTTTTATCTTTGAATTACAATAAAATATGTTTGGTCTGGGATTATTAGAGACACCACCCAACTGATGATGTTTTATTATATAAGGCAAGTAATTCCAGTGTGCTTGGGATATCTGTATGTGAATTGTGCTGCTAGGACTGGCTTACTGGGCCCCAAACTTAATGACTTGTTGCACTCATACTGCAAGATAGCTGCTCCTCCATCAGCCTTGGCAAAAACAATAAACAAAGGGGAAAGCTCTCTAATAGTCCATCCATTCAGTTCTTAAAAAAAAAAAAAAAAAAAAAAAGCTGGCTAGTCATGTTTCAGCACTTGAAACTAGGCATGCTCACCTCTAACTGTTGTGAATTCTAGTGGCTTCATCTGTAAGTAGTTTTTCTAGATATGCAAAAGTGACCCTCTCCTTCCAGTACCAGAAGTATTCTAGATATGAGCCCAAATTCCTAGCAGCACAACTTCAGCTTTAACTGGAATGGCAGGAAATTGCATACCCACTTTCCATACTAGCCTCTGAGTAGTTAGAGAAGGAGTTAGAAGGCATATGTGCAGTCAGAAGTACCAACTCCAGAAATACATTCTGGGTTTTCTCCTAAATTTGCCCTAAACCAGGACAGGGGCATACAGGCTAATGGACAGCTAAAACAACACATGTGACAAGTAAGAAGTCTAAAAATGTAGAGAGGGCACCAGCTGCCTGAAGAAGTAGTCTCTCCAAGTTTCAACTGTGCTGGCGAGAGTAGGAAAACCAGTGGAGCCATCTCACAACCTTGGCTGCATCAGAAAGTGGCTGCTGTGAGCTCTGTTCTTGGGTTAAACAGGCCTGCAGGCCACACAGTCTTCAAGGGGCAGGAGAAATTTACAAGATCCACATAATTGGGAAAAAGAAAATCCCTTTGTCTCCAAGGGACTTCAGGTTTCATATAGCATAAAGGAAGTTCAGACAAAAAGGCAGCCTGTTCTGCCACACAAATCTGCTTGCATCTCCTTTCAGTCTTTTTAGTCCATAAGGAAATACTCCTTTATGAAACTTGGAGTCAGTAAAAATGACCACAAAAAGATATAAAAACTCTCTGTAAGCCACCTACGCCTCTACTCAGTCCCAATGGAAAAGACTGGGGAAATTACTGCAAGGCAACTAGGCATAAGTATGTTAGAAAGGGTTTATCCTGATTGATACAGCAATTTTTCCCCATACTCTTTTCCCTTTAATCGTTTTATATATTCTTCTGTTCCTAAACAGGAAAGGAACAAAAAAAAAATGGGGAATGAATTCCATATTTCTCAACAGGGAGGATATTAACACTAAAGGAAGGCTTTTTGTGACTAGGAAATTTGAAATTACTTTGTCAGTTTGCTTTTTGACGTAAAGTGGAAATGTGCTGCTTCTGCCAAGTCCCCAGTGAGCAGTGAGGGAAGGATATTTTACAGCACAGTTTGCAAAGCATATTTTCCCTAAAATGACCCAGTGACACCAACAGTGTGCCTAGTATGTCACGAAAGAACTAAATCTTTATGGAGGGGTTAATGAAAAATTCAAAGTTTCTTACTCATGTTTTAAGGTTGCAGTGTGTTTTATGTATCAAAAAACCCCCTCATTCATTAGAAGTTGTTGCAATAGGATACATTTTAAATACTTGCTGCCTAAAGAAATTTAGCAAATAAACATGAGCTGCATCATTGCAGATGTGGCATTTAATTTATTTCACATTCACTTGCAATATCACAATGCTATGATTTGCAAGACTTACAGACAGGTATGGTTTTGGAATCAGTAGCCACTGGTAGATAATTATTTTCCAATAAATATATTTTTAAAATGTTTAAGAGCTTGGTAGAGAAATTAGCTAACAGCTGTATCTACAGAAACTAGCTGAAGTTATTGATACTTTACCTATTTTCTGAGGTAAATTCTGCTCCATGTCTTCCTCTGATAAAAAGACACTGACACAAATTTTTGGTCTAACCATACTTGCTCCTGGGAGGACGCATCCAGGTGCAAATTATCTTGTTTTGCTTTCCCAACAGAGCTCTGGGTATTGGACTTTTCATTTTGGTGCTGGCAATTTTACTTGCCTTTGGCTGCTGGTATTACAAAAGACGTAGTGGCTACAAAAGTCTGCGGGTAAGTGTGGCAGCTCATTTTCTCTCACGCTATTATTTTGACAACATATTACCTTGATTTGCATGAAAATAATGCAGAGAACATCAAATATGTGAAAGGACATCCTTATCTCAGGCAGTATTTATACTGACATATGTCACAGACAAAACCACACAATATCAAACACAACCTGCTGTGAAGAACATGCAAGTCAGACAAAGGGGTAAGAGGAATCAGAAGCTAAGGGACAGGAAACTAGTTGCCCAACTTTCACAACACATCAGTAAAAAAATTTATCTGTAGATTTTCTAAAATCACTAAAAACAATTATTTGTAGGAAGCATTCTATTTATATTTACACAAAACGAAGAGACGTTCAGTGTCCTTTCCTCCCAGTCAAATCCCTTATGTTTATACTGAGCGTGATGTTCTCCAGTGTGGAATGTCCCTTCGGCTAGTCCAGGTCAAGTGTCCCAGCCATGAGCCCTCCCAGCTTCTCGTGCACCTTCCCTGTGGCAGAGCACGAACCACTGAAATCTCCTTGACTACTGCACAAAAACTAAATAATCACTGTGTTATCAGCATTAGCCTCATAATGAATCTAAAACAAAGCACTGTACCAGCTGTTTAAAAGAAAATGAACTCTACTCCAGCTGAAACCAGGAAAAAACTTTATGCAAATACGTGTTTTACAGTATCATTTAGTTAAGCTAATATTTTCAAGAAAATACAAGTAACTATTTGGGACTAAAAAACCCAGCAAAGGTCTCATCTAAGTCAGCAAATCCATTTCCTTACTGTTTCTGGTAACTTATTCCCATTCTCTTTCTATCCAATTATCCAGTTATCTATCCAATACATATATCAACTGGCAGAATACCTAAAAGCTGAACTTTCATAGTGAAATGTTGCAAAAAATGAAGGTAATACTCAAAAAACCCCCTCAAAAATCAAACCAAATGCCTGCTTTGTATATCCTGGCAAAAAGCATAATCTGATTTTTAATTCCTTCTCATGACAGATTTCTACTTTCTGGTTTTGAAAATCAATTTCCTCTTAGGCTATTTCTGGCTAGGGGAGAACTGGTACAGAATGTGTACAAAAGTAATGCTGAAAAAATGGAAAACAAAAAGGTTCGGGATTAAGGAAAGAAATAGCTGGCATAAAAAATAGGAGGCATTTGGCTACATAAAATGTCAGTTTCTGCATCAGTCTGAAAAACGTGATACTTATTTTTCTGGCAATGTAATTGGATTACACAGGAGAGAGAGCAAATGTCTCAGCAGAGACAGCAAAAAGTGGTAGGTGAGGTATCTTTCTTACTTGCATTGTGTCTAATTCCAGATTCTAATACATATTGTATATGCGCTGTCAAATTTTGCTCCAACTTCATAATCTCTTCTTCCTTTCACCTTCCCCATATTTCTTTATGATCTGTTACAGAGCAAAAGCTCTAGTGTGAGCACAATACGGAATGTGGTAGGTGAGCGAGAAATACTGGACTGCAAAATGGCTCTGCAGGACTATAGAGACTTTAATTCTGTGGTAAGTTGCAACTCAAGATCTCACTTAAAACTGAGTAAGACATGGTGAGATAATACTGTTAAACACTTGATTTCTCCCATGGTGTATTCTCTCATACTTTGAGTCTTCAATGCTTCAATATCAGCTTAGAAAGTAGTATTTGGAAAAATTTGTACTGTGAAAAAATTTTTTTAAATGTTATATCTACTATTTAGAATGCTTACTTTATACTTATTGTCTTCAATTTATATTCATTCTTAAATTGTATGATCATTTTGCAATCTATTAGAATGATGAACACCTCAATGCTGAAATATACTGAAAAACCCCAAACATCTCCCTAACTGATTTTCTGCCATTCAGACAAACAACAAATGGATTGTGTCTGATATACTATGACAAGCATTATCAGAGATTATAAAACTTCTATGTGTTAGCTCTTCTAATCATTACAGAAAGATGATGACATTTAAACTTTCAATTTTCAAAAAGGCAAATTAAGTATATACAAATAGGTGTGTTTAAATTGCTTTAGAATTGAGAAGAGGCTAATCTCAAACAATTTAAAATAAGCTGCTCAAATTTTTACCAATAGAAATACGACAATATGCCTGCATCAAGACTCTTAAAGAAAAGCTTAAATATTTGTCTGAATTATCAATCTAAACCCACCCCATATATATAAGAAAATTATTCCTGCCTTTTTAACATCGAAAATTCTCTCTTTGGATGAACAGTAGCAATAAAGTGAATGTGATGCAAAACCAGAAAACATACTAGCAAAAAATAACCTTAAAAAACAGACACAATGAATGAGCTCAGCTTCTTTAAGTCATAGAACTGTATCTAATATGGTGGTAAATAGCTTGCTGTGTGTTTAATGTCATTTTCTTGTCATTTATCTTGTAATTCAACTGGGATTTTTTTTTTTTGATCTTTCACACCCATTTTCCTTACCATAGGTACCTGATGCTCCACCAGCTTATGACAAAATTGCTGCAGATCAGTCACCACCGCCTTATTCACCATGACAACATGAAATTTGAAACCATAAACATACTGATTCCACTTACTTATGCTCACTCTATTTCCTGCATATGCTTAACTTCCTTAAAGCTAAAATCATACAAAAGAAAACAACGTGTCTTCACGTGTCTTAGCAGTTACTGAAAACTATTCCTGCTTAATTTACAGAACTGGTCCTTGAAATGCCTTAATAAATCTGAATGTGCTTTTGTTTTAAGCTTTTCACTTCTTGCAGTCAGATTAATACATTATGGTCTGGTCATCTTGAATCCTTCATAGGTCTACACAGATCAGTAGTCACACACTATTCAGTACCAATCAGAGTAAAAAGTGACAGCACCTTTGTTTTCAACTTCCTCATTTAGTTTCCCTTTCTTTAAAGAAATAATAAAAAGCCGCAAAAAACCAAAACATCATCAGACACATACACAAAAAAACCCACCAAAAAACGAAACCAAAAAACCCCAAACAACTATTCCTTAGAATGTGATGTAAAAGAATCTGTCACAAAATGAACCAAACCATTTGACTAGATGTCCTCTTACAAACTGTTTTCCTTACCAGCAGTTTTAAAATCAACTTCCAAAAACTGACTATGTTTTACAACACACTTTAACCACACATCACTAGTTTATGTACCTGTAATGAAATAATGCCTTATAAAACATGATCAATCTAGGCAACTTGGAGTCCATATTATTTCATACTGAAATGATATGATGACATCATCTTTAATTTCCTTGTGGCAGTCATGTAAGAGAGCAAAAGAACATTGTAAATTTAAAGACTTACATGTAATTTCTTTCTAATATGATGAAACTATATAAAAAAATGCACAAAAAACAAGTTTCTTGAAAAATACAGAAGACAGCAGACTCCTAGATGTTAATTTTCCAAGCTTGCCAGAACACTAGCCGTAATAAAAAATTAAGGATTTTGATATGCATAAACCTGCTACATACATTTGATGATTACTGTTTACTCAGCCTTTTTGTTATTGCTTGCTTGCCAGATTATTACTTAAGATTATATGCAAATCAATAAATTTATACACAAGGCCTGATACCTCACAGAAGCAGACAGCTAGAACAGTACAATATTCATTAAAATCAAAAATAGTTACAGAAGAAAACTGATTTCATAAAGCAATTATTAACTGCTATTGGTAAAGAATCTAGTTCTTTGTAATTAAATACGCAAATACCAAAATATTAAAACAAAAATAGTTTTCAACACAAGGCACAGATACTTGCTTAACATAAACTCCATTTATTCTGAAAAATAATAAAGATGGGTTTTTTGAAATGTTTCTTTTGTAATAAAAATGTTTAAATAGATTAGTAAAATTGTTGCAAGGTAATAAATATCAGTAACTGCTGTGAAAGGTTATAATCCATCCATATGTCTTTACAAATTAAGTTGATAAATTTATTTAGAAACTTAGAGACATATTTTCTATGTCTCTAGAAAATATGACAGCTAAAAAGCTGTCTTACCTGTGTCATTTCCAATAGCTGCCTGTCAGGAAAAAAATGGAATTATTTAGCAACAGGAAGAAGAATACAGAGGAAAATATAAAAAATGCCATCTTATAGCTAGGAAGCACTAGAGATGTAGAACACAATGGCTGACTAACTTTCTTGCAGAACTAGTAAGCTAAAGCTTGGCGCTGATTTCTTTAGCAACTCAGCACTCGGCATTTCTCTACTCTAGGGCAGCATCCTTTCAAAAAACTGTAGTATTACAGTGGAATAGAACTGACATATGCAGTCATTTTCTCATGTCTGAGAAAAATTCAATTAAAAAATTAACAGGATTATTCACTATAAAGAAGTGCTTAAGAGTTCAAAAAGCTTTATTTGATTGCACACATTTTCAGAAGTGTCAGAATTAAATATATTACCAGATGTTGCAAAAGATCATGAAGAAGTTAACACTGATGAAGAAATATTAATTTCTTCGTGGGACTACATAAGGCTAAATTGTTGAAACTCCTCAGCAGTCAGAACTGGAACAATTAAACTTTGAGCCGAATTTATAGATAGTTAAAGGACAGATGAGCCCTCTTGGAAACATATCCTTAGTTTTCAGAAAGTTGTCTCCTTTTTTCTCCTGGTGAAAATAGTATTTTTGCTTTATAGACACAGTTAGACAGTGGTCTCAGATTTACGTGCATTAAAAGAAGTGCATGAAATAGAGCTTCACAGTGCACTCAGTTGCAAACTTCATTACTCATGCTGAATGCCATTCTAAATTCCATTTTTCAAATCTGGCTCTATACCCAGTGATGGTACATGGCAGAGTTTGGCTGCTGATTCATTAAAACAAAGAAACACAGGTCAGACCTTGAAAACAAGAGACCTGTACTTGCCAAAGCTGCATGATGCAAGGATTGGTACTTTCTGTATTGCACTCAATAACACTGCACTTTACCAAGACTAGTTAAGACATTCCAGGACATCTGTTTCTTTAAAGAGAAATGCACAGAAGTGTTTTAACCACTGTACATGGAGAACATGGTATAGGGTGTTCAATCCTCCTGGAAAGTCTTTCAGATTAGACAGTTATATGATCCCAGCAACTGGTCACCAAAATTTAGATTCATAATTTCTTTTGGTCATGTATGTAATAGAGAGGATGTAAAAGTCAAAGACCTTCTGTTCCTCTGGTTTTTACCCTCTTTGCAATCAGGCTGCTATCAGATGCCTTGTATTACAACTATAATTTTGAACAAACATGATATTTGTTTCCTTTTTTTCCATCAAAAAAGCTAATGAAGAAATTCATGGGCAATTTGAGTTTTTCCCCAGGATGCTGATGAAGAGGTGGCTGGTCATAGCTGGAGAATGATGCTCTGCTGCTGCTCATCTGAACTATCAGAGCAGCAGACACACTTTTATTACAGCTTATCTGTACAAGAGGATCTTAGGAACTTCTCCATAGCTATGGCATGGAACCCTTACGTAGATGCAGAAATACTTCAAAAATAGACCCCTTACTAATATAGTGTGTTTTGGTCAGATTTGTAAATTAGAATGGCAATAGCAGTTACACTGTCTGTGTTTGGATTCCTGGTGTGATCCTGCTGGAGCATCTACTTTCTAATACAGCGTTCCTAATGTAGCCCTCAAAGCTATTGAACAAAGATAAAATGCAGCAAGTCCCGAGGAGCTCGATCTTCCTGGCATACTGCACTATGCAGCAAAAGAGCCCCTTGAGCAGAGTCAAAGCTATTGAACAAAGATAAAATGCAGCAAGTCCCGAGGAGCTCGATCTTCCTGGCATACTGCACTATGCAGCAAAAGAGCCCCTTGAGCAGAGTCAAAGCTATTGAACAAAGATAAAATGCAGCAAGTCCCGAGGAGCTCGATCTTCCTGGCATACTGCACTATGCAGCAAAAGAGCCCCTTGAGCAGAGTCAAAGGGTATAGTCTATACATGTCAGAAAGTTATCATAAAAGAAAGTACCACGAACCTTCCTTAGGAAAAAATGCTTCTTTAGAGTCCCACTAGTCTAGTGCAAATGACTGGCATTTGGAGCCGGTTGCTAGGAGAATCCAGTGACATTCACCTCTGCAATGTCCTTTGACTTCTGCTACAGCTGGGGATGTAGGTATATTATCTTGACCCTAAGAACTGTATTAGTATTAGCCATATTGCTTGTAATTTTTCAGTGATATACTTTGATTCATTTTTATGTTTAATATTGGTAGCATATCCATTACTTTGTTGGTGTTATGTCCATGTACTCACATGACATAAGAGTACATTTTTTGCGTTTAAAAGCAAACTTCTTTTCACTTCTTATGTAGAAGAAAAGGTTAATGAATTTGTCTTTGGAGAAGTAGCATTTATGTACTTGTACTTTTCTGTTAACTATGTATTAAACTGTGCAACAAGGCTGAAATGGTTGTGTGTTCATGCTACTTCATTAAACATATTTTGCTGCCCATTAGAGCTGAAAAGTGCTTGAAAATTCCCAGTGTTGTCTTTTCTACACGGATCTGCGCTGAACTTTACATGCAGTAATAGAGGTAAACTAGCAGCAATACAAAGTATAAAAAGCTATCTACCGGTATTATCTAAACATCCCATATATGCTGCCAGCTAAAAATCCAGCACTTGTGTACTTTTTGGAATTAACTCTCCATATTTTGCATCCTTAGAGAACCTCAAATTTCTACATTACTTCTTTTATGCAAAAAGTATTTGACTCAAAGGCAGCAGCCTTAGATTTCTAATGGACAGAATGCTTTTGTTGCTGCCAAAATCTAGCTCTTCTAGATTTTTTGGCCACATAGATTTTACTTTTGCGCCAGCACAAAAGACTATATTTTTGGGGGTAGTGGTGTTCCTAATTGCCTTGTGCTCACAGCACTATGAAGAAGAAAGGCTCATCCATCTTATCCTATCCACCATGAACCATCTCTGAAATCCCACTGGATTGCATTTCTCACACTGGAACAGATTGCCCAGAGAGGTTGTGGAGTCTCACTGGAAATAGTCAAGAACCGTCTGGAGCAATCCTGGGCAATGTGCTCTGGGATGATCCTGCTTGAGCAGGGAGATTGGATAAGGTGACCTGCTGCGGTGCCTTCTAACCTAACCCACTCTCTGCTTCTGTGATTCTATGACATTTATTCATCAAAAAAAGAACCAGAGACTACTGAGCCCTATTGAATTAGAGAAAAAAGAGGAGAATTTATAATCCATTGTGACAACACTATTGACATTAAATGTCACAGTTACTACCTGCTCCCCAGAAAGCTCTTCGCATAGGATAGCTGCAAACTCCAGTCTTGGTGGATTACCTGGGTTAAAATCTGAACAATGCTTAAGCAGCACATGTGCCTTCACATTTCCAAACCATTTTAGTACAGCCTTAATTAGGTGTTTGGACCACAAGCTTTATTTGCTCCTTTCCTGAGAGATATATCACATGAGTTAAAATCAGTACAAAAAAAGAGTGATGGCCTAATATAAATACTTCAGTCTTTCAATACTAATTTTGGAAAGTTTTTTCAACTCCACTAGCTTGCATCTCCGGATGGGAGAAACAGAATTCTCTGCTGCACGTTTGCTATGTTCTCTGCATACACAAAAAAGCAGCCTTCCTTCTTCAGTTTTTTTTTTTTTCCATTTACCTTACCATCATCTTGAGGCTATAAGGGTAAAGATCTGACTCATTTTTGTTGAAAATAAGTTTCCTAAGAAAAAGGTGTTATCTTCCAAGTTCTATCAATTTGTTCTTTCCCACTCACCTTAGCAAAAGTAATTGATTTCTATTTCTCCATAGCACCATGTACACCTCAAGTAACTTATTGCTCCTGACACTCTGGGCCAAAAGAGTGGCCGTTTTTAGACATAGTTCAGTGCTAGATTTGATTCTGCAGTTGTTTGCAGGAGGAATTTTAGGATGGTTATCTATAAAAAAAGAGAAACCTTAGAACTGCTTCAGAATTTGCATTAAAACAAAAAAATCATATGGTGTGACTATTCCCTGACATTAATATCCTGTAGAGAAATTTTTGCAAGGATTAAAAGGTGTCAGGTGTCTACCTTGTTATAAATTACTCCTATTTCTTTATCTCCAGGAAATTCAACCTGAACATTTTTGGTATCAACACAGATTTAAGAAGCTTGTCTTTCTTACATTTGTAATTCCCAGGATATGCAGCCCACATGATCTTCACTTCTTGGATTTTGGCCCCAATAACAACTTCAGTCAACTCCTCATTCAAACCTTCTGCCATTGAACACAATTCATGCACTGCTTCTTATAATGGATAAGCAGTTTAATGCTTTTCTATCACTGTTATTGCTGCTCTGCCTCTCTGAATTACTGCTCACATTTTTCCAGTACCTGATTCTTTAGCTGGAAAATCTGCCCTTTCATGTCACAGACAAGCTCAGGCTGATTCACAGTTTTCCTGGAATTATTGTTGGCACTGTGTATACTGGGAAAATTAACTCATACTTAATTTCTTAATTCTTTCCACTAAGCATTGTCTACTAGCCACTATAGTGAGTGAAACACCCAGTCCAAGGTGCAACTAATACAAGGATAGGTCTCCTGCACCAGCTACATCACTTGCATTTCATGTACTTAAGTAAGAAATTCACATTCAGACATGGGTTCTCTTTTAAAAAACGTATTGGTTTTCCATCGATTTCTTAGGCCATGGAGAGGGCGAATACTTCAGATAGGCTTCTCCCACTTTCTGTTCTTCTATGATCACATTGCAGAAAGCACTCTACTGGCAAGAACAGTATTTTGAAAGCATAACGTAGTTCAACTGTAGAATACTGTCCAGACAAGCCTCAAACAAACTACTGCAATTTTAGTATTGGTGTGTTTCTAATGTGAATTGTAAATGTTCTTTAAAAATAGATGCACGCAATTCCTCCTTCCCAGTGGTAAAAAATTTATTATAATACTAAAAATACCATCTTTTTATATTGCGTAAATGAAATCAATCATGATACTACTCTTCCTTTATTATAAGGAAGACACCCTGTGGCTACATAGTAATATCCAGTACTAATTCCTCTCTGTTATTCAATTTCACTGCTGCATGTGATTAAAAAATAGAATAAGCAATGATTCCATAAATAACAGCATTCAATGAAGGCAGTTCTCAAGGTATATGGTCATACCAGATGGCAATGACCTATTGACAGCCAAAATAGTCTGTTTTTATACTTATTTATTCGTTCTTGTGTATTTATACTTGAGATGGAATCAATATGAACAACTGGTTAAATAAATATATTGTCTTCTTTTTATGACATTGGCATTGAAAAGCAAAGTTCTAAAGCCTGAAGACAATCACAAAAATCACAATTGTTTCTTTACTATCTTACTTCCCTTTGCTATTTAATTTTTATAACTGCTATTCGTCAATGTTCCTCACATTCTTGAAAATGATTGCATTTTCCAAATATTTTCTTCATTGTAAAAAGTGAGACTAGGGGAAGATAAAGCAGTAATCTAGGTGTCTAACCTTTAGTTATGGATGGGATGCTGGAAGGAGTCAGGGGACCAAGGATGCTATTCCCAGTTCCTCCATGTTGCTATGAGACTCAGAACTTCAATGTCTTCATCTGCAAAAGGTCGGAAATCATATTTATGCACGTTTTAATGGACCTTCTGAGTAACAAACAATTTCAAGAAATATTATAAGCAATAAATTACATTTTCTTTGCATTACCTTTACATACCATTTTCATTTAATGTGCTTAGTTCAGCTGAGATTGTAATAAAAGATACTGTATGGACACCAAATTTCTGAAGAACTCCTGGACCAGTCACATATGAAACAATGAACCATCCTGGTTTCCAAGTTTACTCAAGACATTCAGGTGTGATTACTGACTAGACAACTCTGTATTTTGAGAAAATAGGAAAACAGACCAAGATTTATCAAGATTTTTAAGTATGCTTTTATGCCACTGTAGTTTCAAAGAATTTTTTTTTAAATAACAATGCTCTGTGTCACATTTACAAAGTGGCTTCTTCAAGAACTAAAAAATCCTTATCTGGATGCCCATCTGTATAAAATGACCACATACAGATTTTATCTTGTATCCTAAGCACAAAACCAATGAGATTTAAAAAGCATCATGTTGAAAATCATTACAGCAGTTTGTCCTTTTACATCTTCAAGAGACATAAAACCAAGCAAAAATAGTAACAGAGAGTGCCAGACTTGCAGTGGTTTCAATAACCTGGTTTAAAGATCACATCTTTACAGCTAAAATATTCTGCTAGTGGTACAGATTTATTGGATTAATTAAGTTGACACTGATGTGAAGTTGGTTTACAATTAATATTTCTATGTAAAAGTTAGTACAAGGCTAAATAATAGTCAGAAACCAACCTACAAGCACTGAAATAATTATTATAAAAGAAAACTCATCAACACACTGCTGAATAGGACCTTTAGAACACGCACTCTTCTGATACCACATCTCAAGGATACAGTAAAATTGAAAAGGTATACACAGCAATGACAGCAACTAATTACTTCCATGAAAGAAATAATTGAATTCACGATTTCTCTTTATTCTAGAAAAGAGACGACCAACATGGCAAAGGTCTACAGAGGCCATACAGAAAAATAGCAAAGAGCAAAGGCTTATTGTATCTAACAATATAAATATTATCGGCATCAAATGAAACTAGCAGGTGCCAGGTTTGAAAACCAGAAAGGAGATTTATTTACTAACTCTACCACTGGATGCTGTGAATGGTAATAGTCTTTTTACATACTTCCATTAATTCTTGAAAGGATTGGTGTATTTCATGAAGAGAAATACACTGAAAGCTATTAAATGGAAAAAAAAAAGCACAGCTGCGTGAGGAATACTCTGGCTCACAGATAAATGGATACCAAAAGAGCATTCAGACCTGGTTTTGTGCTCTTTTGGAATGCTACTGTTGAGTGCTTCAAGAGACTAGGTGATGCTGGGATTGATGGCCATCATAATAGGATAGATGGATCTTAAGTCTGATGCCACATTATTAATCTTATTTTTCTTACTATTCTGAGTCAGTGAACTCATTTGACGTGCAGCTTACAGAGAGCAAGCAGTCTACAGAAGTTTTTGTGAGCACTTCTGGCCATTCTATTCAAAGGACACAGTCCTTAAACAAAACAAACATTCATGCTTCAATAAAAATTAATTTACTTTAAAATTAATTTTGGGCTACTAAAGTATCAGAACCAGCTATGAACCACACACACTGTGGCAGCTATGGATGCCCTGCAAAAGCTAGCTTTTAGTAGTTTTCTGACGTACTCCCATGAGACATATTAGTTTCTCTTCACTCACCAGGGGAACTTTTGTTTCCCTTTCCACATTATACCCCCTTTGCCATGTTACACAGTGAGATCAGCACAGGTTTCAATGACTTAGCAGAAACACTTGGTTTGAATAGGTATTTCTATGACCCCTAAGACTTGTCAAATAATTGCTTCCAGGGTGGCAGAATCCCTATGAGAAAACGGCAGTACACACATGGGGGTTTGAACAATGAAGGAAAATTAATGTAATTTTCTACTCATAGCAAAGCAAAACTACTGTGCAGAACATGTCCACTCAGGTAAATAAAAGGATGTCTTTCAGAATATTCAAAGCCATTAGTAAACCTAGAATTTTGCATGTAATATACTGTTTGAACACTGTATACAATATCAGAGGGTGTCCAAAAGCAAGGCATTTTACAAGCTCTGAAATGTTGAACATGTTTTCTTAAAAGGCTGATTTATATATCTATGTTTATATGTTTCACTAAATGTCTTTTTAATTTCAAGTTGAAATGCAGGCAGTTCTGCTTTTTCATTGTGCCTGTGACTATAATCTACTTTTTTACAGTTCTTTTTGTGCTACTGGTAGCACTATTCATTTGGTGGAGTGCAAAAGGTACATAGCAAATTGCCAACAGGTATTTAGGTTCATTTGAAAAAAAGCCTTATCTCTGACTGACATTCATACTATCGGAAAAGAGTATTGAGAATAGGAATTTTATTCACAAAAATTACTAAAATTTGGTTTTACATAATGAATGTTGCAAGCCCATTACATAGCAGTCTCAAGTCTTTCTCCAGTAGGATTTGGAATGTGAACATATGTCTGAGAATAAAAATCCATGAAAACTGTAATCAAACTAATCAAACTTTCCATGTTAAAGTTTATGTCTGCCAAATTATAAAATATTTATGAAAATCATAAAATATTGCCATATTAATTCAGAAGATCTCTTGTAAATCATTCAAGCAAGTTACTTGAGTCCTGAGTTCCTAAATTCAGCTTTTCTAACTTTTCTCTTTATTAGAATTACAGCATAAATCTTTCTACTACATTAGCACACAGAAAAATGTCATGCAAGAATTTTTTTCTCCATCAAGAACAACTTGAATACTAGAACTTAGTCTTGAGTTTTCCAAACAACGTAGGCAACTCACTCTACAGTAAACATAAATAGAAAAAAAGAAAAAACAATCATTGCAAGAAAAGAGAAAAATCTAAAAAAGCAAGTCCCAAGGTTCAACTAGTGAAATAGAAATAAAATTAGTTGCTGGTACATATGGGTAAAATGTCCATGAAGAAACTGCCATTCTCTGCCATCTCCCTCTGTTGGAAAAGTCACCTGCAGCATTCAACTGTAAAATGCAGTCAGACTTAAAAATCCTTAGTACTGTAAATTCTACAAGGATATGCAGACACCCTTAGTACCAGGTGTCTGTAAAATCAATTACAAAACACCTTCCACGAGACGTAGGAAAACTGTAGCAGGTAGCTTTTTCTGAATTTAAACAAACCTTCTTCCATTCCAAAACTGACAGCTTCCATCTTTCCCAGCCCTGAGATAAGATGGAGACTTCTGATCCAGAAAGATGCAATTCCCCAATGAAATTCTTTTAATTAGTGCAAAAGGAAAGGTCCCTGTGGAAGGCACAAGCCTTTCTTCCCCCCAGTTTCCCAGAACTTCAGCTAAATAGCTATCAGGTTACTTTTCAGAACAATTTAAAGAGCAGCTGACAGAGGCAGTAAGATGTGGTCCTGTTCTTCAACTCAACATCTGAACTGCAAAACTGTGTACAGCAAAAGGGGAAGGGAAGCAGAAAATTCAACAGGATGAAAGCAAAGGTTGAAGCTTAATTTTTATGAAACTCATTCTACAAACACTGCTAAATACAGATATGTAAGCTTTTATCCCCTTTGTCATAGCTATTTAAAAGGCAACTATCATTCATAAGTTCTTCTGAAATCCTCCCTTCTAGTTTCTAAAAAAACCCAAATGAACAAACTCCACAAAAAATCCAACACGTACGAAGACAACAATTCTAAAATCACCATCTTCCATAAAATAAGATGGGCACCCTTTCTCTATATGCAAAATCACAAAAGATATAAAAAACTTATCTCCATGAGCACTGCAGCAGGCAGCTATGAACTCAGCAGATCTGCAGAATATAACCCAACGGTTTTATCAGATCAAATGCTGAAACTAAGCCAATAAATATTGAATACACTGTATAAAAAGGGAAGGTTTATGCAATATGTAAATTATCCCCATTCAAAGTACTAATAAAGCTTCTTTTAATCTTGTATGATGTTTTAGCACTGTCCTTCCAGACAGACCACTTATAAGCTAAAGAAAACATACAGAGCTAGAAAGCATGACCAGTGAAATAAATGGGTAGTTTTTATGGCTAGATGGAAGATTAGGGTGATCTTGTTACAGATACTAGATAATGTGGAAATACATACAAGGCTGTAAAACAGAGAACAATGAATTGTTCAACAGATCTTTGAGCTTTAAGACAAAGCATGGCAGTCCTTAAGAGCAATCAGTGTGACTTAGACTGGTGTATAGGAAGCCATTTGTAGCCTTACCCTTTCACTGCAGTTTTTTAGGCAACGCAACCAAACCATAAAGAATGGATGAAGTACAGGTTATCCTGCCCTATATCATGAGGAACAATAAGGAGGCCTTCCTTCCAATTCCTGTCAAATCATGTGAAATGTAAAATCAGAGAAGAACAGAAGAGATTAAATAATTTCATTCTACCATACACCAAAAGAAAGATATGTATGTATGTATGTATGTATGTATGTATGTATGTATTCTCCCACGGTGTAACAGATACACATAGTTTTAACTACTGCCAACACAAAGCAGTACAGCAACTTGATTTATTACATGCAGATTCTTCTGCATTGTTGCTAAACAGTACACTGGTCCAAAATTACTAAAATACTTAAAAAACTATACATTATGTAAACAAAACATAAATAAGACAGCATAGTTCTTTGTACATATTATTTAGTACAGGTTTTTGGGAGTTCAGAAATGTGTACAATTCTATACTGTAGATTGCATTTTTACAATGCATAATCTTTTTTTAAAGGATCAAGTCAAAAATAAATTTGACAAATAAAAAGGAGATATATACTGTCATAAACACACTGGCAAACAGTCCATAGTGTAAGATGGAACATGTGCAAATGGTGAGATTTCTCCAAACTGTTAAATTAATTAATTGGTCATCTCTGAGACTTTTACTAGAGAACTTTCTGAAAACTTCTGACAAACTAAAATTTTTCTTTCTCCACATCCCCACAGGTAAACAGATAAGAACTGTAACCTTGTTAATATTGAGTAAATCAATTGTTTAAAACATTGTAAGAAATTTTTCAATAGTTAACAACTTCCAAAGTTTGAAGAATGCCCCAGAATTTCAAAGTGGCTCATTTCCAGTAAATTCAGGGTGCAGCTTTGTCAGGTTTATCAAGGCAAGATGACTGAGATGCAGGGAAGACCGCAGTAGCATTTCTGCTTGTGGAACTAACAACAGGAAGTAGTGATGAAGACAGGGAAGGAACTTTTGGTGCTGAAGTATTTAGAGCATTCAGTATGGCTCCCTCTGGACTGACCAACAGTTTTTTGATAGGACCATCTAGCTGAAACACTGATGTGTTGCTTGGTAAATGAGAGTTCGGAGGATGAACAGCAGAAACAGAAGATGTAGCTACATTAATGGGAGACTTTGTCACTGAAGATACAGACAGAGTCACTGCAGACAATGAAGTGCATAAGCTAGCTGGAGTACTAAGGATCTGGGGTGTTGCATGTACGATGGGTAAAGCATCTGCAGCTCCAAAAGAGTTCACAATTTTTGTAGAGCTTTTCAAAGGATGTTTTGGTATTTGCCAACTTAATGAATGACTTGGTGCTAGGATAATTTTTGAGGTTATTGGATTAACAGTTGGTACACCTGGAGGCTCTTGACCATGGTTAACTGTTAAAGGAGTCTGTTTTGTATTACAGGAGAGAAGAAGAACATGGCTGCCAGCTCCAAGCCCTTGTAGTGGAACAACAAAACGAGTACCATTAATCATTATCTGAGTTCCAGGTGCCAAAGGCATACAAGTGTTAATGACTATTTTCTGTTGAGTGGAGGGTTCATTTAATGGAATTCCTCCTGTTTTGCTTGTTACAGGGGGCAAAGCTTCAGACATCTGAATGGCAGAAGCACAAGCATAATCATGACTTTGTTTCTCTGTACTGGGAGGCACCTGCTGGCACTGTAGGGTGGACAGACTGGGAAAACGAATTACTTCACCTGTATTTGGTGAAGGAGGGGGCAGCAGACTCTGAGGTTTGTGAATACTTGCATGACTTGACACAGCAGCTGAAATTCCTGATGACTGAAACTGAACCAGTGTGGGCAACTGTCTTTTTGGTACTGGAAGAGGAGCTGGAACTGCTGCCAACTGAGGAACTGTATGTAACACCTTGTGGGGGGTGGCGGCAGGTCCAGGCAAGCTAATGACTGGAAATTGCAGAGCAGATGCTAAGTTTTGCGGAGATACTGTTGGCTGTGTTGAAATCAGCACAGACGAAGCAAGATGTCCTGTCTTCACAGTTGATATACCCACAGTATTTCCAATATTTGATGTACAAAGTCGATTACCCAGAACTGGTCTTATTCTTGAGGGATCATTGTCACCAATCAAGACAGTAGGCTGTGCCCCAGAGGAAGTTCCACTTGATGTAACTGAAACAGATTCTACTTGTGCATTTGCTGTTGTCATTGTAAAGGCATTTTCAGCTTTTGTTGCAGCACATACAGATTCATTAGCTGACACAGCAAAACTTGGAACAGGAACCACAGTACTACTTGTCAAGGATGGGGCCGAGACTGTCCTCTTCTTGTCTTCTCCTTTGGAAATGCCAGAGTGCATTATATTAACTGGTACAGCCTCCTGTGCACTGCCTTTAGTATTTACAATCGTCTGACCTATATTTAGTCCAATTTTCACATCTTTTACTTGAGCAATAGTTGGTGATGAGTTTATTCGTATTGGTGCTCCTACTGTAGATGGGATCAAAACCAGCTGCGGGTGCTCTGTGGCATTAACAAAGGTTTTGGTCAGGGAAGAAGGAAGTTTCTGTTTCAATGACTCTGTAACTAGATTGGTTGTTGATGGGCCATTAGCAATTTGTGTGTTAATGAAAACCAGCTTCTGAGCATTAACAGCAGTGGATGCTGGACAGGGTATAATATTGACCCCTGATGCCCCAGCAGGAGATAAAATTGGTGGATTTGTGATTAATGTAAATTTCTGGACTGGAGTACCACTGATTAACTCTCCATTTGTTGCAGAATTTGACTCAGATTGTGTAACAGGTTTTGTTTTCACTTTAGTATCCCCTTGATGCTGCACAGAAGAATTTGGAGTTTTAACAATATTACTTTGTCCAATACTAGTCACACTAACAAGGCTGCTTGGAGCTGCTGACACCAAACTGCTAGCCAATGGAATGGAGGATAAAGAGGAAGACACATGGCAGGAGTCCTCTCTTACTTGACACAGAGAGTCCCAAACAGCCGGCTGCTGTAGTGTGAATTTGGTATTTTTCTCCATTGCCTGGGTAAAATCAGCAGGGGAAGCTGGAATGTTAACAAAAGAAGTTGTTGAGGGGGCAAATCCAGAAGGAGATGATTGTCCAATATGTGGGAGACCAGATGTGGCTGTTGCTACAAATGGAAGACTAGAGCATGATACTGCTGTGGTTTTTGGCACAAGAAAGGCCTGAAGTTGAGACGTGTAAGTGAAAACTGAACTAGGACATAAACTACTAGGTGAAATCTGGTCTGGGTTTGTTTGCACTTTAACAATTCCAGTGTTTCCACCTCGTGTTGTGACCAGGATAGATTGTGATTCTCTTACACACACAGTCTTTAGCTCTTGCTTAGTTTCAAGGGAGTCAGTTTGCTGCTGTGATGCTAGAGTGTGAGAGGCAGAATCAGTGTTTGTAGATGCACGTAACAGTGTTGCTGGTGTCAAGGACTGGCTAGCTGTGGAAAGAGTAGGTGAAGCCAAAGACACAGGCAATGTAGCAGTTGAAACTGTAGTCTTGAATTTGTCACTGTCACTTTGGCTTACCTTAATTATTGGTAAGTTATCTGCTGAAGTTACACTAGACAATGGTTGTGTAGTGCTCATGGGCTCAGTCACTTGTGATGAGTGAGTAGTATTCTTGCTAAAAACTGTAGTGGGTGACTGAATGGCATTTGCAGGGCTTGTCACCAGAACAGGTGTTAAAGAAACACTGATGTTTGGCATTTTTGGTAAAGATGTACAGTTCATCTCAAATGACTTTTGTTGTAGTGACTGAATATCCTTGGACACAATTTTTTCTTCCTTCTGCTGAAGAAGAAAATTCTTAGGTAAAATAAGAACTTGTTGCATGACTTTTTCTCCATTTTTAGGGTCAATCATAGCTTGCATTTGAATTTTCACTGAGCTGTTGGGAACGTCTATTGGTACACAGTGGCCATTTGGCATTTTGTATACTATTTGTAAAGGAGTCTTTGAACCGGCCTGGCAGGGCAATGCTGGTTTGATCAGTGATGATTCCAAAACTGGTAAAGCTGACTTTTCAGAAGTAGATACGTTCATGCCTGCAGGAGGCAGCAGTTGATTTGTTAAGGTCACTTTGTTCCCAGTATTCTTGGCAAGCAAAGCCTGGATGGGTTTGGTCCCTTTCAGAAAGTTTGATACTGATGTTGCAGGTTCTGTTAAGGAAAGCAACTCTAGAGTTGACCCTTCAAATTGTTTCAGCTCAGTCAAGCAACTATCCAACTGCAGGCTACTTTCTGAACTCTGGACCACAGCTTCATTAGTGCTCAGTTTAGCTTTCTTCCTTGGTGAAAGCTCATTAGTGCTTTGATCCAGACCACTATTTTGCTTGAACTGTCGTTTAATGCATTTAGGCAGCGTCTTCTGTATCTCTTTAGAAGCTGATTCTTTTTTCAGAATTCTGTTTTTTCCTGCAGGTAAATTCATCTCTAATAGTTTCATTTCATCTGCAAGGATATTAAAACAGAAACTGTGTTTTACATGTTTGCAACTGATACCCCTATAAAACAGTTTTACAGTGTCTCACTAAAGGCAATACACTAGTTTGCAAGAGTAAAGTTACGCTGAAGGAAACGTCTTATTTTTTAAAGGCATCTGTTCAAGGATCTTTGCTATACAAAAAGGGGGTAATAAGGAAAGGAGAAAGTAATAAACAAGAACATACATGGACTGAAACCTGACCAGCAATGGGAGACTGTTAGGAAAACCAAGCCTGGCCAGTTAGGTTAATTGGTAACAGTATGTGAAAGCATGAAAATGTATATTCCAGCCTCAAGGCTATCTAGAGGAGAAAAAACAGAAAAGCCAGGAAAAAAATTATACAGAGACATAGATCCAACCAAACAAAAATGGAGACAATGTCAAGAAACAGCTTCACCAATCACACCAATTAATGGGCTATCAGAAAACTGCACAGGCCTCTTGCAGGAATATAACTTTCTGAACCTAATATGATTATAAACCAGGGGAGATCCTGGAGATGGAGCCAGGAGGGGTAAGGGAATTGGTATAGCTACACAATCCCTGAAGCAATGTGTAGAGACAAGGGGAGCTGCAAGGACAGCTGCAAGAGGTTACAGCCTGTGGGCCTAGACTGCTGGGGGGTGAGTGTCTGTATCCTCCACAAATCCAGTGAGTGTGTATTCACTGATAAACTTCAAGCTAGACTAGCTGGTGAGCAGGAGGCCCTGGGGGTCTGGGCTGGCCTAACAGGTGGACTTGTGAGTAGGGGATGCCTGCGCCACAAAGATGTGAATGCCATATTTCATACTGAGCATCAAGCTGGACTAGCCAGTGAGCAAGGGATGCATGAAGTGGTAAGAGGGCTGAAGATGCATGCAGGAGGGCCAGGTGGACAGAAGGGCCATGCATTGAGGTTTTGATTGCATGGGTCTGCAGGGGGTCCTCTCTGAGGAGAGAGGTCAGGAACTGCCTTCTGCCAGACACAGCTGGCTCCAAAACAAATCCACTGCGGGACATGGCTGAGCCTGTCAGCCAAGCTGGTGATGTCTCATGGATAATGCTTTGCAGAAGCATGTGATAGAATGGACTGAGGAAAAAAACGTAGAAACACAATTCTGTAGACACCAAGGTCAGCAAAGAAGGAGGGGTAAGAGGTGCTCCAGGAACTGGAATTGAATGGATATCCTTGCAACCCTGATCAAGCAGGTTTACCTGCTCCCATGGAGGACCATGCTGGAACAAGTATGTACATTGAAGATGCATGAGGACCCCCACTCTTCTGCAGGTGAGTAGAACGCCTTGAAGGAAGTTGCAGCCCATGAAGAGCCCATCCTGAAGCAGGTTCCTGACAGGAACTGCAGCATATGAGAGATCCACACTAATACAGTCTTATGCTGAAAAACTCTAGCCTATGGAGAGGACCCACTATGGTGCAGTTTGTGAAGCACTAAATTCCATAGCGGGGACCTCAAACTGGAGCAGGGATGACGAAGGAGCAGAAGGGACTAACTGTTACAAACTGACCTCAATCCCCAGATTCAATCTTTCCTATGATATCTGACAAGGGAGGAGGTGGAAGAACTAGGAAGGAAGATAAGCCTTGGAAGAAGGTGGATATGTGAAAGGGAGGGGTTTAGGTTTTGTATTTGTTTCTCACCATTCTACTCTATTCTTAATTGACAACAAACTAAATTAATTCTCCTGAAATGAGTCTATTTTGACTGCGACAGTAACTGGTGAATGATGTCCCTTGTCTGTATCTTGACCATTAAGCTTTTCCATATTGTTTTCTCTCCCTAACCTCTTAAGGAAGGGGGGGTAACAGTGGTAGGGCAGGCATCTGGCAGCTGGCCAAGGTCAACTCACCATAAGAGTAAATTCCACACAGATCTACTATGTTGTCACAGGATAGTTAAGCACCAAAAATGACAAATACTTCAATCAAGCAGAATTTTCATCTTGGTCACGTTTGCCCTCTTCAAGTCTACATCTGACAGCTATGCACCGCAAGCCATTTTCATATTATCAGTGGTAGAGCTAAAGTAAAAAGTAGGACTCAAACTCACATGGAAAAATTAGGTTCCCAAACGAATTCAATTCAGCTCCTGAACCAAGTTCAAGCTACTGAATTACAATAAATGCTTACCATTGTCTGAGTGATCTTTTTTGGGAAGTTCTATATGTTCTGCAGACTCTGATGATTTACCGCATACTACTGCAAAAGATTCTTTGCCAGAATCAACTTCACTTTCATCATTACTCCACAATTCTCTGGTAAATTTATCATGGTCTGGATGTCTTTTAAAGTCATCATAGTCCTTCTTCAATCTAGACCTTAAAAATAACAAAACTAACTTTACTAAAAAACCACACTTTTAAACATTAATTTTATTTGTATTTGATGCCAAACAAAAAGAAACAAAAGTCGGTGTAGTTTTAATTGCCTGTGCTCTTCAAATAATTACAGTGTAGCCCTGTCTTCAAGTCTCTAAAACCAGAAAATGTGAAATGAGAGCAATGTCCCTTACTTCACTAAAACTGAATTTCATTAAGTCCTCTAACAATAGCATAAAGACTGAGTCAAATGACCATCACGGTTTACTGTATCCATATTCCTTTTCCTCCTTCATCTTTCGTGTGACAAATATATCTGTACGGACTTGAGTATTAACTGTAAAACGTCCACTCCTTACTTTGAAGGCAACTCCAAGAAGACAATTCAGTAAATATTGTTTTTCTTAAACACATCAGTCATCTGGCTCAGATATGAGACTGTATTGTAACTTTCTCCTTAAGAACACTTTCTTATCTCTGGCCCAATAGAACAGCTGTTGCTATCAGTTCCATAGGTTCACGCTCCACTAAAGAATGTGCATATGACAGAAATACATAGGTACTTCACTTATGTGAACACCATTCATAAACACATCCACTTACCTTGATACTGCTAACCTGTACATTGTCCCTTCTTCTAAACCATTGTTTACATGGGATGTAGTGACTATTTTAGTGTACCAATATACTGAACTTCAGGATTCAGCTGGTGCTGAATCCAACCAACACAATGCCCAGAAAGATTATTAAGGAAATCAATAAATAGATTATAGCAATTAACACCTTGTGTGGAATAGAATCTAGACTATTCTGGACCTAACCCTTATGACAGTAACAGTAAGATCTTAAATTTACTCATTGTTCTGCATTAGTATAACAGTTGTTTGCACTGAATGCAGTAAGGGCCAGCTGCTCTCTAGGAGATGTAGAGGGAGGAGCCATGAATGATGTCACAGCTGGTAGGGCATGTGCCTCACCAGTCAGCAAGCTATTCAACTCCCCCTGAGTGCAGCAACAGGGCAGACTCAGGGGTGGTAATAGGCTTCAACCAAGAGCCCAAATTAACAGGCAAATTCCTGGTGCTGAGGCAGGTCTGAGATCAAACTGGGAAGTCAATTCAAAGTTTAAGATCAGGACCAGGATCCTGCAGTGATGGCTGCCAGGGTCAGGACCCAGCTGAGTGATTTCTGGGCAGCTCCACAGTGATGATGCAGCTAGAAGCTCAGTTTGCAGGTCAGTCCAGATGAGTAGGATCCATGGCCAGGCACAGTAACTGCTGTAGTTGAGCTGGAAATTGGCACACCCCCAGCAGAGACTGAAGACTGCAGAATGACCTGAAATGGGATCCTGGGCCCATGGACAGGCAGCATATGGAGAGCCTGGTGGGGCTTCTAAGGGTCAGTGAGATTTAGTCATTTACTCCCAGCTTTGACACTCACTGAGAGCAGACATTGAAGCCTGCATAAAGATGTAGTGTGGACAATACTTTAACTCTGTCATCAGGATTTTGAGCTTGAAGTCCAGGTGTGGAACAACTACAGGAGCACACTGGGAACTAATACTGTACTAAAGTTTGTGGATGTAATTTCTTTTTTTCTTACGAGGAACTTCTGCTGTGAGGCCAATGAACAATTGTAATCAGTGGGCACAAGTAACTTTCCCATTTAAACCTTGCTGCTATTCAAATACAATTCAGCATTATACTCTGTCATAATCTTGAAAAAACCAAAGACCAGAGGACCTTTCAGAAGGGAAAGAAAAAGATTTTGATCATAAAGTCTGCTCCTACTAGTTAAAGACAATAACAGAGGAAGGAAGGAAGGAAGGAAAAGTCCAGACTCTTATTACATGCTGTGGCATCTGGAGGAAGAACTGTTGCTCAGCCCTTCACAGCTTGGAAGTTAAACACTGTTATTCAACTAGTAGATGTTAGTACCTTGCTGAGACACCCTGTAGACAGAGCAGCTGCAGAGAGATTTATGGGGGAACTGATGTTTACATCATTATAGCAAATTTTGCTCAATTGCTTTTTTCCTTTTACATGACACCTTTCTTCACCACTGTCATTGGTGCTACACAACTGCTTAGCAGCTGCATAATGAATCAGACCAAGACAGTGACCTAGAATCCCCCATACCTCTATCTTTTCCCCCATGATTTGTAAACATCGCTCTTCAGATGGACCTGGTCCCTGGTATGCTATGTGTATGTCCAAACAGATATGTCATGGAAATACTCTGGCTTTCCTCGTTGAATAAACTAGGGTTACAGCATAAAACATACATACTAAAACCAGGAGTTGAATTCAGTTAATTTCAGAAGTTATTTTGCACTCCAAGTGCACACTTCTCTAGCTACCAGCACACACATATGTAAGATCTCAACTACACTGTTCCAGACTAAAATTTACTGCTATCAATCACAGCTAACATTTTACACACTTTGCATGACAGTTCTGTGTTCTATAACCACATTGATGCAACACTGGCAACAAACAGAAGCTAGAAGCCACTGTGCTCCGAGAAAGTTATGATCCTATTGCCATTACTGAAAGCTGGTGGGATGTGACTGGAGTGTGACTATTGATGGCTACAGGCTCTCCAGAAGAGACAAGAAAGAGAAGGTGAGGAAAGAGAGAGGCAGAGGGGTCTCCCTCTACATCAGGAGGCAGACTGAGTGTGAAGAGCTGTCTCTGAGGAGCAGCCACGAGCAGCTCAGAAGCCTGTGGGTAAGGATCACGGACTGAAGCAACAAAGAGAACCTTGTGGATGGTTTTATGTACACACCCCTGATCAAAGGCACCCTATTCTTGTTCCAGCTACAGGAGGCATCATGCTCACAGCCTCTTGTCCTGCTTAGGCACTTCAACCATCCCAGAATCTGCTGGGAAAGCAGCATAGCAAGCTGCAGGCAAGCCAGGAGACTCTTGGAAAGCATGAGGGACACCTTCTGGAGCAAAGGAATATTCAGCAGCCCTACCAGAGGGGATACAATCCTGGATCTGATGGGCACCAGTGGAAGTGGGCTGATCTTGAACAGCAGGGCTGGAGGGAGTCTGGGCTGCAGGGATCACACATTGCTGGAGTTTGCAGTCCTGAGGGGAGTGGGCCACGTGAGGAACAAAGTCAGGGCCCTGAACTTTAGGAAAGCAGACTTCCAGCTCTTCAAGGAGATAGCCAGTGAGATCCACTGGGAGACTTCCCCAGGGACAAGGGAGTGGACCAGAGCTGGCAGATCTTGAAGGAAGTCTTCCACCGAGCACAAGAGCCGGCAATGCCCAGGAGCAAGAAATTGAGCAAGGAAGGCAAGGGAACAGCAGGGCTGAGTAGGGAACTGCTGGTCAGACTGAAGGGAGGGAAGCAAAGGGAAAGGCACTTGAAGCTAGAATGGGTGGCCCAGGAAGAGCTTGCAGAGACCTTGAAGAGATCAAGTTTGGTTGTGCAGGGTCAGGGTGAGGAAGTCCAAAGCAAAACTGGAATTGATCTTGGCAAAGGACACAAAGAATAACAGGAAGGGCTTCTACAGGCACGTTAACCACAAAAGGAAGGCCAAAGAAGGTAAGCCCCTCTGATAAGTAAGGGTGGAAACTGGTAACAATGAATAAGGAGAAGGCTGAGGTACTCAACAACGTTTTGCCTCAGTCTCCAGTGGCAACATTTCTTCCCAAACCTCTTGAGAGGATGGACAGCAGGACAGGGATTGGGAGAATAAAGTCCCCCTCACTCTAAGTAAAGATCAGGTTCATGATCACCTGAAGAATGTGAATGTACCGAAGGGAGGGAATTGGCTGATGTATTCTCCAAGCCACTCTCCATGATATTTGAAAAAATCTTGGCAGTCAGGTGAAGGCCCAGGTGGCAAGAAAAAGTAAAACATTGTACACATCTTCAAAAAAGGTTGAAAGGAGGACCCTGGGACCTGTCAGCCTTAACTCTGGTGAGGAAGATCACAGAACAGACCCTCCTAGAACCTGTGCTAAGGCACAGGGAGGTGATTTGAGACAGTCGGCACAGCTGCACCAAGGGCAAGTCCTGCATGACAAATTCAGTGCTCTTCTAGGATGGATTGACTACATCAGTAGACAAGGGAATGGCTCCAGTTGTCATTTATCTGGATTTCTGTACAGCCTTTGACATGGTCCTCCCCCAAGATACTTGTCTCTTAAATTGGAGAGACTGGGATTTGATAAGCAGACTGTTAGGTAGATAAGAAATTAGTTGGATGGTGGCATCCAGAGGGTAGTGGTCAATGGCACAGTGATGGACATCAGTGACAAGTGGCGTCCCTCAGGGGTCCATACTCAGACCAAAGTTATTTAATATCATCATGAGTGACATAGATGGGAGGATTGAGGGCCCTCTCAGCAAGTTTGCAGATGCCACCAAACTGAGCAGTGTAGCTGACACACCTAGAGAATGGGATACCATTGACAGGGACCTGGGTAGGCTTGAAAAATGGGTCCATGGGAAAATCTTACGTGTTTTAACAAGGCAAAGCGCAAGATGCTGCACCAAGGTTGGGAAAAATCCCAACACAGGATGGGGATGAATAGACCAGAGCAGCCCTGCTGAAAAGGGCTTGAGGTGCTGGTGAGAGGCTGGACCTGACCCAGCCATGGGCACTCACAGCCCAGAGAGCCACACGTGTCCTGGGCTGCATCCAGAGCAGTGTGGGCAGCAGGGCCAGGGAGGGGATTCTGCCCCTCTGCTCTGCTGAGACCCCACTGCAGTGCTGCATCAGCTCTGGGGTCACAGCACAGGAAGGACATGGACCTGTTGGAGAGACTCCAGAGGAGGCCACCAAGATGATCAGAGGGATGGAGCACCTCTCCTGTGCAGAAATACTGAGAGAGATTAGTCAGCCAGGAAAAGAGGCAGCTTTGGAGAGACCTAATTGCAGCCTTCTAGTACGTGAAGGGAGCCTTCAAAAAAGGAAGGGAGAGAGATTTGTTCAAGAACTTGTAGTGAGAAGACAAGGGGCAATGGCTTCAAATTGAAAGAGGGGGGTTTGGATTAGAAATTGGGAAGAAATTCTGAAGTGCAACCATGGTGAGGCACTGGAACAGGCTGTCCAGAAAAGTTGTTGAAGCCCCATCCCTTGGAAGGCCAGATTAGTTGGGGTTTTGTGGAACCTCATTTAGAAAAGGTGCCCCCACCCAGGGGGATTGGAACTGGATGATCTTTAAGGTACCTTCTAATTCAAACCATTCTGTGATTCTGTGATTTGACAGACAAGAATACTGAGCACCAAACCATTCCACAACAGAATTTACAAAAAGGGTATAATGGTAAATTTCACATACTAGAAAACGAAATTCTTCCTGACAATAATACTATCTGCCATGTGTCCAGAAGGATTCTAAATTGCAAAAGGCAGGAAGAAGTTAACAGCTGAGGAAAATGAACAGGAATGAGAAGAGAAAGGAATAGGAAAAACCCAAAACTTGTGTTTGGGTCCATTATTGAAAGCAAAATATTCAACAATATCCCAAATTTCCAAATAAGAATTTTAATTCATGAATGGTATTCACAAAATGAGCTACTGAGGAACCAATGTAGTATCTTTGGTGTTATGTTTTTGTTTTTTAAAAATAACACCTTTTACACTTTCCAGCATTAGCTCTGCACCACAAAACAGTGTAACTTGCTTCCTTTACACCCAACATTTAAGAAGCCTCTTTTCCTGTCCTTTGTCACAGAGTTCAAGCCTCTAATCATTCCTTGCTTTTTAACTGTCTACGTGGCAAAACTAAGGTACAATTATAGTAACAGTTGTACAGTTAACAGGCAAGAATGGCACTGAGCTTCAAGACAGTATCTAATACCTCCATGATTTAAAATCAGAGTAGTACCTTCACTGTTACTAATACTTGCACTTTACTAGATTTAAACCTGTCACTACTTCACTCATATATCTCTGACATACTTATTTCCAGATGCATTTCTAATTTACTGCATTACAAAGACCTCAAAACAATGCTTCAATAATTGCTCTCTGGAGAATTCATTAATAGTTAATATAGGTAGCTTTACATACTAAGTAGCCAGAGTATTCTAAGAAGCCCTGATATAGTTTTCTAGAGAAAGGGTTTCAGCGTTTCTTAACCAAATAAGTAGAAATACAAATCCTAGCTGTCTTGCAATATACTATTGATCAGTATGCTTAAGGATTCAAGAGTGTTTTAGAGAAAAAAACACTACTGGGTTAAGCTCAGATTTTTTTGGATACTGTAACTCTGGAATATAAGACACTTCTTTCTGTTAAAAGTATTGCCAGTGCCTCTCTCCTCTCCTCAAACTATTTTAATTTTATTTATTTAAGAAGCCAACATTGATCAGTATTTAAAAGGTGAATTTGGTTCTCTTCATCCCATACACCACTGTTGGAAAAAAAAAAAAGAGCAGGTAATTACCTGTTTCTTTGAAATGCTTTAATTAGCTTTGGTTCCCATGGTAACAGTTCATTAAGCAGTCGTAACAACGTACTATGCAATTCCTTTACTGCTTGCTTCCGGTGGAACCATCTTCCCTGAAAATATAAATTCCATTTATTTATCATTGCATTAGACCTAAATCTTGTTAGATTGTACTAGTACTACAATAATCCTGGTACATGGATATATCATATGAGGAAAACAACTGGAAGAAAAGATTAGAAACTTCCAGAGTTACATCTACCCTTCCAGAGTTACATCTATCTAGGACACTATTACTTTCATTTTAATACTACAGAGGATAATGTCCTAATTGGAAAAGTAATACTGCAAGGACACTCACTTTTTACAGGTCAAAATCAAAATTGAAACATGATTCTACAAATACACCATGTGTTTAAAATTACTTAAATGAGTAATTAACACAGGTAGTAATCCATTCAGTTCAGGGAAATCAACCACGTATGTACACTTTTCAGAGTTAAAATTTCTACAGAAAATTGCACCATGATCTCATTTAAGAGAAGTGGTATAAATTATAGCATTATTATTTGCAAAAGAAACCTTACTACAATTTTCAAGGATAAAAATCCCAATGTTTTTCTCTTACATTTTATTTAAAGTTCTAGAAAAAAGCTTTTTTTGAAAGAGAAATTTAGCAAAGTCATCTTTTATGAAGCAACAGACTATGCAGCAAAGCCCAATTTTCCAACATATATCATTTAAGCTTTTAATTCAAATATATAATTAAAAGTTTTATTTTCAAAACTGATATATGTAATCTTATACTCATGTTTTCATAAATCTAGAAAGTCTGAATAAGGAGAGAAGACATTGGGAAATGACAACCATGCTGGCCACAGTGCTGCAGAACACACCCCTTAACACTCACATATTAACCCCTTTGTACATATTTCTTCCCAAAACTTCATTCTGTAGTTCATTGCATAAAAGACTGAATAATGCATATATATGTAACTGTGATAAAAGAGATGTGGTATAGTACTTCTGCCACTCTACCAACTCTGTGCATTTTATGTAAATGAAGATTTTAGCTCTTGACTTTTCAAAGAAGATATAAAACACTAAAGAGATTATGGTTCTGCAAGAAAAAGAAGCAAGACTTGAGAACTTACTTATTTCATATACGCATTTAGCTTTTGATAGTGCACATATCCTTCACAGCTTCCTGTGGTCTACCACACCAAGAAACGTAAGACAGGAAAATCTGGATAAAGCTTGTCACAGCTGCCTTTCAGCAGTCTACAAGAATAATCTTCCTAAGGATTTGGACAATTTATCTCTACACATTTCAGCAGATCTCTCCAATGTACAGCAAGATCACTCATCTTGAATGCTTGTTTGAAGACCAGGTATCTATTTTTTATGGATAATCATTTACATGTTACATAACAAAACAGTTACCTTCATTCTTCAATTAAAATTACAAAAGCAAAGATTTTAAGTAGGATCATTATGCCACATTACTACAAAGTGACCACTGTTCAACACACAGACAAGCCACTAAGCTGTATTATAATTTCCTTCACTTGTGGCCAGTCTCATGCATAAAACCTGTCACTAATCACTACAACAAAAACCAGATCTTGTGTGTACTGTAGTCGACCAGGGCATTATGTATCATCTCTTAAAGTCAGCAATCAACAGAATTAATTGTTAACATACAAAAGAATATTACATGCACAGATTTCTTTTTCTTATAAGGTAAAGAAAACATTTTGCAGATTGTTTTAAAATAATGTATTTATATACTGCAGAGCATTAGTGCATTGTCTCAAAACCAAAATCAAATAGCAAAAATAAACAATGCTATTACTATTGTGAAATAGAAATGCTGTACATGCAGTTGATATAGCAAAGAAAATGTGTGAAAATGTAATATTAAAAATATATGAAAAATTACTGCAAAGTAAAAACCTTGAGAAATTATTAATTTCTCAGCCTAATTTTTCTTTAAATAAGGCTTAGATCTTGGCTTAAGTAGGAAAAAAAGTGTTTATGAGAAAGATAAGTATTAGCTGACCACTGAATAAATTTTAAGCAGCAACTGCTAGGCAGCCAGCACATGTACAATGTTTAGTCAAGAACAGACTTCAAGACTTTACTGACTTCATTAATACTTCACAGAAAAAGAAATATATTACTTTTCTCTCTGCTTACAAAAACAAACATAAAAGCTAGCCAATTCCAGTCCCTAATTCTACAGGATTAGCAGTTCTAATTGGAGGCCTGCCTTTAGTGGTGTCCCCAAGGGTTCAGTACTGGTCCAGTGTTGTTTAACTTGTTCGTCAGTGATTTGGATCAATAGCGAGATGCCTCCTCAGTGAGTTCACCAATGACACAAAGCTGGGAGCAGTGGCCAATACCCCAGAGAGCTGTGCAGCCCTTCAGAATGGCCTCAACAGGGTGGAGAAACAGGCAAAGAGGAACCGTACCTCCAAGTAATTTCAACGAAAATTTTATAGCAACACAATTTTTAAAAACATAGATTAATTATTTCCCTTTGTTTCAATTACTTATTTTTCTTAGTGAGGTTTTAGAATTGACAATAAACCTGCTAATGGAAGAAGGAACAAATTTTAGCCATGAGAAGAATCTTTTTTCCTCAGAAGTAGCCAGGACTGAAGAGTATAGGCTAAAAAAGGCTGGAATTAAAAAAAAAAAATCCTTCTCTTTTGAATTATTGTGGTTTAGTTATTTTCTGTGCAAACACAAACGCTAGACGTTATTATTCCTTAAATATTACACAAAAAAGAGACATGAAAAACATTTACATAATCTTAAAATCCATCACAACAAAATTTAGCATTTCTTTTCATATGCAATTTGATTCTCTAACACAGTCCTGTATTTGTCTTTTATTCAGAGGGGGAAAAGGCAAATCTATAATTGATAAAGCTATGACAACTCCCTATTACATAGCTGCCCACTAATTTCTATCAATAATACACTTGTTTTCACAAATATCTGTGTTGTAAATTCTCAAAAATACCAAGTGATACATTTTAAGAGATCAGCTACAAACTGAGGCTTAGGAGGTTCAGGCTAGACCTCCAAAGGTATGTTCATCAGAAACATACAGCACTTGTTTCTTGGGAAAGATGCCAATCCCCACCTGGCTACACCTTTCAGGCAGCTGTGGTCTCTTCTGAGCCTCCTTCAGGCTCAACACCACCAGCCCCCTCAGCTGCTTCTTACAAGATTTATGTTTCAGACACTTCATCAACTCCATTGCCCTTCTCTGGTCTCACTTCAGCACCAAAATGTCATTCTTGTAGTGAGGGGCCCAGAACAGAACACAGGATTTGAGGTGTGCCATTGGCCTTCTTGGCCACCTGGGCACTGCTGGCTCATGTTCAGCTGCTGTCACCAGCACCCCCAGCTCCTTTCCCTGTGGGCAGCTTTGCAGCCACTCTGCCCCAGCCTGTGGCACTGCCTGGGGTTGTTGTGACCCAAGGGCAGGACCTGTACTGGGCTTTGCTGAACCTCACACCACTGGCCTTAGCCCATGATCCAGCCTGTCCAGATCCCTCCATGGAGCCTTCCTGCCCTCCAACAGATCAGCACTCCCACCCAGCTTGGTGCTGTCTGTGAGCTGACTGAGGGTGTCCTTGATCCCCTTATCCAGATAATGATATTAAACCGAATTTAGTTACCATCTTGTTCCGATTAGTGACAAACAAGATACTATTTTTTTTCTGGAAACACATTATAAGCTATTAACACAGGAAAATAACAGAGGAAAAAGAGGACTAGACAGAGAAGTATAAAATGTGACTTTAGGCTATGTCAAGTTACAAGAAAATTTAAAAAATGCGAACACAATAAAAATACATTTTACAAATGGGCTGAATGTTTCCATTTAAATGAAGAGAGACATTCAACACATTCTACTGAAAACTTACCTTTTAAAATAAGGTTTCTGACATCCAGAGCAGCCAGGAAATGCTGACTCCACTCTCTGTGATCGATGCACCAATATACACTATTCTGGTATACTTATCATGGAACCCCAAAGCAGACTGGAGCCAGGATATTGATACATGGGGTAAGGACTGAAATTTTTATATGAGTTTTTGTTTTGCTTTTAAATAAACACACACACACAACACCACAATATTAGGCAGTTTTATAAGATTGTCTGTAATCTTTACGTTATATCCCAGGGACATAAAGTAAAGAAAATTAGTAATCTTATAAAACTATGCAATATTGTTGAAAAGGGGTGGTGGTGGAGGGAGAAAACTTACCCTTAAAAGGCCTGCTCCATTCTGCTGCGGGGTTCTGTGGTATGTGTGACATCACCAGTCTACCGTTTTCTAGTGATGTCACACAGAGAGGGAGTTGGTGATCTCCAGCTGCTTTGGACAACAGATACCTAAAGAAAAGAGATGAGTAACTTTTTCAAATCATATATGGATTAATGTTGAATGTTCTTGATAACTAACTTATGGGCCAATACTACAATTTCAGGCACTTCCAATTTTGACTGAATATGAATGCATTATAAGACCATGTATTCATACTATGCAAACTCATCTATTATTGAAAGTGTTTTAATTTTGAAAATGCTTAGAGTTATCTTGTACAACAGAAGTTCCTGAGAGTCAGTATCTTGCGTTTTACTTTCAGCAACTTCATTCTAAACATTATAAATATATATCAACAGCTAATGAACCTCTGACATTCTCTGAAGACTGGGATTAAGCAGAGTCAGGAAGAATTACTTGTAGTAAATTATAAAACAAATTCACTTATGACTTCTCTTAATCAATTTTATCTTTGAGCATTTACCAGCAACTAATGAGAAGTCCTGACTCCAGCATGCACTTCCATGACCTATATTTCCAATCACAGCAAGTTATATCCTAAAATTATCTCATACTCTCTTTCTACCATAGGCAAATAAAATAAAACAAACAAAAAACAACAACACGAAAACAAAGTGCAATAGATTTCTTGCTACCAAGACTGTCTTTGTCTCCTGATTTAGTTCATTACTATGAAATGGTTTTCATTCAAATGTTTAGCCATGTTCTAATTTTTTTTAGGCACAATTACTACACAATCATCATAGTGTTGATCAATATGCCTTTTTTTTAGAAAAAATATAAATATATAAATATATATATAAAAGATATAAACCACAAAAACACAAGAGAAAGTTTATCATCAGAATAAGCTTACTGTTGAACCCAGAACAGTGAAATCATCCAGCACCAAATTGTCATGTTTTACTTCTCCATTAGAAGAACTTCAAAGTTATCAACTAACTTACACCTCTGGAACTTACAAAGAAAATGGATGTATGTAGTATCTTGTATGTTTACAAAACATTTGTTTTTAAAGTTATACTTAACTCCCTCTTATATATCTGAGTATTTTTCTCTTCTTAACTCTGGATATACAAGTGTTTCTGTATTCTTCAGATGAGTGTCTTAAAAGCAGCTGTTTTGCTAGTACTGTGTGCTGACAGAAATGTCTTGAATTATTTCTTCAAAACAATATACTGATTGACCATTATTCAAAGCATTGTGAAATGTTCTGAATACATAGTAGTATTTCTGTGACAAAAATGTACGAGTAAACATTCATCTCTGATGCAGAACCCACACTTTCGTATTTGGAACTGTAGAAAGGTATGTGGCAAAAGCGGTTTAAAGAAAGCTTCTCCAATAAAATACATTTATTGAAGGTTTAGTCATTCACACATGGAAAGGCATGAAAGATCAAGAGAAAATAGTTGTGAAAAAAAGTAGACAAGAAAGACAGAAAACTGGAGAAGCTAAGAAAAACTGAAGACGGTGAAAAAAAAAATACAATGCTAGTGAGATAAGCCCAAGTTAAAAATATCAGAGAAGACAATCAAGTATTGTGGAGAAGATTTCAAAAATGGAAGCCTAAAATTGGCCTAATTCATTTATATTATACAACTAAATGTTACAAATGCTCCACATCTTCAATCTCAGAAGTACAAGAAGCTGCATGGATGTAAATGTGTAAGTCTGTCTCAAAATTCAGTATTTTGGGCTCATATTAGTGTTTTCAAGAGATATAGGCAAGACATAGAGAAGCAATAACAGTATTTGGAAGTGATTAAAATACAAGTCAAGTGTTCAGGATAAGGATGTAAAAAGACAGCATGTAAGATACGTAACAGATGAAGATATACACTAACAGAGAAACTAAGCTTATATTAAAAGAAAATGTTTCAGCTGCAAGACTTGAAGTCTGTCTATTAATACCCTTGAACCCAAGTATTTATTGGTTTCCCTTTTATTGTAGCTCACTTTACCTGCAGTTTAAACCTGCAAATAGGTGTGCACACAGAGATTTCTCAGATTATAGTATTTACTGTCTGTGTGTACATCTACGTAAATACAGTAATGCTGATGAAAACAAATATAACTGAAAACCCTTTACATGCTAAAGTCCCAAGCATGGCAGATATTTCACTGGAGAGGGAGAAAGTGGCCAGGACAAGAGGAGGCAGTAATGGGGAGAGGATGTCAACCTCTGAATAAAAACTGAATAAGATTAACCCAATAATAAAAATGTTTCCCTAGGCCGCAAATGAGAAGACACAGTAGGTTTTTCCACTTCATTGCTTGCAAAGTTGAGGTCTGAATGACTAAAATATTAGTAAGATCCCTAAACTATTTTGATGGTTACATGAGTTTCTGCTGAAGGGAAGTTCTTCCAAAGTCCCTTTAGATTCTTGTCTAAACACAGTTTCCCTGCCAAACATTTTCAAACATGTAACAATATTTCCTATTTCTTCACTGAACGGAGAGAGAATATTTTATAACCATTTTGCATTATTTTTTTCCATGTATTAACATATTTTTAAAAGTAAAATGTAGCAAATCAATGAAAAACCTCAGAAAGCAGTCTCTGAGTTTAGATACTTACACCTCATGAACAAATTTCACGGCAGTTTATTTGGTATCTCATAAAAAAAAGTAGTAGGGAAGTATGTTCCACCCTGGATCAATATATTCCTTTTAATAGCCCCACAAATTAATTTGTCTGAAGTTCTATTTCTGACCTAAACCAGTAGCTTTTTCATTTTAAATTTTCAGGTGTACTCTGAAATATATATTTTTGCAGGTAACTTAATGCTGCAGAAAACCACAGTTTCCTTTCAGGCCTTTTGACTCATCTGCTAAAACAAATACCCATTTCCAAAGACAGAGAAAGGCATTCAACCCCCTGGGACCATCTCATGCTAAGCTCCAGGAACAATAGCAGAACACAAAACCTTTAAAAAGGAGGATTTCACTTTTTAAGGTATTAAGTCAAGAACATCAGGGTTTTACAGACCTCTGCAAACAATAAAGCCTTTTCTTCAAACCACATTAGTTGTTACCTTGACTGATGTCCTTTAGCTAAGTAATTCTCCTTCCCTTAATTTTTGCTAACTTTTCTCCCTCTCTAGGGACAATGCAGTCTCCTTCTCAGGAAGGTACTGCCCATTATTTGTTTTAACCTTCTCAGCTTAACTGTGGGAATCCTGGGTTCCAGCCTCCCTTCTCACCCCCTACACAGCTATGCATTTATCCATCAGACTTAGAGGGAATGAATCAAATCCAATAGTGCTACCAAAATAAAGTCTTGTACTTCAGTAAACAAGAAATCTTTCCACATTCATGTTAAAAACTCCATTCATTTTGCTGCAAATTCAGCTAGCATTTGCAAAAAAGCCCTAGGTTCACTATTATGTGCAAGCACCTGCAGTTCTGTCACCTTCATACTACACAATGTAAAGTAGGGTTTGAAAAAACAACAATAATAAAAAAAACGCTGCTATGATATGCAATAGTTATGTACATAAAACTGATCAACAAAGCAGCTTAATTAACAATTTTGCACACACAAAAAACCCCCTTCATATCACATGAGAGGCAGATTATCTGAAAGGCAGTAAGAAGATGTGCATTCACATTGCAAGTCCCATTGATTTGACCAGACAGAGAAGACCTAGGGAAGAGTGGGATCCAAAATTCCAGAGACTGATAGTTGCATTACTTTACTGTATGCAGAATGCATTACTTTACTGCCTCTTCTCTTAAAAGAAATTTTCTATATTAGACTGAAGTCTTTATGTGATCCTACATATACTAGTAAAATGCTTCCCTATCATGTGTGTTTGTCAAAATTTTTTTTCAGCAATACCACTTCAAGTGTGGAATTAAGCTACTTTGCATATCTTGGTCAATTTGCTAGTTACAGAAAATTTCTAGGAGCTCACATTCAACAAATGACAATGAATATTACACGATACATGAATATGATACATAATACAGACTAAATTTTCAAAAAACAAACAAGAGCTAAAAATACAATAAAATATCAATAGAATTTTTAGCCAGTATGTTCTTCTACTCCTACTTTACTGACTACTTGTAATTTTACACACACCTTATCAACGCAAGTATTAGCAACAAAAGAGACCTAATTTTCATTGTTGTAAATTCTAGGCTTTTTCTATTGATTCTACCTTTACTCCAGTTTTTAAAATTAAAGGATGCAGTTTGACATCTCCTAAGCAATATACAAGAGCTAGAACACATACTAGCTTAGACATTCCTTAGGGTATCAGCCTGTCACTAGGCACAGATCATTAAACTTTAAGTCCTTTAAGTCCCCTTTCTGCACTTTTCACATTCTTATTTCCTTATATTTATATTTCCTTCACTTATTTCCTAATGTTTCCTAATGTCAGGTGCAATAGCAAATCTGACTGATTTCTCCTCTTCCTCTGAATATGTAATATGTGGTAAGGAGAGGAATTATTCAGTAGCTGAAGGAATAGACTTTTTAGAGCAGTCTGATAATATCACATACAACTTCAAAATCAGTCCCATTTTCTTTTGCCCACAGATGGACATTTCTGTTCTTACAACAACCACTTAACCTGTAGCAGGATACAAGCACAGGTATTTGTGCAACTCCATGATAAATTGCATTAGAAAACTGGTCTGGCTTACAAACAATTCACTAGCACAAAGAAGTAGTTAGGCTTATCATAATCTAACTATCACCATGCAACAGAACAAAAATTTTGCTAGCCTCTCATATGGGATGGCACAGAAAACAGAAGCTTCCAGAGACACAAGGGGTAGGAACTATTTATTTGGCAGCAGTTTTGGCTTATGTCAGTTGAAAGCACATGTGAAATTGCAGCATCACTTCAGAACTGCGTCTAGAGCTCAAGTACAGAATTGAACTCCTCAAAATTAAAGAACTTAGGTAAAATTTAATTTTCCACTCTAAAAAGACACTGCAAACTATCACAAAGCAAATCTCATCATGGGTATAACAAACTCACCAGGAATCAAGAAAAAGCGCAAGGCTTTTTAAAAGGAAAAATACTCCTCATAGCTAATTCAAAAGACAATACAGGTGTACAAAAGTAGGGAACAAAACTGTTTTAATCAACTAAGCAGTGAAAATACTTTCCAACAGGTTTATTATTTCATTGTTGTAAAAGAAAATTGTAGAAATGCCCAAACTTAAAATTATCCATTACTTTCTATTACATAACCCTAGTCTAATTATATTTTAACTTGCCAAACAAAAATCTGTCATGTCATTTGTTGTCTCAAGTTGATGTTGTGAAAAGTATCAGATACAACCAGTCCAACTACCTACAAAAAATGAGGGAAAACAGTGTAAGTTTATTCATACTAAAAAGGCCCTGTAGCTCAGCTCTTTCATTATAGTCTCCATTACTTCCAAGTTCTGGAGAAGGAATTCCTTTTACGTACTCTAGAATGGTCTTCAAGGTAACAAAAGGGAGGTTACAACTAAGAAAAGGTTATACTTGAAAGTCTTAATTTAAAGTTAAATAAGCTGTATTTCTATAATATCTTAGTATTTAACATAACAGTAAAGCTTGTCTTGAAGGTTTTTCTCAGCAGCATCTGCTAGCAACTTCTACAACTGAAATTACCAAGGAGGTTAGTTGTGAAGAAGAAAGATTCCTATGGTTTCACCCAGGTCATTATTGCAAATAAAAATCAATATTACATTACCATGAAGTAGTAAGAACATCACCATCTTTCACTTAAAACAAGAAATAAGTCAATGAATAGCATGTAAGTGCCATCATTAAAATAGATTTTCACATTAGGTCAAATTTCCACTATCAAATTAGAAAACTGTTTTACTTAACAGAATATGCACTTCAAAAAAACAGGACAAACTCAATTCTGGATGCTTCTGATACTGCCACACTGTCATTTGGTTAGACCTGAAGAATGAAAGTCTGCATCTTCTCCAGTTTTTCAGACATCAAACATAATGACACATGGTGTTAAGACTTCAAAAATGAAATCCTAAAGACTTTCCCTACAAAGCAAAACTTCATTTTAAGAAGTTCAAATTTATGACTATTCACCTAATTTAACACTTTTCTACTTGAATGTTTGAGGTAAATATAGTATTTCCCTGACAAATACTTTTTTCAAAACCAGTATCTCACTTCACTGTTTCCTCATAACCACTCCTCCAGCAATTAATCCTAACCCTTTTTCTCTACATAAAATTTCTAACAATACAAGTGTTTAGAGACACAGAATCATTATTTGACAGGTCTATAAAGACACAACAAAAGATTTTCCTTACCTCACAACTACTGAATGCTGAATGAATTGTATCTTAATTCCCCTGTACTTAACTGTTTGGGTTTTTTAAGATGGTGTGATTAGAACTAAACATAGTATTCCTGCTGAAGTCATGCAGCTTACTTAGATAATGACATTATCAGATTTCAGTTTAAAGTGCAATTATGACATATTTAGCATTTGTCTACCCTTGAAGAAGTCATGTTCCTACAGTTTTACTAGCAGACTGAAAGTCTCATCTACACTAAGATTATTGATATGCTGTAGCATATCAATATACTCTATATGCTATTTTAGCATATATATACTCTAATTTTGGGCTTTTTATCCTATTGCTGATATAGCCCTTCTGATAACCTCTTGGCATTCTTATGATAAAACCAGTTTACAATTTAGCAACTACAAAACAATTTCAAGATTAGGCTGGTATTATTCCTGGTCTACATTAACAATTATGCTAATTGCACTGATACTTGCCTTTTAGAATCCTAACTTATTTGTCTCTCTTCTACCACAGCTCTCTCCCCTACAGAAATAACTTCAGAATATATTGATTCTTCATGAGACTATAAACTTTCACTTGAATTAAAAGCAGTCTGATTTCCAACATAGAAAAATCAACACTTCTAACTACTATTTTTTCATAGAATGCCACCATAGAAGTGCCTACCAAAGGTTCAATAAACAGAACTACAACGAAAAAAGAAGTAAGAGTTCTGTAAAGGGCTGTTTCAATGAGTTCTATCCACATATTTAAACACATCTACCATTTTAATAAGAATCACTGCCTTCTACAAAAGGCATGCTGGATTCTCTTGTCTGTTATTCCTTTGAGGTTTTCAGTTGCACAGACTCAGTCATCCAGAGTATATTGGTAAAATTTGTATCTCAATCTTACATCAAAAGCCAGATAGCATGCTTTCTGGTACAAATTCCTTCAATAAATATTAAACAAAGCAAATTTTAATAACACATTCAAAAAAGAGGAATTAAGAATTCTAGCTCACTAGAAATTCTGATCAACACTGCATAGGCAGATATGAGAATTCTATCCTGTAATTATTTCTTGGTAAGAACTTATCCTCAGGGCAAAACAGTCACATGTTTAATGGAGATGAACTGCTCATTTTAAGGTATTACCACTATCTACATTTTGTTTTGGCATGGACAAGTACTAACACAGGTACTGAATTCACTTATCATAAAAACATTGAGAACAGAGCATTACAGACAGGAAAGATTAAGATTACAGTCCCCAGGTATCAACCTTAGGACATTTCGGAACGAAGTTACTGAAGAGCATAAAAAATTCAGTTGACAGGCCTCAGCAAGTAACTGACACTGTTTCATATCAATACAAGAGAAAGCTTTTAATGTCACATACCGATTTCTTTTTAATGTCCTCCAGATCTTTGAGTTCATTCTCAATCTTTGTGATTAATGCCCTGAGTTCATCAAGATTAGTGCAAATAAGCTAAAAAACAAATGAACACAAACACTTGGTGATGTGGGACTTAGAAAAAGTACAGTGAAATTAACAAAATTTAAAAGCACATTATTACTTAGTGCCACCATTTGATTCGCATTTTCTTTCAGTATTTTTAAACATTAAAAAAACCCCAAACAAAAATCAGGACTTGTTAAGAAAAGGAAAATCTAAGTAGAAAATCCTGTTATTCTTCTGACATAAACCATATCTCTACCTGTAAGCTTTCATTTCAAAGTGTAGATATTTTCTTACAACTTCTGTGATTGACAGCTACCAAATTTCTCTCAAATACAGTGATGACTTAGAACAGCTTGGAGTACCAAACAATATGCCCTGGCAAAATAAGTATACGAGCTTGTAGTTTATACTAGCTGTGTTTATACCATATTACACTTGGTACAACTTTTCCTGACCATAATTTTATATGCTTATACAGAGTATTTCATCCCTGGATATGTTCAAGAGACATCTGGATCTGGTGATGTGGTTTAGTGGTTCTGGGGTGACAGAGGTAGTGCTGGGTGGACGGTCAGACTGGATGATCTTGAAGGTCTCTTCCAACCTTGATGATTCTAAGGCAACCTAGTCATCTACCAAATCTACCTACATAATGTATGTTTTGAAAAAGTATTATATTCTTCTAATTCTTGTCTTTAGAAATCAGCTTCTTGTATTTTTTCCTTTCAGAAAATGGTTTTTATTTTCTTGAAAAAATTTTCAAACAAAGGTGATCTGTGTATTTTGTCTTACCATCATCTAGGGCAAGTTAAGACTCAAAAACTAGAAATTATTAAGATGTTAGGTTCTTTCAGATTATGTTACAATAAGACATGCTTCTTCTGAACACCCTTAGGTGGACATGTTTTCCTTTCTACTGAAAACATGTAGCAATAATTTCAGAAAATGAAAAAAAACCCCATACAAAACACACCCTCACAAAAATGTTTTTAACAAACAACTGCTAAGCATTTTCCCAAATCAGTAGTTTATAACAACATATTTTACTTCAAATTCAGGTGCAGTTTTAGATTTTCAGCAAATTCATGTTAGAAGAAGTACTTTTGCTAGTCCCTACTAAAACACTGAATTAACACTTTTAGCAAAGTAAATTTCAGAAACCTCAAGTGCACATGTGCCATTATTTTCGTAACACTGTATACATTTGAAGCATTGAGGAAACTAAGTGACTCAAATCCAACTTTACCATTTTCACATTTTTTAAGTTTAGAACAACAAATTAATAAGGAAATTGGCAGAATCTTGCCACAGACTGTGTAGGCAAAATTTTCTTGTGAAAAGTATCTCTCTTAACCCAGAAAACAGAATGACTATGGATAATTCTATGGGTAATTAGGTTGAAAATGCATGTTCTGCACTAAAGGAGTCTCAAATACCTAAAATATAAACTGAAGCCTAATACTGGTTATGTCTGGCCTGTGAAGAAATCCATGACACTATATGATTAAGTAAAAAAAGTACATCACAAAGTCCTTTACAAAAGTCAATGAAGGCACGGATAAAGGTTTTCCCTACACAACTATAATCCAGTTTTTGACTATACCCCTGACAATTCAGTTACTAAAGTCTATTGTTGGTTTTTATTTTCTCCTACGAGACCAATCCAAACTACATCAATGAAAAAAAAAAAGCTAATAAATAAAGTAATTGCCTTGGGGCTGGGGGTGACAGGCAAGAGTAATCAAATCTCTAAGTGACAATTTTCATCAGATGAGAAGTACATTTGAGGGTCATAACTATGCGTCAATTACCTACTGATAAAATGAAGAAGGTAACAGCAGCTGAGCTTGGAGGCTTTACGGTCAAAATTAGCTTTGTATTTTAAATACTCCAATACCGAACTGAAAAGCACTACAAAAAGGGTTCAAGAAAAAACTTTGATTTTTTTTCATTCACAGTGTGATTTGAGATGATGAAATAAAGATGGACACTAACTGGGAAAAAGCTGATTCTGAAACTTCTCTCATATGGTTAGCATTTCCTATCTTAGAGAAAGAAGCTAGTGTTCTGAAGGAAGGATGAAAAGAAGAGTGATGAAAATAACAGTGTAGTGTACTTTATACATTTGGATATGGACTCTAGATGCTATTTCTCCCAATGAGATTCTTATTTATATTTCAGAGTTCTTTGCTTATGGCTGGTAATTGGTGGAACTTAGTGATTCAATTTTCTGCAAAAAACATTGCCTTCTAACATGTTTTGAATGTTTTAATGGATAAGTTAACATGAAGGCAAAAAAATAAATATTAATGTTACAATCTAATAATTTTGTCACATTTTGACAACTCACTGGTAGTTTCACATATGGCTCTTGAAGAACATGCCTTCTAATCACCTATCATGAAGAAAATAATCTGAAGTGAAAAAATGTTTCCATTTTGTATTATCATAGAGAATGAAAGATTAGTTCCTTTTATCTAGAACACTACATGGTGGCTTGAAGATTCAGCCTCTAAATATTTACATTAATGTAATCTCATTAGTTGTGTACAACTTAACTGCAACAAAAAAACCATTACATCCGGCACAGTATTTATTACATAAGGACTTATTTTTCACAGGCAATAAGCATTCTGTTTTTCAATTGTATACCAATTATATTCCAATTGAAGTGGAAGCTTCAGATATTCAGTAAAATTTCAAATTCAGTGTTCAACTTTCATGTTATGATGCAGCCTCAGATCTCAGTAATCTCTCAAAGACCCTCATTGACTCCTAGGACTTCAAGGAAGAAAGCCAAAAAAAAATCTGCCCTGAACTTTTTAAGGGAAAACAAGGGGCTCAAGCTGCATTCCAACTTGGGACTCTTCTGTAATCAACTTGTAAATGAACTCTTTAGTATCATAGACCTAGTGTATTCCCCAGATCATTGATGCTCTTTCCTTGCCCCCTTAACTTCAGACAAACTTTCTGCAGAATTTTAACTCACTTCAACGGGGGTCTCATGCTTTATTTCAAGTTACTTGTGTAATGACTGTTAATTATAATTGTATTTCCTATGAAGCTGCCCTTTTATCACTGACATCTATATGTGGAAAATGTCCAGATAGCCCCCTCTTGAGATCTGCATTTAATATAGACCATAGATGATAAAACTGAAATTGCTTAAGACACACTGAAACAGAGCATGCATATTCCTTTTCTCCTTAATTATCATACATACAGCTATGTGTGAAAGTTCATGAAGTGAAAGGAGAAAAGAGTGAAATACTGGTTACCAAACCTAAATGTACTTTGTAACTGGGAAAAAACCCCAAAACACATTAGTGTCTCTTCTGTACAGCACTATAATTACCATTAATTTCTTTAAAATGTTAATATGCAATACTAATAAGAAGCTCAGAATAATAAGCAAACGACAATTAAATAATGATCTGTGAAGCTGTAAACCCACTTCAATAATTCTCAAAATATTAAAACGGGACTTGGGTTTTGTGCATTTTTATTTGGTAAAAAATAATTTAATTTGCATCTGCTTTTGATTTGAGTTTGTTTTGTTTGCAGGGCTTTGGGGATTTTTTTCAAAGCAGTCTTGAGCTATATATTATAAAAACAGTATTTTAAATGTTACATTAAGTAGCACTATTACCATCTGAATTTTCACTAAAAATTGATTTTGATTTGTGTCACTGCATATATATATATATATATATATATATATATTAAAAGACTTATTAATACTTATTTACTCAGCTTTAAAGACAAGTCATGATTTTCAGAAGATCTATACTTAAGTACAGAACCTAATCTTATAAACCGAAGTGCCTTCTGGTTGGGTTTGGGGTTTTTAACATTTGTAGGCTGCAGGCACATGAAACATATTATACTTCTTAATTTATTAACTTTCACTCCAAAAGAACTGATATATAGACATGAATATTCTTGTGGTTATGCCCTCCCATCATATCTCACAGGTCCTGTAAGCTCTAAGCTGTTTTACCAAGTATTTTAAAAATATACTTGTACCTTCAACTACTTTATATAATTTCATAAAGTTTGGCCATTTGTGTATGTGGGGAAGAGTTTATTGAAGCATAAATTACTTGACTCCCAAAAGTCTTAGTATTATTCCAAATATAAAAAGTTTAATATTTGCAAATTCTTCTAACAGTCATACCTCTTGAATGAGTCAGGTTAAGTGGTTAAAAAGCTCCCTAATAAGATTAAACTGCTCAATACTGATCAGTTTGAGCCTCACCTAAAACAGATAAGAGTCCTACCTTTGATCAAAAGAGTCAGAAGTATTTTGCCACATTTTAATATAAGGTTTTACAGAAGATAAGTATACATTTAGATAGATATACATATGTTTTATCTACTAAAGCTAAAAGGTTGGGTTAAGTTTTAGATAGACTACTTAAATGCAGTTGCTTAATCATGCAAGAAATTATTTCTAAACTAACTGTATGTATATATATATATGGCATGCAGACAAAGTGCTTGGAAAAAAAAATTAGACACGTACCTGTTCTCTGGAACTATTAGAAAACATTTTAGTCACCACCATTACACTATAGATAAAGTCAGTGTGCACTTAAATATCAGTCATCTCTCAACATTGACTGTTACTACCCAATTTTAACACAAGAAATTCTACTAGCTCCATCTGAAACACATGATACTGATGGAACCAACTGATTCAGGGTGAGGGTATTACAAAATAGCCATGATTCAATGTGAGTCTACTGGCCAAAATTGCAGAGATTGCTTTCTGAAAGAAAAAAAAAAAAAGACAGCCAAAGGAGAACTTCAATCCAAGCAGCCTTGCATGAATAGAGAGCAACTTAGAATTGAAGAACTGCAACACTTCTACTACAGTACCATAAAATGATATCAGCATAATTAATACTCTTGTTACTCTCTTTAGCCTAAGAGGTCCTAGAGGCCTAGAAATCGCATGCTGATAACGAATAACAGTTGCAACAGAGTAAGCATGGTTGCCTATAAAGTTTTTGCAAGTCCTTCACTTAACCAAGCCAGATTTCAATTCAAGAACCACATTGTCACGCCTCATACAAAACCAAGTAATTTTAACCCAAACAGTTATATCTACCATAAAAACTTGTCTTTAACAAGTCCTAGTTTTTATAGGCTTTATACTTTAACAGATATACCTGGGATCATAACCAATATTAAAAATAGTGTTTCAGCTGTACTTCATAAAAATGGTAAAATATTTTCTACCATGAGAAGGGGAAATGTACTTCCCAAAATATCAGTTTAAGCCTTAAAAACTAGAAGAAGCTTCAGTGAGAATTTCCAAGGTCTGTATCAGAAACTAAAGGACTTATTTCATAGATATAAAGATTTCAAGTGCTTAAAACAAAAATTAAAATAATTTACCTGAAATTCTGGTATGGTAGACTTTCTGACACCTTTCCTCTTCTTTGTGATTGCTTTTTTAGATAACGATTTTTTTCCTTGTAAGATTAAAAGAGAAAAGCTTCATAATGCTGTTCATTGTACTTTATTCATAAAACTAAATTACATACAGACTTGTAAGTTAAACTACAACTAACAGATGGTTTTCAGTCATGTAAACTTGATGAATCAGAACTAGACTCAGCAGAAGCAAGCACTGAACAAGTATCTCTGTACTGCAATCTTTTGTGTGGAGTGGAAGGAAAAAAAAGAAGAAAAAGCCTACTACAGTTTCAATAACACAGCACCTAAAAATCTAAGCCATAAAAGTAACATTGACATCACTCTTCTGAAATAAGTGAAATCCAGAACTTCAGACACAAACATAAGAAATACAGCATCTCACCTGCAAGATTTGTTTCTCTAACACTCTAAAGAATCACACATTAGGATCTGGGATATCTAATAGTAAAAAGATACCCAGAAAACACAAGTAGTACCTAGAAATCCCTGATTGAACATATTGAATTTACCAAGGAAATTAGATTGATTTGTTTCTTTTGCCTGTGGCAATACCTAACATTTTTAGAAGGCAAAAACTTCCTATAATGCACTTCACATACAGCTGTGCTATATACAAATGGATGTAGCAAAAAATCTCTGTGAAGGTAAGGAAGTGCTTTACTGCCTATAGTATGAGAGTTCATAAATCATATACATTTCTCAAATCAAGTACTTATGTCACCAAGCAAGACAGTGAAGTTTCTTATATGGTTATTTCTACATTCATATGGTAAATTCAAACAAGATCACCTTGCTCACTCAGGCCAAAACCATATTCTATCATTATCACTTGTTCACATTCAGGAGTCCCAAGCAATAATTTAAAAGCTTAAACAAAAAGAGAGCTTGAAGAAAATAATAATTTAATGTAGAATTTGTTGTCAACTAGCATGACTGCAGGCACTTGGTAATAATACAAGCACAGGCAGATTCAATATTTAATGAAAATATTACACTTAACCTTCTTCCTATTAGATGCTTTAAGTGGGTGCAAATGTGTATGTACACATACATACAAATATTCATAGATGCCTATGCATCTATTTTTCCAGTTTATTACACTGTGAGTTTCCTGAACACCTTACCTGACTTTGAAATAAACACACTTACGGGACAAGGCACAGGGCTTGAAGAATCTAGATCTGAAACTCCACATAAAATCAAACTATATTAAAATCAATAAAGCAACCTAGAAATTACCCTTACCAAACATATTTAAAAATTTAAAGAGCCCTCAACTACCAAAAATAAATACTTACATATCTCACATTAGAGAACAAGCGATAAAACAGAGAAGCTTATTTACTAGAACAATAACCCAAACACTCTGACAAGGGGAAAAATGTCCACATTTTTGTTATAAGCTTTATGAATACAGCTGCATGCTACTACTGAAAACAATACTGTTCATTCAAAGAACTATAGTAGACACTTAGAAGCTTTCTTGACAAAATGACTCAAAAAGAAGTCTGGTCATATGGTGGCTCCTTGCTACAACCCTTTTAAAAAAGGTTATCTGGAAAGAAAATGAAAACACACACACAAAAAAAGGCAGCTAGATTTTGCTTCTTTACGAAAAGGAAAATTTGAATATGTTTAAAATAGAATTTTCATGTAACTTGAATACTTTCAACATATTTTTCAACAAGTATTTACTTAACTATTTTCAGCATCCAGTGTTATATGATATATGATGCAGTGTAATTCAAGAAGTAACAGTTAAACAGAAATATTCTCTTTTCCCTAACATATCCTTATGAAAAGGAGGAGGAAAATTGTTAGAAAGAGCTATAAATAATCAGAAATCCAAATAAAATAAACATTTCTTTCTTTACATCAGCATCTGAAAAGCACGAAGTAGGAAAGATACGGAGTTACAGACAGACCAAGAATTAAAAGAAACCATCTAGAAGCACAAGAAAATGAGCCTTACTCGTTAAATTATAAATAGAATCTGACATATCATAAAGCATAGCTGTTGGAATATCTGTACAAAAAGACCTACAGAATTGCTGGTAACTGCTGTGAGCTAAGCACGTATCTGTATAGAGCAACATCAGTCTTTTTTCCATTTTTTTGACACCAGATACCCTATGGTGTAGGTGTTTTTTGATATCATGTATTAAAAACCAAAAAATTAAAACCCCTACAGATACTTGTACTATGGGAGGGAATTAATATATACAGCAAATTACTTATGGCAAATTCATCTTCTACCTCAATAACACCCTTTTAAAATACAAAATTCATATTAGAAAGAAGTTGTAGTGGTAGTACTGATAATTTCTCCTTTTAGAAAAGCCTGTATCTGGTTTTCCAAAAATCATTTCTCAGCTTTAAACAATGGTAACAGAAATCAAATATTTCTCAATTGGCAGTTATCTGTAATTCATATGTGTTACATAGGTGAAATACATTTTTAGTAAGTACATAAAAATCCAGTTTTGTAACCCAGAGGTGTGTTGGTTCTGTGGATATCCCCCCAGCACCCAGACTGGCAACTGTGTAATAAATTTAAGTATGTTTTCTATGTAATTGGTAATGAACACCCAGCTACCAATGCTGGCTTGGGATAAAAATACCACTGGTGAGAGGCGACTTCTCACATCACTCCACTGAGGTCTGCTAGAGATCTTCTGTCCATAATACTGGATGAAGAAATTATCTCAAAGGCTTATATTAATTCCTGAGCAGATGAAGTAATGTTTCTGACAGTAGTTAGATCACAGTGCATTTTGAAACATGTGCACTGTGTCTTTCAGACCATACTCAACATACAAATAAACTTAATTACTGACTAAAAGCAATCAGTAAGAAAAACCTTAGAACATTAGCAAAACCTTACTAAACCTTAGTTTAATATTTATAAATTAAGAATCTCATATACGTAATCTGCTTAGTTCACCTACTCAATTCAACACAGCCTACTTCCTGTCCACATTTAAAGATTTTCCAGTGTAATTTTACATTCACTAACAATTTACTGTGCCATAATCAGTAATTATGCCTCTGCACAGCCTTTTCCAAAAGGCTCCATATCTCAGTTTGGTTTCTGTTTAGAGTGGAAGAGACTGTGAGGCATCTCACGCCCAAGAGGAGTTCATAGGAAGTCAACATTTTATTAACCAAGAACCCCTTAGCCAGCTGTGTGAAAATTCTTAGAGATTAAACTCAAGTTCAGTAGGTCCAGGAGAAATCTGACTGCCACAGGTTTTCCTTTAAGGCCAAAACAAATTCTACAGACACTATCAGTGAATAGCAATGAACAAAGTAACATAACTAGGACCTGAACACTAATTAGGAGCATCCAAAAAGCACACTAGGGAGATTAGATGCAACTAAAACATAGGCCACCTCAAGTTGGTCTTGCCATTAAGGGTGAAGAAGGGAAAACAAAGAGATAATTCAGATCTCTTCTAGAACTATTTTTGGCATAAAAACGAGCCTAATAAAACATGAAGCCACACAAATGTTCTTGACACTTGTACATTACTTCAGCAAGAACAATATAATCTATTTATAACTTCTTCTATATTGGGATCAATGTGATTTGAAAACAGAAACATTTTTACAGATCTAGTAAAATTTTTTATTATGAACTCTGGTATATGAGTTCTTGTGTCTTCTCCTTGAAGCACAAAAACAATGTCAATCCATGCTTCAAATTATAATGTGACAACACAGTGGAATTTTGAATAAAAACTTATTTTAATATTTTCTTTGATAAGACTGCAACTTTTTTCTTGCATATGGAGCAGACTCCTTTTATCCCAGATGAGGGAACAGATGTTTTTAACATCAAACACTAACTCAGTAGTATTTGTCACGGTAGAATACAGTTAAGTTAGCCCTGTCCAACTGCAAGAATTTCTGGTTTTTTCACTAAATTCTAGCAGCAACTGCATTGTTCTCAAATTAACAGGCCCTGTTATCTTTCCATTAACAAATTTGTAAGACACAGTCTATGTCTTTTAAAGATTTGGCAACTACTGTATGTATCCTGTTTCCTTTTAATCTTCTACTCTTCTATCTTGCTCCCATCAGCTCTTTTACAAAATATAACATGATACAATCTGGAAAATTAAGCTTTATTATAGAGTTTTGAAGCTTCCATACTGATACAGCATATACTTTTATATAGTCAAATGAGCTAAGTCAGTCTGAACAAGCGCATTAATATTGCTGATTTAGAGAACAATGTCCGAAACCCTATAAAACCTGAGTGGTACGTGTTTCTGAAGACATGGCACCGAAGCTTAATGCATAGAGTACACTGTTACTTGCTGGAATACCTCACTTCATGCTTTCAACATGATCACCAGGCTGTTCCTTTATCTACAGGTTAGACAACACGACAAAGTTTTCACAACACTGAAAACACTCCAGAAGATTTCTGAATAATTAACTCCCAAGGAGAGTAACCACGCACTACAACATTGCTGCCAGGCTGTTGAATTCATTTTCTCACATTCAAGCAATGCTTGACTTCATACACAAAATGTAATGGTACTCTAAAGAAATAAAAGATATATAGTAAAATGGACTTCAAGCAGTTTGACAGCCATGAATTTTCCAGAGCATGAGTATATGGTACAGAATTTACATCCAAGGTTCTTCTAAAATCGTGTGCTGTATTGGTTTTCTAGATGAACTGGAATAAAAAGAGATTCAATTTACATTTACTACAACTTCTACATTAGGCACATGACAGTTATTTCAAGCAGCCTCTGGTCCCTTCTATTTTTCCAACCCTACAGTTCTGAATTTCATCCAAACCCTGTTTCAAACATGCAACTGTAGGATTCTCATGCTCTTGCACTGTGCCTTGCACTGAAACTTACCTAACTCCGGTAAGAAAATAATATTCAAAAATTAATGCATAGCATGTACTTGTTTACAGAACTGCTCTGACTCTGTCTTTCCATTACATTCAGTATCTTTCTGTCAATAATTCTGACACAGAACACTGCCACAGTAATAACCATCACCTTGTTTCAAAAACATAGATTCAGTAACGTGGTCACAACTTTTCATAAATTGTAAGGAAACTGTCACTATGGTAAAGCTCATAACATAGCTGTATTATCCAGTAAGTTCTGCTCACAATATTTCTGTGAAGTTTTCAGATGCATGAAGTTTTCAAAACTGCATGACCAGTCCATATTCACTATGGGTACCACTGCCACAGCAAGTCAGGAATATGCAAATCATCTCAATAGAAACACAAACTGTGACTCAGTTGCATTTAGCTGCCTAAGAGAACCAAAAGCAGGAAAAAAAAAATGTTGAAAAGTAATGAAAAGTGCTCACTTTTACATTCCTGATGTTCTCTTCCTACTTACTTTTAAAGAACATTGTAAAGAGTTATTATAACTAGGATCAGATTTAAATCAGGTGTCTTTGGGGACTCAGAACAAGCTTTACTAAATCACTTTTTCTGCTCTACATTGTAAGGGAATCTTTAAACAGAAGATTTTATTTCAGACAGCCTTTAAGAAATACGATATATAAGAAATGTTTAATTAGCATTAAACATTAGGAAACATTACAAAACAACAAGTCATTGGCACAAATTGAATCCAATCCTATCCCTTTCAGCCTAGCAGCTACAGGGCCAATGAAGATTTAACAACCATAGGAAGAAAGGCGCTTTCTTGCAATGCCGTAAAGTAATTGAAAATTTTCTCCAGCAAGGTAAAATGAAGAAGTAGTCAAAATAAGACGGGAAATGCATCAACATATCAGGAGATAAAGGACAACACTTCTCCAAACTAGAGTCCTTGTTTGCCATTTGGATTGTTATTCAGTTTGCTTGGTTTTAAGAAGACAGAAAACAGTGACACAATTGAAGAGCTAAGTCACAAAGGCAAATGTAAAATACATTAGTTTCCCTGAATACTACATATGTGAACTTCAACTGCAACTCTTGAAACTTCTTTTTAGATGTGGGCAGTGACATATTTTGGAAGGAGGAGTTTGTGATTTAAATAGTAAGACAATTCTTTGGCTGTTATGCGCAAATATTTGGGATCTGAACATTAGTGAGCTTTAAATTTCTTAGCTTTAAATTTTGACTTCTAGCTACATGCACTGTCATCAGACCTCGTCTAGTTTCTTAATCTTTAGAAGACATTTTTTTGTCACTCAGATTCTTGGGTTGGCTTTCTGCTTTTCAGATGAAATACAATATTTATCTGTCAGTCTACACTGTTCTGAAAAGCACCCTGTCATTTCAAAAAATATAATATTGGAAAGAATCTGCTAAAATCTAGCACAGATGGCTTAGCTCAGGACTCAAAAGGATCAAGCCTTTACATTGCTTCACATGATATTAAAAATACTACAGCTACCTGAACAATTTGAAATTAAGGTTTTTGTACCTTTATAGTTTGCAAATACCTTTGAAATTTTCCAGTGAGTTAACTGAAATCTGGGTTGTATATCAGTTACCTGAAACACTTAACCAGATGCTGCCCAATTCTGTAATAAAAATGTCATCAGCATAAATTCTGATGCTGATGCATCCTGACTGTTGGACCCAGGCCCACAGTCAAAGCAGTACTGCTTGGTGACCTAAGCCTGCACCATTTTACTATGAATGACTTTAGATTCGCCATCTCATGTAATTACTCTGTGATTCTTCATAATTTGGGTAAGGTAATATAAACCAGAAAATGGAGAAACATAAAATAAAATGCCTTCAAGTGACACTCTAATGCTAACCAGTCAGTTACATTTATTGTCCTGAATATTTTTGCAAAAAATTAACTCTTGCAATTAATTTTGTTCTCTAAAGACACATTCTGCAAATGAATCACGGTTTGATCAAACAATGTTTTATATGCTTGTGTTATCGGGTAGGTTGCTTTGACTCTAAAGTTAACATCCAAATCATCTAATGCAATAAGACTCTCCTTTTCCACAAAATAAAACGTAGACTTATCAACTAAGAAAACAACTATAAAAAAAATCTGTATCCTCCTAATTTTTACTGTAAGTAAAAATGCCAACTTACCAGACTTGTGCTTCTTATGTTTTGCTTTCTTTTTAATTAAAAACAACTTGTTCTGGATCTCAGACTTATAAGATTTGAACGGATTAAGATGAATCTCACGCTTTCTTTGCAAGTCATCAAGTTTTCTCTGTAGATTTTCATTTAGAATATCCTTCAACTTCTTTTTTTTCTTTTTCTTCTTTTTTGCTAGCATCTTATTTAGTTTCTTATTATTTTGCAGTAAGGTCTCTAGCACCGTTTCTTCAGCAGATTCATGGTAATTTCTGCTTTGGTTTTCATTATAAGTGCCGTTGACACGCATTTGGCAAGCTTTCAGTGTGTTCCCCTTGAATGGACTCAGCTCAGGTCCTACTCTGGCCATTTCAGTGCAACCTTGCCCATTCTCCACATCTGTTATTTCTTCTGAACTAGGGTGACCACCCATATCCACCATCTCTCCTGAAGTAATCAAATTCCTGAAGTTCTCTTTATAACAACCAGTTTTTTTGATGTCACAAACTCTTGAGGCTTTTATTTCACAGTCAACCTTCATTTCCTCTGTAGTGACTCTAAAGCTACCTAAACGTGTTCTTTTTTCTGGACAGATAACAATGTCCATACCTTTCTCTCCTTCTGTCTTGGAATGACACCGCAGCTCCCTCCCAGCAGAACTGACCTCACCATTGCTTTTGTTTACATATTCATGTTTTACTCTTTCCAATTTAATACGTGGCACTTTTTTAACTTTGATGGGAAGAGATGGGAATTCAGGAGCCTGAAAAGGTTTTTGTTTGTAGATTCGAACATCTGCACCACAGAACTGTGGAAAGTGAACATACGCATTTTCCAAGCAGTCATAACCAAGAATTACTTCTCTGCATTCATGGATAGGCTGACCTAGCACCGCATCCTGAACATCCTTTTGTGTTTCATATACGAAGTCACAGAGACCTTTTAGCAGCCATACTTTTTGATAGAATGGTAGCTCATGAAATGGTTTTTCCTCCAAGGGATTAACTTCTCCCAGAACTTTGAAAAACTGGGGACACAATCCAAGTTTTTCTGCAGCACCATTAGGATTGTCAGTCTGCCCCACAACAGTATACCAGTGCTGCACTTTCTTTCTGAGTGCCGCTTCCCAAGTCCTGTAGGAAAATGTAGGCCTGCGATGTAATGTAGGTCTGCGATGAGGAGGACTTAACAAAGAAGTCATTATTTTAGATAAAAAAACATTACACTGAGGCATCAGAAGACAACGTTCCAATTCATAGAATACTATTTCAGGTAAATTTAAAATCTGTTGGGCCAAGCAAAGAAAATGACCAATAGCTGGAATCTCCCACATTGTCTCCATCCTTGTAGGTGCTGCTTGAGCTAAAAGTGATTTTTCCCATTCTTCTATTTCTTTCTGACTAGCTTCTTCTGCTTCTTTTCTTTCTTGATCTCTCTGCCTATTAAAAGAAATTTCATGAACAATCAGATAGTAGGTGAACAAAAAGAAATGAGATAGGAAAAAAACCAGAACTACAGTATGTCAAACATAATTATCTCAAAGTTAAAAAGAGCACAGTTTTACTTCAGTTTGTCTCACTTTGCAGCGCAGAATGCATCAACCAAAATGGGAAATTGTTGTCATTTTTTCTATCACCACTAGTTTTAACAATGGAAAAAGGTAAGAAAAAAGCCTGGCATATATCAAAAGTTGGAGTTGTTTAGGCTTTCAGGCACTAAAAAATATATATATTTCCTTCCTCAATCCCTTTTAATCAGAATTAAGTATTTCCAACAAACTATCCAAATAAAAAATCTCTGAAACAAATTCTAGGTAAATCTTGTTTTGAAATGGTTGCCTGTGGCTCATGTCACCTCCCTTTTACCTCCCTTCCTCAGCACAGAAGTATACATGCCTAATTGCTAAATGCTTCATTTACACACACAAGAGCCATTTTCCCTCTCACCCAAAGCTGTGTTACCAGTCAGTTTGCAATGGTAGTCAAAAAAAAACAACAACCAAGTATCAGGACACACAAAGAATGTGATGGGAAATAATACCAAAAATAAAATGTTATGATATTAATTGGTTTTCCCTCACCTGAAAAAATGTTTTCAGTTCTGGTCCCCCTATTTAAAAAATAGGATAGAGCAGAAATAACATGCATTTGGAGAAAGAGGTTATCAGTAACCAGAAGCCTGTAAAAACTTCTGAGTAACCTAGGAGTCCACACAAAACACTGGGAAACATGACAGCAGTATGTAAACCTCATAAGATAGACTGGGAACTTCTACTCACTTTTATTTGTAAATTCATAATGAAATTTAAGGTCAACATGTGTTGGAAAAAGAAATGCTTCCATTTCAGATAATCAATTACATGTAGCTTACCATCTAAGATACAAGATATTTCAATACATTTCCAAAGCAGAAAACTGGACATCTGCATGAATCATACAAATATCAAAAGTTACCAACAGAAGTAAATTTTCTTTAAAGCTACTGCACTAGTAAGCTAACATTTTTGCCTGAAGGCACAACCAGATTCTAAAAGACAGGACTGGGATACAGATGTACTTGCAGAAAATGTTTTTAGAGCTCATCCTAAGATTCTTTTATCTTTTTCTCTGAAGCTTCTATCACTGTTGAAAACTATCACCTGCCTCTAACACAAATGCTAAATGACCCGCCACTGGAATTTACAAATCCTTATTTCCAAATTGCAAACCTCCAATTTTATTTCTTCATGAACAGGCAGCAAGTAAATGCCATGTATCTATTCAAAACATCAATGCCTTCAAAATTCAGCAAAAGAGTAATGATAAATTAAAATGTTTCTTTTGACAACATGAAGCTGATAGTGTCTTCTAGCTTGACGGGCATATATTTCAACCAATAACTATTAACTAGCTATCTTAACAATGTAAAAAAGGCAACAAATGTAGTTTTGTTCATATTTTAGTATCAGCACCATAGGACTCAACTGAGTACTTTACATTCTATAATAAAATTAAATATTCAGTGACTTGTTACTATAATTGGAACAGAAATGTTTAATACCACATACATGCATTCTTGTTATCTTAGATATCATATATCTAGTAAGTACTGAAATACAGACTCATGTAAAACATAAAAGGTAAAAGCAAATATTTACAAATAAGCAAATATTAAGTAAATACTTAAATAAGCAAACATAAAAGGTAAAAGCAAATATTTACAAATAAGCAAATATTGAGTAAATACTTAAATTCAGTCTCCCAGTGCAGCATTAACTTAAGAATATACAGGATGGAATATAAAGACAAAATCCCACTTTTCAGCACAAACTTCTGTTAACCATTCTTGGTGAATAAACCACTAAATTAAACAATACTACTTGCACATGTAAAGTGGGCATTATTTTTATTCTGATATATGTTCTATTTAAATGTGCTAATATTGCATTGATATAATAAATAAAATAAATAAAAATAACTAATGTCCCAGTGACACAGAGGAAGAAATTAAATCATGCAAAAGTGGTCTCAAATATAAATTTCATAGCACTCTTGGATCCTACTCCCTCATTCCTCCTAAATGTAAAACATGCTTCCTAACAACCTCTTGCCTCCAAAAGGTGTGAACTCTATTAATATAGTACAGCAACAAGACTAAATAGTGAGTACATGGTGAGATGGAACACATGCAGAAACAACAGCATTTCAGTATTGTTTAATAAAAAAAAGCTGTAGGTGATCCAAAAATATTGTCTTCACAAGCAGTTTAAACTTTTTACCACATAATAAGTTAAATCAAGGTAGAATTATCAAAATAATAAAATATTATTATGATAATTCATAATAAATACAATACCCTAGATTCATAGATAAATAGCTACCTCTGCCTAGATAAAATTACAATTACTATATAATTTTTAAGAATTATTTAAAAGGTTGTTTAAAAAGAAAACTGTAAGTTGATTCACTTGTAAAAAGTTTGCCTTGTTTTTAAGCTGTTGTTTTACCACAAAATCTGTTGGCTTTCCATTCTCAGCAGACATTCAAGAAAAAAATGTAAATAATAGCACAATTTCACATCTTCATTATTGACATCTTCCTGCTTTTGGAGGGCACAGCTTTTTCCTGGGGTGGTTTTAAGAAGATAAAGAGAAATAAAGAGGGTATAGGACACAGGGCAAGGGAGCAGGGGTAAAGGAAGAGAAAAACTGGAGAGAGGTAAGAGAGAGACATCTGATACTTTAGTGGCACAGATATCTTTATATTGAGAAATTCTCTGGACATACATATTCGGCTTTAAAGCTGACAGCAACTGTAAAAAAACCTGTTGTTTCATACTTTTATTTACATTTACCAGAAATACGTTTGCATGCATGTACTGGGCTTACAGTAGTTGCAGAACGATTCTAAGGTGAAGCTGATTTTTCTAGACTAAGAATGGCATATTTCTAGAACACATCTGCAGTTGTTTTGCAGCTCTTGAGTGGCATCTGACCTTAAAATTCAGTAAACGTGATTCCCAAGTAGAGATAACACCTAAAACAAAGTCCCAGCTTAAGTTCCTACTCTTCTTCTAATTTCCTCCCTTATTTAAGGCAGCTGACACATATCACCAGCAAATTCTTTCTTGCTTGCAACAGGAGATGTCTTGGTGGGGAGAGGAGACAAAGACTAGATTTTATTTTGTTTTCCCAATTACCACGTCTGACCTACTTAGGTGTTTATTCCCAGGTAAAAGGTCAGACACTGGGCCTCTTAATGACAAGACGCAGAGAACTGTTTTAATCAACAATAACTTGTTTGTTAAAACTTAACTTTTAAAAATAAAATAGAAAGTTACATACAGATTAGCAATATTATACATTATTCTAAAATAAGCCAAGATTTTGTATTTGGAGATGCCCATATAACCTTATTTCAGTATCTCAAATATTTTAAATCATATTATTATATATTTCATATTTTTCCATTGGATCTGGTTAATTCCATACTAACACCCTCATAAAAAGCAAAATTGACTATATAAGCATACTTTATTCCACAATTTCCTTAATTAAATTACTAACTTGCAATCAGAATTCAATTATTTAAATGTTTTAATGAAGATGTCTGAAACCTATCCCAGGATCACGTTTTCAGAGATGAAAGACACAGAACTGACTACATAATTTTAAACAAACCAAGTCCATACAAACCCTTAATTCCCACTGAAATCAACCAGACAATTATCTGCCATTCACTGGTGGTTTTAAAAATTTCAGTAGGAATCTACCTTTATATTTCAGTATCTAACTAATTAGACATAACTTCCAATCATAAAATAATTGCAAAACTATTGTCAACTAATGTGTAAATTAGTTGATTTGTTACTTACCTAGCATGAAACCAAGCAGCCGAGTAGAAACTCATAGAAATGTAACTCATAATTTGAAGAAGATAGTCAATATTCTGATAATTACAACATTTGAACAAAAGGAATGCTTACAACAAGACTGACAATAAAAGTAAATTAGATCTAGTCATATATGTATTTTGGTGGTGGGGCAAAGCGTTTTTGCTGCTGTACAAAAACTGTTAGCTGGAAAATAGTGAAATCAGCTTTGCAATGATATCTTACCAGTTTTTACATGTTGTGTCTACCATTATGAATGTGTCACTTGGGGAAAGTCATAAAACACTGCATAAAGAAAAGTTAATCTGATAGCGCAAGAAAGGGATAAATTACAAGAGAAAGAGAATTCTCAACAAAGGACACCTATATTACAAAAGTAACTACAAGACCTGGAGTAGGATTTCCCTGAAGTTAACTACAGAAGAGAAGATAAAAATCCCACTTTAGAATATTCTTCCAAAATATGCAGTTGAAAAATGCTTGCAAAATCCATTTCAAGGATTTTGCGGGAAAGAAATAATCACAAAGTATTTTATGGATTTAATCTACACATTTAATTTGCATTTTATTTTTATTTCTATACAATATACATGAAGATGTTTATTTATATGTTTGAGTACTTTAAATTTAATTTTAGTTTTATCTAATTCTCATCATAAAATGCCTGTGTCTTATGAAAGTATCTAAATATCTAAAGCAAAGAATTATATGTAAACTTGGACTTCAACAGGCAATTTCTTTAGATACGAGGCTAAGTTTTATAGAAAGGCCCTTGCATTTGCAGTCTTACTTTTCTGGGACTGAAAGTATGCAACTCTTAGACATTCTAAAGTAGGATTAATTATGGCTACAAGCATTAATCACAGCTACAAGCACTTTGAGTCACCCACTAGGTGGCCAGTAACTGAGCCCTTTTCTTATGTTCGTGATAACTCATTTTAAAATTGGGTGAAGAGCAGATGCTATCTATCCAAATACAACTCATTCACCAGCACTGTGCTCTCCAACTAAAACAACCAAGGCTGCAGTCTTCCATACTGTTTAGAAAATACCTCTTCTATGCCAACCTCAGTGTATTACATTTCTAAAGAAAACAAAAGTAGCAGAATAACCATTTTCTCTTCTTAATAACATAATATATACTTTAGCAATAAGCCAAAAGTTTAGAAACTTGCAATACATTTTCAAATAAAAATAGGGTTGAAAGTATGTGCATTTATATGTGCACCACTTTGAAAATTTGTATATTCTGTAAAATGTGATCTTCACTGGAAAGGTGCAACTAACTCTACAGGCCTTCCAGTTGCCAAGCCCTTTTCATGAAAGTGCTCAGAAAAGGTACTTCCAGAACATTTTTGGTGAGCTGAGAAACAATTGGTACACAGAAGTCCAAATTACTTTAAAAACATGGTGCAATTAAGAAATAAAACTGAGAGAAAAAATCTGAAGCAAAATTACTTGGAGAGGTCAACAGAGCCAAAGAAATATTAAACCAGCTATTTACTGACAGATTTTTTTTTTGCTTAATAAGTAGTACAGTTCAAAATTTTAGGGTGTAAAGAGGCAAGCCAGTTGTGATCTTTTTCTGTTATTGTGGAACATTCTGTAGAATCAACCACTTTTTGTCCAGGATCTGGGACTTTTGAGTATATCCAGATACATGGACTTAACAGTTAATTACTACAGTTTTGCAGCAATGTACTTAAAACAGGTGTATGAAAGTGTAATTTTTATTTTGTTTGGTAAATTGTTCTACAGACTTTAGCAATTAATTAAAATCCAATCAAAATATCCTTTTCTAAAACATTGTTATCGGGTTCTAGAACACAGAGTTGAGCTAAAATCAAGAGAATTTTACCAAAGAAACAATAACCCTAGTGATCTTTGATTTTTTTTTGGCAAAGTGTGATAAGAAGATTAGTGGATTAGAAGAAAGAAGAAAGTTCTACAGAGAAAAGTACTGTCTAACAGTTAAGTCAGCCATATAGCTTCAAATCTGCTGAAAATGAGGCCGACCTGCAAAATTAAAAGTGAGCTGGTCACATATGGGAAAAAGTCTACAAAGTTGTAAACTTTGAAAAAAGCTAGAAACACTTTGCTTCCTGATGCAAATACTGTCTTACCATTGTGAGCCATGTTTAGACACAGTCACTCAAATTACTGTTAAACTAAACAACCTTCATAGCTTCATTTTCTTCAAAGTAAAACATATTAACATTAAACACTGCCTGGAATTACATAGCTCTTAAATTTAAGAAGACCACAAAAGCTCAGAGTTATTTACACGAACAATCTAAAACTATTACCTAACTGACAAGCTGAAATGCCACATCAGTGAGGTAACAGCAGAGGCACCGGCAGAGATGATTTGCTTCTGGCTATCAGAGAGAGAAGTAGTGACAAGATCATGGAATTAGACTGTAGTTAAGCATTCTGGTAGGTTTTTATCTAATTCTTGCATGAAAAACTGTCCAAGGATACGTATCATAAAGCATAATGCATTAGCAGGAAATTACTGTGGATGCTTTTAGTTAATATTAGACGTTTTGCTACACTAAAATAAGAGCAGCTATAATTTAATTCAAAACTTAAATGACCTCAGCAATTTTTCAAGGAAGTGGTACTGATTTTTTGCTTTGTGGGTGCACTGTATTGAAGCCATGATCTTGAGACCACAAGTGTGCCACATTTATTTACCTAAAAAAGCCATAAGGAGCTAGCCTCTTTAGAAAACTAGGAAGACAACTATTTAAAACTAAAACTAAGTAATTTTTCTTATTACCTCTTTTCCTCTTTTGCTCTCAGTTGCTCCTCTTGTCTTAGAACCTGAACCATCACAGACTCAAACATGCCTGTTGACAAACCTACTAAATTGCGAGGCATGGAACGACGTCTTGTAGAAATGCATGCTGCTGTTTTTTCATCCTCCTGCCCATAGCATCCTCTAGATGTTACAGCTAATGATGTTTTCTCTCTTAAATGCCTAGAAGAAAAAAAGCAAGCCAATTCACAACTATGAACTTCTGAACCAGCGGCACCTGAATGCCTAGCCTACCGACCATGGATCAAGCATGCTTACTCAGAAAAAGGCAGTTATTTTTTCACCTGCCTTTTTTTCCATTTTGAAAATTCCTTTATAAAATTTTAAACTTAAAGCCAACACGCTAATATGACCTATGTCTTCACACCAGTTAAAAACTGTATATTTACCAAAAGTTACCAAATTTTATTTGGAGATGGAATTCTCTATCTTAGTCCAAATACTTATGTATTTGGAAAGAAAAAACTTCCAGAAGACCTAAGATAAGAAGTATCCTTTTTAGCACATACCTAAAAATAGGGGGCTGGGTGGTGGGGTATATTAGTGGGACGGGCTGGGGATTTATTATTGGTTTTGGCTAGGGAAGCATATGTTAAACACCGGTTTTCTATTTAAACTACATCCTATTTTAAACTACAAAAACTGAAAGACAAAACACTACAAATTTGTCTGCAAAATTACATTTCTTCTTACATTGTTTCAAAAGACTCCACTGAGTTTTTCACAACCTGCGAAAACATTTGAGGGACAGAGGAGAAAAATCCAACCTCCACTCAAAAGGAACCTCCGTTCTAAGGTAATTTTCTGTGGCTTGTAGTATTCAGAAATTATACAGCCAATATTGATTGGTCCCCTTGAATCACTTGAAGGGGATCACGGACCTAAACACTACTCTGTAATAATAGGAGAACTATTGTTGCAAGAAGTAGTTCTTCAATTTCATTTTACAAATAAAATTATGTTAAACACTTCAAACAAATTTGTCTAATTAAAAATTGTAAAAGAACTTTGAGACTTCTAGGTTCCATAATCCTTTGTACTTACAGGTCCTAGAAACTTTTATTAAGCTAGTGCACACAGATATAATGAAAAAATCTTCACAAATCTCTGAAGAGTTAATACAAGACAAACTCACTACATACTGAGGCAGGAATATATTTAGACAGTTCAGTATTTCCTAATATTTATCTGAAAAAGACTGTTCATTAAACAAAAGCAATTGAATTTATTTTTTAGTAAATACCTAGATTGCTATTTGAGAACACAAAATCTTCCAAGTTGTATTTATTTATCTGCCAGCAGTAACTCTATTAAGCTAAGACTTTTTAATTTTTTTTAATCAGGTTTTACTTCAGCAGACTAGGAACGTTCACGCCCCACTACATTCAGCTCCTTCCTTTCTACTACAGACTGTCCCAAAACTGCCCTTACACAGAAACAGTTTCAAATATACTGTTGCTACAGCAGCACCGAATACATTCACTCTGCTTTCAGGTGACTTCTGCACCACTTTCCTGAAGTGTCCTTCCTACACGAACAACGTTCTTACCAGCTGGCAGTTCACGATGTACGTCACTAGCAAACATAACGCTGATGGATACACACAGCTTTACATATTTCCCAACAATGTTCCTTCTTCACCTTCATCCTTCACCAAAAACACCTCTTGGTTTCCACATGCAGAATACTATGTCAATCAGAAGACCGGTGGGCTTTTCACTGTAAGAAGCCACCATGGTTTTCTGATAATGACTAAACTATGACCAGTTGATAAGAAAGCATGTACTTCAGTGTGATTTAAATTGGGCTTTCTACTACATAGCTCGAGAGCTTTCTATGCTTCAGCTGCTTTGGCTGATAAGAAAGCAGTCCCGGCCCGGGACTTACATTTCAACTTACCGCAATTTCCATTTTGCCATTTAAGACTATACTATGGCAAGCATTCTGTCTCATTTTATGATTATGATTACCATTTCAAAGCAGGTAACTTCGGGTTAGTATTTTATTCCTATGTATTTTAAGGGCAGTAAAAATTTCACAGATTGTAAAAATAATAATTTCAAATAGCCAAATATTCATACAGAGTCTAGGCAGTTTTGCAATGGAATAAAATAAAGAAAGAAGCATTTGACATATTGTGTAAACAAGTATCCCTCTATGTTCACAAAAGGCTTCTTTGAGAAGGAAAATCTTAGTCAGGAAATGCTGTGCTCTATTTGGCATTTTGAGGTTTGCAATTCCAAAGCATTTTGAATTAAGATTTGAATGGTTCCCAGTAGGAAACGTTAATCTTCATGAAAGTACGGAAAGTTCCAGGGTTCTTTCTGTTGTGCGGTTTTCTTCGACGCTTGCTTTCTTTTAACGGAATTTAAATAAACACACCCTTCTGTTCTACTTTAGGTAAAGAACACGCGGCACGGCCCCTATAGTTTTCTACACCTACCGGGATAGCAGCGCCAACTTCTGTTCCAGCATCATCTCCAGCTTCTGGGCCTGTTTGGAGAGCCAGTGATCCACACCGTGCAGCCGATAGCAAGTCTCCAGCATGAGCCGGAAGTCACACACGAAATCTGCTATCCCTGTGTATTGCCCACTGGAAAATTTCTCTTCCATTTTCAATAGCCATATTCCAGCGGGCAACTGCTGCAAGGACTGGCTGCTCTTACGGCCCAAGAGGGAGCCAGAGCCTTCTTCCCCGAAAAATGCCTGATCCGCGAGAGGCTCCAGGAACGGCGCCGTCAGAGGCCGGTACTTCTCCTGCAGGAACTCGCGTAGGATGCGGTACCCCTGCTGCAGCTCGGGATTCAGGCTCTGCTCCCAGGCAGTCTTCCCTCCCTCATCATCTGCCTCCTTCTCAGGCTCCTCCATCCCACTCCGAAGGGCCGAGGGCCGATCCGCCGGGAGGTCTCCGTCGGATTCCATGTCTCCCGCCCCAGGCTCGTTCACCGGCACCTGCCGGGGACCGCGGCGCTGCGCTTCGCCCGGCCGCCGCATCCGCACCGGGCTCACCTGCGCACACAGACACCGCTCAGTGCCCCGCCGGCCCGGGGGGCGGGACGCGGCCGCCGGGGGGGAGGCACTGACTGGGCTGGCGCGCGGCCCCGCCCGCCCGGGGACAGCGCCCTCGCCCTCAGGGCCCGCCCCCTTCTCTCCCCCCCGCCGCCGGCTGCACCGGCGCATCCCGCCCCCCGCCTGCGCCGTTCCCGCCGGGCCGGCCGGGACCTCCCTCCGCGCCGCGCGCGCGCTCCCGACAGGCAGGCGGCGCGTGCCGGCCCCGCGCGGGGTCCGTCGGGTAACGGGCGGCACGCGCGGCAACGCGAGCAGAGGGGAGGGAGGGGGCGCGGGTCCCCCCCGACCGGGAAAGGACGCGGAGAGTCTCACCCCAGCGCGCATGCGCGCGCCCGGCCAGCGGCGGTGCGCCCGCAGTGCTGTCGGGCTCCAGGAGGGATGTGACGTCATCAGATCGCGCCTAGCTCGGAGCCGGCGGGGGCGACACAGGGGCGGTCGCTGGCGAGCGCGGGGCAGGGCGGGGCCTCTCAGCGGGGGCGGGGCGGAGCAGCGGAGCCCTCAGGGACGGGGCGGGGCTGATCCTGCCGACTCCCCGCGGTGCCGACGGCCGCGGAAGCGCACATCGGCCTCGCCGGTTCAGCTGCCGTGCTGCTGCGGCTGAGACGAAAATGCCACCTAACGGGTCTGTCGTCTCACGTCCGGGGTGTCCCACCACAAGTGTTCAGCCGCCGAAGCGAGACAGCAGCTCACAAAAGCATTCAGTTCTACACTCGCTTCTGCCCGACTTGCATTAGAAGTTGGTGCGTTGTGAGGGGAGGCTGCTACTAAAGTCGCTGTCCTGGCCTGGGGTGCACTTGTAGTCCTCTCACATTTGCCCTCACGTTTCCTCTAGTCCTGCTCACCCCTGTAAGAGAGCCTAAGAGACACCAGGGAACTCCACAGTTGAAATGGTCTCCACTGCACTGCAAAGCACTTGGAGATACACTTCTGTGTGTGGCTTTGGTTTTATCATCTTCACATTCCTAACTATATGAAAAGCTGAGGGCACCCTGCTGGGGGAGAGAGAGGGGAAGAGAATGAATGTAAGGGAGCAGGAAAAAAACCCCTGTACTTCTGTAAGGGCATTCTTGTTCTTCAGAGATCACTCCAGAGACCTTGCTCGTAATGGAGTTCCCTTAATGGGACTAAATGCCTCCACACTGCAGGAAGGTGGACCTGCTTGGAAGGCAAGACTGTAGTGATCCATACAATAGTTAACCCAAGTGTAGCCACATACAGGATAGCGTTCAGGTCTGTGTTCTGCTTTGAGTATCCCACAGCCACAGGATAAATTCAAGCACCACTCTGTGGGCAGCTCCCACACTGTACTGCCATCTCTATGACCTTGCCTCTATCTAAAACTGCAGCCAGAAGTCCTTATGCAAACATTCTCTCTGACAATAGAAATTATTAATAAAGTTGGGATTTTTAAAGGAAATCCTCTTAAAGCTTGAATAACCACCATGGGATAGCCCTTCCACAGACAGAGCCTTCATGATGCACCCTCATTACAGATCCATTTGAGGCTGCACTACTTATGGTTTTTGGGATCAGAAGTGCTGTAGGATGAACGTTCTCTCTTTCCTTATAATGTTAACTCTAAGAAATTGCATTTGAAATGATACTTTGCAGAGTCTGAATGCCTTTCTTGTACTGGGGCCATAAGGACCAGTATGTCCTGTTGCACAACAGAGGGAATGCTGTGTTGTATTTTCTTTAATAACTGATCTCAGGAATAGTGTTCATCTTGTCTAAGTCCTACTCCAAGCTGAAGGTGGAGAATCATCATCAGGGGGACAGGAGTGGTGGAGGGATTCCAGCAACATGCGGGAGGTTAAATAAACTAGGAAAAACATAACTAAGGAAAGCAACCATTCAAGTAACAGTGGGAATTTCTACTGTAAATTAAATAAAACTAGATAAGGCTGGCAGCTCTTTTAGAAGTTTTGTGCCTGTCTGGCCTGCAACACTCACTTTCTGTCTTATTTATACTCTCTGCAACAATACCCAGTAGCTTAATGGACGTTTTTGTTTCTTGCTATATATGTGGCCTTACTTTGAGAATATGAGAACTTGTAGTCATAATTCTGCATAAAATACATAGGCTGAATAGCTGCAAAATATGTTCATAGATTTTGGTGTGATAACATCTCAGCTGTATTCAGATCTCCTGTCAAAAATTGAAATTTATGGTGATGAAAGAAATTAAGATATTAAGTCAACACTCTGAAATTAAGTTTCAGTGAAGAACAGCCCACTTATGACAAAACAAGATAATATCCTTTTTTGAGAGCTCTGACTTGTATCACCAAAGTATTTGAAAGAGGATATTATTTCTATGTATGCAATTAAAGTAGGCTAAAAATAATTTTTAAAAAAGTATTGTACTGGGAAACATCATTGTATCAATCTATAAGAACTTTTTGTATTTTCTTATGTAATAAGAGAAATACATTGTATTCAAGGAGTTCAGTGATACCTTATCTGTGTACTTCCTGAGCCTTGCCGCACGAGTGCACTGTTGAATAAACGCCATGTACAATTCCTGCCTTAAATCAGAGGTATTACTCCCATCTCAATGTAACCAGAGTAGAACTGCTGAAGCAGAAGCAAACATTTTGGAAAACCTGTGACAACGGGGTTTCATTTTACATACTCAGTGTTAATAGGAGCTATGACTCACATATCATTAAAAAAAAAAAAAAAAAAACACACATCAAAAAAAAAACCAAAACAACAAACCACCAAAAACAAACAAACAAAAAAAAACCCCAAAACAAAAAACCCCAACCCCCCCCCCCCAAAAAAAACCAACCCTAAAGTTTTCAGAATAAATAGAGCTGATAACCTTACAATTTCTCTCCATACATCTGAATTGGATATACAATTTTTGCAAAATGCCGTGATAGAGATTTGCATACATTTTAATCATGCAAGTTTGGATATGCATGATTGTTTCAAAGAATATTACACCAAGTGAGCCCCTCTCCCTTGATGTTATCACAAAGACAGCAGGAAATTTTGTCATTATAATATTACCCAGTGTCTTATGTGTGTACAGAACAGTGCAAATGTCAAGTGGATAAACATGCACCATGAGAAAGAAATGTGAGATATGCTTGGGAAAGAGTAATCTTCCATTTTATAGTTCTCAAAGGATAGGATGATCTAGCAAAGGAAAAGAGACAACTGTCCGATGTGACCAGTATCCTTCATGTTTGATGTGAATTTTGAGTGACAGAGCATCAGCCTGTCATGGAGGTCACATTCAGGGATGTAAAGTAAGGAGAGTACCTCAGCCTGACCGTGAAAGCACCCATAACTTCTACAGACACCCAATGATGATGTAAATAATTAGTCTCTTCCTAAACTTTGATTTGGGTATAAGTTTTTATCATATGCCCTAACCAGATACTTTGTCTTTACATTTGCTTTCAATCTGAAATCAGTGTTATTAAACTACAAAGATGTTACAAATACTGTATAGACTAATATGAGGAATAGCTAAGTAAACCTCAGTTCTTTCAAATCCCTGAGTTATTTGTGGCCATTTTTTTACACTTACCAAGGTTTTATATGTGCATTTTTAGAGATTTATATATAACTCTCAAAAAATGTGTAAAATATATACAAAAAGAATATTTTAGTCTAAAGTTCTTAAATCCAAAGGCCCTCTAGTAGTTTCCTATCTTATAGACAAGAGAACTATAGCATTTTTGTAAAAGATAGTACCACCCTCAAAGAATTGTTTAGACTGGAAGAATGATAATATTCATATTAGGGCACTGTAGAGCTTTTTCTAACAGGTCAGAGCTGCCTGTTAGAAAATAGAATGGAGAATGTAGAATGAATGAATGAATGAATGAATGAAATGTAGAATGTAGAATGAAAAAAGAAGGATGGTTTCTCTAGCAGCAGGACAGAATGTTTAGGAAGATAAGTAAAACGGACTTTTTCTGTGAAAGCCCGAATTCCTGTACCTTGAAATCACATTCTCTGCTTCAGGAGTAGTAAAGGGTGATTAAAAACTACCTTCCACCTTCAGGTTACACTTCACAAGTCAGAAAAAAAGTCTTGTTTTATAATTTACTTCTTCTCATAGCAGTGTCATAAACAGTGACGGAGTGGCTCCCATTTTCCTTCATTCTGCTCCTTCTATTTTATACGTTAAAGCCAGGGGTCCAAAGTGCAGGTTTCTGCTCCTGATGACCTCCATGGTGACGCAGAATATAGCCCACATTAAGGGTCCTTGAACTCTTCTGTGAGGTGAGTGGACTAACATTGCCACCAGAGTCATTCAAACTGCATGCTCAAGTAGCTACATGTGCTTTCTGCTTCCATATAGTAATGGTAAATAAAATGAACTCCAGACTCTAAAAAACACTAACAATGTGCTTTCCATTTGCAGGTCTGCCACCTGAAGTTTCCTTTTACAGGATGCACAAAATTCTTGGGAAAGAAACAGGGGCTCTGGAGTGTGAAGAAAATAATCAATCTCTGAAATGTTTCAGCTGAGTTATTCTGCTGATCTTTTTCATCCTCTCTCATGTTCCACCACCTTTAATTGCATCTTTCTCCCTCTTAGGGATACAGTGCTACTTTCTAGCACCAGTGATATCCTCATTCCCAGTTAGAATACAAACAGAAATCAATGAAACTGTCTTTGAATTCTACACTTTGGAGACATTCCTCCTTTTTTGAGTCCTCAAAGCTGTTTTGCATTCAAACTTCTGCAGCATGTAATACTGAAAAAGTACAGTTCTCCTTAAATTAAGTAATTCTCAGCAACTTCAAGCAGAATCAAAATTTTATGATGTGTTACAATGCATAAAAATCCATTCTCCAACAAAGACCATGAATAAGTATTTTTTTAAATTAACATAGAATGTTATGATCTAAATTTCTGTCATGATGTGTTTTTAGAATTAGAGAAAGGATAAAGCAATTGATCACATTCAAATGTTTTTTTCTTGATTCTAGATGGCCTTTGGAGTCCACTGCATGAGAACTGTATGCAGATGCATGCTGTAGGATGCCCAGGGAATTTGACCGCTAATACCTAACACAGCTGGCTGTTGCGGGAAGTTGCACAGCAGGAATCAACATGAATTCCTGCCCAACCATGCCAGACCACTAGCAGAGACCTTCCTTCAGAGGAACACAGGTTGAGAGCTGGAAATGTGAGGGAGTGATTGTGCCGGATCATCAAGTAGGGTAAAACATCTAATCTCTTGGTTCTGTAATAAACTCCATAGGTCAGATCCCTTGTTGGTTGCCATTTACACCTGACATCTGGACATCCAGTACATACAGCTTGATAATTAGGTCCTTAGCCAAGCTGGAAGAATAACTGATGAGATCAGGCTGCAGTATTTAATTTAGCAATGTTTGTCAGTCTCTCTGCTGCTCAGCTGCTCATGTTCACAGAATTTTAGAAAATGTGTATTTTTTTTCAACTAGGCTTCCTCCTTCCACACTCTTACCAAACTTATTCAAAATTATCCAGCAGATTAAAAAGTGGCTGGAGAGGATGCACAGACAACACAATTACATAAGCCTCAGTTCCTTAGAAAACTATTAGCAGGAACTTAGTAATCTCCAACCCTGTTGATTTTCACTCTGCTCTCTGTAATTGTGCAACACAGGAAAGGCAAAAAAATTGCTTCATACAGACCTAACATTTATTTATGTGAAAGGTTTTGCAATTATACTTTATTGGGTCTAATTTCAGACCTGAGGCTTTTTTAAAATTTTTGTGGTATTATAGGAATGTCAATTATTTCCTCTTCCCAATTCTGGAGAGCAGAGATAAAATACAAGGGTATAATTTTCATATCTAAGAGAGGTTTTGAGAATGATTAGGTGCAGAGAATCAAATGCACAGAGAGCCAACATTTGGATGACTTAAACATTTATTCCATTCACTGCCCATTCAGTTCTTTTATAATCATTAACTGTAAAGACTGTCTTATACGGTATCAGAGAAGATAAATCAGGGCAAGGGCTAAAATTGTAGTCCCACAGATATGAATGACTGCTTCTGACACGGGAAAAGAGAACTCCAAATATGTTTATGACATCAACAATTCTACAGTATGTGTGTATGTCACTGTTCCTGGTGGATGGTGTGAAAGAATCTGTGGCAATGCATAGTCACCTTACAGGTAGACACACCTTGCACATACAGCGCACCTCAAGACAACTCTTACATGTCTCAGGTCCCAGTTAGATGGTGACAGTGGGGGGCTGACAGTCCCCCTTTTCGGAGGCTCCACAGAATCCCAGCTACCAGTGGAGGTGCAGCGTGGAACAAAAGGACCACAGCATGGGCCTGGGGTGGCACTGGGTTACTTTATTTGATGTTACACTCCCCGAGTCTCAGGGACCCAGGCAACAAGCTGGGGGCAAACAACAGCTTATAAAGGGGGGCAGGTCTCAAGGAGGATAAAATGTAAGAAGTGTGGGTGGAACACAAGGGCAAGGGATACAAGGGAGGAAAACTGCTTGGGACAGGAGGGGTTAACAACTGGATGTGGGAGGAAGGGGTTTGAAACTTGGCAGAGAAGTAGTTAAGTAACAGTAGATAAACTGACACCTGGCTCAATTGAATAACAAGGGCAGGTCTGTAAAACCAGGGGGAGAAAAAAACTACCAAAGTACAAATCAAACAATAACTTGCAAAATAAAAACACACTGCAACATCTGCCAGGGTTTTTTTACAAAAGCAAGGGAAGAAGTGTCAAAGTTTAACTGGACTTGCAAAAGGTAAAGACTTCACAATATAAGATACAAGCAAGTAAAAAATTTTAAAACTATTGAGAAAGGAACAAATTATTTAAATGTGTCCAATTTTGATAACTGCTGGGTAAATAATTCTGTGAACCTTTTACAAAACCAAGTAAAGTTTCTAGGTAACTGATTACAAAAGAAAACTAATTGAAATCTTTCTGTGGCTTGAAACTGCTTTGGGGGAGTCAATTATTCTTACAGTTAACTTAAAAAAATTGGCTCTGAAAAGTCTAAAAGCAATAGACTTAAAAAAACTTAATCTTTCATAGTATCCAGAAGTTAAATGTATAAAACAAATAAATTCATTTAATACTAAACAGTTCCTAATTTTCTTTTAATTTTGACTTGAATTTATGATTTAAAACTAAAAGATGTAGTATTAAATTGACTAAAAATAAACTGGCTCCTGGTTACTATTCTTTTAACAAGTTGTATTTTCTTTTTTTGTTAATACAATTACAAATTATTTTTTAATACAAAGTAAAACAGTGAGGTGTTCATCACATTAATTTGGTTGATCTTTCTTGGCTGATTTTCTGGACAATCATCTTCATTTGCACTTAAAAAACTTCAGTTATCTTCTTGTCCCGTGGGAGAGCATCGAGTTTGAAGGTCGTTTCCTTCAATGAGTTCAGTTCAGTGAATGGTTTGAGGATTCACTGGATTGAGTGTAGCATAATAAACTTTGGCATGATTATAATCTTCTATCTGTAATATATAACTCAACAACTGGGTTAATTTCAAAATTACTTCAAATATAACAGGCAATTGTTTTTAAAACAATGTAAAAACATAAGTTTGGGATAAGAAAACTGCTTAATAATAACTAAATCAAATTCAATAAAGCATATAACATTTTAGTTTGGGGATTAAGAGAATATATAATTTTTCAAAATTTAAAACATGTTTAATAATTAAACTTTTTATAAATTTAATAAAATTAACATTTTTCTTTTTATAAAAACATGCTGCTCATAAATCTTAAAAGCATTTTGTAACTTGAAATTGGCAGCTCTTCAAATTAACAAGTTTTTACTGAAGGGATTAACTGTTATAGAATTTATGTTTAATTTAAAAACGTAACACTTAATTTTTATGTTCACCTTTTATTATCACAACCATGAGAATGGCCTTTCTGCAGGGCCCTTTGCAAGAAAGGCAATGCTCAGGGTATAAAAGGCAATTTCTAGAAACTAATTTTTGAACTCATCAGACTTGTATAAACAAAATTGATATCAATATCTTTGCCAATTCATAGTAATATAAAAATAAAAAGGGAAACTGGGTAAGGAATGAATAGGGAGATGGACAGGGAATCTGAGCAGTCACTTTTACAATTAAAAGGTTAAAACACTTGAATTATTAAAAATATGTAAAAATCACTAAAAAGATGATAAACACAGTTTTGTTTAGACTGTTTCTCTTTTCTTTTAATCAAAGCTTCAAATCTATGATTTAGAATGGCTTTTTCAGGGGTTTAAAAAGTCTAATTTTTCAAGGAAAATCGTTATAAAAATTAAATGTCAATAAAATCTGAATTAGGTCTAATTTACAAGAAATATTGCAACAAATTTGATGACTGCCACTGGTAACAAAGTGAATAGGTCGGGGAATGGATCCAGGTGCCTCAGACTTTGGGCGGGCAGGGGGAGGGGGCAAGGCAGCAGTTACTGGATCTGGGTCTCCAGCCCCTCTCCCCCTAGGGAGAGAGAGCCCCTCCAGGACGAGGGGCCTTCCCTCTAGGAGGAACGTCTCCCACCAGACACCCTCTCCCCAGAGGAGGGACTGGAAGAAGGGTTAGGATTGCTGCAGTCCCACCCCTCCCCTGCAAGGGGGACTGGCCCAGCACCCATACTGTGGGTGGTGGCCCTTGCAGAAGGGTTGGGCCAGGGGCAAGATTGGGATGGGAAAAGAAGGGCTGTGAGGGAAGGCATGGTCCAAGCAGCCATCGCCATCTTGGACAAAAAAGGGTGGGGGCAGCTTGGTGCACTGCAGCTCCTAGTGAGGTCTGAACAGTGTCCGGCGGACGCTCGGAGCAGCGTGGACAGCCCTGGCTGCAAGGGAGGACATGGGAGGGCTTCGGGAAGTCTGAGGGACAGAGAGTAAAGGAATTTAAACGTGCTACTGCTTGATGGAGAAATTTTTTGCCCTGCTTTGGTGTTCTGTGCTCTCTCCCCGTCAAGGGATGCCCCAGGTCTCTGGGGGAGAGCCCTGACTTGGGGGAGGAAAAAACAGAGCAGACGGAACACCTCTCTGATAAGTGAGGGACGGGAATGACCCAGTGTGGAGGTCCCTGCGGGCTCAGCTGACAGCCCTCAGGGACAGATCCCACCCGCTGGGGAATTAAAAAAAACCAAAGAAAACAAAGAAAACCCTGCTCTGACTCACTTACCCTCCGAGTTTGGGTGTCTGGTCTTCCATCTGACTGGCAATCTGCCTGCGCCTGTACCTCTCCGTACCAGGATTCGCCAAATGGATCTGATGGTTGCTGGTAGGCTGGGGACTTTTTCTTTCTTGGCTCACCAGTGCCAGGGACTTGGGTGTTCCCGGTGCTTTAGGGCTCGTCCCCGAAGCCCTGGGCGCGGCCACTGTGGGTCCCCGGTGTGCCTGTCCCAGTGCGGGCACCTTTCCCTGCTTGCAGCGGCCACTCAGCTCCCTGCTGCTCTCTGCTCAGGGTCTTCTGGTGAGCTTCCTCTCTCTGCCTCTGGGTAAGCGTCAAAACACCGGGAAGGGCGGGAGAGAATCCAGGAGCCTTTTAAATTTGCCGCTCAGCTCCTCTTAGAGTCACAGGCGGTGCCTCATGTTGGGTGCCAACAGTTGCACGTCCCGGCTGGATGGTGACAGTGGCGGGGTGACAGTCCCCCTTTTCGGGGGCTCCACAGAATCCCAGCTACCAGTGGAGGTGCAGCGTGGAACAAAAAGGCCACAGCAGCAGCAGGGGCCTGGGGTGGCACTGGGTTACTTTATTTGATATTACACTCCCTGAGTCTCAGGGTCCCAGGCAATGGGCTGGGGGCAAACAACAGCTTATAAAGGGGGGCAGGTCTCAAGGGAGGATACAATGTAAGAAGTGTGGGTGGAACACAAGGGCGAGGGATAGAAGGGAGGAAAACTGCTTGGGACAGGAGGGTTAACAACTGGATGTGGGAGGAAGGGGTTTGAAACTTGGCAGAGAAGTAGTTAAGTAACAGTAGATAAACTGACACCTGGCTCAATTGAATAACAAGGGCAGGTCTGTAAAACCAGGGGGAGAAAAAAACTACCAAAGTACAAATCAAACAATAACCTGCAAAATAAAAACACACTGCAACACTTACATGCTATTGTCCATCAATGAGGAATATTGGAAAGACTGGGCAATATTTGAAAAGCATAAATTAAAATGATTGTCTGTACAAACACCGACTCTTGTTTTGAAGTGCTGTCACAAAAGTTACAGGAATCTATCAGCAAAATTTGATTAAAATGTAACAGTCTTTTGTCTCATTCAGCCACATCTCTTCTAAACGTCTGGTTTTATTCTACATTCAAAGAGAAAATACAGTTGTTTCAAAATAGGAGATTTAGAAAAGTCAGACTAATTAATTAATCAATATATAACCATAATATTTTCTTAATTTTAATTTCACAGAATCACAGTGTAGCTGAGGTTGAAACAGATCTCTGGATGTCTGTTGCCTCCATGCCTCCATGCTCAAAGTGGAGGCAAACAGAACTGCTTTCTCAGGGTCTCATTCAGTTGGGTTTTCAGTACCTTCAAGGAGAGAGGCTCCACAATATATTTGCATGCAATAAAGAAAACCCACTGAAGTCCAAGAAGGTGTCCTGACAGCCTCTATATTTTCCTCTATTTGCAGTTAATGTGCATGGCTTAGAGCACCTCAGGGTGTTAGAATTATAGACCATCCTGAGTTGGAAAGGACCCACAGGGATCATTCCATCCAACTCCTGGCTCTGGTCATACCAAGAGTGACACCATGTGCCTGAGGGCATTGTCCAAATGCTTCATGAGCTCTGTCAGGCTGGTGCTGTGACTGCTTCCCTGAGGAGCCTTGTCCAATGCCCAAGCACCCTCTGGGTGAAGAACCTTTTCCTGACATCCAACTTAAACCTGCACTGACACAACTTCAGGCCATTCCCTTGGGTCCTGTAACTGGTCCTGTCACAGTGAAGAAATCAATGTCTCTCCCTCATCTTCCCCTTGTGAGGAAGTTGTAACTACTATGAGGTGTCTCCTCAGTCTCCTTCAGACTGGAAAGAACAAGTAACCTCAGCCACTCCTTGTATGGCTTCAATATATTCCAGTCTAGTCGACCCCTTTTGCTGAACGCCTTTTGTGGTCCTGTGTGTCCCCTAGCAGGTGATGGGAGGACATATTTTGCCATCTCAAGTTCAAGAGGTATCAGGCTTCTTTTATTCCAAGAAATACCAAAAATAGTGCAACCCTTAATGAGTAAAAAACATTTACAATAACATTTGGTGTAAGAACTCTAGTCTTAGAGAAATGTTTAAAAGTAGTAATTAAGCACTGAAGCAGAAATAGTTTTCATTTATACACGCCACTTTTCACTCTTGTGTGTATCTTTTTAAGAACAAATTTCAAAAAAAATGTAGATTTTTCAGCAGTGGTCAGCATAGACCTTACTATGTCATAAGTCTTCTGTTGTAAGCAGAAACACATGAAGGTTAAATAAGTCCCCACTCTTTTCAGTAGTAGAGGTCTTCAGTGCACATAAAACAGTTATTTAATGACAGTTTGGAAGTACTGGGAGCGATAGATAGGCTACAGTAGGCTCTGTCTAGTCCTATATATGTCCTTAGCATGCCATGTAACAGGATGTGAAGCAAGATTAAGTTGGAACTCAAATGCTCATTCTACAATGTTCTTAGAATATTTAAAAAACCCAACAGTTTCCATGAAAATGCATTGATAGGTTGTCATGTCATTTTTGGTCAGTTAGAAAATATATTACTGCTAACTATATTTGGGTTGGTTTTTTATGCCTTTAGGGAAGAAAGATCTCAGTGTGAAGAAAACTTCTCATACAAATGTTAATATATATTCTGGACTTTAGAAACCCTGTACTCTGAACTAGAGCAAGTGTTTTTGAGCTGATGTCTCCATCCTACTCCACACAATCTATTTTAATATTTTCAATTGCTTTCACTGAAAATGTTTAGAAAATGCTTTCTTCACACTATTACTACTTGTAATCGATCTTTTCCCCAGTGTAAATCTGTCTATACTCTGGAGTCCAAATTATACATGTCTGATCTTTTTGTGTGGTACAGTCTATTGGCTATGTTCCAGGTTTTTTCCAGCTTGAGAGGTTCTGAATTAGATCTCCTGTAAATTGTTGGCAAATTAAATGGCTGATAAAATAGCTAGTATTTACTGTATGCTCAAAATTATTCATGCAGTGGCATGTGGTTCCAGGAAACGTTTCCTTCGTCTCTTTTCGGCAAATATTTACTTTTTGCAGATGAATTTCTAAAGCTAAAAAAACACAAACCAGTTGTAGGCAGCTGTTTTTCTTGCTACTTCCATGCTAATAGTTATACATACAATATTTTTTTAGTAACTTCATTGATGTTTTTCTCTCTATCACTGTTTTCTGGAGCTTGTTGCCTTTCAAGTTAATTTAATATGACATAATAATTTGAATTAGAAGAGAATTTTGAAAGCCTGTCCTGTAATGGACTGAACCTAATGTTGCAACTGTGGGCATAGTTATTAAGAGGGGTCCATGATCAATGAAAATCATTAACTCTAATGGTGGAGCTTGGAGAATAAAAGCAAGAAAGCAAGAAAAGAAAGAAAGAAAGAAAGAGAGAAAGAAATTTTGAGATTGAGCAAGGGGGAGACACAGGTGCCAGGAAGTAGGGGTGGGACAGGCAATATTGGAAACAGACAGAGAATGGAAAATGCTTCCCAGAGGCCAGCCTAGAAGAGAAGTGTGCAGAGTTGCTCAGATGAGGGGCCTCTTCTGTTTCACTTCTAACATGGTAACTGGATGGTTTTCATCAGGGTCTGTACAAAATTATCTTTGGGTTTTTCTGCTATTGGTGCTGTTATTGCTGATGGGACCAATAAAACAATAAAGTTTAAAAGAAACTGTAAAGGTTAAGATGGAAGGTCAGCTGCCATGTAGTTGCATCCTCAGTATTTCTATGGTACCCAGATTGTATCAATTACAATTAGCTTCTGTGTGTGTGGATGCTGATAGTGTGTGTTATTTAGCTCCTAAAGAGTAGTGGTGATGTAGCACATTATGATGTTCCTACAGTTGCCCCTTTAAGGTAAGAGATTGTTCTGTGTTATGGCTATAGGGATGGCATACTTAAACCTGGAATTTTACGTTCTGGCCCAAGGACATGTGCAGCCTGCAAGCATGGTTCATGTGATATGCAGTCTATGTTTTATAACCTGCTCCTTACTAAAAAATGCAGCTGCAGCAGCATCAAATCTTGACTTGCTATAGCATCTGAACAATTATATTAAAACAAATTAAAATGCTTTTGCCACATAATACATTTGTCATTGCATTTCTCCTTGTTGTAGTTTAATCCGGAAGGTAAATAAACAGCTGTGATCCCATTTTCCGCCACCGCCCTTCCCTATCTCCCCTCCAGCTTCTTGTACCGCAGATTCCTCGCTGGTGGGGCAGTGAAAAGACCTGCAAATTTCTTCAGTTAGTGCCAACAATGCTTGGTAAAATCTAAAACATCAGTGTGTCATCAGCATTAGTCTTATCCTCAATCTGTCACTAAGTACTATACCAACTATGGCAAAAATTAACTCTGTCCCAAATAAAACCAGAGCAATACCCACCCTTTATTCTGTATCCTTTATGTCATGCCCAGGTTCCACACTTCCCAATGCATCCTTCCCTGTCTTTTGATACTTACACAGAGATATGTTTCCCTTAGTCTATGGGTCATCCCTCTAAAATTGAGTAAAATTAGTCCATAGCTTTGGGCTTCTTCTGTCATAGTAGACCTTCAGAGCTGGAGAGATGGTGTATGGTATTGGATAATATCCCTAAGTCCATCCCTCATTCAAAAACCCATTTGTACGTTGCATCTCTTCTTTGATGGCCCAATGTGTCATAGGCCCACTGATCTACCTATCTTCCTCTACCTATCTTCCCAGCTACCTTGTGATAGCCCTGCTTGGAATAGTCTGCTTTCTGATCCCCCTCCGAGGCAGCTGCTTTAGCCCTTATTAAATGTGTCCACTTCTGTTGCTGTTGAGACAGTCACGACACATAGAAGAGCACTATACAATTTCAGAAGGCTTCTCTCTTTATTGTAACAGCATGCTGTCTTTTATACATTCCCAACAAAGTTCATACTTATTCATTCGTTACAATAAATCAACACAGTGTTCATTGATGCAGAGCAGTCTCCTCCGCTGTTTTCAACTAACATCCAGCTGCAGGTTTCTTTTGTTTATCTTTTTCTTCTTCTTAGTTTCCATGTCAACAACCTTAGCAGATTGCCTTTCAGGGGTAAACACGACTCTTATCAGCTTCTTCCAACTAACTCTTCCTAGCTCACAGACCATCTGTTAGCCCCCTCCACACACTTCTTCTTCTAGTATTTCACCTCACATACAAGCTCAGATAATACTGGCACAGGTTGGTTCTCTGGTTCAGACATGAAATCTGTCACTTTGCTCTTAGTTCCAGAGACCTTCCTTCCTGCAGCAGGCACTGAGCTCTGTCAACAGGGACCAGGCCCCAGCACATTGTAGCGATTTGTCTCCCTGGAATAATCTGGTGACAGCTCATCTTTCCCAAATATTTTAATAAATTTTTTCTGGATCCCTCACTTTTTTAGAGGTGAAGTTCCAAAACACTGGGAAATTCCCACTGTCCTAGGCACTTGTCCATCCTACCCCACACCCCTTGCCACTCGTTACTATCCAGCCTTAGGGCAGATCCCTGGGTGATGTTCTTACCTCATTGTATAACCTTACATGAGACACGAGACATGTTCATGAGTCATAGCAATGCAAAGGTGCTGGTTTGGACACCCTGGGGATACTTTCTGAGAGGTGTTGTAACTTACCTGGAGGAGAAGGGAAGGATGGCAGAGTGTCATTCCCACAGATGGACCTTTGGAGGTGTAGTTAGGTGTCATTTCCAACAGGTAGCTCCTGCCGTGCAGGCGCAGCAGCAATGCTGGGTGCACACACTGCCTCAGTCCTGCCAACAGGCAGCTCATCATACCAAAAAACCATGTTGCAAAGCACAACAACATCATAACCTTAACCCAGACCTGAGAAATTACAGAGCAGGGAACACACACAGCTAATAAGGTGTTACCCAATGCAACTCTGAGAACACACAACAACGTTGAGATCAAATAAATCAACATTGTGGCTAGCAACTATTAAACCAATGCAACTAATTGCTTATAACAAATTTGTTTTAACATGTCAGAAGAGTGGTTATCTTAACCCTACACACCCATGGGTTGGGTGCCAAAATGGACTCTTGTGGTTTAACCCAGCAGGCAGCTAACACCATACAAACCACTTACTCACTTTCCTGTTACCACCCCAGGATAAGTAAGAGAATTGGGGGAAAAAACATTAAATTCACCCGTTGAGATAAAGACAGCTTAATAGGCCAGAAACAGGAGGGGAAACAGAAATAACTATCATTAAAATTAGAGTATACTAAACAAGTAATGCACAAGGTAGCTGCTAGCCACCTGCTAGCAGATACACAGCCAGTTCCCAAGCCCCCAACCAGCTCTATCTGCAGCTGATATTACTGAGTTTTACACTATATAGTATGGAATATCCCTCCAGTCAGTCACGGTCAGCTATATCACCTGTGTCTCCTCCCAGATACTCGTGTCTCGCAGCCTCCTCACTGGTGGTGTGATGTGAGAAACAGAAAAAGTCTTTGTCCTAATGCTTAACACTTCTCCCTTCAGTCTGTTATCAACATTATTCTCATCCTAAATCTAAATCACAACATTATGCCATATACCAGCTTGAAAATTAAATCTATCCCACACAAAATTAGGACGATCATGTACTGAAAGGACAATCCTACACCATGCCATTTAGAAACTTCCCTACATTTTGCAGACTGTTTGGGTAACAGACAAAGACTTGAGATTTCAAAGCATCACATTGCTTTGTCACTAAGTATGTGTTTCAATAAAGTCTTTCTGTTGACCCTATATATTACTAGTGTCTGGTGAGGGCTTAGACAATGAAAAAGACTTCTCCTAAACCAAACACTGATAAATTATGTAACCTTCTTTATATAGTGAACAAACTCTAGATAAAAGAAGTAGCTTCTTGATTTTAAGAAAACTTTGGCCAAAAAAAAAAAAAAGTAAATGTAATTGTTTTTAGGCGATTTTTTATCGTTTCAGTGAGATAAATAAAAATGTTACTCACTCCTGTAAAAATGCAAGGCTCACTAATTAAAAAATTGTTAGATAATATCAATAAGAAGGACTCACCAATAGGAGTGAAGGGTTAGAAATGCAGATAGGTAGGTAGACAAGGCCAACTGAATGTGCTAAATTTGATAATGAAAACCTACATATTACCAGGGCTTCATGGGGAAAGGCGTGTATCATATCCACTTTAAGCAGTTCACTCATGTCACAAGCAGTCCAAATATTCCCATTGATGCAGTGCAGGCAAAGCCCATTTGATAGCTGGGTAAATGTTTAAGCCATTTGCTTTGAGCTCCCTGAAACAGAGGCTACGCTCCTACTTTTTATATGCCTGTATTACTATAAACCCAGTATCTGCACGTGACTCAGCCCTGGAAGAATGACAGATAACAAAAACAATATTAGTGACATAAAATAAAGGAGTAGAGTACTCAAAACTAGTGGCTAAAAATTTGCATGCAGTCCTAGGCAGAAAAGCTTCTGTGGCATCATACAGAAACAGGCATTTAAAAACTTGCTCCTACAATTTTCAACCCTCTTGTAATTCCAGGAACAGTTAGAACCATTGGAATGTTGATACAAATGAGAGTGTGTAGAGATCTAGAAGATTAGATCCACGTCAGACTTTTGTTTTTTTCAGAGGTTTGGCTTCCTGCCCTCTGTTCAGGCAATAAATTGGCTGTAACAGAGCTGCTTCTAGCATTCTGTTCAGTTGAAGTATCCCAGCAGAGACAAAATGAGGTAAGCAAGAATGGCAGATTATGGCAGGATTAAATAATTTAAGATTATGTTATCAGACTGTTTGTTGAAATTTTATGAAAGAGTGATTTTTTCCACTGACCTTAAAGTTTTCTTAAGAAATCTCTTTCTTCATCTAGCTTGTTTATTTTTGTGTATTCTTGTGTCTATTTTAGATGATAGATTTTGTAAAGTCTGATTTGAAAGAGACTATAACCTCCTTTTTTATTAGCTATAGGATGCCAGGAATTCTTTTTAATCCACTTTTAAATAAGAATAAACCTGGAGGAATTACTACCTCTGCTTGCAGGCCTGACAGCTGCGACCCAATACACTCAACTAAAACAGTTCTGACCCTGTAAGGATCTTAGACATATCAGGTTAAGAATTTGTCAGCACAGTATGAGATAATATTTGGAACATACCACCATATGAATGAACTCCAAAATTCTAAATGTTGTTTTCATGTACTGAATTTGATTTAATTTGATTTTATGATCACATGTAATTTGGGATTAAATGAAAGAGAGAACAAACAAGATCCCAACAGGAGCAAGAGAGGTTATATAACAGGTTTTCTTTGCCATCTTCATGTCAATGAATTAGTGTAATCCATGTAGGAGTAAAAAACAAATTTCTTCTGCTTTTAGTATGATCTTGTTGTCATTGGCCACGAACAGACTCACTAGTTTATTAAGAGTAGTTATACTGCTGCTAGTTTCAGCAGTGTAAAGAAATTTAATTCCCTTATACCTAGTTTGGATGCAAAATGAAGTTAATCAGATCCAAGTTAGGAAAACAGTGGTTGACATGTCTGCAGCCAAGAACAATATCCAAATCTTAGTCCACTTCAACGTATATCTTATAGAAGAGAGAAAAGAGAGGAAGATATAGGTATAAAAGACATTAGGATAAAGAAATCAACATAGGAAGATATACATGGCATAAAAGACTATGACCAAGATTGAAAAATGTGGGCATAGGTGATGCCTAGAAGAACATGAAATTGACAGGAAAGGTTTCTTGAAATGAGAGTATTTATATGTCACTCAGTCTTAAGGAATATATGGCAATTCAAGGTGTGAAAGCTTGTTTTATTTATTTTAGGGAGTTTTAATTGTTCTGGAAATCAACTAATTGCCTTCTGGAGAGCCAACAGAGGTGAAATTCTTTCCACAGACTTTCCTATTTTCTACTTGTTTAAACAAGACAAAGTAATTAAATTTTAGTACAGTCCTTCCTAACATCAATGTTACCTGTCCATAATTCATCATAGAAAGTTTGTTCAGAATTTATCCACTTCCTAAACGTGTTTCTGAAAATGTCTTTGAACTGGCCTGCCCTCTTCAGGAATTCCTCAGTCCTGACTCGAGAACATCTTCTTTTTCTTACTGTTGTGAGTGTAAGTAAAGCAGGCGCAAGACTGAACATAGATCAAAACCAGGAATTGGGATCTTCAGGACTTCTGATCAAGAGCAGCCAAACTAGAATTACACTTGTTTTTAGTAGGAAACTTGAGTAAGTGATGTGTGGTTTTGAGCCTCACAGACCTAGCAAAGTCCTAAGGCTTTCTTAACGAGCGCCTGCAGACTAAAGTCTCTCAAGATCCACAAGGTGGCATTACTGTCCACACGCACCACAAAGCCCCATTCAGGTGGAAGTTTCCAGAGACCGGTTTCCTAGTGAAAAAAACACAAAGAACGTTTTCTTTTGTTAAGAATGCTCAGTGATAAAGCAGTTTCAGCAAGATGAGGAAGACCCAGCCTTTTTGTTCTACCTCTGACTGCAAGTTATCACTCATTTATATGAGCCCTATTGACAAGGAAGAGCAATCCCATATAACAAATGTTTAACTTTTCAGTGATCTAACTGAATGTTGTTATAACTAAAGTTGAAGAGGGTGAATAAGAGCCTTAGTTATCCCTTTTAGTCTGGTAACAAGAGAACTGCCATGGACAGAAGTTTTTCATTTCATGTAAAAAATTTAATATAGGAAGTTTTGCATCAGGGAAGTGAGCCAAACCAGAAAACACAACTGCCCTACTCTTCCTTGGGTGAATTTACAAACCATTACACTTGTGTTAGAGCTATAATCTTTCTGGTCTGACAGATGTTTAATTATTCTGTGCAAAGCTGCATGGGGCTAAAATTGTACCCATCTTCACTTGGTGAAGTGGGTACACTTGGTGTTTCATTCGCCAGGATACCAGACAGAATTGAAGCTCATTGTTTTCTTTGGTCTGCACTTGCCATAAACCCTTGTCATAAACAGGTGACTTCAGGAGAGCACGTAGACTTCATAATTTCAGCTTTCTTTTCTTTAAACCAAAGTAACATCCTTAGATTTTTCTGTAATGCAGTGATTTAACTTGCAATTTTGGGATACCTTAGTAGATGCCTGGGTGGTTTCGCCATCAAAGTAGTTCATGTTCTTAGACATCAGCCTCTCCTCCAGGTATCTAATCTGATATTCCTTAATAATTATAACATATTCCTCAAGTTTCCAAATTCAAGTCTTCATTTCTAAGGCAAGATTTCCTGAGCCTTGCTTTAAGATTGCAGTATACCTCTGAGAGTCAAATTATGCTGGTTTGAAGTTAGCATCATTTTCAATCACTTATGAATGCATTGACAATTATCTTACACTGTATCAACAAAATGAATGTGATTTTCCAATTCAGTTAGCAAAATGTAGCTAGTTTCCTATGACTGACAAACAAAAACTGAAGCCACAGACACTGCTTATATATTATCCAAGGGGAAGTCTTTCAAAACATATTTGTTCAACACAGCAGCGTTATCCATGTAGGTGTGCATCTTAGTTTAGGCAGTTAGCTGATTTACCATCACTGGGAACGCAGGTTTTTTGCTTTGCAAGACAAAGGCTTGGATCATGCAAGCAGACAAACATTTTTTTGAGTCTATCTACTTCTATTAACTGTCATTTATCAAAATTATATTTGAAAACTTGTTTCTCAAAGGAAACACAAAGTCTTGTGACAAATTGTAACTCCTGCTTTTAGGACTCAAAAAGGAAGTCAAGTGAGATCATCGTCCTCCGTATTCAACGACTCTGACATGCTGCTCCGCTCAGGCCGTACGAAGCCGTATCAAATGCCTCCCTGCAGAAGGCCGTCTTTGAAGAAGAAATTTCTGCCTAGAAGTAAGATAACAGCTCCTGGAAAGTCGGGTAACTCTTACCTGAGTGACAAATATGTTTGTAATCTTGAAAAGAATATACCAATCCAAGGCAAAATCCAACAAAATTAAGCATGTGGAACAGCTTTTCTATAATGACATCAAAAATAAAAATATTTGATGAAAAATAGACCCCAAAAGCTACCTTTAAAACAACCAGAACAAAATTACTCCTTAAAATACTGACATTACATTTTTCACCCCACCATGTTCAGACCAGTAATTCCTAATGTACAAATGTACTCCCCTGGAAAAGGGTGAATGATAAGCAGACCTGCCAATCATTCTAGTTTTGGCACTGTACTAGTTCTTGTCATTCTAGGTATAAGTAGAATTCTTACACTATAGCTCCTTCAATATAAAATTTTTAAAAGGTTTCCTGTATTGATTATTGTAGTTGTTCTGTTGTTTTTTAGAACAACCCATCCTTTTTTCTGGAAGCCTGATTGCCAGCTGCCTTTGAAGAGAAAATCTTTGTCCAACCACAAATCAGCTATGCATATAATCAAAGGTCCAACACAGAACCTGCCACTTCTGGAGTGTGTGATTCAAGTTGTCAGGATGTGCATCATCCCACTCTTTCTGCAGAGTTTTGCTCAGCCTAAACAGGGTGGAAAGAAAGCTTCTTGAAAACAATGCAATTTTTTCAAAATATTTGCCTCAATACAGATGTTTCAGAGGAGGTATCTTATTATAAAATAAGTAAAAAAGTTTTTGGTGAAGTCAAGGATTCCTAAAACATTATGCTACTGCTCATGCATTCTGTGTATCCTGTTGTTTTGTTTGGCTAATTATTCTGGCAAAGACAGGATTTTTTATCTCGCATCATACCCTGGAGGTCTTTGTCATCTCAGAAACATCTTAACTGCATTTGAAAGTATCAAATCTCTTCCAGTAAAACAGTCTTCAGCTGAACATAATCAAAATTGTGACTTAGAGTGTTATTCTGGAGGTGTCAGATATCCAAGTGTCTGGACATACATTCTTCTGATATCCAGAACAACAGTGGTGTGTTTAGGAATTAAAGGGAACAAGTTCCCTCCTGGAAGCTTTTACTTAGAAAGACTGGGGTTTGTTGGTTTGCTTTCTGGGGTTTTTTTCAGATGTCTAATCCCCAAACTAAATGCTGCTATTTTAGCTAGCACTTTAACCTAAAAAATTCAATATTCAAAATCTAAAGTTGGGAAACAGGCAAGTACTTACCTATGAAATAGAGGAAACTAGTCTATAAACAGTATGCTGCAGAGAAACATTCCCTACTTTATCTCCTCTTTTCTTCATAAAGAAACATACAACTTTATTTTTCACATCTCTCCACTCAAAGACTTCTGTGAACAACCTTGCTTTGGCTCAGGCTTCCCACGGAGCTCCATCGGCTACTCTAAGTCTACTCATTCACCAGCCAACTGCAAATGAGGACCCACTCTCCCACATTCAAATTAATCCGGTCCCCATCAATCTTTAGTCTTTCTCAAGACAGCTGTCTGCATGCTGTCCACCATCCCTCTTTCTTACACTGTTCCTCAGGCTCTTGACTTGAAAGCTATTTTGTCAAACTCAAGTTTTCATATGTTGTTTCTCTAAAAGACTGAGATACATATTTTCTGGTCACTGACATAACCTTCTAAGCAAAGAAATATTTATTTTCCTACTTCACACCAATACCAAGCGCTCAAACCAGCTGCTTAAGCCCCCTGGATAATTTCTAGTATATGTTGGCTATACTGCTCGTAGTTCAAATATACATAGATTATCAAGTAAAGATTGTTAAAAAATGCACTTGATCTTTTTCTAATGGAATGTTGTAATTTCTCTGTTGATAGTAAAAGTAATTATAACTCATTTTTTATTAGAGTTTTGCCTGCGAAAAACATTGAAATGTTATATACTAACTGAGGATTCAAAAACAGTGCATTTTGATATAGATGAAGATGGTCATCATGAAATATCTACCAAGGATTCACAATCCCATGAAGGTAACGTTCCTTGTGCAACAAAACTCACCAATTGCATGTGTAGTAGTCAGGAAATTTTCAAATGTACTACTATGCATCATGTGTCCCTGGGCACCTCTCTCCAAGAAAGACATTGAGGTGCTGGAGCATGTCCAGAGAAGGGCAATGGATCTGGGGAAGGATCTGGAGCACAAGTCCTCTGAGGAGCAGCTGAGGGAGGTGGGGGTGTTTAGCCTGGAGGAAAAGAGGCTCAGGAGGGGCCTTATCTCTACAGCTGCCAAACAGGAGGGTGTATCCAGGTGGGGGTTAATCCCTTCTCCCAGATAACAAGAGGCTGGATGAGGGGAAATGGCCTCAGATTGTGCCAGGGGAAATTCAAATAAAATATTAGAAAAAATGTCTCTCTTGCAAGTGCTGCCAAGCTTTGAAACAGGCTGCCCAGGGAAGTGTTTGTGTCTCCACCCCATAGGGATTTAGGTGTTTGATGTGGGGATTAGGAACATGATGTACTTGGCAGTGTCAGATTATGGTTGTATTCAATGATCATAAGGGTCTTTTCTGACCTAAATGATTCTGTCATCCTGTTCTCTGTAGACATAACAGTATATTGGATCTGTATGAATATTGATAATGATACAAGAAAACTTATATCCTGATTTACAATATTTACAATAGCATTTACAAATGCTATATATTTAAATTATAAGATTATATTGTTCTTGCTCATTTGACTAAGTGGGAAGTCTAGACATTTAGCTCAAAAGAGAGACAAAGGAAAGGTAATGCTCAAGAACAAATGCAAAATGGAGAATAGGGAACATTTTGGAATTTGTGGGGTTATTTTGTTTTTATTTGAACTCTTTTGTCTCAAATAGGGCTTCCGTATTTGACACCAAAGATGTTATCATAACTATCATCATGCAAAGACTTGTTAGAGGATACGATTTTGGTAGAGAAAAGTTAAATAATATCAAATGCAATTATTCTAGAATGATGCAATTATTCTAGAATGGTACCATTTCCAGAGATGTGAAAGTAGGAAAAAAACCCTCCGTAAAACACATTTCTAACTAAAATAGAGGAAAAAGTTGAAGTCTTTTAGTTAGATTAATTAGTTCATTAATCTTTAATTGAATTACTATAACTTTCATTCTATTTTTATTGAGAATAACAACAGCTACACTGGTAGGGTATTTAAGTGGTGTGTTTTATATATTTTTCATCTTTTATATATCTTTTCCTTGAGAACTCCATCAAATTTTGGAGTCACTCAGACAATTATTACTGTTAATTTATGAACAGAACTAAAACCCGTGTAGGTATACAATAGAAACAGTTTGTGAACAGATACATAGTCTGACAAGCCTGATGTAGAGGATACTGATATTCCTAGAACGCAAAACCAAAACCAAGCCAAAACAAAACCCCCAAAAAACCCAACAACAACAAGAAAAAGAAATGAATTGTAATATTATTGTGCGCATAAGCACCAAAGACATATATTCATGATGCAGTTAAGACAACATAACATTAGGAACAAGTTGCAACAAGGATGTTCGTGACATTTTATACCAAAGTGGGTATAAACACAGCTAACTGGCTGTGCGATTCAGGCTGATTTTAGAAAAGCCCGAAACAACCTGTTGCCTTCCAATCCCATACATTTAAAATTAAGGTACTCACTTTCACTGCCAAAGCACTTCAGGCTCCTCTTTAATAGCATACTAAGCTTTACAGGTGGTCACCAACCTCTTGCTTCTTAGGTGCATTCTCTGTTGCAAAATATAATTAAGCAATCAGTACACTTTTTAAGCTCAGTGTTCACAAGTCTAACTGTACAGCCTTACAGGGTTAAATGAATTCAGAGACCCTCAAGAAAAGAAATCTGATATCTGTTGCAATTACACACTTCTTCTCAGATCATGTTTCAAAACAATTCTTGAAACTGTTTGTGTTATTTTGAAATCTCAGGATTTTTATCTCTCTAATTCCACATATTTGTTAAATACCTTCTATTTTAGATATTGCGTGGTTAAGCGTGTTCACAAGGAATGAAGCAGCAGTTACTGATAAACCTCTTGTGGGAAAAAAAGGTATCATCTCTTTGTTAGGGTCTGGTTTTGAAGATACAGTTGAGTGTAGGAAAAGAAGGTAGAAGTGGTTTACACATAGATTTGCCATTAAAAGTAACATATTGTATCAGATTTTTCACTTAGCTCAGGTTACTACACAGGTCTAAAAATAAAAGAGCCTTTCTGTGTTCTGTAAGAAGAAAACTTCAAAGTTACAAATTTGTAAATCAGGCATAGTGGCTTGGACTGAAAACAAATATATGTAAGGGAATATATTGTATACAAACTGGAACATACAGGTTTTTTTGTAGAAAAGTGTGGGTGTTCCATTACTGGAACACCCACATAAGAGTCTTAAAGTGAAGACTTGTTTTAGCAGGAGAAGAAAACCAAAGAGTAATAATATGAAGATAAAGCAGGCACACTTTGGGAAATTTCGTATTGTACATTTACAAAATTATTGAGAAAGTCAAAGATATATTAGTTCAGGTATTACAGTGGAAGAAAAATGCACTCTAATTCCAATCACCATGGGCTTCTGTAACCAATAACAACAAATCTGGTCCAGTACTGCACCTTGAAGAAGGGACAAATTAAGATTTCGAGGGAACTGTATAAAAAGACTGATATCCTCCCAGATCCCAAAGCTTTACATTTTAGGGATATCCCTAAGCAAGAAGTTTTTTATTTATTTAATTTCAAGGCATTTTCTTTGCATGGATTTTAAATTGTGCCTTAGACTCTGGTAAGGTTTTAGTGACCAGAGAGACAAGGTAATTAATTCAAAATTCTTCAGAGAGTGGAAGTATCATTGATATACAATCACAGAAAGGTTCCTTACTTTCCTTGCCATTCTCTGGCTGCTTGATAGACCACTTGTCACATCTTTTAAAGGTGACAGAGAAAGTTGGGCTTCTTTGGACTTAGACTAAACAATGTATAAGCAAGTCACATCTAACTCTAGATGGAGAAAGACAAGGATAGTTAGGATATAAGTCATGTTGATGGATGTCCCTGGTCAACTGGATGGACTCCTGCATACCTCTTTTGTTGTCACTCTTACCTTCAAGAGAGAACACTCTTGAACTGGACAAGAAACTGCTCTTGCCTGTTGATGTGCCTCTTAAATGCTACAACTGAAATTGGACAATTGCAGCTGAGGCAATTTAAGGTGACGTCACAAAAAGTAATAAAAATTACAGAATTGTAGAACTGCTAGAGTAGCCTACTATATTTATCTAAATACTCATTCAAACAGAATAAACCTTAGTCCACTTGAGCTTTTCTCAATATTTAACAAGGATTTTTATGCTATTTTCATGCTATAGCTGTCTCAGAAAAATTCCTTCAGGAGAGTAATACAAAAGCATTACAGTTAAGGAAAGTTAAGGCGACTAAAATCAGGGCCAAAAGCAGCTAAAATTAGTCAAGTGAAATGAATACATTCTGCTAATTCTGAATATTCTTCAAAAGCTAAAAAATGCCTTTGGAAATACATAAAAAACTCCAAACTCCTTAACTGTAAGTGGTAATGCATTATAATCTAAGGTCTTTCAAATTTGTATTCAGCTGCTGCAGTTAAACATATAGATCAACTGCCACTTTCTTTTCTATTTTTTGCCTTAAATGGAACACTTGTCATACTTCTAAAAGCATAAGTGGTATTTTTTGGAGTAAGCTTGCAAGTCAGTTTAGCAGGCTGAAGAATGTCCCATATAATTGATATTGTCTTCCTTCCTGCAGCTGAAAAAATAGTATTAGCTCAAAAATGGAATTAATCCAATGCATCCACAATTATAATAGTATAAGGATTTTTATCTAAAAACATGCAGAAAGTAGAAGGGAAAAAATGCTACATTTTCCATATTGACGTATAAATAGCCAGGTGTATACCATAAACATGGTATGCATTATTACATTATACATTATACATTATTACACATATGAGTTATCTACCACTACATATGCCTTTGTAGTTCATATGACATGTAGTAATGAAAAACTGATATTTCATACATTGACCATAAAAGCAGAGAAATGATTTATATATATGGCAAATTTTAAGTGTCACCAAGTCACAGACTTTAAATACTTTCAATAAGAGAATGATATCAAGAGTGATTGTATTTATTTCTGTTCCCATGCCTATAAACTATGCTCTCTCTTTGTAGAGCATATTCAGCTCTTCTTTATTTTATAAAGCAATACTCATATTATTCTCTTCTGTGTAAAACAGATTCTCTTCTGTGTAAAACAGATTCTAAAAATTTGGTGAGCCTCACACAGAGATCAAAGCTTAATGAATTTGTCTTGTTGTACAAGGGTAAGAAGCATCTGTCTCTGAAGGTAAGAAGTTGTTTATTTTCTTTATAATGTGCGGGTGCTCTTTCTTACTGTAAGGCAATTTCCCCCACAGAACTTTTCAAATTCATTTTTCTTACCTCATTCCACATTTCATAACTTCTGAGTATGTCCCCTTATTTTTTCTTGTGAAATACTCAGAGAAAATTATTGCAAAAAGTTTTGGGTTGGATAATTGACTACTGCCACTAGAAGGTAGTCAGGAATGTTGGGGTCCAGTCTCTGTGGAGGAAGAGGGGGCTTCTTAGCCAGAAAACATGCAGGAAAATAAGAGGGGAGTAAAAGAAGAAATCTTGCCTTGGAGAGAGATGGCTTTAAGATGGAAATTATTTTCTTCCAATGAATGCACATCACAGAACAAGGAATGTGATGAAGAGAAAACACAGCTGAACATCCAGTTTCAAACATTTGCCATCTGGTGTCTAAGCATTCCCATTTTCTCCAGTCTTGTGAAGGTTTGTTTCTGATAGGAAGGGAAGGCAAGGTTAGTCTTCCCCTGAGAGCCATTATAACCACTGCTAAAATCTGTCTGAGGAAAAATGCTATGTTGCAATTTACCGTCTAAAGCTGAGCAAAGGTCCAAGAAGTTCTGTTTACACAGGGATGTTGAGATAAAGAACAACCCTTTGTCTAATGTCAGCCATGCATAATGGTATAAATCACCAAATGCTTTCTCAAAAAGTCTTGGATGTTTTTCATTTGTTTTTGACTCACAAATGACTCTCCATAAAATCTATTTCCTGAATTTTTCTAGGGAAGTGTATATTGTAAGACACATAAATCATATTTTACCCTATTACTCAGAGAAAGGGATTTTCCTTTCTGTCCCTGAAACAGCAACTATTATGAAAGGGTTTTTCTGGTTCAGAGGTTGCCTTCTCATAAATCAATTGTTTGAAGGGTGTTCCGCCACATCAAGAGAAAAACTGAGTGTTGAGCCTTAATGGATTTTATCGGAGCATGGGTCCCTGACAGGGTGATAATTAGCATTGGCTCCATGATTCCAGAAGATTCTGATAAATTGCTTTATTATACTATACTATACTATACTATACTATACTATACTATACTATACTATACTATACTGTACTATACTTCTAAGAAACTCATCGCCCTTGCAGACAGTCCAATACAGCTTCGACCAGGTTGGTCAATTGAATCCAAACACCATCGCCAGTGGCCAATAAAGAAATTACCCTTTGGTAAACAAATCCCTGTAACACATTCCACATGTGCACAACAACAGCTGCAGCGAGTGACATGAGAATTGTTTAGCAATCTCTTCTCTGATCTTCTCACAGACTTTCCCAGGACAGTGCCTGGGAAAGTTGTGCCCGCTGCTCTCTGTGAAGAAAGCTGCAGCCACGAGATTTTACTTTGCGATTAACTGTTTTAAAATTTCGGGTCATACCAGATTATGTTTCTTGACATAATTGAAAGCAATTCTTATCTAAAGATGAACTAAGACATACTTGGTGTCTACCAAATATGTAAAAACTTTGGAAAGATCACAAACCTTCCTTTTCCAGCACAATACAAATAATTTCCTTAGTCTCAACACGGATTCTGGTATGGAACAGGACAAGGCTTCTTATCTGGAAAAAGTTTGGGTGTCCTGGTACAATATGGTTCAATCAGGGCGGCATTTCTAAATAGGACCTGGGCATTACTCAGTTTGAAGGACTGTCTTAAGTATTTGCTTTCAACCCAATTCATTTTGCATTGCAAATGGTGAAGGAGGACTATATTAATGGAATTTTTTCAATAATTTATCAATTTATTAATCTGGGATTATTTTAATATAGTAAGTAATGAACTTTTAAAAAAAGATAGTTTTCTTTAGAACTAATGCCATATTTGATGGGTTAGAAAAGCAAAATATGATTTAAAAATTACCAAATTAAATTACAAAATTAATAAATCTATGTGTTGTAAACACAGGTCTTAAAAGCATCCTGTTCAGAGCCAGATTGTCCTTCAGTGGAGAGATGTGGTGGGAAAACTTGCGGCCATGAAGATCCTGACTTTAAACAGGTATACAATCATGATCAAACAAATGAAAACCTGTGTGTGAGACTGTATGCAAATACAGGTGTGTAAAAAGAGCAGCTAAATTCGTCCTGTTACTCATTAAGTAACAAATTCCTTACTTTTCTTTCAGCTGATTTTTTTTTTTCTTCAGAAAAGGGCAAATACAAAAGTTTCCCTTAACTTGTATTTATGACTACATCCTTCAATCTCCAGGCAAAATGTTTGACTTTTAATTAAAACATGAAAGGTGGATATGTTTCCTGTATTATTATGCTTATACAAAATGGAGGGAGACACAAAGTAGATTTTATCTGGCGCAAATTCTTCAGCAAGATGCAGAAAATCTGGGGGAGTATATTAGCAGGTGGGATCTAGAAGGATCTGATTACAAAAGTTATTATGTTTTAAGAACTAATGAATCCACCAGTCATGAACTTCTGAGAAGAAATAAAACTCTGTCATTTTCAGGGTTTATTCAGAGGAATCAGAAATTCGTCTGATGAATTTCATATCATCAGATTATTATAAATCTGGATTAATGCCTTGTGGACAGAAACAGAGATAACTTGGGGATTTCTTCACATGTTTTTGTGACAAATTCTTGGTTTTGTTGACTCATCTCTATATAGAAATGATAAAACAGAGTAGGCACATGAAGGAACTTAGTTGCTCTTTGGGATACTTAAACTTTAGGATAATAGACATTATAACCTAGAGAAAGTGCAAAACTAAGGAAATGTAACTAATAACATTTTTTATTAGGATTGTCGCCCTGTAGCTTTGTCATTCAACTGAAAAGCCAATCTTTCCAATTTCAATAGGCAAAATTAGAGATATCTGGACCCAGGTAGTTTCAGAACTTCATAAGAGGGACTGTGAAACCCTGAAAACCTGAAATTCCCAGCCAAAAATTTCTAAAATGCTGACCTTTCTCCTAAATCAGAAAGCATGGAATTACCAATTCTGGTAAATTGACATCTATCTGAAATGGTTTTCAAAAGGTATGAGCTACACTACTAAAATGAATGAAGAAATCTCCTGCATTCTGGGACTGGAAAATCCAAGTAGGTCCTTCAGTTTAAGCTTGCTGAGTTACTCATCTGCCACTGATATTCTTTGGCTCCCCACAGGAGGAGAAAGCAGCAAAACTTAGGAAATTTTTAATGCAACTTTTAGTCCCCCGCTTGTATGCTGTAAAGGATCACAGTCATATTGACTTTTGCAAATTATATTTGGTACACTTTTTTATTTCATACACTTTAAACACAAAAATATATTCCTTTTCTATGGAGCTGTTCACAGAGGCTTGGTGTCTTCAGGCCAGCAAGTTTTGGGAGACATCTGGAAAGAGCTGTAACAATTGCCTGTAGAGACTTATATATCACTTTGGGGTTTTAAACATAGTTAAAATGAAAAATTCTTCCTGGAAACTCATTCATTGCGTAGTAAGACAGGTAGTGATCTGCTCATCATGGTTTCTTGCTGATACCCCAAAAATAGAGGAAAAAATGTCACTCATTTGTATGAGGAGAAATCAGAAGCTGAAACTGAATCACATCCAGTTAGGTAAAGAGGCAAAATTTTAGGCAACTCTGAATCATGAGATTCTTTATAAACCTTCCAAAATGAGTGTACTGATCAGTAAATAATTCCTGGTGTGATGAATAATGCCTGCATTGTCCTTAGGATGAAAAAGCATGGGAGAAGTGCACTGAGATGGAGAAATACTTCCCATGGATAACGACAAAGCTATTCAGGGCTGCAATATGATATTTAATCTGCTAGCTTTGAATAGCTAATCCTAAAGACAGGAATTTTCTTTTTTTCTATTTGAAGATGCCAGTAGAATTAGCAGAAAGAAATGTGAGAATCTGTGGACCGTATTGTTATTCCAGGAAGAGTTGTATGTAGTGTTGTAAACACTCATTTCTGTAACCAAGGCAATTGAAACTTTGAAACATGGTTCACAATCAATATTAATTGAAAAATCTTTTATTAAATTAAATTTTATTATATTAATTAGGTTGTAATAACGATAAAATAATTATTTTAAATTACAGCAAGTAATAGTTTCCAATAACATCTGATTCTGATTGGGAATTAAGTCAGAAAGGCAACACAGGTGACAACCAATATTTATTGCAATGCTGTTGTGGTAGGAGTGGAGAACTGCACTAAAGGCACAACTCACACAATTCACACAATGGCAGCATCGCAGCCAGAGCAGTAGTGGAGAAGCCCACCCCAAATGCTCCTGAGAGAACTGAGCATTTACTTATAACTGTGATTATTCTAACTCTATAATAGACCATGCTTACCATAATTAATAATATCATAGAAAGAAATGCAGTTAACTGCGTAACAGAATGATCTCAGAGCAACAGAACAGTATTTCTTTAGATTCTCCACTTAAAGATTTTCCCAGTTCCCCCACCCATTGCTCATAATTCTCCCAGTAGGTAAGACAGCTCCCATTTTATAATTTGCATTAGTTATGTGTGAATTTTCTGCTATTTCTCTTTTTTACTCTTCCAGAAGTGCAGAAATTAGTGAGCATACAATGGCTATCAAAGAAGTACACATCTTCTTCTGTGCATATACGCTACTACATCTGTAGTATCTCACTTTAGTGCAACTTCTGTTCTGGTTTAGCCATAATATTTTATGTATTCTTGACCTATTGCTACCCTCAGACTTCTGATGATGTATTCATTACCCTCTCAGCTTTTCTGCAGTACTAGTAGCACTTAATTTTCCCTCTGTTTCAAATTTTCATCAATTAACACATTTGCTTGAAAGAATACTTAAGGATAGAATTCAACCATTTCAATTGCTGGATAAGGCTGGTTTTCTTCAAGTTGTTGTTCCTTGCTGGATAATGCAAGGCTCTTAGATCGTTATGTCTGGACAGCATTTGCCACAGTTTTGATTGGAATATCCCAGCCTGGGTGGACTGGGACCTGAAGGACTGCAGCTGTGAAAGTTCTGTTAAGAGCTGTACCAGTTTTTATTCCACAGTCCTCTCAATTTTACTGAGTAGTTTGATGAAGACGAGAAAGAAAGAGGTTATACCAGAGACTGTGCAGTCATGAAAGACTTTATTAAATAGAGTCTTACTCTTTACTCCAGTTAAGTGGGTCAAAATGAACTCCAAACATGTAAAATCTGGTGAGGCCCACCAAGATACCTTGGTTCTGAAGTTCTGACCTTGTGAGTACTGACAATGCCATATTTACTGTGCTTGGCAGCAGGCTGACAGAGGCACAGTCCTTTCTGGCACCCAGCATGCAGCTTGAGGTTTTTGAATTTTTTTGCTCTAAAAGTTGATTCATCTATTGAGAAGCCAAGGAGTGATTGGCAAGCCTCACTCACCCTTTAGTAATCATATATGGCCAGTATAGAAGTCTGGTGGAAGTTGAAAGTGCCTGTTCTAGGCTGAACAAAGTCACACTACCATTGAGGGCTGCTGTATCAGAGATCCTGCACCTTTGGTATGAAGGAAATCAAAGGTGGCAGAGTGAATGCTACAGCTGATATTGCCAAAGCATTTTTCTTGATCGCTTTGGCAGCAGTGTGCAGGCCAAAGTTTACTTTCAGTGACTTTCAGTTTACTTCAGTAACATCAGTGGAGGGATGTCCAATACACCTGGAGCTGACTGACCCAGGGGTGGAAGCACAGACCTACTATTTGTCAGGAAGGACCAACTGTGGTAAAAATATAGGCTGAGGTGTGTTGCTCCAGCCAGCATCCAAGTCCCTGCCCCAGATATTCATACAGACCCACTCCCTGCCAGTGGACAGGGGAGAGAATATGTGAGAAACGACACTTCACTTCTAAAAATTTAAAAAGGTTTATTGAACCACAACAAGGGACTGAATAAGGAAAAAGGGACAGCGCTGGGTGCTTAGCTGCAGCCAGAGGCACACTGCCCACACCTGCAATAGTCTTGATATATGTTACTGACAAGCCAAGCCCCTGGTAAGCCAGCCCTCTCCACACTTCATGTATATGTCACTCTTCCAACCCATCTCCTCCTTCATCCCACCTTTTGGAATCTGTGCAGTCCTTCTTGCTTCAACTTTCCCAATGGTCGGAGATCAACTTTTGATATTACAAAATTTATATGAAAAGACACCAGATCTTAACAGAACTTCTTTGAACCTTATAGCACACATTTAACATTCGCGAGAGCCAACACCACACTATCCATTTATTACAGAAGAGCAAGAGCAAAAGTAAGGAAATTTTTGAGTCAAGAAAAAAACTCAAAAGTAAAACATATGAAGGTCAGAAAAAGCCACAAGTGGTGCAAAAGCACTTACTCATCTCCTCCCCTGACCAAAGCTCAGCCAGTCTCTGAAGAGTAGTCTTCCGAGAAACGAACGCCCATCCCCTCAACCACACATTTTCCATTCTCTACACCAGGCTTTATGACTGGCCATGACATCACATGATATAAAAGATCTCTCTGGCCACTCTGACGCAGCTGTCCTCCCAGCTGTGTTCCATCTCAGCCTCTTGCCCATCCCAGCTTATGCCCTGAGGCTGAGTGGGAAGAAAGAGAAGCTCATGATGTGGTGCATGCACTGCACAATAGCCAAAATTTTCACTGGTGTGTCATCAATCCTGTTTTAGCCACAAACGTAATAATTTGTAATGCCTTCCAATGTCCATAACTTTTGTGATGCAATTGAGGTGGCAGTTTTACTAGTTTGCTTATCATCATTGCATGACTCATGTCTCTGCTTCCTTTGATTCTCTTTGATCTGAGGCAAAATGTAGATTGCAGTGTGCCCTACACTCCTTTGTGTAATGCATCATAATCCCCAAGATGTTCTGTTTCAGCTGGCCTTCAAATCCATTCCTTTTTATCTTCTAGTTTCTTCCTAGGTCACAGCGCAGTATTTGAACCTAGCTTGGAGTAATGCTCATTGCACCATATTTGATCTGACTTATATAATTTTGAGTATATTTATTTTAAAACTTGAATACTACTCTCTCACATCTTTTTCTGAGGTTCCCATCACTAACATGTTTTTCATTAGCCTGTGAAGACAATATTTGTGGCATTTTTCTGACATGAGCACATGTGTTCCACTTCAAGTGAATTGCGAATCACCTGTGGGACATGAATAAAGGTGAATTTTTTGTCATTAAATGTGAAACCTAAGCTGTAAATTGGTTCTTCATTTAATGCAATGGAAAGCAAAATATCAGATTGTAACTAAAAATCAGGAGCTTTTTTCTTGAAACTTGCAAATTGTCTTGACTCCTACTGTAGAAACTGTCCTCAGGAGGAATGGTATCTGGCAGCAGTCTGCCACATTCTCCAGGTTTTCTCATCATCCTTCTTTACAGGTCATAATAGAAGATCACCTCTGCCATGATTTCTTGTAAACATTTTGCTCTTTCCAATGATCTGCTGCACATTCCAGCCCTAATGGTGTTTCATTATACTTCCGAGTTCCTCTTCCTTCTCCTAGCCAAATAATGTCATTCTCCAAATTATTTTCCTCTTACAGTTTTCCATCTAATTTTCCATCATTTCATGCAGGTACAGTAGGTATTTTTAAATTTCTGGATCTCAATCTGCCTTTGTGAGCATGTAAATTTTGCTTTACAAAACCCCTTTGGAATCTCCCTTGCTCTAGGGTAAATTTCTGCATTGTACATATGAATCTCTCTCCTTGCTTCTCCTGGTTTTCTTTCACCAAACATTCTTATTCCTTTTATGTTTACTTTTTGTCATTCTGAGTCCCTAGAAGGTATTTGTTTCCCAAAGACAAATTTTCTTCAACTTTCTTAATAGGATTTTTTTAAACTTTAATTTTTTTTGATTGAAGCTGCAGACACTGTTGTTACATTGAATTGATCAGGACAGAATGTTCTAGCTGCTTCTCATTATCACTTTGCTGATAAGAGAAGGTGTGCTCCCCAAGTTTCCTTGAGGTACTCTGCAATAACTGCAGGACATTTTCTTTCCATCTCCCATTGTCATACGGGCTAAAAGGACATGTTGTTCCTTCTGTCAAAAGATGGTTATTGCCAACACTGTAATCTCCAGCAAGCTGGTACTCTTGAATGTGCTCCTGCTTTTCCTCAAGGATTCCATTTCCTTGCAGAGGGCCCCTTAAGCAATGATAACACACCAGACTAGTCAGAGTTATAGAACTGGGCAGAACATGGGCAGACTTATAGAACATGGGCAGAACAAGAGTGTTCAACGAGGTGACTCAAAAGGAAAGTTAAAATAATTTGATTGTGATACGTTCAGTCTTTCCCAAACGATACTCTAAATTCCCTGCTCTCTGGCAGGAAGCTGAGTTGGAGGAAATACAAATCTCAACCTTCTATTAATTAATGTCCCACTGTTAGCATCAGGTGACTATTCACACAGTATTCCCAGTTACTCCTTCACTCAGTGCACACAGGCAGGAGCAGGAGCTCATTCCCCCACGCCAGCAGGTTCCAGGCAGCTGTGCACAGTCGCACCCAGGCGTGCTGGGTTCAGCAGCTGTGTTCACACACACTGCCCTGTAATCTCTGTCCAGCCACAGCAGCCTCTGGGATGTGATGTGGATTACACGACCTGTGGTTGGCACTGGAGGAGTGCTGGAGACCATGGGCAGGTTCAGCAGCCCTTTGGTGCCCCATGCTTAACAGTTCCTGCAGATTTCAGCACATACTCTTCCTCTCTCTTGTGTGATGTGCTTTTGTAACTATTTTTCCATCCCCACCCTGAGATGCCCAGTCAGCCCAAGCACATACACCCACACACACATACAGAGTAGCTCTTTAGCCAATAGCTATTGGTCCAGAGATGGATCTTTTTAAAAAGTGCATTGGAAACTGGAGATAAACAGAAAAGCCACAGGTTATAGAGCTTAAGTTGTTTAAGAGTAGTTTCTACTGTAACATTCTAATTTTACTTCAAAAGAGGCAAGAAAAACTGTGGATTGACATTTTATTGCTAGTGGCAATTGAGTTCAATTGACAGGGTAGGCCAAAGGGGAGAAAATAACCGGATGAAAAACCTAAGTTATCATAAATACACTGAGGAACCTGTGCCGGTGTTTTTGTGAAGCAAAGGAATGGATCTATTATTCTGGTATTACTCAGTCCTTTGAGGGACATGGGTATTATTTTTATTCATAGTTATCACAGAATTGATCCCAAAATGATTAGTTGTTGCCCAAGGTTTATTTAAAAATTCGTAAATATGAGTCACTGGAGAAAAGTATAACAAGCATAAAATATTACAAACCAACAGCATGTGTGAATTTTTGTCACATTTGATGTTATAGAATGGCATTAAAAATACAATGTTTTTTTTACTTTGTGTCTTTTCATAGCTGAGTGAAGATAATAACTTTTTCATCATGCATTACCAAGGAGATTCAGTGCAGTTCCAATGCTATGAAGACAGAAGTTACTATCTGTGTGTGAATGATGACTCACTTGATATTCGCAAGATGGAAAACAAGGAGCCCAATGATGAGAAAAATTTTTACTTCAGAGTGTCATATTTATAGGAAAAGTAAGTTGTCTGCCTTTCAGTGGCCTAAGTGCCCATACAGCTCCTAAGATGAGGAAGTTTGAGATCAACTAATTTCTGTTTGGGCTAAATTTTTACATTTTCATAATTTCTAAGTCACCAACATCCTTTATTTCTGTACATTCAATAGCAAAAGAGGAAGGCCACGTTTGAAAAACAGACCAACTGATCAGTCGCTGTGTCCTACCTACCAATTATATTTTTAAGGAAACAAAATATTCTGGTGGGGGAAAATATACAGGGGATATTTCAAAGATGGAAACAATAAGGAACATATATGAACAGGACCATAAAATATACCATTAGTTTTGCATGTGATAAAAATTTTATGTTTTAAAAACTGTCTCTTATAAGCTCACCTGAATATGACAAGAAAACTTTCAGAAGTTGTTAAATGCATATGTGCATATCCTGACTGACTGACTTGGAGAAAGAGTCAGAAAAGGTGTCTTGACTCTATCTGAGAAAAAGGGAAGATGCTGGAAGCTAGAAGATGTCTCTGCACCTGTAGCTCCCAGCCAGCCCATATAGTCCATTATGCAATTTCAGCATCTCTCCAGGATGGCAGGTCTCTAAGAAAATGTACACAGAGCATCAGATGCACAATGTTCAGGCAGATTGAACTGATGGGCCATGACAGATGCTTGCAAACACATCAGAACACTGCTCTGACATATTGGCTTCCACTTCTGAGTCATAGAGGGAAACGCAATCACACGTTCAATTGTAAAGCAGAGTGCAGAACAGCATCAAAAAAACAATAATGTTCAAAATCACTGAATAAAATAAACACTAAGTGTGTAAGTATAACAAACAATGCACACCTGAAATAAGAATCCTAACATCAGTCAGTCGATCAATGCACATTGCAATAATGCAATTTTCTGTTGTAAACTAAACTCCAAAGGTCTGAGAGACCTTAAAAGAATAGGTTGCTTGTATTCTTCAAATAGAGAAAATCTTTAAGTTGGTTAAAATGCTCATTGAAGAGAGCTTTTAATTATTTTCTAAATAGTACTTACAACCTCTGGACCTGCCAAGAGTTAGTGTGAAGAAAGAAATCCCAAAACTCTAGATATTAATTTCAGCATTTATTACACTAGACTCAAGTTAACTTAAACTACTTCAGATGTTGCACAACAAATAGATTCAGTCATAGTAAGGACATTAATCTTATTACCTGATACACTAACGCTTCATAGTCATACATTTATTATTGGTAGTGTAGTCACCTCACTAAATTACAGAATGTGCTAGATGGCAAGATGAAAAGACGACAAATCACCATAAAGCTTGTAAAAAGCATATTAATGATATCAGCATTGCTGATATCATCACAAAAGTAACATTCACCTCAGCTAAATTTGAATCTGTTTTATAGTTAAAATTTAAACTATGGTTATATGCAGAATTTTGTACTTTTACCATGTGCCATCTTTTTAACAATTCAAGGGAAAATAAGTCCTTATGGAATACAGCAGTGGTAATTTTGTAAAATTTTGGGTTTGATACCTAAGATAGTAATATCATTTGACTTCTTTTCTCATAAAACACAGTAAAATCAGACAAATTCATAACTCTTAATGTGCATAGTAAAGCAAGTTAAAAAGTTCTCTATCGTAATCTTTGCTGGAGTCTTATTTTGATCATAAAATCCCTTCAAACTGACATTTTCCAGTTCCCACTAATTTAAGCGTCTTGTGAGTGGCAGAAAATTTTTTTATATGTGAGGTGGAAATCATATAGAAATTTTATTTTAAAACAGAAGATGAAAGCCATTTCATAATGGCTTTCAATTTTAGCCTTTCAGAAAAATATAGTTTCAAACACTTTACAATAAAATCCAATGTGTCTAACATTCAAATATGAAATATAATTAGTATTTTGCTGTTTAAAACAACAATTATATTCTTTAGCTTTCATTTAACAGATGTGATAATTATTAAAATAATAATATATATATGTCACTCTTGTATTTCTGCCCTTCTAAATAAATTTCTGCCCTGTGCCTTAAATAAAGTACCGCATTTTGTTTGCTTAGACCAATGTAATGTAAGTATTCTTCATATGTTACTTGTAGTATTTTGACCATACTTGTGACTTCCTACAATAAAACCTGTGAGAAGAACTACAATAACTGTAAAGCAAGTGTGTTTGTGGTGCATCTGACTGACAGACACAACAGTTCAGGGCCAGAACTCTTGCTCAGCAGCCAAGGCCGTAATTCTTGTTCAACATTCAGTAGGCACTGAATGTCTCTACAGTCTAAACAAACCATTACAATCTCACATAGGTGCAATTGCAATACTGCTAAAACTTTTAAGCAATCCAAATTGCGCAGTTTCAGTTAAGGATCTTCAGTAACACAACATCTCAGCAGTAGGACTCATTTATGCCTCTCCCCTGGTGTTAAAAGCTCACCTTGCACTCACAATCTGACATCAAGGGTTCTTTCTCCTTAGATAGAATGATGTGGTCAGGGTGCCATCCCAGTAAATACAGTACATGTGTATCTTGTATTTCCCAGCTGATTCAAACAGAAGAATACTCTCCCTTGAGTGTTGCTACTTTTACATATACAGGGTATGAATTTTGAAGATGCATATAAACAGACATTATGTTAGTGTCATTTTGGTTTTGATTCTGCTTGTCCATCATTTGTCTAACCAAAGAAAACATAGTTTGTATGCTTTAAGTGTGACTCCCCATAGTCCCTGTTTATATAAAGAGACTGCAGAAAAGAAGATTCCCTACCAGCTCTGCCCTTCATTGCCTCTGGCCACTCACATGGGCTAACAGGTGCCCAGAAAACAAGACACGGTCGCTGCTATTGTACTTACAGCTCCTTGAAGTCGTCCATCTCTAGCACCATCTTGTGGTCTCTTGTAAACTGCTATCCACATTTCCTTACACCATCAACCTATAAGAAGTTCTCATTTAGCTGAAAACAAAAAATATATTTCTTTTTCCAAACCTCAATATTAATTTCCAGATTACACAGAGCCTAGATCTCCTGGATCTAGCCTAGTCTGGAATGACTAAAGGGTGCAGACTAGCAGGTCAAGGAAAAAACTTTTCCCCTCTATTTGGGATTTTCAAGGCTATGTCTGTATGTGATGGCATGTCCCCACTCCCCCCATTTCTGCTCAAGCAATGGCCACCGGTGATGTTTGTGGTACATCTGACTGACAGATACAACAGCTCAGGGCCATAACTCTTGCTCAGCAGCCAAGGTCCCTAATTCTTGTTCAACAAGGCAAGGGCTAGTTGAGCACATGCCAACCCCAAGCACAGCTGGTGTAAGTCAACCATCCTCCTCCACAAACAAAGGACAGCCCAGGGGCCACTGATCCCTCCCATGGGACAGCAGGCTGCAGCCAGGACCTCCCCTTGAGCAGGGACACCTCTCAAGGTTACTCCTCAAGGCTGAGAGATTCCTTGTGGGAACAGATCCTTGGTAAGTCATCAATGGGATCCTATGCTTTGAAATCCTACCTAAAGGATTGATTGTGCCCATGCCATCATTCAGACATGGACCAAGTCTGGGACTAAGTCTGGATGCAGCTCCTGTGAGCAGAAAGAAGTTTAGAAAGCAAGGGGGTCCTTTCTGAACCTCTGACTCAACAGCAAAGTCTCTGACAGTTCTGCCTGACCCTGTCCTTTATGCAGAAAACACATTAGAGCTCCTTGCCATCACTTCTGATTTAACAACTCACATTTGCTATGAAACTTTGGTAAATCACGGGTTCAGACCAAAAAGCACATTGCTACATTCTCTGTTACAAGTGCAGCACATCAATCCATCCATGACGCAGCAGTACTGTGTTGAGTTTTGGGCTTTCCAACATATACTGGAGCAAGGCTGAGCAGAGGCAAGAGAAAGTAAGGAGTATGGAGCACCTGAGGAGGAAGAGCTAGGATAGCAGTTTATGTTTACTCTGGAGATTAGAAGGAAACTCTTCACCTACCTGCAGGGGCGATGCAGAGACGATGGAACCAAACTTTCCTTAGAGGTGCACATCAGAAGAGCAATAGGTAGAAGTAACAAGTTATGAATTTTCACTGCCTGTAAAGAAAAAGAAAAACATAGATGATACAGGAATTGGAGCATGTTTTGTGATTACAAAGTATTCGTCTTCTAAATGTTTCTGGATTCAGTAGAACAGGGCTCTGTGCAACCTCCCCTATCTTACCTGAAGGTAAGCCTCTTTGAACAGGAGGTTTGACAAAATGACCGGCAGCAGCTCCTTCCAACATAAAGTATCTCATCATCCTATGATTCAAAGGAAGTTCTGTGTCTTGGAACTCACAGAGCATTTAATCCAAAGAGTGAAAGAATTCAATAGAAGGTACACAAGCACACAGATGAACAATATTAAAAAAAAAAAAAATCCTGTTGATTTCATCTCAAGGCACAATGTTTTCAGGATTACATACAGGCTTGAGGCCAGGAGAAAACACATTCAGAGTCAGAAGAAATGTCACCACAAGTGAAAGATTGCCTCTTGATCTCCAGAAAAGTCAAATCAAAACACATAGGCTATTTCAAAGCAGAAAATTGTATAAGGAGAACAAGAGGTCATTTGGAAGATAAAAAGTAATTGCAATATGATTAACAGAAATATTTAAAAGTTAGTGTCATTTTACCTGATTGTTTCTGTCATAATTCTTGCAATAATTATCTTCCCAATAATTGAATGATCTCAGTAAGAGTATTTCACTAGAGTGAACTCAAGTCTGCCGTGTAAGGATCTACTTCATTCTCTACCGCAACAGTGAAAATAAGGAATAAACTATGATTTTATTAAGGAAATCAGAATATAGATTAGGTATTGTAACATAGAGATCAGATAGACCTAGCTGCAAGTGTTGCCTAAGTTTCACAAACTGCAGAAATTACTATCAGAAAAATTAATTTCCAGCAATTAATATATTTTTCTTTCATATATATTGAAGTTGAGGCCAAATATAGCATGGTCTTTTCTTAAACATTAAGATTAGCTTTTTAGGCACTATTACAGCAAACCTGATATTTTCACTGCTTTTTCATAAAAATGTTTACAAAGGGAAAGCCACAAAATTTTCAGCGTTCTAGTGAAGTTGTTTGTGTCAAGCCTGGTGTAAAAGCTGGTAACAGAAGCAATTGATAGAAGAAACAAAATTGTTGGTTAATACAGCTTTTCTGACAGTTTATTGACAAAGGGACTCTCATGTGTTTTACAGGTGATAAATATGATGGTACACAAATAATGGGGCAAGAAAGCCTAGAAAAAGGATTGAAATTTGAGAGAAAAAACACAAAATATTTTTTTTCTTGATATCTAATTGAAACCTACTCATTTTCAATTTGAAGCTATTGCCCCTTCTCCTTTCACTACATGTTCTTACAAAAAAAAATCTCTCCAGGTTTCTTGTAGGCTCCCTTCAGGTACTAGAAGGTTGCAATTAGGTCTCCCTGAAGGTGCATCTTTTCCTGGCTGAACAAACTCCATTCTCTCAGCTTAGTAGAGGTGCTCATAGTAGGTGCTCCATTCCTCATAGTAGAGGTGCTCCATCCCTTCATCATCTTGGTGGCCTCCTCTGGAGTCTCTCCAACAGGTCCATGTCCTTCCTGTGCTGTGACCCCAGAGCTGATGCAGCACTGCAGTGGGGTCTCAGCAGGGCAGAGGGGCAGAATCCCCTCCCTGCCCTGCTGCCCACCCTGCTCTGGGTGCAGCCCAGGACACGTGTGGCTCTCTGGGCTGTGAGTGCCCATGGCTGGGGCATGTCCAGCCTCTCAGCCAGCAGCACCCCAAATCCTTCTGGGCAGGGCTGCTGTGATCTGTGCATCCCCAGCCTGTGCTGGTGCCAGGGCTTGCTCCAACCCAGGTGCAGCACCTTGAACATGCTTTTGTGTCATCGTTTGATCCCAGCCAGCAGCCAAACCCCCACAGCCTCTCACTCACTCTCTCATCAGCGGGACTGCAGAGAGAATCAGAAGGGTAAAAGCTGAAGAGCTCAGGGGTTGAGATAAAAACAGTTTAAAAGGGAGAGCAGAAGCCACACACACAAGGAAATTAAAACATGGGATTAATTCAGTGCTTCCCATGGGCAGGCGGGTGTGCAGCCAGCTCCAGGAGAGCAGGGCCCCATCACACGTAACAGTGACTTGGAAAGACCATTGCTCCAAATGCGTACACACACACACCCCTCTCCCCTTCTTCTTCTTCTCACTTTATACACTGAACATGATGCCACATGATCTGGAATATCCCTTTGGTCAGTTTGGGTCACCTGTCCTGGCTGCATCTCCTCCTGACCTTCTGAGCACCCCAGTGCCCTCCCCAGTGTGGCTGTTCCAAAAGCAGAAAAGGCCTTGGCTCTGTGCAAGCCCTGCTCAGCAGTAACAAAAACATCTCTGTATTATCAACCCTGTGTTCAGCACAAATCCAAAACACAGCCCCACACCAGCCAAAACCAGTAGTCTTTGCTAAACCTTGTGAGATTCCTAAGGATCCACTTCTCAAGCTTTTCCAGAACCTTCTGGACAACATCCCATGTTTCAGGCATGCCAACTGTATCACTCAACTTGGTGTCATCTGCATATTTGCTGAGTGTGTATTCAGTCTGTTTGCCTTTGTCATAATGAAAATATTAAATAACAGTGGTCCCCATATGGACCTCTGAGGCACACTCCTGGTCCTACTGTCCTTCCTCTCAGGAGATGTGGGAAGAAATGTTGCCATTGGAGACTGAGGCAAAACGTTGTTGAGTACCTCAGCCTTCTCCTTATTCATTGTTACCAGTTTCCACCCTTACTTATCAGAGGGGCTTACCTTCTTTGGCCTTCCTTTTGTGGTTAACGTGCCTGTAGAAGCCCTTCCTGTTATTCTTTGTGTCCTTTGCCAAGATCAATTCCAGTTTTGCTTTGGACTTCCTCACCCTGACCCTGCACAACCAAACTTGATCTCTTCAAGGTCTCTGCAAGCTCTTCCTGGGCCACCCATTCTAGCTTCAAGTGCCTTTCCCTTTGCTTCCCTCCCTTCAGTCTGACCAGCAGTTCCCTACTCAGCCCTGCTGTTCCCTTGCCTTCCTTGCTCAATTTCTTGCTCCTGGGCATTGCCGGCTCTTGTGCTCGGTGGAAGACTTCCTTCAAGATCTGCCAGCTCTGGTCCACTCCCTTGTCCCTGGGGAAGTCTCCCAGTGGATCTCACTGGCTATCTCCTTGAAGAGCTGGAAGTCTGCTTTCCTAAAGTTCAGGGCCCTGACTTTGTTCCTCACATGGCCCATTCCCCTCAGGACTGCAAACTCCAGCAATGTGTGATCCCTGCAGCCCAGACTCCCTCCAGCCCTGCTGTTCAAGATCAGCCCACTTCCACTGGTGCCCATCAGATCCAGGATTGTATCCCCTCTGGTAGGGCTGCTGAATATTCCTTTGCTCCAGAAGGTGTCCCTCATGCTTTCCAAGAGTCTCCTGGCTTGCCTGCAGCTTGCTGTGCTGCTTTCCCAGCAGATTTTGGGATGGTTGAAGTGCCCAAGAAGGGCAAGAGGCTGTGAGCATGATGCCTCCTGTAGCTGGAGCAAGAATAGGGTGCCTTTGATCAGGGGTGTGTACATAAAACCATCCACAGGGTTCTCTTTGTTGCTTCAGTCCGTGATCCTTACCCACAGGCTTCTGAGCTGCTCGTGGCTGCTCCTCAGAGACAGCTCTTCACACTCAGGCTGCCTCCTGATGTAGAGGGAGACCCCTCTGCCTCTCTCTTTCCTCACCTTCTCTTTCTTGTCTCTTCTGGAGAGCCTGTAGCCATCAGCAGTTAGACTGCAGACATAGGATTTGTCCCACCAGGTTTCAGTACTGGCACTTGTCACATGACAAGGGAGTTTTTCTCAAACCTTAATGCTTGATTGGTCTGTCCATGCCCCAGGGAAGTCGAGACCCTTGTGCCTGAGCAGTCTGCCAGTGTCTTGTTACAGGAGCCTTCACTGAGCATTCACCAGATTGGAGGGCGGTTCAGCTGACAGGTTTATGGTCACATGGCAAACAGAGACCCCCCATCCTGTGTCTTCTTACCTTTACCCACTAAAAGTGACTGCCAGCCCTTGAAGGACTCATATTACCCATTTACAGAATAACTCTCTTTATTTATATAATTGTGACAGGTTAAGGTTCAAGGGTTGCTGGTGATAGCGTCTGACTGCAAAAACACATTCAAAGCAATATAGTAATTCAAAGCAGTATATTAACAAACTTTAATCCCTAATAAAAGCTAACTTGAAATGATGATTCATCATGCATTAGAGTACAGGTCTTACCCAACTGGCATCCCTAAGGGGGAGATGACAGGTTCAGCCTATTGACTGATACCAGAATTCGCAATGGAATCTTCCCTAACTTCTCATTCTTGACTCACTTTTATACTACTTCTTCAATTTTACATGAAGAGTGACTGTGATCATATGTCTTACTTAGTGACAGGTGGTCTTACCTTGGGGGTGGATATCTCAGTATAGCACCTGAAGAAATTTTGGGATGGGACACGTGTCAGTCCTAGGAGAGTGATTTCACCACAGCTGCTGATTAAATAGCAGGCCATCTCTCTTTTTCTCACCCACCACTATGCCTGACTGTCTTTGGGGGCTTCCCAGTCCTAACAGGGCTCTGGGATGCTGTTGGGTGTCTGTGAGCTTGGCAACCCCCTTGTAGAGCCCAATCTGTTCCTCACACCTGGACTGACCTTGTTGCCACTGCTGTTGCTCACCAACTAACTAGAGAAACAGAACAGATGAGACCCAAAAGAAGAAGTATAGAGAAGAAATACACACAAGTAAAAGAAAAAAGGATAGCTAAAAGGTACAAAATCTGGGGCAGCAAAAAAAAAAGTACATTTTTGTTACTAATAAAATTAGAGCAAGATAATGAAAAATAAAATAAGTGCCTTAAAAACACCTTCCCCCCACCCCTCCCTCCTTCCCAGCTCTGCCTCCTCCCCCAGTGGCACAGGGAGACAGGGAATGGAGGTTATGGTCAGTTCATGACCCGTGGCTTCTCCCACTGCTCAGGGAGAAGAGTCCTTCCCCTGCTGCACTGTGGGCTCCCCTCCCACGGGAGAAGATCTCCAAGAACTTCTCCAGCGTGGGTCCATCCCGCAGGCAGCAGTCCCGCCAAGCTGCCGCAGCGTGGGTCTCTCCTCCACGGCTGCAGTCCTGCAGGGACAGGCTGCTCCAGCCTGGCAGCGGGGCCCCTCTCTCCGTGGGTCTCCCAGGGGTCACGGCCTCCTCCAGGCATCCACCTGCTCCAGCGTGGGCTCCTGCACGGCTGCAGGTGGATCTCTGCATTCCCCAGGGATCTCCACGGGCTGCAGGGGCAGGGCTGTCTCACAAGGGTCTGCATCACGGTCTGCAGAGGAATCTCAGCTCTGCTGCTTGGAGCACCTCCTCCCTCTCCTTCTTCACTGAGGTCAGTGTCTGTAGAGTTGTTCTGACATGTTCCACTCTGCTCTTCTCTGGTTGATATTAAAACTGTGCAACACTTTTTTCTTCATTTCCTCTTAAATCTGTTATCACAGAGGCATTACCATCATTTCTACTTGGCCAAGTGCAAGTCAGTCTTTGGAGCCATGAAGGATTGGCTCTGCAGGGCATGGAAGAAGCCGCCAGGAGCTTCTCACAGAAGCAAGCCCTGCAGTCCACACATACACATACACACACATCCCCCTGCTACCAAAATCAGGCCGTGCAAACCCAACACAGTTGCTGAAACTGGAGTTTACAAAGTGTAACCTGGATACAACACAACCGCCAGTTCTTGCATTAGATGAAAAGAAGAACTCTGAGGTTGGGTACTGATGGTCAGATGGATCTCCAAGTCAGCTGTGAAGTAGCCAAAAAGTGATGGTGTTCATCACATACAAGGAGTAAAATTTGTGTTCAGCCTGCCTTGGATGACAGAGCTGACTACGTGATTTTTGGAGGTCTCTTCCCACCTCAGTTACTCTATGATAATTCTGGCGGACCTATTCTGTAGGAGTAATTTATACCAGGGAAAAATGCTTTTGGGAGGTGCCTCAAGGACATGGAAGTGGGATGTAAATTCTTTGGATGAGAACAAAACCCTTGTTCTTATGAAATTTTCCTTTCAGAAGGACACTGAGATAAATCCTCAAATACCAATCTTGAGTGATCTCTTTGTTGGTAGATTATATTACTGTAAGAGTTCTACAATGTTTTCCTCATTCTGTGTCCAGTGTTTTCAGTATTATCTACTTTTTTAGAGGTAACTGAAAAATTCATTCTGACAACAGTCAAAATTTGTGCAAATCAGTGATGACAGCATCACTGTCTGTACTAAAACCATAAATTCAGCTCCCTAACTCTCACGGTATTCATACATATACACCTTTCCAAGATATAATTGAGTATGTATCATGCTCCAAACATACTGATTTGGTGAAAATCTATATCTACTCCTCATGCTAGAATTGTAAAAAAGCAGGATGGTTGAAGATGTGGCATTGTAAACAGTGACACTGCATTGGTATAGTTTGCAATAACACTCACAGTTCTTTAATCTCTTCTGAATCAGTTTCATAAAGTAAAGGTAGATACAAAGCTCATTGTGTACATTTTAAATAAACTGCAGACAGAAAAATTACTTATCAAATATCAGGTAAATCCATATTTCTAACTTAAGATTCCCAGGTTCCTACACACATTCCTCTGGTCTTTTTCTAATGCAGAATTCAAGCTCCATGGTATGTCTGACATCCCTGTGCATTCTCACAGCTAAACAGTAAGATTCTAACAGGTTTTCCATTTCTATCAGAGAATAAATACTTTAGAGGATGAATTCCAAAGCAAAGCAAAGGAAAGCAAAGCAAAGCAAAGCAAAGCAAAGCAAAGCAATGCAAAGCAAAGCAAAGCAAAGCAATGCAAAGCAAAGCAAAGCAAAGCAAAGCAAAGCAAAGCAAAGTGTCTTGTGAATGTGTCAATCAGGATTGATTTTGACATTTTAGCTGACTTTTCAAAACTGAAATAAAGTACTTTTGTATGTTTTTTATTCTGATGAAACATAACAAGTCACTGGCAATAAGGTAGAGAGAACTTCAACCCCAAATATTTTTTGGAACTCAGTTTTAATAGATGAGTTGATTGGCAATGTTTGGGTATATGCGTACTATATAAAACTGAATAAATTTAGAAGGTTTTAACTGTGGACACATAAAATGTTTGCCAGCATTTTGTTACAAAGTTTCACATGTTATCCTAATTGTAAAAAAAAAAGAAGTTTAAAATTAGAAACTTTGTCTGCCTTTACTGTAATGCAGAAATTATTATTGATAGAAATTCTGACCCCAAAGAACTGGTGAGTTTAACAGCAGGTTCATGCTGCTGAAATTTGCTATCAAATTAGTAGTTGTCAGTCTTCTAACTGAAATGTGCTTAGGCAAACTCCATTGAAGTAAACCTGATCTTTCCTTTCCAAATGCCACTTTTTTTTTTCTTCAGAGAAACAGAGAAAAACTATCTGCCACAAACCCTTGTCATGAATCTTCATTAAGCTCTTTCCTATACTTAAGAAAATTTGTTCAATTTAAGTTAGTATGACTGTGAAATATACACAAGAAATGCTAGGAATTTACACTTATTTTTATTTAAAAGTTGAAATACATTTTTGAGGGACTCATTACAGATGTTTGGAGTAACAAGTCGCAGTAAAATAAAGTGCAACCCTTTCTGTCAGCAAAGAGTTGCACTTTCAGCAAGGGAAAGTGATTTAGCCTTAAATAAAAGCAGTCAACCACTCAGTGAGGGGAATAGTTCACACAAGAGGCATACAGAGAAAGAGAGTTACAGGCTTCTCATGGCAATTAGAACCTGCTGATGTCCTCAAGGCCATGACGTAATTTTCCTTAAAGAAACATTAAAAAAGAATTGGTTTGTTGTAAAACAGCTAGCGGATTAATGTACTTTGTCTTATTACACATATTTAACCATGGTTTTGCTTTAATTTTAGCATTTAAACTACATATAATTGTCTTAAGTCTGTTACAGTAATATCTGACAGATGGCAAAGATCAGGAAAATTAGCTCAACTTTACACAGCATTCCTCTTTATTACACAAAACACATTAAATGGCTTTGAATTGACAATTTAGAAACACAGTTGCACCATATTCTTATTATAAACTTTTTGCAAACCTAAGCGACACTATATTTATCTTTGCACTGAAGTGTGCACCTCTTGGGCTTCAGTCTCCTGTAGTCTTTACTGCAGGGCACAGTATTTTTATGGGCAAACAGATGCTATAATTATGTTCTGTTTTGTCTTTTCGTCCTGTTCAATTTTTGAAAGCATTATTTTAATTCATGATGGTGAACTCTTTTTATTTAAAACCTAAGATAAATCTCTATATCTTTGTCAGAATTTTCAGCTTCCATTTGGCAATACCCTAAACCTAGTAGTATGACTTGAAACTGATTTTCAAATTGAATTTCATAGGGCCAGGAATTTACCATGGATTGCTGAAATTTACAAACGACCTGTGTAAATATATAACAACCACGAAAATGGAAGTAATCAGCTGAGCAATAGATTCTGGTTATGAAATTAGAGACATAATAGACACTCAGTTTCTAGTAATTTAACCCAGAAGAACTTTTACTCTTTATGCTTCCCCTTAAAATTTAGAATGTACTAAAATCTGCAAAAAAGTATAATGCTCCATAGGAGAGAGCATGCCAGACAAAGAAATGCACTATAAGCTCAATTTTTTCTTGCCTGAAATCCTAGTCTCTTTTTCCTTTGTTGTACTTTCCTATAATGTCTGACCTTAAGCAAACACCTAAACAAACTCTGCTGGAATAACATTTCAGTGAGGTTCAAGTTCTGACTACAGGCTCTTAATCATTCAATAAACACAAGTGAAGGTGTTTACTCTTTTAACTGCTGCAATAATTATTTATTTATTGACAAAAAAGAGAAGGTAGGCTGCTGACAAGTGACTCTTCCACTCCTACACAAACTAGCTAATCTGTGGGTAATTTTGTGGCATCATCACCAACAAAGAGGGGAGCCGCTGTTTATCTAATGCTGGTAGGAGACCAGCAATTATACTAGGATAATTATATATACCAGTACACTTGGACTTGCATTACATATACTAGTATAATTGCACTGTTATACTCAATCATACACCTTATCAGAGTGGGATATGCTTTTGGAAAACAAAGGAGGTTATCAGCTGTACGCTGAAGTTTTAATTTATAAATGGTCAATATTTTACTACATAAATCTACTATATGAGTTACTTAACTGTCATTGAGAGCAGAAGGCATTCTGATGAAGGTATTTTTGGAGGGATTAAGACAGAGAGATTGCAATATCAGTTATAACCTGAGACATAATTGTGACACTAATAATGATTTTTAGCCAGTCCCCTCCTCCTTGGGCGATACAGCACCATCCTTTCTCTGGTTAGGAAGATGGCCTTATTGCTGGCATTTAGGCTGTTTTTGTCATAATAAAGATCTTAACAAGATGACTTTTATTAAAAATGTGGTGGTGGTAGTGAGTGAGCTCTGTCATCCTTAATGGAAGACCTGCCTCACAATCCTCCACACTCTGCTGCTGAATTGTAAATTTCAGCTACATTTAAAACAGCTAAGTACAGCTACTCTTTAAGGCAGTGATACTGCCACTGTCAGTTTCCTTGGGTTTGAATGTTATGCTTCCACTCGAATTAGAACACAAATATTTTAAATTCTGCTCTTACTTTGATCTTAAATAGGGCAAATCACCAATCATACTTTTACCAAGGTGATGCACACTAGTAATGCCTGACACAATTGAAAAATAAGGACAATTGATTTCCTAGCCAGATCAACCAGTGTGGGGTAACATGACTAAGAAGTTGGCATTTGGAAAACAGTCTCTGAGGTTTTTCATTTGGAACCTGCTAGAGTTGGCAGTGGCAGACTCAGAAAGGCTTTAGGGCTGCTGTGAATTACTGTTTCTCAGATCTCCTAGTAACAGTTCTGCTTCTTGAACCCTTGCCACTTCAGCTACACAATGAAGACTGTAGTTGAATTTGCTTCTCTTTGAATAGTTTTTAATATAAGAGAAGTACCAAAACATGAAAATACAGCACTAAAGCCTTGTAGAAGCAGGTCAGATGCAATTGTAAAACCTGAAAGAATTTTGCCTTATGTTTTGAAAACTATTTATTGTGAAAGTAGGTAGTTAACTGGAATGTGATTTCATAGGCTGAAAATTTAATCTCAAAAATAAAGTGCCTCTTTCTCAGGGTACACTGAAAATGTTTTGTATTGGCCAGTAACTGATTAGTTCAGCAAACATGAGTCAAGTATAGCTTGGTGCTGTCTCATAACCAGAAGTCTAAGAAAAGATCCGCTGTTTGGCTTCATTTTTAACAAGAGAATGGGAAGATGAAACTAAAACCTGAGATGGAAAGACCCTATTTCCTGTAGATGCTGGAGAAAGGAACTGCTTGACATTCTCATCTAGAAGTTTATATAGTTTTCTCATCTACATTCTCATCTAGTCTAGTTTATATAGTGTAGCTGCTCATATAGTAGATGTGAATCATATAACATTCTGGTGTATCTCTAGCAGTAAAAATATATTAATGAAATATTGTCTATGTCAGAAGAGTCGTTTTAGTTTGTTTATCAGTTTCAGTACTTTATGTTCTTAAATTGCCATTTTTAAAACTGTTATTACATTTCAAAGGCAGACTTTATCACCTCCCCCCGACCTTTGCAAAGAGATTCAGGAAGAATACAATTTGGACTACTTGCTTCCTCTCAGTTCTCTTGGGAATCAATACAGAAGGTCTATTTGTTGATCTTTCCTCCCTCAACATACAAAATAGCCCAGAACTGGCAAGGAACTGTATTTCTGTAGCCAAAGCTACTCTCCCCAGCCTGCCTCCTGCCCCTACACACCACCACTCCACACCCAAAAAAAAAAAAAAAAAAAAAAAAAAAAAAGAATGTTGTTAAGGAATAAAATCACCATGAAAAAGGAGAAGCTATTCTACATCTGTTTTGAATTATCAGGAAATGTGTCATGCAGAATATACTATACCAGGTCTGAGAATCTTTTTTCAAACAGCAGCATGAATTGTGGTGGTCATGTAAAGAATAGGAGACAAAATGCACTTATGAACAGCACCCATTCACTTACCAGCCAACCATCCCCAAATTACAAGTCAGTAAAAAGCTGAAAAAGGAGGGTTTCTCCTGAAATACATTATTTTCAACTGCTTTATTCTCAATGAAAATGAATTATTAGTACTAGCATAACTATACAGAGAATTCTCTAATCCACTCTTTCTCTCCAAAATATAAAATAACTGTATTTTGAATGCAACAAGCAGAAAACACATTTTCATAAAATAAGGGAGTTCTTACAAAATAGTCCAACAATCAACTGCCACAGTAAAAAAGAAGCATTATTGCAACAGTTTTACAGAAAGACAATTTTTAACAGGCTTTTATTGGTCCAACAGGCAAATTTGCATAGACCTATATGGCAAGATTCACAAGAGGAAGTTGTTAACAAAAATTATGTAAGGCATTGTAATGGTATGTTATTCAGAGGCATCCTTTGTATGTTATAGCATTAAGAAATTATATCCTGAGCTACTGGAACTTCTGCATATGTAGTTCCCAAATTTGTATGGGCATTTGTTTTAGGCTTGTAAGAGACTTATGGGCTTTCCAACACAGTAGTAAAAGAAATAAGCAAATTTAAAGGAGTGATTAAAACATCATGGAAGACCTCAAATTTTGTACCAAATAGATAGTGAAGTAACTAGTATAATCTATATTTCATATTGTATTTGTAAGACAAGAATGACATGTTTTGAATATGATTGCAATCTATTTTTTGCTCATTGTGGAACTGCATTGATTATTTGATACTCTAACATATCTAAACTCAGTGGTTTTGCATACATACCTAGACTACTTATAAAGATAATCCAAAATTTGATTTGCTTATTGTCGCTGTCGGACACGAAAGAACACACACACACACACTGCTCTCCAGGTGAGAGAAAAAAGAGGGCGTTTATTTTCTGACTCCATCATTTATAGTTTTACAAAGGTGACAGTGGATTGGAGGGTGACAGTGGCACCTCTCCACAGACACTGGTTTAGCCAACAGTCCATCAACTCTCTCCTCCTCCATAGAGGAATGTAAACAATGAGTTGTTTACAGAAAGTGTGTGAGAAAGTTCTTCACAAAAATATCAATATCAGAAGGCTTAGAAAGTCTCAAAAACCCAGGGTGACAGCTTATTATTTATGAAAATGTGAATAAAAACCCTCAATGTTCTAGGAGTTGCCTGAGATAAGAAAAGTTAAGAACAGGCCTACTTAATAAACCATATTTATGGTTATGTCAGATGAACTTCAGCAAAAGATTCTGTACTAAATTACAGACTTGAGTAGTGATCAGAAGACAGGGAGCAACAAAAATTTGAAATCCATCTCTGGTACTGTGCGTTCTTCTTACTTTTTCAATTGGTAGTTGCTCATCTGCTTCTTTTTTTGTGGTTATATCTTACATTACCACTTTTAAAGACATTTTTTGTCAAGGAACAAATTCAAGCATTTTTACTGAAGATCAACCCCTGATCAAGTTCTGATGAGTAAAATTTTTAGGAAAAAAAGCTACTATGCGCTAGATTATTTGCAATAAAGATAAAAATTAATCATATTTTCAATTAATATTTTCTCCAAGCTTAGAAAGGAGTGGTACTCCTTGAGCTATAATGTAACTTTTTCTGGATTGCAGACCTTCACCTGCTGTAAGCATTAGAAATCATCATTTCCATTACTTTTCAGTTTCCTCTGGTAAGTGAGCATATCACAGAAAAATCATCCATAAATGACCTGTAAGAATTTTTTAAAAGAATCTAAAGAAATCTTTAATAAGAATTTGGGAATTTTTAAAATTCAGTTAAAATATCACACACTTAACATCAAAAGCATTAGGATTGAACTGTATTTCAAATAGAAAGCAAAGGATTACTTAAATGTCTTCCAACCTTATTCATTATTATATGGTAGATTCCCCTTTCTATTATATAAACTGAAAAATACCCCAGAGCTTGGTGTTCTAAGCTTAATTAGAGTATTTAGAATGAGTATTTAGAAGGTACAGCTCCATATCTTGATCTTCAGGAATTTTTACGTTTCAAGGAAAATTAGTTCTCCACAACAAAGACAAAAAGTAAGACAGAAACTCCCCAGTGGTTAGTCAATTTTCATTTCTCATGACTGCTTCTCACTAGAGCCCACTGGATGGCTCCCTTACCACTGTCAGGGTTTGTACTTTGAGCACTGTGTATTCCCACATTGCAACTGCATTTGGTGACTTCCAGTGCCTCAGGAAGCTGCTCACAGTAAATGAAAAAGCATCTACACTTACAGTCTGTGGGTTTGCAGCTGCAAGGTGTCCCCCAAAACATCAAACAGCAAGTTCCTGTAGAAATGAGTGGCTTCTAACATGTGAGTGTAAAAGATGGCTGCAATATTACAAAAGATTGCTAAAAAAAAAAAACCCAAATCAACCCAACCCAAAGAAAACCCCAAACCCAGCAATATACTAGGAACAACAACAACAACAAAAAAAAACCAAATAAAAAATGAACACAAAACCAAAATTGCATTGGATTCTTTCATCCTCTCATAATGCACCACAAAAAGAGCTAGACATAGTCATCCTAACACTGAGTAATCCATCCTCCTCAGAAACCTTGTAAAGACAATGGGACAAAAAAAAAAAAACCCAAAGGAACAGAGGAGTGTTGAAAATGCTCAGTTTAGGAGAGTCAAGGATAACAAAGAGGAGAGGTGTCATCAGAGCACACTCTGGTTCCTGCAGCAGTTTGAGTTTACAATTGAGAATATACATTACTTTTATCAGCAAGTTGATCCTACAAGAAATGGTGCTTTCTTTAATTGGATCTAGATATATGCAAGACGTGATATATCAGAGAGCTTATTACACTGAATTTTTCTGATGTAATAGTTTTAAAGCAGATGGTAACATTTGCAACTGTATGCTCTCCACAAGTTAACACATGGCAGGGCCTTCAGTTATTAAGGATAACACATAACTGAAGTCTGCATCTTGTGTTGAAAAGCTAAAGCCCTATTTATTTTTGTTTTGCCATTTAGTTAGTAAACTACTACAATTTAGTTAGCAATATTCCTAGAGAGATTTTTTTGCAAAGCCTATTATGTGAAAAAACCACTAACATGAATTAAAAGATTCCTGAATATGTCTAATAAAATTCTACAAATGTTTTAGATTTCTAGTCTATACCCCATAGAGCAGTATGAAATTACTTAATTCTTCCTTTTTTATTCTCTGCTAATCCTCTTAAATGCAGATAACTAAAAACCCTTTTAAAATAAAGGCATCATGAAAACAACGGAAATAATCGACCAATTCTGTCACCAGACACAGATTCATTCTCTTGAGGAATCATTTTAATCCCTTACTCATATGAAATTCCACTGATATCCAAGAATGTTTTTACTCTATATTGTAAGGTCATATAGCATTTAGGCTTTACTCTATTTTTTAGTCTTAAGTTTTTTCTTACATAATAGTATTATACCACACTGGACATATAGATGCTCAGAATCCCACGACAGCAAACCAAAACCACAATCACTTATACTAAGTCAATTAAGCAGCTGGAAGAACAGACTTACGTTACCTTTAGGAAGTGATACCTACCTGTATGTATAAAATACCTCAAACAGATATGTTAGTTAAAGAAAATTCCAACCTATTTATTGCAAGCTGACTAAATGGTTATCTAGAACTAGCTATTTTGAACTCCTGTAATTAGTTGCAAAACAGAATATAAAATTTCCCCTGGTGTTTCTGTCCTTCTAGATCAAGGCAGACACAAATTGTCCATACGGAATTTAAATAGCCCCCTACTCATCATGCTGTCAGTTTTGGATGTACTTCTTGAATATTTCATTTTAGCACATGATGCGCATTTAGCTTTAATGTTTCACTCATAGGTCTACACTTGACAGCAGAAGTGCTAGGTATTGAATTGCTGAGAGATTACTGCCACTTATCTTACCCATCATTGTAAAAGTTCATGTGTTTAACCAGAAAATTTTGTGCTGCTCAGTGATTTCAGCACAACTGTTGGCAGAAGAAAGCCCCCTTTCTCACAGGCCACTAGGATAACCTGGGACATGAATGATCTGCATTTTCTGTGTAATGAGGAGCAAATATGAACCGTTTAGAAATATCCTGTTGCTCTGGGTTGCACATAGTTCATGAATCTCTTCTCTGATAGATAATCAGGAATAGAAATATTTCTAAAAAGAAGAATCCTATTGCCACCAAAGATACTTCATGAAATTATAATGAATATTTCTAGGGGTAAAATTGTTATCTCCTTTACAACTTTATAAAATGTGTTTAGATAAGCAGTATTTGTAGGTACAGCCAAGAAAGACCCAGGCCTGAGCTTGGCAAGATACATCAAGTATAAGGTGTGTCAGCCAGAGGCGGAAGAGGAAGAAAAAGTAAAATGTAACCCCCTACCCCCCGCAGTAAGCAAAGTGATAAAAACACATGAGTAAAAGTCTCAAAAAATTGAAATGCTCAACTAATTTTTTGCCTCAGTCCTCTCTGGCAATCTCTCTTTACACACATTGAGTGGATGGACCACAAGGAAGGGAATGGGGAAGAAAAGCTGCTCCCACCATAAGAGAATATCAGGTACTTGTGACCACTTGAAGAACCTGAATGTCCATAGGCATATGGGACCAGATAAGATCCCACAGACCTGAAGAAACTGGCTGATGCAGCAGCCAAACTATTCTTTGTGATACTTGAACAATCATGGCAGTTAGGTGAAGTCCAAGGCGACTGGAAAAAAGGAGACTTTTTTTAAAGAGTAGAAGAGCACACTGGGAAGTACCAGACTGTCAGTCTCTAAACCTCTGTACCTGGGAAGATCATGGAACAGATCTTCCTAGAGGCTATGCTAAGGCACATGGAGGACAAGGAGGCAATTGGAGAAAATCAGCACTGCTTCAACAACTACAAGCCTTGACAGAACAATGTATTGGTCTCTTACAATGGAGTGTCTCCATCAAAACAGTTCAAGCAAAAAAACCCAAAAACAGCAGAGAGGATTCCGGGTACAGCCTCCGGGTTAGGGGGAAGGGAGAAAACCACCAATTATTTGCTTCAAGCTAGCAAATACTAATCTAACAAAAGCAACAATGTAGCACCCCAGCCCACATCCTGTGCGCTCCAGAGAGCGAGGGCTTGAACCAAACTGCGCAGGAACCCAAGGCTTCCCACCCCACCCCAGGACCTATCTTGAAGCTGCGGCAGCCATTTCTGGGCATAATGCGGATGATTAGGGCATAAAGTATCATCATAAAGATGATAGACAACTTAGTAAAGAAATGGTGGTATCTTATGTAGTAAGGCTCCAAACTATCCGGAGATTTTTAAAGGGAATTGGTTTGTACTCCTGATTAAGACAGATTTTGAGGACTGAATGCAGCTCTACGTTAAGACTGTGTTTACACCATTCTGTTTTTTACACAGGAACACCCACATGCATAAAAGACAATAGCACTGTGGAAAGCTCTAAATGGCCTCATATATGTAATCCTTTCATATAATTTCCAGAATAACAGAGGCTCAGACTTGCAGAGACTACTATTTCTGAGTTGGAGAAGGAGTGGACAACAACGCATAGAGTAGATATGCCCCCTTCATTTTACATAGCAGTATGAGAAATAATAACCAGTTTTACACTCAATTTTTTAACTTCTATGCTCACATGATGAGTTGCATGTTCATTCCCTAATACCTCAAAACCCCAGTTGACCAACTAAGCATTAATAGCACTCCTTGCCATTTAAATTTCTCAAGTAGTTGTTAAATACTTTAACATTCATCTGCCTTGCTAGAGAAGACTGGTTTTATGATACACATAAAATTTTTTATGTTAAAACTATAAACTACATGACTATGAACACGATGCTCAACACAATTGTTTTGCTCTTTAGCATCTTTTTAGAAAGATGAATGAAAAGAATGCAATATGATTAGATGTGGCAAAACCATCACAGAATTAATAAACAAAAACTTGAAAGAAAATGTAACGTCTCAGCCATTTCAATAATGTCAAAATTGAAACGCAATTAAAAATCATAATTCTTCATAAAATCACTACATTTCCATTAAAAATGAAAGATTCCAATATGCTGCAATATATCATATTGATACCTAAACTGACAAGAACAATCCAAACCAAGAAAAAGGTTCTAAATCATATACAGAGCAAAGATTACCATCTCATGAATTGTTGGTTTTCAGTGCAAAGATTAGTGACATCTGAAATAATTAAGGCCAACAACTTCACTATCAGGAATTAGCAAGCTTTTAACTGACTAAAGTATATTCTGAGTTAAATTCTTAAAGCAAGTTTGCTAGAAACAGCAGAGCTATGTAAAGAAGCATGTGAATTTCTGAATCAGTTCTGGAAGGGCCTTATAAGAATGATGTAGTCTCCTTACTTCTTTTTACCTTTTTCACATTAAAAAATGTTATGCAAATATATAAAAACAGATTGTAGAAAGTAAATTAAGACTTATTTTACTTCCCTGATCTTTAAGTACACCACTCCATGAGCAGGTACAATGGTCCTCAGCACAGGGACTCTTCTCAATGTAAATAAAAGCAACTTTTATTAGTTCTAATCAAGGCAAAACACTCACTGCTCTGTTGCCTTTAACTCTTAGGCTGCTTAGTGTAAACCTCTTCTCATTCCAGCTGTCCCAGAGCCCACAATTCTGGTAACAACTTTTGCCTCAACCCTGGCAGAAGAATCATTGCTACAGCTATCGTTTTTAATGTTAGCATCTCTGTTCCCATTATAATGAAATAGAAATATTTATGTTATGAACTCTTTCTGTCACAATTTTTTTGTATTTCTATTTGTAATAATTATACTTCATTTGCTTTTGTTCTTTTCATCAAGTTTAAATTAGGTTAATGAAGTCAGCCATCCTGGTTTTCTCTCTTCTTTCCATGCTGAAATAGTCACATTGACTTCATGGGAGTTAAGTGACACATTTCTGCTCAGCTCAGTAGAAGGACAATTTCAATTTCCTTCCTCTCTTCCTCTTTCCCAGAAGACACATCTGACAACAGTGAAACAACCCACACAGATTATTACATAGCCTACAAATCATTACAAGACTGTCCAGAAAAATAAGTCCTTAAAAAATTTTCTTTTCCTTCTTGGCTGACTGCTCCCCTTGCATTGCTCCTTCTTAAAACTGTGGCTCATATTTCCCTCTTCCAGTGGCTTCTTTCAACTTTCTTTGCTTGGTATGATGCTTCCATTCTTCCACCCCCTCCTCACATGTCCTGCGCATTTGTCTCTTTGTCAAGTTAATTGCTCGCTTCTTCTGCTATCACCGTTACTCTATCCACATTAAGGCCATTACAGAAGTCTACTACTGGCAAAGATAAAGTTTGCCAAACAATCTACAGTATTTTTAAGAATTCAGGTAGCATTTCAAATACCAGTACAAACATAATCTCAAGTGACCAATTATCTTTATTTTCATGCTAAAGCAACCTACCCTTGGAAAACTATGAAAATTCCTACATATACAAAGGTCTCGTTCTAATAGTTCCCACTTTTTATCCCATATTTTTAAACTTTTGACTATTTTATCTCAAAAAACAAAACAAAACAAAAAAAGCATAATGGTTTTCTTTTGAATACTCCATCATAACAGAATTCAATTTTAAAACAAAATCATACTTATCGTTGTGTCATTCTCAATTTATTTGTTTCATTTTATTTCACTCTTGTTCTATTCACTTTAGTTTTTTTCCTGAGAAAACTAGCTTTGTCTTATCTCATAAAATACCATGTCAAATTTTTCTTTTCTATTCAACTCAATGTTTTTTTGTCACTAATTTCTTGAGTTTACCTCCAATTAGATCTTAGCACTTGTTTCACTTTGCCCAGGTTTTGCTTTCTTATTCTTGACTCCTTTCCTCGCTGTAATAATTCTAATAATTTTTGAGCTACTGTCACCCCATCCCTCCTACATACTGTGCTACTCACTCAGTTTACCCTTTAGCATTACCTACTTTTCTCATCAGCACCACCATTGACCAAAGAGGACATTATTGCTTTCTAAATAATTTGCTCTTTTTTTTCCTCCTGTAGCCATTGGGTTATAAGCCTCCTGGGTTATATTCTGGAAAGTGTAAAATGGGATAAGCTATGTTGATGCCATGTATTGAGGAGGAAAACCAGCAAGTACGCTGTGGAGGGGAGGAACTGAAACATGTGTGAACATTAGTTTCCTCCTTTCCACCACATGTAACATTGGGGCAGGGATGGATAAAGAGGATATATATCAAAATAAAAAGCATATGAGGGGTAGTGAGGACTTTAGTCGTACTGTGGACCAGACTTTGGTCAGACTCACTTCCAGCCACTGACACAATCACCTTTCAATCAAGCAGTGGAAGCAGGGAGTCTGCCAGTCTTTTACATGTGTCCCTTTTAATACCTCAGATTTGTTGAACTGCAAATGATCATTGGTTCCCATGGACAGAATCTTAAAGGAAGTTTTTGGAAATCATGGTGGCGACTTATAACTCCAGTGGAGAGGATATTGAACTATATTGAATACCTTTTTGCTGTAGAAGAAAATAGAATGGTATTAGAAAAGGTGAAACAGGAGTGATTAGGCAGAGATCTGAAAGAGGCTTCTGCCTTGCCTTTGCCCTAAATCCTTGCATTATTTATAGGGAGGATGGGTTAATTAGAAGGTACAATTATTGTGATATTGGAGGATTTTTTGACAATGAGTAAAGATGACCAGGGGAAAATATCAAGGCATCTCCAGCAAATACCCCAATTCCAGTAAAACCAGGGAATTAAACAAGAGATATTTGATTTGTAGAAGGCTCTCATGTTTACTAATAACTATCTGTAAGAATTTGCTAAGCAAAGTTAAAATACCAGTTGCTGGGACAATGGAAGAAGAGCTTTGCAGCCATTCCTATGACTCATAAACCGTAAAATTGGAGATACTAAATTGACTAATTAGTTTCTATATATGCTAGAATATCCTCTTCCCTTGTTAGGATGAGAGTTATTAATGCAAGGTAAATGCTCAAATGACTTTTTTTTTTGAAAGCTCTCTATAGCTATACAATCCACACGAAAAGTCATGGAAGGCTTGAACCTGTTTACTAATGACTCAGACCTCAGAAGAGTCTGAGAATGACACCCAGGAGGCAATATTTAATGTGGTAATCCCTCTTTCATGAGATTCAAAGAAACCAGCTAAAGCAAACACCATGACTCCACTTAAAATAGAATGCAAACCAGGAGCAGACCTGGTGATGATAAAAAAATGCCCAATCAAACTGGAAGCACCAGTTTGAGCCCTTCACAGAATCAGAGAATGGGTGAGGTTGGAAGGGAGCACAACGGGACATCCAGTCCAACCTCCCTGTTGAAGTAGACTATCCTAGAGCACATGGCACAGGAGTGTGTCCAGAGGGTTCTTGAATATTGCCAGTGAAGGAGACTCCAAAACCTTCCTTGGCAGTCTTCTATAGTGAGTGGTCCATTACAGTACAGATGATCTTCCTCATATTCAGATGGAACTTTCTGTGCATCAGTTCCTGCCCATTGTCTCTTGTCCTGTTCCTTGGCCTTACTGAGAAGAGCCTGGCTCCATCTTCTTGGCACTTCCCCTTCAGATACTTACAAGCATTGATGAAAGAGCTGAAAGGCAGCTCTTTCAACATTTCATCATAAAAGAGTTGCACCAGACCCTGAATCATCCTAGTCACCCTCCACTGGACCTCCTCCTGGAGCCCCGTGTCTCTCCTGCACTTAGTAGCTCAGAACTAGACACAGCAATCCAGATGCAGCTTTGTCAGGGCAGGAGAATCAGGATTTGTAGAGAAGCAGGACCATGTCCCTCAACCTGCTGGCAACGCTCTTCCTATTGCACCCTAGGATAGCATTGTCTTTCTTGGCCACAGGGGCACAGTGCTGGATCATGGACAGAAACTCAGAAACTCCTGGCTCATGAACAGGTTGGTGTGTTGACAGATGAAAAGTCATTTGCACCTAGTGTGTTATACAATGCTTATTTTTCACAGGACATTGGCTCAAAACCCCTCCTCACTTGGAAGCAATTGGTTGAGTATTGCAATAATTGGTGGCTGAAATATACTTTGGCAGTTTGTAAGAAAAGGGGGTATTGGAAAAGGGAGTGGTGCCAGGCCAGGGGAAATCAGACAGGAAAACTAAACCTAGCTCTTCAAATCATCAAGTTCATAACCATAAATGAAGAATTCTCCTGAAAGGAACCAGGGGAATCACCCTCAGCTGAGACCCTGGTTACATTATTCCTGGGGAATGAACAGGTAATTAAAAAAAAAATTATATAGGAGCACCCTATTTGGTACAGAATACATGCAGAGGAAAACTTATCTTGGAACTAGTAAGTGTTGTGGGTATGGGAGAGAGGAAAGAGAAAAGGCCTTTTTTTCTACAACAGTTACTATTTAAATTTAAAAAAAACAGTGGGGGACACATCAATTTTGGTATAAGCCTGAATGCCCAATTCCCTTGTTGAGGAGAGATTTTTTGGGAAAATTGAATAATCAAATAACTTTCCTGGATGAGGAAATATAAATTCAAATACCTGAATGAAAAGTCATTGAAACAAAGATTTTTATTTACAGGAATCCAGTGAAGTAGAAAAAATCCCAGAGGAGGTAGAGAGTGCTGTAACCCCATTGGTATGGGTAACTGAGATGTCTGGATGATCAAACCTGGAGAGTTGTTTGATTTTGAATGGGAGAATTCAAACCTTGGGTCGAAGGTTTAGCTAACACAGACTCTACTATCCCAGGGCTTCAGAACAGCCCCACTTTGTCTGGCAACCAGCTGGCAAAAGAAAGCGGAAAGCTGGAAGAGCAAAATCTGAATGGAATTTTACTACAACATATAGATTATATTCTGCCAGCAAACAATGAAGGAAGTGCCTCAGTGCTACCAGAAGTCTGCTAAATTTCTTACACAATCTGGATGCAGGATATCAAAGAAAATGGCACAAACAGGAAAGAAAGTGAGGCAGTAATATAACTTGGTTTTGTTATGTTGCAAGGAAAAGGCAGCCAAAAAGCCTTGGGAAGCAGCCAAAAGGAAGCCATTTGTCAGACTCTGGATACAAGAACTATACACGATCTATGAGCCCTCTTCGCAGAATTCTAAAATACCAAGTTGCCTTAGTAGAGCAGGGAAATGTTGAACCTAAGACTGGACCTCAATAGTGATCCTATCCAGGACCTAGAACAGGAGCTATACACTGGTGGGAGCAGCATGGTACGAAATGGAAGATATGCAGCTGGATATGCAAGGGTAACCTTGACTCAGGTAAAGGAAGTCCAGGTTTTACTTAAGAACACATCAGCACAAAAACCAGAATTAATGGCTTTACACTTAGTGCTGGCAAGGGTAAATGTATGGACTGATTTAAAAATGGGTTTGGGATAATACATGCCCATGAAGCCATATGAAAGAAAAGTGGATTGTTACAACAGTCTCCTAGGAAGTATAAGAAAGAAATTAGCTAACTACTACAGAGTGTGGAAAAGCCAAAAGAAGTGCTGTAATGCACTTGTGAAGCCCATCAATCCTCGCAGTCAGTCTTGCTGCAAACCCTAGTCCGGCTCAGCCAGGGGGAATGTGGCATAAAATAGAGGAATGGGTGCGATGAACTTGCCCAAAAATAAAAAGATCTTAATTAGCAAAATAACAAATGCAGAAACCACACAGTCTGAGGGGCAAGATCAAAAGATGGGGAGAGTGGCAAACATAACAAGATACAGGGATATTCTGAGGGTAAGGTTCCAGTCATGAACATGAATTAGGAACATTGCCTTAGGTGTGACAGGTTCCAAACCAACTGAGAACAAGAACCAGAAACATGACTTAATATAGAACAGTTCCATTAACATATTGACTCCCATGAACACACTCTTCTTGCCATGATGACCTGACTAGTTATTTCCCTTTCAATACCCTGCTTCCCATGGCCTCAGGTTAATGCCTCCTGTATATGCTACCAAGGCAAAACCACTATTTATCCCAACTGGCTGTGTTCCCACAATTAACCAGTTTGGAAACTCCACAGTTAACACAGGGAACCAATTAGCTGACAAAAAGAGGTAGCTGAAAAATACCTAGCAAAAAGCTGAAAGACCTAGAACAAAAACCAAATTATAAAAATCAGGATGGGCAGCTAGCTCTATCTTTAAAAGTTATGAAAAATCCCTGCAGCTGATCGGTAACCTCATGTGAGCAGATAATTGTACCTCCACAAGTATAAGATACTGGAACTTAAACATCAGGAAGCACTTTGGGAAATAGAGAAATAGAAAGGGAAAGTAGAATTGCCTCAAATATCTGCTTGCATCAGTAGGAATCCTGAGGTAGAGCAGCTCATATCTGTGGCCCAGGTTCTAAGGCTGGGATGTGTTTGTAGAAATTATTCTCCCTTTCTTAATGACACCTGGTCCTGCCTAACAAACAATGGGACTTAGAGAGGTATAGACTGTCAGCAGGACATTATAAGATCATTAGGACCCACAGCATAGGTAGGAAGTAATGGAATTTGGACCACACATTAACCTTCAAGAGAGAATCAAGAGAACAGGGGACATTAGGAGTACTAATGTTGTGTCCCTTGTGGAAGGAGTCACAACTGGGAACCAGCTATGGGGAGAAGTTAAGCATGACAAAACTTGGAAACATCCCAATATGCAGACTATAGTGAGATGGCCCTCAGAGTCTATCTTACTCCTCAATGATCTACTTTTAGGAATAGACCAGCCATACACATTTGACTCTACAAACGAAAACTTTAGCAAATACAACTCACTTGGGCTTTGCTGAAATAAATGAACAGTTGCAAGCCACAGCTAAAACAACCATACAAAACAGATTTGGTTTAGATTTATTGCTGTTACATGAAGTATGTGCTTGCTTGAATTTAAACAATAGTTGTGTGCACATTCTAAATGTGACTGTTTAACTGGATGATCAGATAGAAGAGAATTAAGGGCAGGATTAGAAAGTAACTGGCTAAATAACCTATTTAAAGGACTTGGATTTTCTCTGACTGGTTGGTGGGCCTCACTTTTGCAAAGTATACTTGTGAGCATATTACTAATTGCAATTATGATGCTTGCTTTAAGGTGCTGAAAGAACATGATTTCTCATGAAACACAAGAAAGTTATATGGTGTTAGTAAAAAAGCAAGGTGGGGCTTATGAAGGCTCAAGGAGAAGACAAGCTTCACAAGCCTCAAAGGGTGGGAAAGCTGCCAAGAAGAAAAATTGTTTGTACCTGACAGGTGAATACAATGCTTATTCTTCAAAAACCACTGGCCTATGGAGCTGCACAATACTTATCCTGTAGGAAGAAGAACTGGAAAGCAACAAGCCCAGATGTGCCAACTTTTTACCAGTTCCTTAGGTGGCCAGGTATGACTTTGGGGTCAGTGACCATCAGGGACCACCAAAGAGACCCCCCCGGACAGCAGAACACAGGTGCAAAGGGGAGGGAACATGTATTAATGATTTTAGGGAAATGATTATCATATATATGTTTTTTCTGGGAAAATAAATGAATATTATACAAAACAGGAGCTTTTTCTGTACTCAGCTTGCACAATGTTTCAGAGGAAACAACCTTTTGTGCCTCTGACTGAATAAAGAATACCCATTTCTTAATGCTACAATGTTAAGTAGTTTTTATTTTTACAAATTTTTGGTAAAAATTGTTCAGCAGGATCCCCAGCTCCTCCTGAGAGATACTTTCCAGAAGGTCAGCCCCCAGCCTGCAATGGTGTGTAGGGTTATTTCTTCCTGGGTGCAGGGCCTGCATTTGCCTTTACTGAGTTTCAGAAGGTTCTTCTCTGCCAAACTCTCCAGCTGTCTAAGTTGAGAACTAAAGGAACTTTCCCTGCAGTAGGGATGCAAGTGAAGGGATGTAAATGGCATGAACAACTACAAACACCTCACCATCTTCCTGGCGCCCTGTAATACAAAAGAAGAGGTCAGCTCTGCAAAGGCACATGTGGCTCTCTACTCTTCAGATGGTTTTTGACGTGTGACCACAGAGCTTATTTTTACATCTTGGGAAATGTCACAGGCAAGCCATGCATTTATGCCATCAAAGGCTGATTTTGGTGAAGAATTTAAAAAGGAACTGTCTAGACCAAGGAGAGAGAGATATCTGAATTTTGACCTGGAAGTTGTTCGTTTTAGCCTGCAGACCTGAATGTTGTGCCCTTTTTGATCACAGGAGCAGGGGTGGCGATGAATTACTACGGTCTTTCAGTGACTCACATGTAATATGGTTACCAAATAATGGATAGCTGAAACAATTGTGTTGATTATTTTTCCTTTTACTAGTGGCATTTATTGTTTATTGTGTCTTAAGTGTATGCATATAAATATGGAAGCACGTAAAAATGTACTTTCTAGAACATACCCAATAATGATGATGGCTAGTATCAATGCTAAATGATTCTCAAATTTCATTAATACAAAGAAGAGTAAGAGGGGTGCTAGCATAATTACAAGAGAAAAGATACAGTGGGATTTGCTGGTGTGGGGAAATCCCTTGTAATTTGAGAGAAAACAAGAGATTTTTTTTGATAAAACAAATGAGGCTCATATGGTCTCATATTCAGATTGAGAAATTTAGGTCACAAAGGGGAGAATCATGAATGATGAATGATTTAAGGAAAAGATTTTGCAGAGTGGATAACTGAGTACAACAGATAAGTAGGAAACTGTCTGGCAGTACATAATAAATTTTACTCAAGTTAGCAAAATCAGCTAAACGTGTGTCCTTTAGATTAACTTAGCTCCTTATTGCCTGAAAACCATGCCTCTAAAGTTTAGGCTACCCACCTCCAGTTGGAGTCTCTCACACACTGAACATGAGCAATAAATTTAAAATATATCCTACCTTTATATCAAAATGGGCAAAAGATCATAGAATCATAAAATGGTTTGGTTTGGAAGGGACTTTAAAAAGCACCTAGTTTCAGTCTCCCTGTGATGGGCAAGGGCACCTCCACTAGCCTAGGTTCCTCAATGTCCCATCCAAACTGGCTTTGAATGCTTCCAGGAATGGAGTATCCACAACTTTTCTGGGCAACCTGTATTTCTGTCTCATCCCCCTCACAGTAAAGAATTTCTTCTATATATCTAACCTAAATTTCCTTTCTTTGAGTTCAATGGCTATAAAATAGGCATGTAATTAGAAATTAGGTATGCTTGTACTTCTGTGTTATGAAAGTAGAAATTTTCAGCCTTACTGCAGCTGGTTTTGTGCGTTCACCTCTGCACAAACATGAAAGAAACAAGTACCTCCTATGGGTCAGCTTCTTACACAACAGAAGAACCTGTATTAGGGACAACACTGCCAGCAAGTAGGTTGGAGGAGTTCATCAGGAAGGGACCCAGTGGGGAAGGCTGGTGACATCCCAGACCACTTTGTGTCACACTCAGCAGTGAGAGCTGGGATAAGAAGGAGAAAGCGCAGGATATTAGGAGTTAAGGTGCTTGTCTTCCTAAGCAACCTTTAAACATGACAAAGCTCTGGTTTTGTAGAAATGGATAAGTGCACAGGTGCCTGTCAATTCTATGTACTGAAATACTTCCTCATTTTGCTTTGTGTGCACAGCTTTTGGTTATAACTAAATTTTAACAGTTTTGATTAAATGGTTGCTATTTAGATGCCAATTTTCTCACTGTCAACCTTCTTTCTTTGTTCTCCACCTTCCTGTGAACAGAATGACCAAAGGAATGCGCGGCGCCCAGCTGCCCAACGGGGCAAGCCCACAACCGCTATGTAACTCCAGATTTGCCTGGTGGTTAATTCACAGAATTACCCAATGCAGAAAAATACAGAGAACCAAATGTGCGCCAGATTCGCGGCGTAAACGAAGCTTCTTCTTTCCTTCCCTAGTCTCGCCCCGTATTTGTATCAACCTCCAGTATTAATTTGTATCTTTGCGGCAAGGTTACATGTAGCTTTATGTCCTGGGAAGCGTGGGTCCGGGTGGCCCAGGGCTGCCGAGGGCTGCCCGGCCGGCAGCTCCGGGCGCGGGCCCTCACAGCGCCCGGCGCCGCGCGTGCCGCCATGGAGACGCCAACGGCCGCTTCCCCCGCGCGCCAACCCCTCCCCCCGCAGGCCTCGAGCCGGCCGGGCACAGCGCGCGGGGCCGGCGGGCGGCCGGGGCGCGCGGCGGGAGGGGGCGTGGTGGTGCCGCGTGCCCGCCTGGCTCCCCCCGCCCCCGCTCCCGCCCCGGCGTGTTGTCTGCACGGCCGCGGCCGGGCGCTCTCGCGAGATCGGCGTTGGCGCCGTGACCTCCATGTGAGCGCGGCGGCGCTCCCCGGTAAACAGTGCCCGGGCCGGGCGATGGCTTCCGGCGCATCCCCGTAGCCCTGCCCGCCGCCGGCCCGCCGGGACCCGCCGCGATCTGCCTCGGCGGGATCGGGGAGCGCCGCGGGATCTGCTCGGCTCCCCTTCCTTCTCCCGCACCCCGCCGAGCGGGACGGGCGGCCCGGATTGCGGGCGGGAGGGTCGCGCCCGCTCCGCGGGGTTTGAATTTCCTGCCCCGTCGGGCCAAACAAAGAGCGGGGTAGCGTCCAGACCCCTCCCCGGCACCTCCCACGCCGTGGGCGCTCATCCGCGGAGCGGACCCCGTTCCCACCCCCTGCCTGTGTCTCCCATCCTTTGCCCGCGGCCGGCCGAGCGGGCGGGAGGGCGCGCACTATGTGGATCCAGGTCCGCACCATCGACGGCACGGAGACCCAGACCATCGACGACCTGAGCCGCCTCACCAAGATCGAGTGCCTGCGGGAGAAGATCGAGGAGACCTTCCGCGTGAGCCCCGACCGCCAGCGGCTCTTCTACCGGGGCAAGCAGGTGAGGCAGGAACTCCCCTATGCCGGCGGACCCTCGGGGGTCTCCCCTAATGCCGGGCCCGGCTCTTTGTGCGGCTCAGGGGTCCCCGTCTCCACCCATGTGCCGTTCTCTGAGCTCCCGCTTTTGTTTACTCCTGGGTCTGGGAGGAATAGAGGGCAGCGGGGAGCCCACCCTGACAGAATGCTCCAGGACCCCCGTTTTCCCTGATGAAGTAAAAACCCCAGTAAAACCCCCTCACCGGGTCCTGGCGAGACCCCTTTGTGTGTTTGTTTTCCCACCTGAGCGGCGGGAGGCTCCTCCCTCGGCTCCCGCCTTCATCCTGCCCAAGTGACAGAGTAGCCGGAGGGATGCGGGGCGAAGGAGGGAGCGCTACCCCGCTCTCCTCCGCCCCGCCGCATCCAGGCCGGGCAGGGCGGGACGCGGGCCGGCCGCGAGCAGTTTCCAAGGAAAACGCCGCCCTGGGTCCGCACGTGGCGGGGCCGGGAGAGGCGGCGGCGCGGGGTTAATTGTCTCGGGCAGAAGTTGTGATGCCACGGTGTCCTCGACTTGTGAGTCCCGGCATGTTCCGGGCGGGATAGGGGCGACAGCTGGTAGTCCAGCGAGGCGCTTCATCCCCTACACGGGAAGCCGCTATGGCAGGGGTGACTGGCTGGAAGTGTTCCGTGAGGTGGAACCTCCCCTCCCCTGGGGTGATGGAAAGATTTTGTTCCGAATAGGTCGCCTCAGGCTGTAACTTTGCTGATGGGTGTAACCTTTGGGGCCGCGTTGCGTAAACTACAGAGGTGTGCGCAGCGCTTGAGTAGTGAAAGTGAAGCGTAGCTATTACCTGACGTGGAAGGCACCGAATGTGTGATACAGTTCAGGGAAAGTGACTCCTAAGATGCATCTTCTTACAGCAGATGAGTGTTGAAGCGTTCACCTAGCTGAGTAATGCACAGCAGTGAGATTTTTGCCTCAAAAGAGATAAAGTGTGCATCTTTACAAACACGTAGAGAAAACTTAAAAAATAGAAATTTAACCAGGAGGCAAGCATTAGTAGCTAGGATTTTGAACCAATAGCAAATGACTAGATTTTTGTGTTCTACAGATTGGTGACAGTCAGCACTTGTGAGGGCTGGTCTCCAAGGAACAAAATGTACAAATATGTGTTTTTCTGAAGGGGCCAAATCAAGGAACATGAGTCTTGGAGTTGTATAACCTGCTTAGCTTTGTTCCGTGCTAGCACATTTCTTTGGGTATAGATGTTTATGTGGGGCAAATCCGAGGTTTTTACCCCAAATTCTTTGTCTGAGAAGCAGGGAAGATGAGCCTGTAATGAGTTGTGCTTTCCTGTGTAATCTGACAATGGCCAGACCAGTTAGTGTGAACCTTTTTGTTAACAAATATCTTGCTTGAGAAAACGAGATAGTGAAATATTATAGCTGAAGTTGCCTACATGAGCATGTGAGTTTGGTACTTAGTCTATCCAGTTTAGGGCACAGTTGGGATCATGTTAGTGAAGAGTTAGGAAATTGGGTTTTTATAGTTTCACTCCCCATAAATGTTAATTTTCTTGTAATTACCATGATTAATTCTGAAGTTTTCTTCTTGATTATGGGTTGCTTTTCTGTTTCCATGGTGCTCATAAGAAAAAAGATCAGAAGGGTTGCTCTTGCACAAGTAAAACTGGATGTTGAGAACATGAAGCTAAATAACTTAATTCTCTTAGGGCTGAGATAAAATAAAATACTATTTATTTTAATATTAAGAATAAAAAAAAGTTGAGTTAAATGTGAGATGAACAGAAAGGAACATACTGAGGTGAAAACTCAAACACCCCCTGAATATTGCTGCATGTGTTGTAAAAAATATTATCTAGGTGAAATCCTTTTCTTATTTTATCTCGTTAGTGCTCAGTATGTTTAAATCTGTACAGTCTGCTAGTAGAACCAAGATCCTGCTACTGAATGCTGCTTACTGTAGTCTATCTGGGAACTTATAGAAATCCTTGGGTCTTACAAGTGGTGGGAAGCCTGGCTAAGTAATGTCCTCCTAAAAATGGGAGGTATATGAAGTTATAAGGATGTAGAAACCTAAGTGAGTCATTGTTTATGGGCTGAATTTCAACAGCATCATGTTCTTAGCCTGCAGTAGAGAATAATTTCAACTAAGATTTTGAGCTGGAGCCATAATTTTGCAGTTTTTTAGGAATCTCTGTGTCCTGTTAATGTAGTTAATGTGCTATTCTGTAGTTTGCTGTTGTCTGATCTTCAAAGACAAATGCAAGAACTTAAGTGGTCAGTACTTCTTGTGTCTGTTTTTAAGGGTTAAAATACCCTAGAACTACCGGAGGAAACCTAGCGTTGTCATTCATGTAGTACTTTGTATTTCTGTTGTGTTGTGGGTTTTTTTCTTGTAAATGCCAGGAATAGTACTATGTTGAATAGGTTGGCAACTTTTACTGGCAGAAGGACCTACCATTCACATAAGCAGTGAAGATTGACCAAGATAGTATTACTCTATAACATGTACAGGACATCCTGTGCTCTCTGGGCCTCCACATTTGTGCTGAGCTGAATGACTCTACTAGTCACAGAAGTTATATTCTAGGTTGAGGTGGAACTTTGTCGGAAAGTTTTTTTTATTCTTAACTCTGCAGTTATCCAGAGAAGTCTAGTGAACATAGAAACCTGCAGTGATGTCTCTTGCTTTCCCTCTTGAAGATGGTGGATCATTATCTGGAAGGATTTTCCTATAGGGCCACAAATATTTCCTTATGCTGGAATAAAACTTATTTTAACCTTGCTCCACTACAGACTATTCACATCTAATATTTTTCTGTGTTATGTGTTAACTTTGAGTAAACTTGTTCTTAGAAAAATTCAGAAAAGCAAGACGACAATCTGGTTTCCAGTAGCATATTCCTTCTCCTAACTGGAAAGCATGTGAAGCTGTTCTTGAAAATAGAACATTCTTGGTTTATTCATGTAAGTGAATGAGATATCTTTGCATTTTGACCTACCAGAGCAGATTTTCTGTAGAGCCAAGTCACAGTCATTGTGGGATTTGTGCAATACTGAAAAATAGAGCAGTAAAAGTACATGGAAGTTTAAATTTGAAAATGCACCAGAGAGCTTGAGGTTTTCTGTAATACTGTAAGAGTATTAATACCTACTTATGTTTTGCATATAACTAAACATGCACACTCTTGTATTTCAGCAGTACCTACTGTTTGTGGAAGATAAGAACTAAAGTCTTCTGTTGGCTTCTCTCATCATCCCATCCCACCCTGTTGGAATTTGAATTTGGTGAAAATTTATAAACAACTACTGTTAAAACACCCCATTATCTCAGTATCTTTTCCATAGTGCTTACCAAAGTAGGGAGAAAAAGACATGGGAGCCCAAAGGCTTCTTTGCCGATATATGTAAGAGTCAGTGACCGAAACAACTTTTGAAGTCATTAATCTTGTTGGTGAGGAAACCACTCCTAAGCTGTTTGGTGGTAAACTGAAGTCAGTTGGAGGAGGTGAGAATATTGAAGCTGTTTATTTACTTGAGGTGAAAATTGCTGCAAATCAGGTCTACTTCATTAGAAGAAAATCAGCTCTGCCTTTGTGCACAAAGAAGTATGGTAGTATGCATTGTGTTACTTAGCCGTGCAAGTTGGCTATTTGAAGTCTAGTTTGTCAAACCCACATTGTAATGTCCAAATATTTGGGTTTTGTTTCTGTAAAATTTAACTGAAACAATAGAGGGATAAGAGGAGTGGAGGAGCTTTAGCTTTGCATGAGAACGTGCTTGTGGTAAAGTAGCTTCAGTAAAACGCACAGTTAAAAATCTGGCAATAGGGCATGCCTTTATTTTACGAGACCTCTAGCTTCTGGGTTACCTGGGCTGGCACATGAATAGTGAGTGGAATCTCATGTGAGTTGAAACTTCCAAACTTCGTGTTCGTATGCAGTATGTTGAAGTCTTTCTTAATACTTACAACTTGGGTGAATTTCCCAAAAGCTTGAAAAGCAATACTTGTGAAGTCTTTCCCTCAGGAATGGGAGTGCTAAGCCTATTCATAGAACAATTGAGTTGCTTAGCACAGACTCTTCCCAGCTTTATTTTACTTGGAAAATTGTAAATATTTTCAGCTGAAGCTGTCCAAACCCCATCTGCTTCAGGGAGAAATCTGGGGTGAGAAATCTTCAGCTGGAGCAGTTAAGTTTTTTGTTTTAGAGAAACAGTTTGAAGAAACCTTAGAAGGGAGGTTAATTGCTATTCTTTGATGAAGCTGGTAACAAGCAGCCCTGTAGTGTGAGGAGAGTAATCTGGAGTCTTCAGGTCAGATACAATCAGACTGCATGCCAGAATTCCCAACATAGTGAATTCATGGAGTATACTCAAAACTTACCTGATAGTAGGTTTGTTGGGCCTGTGAGTGAATTTTTATTAAATGATTGCAGAAGTTTACTGAAATTATCTTTTTGTTAAATTGTTACTGTAAAGCTACTAATGCAATTTACTGTTCTTGGATCTGATTGTCTATATTATTTAAAGCACCTAAACAAACTGAAGGCAAAGCACAGAAACATAGGTGAAAAGGGAGTACTTCATACTGTTTTGTGTGTATTATTTAAGTATTAGGAACCTGAAAGAACATTATGTAACCTCTAAGAAATTGCAGCCAACTTCATGCCTTTTTATGGCATGTATATTTTTTCCCAGAATTGCAGAATACACTGAGTTGGAAGTGACACACAGGTGTTATCGAATCCAGCTCTTCCAACTCTTCATCCTGTGCAGGACATCCCCAAAAGTCACACTTGAGTCACACATTCATGTAATTTGGTTAGGATAGTTTAGTACATGTACTTTTCAAAATTAGTTTGGAAGCTCTTGGAAAAGGAATATTTTTTTAATATTATAAAGAACTCCACAAACCCTTAGATGCAGAGTGCAAGGCCTACACTGACACTAGATTATGATGATTTTTCATGATAATATGTAATCAAATGTTGATATCAGTAATACAGATAGTTATGAGAGGATTCTATTCTTTAAAAGCTATTAATGAAATTTCTGTTCTTAATGATTTAACTGTAAAATTAGGTAAAAGTGTACTTGGTTATTGGGTTTTTTTTGGTGTGGTTTTTAGATTTTTGTTGCTGATTTTGGAAGCTTGAGATAATAACCAGTTCTTCATTACAGGTGTCCTCACAAGCTGCAGATAGCCATTTGCTCTCGCTGGCACCACTGTTGCTGAACTTCAGTTGCCTTTGCTATAGAAGCCCATACCATCATACAGGAGGTACTTGACCCTTCTCATTTAATCAGCACAGGGATGGATGATTCTTTCCATGCTGCTGAGGATCTCTATGCAGCTATATAGTTTGACATGCTTGTCTTTTTTTTTTTTTTTTTAATGACAGTATCAAGCAATATCAAAGAACATCCAGAAGACACCATGAGCTTCTATTACTTAATTAGAAAGCTCCTTAGACTAGCAAAAGAAGAGAAACCTTGCTGCTCTAACTTCCAGCTAGAAGTTAATGAGCAAATGTTCCTTTAATGGGACTTAGAGTTTCATCCAAGAAGAAACTACCATATCTAAATCACCTTTTTTTTTCCCGTATCTCAGTAACAAAAGAATAAATAATCTTCAAAACATAAACTGCTTTATAAAAAGTTTGACTTGAAAGAGGTGCAGACTTGAACCCTCTGAAGTCATTAGTTGAGACTGAATATAGGTGCCTTTACTGTGATTTTCTGATAAAATCAAGAAGTCTTGCATCTCTTGATTTTCAGCTGTTTTTGTGTTGGTACTAATCTTGTACACTGGAATCTATTTTAGATTGTATTTATTTCAGATCAAAAGGTAAAGTATGTTGGTGCCACCTATACACTCTGCAAATAGTTTTGTAGAAGAGGTGTAAAACCCTCTTGTTTATTGGAGAATGTAGGCTTTTGTTCTTAATTTTAGGTATAGGGCTTCAGGAAAAGCATCAATGTCTTCTCAGAGAAAGTTAGTCTTGTTGATTGAGTATGAAGATGACTAATGTACGTTTATCATTATGTTTATACCAAGACTGATGTGTAATTGCAGACCATATCAGCAACAAGATTCTGTAATTTGTTTCTATGTTGTGTGGCTTTTTATAGCATGCCAGATTCCAGCATATGTACACTGTGGTACAATCAAACTCTTTGATTGTAACTGCCATTGTAGAAAAGCCTTTTATAGATTATGAAAGCTTCCATATTCTTCTTACTTAGGAATTATTTTCACTGTATGCTTTCTGTTGAGACTGTGGGAATCTCTCTGAGACTATGATACGTACTTAAGATATGGTTAATTGATAGAAAGTCATTCGATACTATCCAGTGTTGTGACTGCCTTTTTCCTTTTGTCCAGGGCAGATCCTTAGCTGTTGTATAACACACATAAGCACTGAAAAGGGAACATATTCTCTGATATGAAGGCTAGTTTGTGTCACCTACTTGAGGTTTTCGGTGGCATCGCATATTTAAACCTTCTTGTAGGCTGGTTTGAAATGTGTGTCTTATGGCAAAAAAAAGTGACAGAACTGAGTCTAATTTGGACCATATTCTCCAGACACTAATAACTTCTTTGGTTACTGTGTTATGAAATATTGTGGTCTGTCTGTAATCTGTTTTGGAGGAATATGGATCTAGAGCCTGTCAGAGAACTTGGTTGTCCAGATAATTCACCTACTCCTGTGTTTCTCTAAAAGAAAGAGCAAAGGCCACAGCAATGATTTTATCTTTTTTTAAAATCTTTTTAATTGATGAGTAAATTCTCCTTCTTGAAATAAGGGAATGATCTGCCATTTGCATTTATTTTTTAACAGCAAGCCATGAAATCCAAATCAGGACAAAAAGCACTAGTAAGTCTAACCTGGGATTTCTTTTTTTATTTCTGAGGGTAACCCATGGTTTCTTTGGTATATCTTTTCACACATGTCAGAAGGTATTTCCTATCTAGAAAAGTAAATCTGTATTGTAGTTAGATTTTGTGTAAGATTAGTAGGTGTAGTTATTTGGTTTGTATTAGGATCTCTGCTAAAAAAAGGGAGAGAAGAGTTAGGAGAAAACTTGCAGAAGTACCAGAGAAAGCCAGTATGAACAGAGTGTGTTTGTCTTGCAGAATATATATTGAAACACCTCAGTTAAATGTGGAGAAAGTACAGTGAAGCCCAAGCCCACACTTCAGAACTGGTCTGCTGTAGACATGGGAATCTGTAAACCTTGTAGATGTGCAGTCTCTGCTTAAAGATGTTTGCCTTCTTATCCTCTTGATACAGTGGATTGTTTGCATTTTTCAGGGCTGGAAATGCCTTGGGCATTCAAGAATTACTGATACATGTCTAAAACACTTTGCTGGTGGCATCAAAACTGCCCATGTGACAGAAGAATGTGGGATGTTTTAGTAGAATGATCACCAGACAAAATATTTTTTGACAGAGCAAACTGTATGGAACCTCTTAACAATTATTGTTGAAACTACACTTGCTTGAGGAGGAAGTGGATCTCTTGAAGTCAGCCTGTATTAAATCTGTAAAGACATTAACTTTCTTAGATGGTTGGCTACTAGGTTCCCCCTTTATTTTGCTTTTGTCTCTGTTGTAGCTAAGACAACTGTATTTCCATGTGAAAGTGTCACTACACAGTTACTGTAAAAACCTATGTGTCACTACTCTGAATGTGGTTAATAAATGTATTTAAATATACCAGAGTCCTTCAGCATTCTTTTGAATTGAATTCAGGTGGAGGTACAGTTTTTTTCAGGTGAAATTAAAAATACTGGTCAGGTTCTCTTTCAGCTTTGAGAATGTAAGCAAACCGAGCACACTCTGAGAGTAGCTGAAGTCGATAAACTAAGGGTCAAGTGTTGGGTTGTAAAGGTTATTGCATTGTTTTTCTCCTGAGCCGATCCCATTGCCCAAAATTCACTGTTACGTGCTGAAAAGCTGATTTTCAGTTTTCTGTTACTAGGTGCTGGTTAGAGGTATGTTTGAATGTTTCTGTGGAATTTAATTCCAACAGCCTACTTCAGGCAGGAAAAGCTGGGTTTGGACATCAATCTTAAGATGGAAAATACATGAAGTTCTGGAAGTCCACTTTGCTTGCTTCCAGTAAGTACCCAGCTAGAAGATACAGATTCTTGATTTCTTCAGACTCCAGACTACCCTCTGGATAACTTCTAACAAACAGCTAACCAATTTTTTTGCTGAACTTCAAGATCTTTGCTCTTACACATTTCCTGTTAAATTTGCCAGGTGCATATAATGTCTGTGCAGAATAAGATTGATGTCACTTAATTTTTCATTCTACTTGGTTAATTAAAAAGCTCATTCTGCATTATTGTAGTTTATTTCATCTGTATTGCTAGATATGGGCACATTTCTTTGAAAAAAAAGCCTCAGAAGATGCTTAAAGGCACAATTTCATAGGTGATTAAAGATCTTGATTGTCAAGTGCAATGGCTGGATTAAGGTCACCCCGCTCCTGGATCACACATTAAGATATAACAATTACTATGTGCTTTCTTGGGAGGTCTCTGTACTTGCTGTAGAAGCCATAATGAGCTGTCCTTCTGCTGGTACTTGTAGTTAGTGTGATAGTAATTGGTAAATTACTTGTCAGGCAATTTTTTTTACCCAAGTAATGCAGTATCATACCACACTGCATGAGTATTCATGTTCGTGTAAGTGCAGCTTCTACATGCTTTTAAAGTAATTTGTGGCTTGATATTTCAGGACAGTTCTAACAGTGATAGTAGGTTGGTATCAATTCCAGTATTGCATTTCTGTGGCTGCTCTTGTGTAGTAGTGTAAACACAGTGCTCTATTACCTTTAAGTATTTATAAAAACCTTCCCTAGGACTGTTTTGAAATTGTTAGTATCTGTAACACATGATGATGAAAATAATTTGGAATATGTAATCTTTTTATCAATTTATATATATTTAGAATAGTGATAGAGTATTAGATACAGTAAAGCTAGTTGCTCTTTAGTGTCATTTTATTCAGAATATGTTAATGAAGCCATAAAGGCTTTTGAAGCATGCCAGTCTTTAAAAGGAATTGAAACTGAAAGTGAAATCTACTACTAAGGAAAAAAAAAAATCCATCTTTTTCTTATGACAGTAGGATCAGAAGAGCTAGGAAACTTTCATAAATGGAATTGCCTGTTCAGTTATTTTTGCTCTAGGACATGTTCTAATCACCCATTGAGAAATCATAGCTGAGTTGGAGGAGACTGATTATCTGATACTTGTGTGATTACTTTTGTTTCTCATTTGCATATATAAACTTGTGATTGACAAGTGACTTTAAATGCTTATTAAACATGCAATGTTTGTTTCTTTTCTGTTAATGTGTTGTCCAGCAAACATATTTTTAGGGAATCTTCTTAGTGTCTTTACGCAGCAGAATGGGAAAAAATTGTCAACTGTAATTCAAGAAAAACCATCATAAAACCATCAGAAAAACCATCTGCTCTCCTGTGTGAAATGGATTTATTTAAACACTGTTTTCCAACTTTGTTATTCCAAGAATTTCAGTTGTCAGTGATGAAGTAATGGCTAAGCACAGGTATACTTGGAGATTCACATGTCAATTCTTGCAAGTCAAAAAGCTTGTGATTGATTCTGCTGGTTGAGTTTCTTTGGTACTCTTCTTTGTTTCTAGAAGCAGACACTGTTGCAGTGTATCAACTTGATCTAAACTTATACAGTTGCTGATATTCAGGAGCATACTTCTTGCTCATACAGGAGGTCTTTCCCCGTCATGGTAGGAGACATGTGAAGTGTGCTTATAATAATCTTACGTCTGTTACTATGCTTTGAGACTTAAGTGTGACCTCACTAGTTATAGAATAACCTGGTGTCATAAAATATTCCTGCAGAGAGTATAAGTGATAAAAACAGAGGGGAAGAAACAAGCCACAATCACTTTGGCAGAACATAGAATCATAGAATGGTTTGGGTTCGAATCGACTGTAAAGATCATCTTGTTCCAAATGCACTGCCCTGGGCAGGGACACCTTTCACGCACCAGATTGCTTAGGGCCCCATCCAATCTCTCCGTGAACACTTCGAGGAATGGGGGATCCACAGATTCTCTGGGCAACCTGTTTCAGTGTCTTACCACCCTTTGTAAAGAATTTCTTCCTAATATCTAATCTGAACCAGTTCTCTTTCAGGTTTGAAGCCATTGCCTCTTATTCTGTTACTACATGCCCTTATTAAAGATTTCTCTCCATCTAGTAGGCTCCCTTTGGGAACTAGAAGTTTGCAATTAGGTGATCCTTAAGCCTTTTCTTCTCCAGGCTGAAAAAATCTTGATTTTCTTGTAGGAGAGAAGCTCCATCTCCATCCCTCTAGTCATGCTTTTGGTCTCCTCTGGACTCACTCCAACAGTTCCATGTACTTCCTGCGCTGAGAATGCAGCACTGCAGTGGGGTCTCAGCAGAGCAGAGGGGCAGAATCCCCTCCCTGCCCTGCTGCCCACACTGCTCTGGATGCAGCCCAGGACACGTTGTGGCTCTCTGGGCTGTGAGTGCCCATGGCTGGGTCAGGTCCAGCCTCGCACCCACCAGCACCCCAAGCCCTTCTCAGCAGGGTTGCTGCGATCTGTTCATCCCCAGCCTGTGTTTGTATCAGGGGATTGCTGTGACCCAGGTGCTGCACCTTACACTTCATCTTATTAAACCTCATGAGATTCCCATGGACACACTTCTCCAGCCTGTCCAGGTCCCTCTGGACTTCCCATCCTTCAGGTGTGTTAACAGCACTGCTCAGCCTGGTGTCATCTGCAAACTTGCTGAGAGTACACTCAATTCTATTCTCATTAATGAAGATTAATTAAATCTTTTGAGCCATTGACCATTACCCTCTGCATGCCACCATCCAATCACTTTCTCAACCATTCAATAGTCTAATTTTTTATACATTTATTCTGAAAATTAGATGACTATGCAGTTATCAGTTTGTTTGGCTGACCGTTTAGTTCATGTTCATCAAAGCTGACTAGACCAACTGACAGATTATTTAGGGGTGGAAGGGACCTCTGGAGGTCATTTAGTCCAACCCACATCCACCAAGGTAGGCCAACTTCAAACAGGTCAGTAGGAACATGTCTAGATGGGTTTTGAATGCCTATGAAGAGACTTGTCTTACTGTTGTAGAGGGATAGGTAGTTTGGGCGTGTGTGTGTGTCCCTGTTGTTAGAGAAGGCAGCTTGTTACTCAAGGCCTAACCTTGTTAAGTCTTTGTTTCTGTGTATGTTAAATATAACCGTTCCTGGACAGATTCCTTTTTTTCCCCTAATTATTTTAAGTTGAGGGTTCTTTTACCTTTCATGTCAATAGGGAGGACTTACTTGTGGATTAATTATATAACTTAATCTGCAATCACGACTGAAGAATAGATTGCAAAGACTAGACCCAAGACATTTACATTTAGATATTGTAGATAATTCAGGTTGTTCAGATTTACATCTTTACTGAATTAACTTCAAATTTTAAACTGCCATATCCCAAAATATTTTTCTGTCAGCCTGCACAGGACCTGTCCTAAGAGAGCAGGAACAAAGACAGGAGATCAAAGCTTTCATCTGCATGCTGCTTACATACTTTTGGTCTACCAGGAGCAAAAAATTTTTTCCACCAGGAGAAAATATTTTTTCTTCAGTGCATTAGCTTTCCGAAGATTTCCTTTTACCACAGGATTCTAGGAAATACACTGTAATCTCTGCCACAGCCTGTACAATCCAGTTGGAACTGGAGAAGTTATGTGTCTCCAATAACATCCAATTTATTCATTATTTCAGAATTGGTCTCTTTTGCAGATGTACTGCTGAACTTTTTAACCATTTTGCAACCAAGAAAAATCACTTGGGAGGGCCTTAATCTTAAATGTGGCCTGGAGTAGTGATCAGAAGCAGTAGCAATGTGGATATCCCCTCCAGTGCATTTTTGCAATACTATTATTTTTATTTGTTTTGGGTTTTTTTGTACTTTGAATATAAGAATAATGCTTTAAAGTTATTAACAGTGAAAATGCTTGTAGTGTGAAAAGCCCACAAATCCTGGATTGTAGTAGGACTGCAAGAACACTTCTATGCCCTTTGTGAAAGAGTTGTCAAAAGTGTAGGCAGTTATGACATGGTGGGATGGAAAAGGGTACTTAAGCACCTTCTCAGTATGAAGAAGGCCCAGGCATATGAAGTGGTGTTGGTAGTCACCTGGACAATCACAGCTACTGGAGATTTCTGCTTTAGGCCTTGCATTCCTTTAATAGTTACAGCATGAAAATCTTCAGTATGGTTTTGTGTGCTGTGTGTTGAACTGATTTGAAAATGGGCAGCTGAGTAAGATTCTTTCCTTTACCTGTTGATCAGACAGCTGTGTCAGCTTCAACTCAAAACTATGAATTCTCCTGTTTACAGGTCCCACCTGTGGGTACAGTAGTTATCAGCAGTAAGGAAAGTTAATTTTTTTTTTTACAAGATTTTAAGTTCATGGAAGAAGAACTGGTTCATTGACTGTCAGTTTCTATTCATAACAGTCCCCTGCCATTTAGAGTTGTTTTGAAAAAGCAGAGGGGATGGAGAAAGAAATATGGGTTCCATTTCGTCTATCCTGAGACCATTTGAATGTTAGAGAAAACTGTTAGTGAGAAACTGGAGAGGTGCTCCTTTTTTTTTTTCTGTTCCTTCTTCCCCCCTTTTTCTTGTTGTATGGATATTGTCCACAAGCTGATGAAACCTGTTCTGTTTGAAAAAAATTATTAAACATCAATTGGTGTTGAAAATAACACCTGTTCTTGAGAAAAAGGGGTAGATAACTTTTTTGTTGCTATAACAGTATGGAAAGGTGTCAGTTTTTTAGACGTGCATGTTTTTCAATCGTGCATGTTTTTCTCCCACTGCAGTGTGAAGTAAAGTGTAGCTAATAATAATTTTGCTATCTCAAAGCAATGCATTATAGTTTCAGGTGAATCAAATCTCTGCTTCAAAGATTCTCTAAGTCATTAAGGGTATTTAACTGAGCAAAGCAGCAGTACTCCTTCTTGTATTTCTTAGTGCACAACTTGTCATTTTTTGAGTTTCTTAGCTTAGTTGTAGGTAGGTGACATCAGTCTGTAGAGATGTCTGTTCCTAGTTTTAAGCCTTCCAGTGATTTTTAATTAGTGAAATTATGGTTGCAGTTGGCTTGAGGAGTTTGTGTTTTCATATACTCAAGACAGGTTTTTATTTATCAGTAAGATACGGCTTCCCTCTTCTGGTCTGCACAATTATTGTCTATAAAAAGAAGATTTAAAAACTACTTAGGTAACTTAAGGTAGAGTTTTACAAGTACACATTTCTTTTGACAGCTTGAAGATGGACACACTTTATTTGACTACAATGTTGGACTAAATGACATAGTTCAGCTTTTGATACGTTCTGATTCTGAAGCTCCTACCACTGCATCTGTGACAGATCAGGATGGAGAAGTCAATCCCTGTGCTGTTTCCAACTGTAAGAACAAAGTCAAAAAAACAAACAGTGGATCGCCCAGTCAACCATCTACTTCATCTCGCTCGTTTCTCATTGATCCTGGTATTGGATTGTACAAGGTATGTACAAACTTCACTCCTGCGGATTTAATTTTATTTTAAGAAAAATATTATTGTTTCAAAGAGTGTATCCTCATTGCTTTCTTTTATTATTCAGTTCCCCAATTTGGCTTAAATGAAATTCACATAATTTAAACTGACTCTTGGAGAGTCATGAGCATGTCCCTTCTACCAATCTCACTTTTCAGGAGAGTTCTCAAACTTTGAGACAGTGTGTCAAAGCTTCAAAACAGATTCTTGACAAACTTAGAGTAGCTGTGAAACAAGTACTTTCTTGTGAACAAAAGAAGCTGATAAAGAAAATGTGTCAAAGTGTAGCTTTTACTCTTCTTTTTTCTTCAAGCGTTCCAAATAATTGTATAAGTACTAATGTTTCAGTGCTGCATTAGAACTAGACAAATTGTGGAAATACACAATTTCTTTAAGCTGTATGTTATGTAGTGATACCTTTTTTAATGTAGGTTTTTTAGGAATTGCATACCTAGTATTCATTTAGTTTTGTACCTTGTTGAATTTTTTAGTATTGTCATGAAGGATTACATCAGAGTACAGAAGTTTAATTTAAACAGAAAAGGGGCAGTTTCCAGATTGCTAGCTTATTGAATATTTAGTAGAATGTGTGTATATGAATATATCTATGTATATCTGCATCGATATATAGATATGTGTAGGGAATTATAGCATTTCACCTCCTCTTTGGGTGTTTCTCTTAGATAAGACTTAGCCATAACAGTAATTATTTTGCTAGAAAATGTCCACAATTACAGAGAAGGAAAAGGAAGTTGAGATTACCATGAATGCAACTTGCTACAGTGCTTAAGTCTTTGAAGAATTAACAAATGTGGCTGAGAAAACCATGAGTTGGGCCACTCTGGCTGATCTTGCACCTGGCTCAAGCAAGGTCAAAGGATGGAGCAATGTCTGCAGTGAAGCAGAGGGCTTATGACCTCTGTTTTTTCAGTGGGCTACAGAGGAACAGCTGCACCAGCCATTGGCCTCACTCCTTCACCATGCATGACAAGCCTTGCTAAAAGTCTGTTTTCTTTATGGAGATAAGGATGTGCACAAAGACTATCAGGCAGAGACATCAGAGAGCCTTTACTGCCACCTCAGCAGATGGACTATAGTGTTTATTTTACCTTTTGTATCAATTGTAAATTCTGACCAAAAGTTATTAAGATCTTCACTGAGTCCAATTTGCATAGTAATTTTCACACACCTAGGAATGTAGATGAAAAAAGAACATGTCTGTGTAAGACCACAGTCACCACAACCCACCTGCAACATGAAATTGTTCCTTTTGGGTAGGACCAAAAATTATAATATAGAAGGGGTATTTTTGGGACAAAAGACAGAGGGGGAAAACACCTCTTCTCGCTTGGTATAGGCTGACAGTGTCTCTCCGCCTTCCCTGAAGGGGCACATTTAGGTGGGCTTTGTACCTCCCAGTTGCATTGGAGCAGACCCAGGATTATTTATTCACACACATATGAATATTTATTAATGCTTGGGAATAGTTATTATTATAGCTTAATTATATATTATATATAATTTTTATATACATATATGCATACATATACACACATATATTTAAAAAATTATAAAAACATCTATTAGTATATATGAGTACTAACATATAGGTGTTTATAGTGGTAACAGATCTCTTTTACTGTTACCTTCTGTCATGACACATATTAAGACACTGTGGTTATTGCTTGCTGGCAATCCTGAACCTGCCTCCTGTTGCTTCAATGAACTGCACTATTGATGAATCTGGATTGTGCATGTTAATGAACACAACCAGACATAGTGCTGAATTAATCAGGAGTCAAGTCCAGTGGCACCCAGCCCTCTGGGAACACCAGGGGGTTCATTCTCTGCCAAATTTCTGTAGCCTTAATGCAACAGAGGCTGCCACACATATACAAGGTAATTTCAGTTAGACTTCTGTTTGTTCTCTGAGGAATCAGGAAGTCACAAAATCAGTAGCGTAAGTATAGGGACTCAAGCTTGTGTGCTTCCTTTTTTTAATATCCATTTATTCAATGGGAAGAGCTGCAGCTCTTCAGTTCTTAATCTTTACAATTAATCAAGGAGTGTAAAAGGTAATATGAGAAAGGATGGGGAGATGGGAGAACACAGCAGATAGACTGATCTGAGGAAAAGAGTACTAAAATCTTTATTTTTCAAGAATGGTACATTTCAATGTGTTAAATATCAAGCAGTCTCTTAGCTGCTTTGTTCAGGATTAAATCAGAAAATATAACAGAGAATGGTGATATCAGCAAGCATACTCAGGGAAACCTATTTTGTCAAGTCAGCTGAAATTTTTGTGATGTCTCATTCCAGAGAGCTAACACTTTCTCCTTCAGTACTTGTGAAATATTACTTTTTCAGTCAAAAATGTGTTTTCAATATATCTAGAGAAAATTAAGGGTATAGTCATTTCACTGTTTGCTATTTATAGATAACAGTATGAATGGATACAAAGGATTTCTAATTACAGTATTTGAAAACTTTGAGGAATGTATTTTTACCCAGAATTGTAGTTCAAAGGTTGCAAACTTACTTAATACAAGTCAGTAAAAAAGGCCTAGAGCCTAGTAAACTAAAGGTACATTAGGTGGTTAAATAGGTGGATGTATTTAGTGATTTATGTATTTCATTGTCTAACAATGAGTAGTTTACTTACTCGAAGAAATGTTTTGTTATAATTTACTCTCTCTGAGCAAAGTCCTGTGTCTCATTGGATCTTCATCCAGAGCTAGACTCAACAAGGTACCTATTACTTAGTCCATACTGTGGGTAGTCCAAACCTCTGTGCCCTGCTCTCTCTTTCTGATTTCAGCTACCAGAAGGAAAGTCAGTTGGTATGGAACCTGCAATTCAAAAAATTGTAAAAAAATAATGGTAGAGCTGGTATTGGAACTAAAAGTTAATAATAAATTATTGTTATATGGTTACAATAGTGATTTAAACAGAGTTTCTCTGTGTGGTCATTGTATATTATATAAATCAGAATATTTTCGCTTTTTTTATCGCTCAGTTGTACCTGACATCTGATACAGTTCTGTGGACTCTGAAGGACTAGCAGTGGATGGATTTATGTGCAACTCTTGTTCCTTGTTACTTAGAATTGTTAGTGGTATCTGGTCTAAGAACTGGGAGACCATCCCAAGATGGACTTGACATGAGTGAACAACACTACCTTGGCTAAGCAATGGCCAAAAAGAGGAATAACAGGATGAGTTCCAAGAAAGCAATTGTAGTAACAGTGACTTGGGCATGCAGGAATGATGTTAGAAAAAACAAAGCTCTTTCAGAAGCAAATGTTTCGTTTTGTGATTCTAATGTGGTCAATTTTTCTTTCAAAAACTCTGACTGCAGTAAAAACATTTTAGCCAAGAACACTAGCTTGGACTAAAACCCATGCAAATGGAATCTATAATTAAAATCAGTGGTTTTTAATACTATTCACAAATAGCTAATAAAACAGTTCTTAAACCAAACTCCACTTGCACAAAATAATTGTATTATGCTCCTCAAGAGTCTTAGGTAATAATTATTTGCCCTTACTCTGCAAGCGTAGGAAGCTTGTTGTGTAATTATTCACATCTAATTACATATGCATGTATTATAAAGGAATGATTAAGGGAGTTTACATTGATGTATTGTTTTATTATTATTTTTCCATTTTTTGTTGTTCTGGATCCGGATATGACAGATTTTAACTTTGCTAACACGGCTTCTTTGGCATTTGCATGACTGGTTGCATGAAGTAGCAGCAGATGGGGAATCCTTAATCGTGTGTATCTCATTCAGCTGTATTTTGGAGAAGAGGAAGTAAAGCACCACTGAACTGTGACTAATTCAAACATGTAAGATTGCATAGGGATGCCTTAATGAAGGTTCCTTTCTGAAGTGTCAGAATTCACTGTTTATATTTAAAATAGATTGATAGATTTAAACTAAGTCTGTCCTTCTCTGATTTGTTTATCATGTGGCTGAAATTGTCATCCTGGTAATAAGCTGTACTTTGAATACTGTAAATTCTAAGAAAGTAAAAATAAAAATACACGTTGGTATTTTACATATGCAGAAGAACAAAACATTAGGTTTGGGAAGTTATCTGAAGAAGAGGAATGGCAAGAGTAAACCAGGAATTTCTTTAATGGGATAAACTTGTAAGCTCAAACTGCTGTCAGTTGTGCTTTCAGATACTGAAGGATTGCTTCACTCTAAATACTAAAACTTATTGAATTTTACTCCTGTGAAAATATAATAAGATTATTCATATCTTAGAAATTAGCCTTTGGAGTGTGTGAGAGTAAGTATCTGTATGACACAATGCTGGTACCTGACAAAGACTGTAGCTTAAACCATATTTGTATTTATGTATATGCATATCTGCATGTGCCTCATATTGATAATTAAGGATTTTTAATCTGCAGTAATTCTGTTGTAATAATTTTTTTATAGTTGGTGTGCTGTTGAAGTGTTTTTAAAATATTTTCTTTCAGTGTTCTCCATGTTATTAAAGGAACATCTGTTTATTATCTGAAGACTTGAGAAAATGCAACAAGATTTAAAATAGTAAAATGGTTTGGTTGCTTAATACCAGTAGTAATACTGTGAGTACAGAAGGGAGAAATTCTAGAGATGAGTTCAATTTCTTACAGTCATAACATTCTGGCTGACTCTGGTGGCAACCTAGTTAGATTTTTTCCTATCTATCCTTGAGTCTTTAATGATTAAAAAAGTCTTGCAAGACAGAAAGGTAGAAAGTTAAATAATAATTCCAGGTTGAAGGGTCAGGGAGGTCTGTAAACTCTTTGGTTTTGAGCTAGTGTTTTAATACTGTGCGTGCTTCTCGTAGCCATAAAGAATGGTGGGTGAAACAAGAGGAAAGAACAATGGAAGAGATCAGGCAAATTTTCAGATTTGAAGGGGGAAAAAAAAGTTAGCATTGTTTTTTAAAATGACATACAATTTATATTTACACTAGATTTTAATTAAGGAAGAATAATTAAATACTAGAAGTTCAAATAAAAGTATTTATGACTGCATGTTACTTGAACTTGCAACTAGTTATTATAGTTGATTGTTTTACTGATAACAAAGTTAAGCAGTAGCACAATAAGTTCTCTGATTTATTTTTTTCTTAATTGGTGTTTTATAAAATAAGCATAAACTCATTATTGAATTTTTCTTTTAGATAAATGAATTGGTGGATGCCCGTGATATCAACATTGGAGCCTGGTTTGAAGCTCATATAGAAAATGTTACCCGAGCAACAAAGGGACATAAGAATGGTAAAGCTCAAGGGAAGAGTGGTAGCACTTACAAAAGGACTAATGGAAACTTAAATCAAGATCATTCTAGAGAAAATGCAAATAGTTTGGACAGTACACCTTCCACATCTTATTCAGACTGTATGGACACTGATGAAGAAGCTATTTATCATATCAAGTATGATGAGTAAGTGCTCCTGATACTATTTTGAGGACATCACATATTGTTATTTGGTTTCTGTAAACCGAGAATTTCTTGAAGAAGCTTGGAATCAAAGAAAGCAAGTTCAATATTGCAACCAAGAAAAAAAATACTAAAAAATTTATAAAACTTTTCAGTTGGATATACCAAATCCATAGGCAGCAACGATGTCTTTCATGCCTTAATATTTGTAAAGTATTATTATCTTCTACTTACAAGAATATCCTTTCTATATAAGAACGTACACCCTTTATATATAAGAAAAAGAACAATATAACCAAATTTTTACAGTTGGTTTTTCTAACTAAGGTTTTTAAAATTTCCAAGTAAGGTTTTTTAAAATTTTTTTTAAAAATTATTTCCGTTGTACATGGAATTCCCCTAAATAGAGCTGAAGGAGAGCTCCCATTAAAGCAAATTTGTGTTACTTAATTTGCATTTATTTTATTCCAAATAGAGTAATTGTGTGGAAAATTTCAGATTTGCACTTATAGTAGAGATTTGTTATTCAGAACTTTGTGACTGAGGGCTTAAAACTGATCCTGAACTGGAGAAGAGGGCCTTAAGGGTAGAGTTTTTTCAAGTTAGTTTAGGGTTTTTTTGTCCCTTCTCTAGTCATAACAAATTCTAGATCCTGCAATGTGTGGGTGGGAAACCTTGAGTTTGAAAGGATTTTGTATTTATGAGCAGGCTTTGCACTGCTTTATTTGCTTGGGAAATTGTTCTAAAATTTTTTTGGTAATAATGTGTTAAAGCAGTAAGTTAAACTTCAAAACAAATAAAATTTTTAATGAGTTGAGTATTTGATACTGAGATTAGTAAAAATACTGTAGTCTGTGAAATGTAAGATTGAGATAGAAGGATGCAAAGTATATTAAATATTAACTAAATGTAGATTTCCACAACACTTTTTTACAGTAGCTATTTTTTACTCTACATATTTTAGTACATAACTGTGCATCTGAGTTACAGAGAGCACTTTTTGTTCGTTGCACTAGTACTAGATACAACTTAATGCACTTTTTTGACTCTATGCTAAGTTTGGATTCCATATCTGCAACTCAAAGCATTTTACTTAAAATGTTAGAGAATTAAAAATTTGAAAATTACATAGTAAACTATTATTATCAAAATGAAAATATTTTTCCGTGCAATTACTGTCTTTGTGGTGTGATTTCAAAGACCTGCCTTTAATATGATCTGATTTTACATTACTGTGGATATCTGTAAGTTAGCAATTGGCATACATTTCTGAGAAAGTGTTTGCAACTGTTGCTGTGAAATTATGGGGTTTTTTAAAATTTTTTTTTAGATGCATTATTTTTTATGAGTTGGAAGTACAGAAGTAGAAAAAGTTTCACAACAGTTCTGATTTTTCTTTTGTATAGTCTCACTAAACTAAAAGATTGACCTCTATTTATGTGTGCTTCCCTTTCAGCAAGTGAAGACTGTCTTTTTACTCCTACAAGGTGCTTATGTATAGCAGCTCTATACACTTAGCCAACAAAATTAAGTAAGGCACAGAAGCATAATGTGGCAAGATGGTCACAGTTAAACTGATCAGTCTTAAGATTTTGGAAGTTAGAACTTTTGGAAAGAAAAATTATTGGAAAGTCCAACTTGTACATTTATGAGTGAAAGTTCTTGATGGATGTTCCTGATACAATTCTTTTGGGTACTCACCTTTTTTCTTTTAGTGTTACCCAACATGCATGTTCCTATTGTAACTACATTTGTGCTTCTACCACTTTGTTTTCATACATTAGTGTTTTCCTCTGATGTCTGTAGACACCACTTGTATTCTGCCACCTCTTTGCTTGATGTGGATAAGTAGGAAGATCATGGTGTGCTTTGACACACAGTTGTTCTCTGCTACAGAAACATATTAATTTATCTCTTCACTCCTGTTCTTCAAGCTTCATATCTTACTGTGAGTACTATGCCCTCCACGGTTACTTGCACGTGGGTGTTTTGTTTTTCAGGTTTGGATTAAGCATTTTACTGCCAGATGTACTTGGCATTTTCTAGTCTGTCCTTGTGGTGCTGTTTTGGAGAAGCTTTTTTCCTTTTTATCTCTGATAGATGGTGGCTGTCATGGGTGACATAGTTTTAGCTCCATCTTTCCTCCAACAGGTGTTCTTACATGACACAAACACAATCTCCATTATCTGAAATAGAGTAAAAATTACTTACAAATGAAAGACATAAGCCTCATGCCAGTAAAGCCATCAAAATTACTTTAATACATTCGAATAACTATCTAGCAGAGGTGGGCACAAGTGCACAACTTCTCAAATCATAACTGATGCTTTTCTGTCTGTTACATCCTTCCAATTTGAAAAAAAAAAAATCACCACAAAGATTACAGTTGAGGGATAGGTCACCTGTAATGCATTGAATTGATCTACTTTACCCCCGATCAGTACATTCTCCTATAGCAGTTTTTCTTAAGGGGTGAAGCAGTACTTGTCATTTTCTTAAATAAGAAAGCTGGCTTTAGCAAGGGTGCTGCTAGATTTACATATCACAAGTCCTGTACAGAACCTAAATGCTTTAATATGCAGTTTTAGGTTTCATAAAAATGTTCCTCCTCGGAGGGGTTCAGTGTTCATTTGTTCCTCTTTCTGTTTCTTGTTTAAGTAGTGTAGTTACAGTGAATGTAAAAGGAAAAAATATGAGAGAGCTCTTTTTGCAAAGAGTATAGGTAAGGGAAATTGCCCTTTCTGGGCAAGAATTAATTATAATAATCTCAAAGGGGTAACTACCTTTTGACTAAACAGAGCTTTCCTACCAGCTGTGACTGCCACAGATAGGAGGTACTACATATTCCTCTGTGATTTTGTGGATAACAGCACTGGTGAGTTGTTTCTGTAGTGGTTTTCTCCCACCTCTTCCACCACCATGCCCAACCCCAGCTATATGTCTAGTGTTTAACTAAATTGCTGCAATAATTATAAGGCCCACTTATTTCTGCAGAGAGAAAACCTAGGGCCATTGGGAGGAAAAGAACTCAGTTTCAGATTGCACTTATCAAGAATTTTGACTCCAGTTCAAAGATTTATACTTGTTTGAGAGCCCTAATTTCATCAGTGAGGAAGAGACCAAAATACAAGTTTTATTACCAGTGCTGGCCTTCAGGCAGTATCAAATTTCTTGGCATCCCTTTGTGGCTTTGTGACTTCTGCATGATAGTCCATCTTCTGCTTTCAGTTTCTGAATGCAGGTTTTTCCCTGATGTCAGCAGTTTGAAGGTGTGTTCCTGTTTTTGTCAGTGTATCTTCCTCCCCTTAGAGTTTTTCCCTGTATTTCCATTTCATGTTTGCATTTGTGGGCATCACAAGGAGCCATTAAACACTTTGAAGTCAAGGATGTGCTATCAGGTTTCATACAAAACTATCATACATTTCTTTCTTCTGCTCCCAGCAACTGATTTTAAATACAGAAGAAGTTAACTAGCCTTGAACATAAAAAAGCTGAATCCTGATTTAAAAGGACTTGTGAGGAAGCCAGCACATGCTGATGTCCTAAAGTTATCTGGGATAACTGTAGGTGATCTCTGTCACAGCTTGCTTAAGAATCACTTCTGAATCAGAACAGGATGTTTCAGTAGCAGAGTGGCACCCTAAGGACATGCCTACAATGCTGTGTTATATCAGCATTTGCCCTTTCCTCTTACTTTATTGTATTTCATATTTGTTACTGGTGTAGCACTGGTTATCGTGTACTTGGTTTCAGACAGACAGTTCTCATTCTGCAAGTATTGGCTTCTTGATCATTAGCTCCCCAAAGCAGCAGGAAGACTTAGGGTTTACCCTAAGTATTTGGATTACAATCAAGTAATGTCTTGTCCTTTCTTTTCTTGTTTCAGTCATTTGTAATAAAGTCTTTCCGTTTAAGAAGGCGCTCAGCAGAAGCCACAGGGAGGCTGGATGTTTCTGCAGAATGAAAAATTTCAGAAAGTTCAGACAACTTATATGCAAATAGAGATTAAGTATGACTCAAGTGTAGGTAACTTCTTACAAGGCCATTGTTCTGGCTGATGATATTCCCCTCAGGTTTTTTAACAATCAGAGAATTTTATTTTAAACCATGAGGTAATATCTGCATCATCTGCCACATAAAGTATGCTGTAGTTATTTTTTCCAGGGAACGAATTGCTTCATGCTTAATGTGAGCTGTGGAGTAATGTCCTCAGATTTTAAAGATGTACATACACACAAACATTAAGAAAATTAGAATTTCACTGTCTTGCCACAAAGGTCAAAAAAAGTGTAGTCATCCTGTGTGGCTGTTAAAGCAATATGCAAGACACAGTCATGGCTGGAGAGCACAGGCTATACTGAGACAATGAGGAGAAAACTTCTAAGAACTGCCTGGTCAAAAAAACCCACTTTCTAGTTGAAAGTGTAATCCACAGCTGAAGAGATTATCAAGAGAATAATAGTAGTAAACTTGCTATTATTTTCTCAATGAATGGTTTGAAGATTCGACTTGCTTAATGGGTCCATTTTTTGAATGTTTTAATATGAAATTTTCACATACAGGTAATAGGCTGGGATTTAATCTGAGAATTCACACAGATCACATTACTGATAAATTGATTTTTGGACACCAAAAGACATTATGAGCTATTCTCAGATGAGATAGCCACTACTTCTTTCTTATACTTTGCTTTCCAGCTGTGTACGTCTGATAGTGAAGTTGCATTGAATTTTGTGGTTATATGACTGTACAATGAAGGGCTCATTTCCTAATATATCTAAAAACTAGTGTTTACTAGGTGAATGTTACTGGGTTTTTCATTCATCAGTCAAATAAATTAATCCTATATCCAGTGGTGCCTCATATAGGAAAGATTCCCCGCTTCTGCTTTGTGCAGCATTAGTGATAGTGCATGATGCAAACTGCTCTGTTTTGTCTTCTGTGAAGAAATGTCAAAATACATTCCTTTACATGCAATGTGTTTCACAATTAACTCTTGTAAATGTTTAGCTGAGTTATCTGACTTTTTTCTTTATATACATCAAACACAGGAAAGAGTGCAAATCAGGATACATGCTATCAGATTCCCGATTCTAGTTTAAGACACTGAAGCGAAGAAAGGGATTTTTTTTGAAAGACATGAAGTTAATGGCTAGAAACATGACAAAGTTATGGGAGCTGTAGACTGTAGTTTTTTTATAGCACTTATATCCTTTTGTTTATGTTGGAGAGTTTAGAATTTCAGAAGAAAAAGAGGGATGAAAGCTATATCATCCGCTAAGTAGAATGTTAAGACAATCTGTTCATAGGGGTACCACATTTTTTCTGACCTTATGTCAGTCACAAACCCTTTTTATAATTGGTCTGAGTGACTACTTGGAGCACCTCTCCTAGCAATGTAATTTTGTTTTCCAGTTCCAAGTTTCAATGATTAGTTTGTTTACTCATTCAAAATTTTTACCTCATATAGATTATTATATGATGCTAAAGTAATTAAAGAGCTGATGTGTCAGATGTCTTTTTCCATATATCCTCACTAGAAAGCATGCCACCAGAATCATTCACACTTGAAAGTATTTTATGGGAGTAGCCACACTGCTGCTCCTCATTTCGAGGAGTTATTCCTTATAAGGTTATTTGTCCCATTTGCAAAGGGTTTCTGACTGCTTATTCTGTGTTTTATAATGTCTGAGTATGTATTGTAGTCAGGATTTTGGCAACAGGCATTAACTGCAAGTCTCTGATTTCTACCTTGTAGGCACCTTGTGCAAACTAAATAGGAAGAAGTTTGAGGAGACAATCTAGGTGTTTCTTATGTCTCTTTAGAAAGGCTTTGAGCTAAGGGAGGGAAGCTTTGCTGTCCTAGTAGGTGTTTGAGAGAACAACTAAAATAATAACAGTTACAGGGTTTTTTATGTTTAAAACTGATTCTTAGCTGAAAAGAATGGTGTAAACAGTGAGAATAAGATTGAATTTTACCACTTATTCATTTATCTTGAATTAGCTGTGAGTGTTCTCCTTGCATTTATGAGGAAAGTTTTTTGAAAAAATGCATGACTTGTCTGCTATCCAGGGAAGTAAACCTGTTTTTCACAATATTCACATTACTTAAACTTGTAATACAAAATTATTGTATTAAAAATTGAATGTTCTGTGTATTTCTTACACTTCTGAACTTCTGTTTTGATACTCTTATTTCCAGGTTGTCTCCTTTCAGAGTATTCATGTTGTCCACACAGCTCAGTTGTGTAAGACTAAAAGTTACTTTTTCTGGAAACTCAGAATTAAAGTAATTAGAAAACTAAGATGGTTCTCTTCAGGCTATTAATATGGTTTCTCAGTGTTTAAGCTGCTTAATTCTGAAATCATCAGTTGTTAGGTACAGTTCTCAAAATCTTGTTTATGTTCCATGTGACTGATTTTTATCTTTATTGATATTCAGTATCCCTTCCAGTCTGTCTTTTGAAATGTATTACTTGTTTTTCTTGTACTAACAAATTATCAGACCTACTGCTTTTTTGGAAGTGCACAGCTTGACTGTCCCAGTGATTGATTTTTTTTTGTTTCCATTGTGGCTTACAGTGTAGTGCTTTTTGAAACACTGTGTTGGCTTTCTCAAACAGTACAGCAAAACTGAGCTCATTATTTTCTCAGGTTAGAAGGGAGTGGGGTGGTAACAACCTAGTTTTAAACCAGTTCCACCTTCTTAGTCAGATTTACGTCTTCCAAGAGCTCATTCATTTCTGTTTCTTTTTTTGTTTTTGCACTTCTATTCCTTCATTCCAGGGTTGGAATGCCTCATTTCTGAATTTTATGATTGAGAAAATAAATTATACTTTCATTTTATTAGTATTGGAAAATAATTTTTAAAATTGTGCATCTGCACTAACATTCCTCACTGTACTAGTGTGGAGAGTGGTTGGGGAAGTCTTTACTTTTGTTTTTATTTTTACAGTTCTAGTTGTTCTAGTAACAGCTGGGAAAAGTGTTATAGGGTATGTTGCAAGGTCTCAGTAAACTGAGCAGGCTTGAGTTTATTCTGACATGGAACTACTATGTGTCCTAGCATATGAGCATTTTAGGAACCACTGCCAACCATCTGGCCACAGCTAAGAAATACTGGAATTTTTACTTCATGAATAATTCTTTGCTATGGAGACTGTCTAAAAAGACAGGAAATCTCAAGAAGTCCTTGATATGCTAGTGATAGAAATGCTACAGGGAAGAATTAAATTAGAGGTAAATAGAGACATCCTATGGGCAATATTCATAAAATTCTTATGATTATGCTTGTTGGTATAGCTCCTTTTTTCAGTATTAGTTTCCAAATGTCCTAAAAACATGGAAAACCAAGAAACTGTCCACAGCTGTTTTAAATTTAAAGGTTTAATTGTGCCATATAATCTTCATTTCAACTGTACAAATTTATGCTAGTCTAATTAAAAGATTGCTGTGAAAATGTTTCTTTTCTCTTGAGTATGATCTTAGGATTTTAAAAGTAACTGAATAAATGAGAAAACACTTTCAGCATGTGTTTATGTCTCACAGTAGTCCTTTATTAAAGCTTCCCAGAATGGGCAAGAATTAATTTTCAGGTAATTCTTGAGGTTAAAGTACCATATTTATTTTCTTTATATTTTGGTTTATCTACATCTGTATCTTGTGATCTATGCTTAAATATTATTCTTACATATTTAAGATATTAGATTTTAAATTAATGTGTGATTTTTACAAATGGCATGTTAATCTTTAGGAAAATGAATGTGAGGTAGAATTTTCTAATGTGAGCATAATTTTTTTCATATTTAAATAAATTGTGGCATTAGACACATTTGAGGGCACAAGTTTACTGTGAAAGTACTCTTTACTTATTAGTATAATAATGAATAGTGGTACTGAGCTTAACATACAGAGTTTAACTCTGCAATTTTTAGCCTAACTCAAAAACTTGTGGCAAGTACTGCTTCTGCTGTTTTGCCTGAGGTATCAGTTATGGACTAATATGAAGGGTTAAATAGCTAGGAGCATTCATCAGCAACCATGAAAACATTTCTCTGTGTGCACAGCAGTAAAAACATCCAATATCTGTAACCCTTTGCAAGAGAAAAGGTAAAATGTGGCAAAAGACATCTCAGTTGTTTTTTTCTAAAGTTTGTTAGTTTGCATTTCTGACCAGCTGATTAGAGAGAAAATGCACTCTGGAGAGTCAGCCTTCCTTTTCTTCCTCTGGAAAACTGTTTCGGTTTATAAAAGGGGATTTTGGGGGGTGTCTTTTGGTAACTGATAGGCAATATTTTTGCTTGGGTTTTTTCATGAACTACCTTCAAGAACAAAGATGGAAAGGTGGAGATTGTTAATGATGACAGTCTTTGAAATTCCTCATCAGTACAATAGGAATGATCTGTTCTGAGTTGTGTAGAGGTGAGAAAGACAATATGAATCTGAATTTAGGGAAAAACCTTTGTCCAAAGCTTGCCCAGGAAAAACAGAAGCTGAAGACATTTTACTTTCAGAAGAGAACAGATTTTTCAGATCAAGGTTAAGTTACTATGAATGTCAACTCTTGTAAGTCAATTTTTTTTTTTAATAGTGACATGGGAACTTCTAAAATGTTTATTTGTTCTTTTATGATTCCATATGTTTTACTTGTTTATTTCACCGCGTACATAAATGGTGTCTGGTTTTGATCTATCTTCTCTAGTCTCCTGATGTTTAGGCACTGTTTTGGTTTCAGAGTTCAAGTAAACGGAGTCTTTATTTGCCGTTTCTACTTGCTGTCTTCTACAACCTTTAGGGAAGGTTTACTGTAAAACTTTTGGAACTGATTAGTAGGTCAAACATAGCTGTCTTAAGATTTCAGTAGCCTGTTGTACAATAATGTGATATTATTTCGGCATTTAATAAAGTAGGCATGATCTCTGTAGCTTTTTCTTAATATATGTAGGTGAATCAATCGTGGGCTTTGTGGATATAACAGTTAAAATGTTAATAATTAATATAGTAGAACAATATGGTAATTATTTAGGTGAAAGTTGCACGGCATAAAGGCAAAACCTCAAATATTAGCTTTTCAGTATGCACTGAATTTGGAAACAATGTGGGCCAAAAAAACCTTAGGAAATGTGGGGAGTTACATTGTATGAAACTACTGTTTTGATAATGACTTGTTCACAGGCACCTGTCTTCGTATGATGTAACTTCTGTTGTGCAGGATTTTATAATCAGGGTCTAAAAATGTTGGTGCAAAACCAAGCTTTGTATTTAATTTTTAACTAGTTAGAGATATGTTCTTTTACTTAGCCATTAGTTTATTGGAAGGTACACCCACTCTTCAACTGTTGCGGTTCATCCTTCTTTAAACAAAACTATCAGTGAATCTCCCCTGTTCCCCCAGCCTCCCACATCAGTAGTAGCAAACTGGTGTGTAAGATTCAGTAGAAGTTTAAAATGTGTCCAGTTTCATTGGTGGGCTTTCAGTCAACTGTTCAGGAGTAGACATCCTGATTTCAGGCGATAGTCAGTCTCATGCTCTTAATGACAGTTGTTTTAGTGCTATTACTACTAGTGCAACTTACTACTAGTAAGTTGCAATGTGCAATTTTCCCAAGACCTTGAAATATTCTTGTTCCCTCTAGGGGGAGGCATGTTGTAAGGTGGTAGAGCCAGACTTTTATTAATAAGAGTAGCATGTTGCCATTAATATTTAACAATGTGGTTTGATAAAGGTATATTAATTTAACTGTGAGTGCTCTTGTTAAAGTGCCAGTAATTGCACGATGAAAATATATTTTTAGATACATCATTCTGAGCATTGTTTGTTAAGAAGGGATAATTTTAATAGCACCTGTTTATGTGCAATAGACTAATTTCATTTTCCCTGTTAAATTTGTTCTGTGAACTCTTGTAGTACTAGCTAAGTGGTGAGAGATTATCTGCCTACACATGGTATGAAAAGGAACTTCACTTCAGCATCTTTTAACTTTTGTTACAGGCTAGTTTTTTGGGGTTTTTTTTGCAGTTAGTATTTTGATCCTGTCTATATTCTGCTATTTTTCCAGCACACGTACAAATACAGGCTCTAGTATCAAGTAATAGTTGCCTTATTCAGAGGAATATAAGAAAGCTGTAGTTTTCATGGAAAGTTGTTTTGAAAAATACTAACTGTAGTTAAAATGAAAAGCATCTCAAATTTGAAAAGATTTCCTTCCTGCATTGGGATTTTAGTTAGAGTGCTGTCAAATAACACTAAATTATTGAGAAGTGCATATAGATTTACGAAATTTTTTTTTTAAACTCATTGAGGCTATTTTTCCCATCTGAGACAAATTCTTAGTCTGTTTTCAGAGGAAAGACATATTTTAAAAAGGATAATAGGTCAGGTATTAAGTTTTTTGTGTGCCCAAAGAACATTTAAAAACTTTTACTTCTGAAAAAAGTTGTTTGTGACTTTCTTTTTAGTATTGCCATAGTCATAACCATTGGTGTTGTTGGTTTTGCTTTTCAAGGTACCCAGAAAATGGCATAATAGAAATGGACACAGTTAATCTTCGACCCCGAGCAAGAACCATTCTGAAGTGGAGTGAGCTAAAAGTGGGTGATGTGGTGATGGTTAACTACAATGTTGAGACACCAGAAGAAAGAGGATTTTGGTTTGATGCAGAAATTACCTCTTTGAGAGAAATCTCAAGGACTAACAAAGAGGTTCATGCTAAAATTCTGCTGGGGTAAGATTTGCTTGACCAACTCAGAAAATCTCTACATATAATATGAAGTGTATTTGGTTTAGTTTTTTTATCTTTTAGTCACCACTAGATGAATTTTAATATCTTACTTTGATTCCACAGCTGTGTGAATTATAAAATTACAGTGCATGGTTTTTACAATGTGCAGACTTAACTGTAAGTCAGAATTTTTCTTTTTCAGGAGATTGCCAGAGGCAACCATGAGGGTTTTTATGTATTATGTGTGATTCAGGTTAATCAGAGCATGTTCCAGTAATTTTTTAGATAATTGGGAACCCCTTGGTCTCACTGAGTATGAGTCATCTCTGACAGTTTGAATAAGTCTGTGAACTGGCTAAATAAATTTTTAAAGAATAAAATATTTCTGTAGTATTATAACCTCTGATAAGTAAAATGTGGAGCTGCTGTCAAGTTTTCATTGTGACTGAGATTACCTGAATATCTTTGCTTTATTTTACTATTTCATTTTAAAACTTCCATACAGTTCTTTAGGAATAGTGTTTTCTGGAGATATACTTAAGGTATTGCTGTCAGTAAGCTGTGTTGTTTCCTTCTTAGGGATGAACAAATCACCAGTGGTTGATTTAATGTTGGCATGTCCCATATTTACTCATGAGTGTTATCATTGTTCTGGGAATGTATTCCTGAAAATAATTTGGACTTCTAGCATATATTGTAGTTTTCTTTACAAGAAAAGAGAATATTGTGTCTGTAAGAAGACTTACTGTGGGACATGGCTAGTTGGGAGAGACACACAGAAGTCTCTGTGAATCTGGTTTAATTCAGTATTTGTGTAAAAGTGCAATCTTATCCAATACTGGGAAATAGCAAAGACATTGGCTCAATAAAGCGTGCAAGTAAACGAAAGTCTGTTTTGGGGGTGGGTTTTAATTTTAGAATTATAGTAGTTTCCTAGACACTCTCAGTGCATTATAGTCATCTTTTATTAAGTAGAGCAGGCACATGGACTTGTTTTGTAGGTAAAGCAAAAAAAACCCAGATTTGAAATACAAAGCTAGAAACAAATGACAAGATATTTTGAATTATTAACTTGAAAGAGAGAAGAGATTAAGAAATGGAGGATACTATCAATGGAGAGATGCAAATTTTCATTGTAGTGCATTTAGTGCTAATGGCATTTGGTGAGTCAGGGATGGGTTTCATGACCTTCTACAAACAGAACTGTCCAGAGCACGGTTTACATGAAGTTCAAATGTCTGTTGATAACATTTTTTAAAACTGTTGCCCACATGGATTCTTTCAGAATTTTCCCTATCTGTTAAAAATAGGATAATAAAAATATGTTTTCATCTTGGTTTGACAAGACAGGTGTCTGCTAAGGAAGGCAGGAGCCTCCCCTGAAACCCCCTTCCTGTGAATTATTATAATTTTGAAATGAAAAGGCTCTCAGGCAAAGATACACAGGAATAGGAATAACAGTTCTTTACTGGGAAAACTAAAAGTGCAAATGTAATAGTACAAACAAGAAAACTACTGATAGAGGAAGAAAATGACCTGACACCCAGTTGGTTTGGATGTTGGTAGCAGTCTGATTAAATGGTGGCTGCAGTCCTCCTGCAGTGACAGGTGTGTTTCTCTTGAAGCACACCTAGTTTTCCTCTGTAGGTCCATTGGTGGTGTAGGTGGGCCTGGTCTTCCTTTGGGAATCCAGTGGGAAAAGGCTGCCTGTGGTGTTCCAAGTCTCAGATTATATCCAGGTAGGAATGCTTGATTCCTCCCAAGGAAGCGGAGCATCTCACAATGGGATGATGTAATTTTATCAGTCATGCACTGAGTCAAGGGCCCATTAGCAGAAGATATCTCCCCGAGGGAGGATTGATTATGGAAGAAATAAAGAAAACTGCCCAATTAACAGAAGAGAACTGCCCCACCTCTAACAGATAGGAGTAGAATACCCCTATTGCCAACTTAAGACAGTTTTATATTGGGAAAAGGAAGCACCTGGTGGCTAATAAAAAATTCTGGTTGGAACTCTATAGGGCAGTCTTTTCTATATCTAAATAAACTGATAGTTATGCTTCAAAATAGAAGATGCTAAATTCAAATACTGTCAGAACTGTGGCTGGTACAATAGGGTTCCAATTGATGCTTACGCTTACTGTCTTCTGAAAGGAGTTGGGAGGAAAACAACACAGTGGACAAATACCTATTCTAAAATGATGAATTTAAGTCCATTTTTCAGATGGAATCATATTTCAGAGAAATTTCTTCCTAATTAAGAACTCTGTTTTCCTATAAATGTTAATAGATTGTATATGCAGTAATCAACTTGTTGCAGAAAGTAAAGTTAACTGAGCCCTGACATTTCTTAAATTTATCGAAGAATAATTCTGTATCACCTGTACTACTCAACTCATTCCTCTCAGTTAGTAATAAAAGAAAAAGACAAGTCTCCTAGTATTCATAAATTTGTGTAAGGAGCATGCAAAAGTGATTGCTTTGAATTTCTGGCAAGTTGATTTGCAAATTAAAAAACAACCTGAGTGTTTCATTGTAATTAATATATAAATAATATAAAATATATCAATTTAGTTAAAATTATAATGCAGTTGTTGTTATTTTAATCTAGAATAATATAATTAATATATTTCTAGTCTATAATATTCATATGTGATTATGAGTTCTTAACATTATGTTAGGATTAACTATTTGTCTCAAATAAAGGTGATATTTATTTTGAATTTTTTATGATTATCTGTTAATGATTATTTGATTGTATGCTAATGACTAGGTTTTTGTGTACTACTTAAGAACAACCTTAACAGGCAGTAAAAGGGAGGCAGGGGTCTTAGAGTTGCATCGGATATATTCATCACTAGGACTTTTTTCCTTTGTGGTGTTATATCAGAGAGACTTTGTATAAAACAATTTTGTATGCCATATTTGAAGGTTTGATTTATTGATCTTGTTTTTGACAAAGATTTCCTGAAGCTGCTGGCATAATCACAGGAACATTTGGCTAGTAGAACAATTGATGAATACTTTTTTTTGGTGCACCTTTTGATATGTGTATTTGTTTGGTGTTACTGTTACTCATATCTTAGTCATAACCAAAAGGAAAATTCCTGTACAGTTTGTCATCATTAGCTCATCTTTTGGAAAATATATATAAAATAGCGAATTTTACCAAATAGAGGATGAGACCAAACAGGAGAGGCAAACATCATTATGCAGAATAATTGACCACTTATTTTAATTTTCATTTCTATAGTATTCACATTGCAGCTGAAATTTGTAATTTTAGGATGTCTAAAACATATAGAACAGGATTTTCTGTGTCTCAGATGCAAATATTAGGGAAATAGCAGTGCTTTGGCCATGGAGTAGGACTTAAGGTTTCTCATGACTGTGTGTGCATGCTTGCAGTTCAGGATCTCTGAATGTGAGTTTCTTATTTTAGAGTATCTATGGTTCCTCTGAATTTATTTTAACTGGCAAGGTGCACCATCCCTGGTTTTAGATATCCTCTGTTTTTCCCTTTGGGGAGAGCGTTTTATTTCTTAATGACAACACTCTCAGAATAGTATGACATGTTGTCTTTGAGGCTAACTGTTCACAATTTAGCCTTGGAGCCAGCAGATGTATTTAAATTCCCCATACCAAATCAAAGTAGATCAAATGATGCTCTGCATTTGTTCCTTCCTAGAATTGAAGACAGGGACCAAATTAGATCTTAGTTTTTCTCAGTAAACCTTTGAAAGCCTGAGGACAAGCAAGGACTCTATCAAGACCAAGACTTTTTTTGCTTAAGCCTTTGGAGGTGTGTAGGAATGCAGATATAAATTATACAGAATGAACATAATTTTCTTCTTTAGATGAGTGAATGTTTTATGAATTTCATGTCTTCACCTATGCGGCTGTAATGGAATGTAATAGAATGGTCTTAAATTTTCATGTTCATATTTGTCACCTTTAGTTTTGCAGGTTTTTGTATGGGCATTCCTGCTCCTAAAAAGCATTTTTTTGCAGATTACTTTCTCTTAATTTTTAAATATTTTTATTGTATTTTTCTTGTAACCTGCCAGATTTGCTGTTTGTCTTCCTCTTTTTTTCATGGTATGCATTCATATTTATCATCTTACTACTCCTTTTATTCATATCTAGCATGTTTTATTCTCAGAATGCAATATGATATCTTAAAATTACCTTTGTGCTACCTGTACAGATTTTACTTTTAACTTCTCCCTTTACTTCTTTTGGACAAGATTTTCCATTTATATTTAACTTCTGATTTTTTAAAAATCATACATATATTTGTTTTTACAGCTTAGCAAAGGCACAGAAATTAAACACTTTACAGAATAGAGAGGTCTTCTGTAATAGTGAGTGAAACAAGCTGTGCATGGGGTTTTTTTGTTTATAATTTCAAAAATTCTTGTGCCTCTGTCAATTTCTATCTAGTTAAAAAGAAAATTATTGGTAGTTATACCTTGTTTTGACACTCTGGGAAACAGCAGTACCATACTTCCTGTTACTTTCAGTATGTATTGTGATAATCATCATGTCAGAGTTGTTGTCATGATTTGGTTAATGCCCAGTAGTACAGTTCTCATAGTGCTTCTTCTTTAGGTCTGGAATTTTCATTAATGTGGTTTATATCTTACTAATGCTTGCATAACTTTCTACCCAAAGTAACATCCTGGTTTATTTATTTTATTGTAGTGTCTTTGACTATTGCTGGTTGATCTGGGAGCACTTTTTTTTTGATGCTGTGTGAAATAATAACAGTATTTACTTGGACCTGTGCATCAAAACCTGGTTAAATGCACAGCTTATATCAACAGACATTTTACTTTTAATAATACCACTTTGACTTTTGTCCCTGACAACTGGAGAAAGGCAAGTCCTGCATCCATTTTAAAAGAGGGCTAGTCAGCCTTATTTCAGTCTTCGGGAGAAAAGGGACAGTTTTTGTGAAGTGCTGGTGAAATGGTGATGAGGAATAGCCAAGGTGAAATTTTTTTCTAAGAGCAAATTGTGCCTTGCAAGGTCATCTGCCTTCTCTGATTAAATTCTTTTCTCTGTGGCCAAGTGTCCTGGTTTGAAAGACAGGTAGACCCCTGTCTTTCCTGGACCCTCTCTTGGAATGGAAAATGTAAACCCCTTCACTCCAAATTATTATAATTTTGAAATTAAGGGGCTCTCAGGCAAAGATATGAGAATAGCAATAACAGTCCTTTACTGGTGTGTACGATAAAGCAGACAAACACCAACAGCTCCGGCACAGCCCCACCCCGAGCGCGGCCCCGCTCCCGGCCCTCTCTCGGCCGCGGGCGCCTGCCCCACCGGTGCAGTTCCGGCCGTGGCCAGCGGGGGCGCTGCTGGCCGCCGGCGGGCAGGGCGGGTGCGGTGACTCCCCGCGGCTGCAGGGGGCGCCGCGGCGCGGGCTCGGGCGGCGCGCGGCGATGGCGGCTCGGCCCAGACGGGCGGGGCCGGCGGAGAGGCTCCTCTTCACAAAGCCCGGGGCGGCCGAGCCCCGAGCCCCAGCAGGACTTACAGAAACAGCAAGCTCCATCAGCAGGATATCTCAGCACGCGGGGGATGCGGGGCTGCGGTGCAGCGAAAGCTCGGAGCGGTGCTGAAGAAGGGGCAGGGCAGCAGCGGCCCGGCTCCCAGCAGGGCAGAGAGGGGCGAGTTCAAGATCCCGGGCACCTGAGCAGACGGTGATAGGCCCTCTTTTAGTGAGGTAGGTGATGATAACGTCGCAGTTCAGTGGCTGCTCTTACGAGCAGAAGCTCACCCCACAGTAGAAGAAGCAGCTCTGGGCTGGGCTCCGGCAGTAGCAGTGAATTCCCTAAGCGGTGGCTCTCGAGGTATCTCTGCCCCTTGGAAAAAATCTCCCAGATAAGAGAAGTGCAACCAGATGCCCTCCTCCCCTGAGCTTGGCCACTTCTTTTGTTTTTCTTAAGTACCCAGATGTTAGTGTTTCCTAGCAACTCACAGGGAAAAAATTCCCTAAATAAAATGGAACAGAGAGAAACCTAACCCCCAACACCAAGGATAGAGCAAAAGTTGTAACTTAATTCAATGTGCAAGTGTCCCATTATCCTGTCCCAGTCTGGTGATTCCTGTAGTAAACTGGAGGATGGACAGCCAGGTGGGTTTAGGAAAAGAAAACATTGAATGATTGGACTCAGAGGATAGAGGTTAGTAAGTTACATGCTACTTGGGAAGTGATGACAGGCAAGGAACTGCAGGAATGTGTCCTGAGGACCTGTAGAGTTCAGTATCTTGTGGCAATACAGTGGACTCTTGCCAAGTTTGCAGATGTAGTAAATTGATGGAAATTCAGGGGTGGTAGTACTGCCAAGCAGAGAGACCTGAACAAGCAGAGGAGGAATGGGTGGCAGGAGACTCAAGAAAGTCAAGATTGATAAATATAGTTTTCTTCCACCTGGGAAGGCACAACCCAGGTTGAAGCAGGTTGAACTTGAAACAGTACTCACTGGGAAGCGGCTGTGATGAGAGGGATCTGTGGGTCATGGTAGAAAGCAAGGTGAATATGAATCAGATGTGTGTAATGAAGATTAACAGTATTTGGGCTGTATAAAAAGAAAAATAAGTAGAAGACTGAGGAAAGGCATTTACTCTCCTTAATTAAGCACTAATTAAACTGCATCAAGAATATTCCACCTACTATTCCACTCAGCTCTAAACACATGCCCTCTCATCTAAATGGACAAAAGAGAGATAAAATGCAGTGAATTTCAGCAGAGGGCCAGAAAATTGATTCTTTGAATTGCATTTAAAAGTTTAATATTTCAATTAATTATGTGTTGAAACATTAATTGCTTTAACAACAACAGAAAAAACCATAAGTAAAATGTGTTAAAATTTCAAATGTTTTGGATGTTCTAATCATAATTGGAAAATTATATTTTGAAGGTTAAGAATGGGTTGACTTGGATCTTGAGGGTTTTGTTTGGTTTTCCAGAACATAAGCTATATCTTCAGTATTTGTAAGTGTCCTTTCTCTAATAAACATGCAGACTTGGAACTACAGAGTCTTTTGACTTGCTTTTTAGGGGCTGATATTTAGAAGTATTCTGAAGTTTAATTTCTTCCTACTGAGGAAAGTAAGTCCAAACAGAAGAGGAAGAACAGAAGAAAACAAATTTAAGTGCAAAAAGGCAAGCGGTGGGTTGGTGTAGGGGTGGAAGGTGGGTGGGAAGTAGTGGTGAGCACAATATTGGGCAAAGCATTATGAAAATAAAAAGAATAAAGGAGTGGTGTTGAAACATATGTATACATTTAAGAGAAACTTCCAAGGATGGAAAGGAACTCTTGATATTGTTCAAGCAGGATCAGCCAGAGCATTTTGTCTGGGACTAAGCGTAGCTGGGTTTTTAATAATGTTATGGGTGGTTATTCAACAAGTTTTCTGAACAATCCACTGTAAAAAGAAAATTCACTCTTGCCATGCAAAATGCATTTTTTGTGTATTTGTATCTCTTACATCTTATCTTGAGAGAGGACTAGTTAGAGCAGTCTGACTCCCTGGTTATACACAAAGAAAGGTAAGAGCCATCCTCACATAACCCTTCTGTTCTCTAGACTAAACACTTCTGTATCAAGGGTGTTCTGTATCAAGCCTATAAGTAATTTTTGTATCCCTTTTCTGGAACCACTCCTGTAAACCCATGTCTGTTGTCTCTGGGGTGCCTACACCTGTCCTAACTAATGCTGAGTCATGACTGGCATTTGCTTTCCCTATACCCGCTGGCAGTGCTGCTCTTAATGTAGTCCAAGAAGCTGTGAACCTTCTTGGCTTTCAAGGGCACATAACTGGTTTATGGTCCGCTTGTTTTTTTGTGTTTCTCAAGGTCTGTCTCTACCAAGCTGCTCTCCAGTCAGGCAGAGACACTCAGCAGGTACTGCTATTCCCTCTGTGCAGGACTTGAATTTTTCTTTGTTGAACATGATGAAATTCCTTTCTGTCTAAATCTAAATGGTGGCAGAGGCAACTAATATTCACTTTCCCAGGGACTGAGTTGAAGCTGATCAGTCTGTCATTAATCTTCCTTCTTGAAGATAGCTGTGATATTTGCTCTCTTCTGTTTAACAGGAAGGTGTAATCACTTTTCAGTAACAGGACTTAGAGTACTCATATCCAAACAGACAGCTCCCTCAGAGCTCATAAGTATGACCTGTTAGAGCCAATGAACTTTCATATGTCCTGTGTAAATGCTTCATAACCTAATTTTCCCCTGAGGCTAAGTCTTCCTTGCTTCAGCCATTCCTTCTACTCTTGGGGACCTCAGATTCCTAAACACTGGTCTTAGCAGTAAATACTTGAGGCAAACAAAGTGCTGAATAGCTTGGTTTTTCTGTGTTTATTGTTATCAGGGGTCCTGCTGTATTTGGCAGTGGCCCCACATTTTCTCTAGTTTTCCTTTTCTGTCATAGAATTTTACTCCCCAGATTCAAATCAGTAACAGTAACCCTGGCTTTCTCAACTCTTCACCTACACAATTAAGATACCTCTTCCTCTCCCAGATGAGCCATTCCCGCTTCCACTTCTTACACATTTCCTTTTTATATCTAAGCTCTTTATTCATTTCTGCCAGCTTCCTGTTGCCTTTGATGTCCTGCACATGGTGATAGACCATTTTTGAGCTTGGGACGATGCTTAAATATCAACTAGCTTTACCGGGTCCATCTCTACAGGGTATCTTGTAGGATTTTTCCAAGTAGATCTCTTCAGAGATTACATTCTACTGTCCTGAAATCCAAGGTTGTTTTCTACTTTATCCTTCCTCCATGGATTCTGAGCTCCATCATCTCATCATCATTGCAGACAAACTGTAATGTCCTGTGACAAGTTCTTCACAGTTTGTATGTACCAATCTAGCAATTTGTTCTCCATAATCAGGAAATTGTTACCTCTGCATTCCAGAAATTCCCTTTATTGTTTGTGTTCTGCTTTGTTGACCTTCCAGCAGATGCGATGGTGCTTCAATATCCCTGTGAGAACAGGGCCTGTAAACATGAAACTTTTTCCAGTTGTCTGAAGGAGTCTTTGTATATTTACTCTCTATAGCAGGCACCCATTACAGCATCACTAATGTTCTGTCTGCTAACCTTGACCTCTAAGCTCTTGACTGGTTTGTCATCTGCTCTCATATAAGGGACAGCTGCTCTTAGTCTTCCTAGCCTCTTCTTCCTGAAGAGCCCTTACTGATTTGTCACAGCATTCCAGTCATGTGAGCTGTCCCACCAAGTCTCCATGATCCCAGCACTGTTATGGAGCTGCATTAATTACACAGACTTCTGTAATCCCCTTTGTTCATTGCCCATGCATTGGTGTAGAGATGGGAGGCACAAAAGTGTGCTTTTCTCACTTGTTTGTTGGGAATCTTTCCAACAGTCAAACCCACAAGTATATGGGCATTTGGATTTATCAACATAAAAACTAATAATTACAGGATTATCAGAGATTCCAGACAGACACAGAAGACCTGGAAAGGCTGTATTACCATTATGTAATAGCCATTGGACACTTAAATGGAGGATTAAATATCATGCACTAATGAAATGGGAAATCATGGAGGAAGCATTTGCTGTAATTTTTCTGAAGAGAGTTGGGCAATATAAGGAATGAAGACATTCCGAAATAAGCAGCTGCCCTCTAAATGCTAAATTAGTTAGGACCTCTTTTTCTCTCTAGGATTTTCTGACTTTCAGGAGTTCTTATTGAATTAGATTCATCATGTTCTGAGCAGGAGAATCCCTGGATTCCAAGGTTTTTCATTACAGTAATGCTGTCATATACATTCAAGCCATGATAAAAAATTCATTATAGACTTTCTAGGCTAGAAATGTGGGTTTCTCCTTCTTTGCAAGCAGTTCTTGCTTGTGGTTAGATATGACCATTCTTTGGAAAGTCTTTGTGATTCTTTGATTCTGTGCTATTGTATTCTCTTATGATTTCTGAAGGTGGATACCTTCAGAAGTTTTCATGGCTTGGTTTTTTTTTTTTTTTTCTTTTGCTTGTTTTTTTTTTTTTTTTTTTTTGTGTGTGTGTGTGTGATTGATTGGTTTTGTTTGATTTTGGTTAGTTGGTTGGTTTTAATGCACCTTACATTTTGGGGGTTTGTTGTTGTTGATTTATTCACTTAGGTTTTGGGGATATTTGGGGAGTTTGAGTTTTTGGTGTTTGTGGTTTGTTGATTAGTTGGTTTTGGGTTTTGCTTTGTATTTAGTTTGTTTGTTTTTTCCAGAATGCTTAATGTGTTTCTGTGCTTTCAGGACGCTTTCTTTTCTATTCTTTGTTTTTTGGAAGTTTTCTCATCCTGACAGTATATCTGTGAGTTTGTTACAAAGGGAAGTGCTTCGTCTCATGTCTTTGTTTTTCAGTTGAGGTTCTCATTCAGTCTGGCAGGGTTCACAGATTGGTCTCTTGTAACTTTATCTTAGCTCATGGTGAATGTGTGCTGCATCTACTCACTGAATTGCAATATGATTTAAAATCTGGAAAGGAGTGTTTAACTTATTATAGTAAGAATCACCTGTTTGTATCTTTGCTTCTTTCTAGCATCAAGGAACTTGTTGACTATTTCAGACCCTTGGAATGATGTCTTGAACAGACCTTTAACATTGTTTCTGTGTACTGCAGTTCAGTCTGCAAACACACAAAGTCAACTGAGCTTAGATTATGTCCCTTGATGCCAAGCACAACTCTTTTATCTTTGTTTTTCACATATGAAGCCTTTGGTGTATTACCTTTATGGATCATTGACCTGCTTTTTTACCTGGTTCTTCATGGACATTCGGGTCTTAACATCTGTGTGTTTGAACTTGGATTTGGAAGCTGTAGATGCCTTCTGAACATTTGTGATAGTGCTAGTCACAGACTTAATCCTGACTACAGAAAGGGAGCAGCTGGGGTGGTGGCAGTGGATTTCTCTCCCCAGCAGCATCATGGACAGGGCCAGAATTGGGGCAGGATCAGGACCTTCTGCAGGCTCCACTCCTTGGTGTGGTCTGTGTTGTGGGGCAGGGATGTGTGCAGAGTCGTGAGCCTCTGACATTGTTTCTAGCTGTTCCCTTAGGCCAGTTCTTTTCCCAGGTACTCTAATGTTCACCTGGCTAAGGAGGAGAGTGAGTCTCTGTGTCCAAGTCTCTGCTTTCAGAATCTGGCATCATGAGCTATTATACATTGCTTTGTAAATGCATCAAGCACCTCACCTATGGCTGACATTAAAAAAAGTAATGTCCTTCCTGACTTGTATGTGTATCCACAGTATGAATTTGTAGGTTTGGGAGTATGCATGTTTTGTTTTCAAAGGCATTAAAGATTCATATTAAAATATGGTCCTCAACATAGCCTAGAAAATGTTAATTTTATTTTTTTGCAGTTGTTTAAATACTAGTGTTACAGAGAGTAATAAAATCTTTGCTTAGCGTGGAAGTTGCCACATGTCTCTGTCTTTATAATACTTGTGTAATAAATGAAAACATGAATTAAAAGCAGAGCTAATACTGTCTCATTTTGCAACTGTGCGTTTTTATTTTAATGAATAAACAAATGTGTGTGGAATATGCTGAAAAAGTTCTTGTAAATGCTCTCTGCTTTTTTGTTTGTGTGCAATAAAAAAACAAATTTTACATAGAACCTCTGTGTAATTCAGTATAACCTAGCAGAATTTGGTGAGATTATCACTGTAATATGCTGTCTAAATGGAAGATTTTAAAGTCACCTTTGAAACAAGTCTGTTTAAAGTAAAATCTGCAGTCAACTGCTTCTAAGGAGATGATATTAAAAGTTCTAATAAGCATTTTGAATGGTAATATTGAAAGATTGTGTGTTTTTTAAGAAGTTTTACTATGATTGGTTGATGCAGAACAGAAAGGGTTGCTGTCTGAAAACTTTACAAAAGCAGAATAAAGGCTGATTGATGTAAGGCATGTAAACAAAGTGTTGCATATGAAAAGATAGATACAGAAATGGTTTTGTTTTGATTTGTATTGATTGTTAAGAGAAGTTGTGTATTTGGACAGCATAGCCAACATTATATTCTGTTAGGTTTTATTCTGATCATGGCTGTTTCTCTAGTAACCTGGACAGTACCTTTGACATTAGCCATAGAGACTGACTGTGAATTAGTTGTTTGTGGTAAGCATGACAGTGTAAGGTTTTGCTCTTGGGAAGCTTAAATATAAATCATCATTAGACAATTTTCATTATTATTCTTAGTATGAATATGAAGTCTGACTGTACTTTTCTAGTAGTTTTTCCCTCCATTTTTATTCAGCATTGTATTTTTACTTTAGTGTCTGTTAAAATATTATACTTTGATTGCAGTGTGGTAAAGTGATAAACCAAGAAACTTCCGGACAGAAATCTGACAATAGTCACTGAATCTGTTAGATTGTAAAAAGTGATAAAGTTCTCAAAGCATGGTAACTGTCCAGCAGCTTTTATTTTCTGTGAAGCTGACCTTTGAAATGTCCAGGATAATGCCCACTTGTCACACGTCTAGTCCACTGTGATTTTGAATGTCTGAAGTGTTTTGCTACCTGAAGGTTAAAAAAAGGAAATGTGCTTGGGGAAAGTGCAGATAAAAGAAGGTTCAGCTGAAGGTTTCTCTCTGGCTTTGGTTAACCTATCTTGAAGGAATGCTTTTATTAGGAATTCTGCTGTGTTGAAGGATCTAGCTTTGTTTTGGGATTTAATTATTTCAGAAGATTTAAAGTTCTTGCTTGAAATACCAACATAGCATTTATATTGCATAATCTCATTTTTTGTATGGTAAGGTGAAGAAATGAAGAAAGGTTATATACTTGACAGCATAATACAGCAACAATTTTGTTCGATAACCATAATTTTAGAATTACATGATCATTGTTAAAGCGCTGAGTGTGTACTGTGGCAGAGGAATTACTTTTTTATGAGCAAATAGCTGAGCAGATTTTTTAAACTTTGGTAAGGCTTAACCATTTCATATTAGCTATGATTTTCACAAGGTTAGTTGATCTTCCTCTGTAGCTCCAGATATGCAGCTGTGACATTTGTTGGAACATACCAGCTTAGTAATGTTATTTGATAGTATTTGCTTACTTCTTATGCAACTCATAGCAGAAAATAAAATGTTTTTTCTGTTCAAATACTGAATAGACTTTAGGAAAAACTTAGCCTGAAAGTTGCTTTCTGAGTTTCCTTGTCTCAAAGGAAGAATACAGGGCAAAAAGAGAAGGAATGTCTACCATGATCTTGTGTATGTGATAGAGAAACTATGAATTCCATCAGTTTAATAAGTATTGCCTAGGTATAAGGAATAATATTGCTAGTCAGTAGGATTGCATGAGAAAAACATGCCATGCAGCTGTATTAAATTTTTATTATTATTTCAAGAGTACTTTGTTTTACAGTATTAGTTAGAGGAGTTTTTCATTTAGCTAGCTAAACTAAAAAAGTATGTTGCACTTCAACACTTTGAGGTGGAAATAACATTTTTTGAGATGGTACTTTGTAAAAAAGTTGATGACAAAAGTCTGTGCTTCTGCATACTTCGCAAAAACTTTGCTGTTACTGTTTAGAACACTTACATCATTGAACCAATTTATAAATCTTTTCATTGTACCTTTTGAGGAAACAGTGCGACAATCATTGTAGTTATAAGTAATTTTATAGTTCAAATAGGCATCAGTGGAATTTTGGAACCAGGGGAGGGGGGAGGGGGGACGAGAGAGGAGGGGAGGCAAGGAGAGGAGAGGGGATTTTCCTAGATGCAGTTTTCCTCATACTAGGGATAGTGGTTATAGACTACACACATATTTAAGAATATGTGGGTGCAAAAATCAGTGTAAAATATGCTTAAACTTGTCTGAAATTTACTAGAATTTGAGAATATCAGTAATTAAGTATAAAATTTCACTTTAGCTATGTGAAAAAAGTAATAATTCTTTATTTTTATTATAAATTAGATTCACAGCTTTGAGTTCTGTTAGAAATATGTCCTGGAGGAATAACATTGGATAGGCAGTCAAGCAGCGTTATAAGTAAGAAAGGTTCTAACATAGATTTATGGCATTAAAGAATGTCAACAGGTGTGTTTTGTTTTGGTTTTAACTTTTAAATAATCTAGGAAAAACAAGACATATAGGACACTTAATAAAAGACTCTCCAAAGTCCACAAAATAACCTGGGAAATATTGGTGCTTTTAAGAGTGTATCGATTCAGTTTTCCTGCCAAAGATTGTGTTTACATCTTGACATTTCTATATTTGAATGTATTGTGCCATTGTGATTGTGAATTGCTCAGTATCGTGGATAATTCAAAGTGTCTTTGCATGCTAAACCCGAGGTGTTACTCACAATGTCCAGAAATGCTTTAAAGTATGGTTCCCTTAGGGTGCAAATGGAGTTAACTCTAAATACATTCTTCTCCTGATCAGGAAATCAAACAGTTCTTTTTCTGTTGTATTTGCATTGATGCAGCATTTGCATATTCTGTTCAAATAGCCTAAATATTTGAAAATTGCTAGCATTTACTGTTTATGCATGTGACTTACAATGTAGAATGTTTTTCCTCCAAAAACTGCTGGGAAAGAAATAGGTCAAAATAAATATAGGTGCCTAAGTAAACAGCTGTTAGTACACTTAAAGGGCAATTAGTGTCAATCAAGACACTGATGGGGTCCTCTCAACCCCAGTTCCATGGAGACCTAAATACTGCAGTGTTCAGGGCTATGAAAAAGGGATTTGTCACCGGTAGTTTTTCCCTGGCTTAGAGTTTTTCTGCCTTAGTTAGGTCATCATGTGTCAGAGTTCAAGAACTTGTAGCACAAAGGAAGTGAAAACAGGCCAAGAGGTAGGGCAGAGAACCTCAGATCTCAGACTGAAGCCTGATGTTTCTGGAGATGTTCTGTTGTTGCAGTTATCCTTATTGCATATGAATCTAATATCTTGTTTCCCTAGCTGTTTATAGTCTAATTTTATTTTACAGGCTAGATCCTTTTATAGGGATCTGCCACCTGGCTGGCTTTCTTCAAGTGTATTTTCAAGTCACGTCTGTGATAGGTTCTTACAGATACGCATCAGTATTTTATTATACTGAAAATTCCTGTTTACTTCTAGATCAGGTAGTAAATTGAATGTGGTTAGAGAACAGGCAGTTGAAGAGAGCACAGTGTCATACTGAAGAGGAAGGAAAAGGGAGCACTTTACAACTGTTGGCATTATTATGGCCATTTCTTCCTAGATATGTTTCCATTTGAATTACAATCTGTGTAGACACAAATATATTTTAATAAGAGTAGGTGGAAACCTTTACATTTAATATTTCTAATTATTTTCTAGAAGTCTTGTGGCATTATTGTTGTGGTGTCTTGGATTATTTGTTACTACTAATCACTAAGAATTTGCACTGAAACCTGACATAGTAGGACTATTTATAATTCAGTACAGTATTGTATGGGGCTTTCCAGAGCTGAGAAACAATTAAAAGTCATAGAAGGTCTTTTGAAATTTTCTGCTGCTTTTCTTGCTCTATAGGTTCCAACTACTTTTCTGTCTTTCAGGTCACATTTCTTGTTTTTTTGTGGTACTATACTTTTATAATAATGTTTGAGATGCTGTATTCCAGAAGATATGGTTTTGTCTAATCTGCTGTGTTCGGCCAATAAAAACATTTTTAGAAGGGAATTAAGCCATGTTGGATAACTGTCAGTAAAGACACACTGAAGTGCCAGACACTATCTGAGGATAATAGAGTAGTCTTTTCTTTAAGTGAGCCCTAAATATGTGTTTTATTTCTTTCTTAGAAGTTACCGTGATTTTTGTAGGTGAATTGAAATAAAGTATCCTATCAGGTATAAAAAAAGGCTACTTTATCTTATTGCTTAGGATTCAAAAAGTACAGAATCTAGGTCTGAGGAACTAAGTTGAATGTACTTTTTATTCTTTTTATTTTTCAGAGGTCCAGAAGACACAATAAATGATTGTAAAATCCTTTTTATAGAGGAAATGTACAAGATTGAAAAGCCAGGAGCCTATCCATTGACATTTGGGGATGGAGATTTCAAAAGTATGCATTTTTTAAATTATTTGAATATAAGTGCAAATTGAGTGATGTTTCTTTAGAAAATATCAGCATGCAGAGGTAGCAGTAATAATTGGTTTGTGTTCAAGAAAGTAATTGCTTTGAAAAATTTTTAGATTTCTGTTCTGAAAAGTATGGTTACTGTAAGATTAATATTACTTTATATATTCAGAAAGTAGTAAGAGCTTAGTGCTATCAGTCATAAATGGTGAAAAAAGGAAACAGCTGATAATGCTCTAAATGAACTGTGCAGAATGAATTTGCAGTCTCATTTAAGTTCCTAGAGAGGTGTTCAGACCACCAGAACTGCTGTTGCAACTGACATGTAATTTAAGCTTTTAATACATTATCAAATGCCAAAAATAGAATTAGTTGGCAGTAATACACTTTAACTCTGTCATTCTGTCAGAGGAAAAAAAAAGGAACTTTGCACTAAAGCTGCTTGTACCATTAAAAAAAAGGGATAATTCATGTTTGGATTAGTTGACCCTGCATGACCTTCTAAAAAAGTTACTATGCCAGACCTCCTTAACCTCCCCACAACCACAATAAGGAGTTAGTGGCAGTTTATCTAAAGAGTAGTGTGACATTTTATCCTAAATTTGTAAATATATTAAAGTTATGAGTGCTAAATGTTTGTGATAGCAACACTGAAGATTGAACTGCAGGTCTACAAGTAGGTATTATATATAATTACTTATTACATTCCTGACTCCCTGCAATTTTTCAGAACCTTTGTTGGTGGCTCTCAGTGCCCAACAATGAGTCTGATTAATGTTTGTAGTCTAAAAAAAATCGCTGTTTTTCAGAGAAGCAAATACCATTCCCTGTGGTATTCTTAAAAGTAAAAATGTCAATTTCTCAACTCATTATACATTTTCATTATTTAAGAATTACTCCCCTGAGCTTACTAAAAAAAGAAAATTATCCACTCTTTTATTTTTTCTTGGTCACATTAAAAGATCTTTGTAATATATTAAAGCATGTTTTGATTTAAAAAGATTGCAGTGGGAGAAAATTGAAAATCTACAAATACTGGTTTGTGTTTACATACTATTTATTTTGCAAGTATGCCACATTTAAAATGGCATAAAAAATATTCCAGTTCATTTAGTTCTTCCCTGTAGGTACTGTGTAATGAATTAACCTTTAAAGTGATGTGTCAAGGAAATGAGTAATTACTGTATTGCTGACCATACAAAATTGTCTACTATGATGCTATTTGATCTTACATGAGTATTTACTTATCATAGAGTCATTTAGATGGCAAAAGACCCCTAAGGCCATCAAGTCCACCACTAAACCATGTCCCTAAGTGCCACATCGTGATTTTTGAACACTTCCAGGAGTGGTAATTCTACTTCTCTGGGCATCATCTTCTAGTACTTGATCATTCTTTCTGTGTAGCAGTTTTTCCAATAACCAATCTAAACCTCCCCTAACCCAGCTTCAGGCCATTTCCTTTTGCCTGACCCTCACCTGGCTACAAACTCAGGCAGTTGCAGACTGTATAAGGTCTCAGGTCACCTGAGCCTTCTTTTCTCCAGGGTAAACCACCCCAGCTCCCTGAACTGCTCCTCACGGGACATGTGCTCCAGGGCCTTCATGAGCTTCACTGGCCTACTCTGGGCACACTTCAGCACCTCAGTGTCCGTCTTGGAATGGGGGATCCGAAGCTGAACACCGGATTTGAGGGATAGCCTCACCGGTCCATATTTTGTAGAATGATTGCCACTCTAATTGTTTCAGAGTCAAGACCTTCACTGTCTATTACAGCTCCGTCCCTCCAGTGTTGATAGCTGTTTCTTTGTTTGTAACCTCTTTACGTAAACTACCCAAATATTGACATCTGTGTAGAGATTTGGACCTATGTGTATGTTTTATTTCGTTTTGTTCCTGGTCCTAATCTTATTAATTTCAGCATATTGCTTATAATCTTCATAAATAAATATAAGTCATAAATATAATCCTTCAAAGTGTAATCATGAAAAATAAATTGATGTGGGAATTCAGCCTTATTTCTCGAACTGCTCTTTTTCCTGAAGACAACACTCACCACACAACCCTGTTCATGTGATTCTGGTTTTCTAGCCAGGTCAGCTGTTTTGCCTTTGCTCAGGCATGCACAGTGCACATCAGTTGAGCTGTATGCTATAACCACCAGTGTAGCCTTTCCTTCTGGACTGTACTTACAACCCCATTTGTGTATTAAAAAAAGTTGTATATAGATAGGTGTGTATATATATATATACACACCTATCTATAAACACACACCTCCCTTAGCTTATGTACCATGAAGAGATGCAGAATTTTATTACTTTTATTATTTTTTTAAATTTAATTTTACTATTTTATTTAATTTTAATTTCAGGTTAAATTAAAATTATTATTTGGCCTTAAGTATTCTATGAGATTATTGTAAGCACAATCAGCAAATGCACTGATTATATTTTTGTGCATAATAAGCTACTCTCCATGCCCATGCCAAAAGATAGAATGCCTACTATGGAAATAATATTTATGGTTTATTAAGCAGTGTAGGTTGTCTCTGCAGAAACACTCTTATTTCTTGAGCACGGTTACATCATACTAATTAGGTTTTGTATGTGTAAAGTGATGTTAATATACATTTAGTAATTACAGTTAAAAATAATGTAATATTCTAATTAATTAATAGAAGTAAAATTCTACACCTGAGGAAAGGTGTAAGGCTAAGCCTTTCGAAAATTATATTAGAAATACAAAAATCTAAGAAGCAACATATTTGTAAATATATTACAAATATTTATATGCAACATGCAAATAACACCTGGATATCAACATATATTACTTCCGTCAGAATCCAAACTTGTGCTAACTCCTTTTGCAAAAAAAGTTAAAATGAAATTATTTATGCAACTAAACTCTGCATTGTTGGTTTAGGTGAACAGATCTGTCTTCATGTGACCAATAGTGCAACTATAGTTAGTGCATATGACTTACAGCATGGTCGAAAGAGAAATGTGAAGAATGAGTCATATTATGAAAATGACAGTTTGTAGTTTGTCTGTATATTGAAGAAAGTAGGGAACTTCACTAGTGTTTAACTGAACTAAAATATATAGGTATTTTTTGCTCTCTTCCTATTTAAAAAAAAAATATTACTAACCTTTTACCTAAGAAACTGATTTTCTAACTGAAACCAGTTAATTACATAGGCCTAAACAATGTGTGGTACTCAGAGCTACAGAAAAATAGGCCATTTCATGTTGTCTGGTATTAGCTAGATGAAATATTCTACAGGGTTTCCATAGGGAATGCTCAGTCACCACTTTTAAATTTTTTTCAAAGGAGTTAACAGTTATCTGGGATTTCTTAGTCTGACTTGAATTGGTGTTTCCACCTTGCACAGATTGTGAGTTTACTGTAGCTATGCTGGAAAACCCTCAGATTTGTTCATCAGCACATGTAAAATTTGTCCTTTCTCTTCTAACGAACCTTTGGAGAGAAGTCTTAAACTAATAGATTACCTCCATTTGGAAAGCATGATAAGTCTTCCAGGCTACACTTTACTAGAAGCAATATTCTCATAGATTTTGGAGGCTTTTTTAGAAGTATATATTTATATATATTGCCTTTGAGACTTTCAAAGTAGTTACTGCTGGTAGCTTTACATGTTTATTTCTCAGGTTTTTAAGTCATCTCACTAAACCTTCTATCTGCAGCTGGTAATCTTCCCTCCTCAGTGATTCTTTTATATTTTTTCAATTTCAAAGTTTTTTATCTTAAAAACAACAATTCAAACAGCATTGTTATAGCACTTCTTATCATGGAATGATTTTAGTTGGAAGGGGCCTTTAAAGATATTTTAGTCCAACTCCCCTGCCATGGGCAGGGGTATTTTTCATTAAATCAGGTTGATCAAAGCTCCATTCAACCTGACTTTGAAAGGCGCCACACCTGTGGATGGGGCATCCATACCTTCTCAGGGTAACCTGTGCCACTGTCTCATCACCCTCACAACAAAAAAAAAAAGTCATCCTTGTATCCAGTCTAAATCACATTTCTTTCAATTTAAAATCGCTCCTAGTTTTCATTATTGTTCATTATCCCTTTCATTACTGATCTTTGTAAAAAATCTTTCCCTGTCTTTCTGATAAACTCCCTTTAAATATTGAAAGGCTACACTAAGGTATGCCTAAAGCCTTCTCTTGCCCAGGCTGAACAAATCCATCTCTCTCAGCCTTCCTTTACAGAAGAGGTGTTCCAGCCCTCTGATCATTCTCATGGCCCTCCTCTGGACCTGTCCTAACAGTGGTTGGAAGAAGTATTCAGGGACCTACAGGCCTGACCTCAGTGCTGGGGAACATCATGGAGCAGATCATCCAGAGTGTCCTCACACACCATGTGCAGGACAGCCAGGGGATCAGGCCCAGCTGGCAGGGGTTTGTGAAAGGCAGGTTCAGTTTGACCAACCTCATCTTCTTCTAGACAGTGACCCACTCAGTGGTTGAATAAAAAGGCTGTGGATGTTGTCTACCTGAACTTTAGTAAAGCCTTTGATACTGTTTCCCACAGCATTCTTCTGGAAAAACTGCTCATGGCTCAGACAGGCACCCTGTTCACAGGGTAAAACCCTGGCTGTGTGGCTGGGCCTGGAGGTTGGTGGTGCATGGAGACACATCCAGCTGGTGGCCTGTGACCAGTGGTGCTCCCCAGGGTTCAGTACTGGGGCCAGTTCTGTTTTATGTTCTTCATGGATGAAGGATTGAGTGCACCCTGAGTCAGTTTGCAGATGACAGCAAGGTGGGTGGGAGTGCTGATCTGCTGGGGGGCAGGAAGGCTCCATGGAGGGATCTGGGCAGGCTGGATCATGGGCCAAGGCCAGTGGTGTGAGGTTCAGCAAAGCCCAGTACCAGGTCCTGCCCTTGGGTCACAGCAACCCCAGGCAGTGCCACAGGCTGGGGCAGAGTGGCTGCAAAGCTGCCCACAGGGAAAGGAGCTGGGGGTGCTGGTGACAGCAGCTGAACATGAGCCAGCAGTGCCCAGGTGGGCAAGAAGGGCAATGGCATCCTGGCCTGTGCCAGCAACAGTGTGGCCAGCAGGAGCAGGGCAGGGATTATCCCAGTGTACTCGGCATGGGGAAGCCACACCAGAATCCTGAGTTCAGTTCTGCACCCCTCACTCCAAGAAGGACATTGAGGTACTGAAGCGAGTCATATAATTTGCCTGAGAGTACTGATTAGATATTAGGAAAAATTTCTTTGTGGAAGGGGTTGTTAAGCATTAGACCAAGTTCCCTGATGAAGTGGTGACATCACCAACTCACTTTAGTGTTCTAAGGTGAGTGGGATATAGCGCTTGAGCACATGGTTTAATACTGAACATGATGGTGGTGCTAGGTTGGTAGTTAGACTTGATGATCTTAAAGGTATTTTCAAACTTTAATGATTCTGGATTCTGTGATGAACTGAACTGCTCAGTTTGGTGTCATCTACAACGCTGTTGAGGGTGCACTCAATTCCACTGGGTATGTCATTGATGTGGGTAGAAAATAATAGTGTTCCCAGTAGGACCCTTGAAGAACACCACTACTTAAAGGCTTTCACTCTTATGTTGAACCATTGGATATGGACCATTCACTCTTTGAATGGGGCCGTCCAATTAAGTCCTTATCCATTTAACATTTCATTTGTCAAACCCATCTCTCTTCAGTTTAGCAGCAAGAATGTAAGACAGCTATAAAGGAGGGCCACAAAGATGGTGAAGGGCCTTGAAGGGAAGCCTTATAAGGACAACAGCTGAGGTTGCCTGGTTCTTTAGCCTGGAAAAGAAGAGACTGAGGGCAGTCATCACAGTCTACAGCTTCCTCTTGAGGGGAAGAGGAGGGCAGACACCAATGTCTTCTCTGTGGTGACCAGTGACAGGAGCTGAGGAATAGCCTAAAGCTGTGTCAGGAGAGGTTTAGGTTTGGATATCAGGAAAAGATTCTTCACTGAGAGGATGCTTGGACACTTGAACAGGCTTCCCAGGGAAATGGTCACAGCACTGAGCCTGGCAGGGATTCAAGGAGCTTCTGGACAATATTCTCATAGACAGAGGGATTTTTTGGATGTCCTCTGCAGGGCCAAGAATTGGATGTGAATGATTCTTGTGGATCCCCTCATGATATTCTATAAATCTATGATTTTTCTTAAGAATATTTTGAGGGTCCAAATCAAAGGCCTTACAGACAGGTAAATGACATCTATACTTCTCCTTTGACAATTGACACATTCTGTCCATGGTGGAGGGCCTCTGTGCCAATCAGACACTATTTTTCCTTGGTGAAGCCATTTTGGCTGTCTTTAACCAGTCTTCTGTCTTCCACATCTTGACATGTCTTCCAGGAGTCTCTGCTCTGTGATCTTATTGGGCACTGAGATGAGGCTAACTAGTCAGTAACTCCTGGGTTCCTGCTTTTTACTCTTTTTTAAAAAGGTTGAAATAGCTTTTTCTCCAGTCACTGAGATCTTACCCTGACTGCCATGATCTTTTATATATGATGAAGAGTGGCTCAACTGCTACATCAAACAATTCTCTCAGGACCCTGGAATGCATCTCCTTGTGTATCATGGTCTTGTCTATGTTCAGGTTCTCAAATGATCTTGAACCTGATCTGCTCTTACACCGGGAGTGACTTCAATTCCCCAGCTCCTGTCTTGAAGTTCAGGGACTTGAGAGATTGGGAAGAGTGATTACTAATGAAAACTGAGGCAAACAAAATTGCTGCCTACCTCAGCCTTCTCCATGTCGATTGTGATTAGTTCTGTCCCATTCTGGGGGACAGAGCAGAGGAGGGGGTTGTATGTGTATATTTTCTTTAATATTCCGTTTCTGAGAAACATGCCTATAAGAAGCCATCTTTATTATTCGTTGAATCCCTTGCCAAATTCAGCTCCAGCTATACCATAGCTTTCCTAATTTCTTAATTGTCCCTCCACGACCAGACAGCACTTCTCTTTTCTTCCCAGGATACCTGTCCCTGATTCCATGTCCAGTGCTTTTCCTTCTTGTATTTCACTTTGTCCAGGAAGTCTTTACTGAGCCATGCTGGTCACCTGCCTTCCCTGCCTGAATGCTCACTGGTGGGAATGGAGAGATCTTGGGCTCTAAGAAACATGTCCTTAAAGATCTGACAGTTCTATTCTGCTCCTTTTTCCCTGAGTGCAATTTTCCAGAGGGTCCCATCCACTAATTCCTAAAATAACTAAAAGTTCAGGCTTCTAAAATTCAGAGTAGTGACTTTAACCTTTCTTTGGCCCATAATGCTTGAGATCATGAATTCCACCAGGGAATGACCACTTCAGCCCAGGCTGCCACTGATCCTGACCTCTCCAGGCAGTTAATCTGTGTCAGTAAGCAACAGGTGCAGTAGCACTTCTCTGTCACTTCTCTGGGGTAAGAAATTATCCTTGATGCTGTCCAGGAGTCTCCTGGACTGCTTACATCTTGTCGAGCTGCTTTTCCAGCAGCTGTCAGGGACTGTCCTGACAAGTCCCTGCAGCTGGATCAGAACCTGCCAGAGTGATGCTTCCTGCAGGTGAAGTAAGAAGGTTTAGTCAACAGGGTCCCCTCAGCTGAGTGGTGGGTGATAAACACAAACCATGAGATTTTATTTATTGGCTTGGCTTCTGATTTTCAGCCACAGGCTCTTGACTTGTTCATGGCTGATTTTCAAAGATGGGTTTGTGCAATCAAATCCATGGAGAGAGCAAATTGCCCGCCCTTCCCTTTCCTTGCCTGTCCCTTCTGTACCGTTTGCAGCAGTCAATTGGAGTGCTTCAGTCATGTGATTTGTCTCACCAAGTTTCAGTGTTTGTGATTAATCATAGCTTTCCATTGGCACAGTCACTTCCAATTCTTCTGATGCACCCAAGCTACATATGCTAGTGTACAGGCATTTCAGCCTGGTATATCAACTGTGTAAGCATTTTAGATGAAAAAGCTCTGTTCTTTTGAGGCATTTCACAGGTGTTCCCCTGTCAGTTTTTAATTCATCAGCAGCCCCTGACTCTACTCTGTTAATCAAAACTCCATCCTCTTCTCACTCTAAGTCTAGTTGGTTCTGCCTTTGAAGAAAAAAGTACTGTTCCTCCAGAAAGACTTCAGATACATCACAATGCTTTGCATTCCAGTCCCTCTTTGTTATAAAACTTTCTGGTGTTTCTCTTCACAGAGATTTACACTGATAACCTACAACTGCATGGGTCAATTTCTCTCTAAAATATATTTAGTTGGGAGGACATGCTCTTTTTCAATACAAAGGGACTTCGATTTCTGCAATTTCTTAGTCATTAATTTCCTTCTTGGTATATTTAAGAAAAACATTAAAGTATCCAGAACTCCTCTGAATACATCAAGGATCCACCTCATATTTCTATTCAGGAATAAAATCCTGAAAGAAATATTTCTTTTTATTGCTTATGTTATCCAAGCTAACAAGGAACTGATATGCTGTACAGCTTCAAAAGACAGTAAAGCTTCATCTTTAGGGAGAATATGCAGGTACATCTTGGAGCAGGGGAAAAAGAGAAGCTGATGATTAGTCATGATTTTTATGCCTTGTTTATACAGCAGAAGAAATCTTATTAAGCCTAGATAAATACCTCATTGTAAGAAAAGAAAAGCATTTTCAAGAGACCAGTGTTCATGTTCAGAAATAATTATTCCTTTAGATACAGTAATTCACTTTGCTGAAATACATGGTATTTGACATTTCTTTGTTTTTGACAGGAAAAAGTGGCCCTGAATGCAAGCACTGTAGGGCTGATCCAGATAAGGAGTGCCGGTTTTGTTCGTGTTACTTGTGTGGTGGCAAACAGGATGCTCACATGCAGCTCCTGTGTGATGAATGTAATATGGCTTATCATATATACTGCCTGAACCCTCCTTTAAGCAAGATACCAGAAGATGAAGACTGGTAAATATACAAGGATGATTTGTTTACCCACATTGACATTCTGTACATGGTGGTACCTTTTTGATATTTGCACCTCATGAGAGAAAATACTGAAGATGTTTTTAAATTCTGAGTTGTTTCCATCCATCTACTTAATATAAGGTTTGATTGTATTTATCGACAGTTGCTGTTATTCAGCCTTTTCATTTTTTAAAAGCTTCACTGCTTGAGCAATTCTCTTAATGCTCACCCTTCTCTGTGGCTTCATCCTCTGTCCCTGCTGCTGCCCCTGTGCTCTTTGTTGCCTCTACTACATTCATTTTTCATGCTATGGAAGGACGACCATATTGCTACTCTTCATTTCTCATGTAATTACTCTTATGTCTTTATTAGGTGTCTACAATTTACACTGTTCATATTTATCACCTGCCTATGACTTACTTGAGATGCTAATCCTTTATAAATGAGTAATAAATAGAACTTTATTCTAATAAAGTTTTCCATAGACTTCATTAAATGTCTTAAGATGTCTATGAAAATACATTACATGGAATTTCTTTGAACCTTGTGATTATATTTTTTGTCAAAATCTGTGTAAATCTTTTGTAAGTTTAACATTCTCTGTAAATTAATAACTCAATCTCCTACACCTTACTGGATTCCATCATGTTTATTGGTTAATGCCTGATGGTCTACCTGTTTTCTGGGGCAACTATCCTCAGAGGAAAGAATTTCTTACTAAAATCTAAACTAGCTAGAAGGTGCCTGAAACCTTTTCTCCAGACTGAACAGCCCCAGCTCTCTCAGCCTGTCTTCATAGCAGAGGTGCTCCAGCACTCTGATCAACTTGGTGGCCCTTCTCTGGGCTCTTGGCAACAGGTTCATATCTTTCTTGTATTGGGTGCCCCAGAGCTGGATGCAGCACTTCAGGTGGGGGTCTCACAAGAGCAGAGTAGAGGGGTGGAATCACCATCTCCCTTGACCTGCTGTCCACTCTGATTTGGATGCAGCCCAGGATGAGGGTTGGCTTTCTGGGCTGTGAGTGCCCGTAGCTGGATCATGGCAAGCCTTTTGATCACAAACACCTCCTCCTCTCCAGAGCTAGTCATGGTCCATTCTCCAAATTATGAATTTCCAGAAGTTCAATTAGTATAATTAAAATTCATTGGAAAATGGCTGTCAAGCTTTTTAGCTTGTTTTTGTTTACTGTATAACTAAGAATAGGAGCCTTAAAATTTATATATGTAAGTAGACAGGTGCATCTGTGAGTGAAGTCAGAGTGGTAGAGGTACAATTGTGGACCTGGCTTATGTGAGCTAGTTTTGAGATGCTTAGTGTCACCAGCCCTGTACCGTCTTAATGCTTGTCATTATGTAGAAGTGCATTTGCACCGGGCAGAGCAGCATCTCCCACCAAAGAAGAAGTTTGTACCCTCCCTTCTTCCTGCATACTAGCAAAGAGTCATGGTTGTCTGATTCTTAATTTAGAAGCAGTTTGCTTTAGAATTGGGAATACTTCCATTTCGTGTTCTTAGAGTGTAAAATCTGGCAAACTCTATTCAGGGGTTAAGTCTTCACTTTGGGAAAGGAGAAGTTTTGTGGAGATGAAGTCACTCTGTATGTGAAACAGTATTTGATAGTCCCAGTTAAAAAGATATTAAGGCAATATTGTCATGCTATCAAAAACATGGAATTCACCATGTCACTTCACCTTGTTAATTCACCTTGTGAATTTGCATTATGTCATATTTGTTCTTTTAATTGGTCTTATATGCTTTTTCTTTAAGCAGTTGTAATAGCTGTCATGGTATCATAACTTCAGCATCTGACATTATTATTTTTTAATCTGTGTGGCTTCATTGTTTTCATGGTCCAACACCTTTATTGATACAGTGAAATCTATTCCTGTGGACCTTAATCATAAATTCTTCTACTCATATCCACATAAAAAACTTAATAAATCCAAACCAGCAGCAGCAGCAGTAGCAGTAGCAGTAGTAGTAGTAGTAGTAGTTTTGGACCAAATCCAGCCTAGGGGAGCCAGAAACAAGGACATGTCTGTGTATTGTTATTCCTGAACTGGGATAAGAATGTTGTTGGAAACAGCAGAACGACCACTGTGCTGCTTTCCTCTCTTTGCTGTGATCAGTGTATACTAGTATCTCTGCTTTCCTACCAGAATGGATTTGTGTTAGTGTGAGTGAGCCCCAGCATTATATTCCAAATGGCTTCAGTGTCGTGGAGTAAATGAGTGTGTGTTTGTGTGTTTCTATATACATTATGTCATACTTTGGCTCTGTTTGACGTTCAGCAATCTGCAGTGAAATTTGTTGCACAGCCAGCAAAACTAAGGGTAGACTTGGCAGGAGACAGAAACAGAGCATGAGTACTGGTTAGCAGCATATTTTAATCTCAGCTATCTTCTCCTTTACATGATGTAAATGAAGGAGGACTAAATGAAGAGACAATACAGGAGCCATGGGCACCTCTCATATATGTGAGAAAAAATAGTTATATGTTTTGCAACTAGCACTCTACCTTTAAAGATACTGAAAACCCTTTTTAAAAAAAGTTGACAGTATTTGTTCATGTTGAGTTCATTTTTTAAGCTGTAGGCTTCAGCTGCTTAAGACTGGTATATGCTTGCTAGCTTGAAACATTCAGTCAAAATAAACAAATAGACACTATTTTGGCTACCAGAAATGTATTGCCATTATTATGAAGTTAATTGAGAATTTACTAAAACCTTTTTTTAGGTATTGTCCTTCCTGCAAAAATGATTCTAATGAAGTTGTAAAGGCTGGAGAAAAGCTCAAACAGAGTAAAAAGAAAGCAAAGATGCCATCTGCCAGTACTGAAAGCCAGAGAGACTGGGGAAAGGTAGAGTGTGTTTTAGAAACAGCTGTTACTCTGATTGTTCATGTATGTGCTACATCTATAATTTTGCTTACATATGCACTACACAAAATTCAGTACTGGGTTGCACAAACAACAAGACAATGTTTAATCCTGCCTGCTGTCTACTGGCAGTTAAAGCAGTGGAAGGATTACTAAGGTGACTAGAGGTAAAAACAACAACAACAAAAAAAGAAAACTCCCCTCCCAAACCTATAACCACATATTACTTAATTTAACATTCCTTTTAACAATTGTTAACATATTTTGAAATATGTGTTTGTTGTAATAGACAGATTTCATGATCTCTGCATTGAATTTACAAATATTCTTCAATATTGCAATTCATTTGTCTGATTACTTTTGTCTGGTGTATTTTTAGGGCATGGCCTGTGTTGGTCGCACTAAAGAATGCACTATTGTTCCTTCAAATCATTATGGGCCTATACCTGGTGTTCCTGTTGGGACAACCTGGAAATTCAGAGTTCAGGTATGTTGTTTCAGTATTAGCTGTAGTTGAAGGAAGTAAGAGTAATAATGAATGGGTTGGGCACTAAAATAAATTCCAATTGACAATTGCCATTTTCACCAGGACTAAGTAACACAAATACATTATGATTCTAATATTGGAAGTGATGCCAATAGTAGTGACGGTTGAACTATACTGATTTACCATAGAACTTTTTAATACAACTTTTTACATACAACTTAGTGAAAAGTCTGTTGGAATTATGATAAATATATTTCACATGTTAAAATTTTAAGCCAGATATTCAGTGAATAGAATTAAGTATTTTCTGAAGAGTTTTCTTCACATGAACTGATTATCACATGAATGAGGCATAGACTGCAGATTTTGAGAACATTATGTGTTATCACTGTGAACTGACTGTAGGTCAATTTGGTTTTGGTCATATGTAATGGATGTCCAAATCTGCTTTTAGGCAGATGAACAGCTTAAGCCTGTGCAAGTCTGTAGTGCTACTGAAATCCACTATATATTCAGCTTTTGGTATTTTTTTGAACTGTCTCATTTTCTGTTTCAAATATTCCTTAGGCTCTGTGATAAACTAGGTTGATAGAAAAACGGCAGAAAAATAATCCTATCTGGAGTAGATGCGGGCTAATTTTCCCAGTCAATTTTGCATTTTGGTTATGTAAGCACAGTGCTAATACTCAACGAGGGAGGAAAAAACAAAGCAGGGAGGATGGGACGGCTGCATTTTGTGCCAGTACTGATTTTTTTTCTGGTTTATAGTGTACAGCAAGCTACAGACTTTCTCCCTTTTGCTCCAGCCTGATCCAGCTGAAATGATTTTCGGGTTATCTTTCATTTTTCATTGTTTTTTCTAGTCACAAAAAGACATGTTTCTTTGTTTTCTAAATCAGTTAGTTCTTTGTCTCTTGCATGTGTAAATGATTGGAACTGAATGTTTTCTGTCATATTCGGAAGAATAAAACCAGGAGGTTTTAAACTGCTTGAGGAGGGGCAAGCCAAAAATCAAGTGCCTCCTATGATTTGTTTTATGAACTTTTCATCACTTCCTTTCTTTTTGTTGGGTGCCAGATTATGTAAAGTCTAATAAGTAAGAGAGCTTTCTAAAATCACTTGGGTAAACTCAAAGTATCAAAATCAATTTTTATTTTCACTGCTTCAATAGCAATTGGAATTACTAGTTTACCTTTTTGTTATGAGTTCTATTGGTAAGACAAAAGCTAATGCTTTTCAAGTGTTTCTAGTACTGGTAGGAAAAACCAACAGAATTAGAGTGCTGCTTTCATCAGAAAATCCATCAAAAATATTTCATATATATATATATACAGATAGATCGATAGATAGATATAGATATATATATATAGTGTATATATGTGTATATATGCGTGCATATATATATATATGGACTAACTATCAAAAGACAATTATAATTTATGCATAATTAATTTATTTTGAGTACAAATTAAACACCTTGTCATTTTTTTAAAATTGAAATTCTTTCTACGTAGAAGTTAAACTACACTTTTGTTTCTTATATGAACTAGGTTTTTTTAATGACAAAATGAGATTGTCTCAGCAAATCCATGAGAATTTAGTGACTGTATGAGAATTTAAAGACTTCTTTATTTCTGATTTGCATCTTTTTTTATAACACAAACTCTCTTTTCCCTAGAAGGAAATTGACTAAACATTACTTCTGGAGAGAGCATCTGAAGAGCATCTTTGGCATGAATTATTTATCAGTGTTCATCTTTGGGGTGAATCACCTACCAGAAACCTAAATTTAATTGATGAAACCTGAAAATGAAAAGAAGGGAGGGAGGAATGAATTAAAGAATGTTTGATACAACAGGAAAGAGGAATGCAATAGTGGGGCCTTTTTATTCAGCATGGTCATAAATGGTCTGGAAAAACTGGCAAATAGCTGATAAAGTTAAGTGAGAGTGCTAAGTTGTGGATAGCAAACATGGGGCAGGGAAGATTTCTAAGTGTGTAATTTGTAATTGGCTTTCAGCTACTTATACTTCTTGTCATTTAGCAAAGAGATTCTAATAGCTAATTTTGAAAAATATGTCATTTTGATAGTGATCAGAAAAATAAATCAAATACTAAAATATCATCAAATGAAGAGTCAGGAAAATAAAATACATTATTATGAACTGCAACCAGGAAGTATTATTGTGTCCTTGCATGGTTTTCAAACTGTGCACAGCTCTAATCTGATGTTAAAAAGTGCACTTTTGATTAGTTGGATCTTTGATGTATTGTGTTATGAAATTTCAAGACTATAGCAGAAGAGTATAGACTCCCTTGAAAGTTGCTTAGAACTGTAGGTTGGGAAAAGGAGATCAGGAGTGCAAAAAGCAGAACAAGAAAAAGAGGCAAAATCAAGGTCTGGAAGAAGACATGAAGGTAGAAAGAAGTAGTGTGATTGGTTTTATGCTGGAAGCCTTCATTCTGCCAACACTATTTTTATCATAACTTACTGAGAAAATGCATAATTTAATATATAGTCTCATTCTATTTGAAAAGATTGTTTATGGGGCTTTTCTATTAATCAGTAGTTTGAAACCATTGTTAAATTTTTGTGAGAGGGATGCTCCAGCAGACTCTAATGATGTTGCCAGATTATGCTACAGCTGCAGCTTTCAGGTGGCCAGGCTGCAGATTACTTGAACATTTATTACCAGAGAGTTATTCTGGTTGGAGAACTAGTCCATGATCCATGTGGTGTTGCAATGGCTTCTTCTGTTTTCTTGAGCAGTCTGAAAAGATTCCTCTCCACTGGTTACATTTACAGTGTGTTACCTTACGAGTCCCTGACAAAATTATCTTTACACTGGGATCTTCCTAGGTTAAAAATTGTAAAATGCTACCAAACTGGTAGATCTCCTTCTCCTTTGAATTGTTCTAAATGACTGTGCAAGTGGAGTATAGCACTGAGTACAGTCTTATGTACTGCTTATGGAAAAAATCTTGGAGATTTTCCCCAAAGAAGAAAGAGTCCCTTACATCTTCCAGTGTCACCACTGTTCTACATTGTCTACTGGTTTTCTGGGTGTTCTTACTTTTAGCTTTTCTTCCTGAAGAAACAGTGGAATTCACACCTTTAATAGCAGTCTTGCATTAACTGTTGACACAGAAACCTCTGTACAATATTTTGAGCAGAAAATTGATTGTTAAAAGTGGTTGTAGGGGATTGTGTCTTTAAAAAAAATTGCTATAAACTGGCTTTTTTTCTGTTTCCAGGTGAGCGAAGCAGGTGTTCACAGGCCCCATGTTGGTGGAATCCATGGACGCAGTAATGACGGAGCTTATTCACTCGTACTAGCTGGGGGATTTGAAGATGAAGTGGTATGTCATTCATGCAAGCAATGGTCTTGCTGTTCTAATGCATCAAATGTCTGTAAATATAGAGTTGTATTTGGTGTTTAAAACTAATCTTTAGGCAGATATGACTGGAAAAAAAATCTACTGCTGATAAATTAAGTAGTTCTTAGAATTTTGGAGAGAAAAATCTTACCAAATCTTTAAGAATGCTTATGCTCAGATCTATATTAAAGCAAAATGTCAGTAACTGGATTTGACATTTTTTAGGGTAGCTACATTTCAGTATACTTTTGGACTCTGAATTGAGTGTAATATAAAATCTGATAGTGCAATTGTGTGCAAATAATGTTATATGTTCTGCTTTTGACACAATTGAATTACATTCCAAACAGTATTTCTAATTACGTGATAAATTTAATTTAATGAAGCAAGAATAAAAGATATGTGTTACTTGATACTATGAAGTTCTGAAGTTTCTTGGCTCCTGCTAATAAGCACTTTCAGAACTTCTTAGCTTCCTCAGATTCTTTCTCAGAATCTTGTACTATGATCCCTAAAGGTGCTGGGAAAAAATTCTACTTTGGTGTTAACATTTAAGTAGAGCAACAAAAGCAGTTGTGCTGCTAAACAGAAGAGTAACTGTCAATCTTCATCTTGCTGTGCTGTCCAACATTTGTTTATGAAGAGAATACAGTTTTCTTCAATTAAATAATATTTACACGAGGTACATCCTTTCCTGCAGTTCCAGTCCATCAGGTGGAATTTTGAATCTTGGATGAGGTGAAGGATAATGCAGTAAGCAACCTGTTTTTTTTTAAATCACCATAGCTGTCAACCACAAGGAAAAGGGCACTAAAGGAAAAGAAAGTATATGAATGAAATAGCATCAGAATGTTCTATATTCTTTGCCAACAGCATCTAACAGGTGCTGCTGCTGCTGCAGAGTATTGCCTCTGAAGGAATGTGTGTCTCTATTTGAACAAGTGGCATGAGGAGGTACTTGGAGTTTGGATATGGTGTCCTTAGTGTCTCTCCCAGCCCAGGCTCTCAGACCCTGAGAAGAACACTGTTTCACAGTAGTTGTATCTGCTATGCTGGGATGCTTCAGACTCCTCTTTTTATTCTTTTTGGAGATACTGATGTCCCCTTATCTCTGAGGTGGTAATTATTTAATTCAAAATATTAATTGGTAAATTTAATTGGATCCTTTGCATGCCTTTTCAATTCACCTAAGTGATGTTGTGACTATGTGGTTTTGTAGACACCTAAGCACTGTCACAGCCTGAAACACATAAATATTTTTGAAAAGGCATAGAAGAGAAATGTTGCAGAAAATACCCTAAAAACTTATATGAATGTCAGGTTTTTTCTGTTTTCTAAACTAATAATACAAGGGGTGTTTTTTCCCAGTTACATTATTGAGGTTAGTTTTTCTTCTTTCATGTGCCAGGTTTGTCTTCCAATTACTTCAATTTTCCCTTTTTATTTTTTTGAAAAAGGTTGACATTAAACTCCTGTAAGAACATACACAGAAAAATTGAGTCCTGTACTTATAAGTATCCTAAGCACAGTATCTAATTAATCTGAGATGTGAAATTTGAGATTTATTTATTTGAAATAAAATATACACATAAAAACCTCTGCTCACATCTATTCATTTTATTGTATGAGTACCAAAAAAGAGAGGTGACTCTTAATTGAATTTCAATGGTGCAACAGAGATGCTTGTATGTAAACTTTTATAAAATTGAGAAATAAATTCATTTTGCAGGAGTCTTACACTGTTCATAAACTATGTAGTATTTAGGGACACTGATAATGTGTGCCATCTTAATGCACTTCCTATTGCTTTAAATCAACAAAGCCACACTGAGGTAATTACAATACACATTGCAGGAAACTTGAGTTAATTGTCTAATTAACTTGAGTTAATTCAAATCATGACATTTTTATACCATGCTTGTAGAAACTTATAATCCTAGAGACCCAGAATTTTCTCCAGCTTCTGGATGTATTGGAGATTAATAACATTAACAACAACTTTGATCAGTTCTGTCAGATCTACCCTCAAAATTGAGAACAGGTACAGTCATAGCTTATAAAATGCGCATTGGGTGAAATTGTTTTGTACATGACGCTTTACTTCATTTCTAATTACATGCACATAAAATATTTGCACATTAATTTCTCTCCTGAAAATGGGTAACTTTGAATTCTAGTGACAAGTTACATGGCTTACTTATAGTTAGCTTTTATTTTGCATATGTTAATGTTGCTAATCTCTTTGATAGTATTCCTTTGATAAGTAACCATAATAGGAGCATTACCTGAAGAAATTGAGAAGTCTTTCAGCAATTTATACTCTAAGAACAGATTAACATTTACACACTAGATTCTGGACATTAGCACTGATTGTGCAATCACAGTGTTCATGATCAACGTATTCTGATTTGTCTGTTCATCAGATCAAGCAACTGACAAAGTTTAACTTTTGTGTTGAAAACTTGCCCTCTTGTGTCATTGTTTTTATGTATCAAGTTGAAGCTGCTGTTTATTGTCAAAAGTCTCCAGATTCATGTTTCTGCTGGGTTAAGGCAGTGTCGTAAAGAAGGTAAATTAACCATGTTAAATCCAAACAAAAATTGTTTCTTCTGTAAGTGTTGTTTTGCATAGGATCATATGGGAAGTCTCTGAACTGAGATTCAGAATCTCTTGGAGAATAATACCTGGTGTGAGCAGTCGCATCTTCTTGTAAAAGAGACTACAAAAGATAACAGATGACTGTAGTGACTCAAAAGGTGACCCCACGCAATATACTCATTGTTTAGATTTGTTGATATTTTATACCAAACACATTCACTGCCTGGAATGTAGTATTCATAAACCACTTAATGAAATGAATGTCTAATATGAAATGCACATCTTTTAGATTTTAAATGTGTTGCTTTAACTAGAATTATAGTAGGCTAATTAAATTAGTCATACAGATTGCAGGATTTTTTTCCCTCAAAAAACAAATTAGTTTTGGATCTCCAGCTGATAGCCAAAGATAACTGTAATTTATATCTCCTAAGTAAACTCCCTCTACAGGAAAGTGTCTTTGACCTGAAAGGACTGTCTTTGGTGAACCTGGTTCCAAGTCAGAACGGAGTTTTTGTGGAACAAAAGATAATGAATCCACACTGGGTAGCCTGAATTGTTTACATATTAATATTCAGTTTAAAAGCCTGGTAATCCAACATTTTTGGGCACTGTATGGAAAGGAGTAAGAAAAACCTCAGAAAGGAATTCACATACAGTAGTTAACTAGGACTTTGATCTTTTAAAATGTTGCCCTACTTCCATCACCAGTTAGCCACCGTCTGCTGTTTCCTGCTTTGAATCTGTCTTTCTTTCTGTTCAAACATGTACATTAGTGAACACTAAAATGGTGAAATATTTTCTTTGTGGTGGAATGTGCTGTGAAACTGCTAGGTTCTTGCTATCAGGGGCAATTGTGGGGAAGACACAGCAAGAACAATTAATATGTATTCAGGCTCTGCACTTAATGCAAGGGATTCTGATTGATTTACAAATGAAATTTGTACTTTAGCCCTTTCTCTTCAATTGTCACCTTTTACTGCAGTGTTAAACCATGAAATTATCAAAAATAAATCACGCAATGGGCAGATAGGCCAATTCTGTCAGCACTTAATGGATATAGAGTTTAATGGAGATGAATGATGATATGATTCAGTTTCAGATATCCCTACTACTGGGGAAAGAAAATGCTCTCAAATGTAATTGCTTGATAGTTAATAATTGACTTGGATTTAAAAACCTTATTTAAAAGGCTTAGTGCACTTTTAAATCTTTAAAAGATTTTAAAAGGCTTAGGGCACTTTTATTTTACTTTATCCCATAATCAAACTCACCTTTTATTCATAACATTTTACTGAGGTCAAACTGATGAGGGACAATGAATTGATGATATTTGAGAATTTCTTGTACCAAGAAAGCCAATAAATATTTTTTTATTGTTCAAACTGAAGGTTGGAACTCATTTAGAAAATCTGAGTGTGTTTGTAATAGCCTATTACTGATAAATACAATTTTTGCATTATCTGTTGGAACCCAACTTTGCAATCTGAACATAAAAGCAGAGATGTTAATGGAGAGAGAAAATAATTGAGAGTGCTCATGAGATAGTTGATATTCTAGTAACTTGAAGTAGCTAATGTCCCCATCAGCTGGTGCATGAAAGTAATCCATAGAAATAATGTGGTAAAATGATTCAGTGGAATTCAAAATCTTACTTTCTTCATTCTAAATTATTTCTCTGTTAGACTTACAACTGATTATATAACTATGCTGAACAGTGGAGTATGATTTAATACAACAGACTGACTGCTTGTACTGGCTGTCTGAGGCTGGCTTGTAGTACTAGAGCTTCAGGCTTGTCTTCCACTCACATGCCTCAGTATGAGATGCTGGGTCAGTGCTACTGTGGCTGAAGTTCATTTGCTCTATAATGTGATCAAACTTTACAAACAGTTATTAAGAAATAACTTTATGGACACAACGTAAGAAAAAGGGACATACAGAAGGTATTAAGAGAAGACAGTAACAAAGTACTTACTAGCTGTTGAAAGACAGTTTTGGTGCAAGGAAGTGGAATTAAGCTGTGGAAAACAGAAGAGAAGTGGCAGAATTATGTTTTTTAAGGTAAGAAAATGGGAAGAATGTAGGAAGAAGGGAAGGGGAAAGGTAAGACTGTTTTGATGGGCTTTTTGACAGCTATTTTGTTTGTTCAAGGAGAACATACAGACATACAGACAAGGAGAATGTACAGAACATCAGTAACTCCTTTTGGCATATGTTTTCTTTAACTGTTGAACCATTGTCTTCAGTTTTGCTTTCTGATCCTCTTCAGACAAAAATAGCTGTACCAATCTCTTACTGGCTCTCAGTTAAAAGTTGTTGTAGGTGTTTGGGAGATTCTGTATTATCTATAGATAGAACTCAAAGCTGTTGAGAAATTGTTTTGATGAGTCATTACTCTCTAATAGTCCCAAATAATAAGCTGTGAATATTGTACTTCACTTAAAAAGTAAAACACCATAAGCCAAATGAAAGTAGGTACTGTAGGTGTCCCAGTATGTCTCTGGAGTACCATATTTCACTCCTATTTGTCATAGGCACATTCATATCCACATTTATTCCACACTTTAGACACTGGGTCTGTGCATCACTTACTTTTGCCATTTTTGATTTTCATTCTCCACAAGTACTTACGAGTTCTTCTGAGCTTTCTTCCTCTCTTGTTTGACAGTTGCTGTTATATCAGAAATTCAAATGTCCTCCAATTTCTCTTCATCCAGCCCAGATCAATGGCAAGATCTTTGACATTTTCCTTCAGTTCTAGAAACAGTCTTTGTTCCCTGAAATCCTTTCTTTTCTTTTTTTTTCCTAATATATCTGATATGAAAAAAAGGAGTATAGTTTATCTAGAAAATAAAGCAGCAGTGAGTCTTCCTTACATTGGAGGATGTTGAAAAATCCTTGTACCTTGACCTGGAACATATATGCTACATAATTGTTCCTTTTAGCATCCATTTTTATTCCTCTGGATTTTCAATTGTTTGTTTACGCACAGAACACTTTGATAATTAAAGAGAAGCAAATGTAACCCATGAAGTGTGGGATATGCTCCGAAGATGAGCATGTATGCATAGACCTTCTGTCCATAGTGTCTCTTCAAGCACAATGTTTTCAGTTTGCCTGTGGTTAGACTACCACTAGAAAACCACTTAGTCCTTCTTCGAAGATGCTGGAAGTTTGTTGGGTTTAGGCCATTTACATTTAACCCATTTTCCATAGAAGTGTGTGCAAGTAGGAATACTGTTGCATTTCTGCATTGTCTCTTGAAGTTTTTTTTTGGCTAAAGTCAATAGCAATTTGTCCTTGATTTATGTTTTCTGTTATATCAAAAAATAAGTCTATTCCATACTTTCTTCTGATGAAGATTTATCTACAACCTGGTAGTTGATAAACAAAAATTTGTCACAAACCTGTCCTGTCTTTCCTTGTTTTCATACAAAGTGTTTCTGCCTTTCATATATTTTTTCACATTCTTATATATATGTTATATCGGTATTTATCTCAAAATTATGTTTTAAGTAGAGGGAAAAGAAATCACCTTCTGGTTCAGTTTAGTTCTGCTTGTATATCAAAAACTGCCTTAACAGTCTTCCCACCCTGCCACATCAGGAAGATGTTCATGTTTCTTTTGTTGTTTCAAAATCCAGGCCATGCTGGATTCGTGACATTCCAAGATATGTTTTCCCATTTTTCTGAACTTGTCACAGGCTTCTTATTCATTATCAAAATGTGATTTGCTTGAGTGATTGTGATACATGAAGCAAATCCATCCTTTTTTATATTATTATCAGGATCATCCTTGTGTGATCTGTGCATTGTGTTTGACAGTCATGGAAAAATGAAACGTACTCCATGATTAATTCCAATCCTGTGATATTTTATTTTACACAACTTATTTTACATCTTTTCTTAGTAAATGGTTCTTGTCTGGTTGGTCTTTTAAAGTTACTTCATGCTTCAACTTCATGTTTTATACTGTTCTTAACAGTACTACATTCTGTTTCTCTTGGTTTTTAGAGATTTATTTAGTAGACTAAGTAGCCTGTTTTAAGAAAGCATATACCAGAATTTATACATGTCTTTGCTAGGTTTTGAGTATACTTTTTAAATGTACAGCACTTGTATTTTATTATGTACAGATAACAGCAGCTGAATTTCTGCTAGGTTTTCCCTACACAAAATAAAATGAACCTAATTTCTATAATTTATCTATGGTCTTGTTCAACCAGTGTTTCTCTTTCTAACCTTCTCTTTTTCTGCTGTTGTCAGTCATGAAATATGTGTAACAGTCTTTCACTGGATCCTAAATAATGTCAGACTTTTAATAGTGGTAAGAAATTGACTGGATTTTATTACTGCACAGATATTCAGAATTTTGCTATAAAAATTCATTAAGCATTTTTTTGGTATTAAATTGCTATATGCTAAGTACCAAAGAAATAACATATTAACTATATATGTAGTCTGTATATTTATGTATTTCTGGAAATACATTCATTTCCCAGGAGTAATATGAAATTCTGGGACAAACTTAGTACAGAAAATAGAAATACAGGCTTTTCTTAAGAGTGTTTAGATTTTGACAGTTTTCATAGCTCATGGTAAAAGATTTTATCAACCTTCCTTCAATTTCATGAAAATTCAACATTGGAACTATAGTACAGAATTATTTTAGCTTACAAAATAAGAATCTAAATGATTTTAAACTCTTACTGAGTCAGAAGAGCTGGGATTACTATTTCATTAAAGCACCTGCTTTGTACATAAGTCAGCACTCTATGTACTTACTAGCACTGAGCTCCTTGCACAAGCTGAAATTACTGCCATGATCCATCCAAGGTAATTATTCTGTATTTTACAAACATGATACTCTTGTAAACACAATGAAAGCTCAAGAGCAAGTAGGTACTTGCTAGAATATGTTCCTCAGATTTTTTTTTCTCAAAATAGCTTTATAAAAAATGCCAAAGTAGCATTTTTTAATGCAGGCATTTTTTTTTTTAGTCAGAATTGTTTTGGTGAAGAGGTTATATCTAGACCAGTAGTTTTGTGCTGGTGCAGCTGCTGTAGGATGGCGATAATGAAATTGGAAACATGTCTTTCATGGCCTGGATGACAGTTTTTCTCTGAGTAAATAGAACAAATGAAGTTGCTTTTTCTTTTTTTTTTTTTTTTTTCTTTTAATTGAGTTACTTTACTTTAGACCGTTAAACCAAAGGATAATCTTCTTGCACAGGATCGAGGAGATGAGTTCACTTACACTGGGAGTGGAGGTAGAGATCTTTCTGGCAATAAAAGAATCGGAGAACATTCATTTGATCAGACATTAACACACATGAATAGGTAAGTAAGTTTTGAAAATAAAACCTAAAGGTATTCCAATACAAAGAGTTGGGTAGTAGGGCTTTAATTTATAACTAACATTTTGCTGTATTTTTTCTCTTTTATACATGCTGTGTTCATAAACAGCAATGCCTGTTGCTTCTAAGAGGTCGAGCATTATGATTGTTGCTTTAAAGGAACACTTGCCTCAGTAAATACATTGCTGTATTGTTGCTGCAGCTTGCAGTCATGCCTCTGGTTGAAATTGTTCTACAGTCACACTGAGAGGACTCTGTTTTAATTAAATGAGAAGTTTGTCAAAACTCTTGAGCAGAAGTTTTCTAATTCTGGATGTCTCTTTTTTTACGTTTCTTCTCTTGTGGGTAAATCAGTTATAAATTTAAGGAGGAAGAAAGCATGTTCCTTTTCCTATGATAAAAGAAATATTTTCTATTTTGCTAGCCCTTTCTTTTATTATATTTTTCTTTGAAAAGCAAGGAATTAGGGTGCAGCTTTATTAAAACAGGTACTTGAAAGAGAACATATATCCAGAGGAAGAATTAGACATCTGCCTGAAGTGTTCTTCTGTCCTCCAAAAGCTGGCCTGAACAAAGAGTACTCCATATTTTTCTGCTTCTAAGAGCATAATCTGTTACACAACTGATCTCTGAACACCTGTGAGATGCTGAGAGTCACTGAGAACTTTCGTTTGCCACGTCTGCATTTAGATAGGTTCTGCTGCTCTCAGACAGGCTGGAGAGGGATTTTTTTCAAGCTGTCTAGAGGAGAAAGAGGAAAAGCCTGACTTGGCTGCTGAGAAAGGGAGGGGAAGGGACACGTGATGTGAAAATTAACAAGATCAGGGAGGGAAGAAAGATGGAAGTAGGTTTAAGCAATAGCTTTACAAACATATTTAGTGAGTAGAATGAAGTTGTTTTGGGACACAGAATTAAAGCTGTATCCCAAAACAATTTTCATGTCAGCATCTCTGTCCTCTTAGCAAATAAAAAGCCACAGGCAAAACTACTTAGCTGTGAAGGCATTAGTGCATATGGAGTAAGAATGTGCTGTTCTCATTTACTGAGCTTGATACAAGTTTTCAAGCACTTTGATACAGAAGATTGTGATGATTCTATGTAGTTGAATCTGTATTGGTTTTGCTTGTCCAGATAGTTTTGCAAGTTTTGCTTTTATATGGAAAAAAATTTTAAAGTTGGCACAGTATGCCTGTCTCTTAGTGTTCTCTACAATGTGGGTTCTATACTTGTACCATGTCCGTTTATAACCCATATTATTTCTTCTGTTTTGAGATCGATCATTTGTGTTGTGGCGGATTCTGAAGGGTTTTCAATCCATTCAAGTCAGGCTGTGGTAGTAGAAATACTGTTTCTCATAGCAGCTTGGTCATACTCTCTTGCTCCAGGTTTCTAGAAAAGGGTCTCTGTGGGTAAATTAAAGCTTTTAATTAAAGCTCTAATTAGCTACTATCATTCTTAGTTCTTCTCTGAGGTATTTTATGTATCATGTGAGAGAGGTATGGTATTTAGAGCTTTTTTGAATGGTTATTATGTACTTTTTTTCTCTATATGTTTTTCGTCATATTCATTACTTTTGCGTACACCAAAAGTCTATTGATGAGGGATAGCAGCACAGCCTTTTATTATAATTTTAATTTCCTCAATTTTATTTAGGAAGGGATTAATTTTAAAAAGGAAGAATATTAAGTGTAAAAGGATTGGTTTGTTTTCTAGCAATTTCATGTGAGTTTTCATCTGGAACCTAGACAACTTATTTAGTGCTCCCATCTTTTTTTCTTACCATGCATTTTAGTGTGGACCTCATTTTTTTCATCAGTTCTGCTAAAAAACATACTGAAAGGTCTATGCTGCTTGATAAAGCAAAATTAGACAAGGGAAACACATATGACTTAATTATGTTAACTCTCAAAACTCTGCTGGGTGAAGCAATCTAGCTTATGAAGAATTTAAATGTCTTTCTAGGGCATTGGCCCTTAACTGTGATGCCCCACTGGATGATAAAAATGGAGCAGAGTCAAAGAATTGGAGAGCTGGTAAACCAGTTAGGGTAGTGCGCAGTTCAAAAGGACGGCGGATCAGCAAATATGCCCCAGAGGAAGGCAACAGATATGATGGCATTTACAAGGTATTCTGATCTCTAGAACATAAAATTACTTGTAATCTGTTTTAAAAAGCTTCATATGTATTAGTCTGCAAATTCTTCATTATTACTTGAAAGAAATAGTTCCTTTTTTCTTTGTTTGAGCTTTTTAGCTTTAGTTTGTTCTGCAAAGTGAACCAAAATGAAATTATTCAGAGCAGTGATAATAGAACATAATCTGTAATAGGATACATAAGATTGAATATGTAAGTTGCTTTGTGTGTGCTTATTGAGTTAAATTCATCCCTGAAATCGGATTATTTCCTTATTTCTTCAGTCCTTCCAGCTGTATCCTAGCCTTTTGTCTGTTTAAAGACTTCTTTGTTTCTGAAACAAAGGAGTGTGCCTTCTAAGACCACTGTATGTATAAGAAATACAAAAATTTCACAGCTGAGGGAAGAACTTCTATATATAATAATAGTAATATATAAATCAGTCTTGTCATTTCTTCTTGAACAATTAAAGTATGATGATGTGCATATGTTTGACTTTTGATAAAATAATGTCAGTAATTTTATATTGTTCTTTAGGTGGTGAAATACTGGCCAGAAATTGGAAAATGTGGATTTTTAGTTTGGCGCTATCTTCTGAGGAGAGATGATGTTGAGCCTGCACCTTGGACTTCAGAAGGAATGGAGCGGTCAAAAAAGCTTGGCCTAAGCGTACAGGTTGGCATCACAACTCGGACAGTTGTTTTTATTCTTAGTTCTAGTAAACAAAATCCTGAGAAAGAAATTGGTTAAATTAAAGCTCCCTTTTTTCCTTGTACTTCACTGTGGCAGCTTTAGACACTAAAAACCAGTAAAGATTATAAGCAAATTGAAAGAATCCTGTAATAGTGACACAGCAGATGGAACTGCAAATGAAGCTTTCTCCCCTAGCAATAAATTGGTTTGTCTATATGGATTGGAAAATCAGAATTTGTGTCCAATTTTGTGATTCTTAGGCTGGAACAAGTTTTTCTACAGGTGACTAGAGTCTGTCTGAGAAACCAAAAAAAATGGTGCATTTTTAAGTATTTTCGACATGTGACTGGTAGTTTGTATAAATAGTGTATTTTAGGCACAGACATAGGCTGATCCATGAAAATTTTGGCACTGCAGAATCCATTAAAGATGGGAAGAAGGAAAGAATTAATATATATTCTTGGCAATGGAATAGTACATTGCATTTTACAGCATACCATCATCTCCCCAATTTATATAGTTTGTAAACACACAGGTACAGATATACTGTTTAATACAACTGAGTATGGGTTAGGTTCTTTGACTTGACTATGCTCTCTTAATGACAGTTACTAATTTAAATGTTTTCTCTATCCTATAGGATTTTAAAATTATTTTGTAATTATTTTACTATGTAGTCATAGGGATCTAAAGTCTTTTACATGTTATTCCTTTTGGTATTTGATTATTCCTGTATGTCAGTGATTTTTGTTTTAAATCTGTGCTTTTTAATTTTAGTATCCAGAAGGTTATTTGGAAGCCATGGCTAGTAAGGAGAAGAAAGATAAGGTTAAAAAGCAAACTGTGAAACAGGAGCCAAGCAGCCAAAGTAACGGAAACCAGAAAAGGACAATTGATGATGGTATTTCTTTTTTACTTTTTATAGCATTCATCAGGGAAAGTCTGTCGTGTTATAATTGCCATGAACTAAGCCATGAAATATTTGTGGAAGTGTGAAGCTGTTTGTGGTGGTTTTGTATTAGAGGCACTCACGGAAGCGACCTTCTAAAGGAAACTGCTAGCAGTTAACTCCGTGTCTGACAAAAAAGACCAATCAGTAATTAGCTTTGAAACTTATAAATCTATTGAACCACTAAGAAAACTGTACACGCCTCTGTGAAGACACATGTTATAAGAAGACGAAAAAGCCCAAGAGGGTCTCTTTCCCTTCTGGCCGGCAAACAAGTAGAGCAGCCGCGGGGCCGGGCTGCCGCTTCCGCGGGGCCGGGCTCCTTCCCGGGCTGCCCCCGGGCCCCGCCAGCCGCCGGGCGCGGGGAGGGGAGGCCGCGGGGCCGAGGCCGGGCGGGGCAGCGGCTGCAGCTGCTGCTTCTTGCCGATACTCAACCCTGACCGCCCGGGCCGGGCCGGCTCGGTCCAGATTCCACCACCATTTAAGTTCGTCCGCGATCACCAGGCAGGGGGAGGGGAAGCCATAGGCCCCCTGGCGTATGATGCTGAGTTCTAGCCTGGCTGCTGAAATCCTAGCCGCTCCCCCGCCAAGCACGGCCGCCGAAGAAAGCCTCTACCACAAACAACTCCAGCACCGCTCAGCAGAAATCACATCTGCAGGCCCTGCGCAAGATATTAACCGGTTTTATTACACAAATAAAACCTACAAACATCAATTCTCTCTCTCTCGAGTGAAAGAAAAGGAAAGATTGAAAATACGGAGAGAACAACATGAAAGTCAGTAAAAGGAAGTAAAGTCCCAGATGGGAGGGATTTAAAGAGATGCCTTAATTCTAGGCTAAAATCCTCTTAATAAGGCTATGAAGAAGATATAACTGCTATATCAGACTCTTTTTTCCCTATAACCCATTAAAAAATAGGAGATGAATAATTCAAATTGTAGATATCTAACAAAAGCCTCCATGCTAAAGCAGATGTTAAAATAGCTGTAGTCCCATAAGTTTGAACAAAAAGAGAGAAGAGTGATAATGACCCTATGCTCCCAGGGAGAGAAGAAGAAGACCTCTGTTCCCAGAAATTAAGATTATTTCAAAGATAGATAAAGAAAACCTTTGCTCTTAAACAGCTCATCTTTAAAATAATACCCTGTAAATTAACATGGTCCATAAATGCAGTTTTGGGAAAAGCTGTAAAAATGGGAGGGACTTCATGATTACAGGCTTTCCAGGCAACTGCTATTTGTAAAAATGAAAAGCCAGAAGAGAACAGTTTTCTTCTACAGAGGTCTCCATAAATTAACAAGAAGAGCTCCTCTCCCTAAGTAGACTATACAAGACTATTCTAAAAGTAATAAACTGACTGAATTGTTTCTGTACATTGTGAGTAAGAAAAAAAAGAAGGGAGAAAAGAAATGTTCTAAAGGTTTTATTCTAATTCTTATTATTCTTTCTTTTAGTTACTGTTAATAAACTTTTCTTCATACCCTTTTCAAGTTTTGAGCCTAATTTGCCTTCCTCCTAATCCTTTCTCACAAGAAATAAATAAGTAAATTCTAGTGGGTGCACTGACTTTTGGCCTACGCCAAACCCATTACACTGTTTGGAATACTTACGGAAATGCATAAGCACATGCTCTTTAATTAAGTGGTAGTGTAGGGGTCTTAATCCTTTTTACTGCTCCTACTATGTTTTTTGCTCTCAGGCTCTGCAAAAAAATGAAAATTCTTCTCTGCAACTCTGTGCTGCAATCCAAAACAATGATGTATAGTATGAGTTGGAGTAGGAATTTGCTTGCTGTATTTCATGCATGTAATCCATATTAACCCATGTTTTCTTCTAGAAAGAGTTTTGTCTTTCCCTTCTATTAGTTCAGACTAACACTGTTGTTACTGGGTCTGATGGTCACCATGTTAAGCAGGTACAGAGGAGCCTACAAATACACCCAAAGCCATGAGGATGGGAGATGGAGGGAAAGGAGAAGCTTTCCAGCTGACCCAAGAGCAGCAATGGCTGATCAGAGAAGACTGCATGAACCAGAAGCTGTGGGATGAAGTACTTGCTTCTCTTAAGGAAGGACCAGTATGTTTGTTGCATGCATAATTTTTATTCTTTGCATTTTCTTTATATTATTAAGAGAAATCTTGAGTCCCTCTTAAAACCTTCTTTGTTTTGGAACTTCTGCTAAATACAGACTGTCTTGCATTAGTTTTATTTGTAAGACTTGTATTTCAAGAAAATGTCTAGCTTGTGCAATTTGCTCTTGAGAGATGGGTTAATGCCTCCACAATAGAGACCTTTTCTTGCTCAAAAACCATCCTGAAGTTAAAAGTGCATTTTTATTTGTTTTCATTTTTGAAGAGAGCATGTTTTCTCTGATATAATAAATGTAATTTTATGCTGTGCTAATGTCAGAAATCAGACATGAAGAAAGATGATTTTAGTCACTAGGCTTTGTTTAGACAGAAAATAATTTTATGACAGATTCCAACCAGAAACATATGCCCCATTCCTCAAAGTGTTCAAGGCCAGGCTGGATGCGGGCTATGAGCAACCTGGTCTAGTGGAATATTCCCTGCCCATGGCAGGGGGGTTGAAATAGGGGTTATTTAAGATCTCTGCCAACCCAAACCATTCTCTGATTGTTATAGTTTGTTAAGTTGTAGAAGAGCAGGGAAATAAAGCCATTAAGGACCTGCTTCCTGATTACTTCTAGAAAGCTGTGCTCAGAGATATGATGGACTTAAAAACTTCTGGAAGTACATCATCTTTATGTAGTAAGTGGCATTTGTGAGACCTGTAATAGAGTTTGTCTCTTCTGTTCCTGTGCCCTACATTAGAATTTCCTGAAGAAACTGGAACAATCCTTTATGTGTGTCTGCTGCCAGGAGTTGGTTTACCAGCCAGTGACAACAGAGTGCCTCCACAACGTCTGTAAAGTAAGAATAAACTCCCTTGCTCTGGGCTGTTTTCTTGGCTCTGAGACACCAGTCACCAAACCATATGCATTTTAGAAAGACAATAATAATTGCAGAACATTCTGAGCAAAAACAGGCAACAAGTTTCCATTCAGTGTTTGCTGTGTAAACACCTTAATTTTGTGTAATAAGGAGTGGAAGTATGTTCCATATAGTTTCTGATAGACATAATGAATGAGGTTTACCATTGCGGTCATGCCTTTGTGCTCAGTGGAGGTGTGCTAGGAATTGGTTAGGTCCACAGGTTAGATTTTGGCACAATATCAGTGATTTAATTTTACATAATTTTACAAGAGATAAAACCAGATTTTATAACTCTTTATTAAAAATTGTGAAAGGGTGGAGGATAAATACCCAAAAAACTTATTTGGCCTCATTCAGAGAAAGTTATGTTGTCCTGTTAATCTTGGCATTGCTTGGCATGTTTGGTAGGAGACCATGAATGTCAGTACATTACTTACGTGTCTCAAAATCTTGATCAGTTGGAGATATAATCTAAGAAGTGTGGAATCAAATTTGTGCTAAAGTTAATTTTGTACCAGTTAATTTCTGGTATGTACAGAATCATGCCCTGGATTGTGCATATTTGAATGGTGCCTGCCATACCTAGTATTTCTGCCTGAGGCCCTAAAAGGACTCAAACTATTATCATCCTAGTACAGTATTGGTAATGCAACATTGCTGTTTAAGAATATACTACTCCAGTAAAAATCAGGGTGTTGTTACGTGTGGCCTGCACACATGGAACAATTATGTCTCTTTGAAAAACATAAGAAATGTTGTGGAGTTAAAATTTAGAATTGTAGAAATTGAAAAACCATGATAAAAAGAAAGAAGAGAAAGCTGAATGGCAACAAACCCAGAAAGCATGGTATTTGAAGATATCAGTACATATTTGAGAATTCAATATAACATCCAGTTAAAGTTGTAAGGAAGTTTGATAGTAAGCTGCTATTGCTGTTTATACAGAGATCTGCCCTGCCCTAAAAAATTTTAGATGCTTATCAGTCTGCAGTAATGAAGTAAGGATGACAGCACAGGTGCTAATGTGTTACAGATTGTATTATCCTGCATGTATCTGTAAGGCTAAACTGGGTCTGTTGTGATGAGTTAGATGGAGATTGCTACATAAACAGTACACATGGTATATTCATCTTCCTCTGATATGAAGGTCTGGAAAAATATAGCAATCTGTGAAGCTGTAAGGAAGCTAAGGATTGGCTGTGACTTACAGGAAGGCGTTAGTGGAAATGAAGGGGATACCTCATTAGTGATTTAATTCCTCCCAAGCATGGAGAAGAGTTCCTTGGCTAGGACATTTTAGTCATGGGTAGAATCAGGCACCAGAGGGCTTGGCAAAGACTTCTTTTTTCTGGTAGTACAGCAGATTGTGCCTTTGGTTTATAGTGATTCCTTACTTTTCTCTGTTTAAGGCATCAGTCTATGAGAAAGTTCCCACAATTTACTTCTCTGTCTTTGTATGTCCTAGAGTTGTTTACAGCGCTCCTTCAGAGCCGAAGTGTTCACCTGCCCTGCCTGCCGCTATGACTTGGGAAAGGGCTACACCATGGCTCCCAACAAGATCCTGCAGACACTACTGGACCAGTTCTTTCCGGGTTACAGTAAAGGACGATGATGTGCTCAGTCCCTTCTGTACTTCTCCCAGTGACTCTATAGACAGTAAAGGGGAATAAACATGGGAAATTCAGCAGGGGACCAGCCAGCTTGATGGGACTCAATATATTGTCACTTTTTGAAGCACCTAACCCTCTTCCCCTCATAGCCATTTCTTGGTGTTGTGAGAACTCTAATTCTCAGCTGTCTTTTAAAACATCAAGGGTAGTTTTGGCCAGTTAGTGAACAGTTTTTAAAGAAGGAAAAAAAAAAAAAAAAAAAAAAGAGAGAAAAAAATAAAAGCCTCAGCTCTTACTGGCCTAGCTGATGCTTAATTTATGATTTGTTTTTTTGTGACTACCTCAGGACAGAGGAAAGTAAATTGTGTCAAACAATGAAACAATGTTGGGGATAAAAAATAATTAGTGATGTTTTAGCTACACACTGCCTCCTGAATATTAGTTGTGCCTGGTCCATGTGGTTTGATTTACAATAAAAAGAACCCAATAACAAAACCCAAACCAAAAGAAAAACCCACAAAAAACCAGGAAAAAGAAATAGATTCAGCACTTAAGCCATTTGGATTAAACAGCAAGTTCTGTGGTGTGCATAATCCCTTTTTTGTCTTTTTCTTCTATTATGCTGTATTTTTTTGCAAGAACGGGCTGATTTTTAGTCTATTTTTGTGAGCTTCATTGTGCTTTTCTTGTATCTTATGCAAGTTGACTACTAATGACTAATGAGAACAATATGAATGCATTGTTGCTGCATTAGTGTAAAGTGATCTGTGTTTTTTGCACTTAAAGAGGGTATTAAGACACTCTAATTGTGTAAAAAATAGTTCATATAAAAAAAGCCACTTCTGTATTAGTTAAACTGTATGCTTTTAGTAGGTCTTGTATCAGTGGCAATACATCTACACAGCATTAAAGGCAGTGCTAGCTTGGAGAAGGTTCAAATCGCTTCATATTGTGATCTGAAATTTTATATACAATTTATTTCCCCCCCCCCCCAAAATATACCTTATTAAATATTTTATGATTCAGAAAATTTGCTAATTTTGTTTTTACTATTATTCACTTAATTAAGTCATGAGATTTTTACAGAATTTATTTTTCAGATTACTAAATGCTTTCTTAGGTGGCCTGATTTTTCAGGTGTGAGGCTTTATATTCCTTAACTCATTTCTCAGTTAAAAGAACACTTTATTTTAAAAAAGGCTGAACTCCAAACCAAGACCCAGCGATGACATTGATACCCTTGGATTCACTCACAGCCTGTAGCAGTACTCTGTCCATGTCCCAGAATGGGACAGAGCCTGTCATGTAGGGCTGATGGCACAGCTGGGAGCCGTGGGATTCCTGCACAGTGGTTGGTCAGGTGGATGAGTCAGATTCCCTCTGTAGACACTGAGGTTGCAGTGACAGCCTGTGGCCCACGGTGCCACAGGTAGCTCAGAATTTCTGGAGAGAACAACGTGATTTCACCTTCGTAACAGCCACTGCACCTCATGAGCGGTAGCTCATAGGACGTGTGGCCTCCAGCCTTTTAGTTGTAAATGTAAAACATTTTAATGCTTTGTTTTCCATTGGATAGATTTTTCCAATTAATTCACAAGCTAAATCAGATTTGAGATCAACAGATCAACAGATTTGAGATCAACAGTGGGAAGTCATCTGCTTTATACAAAAATATATAAACCAATTTTTAATATATTTTTTCAGTGACATAAGCAACATGAAACTGCTTTTAACAAACATTAAAGTAGGTTTTCAAGACTGGGGGATTAGACTGGCAACAGAGAAAAACTGTCCTTTCCTCACATTATAAATTTGCAGTGGCTTTTCATTATATTTTGCATCCTTAGTACTATATCATTAGCTACTGAAAGTTACCCTTTCCAATAGTTAGTGAAATCTAGAGTGAAAAAAGTCTGATTTTCTTCACTATGTATGATTTAGCATGTAGCTGCAGCTTTTCATATAAACACTGGTATCTGGCCTGACCTTCCTGCAATGAAAGCCATTTCTGTCTCCTATCATCTGTAGTCTCTTTGTGTTAAGCCCCCCACTGAACTCATAAGGTAGTAATGAAAAAGTTGCAGCCCCAAAACTTTCACTGCAAGAGACACAAAATTTACAGTACATAAAATATTGCTGTAAACAGCAGCCTCATTTGTGTCACTTCAGAGTTCCCAGGCTGAGTATGCATGTAGATCTTCAAGAAGAGGTTGAGTGGTGGGGTGGTTGTAAAGTGCAGAACTGTGTTGTCCTTTTCTGTGGTCCCGGTGTTGCTGAGTGCCTGTTTCCTAATTCACCAAAACTGTGCTTTGTGTCGCTGAATGAGTTGGTCCCTTCAGGGGTGCTCAGGTACATCAAACAGACAGCTCAGCATGGACCTGGGCAGGTTCCTCTCAAATGTGCTCATAGCACAGAGATCTGACTGTGTAACTAGTGAGAGGATTAGTTTCATGTAAATTTGATCTGGAACATGCTGGGAAAGGCTCCTGTTTAAGGTGTAAGCTTTGTTACTGAGTGATTTAATGTGGCACTGTGTGTTGCAGGAGGGCTCTTGTCTCCTTAAGCTCTTGGAGCTTAAGCTGTGAATCAGTTTTTACACAAGCTGTAGATAAAGCAGGGCAAACTGAGTGCTCTGTGTAAAAAAGTGCCAGAGAGTGACTTGAGAAACTGTGGAAAGAGAACACTTTTTAACCCAAGATTCAAGTAATACTAAGCAGTTCACAGTCTTTTATGCCTTCATGACCTTTTATACCTTCTCCAGAATAAGACAGAATTAGATGGAACTACTAAGAAAAAATTATATGATACAGAACAAGATTAAGTTTTTTACTGCTTGGTAAAATGGATCATTTTGTCTCATTAAAAGAAATCAGAGATTTATTTAAATATTAATCTCTGACAGTATTTTCCTTTGTGTAAGTTTATTGCTGCTGTGGCAATTATCATGAAGAGCTTAAATTCTATAATTTCATACTGCTCTGTTGGACAAATACAGCTGGAAAGTTTGAATCCAAAACATGACAACAGTTAAAATTCTGACCAATTTTATTAGACTACTAATACTGATGGGTAAAAAAATCAGTTTGAAATATTAACACTAGCAATGCTAGTTAGTGGTAATATGTGAAGTAAATTAAAAAATCTACTTCATAATTTTTTTACAAAATGTAAACAATTAATCCCGCAGTTGATATTTATTAGTATTGCCTTATGTATCTGCATTATTTTCTACTTTTTAACTGTATCTCCCATGCCACCTTGCAAATTGGGTGTTAATTGTTAAAACTTTAGCATGAAACAGACAAAATGATAAATGAAGGCAACTTCCAACATCAACTGCTGTGGAACAATCACATTTTGTTTACACCTAACATACTGATTGTATTTACATCTTAACTGAGCAGCGTTCAATGAACAAATGTGGTGATTATTCAAAATATACACAATATAAATATCCCCAAGAAATCAGGAAAGGGCCATTCTGATGGAGTCAAAAATGCAGGCAGCTGGAAGCAATCTTAGGAAGATGCTCTCTTCTGTTCAGAAAATGGAGATTCATAGGCTTCCATCGGTGGGCAGGTACAAACGAGATGTTGATCTCCATATATGTCATCAATGCGAGCAATTGTGGGCCAAAACTTGCTTTCAGGCTTCACAAATGGCTACGAGAGATAAAAGAACCCAACCATCATAATTTTTCCACCAAATAAAGCTGTGAAATTATAATAGACATTAGGAGCTTGAAGAATTACAAGTGCTGTGAAAGTGGATTTTTTGGGTGAAGTCATCCTTCAAGTCTATTTGCAGTCCCTGAAAGTTAACAAGCACGTATAATAGAAGTGACAGTTAAAAGAATGCTTAGATTTTTAAAAAGTATGGTCTTGTCTTCTAACACATGCTTGCAAAGAAGCAGTTTTCATGAGATAAAAGAAAACTTTATTATCCTTTGAACAACTGGCTTTCACATAGGAATGAAGGAAAAGCAGAGGACACTGCTGTGCTGTTCAATATAGTTACAATATAATACTTAAAGGAAAGTGGAATGGTGGTATAGTTGAATTCTTACTCTTTGAAACAGTACATATCACTAAAATACTTGCAATTAAATTTCAGAGCAGAAGAAGGTTGGTCACACGTCCATCTAGCTGCTATGACTGAAAGCAGTTTAGAAGCCTGATATCAGAGTCCAGCTCCAATCTGACCTTTATTTGTAGCAGGTCCACAATGGTGTCACTTTCCTCATGCTGACCTTGGGGAACCTAGTCACACCTTATGCAAGTTCTTTTGAGCAAAGCTTTGGATGTCAGCATGTGGGATTCTGTTTTGGGAGCCCTTTGGTGCAGTATGTCAGAACTAAACAGGCTGTTTCCAATAAGAATGAATATTCAGTGTTGAAGTGCTAGGATTCAGAAATCCAGGTCTGCACCAATGTGTAGAGACTTTTTTTTTTTTTTGAGCTCTTCTTTCCTTGTCTTTAAAAGCTAAACGAATGAAACTGGTAGAGAGAGCTCACACACTTAAAAATTGAGCAACAATATAATGGCTCTGAAGTTTTCATTCTTACCACGTTACTTCATCTCCAACTGACTAAGAAACTACAGAGCACAAAGCATATTTATATATTACCACACCACAAAGTTCTCATTATGTACTCACCAGTGGGAATGCTGCCACTTCTCTGGAGTAGGGACGATCCCACTTGGAAGAAGTGACACAGCTCAGAGTATGTGGTGACATCTACAAGAAACAAGACATTATGAGAACAAGAAATTACTGATTTCTGTTGAACATTTCCATGTGAAGCCTTGTTCAAGTTCCCATTACCATATATAAATAATTACTGTCTAGAGAACACTGTTTATCTGGGGGGGGGAAAGGCAGATTTAAACCAGGAGGCAAGTCAGTATTTGGATTTTTTTTCAGTTTGCCTAAAGATGCTACCCAAGGCTTGAATATACTTTTGGCTTTTCATTAAACTTAAAAGTCAGTACAGCATTAAAAGAGTTTAACAGAACTTGAGCTGACACTGGTTCTGTGCTGCATTGCTAAAATAATTCAATATTTATTTTATTATTAATGTTAAGGTCATTCCACTTTCCATCTTTAGCCAGTGAAATAGGCGTCTCTCCTTCGTTACTTTGAGATGGTCTTGAAATAAAAATTAAGTGCTTGTGGAAATAACTTTCTCTGCTCTGTCAGCAGGACTTTTCACTTTGAAAAGTAAAAATTCAAATTTTGAAAAAGTTGAAGGTTTCTCAAGAAAGTCTTGTGCTCACTGTTGTGCCCCATTACTTTTGAGAGTACTGAAAGACCAGGAAGTAGGCATCTGCAGACTCAAGGGTTAGGCTGATGCTGGTACCTTGCTCTACGTGCCCTCTTACCTTTAGCGGGTTAATTTGGGGGTCCATCCTGCCCTCTTCTATTTCAGCAATTTCCTGACGAATACTGATCATGGCATCACAAAATCTGTCCAGCTCTGCTTTGTCTTCAGACTCTGTAGGTTCAATCATAAGTGTCCCTGCCACTGGCCAGGACATGGTTGGAGCATGAAAACCTGGTGACAATAGCAGAAATCAGTCACAGATAACAGGGTATGAGATGATACATTAGCTATCAGCAGATTCACAAATTCAGTCCTTTCTCTACAAAAACTTATAGAGATTGAATTCACTGGTCGTGTTGGCTCTGTACGTTAGAGGCAAGATAAACTTTTCAAGTATCTTTGTTTTCAGCACTGAAGGGTAACACCAGTGTAGTATTTACACCAGAGCTACACAGAGATTTAGTGAAATAGTTAATTAAAAAGGAACTTTAATATACTTATCTAACACGCCACTCTACCTACTGAAAAGTCTGTTTAAAGTGGTGCACAATATTGAAGGCTCACTTACAAAAAGCTGGGAGGGTGGGTTTTTTAGTATCACAATTAGGCTTTGGGTTATTTCACTGAAGAGGTATTACTGGTTAGGGTTTTAACAGCTTTCATGCATATTCATTAGAAGCACAGTACTATAGGATCAAGTCGTTCAATGGATCCTCTTGTCTGGCAGCCAGCAAGCACCCACAGTCAGATCCTTAAGAGCATGTGTACAAAACTGCATAAACTATATCAGGATGGAACTGTTCAAATCCTATTATCCTACTTTGAAAGCATTTTTTTTCTTCCTATTTTGTTTTGTTTTGCTTTGTTGGAATCTTATTAAGCTTTTGGCTCTGACCCACTTGCTCCAAACAGTTGAGAGTCATGTAATCAGTAATTTGATGGGACAGTTTACAAAACTGTGAAGTAGCAGCAGAGTCAGAAGTACCTACTAGAACTCAGTATATGCAAATATCTCTCCAAGCCCTTAAAGAAAATGAGTACGCTTGCAATAATTGTGGCAGAGTCACTGTCCATAAGCACAGAACTCCAATGTTTGTGTCTCCCTTTAGAAGAGATTTGGAAAGTTTTCACTTGCACTGCTATTTTAGAGAATAGATGTTTGACTTACCATAATCCTGAAGCCTTTTAGCAAGATCTACAGCTTCGATGTTTGCTGTTTTTTTGAAAGGTCTTGTATCCAAAATGAATTCATGGGCTACATAACCTGTAAATAAAAAGTGACATCTCCTATTAAGTAAGACTAGTGAAAACATAGTCTTACTTAATAGGAGAATAATGCAATTTACCAAGCTGTCTATTCTGATTGGCTTTGTGGAGAGCGTGGCGAAAAGACCAACTCAAAAATATCCACTTGGGCAAAACCTCAAATCTGAGAAATTATCAGGTAAGAGATATACAACTCAGTGTTTGAAGACTGACCCTTTGAGTCCCACATCACATTAAGAAGAGGCCTCATTTACAAGATCAGAACTAGGAATGAGTGGTCAAAGTAGCTCCTACAATTTAAAAGTTCTCTGAAAAAATTATTAGATTTGTCAATGGCTCAACACCATTTGGGTCTTAGGCTATCTTAAATTAATCAAGATAATCAGTTTTATCTTATGCCAGAGCAAAGCTCAAATCTTCTGTTATAGAGAGGCTAAAGACAAAAGTTGTCTATATTTATATCCATGGTTCTGGAGAACTTTCCATTACATTGTTAAGTCCTTCAAACTTTGCAATTTTTATTCACTTCTATTAAAGTACAACTTGCAGGTTTTACCAAGGTGTACATCATTAAATTTAAGATATATATTTTAGAGATAATGTATATTGTACTCAAATGTTCTTTGATGCTGTTCAGCTTAAACAAGCAAAATAAGTTCTCTGATTGTTACACTACTCCCACAACAATTTTTTCATCTCTTCTTCATTACTTCTGTCCTGTTGCAAGACTGGAGAGCCAAGACAGGGAACCAGAATGTACATGAAATATCATGCATTGCCAAAGGAATTCTACCTCATATCACGAAAACGAACAAGGAGCAGAAATGAGGGAAACCTCATGGGATTTTTTTTCAGAGGAAGTGTGCAAGGGGAAGTACAGGTCCAAAAATTACTTTCAGTTCTTAAATTGTTGCATCATTGGTTATGGAGATTTGGAAGTCTCAACTTGGTTGTTTTCCTTTTTCTAATGTTCATCAATCTGCCATTAAATTTCAAGAACATTCTAATGATTTACTCTATCTTTTGGCATCATCTTTTTCTAATTACAAACAGGTATTACTTTTCTTCTGCTTCCCAGTATCTCAGATCTCAGTTTCATTGCAATACATCCATAGAAGTGTGGCTGGTTATTTCTCTCCTTGTGAACATCATCAAGAGAAGTTTGAAATCAGCAGGTCACATAGCATTAAAAAAAACCAAACAAACAACTGTGTTGCAAGCCAACGTCTACGTGAGGCAAAAAAAAAAGCCTGGTAGAAGAGAAAAAATTGTCGAATACTTGCCTCTTGCTCCTCTGAAAAGGATTTTGTAGTGCTTCTCTAGCCTCTTTGCCATGTAATTTGCATTTAGTATAGCAATCTCAGAAGCATGCTTCAGACCCTTTGCTCCCATTGTCTGAAAGAAAAATAATATGAAGAAACAGATCTAAAACAGTTCCAAAACAAGCAAAATATGCTCCTGCATGACAGAGAGCAGCACCTCAATGCACCTGGCTAGTTCTGGCAGTCACTCTGTTGTTACACTTTTCCACACAACACTCACAGAGAAGCACTGGATATTGATTGAGGACACCTTTGGTGTATGTAGCTTATGAGAGTGTCTGCTGTTTAAGAGGTTTAGCTTGAAGTTCACAAGTGAATGCCCCAAACCTTTCCTCAAACTGAGAAACTTTGAACTGAATAGAAAAAAGTGAGAACACAAATAATGTCAAAAGGCACAGGCTGTCTCCATCCCACGCAAGACTGTCCAGAGAACTTCAGGTGGGACGATGTAAATAGATGGCATTTTGCACTGCGAGGAAAGAGCTCCCCTGAAAATTTTCTAATAGATTAAATATTCTGTAATAGGAACCAGCTTAGAGCCACAAGTGGTTTACCCACAGCTGTAAATGTAAATTGCACCAGTTCGTATTTGCTTGTTTGGAATTCCAGGAGAGCTGGTTTCCCCAGCAGAGGAAGTTTCCATGGTTAGAGTATCATACTGGCAACAAAGTACTCTGAATGACACTGCCCCTAGGTTCACTCTTCCTCATCTCTGTTGCTGGAAGCATTAAATGTAGCTCAAGAGTCCCAGCACACCCTTCTATCAATTAGAATTTGAATCTACAATCATCTCTGTTGGCTCAATATTGCCATACATGTAGCCAAATATTTGCTGGTTTATCACTAAATTGCAAGGGATTAACAAATTACATAGATCACAATCAAGCTGTCTCACATGTAAAACCAAAACTAAATTCAGTTTTCAAACCCAGTGAAATCCTCTGGAATTCAGGATATTGTAAAATTCAATCTTCTGTAGATGTCAAGTTTAACAATACTGAATCATACAATTAAAAAAACTCTTGGCAGAACAGTAATTTAAACATGAAAATGTCAGTGTCAGAAAGTGGAAGCTTGTCTGTAGCTTTCTGCCTGGTGTCCACTCAAGACCTATTACAGATAAGAGGTAGAAGAGTTAGATGCAGCAGTTGTCCTGATGGCCTTTTATTGTGGCATCATTGTGGTATTATAAAACAAGTAGGCTTGATGGATATAAATAACCTGTGACTGGATTGTCATCACTTCATTTCACTTCATTTCACTGCAAAAAAAAAAAAATTCAGTTGGTCTTAAACCTGTTCGTGTGGCTCCAGTGGTCACTGGACTTGAAAGAGAAAGAGACCCTCAGCTGATACTCCTTATAAAAGTCTACACACCTTGATATATACCCAGGAAATTGGCAATATAGCACTGGAACCCCAAGGTGCAGCACTGACAGTACCCAAAGGACATGCATCCTTATCCGTCTGTATTTTGATCACAGGGTGGGTAGGCAAGTAGGGAGCCAAATGTTTCTTCCTAAAACAAAAACATTGATTTTAGAGATTAAAGATGTGTTCCTGAGTTACCATATCTGGACAGTTTCAGCAGTAGTTTCTCTTCACCTTGCTTCTAGGGAATCTGATTTGTGCCTTCTTCAAAAGAAAGTTTATTAACACAACAGGTGTCAGTGGAGGATGGCACTCAGTTTTTCAACCTATCACAAGATATTAATGGAGTTATCCAAATAAAAATTACTTTTTAAATAAGTAAGATTATCTTCCTTTAAGGAAATAAGAATGCTCCATTGGATAGATTCATGCAGCTTGTGTAGCACTTCTGTGTTTTGGACTACATGCAGTATTATCAGCCCTCAAAGTCCATTTCTTACGCAGGAAACAGATTGCTGAGTGAGGTTTACCATACACACTGGAAGGCCAACAGGTAAGCCAGGGTTTGGGGATACAGGTGAACACACTAAGACACTACCATGGAGCACATGACTGTGCTGCAGAAGGACAGATGCTTGTAACCAACATAACACCTCTCCCAGCCACGATTGTGTACTGAAGTACACCCAACCAAGATTCACTAAGGTGTGTATATATATATATATATTTTTTTTTTTTTTTTTTTTTTTTTTTAAGAAAAGGCTAATATAGAGATACCCACACTCCAATTGGTCCCATTCCAGGTCCTCCTCCTCCATGGGGAATGCAAAAGGTTTTGTGAAGATTCAAGTGAGAAACATCAGAGCCATAATCTCCAGGACGACACAAACCAACCTGGAAAGGGAATACCCTGTTTCAAAACATTCTTCATATGCCATTTAGGACTTATTTCTGAATGCAAGGAGAACAGGTTGAAAAAGATGGTGTATGTTTTTATGTTTTTCTTTATCATGATGCATCATAAACAAAAACTTGATGCAAATAATATTTTGGTTTAGGAACTCTTAATTACATCTGTAAAAATTGTCTTTGATAAAGGGTAGGCAGACTAAGCAAATTTCAGTGAACAAATCATAAATCTTACAACACATTTCAGGGGAAATTCAAGTAAAAGAGAATTACTTTCACCATCTAATTTTAATTACTGTTCTTGGAAATCTCACATCCTCCCCCAAATACTGTGGCATCTTGTATGGAAGCTGGGTTACAGTCTGAACGGAGTACTCCTGTGCTATTTTTATTCCAAGGACTCCCAGTACTAAAAAATCTGCCTAGATTTTGTACCTGAGCATTCATATTTGCTCCATCTAAGTAAACTTGGCCTCCATGTTTGTGAATGAGGTCGCACACATCTCCAATCTCCTCTTCAAACACCCCGTTGGTGGAAGGGTACGTGATCATGATGGCTGCCAAGTTCTCCTTGTGCTTGTCCACCTGGGGGCAGGGAGGGGAGAGAAACAAAGGTCACCGAGGCTCCCAAAGCTTCTCAAGATTTTATGGAAAAAATACAAGTCAGAGTGTTTTACAGATGGGAAGCAGGCCTATCAGTAGATAGTCAAAGTTACTTATAGTCAGCAAAGGATACTGGGCTCCCTTCTTTAGCCATGCCTATTGAAAAAGAGTGATTTGAGAATAAATCAAAATTTTAAATCAGGAAAAAAGGCAGATTTTAAAAGGTGCATGTGTGTATATATATATATATATATATATATATATATATATATATATATATATATATATATATATATACACACACACACACACATACACATACATATATATGTGTACATACATATACGTACATTTACATATATATGTGTAAAACACTCTCTTCTGGGACCTTCAGACAACCAAATGAAAATCTGGCCTTCAAGTTAATGTGAAATAATGACCATTCCCCCTACTTTCAGCAATAGAGTTCTATGACTGCCATAAAAGTTTGTCCAAATGTGGAAATATGTCCTGCTACTGCCTTGCATTGCAAGATTCACCTGCAGTCAATATACTTTAAAAACAGAAAAAATGTAGTTGCTTAGCAACAGCTTCCCCAGCAGAGATGGACTTGAACTTTGCTGAAAGAAGGCTGAAATGCAGTTTCAAATGCTTCACATTCATGAACATGGCTTGTTCATTTCCAGCACTAGCTGTGGACCAAAAGGGTCTGCTATAAAAGAGTCTACTGTGTACAAAGACTCTTTGAGCAAATCCTGCACTAAAGATCCTCAAATTAAAAGGAATCTTACAATTGTCACATAGTGTCTGAGTGAGGAAAAAAAAATTACTTAATCCTTTCAAAGCATGTATTCAATACTATTGCTTTATTTTTTCTTGTAGAAAAATGTGATTCAATTACCAATACTATTACCTTCAGAGAAGAAGTGTTTCTTGAAAATAAAAGATAATTAAGTACTCACCATCGCTTTTAAATGAGAAATATCAATGCTCCCATTTTTATCCACTTCAATGGGCTGAATCTTCATCCCTGCCATTTGTGCACTCGCTGGATTAGTACCATGAGCAGATTTAGGAATAAGGCAAACCTTGAAAGGGAAAGAAAAAAGAGCCTAAAGTATAACTAGTTTAAAAAAATCTTAAATGTTTTATGATCTACACTCAGCTACAATTCATTATCAAAGTTTTGAAAAGAAATCCTGATGGTACCAGCAGATTGCCTCTTTTGCAGAACAATGCAACTAAATTTTTTAAGAAAATCCATTCAGGTATCAGCATTTAAATACTCATTACCAAAGTTTCATTTGCTGCATAATCATATTTAGGGATGCAATTCCAGAATATTATTTCAGATACTTATATTCAAATTTTTTTTTTGCCTCACCCCACCTTTTTTTAAAACACTAATTTTCTTTACAGTTGTCAATCTCCACATGTACAATTACTTGAAAGGAAAAACTGCCTAAGTCCAAATTTCCACTAGAACGTCTTCTGGCTTCGAAAGCATTTTCTTCTGTAGTCTATTCAAAACAAAAATTTAGACCAAAATATTTTCAAACTCAAAGCTACTTGCATATTTTGTACAGTTAACCTCAAAAGAAAAAAAAAAAAAAAAAGAGAACACTTCTGTTTAAATATAGGTAGGCTCTTGTTAGTCATAGGAAAATTGTGCATGTGTCAGGATATTTCCAGACATTTTTTAGGAATTCCACCCTTTTTAAAGACAACAAGTATTTCTTAAAAAACCCAAACAAAAACAAAACCCCCAAAAACAAACAAACAAAAAACCAATCCAAAACCAAATGAACCAACCAACCGAAAACCACACAAAAAAAAAAAAAAAGGCACAAAACTAAAAAAAAACACACAAAAAACCCCCAAAATCATTTTCTTCTACTTTAATTTCCTAAGAAACTGCATGATGGCTCATGGAAGTCTATCATCCACAGTGATGCTGAGATGAATGTGAATATTTCAAAACACCAGGAGCACAGGGATCCCAGTGCCAGTGCCAGGAAGAGCTGTGGCACATCTGCAGCCATTTATCCACATAGCTGAAATTAAAGTGGCTCCAGATGGCCACCAAGGTTGGCTGGGTACGGACCCCACTGCTCACACAGAAAAGCAGGGATGTGAGCTGTCCCTTCAGGGCCATCCTTTTTTCCCATCAGAGGGCACCAAACATGGCCAATAACAGAACCTCGAGCTGCTGCTGGGTTAATTGCTTTCTCCAGCCCAGGAGGAAAAAGCTTTGGCTGAAAGGCCAACGTTTTGTGGGCTTTCTGATTTTCTTATTCCTTTTTACTCTTTCCCAAGAGTACCATGGTTTTCCTGTAATATCTGAAATCTATAAAGTGTGAGTAAAGTGCAAGCAGCCCCCAGGCTCTCCTGTGCAGTTCACCTCTGGGTATTTTCAGACCACAGAAGTATCCACAGACACCCAGAGAAGCCTAAGGGTCTTCCACAGAAAAAGAAATGGCAGATGACACTTAGACAATCAGAAAACAACTCTCCAAGTAATAAAATTTTAACCTAATTTCACTTCCCACTGAGTAAAACTACTCACAAAACAAAGTTTGTAACTGTAAAGAGTGGCTGCCTCCTGGTAAGTTTTATGTGATCTGGATGCAACAAAGAAACAGAGAGAGAAGACAGCACTCGTATTTAGTTTTAGATGGTTTCCTCACACAGAGGCCAGGTTTCCCAGGAGGCCAGGACAGTGATGCTTCCATTTTGAGAGATAAATGAGTCCCAAAGCCAAGGATAAAATCAGGTTCAAGGGATATGTATTCTATTGCACTAAGGACTTTTTCCCTTCTCTTTAAAGCCAACTGTATGGGTGTGTAAAAAAAAAAAAGAAGACCTAAGTAATCTCAGATTTCCAAGAGGTTTTTTATGTGGTCCCAAAAAATGTTCCTAAACCAACTTCCAGTGAGAAGTGATAAGGTACATACGGATAAATATTTAATGAAAGCATGATAAAGAAAAGAAAAATAGTTTTCACTGTATTATAAATGTCTGTGCTGGTTCTCTAACATTTAAAATTACTCAGAATTGTGTTTATAATGGAGACACACAGCATAATGCCAAATATCCTTTAATACAAATCCCCCCAGGTCACTAAAAGAACTGATTGCAGAGTTCAGAAAAGGACCCACAGTACTGCAGGGCAGCATTCCAAGTAGTATATGTATACTGGAGGCAGACAGATCTAAAGTATGACACAAGAAAATGCATCTTAACTACTCACTACTGTGATCTTTAGCTTTGAATCTACTGCTACTAAAATTCTCACTGTTTTGATGGGAAAGAAAGAAACTGTACCAAAAACTAGAAAGGGAGTAAGAGAAAAAAAAAGTCAAAGGAACACAAAAGCTTTAAAGACAACCAAAGTTATAAAATGGCTTTTTTGAGAAGGATGGACAAATAACTAGAATCCAGCTAGAAAATGAGGATGGATAATAATATTAGAAATAATCCCAGAATTAACACATATGTCAACTGTTCATCATCTTTCAAGAGTGAGAGGGTGTCAGATTAAACTGGTAAATATATCTCATTTCCTTCCTTTCTTCCTTCCTAACTTCCCAACTTCCCATGGCTGACCACATGGCCTGTTGCTTGGGAATTAAAATGCCATAAGCATGACCTTTCCTGCTTTGCCCTCTTTCCCCTGAGCTTTTGTTGTTGAGCATGCCATTACATGGCACCAGCATCCCTTTGGTCAGGCAGGGTCAGCTGTCCTGGCTGTGTCTCTCCCAGCACCTTGCTGACACCCAGCCTCCTTGCTGGGAAAGAACAGGGTCAGGACAGGGCAGTGGCACAGAGAGAAAGCCTTGACCCTGTGAAAGCACTGTTCAGCATTTGCCAAGAGGTCCCTGTGTTATGAAGAGTACTTCCTCCGCAATTCATGTGAAGAAAGTTAAGTCCACCCTTGCCAGACTCAGTACAATCACTCTTCCCTGTGTCAGTCTCAGGTCTGTAAAAGCTTTAAAGATGTTACCAAGGATCCCAGTGGGAAGCCCAGAGTACTGAAAGCCTATCAGAGGTGACAATACACGACCTAGTTTCTCTCTAGGTGAGTCCCAGCTGCTGAATCAACTCTCCACTTCCCACTCAACCCTCTTCCCCACATGAGTGTTGGCACTTACGGTTCTGTGTCGTTCTCCTTTGGCATTTAAATAAGCTTTGATTGCAGCCAAGCCTGCGTACTCTCCCTGGGCTCCACTGCAAGAAGAACACAAACACTGTTACAGCACAAAACCCAGGAAGTGCCGCCTGGCTGACAGAACTCCAAAACTGTCCAGCCCTGACCCTTATCCATGACTTCAGGCAAGCGTCAGCAAATTAAACGGGGCACATTCCTGAGACAAAATTACAAATGGACAAGTCTTTGTAATTACAAAATTACAAGTGTTTAAATTAACAGCTAGATGTAGATGAAAATAGTAGATGACAAAGGTTAAGCCATTTTATAAGTTTATACTACAGTGTTAAATCCCTCTGCTGACTGAGTGTATCCACATTTCTGCACCTAGCAGGGGACTCTGTGCTTAATTACAGGGAGGCAAACTAATATTGAAATGCCTAGCAAAGTGTATATCATGAAATATAAAAGGTCTTTCAGTGATAGGCTTAGTGTAGAGTAAGTTCTTGCTGTTCATTTTGTATCAAAGCTGCTAGTGCACATAAACAGGCTGCAGCAGTACTCATTAAACTCTGCTTTATTAATTTCAGTGAGCACACAGATCTCAGGCATTCCTCAGTCAAACCTAGTGCACTTCCTCCCAGTTTCAACAATTAAACACTTGGCAGGTCATACATCTTATTCCTATTCCAAATCTTTATTTTCAGTTCACGGGGGGAAATATTAAAAGAAATAAAAAGAACAAATCATTAAACTTTCAGAAGCGATGAGATAAAACAAGATACCTTAGTTTTTTTTAAAAAAACAACTACTTAGTAATTTAATAATCTGGCATTCAAGAAAGATTTGATTTTAGAAAATTCTTCCATTTTTGGCTTGCACATTTTCTTTGGAGATAAGTTTTTGGAATCATGTCTCAAGGTGCAAACACTCAGAAAAAAAGTTCCTACCTATTTGGCTGGAAGGAGATTTTGTCATAGCCTGTAATCTCACACAGGTCCTTCTCTAAATCCTTGAAAAGCTGCTGATACCCTTGAGCTTGATCCAGAGGAACAAAAGGGTGGATGTTGGCAAATTCTCTCCATGTAATAGGCTAAAAAACCAAACCAAACAAATATATAAAGAATGCTGTTACAAAATACCCTATATTGCCTTGTGGTCAGTTAAGTATCAAACATGAAGTATGTTGATCTGCTGGAGGCTTGGAAGGCCCTACAGAGGGATCTGGACAGGCTGGATTGATGAGACTAAGGCTAGTCATGTGAGGTTCAGTAAGGTCTAATGCTAAATGATTTTATGTTAACCTTTTGGTTTTTTGTTTTGGTAATCAGATTACACATAAAGATTTGGATATTATAAAGAGATTACCCCCAAAGCTGAGAAGTAGCTTATAGAACACATTTGCCCCTTTATCTCGCTCTTTTTTCTCTTCTCAACAGATCACCATGTCCATGTTGATGTTTAAGCCATGGGATGGTGCAAAAGCCTAGAAGATAAGGGGCTAATGTGTATGTCTCAAACACTGATGGAGAGATCGCTGTGAAACCATCCCAGGATTGTTGATAAGAGCAGACTGTGCAAATGGGCAAGAAAGAACAGGATGCAGGTGGAGAAGGGGGCCACATGGAGCTGGAGGCAGAGCCCTTTCCTAGGACAACAGTCCTTGTTCTGGCTTCTGGATATACTCAGCACAACACAGTACAGCACAAGTGCAGCAATGAGGTTGAGAAGAAGGCATGGACTGTTCACCAAAAGTTGATCCAGTGGGATGAATCAAGATCACCAAAGACCTCCAAAGCCCTCTGAACATTTCCAGAAAGGTGTAGAAGAACTGTGCATGGACTATGCATGATAATTAATTTGCACAGAGAGCAAGAAACTTACTTCCAGGGTTGAGAAAACTCATCTACAGAAAGGTACAAGCCTCGGTGCATATGTGCCTAGGACCCTGCTGGACACAGCATCAACAACCCTACAGCTGCCTGAAAGGAGGCTGTAACCAGGTGAGGGTTGGTCTCTTCCCAGGTAGTAACTGGTAAGACAAGACTGGATATAAAGAAAAATGTACTCACAGAAGGGGTTAACAAGCATTTGAACAGCCTCCCTAAAGAACTGCTGAAGTCAACACCCCTGGAAGTGTTTATAGGAGATGCAGATATGGTGATCAGGAACAAGGTTTAGTGATGGACTTGGAAGTGCCAAGTTAACAGGCACTTCCTGTTAAGGTGGCCTTAATCTAAAGGGTGTTTTCCAATGTAAATGATTCTATGATCTTCAGTAACCAATTCCTAACATTAAGAATATGCTTAAAAGTTCTTAATTTCTCCTACTACTTAGTTTCACCTACCCTAACATAGAGCTGTGGATCACAAGGTAAACAAAGAGGAGTTGCTGGGAATAGTATTAGTTTTACTTAGAGGAAATATACAAGACATGAAGCAGTGAAGGGAAAGAGAGAAAGCAGTGACAGAAAGGGGGCAAAGGAAACTAGTGAAAGATGAAAGTTAGAAGACAACAGGAAGGGAGGAAAGAAAGCACATTCCAAGTCAAAAAGTCATTTGGTAATCAAATAGCCCGGCTAAAGCTCCGCTTCATGTGCTATAAGTTAGAAAAATGGATATCTGGGGACTCTTCAACTGGGAAAAAGGGAGTTATCCTAAGAAATTGCAAACTGAAAAAGATTGTCTGTCCCATCTGACTCTTTCCATATTTCTGAGGATTTGATTTTAAGATCTGTAAAGCAGACAGAATTTAGGTAATGCAACATTGCTTGAGGGAACAGGACTGTGATACCCAATTCCAAAAATTATTTTCATCATTTTTTTTCAAAATCAAGTCTTCAAAACCACATGCTCTCCTACTGTTGTTGCAGTCCTGCTTGTGCTTTCCAGAATGTATTCTTAGTGGAAAAGGGAGAGGGTGACTTCAATTACCCCTGAAACTGCCTGCTCAGGTGAAGTATTATACCAAGAACAGGCTTTACTTCCCTAGAATGATGCTGGCTAGTCAGTTTACACATGTGGATATCAAGTGAGACAGTATTATTGCAACTTACTGCGAGTTCAGCTGAACTGTTGAGCTTCATTGTGCAGGACCCCTAAAAATACAAACAGACAGTATTTATTGAAATACATAAACACATAGGTAAGTACATAATTTTTTTGTCTTTTCTTTTTGATAAGTACCTACCAGAGGAATCATGCTGTGAACAAGGGAAATATCTTTGTTTTCTAATCTTTTCATGTAGCGCACAATATTTGTCTCAGAGTGATAGCTGGAAAACACAAAACACGGTGTTAAGGCAAGCAGATCAGCTGTTCCAGCTGCTAAATAGGAAAAGAACACAAAAAAAGAAGTAAGACCAAGGATAGTTACTAATATATACTAAGTAGTTCTTTTGAAACTGGCACTTTAGGCGTGGTAATAGCAACACAGATTAAAAATGCTTATTATTATCTCAGTAACGCTATCAGTAAATATGGAATACAAGGATACCATGTCCTCAAATGGTAGTTGTACAATGCAGCAGATTAATGGAAAGGCACATTCCCTGAGTGGTCACGAGTATTGCTCTGCTTATTTAAAATGAGAGGATAAATAAAAATGCTACTAAATTTCTTATTTTAGAGTAATGAGTTACTGTATGAATCTAGGTACAAAACTGTCCTCAACTGACTCCACTGCTGTTTTTGAAAGGAGATATTTCAAATTCCCTAAAAACAGCAAACATACATTCAGATTCCCTAAAAGCAGCAATCAGACATTCACAAACCTGTTGAAAACCTGATGTGTCAAGAATTTGGACGTTCTCTTAAATGGGGTGCTAAGGATGCCTTTGGTTTCCTCACCCATACCTTCAGCAATTAGCTCCTTCAACAAAAAGAAATAGAGTCAAATATGTTCATGGAATTTAATTTTTTTTTTGTACTCAGCTTCCATTAGAACTAGCTTATGAACCAGTTTACCTTCAGGATTTAGTCAGCTTTTAAGGTAAAACACCCACCTTTAATATCATATGTATCTGTATATACGTAGCATGACAACAGCAATACATTAAAACTGGGCAGCTTTAATGTCTCAGTAGTCCTCACTCATCTTGTAGGTATTGCTGCTAAATGCTAATGACATGCCACAAAAATTCCAGTGGGAAAAGAAATAACTGACCCCATCTCCTAACCACCACAGAAGAAGTAATATCCTAAATGCAGGGTGTCCAAAAGAACTTAGTGTCACAACCAGAAAATGGCATTATATAAATACTTTATTTAGCACTACCCCTGTATTTAAGAGAGGATCTGAAATTCTTTATATTTAACAAATAGTCATCATATAGAAACCCACTATACAAGACTAGTTTTGGTTTTCATTAAATTCTGGAAACATTCCACATGACCTATTATGTACTTACAGAAGAAGACTCGCAACCAAAAATCCATAATATGTCATCTAGATCTTTCTCATTTACAGTTTCATCAAGTGATACTCCAAGCTAGGGATAAAAACACCAGTAATTACTCAAAGCTGTTTATTCTAGAGAATACATTTGTTTTGGTCAAGAAAAGCTTTCCAGAAACACAAGAGGAAAAAAAAAATCAATCTACCCAACAACATGCAAACATACATATTTATAGGTATTTATGATATATAAATTTATAGGTATTTATGATATATAAATTTATTTTATTTATATAACCTTTTCCAGTTCCTTCCTTTACCCTCCTAAACCATCCAAACCAGATGGCTCAAAAACTTTGATACTCATGACCTCCTTTGTAGTGTTTCTAAGTGTTTTCTACTTCATAGGAAAATTGCCCATTTTCCTGTAATACCCCTTCCCCCTATTCCAATTTACAGAACATACTACACTTTGTTAAGACCCCTTTAGTGCCAACGAAAATGTGGTTTAGATTTCAGTCTGCCTTCAAACACTGCCATAGGACCTGAATTCTGGATGTTACTTTGTATTTCATCATTAAATTTTAGAGTCTCTCCTCTCTACCCCTTAATGGCATATTTAACATGAAAATATTAGATAATCCTTTTAAGTGGCATAAAATGAAAACACAATCGTTATTTCTGGAAGTTCAGTGAGTCACTTAACAAGTCCATTCTTTATATTATCTCTATAATTGATGGATATATCTGAGCAAATTACAATATCTTAAATAATTTTTCTTCTGTCTAGCACATGTAATGATTACAAACTTAATGAAGAAAATGTCATACTACAAAATTTATGACTTTGTCAAAGGTTTAGAAAGTTGCTTACTCTGCCATCACTATAAATCCGAAAATTTATCTTTCTAAGAGCTGCCCTGTCCAAAACCTCTTTGACTGAGCATCCACACGTGATCGTCAAGGTATCAAAGAACAGATCGTGATGTAGCTTATGACCAGCTCGTCTGAGACCTATAAAAAACAGTAAATCAATTCTATTATATGCACAGTGTATTGTTTGCTCAGGTGGCAGTTACAGAGCAATACTATGTATCACATAAATTAACGCTTTTACATAATAAACCGAAACATGCCCCTTGCGTAAAGAGCAGCAAAATCACTGCCTTTTTCTTGAAATGTTACTGTGTATGAAATGCAACTAAATCAGATTCAAACCTAAGTGAAAATGCAGATTGAGTCTAGGGAAGGTAATTCTTATACATCAAATCTGACATGTATACAGCAGCAGACTTGGTATATAAATGCAATGAGGACAAAATAATAAGATTGGAACGATATGAATGGATATGAACTGCCAGAGCTTGCCATAATGAAGTTAAAAGTCTTAGGGTTTTTTGCAGTAGCAAGAGGTCTTCTGGCTAAACTGGCAAATAAAGTATGGATGTTTCTTACAGTAATCCCTTGGTTCCAAACATTCCAGTTTGGTATAGCTCCTTCTGACAGCAATGGTAGTATTATCAGTGAAAAAAACCGCTACCAGACCACATAGTCCAGGCGCAATCTTTATTTTCTGCTACAGATTTTTTGCTTTTCTTCAGCTCTTAATATTTGGGATTTCAATGTTTGTAGCAGATACGATACTCCACCCAATTTAACTGAAATGTTTCTATTGCTTTAATATAATTTATTACCTTCCTTTGCTATGTTATTTTTACTCTGTGCAGATTTCTGTGTGTAAGCTAGGAGGGCCCACCAAAAGAAGTAGATGCTGGCAAACAGCAGTTCAAGGCTACCATCTAGGGACTCACTCTGTAGACTTCTGTTAATTTCCCGAGAAAACAGAAGCAATGCCTGCAAGTTCTTATCACACAGACATCTTATGCTTGGATCAGCTGTGAATTTTGCATTAAAATGGCATCTCTCAAGTTGAGAGAGCATGCATCAGATGGACACCCCTGCCCCCGCCCTGTAAGCTTATTTAGGATGTGTTTTTTAAGAGGTAAGGATTTTAGAACAGTTTCTGTAAACGTCAAGTACGCACCTTCAGCCAAGATTAGAGCAGCGTTGTGCACTCGTCTTGCAATATGCCTTAGTCCATCAGACCCATGGTATACACCAAACATGGCTGACATGTTAGCCAGAAGAGCCTAGGACCCAAATACAGTTCAGGACATTGTTATTGTGGGCAAAGACCTCTTCATGTAAGTTTAGTAAAGTTTCTTTAGCACTGAGAGACAACCACATATCTTCAGCTGATGTTATAGCTACTCATCTACTGCCTACAAAATAAAGGAGGGAAAGGCAAAATACTTTCACGAAACTGTAAGGACTGATTATGAATTCAGTGCTGTTTGAAATGTAATTGCTTTAGCAATTAACATGTACTTAAATTCAACTACTGCAACAAAGATGCTTAAAGACTTCAAAGTCAAGGATCAGTACAAAAAAAAAATTTCTCCTGAATACTAAGTATATAAACTTGTGTCAATAATAATCTCATCTCAAAATCTGTCACAACATTAAGAGCAGGAGGAAAGCAATGATAGGAGCAAAAAAGGTTATGACCCTGTCTGACTGGAGGTCTGTGGAAATATGCTGAAAATAACTATTTTGGATACTATTGGAACTCTGATACTTACTTACTTAATCATGGTATTTTCCTGCAAAGATATTGCTTTGATGATGCAATACTCTTGAATCAAATTGCATAGACAAAAATATAAGTTGTGACAATTTGAGTAAATAGTTTTACAAATTAAATGTTTATTTCTTCTGCCTTGAGTTGAAAATTTCAGACCATTGGAATTCCCTTCTACTTTATGATGAGTTCTGTCTAGTTTATAACAAACACGCCACTACTCAGTGGTGTTTATGTTACAAGACAGACAGATTCATGACACTGCAACAATTCAGGACTACAGTAAGGAAACAGACAGTAAAACTCTCTTTTCAAGCACACCTAATCTTTCAAAACAAATTAACAAGGACCAGAATATTTCTCTGTCCTTCATTTTCATACTAAAATCTCTCAAAAGTATAGGTAACTCATTGTTCACCTTGTTCCTTTCCAGCCCTGAAAATAAAGTGTAAGTTACCTGTGCTGTGCAGATGTTGCTGGTAGCTTTGTCCCTCCTGATGTGCTGCTCTCGTGTTTGTAAAGCAAGCCGGTACACTTCCTTTCCACTTGCATCTCTAAGCCACAAGTGAAAATGTTGCTTCTGTTACTTTAAAATTGCAGTTATTTGTGACACAGGACTTCATGCATGCTAAACTGAAACTAGTTATCTATCCTCAGAGACAGAAGGGTGCTGAAGAGAACGAAGCATGCATCAGGACAGTTGCAAAACCAAAGAGAGCAAGACTAAAGCACCTCTAGATTTCTGTTTATATCGTGGTTGGTCAGGTAAAGCACACAGTGAAATATTCCACACAGTGAAAAATATTCCTAAGATTATTGACAACTGTGAATGTTTTAGTTATTTTGGCTACTGAAGTACTTCTGGATAGTCTCTGGGACAAAGATATGCAGTCTTCCTAGTGAAAATTACTTTTCATTTGAATTATTACTAGTTTGACATCTTGTCAAAATACACAGTACATCACCATCAGCAACTATTAGAAGCAGATTTTGCTCACTATTTCTCTGCATAACTATAATTTGAACTAGATTAAGTTCCTTCTAGATTATTTTGGAGGTTCACTGAATTTTCTACTTTCCATTTATGTTTTATAAGATTAGATGACAGAGAAAAAGTCAGTACAGAATATGTGGAGTAAGTTAGCTTGCAAAGCCTCCTGCCATCATAATGAATCCACTCTGCTTTTGGGTCATCATCTCTTCATCCCACAATGCCACAAGAACTATAGACAATTCCACACAAATGGAATTCTTGAGGCTTGCCTCCTCAAAACTGAAGGCAACTTTTAGTTTCAGAGCTTTCAAAAAAATAGGGTGCTCAGTACAACACCATGGTCACCTGTTGTTCACAAAGGCTGCACAAGAAGAAAGGGTTCTAAAGCATTGGAACAGGCTGCCCAGCAAGGGACAGCATCACCATCCCTGGAAGTGTTCAAAAAATGGGTGGATATGGCACTAGAGAACACGGTCTAGTGGTGAGCATTGTGGTAGGTTGATAGTTGGACTTGATGATCTTGAAGGTTCTTCTAACCTGAAGGATTCCAAGACTCTATGACTTCAATCTTCCCTTAATGGCCGAGGGAGCCCTTACCTTGTGACACCCACCATTCTGCCCGGCATCATCCTCACTAGATTTTCCTTGACAGCAAAGAACGCTGCGTGGGGTCCCCCGTAGCACAGCGGGACGCCAAACCTCTGGGAGTTACCCAGGACAACATCCACCCCAAACTCTCCAGGAGGCTTCAGAATACAGAGGGCCAGAAGGTCAGTAGCACAGCAGGCGAGAGTCTGAGAAGAGAAATGCACAAGGCAGTCAGCCTCTCTTCTAAAGGAACGGTGTTTATATGGGAGCTAGGTTTATAAGTTTAGTTTCAAAGAGTTCCACAGCACTTGGATGGAGTGGAAGTGCCACGGTTGTAATGGTTATGAATTGCATGTAGCTGAGATCGTATCTCATTAACACTTGCATGGCTCTTTGATGCATCAGATTGATATCTGTGTGACCAATAAAATTTACCCCATTCTGATGAGCTCTTTCAACAAGCTCAGAGAAGTCTTCAATCTTCCCTTCAGTGTCTGGATACTGAAATAACACTCCACTGACATCCTTTCCACTGAAGTCCATCTCATGGGGTAATTTGAGCTCTGTAATAACACCTGTATAACTGGAAACAAAAACATGCAGAAGGTAAAATATTCAAACCACCTCCAACCTTGGAGTGATACTTAATAAGATGTTTAACATACAGAGAGTTGAAAATCTTTGTAGCACTAAACACTGAGAAAGCTTCACATCTTGGTATATAGTACTGAAGAAGAATTGCATTTGATATCACCATCAGAAATACAGAGCAAAGCAAACAGAGAATGCTTAAGACACTTGCTTCCTAGTAAAAGAAAAACGTGACCAGACTGAATTAAACAGTCAAATGTATATAGTTTTGCAACAATTTAAAGGTAAAATTAAATATTTTCTTTATAAACAGCTTTAATTTCTTTGCAGTTGTATTTGAACTAGAAGTAATGCCAAATGATAACAGACTTCTGCTTTTAGTTTGCAAAGAAAGCACAGGCCAGAAATGTTAGGTATACAGCAAAAAGGCGCAGATGGAAAACGATTCAGTGTAAGGGAAAATATGGTGGAAAATGTAGGAAAACATTACTTTGCTCTAGTTTGGACCACTGCTATAGTTTGAGGGTGGCATCGGGCATCTACATAGAACTTTCTCCTTTTGTTGTGTCTGTTAAAAAAAGAAAAAGAAGGTTTACACATCAATAATGTATTGTTTTCAATGGAAATAAATTAGCTTATTTTCTAGAAGTGAGCAGTTTTTACTGCCTTTATAATAACCAAAATATTGGCTATTATAATCAGACTAAGTGTAAGATTGAATGATGTTTCTGGCACATTTACATTAAGAAAGTTCATTTCAGACATTCAAATGAGAATCATACATGGCAAAAATGGCATGAAACAGAACAGGGAGCTAATTTCAAAAGCCATGGGAATGGCTCCACACACTTTTAAAGGAATACAGCTGTGGTCTTTAATACAGTTTTTTCAATGTTGCCCTGGATTTAAAAAAAAAAATAGGTAAAGGGAGATGAAAAAGATGGATCCCTGCTCACAGCAGTGGGGATAGAACTAGGTCATCTTTAAGGTCCCATCCAACCCAAACCATTCTATGATTCTGGTAAGACAATTCCCTAGTTTTCTCTGGTAAGCAGAATTTTATGTCACACTGAGGCTTTAAAGTAGTGAGTTGTTAGAAAACTATTTTTGCACATATGAAACTATGATTACACAGTCTCTGCTGTGTAATCACCTTCCTGATACACAGTTCTGAGTGACCTTCAATAATTTCTCATATTTCATTTGATTTGCAAATCCCTTTCACATGGCCCTACAACAGGCATCCACGAAAATAGATTTGAATACACCAATAACAGTTTCACTTTTAGCAACTCATTAATTATGTACTTCACATTTTTTTAAAGCTTAATTTAATCACTGATGGAAAAAGATAATGCACGTCTTCAACTTTCATGGCTGCAAGAGACTCGGGCCACAGTCCATTAGATGATGTGATAAAAGGTCCTGTGCAGTGCCCAGAGGGGCAATGGCAGGTGGGGAAGCCCAGATAACACCCTGTCCCTGCTGCTCCCAGGTGCTCCTTAGGGAAAACCAGCCCAACAGGGACCGATCTGTCTCCACAAGTGCAGAGGAGCAAAGAGCCCACCGGGCAGGAGGGAACCCCAGTTCATTAATTAACACAAACAGGCACACTGTCTGCGTGCCTGCCCCCACTCGGCAAGTAGGCATTATGGGATGCACAAGAAAAGCATTTGGGGATTGCAAACATGTCTTATTATGACTTGTTTAGGGGGAAAATAATACAGTTAAGTGATTCTGCGAGCAATAATTGTAGCAAAATAGCAGAGTAAGGGGATAGAGAGGGACAGTCACATATAAATTGTTGGTTGTTGAAGATCTTGCACCTAACTACTGAAGTCTATCCTCTCTTCTTGTTAAATGCCTTTCTGATTTCTTTCATGGTAAGGGGAACCCGTATTCTCTGTTTGTGCATGTGTGTGTGTGTGTGTGTGAGTGCCACTGGAGTCAGATCACAAAGGATCCACATTTCCATAGTGGAGCAATTGAAATGACTGGAGGGAGTGGAATGGAGCGAGTGCCAGCAACTGGAGCAGCACATCAGCCAGCAGGAGCCCTTGTGTCCGTGGAGGTGTCAGTGGGAGCAGGTGTGTCCCTGCCAGATGCTGGGCTGGTGCTCTCAGCAGGGCGACTACACTCTTTCCAGAATGTCCATGTCTCTGTTGTTCAGGGAGGTGGGCACAGCACTGTGGGATGTGGACTCATCAGGGTGAGAGGGAGGCATCCCTCCCTGGCATCCTGGTAGAAGTCCTCCTTCCAGGGCAGCCCAGGAGATTGTTTGCCTGTTGGCCACAAATAAGTACTCACTGCTGGATTGTGTTCAACCTGGTGTCACCCAAACCCCCCAAAGGCCTTTTTAGAAAAGTTGCTTTCCAGCCTGCCAGACCCCATAATGTACCCCATATGCCAGGGGTTGCTTCTCCCCCAGCTTTAGGACTCTGCACTTCTCCTTGTTGACCATCACAAGGTTCCTGTCAACCCATTTTCTCCAGCCTGTCCAAGTCCCTTGGGAAGGGGCCAGGACTCACCTGCCCATCATTTGATCCTCAAAGTTCTGCACCTGCAAGTTTGCTGAGGATACAGTCTGCCTCATCATGTAGATCATTGATTGGACCCAGTCTTATCCCTGGCTCATAATAACTGTCCTCCACCTAAAGTTCATGTCACTGACAAGCCTCCCCTGGGCCAACATTCAGACAGTTTTCTATCTTTCTTTCTTTCTTTCTTTCTTTCTTTCTATCTATCTATCTATCTATCTATCTATCTATCTATCTATCTATCTATCTATCTATCCATCCATCCATCCATCCATCCATCCATCCATCCATCCATCTATCTCTCTCTCTCCCACCTCATCCAGCCAATAATTTTTGGTTTCTCTGTGGAGATTTAAGGGAGACCCACTGCTGTCCCTTCCCAAGCCAGTCACTCAACTGTGGTGAGGCAGGTTGGTCAAACATGACTTGCCCCTGTGTTAATTTGTGACTCCTTATCCCCTTCTTGTCCTTTACCTGTCTGGAAATGGTTTCCAAGGCTAGCAGTTGTTCCATCCTCCCACTGAGGGACCAAGGTGAGGCTGACTGGCTCACCTTGATCCCTCAGCGGGATATTCATTCCTCAGTGGATATTCATTCCTCCCTTCCTGGAGACAGGAGTGTCATTTGCTTTGCTCCACTGCTGAGGCACCTGTCCCAGTCACTGTGGTTGCTCAGACACAATCAAGAGTGGCCTTGCATTGCTATCAGGAGTCTCCCTCTGCACATCAGGACTTGTCTAAGTCCCGTTTGTTCAAGTGCTCTCTAGCCCAACCTTCCTCCAACAAGGCTGAGTCTTCCTTCCTCTAGAATTTCTCCCATGTCCTTAGTTTTCTGAAGGCCTCAAATGTCTGAGTTAAACATTTACATCAACACTAGGAAGTTCTCTGGGGGCATGGCAACGTGGACTCTAGCTGTTTAGTGAACTGCTCACAGTAAGAAGGCCACACTCAACTTCAATCCATTGCCCACACAGGGATAGATGCCTCCAAATTCCAAAATTACTTCCTGCTGTGATTTAACCACACTGTTAAACACAGTACCTGTGACATAATTGCATGGCTTCTGCAGCAGCTGTCCCTTCATCCAGCAAAGAGGCGTTAGCCACATCCATTCCTGTGATATCACACACCATGGTCTGGTAATTTAGGAGGCTCTCCAGCCTACCCTGGGACACCTCTGGCTGGTAAGGAGTATACTGGGTAACCCTGTCAGAAAAAAGTTCTGAGTTTGGATGTAAGAAAATAAATTTGTAACAAAGTTATGGCAATATATAACTGAACTGTATCCCATAAAAAATAAATAATATTTCATTAACATGGAAATTTGTTAGAATACAGTTATCTTTAAACATTGTAATTTTTATCTTCTGGTGTTAACTTTTTACAGGACAAAAATTCTGTTTCTCCATTTTGGAAAGAGAAATTACTTTTAGAAGAGAGGTGTGAGGGCATTGTGGAGAAGGACAGAGTAAGTAGACGCTGAGTGTGGAAGAATTAAATCAAGTCACAATATTCAAAGGAGAATGTATTGTTCAATCATATCTAGATATTGCCACAATTTTTCAATACTGTTTCTGAAGACCTTTATTTATCAAGTCTTCACAATTTTAAGAAAAAAAGCCCTTGACATTTCATAGAATCAAGCTCAGAAGTATGCAACTCCTTGCAAAATTATGGTTTCCATACATGTTAGTGGAGGGAATCAGACTGATGTAAGTTTTATCTCTTGTCCTTTGGTGAACAAAACAGTAGTGCAATAGAAGCAACTCCTTCAAAAATGCAAGAATCTAAGGGACATGCTCTATTGTAACAGTCCAGAAAACAAAGCAGCATGGGTCCAGGGATGAAAGGCAAAAACAGAGGTCAGACTCTCCTCTCTGCTGGAAATGTGGGATTACACAGCAGTCCAGGACAGACTTTACGCCAGATTGAATTTAGAGTAGCAGCCAGAAACAAGCGGCAAGTGCGAACACTTGTGGCCTCTGTTTTCTCGGGATGGAAGAAAACAGCAGTTTGTTTCCTTAAAAGGGCAGTAGCAAGCCTTAGACTTTTGAAAAATGAAGTGAAGGTACAAGCTTTCCAGAAAGACTCCAGTATTTGGAAGCTCAAGTTGTGTAAAGTCAATAGAAGGCAAAAACTAAAGATCTTTTAAATAAAACAAGCTGGAGAACTTGGTGTTGAGCAGGATGAGAGAAGTAACAAAATAGTAAGGTGAGAGAGAAAGCAGGAGAAAGTCCTGAAGAGAGCACAAAAGCTAGAAGAAGGACATATTCAATAAGTGAACTCAAATGCTAATACATTAGCCATCTAATTAAATTAAACATCTTCTTATGTTATTCACATACACAATTCAGTACAGTAACAGAAAGCAATAGCTATGTATCGAGTACATAAATCTTGATGATTTTCCCAAAACCTGTAGGGTTTTTTTCTCAGTTTTGGCCAGTTCTAGCACTAAACTAATTATCATCATATGACTGCATAGTTCACAGGTGAGGCCATGTCCCAGACTGCATGTAGCCTTGCTAATCCCAACAGTAGGGCTTTTTTCTCCACAGCAGCTAAACCCAGTGTTCAGTTTGCCAGATAAACTTTCAGTCTGGTAGTATTAAGATTTTTTTTCTGTATGGCCCCCGTGCCCACTCAGTTCTCATCAATAAAAATAATTTTTCCAAATGCCTTCTCATGAGCAATGACTTCTATTGATTAGTAGAAGAATTTCTCTGTACCAAAAGTTTTACAACTATGCCTTCTCATTTTATTTCACCTAAGGGCCATTTCTTGTATTTTAATTTGCAGAGGGAACTAGAATTAGACTAACAAAAATTAAAACATTGTGATTAATTGAAATGCATTAGAGAACTCCTGCTCCACATAGCTGGGAAAGTACACTATATTACAAAACAAAATTATTGAAACCTTATGACTTTGATGTTACGGTTTTGAATGGTCAACACAGTTGAACTAAAACAAATCAATTTCAGAAAGATGGAAAAAAATCAACCAAGAAATCTTGAATTCCAGTACTGCCACAAACTACTAAGAAACTTAACAGTTCCACAAATAGACACCTCTTATAACATAAGCCCACTTAGTTAAACACTCCTTCTAAAATTTTTTTTGGCATTTTTTAAGCATCTACATATTTTAATTGATTCTACTTCTCTACAAGTTCTTCAAATAAAATATCTGGCTTTAGTCTGCATTCTGTGCTCTGCCTGAATCTATACTACATGGTAAGTGACTTTTTAAAGTAATTTAAAAGTAAACTCTCTAAAAGTAATTATTGCACAGTATGTAGCTATTTTCAGAATGCAATGCTTTCATTACATTCTGAGTGTTACTAACTAACAAGTTTAATAATTTACACTAGAGATGTGAAAGACTCTCAAGGATGCAGGCGTCCTTGGTACATGTTTGTATTCTTACACATTTAATGTCTGGGGTAAAGCAATCAAGTAAGTTGAACTTTGGGAGACTTCTAGTTGCTCTTACAGATGCCAAGCAATGCAAACACAAGTTATGTAAGGGAGACAGAAAAGATCAGAAGCAATAAGCCTGAGCTTGTAGTATTTCCCTTGGAGCTGCAATGTGAAGTGTGTCAGCATGGAAAGTGTTACACGCTCAGCAGAAATAAGAAGTCTGATTTCTTAAACAGCTTCCATAAAGCCTGCATAGTTGTTTTAGCACACATGCATGCACACATATATGCTTTCTCTCCAACAAGTATTTTAGCCTTACTTTAGCCATCCAATAGTTTAGCTTTTAGCCATCTAGTTTGACTTTACTGGACAGTGCAAGATCAGACTTCTAGACAAACTCTCTCAGTTGTTTCATTCATGCTACTTAACCTTTTAGGATTGAAAAGTCTGCAGTTAATTTTCTTCCACTTACTTTCTAGCTGTTCTTGTCTTTGCTTCTATCAACCAATAATTTGTTTCCTGGTACTGTATTGAAATATTTAGATTGCGCATGTTGCAAAAAGTGAACAAGGATAAGGACATAAATAAAACCTTGCATAGATGTATTTTACAGATTCCTTGACTTCAAACACTGCAACTTTTCCATCAGTGATGCAAATACAGCCAACAAATCTAAAAATAAATACAACTTAGAGGTCTCCAGATATGTAGACTCATTTATGGCAAAGCAAAGTATAAAAACCACATAACATCTAAGTAACAATGACTTTTTGCACTGAGTAATATGATCCTTTGGTTCGTTGTGGGATTTTTTTGTTGTTTGGGCTTTTAAAAATATATAAAACCTTTAAATACTGATTTTACTAAAATAAAAATTACTCAGGAATAAAGTAATTAAAGTAACTCATTTTAGTACAGTATAAAAGAAGCATCTTAGTGACTGGTGATAGAGGAACTTGTAAACTAAATGAGAAAATGCAGGGTGACATTCAGGCTGCTGGAAAGTTAGAGTTCACGTGAAATTTAGCTTTTCCTGTTGCATCATTCCTGAGTTGCAATTCTTTAGAAACCGAACTGTCAACTGGATGATCTGAACCAAGTACAATATTCTCAGCCTTTTCATAAATGAATTATCTTATTATGATAGTTCAATGTCACTGCTGTTCACCAAAGAATTATTTGATCAGACAAGACAAGAACTCACTTTAAGGGTAAACCCTTGAAGGTCTATGGTTTTAAAAAAAAAAAAAAAACAAAACAAGAAAGAAATACTAAGAGAACAGACTTTAGAATTTTCTACTTCCTTAGAAGTTTCTTACTTCCTCATCAGAAAACCATGATCAAAGTATTGCATAGTATTTAACTACCTCCACCCAAATTGCGTCCACCAGTGGAGGAGGGAGCTGGTTTGAATTTAGGCAAAAGTTAGGAAAGAATTACTTTCATTTAGGAGGTAAGTCTCTATACTTTCATAAAACAAACATGTAATCTTGTATTAGTTCATAATATATAGGAGCTGTAAAAAAACTAGTGGCATATTTTACCAAAAAAAAAAAAGTGGCTTCTAAAGTAAATGTTGAGTTTTAGCATGAACAACGCAGTTCCTACACAGTAGGATACACATCATTACCAAATATATGAAAGCCTTAGTTAAAAAAATAGGTTTGTGAGACAAATGTGTACCTGTACATGTACATTTAACAATAAAATGTGGTACATTACCATCCTGCATTCTCCAACAAGTTGCGCGCGATGGGCTGAGGCACTGAGCAGTTGTAATAACCCATGCCTATGTAGGACCTCCATATCTTGTTCTTCTTTGCAATATTGTATAGAGTTTCAAGGATTTCATTTTCACCTAATTGGAAAGACAATATGTCAGAATGCTACAACTATGTGTAACAATAACAGTTTTTAACCGAAAAGTCTTCTCCCTCAGTGTAAAAAAAACCATTGGTGGTGCGAGTACAAACAGTAGCAGAATGAAGTGCAAGTCAAGAACAGCAAAGATAAAGTAGTAACCTGGTAAAATATTCTAGGAAGTTTAAATTCTGCCAGAATTTTGAAAATGCACCACCTGAATAATAACAGGGTTGCAAAGCGTCTAGAAAGAATAGTGAGAGAAACAGCTGTAGGCAAAGGAGCTCTTTTTGTACTAATACAATGTACATTCAACGCAGAAGAGACCCATCTTGCTCATGCATTAAAAGTACCTCAGGAAATATTTTCTATTAGCTGAATCTTTCAGAATCTACATTGCTTGAAGCCATTGCCGTCCACAACTGTCATTAAGTGTTTCTATCGGAGTCATATTTGCACCAAGTGGGCTTACACCAAGCACCCAGGAATAATTTCTTAGTATCATAGAACTTTATTTCCTCACATTCTCCCCAAATTGCTGATTAAACAGAACAGTTCTTTTAATTAAATTCTAGCATGTTTCACCAGTTTATTAAAAAAAAAAAGCAAATAAAAGTATTTCTAGTTAAGATATTCCAAATGAGATTGACTTTCAAATGAGCCTGTCAATCTAGTTTGAAGACATTACAAATGAATGATTTTGAAGACTACAGAATGAAAGCATTTGCATTCTGTTTCTCTCTCAACCATAGTTTACTCTTTGGTCTTGCTTGAAAGAGGTGCAAAAATCACACTGAGTCAGCTTGTTCCTAGCAGTCAGTGAATAATGCTACAAACATCTGCCAGAGTCGTGTTTTAAAAATATATTAGTAGCTGAGGATGCAAAAGGAGGGTCAGTAGAGTGTCTTAAGATCACATAGACAGATAGGTCAGCCCAACCTAACAGACCTGGGTAGAACCAATCCTCCCAGGTGAGAGAAGCAGATGTTTTTTAATTCTTCCCCCAAATCTGACCTCAGGGTTTGCTGTAATGGGACAGTTATGCCAAGTTCTGTTCCCTCTGCACCACAACTTGAAGATGTAACTTTGTAATATAATGCCACAAATCACAGAATTAGAATACCTGGGGCCCTGGATGTCTCAAAATCTATTTTTTCTCTGTTACTCCAGCAAGAGATATCAAGTCAGAATAGTTAATTTTCTATTATGTAGTGGCAAAGAAATATCTAGGTTTTGAATTAGTTTCTAGAACAACCACAAACAAGGATATTAGAACTTCAGCTCTGATTTCAAAACTTGTGGTTTTTTTCCTTTCACTCAAGTTGCTACTATTGCATTTCATGCATAAAGATTTTTTTGTTTCCAAAAATCTCCAGGTTTTCAATTAATTTCTTCCACAGTCACATTACACCTTTCATAGAGTTTTTTTACTGATGTTCAGTTCTCATTTCAAACTCAGTGTTACCACTAGATCTAATGTAGGAAGACTGATTTCTCAGTTTCAGTAAACTGCAATTTTTATTTTTTTTTTCTGAGGACTTGTTATATGCTTATTAGGTTTGAACTCAGCAATGTCCAGGGCAAAGTTTCTAAAGTGTAGTGAAAAACTTCACTCCCACAGAGTTTTTAGTAAGAGAGAGGCAGTTGTTTGTTTTAGTGAGCTTTAACAATGTAGAGGCCTTCCCCTTCCACTTGCAGTTGGTTGCAATTTCAGACAGAGGCTTGTGCTCTTGCATAATTCAAACATCAATGATTTCTCGGAAATGGTAATGAATTTCCTTGTTTAATTCCAAACTGCAGTTGAAGGCAGAAGTTGGCTATCATTTAACTTGCTTGCTAGCTCAATATCACACACAAAAATGTACTGAGTGCAGTTTCTGCAGTAAACACATACCACAAATACTGCACAATGTGATAGATAACGTTTCCTTTGTTTGCTCAACTGGGCTTTTCTTCTTGAGTTATTTCTATGCAATTGTAGCTAACAACAACTATATGCAACTATTTAGCTTGTGCTGGAGATCTCTGAAATAAACCTGCTTCCAAACTGATTGAAGGCACAAAACCAAAAGCCTAGAGAGGCTGCAAGGAGCTTAGCTAGAGATTGTGCTTAAGAGTAGAACCACACTCCATCTAGAATATCTACACTGAGAGGTTCCAAGACTGAATAAATTTTTAATTATCACATTTTAATGAACTACCTGTGAAGACAGTTACACAGTTGATTTTAAGCAGGGTGGCAAAATATTCCACTCCTGCCTCCCCTTACTTCCCTGCTCCTAAAAGGGAATACTCCCTGCACTAAAACTCCCTGCACTAAAAGGGCAATAGCAGCAGTACAGCTCAAAATATATCTCCCACCTTTAACACGCCTCTTTGAAGAGATCAAGGATAAAGACTCCTTATCCTTTGCCTTCTACTGCCTTGAAGTACTTCATCACAGTATGTCTTTAGGAAGGCAGCTCATAAATATAACTGCAGTCCTGAATAAGGGAAGTCAATAGCCCCTGATTTATTTATTAGGCTTGCTTACCTATGACCAAAGATAAATCCATGAAGATTTCATGAATTCAGTGTTTACTTTACACTGATAGGGTTCTGAATTAAAGTAAGGGTGATGCAGGTAATGGTGAGAGAAGTTAATACAGAAGCTGGAGTCCAAAGACCAGAGAGCAAGGCAATGAAACAAACCATGCTTACCATTATCCCCAGCACCAAAAGGAGGGGATGGAGCCGGGCTCTCAAAAGCACTGTATGCATAGCAGGAGGGCCAGAGGCTCAGGCTGGAGATAGAGAGAGCTGGGTCCAGGAGGACAGTCCAGCAGTGGAGCAGGGACTCCACCTTTTGAGGTTTCGTGTTCTGACTGGGTGAAGGCCTGAGCAATCTGCTCTGACCCCACAGCAAAGCTTTGAGCAGGGGCTGGGGACTGAGCTGGGTCTGTGTCTCTGTCAGCAGCCTTATTTCCCACTCTGTCAAGCCTAGGTTTCAGCAGTGTATTCCCATAATGTTATCTGGGAAAGGGGCCTAACTCTTCCTTGATGATTTTGTAAATAACTAATGCTAATACAAAGGCAGATGAATGTGAAACACAAGAGTGATCTTATGCATGCTTAAAAATTAATTTTTAGATTCGTAATGAAGTTGCTACATTTCCAGTTTGGTCCCCAAGACTGTCACCAAACTCTGAAAATAGCAGACTTTTTCCACTGTATAAAGTATATAACTTGGAGCATATGCAGTGGAAATGTATTATTCTAAATATTTATTAATTTCTTTAAAACTAAAACATTTAGGATTCATAAAAAATTTAATTACATGTTTCAAAAAACACAGCTTGAAATATTTTTTAGGTGTGTTACTAATTTACTCTTAATTCTCCCAGCAATGAGATTAAGAACCAGTATGCAAAATAAATAAAAAAAAATAAAACAAAGAAAAATTTACTATATTTAAGTAATGATTGGACTCCAGCCACTGTCACACTCAGCTGTTTGTTTCCAGTGTTCTAAGAAAAAGTGATTGAAATGGCTTTATTATAGACTCATTTTATTGGGTGTACAATAAAAATTCTTTAAGAACCTTGTTCAGCAGAAAAATTGCCAGCAAAGTAACTGCAGCTGATCTTTATTCCCCTCATCAACTCATTAGAAATTATGATCAAAGAGAGTACTCAGAATAATGTCCACTGCTTTTGCTGTATTCCTTTCCTATAACTGGAGAAAACTTACTGAGGGTTTGAGAGGTTCTGCAAGGGCAGTTTCAGATTGCTACATCTACAGATAACAAAGGCAGAATATATCACGAAAATAGTAAGAGGGACTAAATTATCAGCTCACAAAATTATATACTGTTATTTTTGCTAGTGTTTTTGTAGTTATCACCGTAGAGTTGCCTTGAACTTGTGAGATACCAGCAAAATACGGCACTAGAGAAGGAGAATGAAGAAAATACAAAAGGAGCAGTTCAAATTATACAACTTTAACGATGCAATACTAAAAGAAGGTTACTATTTGTCCGATATATTTTTATTCACTTTATATCAGATCTTAAAAAAAATCTAGCCTCTGAGATCAAGGAAGGAAAATCCCTAGAACCACTGATAAAAGGGGGATTAATTTATTTCCCTTAATTAAGTATTTAAATCTCTTTAAAAAAACCAACCCAAAACCAGATTATATTGAAGAAAAAGAGTTCCAAAGCACTGTCAGGCATATAGTAATAAAGCTGTGGGACAGCACAAGGAAAGTGCATGTTCCAGGTGCTGTGAGCCCAACTTCAAGATAGAGGCAGAAAGCCACGGTGCCCTGCCCTCCCTCCTTTCACCAGGGCTACCTGTGCTCACCCAACCAGCCTGGGCAGCACTCACAACCTGATGCTGCCAGGAGCCAAAAGCAGGGGCAGGCTGAGCAAAACAGGATGCCTTTCCCTAGTAAAGAAGATTCACTGCAAAGAGCTGCTAATTTGGAGACACAAATAGTCTTTATTACATTGTAACAGCTTCTGAACAGCATTGCTTCTAATAACATTTAGACTGGAGACCCAATTGCGTTCTTGAGATTTTAGGAACGAATGTTGATAAATTCTAAAATTTTAGAATGTACCTGGGAATGCTTGAGAAAAAAACTGGTGGAGTTCACAGAAGTATTTTTTAATTCAACCTTTTAAAAAAATTCAACTCCTGGACTAAAAAGCAGAAATAACAAACATATGCACAAGACCTATCCGTTACATATAAAGATGGACACACCATGGCAGCATTGCAGGGATAACCATGACTGACACAGACAGTAGGTTTGTAGGGATGAAATACAGAAGATCAGTCATATAAGATAATATGTTCCTTTTCTTCAAATGGGTCAATCACAACATATGCGCTAAAGTACCTTCAATACCTAAAGAAAAGCTGACTGTTCAAGTTTCCTTACTGTAACCCTGCAAATAAAGCTCTCTAACACCAGCTGATCCCAATTAAGAATCAAACAGATGTCTAGCCTTGCTGCAAATATTGACTGAACAGAAGTTACGTGCCAAAATTAAGTTTTTCCTTAACTGTATCTGCAGAAAAATCTGACTGTAAAAAAGCCCCTCTTCCACAATTAGTCGAGGTACAGGACTGAAAGTTTAGCTGAAATCAGACATTTTTCTATTTAACTCCTACTGGAATTCAGTGGCATGTTCAGTTGGTTTTACAACACAGTCAGCAGGCTCATGGCAAGGGAAACTTTTGAAATGCCTTTTTTTTTTTGGCCCCAAAATGGACATAGCTAGTGCTTTCATCTTTCATACCACAGAAAGGATTTTATTTCAGAAACCTCTTAGCACAAGCTACAGTCCTTCTCCATCACTGACAATGGCAGTACAAGAAAAAAATCTGCCAATACAAATAACACTAAAAATTATTGAAAAAGCGTTTTGTGTGTAGATGCACTTGAACCATCAAAACTTGGCATTTACCAGAATGGCTAGTCATTCAGACTTAAGAAAAACAGATCATAGAATCATTTAGGTCAAAAAACATCTCCAAGATCAACTCCAACCTCTGACTGATTACCACCCTACCATGTAAACCATGGCACAATGTGCCACATCCAGTTGTTCCTTGAACACCTCCAGGAGTGATTCCTCCCTGCACAGTCCATTCCAATGCCTGACCATTCTTTCAGTGAAGAAATTCTTACTGACTTCCAAGCTGAACCTCCTCTGCCACAGCTTGTCCTGTCACTTGCTGCCTGGGAGAAGAGGCCAAACCCCAGCTATACCCTCCTTTCATGCAGCTGTAGAGAGCAATAACGCGCCTCTTTTACTCCAGCCTGAACAACCCCAACTCAATCAGCTGCTCCTCATAGGACTTGTGCTCCAGACCCTCCACCAGCTTTGTAGACTTTCTCTGGACACTCTCCAGCACCTCGGTGTCTTTCTGGTAGTGAGGGGACCAAAACAATACACGATTCAAGGTGTGGCCTCACAGCTTGAGCGCCAAGAACAGGGGGACAGTCCCTGCCCTGCTCCTGCTGGCCACACTGTTGCTGGTACAGGCCAGGATGCCATTGCCCTTCTTGCCCACCTGGGCACTGCTGGCTCATGCTCAGCTGCTGTCACCAGCACCCCCAGCTCCTTTCCCTGTGGGCAGCTTTGCAGCCACTCTGCCCCAGCCTGTGGCACTGCCTGGGGCTGCTGTGACCCAAGGGCAGGACCTGGTACTGGGCTTTGCTGAACCTCACACCACTGGCCTTGGCCCATGATCCAGCCTGCCCAGATCCCTCCATGGAGCCTTCCTGCCCTCAGGAAAAGTCCAGGTAAGTAACGTTAAAGACTTTCTCTCTATATATATGTTATGTCCTTCAGAGAAGTAATGAAGCTTCATTCTTCCACTGAAGAGTAGGTCTGTGCTAAAACATCTAGGAGAGACAACACAAAAAGAGTGTGCTTCTACTGTAATCAGAGGTTTTATTTATCATCAGTGGAATATGCAATGGCATATAAACAAGCTCTTTAACACAAGCTCCATCCACAGGAGCCTCTTTTCTTTCCTTTACTGCTATTGTGTTGATTAATTTTCCTTCTTTTAGACAACTTGTAAGATTATCAATGGAAGACCTGTAATGCGATCTTTTCTAGTGACACACACCGAATCAAGACTTGAAGATTATATATCAAATGTACACATCAAATATACACACCTGAGATGAGCTCTACAGCTATGAAAGCTTTCCAAAACACCCAAATGTAATTGCAGAGACCCATGATACACATGATAGACATGTTTTCTATGGTGAGTGTGTGGTTTTCTTGAACTACATGTCTAATTCTATCTGTAAGGATTGACTTCAATGAGACTTCAGTGTAAGCTCAGCTGTGTTTGTTACTATAAAGGAGTAGCTCTAGCACAGCTCATTTGTTCAGCTGCACTCCAATTTGTGGAGTCACTATGATTATATTTTCGAGTTATAGAGACGAGTGGAAATTGCTGCATTTGTAATATAAATTTTATAAATGTTGAAGCTCATTGAATAACACGTATTGCATTGCCTTGTTTTGTTCTCTCTTTCCATGTGTGAGACATTAATGAAAATAAAAACAAATGTTTAAATTAAAATATAATAAAGTTTTCATGACACTGCCCAATTTTGCTAATTCCCTTTAGTAAAAGGTATATGATAGAGAAATAATGCCCTATCCTTACATAATAAATACCATCCTGGTGATTAGAAAGTGTTCTAACAGTACATTAAAGCAAGCTTCACTCAGATTGCAATGTCCTGGCTACAAGATGTTCAATGTGATGTTGCACAACTTTAAGCTGAAGCTTTAAACTCTTCTTTTAAAAGCTGTGGAATTTTCTGCTACCAGTTCAGGGGAAAACTAGTGACAAACAACTGCACATTAAATTATAAAAGACAGTCCAGCACACTGGCTGCAGAAGAAAAACACAGTCATGTACAGAAAAAAAGGTTTTCTGTACCTCATGCAAGCATCTCTTTTGAAAACTCACTGTAGCATGCTGTGCAATGTGAGACTCTGCATCACAGTCACATTCTTTTAAAGTTTACTCTAAGGGAACAAGAACAGCATAGCAAGTGGAGCAAAATGCCAGTGAACTAAACACACTGTTAACTAATGAGGTCCTGTTACACAGGGAGAACTTGCCTACAACAGGGCATCAACTAATGCACCACTGTGTAGGAGACATGCACTCAAAATTACTAAGAATCAGCATTTGAGCACATCAAGATGTCAAGATTGTGACTTAGGCTGACATCACCAGTTTAGTGTTTTAATGCCCACTATCCTGTAAAAATTTTATAAGAGTATCATATTAAATAATAATAAAAACTAATGATTTAAAAAAATGGAAGGGCTTTTAAGCCATAATTATTAGTGACAAACTGCATTTCACTCCTTCAACTGACCTAAAAATATAGTAACCTAAAAAGTTTTTGTCTCTGAGGTCAGTGAAAATCACTTCTTAGTCAGGGAATACCTTGATTAAAACACATTAACCATAAGGAAGTATGCCAAACACTACTTTCAGCAGTTATACAGACACAAGAAGGCTATTAAATTCTGCTTCTCTACCCAGCCCCTCCCCATTTTAATAAGACAGAAAGTTACAAAATACTCAAAGACCATTGTACTAATAAAACATTTTAGAGGTAGAAACTATTATTCCCTGTTGTATCCCTCCTGGCTAGACTCTGGCTGGACTCTGTCTAGCCTAGTTTTCCTGGCTGTTCATTGTGGTGCTGCCTCTCACGCGTGATGTCATCTCAGAGTAACCAGATTGAACTGGCCAGGAACCTCACCGGAGCTGCAGGCCTGAGGTTTACACTCAAATTACAGCACACTGATGAGCAATGAGAAAATGCCAGCAAGAGGAATCAAGTTTTCTACAAATCAGGCAAAGGATTGTGACACAAAAATGAAGTTAATACTGATGTAACTGGAACCCATATGTGAATGGCCATTGAGCTTTGTTAGTTTTAGTGTAATTGTTTAGCATTGGGGATTTTAAAGTGTTTCTTTCACTTACAGGACTTCCATCATAATGTCCACAGATTTTTCTCAAAAGTGCAGTTATGCAGAAAAAAATTTTGTACTGTGCTTGCTAACTCTTAAAAATGTTAATATCTAAAACCTCATGAAATCGCATGAAGTTTCCTACAGCAATTTGCTGAATTACTGTATTGCCACAATAGCTGACTCAAATGCTTAGGATTCCTGCAGTTTACCCATAACACTCAGTTAGATTTAAAATTCTGGCTATTAGTCTACTGTGTATCTATAATACAGAGACAAAGACTTTTCACGTTATTAAGATATGCAGGTTATTATTATTTTGGGGGGGGGGGGGGGGTGTCAGGGAGGAGGAATAACAAAGAAATCCTGCAGATACACAAAACCACCAAAAGACAGTGGGTCATTTGAAGCTGCAGTCCACACTAAGGGGACGATCTTTAGTCGTACTTTTCCCTACACATTAGGCTCTTAGGACAAAGTGAAGTCAATGGAGCACTTGACCTCCAAAGCGAGTTTTCGAGCAGCCCGTCTGCTACACATATTTTCCGACCTATTTCCGAGAGGACAGCAATAAACGCAGCAGCCAAATTATTCAAATGAGTTGTTCGGAGAAGAATGAAGTGCCGGTGATTGTGCTGCTACGCTTATTTAAGTCTTACCCTGCACTTCTACTCGGGCGGTAGGATCAGACCGCTACACGTGTCAGCGGGGACATCGGGGGCAGGGGGCGCGCACCCCAAGTGCCCCCCGCCCCTGCGGGTGCTGGCGGCCGGAAGGGGCCGCGGGAGGGCGCGGGGAGTCCGGGAGCACCCCGAGCCATGCGGTCACTTACAGACGTGGTCATCCATCCTCAGCGGCCTCCGGAGGCGGATGCTGGCCGGGATGGTTTTGTCCATCAGCTCCTCGACGCTCTGCAAGAAGCGCCCGCACGCCGTGGTTAGCTCCGGCGGGGCGGCACAGCCCGCACCGGGAGGGTCCGGCCGCGTAGCTCCCGCCCCGCACGGCGCCTACCTGGACCCCGACGGTTCGGAGCATCTCCAGCTTCTCCTTCTCCCGGGGCCCGATGTGCCGCTGAGAGAAGTCATCGTGCCGCGGCAGGAGCTGCTCGATGCACCGCGCCGCCTCCCCGCCGCCCCAGCGCCGCTGCCCCGCCGCCGCCGCCCACAGGTGCGGCGCCCCGCGGACCGCCAGCCGCCCCCACCAGCGCCCGCAGCTCTGCATGCCCCCGCACAGCCCCGCCGCCGCCGGGCGCTCGCACTTGTGCGCGGGGGGCGGCGCGGCGCGGCCCCCACCGGCCGCGCCAATGGGGCCCGGGGGCGGCGCCGCGCTCGTCCCGCCCGCCGCCACCTGCCCGCCCGCCCCCGGCCCTGACCCCCGCCGCGCCGCGCCGCGCAGCGCCCAGCATCCCCCCCGGGCTGACCCGGCTCTGCCCCCGGCTCACAGGCACACCCCGGAGGACATTTTCCCAGAAAGGAGGGTTTTCGTTCACAAAACGTATAGCAGAAAAGGGTTTCTGTGGCTCCTTAGCGGAGCGCGGACTTACTTTCGAGCGGCGAGCTTTAGGATGAGCAACACACTGTCCCCAACTGTTACCAGAGAGTGTGTGGTAACAGTGTTCTTACTGTGTTTATTACTGTTTTAACTTTTGGTGATGTTAGTCTTGGGGAGCAAAGAGGTAACTGGAACCTTCTTTCCCCTGTCTTTCAGTTCTGTGTCTCTCTGAGGAGGATGCTATCATAGTTACAAGCTTGTATGTTTGATCATAAACAGATGCCCACGTTTCTTCATCTTCCAGAACTAACCCCAGAGTTGCTACGCTGAGGATATTATTTGAATCAACATTTAAATAAAATAACAATGAAAGAAAAAAAAAATCCAAGGTGTTCATTAATTTAAAATCTTAATTGTATCACAGATCTACAGCCTCCTGAATTTAGTAAGATAACTGATCACTACTTTGGAAGCTAAAAGTAAGTCTACTTTGCACCAAAGATTCATGCAAGTTCTCCATTCCTGTAGTAAACATGAAATTACTTCTCTGATATAATCTGAGCAATCATAAATACTCTATTATAAAGGAAAAGGCCCTCACAAATTTATGCCAGTATGAATTTGGAGTAATGATTTGAGTCCCTGGTTTCAGAATCAGAGATCTCCAAATTAAGTGAGATGAAGCTTGCTTTGAAAAGCAAAGCTGTTTACTGCAAGGGTTCATGATACAAATCCAGCACTGACTTTAACTGATAGCTATTAAAATATAAATATATGTTGCTTTTCTCCTCTATTTATATATATTGCTTCTTTACAAATATGATAGCAGCAGGAAGGATATTAAAACTGTGCTATGGGTTTTATCTTGCAATCACATAAGTGAAATAGAAATATTAGAAAAATACATTAAAACCATGATAGTAACAAATTATTTCCCATTATGACTTTGTACTTACATAATTCCTTTTTAAAGTGATTCTAAAGCTTTTTGAAAAAATTTGCAGATTGTGTTCAAATATTCTTTCATACTATGTTCAAATTATTAGCTTTCTTAAAAATTTATCCCTTTTTCTCTATCAGGGAGCATCAGGATGATATTTCACACAAGTTAAGACATTACAGTCAGCTCACTCAAAATTATAACTTTGACAGAACTGTTTCTTCAATGTGAGGTCAGAGTTTTATAGCTATCTGTAGTGCTTTAGGAAGTGAAGTCTGAGGAAATAGAGAAGCATCCCAAACAATATATTTGCTATCCATATTTCTTCATTTTACAGAGCTAAACCAGGTTTAGTGCAACTTGAAAACTTGGAGCAGGAAGACTGGAGAGGTGTGACACAGTAATGTCAAGGTATGCCCACTTCCCCCTGGAAAGCACCATGTCTGGAGTGCTCTGTTAAGCCACTCTATGGATAATGCCTTTTTTATTCAGAACCTCAGCACAGACTTCAGCTTAGCATGGGCGATGTGTAATCACTGTGGTAGAGATACCTGGTTTACGTGCTTGATCAGTTAGACAGCTCTTTAGCAACCTCTTGAAAACTATTATTTATTGCCTTAACTAGAAAAATAGGAATCTTGAACAAAAGATTCAATAGAAAGTGAAACTCGGATATCAAAGTTTCAAAGACTAGTGCTTTGATATCAAATCAAGAAAAGCTAGCTAGTCTTGTAGCTTTGAATAAATGTATTATTCAAAACACATAGCCAACAAAAACAGCTGTTTTCTTCATGTATATCAGCAGAAGGAAGGAGGCTTCTTGGAAGAAAAGAAAGGATTGGGAAACTGCATCTTGCTCTTATTACCGCTATTTGCACAAAGCTCAGAGATGCAAATATCTTTGCCTGATGATCTGACCATGTGAGCTGCTATGCAGCTTTTTGGGATATCAGTTTTGTTAGATAAAGCACAAGACTTTAAAAGGAGTGCCCTATACCCTTTAAATTAAAGTGACATGTTGCACGTACTTTCTCTAACACTGATATTTTTTAACTTTCTCTGAATGTCTTGACACCAGTTGTGATTTAGATAAAAGATCTATTACTGTTCTAATACTGCAAGGTTCATGGGTGGTGATGGAACTATCTTTCTGTGCCCTTTTAAAATAATGAATTATCAAAATGAGAAAATTGTGTTGTATTCTTTTAAGATTCACTCCAGTTCCCTCTTATAACCCACAGAGGAAAATCTGTGCCAGCTGATGTGCCTCTGCACCACTGTACCACAGAACATAGAGACTGGGTCAGATTACAGTGTTATCTGTAGTCATAACTAATTTCTGATTCTGGCCAGTGACAGCTACCTAAGGAGAAACACAAGACTAGGCAAAAAGATGTACTGATACCAATCTGCAGTATTTCAGTTGCCATCCTGGGATGTCTGCATTTAGTAGTCCTTAATGTACTTTTTTCCCAAATTTGTTCAGCTGATCACTTAACCAATGTAAAAACTTAATGGAATAAAATAACAGTTTACTCTTCAAAAGCAGTCGTATTATAATCCTTTCTTCCTTTTTCTACAATCCCTTAAAGTAGTGAAAAGCACTCACAATATAAAGGACATTTCAACAAGTAAAGCAAAATAAAAAAATGTAAATATCAGGACAGACTTAGTCCAACATATGCTGACTTCTGTTCTGATGCAAGATTTGTTTTGTAAAAATTCCTCAAAAGAAAGTTGTTAGCAGTTTAAATTACTATATCCATGGTTGCTCCTGCTTATGGGTTTGTAGTGTAACTGTAAATGGGTTTGTGCTGTATTGCTGGAAATATATCTGTAACATGATTCTTCATTAAAAAAAAATATTTGAAAAGTACTATGGCTGTCATGACATAAAGAACAATGCAGCTTCTTGTCCACCAATGCCCTCAAGTCATTCTCTTCAGGGCTGCTGTCAATCTATCTCTGCCCAGAGAGTATTTGTGCTTGAGATTCCCCTGATCCAGGTGCAGGACCTCAAACTTGACCTTGTTGATCTTCCAGAGGTTTACATAGGCACACCTCTCAAGCCTGTCCAGGTTGCTGTGGATGGCATCCCTGCCCTCCTGTGTGTTGATGGAACCACACAGATTGGTGTTGTCATCACTGGTCTCTACAGGGACATTGAGCAGCTGACCACAACTCTGAGCGCAGCCACCCAGCCCATTGGATGGATGAGCGACTCATCCATCAAGTCCATGTCTCTCCAGTCCAGAGACAAGGATGGTGGGCAGGACACTGTCCAATGCTTTGCACAAGTCCAGGTAAATTATGTCAGTTGTTCCTCCCTCATCCACCAATGCTATAATCCTTCATGGAAGGCCTCCAAACAGGCACAATTTGCCCTTAGTGAAGCCATGTTGGCCGTCACCAATCACCTCCCTCTCCTCCACGTGGCCTAGCATGGTTTCCACAAGGATCTGCTCCATGGTCTTGCTGGGCACTGAGATGACACTGACTGGCCTGTAGTTCACTGGGTCTTCCTTATTTTCGTATTTTCCAAAATGGTTATCCTTCCTCTTTTCCAGTCAGCAGGGACTCTAGCAAACTGGGGACATTCATTGAATATACATGTAAGTCTCCATGAATATTAACCTCAGAGCAAAGCCCTTCCAATTCCATTTCATGTGTGGAAAAATGCTGAAAAAAGCAAGTGCCAAAAGGTTTTGAAGTACTAGGTATTTGTTTTTTGCATTTCCTCTGTCAGACAGCACCACAGTTCTGCTTTTCCCTAACTAGGTGTTCCAGGAGTAAAGAACACCTCCAGGGCATGGTCCCACAGGTATAGTCATAGCAGGGTGAGCCAGGTGTTGGTAGTAGGATCCATTGATAGTCCCAGACAAGAGATGAACCAGGTCCAGGCAAGAGCAAAAGAAGATGAGACTACAGGTAGGAAAATAGACCAAGTTTCATCTTCAATCTGAAGTCCATGCAGCAGACAGGACTAAAGACAGTGGGCAATGGACATCTGAGAACTACATTCAGGAGGAAAACTAGCTACCAAGTAGGTCTAAGGTCTGCCCAGCTAGCCAGGCTGGAGACCAGCATATGGCAAGACAGCCGAGGGTCTAGGGCTGTGGTGAAATTGTGTGGAGACCTTGGGCTCACAAGCAGTGTGTGTGTGCCCTGGGTGAGCCTGGTCAGGGTCAGTAGATTCCAGAGGTGCACTTGGTGTCTGGACTTTCTCCAATAACAATCACCTGGTTAGGCAGGGACCCTCTGTAGGCTTTGTCCACTGGCTTTTAAATTATTCTAAACTCCCCTTAATAATCCAGTGTTCTGGCAAAAAAAAATCTCTTAATGCTTCGACCTTTTAAACCTCTTTTAAACCTTTTTCATACTTCACCTCCTTTTATATTTGGAGTTGGGGAGTTCCACAGGAAAGATAAAAGAGCATTAACTTCAACCATCACTGTTTTGATCTCTATCTGTCAAATTGCTCACTCATGCTGGGACTAACTGAACTGCCAGACACTTCCTTGACACATAGCCAAGCGGGGCAGCTGCTGCTCAGTCTATGGCCAACACTTCTCCTTCTTAAAAACTCAAATTACAATCAAATACATGGGGTTTTTTCCCTGTTATCACTATCAATCCTTACAAAAGCCCACTATTGTCCTCTATAAACCTTCCCACGAAGGCCAGGAGGAGTTGCACTGGATTTCTTACAAAGGCAGAATTATCTGCTGCTGTGTAGGTGATTTTCTAGTCTCTCTTTTTTACCATTTGCTCTTTTTAAGTTAGTTCAAAGGTAAGCTTGATAGACCTTGAATGCAAATTCAGTTACTTAATACTGGGTATGTTAACCCTTTTATCATGTTATTTGTGTCCATTGGCTTTTCAATACTGAATATGGCTATATGATAAGAGCAATGCTTATATAAATATATCAGGAGGCGTTATCTATTACGAATACCTTTGTAAGAGACATTGCATGACAAGAATTTCTCTTGCCTAATCGAGTTTTATTAGGCAATAAAAAAGTTCTCCCTGGCACAGAGAGACCTGTATACTGCTGACCCTAACGGGTGTACCATGATGACAAGGTACCGAGATATTCTTTGGGAAATAAACATCTGACCTCTCTTATTCTTATCTAGGAGTTAAAGGTATTACGCAACAGAATACGCAGATTTTGCAAATTCAGGAAGTCTAAAAGTTGAGACTTGTTTTTTCAGAAGACTAGATTTTATGCATGCATATAATTTTTTTTTTGTTATTTTTAGAGTAGAAAGGGAATTATCATTGCCTTTGTTTGTTTTTCAGCTAGCACACCTATACAAACTGCTGAGATGACAGCTTAAGCAAAAACTTTTCTTTCAAAAAAAAAATCTCGAATCCTAGATGTCTATCTAGATTATCAGTCCAAGAGATATCAGTGAAACCATCACGCAACTTGAAAAACACTGAATAAAAATCCTCCTCCTGTTGCAAGATTCGGTCACAGCTGCTTGTCTTTGAGGGTTTGAACAAGATCCCTTAGTAAAAGGAAATCTATTACAAAGCCATTTTCTTTGTCACTGTTTGAGGTAAAATTTTATTACTTCCTCTCTGTAAATCAGAGAAGTTCCAATATGCCAAATCTCTTTTCATCTTCGTATCTTTGTATCAAGAAGAAATCCTGCCGTTCCTTAGGGGAACTTCCCTTTTTGGGGAGTTTCTGAGTCCTCATCTGCTTAAAGAAAGCTGTTGCTTTCAGAACTGTAATGACTGATGATTTTAAGGGATTATTTAAACCAGTTCTGCAAATGCAGCAAGTGATTCTGTCAAAGCATATTTTCTATCTGGCTCTCGGTGGCCTACAATCAGTTATGGCACTGTGTTTGATCATAGTCTGACTATGCCTACATACACATAGATTTGTCCATATAAATGCAGATTAAGTTCCTGAATGAATCAATGTAAGATTTCATTATATTGTGTCCATCCTAAAAAGAGGGGTGATTTTCTTGGATGAGTAAGTTTTGCTAACCCACCAAATGGTCACAGGAGATGAATATCACAGGCAGTACAAGCTAGGAACTGGCACTGCATGGTGAGGATAGGGGAATGAAAGAAATGGGACTGGTTCTTCAGATAACAAACTAGAAACTGCAAAAGATTGGTTCAGCTATCTTCTTGACCATTTTTAGTTGGTTAGAATATGTGATATTTTTCAAACTCCTAGTGAACATATCTACATGAACTCTTAAATATAGATCAAGACTGAACCAGCGCTGAAGAATCTGTCTCTGAAATCAAAAGTGAATAAATACTTTAATGTTACATAATATCTTAGTTAACATATAACTTAGAAAAAGAGTAAGATGTTGCAATGTCCTGGTTGTGGTATTAGATATCTTTTTGCTGTTCCTGCTAAAAAAAAAAAAAAAAAAAAAAAAGTAGTAAAAACTATCAAACATGGCTACAATATAAGTTCCTTAAAAGGAATGGCTCAAACACACTTACTAGACTTCTCAGGATGCAGCCATACCTCCTGTAAACATACCAAGTACAGAAGCATGCTTTACCTCATGATGATGACTTGCCATTCACTTACGGTCCCCCAGAGATTGCACATGATTTGTACAGCCATGATTCTGCAGTTCTGGCCACAGAGCATGCATTAATGTTGATTCAGTGCAGTAGTGCATTAACTTACTTTAACTCTATTCAGGATTTGCACTCATGATAATGAGCTTCAACTACTCCAGAATTTTGTTTTTTAGTGCAGCAGTGTAAGGCAATATCCCGACTCATATGGAGAAGGAAAAATGCTCAGACTTTGGGGAGCAATTGGGAAGACAGACTGCAACAAGAAAATGAAAAAACACAGCTTGGAATATCTACTTGACAGATTGATAGGAAATGCTGGTCATTGTCAATATGATTTATGTGGAAGAAGGGTGATGGAATATGCAGTTGGTTATTCTGTCAGAATAGAAACTGCAACGGGACTGGCCAGTTGCAAAGTATAAGAGAAAAAACTGAGAGTGAATTAAGAGTAACAGGGAATCTAATGCTGAAAAAATAGTCAAATATCTACCTATTTACTAAACAAGGTATTCATCCTAGGGAGAAAACAGCAATATTAAATATTCTAAAAATATATTCTAATGCATATGTCTAGAGACTAGATAAAACATGCAGAGCAAATCCTAAATCTTAATTATGATTTTCAGTGCTTCAGTTGATTTTGATGTAAAGATAGCCAATAGGTAATTAAATTAGCATGATCATATACAATGATGAGGGAAGCTGAGAAATCTCAGATGCTAATAACAATTTGTTTGCTGTTTCTCAACATACTTGTGATAAAGAAAGAACACACTGTCTCATATAATTTTCTCATTACAGCCACTCTCTCAAAGGACAACATGGCAAAATGTTAAGTAATAGATGAACAGAAGCAAGAATTCAGGATTTCCATAGCACTAGTTTCTGAAAATTATATTGTTTCATACTACATCTGCTTTTATAGCACTCTATACCCGTTACCCATGGGTCAATCTCTCTATCTTCACTTTCCTATGTACACCTTGTTAATTAAGGCTAGCCTGTTAATTTACTACTGCTGTATGAGAACATTAAAGATCACTATCTTCTAACAGTGCTAATATATTAGCCTCCCTAAGTGCAAATATTTAAAATGTATCATCTCTGTGCTTACGTTTTACCAATTGCAAAATGGCATTATGCAATTCTGTCTTTGGTAATCTTTTAAAAAAGTTGAAATAAATAATAGGATCAAATCACATTTGTTTTTTACTTGATTAAGGTTTCCATGAACTAGAAAATAAAGCCTCTGAAAATTTTGCAGAAGGTAAGAGCACAACCACACTTCCTTGTCTGAATGACAGCTGCTTTTTAAAACATAATACCATGTAATTATAAGGAGCCTCCAGAAACAAAATCACATAATTCTCCTTACTCTTCCAACAGAAGTTTAGTATTCTGTAGAACAAAACTAAAAGCCAGAAATACGTCATTCCAAAGAAACAGTCTAGACACATGGTAGGGAAAACACTGGGCAAGGAGTACGAGCTAATAGTACAGACAGAGAGGTCTGTACCTCCTTGTCTAAGCAATTCTTAATCAAGGTAAGCAATATGCACCCTAAAATGGGACTTAGCACTCAGAAACACCTAAAGTAATAAAAAGCAGTAGTGGCATTGAAATCAAAATAATAGAATCATTTTGCGGTCTTGGACATATCTCATTAACCCATTCAGTCATATGTGACATAAACAAATAATTAAACTCAGGTCACCCATTACTAAGAAATAGATAATGAAACCTGGAAATTTATTACCTTACCTTTTAAATTTATAACCAGTACCAAGGAGTATATGTCATGTTTCTCTAAGAACATTTATTTATAAATTAGCCTGAGCACTTCAGCAATTATTTAGCAGGAAATAACAGAAGAAATGAAAAATGGGTAAAGAGATGCAAAAAACCTGCATGGTAGTAAAAGAATGTAGAGAAGTATAAGGCTCTGCAATTTTAATGTATATGGAAATGTATATGAGTAGTAATATTTGTCAACAAAACAATAAAATGTTCAGTGAAATAGTCTGTCCAAAAATTGGAGAATTTCCAACAGCCTGTTTAACTAAAACAATCTGAGAATCACAGCTGGAAGGGTTCTATTTCCTTGTAAAATAATTTTAGTCATCTGAAGTTTTAGTCCTGTTCAGAAGACCATGCAGATAAAAGAGATTGACAACTTTCCCTCTCAATACCTTGAGCCATTTGCCAAATGTTTTCTATTGGCTGCTCAATAAAATATGAAGTAAATTCTTTGGTATCAAGTAATATAAAAATAGTAATTTTTTTCCTGTTCTCATTAATAAGATTCTTCATAATCCTTTTCTTATGGAAATTCCTACAGAGGCCAACAGTCATATGATTATACTTGCCAGGGAATTTATCACAAACTTTTAGCAAGCAAAAAGCTAATGTAAAATCTAATCTCCTTTGTGCCCCCCATCACTGTCCCCCAGTGCCTATGTCTGTTCCTATTCCCACCTGTCCAATCACCCAGTCATATTTCGCCACATGCTCTCTGCTCTGCAGAACCTGGTGAACTTGTTCTGACAGAGGATTTAGAAGTAGGATGTGTTGGGTGTGAACTACGTCCTGTTCATTTGCTATGGGTTGAGTAAATTCTCACCCTCCTCAAAATCCTTGCCTTCCAAAAAATCAGTGTTCCCCTTTGCCACCTTTCAAGAGCTTGGGGAGATAAAGGACCATGGAAAAGACATTTGGATGGAGCAAGGGAGGCTTTTGGTGGGAGGGGATCTGCCAGCTTTCCTCTAAGTAAATATTATCAGTGCTGCTTGGGCTTGTGAAAATATAAAATGTTGCATCTTAGTGTCACTTTGCATTGACTCAGAGAAAGATACAAATAATACATAAAGCTACAACGGATAACATGTCAGTTTTAAAAATAACAACGAACAGTGTGACAAACATTTGTTTCGTAGCTGTTCTTAGATGTAACAACAGTGAAAAGAACTACTTTAATGCTGACCATCTTCCAAACTTGGTCAGTTCTGTTCTGAAATGTGGCCAATATTTTGTGCTTTTTGATTATCCACAACAGTCAAATGACCTGTATTTTCACTTAAGTAAATACAGAATAGGTATTTGGTAGAGAGTAGAAATATAAAATGACTTTATTTTATCTCTCTACTTCACAAAAATTTCTGAAAATGAAATTATTACCATCATTTCTTGCATAGCTCAGATGCTTTTCCAGTAATTAATATTCTAACAGTCATTCCACTCCCATATTAATGAGAGTATGCACTGTGGCTGCTTTTTATTTCATATGGAATATAATATTTTTCTTTTTCTAGATAGCTACCAACATTTTTTTCAATAGATAAAAAGGAAGAAGTTGAGTCTCTCCTTTCCCTCAATGGCATTATGTGCAATGTGCAACTTGTTTCTGATGTTTTTCTAGCTTTATATTCTTCTCTGATGGTCATGGTTATATTGTCCCAAATCTCTTTAGCTTGAAAAATCAGATAAGCAGTCCAAGGGTTGGTGCTAGAGCCTAATGAAAAAAAAATTATTCCAGCTTCTCACAGCTCAGGAGAGGTTGCTAAGAGGGTATACAGTTGTGTAACTATGCAAGATCAAACCTTTTAAATTTTTTCCTAAGTGTGGATTTTCTTCTATCAGTGATCATACTTTTTGTTAAAACATGTATCAGATATAAATTACTTAACTATATTTTGTCAAGCTTCAGATGACAATAAAAAGGGAGGGGAAAGGGCCAGAAGAAATATTAAAAATTACTGTGAGTTACAAATAAAAGAGCTTTAAAAACCAACCATGCAAGAATGGAATTTATCTGTACATTTCTAGGTGGGACAACAGGAATACTGAAAAAAAAAACCATCCTGGAATGCTTTTTCCTTTAGGCATCTACTCTGGGGAATAAAGCTACTTGCTGCAATGGCAACCTCTTCATACAATTAGTGGTTTTGTGAAGGAATAGCAGATTGCTGTTCCAGCTTCCAGCCTCAATTCAGGATTGCAATCAGCAGCTAGACTGTGTGTCAGGAGGCACACAGAAATCCAATTCTTCCAAAAACTTGCTTTCCATACTTTATCTGAGAAAATTAATATATCAGTGGATTTCAGGGAGTCTCGCTTTGACCAATTATAATTATCCTTTTCTCAGTTATGTCATTTTTTGTCCTTATACACCTATTCTTTTTTAGTGGGTTTTTTTTGGTTGGTTGGTTGGTTTTGTTTGTTTGTTTGTTTGTTTTTGTTCTACTCGGCTGTTCCTATTTGCTTTTAGTTTCCTTCAATATCTTTTTTTCAGAGTAGTATCTTGGTTTAGGAATGGTATTCTCCAATTTATTGCTACTACAGAAACCATGTGCCACTACTCACTCACTCACTCACTCACTCACTCACTCACTCACTCACTCACTCACTCACTCACTCCCCTGCTTTCCCTTTGCCCTTCCATGGGATGTTTTGGGGAGAAGAACTAGAGACGCAAAAGGCTGAAATAAGAACAATTTACTGGAAGCAGCAATGACATAAGAAAATGGTTGGTGGTCTCAAATGCTAACTCTGAAAGTAAAAAGGCACTGTGTGCATTGCCCTCTGATCCCGAGCCCACCATTGCTCAAATGATCAAGGCATGCAACTGCATAGCAACTCCGGAGCACTCTACTCTACTCCAGGGACAAACACCTGCTCACTAGGACAAGAGGAAACAGCAAGAACAAACTGCTATGGTCCAAACACAAGTATTAGCAGAGGCTCTCACAGCCTTTAAGGAGACCATTAAAAACCAGCAATGACAAAAACTAAGGCCTTGCCACAATTGTGGCAAGGAAGGGCATGTCGCAAAAGAACTGGAATAAACCAAAAACAAAGTTGTCACAAAAGCATTGTGGGTGTAAAGAGCATTGTCAAGGTACTAAAAAATCTCGCCAAGTACAGGGATGCCGTTGTAACCAGGCAGGAAACTGCCAGCAGAGGACAGGACAGTGGTGCGTGGTGACACAAATATCCCTGTCAAGCACACCAGAGACCACCAGCTGCCCACAAACCAACAGCTACGGTGCATCATCACCGACCTCCCAGCTGCAATGCCCCCAGGCATCAGAGTGGAGCTGCTGACTGCGCAGCCAGTACTTACAGCAGATATCATGCATCATACTATTTCCACAGGACAGTTAGGCCTGGAACAATGGCCACGTAAGTTCTTAATCACAGGAATCAGTAGGACCAACTCAGAAGGATTTTATGTAAAACCTTCTGTTCTAACAGTCACCGCAAGCCAAGAAACCACAGTCTTTGCCAGCTGTCCTAATGCCCCATGTTTCAATCCTCATGGAATAATAATTGCACAAGCTTTTCTTTTACCTGAACCACAGTGTAATACCTCCTTCATCGCCTGGACTAGGAGGATCAGTCACGGATGCCCAGAGATCAGCTGTGTTGCAGGCCACATGGGAAAAACCATTGTCCTCAAGGGACTCATTGTCACCAAAGCCAACATAACACTAATCTCCAAACACCACTGGCCGCCAGAGTGAAACACAACTCCACCATTAGACTTTGCCAGGTATTAGGGCCACTGTGTCAGCTTTCATAGCCCACATTCTATCAGTTTTAAGGGCCCTGATGAACGTGTTGCCACTACCAAGCCATTTGTGGTTCAGGATGATATAGTCTTCTTGGGAAGGGACTAGTGTCACAGTGGGGAGTAAGGCTGGAAACAAATTTTTTAACACAGGCTGCTGATGAGCATGACACCCTAAAATTAACTTTGACATCAAAGTGGCCCATCTGGGTTGATCAGTGGCCCTTGTCATTTGAGAAAGTGGTTGTGCTTGAACAGTGGTTAAACAACAGCTAGACAAAGGTCATCTTGTTCCAACTTCCAGCCCCTGGAATATCCCCATATTTGTGATTTAAAAATCGCATAGTAAGAAACGGCGCCTCCTCCAAGACCTGAGGAAATTAATACTATTATTGAGGAAATGGGACCTCTACAGCCTGGTTTACACTTGCCAACCATGATTTCCAAGGACTGGAACTTAATTATTATTGAATTAAAGGACTGATTTTTTAATATTCATTTGCACCCAGCCGATGCACCACAATTTGCTTTCTCAGTTCCTTCTATCAATCGGAAAGCACCCTTAAAAAGATATCATTGGGTTGTGCTGGCAAAAGGAATGAAAAATTCTCCCACAGTATGTCAGTGGTACATGGCTAAAATTTTGTCTCCCATTCAGGAGAAACATCCACACTCCATTATTTTTCCCTATTCAACCCTCCAGGAAACTTCCCAAGATGTCGTCTCAGCAGAGCAGAATGCTGGATTCACTGTAACCAAGGAAAAGATTCAACAGCTTCCCCCTTGGAAATAGCTTGGATACAAAATCACAGAGTGGATGATTACACTTCAGACTTTGCAACTAAAAGACCAACATAAGACCCTCAATGAGATGCAGCAACTCCTGTGAACAATCAGTTGGATTTGATCATTATTAGGAATTACAAATCAGGATTTAGCCTCCCTATTTGATTTACTGAGAGGGGACATGGATTTGATTTTGGCCAGGAAGTTGACCAAGGAAGCCCAGGAAGCCTTGGATAAAGTGCTGTGAGCCACTGAGTTGCATCAAGCCCATTGATTCAACTCTAATTTACCATTTCTATTTGCAGTTCTGGGGAGTATTCTCATTTATATGTGAGAATTTATCAGTGGGATTTAAAAATACATGACCCCTTATTAATTTTAGAATGGGTCTTCTTATCATACCAACAGAGCAAAACAATTACCACCTACCCTGAAATCATATCTCAACTAATTATAAAGGCTAGATCCTGAATCCTGTTCCTTTTGGGGAAGGATTTTTCAGTTATCTTTGTATCTCCTTCTTCTAATCATTTAGATTAGTTATTTCAGCAATCTGAATGTTTTCAATTTGCTTTAGCAAATTTCATGGGCCAAATTTTAATTCATTATCCTAAACCTAAGTTATTGCATTCTGCGGAGGCCAGAAAACCAGCCAAGGAAAGGCTTGCTGCACTCCCTTGGAGAACCAACCCCTAAACCATAACCTCCCTGGTTGTGGTGAGCTAAAAGATTCCCTCCAGAATGCTTTCCTTCCCTATGTTGATTCTTTGTACCCCATTGGTCCCTCCCCTTTGCTCTGCCCCTGTGCCTCCCATTCATCTCAGTGTTGTACCCTGCCCCTCACTATTCCTGTATAAATCCCTGTTTCCCCTGCCTGTGTGGTCTCTTCATCCCTGGACTCCCTTCAAGGCAGAAGCAATAAAGGCTCTCCTTGGAACTCCACGAGGACCTCATCTCCTTCTGCATCGCTGGGATCCTAAAAAAGCTGGATCACTTGGTGAGAGCGCAGATGTGCCTCTGCCCCCAGGATGTCCTTCTAAGGATGCTTCTTGGGAAGGACGTGTCACTCTGACCAATGCTCGCCTGCTGCAACAGCATTCTTCTGTTAAATTAATTTTAAAACCCTTGCAAAGCCCTACCCCTCTTAATGTGATTACATTTTTTACAGATGGTTCAGGAAAATCCCAGAAATCTGTGATTATCTGGCAGAATCCAAATACAAAGCAATGGGAATCAGATATTTAACAGGTGGAAGGCTCGCCACAAATTGTGGAGCTCACAACAGTCATCCGTATTTTTTCAAAATTTGCGTTTTCTTTCAGTTCAGTTACTGCTTCTTTTTATGTTACAGGAGTGGTTGAGAGACCTGAAGGAGTGTTACTTAAAACAGTCTCCAACAAGAAGCTCTATAATTTACTTATTAAGTAAATTTTAAGTTTCAGGGGCCTTCCCCCTTGTCACCTTGTGGATTTGCTTGTGCATCCACAGGTGCGGGACCCAAGTGGATACCAGCCAAGGATATCAAACCTCAGTTACAGCCATTGTGGGAGCTCACAGAACCATCAGAAGCTCCAACAGGGAACCCAGCGTAGAACTGGAGAGCAACTCCAGGACAAGACCAGGACTCACCAAGGACTCCTAAAAAGACTGAGAATTAAATTTTTCTTGCTCACAGTTTGTAGCCTTCTCTATTTCCTTCCTCCAAGTAACACCTGGATAGTCTTGCAACCAAGGCAAAATATATGGGTGACCCTTGCTAACTTCAATAAACAGGAGAGACCATGTGTCCCTCAGTGGCCAGCCCAAGTAACCCTTATTCCACCTGTCTGGTAGGGTTACCTAGGGATGTGTGGCCAGTTCCAGAGGATACTATCTGTGCTCTGCAGATCTGGAGTCATAGCTCTAAAAACTGGAAGTTTAACTCTGCAGATGATTGGGACCACTGGATCAGAAAACTACCACATGCACCAACTGAGCCCCAGGAACTGGAACTATTTGTGTCAATAAAATGTACCCTCCCCTGAATAAAAGTCCCTGCACACCAGAGCTCATGGTCTTTCATCCCTGGACCCTCCTTGGAAATAAACCACCTTGGAACCTATAAGATTCCCTCGTTCTTGTCTCTGCCTTCAGCACTTTAGCACACCTCGTGCTGTAGAGAGCAAGCCCTGTTCTACTGTTACTCAGATTGCATTGCATCTGGGAACAGCCACTCCTCGTGCTTTGTTGGGAGCTAGTGGGCGATTCTGGCACCGCATCCATATTCTTTTCTACTGGATGCATTTCTCTTCAAAAATGTATGTCATATTTATCATCCTGCAGCTAGGATCACTGATTTTAATTTTCTTTTTACCAAAGTCACTCTGGGCATTTTTATTAAAGATCATCATTATCCAAGATGAGTATACACGTCAGAAATGTTGCTGTTTTAATCCTTGTCTGATTCTAGTACAGCAGATGCTATTCTTCATTGTTTTAAAGCTAGGGGGAAAAAAAAACCCAAACCAAACCACCATAAAAAAATAAGTGTTAGGTGACATTAAGAATATCTTTGGACTTCCTCTGGTGCTCTGATGTTGTAGGTTTTATTACAGTAATATTAATGGGGTGGATAGCTGTATCTAAGGACAACAATGGCTACAACAAATAATGAGTGAGACCAAAAATGTACTAATCTTCAAGAGCTTCTTGGTTGATACATTCCAAAATCTTCAATGGTTTTGAATTCATGTTGCTTCTCAGAACCATGACAGCATTAGTGCTTTGAATTTAACAAAATCTTTTTTTCAATCCTTTTAAAGAAGTGTGTAAACTTCCATGCTGAAAATAAAGCAAATAAATTGTGGACTATCAAATGAAAAGTCAAAATTTATTTCAATATTTAGTTACAATAACTCTCAAAATGATGAATTGTTAAAACTTCAAATGTAAGAATTCACAGAATCACAGAATGACTAGGTTGGAAGAGACCTTAAAGATATCAAGTCCAACCCATGCCCTAACACCTCAACTAAAGCATGGCACGGAGCGCCATATCCAATCTTTTTTTAAACACATCCAGGGGTGGTGATTACACCACCTCCCTGGGCAGACCATTCCAGTACTTTATCAGTCTTTCAAAAAAAAAACTTTTTCCTAATATCCAACTTATATTTCCCTTGGTGCTGCTTAAGACTCTTGTTCTCTCATGTTGTCAGTTGCTGCCTGGAGAAAGAGACCAACCCCACCTGGCTACAAACACCTTTCAGGGAGTGGTAGAGAGTGAAAAGGTCCCCCCTGAGTCTCCTTTTCTCCAGGCTAAACACCCCCAGCTCCCTCAGTCGTTCCTCAGAGGGTTTGTGTTCCAAGCCCCTCACCAGCCTCGTTGCCCTCCTCTGGATGTGCTCAAGTGTCTCAATGTCCTTCCCAAACTGAGGGGCCAGCACTGGACACAGCACTCGAGGTGTGGCCTCACCAGTGCTGAGTGCAGGGGAAGGGTGACCTCCCTGCTCCTGTTGGCCACACTATTCCTGACACAGGGCAGGATGCCCTTGGCCTTCTTGGCCACCAGGGCACACTGCTGGCTCGTGTCCACTTGGCTGTCACCAGCACCCCCGGGTCCCTTTCCAGCCACACCGTCCCCAGCCTGTAACACTGCAGGGGTTATTGTGGCCAAAATGCAGGACTCAACACTTGGATTTATTAAACTTCATCCTACTAGATTTGGCCCATCCATTCAACCATTCTGGCTCTCTCTGCAGAGCCCTCCTGCCTTCCAACAGATCAACATACAATCCCAGCTTAGTGTCACCTGCAAATTTACAATGAAGGACTCAATCTCCTCACCCACATTGTCAATGAAGATGTTGAGCAGAACTGTCCCCAGCACAGAGCCCTGAGGACACCACTGCTGCCTGGCCCCAGCTGGATGCAGCACCGTTCACCACCACTCTCTGGGCCCGGCCATCCAGCCCGTTCTGAACCCAGCACAGAGTGCTCCTGTCCCAGCCATGGGCTGCCAGCTTTTCCAGGAGTGTGCTGGGGGAGACTTGCTGAAGTCCAAGTACTCAACATCAGCAGCCTTTCCTGCATCCACCAGGTGGGTCACTTGGCCATAAAAGAAGATCAGCTTGGTCAAAGAAGATTCACACATTTCACGTTCATTATGACTACTGACAAATCACAACTTATTTACTAAAAGATTCTTCCTATGTAACCTATTGTCAGCTAAAATTTTTTCTTAACTTTTAGCTTTGTATTCTTTTCCTCTACAACCTTTTATACCATGCTGTAAGATACTACAATGTAGAACTTAAGTGAAAATTTTAAGTGTGGAAACTTCCAGTTAGTAAAATTTGCATTCAATTTCCAGTTTCTGAAGAAGTTTAAACATAGTGCAAGTTCTAGAAAATAGTATTCTGATGCAATCCTTTGGATTGTATACACTTGGTTACTTTCTTCCTTTATAATTGTTCTATGCAGTGACCTGAAGGTAGAGCTATTCCAAATACTTTCCATATTATCACATAAAGGGGTTTTAAAGACAAAAAGACAAAGAATAAACATTGCAGTGATGGAAGCAATGCTTTTTAAACTGGTTTTTTTTTTGTAAAGAAGCTTTCCTAATTTCCACCTATGGACATGGTTGCATCAGACTTTCCTTGTGGCTGACATTTCTTGTTAGTCAACTTGTGCCAGAGTCCACATCCATCTTCTTTCGACTGGAAAAAGTTGCCAAAGTAGTTCATACAAACCAATTTATTTTCCTCGTTTCAAATGAATTTGTGGAGTCTTGCAGACTAAACTGGACTTTCAGCTCTTTCCATGGTATCTTTGAGCCAGTACTTACTTGGTTGCTGTCTACTGTTTCCTCTCTGCTCCTTCATGACTCTTCTTGGGCAGAGACACACACTCTTCAAGACAACAGGGAAAAAAACCTCTCATATTCACCTGCTTAGTAAGCAAGGACAGAATATATTTCTGGATGAGGGCTTTACAAAGAGATGTAATCAATTTTTCTCAGTTCAGCCCTCAAATCACACAAATGGAGAAAAAGGAAACTAATGATTAAAGGACACTTGTTTTCAGGCTCATATTTATCAAATTTTGTGTGGACTTCACTTTAGAGAAGTTTAATTTTTAGCTTAAATGCAAGAAGTTTGATTACCGACATAGCCAAGCCTTACTTTCTGCTATTGCTGCATATTAGCTATTTCTTTATAGACAAAAGATACCTTAACTACTTGGGGATGAGACAAGCGGAAGATAAAGACTGCCACCTATTGTTCCAAAATAAAGCACAGTTTTTGCATACAGCAAGAGAACATGAACATCCGGAGTTCAGTGCTCCAGCCATCCCTACCACTTTCCCAATAGAAATATTTTGGTTTCCTGAACATAAGAACTTTTATCTAAGTGGAATCCGTTTTGGCTCTATGACTAATTTATAAATGGAAAGACTTTTCCACATTTCAGTGAATGGCATCAAAAAACCAAATTCACAGGATGTATAAAGTAACTGGGTGAGGTATTTAATGACAAGATGTATTTGCTCTCTTTTGAGGTAAACCTATGTATGTGAATTCTATTATTTATTTACAGTGGAAGCAAGAAAAAATTCTATGTTCTTTGTCTTCCTCTGATTATTAATCTTCACTTTGTCATTATCATGGAATAGTCTTTTATACATGTAAAACTACTGAAGCCCATTAAAATCACATAGGTATTGCAGACAAAATGGACAGACACTGTGAAAATTTTGATCTAGAAAACTGTTAAATATAGGTCAGAAAACAGTGTACTGAAAAGAAGCAAATTCATTGACAGAGAAGGGAGACAAGGTGACCTGATTATATATTGTTAATTTTTTTATTCCTTTCACACTACAGTACAATTAAGACTCTTGACCATCTGTCCAGTACTACTGGAAATCAGAACTACATTTTTCATAAATCTGGCAGCAAGAACATGACCAAAGAAAAATGTACTGTCACCAAATAATGAACATTTGACTGCTTGGCTGAACTGGCTGGGAGGCCAGAACCCAGGTCTCAGAGACTTGATGCCTATGTAGACTTGAAATGCACTATTCTAGCACTACAGCTCTGCAGAGACAGTATGGAGTAGTCTCTCTAATTTATCCTGACATTTTTTGAGAAAAAGAGCTGTCAGCTGAAATAAACATCGTTTCTAATCAAAGTGATTAATCTTAAATACAATAAGGTTCCCTCTATGTTTAAAATAAAATGTCAAGAGTAAATATAACAGAAATAAATATTTAATGTGAATCCTCAACTTGAAAGTTCTATTTATGATTATCTAGTCTGGCCTTTGTAAGAGGTGCATAGATATTCTGGGAATTTCTACATAAAGCAAAAAGGTCCTGAGACAGAGAACTCAAAATACTTTTCATCTGGATAGAATGACATTATTGGAAGAAGGATAGCTACCAACTTTATCCATAGATAAACTTACTCCCTATTTGTCCTGCTAGTGTTTTTACTGTTCATCATTCCCAGGTAAAATGTGCCTAACTTCATCTTCCTGTCATGGAAATGTTTAACTGCTACGGAGTTCCATGAATGAAATCTGATTGAATGATTTTTCAGAACATTATGAGTTAGAAGCTTACATATTGCTGTCAATATTTTAAAAACATGATGAAAAAGATGCAAAACTGACAGAAGAAATACAGTTAAAGAAAAAAAATAGTTTCTTCTGTTACATAACATTACCAAACTGCATACTCTTAAAGAAACATACAGGCCACAGAAATTTTCAGTGACCATTGAGAAGAAGGATGTTTACTTATGTCTTTACAAATAATGTGATGAGTGAAAGTATGAATGTTAATGTCTTTGAAATGGATCTTAATGTCTGTACTAACTTTGGGCAACAGGTTGTTGCAGAGCCCAAACAAGGGTCTGCACAAGCCTGGACTTCTGAACTTAGGGGTGAAATAACAGGTTCAATAGGGCAATATGCGGCAGGTGGTTTTGGGGGGAAATACATGGTAGGCAGTTAACGAAAGCTGCACCTTCATAGTACCTCTGCCAATGGGGAAAGGAAGAGGACAGCATGCAGCAGGGAGTTTAGGATAAAAGGAGGCTGTGCTCTCTGAAACCCTGAGAGAGAAATCCCTGTGGGCGTGTGCCCCAGAGGACTCTCACTTTATTTGAATAAAGCCGAAGGACTCCTGTGTCTCCTTTTTAGACATAAACCTCTGGCATTTGTGAATATTTATGACACTATTACATTTAAACAGCCAGTACTCACACTGTAATTTATAATTCAATGCAGCACAACAGAAGCTGCAGCAATCCAGTCTAGACAACTGTATCAGGAGCAGGGCAAAACCTGTCCCACTGGCATCAACTTCTCTGCTTTCTGGTATTTGCTGCCATCTCATGTGTTTCAAGAAGTATTGCAGAGCAATTTTAGAAGTCAGCATTTCATACATCTAAAATAACTTCAGATAGCTTTGTGACTGCAAAGTTAAGCAAATACATTACTTAAAATTCTGGAAAGACCTTTTAGTGTTGCTGCTATGTGATATGGAAATGACCTACATTTAAAACCAAAATGAAATATTCTGCTCCAATGTGGGTGAAATAGCATGCTGTGACCAGCTCTCAACTCTCAGTATAATGAAGGACATTGACATGCTTTCAGACCTCCAGCATAAGACCACAAAATTGTCACGGACTGGAGAATATTTCTAATGAAAAGTGTTATAAATAAGAAGCTTGACTAGGAAAATATTCAAGCAACAATCAATTTATAAATTAATTATAGTAAAGTATGAGCAAAACAGCGCTGGGTACAGTGGAGGCAGTTTTCCCTCCAACTGCACACCGATATTTGGGCTTACAGGTATTTATAGGGGTACTCAGAAGCTTTCTCAGCAGTTTCTATTTCTACTTGTTTACATCACAATTCTATACACTATTGTGATTTAGTTTTTCTCAGGATGTGTCCCAAAAAGGAGGATCCCCAGATGGTGGTGGCAGCCTCCGAGATGTTGGTCCAGTTTCCACAAGAACAATGACGAATTCCATCTGGCGAAGTCCAGCTCCCCAGATGTGGGTCCCCCTTGTTATTACAGGGGCTATCAGCGATGTCCAGCTTCCCTTGCTGAAGTGGTGAATCCTTGAGAGGATGTCCCTCTTCCTTTCTCAAGCTGTTTTCCTCAGTTTTGTTAAGGAGTGAGATAGGCATATTTCCTTTCTATACATTCCAAAGCTATAGTTTCAAGGATACAATCAATATTCCAAAATTATACCTAAAAAGGTTGCAGCACTCTTTAAGGCCTGACTATAAGCAAAGAGCAACATCCTGAATGCTGTAATTCAAATGCTTCTAAATTAATCCAGGTTAACTGCAAACACAGGCTAGGTTCAGAGGCCTTCTTCCATGCTTTACTTTCCTCAGTTACTATTAGAATTTGCAGTTGTCCCATGGTTGGTGTCCACACATATCACAATCACAAATACACACACTTCCTTTCTGTGTCAGACATGAAACACAGCTTTGTATTTCATAAAAGCAACTGAGGTTTGGTCAGCCTTAAGAAGATGAGGCCTCAGGGCAACCTTATTGCTGCACACCATTAGCCAGTGGGAAGGCATAGAAGAGATGTGTGAGAAACAACCCCTCACTTCTAAAATTTTCAAGGTTTATTAAACCTTTACAAATATAACAAAGGACTGAATAAAGAACAAGGGGCAGAGCTCTGTGAGAATATAACCAACAACCATGCGCTCGTCTACAAAACACCTGCTCCACCTTTTATACCCCTGCTGGTGCATCAGGCATTTGGCCTCTCCCAGAGTTTGTCAGTCAACTTCTTCTTCGCCATCCATTGGTGGAGACAACATCCTTGCTACTTGATTGGAGGTCAGGTGCTGTCATGCCCCGCCTCCCTAGTGACAAGCCTTCCCCGCCAGCCAAGGCTGTCCGGTGACATCAGTGTGGATCAGTGTGATACCACTGTGAAATAGAGAAAATACACTATCACAGAGCGAAAAGACTATATTTTTTTTGGTTCAGAGTGTGGTAAATAGGTATGATTCGTGCTGATAAAATTGAAACAGTAATCAATATTGATACAGTAATTAATATCTGGAAATAATAAAACAGTTAAAAGGGAAAGAAAAAAATGGAGAGGAGGGGTTCCACCCCCTCCCCACCCTTTTCCTGCAATGTTCAAGGCAGGAAGAAGCAAAAGATAACAGTTACTAAAAATTAACAGAGAGAAGGAAAAATCTGGTTGGGTCCCAGGAAAAATGTTAATTATATGAGATTTATTGCTTTGATGCTTAAATATAACATTATGATAGTCTTGGCTTATACTGGCTTGGTGCGCATGTGTAACCCGAAGGTGAATTAAAGGACATCGAGGAAGAGGAGAGGCCTTCATCAGTGCAACCCCCAAACAGTGGTGCAACCACCTAAAAGAATGATGGAGCACGTGTACTAAAGGTGGAGATGAGGGCGGAGGTAGAAGTGTGATGAATCGAAAATGGGAGGAGATGGCATCGACATATGACATAAAAGGGGAAATTCTGTTTGGCACGTTTGTATGTGAGGTGGCAAGGGTCCAGGAACCTTACACTCTGTACCCCGCAGTTATTTTTTGCTTATGCACTATTATTGGAACAAAATTATCCCTTATTTTAACCAAATTGTATTGGCAATATTATAAGTGTTTCTGATTTTATATATATATATATAAATATATATATAAAGCTACTCAATTAAAAATTGCTGCTACTTTTAACATTGTTCGTTTTTTTTCTTGATGGGATAAAACGGCAAATATAACAAGAGGTTTGTGCTGCCTAGATATTGCATCAGCAACTTAAAACACAGATAAGGGAATTTACATGTTTTCCTTTGCTCTTGGAGGTTGTTGTCATGGTTTTTGTTACTAGATAACACTAACCTTAAGACATAGCCCAAAATATGAAAGGCAGGAAGAAAGTGCAGAAAAGCTTACTTAAACCTCAGTAATTAAAATTCTTCCTCTCAGGTAGAACATGCCAGCAAATTCACAGGTGCTTTGAGATGCACCCATGCAAGATAAGCATGTACTGGAAACACTGTGCCAGAGCAGCTTAATAAAGCCAAAATGCTGATGTATTGATCACACGTTGCTACATAACTATTCTGAAAAAGGCCCCTGTCCTTACTTCCATCTATCAAAACAGAAGTTCTTAGGTACTGGCTTTGAAAAAAAAAAGCTATGCTGTCAAGGCATAGCTTTCCATAGCCACAGCACTATGAAGATTAATGCTCTCACACTATACTATCTGTGTGCACCTTTAGTCCACTGGCTCAAGCTGGAACTGCTTGAGCCAGTGGCTGTGGGAGGTGCACACTTTGGCAATACTTTAACACAATCCAGGGCACTTTGTGGCCTCACAGAGAATTGTAACCTGAAAGAACAGATGAGGAGAGTGTTGATTCGATACTTCCAAGAGTTATTGGTGTTCTGTCTCTTCAACAAATACTCTGCATGAGTCTTGGAGATCACATTTGAAAACAATGTAAAGTCATCAATCTTTTCTGCTTCACAGTGAGCTACCAAGCAGGTAACAATGAGAAACTGCATTCAGCTGCACTTTTTTCTTGTAAGCATTAAACAAGTATTTTATTAACTCCACCAAATGTTTAAGGAAGAAGGCAAACTACTCCCTCTGTTTTTTCTACTCATGTTCAGTGAAATTAAATTTGTTGCTCTAGGCAGAAGAGGAAGATTCATTTTAGACACTGTTAGAGATAGTAGTGCCCTACAGAGATATTCAGAGATAGAGCTGCACAAATTTTGTTCGTGCATAATGTTGCATCCAAATGAAAAAATAACATAAATGTCTCTGAGCACAGCAAACTTACAGCAGTAGGTATGAGCCCCTCCAAGAAAAAAACCCAGCCCAGAAAGTCCTGTATTTTCAGGCTTCTTTAGTACTAAAAAATGTCTTTCCCTTTCAAAGATGAATATAAAACTTCTTTTAACATAATAGGTATATTTGAGGAAGGACTGAAGCGGTCTTGTCCTTCAGTCATATTCTGGTTGTTTTTCCCTACTTTCTGGAACACAGCAAGCAGAAGCAAAAGAAAAGATTAACATAGATTACTGATGAGTAAAACAAGTCAAAGCACATCACACAGTGATTAAACCATAGTCTGATTCATTTTACCAGCATCTGAACAGTCAGGATTATACTGTACCATGGCACTTCAGAAAGGAAAGACACTGCATTGAGCACTATGGGCCTTTGCCACCAAAAGCAACATTAAACTTTTGCAAACAAAATCACATTTGTACAGCAGTACGGATTGATATGGGACACCATGGCATACAAATTAGGATAACCATGTCCACCTTGCAGCTTGTTCTGAGAAATCCACCATTCCTACAGACGTGAAAGGTCCTGCCAATTCTGAGGTTACAATAAGCCAAAGTTTAGAGGAACTTCTTCACAAAAAGGGTTATTAGAGGAACCGGCTGCCGAGGAAGGTGATGGAGTCACCGCACCCGGAGGTGTTTAAGAAAACATCTGGCACTCAGTGCCATGCTCCTGGTGACTTGGTTTTCAGTCATGGGATGGACTCGACGGCCTCAAAGGGTTTTTTCCAACCTAGCGGATTCTGTGATTCTGTAACAGACCAACTTTGCTCTAAGCTTTGCGCTGGCATTTTCCACGAGCAGGTCCCAGTGGGCGCACCGGCGGCTCACGGGCCCGACCCAGAGAAGCGGGCAGGCCCTCTCCGGCCCGCAGGAGCGGTTGATCCGCCCGAGAGGTCTGCGAGGCCGCCCTGACCGGCGGCGCCACCTCCGCCCTCCCTCAGCGCCGCTTCCCCCCACGGAAGCGCCCTCGGCGCCGCCCCCCGCTCCCGGCACGTGACCCGCCGGGCGCCGCTCCCTGGGTCACGTGCGCTGCCCCCCGCGAGCGCGCGTGCGCATCCCGCAGCTGTCATCCGAAATCTGGGAGCGAGGTGTCTGCTGTGCGGGCAGGGCAGGGGCAGCGACAGCCACAGCCTCGAGGGGACGGGGGACCCGGCGGCGGCAGGGAATAGGCCTGTGCCTATGCCTGCCCCTGTGCCTGTGCCTGCCCCTGCCTGTCCCTGCCCCTGCCTGTCCCTGCCCCTGTCGTGTTCTGCTCTGCTCTGCTCTGCTCTGCCCTGCCCACTCCCGTCCCGTTCCGTTCCGTTCCCTCCCGTCCTGCTCCGCCCCTCCCCGCCTCTCCCTGCCCCTCCCCTCATCCCTTCCTCCGGCCGCGCCTGCCCGCTGGAGCCTCTCCCGGACAGGTGCGGAGGGAGCGCCGAGCTGGCCCTGGCGGCGGCCGCGGGTGTCCGGCGAGGAGGTATGGGGCTGCAGCGGGCCGGGGGCGAACGGGGGAGGTGGCGGGGCGGCCGACGTGGGTCGGGCCAGGTCGGAGCGGGGGTGCGCGGCGGGTCCCGGCGGCGGGGCATCGCCGGGCGGGCCCGGGTTCCGGGGCGCGGGGCGGAGCGGCCCAAGTGCCGCCGGGCAGCTCCTGCAGGCGTGATGGGGGCATGCGGCAGCCCCCGCGGCGGCAGGGGATGGGTGCGGGGGCTCCGCGCCGCGGACGAGAGGGGGCCGGCGGGACCGAGGTGCGGAAGCGAAACCGGCAGCGATGGGAAAAGTGGGTCTGACGTTCCTGCTCGCGGCCGGCAGTTCTGGGTCGGGGCTGCCGGTGGGAGCTCTCCGGGAGGTCGGGAGGGTTCTGCGCGTGGTCGAAGTGCGTGGACGGAGTGGAATAGAGCTAGCTTCATCTCTCTCCGTGTCTGTCAGGGATTTGATGAAATTGTTGCCGGCTTTCCAGATAGTCTCTTTTTGGTGCAGCTCGTTCGTTCCTGCATGTAGCTAAGACTTCAAGGTTGTGTGCTCAGGGAAGAACTGAATTAAGCGCCTGTTCCACGTCTGTCCGCGGTTATAAAACGCTTTCGAAGCTGGTTTTGGGATCGGGTCTCTCTGTCATGGTAATAGTCTTTAAATGAGCTTACTCTCCTCTGATTTTAGCTGGGAAAGTGAGTGATAGCAAAAGTGAGCAAAATATTATTTTTCATAGGCTAACTATATTAGGAGAAATACTTGTGGGTCCGTATGTTTTTTAAAAGGATTATACTGCCTCAGAGAATAAACGGCACTTATATTTTACTTTCTGAAGTGCAGATTTACGATTCTTTGCTGAGAATTGCCAACTACAGGAGCTGAAGTTACTATTCAGTGGCTACTAAACCAGCCCCTTTTAAGCGGAATCACTTTTTCCACAAGAAAGAAACTTAGTGACACCTAATGAAGGGGTTTTTTTTATGTTTATGGGATAAAATTTGACTTGGGCTTTACCTTTATTTTTGCTTGTACTGTCATAAGTGGCTAGTGGCATTGCTTCACAGAAGTATTTTTTTTCCAAACACAAGAAGATGGAAGGCATGAGAATGATTCCTGTTTCAGTAGTTGAAATGAAAGTAAGTTGAACTACTGACCCTCATGCTGTTTTTTTCCTCAGCTTAGGTTTGGAGTGGTGTTTGTGTTAGCATTTTCCTTTCTAGGGACTGACCCAGGAAACAATATGTATCACCCAGATATGTGGACATAGCTAAAGAGCTGTTGGATCAGAGTTGGACTAAAGTATATGAGAGAAAAGCCTTTGGTCAGTGTTTGTTTTAAAAAAACCTAATCTGATTTGGTCTCTGATGTCTTTTTTTTTTAAATGGTAAATATAATAAAGTAGGGGAAAAAATCAAATCCTGTAAGTTTTCCTCTTTAATTATTGCTGAGTATTGCATGGTGTATTTTGTATCTTGAGCTGATTTCTAAGCATATCAAATAAATAGTTCTGCACTAAATCTGAGTGCACAATCAGTATGGTATTCAAATAATAAAATTATGTTTTCAACTGCTCATTATTAGAATATTCATCAGGTAATATTAGCAAACATGTTAATTTTTTAAAAATGCAATTTTATGCTTAACTGTATTATAAAATATTGGGTCAAATAGGTTATAGATTAAGGACTCTCTGAGTTTAAGCAGTTCTTAGTTGGTCTGATTCTTAGTTCTGCAGGTAATTTTCTTTGATATCAAATTTTTTTTCTTAGTTTTCTTTTAGTGAGATTTATTTCATCAACATTATGCTGAACAGAATGTGAATAGGGTTGTGTTGCTGTTAAAGATGGCATTTCCATCCTACCACCTCCAATATAAATTCAAAAAGCGTAACAACTTTTGAAACATGAATGCAGTATACATGGAGCTTCAAAGGGAAGATGTATTACCTGTTAATGTAAGGTTTTTGCAAGATCTCTGAATGATCACAGGGATGGTTCAAAAAGTGATGTTCTAAAATGTTAAGATTTTAATACTTCTCTAGTAAAAAATATCCATAGTCACTTGATAGTTTGATAATTCATATCAGCAAGTGAAGGAGTTGAGTTTTTCTCTTGATTTTTGTTTGGAATCACAAAAGACAGGATATTTTGAAGATAAGCATTATTTTATACTTGGAGGGTATAATTGCAGTGTAATCAAATCATATAATGAAGATGTTAATAAGAATTTGCTGGTCCAAAGTGCCAATATTGGTTATAAATTAAGTATTATTGTAGTTTTGTTATATGAAGACTTACAGTTTACTTCACGTTTCATAGGTGGCATTGTATGTCATAATTAATTCTGCTGTAGTCTTGCCCTTTCCTCCAACTTATTTTCACCTGTTTAAAATTGGAATTGCACATAGCAGTTGTTGGCTTTGTCTGTGTGAGTAGTTGTACTACTGAGTTATGCAAGTACTCACTTTTATCTGTAGTTTTGTTTATGTCAACATTTGTGGGACAGGATATTTAGGACAGTATACCCTGAAAGCTGAGGACCATCTATATAATCATTATAATCTATGTAAACAAAGATTAGAAAATGTGTCAGGATTTTAAATTTGAGTTATTAAAGTTGCCAGAGTTAAGGTTCAAAACACATCTCTTAGTGGAAACTGAATACTGAAAAAAATCCGGTGTCTAGTCAGTTTCTGATTCTCAGACAAGGTGGGATAATTCATTGACTGATGCAGATATTTTAGGGAACTTTTACAAACAAAATTTGCTGTGGGTCCTTTGTGACATTCCTGCCAGTAAAATGTGGAGAGACTTGATTGGATTATTGAGATTTCCCTTGTTACACCTTTGATATCCTGCTGGATTTTTTCTAATAAAATGAAAAGACTAATTATTAGCAGGTAGCTTGTCTCTAGAAGACTTAGATAAATATTTATATTCAGGGTAGATGTTGTGTGACAGACATGACTGTGCTCAGTCAGGTTTTGTTTCACGTTTACAGTTTATTTCTTTGATTAAAAAAGTATATAAGTTGCCAAAATGGTAAATGAGCCTATGGATTTGTAGCTGGATAAATTGTCTATATTCATAAACTGTTTTGAAAAACAGTAATTTCCCTTCAAAAATAAATTGGCGAAAAGTGTAGAAGTCTGTAATCTAAGCTACAAATAAAGATATAGAAACAGAAATGTGGGGGAAACTCCAAGTTTTAGAAATCAAACTCCTCATGTCTGGGTTTGATTTGATTGAAGTATTTGGAGTACGCAATTTGAATAAATATGATAAATATTTCAAAGCTGAGATAAGTAAAAGATTTAAAACTTGGAAAAACAATTAATTAATAATAGGGGCAAAACATTTTCTTAACTGATTTGTGCTTTCAGAGTTTTTGTGCAGCTTATACTTATGTGAGTTGGTGAAACTTCTAAACTCACAGTGTTGTGGAAATCTCCTTCAGATTTACTGTGATGCAGCTCTGTGCAGAGTCATAGAATGTTGGAAGGGATACACAAGGACCCCTGAGTTCATCTCCTGGTTCTGCGCACAACCACTCCAAAAATCACACCATGTGTCTGAGAGCATTGTCCAAATGCTTCTTGAACTCTGTCAGGCTTAGAGCTGTGACCACTTTCCTGGAGAACCCATTCCAGTGCCCCCCCCACCCTCTGGATGAAAAACCTTTTCCTGATATCCAACGTAAACCTCCCCTGACACAATTTCAGGCTATTTCCTCTGGTCTTTTCACTGTCACCACAGATAAGATACAAGTGCCTGCCCCTCTTCTTCCCCTCACTAGGTAGTTGTAACTGCAATGAGGTGTCCCCTCAGTCTCCTCCAGACTGAGCAGTGGCCTTAGCTGCTCCTCATACAGCTTCCCCTCAAGGCTCTTCAGAGTTGAACTTGCTCCTTTTGTCTGATATAATATTGTGGGTAAGAGCCATGTAGTTGCCAGTTCTTGAGTTCATCGGGTGGTCTGCCGCTCCTGTTAAATAGTATGTCATTTCAGGGGCCTGGTATCAGTCTGGAGTGAGGAGCTTTTGGTCATGCAAGCTGACCATATGTGTGGTTTACTTCAGTGTGCATGCTTTCAGTCATAACAACAGAAAGGCATAACATTGCTGGATATGGCTTGACCACTAGGTATTTGGCCTGTGGTAAATTAGGCCAAAATTTGAGGGCAGGGGAATTGGAACTAGTCTTTTAATTATGAAATCCTTTATGAGAATGGAAGTGCTCACACTGAAGGTGAACTTTTTTGCTGGTGCAGAAATGCAGTTTCAGATGTTCATAACTAAGCAGGTTTAAAAAAGACAAGCACCTCTTTCTGTTTCTCAGGTTATAGAGCCTCATTTATGTGTTTGGTGTTTTTTGTTTATTACTTTCTTCCCCTTTCATGCTTTCCTTATTCAGCTTCTAATAAAGGATTTGCTATATAGTGGTTCCTTGGGAAAATTATTATCACAGTCACTGGTAGCATATCCCTAAAAAAAGAAGTTGTTTTGATTTTAAGGACTTGTGAAGTCATAGAATGTCCTGACTTGGAAGGGACACCTGAGTTCATCTCCTGATTTTGCACACAACCTCTAAGGGCTATAAGAGCTGTAATGGTATCTTTCAGGAGGAGACCTGTTAAATGAATTAATTAAAGGTCATATAGGCAGAAATAACAAGCCTACTAAAACTGTGCTTAAAAAAGTGCTTAATTAGGAAGGAGTTCACACCTACCACCTGTGATTTCTATCCCCAGCAATATTATAGGCCACATTAGCAATGAATATTTTTCCAAAATTTTAGGTACTTGTATCTTAGCTTTTTGAAAACTGAGAACTAGGTCAAACCACTGTTTGGACTCTTTGAGGACTACGCCCAAGTTTGAAAATGTTACACCATTGTGTGAGTTGATGGTTTACTTGCATCTTAAATAGTGCTTTCAGCCTGGATATTCTTTTCCCTTGACTAAAAGTAATTTACTGGAACATTAGAGATCCAGATGATCAGAAATATGGAATGGATTTTCTGTGGTGAGACTAGAAGTTTTCAGCTTATGAGAAAGACAGACTGTGTGAGAACATGGTAAAGATCTGTAAGACCTGTATGGTCTGAAGGTAGAAAAAACCAGCTAGATACTTGTTCTCAGTATGCACATGAGCTATGAGATGAAACTAAAATGTGAAATATTCAACATACACAGAGGAAGATATATCACTTAGCATATTGTTGATTGTAGAATGCTTCATCATGAAATGTTTTGGATATTAAAGGCTTACAAAAGTTCAAAATCATGGGGAAAAAAATCATCACACTCTGCAAAATGCAGTAATATCCTCTATGTTTAAGGATTCCTTGGTGTATGCATTGCTGAAGAACAAGATGGTACTCTGAAAATGTGTATTATAAGCTACCCCAACACTTACTTGTATCTAGATACCTGCTGTTAGCAATTGTGAAGATGTGGAGACTAGTTAGGTTTTTGATAACTTGCTTTTGCCATTGCTGGAGGCCGTTATATGCTGCTTCTATTTAGGACTATGGATTTCATACCTGCGTTTTAATTAAAAAGAAGTAGAAATGCTTGAGTCATGGGTAGCAGATAAAAATAAGAAAAATACATTTTCTGTATTTTTTTTTCCTTGCCCTTTGCCCCAGATCACTTATTTCAAGATGTTTTTCATGCTCTGAGCCTGGTGTGGGAGAAGAATATCTAGGAATGAGTTCAGGTCATTTTTCAGTTCAAAATTTATGGGTTCAAGTTAAGCCAATTTATAATTTTGAAACATTGGTGCTGTAAGGTAGTACCAGACGTAGAAATTCAAACTTGTAATGAAGCTTGCAAACTACTCAGAGCTTTGTGGTAAAATAGGGGTAGTTTCAGGATCTTCAGAATATGCCCAGATTCTTGGTTTCTTAAGTTTGTAGAATCTATTAAAATCTTCAATACTCCTAACATTTATTTCAATACTCCTAACATTTATGAACTTCAGTCTTTCTGATGATGGTGGATATCTGAGGAATACATACCTAACCATGATATTTGGCCTCATATCACAAATACAAAGCATTATGTTCCATATATTTATTTTCACTGTTAATACAATCAAATAACCTAAGTAACAGGTTTGGAATTCCTGATAGATAGGATCTCTTTTGAAGCCGAATACATAAAGTAGGCAGACATAATTGCTTGCACATTTACTGTTATTGAAGGGACAATTCAAACATAAGTATGCAAACCCAAATTACACTGAGAATTAACTATTTGCATGCCCAGTAACAGTTGAACATGCAAACTGTGCTTTTATGTTTCCAGTTGCCTGAAAGTGGTCTAATGCAGTATTTTGGATTTTTGAATTTGCTTTGCTGGACAGTGCAAGGAGTTGGATGGTACTTGCTTACAGAATGCTAACAACTTCTTAAAAATGATGAATATACTCACAGAGTTTTTAGTTTTAAGTAAAGTTGCTGCTGAAACTAATATAGATAAAGGCACAATTTTCTACTGCTGTTTTCCTTTCCTGCTTGTGCAGAGCTGGTGATTCAAACGTGGTTATTTTGCAAAACAGCCTCAAAAAAAAAAAAATCCTGGGACTTCCTGCTTTCTCTGGACAAGTTTGCTTTCTTGTTGTTATTTATTGAAAAAAAGTTCCCAGGATGACTTCATACTTTTTTTCTTGTGCTGGAGCTTGTTTTACATAACTTGTTTAATGTTGATAGTGGAATAAAGCTTGCGTACGTTGCAATTTTATGTATTAGAACACACAGATTGAAATAATCTTATCTTTCAAAATATGAACACATTTATTTTATGATGCGGTAGCCTATAGTTATTTATTGCTTTTTCCATGTTAGCTAATAATTTTGTGAATAGCAGAGTAGATGTCTTAGTCTGTGCTTTTTCTTTTTTTTCAACAGTTCTTTCAGTAGAGGAGACTGCCCTAAGTAGGCAGTCAAGAGATGTGTCCCAGAAAGCATCTTAGAAAGAACTATTTTGTCAAGTCTTGTGTAGTCTGGAGCCAGAAAGTTTGGATTCCCCACTGATGGTGGGTGGACTTCACAGTACTGGGTAGTTTATTTTAGACTAGAAGCAAAAAGAAGTGTATAGCCTTCAGAGCATAATATTAAGGTGGAGAGAGAATATTGTAATCCTAAAAGTTGGTTTAATGTAGTGAAGGCTACAGGTTTTTGTGCCTTTTAACTAACCGCAAATTAACACATGCTGCTTTTCTGGTTTGTGGGCATTACAAAGGAACAGTTCAATGTTTTGGCAGTGGGGGCTGGAAATTGTAGCTGCCTGGTACTAATTTGTAAAGGCAAGCTTTAGTTGACTGTGCTGGAGTATAGAGGTCCTTCCCTTTTCATAGCATATGGAAAAAACAATTATGTAGATTTTGCAATTACCAAAAAACATGTGGACTAAAATGTGTAATCAAGCATGTAATGTACACTTCTGTCCTTTAGTATCAGGTTTATTTTGTCTGTACAAGCCATGCCCTTCACATTTTGCAGGATGTGTTTAAAATCACTTTTCCTGTCATCCAAACTAGTGAAATGCATTTGCATCTTGGATTATGTAAATAATTGTAGCATTAATGAGATCTCATCTTGCTTTTAGTGTTGAACTCTGATGTTTTTAGTTAATCAGATTTCTAATGTAGCATTAATATTCTCCTAGCTGATGATCTGAGGGTTTTAAGAGGGCCTTACTATGGCTGTAAACTTTTCAAAAGGATCAGGTTCTTTAACCTAGTTCCTGGCTAGACAACTTAGCTCTTTTGCTGGCAACTTTAGATAAACTACATACTTGTATTTTATTTATGTTCTGAATTGTTTAATCAGATACTTTCAAGACATAGGCAGACTACTTGGTCACTAAGAAATTGAAGGTTTAGGGATAGGCTGTGGAGTTTATTGGATCGGGTTCATAGCATGGGCTTGTTGGCTAAAGCTTTCCCATGCTTAGCTAAAAAGCTTCTTTCAATGTTACGTAAAGTACTAATGCGTGATAATTTGAGTGAGGTTTGTTCACATTTATTCACACTACCCTTTGTTTTTTTAGGTAGTTATGGACATCTTTTTCAGCATGCAGTACTGTCATCCAAGGGGGCAGAAAATGTCGGATTACAATGCTGATATGAGGGACTTAAGATAACTGTAAATTTCCTTGTGTACATATTACTTGTCTCTCTATTTCATAAAGTGCATCCTGGGCATGTTGGCCTTCTTTCTATAACTTTGTATTTACTAATATTTTGCACATTTTCATTGTGTAGTAGTCAATAAAAGCTCTGGAAGTTTTATTTCTTATATTGTACAGCTTTGTAATATCACAAAATAGGTAGTTACCTATACACCTGAGTGCAATAATACGATTGCAGCAATAATATGATTGCAATGCAGATTTTGCATTAGAATGGTCTCCTAGTAGTTGTGATTTTGTCTGCAAAAGAGTCTCTGAAGGCCTCTTAACTATGACACTGGATTATATATTATACTCTCTTGTCTTTTGTGTGTGAGAAAAATAACAAAAGTAGGCATTGTTTGGAGAAAGAATGTAGGACTTGGGAGTTCCACAAAGTCCTTGAAAGAACTACATATTGTGTTAGAAGATAATAGAATTGAATTGGAAGGCCAGCATTTTCTGATTAGTTTGTAGCATAGAGTTATTTTTTGTGTTAAATTAGACTATGTAACTCAGTACTTACCTCTTGCCTACTGTTTCAGATTGGTGTTTGTAATGAAGAAATGCAATAATGAAATTGTAAAACAGATTTAAGAAGTTACAACTGATAGATCATAGTTATGAAGAAGGTGATGAGTTACTAAGAAATCATAAAATTAGTAGAAACATCTAATGGACTTACAGCATAGCAAATTCTTCATAGCCTTTATGATCTTTGTGCCACTTGATCTAAAAATCCTAAGTGGTTGAATCCTCTTAAGGAGTTCTTGCAAACATTGTGCTTATCAAGGAGTAGCATTACCCAGTAAATTAATGAGAAGGTGTTTTTAATTGAGGAAGAAGGGTTACACAAGAGCCTGGATTGAATGGTTTATTTCTACTGAAAGTAACACAGCTGTCTGGTCTGGCTGCTCATTGCTTAGGGGCCTGGACCCTAAGATAGATGGAAGCTGGTAAACAAAAAGTCTGTGAAGGGCAGGATTTATATTTTTTACACTGTGATGAAGCTGAGCAAAAATTCAGCATTTCTAATACTCTACACGTGTCTTCGTAATTAGTTGAAATTTATTAATTCTGCTTGTGATGCAGATTGAGGTTCCTCACAGTACAGTATGTTACATGCTTGAGCGTGTACTTAGTTATGGAGAGAATAATCTTGTGAGTATCTTCGCAAACAAGATTTTAAGAGTCAGAATTAATACTAACTTGTCTGTTTAGCTGGTACAGGGCTGTGTTTGGGATTCAGTATGAGAATAATGCTCATAACACACTGATGCTTTGGTTGTTGCCAGATCGTGCTTAATATTAATCAGGGGCTTTTCAGTGTTTTGCACCCTTCCAGTAAGGAGATGCACAAAAACCTGGGAGGGAGATGACCTGAACTGGCCGAAGAGCTGTTCAATACTGCAGAATGCCGTGCCCAGTATATAACATGGCTGAATTACCCAGAAGGGTGGCTGATGACAGTTTGTATTCTGTATCACGTGGGATTTTTTTGGGTTTTATCTTTCTCTCTCTCTATGACAATAATGAATAGAAATAATTTTTACTTAGTTTCAATTATTAAGCTGTTCTTAACTTGTGAATTTTTTCTTTTTCACTGATTCTCCTTCCAATCTCATTATGGATGGGGGAAGTGTGATCAGCTGTGTGGTACTTAATTGCCAGTTTGGCACCTAGTGTTTGGCATGAAAGGTTGAGGTAACAACAGATCTAATCAGAGCATGTCGGAAGAAATTTATTACCAGCAGTTTTTTGTAAGGTTAGTAAGAATTTTGTGAGAAGAATTTTGTGAATGGCAGATGGCACATAGTGATTTATACTTGGAAATTGCAGTACCTTCTGATCTGAAGATAATGTTTATCTGTCACTTGCCTAAAGTTCAGTCTCCTTTCATGAGTACTGTATCCTGGTATGAAATGGAAATAACTTCTTTTAGTTAGTCTCAGTGTAGAAATGGAAATCAGAGGAAATGCTGATTTTATGTGTATAGCTTACTTGTTTTTTTCCTCTCTTGAAGTTTTCTGAGAATGAGCAGGAATATAGTCCTGTTGTTAAACTGCTGATAGTGAGAACTGGAAAATCCAAGTGCTCTTCCTCTGTATTTGCAGTGTGAGTGGGAAGTGAATAATTGGTTGTCATGGTTTAATGTAGTTTAGTTCTTAGTTAAGGAAAAATTATTCACGAGCTATGGAAGTTATTCCCTGTAAGGACCATAGGAGCTTCTTTTGCACTGGCAGAACCAATCAGCTGGCTTTGAATTTAACAGGGTGTCAATATTCAATTGACACCCTGTTAAACCACTTAAGAGAGCTGAATATGCCTTGTTGAAATCACACTTAAAGATGAACAAGACCTGGGAAAAACTCTCTTGCTTCTGGCCTTCGAACGGGTAACTGGAGACTGGCTGGGCCAGGCCCTGCTCTGCCACGGGGCCCATGTGGCCTGGCAGGGCTGGGCCCTGCTCTGCTGCTCTGCTGCAGCACTGGCCTGGCTGGGACCTGCTCCGCCACATGGCCAGGTTGGCCCACAGCATGGCTCAGCTGAGATTCTGGTACCGCAGAGTTCCAACCATTGCTGCTGGGCCAGGCCCACTCTGCTCGGCTTCAGGTGGAGCCCTGCCAGGCTCCACTCCAGCCATGAGCTGCCCAGCCATCTTTCTGGCGCTGTGGAAAATCATGCAGCTGAGAACAGAGGTGGCTCTGCAGCCCTCTGCAGAAAAGCACCCCCTAGCTGGAATTGAACACAGCAGGGGCCAGAAAACAGCCATGCAGCCAGAACGGCTGCTGCCTGGCAGAGATTACATAACCATCTATAGGCCAGGGCGAGATATTAACTCTTTTAGCACACAGATGAGACATGCAGACATCAGTCCTCTCTCAAGTGAGAGAAAAAGGAAAGGGTGAAGACACATAAAGAAAATAACATGGAGACACCAAGGTCAGTGAAGAGGGAGTCAAATCCCAGATGGGAGGAGAATGAGGAGACACTTAATCTTGGGCTGAAATTCTCTTGTAAGGCTATGGTGAAGATATAATTGTTAAACCAGACTTTTTCTCTGTAACTCATGGAATGCATTTGATGGGATGTAGCATTCTAACTACAGCCATGAGCAGAAGCACCAGTGTTGAAGCAAGCAGATGTTGAAGTAACTCCAATCTAATAAGAAGCCTGAACAGAGATATGAGAGAGATGAAAAACCTGGCCCCAGGGGTGGGAGAAGAAAACCTCTGTTCCCAGAGATAAAAGAACTTTTGTTTCTATACTAGAACAGCTTATCTTTAAAATTGTACCCCATTAAACTGAGACCCATGGTGGTAGTTGTGGGAAGACTACCAAACCGTGGGAAGAACTTCATGATTGCGGATTTCTGGATGGCTGCTATTCATGGAAATTAAAAGTATGAGAGAACTGTTTCTTGTGGGGAAATCTCCATGGCATGGCAGGAGACACTCCTCTCCCTAAGTGAACTGAAGAAAGATTATTTTCAAAGTGGTAAACTGATTGAAAATACCAGATTTGTCTATGTTGTAAGCAGGAAAACAGAGAAGAGTTGGGGGGAGGAGAAGTGTTCTGAAGGTTTTTTCTGATTTCTTACTATTTTTTCTTCTAGTTCTGTTAATAAAGTTTTCTTTATAGCCTTTAAAGTTTTGAGCCTGCTTTGCTCTCTCCCTAATCCTTATCTTGCAGCAAAAAATGAGTAAATTAAATTATTCTAAAGGATGCGCTGGCATTTGGCCACTGCTAGACCCACTACATTGTTTTTCTCCGTTTACTGAATGGAAATAGTAGATATTTTATCAAACATGTAGCTTTGTTACTCTGCATTATGCCTGTGTAATGTAATTTTCTAGACAGAGAATGTGCAGATGGATCGACACAGGAAGATCCTAGGTTAAGTTGGAAACATGCTGTAACAGCAGAGGTGTGGACTGGACTGTGTGCTTGTGATTTACAATAGTTTTTGTGCTGGGTAAAGGCTGAGTATTCTCAAAAGGAGTGAGGATAAAAAGTAAGCATTTATTTTGTGCCTTTTATACTAGCCTGGGCAGATAATTGTAGATAATTTTTTTCTGCTTGAAACAATGTATGTTGAATGTCAGAATTGGTTTTACAGATTATTCTCTACAGTGTATGACTTTTTTTTTTTTAACAGGTAGATTGAAATTGAACCAGAATGGCTGCTGTTACCTCAGATAGTCCTCCAAACCCAAGCTGCAAAATCATGACTTTTAGGCCTTCGATGGATGAATTCAGGGAATTCAACAAATATTTAGCGCACATGGAATCACAAGGTGCTCATAGGGCTGGAGTTGCAAAGGTAAACGTGTATAACGTAGAAGAAAAATGCTCCTAATACCTGATCTCCCATTACTTGTATTTTGCTGATTACAAACCTGACCTTTTTATTTATTTTTTTTCCAAATTATTTGCAAGGAGTAGGTAATGATTTGTTAGTACTTTAAAAAAGAGTCTTTTGGTGTCTCTGATATTTCATGCAGACTAATGAAGGTGTTGTGTAGTGTTTTATCTCTAACTGTAAGTTGTTTACAAGTTTACAATAGCAAAATAGGATCTCTTTCTAAGTAGATTCAGACTATTTTTGGTCAAATCAGAACAAAGCAGGGCGTTGATAATGTAAATGAAAGTAGTCCTGATATACCAGGTGTTGAACTTAGTGTTTTAGGGATGTGTAAAGCTTTCCTGGAGCAAATAATCCCACTTCATTATGGTGAACATAAAGATGGTAAGGCAGTGTTTGAATGGAAATAAGTTGTCTTGTTCTTGTTAGTGAGAACTTCAGGCACACTAACTGCAGCTGTATTGCTCTTTGAACAATGCCACATGCAGGACCTTAGAACAGGAGTTCCTCCCGTATCAGAGAGGGGTTGTCAGAGGTTCAGGCTGAAATAATTTAGGGATACATCGTAGAATTGGTTATGCTGTGTCCGTTTTGCCGCTTTCCAAACCAGCAGAAACCAGTGCAAATCTAGAATTACCAGCTTAGGTATTTTAAGTACTCTGTGGAGCAGCTGTCTCCATCACTGGGTTTTGAAGCTACTGTTGCATGGTCAAGACAATTAGAATCTGAGTGAGGAGGAACAAAACTTAAAATTCTGTTTTCCACCCTGCCCACTCCTGCCTCCTGCTTCCTGTGAAACAAAGCAAAATTGAACTCCTTACTCTTTGAAATCTTTGTAGGTTGTTTTTTTTTTATTTCAGCTGACAGAGTACATAGGTTATATTCTCAAAATTTTCTCTGCAAACAGAAGTAGAAATGTGATAAATAGGCAACAGTGGAATGCCTGTGCTGAATTTTTCCTATGTTCAGCTGTGTTGTGGAAACTATTTGTCTATAGGGGGAGGAGATATTGCAGCCCTTTAATCTTGACTAGTGACCTTCATTGTAGTGGTATCTTCTTGCTTGGCTGAACCAGCAGTTAAAGCATCTCTTGCTGTTTTCAGTCTGTCTGGTACTTTCAAGACATTACTAGGTTGTCTTGAGAATTTTATATTATGTTTTTCACTGTATTTTGATAATATCTCAAAAATTTATAAATAAAATTTATAAATAAAAGTTAAATATATAAAGTTAAATTAAAAATATATAAATATATAGTATATATATTTGTATACTATATAAATATATAGTTAATATAAATAAAATTAAAAGTTAACCAACTAAGTATTTTTTAAAACAAATCTTATCGAGTGAATAATTATTGCTGCAAAAGTTTAAGGGACATTTTCTAAGTTTTTGGTATTGGCTTTAAAATAGCAGGAAAAAAAATCAGTTTTGACAGTAATAGAAAATTAACTTACAGGGAACCTAATTTTTTTTTTTAAACCCAGGATGTACAGTCTCAGGTATGAATGCAAGAAGAATAATAACTACCAGAAGAACTATATGTATTTGCATATAGTTCTTAACAGTAATTTAAGCTCTAAACAGAGAACACAGTCAGAGTAGGCATACCAAACATTTTAGGTTAAATGTGAATGTGTAAGGGGAGAAGACCTGTTACCTGTGTAGAAGAACATGTGTGTGTAAATAGGGTTAAATGACTATAAGGCTTGCACATATTGATGGAAGGAAGGAGTATTGGAAATAAAATGTTAGAAAAACTGCAACCACCACTGAAGTTCCGGATACTATGTTTGAAACAAGTAATTAAGGTACTAGACAAACAATATCAAACCATTGCCGAAACAGATAAGGTACTGTGGCATCCCTTGAGCAAATTGGCAAAAAAATTGCCATTAGGCTTTTGAAAGTCTGAAATGAGCTTTAGGCACAGAAAATATATTTTAGTCCTACTGTTTCAGAGGATTTTATACTTAAAAAGAAAGACAAAGGCTGAAAACAATAGGACAAATTACAAACAAGGCACACTGATAGATTAGTTGTCTTTACTGGAGAATGAGGTGTTTAGAAAACTCAAACTGCATTGATACAGCGCAAAAGAATTAAATGAATTTGCAGTCACACTGGCAAGTAGAGAAGTAATTTCAGAACACTATGCTGAAAATAGATACTGGCAAGTGCAAGAAAACAACTTTCAAATGAGTTGGGGAGTAATAGTTACATAGAAGTAGTAGCCAGTGCCATTCAGAATCAGATCTATGGGGGATTACCAGTAAATGAAAGAGGATTTAACAGAAACGTATGTGCTGATAGCACTTTGCTGTCAGAACTGATGTGCAGTCTTCATGCAGGAGACTGACTCGTATAACTAAAACATCCCTATTTAAAACTGTATGTTTGTCACACTAAACTGTATGAATATGCTTAGGATCTTTGATAAATAAATAAATATGTAAATGGAAAATTCTTGCCTTAGGTGTTTCCTTTTTCATATTTGAGCATTCACCAGTGTGATTGATGAATTTGATCTAGATTGCTCCCATTGAATAACTCTAACTTGCTTGACTTAGAAAATGCTATTTTTGCTAAAGGAAATATGAAGAGTCTTCAGTGGGATGGGTCAGTGGTAAAACCATGGAGACCTAGTCATTATTTCCAACTGTTATACTGGCTAGCTGTGTGTTGCTTTAAACATGATATATAACATCTTCAGTCTTTGTCCTCATCTTCCTTAGAAAATGCAAAGTCTTTGGGGCAGGAAGCTTATTTTTATTTATCCTCTTTTAAAACTTTTTTTTTGCTTATTGATTCCCACAGAATTCACTTCTCTAACCAGCACTCTTAATTATAACATTAATAAACATACTCCAGTTAGCTGGAAGGGGATATTTTGAACCGTACTCATAAAAATATTTTTTATTGCTTAAAGAGCATTGACCTTGAACTAAATAAGATGATGCAAATTTTCCTTTTCAGTATTCATATATTTGAGCCAAACCTCTGACTTCATGCTTAATAATAATGAAAATGGAAATCTCTATGCACATATTTGATTTCTATGCATATTTTCTGAATGCATGACTTCTCTGCTTCCAAACTAACATTTCATATTTTGTTAATGTGATTATAATTTAAGTGCTCTGTGAAAGAAATAAGTAGGAATCACAATATGATTGGATTATTTTTTTTCTCTAAAAGGAAACAACACTGAAACTTGCTAAATAGTTCTTATACAGCAGAAGTCCTGTGGAAGCTGAGAAGGAAAAGAGGAAAGAGGGAGTTGCATTTGTGTAAAAACTAGATAAAAACACCGGTTTGTGTGTAAAATAAAAACATTAGCTATGGGAGTATGTTACTATTAGATAAATTCCTTTGGCTGGATGTTTGCCTTTCACTGTGTGCTTTTAGCATTGATGGTCTGGATGAACTGGATTTCTTCTGATTGTTTGAGTACAGTAATATTAAAATATGCCTGTTTGTGATTGTTTTCCAAGGCTAGCAAATGATCTTAGGATCTATCTGTTTTAGAATTTTATTATTTTTATGGAGAGATGAAATAGTGAAATTTCTAATGGACTCCTGTAGATGGAATCCTAAAATGCTTGTAAGAAAACAGTCTAGCTGTGTAGCTTAAGGACTGCCTCACTGTGATTCCGTTATTAAAAGTATTCGATACTCTGCCTGAATTAAGGTGCAAATGAGAGCATATGCTGAAATCGGAAGTCTGGATTTTGTTTAACAGCAAATGAAAGAGAGGGAGAGACAGATAGAAAGTGACAGAGACAGGTTAAGTAGAAATATCACCACTGTGGTTTCCATCTTCACCACCTTCTTCTGGTCTTCTTGGTGGTGAGGGTCCCCCAAAAAGCACAGAATTCAGTTGATCAATATACATTCGGGCCACGTGGGAATGCCCAGGTAGCTGACCTCAGTGATGGGGGCGAGTTTGATACTGTCTCTTGGAAGAGACTCTGGATCTGTTGCATCCCTTTCCCTCAGGGAGGAGGATGGGGGGGGTGCTTCAGGGTTTTTGGTGGCCCTCCTCAGCTGCCTCTCACATGAATGCCTTGTGGATATCGCCATCCAGGGGTGGAGGGGATTTGCAACTGAGCCAGTTGAATGTAAGGGAGGATGGGGGTTCACTCCTTCTGCCCAGAGGTTATGTATGCTACAGCCCCAAAATTTCTCCTCCTCCGCCCTGGTGGCATGTGAGCAAACCTCGCCTCAGTAGATGGGCCTGTGGGCCACGGTCTCTCCCACCCCACACCAACCAGAGCTGATTTTCAGGACAGCTGCTGGATTTTGCTTTTTTGTGGATGCCTTCTCCCTCAGCTTTGGTTACTTCTCCCTAGACTTGAGATAATTGAAGAATCATGTCAGATGAACTGTAGTATCTTACCTTTCCTTAGATGTTTTAACTCACAGTCCAAAGTTCCAGGCATATTTGGGGGGAGGGGTGGGCTTGGGTGGGCACAGTTTCTTTATATGGTTTTACCATAATGGGGAAAAAGTCCTGGAGAACAATGTTTAAGCCTTTAACCTTAAAATTTCAGTCTCTCACACTACCTCTAGATTATGAATTAATTATTCAAAAAATATCATTTACTTGTTGCATGTTTATAAGAGCTGTCCTACTTTGTTGTAAGATACTTTAAAAGTTTCCAAGCCACCATTCATGGAAATTTGATTTGAACTTAGCAGAAGAATGAAAGTAATGAGTGGATCAAAAAACATGTCATTAAGCCTTTGGACAAGTAGAAGTTCAAAAACAAAACCAATCCGAAAAATATCTATATAAAATTTTTTTGTTCCTCTATTTTAGAAGTGATACATCTAAAATTATTTATTTTCTACTGAAATAATTTATTCTGGAAATGTTCAGAATTACTCATCCTGTTAAAGAATACTGGTACGACTACAGGCTTCTTTGAAATTCTTAATGATTTCTTTTGCTAACACTTCAGAATCTGCTGAGCAGTTTTCATAGACTGTGGGTAGTTCTGTGGTATTTGAAATAAGTACGTTAACTTTACAGCTGGTTAATCTGCACATAGCTTTAATCTTCAATTATGAGGATGAAATAATGTAATTATAAAAGCTAATGTATCTAAATTAGTGCACGTACTTACTGTAATAGAGCTGTACCCTGTAGTTTTATGGGGAGTAAATGAAACAGATTTGGAAATCTAAAACGGCTGTATTTTTTCCACTCTTCAGTAAAATAATAGTTATGCATACTGTTTATACCAAGTAATGTTTAGACAGTGGGCTGACAGGTTTTTTTTAGGAATTTTTATTTTAATTGAGGATAAAAATTTTATATGTTTGAATCTTTAGGTGTGAAAAAGATATGTGAGATAATTGAGCCCAACTTTTGACTTAGCACCTGCATGTTCGCCTCTAAACTGTATCTCCAAATGCAACATCCATATATTTTTTACCACTAAATGTATATGATGTTATGGATTGCAAACTATTTGTCAGTTATAAGGATTTCTGATTGGAAAAAAATTGTCAACTCTGTTATTATAAATATGTATTTCTGCACAGTTGCGTAAGAATTGCTGTAGATTGGTGAGTTGCTGCTTCTGAATTGAGGTGATACTGGGCATGTTCTGAATGGGTTTTTACAGTGTCTAAGAGCACTTACAGTATCAGTTAATGTGAAGCAGCTGGTACTCAAATGTTCCTTTGATCATGTGGGCATATTCAACTGTTCCTCCAATTTTTTTTCCAGGATGTTTTGAATTGTTATTGCAACGGTGCTGTTCTCTTTTGTTTCCTGTATGTAAAGGTTATCCCACCAAAGGAATGGAAGCCGAGAAAACATTATGATGATATTGAAGATTTGGTGATTCCTGCTCCAATTCAACAGATGGTCACTGGCCAGTCTGGACTTTTCACACAATACAATATTCAGAAAAAGCCCATGACAGTGAAGGAGTTCAGGGATCTAGCCAACAGTGACAAGTATGTACTCTTGCTTAGTAAGAATAATATTTATCTTCACATGTTGTGGCTTCTTTGAATTGTGCAAGGCTGCTGGTGGTTCCTTTTACTTTTTTTCCTGTCTTTCAAGGTATGGATGGGTACCACAGTGTGAGTATTGTTTGTGTTTGTTGTTGAAAGCATCTGATACCATGGCAGCAAGAAAGCATCTGAAGAACCTGAGACGTGATGCTTTCTGTCTACCTTTTTTCCTTTATCTTCCAAAGATACAGAAAATAGTGAAGGTGGTACAGATGTGTATCTGAGTTTTAATTTGTTTACACCTATTAATGTTTAATTCCTAGATACGAGAATGGCCTATCACCATGTAATTCTGAAAACTCTGATATCTTTTGTAACCAATCCAGAAGCTTTTGTATTAATCTCAGAGAACTCAATGGTATCAAGTGGATGTCAGTGTTAGGCTAATGGCAAGATGGATATTATGGAAGGGGGAAAAAATGTTTGTGAAGGGCTGGGCACTGTACTGCAGTGTTTCAAATTGTTGAGCATTCCAAGAAGAGGGAATTGATAGAAGGAATTCTTCCCTGTCATTTTGGCCACATAACAAGAATATATTTTACTTGACTATCTCCTCAAAACTGGGGTTTCTGTAAGATGGATGGAAGGATCTTAGAAAGAAAAGGTACTTGAATGAGAAAGGTTTAGCTTGAAGGAAAGTTTCTGTTATAGGTTAATTAAGAAATTAAGTATAAGAATAGAAGCTGTTATCAAGATCAGAAAAAACTAGGACATCTAAAGCTTTTAAGGAGGCTTCCATAGTAACCATGCCTTCAGGATAGTGCAAAACTGACAACCTTTTTTTCTTTTTTTTTTTTTCAGTTACAAAGAATAGTACATATATATTACTTGTGCAAAATTAAGTTTGGTGCACAGTATTCTTTCTCTGGTAATTGAAAATGGAAACCTATTTTGCAATTCTTGAAATTATTTGTTTAGTAAATATTAGAGGTGAGAGTAAATCATGTGACTTATATGGTATTTGATGTGATTTTCAATAATATTTTTTCATAGATGTTAAAGTTTACATTTTATTTACCCCTAATAAATTGAGGTACACTAATTTCTTAAAATAATTAATTAATGCAGAAATGCTGGGAAGTTTTTCATATGTATCATAGTGTTTGTTAAGTTTATTATATTCATCATGAAATACATTTTGGAAACATTTCTGATTTCAATTTTTATAGTTTTTACTGAAATCAGATGGCAACTTAATTTTGCATGCAAATGTGAAACAGTTGGGAGGACTTCCTGTCTATTACTAGCTGTAGGTCTTTCCAAATACTTGCCACTGCTCTTGAGAAAATGTGTCGCATAACATTCTGTGACGCTCTTACTGCAGTTGATATTTCTTAAACTATCAAGTAGCTGAGGGCCTCGGTAGTCCTATAAAAATAATTTTGTTCCCTAAAGGAGAAGACTTCTTTGTTACTTTGTTAAAGACCTTTTTCTTGAGTATTAAGATGTTACCTATTTCCTTTGGGTAAGAGAGAAGGGCCATGAGCATCTAAATTAAATCACAGCTTCCTTTAAAAGGATCAAGTGTACTCAGTCTAATGCATTTAATCTTTTATTTGTTTAGACATTTGCAGCTTTCCATAGAACAAAAATGCTTCTCTACTTGACCTCTGGGAAATAGGAGCATATCCACATTCTGTAATCAAGGAATTCATGTGTGCGTGTTACTCAGGGCCCAACAGAAATGCAATCTGATATCTGGAACTGTCATTAGAAACAGTAAAACAATTCTGTTGCTGAGAATGCTTTGGTTAAGATGTGTTTAGCTTTTTTCTTTTCTTTTTTTTTTGGTCTCTGTTCAGAGTTATTACATGATGTAAATGTCCTTGGTCTCAGTGTTGTATGTTTGGATTTTCTTTCCAGTTGTTCAGGTGTAGCATACTGGCAATTCTGCAATGAAACTGTAGTTCTCAGAATTGCAGTAATGGGGTGTAAGTTTTCTGATGACTTAAATATGGAAGCACAGAGGTCTGACAAAGGATCCTGAGGCAAAGCTGTTGATAGATGTTTCTATGGTAGTGTATTGGTGTTGTTCCCACAGGATTTTGAAAGGCTACATAAGTAACCTCTCAAAAGTATTCATATAAGTGTATTTAAGCATGTAAGTGTGTGTTATGTATCTTGTGCTGTTTTAAATGAGTAAAAAGAGAAGTTCCCTTAAATTTTTCTTTTCTCTGAATTGTAGAATTTTTTTGGTATTGGCAGTTTGAAACACAACTTTTCTTGAAAGGGTTTTCTGGGGCAGGAAGAAGAGAAGAAAGTGTTGCTTTTGCCTGTGAGGGCTGCATGGCTGAGTTAGTTTACATTGTTCTGAGACAAGCATGTACAGGACCTATATCTGAGTCTTTGCAGAGCTGGTAGTGAGGTAGGAAAAAAATGAATAATTGTTAATGATATTTCCCATATGTGTCTTTTTTTACAGAAGAGAAATAAAAGGGAGGAGCTCAGGCTGAGGATGGTTGGTAAATGGGCTGATTTGCTGCAGGAGACTGAAGCAAATATTGTGTGGGTTGGTGTGTGAGTTTAGTTACTGTAGCTGTCAGGTAGGAGGTTTCCATGGTATGGTTAATCATGAAACTAAGAATTCAGAACAAATGGTAGTTCTTCTGTTTCAGAGAATTTGAAATAAAGTGGCTTCATCTAGAAGGTTTATAGCATAGTCTGTTGTCCATGGCATAGAAGCATACTCCATTGTGGAGGCAGTTGTTGAAAGATGGTGATGAACCTTTGCCTAACTCTTTCTCTGCAGATACCGCACTCCAAGATATGTAGACTATGAAGATCTGGAGCGTAAATACTGGAAGAACTTGACTTTTGTGGCACCAATTTATGGAGCAGATATCAATGGGAGCATTTATGATGAAGTATGCATAGTTTTTTATGAAGTTTATCCCTTCCAGCCCTCTTTCAAAGGGTATTCTGCTTAGAGGATACACTCTTGCTTTGTGACTGAGAATCTGTCTTTTGAAATCTTTGTGTTACTCCTTAAAGCCTCCAACCAAGGTTGAAATTAATTCTACATCTGCAAGAGTCAGACAGCTCTGTTCTTAGACAGTAGAATATTACTTCTCTTCCTGATCATGACTCTTCCCTTTCTTCACTTCGAACTCTGCAGAACTTTGAGATTTCTTCCTACTTATTTAATTGTTTGTTAACATTCTAGTATGTATGTTTCCTATGTGTATCTGTGGACACTTGGAGATATTTTAACTAAGTTTTATTTTAAAATTAAAAGATGAATAGTTTTATATCTCTTCACTGAGGAATACTGGTAGCTGTACTTCATGCGTGGAATGTCTGCAGTTTCCTGGAAATGTACTTACTCATATTGTTTACCTTTCAATTAAAACAGATGAAATTAAAATTTCCTAAGGAAATTAATTTTGCTGTAGCTTGCCAAGATCTCCATGGATAATAAAGGGACTTTTAAAACAAATCTCATTATCCATCAATTAGGCTATGTCAGTAAGACAGGAACTAGATTTCTGAAGGATTATTTAGTCATGAGACTAAGTGAAGATATATTAGCATTTCAGAAAATATTTGACAAACTTGTATGAAAAGAAAGTACCATATGTGAAGTTCTTGGGTTATTTCATGTTCTATGTAACTGCCTTTTCCAATCATTAGGAAAAAAAGTTGATTTTGCTGTGGCAGATGGTCTGAGGCTCTCCTGGTGTTTCATAGTTCTTCACGGAAGACAAATTGAAGACTGTCCAGAGATAAATACAGTCAGCCAATATGGCTGAAGGCAGTTCAGTTTTTGCACTGAGTTATGTGATCTTTGAAGGACAGCTAAGAATGTCCAATGGTCTGTTGTTTAGAGAAAGCAAATTCAAATTCCCTTGTGTGTCCACACAGCTGCTTTAAGAAATTGTTTAGATTCTAATTGAAGATTCTAATTTGGAATGTTTCTGTGGAGAGACATTCCAGGTGGCTGTTGCTTTGTGAAGACCAACACAAGACACAGAAAAAGTGTTTAGAGAAATAGAAGCTTGCCCTTTTTCTTCTGTGATCTTTGTGTCTTTGTTGTTGGCAGATAATGCCTTATGGTATAACTTTTTACAAACATACGCTTTTTTTGGATTGTGGTTTTTTTTGCATTGAGTATCCTAGTTTACTCTTGCATGAGCAATATTTCCAAAGAAAAGAAAATGAATGCAATAATATCCAATTTGAAAGGGCTGATTGGTCAAAGAGAAGGTCAGAGATCTCCTTCGTACAGAATTACACTCTTAGAAAGACGAGGAAGTGAGTTCAAATTAAAAGCAAAGAGGAAAGTGAGAGAAGCAACATTTAGGGATCTCAACTCAGATGTTAAGTGCATAGGAGAAGGAAACAAAGTACTGAAATGTGCGGTGACTGGGGAAGAAAGCAATAAAAGGTAGAATAAAGAAACCTTGATGCCTGTAATAAAATGGGTATCATTTAAAAATAAATAACAAAGGAGAAATGTTAGTGAAAGGAGTTGACATTAAGGAATGTGAGCAGATTGAGCACTTAATGTCACAGCCAGGTGCTGGTGTACAGCCCACTTGGTGTATAGAGGAAAAGAAGGAATATACTCTGGAACCAAAGTGTCGGTGAGAAAGTTATGATGCCACTGATCAATATGCTGCCTCTCAGAATAATTTTGCTGAAGTTAATTTTTGGCCAGCAGATGGTGCACTTGCACAACTAATATTTTTCTTGTAGTAGTGCTTGAAGATAGTATTAAGAAGGCTCTTTTTGATTTTGTTTGAAATTGGAGATTGTTTTTATGTCTTCATTCAGTTTCCTTCAGGATTGTGATTATTTGGGAAAAGGAGATGAATACAACTCACTGACATTTTGGGCAGCATTTAGGAGAACGTGTATAATGGGCTGTTTGTCATGGCAGCTTATTTGCAAGAAACAAAATAAATGCTTACTTTTCATGAAATTCATATTGTAGAAAACGGTGTGTTACAGATGTTACACTTAAGGTAAATATCTGACAGAATTCCAGGTAAAATCTACTAGGAACCTAAGGAAAATATGACACATACATATAAGTGGGCTATCAAAATTAGTGAGAAATACTGCTGTGCTCTGTAAATTAGTTCAGCAGTTTACCAGTTACATTTTCTTTTTCAGTTGGTGACAATCAATTTTTTATTGAGACATTTGTATCTGAAGCATAATGGAACCTTGATTTTTACTGTTTAGATAATCTAAGAAATATTGTTGTTGTTTGTGAAATCCAGCACCTCGTTGGCATTGTGCCAGAGAAATTACAGATTTTGTACTGTTTGCTTTTTTAGACCACAGGATGATAAGTTCTGAGGGATTTGGAAGATAGGACAAAATTTTCTAAAGGCTGTGTTACATGAACCAGAAAAAGACCCCACCAAAAATAAAACCCCAAAAACAAAACCAAAATGAAAACAAAGAAATAAAGAAACAAAGCTATAAGTGCATGCTTGGAAGTCTAACAGCTGCCATCAATGGTTCAATTTTATCCTTGTAGTATTTGGATTATTCCAGAATCTGTTTAAAATGTCTTAATTGTTATTTGATGGCTTTGAACTCAGATTAAGCCTTTACAAATAAGGAATTAATCTATGAAAACAAGTGTTCTGTGCACTCTATAGAGCTTTATAAAAAATACATTCTATAATTTCAAAAGGTTGAAGGTTTGCTGGAAATATTCTGTTATTTGCATTCTAATTGCTGTTATGTTTAATGGTGGTGCTTTGTAGGAGAGTGTCTGTGTAGGTAACTCTAGAAAAGGCATGATCCCTATGTGGACTGATCTAGCTACTGGTGAGGGTGGAAATATTTTTGATTTCAAAAGTAGTTCCAAAGAAAAGTGGCTGATTTGAAGTTTATAATGAGTCATAAAACATGTCTGACTTCAGTGCTGACAATGGCATCTGCTGTTCTGCAGAGAAAAGCCACGTTTGCAAGAAGCATGTATAAATTTTGTTTTGTGTCTCCCTCACCAGTCTCCTCAACTGCTGTCTGAAAGACACATATTACTTTCATTTTTCTCTTAGTTTTATTTTTCCTAACAGGACAATTCCTAATTCCTACCTTGTCCAATGTATAAGGTGTGGGGAGCATAGGGCAGGAGGTCTCTGCAGGGGGATGTAGATAGGATGGAGCTGTGGGCTAAGGACAGCTGCGTGAGGCTCAACAAGGCCCTGTGCTGGGTCCTGCCCTTGGGTCACAGCAACCCCAGGCAGTGCCACAGGCTGGGGCAGAGTGGCTGCAAAGCTGCCCACAGGGAAAGGAGCTGGGGGTGCTGGTGACAGCAGCTGAACATGAGCCAGCAGTGCCCAGGTGGGCAAGAAGGGCAATGGCATCCTGGCCTGTACCAGCAACAGTGTGGCCAGCAGGAGCAGGGCAGGGACTGTCCCCCTGTACTCAGAGCTGGTGAGGTCACACCTCAAATCCTGAGTTCAGTTCTTGGGTGCTTAGTTTAGGAAGGACATTGAAGTGTTGGAGCATGTCCAGAGAAGGGCAATGGAGCTGGTTAAGGGTCTGGAGTAAAAGTCCTATAAGGAGCAGTTGAGGGAGCTGGGGTTGTTTGGCCTGGGGAAAGGAGGCTGAGGGAGGGAGGGACCTTACACTCTCTACTGCTGTTTGAAAGGAGGTTGTAGCCACCTGGGGGTTGGCCTTTTCTCCCAGGTAGCAAGCAACAGGATTAAAGTAAAGTGCCTCAAGTTGTGCCAGTGGGGAGATTTACTTTGGATTTTAGGAAAAGCTTTTTAATGGAAAGGAAATATTACCAATCACTGTCCAGGGAAGTACCTGTGTCGCCATCCCTGAGCATATTTAAAAGACCTGTAGGTATGGCGCTTGGGAACATGGTTAGCCGAGTTAATGGTGGTTTTGGATGATATTAAAGGTCTTTTCCAACCTAAATTATTCTATTCCTTCTATTCTATTATGTTCTTTTCTGTGATGTACTCATCATTAAAATCAATGTGAGCAGCGATTTAGGTTCTGATGTGATTTCCAAAGAATCTATTTGCCCCCCCTTCAAAAGGGGGCTTAAAAAGCAATGACCATATCCTTAGAAATGATAAGTAAAAACAATCTAATGAAGGAGATTGTTTGTATTTCCTAATCTGTGTGTTTACGGTGTAGAGATTTTGTTTGTAGAATTTTCCTTCCTCTGTTTTAATGACTTCTAAAGCGCAGTAAAAGTCTGGCAGTAGCTTTATTGTGTGCATTGATGTGAGTGAATGGTTATGTGGAGAGAGGAGTGGGTTACCAAGCCCAAATTTTTCTCTAATGTTTGTTGTGTTCCTTTTCACTCTGTCTCTTAATTAGGTTTTTTACTCGTCTTTAGATTTGGGGTTGTTACAGTCAGCCATAAGGGCTCTTCATCTTAGTTGTGCAACTGATGTCTTGTTCACCAGATTAATATTGAGATGAAGCTGTGAGATAATCAAAGCAAAAATTAAACACTGAAAAAGGATTGTGTGTAATAATGTATGCGTACAGCAATCATGTTCATGATAGTGTTGACTGGTTTAAGTAAAGTGAAAAGACTAGCATCATGTCACTTTTGTAAGTACTTAAAAAAAACATTAATAAAACATTGTTGCACTTGAAGTTTTTTTATTCTTATTTGCAAAGAGGTTGGAACTTTCAACTGTGAACTTCACTTTTTACCAATGCACTGAGATAAACATTATTCTTTGTTTTTGGGGAAACAATGGGTCAGTTATTTCCAAAGTGTGCAGGTGTTCAGGCGAGAAATGCTTGTCAAGTGTCCCACTTTGTCTCCACATTGCATTAAAAGCACATGCAAAGGCTGTTAAGAGCAATAAAAACTCTTTATAGTAATTTACAGTAAGTTTGAATCACCTTCAGAATGAATGAACATTGGAATAGTAGTCTTCTATATAAACTATTATGTACCTTATAATATTTCTCTAAGGAAGTACAAGGTAAGTGTAATATTTGTAGCAATGATCGTAATTGGTAAGGTGTTTCAAGCCTGTTTGTTATCTTATAGAAGGAAAACTGCTGAAAAGTAAAATTTTTCTAGGTATTGGATTATGTAGTACAGTTGTCAGTGATGACAGGTATTCTTCAAAGAATTTACCATAAGAAATGTGGATAAATTAGAAACAGTATCTTGACATATTCCTTTGAAATTATTATAATATTCTGGTAGTACTGTGATATTCTGAGGAGAATAAAATTTTATATTTTCATAACATTGAAAAGATTATAATGTCTAAATGTATTTGTTAGAAATGACCTGATATATGTTATGGTCAAGTAATATATTTACTGCTGTTCTAACAATTGTTATTAAATATAGCATAACCTGCAAAAATATACTTAAAATTTCAGAAGTATGGCTATGTACTGACCTATTAAAATGCATTTTACAGCTGGGATCCTTTTAGTGTGCATTGCATAGGCTACATCTAAAACTGGTTTTACAACTACTGTAAAAATAAGAATCAATATTTTATGTTAAGATTGTAGAAGCATTTTACTTAATGTTTTTGAATATTAAAAAAAGATGTGTGAGGTAAAGTAACATCTTTAATAATAATTTATAATAATTACCTGTAACTGTCTGGGCATATATATGAAACTGATTTATTGTTTTAGGTCTAAGGAATGTAGGAGGAATTGAAATTTATCAGTGTGATTTTAGTGTTTTGGCTAGTTTCAGTGAATATTTCCTTTTTGGCTAAGAATACTTGTCCAAAATAGTCTCTAGGAAAAGGAAGTAGCTCATCTATCTTGGGTGTAGAAGTTGTTATTGTTTGTTTGGTATTTGAAGCAAGTTATTTGTTCTAGGATTGATCTCCATGATAGGAATTGCTTTTGTTTGAGGGCAGATCACTAGCAGTTTGCTTGGTGACTAGTTGTGATACGATTTGACATAGTGTGCAAGGATGAGATGTGTTGTTTAAAAAAAAAAATTCTCTTAGCTATTACTTAATTCTTAGTAGAAGAGTAAGATTTCAAGATGTTAGGGTTACTAGAAGGTTATATGGGTGAAATGTGATGGGACGAATAATGGGTAAAAAAGCCCATGGAATACTGTTAAATGGAAAGATAACAGATCTTCTGTCTGAAGAAATCTTAAAGTGCAAATTGCTGCAGTACTTACACTGTTTGGCTACTGTCAGAGTAACTACCTAACAGCTGATTTTTACAAGTATTTCTTGTTTTCTTCTAATCCACTGTATGTATCGGTGGTTGAATCATTGCTCTTTGCTGTATTAATTTGTTTCTCCAAATGAACAGCAACATTTGTAAACAGAGATAAATTTCATGTGACTTAAAAAACAAAATTTGTAAATTAATTTGAGGATTTACTACTTAAAAATTAATACAGCTGTAAAATAAAAAATGTGACGTAATAACTTGCTGCTGCTAGTTTTTATATTTGAAAGGTGCAGATTCTACAATCTAATCTTTTGAGTTCAGATAGGTGTTTTTTCTTTTATTAGGATATAAATTTTATTTTTTTATGTTTTAAATTTCAAGTGCCTTTTTGTTTCACAAATGCGTCGTGCCCAAGCCTTCCATTTTAGAAGAAGAAAAAATGCTGTCTGAAATAAAATAATTCTGTAAACATTGTTACTAATTTGTAAAATTCCGAGTAACTTAGTATTTCTTTGTAAGTGAAATAGCCAAATTAAGCAATAGCCAACTTCTTACAGATGTTACCTTCTTGTCTATCAATTCCAACTGCTCCATGAATAACATGCTTGACATAAAAATCTCAGAAAACAAATCATAACTGAGAGTATTAAATTTTCCTAAATTCTTGCTTTAACCTGTATTCTTACTATTCTAGCTAACTATTAAATATCGTCATACTTAGTCTTAATCAGCTGCATCAGGACTGCAGTCTGCCATCAGTTTGTACCCCAGTAAGATTACCAGAACTGTAGATTCAGTGATTAAGTAGAGCAGCTCATGCTTAAGAGTGTGCTTAGAGGCTGTCTTCCCAATAAAACTTGTCTGAATTGAGTTTTTAATAGTTTTGATTATATTTCTTGGTTTTCTGACTGCTTGAGCACCAGCTAATGTCTTCCCTGGAGGTGCTAATAATTGCTGTTATAATGAAGTCTAATTTTTTCTCTTCAATTTTGTAGCTTTGATCTTGGTTATACTGTCTCTTACATGCCGTATTACCTGAAATTAGAGCTGCAGTTTGCAGTTGAATCTGAAGCGCTGCAAAAGCTACATGTATTGCTTTATTAATAACTTTTAATATATGAATTTTATGGGGAATAACATAAGGAAACAGCTTAAATCCCCTGAAATCAATAGATTTCTTCTGTTGTATATCTCTTATCCAGTACATCACTATGATTAGAAATACATTTGAAGTAATCATTTTAGTTATACTTTCCAGAGAAATGGTGAATTTATGCATGTAAAATAATTTTTAAACCATTTTTTCATACTATCTGGTATTACTTTGTAAGTAACAAAAAAGCATAGGTAGGTCTTGTGAAACTTACAGCTATCAATTCATTGAAGGTTTTGTCTGCGGCCATTACTTCTATTTTTTGTGTACCTTTTTGTATGTAGTATGGTGTTTCAATCCATGTTGGATTTGATATAAAATTATAAACCAGATAGGAACTTTTTATATTCTCTGTTCTGAACTTTTTAGACTTATAACCTGATCTAATACTGATTAAGGTCAAGAGAATTTTTCAAGTAACTTCAACTGTCTTCTAAACTGCTTACAATAGACTGTCTTTTAAAAGGCTACATCAAGTGTATATCTTTTGACTGGGACTGTTATATAAAATTGCATTGCTTTATAAACTTAGTAATATTTTTATTATGTATCTTTTTCAGGGTATTGAGGAATGGAATATTGCCCATCTGAATACAATATTGGATGTTGTAGGAGAAGAATGTGGCATTTCTATTGAGGGTGTAAATACACCATATCTTTACTTTGGCATGTGGAAAACAACATTTGCATGGCATACTGAAGACATGGATCTCTACAGTATTAATTATCTTCATTTCGGGGAGCCAAAGTCATGGCAAGTTATTTATTTTTTTTTAAGATGACTTCTGTTTATTTCAGCTGACTAAACCAAACAGATGGATTATGATTGCTTCACAGTGGCAAACTTTACTAAAAAGCTAAGACAGTATTTCAGTGAGGGTTTTTTTAAGCTCATAATACTGTGAAATCACACTGATATATTCTTTTGTTTTAAAGGGAAAGACAGACAAGTACATAAGACTTGAGTTCAACAGAAAAATATTTGAAAGATACAATATTAGAAGCTTAATGTGTTGGGAATCCCAAGTCCATTTGAGTAACTTCTGAAAGATGTCTTTGAAAGTTTTTGGTTCTGTTGCCTTTTGGGGCTACCTACTGTATTTTGTATTTAACATGCATTTAATTGCTTTTTTGAATCGGAGTCATATTATGTATAGTTAACTCTGCTGAACCAGTAGGAGGTAAGATTCAGAGCTAAAGGTACTTCCTGCATGTGAAACTTCTACTGTCCTTTCTCTGTAATCTTAGAGTTTTGGTTGAACAGCCTTAGCAGGCAGTTTGGTTTAATACGTTGTGATAGACGTGTATCCCAGCTGTATAAGACAAATAAATTCCTTTTGTTCATAAAATCTTTTTTTTTTTTTTCAGAATACCTGTGAAGAGAGTGTAGAATGATTAGAAAGATATGCAAAAGATAAGTTATGCATAGTTAAATTCTGGCAATTTCTAGTCATCCAAAGGTGGAGAGAAAATGTATAGCTTGTAATTCCATAAAACATCGCTGTTTTTTTATACCAATACAAAATTCAAGTATCTATAACGTATTTATACTGTGAATGTGGTAAATTGGTCAGATGCTCACTCTTAGATCATTGCCTTATGCTTACCTGCTTTGCTTATGTAATAGATCTCTTGAGTTAAGGCAGAGAAGGTGAATACCACATATTGTAGTAAAGCAGGTCCATGTTTGAAATTGATAAATTACATACATAGGTATGTGAGGTTGCTTCTTTGATAGAATTAAACATACAGAAAGTCTTGTTAACTGTATCATCAATATCTTTTAAAAAATGGATGTAGAGGTAGGTGTTTTCAGAATGTTCCAAGACGATAGGACAATTGTAAATAATATTATGATTGCATAAAGTTGTTTTCTACTTCTTAGGAATTTAAAAAGTGCTGTTTGAAGAAAAACTCACTGCATATTGTGAGTGAAATTCCAAACAGTAGAGAACTTAAACTCTGAACTCCTTAGATACAATGGGAAGAAGCTTCTTTAATTATTTTTGGAGGAGATATGAGTCGATAACAGGATAAATGCTTTTCTAGTTTACAGGTACTTTTTGATGCTTCTAGTGAACAAAATCATTAAGCACTGACCTCTTCATATTTTGAAGAAATAGTGGTGGATACAAATTCATTTTCTGTACCACATTACCACATTGGCCCATATTTTTAAGAGATGCAGCATTATAAAAAAGACAGCTAAAGATTTATTTCATGTTACACATGCATCTGTTACTGGAGGAATGCTGTAATAATTTATGCAAAGTTCATTTATCAGTAAAATGTGTTGTGTTAATGTAATATTAGTATAGTACTTTCTTCAAGAAACTGGGGGGAGCTGAATCTTATGATACTTATGAAAGATATTTTCTGCTCTTTAATTCAACTGATTTGACCATCCTTAATGAAACAAAATAACTTGACATACATAGTAGTAATACATGTTCTTGGTTTTCAGTGGTTTTACATGTGGTTCTTCGAGACAGATGCATTGGTCTTTCAGAGAACTAACATGCAATGTATTTTCTCTGAATTGTGAAAGGACAGCCATTTCCATCTGAGAACCACAATTAGAACTTGTGGCTATCAGCCGAGTCTATCTGCTGTAGCAGTCTTTATAGAATTTGAAGCTTTCTGCAGTGTTTAGGCATAGGTTAACTTGCAACTTATAATTCACACTTTTACTTCAAGTGTTAAGGAGAGAAGTCTAGTTTTATGTTGTTATATGTTTTACCAATTCCTTCATTGGCTGCCTCATATGAAACATGGGGGGAAATTGTTTACGATAACTTACAAAATTAGGATTACAGCTATTTAGATGTTTATGTATATTTAGATATTTATGTTTGTGTAACACATAATGTTACATACATTAATTTTATAGATTTTTCTAAACTTGCAAAAATGTGCTAAAGAGGAAGTATCTTAAAAGAGGAGAAGGAACTTAAACTTAAACGCCCTGAAATTGAGTAATATAAGGTCAGCAGAGGTTTGGGTGTGGTGGGGAAAGATTTACTGGAAAGACACTTAAAATTACTCTCTATTAGGCAAGAATTTTTACTGCAGTTTTCTCTTTCCATTCTGAGGAGAAAGGTACTTTTAGAATGAAGTATCATATTATATCTCAGTTTCTTAGAAAAAGTTATCATTAGAAAAAGTTCTTATTAGCAAGACAAACCACTGGTGTGATTGGTAGTGTGGCTTAGTAATTCAGTTATCTCTTGATATTGGTGTATTTTGTAATGGGATTTATAAACTGCTTACTAATACTAAAAATTCCTTCACTCTGGCATTTGTTGTTAAATGTTTTTGTAATTATTGTTTCAGGGGTATAGGTCTTAAGATAATTGATTTTTGTTTTGTGTAATCCTTAGAAGAATTTTGTCATGTTAAGCTATTAAAGTGCTCTTGAAAATTAATGCTTAGCAGAGGTCAGATTTTTGTTACTAGAGGAAATACTGTACTATTACTATATGTACTATATCCTTGGGTAAAATATGGATAATGCTTGAATTTACATTATAAGTTTATAAATAAAAAATCTGAGTAAGAAATTCACTTTTTTTTGAAAATAATTCTGGGTTTATTAAGTATCCTAAAACAAGGCTTACTCTTTGTTCTGGTTACCTGACTCATGAACAACAGTGTGTTGAATTTTTTTAAGTGTTGAGATGAAATAAATTAAGAAGAAGAATAAATATAAAGAAGTTTTTCTTAATCAGGCAGGAAGTAATTATTTTCATGGCACTGTGGGTATTTCAAATATAATAATAATGGGACAATTTTTTCCTATTTTATTTTAAAGAAGATGTGTAAGAGAATATATTATTTTACTTTAGAAAGTAGTATTTTAAAATATTGTGCTTAGTTTGTTCACCTTATATATCTGATGGTGAAGGCCTGAATTCTTTTCTGCACTAAGAGCTAGGTTTTTAGTTTCCGTTGGAAAGGGCACAGTTAAAACTTGCAGTGTGATTGATACAAACAATAATTTACGTATCAATTAGTATGTTTTCTGTGACGTTCCATCTGGTCTTTGCTTCCTAGCTTTTCTGAAGACTGAAAATGACAAGAAACAATACATTATGTTAAAAAACCTCTCCTGTTTAGTAATGTCTTTCATAAATCACAAAATGCCTTGCAGGGTTGGTCAGTCATAAAGTAAACAGGAATAAATGCTACAGAAAGAGGAGATAGTTCCTTCTTTGTGACTGTATCAAGAAAAAGAGACCAGATTATTAGAGAGAATGCTTAGGCAGCCAGAATTAGATGGATTAGGAGAGTGAGACTGGGCCTGACAGTTTATTTAGGTTGTAAGAGGAAATTAATCTATTGTGACAATCAGAATAAATCAGGGATTTAGGTTCAGGAGCTCTATTCATGATTCCAGTGAATATAGGATGGTAAGATATCTGATCTCTAGGTTGCCTAAAATTTATACTTTCAGCAACCTTACTGTTACCTCTTGATTGCTGTGACTGGAATCTTTTTTATGGATTTGCCAGTATAGAATGTGTATCAATACCTTTTCGTCTTGCTTAATGAGGTGAAAAAATCAGGAAAGATACATAGTTACACAGAAGGGGTTGTGGAAGTCTTTGAAACATTTCATGTGAAGGCCTTCAGATTTTGAATCACAGTAGCAGGGGAAATAGCAACGGCGTTATGAGTATGATGTGATAAATATGAAAGGCATTCTGATACTAGTTTCAGACAAAATTATAGACCAAAAAGGTGAAGAAGGAAAAGCATACTCAGACTAATGCTGACATTGTATGATTTAAGAACAAATATGGCTATAAAATAAATGGATTTAGAGAGGCTCAGCTAGGTCCTTACAGGGCCTTCTGAGGGAGGATTAATAGAACTTTCAGTGTGATCAGTATCTGACAAAAACTAGTCAAAGTCTGGCCAGGTGATGCAAAGTTCAGCATTAAGTGGAGGAGTCTTGCTACCTCTGCAAAAGTTGTGCATCCCACTGATGGTACGGACATGTTTCCTAGTTATGTTCTATGTCTAGAAAACAAAATAGACACAGAAAACTACAGGGAAGTCAAACCTGTAGGTAGAAATGGGACTGAAATATAAAGCTTCCATTAGGTGAGACTTCTTGGTGTAAACTGTTATAAAAATTAGAAATACTGAGTCACAAAGATGACTGTAAACAAATAGGGATTCTGGTTGTGAAAAGGTATCTGTAATCAAATAGTATAGTGGTTTGTCAGCAGCTCAGATGGATTATCTTGCTTGAAACAGAGCAATAATTTGCTAGTTTCAATGTTCTTCACAAAGTGGAAGAGCTTTGGTCAGGGATTAGAAGAAAAGGTCAGGGATTATTTGTTTATTTGTGTTGTTTTTCCCTTGTGGAAGAGGATTTTGTTTCTTAAAATATTTAGATTAAATAGGAACATTTTTAGGCGGCAACAGACTTTTGCATTTCCCATCTCAAAACAAAAAATATATTAACTTCCTGAATTAAATTTATGAGATTGAAATCTGCTCATATTTTAAAAAGTTATGTATCAGGTTTATGTATAATAAAGATGAACCACCTGAATAGATAATAAAGTAAATCAGTAGCTTATAAAAGGGTCACGTGATTCTGAGCTCAGTTCCTGGAGTTCGATAGCATTATTTTGATGTACTGTAAATGTTGCGAGTTGTCTGTTGCCAATTATAAAACCAATGAATATAGTTAATTTTGAAAAAAAATGGTGATGTTTACTTATAACAACATTTTATGGATTTGTAGCTTTTGAATTTTAAAAATACTAATCTGCAGGAAAAATCATCAGCTGTTTTTACCTTGTCTATATATAACATGGGATTTAGAGAAGTAGTTTCATTAAGTATTAAGGATCACATGAAATTTCCTTGAAATTGATGCTATTGACCATTATCTATGCATATGCCTGACTTTGGAAGAATGGAACTCAAATTGTTTCACATTCCGTTTCTGGTCACTGACATGAGACTGATTGGCTGGATAGAAGAGGCTTCTTGTCTGATGATCGTCTTCGTTGGCTAAGCAGTTTTTTGCACAGTAAAGCAACAATTTGTTGTTTTTGCTGTGACTGAGAAGACATATGTATAAAGATTAATTATAACATATATATAAAGATTAACATATATATAAAGATTAATTACAAATGAATGACATAAATTTAATGTTTATTACTTATTTGTAGTTAATCTTGTTGCAAGTACTCTTGATCTGCTGAACTAAAATATATTTCAGAAGATGTTCGTTAACAATACTAGGTAAATATATGTACTATATTTTTTCTGTCCTTGTAGTATGACTATCAATGAGTGGTGACTCTATACTTTACCAGTTATATCTTTGTGAACTAATAAAATCTACTCAGCTGTTGGCGATGAAGAGAGATGGGGAGACTGAGTTGGTGATCAGAATCCGATTCTATTGTGGGATACAAGCACTTAGATACTATTTCAGGGAGACTAGTAATGTGTACTACAATTAGGTTGAAATCACATACACAAACTAATGAAATAACAACCTCTCTTGCTTGCAGAGTTGAATGGGATTTTCTTTTTCCTTTTGATTTAATCTTCTTGCAATCTAGGTCTAATTTTCAAAGTTCCGTTTGCTTTTGCCAAGGCATCCTGTTATCAAATCTCTTATGTTAACCAGGTCCAAAGTCGATGATCTGTTTTGTGTCCCCCAACATTCCAACACTTTGCATCATAATTTCCCCTTTTGTCTTTTTTTAACTTTGTGTCTGTTTATTTCCTTGTTATCCAAGAGACACTCTCTCTGCCTCTTAGTGATTTAGCATTGCATTTGCTTTGGAGATCGCTGGACTTAACCTTATTATATGAGAAGTCAAGCAAATGTTAATGGCTGTTTGGTAATGTGGCTAAAACAAAGATGAACACAAGACGAAGATATTTTTCTAAGAGCTTTTAACTGTTCAAGTTCTCATATAAGCTAGCTGTTGAGATTAAGAGTGAATAATTTTTTTTTCTCTGACTGGGTCATTTGAATTTGGGAGCTTTTTGTTTAATGCAGAGTAGACCAAGAATCCAGCAAGATTCATTACCTTTCATCATGAAAGGCAGGTGCACATGTGCTAAGCTGAGTTTTCTGATAAATGGTGTTAGGAATCAAGCCTGAAGGGTTCTCAAGAGTGACTTTGGGACTCCTAATGTGTCATAGTACAAAGGGTCGTCTGTCTCCATTCCTTTGTTCTTGTCTTAGCAGTGAGGAACAAGCAATTTCAGCAGAGGGAAGAAGTAAAGAGTTGAGTAGCAGATGTTACTGTACAACTCAAGTGAAGACTGTGATGAAAAGCACCGATTTGCATTTTATGTATTGTATTTCTTTGTGATCTTGGATTCACTAAATAAATAGCTATAGTCCAGTTAAATCATTCACTGTCTTTCCAGAAGACTTATGGAGAGCTTAATTGACTTTTTTTTTGGTAATATTGACATGTTTATATGTACAAATGGAAGCATGTGACTCCATATTATTATTGAATTGTATAACATGTGCTTTTGAAGGAGTAATATTTAGGAGGAGCACCAGTTCAGTTAGAGTCAAAGCAAAGTACGGTATCTAGTTTTGAGGTTTTTTTGTTAGACATAAACAGTATCCGTTCATGTTTTGCTTTCTGGAGCTGTGTATTTAAAGACACACAGTACAGTATACACTGCTATGCATAGCATTTTTCTCTGATGGAGCGTGAAGGATGGCAAACACATAGTTTAGATTGGTATGGATACACTGGTCCGTGTGTAATATGGAGTGTTACATGCACTCCATATTACATATGGACAAACACTTTGGAATACAGATGGAGAGAAACGTTTTTGTGAGACAGCAAAATTCTGATTAAAACTGCAAATATTGGGCATATTAACTGAAAGTCTTTTTGTTTAATACGATTTGGAATGGGTTGTCAGTGGGCATGTGTTTATCTTACAGAGCACTGACTTATGTAGTGGTCTTCCTTCTATGCAGGTATTTCAATTGTGATAAGAGTCAAATTGTAAAATTTTCGTGCGTTTGCAAATAACTTGAAGTAGTTGAATGTTTATTGCTTGTTTTTCTGAGTGAGTTTTCAACGCTGATGAATGAAATGTGTAGTAAAAGGCTACATGCTTACTTAGTTTAATAATGTACAGCTGAATATACATTTCCTTCTTTTCTGAATCATATTTTTTTAATAGAGAAGAATCAATCCAGTGTTATTGCAACATTAAACTGAAACAAAAGCCTATTATATAACATATTAAAGCAGGTAAAGTCAATAATAAATCCTAATTAAAATATTCAGTAAGTCCATGAAGTGCAGTAAATATGTTAATAACAAAGAGAGGCAGAAATGAAACAACTTTTCAATAGTTTTCTATTTTCTGGCTGTAGTAAACATTAAAAATAATATGCTCTTTGATATTTTTTGCTGAATTGCTGTAGACAGCATGTGAAATTTTTAAAAAAGATTATTATAAGAACAGTGGGTTTCTATGATATATACAATTCTGTAAATTGAAGAAAGTCTATTTCTGTAATGATTTAAAACTCTAATTGTAATGGTTCTACAAGAGCAAGTTTTATTCCACAGCTTTTGCTATAGGAAAAAATAAAGATTTTTAATGCTTATATTTTTCTGTTGAACCCTTGTGTCTTGGGAAGCATGCTGAGATTCAAAGAAATTAAATTTGTAGAAATTAGATTTATTTTACATTTTTTTCATTTCATTTAGAAAAATAAAGTATGTGTTTCTTTTAAAATTGTGGTGATGTAATATTTAAATATTGTCAATGTATGTGACTTTAAATAGTAAATATAACATTTTGGAACTACATAATATTTAAACTAGAAATAAGCTAAGTTTTTCTCAAACCTCTGCCCCTCCCCCCCAAAACCCCATGTCTGTATTTTTTCCTTAGATGTTAGTATATTTTTTTTCGGTGTAATTTTTCAGTCTTTAATCTTTTTGACTTCTGTATAGTTAGATATTTATCATACCTGAATGATGACTTAGTCATTATGTGGTAATTATGTCTTAAAGTGTTTCATCCTTTTCTTAACGTGAATTTTAGGTATGCTATTCCTCCAGAGCATGGGAAACGGCTTGAAAGACTAGCTCAAGGTAGGATTTCCAATATTTTCATATGTATGGTGTTTGAAGGACAACCCTTGAGGAAAATGAAAAACATTGTTCTTGACTCACCTACTGTTTTATTACTTAATGTTGTATGCCTTTTATGTGTCTACAGTATTGTTCCCTGACGAATTCTTAATAATTGAAGTGGTTCTTGGTTTTGTTTTGGGTTTCTTATTTTTGGTTGGCTTCTCTTAGAACTTTATTTTCTACTACCACTTATAGCTTAGTGAAACTTAGGAAAAGGAGGCTTAATATTTTGTTGATCATTAGATTTTTCATTGCTAGTAGTTTTGTCTCCTCTGTGCCCTTGCTCTTTCTTGTCCTAGCTTCTTTTCATCAGCAACTTTTTGAATCTTTTTACCCAAATTAGATACAGAGAGAGAAATATTGAAGACAGATGAAGCTCCAAAAGTTTAATCAAAGTTGATGGGTTGGTAGAGGATAGAGTCCTGGTTAGTGCCTCTGTGAAGGGGTGAGCAAAGTGCAGAAACACTGAGTCTTATTTGTTAGCAGCTTGCTGACTACTGAGCAGGCATATAGATCCACTTTAGCTGAAGCATGTACTGACTTTTGCCATTTAGAGGTGGCAGAAACGTTTGGAAGAAGGAGCAGAGATATGGTTGTAAGGTTGAGGACTAAGGGATAAAAACCACTAGTCTGTAGAAAGATTCTCACTCAGTAATTTGTTTTCTTTTCAGAAATACTACACCTTTATTTTTGTTTCTGAATTAAGAGTGCAAATGATGAACATGGGAGTAATTAGGCATGTTTCTTGGCCTCGCCACCCATGTTTTATAGCTTGCTAATAGCTATTAAAGGAATTATGGGATGGAGTGCTTAATGAAATGGAATGAGGAAAGGAATGCTATTTATTGAATGCTCATAATTAGGTCTTGTGTATTAGGACAAAATTCTGAAAATTTGTGTACATTTTGTTTTCGTATAAATTTTTTTTCCTTAGTATATGGGTGCATGATTCTTTTTCTGAGCTATTATAGAACTATTATAGACCTGAGCTATTATTGAGCTATTATTGAGCTATTATTGCAGTTAAAGATGTGAAAGTAAAGACCTGTGAACTTGCAGTCTTAAAAGTATGTCTCAGGAAAACATTTCAACCTGAATGATTACATTTCCTATTCCTAAATTTTGTCATAGTTTCATTTGAAAAAGCTGTCAGTTGTTTTCTTTGCTTTCTTGTTTCTTTTCTCAATGCAAAGTATAGAACTCTATACACTGGGTTTTTTTCACTGATAAACTAATTAAAACTTGTAGACTGGGCAATATGCACTGACTTTGGATGATTCAATAATTTAGTTTTACAAGAAATGATAAAAGAGTAAAAGAAGAAGAGATTTGGAAAATTTTCAGTGTGGGACGCTAAGACTGTTGAAAAAATTGCAATTTTCTTTTCATAATTGATAGTAAACTCTAACTTTTCAATGAGTAGAAGTGTAAATAAAGGGAAGGGGTTGTGGTAAAGACTTGTGATGACTGGCATGGGCAAGGTGACCAAAAAGTTACTGTTCATTGAGTCTTCTGGTATATGTAGAGACTCCAAAGAAGTATCTTGTCAGGTTCAAAGTTAGCCTAAAGTTTATTTCACAGTATGCATTCCTTACTGTCCTTGGTGGATTCTAAAATTTTCATGGAATCCTGAGTGAGATTGGAGCACAGTTGCACAGAATTATGTCAGAGGAGCGTAGGAACTGCCCCTGGCTCTCAGAATCTTGGAACAGCAACTCTGTGCTACTAGATTAGTCAGAGGAAGCTGACTTTTCATGCTGTATGTAAATGTTTCTCTATACACAGTTCTGCATTTGATGGGAGTAAGATCTTTGGGTAGATAGGCTTTACACGTGGTATTTTTTGGCTGCTTTGCCATTTACAGTGGATTGCATATTGCTTGATAATAACTGTGCAGTGTTCTAAACCATTCAAGTTTAAATGTGCTGTAGTGAGTATGCATTGAATTTTTCTTTATTTTTAGAGTGAGGGAAAAGGATGGGCAGTTGAAACAACACTTGTTCACTCATTTCTAAAAATAAGGTGGTACTGAGGCACAGTATTATCTGTTGTAGACAAAATAAAAGCTCTTTCTTTCCTTGAAATTACCCCGATTTCTTTAGATATTGGAGTAACCTGCACAAATTCAGGAAGTAGGTAACTTTTGGAGATACATGAAAAAAGAAACTGTCCTGAAGGTGCACAGCCCTCTTACTGCTGATGATGGTCTAATACTGTAGTAGAAATGGAACATTAAGCATCAGACAAATGGAACTCTCCAAAGCCATTCTTTTTTAGAAAGTGGTATGTTTTCCTGGGGGAACAGTGTCGTGATGTCCAGGTGCTAGTCAGAATTTGATGCATCTGCACAGAAGTAAGAATTAAGCTGCTCTTAATTTTATGTTAGTGTAAGTTACAAAGAGCTGTGGGGTGAATGGAAAACTTCGTTAATGAGTCATGCTTATGATCATAACTTTATTATTTTTATTTCATTACTATGTTTTGAATAGCAAATAACAAATCATTGAATCAGGCAATGAACAGAGATAATAAAATTTCAAATAGTGTTTATTCCATTACGTTTACTAAACAAAACTGGATTTCTGTAGGAAAACTAGGTACTCATATGGATATTATTATTGTAGCAGCAATGTAAGATAGGTGAGTTAGGTAATGTTGAAGAATGTTGTCTGTGAAACTAAGTTTTCAGTATTTCATTTTAATGTAGCCTGGGATATTTTTCAGTGAGTGGATCGTTTCCATGATATTTTAGGTCCAGCTAATAGCTGAGAATGGAATGTAGAAGATAATAGTACAATGATGAATAATAAAAACAGTGGATTTATTTTTTAAACTGAAAATTACCATTTTCTATTGTTTCCATGCTGTGATCTTCTACTTTGTAACTGGTGCCTTCTAAAATAAGGTGTGTTTCACATAAGGTATCTTACAAAGATAAAAGTATAAAGTAAGCTGCATGGCTGCAAGTCACTTAAAAGAAAACATCAATAAAACATAGTGTAAATGAGACCTTTGTACTTAATACCATGTGTAGTGAAAATATTTTTGCATGAATGCAACATTTGAAGGAAAAGGAAAGTAGTTTATTCAGGAAGGTTAGCTCTAGTAGCATTTAGGAGCATTCAATTAATTCAGTAGGCATCTGATGACCAGATGCCTACTGAATTAATTGAATGCTCCTAAATAATTAAAATAATACATTAAAAATGACAGATTGTGTAAGTGAAGGCAGGAGTTGATACATAAAATTAAAGGAAGGTTAGAATATTTTCCATTATCTTGTCTGCACATCACAATTACAACACATGCCTTTTGTGCATGAATGCTTTGATTTTTGCTTTCCATTGAAATCTTGATTGACTGTGGTGCCTACAAATGCTTTATCTGAAAGACATCAGACTTGCATCTAATAAAGACAACAGTTTGATTTTGCCCTTCAGCTGCTTTCTCATTTATGTAGATTTTTTTTCAATTTTATGTAGACATAAATGTAATAAAAATCTCAAGTGAGCTGTTAACTGCAATTTTTATACGTGTTGTTATGTTAATCTGTAATACCATGGTATTCTTAAATGATTTTTTGTTTCACAAAATGGGTTAGAAAATAAAGAGAATAGAGGCAGAGTGGCAAATGAGAAATGTTGGATTGAAGGATTTTGGAGATCTTTTAATAGATTGTTTGAGTGCAGAAACTGTTTTAGAAAGCAGATGGCATCAATCTGTGATGTTCAATTAGAAGAAATGAAAGTAAAGTTTAATATATTGTGCGTACGTATGGTTGTTGTACAAAGCTTTTTATGGTGTATGCTATTAATTACTTCATTTTATGCAGAAGTCACTACCTGTTGTGTTTGAAAGCAAATTAAAATTGTTGAAATGAGACTTGAAGTAGATCGAACTTGCATAATTTCTAAGGATCTTGAATGTGAAAACTTCAGCAGTTGAAGAAGAATTGAATTTTTCTCAGAAAAATAATTAGTCAAGTTATAAAAGTCATTTAAGAGATAATAAACTTAAGGCTTGAACATGTTAATCTGGGCATACCTACAGTTGTATTTCATACCACCTGAAAGCCTGTTTGTGGCTTTTGTATTCTTTTTGTATAGCATACAAATTACCATTGTTCCTTTGTGATGGTTGTTGTCATGCAGACTTACCGTCCTAATTTCTTTCATGTTCAACACAGAAAGTTAAATCAAATTTTTTCAGATCATGGAAAAATAATTTAAATAAACTATATAAAGTTTGTGCTTATACCTACCAAACTAAAATCTAAAAAGATAATTGCTAGAAAACATAATACTGCTGTAATCTCTGCCATTGTTTTGATAGTACTGATCTGCAAGTTATTATTAATATTTTGTCTAAGTCCTTTAAATGAAGGGCTGCATAAATAATAAATAATCATAACCTTGAGCTTAATTATGTTAATTTGATTTATACTTACTTTCATTAACATTAAATGACATTAAATATATTTGCAATTTAGGTTTTTTCCTTATGTTGTGAGTGTTACCATTACACATTATTTTAAATAATTTTAAAGAGAAATGCAGCACCTTTCAGGTGAAGTCTTGAGTAAGGAAGTTTTGAAAATTACGGGATGTCTGGCTTCATTCACTGCACTGGTCAGGATTTGATTTGTAAGTTCCCTAAGAATATGATTTTATAGGGATGTCATTAAATAATGAAAATTAGTGGCCAGATTATGATTTCCTTGATCATTCAAGGTAAAATATAGCAAACCAACCTGTTCAGTCCAATGGAGTTGTAGAATTACACTTTTGGGAATAATATTGTAATTTGTACATATATGATTTTAGCTGGACAATGTAATTGAAAACATTATGGGCATATTCTTAGAAGCATAGAGGAGCATTCCAAGTATCTTGAAAATGCTAATCAACCAGAGAATAGAGCTCAATCCACTTTAGTTTGCCTGAGTGATAGGTATGATATTGATGTGGTCATCTGTTATGAGCTGTGTGTGATATGTTGGAAAGATATACTCATGGTGGAAAGGAAAAATGAGACTGCCAGGTAGCAACGCTCACTGTCCCTCAATAATTTAAAGATTTGAACTTATTTTAAAAAATATGTTCTATATACCTCCATGGCTACGAATCTGCTGAGTGCTCACTGCTTCTACCTTTGCCCAAAGATGAGAAGGCTTTGACTTCCCTCTAGCATATATTTGTAGTATAAATTCTGTGGAAAGATCATGCTGAGATGGAATAGCACTGACAAAGGATGTCTTCCCCAGTCCAGTGATATTGCTGTTACTAAAGTAGTTTGTTTGTACAAATACTATTGGTAAGATTGTACATTTTGGGCTATGTTATCTGTTAGAGTATATATAGAGTCTTGCAAGGGCAAGTTTTTGTTTGTTGATACAGTCTTAAGCATTTGCTTTTGCATACTCTTTGCTATTGCTACTCTTGGGCTAACTAAATAAGGGTTTTAAAAAGCTGAGAGGAACCTTGAGTTTGGATAAGTGTCCTTTCCTTGTAGTTGTTCATACCCAAACATTTGGCCAGCAGGTATTGAATCACATACTTAGCATGTAGACTGTTCCAATTCTGCTCTAGCTGTTAAAAATGTCAGTGTTTCTGTAAATCATGGATTGGAGAATTTTCAATTTGATGGTCTTTTTCTCATAGACATAAATCAATGAGCAACCTTATTCAGTTTTACCCTGCATTCTGATTATTTCTCATTGGCTTCTATGAAGTAATTGTTTTGAATTCTTATTTGGTTTCTTTGTTGTAGTTTCCAAGGAATGAATAGGGTATAGGTCTGCCATGTCTCAAGAGACCATCCAAAAAACTGGGGTTGCATGTGAATTCCTACAAAATACCTGCTCTTTTAGAGTTAATGGATTAGTGTTAGTGCTTAAATTAAAATTTCATGTGTCCCTTAAAAGCCTTAATGTGCTACAGAAGTTGAAAAATATTTACAGTCTTGATAGGTTTCAGTATTTTTTCTTTTGAAAGTGGGATTTCACTAAACATTCAGGATTGCATGGTAATTCTTTTAATTGGTAATTTTAATATCAGCTTGGTATTTCAGAATGATTCTTAATGTTGTGGGCATATCTTGAATTGGCCTGCATTTAATGTTTTTGTAAGAGTCTTATAATATTTCTAATGCAAAGTCCTCTATTCAGTATTTTTTACATCTGTTAGCCAGTTCTCCCACAGGGATTTTATTTTCTGGAAGAAAAGCTTACATTTAGCCTGGTAGACAAAAGATCTTCTGATAAAGAGAGTCTTATAATGAGGAAATACTACCTTTCTTCCTCTCCTTGTTTATTGAAGGGGAGTTCCTTTGATAAAATGAGATGAATGGGGCTGAAAATTTTGTGTGCGCAAGTGTAGACTTTGACAAGTCAAAAGATATTTTATAATGGTACAGAATGTGTAGGCTGCACTTTGATTTCACTGTGAGGGCTCTGTAACCACAACAAATCTTCTCCTGTAAATTTCTAGTAGTGGATTTTGAGCAGGTTGTGTTCTGCTGCTCTGTGTTATTTGCAACTTTCTTGGAATTCAGCAACAAGCCTGCCTTCTGGTTGGACTTGTCACAGCTATGTCTGATCTCTTGGAGCTGGAATGGTACAACTTAAATTTTGGATGTCTGCCCATCGTTTGCTTTTTATCATCTTGTGTTGAGCTAATTAAGCATATTGCAGTAACATAATTTGGTACAAAATTTGTTTTCTCAAGGAAAATTCAGTTAAACTCTCTCTGCTTTTAGCAATTAGGCTTTTAACTACTTTTCATACCAGCTCTTCCTGCAAGTCTCAAGTAACATTTGCAATCACATTTTTCACAGTAAGTTCCTGTGTATTTCTGTTGCTATACTGCTCAGGACTGAGGTTTCTTGATTCTCAGAAACTGTAGATTCTAAGTTTTGATTGCTATCATTTATATTATAGGCATTGATAGTGAAAAAATAGTTGAATTTTTTTTTCTGGAGTCCATTAATTGTGAGGTAGTTTCTTTTAACTGTGTTTTGGTCAGTGAAGCCACATATATATAACTATCAAAAGGTACTTTTTGAAACTTAAAACATTATTTGCAATTCAAAGAAAGAGTAAAGAATTCCATGCTTGTTGTTGGTGAGAGAAAAAAATAAGAATGAATTTTAATAAAATTTGATATCAGGGCAGCTTAGCAGGCTTCTTAGTACATTGACCAGCACAAGTCTACATTATACCTTTGCTGTTCAAATGCTGCTTAACCTCATTTCTGAGAAATCAGAAAAATATTGTTCTTCCAGTACTGGTAAGTGTGCCAAGAATGTAACTACTATAATAGGATAACTTTTAGATTGTTCTGAAGTTTTAGGATGATTAGTGGACATAATATATAAGACTCACCAGAGTGAAGAAATTAAATCTAATATTAGAGAGAAAGCTATATATCATGGAAAATTATGGTTCATTTCTTTTTCTCAAGGCATGAAAAAAATTCACGCAGTTGATAAAAAATGATTTTTTTTTTAAATAATTGAGTAAGCATGTTTTTTGAAGAATTATAGTGCTTCTGTGAATGATGAACTACCATTTATGTGAGAGGAGTACAACAGATTGTACAAAGTTTGGAAGTTGTATTTGTTTACTGTAGGGATGGTTTGTAAGTGCAAGGTAAGCCTAGTCTTCATGGAATCCTTCTAAAGTTATTTATTGCAGTTGATTTTCACGTGCGCAGAATGAGCATTAACATAAAAAAAAGCTTCTGGAAACAATATATTTCTTTAAAGGGTAAGAAAGCATGCCTAAATGTACAGGTCTGCATTTATTCTAAATTATTTCACATCTTAATAAACAAAGAAGACCCTGTAGCTCCTCCCCCATGGAAAGCAGTTGAAAAATTTAGGCGGTGCATTTGTTTTTTTGTGAAATCTCTCAGAACCTAGGAATGACATGGTAAAAAATTCTAAAGCAAGTTTAAACAATATTAAATATTGAAAAATTTTACAAAGATTTCCTATTTGATTTAATGAAAAGATGTACAGCTTTGCTTTTCTTGCCTTATTAGGGTTCTTTCCGAGCAGCTCTCAAGGATGTGATGCTTTTCTTCGCCACAAGATGACTCTGATTTCTCCCTCAATATTGAAAAAGTATGGAATTCCTTTTGACAAGGTACATAAATGTTTCTTTTTAAATCTACTTTTATGAATTGAGTTAGACTGTGTTTAGTATAAACATTGTTATAGTAATGGTGAGGAAATTTTAAATTTTTTTAGGTAGTGGCTGCATGAAAATGTGTTAAAACTTCTAATAGTTTTAGCAGGGAGTTTTCTAGCATTGAACACTTGTAGTCATTGCAGCATTTCTGTGACTTTTTTCCTAAGACTTTTCCAAAATTTCTTATTTTTAATTTATTTCCATAGTAGCTTGGATGTGATTTTCTGTTGACTGAAACACTTCTTAACTCACTCTGTTAAGTTGTGGACCTAATATTTTAGCATGAGTAATTAATTTCTTTGTCTGTATGTTGCTTTTCTAAGACAATTAAATGTTACTTTATCATTATAAGGGTTTGAAAGGTTTAAGGTGGAGTAAAGCCAGAAGGACTATTACTTAATTTAAAATATATTTTAATTGACAGAATAAATGTTTGATAAGAACATTATACAAACAGAAACTGAGAAGAATACTTGTCTTTCTTCTTTGTGGATGAATTTAATACATAGCTGCTTTTAAAAACATCTGAAGTATTCAGTTTCTTCTGCTTTCTACAAGATTTTCTGTATTAATTGTTTTTCACTTTGAACTTCATGTAGGTGCCAGCTAATAAACTATTTTTAATGCATTGCTTTTATTTTTAAGTGTATTTATTTTATACATTTTGTAAATTCTAAAGTTTTAAATTCTGGAGTTGTGTAAACCTACTTAGAAGACTAGAACTTGATTTGGAAGGTCCCCTGCCTGAATATCTCTTTATTTTGATACTGAGTTTTCAAAAGGCTTTTGATCATTAAAGGGCTCTGATTCCTGGTTTCCTATTGTTCAGATTGTTTTAAGTTTTTCAGAAGAACCAGGCAAAGTACACTTTTTTTCAATTTATTCCCACTGCAATATGGTTGTGTACACTATCCTCCTCACACCTTGCTTATTGTTGTGTTTTCTGATTTTGTATATGTGCTATTTATTTATTGATATAATTGATATAATGTGGGTGTGTGTATAGAAACTTTGCTTAACTTATTCCCTGGCCTAAAATACAGGACAATACAGTGCTTTCTTGTCTGTTTTAGTTGATGTTTTTCTATCCGTATTAAAAAAAGAGAAATAAAAAAAGAAAATAATTTGTCTATTTTTGCCCAGCTAGAAGCTAGACACCAGACAGGTGCTTGCTCACTCCTCCTTGGTGGGATGGGGTGAAAACTGGAAGGATAAAAGGTAGAAAACTTGTTGTTTGAGACTGAGACAGAGACAGTTTAATAGGGAAAGGGAAAGCTGTGCATACAAGCCCAGCAAAACGAGGAGTTAATTCAGTTAATTCTTCCCATGGGCAGGCAGGTGTTCAGCCATTCCCAGGAAAGCAGAGCCCTGTCACGCATAATGGTGACTTGGCAGGACAAATGTCACCACTCCAATTGCCCTGGTCTCAGCTGTCTCAGCTGTCCTGGCTGTGTCTCCTCCCAACTTCTTGTGCACCCCCATCCTCCTCACCAGTGGAATGATGTGGGGAGCAGAGAAGGTTGTGTAAGACATGCCCAGCAAGAACTGGGACACCTCTGTGTTATCAATCCCATTTGGCAACATAGATGGGATAAAGACACAGGTGTGTTTTATGCCTTTTTGGAACATCACTTTTCATGCTTAAGTCAACCTATGTGTAAAATTGAAGAAATGTAAGCATTTAGATACTGCCTGCCTTGGAAAGCAAGCTTTTTTTTAATAAATTACTCATGAAATAAGTAGTTTGTTTTCTGAATGATTTATCATATGGAAATGTAGCTGCTGCATTCAGTTTTTGTAATATATAGGTAAACATACTGATTCCCTTCATAGCCTTGTGCTTTATCATGAAATGTTAGGTGAAACTTTCCAAGCTGGATGGTTTTATAACCATATTTATAGTTTTGGATTTACAGAACATTACTCTGAACAGTATAATTTTCAGTGGTTGGTGTTTAAAGTAGCATATTGCAGAATGTCAGCATACTTTTTTTCAGTATGACACATTTGAAATGGGGTAAGGCAGTTGATCTTTGTATTTTGGTGTCCTGATTATTACTTTATTATAATGTAGAGGATAATAATCCTCTAAGGGGGGGAGGGGGAAGAAAAAAAAAAGTGCTACAAACAGTTAAATATTTAAGTTTGGTTCTATCACCTAGTCTTTGGAGGAAGCAGACTGTACCCAAGTGTAATTGTAATTAATGGGATTCAGTGAGAAAGTGAATATAGAGAACCAGGCTGTGATCTCTCATGGCTCAAAGTGATAGGAGTGGAAATGTGCTGAATGCTGATAAGTCAGCCTACGCCTACCAGGTGGCAGCTGAACTGCTGCTTGTTGTAATAGAACACCTGCTAAACTGTCAGCAGTGGGAGGGTGTATTGAGATAAATTTTGGAATCGTTAGCGTTGAGAATAATCTTTCTTAAACATTCCCACAGCGATTGTTGAAGTGCTACAGTAACAGTTACAATATATGCAACTATATGTGCATTTGCATGTATATACTAAATATGAATCCACAAAAAAATTAACCATGCAAAATGTAAGATCCAGTTTTTTTCTCTACCCTTGTTGGCTATTTTTCTTATTTTCCTGTCTTTCCTTCATCCCTTAATACAATCAGAAACAGACCTCTTTGAAGTGCTAACCCTGTGTGTTATTGCACTGGGCAAAAAAGCACAAGAAGAATTTATAAAATGATAAAATAACAATTTTGAAGAAGATTGTAAAAGCAGAAATTGAATGTAAGACACCTATAAAACCAGTAGAAAGGTTTAGGACATGAGATTAAAAAGAAAAATATTTGAAGTTGTAAAATTCAGTTTCGGTGACTACTTAAATTTTAACCCTTCCTTTTAGCGATTTCAAGTCATAAGGGTATGCCCCTAAAAAGAGTCATATTTTTCCTTCCAGTTTTTTTCACTATATTGCTTATACAAAGCATTGCGACACACTCAAAACAATCTATTTAGACTCTGAGAAGTCTCCTTATTTTCCTGTAATAAACCAAGTGCATATGTTGAATAGTCATCAGTCACTGCTCAGATTATTTGCTTCATTTAAATAGATCTGTTTGCTTTTTAGTGGGTCTGTTGTCTGATGTGTTTTTCACATAAAATGTGTATCAAACAGAGCATGGAGAATCTCTTTTAACTATTTACTTCTGTATAATCTACTTTATTCATTAACTCTTATCAGATAATTTGGAAGACAGTGTGCTGTTTCAAGTCTTTGACTAGCGTGTCCTTGATAAAGTCTCTGGTGGTCTGACTTAAGGAGATTAAAGCTGTCACTGTGTGGAGACAATATTAGTGACTGACAAGAAGTGCTGTCTCCTCTTTTCTCCATATAGGAGAGCAGCAGTCCATCCTCATGTAGGAAGATGAGATTTCTCTCTTGAAAGAGAATAACCTGACTAGTTCATGTTTATGTTTTGAGCATAACCTGACTAGATTTGGTTATGTTGCCACACATTTTTTTTTGTAGTTTACTCTAAAAGCTTTTCAAGTCTGATGCGTCTTGTAAAACTAGTTGGGATTTAGGTTATTTTTGTATATACAAAGTATAATTACTGTGCAGTGAGTTTTAAGTTGCCTTTTTTTTTTTCCTTTTTTGTTTTCTGCTTTCTATAATATCTTATTGATACAGTGGTCTTTGCACATTTTCTTTTGGTTGTAGTCCTTTGAAACTATCCTTGCTCAATCTCTAAAACAATGTCAGAATTCAACTGTAGTCCAGCTTTTAGTCTTTTAGAATCCCCTTCAATCTTTCTTATCCTTTAGTTATTTGGAATTCTTGTTACCTGTAGTGCCAGAGTACTTCTGCTCTCTAAAATTTTTCCTAAAGAGAAAGAGGGGAAGGACAGTGGCAGCTTAAAACTTGTGTTTTAATACCTTTATCTTGAGAAATTCTGCACAACATTCAGGCATGGCAGTTGTGGCTATTTTGATCCAGCCTGCCTATGCCTCCTTTCAGCCAGTGAGAATGATATCTTCTTCATACTGTCTTTTCTAGTTGCTTCCAAGTTTTGTTACAAGTCAATCTCTACTCCAAGATTAACTTCTTTGAGTTCTTTCTGAATTTAAGTATTGCACCTAGCTATGTATTTTAGAGTAAAAAACATTGTCTCAAATATACCGTTTCTGTTTAAATTAAATCTCATCTCTCTGCAAGGTAAAAAAAAAAAAAAGTTTATTTTAGTTAGTTATAAAGGTGTATGTAGTTTTCATTGCTATAGGACTAGAAATGCTTTGTAATGTGGTCCACGTTGAGGTTTTTTTTAAAGTTTATTTATTTTGGCCTTTAAATTTTTTTTTTATTGTTACAGGTTACCCAAGAGGCAGGAGAATTTATGATCACTTTCCCATATGGATACCATGCAGGGTTTAACCATGGATTTAATTGTGCAGAGTCAACAAACTTTGCTACTGTTCGATGGATTGATTATGGAAAAGCAGCAAAATTGGTAAGTAAGCAGAAAATTCATGTGTGAGGAAATATTTGCTGTGGTTATTTCTTTGTGAGAATCTCAGGAAGGAGATGAGAAAGGGATAACTATTAGATCAGATAATACATCAAGCCGCCATTCAAATTTAATTTATAGTTGTTATTTTCATAGTAGGGATTATACTTCCAGCAGTATATATTCCTCTCAGTAGTCAGTTTTGTTTGCAACTTAAAGTATTTATTATTCTTCAAAACCAGTTCTGTTTGTGGATGTTTTTAAGCTGAAGCTACATACTGAGGTTCATATATGTGAAGACAGACTTCTGCTCCTAAATTTTCTTTAGTCTTTGCTGTTTGTGGAAGCACTTTAGTTTAACTAGGAATTTTGATATCTGGAAAGAAACATAAATAGTGAAATGGTAAATAAAATTTAAAGAAGCAAATTCAATTTGTCTCATCGTAAATCTGATGAGAAAACTTGTAGTACAAGATAATAAAGCAACTGTTTGAGATGTGTATAACTGAAGACATTTTAGATTGAAATCTTGTTCTGTGGTGTGCATGTCTTCCTTTTTTCTGTGTACAACATAGAATCATAGAATCTGTAATATGAGAAAAAAATTCCAAGATCACTCTGTCCAACCTTTGGCTGAAGACCAGTGTATCAACTAAACCATAGCACTAAGTGCCACATCCAGTTGTTTCTTGAATGCATCGAGGGATGGTGACTCCACTGCTTCCCTGGGCTGTCCTTCCAATGCCTGACCACTGACCACATTTTCAGTGAAAAATTCTTCCCGATGTCCAGCCTGAACCTCCCCTGGCGTAGCTTGAGCCTGTATTTTCTCGTCCTGTCATTTTTTGAGTGGGAGAAGAAACTAACCCCCACCTCACTACAACATCCATTCAGGGAGTTCTGGAGAGTGATAAGGTCCCCCTTGAGCCTCCTTTTCTCCAGGCTAAAACACCCTCAGCACTCTCAAGCACTCCTCACACGACTTGTACTCGAAAGCCTTCACCAACTTCATTGCCCTTCTCTGGTCTCACTCCAGTGCTTCAATGTCTTTCCTGTAGTAAGGGGCCCAGAATTGAATACAGGACTTGAAATGTGGCCTCATGGGAACAATCCCTGCCCTGCTCCTGCTGCCCACACTGTTGCTGGCACAGGCCAGGATGCCATTGCCCTTCTTGCCCACCTGGGCACTGCTGGCTCATGTTCAGCTGCTGTCACCAGCACCCCCAGCTCCTTTCCCTGTGGGCAGCTTTGCAGCCACTCTGCCCCAGCCTGTGGCACTGCCTGGGGTTGCTGTGGCCCAAGGGCAGGACCTGGTACTGGGCTTTGCTGAACCTCACACCACTGGCCTTGGTCCATGATCCAGCCTGTCCAGATCCCTCTGCAGAGCCTTCCTGCCCTCCAGCAGATCAGCACTCCCACCCAGCTTGGTGCTGTCTGCAAACTGACTGCGGGTGAGTGGACTCAATTCCCTTGTCTAGATAATTGATAAAGCTATTAAAACAGAATCTGCCCCAGTTCTGTGCTCAGTGTTAGTGACCATCATCTGGATGTAACTCCATCCACTATCACTCTTTGTTCCAGCCATACAGATGATTTTTTGCACAGTGAACAGTGTGTCTGTCCAAGCCATGAGCTGCTAGTTTCTCCAGAAGAATGTTGTGATGCAGTATGAAAGGCTTTGCTGCAGTCCAGGCAGACAACTTCAACAGCTTTTTCTGCATCTAGTCCATGGATGCTCATTAAAGGAGATCCTGTTGGTACAGCAGGACCTGTCTTTTACAATCCTCTGCTGGCTGGGCCTGATCTGGGCCTGATCTGTATGTGCTGTGTGATCATAATTATTATAATCTGTCCATTAAGCTTTCATGGCACTGAGGTCAGGCTGATAGGCTTGTAGCTCCCTCTGGGCCTCTGGGATCTCCTCACTTAACCAGCACTGGCGAAAAATGATGGAGAACAGCTTGGTGACCTCTTCCACCAGCTCCCTCACCCTTCTGTGGGTGAATCCCATCCATAGACTTAGTGTCTAAGTGGCATAGCAAGCCACTAACTACTTTCTCCTCGATTACAGGGGATCTGTTCTCCTCCCTGTCTACCAGCTCAGGGGCTAGTTGCTGTGGGGAAGCTTTCTGACTGAGGCAAGGAAGGCATTAAGTACCTCAGTCTTTTCTTTCTTCTTCAGCCTGGGTGACAATGTTTTCCCCTGCCTCCAGTGGAGCATGGAGAATTTCCTTGGCCATCCTCTTGTTGTTGATGTATTTATAAAAACACTTTCTATAGTCTTTCACAACAGTGGCCAGTTGTACATTTCTCTCTTTGTTACCTCATTACATTCTTATACTCTTCAAGAGGTGCCTGCCATCTTTTCCAAAGGTCATAAACTCTTTTCCTTTTCAATGAGCTCCTGTGAAAGTTCCCTGTTCAACCAGGCCACCTTTTTCCCCATCATCTTGTCTTTCAATCCTTAGGGATGCTTCTGGCCTTCAGGACTGTGAAGGAGACTCTCCAAACCAGTGTCCTGAATAGGCCAGAGTTGGCCCTCTAAATGTCCAAGGTGGAGGTTCTGTTGACTCCCTTCCTTACTTTACCAAGAATTAAAAACTCTTAGAATTGTGCCCAAGACAATCTCCTTCCAGCACACCTTCCACCAGCCTTTCTCTTTTTGTAAACTGTGGGTCTAGCAGGACCTCATTCCTGGTAGGCTCTTACCAATTATGTCAGGAAGTTACTTTCCATGCATTCCAGGAACTTCATAGAGTGCCTTCTTTCTGCTGTGTTGAGTTTCGAGTAGACATCTGGCAAGTTAAAACCTCTCATAAGAACAAGGTCTAGTGGTTGTGAGATTACTTCTACCAGCAGCTCACAGAATTATTTGTCCACCTCTTCATCTTGGTTGGGTTTATAGTAGACCTCCACCATGATGATTGTGTTGTTAGTCCCCTGAGTCTTACCCATAGTTGTACAACCCTGTCATCATCTTGAGCTCTATGCCGTCAAAATACTCCCTAATGCAGAGAGTCGTTGCATCGCCTCTGCTTCCTCCTTTATACATTCTGAAAGTTTGTAGCCATCCATTGATGGATGTACAAGTAATGAAGTAAATGCAGAAAATCAAAAAAAGTGGGCGGTTTATTCAGCAGAAGTTTTTACTGTTTTTCAATATTCTCTATTTTAATGATAAGGCTTATGTAAGCCTTGGCTTGTATGACATGTTCACAATTGGAAAAAACCTTTTCAATAGAAACCTCCTTAATATATTAGTTAATACGAGTCCTGCACTTTGGCCACAATAACCCCCTGCAATGTTATAGGCTGGGGACGGTGTGGCTGGACAGTGCTCAGGTGGAAAGGGACCTGGGGGTGCTGATTGACAGTCGGCTGAACATGAGCCAGCAGTGTGCCCAGGTGGCCAAGAAGGCCAATGGCATCCTGGCCAGTATCAGGAATAGTGTGGCCAGCAGGAGCAGGGAGGTCATTCTTCCCCTGTACTCGGCACTGGTGAGGCCACACCTTGAGTATTGTGTCCAATTCTGGGCCCCTCAGTTTAGGAGGGACATTGAGACACTTGAGCGTGTCCAAAGGAGAGCAACAAGGCTGGTGAGGGGCTTGGAACACAAGCTGTATGAAGAGCGACTGAGGGAGCTGGGATTGTTTAGCCTGGAGAAAAGGAGACTCAGGGGTGACCTTATCACTCTCTTCAACTCCCTGAAGGGCGGCTGTGGTGAGCTGGGGGTCAGTCTCTTTCTCCGGCCAACAACAGATAGAACAAGGGGACACAGTCTCAAGCTGTGCCAAGGGAGATACCGGCTAGAATTAAGGAGGAAGTTTTTCACAGAAAGAGTGGTCAAATACTGGAATCATCTGCCCAGGGAGGTGGTGGAGTCACTATCCCTGGATATGTTCAAAAAAAGACTGGATGTGGCACTTGGTGCCATGATCTAGTTGAACTGTTAGAACATGGGTTGGACTCGATGATCTTAAAGGTCCCTTCCAACCTAGAAATTCTGTGATTCTGTAATACAATTATATGGAATAAAGGGCAAAATTGGCTGTGCTGGTTTAACAGTCTAGTAAAAAGAGTGAACTCTAATTAGACACTGGAGACTCAGAAGTACCTTCATGAGAAAGTTCTCAAAAAGTATTGAAAAATCTCTAAACACATTCTAACATTTAGACCTTTAGTAGGAAAGTTGTGTTTAATAGCCAACAGGTAAGGTTGCAACTATAAAGTTAATTTTAAACTCTAAAACACATTTGACAACCTATGCATTTGATTACTTGAAATTTCTAGGAATAGTACAATGAAACAAAGTCGAGAGATCCATGGCTGCACAAGAGTTGAATGTGGCAGGTAGAATTGACTTGGGTTTTAAAAGATTTGAATGTCACGGCAGCTCTAAAATTAATTCAGCTGAACTTCAAGGATAGCAGACTGCATCTTCAGGTGTAGCAAAGCTGCAGTAGGGCTCCCTGCAGGTGTCTCCCTGTCAGTGTACTGCTTCATATTTCTGATATTTTTAAAAAGTAGTCTACTATTTGGTAGGGAGCTTCCCCCAGTACGAACTGTTAAATGTTTTATGCCTCCGTGTATGCATCTCTATTATTGTATTATACTGTAAGTTTAATGACAGGTTTAAATTCATCAGAGCTAGATAACTTTAAAGCTAGTGTAATTGTGTTTCTTATGCCATCCCAAAAGTGCTACTGAAATTCTGAAATTTTAGCTAGTAAGTCTTTGCATATGCAGCCTAAATATTTTGTCAAAATTCTCTAGTGTATGGATGAAACCTTTATCTTAGGACATGGAATTCTGTGATTGGTGGCTATTGCATGTAGGAGCAGTATTGTGCATATGTAGTACAAGAAATCAAAGTATTTCTCTGGTGTCTACAGTTAAATTGAAATGCCTACAAGTTTCAAAGGTGTCAGAGAAATAATAAGTAATTTCCCTCTGTAGAGAAATCTTAGTTACCATTGTCAAATATTAACTGCAGTTTCTGTGGCAAATGGCCAGCGTCCTTAAAGTTATTTGCTTAATACTTACCACTTATTACCACAAGAATGAGAATCAAAGTTTACTTTTCTTCTCTTTTCTAAATGAAAAAGAACATGCTAAAATGCACTGATAGTAGGATTTTTTAGAAATAGAAATGTGTATGAAGAAGAGAACTAAAGGAAGTGTGGTGAACTAATTCTCCCTAAAACCTACTGGTATTTGTTAATGGCATAGAAATAGGTTAAACAAGACAGAGGAAATATTAAAAAATCATAAAATTATTTATGTTGAAAAAGACCTTTAAGATCATTGAGTCCAGCTGTTGAACTCAGCTTTGCCAATGTCACCTCAAAGGCATTCCTAAAGGGTCACATCCAGAGGTCTTTTAAATACCTTCAGGATGGTGACGCAGCCATGTCCCTGAGAAGCCTGGCCAATACCTGACAACACCTTCCATGAGGAAATGTGTGATAATGCCTTACCTAAACCTCCCCTGCTGCAACTTGAGACCATTTCCTCTCGTCCTATCACTTGTGACTTAGAGAAAAGCCCAACCCTCACCTCACTTTCAGGTGCTTTCAGGCAGTGGTAGAGAAGGGAGAAGGTCTTCCCTTATGACAAATTACCTGACAGAATTTACTTAGTAGTGCTGCATTACCAGTAGCTGAAATAGTTACTTCAAACAAAAAAGACTTAGTGAGACAAGATCAGATCAATCTTCCTGAATGAGTTCAGGTAAACAAAAAGTTAAAAGTTCAAAACCTGGTGTTTAAGGTTACCACTTAGAACTGTCCGCACAAGTATTTGCATAGACCTCTGTGAACTCAACTAGCTGAATTTGTACAGCTTTTCAGTCTAGTGTTAAGGTACATGGCAAATGCCTATAATTAGCTCTACAGCCTGGCTTATGTTTTCTCTCCCCTTCAACATTTCCAGTAGCCTTCACATTACATGACTTCTCCTTCACATGCACAGATGCAATCCTAAACTGCAGGTTTATCACGGACGCTCATGAGAAAATGCATGTATATCACCTTGGCTTAAACTTCTTTTAAACTTTCTTTTCAAACTGCTAATGTTCCTAACAAAGAGAGGGGAAGAAACCAAAGTAATAATCATAAGTCTTAGCACAGCATTTATGGCCACACTTGGTACAGCCAGCCTTTCATTCTGGATTGCTCTCAACGTAGGCAGTTCTATCAGTGGGCAACTCCCTTGCCAGGAAATTATTATGTGAGCACTCGAGTTTGGGACTGTTTCAGTGCTGCACAGATGCTAGTAGCTAACAGGGAGAAGCTCCACAGCAAGTTACAGAATGCCCAAGGAGGTTACAGCGTCCTGCTGCACTTTAGCAATCATCCCATCAGCTTCAGGAGGTAGTGTTGGCAAGTGGAGCAAAAAAGTACCCACATTGTCTGAGGATTATGTGAGGGCTACTCAGGTTGGATTTGCTAAGGGGACAAAAGATAAATTCAAATAAAATTGAATTGTTGTCTTTAAATACTTAAGATTCCATAATAATAATAAAAAGAAAATATAATTTGATTTTGTATAACCCTACTCTGTTTCATGGTTGCACTATTTCTCTAGAAAACCATGAGTTTATCTATGATTAGTTTTTATCACAACATTAGAGAACTTCCTGAAGGTGTTAATTAAAAAGGTAAAAAGTTGGTGTCTCTAAAGAATACCAATATTTTACTAAGTTTTATTTTCAGGTCCAGTAATTTCATTTCAAAGAAAAAGCAAATAATCCCAAACCAAAACCCACACAATCTTGCTGTCCCATTTGTCATTCTTTGGACTACTGATACTGCAGCTGACTTGTCTTTTCTTTCTTTATGTGTAAAGTGCAAGAATTTTAATTAAAAATAATGTTTTGTATCCTGTAGTTCCTCTGTATTGTACTGCAGAAATTGTGTGCATCAGCAAAATGTAGCATTATCTAGGTCAGTTCATTGCTGTATTCTCCTTAGAGAATGTTCTGTACTGATGACTGATTATTTGTCTTCCTACAGGAACACCCTTATTTTTTTACTGAGTAGTTTCTAATTGCTTTCAGCTGGATTTCTGTCTAAGAAGAAGAAAAAATCCTGAAATACAATCACTATTCTTCATTGATTTTGTGGGAAAAAAAATTCAACAAAGATTTTTGTTAAAGTTGTACAAAATATTTAGGGTATGTGATGAAACTGCTTTCGAGCATTGAATGAAACATTGCTAAAGATTCTTTGAAATCGCATGCAAATGTTAAATAAGATATTTTTGACCCTTGGTATTCGTCACTTAGATTAAGCAAAGATGACGAGTGCAAATTCCAGTTATGATTTTCTGTCTTTAAAAATGCTAAACTTATGGTCTTGGTTTCACTCTGTGTCTCTTAACTACCTGTAATAGTAGAACCCTGAGAGCAGGGATGTATCCTCCAGCTTGTTTTCTAGAGTTTGTGCAATACTGTCACGGTTTTAAGCCCAGCTGGAGATGAAAAAGCATGCAGACATTTATCAAGTCCACTTCTCTTCCTCCCCAACCCAGTGGAATGGGGAGGAGAATCAAAGTAAAACCTGCATGTTGAGTTAAAAATAGTTTAATAATTTAAAATAAAGTAAAATACAATGATAATGATTAATGATAATAAAAAGGGAAGAAACAAGTGGTGCACAATGCAGTTGCTTACCCACCACTGACTGATGCCAGACCCCTCTTGCTTCAGCAGAGGGGTCTGGCGTCAGCAGAAACCAGACCAGCCCTTTCCAGGTAACTCCCCCCAGTTTGTATACTGGGCATGATGCTCTGTTGTGTGGAATATCTTTTTGGTCCGGTCACCTGTCCCAGCTCCCTTAAAGTTTCTTTGGCTCACCTCCCACTGCTGGAGTGCCAGAAAAGAAAAAGTTCATTGACATGGGATAAACACATCTCAGAAAAATGACATCAGTGTGTGACAAGGATTCTCATTCTGTATCCAAAACACAACAGTGGAACAGCTGCTGAGAATAGATTAACTATCCTAGCTGAAACCAGAACAAAGCCTTTGGACGACATACTCAAAGTACTAGGTGGCACCTCCAGTGTGCTGTTTGCTACAGCTCAGCTACTGGTTTTAGCTTGCTTTTGGACATAATCAAGTTGTACAGGATTGAGTAGAAGTAAAAAAGAAAGAATTCAAACAACCTTCTGCCTCTCAAACAACACAACTGTGTAAGTAACTGGCATACTAAAGAGCTCCCAGCTCCAGAGAAGAAACGGTGTAGTTCTTGCTGTCTTTTTCCATAGGCAAGAACACACAGGAATAGAAATAGGAGATCCTGGTGGAAAGAACAAATCAGTCACCCTCTCCTTAAGATGTTTGGCAAAAGGATGTGGTGCAGAGGGATATTGGTGAAGTGCTGGTGGGTGGATATGTCAGAGTTTAGTGAAACCAGAGGGAGGTAGTGCTTCTACTGGACACAAGTGTAGTTGGGTTGTTCTGTGAGGATGAGAGGTACTCTAAGCTTTAGATACTCTTAATAATTTTAATAATCTTATAACTTTCATTTGCTGAATGCTGTTTATTGTAGAAAAAAATAATTGAGTGGTATGAAATAGGCGCAGCTAGCAGGTTCCTTCAGGCTTCTGTGAATTTTCTTGTTTTCCTAATGGTGTGACATTTATTTGAGTAGCTGGAAATCTGTGGCTTTGTGAAGTGCATTTTTGAGTTTCCTTACTCCAGTGGATTTTTCTACGGCTGATAAAGCAGATGAATCAGTGGCCATTAGCTTGTATGTTTTCTAGGTATCTGCTTTGGTTTGTGCTGAGTAGGTAACTTGTGTGGGGAATAAAGATGGTTGTTCATTATCAGTATTGGTGAATAGAAATATTTCCACATCATTCTTCTATGTGTACAGGAGACTGGTGATATTAGCAGTTTTGGCTAGGGCTCTCTAATTCTTCTCTATACAGTTATGATTATTTTAGTTTATTTCCTTTCATTTTCCTCTGGTTACTGTTTTAACCCCCTCAGTACCCTGTGTCTTGGTTTAACCCCATCCTGAAACAAAGCACTTGCTCCCCTCAGCTCCTGGTAAGTTGCAGAGGGGGGAATTGGGGGAAAAAAAGGTCTCTATGGACTGAGACAAGAACAGTTCAATAATTGAAATAAACTATTATGATTATATAGTAAGAATTAAATGTGAGACAGGAAGAGAGAAAGGAATAAAACCCAAGAGAAAGTTGTTTACTGATGCCAGACTCCTCTCACAGCCATGACTGGCCCCTCCTGGCCAATTCCCATCAGTTTATACTCTGGGCATGACATTCTGGGGTGTGGAACATCGCTTTGTCCAGTTTAGATGAGGTGTTCTCGCCATGCTCTGTCCCGGCTTCCTGTGAATCCCCTTGCTTCAGAGCATGGGAAACTGTAAAGTTCCTTGATGTTTAGAGTAAGTGCTACTGAGCAAAAACCAAAATACATCGGTGTGTTATCAACATTATTCTCATACTGAATCCAAAACACACCACTGTGCTGGCTACTAGGAAGAAACTATTCTATCCCAGCTGAATAAAGGACCCCTGTTTGATGCTTTTCCAGATTCTTATCAGGGTCTCTCAACTCTCAGACACCCTTGTCCATGCTTTCACGAGCTTTCAGAGAAAGTACTGGTATTTTTGAATACTGCTCTTGTTGCTTACTGTGTCTGTTTTGTGGGACCACTTGGTGACTTTCACTCAGTATAAATATATGTAAATTTTACTGCCTGCTCTCCAGTGTCACACTATGTGATTTTACTAGTCATTGTAATGATTCTTTTGTACTGCAGCTCCTTTTAAGACGTGATTTGTTTTCAGATGTTGGTACTGGGAAGCTTTTTGTTGTTTAGCTGATATGTAGAACCTGAGAAGTCTACCAACCTTTTCTGCTTGAAACTAGGGGTACTTAAGTATTATTGCTCTCTTTCATAAAATTAAGTCAGTAATTACTCATGAGTTCTTCAGTGGTAGCTGCTTAGCAACGCGTTTTCTGTGGATAGGTTAGATCAAAGTGCTGGCCTGCAGGTTGTATTTTTCCCTTTGGTGGGATGAAGTGCAGTTGTTTTGATGTTAGGTTTGATGGATTTGTTTGCCACTGCATTCATTAGCTTCACATCAAAAAACTGACAGGCTGTTAAATGAAACTTTGGCTTAGATTTTCAGCTTGACTGTTTCAAGACCTATGTGAAGATATTTTGTTTTTGTGCTGCAGCAGCCTCAAGCAGTTATGACTGTTTCAAATGGAAGAAAAGTTATTTAATATCTTGATTTATTTGGGTACAAGACTCATTGTCTTGAAGATAGCTATATCCAGGTTATGTTATCCAAACAGTATATTTATTTGGAAATATATATTGAGACACAATATATATGAATTAACTGATTTTATCAGAGGAGAAATTACATTTACTGCACAAAAATGCTTCCACCTCTCAAAATTTATTGAGGTAATTTTTTTTTTTTAATGAGGATTATGTTCAGGTTGCTTTTGTACAATAAAACGTCTGTTCAAAATGAAAAAAATACAACTCAGGTGGACTATTTTATTTTTCAAATGTGGGTGAGTGAAATTTAATGGTATAGGTTTGAAAAGTATCTCCCTACCCCAATTACAGTGTTTTAGTACTGAATGTCAGAAATAGCTATGTGCATATGCTCATGAGTTATTACTCTATCAATTTATTTTATTTTTTTATTTTTTTAAATTTTTTTTAAGCACTGCATGTTGATGCATTTGATAGCAGTCTGCAACAATACCAGCGTCATTCATGCTGTACAATAAATGTTTTTACTTGCTAGACCATAATTAGCCACCTTGTATCATTGACTTGTCTGCTAATGAAATTTTACAAGTTTTCTGGAACCAGACATGATTTTCATTTCTGGTCTGGATTGTTAGTACACTAGTTCAGAGCAAGCCTTGTGCATTGTGCATTTTGACATTTCACTTCGTAATCATAGTGCCTCTCTCAGCTTTGCCGTTGTCATGGGATTTTTTCTTTTATCTTTTATTTATTTCTTTGACATTAATCTCTTATCTTCTTTTTGTTTTTTTTTTCCACCTTACTGCCATCATTTAGTGCCTCTGCTTAATTCTTATATCACAAACTCATAATGTCCACAGAACAGCAGCTATTAAAATTTCCCACTCTAAAATTTACTGCTGAACTGGGAGATTGTCGGTCTCCCACAGGGCTGTAACTTGCACAGTTCTAGATTTCTAGTACTGTGACATTTTCAATTAAGAATTAGGTTTTAGAAGTAAAAAGGAATAGTAATAATCACAATACTTTAACATCTTCTAGTGGAATAATATTCTACTGGTTTTTTTGAACCTTCCCCTTTTTGCACAGTATCTAATTATAAAATCATATGAAATGTCATATGGTGGTGTTCCTTTGTTCCCACAGTCTGAGCTATGTTATGTGCAAGTAGTGATGTTGTCTGTGATGTGTAGTGTATTCTGTTCTGAAATTCAGCTGTATTCTCGTGAATCTTTTTCAGCTGTATAGCACAACTTTTTTCTGTGTGATGTAAAGTACATGTAAATAGTATTATGCATGTATATTTCTGGCACAGGGCTCTCATGCAGGCTGCTGCACTGTTTATTAAATAAAAGTTGAACCAAGAGTACTACCACTTCTTTCTGTTATGCAGTTTTGATGAAGTAAGGAGAAGAGAATTCTGTAAAGTAACATTTTGAATGTTGGAGTACATTCTGACAACTGTGAGTGAGTGGAAATGATGGAATCTAATCTTCCTTTTTTCCCCGTAAGTGTTATCCAAGAGGTTCCATTTATCAAAGTAAAAAATGTACCCAGCTGGCATACTTAGTGGATGGTTAGAAGTTTTTATTTTATAGCAACTTTCACTTAACAAGGTGATCTTTTTAAAGAAAAAGTCAGTATTTTCCAATAAATTGCCTTTTCAGAGTATAATTTATTTAAAATTTTGAGTAAATCAATACAGTTTGCTTTTTGTGAGAATGCAGATTATATTTATCCTCAATTTGCTGAGGAAGTAGTTTTGCCATTATGTAAATTTCTGTCTCTATATTAATGTCATAGCCTTTAGAGAGAGATTATTTTCATTCCAGGTTTTTAAAGAACGTAGAATTTAACTAAGAAATCATTTTTGTAAATATGAGCTTCACAAAAAGGCTCTTTGGGCTTGGATCAGCTGCTGAAACACAGGTGTCTGACACCATCTCAGATATTTTTCCTTCCTCTGTCTAGGCAGAAGAGTACAAATCTCAGGAATCCAGTGTAATATTTAGAGCTCAGTCAGACATCATATATACCAGAATGTGGTTCAAGTGTCAGGGCATGCCTGGGCAATTGAACTGAGTCACCTGTCATTGTATTCCTTTTATTTATACCCTTTGCAAATGTAAAACTCATTCTTGTATTCTGTGAGGAAGTCAGTTCTCTAGCCTTGCTAGAGGAATTTAGCATTTTGGCACTGGGTGGTGACCTATTGTGACAGGGCATAAGGTGACTTAGATGTTAGGGTTAAGTTCTCTTAAAACTGCCCACTGCCAACCTTTCTTCTTAAAAAGCAAAACCTTCAAATACTGCTACTAGTGCTAGTTACATACCGTCATTAATTTTTTAAATTTGGAATAATTTGAAGTCTGCATTTGAACCATCAGGGAGTTCAAGATACTAGAAACCATTCTGCTGTGTTCCTCCATGCAGTTTCAGTTGTCTTTGACACGGTTTGGAATTCGAATGTATATTTTATTGTTTTGTTTGTTAGTGGGTTCTGTTTGATTGCCTTTTCTTTGATTTTTTTTTTTCTTTTCCATGTCTTCTGTATATACAGATAAAACTTTGTATAAGGATGATTTTCACTTGGTTAACTAATGTGTCTGCTAGGACCATCTACACCTCTGCTGGTCCTGCAGTTGGGACTGTAATAGTGCCAACTATAGGAATTTCTAGTTTGGCTCAGGCCAAACATTGTAGAGATAAGCATCTACTTGCAATTTTCCCTCTGTTTTTCTGAGAGTCTGGGGAGTATTATCTAAAAACTATGAGTAGCAGTAGCATAGATTTGAAACACATGATCTATTTATTTCCTGCTTCTGAAAGAAAACACTGTAAATATAAATACGTAGTTCAATATCCTTGACTTAGAGTACTAGAGAAGGCATCTGTGACTCACATCCTACAGTAACTACACCAGGGTAAATAAAGCATAAGCATTACTTCTAGTAATGCATTACATACTTCTAGTGAGCTTATGTAGCCTAGCAGATGCATGAAACAGGAGCTGAACACAGGCAAATGCCTCAGCTGTATGTTTAGTCTCCCCACTGTGCTTGCTAGTTGAAATAGTTGAACTTGTTCATATGCTACTAGTTAGAAATTATTAATCTTTGAAAGTCTTGAAAAAGGTCATAAATGAACTGTCCAACTTGTACTGGTTTGATTTTGGATAAAACCCACAACAAAACATATCACTATGCTTTACAAAAAGGAGGAGAAATAATTTTCTGAAATGTTTTATAGCAAAAAAATTAAGATCTCAGTGCTAGTGTGGTTGTATTCAGTTTTTAAGGTTTGTCTTTCTGCCTGAAGTGTGAACAACCTTTATGTTGTTTTGAAAAAAGGTAGAATTAATCACTTTGGAGGTATCATCTTTTACTGATGATATATAGAGTCACCTCTTAATTCAGAAAAAATATTAACACAAAAAAACCCCACATTAAAATTTTAGAGAAGGTGCACTTCTGCATGTTACTAGACCTTGCATTCATCCTGAGAGTGAAATAAGTTACTTCATTCTTTTATAACTTATATAATCAAATAAGTGCAGTGAAGACTGACTCTTTGATTCTTCTCTGTATGTAATATGTTGTCATATGTTCAACAACGTTATCAGATAAAGTACTATTTTTCAGGTCTTAAAAAAATCACCTGATCTCACCTATGCCATGTCACATCCCATGTTCTTGGAATTCTGAAGGAAAATTTTGAGCTGAAGTTTCATATATTTTTATGTATTTATATGTAAAAAAGCATAGTTTGCCCTAGGAAGCTAGAACTGTGCCTGCTTGTAGAAGGCAGTCCAGTTTGAAATATCCAGCAAACACCTGAATGAAAAATAAAAAGATAATTTATCTTGTTCTCCTTGTGCTTATAGCTAGATTTTCCAAATTATTCCAGTGAAGTCACTTCAGTTACTTATGCTGAGTATGTTAATACAGTTCAGTAAATGCAGTGTTTCAGTGGTGTTTTCAAGGTTTGTTGAGAACAATCACAATATGCAAGAAAGACATAGAGGTTTGGATATTTTGATGTTAGTATGAATGCTGTGGGATGAACCTATGATACATGTAGAGAAGAAATGTAACCTTTATACATTTTTGTTTCCAGTGGTTTGAGGAAGACTGTAAAAATCTACTCTTAACAGGGGAAAGTTGCAATAAAGTAACATCACAAAATTCCCTTCTCTGTGTTCTTCTCCCCTTTTTATGTGGGTGATTACAGGGTATTGGTATGCTGGGATTAGTATATCAGCCATTAAGCTGTTATTTAGAATATAAGAATCTGTTTTATAGTCTAAGATTGTACAATACTTTACTACGAAAATCCAGGTAGGTGGCATTTACTAAGTCTGTTGAATGCCTTTGAAACAGACTGTAAGTTAATAATTTGGCAGATGTTTCTAAAGTTAAAAATTATTCCAGCACTTTCTTGTAAATCAAGTTACTTGTTGGTTTCTTTGTTTTTTACCTGTATGAATGAACTATTTAAACTCAGATGATTTAAATTAATTTTAATGCTGAAATTTAAAATAATGTTGTGATATGAAACAATGTGCTGGGTGATGCTGGTGTTCTGTGAGCTTTATTTGGGTAGCTGTTTGAGTGGGTAGGGGGATTTGAGTGAATCTACATACAATACATTCTGGCAAAATCTCTACAAAATTATTCATAGTTACATTTCTTTTTTGTGTGGATGAGATACATGAGTGACTTCATGTTGTATTGAAGTTTTGCTGAAGAAGTTCCATGGACTTAGAAACTGTAGAGCATTCTACCTTGACCATATGTGAGTCTTACATGTGTTCTTATTTCATGTCTGATTCCATTGAAGTTTAAGCATAGTTTGAAAGATGTGATAAGAAGAGGATAAAGAAATGTGTTAGATCTTGCTGTGAATAAATAAAGGAACAGTGTTTTCAGTCACATTAGACAAAAGAATAAGGTATGGCTGTCAGGGTTACTGTATTTTATACAAGTTTCATGATGGGTAAAGAAAAGAAACTCTTTACTTCAGGGAGGCAAAATCTTACCATAAATAGAAAACCCTCAAGATGAACAGTATAACAGACACAGATACCTGACAAAAAGTCTGCCTATCGTGTTTTTTATCTGTGATTATAAAGCAAACTACTTGAAGGTGGTGGAATTACTAAAGTGCTTTTGTTCTGAAAGAGGCTGTTAAAGAAATACTAAGAGCATTGTCATAAAGGTCAGATTTTTGAAAAAATACAGAATGTTTCTAAAAATAAATGTTTGGTGACATTTACATTTTGCAGGGAGTAAGAGTATGATAATTTTCATTTTGCTTGATGTGATTACAGGTGTTTACGATTTGATTTTAGTGTTACATTGGTTTAACTGAAAGCTGACTTGGTCAAGTAATGTGAACAAATTACACAGGATTTTATTTTTGGATTTTTATTCAAATGAAGTTAAATTGTGGGTTTGGCTAAATTTCAAAATTTGAGATAGGGAATATACCCTTCACTTAAGATAGAGAAACTGTGAATAAAGATGAAACCAATTGTAAGCTACATTATATGACTAGATCTCTGTAGTTGCAACTGTCTTCAATGCAGACAATCCTCTACGCAAAACAGAGGAAGAGGGTGTATGGAAAAGATGCAGGACCTATGAAATTGAGTGAAAAAGCAGTGAAGGAAACAGACATGAGGCACTGAAAGTGTGGTCTTGAGAAAAGTGAGACATCTAAAGGACTGATGGAGGTGTACATAGAATTTCTGTCCTTGCTATTTTAGTGTTCTTTCTGTTTGATCACAGTTGTCTATAGAAGACAAATATTTTTTACCTATGTCCTGACACATTAGTCTCATCATGAATTTTTGCCTGCATCATGAATTTTATTTCATGCAAAGAGTGATGTCAATTGTTGTTGAATATCTTGAACAAGAATAAGTAGGGGATAAAAAGTGATATAGTTAAATTTATGCAAAATCAGAAGTGTTTTGTTGAGTTGGTTTTGTGTGGGTTTTTTTTTTTTAATTTTAGTCTGGACTTCAGCACAATAACCAGATATTGGACTTTTTTTCTTAACGCAGAAATGTTGTGAGAGTTTGGGATGTTTGTGCTTTTAAGATCTGACTGTCTTGGTCTTGGTTCAAACCTGGAGGGGAAAATTTTGAGGTTTTCTCTGAAGCTGTAGCAGGCACATTTAAAATCAAGTTTTCATAGAGTTTGGCTAGAAATGAGTAAGTTAGAATTAAGTTGTCAGTAAAGTCCTTGTTTTTAGTAAAGGTATGTATTCGGCATAATTAGAGTGTAATTGCAGGTGCCTTAATAAAGCAGTGGTTGGATATGGGTCCTTGTATATTTTTATTGCTATTTACAGCCACTTGTTCGCCACACATCTATACCCTATAATCCTTGTTAAACTTATGTCAAATTCTGGACAAGGCAGTTTGTTTTCACATAGTATCATACACAATCCTGCAGGTTTGGTATTTGAAAGTAAGAATTAGGGACTTAGCACAGTTATGTTTGTTTACAGGGCTTTTCTTCTTGTAATTTGCTTTGCAGTAGCAGTTAAAAATTGTATGTATTTTACTTGCCATTATTTAACGTTTATATTTCTATTATAGTTTATATTATAAAATTTTTGTTTAAAGAGCATTCTAATTTGATTCTTCCTTATAGAAGTAGTTTTCTTTACAAAATCATTGGTTTATTTGTAGTTGCTATAAAGCAGTCCTCTTACAATCTATTTAAAAAAAGGAAATGCCAAATTAATGTAAAAATGTTTCATGTCTTTAAAGGTAGAACAGTCATCAGCAACTCGTTGTATATGACTCAACTGAATGGTTGATAGTATTTTTGAATACAACCATTTTTGAAGTTTCACAGTTTTTCTGTTTATGTTCTCTGAGTCCTGAATGTCTGTATATGATGTCTGAGTCCTGAATGAAACAAACCAATCAAACAGTTGAGAGCATGCCATTAAAGACAGTATTGCTGGTGTGTTTTTAGGAAATTATTTGAATATTTGAATTCCCCCTGTCCCCTGCTTGTAAAGTGATCAGAAAGAGTTAGCAGTAATGAGTAAATCTAAATAAAGAGCTGATGCACAGTCTTAATTTAGAGGATTTCAGTAAGGCATCTTTATATACAGTATTTGCAATATTAGCAGCATGCTGAGCAGGTAGATGGTTTACCTTTCCATATTTGTCCCCTTTCCCTCACATACTTTGCTTTGATTGCAACAAAAAAAGGTTCTACACTCAAAAGGTAGAAGCTTGTTAGCAATATTCATTAGTTTAAGATGGCCAAATCATTGAAAGGAAGAACCTATGCAAAGTTTTCTAATCTTTACCACTGTAGATCTTCAGTGTCTGAAATACAGCACTTCCCCACATATTGCTGGAGGGAAGCAGACTGACAAACTTTTAACCAGATAGCCATTACCAATGTGGCGCACACACACACATATAGACATAAATAAATAAAGTGATTTCAATATTTGTTTCTTAAGCTTAGAAACAAGTCATAGATATATCAAGGTACACATTTTAGATAGAAATATTAAATCAATCTTCACTTTTTCTTCATTATTATAGGATCTTCTGCCCAGAAAAGATGAAGCTCTCTTGCGGTTCTCTGGTGGCTGTAGCCAAAAGATCCTTGTGATCTTTATTTAATGGTGTTGGCAAGTTTTGTTTTTCGATCTTGCAACCTAGTCTGTCAGATTTCCTAAAAAAAGCTGCTCCTGAATCTTATAAAGGCTGCAGTTATTGAATCTGATATTCAGAATCATGATGTCCCCGCTTTAATTGTTTAATTGGGGTTTAATTTGGGTTTAATTCAGAGGGTTTTTTAGATTAAGTAAACTTTGAAACATTGTCTTGCCTGTGAATTTCATGGTTCTGTGAGGGGTAGAATGTGGAAATCAATTTAATAAAATCTGTTCTTTCGGCATATAAATAAAATGCTAACTTTGTGAAAAATAAGGGTTTAAAAAAAATTTTTTTGAGCTGTCTTGACAGAAATATATTTTGACAAGATTCTACAGCTAACCAAATTTTTCTTTTTCTGACCTTTGGAAGCTGCTTGAGCACATTTGGGCCCTATTGACAGTGAGCGTAATTCACCATCTCTAAAAAGCAAATTATATTTCATTTTAAACAGAATTTTAGTGTTAATAATGACTATCACTGGGTCCTGGTAGTGTCCTGCATTTTTTTTGAGTCTGCAACTTGTATGAGAGATGCTACTTGTGTTTTTGTAGGCAGATTGGTATTTTCTGTGAGCCAGGTATTCTGCCATGTGCTCATTGAGTACTTGCCTTGCGAGTGGGGAGAGTTTTAACTTGAATGGAACTGTTCAATTGCTTGTGAACATGGGTCTGCACAATCAAATACAGCGATAGTGTATTAACTTTCTATGGAGAAGTCTAGAGAGTGAAGTGGATTTTTCTTACCCTGACTTTGTTGCTGAACTCAAATATGTAACTTAGTCAGTACTTTGTTTCATAAAAATGATGTGTCTAGCACATAATGGCTAATTCAGAGTAATGTGCAATTTTACTGACTGCTGTGCTGCTTATAAAATTGTTACAAAATAGTTTGACTTGGAAAAGCTTTGAATACAACTAGAATAAATTTAATGTGACTGCCTTTAATTAAATTTGCTTAATTTAAATAATGTAATTTGTATTGATTATGCTTCTGCAGTTCATTTGGATTTTTGTTTTTAATTAAGATTCAGTAATCTTGTTTTACCTTCCAGAGCTATTCATAAAATAACTGTGAATAAAAAGTATGTTAATTAAGTTAACACTTTCATACATTTATTAAAGCAAAAGCATGTAATATTTTTTGTTCCCTATGAAGGTATTGTATTATTAGAAGGACAATTCAATTTTACTTGAATTTATCTTTTGTCCCCTTAGCAAATCCAACCTGAGCAGCCCTCACGTAATCCTCAGACAATGTGGGTACTTTTTTGCTCCACTTGCCAACACTACCTCCTGAAGCTGATGGGATGATTGCTAAAGTGCAGCAGGACGCTGTAACCTCCTTGGGCATTCTGTAACTTGCTGTGGAGCTTCTCCCTGTTAGCTACTAGCATCTGTGCAGCACTGAAACAGTCCCAAACTCGAATGCTCACATAATAATTTCCTGGCAAGGGAGTTGCCCACTGATAGAACTGCCTACGTTGAGAGCAATCCAGAATGAAAGGCTGGCTGTACCAAGTGTGGCCATAAATGCTGTGCTAAGACTTATGATTATTACTTTGGTTTCTTCCCCTCTCTTTGTTAGGAACATTAGCAGTTTGAAAAGAAAGTTTAAAAGAAGTTTAAGCCAAGGTGATATACATGCATTTTCTCATGAGCGTCCGTGATAAACCTGCAGTTTAGGATTGCATCTGTGCATGTGAAGGAGAAGTCATGTAATGTGAAGGCTACTGGAAATGTTGAAGGGGAGAGAAAACATAAGCCAGGCTGTGGAGCTAATTATAGGCATTTGCCATGTACCTTAACACTAGACTGAAAAGCTGTACAAATTCAGCTAGTTGAGTTCACAGAGGTCTATGCAAATACTTGTGCGGACAGTTCTAAGTGGTAACCTTAAACACCAGGTTTTGAACTTTAACTTTTTGTTTACCTGAACTCATTCAGGAAGATTGATCTGATCTTGTCTCACTAAGTCTTTTTTGTTTGAAGTAACTATTTCAGCTACTGGTAATGCAGCACTACTAAGTAAATTCTATCAGGTAATTTGTCATAAGGGAAGACCTTCTCCCTTCTCTACCACTGCCTGAAAGCACCTGAAAGTGAGGTGAGGGTTGGGCTTTTCTCTAAGTCACAAGTGATAGGACGAGAGGAAATGGTCTCAAGTTGCAGCAGGGGAGGTTTAGGTAAGGCATTATCACACATTTCCTCATAGAAGGTGTTGTCAGGTATTGGCCAGGCTTCTCAGGGACCTTGGCAATGCTGAATTAATGGTTGGATTTGATTATTCTAAGGCTTATTCAAAAGTAAATGATTCTGTATCAGAGGAACAGCTCAAAACCAGTGAACTAATTATGCTTCAGTGTTATAGCTCGGATCAAAATTATATGGGATTTTGACTAACTAGGCAGAAATCTTAGCAGTTTGTGTCCTGAGGTGCTTTCTGGGCTCTCATTTGGTCTCATTATATCTCTTCAGATTTCATTTGCAAATGGATTGTTGGTGCATTCTGTTGTTCTTCATGATAAAATTATAGCAGAAATTAAGTCTGGGAATTTTTCCATGAGTTCTTTTTGCATTTATGACTATTCCTGCCTTTTTTCATAGGTTTGTAAGATAGTTGTCAGTAAAATAATCTTGCTTTCCAAATGGTTTCTTCACTGGCTTTGTATGTAGGCACAGATTTGTGTTTGCCTAGCCTGTGTTTATGCTTGCCTTTCAAATTTATGTGTGATTGATTAGGCATTTTCAAAGTAATTAAAAATGATATTGAGTTAAAGCGTTTTGAAGCAGCATAGTTGCTTACGTACCGTATTTATTCATCTCTTAACTTCCCTAAGATAATGCACAGTGGTCTCCCTGTCATTAGTGTAAACTGCTAATTGTACTTATTATCCTTGAGTGTCCTGCTAACCAAGATGATGCAGCAAGAAGTAAAGTACAAAAATCTGTGTTTAAAGATACACTATTTGCAATTTGCAAGTATTCATGAGTCTATTTTTATTAAACAGTAATGAATTAGAACTTTTCCATAAATGATCAGCAAATGTGTATGTTACAAATACAATTAATAATGAAAATCCTTGCTTTTTTTGCCCTTATGTAAATTATAAGTGAATTAGTTGGTTATTTAAAACAATGTTTAAACTATTTAACATCAGTGTCTGTGTTCTGTTTTGTCACCAGTGGTAAACAATTGAAAATATATGAATGTGTGCTAAAAAACAGCAGAGGATTATTTGGATGATCACATTGAACTCTGTTGATACTCTGAATCTTAAGAAACAAGATACAAGAAGTTTATTGATAATTAGGACTTTGAAAGCAAGTTAGAATTGATACAGTTTACTTGACACTGGTCATTAATGAGAATGGTCAATTAATTGTTCTCTGCAAAGTCTGAGATACTGGTAATTTGAAGAAAAAGTGTAAAGTCAGGTAACATACAGCAGTTCTGGTTTTTGAGGGCTTCCCTTTTGTGCAAAATATATGTAATTTCTTGAAATTTTGAATGTAGTGAAATGAGGAAAAAAAGTTTTTAAAGGCTTTTTTCTTTTTTTCCTCCTTCCCCCCCCCCTTTTTAAAAGTAAATCTTCAGTCTATTACAGTAGTTCTCAGGATTTTGTTGCTTTAAGAAATAATGTTTTTACTGATATGTTACGATTGTTTACTATAGGCAGAAACTGAATAAGAGTTGTTTACTGGACATGAATCCATAATTTAAAGTCATAAAAAGTGAGAATAAGATTTGTTTTAGTATTAATGCATTTACTCTGAGAAGGAACATTCCTTTATGAGGAAGGAATAAAGGAATATTCCTTTATTCCTTTACAAACTAGATTCTGTTTATAAACAATCATATATAGTGAAGGAATTGAAATAATATGCTAAAGAAACTTCATTTGCCTTTTTTGTGTTTAGAATTTATTGAAGAACTTTTATTCTTCACCATACTATGGCATGGTGAGTTAGCCTTCAAGGTCTCAGTACAGAGGAAAGTTACTCACATTAACTGTTGTTTGAAATTTGGGATGTGTTCAGGTGGAAGATAAATCTCTGCTACCTTTCTTATGAAAGGTTGAGCCATATAATCTTCTTAGGTCCCTTCCTTGTAAGAGTAGACTTGAAATTGTACCTTATAGCATATTTATAGAAACAACATGTAATAGAAACAAAATAATTATTAATTACATAATTATATAATAATTGCATTGTATAATATATACATATAATATATAGCTTTTGGAAAATATTGTATTTAACAATTGGAGATAAATGTACATATATATATAGTACATTTATAGTACGTTTGCTTTCTAGGATAGTTAAGTAAGAGTTTTTTTTTGGAAAAAGATAGTGGTCAGGAGTATAGTAACAAAAGTAAAAAGGTGTTCACTTTGATTTTCTAATTGACGTTTTACGGCTTGGATATATCTTTTTTGACAGCTGACTATTTTTGTCTAGTCACATCACTTATAAATATTAGTTGATAAACTGTCTGCTACTTAAGAAAGTTAAAGAAATACTAATATTGTCATAGTACCTATTCTTTTTTCCTTTTCAAATGGTTCTTGTAGTTCTCTGGTATATATATAAAACATATGTATGGGCAAGACAAAAATTAGATAAAATCACAACTTAGTGTTCTGTTTTATATTGTCATAAGCTTGCTAAATGTTGGTGAAATAAGCTTTTAAAAAAGGAAAAATGAAGAAAACTTGATAATATGAGCACAATTCCCTTTTACTTAGAGTTTCTTGTAGGTACTATTTCTTTTTGTTTGTTCAATTTCACCTCAGTCCTGAACCCTCCTGTGGCTTAAACAAAATGAAAAGGATATTATTAAAACATCCTGTTGGAAAAAATGCAGTATTGTTGTTTATATACTGAGAGAACATACTGCCTTGTTTCCAAGGTGATATTATGCTGTGTGTGCTGCTAATCATACCTCAAGAAGCATAGAAAGGAATCAGAGGCATGTGTATATACATGCTAAAATATCTGCATTGAGATGAAATTACTTATTGCAATCTAATTGACACATCATAAAACTGCAGGTAATGAAAAGAATTTGTGTTTTAGCAGGACCAAGAGGTTTAATGCTGGAATGAAATTTAGACTGTCATATGATCTACCTGTGCATTTCAAAGTATGTCGAACTGTATCTGCACTGCTGTTTATTTGAACTGTTGGTGGCTCACAGTTCTCTCTGGCTCCAGCAGGTGTTAATGACATATTAGCATTACCAGTAGTAAGCTGTACTATTTGTTAAAAAAAAAAATATTAAAAGGCAGAAATAATTTATTCTAACTAATGATGAAAGTATTTAAAAATGTGAATCTGTTTAACCAAGATAATATCTGTAGGCTATATAAGAGCATACTGGTTGATCTGTAGTTTAAGTAATTATATTTTGTCATCAGTCTGTACAGATTGAAAATAATGTTCTTTCCTAACTACTTTGATACTGTTCCTTATTAAAATCAGCCTTTTAAAGTCAGTGTGGAGAAGATTGGTTTTCTTATTGATAAATTAAATATAATTTCCTATTCATTTCAAGGAAAAAATGGTGAACAAATTGAATGAGATTACTGTTTTCATATTGTAATTAATGTAAAGTGAGATCATGCAGGTAAATCCATTTTACACTAGCATGAAATCAGAAATGTTTATTTTTCAACTCTTGGAAGAAACCCCTAATATTTATGTCTTTTCTTGTCTTTGGATCTCTTTGATATTGGGGTTTTTTGACAAGCCTTTGTAAAACAAAAATTTGGGATGTCTTGGAATTATATAATAACAAATATTTCAGTTTCAGTAACAGATGTTACTCATGTTCATAGTGGAGTGCAAGCTCTGATTTTATATCCACTTTTAGCTGTTCATCAGCAGAGGGCAATATCACTTCATACATTTCCTTGAAAGGATTTAATTTGTTGATCTTTTTATTTCTAATTTTAACTAAGGGAGCACCTACTTCTAAATACTGAGAAAATATGTGAACTCATGATGAAAAAGCAATGAGCTGTAGTATTAGTATTCCTTATGCACTTTCAGAAGCCTATATAAACTTCCTGGTAGTTGTTATCTGTGGGATGTGTTCTCTGAGTTCATAAGCAGACAGAAAATGTCCTGACTTTATGGAGACAGCAAAATGTATTTTTACTTTTCCACTGGATTAGCTGATATGCCCTCAGCAACTAGCTCACTTGCCGTTTCAGTGGTTTGTTTGTTTGTTTTCTTTTTTGTTTGTGGACTTCTGTTTGTTTGTTCTGGGGCATATGTATTTTTTCCCTTAGGACAGTCTCATGCAAGGCTTGGGATGCTTTTTACATCTATTTCAGTGTTGTTGTAGGATTAGATCCCTTATGAAGGGAGAACTTGTAGTACTTGATAGAGTCTCAGTACATGTATTGTAAATTAGGTGTAGTGAGAAGCTGTGTTGTAATTAAGAAAAACTAGATTTAGGCCTTCGTTTTGACTCATTCATTCCACATGTTAGAAGAAGAGTCTTGTTTTATGGCTGGAGTGGTAAAATGAGCCTTTACACTCCTTAGGAAGCATGTGTACAATAACCTTTTAGTGTACACCATGTTAATACTAATATATTGTGATAGTTCTTTGATTTTTACATTGCCGTTTAAATTTCCATTTAGTTCTTCATTCAGGACATGCCAGGAATCCTAAAATGGATGTTCATGTGTGGCAGTTTTTTTTTTTTTTTTTGGGAAATCTGCTTTCCTATTTCTAATGCTCTTGAGGCATATTCAGAAAGACTTCAGACATATGGTTTCTTGTTTTTCATCTTCTCCTTTGGGCATCAAACATTCAATGAGTCTACTGTCAGAGCATAAATACAGTTCCTGCTAACAGCCTGGGACAGGCAGCATTTACCAGTGTTAAAACATGAAGCTAAGATTAAAATATTTTGTTGTTCAGCTTGGCTTGCTGAATGACCTTAGGTAGTAGCGTCCCTCTATTTACTTCTGTTTGAAATGCATTGGGTGATGCTGGCCTACCTCTATTATTAAAATTGTTTTGAAGATTAATTTGCCTCTCTTTAAGCTGTAATATTTAAATTGCAAATAACAAAAACTCCTTTAGGTATTGCATGTAGATAAAAATGATAAAACAGATCATAAAGAATATATGTATTTAGTATAACATAGCTTTTGCATTCAGGTTTTTTTGCACAGGTATTTGTGTTTGTGTTCCAGTTGAGATCTGCCCCTAATTATAGGATTTGATTAAATCATTTAGTCTTTTACATTATCACACTGATGCAAAATGGGAATAAATTCAAATCAACTTCAGCAGGTATTGAAGTCTTAGGCTAGGATACATAAGTGCTAGTAATAATGATTATGGCTTTAAAAATTGATTTAGAAAAAACCTACAGGATTTTCATCCATAAATACAGTGCTGATTATGTGGTTGTATCTTGCAACAATCACTAATAGTTAATAAAATAAAGCATTGTTAGATGGCTGAACTGTATCTATGCAAATGTAACTGGCAACATGTAAGTTAGATAAATAGTTTAAAAGTCACTGTTCCAAAGCATCTTAGACTTTTCTTTTATTCTAAAAAGATTAATTAAAAAAAATCATCAGTTGCAGGGAATGTGAAGGCAGTTTCACAGAAATCTCCAATTGGTGATTCTGTTATCCATTCTAACTGGGTTAAGTGGGAAAGAAGAAGCTAGCACAATAAATCAGATGCCTTTCAGACCTAAACCATTGTCGACCTTGGTGATATATCCCAGCATGCGTATGTGAAAATTTCCTGTGTTTCGGTAGAGAATAATATCTTTAAATGTAATAAATAGATAAATTATCATACTACTGGAGCTTTAGACACTTGGCATTGTGCCAAGCTCTAAGGCAAAGGACAATTCCCTAAAAATGTTGATGTTTAAAACATCCTTGTTGTTAAAATGTTAATAACCAAATATGTATGACACCACTTTTTATAATTAAGTTATAAGTGATACTGAACAAATTAGAAAAGAGCTTTATCTTGAGGACTGCAGAACAAGTTGAGATGTAACTAATTTTATTAGGCACATTTTCATTAAAATATAAAGTACCTAGATAGCTTATTTAACATGGTGATTGATGTCTAATGAATTTAGTGTAGATGTTCTTCAGTAATAATGTACTACGTAAACTTTCAAAACATATTGCCTTAGTTCCCCCTGTCTCAGCAGCAGACATTTTATAGTGTTGGAAGATATGGTTTGTGAAGGAAGTTAGTAAACTAGTTATGAGCAAATATATCTGTATAATTTTTCTCTGATTGTTTGTTAGAACCTACTTTTAAACTGAAGTAATGATGTGATAAGCTTGTTGTCAGAGATATATTTGGATCTGGTTATTGCATAAGCGTTTATTTTGGATAGTTCTACCTAAACTAGTCATGTCTAAATTAATAAGAGGTTTTTTGTTCTTTTTTTTTTTTTTTTTGACTTCATGTCTCAAACTTTATTTAGCTGTTTGTATAATCAAACACACCTCCAAGTGTGGGGTTTTTTGTGGTGGTCTTTTTTGGTCTTTTTTTTTTTGTAGTTTCTGTGGCTGTAACTGGAGGTATATATTAAGTATCCCTTGTCGTATTCTGTGTGTTCGTGGAATGGCATAGATTATTATGATAAAATCATTCATGCCCAAAATGTGCAATATTTCTGTTTAGAACTGTTGGGTAACAAAGGAAAGGAAATAACAGGGATTCTTTATTTTTTTTTAGTTGGTTTTTGGGGTGTTTTTTGTTTATTTGGTTGTTTGTTTCTTTTTTTTTTCCTATGGGTCTCCTCTGCTAGTCTCCTTGGTTTCCTTTCCCTATACCCTATCTTCTTGTTGACGTTCCTAAGAGCAGTATTGTTTCAGATTTTTTTTCTTACAGAAGTAATGGGGGAATTTTAAATTAACTTGTTCTGCATTAGTTTTCTGATCTCAAAACTGCTAAATCAATTTTTGTTGTCTTGATTGTGTAACTCAAAAGGCTGTACATCTGTCCATTGGGAATGGAGCTTTTTTAGGCAGCAAGAGTTGTGCTACCTGCCTCTTATGAAGTGGCTTGCAATTTGAACCTAGCACTTGATCAGCTATACTTTTGGACACTGAAATGAGAAGATAAAAATTCAGTGCACTTTCCCTTCACCTGTTTGGGTGCAGAATGTACATTTTGAGAAACATGGTTTCCTAGAAGTGTTAAGGTGCTTGAATACCTCCTTTTGATTACCATCCTAAATGATACATCCCTTCTTCCCTTGAAACAAGCTGGGGTAGGAAGTAATCTTAAAGAAAATTAACATTTAGTTCTCACAGTCATGATTCATTTTGTGCCATTTCTTTGCACGTACTCATTTGCACATCTGTGCTCCTTTTGTACTTTGGTGAATATACGTGCAAGCTGAGGCATACTACATGTAAGACATCTTTGTAGATTTTGGCATTCAAATGATTCTATATTAAATAATTTCTTGAAGGAAGGTGAAACATGAATTCTATTCCATATATGTTGCTGAGGAGAAAGGGAAAGTTTTTGAAAAGAAGCCTGTACAAAACAGGATGAGGGAAGTCTCTCACCCTGTTTTTCCCTATTTTCTGCATAGAGAAGAAGAGGTGCTTGGGCCTGAAGTATCAGTTCTCCTACTGCACCTTGGTCTTGGGATCCTCTGCCAAGAAGCTACATTTTCTGCATTGCATGCTTTTGGATATCTGTTATATTCTACTGTCCTTAATGCTGTTTTCAGGTCTGATGTATACTGAGTAATTTGGTATATGGATTTTTGACATGTACTTGAATAGAATGAAAGGCTGACCTGTAGCTACATATCTGTATTGTATAGATTCCCAGAAGGGGGCATTATGGTGACTAATGAGGGGAATACAGCAGTCCATTTTCAGTTTCCTGCCAGTTGGCAGCATGAAGGTGCTGTGGTACGAATAAGGATGTTTAATCCAGAATGCCTCCTAAAAATTAAATGAAATTTGATGCCTCACGTAAGAAAAAGAATGAAGTCCTATGCAAAGTCCATTTTCATTGAGTTTGAACATGGTATTCCCAAGGTCAAGAAGAGACAATAGATTTTTTTTTTTTTTGTAGTGAGATCTCACATTTGGTTTTGCACCAGGGTTTCTGCTTTCTGTACAATATCTTAGGTGTAGCAGTTGTCAGATTGGACTTCCATTATTTTTTTTAAATGGGTTTTATATGTGGACTTTATATTCTTAAAACACAGTTGTTTATTAGGTTTCAAACTTCTTTGTCTGTTACCAGAAGTACAGATGGTGGAAATTGCAGGACAAAATGAATATGAATTTGTTTTTTCATATTTCTAATTGTAGGACTGTTAAAAAAGGTTTATATTTGACCTTCTATCTTGACATGATTTTAACTGGTTTTTGGCTATTAATTTGATGATATTTTAGATTTAAGCTTAAAAAATGATAGGTTGTATCATGTTTGCCATATTTTTCTCCTTTTAGTGATGTCCATGTTTTGTGACAGCTGATAATTCATTTCCAAATCAAATTCTCTTCTCTGCCTGAATCTATTAGAGCATGTTAAGAAAATGCTATTTGGTGCATGTTCTCTGAGGCTATAGTCAGATGTCTCTTTTTTTCCTTCAGTTTTGCTGTCTTAATGGGAGTAATCTCAGCGCTGCTGGGTTCCTTGGCATTTTTTAATAAAATCATTGCTCTTATAGAAGCAGATACTTGGCAGAAAATAGATAGTCTTTTATTTTGCTATGATAATACATAAGAGAGATGAGGCCAACTAGTAAATTTGTTTGAAATAAACAAAGGAAGTATTGGAAGGAAAATCTGAATGAAGTTTCATGTTCATTGAAACCAGAGTTTGTTATACGTCTTGATAACTTTTTCAATATTATTTTAAAAAACTTGTTCTTGTGGAAGGAGAATTCAAATGTTGGGAAAAAAATCACTGCAGTGACCTTTAGTCCATTGCTGTGTTTAAAATTAATCCAAAGGAGATAGTATCCTGTATTTCTTTTTTTTAAAATATTAATTAGGGACTTGGTTATGTATCAGCCAAGCTTAACTTTGAATATATATTTACACACCTAGTCAATAATGGTTGAAAAAGTTCACTGAGTAGAAACTACTTGTATCATTTTATTGCTGTCTTGCTGAGGTAAGATATATTAAAAAAATGAAGGTACTCTTTTGAGAACATAAGATTTTCCACATACAACCATATTTCAAGGAACAGTTTTAAACTTTTTTCCAACAATACAAATCAAAATGTTGATCACTTTCCAGAAACTGTTTAGGGAATATGGTTATTCCTTAAGAGCATGTCCCAAGCTGCAGAAAAATGGTGTTGATGATTTGCTATTTGTCTTTGAATTTCATGTGCTTGGTGCTGTGTGACAGCATACTGTCTTTACTTTTCAGTTCTAGGTGTTTAGGTAAAATTTATATGGGAAGTCTGCAATACAGGGAAACTGTGTTAGAGTTTAGTCAGTTCTGTGTGATTTGTGTCTTGACCCTATGTGTTCTATTTTAGAGTTTCCTAGACTAATTGTGGTTAGATATTTTGCTTAGAAATGATTTTGAGACAGAGATAGCACCTTTTTTTTTGATTTTACATTATATATGAAACTTGCTACCAAATCTCAGTCATCTTCCAAAGACTCTGTGAACCCTCATTTAATTCTATGCAAAGTAGACTAGAATTAGCTTGTATACATGTAATTTTTTGCCTTTGTGTGTTAAAAATGAAGGAAGTTCCTGATGGGGGCTTTTAATGGCTTAAGTTATGGAAACTATTATTTGTAAAAAAAATCCATTCTCTAAACATGTCCAATATATTTTTTTCAGTAAAAACTCTCAAGAGGGGTTGGGAGGAGAAGTAGGTCGTTCAACTACTTTGCCTCTAAACTGATCGAATGCACTTTCTCTCTTTTCTAAGACAACTGATACCCATGGCACAGCTCATTCCAAAGTTTATTCAAAAACTTCTGACACCTATATAAGAAGAGCAGAAATACTGAATAAAAAGCATTATGCAGCATTTCTGTGGCATAGCCCTTTAGTTAGTTAATTACAGTTTAGTCCTTTTAAATATGTTCCTTGGGCAGCTCTGCCAGCCTTTATTGACAGTGGCATCTTGGTTTACATGGCGTCTTTGATTTCCGGACATAATTTTCATCTTAGTTTTAAGTTCAGGTGGGTCTTACACTGGTTCTAGGATGTTGGAAATAAGATTCCTTCCATTGTTTTTTTTATGGAAGGTATGCCTGTTACAGCTTCCTTTTGGGTTTTGCTAGGGATGTCTGAGCTTGAGCTTCTGTGTTTTAAACAAAGCGTCCTTGTGTGGGATTGTAGCCTGGTGAGATGAGCATGGAGAAAGGGGCTCACTGCTTGTACCTTCGTGGTGAGTGACCATACCCAGGAGTAGGTCACACAGTGATACTTGTCACAGAATTTCCACGTGTTTATCTCTGTGGCTGTAGGATACCTAGCTTCCAACCAGGCTGAGAATTACGAGAATACACAATGTGTCTGCTAAAGTGCCCATGCAGTTTGACATCCTGTGTGTAAAAGTGTTCTGGGACTGAGATGTTGTGCACAGCAGAAGGTGATACTCAGATTGGTGAATGGCACTGTACTCAGAGCCCTCTTTACTGCATGAAGTTCCCTGAGGCATTACAACGTTTTTCCTCTTTGGAACATAGCTTTAGCAGCAATAGGAAAAAAGATAAAAGAACAAAAAATTAGAATAACTGTAAAGCAATAGATGGAAAAGGTAGGGGAATAGAGATAATGAGAAAAATGTGGGAAACAATGGATACAGAGAAAACATCAAGAGGGAAAGTGATCTGGGAAGAATTCTGTCTTTAAAAATACATAATTGTGGTAAAGGAGGTTGGGATTTTTATTCTGTATCTTTCTGTGACAGAAGTGTTATGTGCATGGATAACTTCAATTTTAATAAATGCTTAATAAAATTTGTGTGCTCTGTTTAAATAGCAGTGTTAGTGAGTTAGGCTGGAATTCGGCATACTTTTCTCTGTCCATTTTGCTTTGTGCACTGTATAGACTACAAGGTTGTTGAAGCTCATTACACTACTGTGTTTGAAAGTCTTGTTCTTTTGTTTTCTCCATGACTGCTCCTTGATCATAAAGAAGCACATTATGTCTCTGTGAATAGCTGAAAGCATTTTTACTTTATTCTGGCACTGTGCTCTTTTCTTTACTTGTGCTGCTTATTCTTATTTTGTCATTCATGCTGTGAAGAGGTGAGTGAGACCTTTATACAAATTATTATTGGCCGTCAAGCAATAAGTTCTATTTGCAATTTGCTAAATCAGCTATTATCATAGCTGCTAAAGCGTAGTATGTATTTTAGATTAAAATAATTTTTGCACTGCTTTGTTTGTAGTTCTTAAAAAAAGAAATCAGTTTCTTAAATTTCAATAGACACCCAGTTAAAACTGGGAAGATTTCTTTAGTGTAACTTAAAACAATGAGAAAATACTGTCTTTTTGTTAGCAACATTTAATAAATTAATCCTAAGTAACAGAAACAACTATTTAATGTAACAATGAAGAAGACCTAACAAATCATACCTACTTTTTTAGAGATAAGTATTTTAATCCTGTGTTACATTTGTAATGAGCTTTGTTTAGTCGAACTTTACTTATATAAAAATTTTTTGTGGAAAACATTATTCACTGAATCATGAAATAACCAGTAAAACAATTGCCTGCATGTTCTTATGTGATTTTGCGCAGAGGAATTTTAAGAGCTGTAATTTCCACAGAGAAATCTACATTGGTAGAAAAAAGGGACATATTTGCTGGTTTCTTAATAGAAATTTCTGGAATGAGGTAATTTTTGAGGAAGACTCACAAGGATGAGCAGGTTGACAAACTCTAGTGGTGCTGCAATGAAAATGCGTTTTGAGGAATTAATGATACGGCATCCAAGAAAGGAGATGTTTACTAGAAGGCAAACAAAATAAAAAGCAATGCTAAAGAGGTGAGAGAAGTGGAAAGTAGGTGTCTTTCCTAGGGTACATTACTTAGCCATCACTGGGATGTAACACGCTTTTGTTTTACATTTAACAAACATTACATTAACTTACTCAGTAGATGCAACCAGTGAGATGTTCTAAATAATAAAATGATAATAGAATAGTGAAGGTGCTTTTATTTTTTCCTGAACAGGTGACTTAAACTATCAGACCAAAAATAACATTTATTAAATGTGAATAAAAATATTAGCAGAGAAGGGAAATTAAGGATTCAAACATATTTGACCAAGAGGATTAAATGCAGTCTAATTTGAGTTCATTTGAACTAGTAGATTCCTTGAATTCATTTTTGTTTCATTTAATTGCTGTGGTGATTGTTTAAATTGTATGTGAAGTGATTCACTAAGACTTCAGAAAACACTTAGTATTAAAAGGATTTTCATACTTTACTTTGAAATCCAGGTCCTGTGTTTGACTTCACAAGTTCTAGGAAATATGTGAGCAATTCATTTTACTTTTTGAAAGCAAAAGTGCTGTGGATTATTCAGCTTTATTTGTTACAACTTTCAGGTATGAAAAAGAAGCAGTATCTGACTGTTTATATATTCAGTCTTCTTTCTGTTATTTGTTTGAGAAATACATGCTATCAGAAAAAGCAGGCTGCTAGGCAGAATATGTTCTCTTTAACAGTGTGAAATATGTTGCATAAAGGAGAAGGAAAATTAAGCTCGGTGATTTTTTAAATGTTTATAATTATTTACCATATTTTACTTTCTGTTGCAATAAATTGCTAATAGTATTAAGTGTTAGAGTTAAATGTTGATTTTTATGTAAATAACTTGTATAAAAATATAACAAGTAAATACACTACACATTTTTAAGAAGTTTTATTGTTATCATTGGAGTGCTAAAGAGAAAGGTTCTTGATGGCATGTAGGATGAGAAAAATCATCCTACCTGATACTGTTAGAAATTTCTTGGTGCTATTTTTAACATTATCAGTGTGTCTTTCTTAGGTGCCTTAGGGAAACTAGTGTTTACTTTTCATAAAGCTCTGATATGATAATCCACAGTCATCTTTTGACTGTCTAGTGGATTCACTGTGCAAAGAAAATGCAATCTCTTGTATTGTAGGAAAAGGTATTTGTTGGTGGGGTGGTGAGGTCTTCTTTTGGCCAATGACAGCAGAGAGCTTTTGTGAATTAGGCTTATATATACTTCTGGAAACTCCAGAACATACCTGCCCACAAATTTAGGTGTATAAGTACTTCTAAAAATTAATCTTCCAGCAGATTTTTTTATTTCAGATTATGCATTAGATTTAAGTCACTTTCAGTATTTTAACACATCCCAATAGCTAAAAATACACATGAGGAAAAAACTGTATTTGGAAACAAAGATATCTAATCTCTCCTTTAAAAAGACACTGAAGTATATGTTAATTAGATAAGCTTTTCGAGTGCCATACTTGTGACAGAAGTGCATGAATGAATATACTGCATTCTCTACAGGGACAGTATAATCTCTAGGGTGCAGTTTAGACTGTTTAGGTGCAAGCATTTTCAATTTGGTTGTATAAATGAGATAATTAAAGTCTGTAAGGTTATCTCTCAAGGCTGTTTTAAAAAATAGGGGCAGGACTTCTCATGATGTGTGGACCACGCATTTGACAGTATTTGTATCGTAAAATTTCTTATACTAAGTCTATGTAATATTCCAGCAAAAAGAAAGTTTGGCACATGTCCTTCTTCAATATATGGGTTATTAGAATGTAACAATGGTTTTGTTTTCAATTTTTTACTGATTCTCCCTTGTTGCTTTTGTGTGTTGTTTGTGAGCATAAATTCTTCCTGCCCGTCTGAGTGGCTTCTCCACTTCTGAGAGGTAGTGATATTATGGCCTTGGAGATTTTCTGGGAATACATTTGTCATCTTCACCATTCTCTTCTGCATTTTGGTTTTCCATTCAAATGCTTTATCCAGGTAGACTTACAAGCTTCCAGAAAGTTTCAAAATTCTTATGCTAGAGCTGTAGACCCTTCTTGTGGAAATCTGGTGTGACCTGAGGGTCAAACTGTTTGGTTGACAAGAGGAGTGATAGAGGGGCTCTGGTGGGGCCCTAGCATCCAGCCAAAGTCAAACCACCTGAACTACTCATTTCTGTTTGAGCAATCGCAATTAGAAATGTAAAAAAAAAAATCAATTTTTTTTACAGTACGCTAAAATTAAGATGCCTTGAATTCATTCAATTGAGTGATATACTCCTTGGTTTGAATTCAATAGGTCCTTTTCAGTCAGCTGTGATTTACATCCGTAATCATCTTGTACCAATGCTTTTTAAAAAGGTTGTGTGCACAAATGGTTAAATTTCTTCAAAAATCATGGCTAAGATATTTCAAAATACTTATTTTAGCAAACATAACACAGTTCAGCTGCTGTAAGATGTTACACTTTCATTGAGGTGCTTTACTGTAAGATTTACTACTTAATTTGCATTTTAAAATTTTTTTGGTGCTTTTTTCTGTAAATAGGTATTTTCATGAAGAACCTCTCATACTGATAAAAACAAACCAAACATACCTTTACATAGTGTTTCACAGATGAGTGCTTGTAAAATGTCAGCCTAAGATTTTCAGACAGTTCATGTATTTTGACATGATTGCATAACAGCAAGATATTGAGTACTTTTTGTTGTTTAGAGAAATCTAAAATTGAACAGTTAACATCTTAGCAGGCCATTCTTACACTCATCAAGAAACTCAGTGTGAAAGAACAGGAAAGGTTACAAAATCAAGTATTGAAAAATTAGTCTGTCAAAACTAGGGTTTCATTTCAACTTCAGTTCGCCCTTGTTATGTTATTATGTAATCTTTAAGCTATGAACAGAGGAATTTTTTTTTCCACAGACTCTGCTCCATTGGAAAGGTTCATTTATTTCATATTCCTATATCAGAGTATATAATGTGTGGACATACTGTTCACTATTAAAACCAGCTACCAGAAAAAAAAAATTCCTTCTAGATGTTTTTTGTAATACTTTCCCTGTTGCGTCTGTAAACTTGATAAAAATTACTTTAAAATTACAGTACTCCTCTGGATTAGTTTTTATCTGTATAAAATATATAAAATGCTATCTGTATTTTCCAGCTGTGGGACATGAAATTAAAAATGTATAAAGGCTGAAATATTTGTAGATTTAAAATATCTAATTGAAGATGCCAGTGACTTGACTTTTAAATTTTAATATTTTTTTGTAGCATTTTGAGGTACACTTAGCTGATTTAAACTGTGAATATAGTAGCTCGTCACTTTTACAGCTTCCTTTTGTAATATTTTATTGGCTACTGCTCATGAAAAATTGCATTTTGTGGTTTGCATGCCATCACACAGGAACTCCGTGACTGAGTAAAGAAAAGAATTGATTTCTTCTGATAGGTGTGCCCTTTTCTTAAAAGTGATATTTCCCATTTGCCTAGAATATTCTTCACTGTGCTGTCTTTGAATTTTGAAGTGTCTGCAAAGATGTGCAGAACTAATGGTTCCAAAATTCGTGTTCTGTCCCATGTTGTATCTGTCCTGAAGATTTAGTGAAAAATACATTGATTTTTTTGTTGAGAAAAACATGTGTTAAGAATACAATATTCCAATGGTTACAGACCATTCTGTCACTGGTCTCCTCTGTGTGTCTGTGTGCTGTACATCATCCTGCCTTGCCCACAAATCTGTTTCATCAGACACCTCTCTTTCCATTGTAACTTCCAGGTCTTGGTTGCAGTTGTAGTTTCTTCTTATTTCCCCCCCAGTTTGTTTCTCTGACACAGGCTCTTCCACCTTCTCTCTGCCTTTATCAAAATCTCTTTTCCAGTTGGTTTCCCCTCCTGGCTTTTGTAGCAGTGTTGTGCAGCTGTGTACTTCTCTGCCTGCTGTGCCTTTCCATCCTTTCCAACTCGTGTTCTGTCTGGATGGCTTTGCCCTCCTTGGCAGTGCTCTTGTTTATAGCAGTGTCCGAGAGTACGCAGCCATTTTATTTAGTTCAAATCTCAAGGAACAGCTCTATGCAACATGTGGGGCATTGCCAACAAGTGGAGCATATTTTTGTTACAAAATCCATGGAACAATACTTATATTAAAAGGGTGAATGATATAGAAAAATAATCAGTAGAAGTAGTGGAAATTAATTTTTTGTAGATTATGTTTCCTTATGAGTATTTTTAAAAGAATGGAAATTCTAATTCAGAATCTTTAAGTTGGATTCCACCAGAATTGTAGCTATGTTATTTTACCTGAAGTTTTTGCTGTAGTTTCATAGAGGTCTTGTTATATTAGATTGTGATCAGCTTTTTTCTTTTTTTTTTTTTCCCTTTTGTGGAAGTTCTTAAAATCTTTGTGGGTCATAAACTTCCAAAAGGTTTCTTTTTTTAATTTATCACCCCTCCCCCCATTTCCCCATTTAAAATCCCTGCTTTTGGAATTGTGCTAAGACCTTTTCAAGCAGACTTAAGGTGTTGCTCCCTTTGGAGCCAGTTACTGTCGAGAGCTGTGTACCTTGTAGGAGCAGGTTTTGAACAGTCTGTATGCATTCCCAGTGCACATCTTGCTGGGACTAATTAGGCTGTTTGGGGCACTTTCTCTCATCTAGTAGTTTGAGAAATGAAATACTAAATTTGAAACTCTAGAGAGTTTTTGCTTTGTCTACAAAATAAGTTTAGTAGGGGCTTTAGGCCCAGAAAAAAAAAAAAGTGGTTATTTTCTTTATCTTTGCTGTGATTCCCTCTGGAAAGTATAGCTTAAAATATCAATTGAGCTGAGAGGTGAAACAAACTAGACTTCACTGACATTATTAGAAGCAGAATCCCGGAAAACTGAAAATTCAGAAATGAACTGAATATGCAAAAAATGGCCCATTTTGCCTATGTGTAGTACTCAGTGCTGACAGCAAAAGTAGATACAACATAATTGTATTCATACTCATTCACATGACAGAAAAGCTTAGTGCAAGACTCTATATGAGGGGAAGGTGATTTAAAAAAAAATTAAGGAGAATTGTTTTTATTCCTATTCATGTCTTTGTAGATTTTGCTCACTGACTTAGTTACAGCCATTCTCCAACCTTAACATATGCATATTTCCTGATGTGTTCAAGCAGTCTGACTACGATTAGTGGTTGGGATATGACAGACAAGGGAACATTAATTTCAAGTTCTCATCACAGATTTTTCTTCTTGAATTCTCTGTGATTTTTATGGATGCTGTGCTCAGGTGCGGTTATGTTCTGTGGTGTCACTGCTGCCTTCTTAGCTACTGCGTGGCCTGGCGTTGGTTGGTCACCACCTCACTCAGCACCTGCCTCTTTCCTGTTGAACCGGGGCTCTTCCTGGGATTTACACCTGCTCTATTCAATATGACTTGCTGCACCTACAACATTCTTCTACACCATCTTCTGCACCTGCTGTTTTGCCCAGTGCCTTTTTGCAGTACTACTGCCTGTGTACAAGTGTAGTAGTAGTAGTAGTGCTACTTCTTAACATTCCATCCAGAAGAGACGGCTGAGCATTAAATACAGAAGTGACAATCACATAAATGTATATTGAGACATGGGAGGCATACTTAATGGTTTATAATACATGGTTTATAAGATAAATATAATGGTTTATAAGACAAATACATATCCTAAAACAGTGGTTTATAAGATAAATACAATGGTTGATAAGACAAATACATATCCTAAAACACAACTCAAGGAAATGATAAAGATTTTTTTAAGAAAGGGTGTCTTTTAATAAAGCCACCTATTCATGTTATAAAATATGAATGAGTTGCTTTCTTTTAGTTTGTCAAGTTACTTATGAACAACAGACAATGACTGATCTTACTAAGAAATTACTTAAAGGCACCTGAGAGGGAAAAACTTATATTTGGTTGCCTGTATTTGTATTTAAAATCTGTATTTGTTTTATTTTTAAAGTATTTTTTATTTATTGTTTTCTCCCATTCCACAGCTCTGCAAACAGTGATATTTTAGCAAGTTATTTAACTTTCTCTGCATCTAATGAGGTTTTATATGAATTCTGTTAAAAATCCAGGATATGCCTGTGGGGTCTAGATGGTGAAATCAGAAGCATCACATATTAGACACTGTGAATGTGAGATGGTGTTGTAGTAGATACACAGGGTATGATGAAGGAGTAGCATCAGAGGTAGGACAGTTTTGAATGGTGACTACTGTACTTGCCCTATAAAAATCCTTTTTTAGCTTTGATTAAAAAAAGACCAAACAACTTAGTATTTACTTAAATTTAATATTAGAGAGTAGGTTCCAGTGTTGGAGGTACTAGAAGACTGTCATTTTCTACATAAATTAAAAATTGCCTTCAAATTGTATGACAAGGTAATTTATTTAGGCAGTATAATATCTTGATATATAGCAAGTCCCTTTTTCTCTAAGCAGCCCTACTGATCAATTTAAAATTACATTGATAAAATCCCCCTGTGACTTCAGTAGTCACTAAGAAAATAATGGCTTTACCTAAAAAGTCTATAAATAGATTTGTTAGCCAAAAAAATAAAGGTGCAAGTATGAAATATTGAGTTTGTATGAAAGTGAGTTTATGATACTTTCTTATGAAGTGTGCATAGAACTTGAGAAATTTTCCTTTTGCTTTTGTGAGCATCTTAAAAAGCAGCTTACTGAGCACTGTTTTCCTCCTGCTGCAAATAAGTATGAGTTACATACATTACATTAATGGTATTAATTATATGGCAGATTTGATTTTGAGAATCGCAAGAAAGGTGAGTAAAAAAAGCTACTCCTGCAGCATCTTTGGTTAGTGAATGTGATGCTCAGTGCAAGAGATAGTGATGATTCCTCTGTCCTGTTTAACACAAATCTTGTCCTACATTTTTAAAAAGAAAACTAAAACAAAAGCTGAAACCTCTTCATATCTCAGCAGGTAGATAAAGGGGTTTTTTTTTGCCATTTTGCAAAGGAGATTTTGAAGTACACAGAACTAGCTGTAAGTAGACAGTGTGAAATTAAACTTGCAATGTGTTTTTTTCACTAGCAGGTTTCAGGAAAATATGGTAGGACTTACATACTGAAATGTGGCATCAGCATTTCACTACAACATTTTAAAATATGCCAGCTGTGTGATTTTCCTGCTTGTGGTTAAGCTGCTGCCCTTTATATTCTGATACATGCTCTACCTTTTGTTGGGAATTGTTTTATTAGTGATACTTAGCAGTATATAAAAATTATTTTGCCATGTGAGTTTTCTCTGGGAACAAGAAAAATTTAAAAGTTTTTAAAAACTAGGTAATTGTATAGGTATGTTATAAAAAGTCTGTCACTTTCATTCTGACTTCTGTATTATCCACTGGAGTTTTGTATTTATATGTATTAACCTACACATCTGATTCAAAAATATTTATGCCATAACATGAATATAGTCAATAAAGTGGTGTATTGTAGTCACAGTAAATACAATTTCTGTGCATAAAGAGAAGTCTTTTTCTACAGTGTAAATAGGTTCCAAGATTTAAAATTGACCCAGTAAGTTAATGGCATTAGCAAACAAAGCCTGCTGTAATTTGAGATAAAGACTGTAAGTAATCCTTTTCCCTCTAGCTTTTCTCTTGCAGTATTTCATTATGGATGCCTTATACCTGTGTCATGAGTAAGCCCCTGTGCTGTTCTCCTATATAAAATCAACTCTTAATTACTCCACTGTGTGATAGGGCTCATTATAAGATATGAGAACTGGCTGGATAAGAGAGGATTTCTTCAGTCTGTGTTGGGACTTATACCCACTGGAGACAAATTTATACTCTATGGCTATGTTTGCTTTTAGAAAATTGGACAATCGTAATCGTGATTGTAAACACAGTAGCTCAGCTGGGGTTTGCTTCTGAAAATCATTTCTAGGTCAGATGCTTAGCTCAGGCAGCCATTAAATATTTTCTTTCTAAATAGTGAGTTTTAAAAAGTTTGCAATTACATTTCTTGTAGCTAAGAAAAGAACAAGCTTTTTTTACCTTTATAATTACATTTTAGAAAACCCTTGAGAGACACTGTATTTTTTTAATCTCTTTGAATTATGACTCCATTGTTTTGCTAGTCTGATCCCCACTCACACCAAGGTGACCTTACACTTGGCATTTTGTACAGTTCAGCACTTCTTGCAGAAATGTAGGATAAAATGTTTCTCCTTCCAAGAGCAGAATCACAGAATGGAGAGGATTAGAAATTTGTTTTCATGTTTGCATTGTAGACCTCAAACTCCATATGGTATGTTTTTTGTTTATAAGCCTTCCCTCTTACAGATTTAGGCTGTTTAAATGCAGAGATTATTTCAGAGTAGAGCAGGTCTGTAAATAAAGGGATTGAGATTTTAGCAGTACTTTATTGAGATATCAGTGTCCTGCTTTTTTGTATCTGATGGTGCAGTCTCCTTGCCTACAAGGTGGGAGTGCTCAAAGCTGTTCTCTTGTTCTCTTACAATGACTTGGGAAATGCTGGGAGATTAAGTTAAAACATGCCTCTGTACCTTGACTTCAAACTTATATGTCCTGTCAGGAGGAGGATGATGCACACTTTGTGGGTCTAAGCCTAGAAACATGCCGGAGAGTCTGATTCTGTTGGGGAGAACTGCATTGTGAAGGCATCCTATCATGACCACTGTGAAGATGATGAATAACTATGCACCCATGTGTTTGGGTTTCTTGTCTTTGCTCCATCAACACTCCCTATGCTGCTTTTTTTAATTTGAAGGTTGTAGAAGTTTTTTCTGGCACTCCAGATAACTTCAGTGTCTTTCCTGGATGTCACAACTTCATGGAACATTCTTCTCAATTTCAGAGTTAGTATTGAGTTTGTTCTCTTGAAAGGGGAAAGAGTTACTTGCAGTACAGAATACTCATTATGTTAAAACTTCTGAAAACTGTTCTCTTGTGTTAGTCTTTATAGTAAGCATTATTCTTATGAATCCTTTCCTTCAATATACTGGCATAGTATACGGGGACGAAGCTTGTTTTTTGATTTTTTTTTTTTCATTCAGAGCTTCAGATATTAATGCTTCTCAATACCACAGACTTTTGTCCTTTGTTTATGGGTATTGTTATTACATTAACCAGACATACAATGGTGTGACTTTGTTTGGAATTTCCATCTATATCCATAAACCCCATTGTCTGTATAGAAATTAAACTTGTATTAGTTAAACTTAAAACAACATTAGTTTTCTTTGAGGAGTGTATTTACATTCTTTGTAGTTCAGGACTACAAAGTATCATAGAAGTGATCAGCACTACAAAATAAAACCTTATCTAGGGTTTTGGGTTTTGTTTCAGTTTTTCTGGTTACCAGTGTAGGATACTTGTTTAAATTCAGATCTATTTCTACATACTACCAAATGGTATCCAACCAGTTTTGAATCTGGTAGCACAGTGTAAGAGTCAAGCAGTAGGGTGAGTTATAGTTCTAGTGGATAATAAAGTGGTTTACTTTGTATTGTCTGTGAATTTGATGTCACTGTTAGACAGTCTTTCAATGGCTGCTGGGCAATGTTACTTTTGCCTTATTTAAGTGTTAACATCCTAAAATATAGCTGTAGCCTTTTAAATGTTTTTAAGCATTCCTAAACAGTGCACTTTCAATTACCAAAAGATGTGTTGAAGAAAAATAATAAAGCAACTGCAATTGCAGTTTATTATCTGAAATAAAATTCAGTGCCATGTGGCACTAATTAATGACTGAAATGTAATATTCACACAGAATGCATGATGTAGAGGTTTTTGTTTTACTGCTTTCTTGCTTATAAATGGGACAGGTATGGTATGTTTTTTCCTTTATTTCCCCCTCATTTCCCCCCCACATTTGTTTGTGTGGCTTTTATTGCATAAGGAATGTGTTTAAATATTTGAGGAAAGACAATCGAGCAAGACTTTTAAAATTGGGTCCCGGCAGAGTTATGTGTTAGTATTTTGGTATTGTCTTTTTTCAGCGACAGGATTATTTTCTGTGTAGTAGTGGGCAACATTCTTCCCTCTCCCCATCCCAAAATAAGACAAAAATCTAGTCTGTTTCAGCTCGTGCATCAGCTAATGTAATGAAATACTAAGGTGTTGTTTTCTTTATGTTGTCTTTTCAAAACATGAAAATGTTTTTGGCAATGTTGTTCACATAGAACTTGTAAAAATATGGATCTTGGGGAAGCAGTCTTGGTTGATTTATGTGTCTGTATGAACACAGTCCAAGCTCAGACATAGCACTCCTTTTTTGAGCTTTTTTGCACTCAAAAGGAGCATCAAGGCATTCAGCACCTTCCAGAGTTGCTGAGACTTTAGCAGCATCAAGTTCTAATTGCATTTTAACGTTCTTTCTCTAACAGTCTTTATTACATCACTGTTGGATGTTACAGCATTGTGATCTGAAAATCAAATAGTCATCTTTAAACTTACACAAGCTGCTTTATAAGCTACTAAAACTAAAGTACTTTGAAAGTAGTTTAAACTAGTTATTGAAGCTGAACTCCATCTTGGAAGGTGTTTACATTAATATCATGCTCACATACTTACTTGAAAACAGTACTGAAATAGTATTTCAAGTTAAAATTATAAAATGTGGAGAATTTTGAGAAGTCTTGGGATTTATACCTAGAAGATCTGATCTTTTATGCCTCTAGTGAGTGCATAAAAGATCATATCTTTTATGCACTTTTATGCCTCTAGTGAGTGAGAACATTACAGCAGCTAAATTTCTGCCAATTCCCACAGACCTGAGTACATAACCATATATATAATTTTTTAAATATATATATACACACTACTATATAGACACTAAATAGAAAAATTTATATATTTTTAATATATATTTCATATATATATAGTTATAATTATATATATAGTTATAATTATATATATATAGTTATATACAGGGTACATAACTAGGAATAGTTGATGTTTCAGCATTAGTGGTATCCATAAGCTGCTAGACTGCTGGAGTCAATCCTGAGGATGATTTAGCTTTAAAGGATGTAATATGTAGGTGACACAGTAGAGTTTCTTAAGAGTTTTGAAAGATGTAACATCAAAGGCTGCAGAAAAGATGCATTAAGTTATCTTTAATCACTTTTGAATTTGTTTTACTCTGAACATTCCTCTAGACAAAACTATACCATCATAGAAACTACTCTCAATCTTTCTTTTCTTTCCTTAGTTTTAAAAACTGTTTTAAAAATACTCTGCCTGTCTGCCTCCCTCCTCAATTATCTCAATTTTTTAAGTGTAGCAGTTGATAAAATCTGATGATGTAATACTATCTCCACGTTCTTAAGACATATCAGTTATTAAAATTAAGGTTATGGATTATATCCAGAAATTCCTGTGCTTCATCCCACTTTTCCGTGTTAGAAGGAAGCCTGGGAGACTTCACCAGGCTGAAACTTTTTTGCATAAAGGAATCCATGATTGATTTGGAGCTACTGCAGTAGACTGGTGATCTTGTTTTTCACCCTCAGTTAGACCAGTGTGGCAAGGAACCAGAGATTCTCAGTTTTGGAGGTCTCTATCAGTGAATAGCTCTTTGAAAGAAACTGTTGTAACAGGAAGAAAAGCAGCCTAAAGGGTGCAATATTTATTATTCGGCAACTGGCCTCCAGCTACAGACAAAAGAAAGGGAAATGCATAAGAAATAGTGATCACTTGAAGCCATTCCTGATTTCCTCTGAATCTTCCAAGCACAGAGTAGAATCTGGGCCAGTGCATTAGCACAAGTCTATATTTATCTGCAAAAAATGTCATGATTATTTTACTATTTTCCCAAACTACTAGTTTATTGTCATACTATGCAAAGAATATACTTTCTGCATCTTACTGGACAGAATGCCAAATGATCTTGCATCAGCTTTATTCTAAGGATACAGGAATTTATGGGACATGTAAGTAAATTATGATAGAGACTAATTGCCATGGTTAGAAGACAAAGTAGTCTTCATTATAGGCAAAATACACATTTACAGAAAATAACTCTGCTACAAGAGAGTTTTCTTTCCTTGCAAATAAAAAATTAAAAAATTAGGATATACCAGGTATTGTTTTACATTTATCACCGTACCTTGTTGTAGGTCCAGTGCTATCACATCATATATGAAGGCGTTGTGGGTTTTCTTGTGGCCACTGGACCACTGTCACAAAAAATAACATTCTCTTAGCTTTTCTGCTTTCCCTTTTGATTTCTGCTGTGGATTTAGGTGATCTTCCCACAGTTGGGTCATAAGGGGGGAGGGTGGGTTTCAGGCATTATTTTAAGAACCACTTTTTTCTGACTGCATATAAGTGAGATGTACTCTGCCAGCTTCTAATAGTGCTGGAGTGAATGGGCATGAGAGCTGGTTTTGGAGATTGGGAGTGTCTGCAGCAGTTGCCACAAAAGCTTCAACTGTTAAGAGTTTAGTAGTGAAGACAGTGTTGAGTCTTTGGTATTGGCTGACAAGGTTGTTTTTAACTGCCACAATTTCCCTGAGGAAAAGCAAGGATAACTGAACAGAATTTTCTGGGACAAAGGAACAGGACTTCCTTAGTTTTCAAACATTCACAAATTGCGAGTTTCTCAGGGATCGTGAAAGTCTTTTGTGATGGGGAATTTGGCTATTTCAATGCAGTATTTGCTACCAATTTTTCCTGTTGTGTTCAAAGAATGGTATTGTCATCAGCATGCATATTTTTTTTAGTGAAGATAATATTCTAAACTGGGTAAGACTAGTTGTACTTTTGACCCAGAAAGAAAATTTAAAGTATAAGGGAAATACTTTTGGGTATAAACAAAACATAGTATCTATGTGCTATTGCAAGCTTCAGCTCAAGGTAATGCTTCTTACTATAGCACTTGGTTTATCATGACAATACATAATTGAAAGTTTGACATTTTCTGACATTTTCTAAATGCACTGATTTTTACCAGGTGTACACACCTGATATTAAATGTGTTGAATTTGTTAAAGAGAATTCAGGGCTTACCACAAATTATTCTCGAGTTACCTATATTGCTGATACTGGTTTGAATAATGAAAATTTTCACCTTTCTCCTGAATTCCTAGCATCTTGCATTACCAACTGTGTTATTATGGAAAACATGTAAGTGGATTATTTCACCTGAAGCTGATGAAGTCTCACTTGGACAAACTCCTTCCCATTTGGATAGTAGACGTCAGTAAATACTAATATGAAAATGAGAGGGTAGTAGAATGCAGTAGTAGGTAGTAAGAATTACATGAACAATTAAATAATTTTGTTTTCTTGGTCTGAAAAAGGGAAAACTGAAGAATGATATTACAAGCCTTTAATGAGGTTTTTTTAAAGGCAGTGTTATTTCTTTGTTCTCTGTGTCCAAGCAAAATAAAATACAAAAGAGGTTATACTTCAGTTGCATGAAAGATTATTATAATACCTTTTAGGAAAACATTTTACTGAAAGGCTATTGGATCATGAAATATCTGTTATTAGGTGTTTTTAAGAGCTTACATAGTATGAAGAACACCTCTCAGACATGTTTTTTGATGCAGAATAAAGAGTCTGAAGTTCCCCAACTGCAATATATTTACTGTTCCAATGTGTGAGTCCTTTCTGTGTGACACCTGTATTCAAGCAAATGCAAGTAACAACCAACACAATTCTATATGTGGTCTGGTAGAGAGTAAATAGAGCTGGATTTATTTTTCCTTCAGGAATTTCTTGCCAAGAGATTAAAAGCTATGTAACCACAAAGTCTGTGGAAATTTAAAAACTTGTGTCTCTCTGTCTATCTGTTTAATCTCTTTATCTCTGCATGTACTCTCACTGGAAGTTCTACACAAGAAATTTGTGCTGTTGATAGCAGTTAAAGATTTTTAGTAGGCACATAAATTCTGAGCAGTTATGATTTTGGAAAATTTGATTGTACACTAAACTGATGGCAAACTTTGTAAATATCTATCAATTTTCTATCAGCTGTCTCTAAGAGAAAATCCTCTTAATTTATAGGAGATTTATCACACTCTGGGTTTTCTACACTTTGTTTTAAGAATTGCTCATTTATTTTTTGCTGAATTCATCTCATGTTTTCTTTTCTTAGGTCGTAAACCTCAAGAAGGTCTCCTAGTAATTGCATATTAGGGTTTTCCTTTTTGTTAGAAAAACTTGCTAAAATTGCAAATTGCGATTATAATTTTTTTCTTATTTTAACCAGCTTGGGTAAATTATCTCAGATATGATACAATTAAATGTTGCAAGCTACCCATATATGTTAATTACAAAGATGAAAAAATTATATACAGTATAGGATTAAAAAAAGAAAGAAACTTAAACTGGGTTACTCACAGGAAAAAATCACAGCCACAGTGGTATCTGTTCCCATGTTAAGGAGGAAAAGTTGTAGTTGCAGAAAACAGTTTTTTGCAAATTAGTGAAGAGCATCTAGGTAGACTGGGTCAAACTCAGGCCTAATTTAAACTGGAGTGTCAAGGAGAATAAAGAATATTGTTGTGAAAAGGCTGAGTATACCTCATATATAGTGCTAAAGAGCAGCCTTCTTTTAGTAAACAGGATTAACTACCATCTTCAAATTCTATGTAGTTTAAAAAAGGTTTAACAACTTTCCTTTGTTGAGTAGCTCAAGTTGTGGTTTGAATCCTTTCTCTTCAACTCTGCAATTTTTGAGGAGAGAGTGCCTATCTGTTATCAAGTATGTTAAAACTCTCTTCTTATGGAAAAAAATAAATTGGGAGTTTCAGCTTGATTTGGTGTCCATCACTTCTCTGGTTATTTCTTAATTTTGCTTATTAAGTAATATTGGATATGAGCAATAGAAAAGATTATTTACCCAGAAAATACTGTAATTAAAACATTGCAGACTGGCTTAGTCTCTGCCTTTACCTTGTCAGTGGATTGATACATTGACAAGATTGCCTTTCAGTAATGAGAAGACTGTTTACAAAACTTACACAATCCATCTGTTGTCCTAAAATTTTAATTCTGTCCTTTGTTTGTAAATAGATTTGTATATTCAGTAAACCATTAAAAAGATTACTTTGGCTTCTTATTTGCTTGAAAAAAGGTGGAGAGTATTGCTCAAGAAGTTGAAGAGAAAATTGAGACCTGGATTTTTAAAAAAATGCCATTTCTACAAATTCTCATTTCCATCTCCAGTTTGACAATAAAAAGAGTGTTTTAAGTGTACAGTGTTAGTTTTAATAATAATCAACACATGCAGTACTTGTTAACAGCAATTTAAATATTGAGAAAAACCAGGATATTTAGAGCTGGTTGAACCTTTTTTTATTACTTAGACTAATATGTTCTAACTAACATTGGTACAACCAAGATTGCCATCTTTTCTTCTGTGCTTTGATTTTCTAGTTTGGTCCAATTTGTCCTCATATGGCAAAAAAATACCTAAGATTCTGCTTGTGAGAAATCCTCAGATTTCTTGTTCTTCTCTCCCTTAAGTCTGTGTTTCAAATTTAATTTCTCAATACAGAAATTTACATTCTGTCTAAAGATTGCCATTCCATGACTTTTATGATTCTTTTGTGAAACGCCATGGAATACATATGCCTAAAACAGTTCTGTTTTGATGTTATGAAATATTTGAGAAAAATTAACTTATTTGTCATCACAAACAGTTTTTCAGCCAGATTGTCACAGAGACATATGGCTGAGTATCTTTATCTTTAAAGACACCTTTCAAAAAAAGGCATTTATATTAGCGTAGAATCTGTATATTAAGAATTTTTTTTGCACTAGTATAAACATTCTTGTTTTGTTATACTATGTGTGTTACCTCCGGTTTCCTCGCTAAAGCCTTTTTTCAGGTGGCGTTTAGTGTTATTTTCTGGTTCCTAAGAGTATGTCTGTGTGGGCTTTACAAAATGTTATTGGCTGTATACTCAGCTTCTTTCTTCCATACTCAGACTTCTTTGGTCTTTAAAACTGTTCAACACTTGCTGAGAATCCAGCTTGGCTTTCACTGTTGTTGGAAGACCAAACAAATTGGTCTATGAAAATAATGTGTTATAGTGCATTTTCTAACCCTGATTCTTGAAAGAGAGACTGGTGCACAGCAAATGCCAACATTGATTAAAAACTTACTTTACTATGTTTTAAGAAACCTACATGTGTTCTTTTTTCTATGCAGTAGCTAGAAAATGAATTCCCATCTGTTTCTGTTTGTCATGGCCAAATGTACAAAAATCTGTTTGTACTGATGGTACTTGTTCATCCGGACTAACATGAGTGAAATGTTCTATTTATGAATTATAAGATATAAAATGATATCATTTCCCAGTGTTCAGGAAGGCTATTGCAAAGTATGATTCGTAGGTGCTAAAAGGCTTGTTGCATGCTACATTTTGTTAGCTAAATTACTCTTAGGCAGAAATCATTAGTCAGAATCACCAAGCGGGTCTGTTTCTTTGCTGTTCCGTCTTACAGCAGTGATGATTAGCATGAACAGTAGCTGCATGTGCCTGATACTCTTTAGCTCAGGGAAAGGAGGATAATGACTTTGGCACTTACTCTTTATTTATAATGCTTTGAAAACACATGTGTGAAAGCTGCCTGGCACATAGTACCTAATACATTCAGGAGTTTCCTCATAGATATTACTATAAAACTATTTCTGCTCTTTATGATACATTCAGCTTACTAGGTTTTCTTTTTTTTTTTTTTTTTTTTAATTTATCTTATTATTTCGCCAGAAGCTCATTTCATATTATCCCTTTGGGGTCATGCCTGTTTACTCTGAAATTTCCAGCCGGCGTTATCACTGGTTCAGCTGTACAGCTGGCAGGAGCAGTGAGAGCTGCAGCATATGCAAAGTGCTGAAAGCTCTTGGCAACTTTGCTTTTTTGCTTTTTCTTTCTAAATCTGCCATGGGCAAAGTTCATACAATGGAAATTTGCCTATGTTGTAGCTTACATCATTGTGGCTTCTGGGCGGGTACAGGCTGGTAGTAATAAGACTATGAAAATTCTTCTAATAAAATGTTGGTGCAAAACCAGCGTGGGTTTTCTGCATAGCTGTTGGGAGCCCAGTGATAATCCTTCAGTGGCCTATGTCATGGTTGCCAAGGAGGATTCGATACGGCTTCTTTCATAGCTTTCAGCAGTGCTTTTGTCAACAGTGCTTAATTGGATAAGGAGATAGTTGAAGAGTCAAGTGAGGCAGCCTCGGAAAAAAGGTGTGAGCTGATTTCTGTTGAACAAATTTTGTATTATGTTTAAGAAAAAGAATTCCTTTTTATAGCACTCTGTAAAGTGAAAAGCTGTAAAACCCTGTGCTTTGCCTAATAAAAAGCCATCTTTTGGGAGAGGAGAACTTGTAGAATTATGACAAATTGAATGATTGTCAGAAAACTACTGATTTTATGGAAACAAAAAGCAAACAAACATTGATATTGTAACTTCTTACAATAGGATTGTAACTTCTTACATAGAATATGTAAGTGATTGTAATTGTGGAAAATTACAATAGGGCCCCACTGACTGACTCTCAAGAATAACAAAAGGTAAGTCCATTTAAGATTTAGATAGGTTAAAGGAAAGAATCTGAAAAATGAAAGAAGAGATAACAAAGGGCCAAAACATTTCATAATGGAACAATAATAATGTTAAAAAGTGATAGTGGAAACAGCCAGGTTTCCCAGCAATATTAATTTGACTATATAATAAGAGATTCAATTTGTGGATTAAAACTGAAATTATTCAGGATGAATCCTTCTGCCTTGAGTCAGCTGTCAGAATTTTTTGCTTTTTTATCGTTGAAGTGTAGATTTCTTCCTGGAATGTTTTGTCTGCATTAAGTGTAATATCATAATAATATACATCACATAAATCAATATAGTTTTAAAACAAGCCCCCAGAAAACTACTTCGCCTTTTGCGAATAAAATAGTAAACTGCTAGTTATAATCTAGGAAATTTTTTCCAGTTTCTTGAGATTTTTAAGATTGTGTATCTTACTAAGAATTTTAGCACTGCCTGCCACACTTACAAATTTTTTCCCACAAATGAAGTCAGTTCCTCATCATATTATTAGTTCTGAGGGAAAACAATGCAGTGCATTTGTCCTTGTATAGTTTGTTTTCCTGTTCTCAACTCACCCCACTGTCATGAGTTAGCCTCGGCTGAAGGGTAAATGCTCACCCATCTGCTTCCTCACCTTCTACTGTTGGAGACTCAACTTGTGGAAAAGTAATTTAATTTGTTGCCAATTAAAATACATTTGGGTAGTGAGAAACAAACTTTAAAACAACACCTTTCTTCTTCCACCTCTGAGGTTGAACTGCACGTTTCATTCCTGACCCTTTCCCCTCTGCTTTCCTGAGGGTTACGGGGGAGAAAGGAGTGTATGCTCAGTGTACAGGAATTTCCTCTGTGCCACTTCTGCCTTCTCTCAATTTCCCTCTACTTCTGCATGGGCTTTGCCCAGAGGTCACAGTTGTTTTAGGCTTCCGGCTGCTTTGGTATGAACTCTTCACAGGCTGCTGGGGAAGTACCTGCTTTGCCATGGAGATCTCTTTCCCTTGTCCTCTGACCTTGGTGTTCCCTCCCGTTTCTCATTCTACTTTGTGTTCCCTCCTCCTCTTACTACCTACTGGCTTTTCCCTTTGCTAGGCATGTTTTTTCTGAGTCTCCTTCACCTTGCTTGGCTGCCCGGCTCAGTCGTGCCTCAGGGTTGGTCCATAGGGCTGGCCGGAATGGATTATGTCCAACACTGGGCAACCTCAGGCCTCTCTCCATGGGGCTGCCTCTGCAGTTATCCCCTGCCAATACCATGGTGTCATAGGCACACAATGCAGGGATTTTTACTGTTTAGACCATTTTCAGTTTCTGCTTTTATTTTGCTTTTAGTTTTCAAGCAAAGGTTCATCATCCAGAGTTGTTTTTAAGAAATTACATTTTCATGATAATGATTTATTTAGTGGTATATATGTGTTGCTGTAGTGCTTTAAAATCCCTGCATCTGTGATTTCGACTTTTGCTTGTTATGCTGCTGCTGAGACTCAGATAAGCTTGAACCTTTGGAGAATTCACTGTTATTTGAATCATAGCGGTTTTGCTAATCCTCCCGCTATATTTCATTTTGGAATCTGTCTTTTCTTAAATGCCTGTCACATTTACATTTAAAAATGTGACATTACATCTATGCTACTTTTGGCTTTGGTTTTTATTATGCTGGGAATTCAAGATATGCCTTTCTGTTCTTAGGGACAAATGCAGTATAACACAATTCTCTGGATACCATAGCTGATTATTAAGGTACAGCATATTTTCTGGGGAAAAAGAGTGTTGCTTTACGGACTGACTTGTTCTGCAGTCTAGTTTGAGGTGTCAAGGGCATTAGATTACATGAATATTGGCTTGTAGCGCATGTGAAACTGCAAAACGGAAGTTAATCTTAGTCTGTGCTAGCACATGTGTACTTATTTAAGTAGTAGTGAGTTTCTGTAATTTTAACATGCCTGGAAAATGAAGGTACTTGAAAAGTACTTGAAAATACTTGTCCTAACTGTGGGTAGCTGTGGTGGTTTTTAACTAGTGTTCCTCCCCCCCCCCCCCCCCCCCCCCCCCCTTTTTTTTTTAAATTCTTTTTAACCTGTGCTCATTCATGGAGGTTAGTACAGGTATGTTAACATAAGCTGCTATTGTACGTTCTTTTCCTATATAGTCACACTGAAATTCCTGGTTTATATTATAAAAAAATCTGGTTAATGAAAATAATAAGTGTTTTGATATTAATTGCAATCATAGGCAACAGTTTTTGTAACATAAGTTTACAAAAGTATTGCAAAGCGGCCTTCAGAGTTAGTGGTGAGGGAAAGAGCACTTATATATACACGTACTGTTTCTTTCCCCTTGTATGCTTTGCTTTGTAATTACTACTCTTTTTCAAGTCTGTTTAGTTTGACTTTCAAAATCCCTATGCATTTAAAAATCCTCATGAATGCTGTGCATAAAATTGTTGTTATTGAGGTCACTGTGCCATGGGAAAAATATTAAAGCTATGTTTCTGTATATTTTGCTCCTAAATGTTGTTTAAGGGAGTCTTATATTTCCACATTAAATGTGTCTGACTGTACACAACAAATGCCCAGACAAAAGACCCAGTGCTTTTTTGAAACATACCATTGTTAAAATTGTTAGATGAGGGAAATCTGATTTATTATAGTTGCTTATTCTTAAGAAACTCATTCAAAAAACTTTGTGAATCTGAAAAAAAAATAAGTGCTACGTACAAAAATTAAAAATAGAAAAGGTCAGCTTTTTATTGTTTTCTACACATACAGTTCCTGGTTCTTGTTCTCATTTGCAGTTAAAACAAACTTGATGGTTCACCTGATGGCAACAAGCAGCTCTTGTCATTCCCAGAAGCTGAAGAACATGTTCAAAACATTGTTCTTGGCCTGTGCTTGCAGCTGTAGTTAAAATGGTTTGGTTAAGTTCAGTCACGCTGATAGAAGTCCTATGCTAGAATATGCCCTGTGAGAACAGGGATGCAACCCTATCAGAAGTTCCACATAATTAATCACTTTATGGAATCTGTATGCTATTAATGATAGCTCTTTTCTTCAGACAGTCTGTTTTTTCTTAAAATATGTTAGTTTTTTAAGTAGCAATGGTCTTCATTGCTCTAAGTAGTCATGAAGTATAATGAGCAATAAGAAAGATTAAATATATCAGGGATAACTATTTTATCAAAAGAAAGCCTGCTTATAGTATATGACTGAAGTTTTTAGTCCAAAGTATTAGACTAAATGACTACTAAAACTCTGAGCAATTTATGATTACATTAAAATTGTACATAGCCATGTAGCAGGAAAGATCATATGTCCTTACCCTCTAGTTTATTATAACTATAATCAATGCATGTTGACCATAACATTTAAATGTTGAAATTTCCTGATGTACAGAATTCATAGGTTTTAAATTAGTTGAGGAGAAACTTTCAGATCTGATACTCAGAAGACAAGTGAAGTATTCTTACTAGGCGTGCTGAGTTTTCTTGGGATTTTTTTGCTTTTTGTGATTTGACCCTTTATCAATATTATGGAAAATGTATTTCCCACTTCTTCCTCTGAGAATATGCTATCTTTAAGCTTATGGATTTGTTAAACAATCATTCTTGCATTTTGCATCTTAATACAACCAGTCTCTTTTGTCTTCTTTTGCTCACTAGTAGAATTTATAAAAGTTAATCTGTACCATAACTAAAGAGTTTCAAAATTCACCTTCTATTATCACTGATGGAGAAAATTTACTGGCTTTTAAACCTTGTGGAAGTTACCATTTTCAGTATATGTTTATAAGTCTGCTATGTAAAGATAAGTAAATGAAGTTGTCAGCTGTTTTGTATGTTTCATAGGATCAAAGAATAATTCAGGGCCTGGTTCTACTGAGGCCAGTCTGTGCTCATGGAGAAAAATTTTTCTTATTTCCCATCTCTACCCACTTGTATTTGCATGAATGACCACTGTCTCTCACCCTTTTGTCATCCACCACTCTTACTCTGTTCTCTTGGTAATCTCTCAAGCAGCAGAGGGGTGCTGTTGGTTTCCCCCTGAAACATTTTCCATGCTAAATGTGCTCATCTCACTCAGTTTTCTGATGCTCTCTTCTCTGACTGCCTTGAACCTCTGCTAAACTCACTCTTTCTTATCTACATTTTTCTTAAAGAGAGGGAACAGGGCACAGTTATCTAGATGTGATCTAAACAAAGGGTGCTAAAAAGAAATTATTCTTCCAAAGTGAAGAAAGCGGGTGAGGGAGTACAGGGTGATTTTGTTGCTGTTTTGTTTTGTTTGTTTTTGTTGTTGTTAGATGTCTTAAACTGGGGGCAGTAAAGCATGACATATTTATATCGTAATTTCCCCAATCTCTGTTAATTAGCAAACTATAAAGAGTGTCCGTTAAGAGTGTTGCCATCCCTTACAAAATTAGATGAGTGGAATATAAGATTTTTTTTTAATATGTAGGAAATCAAACAAATATTTTATGTTGGTAACCTTACTCTTTTTTTGCCAGTATTTTATAGTGTTTAAACAGTGTATGGCTTGGAAGTAGGGATAGCCTTAGTTTAAGCTTGAACTGAGGAGTGCAAAACATGCAGAGTAGCGTGGCACCATTATATGATCCACATGACTGTGCTGCTGTATATGTGATACTGTAATTCAATAGCAAGTATGTTAATGAAGCTAGGATGAGGCTGTTGTTATGTGAAGTAACTGAATCTTCCAGTTGTCAGGATAAGAAACAATGCACACATTCTTAATTGAGGAAACATTCATTCCAAGCCTAGCTCATTATGATGTATTTTCATGCAATGTCTTGGAGACATTAATTCAGACAATTGAAATGATTAGAAAAGTAGTATTGTCAGGAAAATGAGACTTATTTGCAGAAGAACAGGCAGATAAAGAGATTGAGACTGTGTACATGATCTTAGGCATCTGGACTAGACTTGTGGAAAACAGATCTCTATGGACAGTGTTTCTTGTTTAAACATTGTTTTTCATTCAGTTATTTGTTCCTTTAATATTGAAACCTTTCATTTAAAAGAGCTGTGAAAAGCTGCATGAATTACTGGTCACAGATTGTGAAACAAGGGCCTGCAGACAGGCTGGCTAGTTATGTTTGAGCTCAGTTACGGGTTTAAGCTGTATTTTCTCTTTTGGCTGGCAGACTGTGGGAGTCATGAACTTTCAGGTTACTTCAGGGAAAGAGGTTTTTTAGCTGAAGCAGAGAAGATTGATATGGATTCTTTTGCCTGTAGTAGTTACAGATTTGCTACCTGTTCCTCATTTCATTGAAGTGTAAAACATATGCAACTTTTCCAAGTGTGGAGCATCTTATATTTCCCAGAAATCTAAAAATTGTACTTGAACAAATACAATTTTTTGAGTAACAGGATGCAGACAAAGTCTTGAACACGAGTATTCAAGCTATGAACGAAAACTGGACCTACAAAAGTGTGGAGTGGTGGTAATGGGACTGCCTTATTGGTAATTTATTGCTGTTTAGCATCATGGATATTTTAAAATTATTCTTATATTGTGCCTGATGAAGAAATTAATTACCACTGTTTTAAAATGCTGAAACCATGGTAGGGAGGTGTCTTTTAACTAAATTGTTGTCTCTCAGTTATGCAAACCTTTCACTGCCTCGGTGTCTCTTCTCAAGTTTGGAGGAAAATGTTACATTAGTCCTAAGTGATACTGTTGTGACAGGAGACTGATGCGGCACAGCTTGTGGCATAGGTATGCAAGTCAGCAGAGTGTCAATGCTTAAATTTTATTTGTTTCTTCAGTGATGTAAAAAGATGGGCCTCTTATGGCAGTTGGGACTTCATCTCTTAGAAATGACCAAGACCTAGGGTCTATGTAGCTGATGATTGTGCGAATACAGGATGTTATTCAATAAAAGGAATGGAGTTGTAGCTATTACGAGTAACAGGGTTTTTTTTGTAGTAGCAGTGATATAACAGTGTCACAACCATTGTAGAGGATCACAGTAAAACTCACCTGAAAGACTATGAAATTCTGAACACCTGTGTTCTAAAAAAGTTAATTCAAAAAGTTGTTGACAGGAAGGAGCCGTATTTGAAAGCAAGTAGAAGAAAACACCCTTTTATTGAAAAGGGCAGAGTTAGCACACAGAGAGACAACAAAGGTACAGAAGCTGGATTGAAAAGCGAGCTAAAATTTTATTTATAAATGCATTTTAGCTTTCTGATTTTCTCCATATAGGCTGGATCCACGAGACCAAAATGTACTTGAGTTGTGAGTAACCAAGTCCTGGAGCTCTGTTGTAGACCTGGTGGGTTAAGAAACATTATCCTTGCAAGTATGTTAATCCCAGTAAAAATATGAAAAAAACCACTTAGGCAATCTATGAATATATTTAAGCTAGCATCACAATTAAATTTTTATGCCTTGTAGAAGTGAACTTCCAGATTGGGGTCTGTAAAAACACTTCAGAAATATGATAACAAAATTTTTATTTCTCTTCTTAATATTAGAGTGGGCAGCTGGGTGGATCAAATGAGGAAAAAGACATAAGGAGGCCATAGATACAATTCTATTGATATTAATCAGAACTGAAAACCCATATAATAGGAATTAATTAAGCATATTTTTTTTCTAGAGGTCAATGCTGAATTCAAAAGCATAAGGCCAAGAAAGGACATACAATAAAAGTGTTTGCTTCTTGTGCGGTAGAAATAGACATCTTGATTCTGCTTTCATTTTGTGACTAGAACCATTACTTGACATTGCAATTCTGCTTGTTAAGATTCCCATAAATGTAGCATCGATAAAATTTCAACCTGGTTAAAACCTGTGCCTAAAAAACCAGGAAAAATAGATAGCTTTTTGTACTTGAAATATACTGCTTGGTATCTTTTTTTTTTTCCCCCAATTTCCTCCATTTTCTTTCCTGAAAGAAATAAACATTAGAAGGAAATGAACCTCACAATCCTGGCCTCATTTGGTAGGTATGTAATCAAAGAGCTTATTTGTGGGAATTCCTGTGGTAATTCTTTTGTTGGATGATGTTTCATTTAACTTGATACTGTATGAAGAATGTGATTTTTTTAGTAGGGTTTTTTAGCTGCTCTCTTTACTGCAGTTGACATTTTCCATAGGAGTGTTGTCCTTGGAGAAGAAGACATAGCATACAATAAATCCACCCCTGTGCTTTCTGTAGATGTCTGCAATAGTGAAGAAATTGGAAGGGATCATTTTTTTAGCATAAAAGGTAGCAGGTATATTATTTGCTGAGTAGATGTTTCAGGAAAAAATATTTCAGGAAGATGGGCATCTAGTTTTAGAAAGGTCACAAATACTTCACGCACACTTGTGATTAATTTGGATGAATGCAGTGTTCCTGACGCAGGCAGCAATAATTGGTTTTGGTTTAACTTAATTTTTCTTTTGTTTGTGACTCTCTCAAGCCCAGTTTTACTTTTCCTTTAAGATACCTATGTTCACAAAACTTTTGATTCTGCAAGGCATGGTCCATCCTTAGTTTCCACCCTCAGTCAATAGAAGGTGAAGAATCTTTGTATTTTCTCAGAAGATAGAAGCAACTTATCAATTAATTAAAATGCATTAATTCCTAGTCCTTCTATCTTCCCTGATGAAATTTCATGATGTACAAGTCTTGAGTTTAAATTGCTAGTTCTTTTCCAATAGGTTGGTTACAGTTGAAAAGAGCATCAAGCGATGTTCCCCTTTTTGTGTCACGTCCTTCCCAGCGGCAGGTTTAGTGTTCACTGCATGTGTCTATTAAGCATTAATTCTCTAACTGTATTTAGTAAGAGGGAGCAATATGGTACATACCAGTGCAAGAATCTTAATTCCTACAAAACATATGGCATAGAATTATCTACTTAAAGATGGAACAATCTGATAATAATTTGGTGGAATGACATCTGCGCAATAAAATAAGACGCTGATCACACTGGAAAAGTAAATGCAGAAGTTGTATACAAAGTATTCTGACATCACCAGAAAGCCATTATCATTCCTCCATGGAATGTTAAAATTTAATGATCTAATTTGGTCTTATCACATGCAATATAAATAAAAAATAACCCTATTAAGTGTTCAGAGACCCTGCTGAACACAAAACTTCTAAATGGTATTTTCTAGGATTTGGACTTACATATGTTTAACAGGAAATAAGGGAATAATGTTAGGAGAAAAATAAAAATTCTGCAGTCATTTCCATCCTTTATTGAAAATGTTTGCATATGCAGTTCTATGCTTTCTATAGTTTAATTTCTTCTCCTGTTGGCCCTGCTATCAGAATATGTAACTTAACATCAGTCTTCACTTTTGTCAAAAAAACACAAGGACATAATTGCAGCTTTTGCCTGAATGAAATGGCTGTGGTGATTCAATGAGGGCAATATAAAGTGTATTCATGTTAGAATGCCAGATCTGAACTTGGAGAAAAAGCTTCTGCAAATCAGAACATAGACTTGTATTTCCCAAATGTATGAAAGTCTGCCAGGAAACACCTCTTTATTTTGTGCACGATTGCATATCAAGATGGCAGAGCTTCTGTTTTAGGCTTTGCAGTTGAAGATTTCCCTTCCTTTGTCAATTTTTCAAAATAGAATGGAAGTACCTGGAAGTTTGGACACTGCATGGAAATTGAACTCAATTTTGTTTTTCAAGTTCCAATTCTTAATTCAATACAATTACATTCTTTAAGTTTTTTTCTTTAATGGAACTGTTGTTGACTTTTTAGACATGCAGCAAGCAAGGAGAAGATCTAGTGAAATAATGGAAATGTGTAACAAATTCTGATTATTTTGCTTTAAGTACTACATTAAGGTAGTTCTCTAAAAGAAATTGTTTAATAATCTGGTTGCATAGAAAACTTTCTTAGTGCAAGTCTTTAAGAGCAGATTTGATGGCATTATTTGGGTTGTGCAATACTCATCAACATAAATTGTATTTAATGTAGAACTGTCAATACTGTAGAAATGTCAACTGTCAATACTATTTCTTATTGATCCTCTTTACTCGTCTTTTAAATCTCATTTTCCCTTCTCAGTTTACTGTGACAAACAGCCAGGAAAAATGGCTTTTGCATTTCTTAATGGAAAGCTACTGCTGTTGACTTTTTTTTTTTAATGTGGTGTTTGTTTAAACCAGAAATGCAAAATACAAGGGTAGAAGGGTAGGTAGAGGATGAATTATCTAAGATTGGTCTCCACTGCCTGCCAACCTATAGAATTGATACAAGCTTGTTTAATGATAGATTTCAGACTTGCTGTAAGTGAGCATAGAACAGCTCATAGAAATGTATAGAACAGGTGGAAGCTAATACAGAATTGATGCAGAAATCTCTTCTACTCTTTTGGCACGTTCTTTGTTGCTAGTAGACTTCTCACAGATTAAAAAGCAACTGGGATATCATATAGGACTGTTAGTTCAGTCTTATCAGTTCTATCCCTGCCAAATCAAGCCTCCTGTAGAGGCTTCTAGAGGGGAAGGTATGTAACATAACATTATTTTGCATGAAATGCAAACAAGATATTTCTGTGAAGTTAAAGACTTTAAATTTCAATAGCCCTTTTATTTATTTAAGGGAGGATAAAAGGATGTTTTAAATGAACTAAAAATCAGTAAAAGAATGCATTTAGCAATTTTAAAGTAAGAATCTCAGTAATGTGAAATTCAGGCATAATGTCTTGTGTATATCTGAATAAAATATTCTTAAGGATCTGGAGCTTTGGAACACTCTTTTTCTTTCTGGCAGCTTTTCCCACGCCTTTTCAAAATCCTCAGTTAAAAATATTGGTGTTTAATATTCTAGGCAAACTAGTTATGAAGAGGTAAATCTGATCACCTGGCTGTCTTAAAAAAATCAGTTACTTTTACTGAACTATTTATCTCAGTTTTGGGGGCAGGGGGGAACCTAACCCACAGGAAGCTAGCCAAATTTTTGTTTTGCTAGCTTTATTTTAGAAGCTTCATTACTTTTACTAGACCTTATGACTAGAGAAGTTCTTTATCTTCTTGCAGTGTTGTGGGAAAATATCTCGTATTAATTTGGCAGGAAAATTGTATAAGCAGCACATCATACTGTTACTCTCATAAGCAGAATCCTGATCTTTTGTCAAAACATAAGGAACAACTGGCTGATGGCAATTCTGATTACTTTAGAAAGTAATTATTGAAAGAAGGCATATAGATCTCAAACGATCCTTTTATCTTTTACAGCCGCCCAAAAGGAATAATGATAAAATGACACATATTCTTTGTTGCGTTCTGGTTAATAAAAAAGGAAAAGTGCTAAAACTAAGCACACTGTTCGGCAAGAGCAAAGTTGTCATAACTTTGTCATAAGTGTGATGCCTTTTGAATCTATATGCTACAGAAGATCAGCATTTTTGGCAAATCCTCACTGCCTTTTTACCTCTTTCTAGAGAAGTCTGTAACCCTTCTGTCTCCATTTATACAGGCCTACCCAGAAGAGGAAAGTGTTTTTAAAAAGTTTGCCAGCTAATTTAATTGTATGCTGATTTTAAAATACTAAAGCATAGTGAAAGAGGTTTTAGTTTAAGAACACTTGGCATGTCAAGAGTGATTCCTAACTATTTACTGGTGAGGACAAACTCTCTGAACACATATGTTCCCAGCCTCCTAATGCCAAGGAGTTGTGGTGGTTTCAATGTCTGTAAGCTGGTATAAACATGGTAATGGTGCAGTCACCTAGCCAAGGAAATGATGATACTTCTGTGGTTTGCAACTACCTATATCTCTGGTCATACTCAACCTTCCCAGATTTGGAGAATGGCTGGAGGATCTGCATGGATGTATGAGTGTGGGAAAAGGACCATGGATGTATGTGTTCTTCTCTTCTTTTACATAGATTTACACAGGTTTTGGTTCTAAAATTATCTTTGTGTCCTGTGCTATAGGGTAATAATGCTCTGCAATACTGAGCATCTTTTGTTCTGTATTTCCCATTCTGTACTTCTTTCCTGTCCTGTGTTGGTCCTATTGAATGCAGATCAACACGAATTTCAGAATAAAATCAGAAAAAGTTTGATTTATACTTTTTATTCCCAGTGCAGTGTTTGATGCTACACGATACTTCTTGGATCAATAATTTCACCATCTAGCCTACCTCTGAATCGGCTAATGACAAGTTATTGTTTTTATTTCAAGTTATACTGGTATTTGAAGATATTAGCTACATTAGTAAAACAAAGAGTAATGGCTTGATACAATTCCTGTTATAGGCTGGTTTAATAAAATAAATTACACCAAAAACATGGCAAGGAATTCTGGTATCCTAGTAAATGGTTTTCAGTTTCTTATGTAATGATGAGCCTGCATGCCCCCCACTGAGCTCCTTATAGCAGTTTTCTATGCATTCTTAGCTATTGTAACACTTGCTGATACTTAGTTTGCCTCTCATTCTCTTTTATAGGCTGATGAATATATAAACGAGTTAAATTGATTTATCTGATATTGCTGCAGAATTAATGTGTTTTGTTCTTACTGTTCTCTGAAAAACTTAAGTGCAGTAAAGCACAGTGAAGTAATGTTCATTTGCCTGATCTTAGGGGATGGTGAATTTGAATTGAGGATTGCTGGTCATCATCTTGTGTCAGGACCTTCATTTGTACATTTAGCGCACCATCCAGGAACTGTAATTTGGCTTTATTCTGTGTTTCACTACACTTTTCATCCATATTTTATAGAAGGTCATAACTTCATCACAGCTGTTGTTACATATGTAGAGAGTCCACTAGATGCTCTTGCCTTATTTTGTCACATTGTCACAACCTGGGAAGTGGTAGAGGGAAGATGATTACCTTCTGCTTCCATATTCTTCAGGGTACTGAAGGCCAAAGATGGTGATTAAATGTAGAGGCAGTTGCCCAGTCCAAGTCCATTGTCACAGTTAAAAAGTTTAATCTCATGCTTTAATGGAATGTAATGAAAGGCAGTGCATTTCACTCTGTATGCATTGCCTCCTGTTCTGCCACTGGGGTCCTTCAAGAGGAGTCCAGCTCCCTCTTCTTTACCCACTGCATCTGGTATTTACAATGATGAGATCCCCATGCACTTTCTCCTCTCCAGGCTGGACCATTGCAGCTCTCTCAGATTTTCCTCAAAGCGGACAGACTTCAGTTGGTTTAGCATGTTTGTGGCCTTTCCCTGGGCTCTCTCCAGTAGCTCCTCATCTCTCCTGGAGAGGACAGTCCAGAGCTGGGTACAGCACTCCAGGTGTGGCCAGCAGAGCAGTTGGGATCCCTCCCTGTCCTACTGGCAGCACTCCCAGTGCCCCCCTGGAGCCTCTTTGCCTTTTGGCCAGAGGGCACGCCACCAGTGTCATTTGTATGTTGACGTCCCCAGGACCTCCAGACCCTTTGCTGCCAAGTGGAGCTGGATCCCACAGGAATGCACTGCAGAGGGAACTCTGCCAGCAGGGCTGAGGACCCATGTGGGATGTGGGATAAGAGTTTGTGGGGCTGCCCCCGCAAAAGGGGATTGTGTGGAGCTCATGGAAATTTTCAGATATGGTGCTGGTGTATCTGGGGAGAGGACTGGAAGTGGGGGACTGGGATGGGTCCACTAAGACTGAGAGGTAGAGAGGGGTGGGAAACCCATGTTTTGGCCCCTGGCACAGATATGCTTTGCTTGCATGCCAGTCTGCTTCTTGGGGGGCTCCTGAAGTTCTGGGAGGCTTGGAGTTTAGAGCTTTGCTCTGCAGAAAACACCCAGCTATGGGGTGCAGGTCAGCAGATGGTCCCCAGCAGTATCAGGCTTTTGTGAAGCCTGAACCCAGCCCTCTCCTCCATTCCTGCCAGTTTGGGCCAGAGGAGTTGGGCTGCTGCTGTACGGAAGGGTCAGAGGAAGGCTCAGAGGGCTGTGACAGGGGAATGACCAAATCCATTTGGGTGTGGAGGCACCAGAGGGAGAGGGTTGTCAGCATGGCCTGCATCCATGGACCTGGCTTTGCTTCAGGTCAGGCATTCCGGCTGATGGCCACAAAACTTGGGCAGTGATGCTCTGGTGCTTGGAGAGGGAAAGCTTTGGGAGTTCAAGTGAAAGAGGCTCTGTTGCAGCATTTATATAAAGAAATTTCTAACAGTGCCTTGTTAGTGTAGGAAAACAAAACGGGAGCATGTTCCAGACATTCTCCCCTTTTGTTTTCCTACACTAACACGGCACTGTTAGAAAGCATTGCCTGAAGTGGCTTCCTTTGGTTTTGAGAGCATCATGCTCTGAAAAGCTTCTGGATCTTTGTTCAGTGTCCAAAGCCAATGATTTTCCAGCACCAGCACCAATGAAAGCTTCGAGCTGGAGAATGCCAGCCAGGAACTGAGATCCATGCACCCACTTATCACCTTCTCCTTACTGGGGAGGAATACTGGAAAAAAAAGGATAAACCTTTTGGGTTGAGATAAGAACACTTTAATAATTAAAAAAAATAACAAAACCTTATGACTAATAATAATAGTAATGAAAAAGAGAGACAGAGATGAAACAATACCTCCACCGAATTAACGTATTCATGTGCAGTACACCAAGGGGTTGTGAGAGACGCGTGCCCCGGGAAGCCTCTGGACGGTCATTCCAAGCGCATGAGGGCCGCGCCCCCAGCATGTGCAAGAGGATGGCCGGTCCAAGTGCCGGAGCTTCTCTGGCGCCGGGAACCGGGCAGCAGAGAAGGCCCCGAGCGCGGGCAGCGAGGGGAGACGGGGGCCTCCCGAAGGGTCTCCTTGCAGGAAAAGGAGACTTTCCTGGAAAGTGAGCGAGCAGCCCCTCAGCTGCCTTCGACACCTGCCTCCCCCTCGGTTCGCCCAGGCACGCTGCCCCCCATTCCAGGCGAAATCTCCCTTCCGCACTGCTCCCGGCCAGCCAGTGGGACTCAGCTGGCACAGGGTACCTGCGGGAGGCGGTCCGGGACGGGGGAAGTGGCTGGGAGCCCTCAGCGGTGCTGCGGGGCGCTGCCACTGCGGGGCCTGGGTCCTGCTGAAGGACGCACACTGGGCCAGGTGTGCGAATACAGGAGCCTGTGGCACACGGCTGTTGCCTGGTGAGCACAACAAACAGCCCAGAGGGAAAAGACCCCGCTCCACGGTGTGTCAGACGTCTTTTGGTGGCCTTAAAGCCCCGAGTTTGTCTGACCCTGTGGTGAGTCTGGTGCCGCCGGGTCTTCTCCAGGGTGAACCGACCCAGCTCTCCCAGCTTTCCCTCCTAGGAGGGACACCCCTGTTCTTCACTGGGTTTGTGGCCCTTCCCTGGGCTCTCTCCAGTAACTCCTCATCTCTCGTGGGCTGGAGAGCCCAGAGCAGGAACAGCGCTCCAGGTGTGGCCTCACAGGGCAGGGGAGAGGGCAGGATCCCTCCGTGTCCCTCTGGCAGCACTCCCAGTGAGCCTGGCAGAGAACTGCGGCGCTCACCGCTGGCCCGTGCTCCTCCTGGGCCTTTCTGGTTGAGCTGCTGTTGGTTCATGGGGCTATTCCTCCCCAGGTGCAGTGTTTGGAATCTCCTTTTGTTAATCTGCATGAGTTCCTGTTGGCTCCTTTCTCCAGCCATTTAAATAAAATTGTTAGAAGAAAACAGTTGTTTTGAAAAACACAGCTGAAAAGGCAATCATAGAAATGTCTAGATTAAAGGGTACAATAAAGGCCGAAAAACAATCTTTTCCTTCAAGGGAGACCAGAAGAAAGAAGAACAAGAATGTAGAGCCTAATTTTCGTAATTCTCAAAGGCAAAATGCTGAAGGAGTTGGTGTTCAGTCATATTCTGTGCAGGATAAAACATAGCAGTTGCACTAGTATGTCATTGCTCTCAAGTATATTTTATATAGGTAAGTGTAGCTATATGAATGTTTATGTGTTGAAAATGCAGTCTTTGGATGGGTGAAACACTCTTCACTGAGAAAGTTGTGCATTTTGTGTTAAGAAGTACCACAATATGCCCATCTAAATGTAAATCCTGTTTGAGACAAGGCATTTTTAACCTGCTGACCAACTGTTTATAAAGGTCGTGTCCTGTGTCGTGCAGAAATTTACATTAAAGCAGCAAATTTGCCTTAGCTCATTAAGCAAGTTTAAAATTAAAACAGGTCTTTTGCAATAAAGATTAAATGTTAAAGATGATAGACTCCAGGTAGCATGCAACACAATGGTAGCTTGGTGATAGTTAATAATAGTCAGGATTATTTAAAAACATTTTCATGAAGGCTTTATGATAGGAAGTCAGGATGAGTGATTAAAAAATAAAAAAATATTTGACCAAAAAAAAAAGTGATAAAAAGCAGGGAAGGGAAAGGCCTGCATTGCCAGTATAATTTTTCCTTTGTTTCTTTCTTTGCTTGAGTGAAACGAAATTCTGTTGCTGTGAACGGTCTGTCGTTTTTTTTTTTTATTAGAGTTCAAATTGAATTCAATCTCTGTTTACATTGAGCTTTTCTTTTTGTCTATCGTATTTGTTGGTTGAAAACTCATATTTTCTAGGAATGAGTTCAATTTTCCATGACTATTGGCAGATGTTTCTCTAGGATCTTTAGTGACAATGATGTATTTGTTGATAACCCAGGGCTTGCTAAAAAAGACTTTGTTTCCCATCAGTGAGTCTGTTTTCTTGTTCGAGAGCTTTAGTCAATGGAAATGTACTCCATTTCTTCCAAAAATGTCTAAGGGTAGTTTCACTTATTTTGAATGCACACTTAAGTCAATGAATTCTTGTTTGGTTCAGTTACTCTTCTCTCTTTGTGGTAGGTGAAATACACAATACTTTGGTTTCACTTCTTTGAGTCCTCTTGAAAGTTACATATTTGAGTGGCTTTAATAGTTGAACCTAGTGTTCTAAGATAGTAGCCATTATAGTTTTGTTGTAAGTAGATTTCATTCCTAAATGTTGTTGCTGTTTTTTATGGTCAACTGGCCACTTCACTACCCTGATAGGAACATTTGAGGAATTTAGTTCATAGGACTGCAAGATGCCTTACAGCAAGAGCGTATCAGTGTCTTCACTGGAAAAATAGGGTTTACAAACAGGTTTTATTTATCAGAGGAAAAAAGTGTAGAGAAATCTACAGTTTCTGTGTTACTGACATTTTGTGCTACCTTCTCTTCCTCTCCTGTCGTCTCAAAGCACAACAATCTTTGTTACAAAACCTCTCTTCCCGGAGTCTCAAAACAGCTTCAGGGTAGCACTGTTCACAGCTGCGTGGTTTCTGTCACTTAACGCTGGCAGAAACTCTTGCTTTTGAAGTTCCTCCAAAATTGATGCTTTTTCTTTGCATTGTTCTGGGAAGGTTTGCCTCTTTTTCATTTTGAGGGTTGGAGATATGGGATTTTTTTTTGTTGGTGGTGGTGGTTTGGTTTTGGTTTCTTTTTTCTTTTGGTTTGTTTGTTTGGTTTTTTTCTCTTGGTTTGCATTTAGTTTCACGTTGTGGTTTTTGTTTTTGTGCTGTCTTTTATGTGATTTTCTTTTGTGTGTGCTTTTTTTGTTGTTGATTTTTTGTTTATTTTGTTTTGGTTTTTGTTTTCGTTTTACTTAAATTTTGGGGTTTTTTTAATATCACGATGCTTCTTTGCATATGTATTTTAGATTTAAATAGGACATAATATTTGTTAGAACATCGCATAGCTAATTTCATTCCTTTCTGTCTTTTATTAAGGGGTAAGCTACATAAATAGCTGCAAATTATTTAACATTTGTGTTGTTTTGTTACCTTTCAAAATCCATGGTAGGACCCCATAATTTCTTCTTCACTAATATTCTTCTGCTCTTCTTTTCTTGCTTTTTAATAGAACTTGAATAGTAGGAGAGTCTTGAAAAAAAATATTTTAAGAATAGAAAAAAATTATTATGTTTTCCTTTTTTCAGTTTAGAAGTCAGGACTTACATCTGAAGCAGGAAGTTGAAAATTGAATATATTCCAGTGTCAGTTCTGACTGTGTTTTGCCTTGTGACCATAATAAATAAGCCTTTCTTTGGTCTTATTTCTTCTTCTGTGTTATGAGGAAGAAACAGAAGTATTTGCAAAGCATTCTGAAATTCCTGGAAGGAAGTTGCATAAAACTTATGCAAGTTGCATACACATTTTTTCATTATTTATTTGAATGTATATAGGTTTTCTAAATATTGTTCTGCTTTGCTGAGCAAAAGTACAAATGAGGTGCCTTAAACTTGATGGAAGAGTCATTTTGGCAAAAAAAAAAAATCAGTAGATTGAGACTCTAGAATAAATCTCTTTGGTCTTAATTTTTTTAGCCTTATCATCTGTGATTTTCAGTTATAAATAATTCTTACCAGTTGAAGCAATGAGATTATTGATGTATTAAGACTACTTGTTAATTCATCTTGCTTTTCATTCAGCATTTAGAGAAGCTACAAGATATAGGAGTGATGAATTTTGGGCATCTCAGTCTTGAAAAAAATTAGCCATGGTTTTGCAAGAACTTATTGCATACTTTAGAGAAACTTAATGAATATGATGGAGTTTGACATGTTTCACATGAGACTTGGCCAGAACTTTTCCTTCTGATTGGAATTTCATTGTGTTCTTCTCCTTCCCCCAGAGAGAAGTCATTATGTATTGTGATCTACCATTGATAATATAAATTTGCTGGCTTTAGCATCCATTAATACAATGAACTGGATGCTAAAAGGTGAAACCTGAGAAAAAATGTAAAATGAAATTTTAGAATATCTCAAAATAGAGAAAAATACTTAGAAAAAATATTTTCTGAACTTCAAAAAGTAATTTGTAACTTTATAAATATACGGACAAGTCACTAGTCCATTTTCTGTGCTGTCTTTAGGACACAGCAGTGAGGAGTGTCCAGCAGTTCTGAGGTTTATACAATAATAGTATTTAATCTTCAACATAATCAGTCCCTCAACTTTACCATCTCTAAATGCAGCCATAGTTTTTAATCATGACAACTGGACTTGGAGCTCTCTAAAAATTTTAGTTGTGTGGAAAAAAGATTGAATATACTCATCTGGTTATATTGCCATGAATCATCAGTTATTGTTAAACCCAAACCTAAATTTAAAAAAGACTTCTGAATGCCCTGACAGTAATTTGACTTGCTGCATCACTGGTAATGTTAGTTGTGACACACATACTAATTGTTCCAGAAAATGGCCTTAAGTAATCCAGTGGAGTAACAGTTTATTTTGACTGATAAATTGCTATCCAAAATAAAAGAAAATTTCCTGTTCCTTAGCCCATTTACTCATACCAGGTGTATATCGTCCCCTTTAATCTGCAATATGTCAAGTTCTAATTTGAGTTTTTCCCCAGGTGGCATGTTTAGAATGGAATTTTAAAATTGATATCCTATTGATTTTGTTTTGATTCTTGAAAATAGAGAAGGAATGTTTCCTTACTAGGTATCCTGTTACATTATGTTCTTAATGTACAATGTGTTACAGGTCTCCCTGTGCTGTAATTAGTGAGCTAAGAATAATGCAGTTCATCAGAATTGCTGTACTTGGGTGATTTGTGAATTCCTTTTTTATGTTTGATAATAGTAAACTTTCTTTTAGTAAATCCATGATAATGGCTGTAGTGTTTGTATGAAAAAGGTAACTGATGTAGTATGTATGACCTAGTATATGTATTAGGTACTGCACAACAAGACGTTATTTTTTTATGATTATATATATACATTTAAATATATATGCAGACACATGTTATTGCACAGACTGTTTTCTTACTTTAGGAGCTGTTACAGAATTGGTTAATTTTGCTCTGTTGCAGATGGAGGTTAATTTCATTGAAATAAATTCTAATTTTGCATGTGCAGAATACTAACATTTTAAAATGCAGGAATTGATAGGCAGATAAAGATATGAGGTAGAAGCTGTTAGTTTATGGATCTGAGAAAGTGAAGTCCAAAGGTACTAAGGAAAGAACTGAGAGCTAAGAGAAGGATGGAGCAAGAACAGTTGACACACAGCAGAGAGATAAAGGCTCCAGGGAGGGAGTCTTTTTGTATAGACGTCAGGGATGGACGGAGAAGTGAATGTGAGTGAAACAGGAGAAAGACTCAAGCTAGAAATACAGGTTGAAATCAGAATGGAGCAAAAAGGGTTAATACTGACTTTAATAGTGACTCAGTCTTTCAAGGAGTAAGTAAGTTAAAGGTACCACTGAAGGATAAAGAGGAAGAAGGGCTGTGAGGTGGAATATTTAAGAAAGTATGGGTTCCTTTAGTTGTGTCTTGTCACACTGTTTTTGTTGTCCAGCTTTCAAAGGAATGGGAGGAAAATGACCACATTTTTGTAATGCTAACCGATGCTGATGTTACTGAGTCTTTTTTGCAAGAATGTGTAGGTGGCATTATATGTAAACATAAAATAAATTAGAAATAGGAATTAAGAAAAAAAGCCAGATATTTTGGAAGGCACTATTTAATATTGAACTCTTTGAAAAATATTGCGGACCATTTGTGTGTGCATATATTAATACAAATAATGAATTTAAGAGTATTTTTTTCTATTATATAAAAAAGACCTTAAAGAATGGTGTTTTGCATTTGTATTTTTGTTGTGTATGACACGATGTGTCAAAGAAAAGAGTGTACTGTTTATGATTTACCAAGAAAGGAAAGCTGTCTTTCTCAATGCTTGTACAGATGGCTAACTGCTACCAAAGGTTTCTACAACACTACTTACAAGGTGCCAGAAGGTTAGTGTGAAAATACATCACAGGCTGATTCTATAGCAAAGGACAGTTACTGATACCAGGATTTATTAAATCCTGTCCTTTTAGCAAACAGTGCCTGTCAAACACTTCTACTGGCGGTCCACAGGAAGCAGTTCCAGTCACAGCACCTATAAAATGTTTTTTATCAAAATGCATTCTTTACATTGTTTGAAAATTCATTGAAAATATTGCAAGATTGGTGCATTGTGGGTGCAGGTTGTGGAAACAGGATATAAGATGAAACACACAGGAGAAAAGGAGCAGGATGTGTTAGCCGATAACCAGTGCAGAGTTAAGCAAACAGTAACTTGGGTCAAGGAAAGGCAGGGATATCCATATATAGTGAACTGTGGTGTTACTGGTTAAGCAAGAAGGACAGGATGTTACCATACAAGTCATTGGATGGTTGTAGTATTAACAGGTCCTATATAAACACCATGTTGGGCCCAATAAATTGGCTTCTGATCATCAATCAGGCATTCCTGCCTCTTGAATCCCAACAAATGGTGTCCCTGTTTGGTCATGCTTCATTGAAAGTATTGCAGGAGTGGTATATAGTGCATGAAATAATTGATTGAGTATAGCTGAAGCTGGTATGAAGAATCTAAATTATTTAAAGTGGTTGTCTCCAATGAATACATCATTGCTGCTGTTCTCTGAAGAAAGCTTTAGTCGTTATAAGCAGTAAGGAAGGAGTATCACTGAAAAAACCTTGATTTAATAATTTCAGGACATACTTACATAATTGTTTCTGGTACAAAGGTTGTGACATTTATCTATGGCAACAGCAGCCTCCTTTTACATGGGAGGTAGTCCAATCACTTAGATTTCACATTTACTTTAAAAAAGATAACAAGTTAAAAAAAAAAAAAAAAACCCACTGAATACTTTAGTAGACAAGGAAATGTCTGGTTTGTGTTTTTCCCAGGAGCCTTCTTCAGCAGAATCACATTTTTTTTTTGTTTTAGAGAGAATCTTGTAGTCACTTTTTCAGATTAGGAGGAGGAAGTGACATAACTGCCAGCTACAAGCCAGTCAAATAAAAAATTAATTAAAACCTGTAAAAAACCATCACCACCACCACCTCTAGATTATTTATCAAAACAACAACTTTTGTGTTTGTGGTGCTTTGTTTTTTTTTTCTTGAATCATTCAAGGAAATATGAGTAGAAATCATTTTCAGAATGCATCTACTATGTAATCTGATATAATAATTCCAAGTATTTCCACCCTTCAGTGCCTGGAAGCCTGTCTTCTGTTTTTTGGGGCAGTGATACTGTTGAGCATGATGCTATTCTGTTACTTTTCACTCAAAAGTATACTTCTAAAGTTTGAAAACTTTAAAAAAATGTATTGTATTTCTAACTCCGGTCTGGTTTTGTTAATTCTTCTGCTGTAATTCTATTAAAATGAAATGGAAACTGCTCAAAGATTACTGAAAGAGAGAAATTGTGTCCCATTTAGATGTGATTTTGTGTCCCATTTAGATGTGATTTGAGTCTTCTAATACCTTATTGTCATTCCAGCATAGAATACATTTTATTTCTAGATATATTTTCTTTCTTAATGCTTCAATGCTTACTTAAGTAATGATTTTCTGTCCAGGCACTGGAAGTCTTGGTGTTTAACAGCAAAATTTTGGCTTTAACCAAATTTCTTATTGGTTTGTTGCATCAGGGCTCAAATGTCAAAAGATTTTGTGCTTTGAAGGGAGAGAAAATCCACTATTGCTTGTCTTTATTTTATGAATTTCAATTTTAAAAGTTAAAAATATTACTGTGGATTTCTATGCACTTTTCGAGTATATAGAAGTGTCTTCATTGCTTTTTTTTACTGCTCATTGTGTCCAATCAAGGACTCTCTGAATGGAACATACTATTTCAAATATATTTGAGGTTTTTACAGAGTGCGTGTATAAGTGTGTATATGCATGCTGTTTGAAAAGGGAGCATTCAGATGGTATTTTGGGTAAAAACTATAATTAAAGGCAGCTGCATAAAATTACAATTTCTGTCTTGAATTTTTTTTTCCTTCTTTCCATTTCATCCTCCATTAGATGGCAGTGTTGTGAATATGCAGCATATCAATGCTGACATATTGAAGGGAAAGCAAGCATTTTTAACACATCTCAGATGCTTTTTCATTATATATCTTGTGAATTTCAAGGGGAGGAAGGGAACTAGAAATGATAGATGGAAATAGCAGATAAAGAAATCTGCATTTAGTATGCAGAAACCTAGCTAGTAGGAAAGTAGCATTCAGTCCTTTGCATGTTTCTGCTTGTTTAAAAAAATGCAATAAAACTAGCTGTAGTGAACCCTTAAGCCAGGGCATTAACTTACCCTTTTTTCTATACACCTCTTCTTAACTGAAAAAAATACTGTCTCAGTTTTGTGCTTAAAGAGAGTTATTTAGCGAAGTTCTTTCAAAGTTTTTTTCATGTAAGACTGTGTTTTAGCCAATCAGTTTGAAAAAAAATTGTTATGTTTTCTGTGGCAAGGTTTTGGTAGTGTAGAGTTGCTTTAGCAGTGGCTAATAACCATCATCTGTTGATCAGGAACAGTCCACACATTGGACAGAGCCAAATCCAACTGACTCCAAAATGAACTTGCTGCTGCCCAAAGCTGAGCATGTCAGCAACTCTGGTGGCATTCATATGATAGCAAATTTAGAAAGAATAAAAATCACTCTGCAGCAACAGTGAGAGTGAGTGAGAAAAGAAGTGAGAAAGAAAAGAGTGAGAAAAATTTGAAAGAAACATCCCTGCAGATACCAGTCAGGAATGAAATAAAGCCTGAAAAATGGGTGTGAAAGAAGTTGGTTTTAGTTTTGTTCTTGTTTCTCACCATCACAACCTCTTATTAATTGACATTAATATATTTTCCTCAAGAGAAGTCAAAGATGGTAGTTGGTCAGTGATCTGCCTGTCCTTACTTAGACCCATGACATTTTCCATCTTATTTTCTTCCCTTGTCCTGCTGAGGAAGGGAAATGGAAGAGCAAACTTGGTGGACACCTGGCAGTCAGCCAGGATTAACCCACTAGTTAATCCAGTAGTTTATATGCTGTAGATGTATTGATTTACCTAATATAGTTGCCTACTGTCAAGTATTTTTATGTACTGACTACAATGACTTTAATCTGAAAATTGACTCAGCATCTACAGTATTTCAAGTGGAGGCTCCTTTGCATTTTCATGACCATTAAGATTCTATTCAAATAGGACAAAAATACTCTATGCAGATGCATAAGAAAAACAATGCAAAAATTCTTTGTGAGACTAAGGGATTAGATTAAAGTTGATGAGGAAAGTATTACAGGTGATTCTAGAGTCTGCAATGTAGAGTGGATTGGATTACATGGATATAGTGCAGCCTTGCAGACTTCAGACATAATACTCCTTTCTCTTGCTTTCTTTCTACTCTTTGTAGAAAAAAAATGGGCAAAACTGTAATTTGATGTGGTACTTGTATGAATTTATGTTTTGAAGAGTTAAGTGCTAGGACTGTAAATGCTTGTAAAGACCTTTGGGTCAACAAGATACTATATGAGTTACTTTGAAAAGTTAAATTGCACATATCACTCAAGATATATGCAATCTCTGGATTCGAGGTAGCAAAGTTTGCTTAAAATTATCAAAACCAGCTAATAGAGAAGAAAGAACGCTATAGTTTCTTTTTGTTCTTAACCTGTAGGAGTTAATGAAACAATGGAGTGTCCGTAAGTACTTTTGGGAATCCTAGTGTGATGCATTTGTTCAGATAGTGTTTTCTTCTGAATAATCCTCTCCTTTTGAAATTTGAGGAAAAGTGAATAAGGAAAATACTGATTAAAGTAGAATTGGTTTGTACATGTGGGATTTTTGTTCTGGGCTTTTTAACTGCAAAGTGTGGCATATTCCAGTACCTGTCACTTACAAATACCTCTCTTGTCTTGCAGTGCACTTGTAGGAGAGACATGGTGTCAATATCCATGGATGTCTTTGTGAGGAAGTTTCAACCAGAGAGATACCAGCTGTGGAAACAGGGCAAGGATTTATATACCATTGATCATACAAAACCAACTCCTGAATCAACGCCTGAAGTGAAGATCTGGCTACAGAGAAGAAGGAAAATACAGAACTCTCCCAAGAGGTATTTATGCTTCTTTGCCATCGATTTAGTTGTCTTTATATGATGCCAGTGTCCTCTCTGTTTCGTTTTGGCCGCTTCCTCTGATGTTGTCTTAGTTTTGGCCACAAGAAATTTTATTTTCTCATAGTAGTGGTGATGGGGTGGGGCTTGGAGCTGCGTGGTTGTGCCTACATTGTTCTCGACCATACACATCACTGCTGGGGGACAGAAGTAAGGGATTGTCACTTCTGAGAAGGAAGGGAGTGTGGTGTGTACTCAGCTCCCCCCCACCCCCCACCACTGGAGAGGCTGGAGGGAGAGGAAGGGCTGCATGGTTTGTAACTTTCACCTGGGCTTTAACTATGTCTCATGTTTTCTTTCAATTAATTTCCTTCAGAAGACAAAAATTGTTTTTCTGCTTTCTGTAAAATTTAACTTATAAGTTAAATGTGAAAATTTAACTTACAATTTATACTTTATTGTGTACCTAAAAAAGTTAGTCATTATGGAGACCATCAAAATGCATTCAAGTGTGTCACTTAAAATCTTTCTTTAATAACAGTTATTCCAGAGTAATTTTCAAGGTATGGATGGTTACCATTCTTCCTAGAGATCACAGCAACCAAAAAACAAGGGAGAAGACTCCTAAGAGCTGAAAAGGAGATTTAAAAGGAAAAACTTATCATAAAGCTGTGATAGAATCCCACCAGGTGTTTCAAGCCTCTAACAGCCCTCACTGCCATTTTACTCTAAGGAGGTGCCACTGCCTATTTGTCCCACTCTTACAGTGCTGCAGCCAAAATCTGTCTTTGTCTACCACAGATCAGTGGCAGATCATAATAAAGGCTCAGTTGGTGGTGCCAACATCACCAGAAATTTAGAAAAAGAAATTAAGGAGAATAAAAGAAATTTAGAAGAATAAGGAAATTTAGGAGAATAAAGTCTCTCAGCTTGTCACACAAAGCTATAAAACCTTTGACTTTTTAAAGCAGTTTTATATCTATTTTATTGAGATGCATTATGGTTTTGTTTTCATTGCACATTTTTTGTATAATTGTGCTTTCCTGTCTTACATAACTGGATCTTTATGGATTTTCTTCTTCATTATCTAACAAAAATCTGCTTAATTTCTAGTCAAAGGTGGGCAGTTTTATTGGTATTATGGTATGTTAGCGCAGCTTTTTGAGTTGGAGATAATACTGATTTATTAAAGATCTTCTTTCTCCAAAGAATTTTACAGTGCAGTGGCTTTTTAAACTTGGTCTAAAACCAAACTTCCTCATTTTCTTTGTAAGTTAATATATGTCTTGAGGAAAAGATAGGAAAGTCTGGCACTGTAGTGGAACATGGTTACTGAAAATATAATACTGTGTTTGTTCTGGGTAAGGGTAGTTTGTGAGGTAGAATCACTTCTTGAAGACAGCTAGTGAAGCAGCTGAACAGCCAGTTTGTTAGTATGTGTATAATACTGACCTGGACTTGCGGAGAGAATAATTCTGTTGTTTAACTAGGTGAATGCCATTTTTCCCTGTAGTAGGTTTCCCTGCATCTATTGTACAGCATAAATGCAGATTCCCATGTGGACCAGCAGTGATTCATTTGGTAGTACCCTTATGGACAGGGGGTTCTGAATAAAAACAAAGACTTTCTAGTAATTGCATTGAAAGTTTTATCACAGGAACACATGGGCTGATATATGCACCTTGCTGAGCTAATAAACACAATTCCAGTGCTGTTTAACTCTTGAGTCAGCTTTTTTTCAGGCGTGGTAACAGTGTGCATTGCAGAGGAGGATAAAATGTTTATTCAGATTTGTTTCTAGTGTAATGTGTTGGCTAAAATTATTTTGATTATGGGAATAATACAAGTTACGGCAAAGTGAAAAAAAAAAATACCGTCTATGGGAATCCTCATGAATATAGTGACAGGGAGAGATTATCTCTGACATTTACAGCTGAAATCCATTGCTGCTATATAGCATTTAATGACTGCATGTAAATAGTAATTATACTTTCTGTTATTTACAGTGTGAACTGATGGTTCTCTCATACTTTGGCAAATTTTTTTTAAATTTCTATTTTATAAAGAATGTGTTGAAAGATACACGTTTGTAGACAAGGAATAAAATGTAAGGGGCAGCAAAATGTTTTTCCAGAGATATGTAGAATCTAAGATGCAAGATCTTTGTAAAACTCGCTTAAAACTTTGTAAAATTCATCTGCGATAGTGGTGCTTTTATCTCTAATGTGTAATGAGCTTTGAAACCTGCTGTATGATGATATTAAATACTCTTCTTGTGTCACATGGTTGAATTTGAAACTGGTCTATTTCCTATTACATTTATTCTTAGCGTATAAATTATGAGCCTATTTCTAATGAGTTTGCCATTTCTCCTGCCTTAAGCGTTCCCTTATACATCTGAGGGTGCAAAAACTTACGCTCAATCTTTAATTTCAACTTTATTTTCTAACAGAAAATAATTATATATATTACTTGATATTGTAGTCTTCTGGAATATTTGGTGATCATAATTTTTGCCTTTTACAGATGCTTGTTGGTTCTGTTAAAACTCATTTAAAAACTTCCGAACAGGTCAGCTTTTATGAGGATTTTCAGACTAGTCTTTTATTAACATTAGGGTTTGGAAATATCACCGGATTTTACTGCTACTGAAAGAGTTTTGTCTTTATTATTCTTGTAATGATGTTATTTTTTGGGCTCAAATGAATGATTTATTAAAAAGCTAGTTTGTGTGCTAGTTAAGTAATAGTTACTTAAAGATGGTTTTACTTTTAGAATTTAACAACTTTGCCATGGAATGGTGATAAAAGATTAGAAGGTTAAATCCAATCAATTGTTAATCTATCACTTAATAAATTGTAGCACTATCTCAACACAAAAAGGTGAAAAATTGTCAGTTTTTTACCACTTTAAACAGGTGAAAGGGACATATATTGGTAGATGTTTTATCTTATCCAAGACAGACTTTCTACTCTGACAGCAATATCTCCTATAACAGCTTCCAGCCCACCAGATCTCGATCTAAAAAGCTTAAAACTCCAGAGGACAAGAGAGTATCTGCTATGGTAGCTGATGCAAAAATCATAGTGACTGAATCAGCTACTGATGGCTTCAAGGTCAGTGAAGAGCCAGAAAAAAAAGTGAGAGTGGTAAACACAGGATTGCCTTCTGGGGAAGAAGAAAACAGTAGTAGAATGCATGTGGATCAGCATTTATTGGATCATGTCAAGGTTTCAGGTGAGATAAGCACTGATTATGTTTAACATGTAAGTTGTAGGCTGTTTATATTCTAATGTGACTGAAGTATTGTCCTACAGTAGTATACTAAAATATTTACACAGAGTTATTTGTGCAAAGCAGATTGATATTTGGTAAGAAAGAGAAAATACCAAAGTTAATATTTTTAATTGAGAGTGATACCACCAGAACTCTCTTAAATGTATTTTAAAGATCAAAAAGAGTGAGGTTTTTTAAATTATATTTCTTCGGTGGACTCATATGTTACAGCAAAATGTTTTTGATATGGAAATTATAAGAATGTCTTAACACTATTCAAACAGGACAGAACATACATCCTTGTGAGTATGCTACATATATTTGCCTGATGAGCCTACAAATTAGAAGTGTTCTATACCTGTGCACAACAATGTTGTATTTTGAGCCTCCAAATTCCTTTTAATTTCCTCAGGCGCTGTCTGACAGCTATAAAGGTCTAGTCAAGGCAAAGATTTTTTTTTTTCTCTCCACAAACGTTTTTATTGTAATATACTTGGTCTATTCCGAACTTAATTTATTCTATTTCACATTCCATTGTAATTTTGATATAGTTCCTCATTCCTGTTCATAAGGCAAACTGGACTTTTAATTTCAATTTTAGAAGGTCCTATTTTGTTTTAAATTGCTACTGAAAATTCACTTTTAAATTGCATATAGACAGGGTTTTAATTATTGTGAATATTAATGGTTATGTTAGTGCTTCCTTGGATAATCACCATGATTGATTGATTGATTCACATAAAGATACCAAAATACTGCAATATGGAAGTTTAGACATTCCATTACACAAATTATCTGCTGCTCTATCAAAGCATTTCCAGGTCTGTGGTTTTTTGTTTTTTTTTTTTTTTTTTTTTTTTTTTTTTTTTTTTTTTTTTTTTTTTTTTTTTTGTTTTTGTTTTTGTTTTTGTTTTTGTTTTTTTTTTTTTTAAAGGTGGTATTGCTTTACACCTTCCCACAACTTTTAATAGAGGTTTGAAAAGTTCATGACTACAGAGAAAATAGTATTTAGTTAGTACCCATTCTGTTTTTATCGGCAAGGGAAGGAAAAGCGGTGAAGAGTGAAGCGCTGCCCTCTCTCCTTTGTTCTCGTAAAGTGTGGTGCCTGGACCTTTGTAGGAAAATGGACATTTTTAGACATGACAGAAGCAGTACTTGTGTTGAAGAAGATAGTTTGCTCTGCATTGTCTTAACTAGTATGTCCATAGTTGTCAGTTGAAGCAGTACTGTTTGTGCCCAGTGATTACATGTTACTATTGACTTTGTGTTACTAAGTTTTATATTCGTTTGACTTGAAAAGAAAATTTTTCGGAAAAAACAAGTTCAAATAACCTTTATGAAAGAAGAATAGCAAGGGATTTAACAGAAACTGTTTTCTTTAATATCATGGATGTGCTGCTGAATCAGAATTCAGTGCAGTGTATGCCGGAGTTCTTCAGGAATGTTTTTTGAGTGACCTCTCTAGCCCATTGTTCTGTGTTTCCAATGCAAGCATCAGCAGAAGAAGAATTTTTATAAAGTAAAATCCACTCAATTTCACTCTTCAATATTACTTGAATATACAATTATGCTAATTTTTTTAAAATAGAATTATGCTAATTGCTTTTCATTTTTAGATTGCTGCTGTTGTTTGAAAAATATTCTTGGTATCTATTTGAATTATATCTTTGTAATTATATACTATTAATCTTTGGTTATTTTCATTTTTAAACAGGCATAATAGGTATAAAATGCAGGGTAGAAGGTTCAATATACCAGCCTTTTATATTTTTTTCATCGACTCAAAGTGCATGTGGGCAACCTGAGTAAAGACTAAGGAAGCTGCATACTGATTATTTTGAATTAAATGAAGACCTGCTACAATTCAAATGCAAAATACTGATTAAATGATCAAAACTGTATTTCATACTCTAAACTCAAACCATTTACATTTAATTTATTCTTTGATAAAACCTATGCTCCACCTTTGTGTATGCTCTTCCACCAAATGGTTTTCTGTATGATTTCTAAATGAGGAACCATGCTTTGAGTTTGAATCATTTAGATTGCTGTGAAATTCAATATGGTAATGTAAAGTAGCATTTATTAACAAATCATATTCTTAATTTATAGGAAGCATCCCTTCTGACTCAATTTTGAACCCTGTTCCTGTACTTGAGAAAACAAAAATGGAAGATGAGGACAGGATAGATTCCAGTCATTCTTCCTTTATGCTTGAAGACTCTGTGGCTAGCAAGACTGCTTCTGATAGATGTAGAAAAGAAGACAGTTTGAAATCTCAGAATCAATATGCTTCATCCATACTGTACCATAAAGCAGAGGGACAAACTTCTGAAGCAGAAAATCCAGATAGAGAGGAAAGTGTCTCAACAGAGGATGATATCAGCAACCTAGAAAGTTCTGGAAGTAGTTTGGAACATGGAGAAGTGCCAATTGTAAAAAAGGGTGAAGAAGACAGAATGGAAATATCTTGTGTATGTGAAACAAATTACATCATAATAGTAATATATTCTTGATTTAATGAAATATGAGTGACTGTTTTTCTAATGAGACCTGATATCCATATTAAAGGATTTAAGAATATGCATGATTTTAATCAGATGATAATTTGAACGTGTTTTGAAGTGTTTAGGCAAGAGTGGCAATTTTGATCCAAAAGCAGACTGGTTTTGGAGTTTGCTTATTGATGTATTTTTCCCTGTTATATTAGATGTCTAGTAATTTCACTTTATATTTGTGAATCTGAAGTGTCAGCAGCTATTCTCAAAGCTATTCCCATATTCACTGCCTGCCAGTATGAGCAGGGCTATGAGCTTCACCTGCTTCCTATTCTTGGATTTTGGAAATGAATTGAAATATGTAAAGGGAACACTTGAAGGAGATAATCCCACTATTAAAAGGAATATATTTTCAATTTTTAAACAGTAGGTTTTAATAAAGTTTGCTCTTTGGGCCACCTACAAACATGGCATTTTTTTTCCCTCTTGCTGTTCAGCTATGATGCATGGTCAGCTTTGACTTTAGGATGCAAAATGAAAAATTAGGCTGTGGTTGTTGTCAGTAGTTTTCTGAGTGGTGAGCTGAATCTCAAATTGGCAGAGAGAAAGCAGGAAATCCACTGCCAAGTTGCGAGACTTCATGGGGAATATATTTTAGAAGTCAAAACTAAAAGTCATGCTGACTCTTCCACATATGTGAACTGTAAAGATTTTTTTCAATGTTGTAGGTTTTGATAATCTTGGATCCAGCCCTTCCACCATAATAAGGGGCAGTACAAACATCTCAGTGTTTAAATAACATGTATTAGAGATGGTATCTCTTCCTGTGCCTTTCAACTACATTATATTTATATGTTTCAGATTTTCTGTGGTATTACTGCATATTCTTTCTTTCTCTTTTAAGTGAAGAAGTGTACTGTACAAATGCAATTTAAAAAGCCTGACAGTTCCCTTTTTACTTAATTACTAACTATTCTAGACCATAAACCTGTCCTGTGCTTTGACCGCATCTTCTGCCCTTTGTTTATCATGGTAAATATAATGTTGTTTTATAATTTACTTCAAGGGGTGCGTGTATAATCTGCTAGGTTGGATTCAGGGTCTTGAGGCACAGAATGCTGTGGTTCATAAGAATTGTGTGAAACTCTATCCTTCCCACACCTATGCCAATGTCCCTGCCCTTCCTCTGGTCCTGAACCTCCAGACACCATTAGTAACTTGTTTTCTTTGGGATTTCTTCAGTGGCACTTCGAGACTTTGAAATGTTTGCCTTAATTCTTGAAGCTTGGATAACTTTAAATTTAATATACATAAGAATATTGAGGGAGGAAGTAATTTCTTCATATACTAGATCAACATGTTAATAATTTATCAGGACTCTTGATTTCTTGTCTCAGCTCCAGATTTTATTTTTTTTTTAAATTTTTATTCTTGAAGAATTGTGGAATCTTTCACAAGCTAAGCCAATGGGTTTCTGCTTCATTTTTCTAGCCACAGTTAATGGCTGTATTGTACTACAGGTAAATTATACCTGAAATTATTTGTGTATGACAATGATTGCACTTCTAAATTAAAATATATGTTCTTAATTAGAGGCAAGTGTTGTATAGGTACACTAAAGGTCCTTCAAGTATACTGTGGTAGTATTTACAGACTTTATATCTGTGTTTGTTTGCAGAAGAATGTTTATGTTTTTCATAATTAATTATATAGAATTACGTTCTAAATTAGTTGCATCTTTTCCTTTCAGTCAGAGGAAGTTGAAACAAAGAAAATATCTAAGAGTTGGCGTCATCCACTACATAAACCTCCAGCTAGATCTCCAATGACTTTGGTTAAACAGCAAGCAACTAGTGATGAAGGTGAGTGGACTATTTAATACATTTTTCTGATGATAATTTTATGGTTTTATGAGTCCATATATATAGGCATTTAGAGAGTCACTGCCTTGTGCAGACAGGCTACAAAATCTAAGAAATGTTCCCAACACTGCGGTTTCCTTCTCTGAAGTACATTTGAAAAGTAAATCTGCTTTACCCAGCAATCATGTATACAGCCACCCAAAGCTGATGAATAAAGCTACTTTATTTAATCAAGTGTGACTTATGGAGACTCTAGAAATGTGCATCAGAAGAATAGATCAGATAGAAAACAAACACCATCCTTTTTCATATCACTGTACCATTCTAGTTCTGTGAACCACAAATTTCAGGTGTTGTTTTGCAGAATCTCCTCAGTTAGCAGAACGGAAGTTTAGTTCTCACACTCCCTTAGATAGTTTGATAATCTGGAGCTGATGCCATGTCTGTGACTATGGGTCTGATTCCAGCATCACTGCATACTTCAGTGTTTACCTGCAATCCTTACCTGATTTTTTCCCTTTCAAATACATTTCATTATGAGTATCTGTTTCTTACAGCTGCAGATAAATTTTCTTGACTTGAGAGACAGCATGCCTGTTAATTGATTCTTGTTGTAACTAAGCAGTATTATACTTTCAGTTGGCAAGTTAGGCATTGTTGAGCTGACTGCTGTAGGTTCAATTGACCCCTCATCAATATATCTCCCTCCTTGTTTCAACTCTGAAATAATTGATTTATGTCTTCTGCCTCACTAGTTTCAGAAAGCTATACTTTCTCTTTCATTTTTTATCTGAGCTGCAGCTTTGCAAGGCATGATACTTCAATTAGCTGTTAAGCATCTTTCTGAAAATTACAGACAGCTTAGACCCATGATCTGTATCATATATGTTTGAATACCTTGAGGGCTAGAGCATATTTCAGAAAATGTTATGGTAATTTACAGGATGATATTAAGTTTCATCTAGTAAAGTAATTAAAGATTTAATATGTGGTAGGTTGCAGTAAAAGTGCTCTTTTTTTAATTAGAGATTAAATTCCTTTTACCTGCTGATGCTTTTTCAGCATTATGGTTGAAACATATTGTGGATTTCCTATGGATTGTGTATGATATAGTCTGGCTAGATGATGATATGATGACAGTTTTCAGTCAAGGATTTTTCTAATACCAAGACATTCTCCATCTCATCCAGTAGTTTGCCAACTTCCTCGTGCTGTAATGTTTTGTGAAAGTGGCAACATCTTGACAAGAAATCATATACCTTAAAGTCTTTCCTCTTTCTTTGGTGATTGTCCTTCCAATAGATAAGGGTGTATTTTGTTAGGAAAGTAAGAGCTGTCTTAGAATCAGTAGCTATTAAACATGTCTGTTTACTGATGGAAGGAAGTAATTAAGAGTTCTATTGGACATGGCAAGTTTTGGTATTTCCTAGCTGGAATTATTATTATTTTCATGCATCTGTCTCTCATTGTAATGTAATTATTAGCTGACTTTTCTAAGAACACCAAAAGAGAAGTAGTAGCATTTGGGTGAGCAGGAGGTTTACATCCAAGGCAGAGATTGAAGAACTGATGAAGGAGACTGGAAAACTGTAACCCCATTAAGTTCCCTGACACATGATGGCATGAGGGCTAGATGATTTTCTGATTTTTTCAAGATTCTTTGTGTCAGATACTAGAGAAGTAATAGGTATCAATGTGCTTATGATTACATTTGTCTTTATGAAGGTGCTTTATCCATATTCTGGATAGTAGTAGAAATGTAATTCAGCATTCATACTTAGTTCTTGTTCTCTGTGGTTTTGGGCAAAAAAGATGCTGGCTGAGACTGTCTTTTGATACAGTAATTTCTGTGTCAGAAGGGGGATTTATCTGTTGTACATTAGTTTGTATTTTAATTTATCTGGGTCCAGTAAAATAATAACTGCAAACAAAGTAAAGGAATAAGATATGAGCTAGTGTTGTTGTGAAAACAAATTGAGGCTTTTTATTTAATATGTAACTTGTCGCTTATCACTTTCCACAAGTTGGAAAGTGTTCTGATGGTCTGTAGCCATTTCTAATACAGATAATATATATTCAAATGAATATATTTGAAGTCTTTCAGATGCTAGGGTTCTATCAAGAAGTTTCTGTGAAGAGAGGTGATCAGTAGATATTAATAACATGTAGGCAGCATTCTTTGACAGTGTCAGCCATTTCAGAATTGTAATTTTGCAAATAGAATATTATCATGTTGATCAGCATGCTTAAATCTTAGCAGGAACTTTCTGAATTCACTTTTAATACTGAGTTCTTTGGCAGAAATTAATTTTTTTTATAGGATCACTCGGACATTTGAGTTTTGTGCTTTCTTTTTATCACTATATAGTCTTACATATGTTTTGTATTCCTTTATGGAAAATAATTAGGTTAATGATTATTTGTTGTCTATTGGTGTTATTTTTTTCACTCTCCCTGAAGCCTTTCCTTATGTGTATCTGACTTCTTGTGGAATTAATGCTTAAAAGATTGAGCACTGAGAAATACTAGGGACTGGGGAATCAATCCTAGAAATTGTAGCTCAAGTTGCCAGTTCAAGAAAGTGCAGCAGTACAGTGTGGGTTATATGTCACACTCAACATGCTAACAATTTTTATGTAATGAACCTTGGTCTTATACTCAATGCAGTATGTTAACTTGTGGTAATAATATTCTGTTGTATTTAATACAGTTGTATTTCTGCTCACTTAAGCAGTAAAAAAGCAAATTCAGCAGAAGGAGCAGGCATGCTAACTTTGCATGCACATTGATTGGTCCCAGAGATTTCTTTCCAGCACTGTTTGGTCACACAACATTAGAAACTGATTTTAAATTCAAGTTGACTAAAATTTCCCATTGCCTTAAATGATATAATTACAGTGTATAGACTGAATTCAGTATGGACCTCTTTTTTTATGTTTTTTAGCATTTTAAGTATGATTCAGAATTTCATAGTAATTTTACTTTCATTAGTTGGTAAGATAAGGAAACCGGAAGAGAGAACTTCTGTAAATGGAAACAGTGGCTTCTGCTATGAGAAGAAGCCTTGGTTTTTACATTCACAGTCAGCATCCTGTGAGATGTGCTTGTTTTGATATTACTAATCAAACCATTTAAGGCTTGTTTAGTAATATCATAAATAGGCTAAGCCTACTTAGAGAGGGGAAAATTACACTTGTAGATGCAGTTACTACTATTCTTTTGTTTCAGAGCTTAAAATGGGAGATTTTGCTTGAAGATTCTCACTTACTTCAGAAAGAAATGTTTTTTTCCTGCTGTTGCATAGGTAGATAAAAGTTTGCTAACCAGTTGATAGAGGCATGTTTATATTTACCACATTAGTATTACAATTTCCAGTTATTTCTTTCCCTTCCATTATGTTTTGTTGAATGAAGTTTTACGTCTTTAAAATACTTTGCTTTTGTGTGAGTGTGGGTTAATCAAGCACATAATTTATGTATGTTTTTCATATATCATCATCATTTAGTGCAGAAGAGTCCAGCACGATCTACCCCTTCAACAGTCTTAAGTGTGCTAGAAAAATATATTTGCTGTAATTTTCTCTGGTACCTGTATTACTTCTGTTTTTTTAAAATCAATTTTCAAGGTATGATTGCTGTAATTACAAAAAAATCTGACACTTGAGAAGCGTGTGTTTTTCTGAAGACCCTAAGAAACCTTTTTTAAAAGTCTGGTATAATCTTTAGTAGGTATTTAGGAAAGGATGTGTTAAAACATCTAATAAATGCTTTTCCTGAAATTCCAGTACTCTTGTCAACCTTTGGACCAGCAGCTGATCTCCAGAAATGGCAAGAACTGACAGCTTTGATTGTTACCATTGGCAGCTCTAGTCCCTTGACATATTTCATGAGTAGCAGTTTTCTTTTAGTGGACACCTACAGGATCTAAGATTAGTTGGTATTTTGATCAAGAGGGGAGTACGAACCAGTTCTTCTAACATTTATCCTCATTTGCTGGACAGTAGTACATGTTGTGATCAGTGAAGAGTCACTGTTCTCTAGATGAATCTTGCAGCTCTAATTGTGCTGGTTTCTTAGGTTTAGAATATGGTATTTTACCTCATAAAGGACTAGATAGAATTACAGTCTTGTGTAGAAAGGCATGTATAATTTCTTATCAGGTGTGCCAAAATGAAAATTGGTTTCCTGCTGCATTAGTGCAGCCTCTCAGTTGCCTTCTCAAGTGTAGCAATGGAGTTGGTAGGCAGACTGGATGTGATGTTTACCAAGGAGAAAGATAGCCCTTCTGTGGGGTGATCTGTTGGTGCTGAGATCCTCCATAATTATGGTCCAAAGAAAAACACAAAAAACCTATGACTTGCATTTATAAAGGATTAATTCATTGATGTATTGTTGAAGAGTATTGCCTAGTAAGTTATTCTAGTAATAAATTGAGTTTTTCAACTTAAAAAAAAACCTAGCCCATAGAATTATCATCACCTTTGTCAAAATCTGAAGCTGCATTGTAAACCATTAGTATTGGAAGTGACTTAGTTTTAATGTCAAAGGGATTTTGCTAATTGTTTTGGCTGAGAACTGTATGTAATATATATTTTAATGTACAAAATAATTACATTTAATAAATTGATTTTTGAAGGTGTTTAAATGCACTTGTTTTCTAGTGTATGAAGTGTTTATGGGATATTTGTTTCAGTGATTTGCAGGAACTGTACCTTCAAGATAGAAATTTGTAATTCTGATTTGGGCATTGATTTGTCATGAATTTGGATCTGTGATTGAGTGTGTTTTGCATCTTCTATACTTAACTTATAACTTATATACTGAACTTATGAAGAGGACTTGGTTCAGTGAAGAACTTCTGGACAATCTTAACTGAACACAGTCAAGTAACCTTGTTCCTCAAATTTCACTTATGTTTTGCCTAGAGAAACTTGTGCTGGAACGATATATTGGTGTAGGTTAAATTTGTGCTACCTTAGAGATACAAAATAACCATAAATATGTTTTCCCCACTTGGTGCTTTTTTTTCTCTTCAGAGTAGCATAAAACAGGAGTATGCTCTAACAACATAATTGAATATTTATTTGATCATATAGCATCTGGCAGTATGGTCAATGATATTACATTTTAATTTCCAAAGTAAGGAAGAACCACCAAGTAATTCTGTTGGAACTGAGTGACTTGTTTTCTTAATACGCAGGACATGCCTGATGATGAGGGCATGTTTTTTCCACTTCTGTACAGATGTATACCCTGGAAGACTATGGTCTTTAATTAGTAACTCAGTAAGCATGTATATAGATGGCAGTATCAGTTCCTAAAAATTCTAATGTAATTTTAGTAATTGACCAAGTTTTATTGTCCTAAGTTACATTGACCACAAGCAGATTATATTAGAATGCAAAATATGAATTTTTTCGTAAGAACTTTGAAAAATTACATAAGAGAATGGAATTGAGAAAGGAGCTGTTAATAAGTGCTATGAATGAAAGCTTTTCAGGAGAGCAGATATCTGCCAATCTTTAGCTTGTAGTTTGGACTTGTAGTGGTTTTGTACTGACAACTATGTTTTTTGCTGATAGGCTGTGCAGTAGATTCCAGCAGATCTTCTTTTGTTTCTGCTTTGATTTTGCTGAGATGCCTCTTTGAATAGATTTCTAAATACTTGTGCAATTATTTAAATTTGCACAGTGCAAAGACAGGTGAAATTACTGGAATTGCTTTAATGCATACAAAAAAATATATATATATACACACATATATACATATATACATATACACACACATATATATATACACATACATACATACATACATATATACAATAAAGGAAATTATGATACCAATATGCTGTAAATACTTAATGTTGGCAGTCCATACAGATTTAAGAACATCTCCCTTTCTGTGGCCTCCTGCCCACATTTTAAAAAAGTTGCCTGACTACTGGATCACCTCTAAGATTTGTTTCTGGATATGGTAAGTAGCTATTTCTGGAGACACTGGAAAGGTCATGGACTTTAGCCTCAGCAAGAATGTGTTGCTTGTGCTTCAGCTTAGGTACCCAGAGTAAGTAGATGTCTTTGACAATTTGAACCTTAACTTCTAGGGTTAAATTCTTCATTCCATATGCACAAAAAAGTTGTGCATGTGGAATGCAGCTATTTAGGGAATGCAGTGACTGAAAGATTGGTTTTTACCCCTTCTAATTGTTTGGTATCTTTATGATCTAGTTTCAAATAGAGAATTATTTTGTTGCAGAAATCAGTAAGCAGCCAAAAATGGCTATTTTCAAAAATAACAATGCTATAGTTCTGTAAAACTATAGCATTGTTATTTTAGTTTTACAGGTAATTTAAATGTAAACTGAATCTCTATGCTATGAGTCCTCAGAGCTTTCTCTAAGTTAGTTTATTGGAATCATAGCAATGTAAATCAAATACATTTTAGTTACTTTGCAGTTTGTTAGAGAGAAAGATTGGGGTCCAGTACAGCCTGACAGGGTCATTTTACATATTTGACATAACGAAAATGCAGTATAATAACAATTTTACTTTGTGTAAGTTATACTATTTAACAGTTTCTTTTACTTGTTCTAATGTGCTATGTTAATTTCTCTTCTAACTTAAGCACTAGTGCTCAAAAGTAAATACCCAGCAAGCTGTGAAGCCCTGCTTTTCTCTCCTTTCTTCAACTTCTTAGAATCTTTCAGTTTTTCATATTCATCTGAAGTATCGGTGGGATCAGTGCTTCCTGCTTTCCCTGAAAAATCATGGTCAGGGTTTTCCCATCCCTCCTTTTCAACGTTATTGGTGCGAATTTTCCAGCCTTTGCTAGTATTTATACTAACTTTATTTACTGTTTTAAGTGGTAGTGGTCCTGTCTGCAGCAGTCTTAATCACAGTGAGATTTTTCTTACCAGATTCTGATTTGTGACTAACACCAAAACAGAAAGAATATTTTTGTCAAAGTAATCCTTACTCTTTTAGTGAGTACCACTCACCCTCAGGAAAAGCCTGCTGACTGTGCCTGTTAACGTAAGAGTACAATACACTCTGACCAGGTTCTTCAAGGTATTCTGTGTGTGGATGGTTTAGTGAATAATACAGGATTTTCATATTTGAAAATACTTGAAATTACGTGGTATTTCAATTTAGCAGAGTGATACAGCAATGCACTTAAATTACAGGGAATTACATTTAGCAGGGCATTGAATTTTAATATACAGGTCAGTCAATAATACAATATAATAGATATACAATACCAGTACAAATTACATTGAGCAAAGTGTAATCACAATACACAGTTCAATCACAAAACCAATGTGAATTTAATTATGGGGCTCTAATAGTATGCTGAAGGAAAATCCGAGTATCCCAGTATCGAATCTTCCAAATCTGTCAAATTGTCTTAAAAATGTTTGTTTTCTTTTTAATGCTGAATCTTTCAAACTTTTCAAAACATTTTCAGATCTGCTACAACTGATGTCTTATACTTTTTTATATTGAACTTCTTTTTTTATTAAAGCACCCCATTACTTTGTTTTGGGAGCTAAACCTGATTTCATCCGGGAGCTCTTTGGCTTAACTTCTAGAGCTCTGATTCAATATAGTTATCTTTCCATGCAATTTTTATGAGAACTGAAGTGTTAATAGCTAATTTGGCAATTAGGCTCTCTAACCAAAAGAGAAGTTTGTATACATACTTCACATTACTTGTACTTAAAGATCCCTTACAAAAAATGAAAGTTCTTGAAGAGTACAATAAAGAGTTTTCTGTTCTTATTTTGCTGTAAGATCTATATCTTTCATGACTGAAAAAAAAAAGAAAGACAATTTCTGAAACTAAGTTTACTGATACACTTCTGGAACAGTAAAGTTTTCAAGTACAACATTTTTTCCCAACTGTCTTCTTTTTTTTATTTATTTTTTTTTTTAATTTGTATTATTATTATTTCCTCCAGGACATTTGAAACTATAGATAATGTCTCCCAGGGCTGAGATTATGCTCAACTACCTGAAAAATAACAGATGCTTCTGTGCTCTTCATAGCAGAGAATGCTGCTCTGCGATGCCAGGAAACATCAGTGGAACATAACCCCAAGCAGCAAAATCATTGTTGAGATTGGCAAAAGCAAATTGTACTGTATTAGTGTCTATGGCTTTTCACATCTGCTGGGTTAAATCAGCAAATGCTGGCAACAGCCCATTCTGCAAATGGCCCAAATGTTTTCTGCCTGATAATTTGAGTTTAACTTAGTAAGCAAAAACCATTCAAAGCATTAGCATTGTGTGTTGGAGCAAGTTTCCCACAAACTGTTAAACCAGTGACATTAGTGGAAACAATTCATTCATTGACTTACTCACTTGGAAAGCAGCATAGTGACTGTTTAGAAATACTTTGCTATGGAAGGAGTTTCCTTTGTATCAAGACAGATCCTGGGCTATAATTTTCTTTTTGTCTACACGGTTTGTTTTAATGAATTGTTTCACTTTTCTTAAATATGCCAAGGAGTACAGATGCATATGAATATCACATCAATGAGAACTGGTATTTCTTAAATTACATTATAGAGATTAATTGATCCTATAGAAATACTGTTTTCAGGTACAAATATGATAGCAGGAACTATCATCAAGTTTAGCATTGCTAATCACCTTGTACTGTCAGTAATACTATGGCTGAATTATATGTGTTGTGGTTTAAGCCCAGCTGGCATCTAACACACAGTTGCTCGCTCACTCACTCACTCACTCACTCCCCCACCAACCAGATCGGGGACACAGTTGAAATATTTTTGGACCACTCACTGTCAGTGGCACAAGATGCAGGAAAGACCTTGATGCTGTGCAAGCACTATTCAGCAATAATAAAAACATCTCTATGCTATCAATACCATTTTCAGTACAAATCCAAAACACAGCTCCATACTAGCTACTGTGAAGAAAATTAGCTCTGCCCCAGCCAAAATCAGCACAATATGATACAGTAAGATTTATATCAGTTGCTATGCATTTGTTTAAATTCATAGTTGTGTCATCAAGTGTTTCTGCTTTTCTGTTGAAAAAAGAGCACTTAGGAAACAAAATATTTAGCCTGATTATGGATTGTTAACCTGATTATGGATCTGGTAAAGTAATACCACAAAAACCATATATGCAGTGAAGTAAAAATGCCCAGACTGTTTAGGGGGATTCAAGATCTCTGAGCACTCTTAGTGGGCACAATAAGTTGTTTTTACATACTTAGGAATAGGCTGCATTACATTATCCAGTTAGGAAATTTTTTGACTGGTATTAATCTATTTTAGACTTCAGCATGAATGTGTATTATATTTACAGCCAGAAACATAAAGGAAGTTACTAGAAATGGACTTCATTCATATAAGGGTGTTTAAAAACCATGTGCATACTAACAGACTTGCAAAATAAATACCTTTCATTGGTATTTGTGAGTGTGTCTATGTGTTATGCATGAGTGTGCAATTTCTTGAACAGTGCTGTCAATTGAGGTGCAGATTTCCCTGTCATGGCTAGCAGGTTCAAATCCTGTATTTTTTATTTTATTCTCTCTGACAGTGAGATGTATTTTGTACTGTAGTTGAGTTGAAAGTTTCTATATGAAAGAATACTAAGGATGCTTTGTTCACTTTTGTCTTGATTACTCATAAATTTGAAATGTATCTTTCATGCTGAGAAGCTGAAAAAAAATGTTGCACCAGAGTTCACACCAAGGAGTTCTGTTGTTCACTTGTGCAGAGTCCTGTTCATGAACTTACTGTCAGCAAATTGTGAGGAAGTGTCAGTGACTTGATCTGAGTTACAGCAGACACAGAAGTCAAGGTAGATTCCCCAGCTCCATTTCATCTGCTGTGTAAAGAAAATGCTCCATATAGACATACATTATATTTCACACCACTGCATTGGCTGTCCTTTGTCTTTCAAATTGCCAGTCTTGGGCTGTTGGTAGGTGTGTTGGAGCAAGGCCAAGTTACCACAATGAAGGCTTGATTGCATAATGGTGCATATCATAGAGTGTTGTTGATTGGCAGCATTGCATAACAGACTATTGATCAAAACTTGCTCTACAAGAAGTGAGACCATTCTCATGATCTTTCAGAAAAATGGCAATATGTAAGATTATGAATGAAGTGTCATGTTCATAGTGCTTCTTGAAACATTACATACTGGTCGTATAAAGTAGATGCTCATTTTTTGGCGGGGTGTGGGGAGCAATGTATCTTTCACTGTAGGAACAGGTGCTTCCACCAGTTTTTTCTGGCTTTGAGTACTTGCAGTTGGCATTGATTCACAGCTGAAATAAAAAGTATGTTTGCTTATGACAGTAGAGTTTCTAAAATCTTTCAGTCAGTATGAACACTAGAAATTGTTCTCTGTTCTTATTTTGAGAATCCTCAGTTAAGGTGGATTTTGAAAGGAGAGAGCTGGAGGCTGCAGTTGTTTTGTGCCCTTCTAATAGATACATCTGATCAGAGAAACACTGAACTCACATGAAGCCACTGAGTGTCTACCCTGAAACTGCATGCAACAATGTGAGTTAGGGAAATAAATTTTAAGCTGAGCCACTGGTTGCTCTTCAGCTACATAGTAAGTTATGAAAGGAGTAATTTAAGAAAATAAAAGGAGTGAGAAGCACTGGATAAACAGAAAAAAAAAAAAGAAATCTAAAAATCCCTAAAGTTTTCCAGAGTGTTTTTGAATATCAGTAGGACATCAGTATTATCAAATGAACAAGTGAGGAAAGGCCATTAACTGTGCCAAGACAGCAGTGTTTATTATATCAATTAATTATATTCTCTATGCCTTCTCTCAAACAGTTGGAGAGCTGGTTTTTCTTTTAATTTCCTTGTCTGTTTTTGTTAACCAAATTCTCAGTTTTTGTTTATGGTGCATAACTTCTCTGCCTACATGGAAATCAGGAAGATACTTGCGCTTTTATTACCAGAGAACCTTATGTGGAAATTTTTCCTCTCACTAATGCTGGTGCACACATGAAAAATAAAACACACAAAATGAAACTGCCTAAGTTCTGCTGATGTAGAATAGTTACACAGAAGATTGCATTCCTCACCTTCCTGGTGAGGAAGTTGTTTAAAGCAGCATTGTCATGTTTTGTACATGCTTTGTACAAAACATGACAATGCTGCCTTGTACTCTGTAACTTTTTTTTAAATACCAGTTTCTTTGGAAATTTAATTATTTCACTGTGGGTGGGTAAATGTTGATTAAAAGGACATGAAATAATATTTCTGAAGTCTTTGAAAGATGATAATTAGGCTCAAGGTTGACTAGGAAATTCCTGAGGAGAACTGAAATTTATTGGTCTTACAGTAGTGATAACAGAGTATCAGACAAAGCTTGTAATCCTTAGGAATGTGTATTCTGTCTTCTCTTAATTTTGTATCCTGTCAGTGAACCCTTCAGTACTGTATTAGGCAGCTTTCCTCTAAAAAGAGGATTGATATTTTTCCTTTTTTGTTGTGGTGGAGAGGCGTGAGGGGTTGCATGGTATAATATACCAGAGGATCACATCAGAGAGCTTGTGTAGTTCATGCAGAGACAGAGGAGTGCAATAAGGATCATGGAGAAAACAGTCATACCTCAAGGGACCTAGAAGGACATAGAATTCAGAATTATAGATGTTAGAGATCAGAGGTATATAAATGAGGAAGGTTTGCTTCTAGTCAACGGCTAACTGGAAGTGCTCTAAACATAAGGTAAAGGAGAAGATAAATCTATTAAAATAGTGTTAAATTTTTATGAGTTTGTGATAGAGTCTGGTACATATACATATGACATCTTGTCCTTGGCTTCTTTTGGAGTGAGGTTCAAAAATAAATACAAACTCTTGAAAGCAATGAAAAGCTATTAAAGCCAGCTCTATTCTTGTGTGTTATGTTCTTTTCAAGTTCTTGGTTTGGAAAGCTTTTGTAAAAATCACACAAGAGGGAACTGAAATTATGGAGTTTATATGAAATTAAGGTGTAAATACTGTTTTCATTAAAACCAGAACCAATATAATAATGAACTCAGCATCCTGCTGTAGGCAGTTGAAAGCCAGAACCCTGTATGAAAGAACTACAGTAATCAACCCAGACTGGTTTCAGGACTACAAATATGAAGATTTTTGAATAAAGAAGAGCATTATAAGGTGAGGTTCTGGGCAAAGGCTTCTACTATCATGGGAGAATTATTCAGCAGTGGTAAGGAGTGGTGCAGTCAAAGGATGTCAGTTTCAAAGGTGATAATAGTTATGGAAGATAATATAAACCTTCACAACAAATTCTGTGTGCCTCTTTGTTTTCTTCATAACAGAGAATCAAGCTCTGAATTTTCTGTGAGGTCACAACTATAATGAAAATATTTAAAATAATGGTATAAGCTCCTGAAGGAAAGTAATGTAAAAGGAAAAATTAAAAAAAAAAAAACCTGTAAGGTTGAAGCCGCTTGTAAGATGGCTCTTTAAAGGAAAGTTTAAATAGGTAGGAAGAGAACTAGAGAAATAATTTTCAGAGCTATGTGTTTTACAGTTCTTTAAAATTGCAAGCAGTAGAAAAAATATGATTGGACAGATTTTTGAAAGCAAAAACTTTGTTAAGCTTTTAATTTACTAAGTAAGTAGTTAAAAAAGTTACAGAAGTAATGCTGGCATTTTATATGTTCATCTTCTCCTTGTGTTCAGCTCTTTTTTCACTGGTGTTCTTTTGAAGGTAAGATAGCTAAGTTTTTCACCAGAAAGCTCTGTTGCTAAATATTGACAGCTTTTTTGCAGTTTTCTTTGTGCCCTTCTACCCAGATTATTGGCAAGTGTTTATTGAATTGGTATTCGTTCCTTTGAGAAACTATAAAAAATGGATTAAAAACCACATGCAGGATATGTATTTTTTTATTATTGCATTTGGCTTGCTTGTACACAAAGATTTTAGTTGATATTTTATTCAACACTGATAAAAATGTTGCTAATTTTATAGTGGTTTTGTAGCAATGTGTGACATTTATCATAGGAGATCCATAAAGCCTCTGCTTTTTCATAAAGTGGAGAAAGTGAGAAAGTAGTCACGGGCTGAAGGAATGTGATGAATCAGTTTAATGTACTTAAATGTTTCTCTGTGTTGGAATTTTCTTCTTCTGAAGTGAACAGTTCTTCTTAAATACATCATTAGAACAGGACAGTATACTATAAACTGTTTTTGTTGTCTGAATGTTTAATTCCAATCTTTTCACATTTTCCTGTCCTCATTCATATAATTATTCTGATTGACACCTACATGCCTTTTCATTGATTGTGAAAGATTTAATAGGCACTGTCCATATGATCCAGCATGCTTTACTACATGCATCTACTTTTTAGATCTGATTGTCCCCCATTACTCCCTGGCTATATCGTTTGCCCTTTTTTACCCTTTGGAAAATGAGTGTCACTCTCCATGAAGAGCTTGTGAGGTGCCATCCTGTGCGAGTAGAGTGATTTGTCTGGCACTGCTGCTGGGACTCAATAGGTTCCATCCATAAGTAATTTAGGGCTGTGTGCATGGAGGGGGAGGGGAGAGAGTTTGGAGGCATTAAAGAGACAGTGGGAGAGTGAGACATAATGTTGTTGATATGAATACAAATTGTAAATGTTAGGGCTGTTTATGCTTACATGGAGCAGTCAGCTCTTGACAGAGATGTCAGAGCACTTAATTGTAAGGTTTTCCTTACACAACATTCTTTAGACTTCTACATCCATATTTGCACACAGACTTCTTGTAAGATTGTTTGATCTTTGTTAGTGCATGTGACAGTTTCATTGTTGTTGATCTTCATTCCATGACTATAATATAGCCATTGTTTGCTTTCTTTTAGAACTGCCTGAAACTACCTTACTTGAAGAGAAAGTTCAAGAGTCAGAAGCATGGGCCAAGCCTCTAGTCTACCTGTGGCAGACAAGACCACCCAATTTCAATGCTGAAAAAGAATACAATGCAGCTTGTGCCAAAAAGGAACCTCACTGTGCTGTTTGCACTCTTCTCATGCCATACTATAGGGTAAGCAAGATTCTCACAGCTTCGTCTCTGGATGAAGTGTGAAATAGCTGCCTGGCTACTTAATTTCCAAGAAATTATGAAAAAGATAAACTTAAGCATTTCATTTGTAAGAGAGGTAAACAAACTCACTGGATTAAAAATTAGAACTGATGCTTTGTTCACCTGCATCTATCCTTGGCCGCAGACACTGTATACCTCCTACTACCATTTATGCTGGGCTTGTCTTAGTGTGTGTGTGTCTGTGTGTATTTTCCCTTTTGGTGTGGTGAACCCAGGTAGATTTGTATCTTCTAGCTATTTCCTTATATGTCCATCTCCAAATACTTTTTATCAGGACCTCTTTTATGCTGCCTTTGTTCAGGCCTAAGTGTTTTCACAGTACTTAGGCCTTCTCAGGAAAAATATTCCCTCGGAAACAGTCTAATACAGAGCATTGTTTGACACTGTCTTGTGGAATTACTGTGTCAAATGCCAAATAAAAATGGTGTTGTAGTAATATGTTGCTAATTTGGAAGGTGCTAAACTGGAATTTCCTCAGCCTGGGAAGCAGGAAAAAAGCTTTTATTGCACTGGAGTGAGTTAAATGGCCCAAGAGGTACAATACTACTGAACACCACTGCGATAACACTGATTTGCAGGCTGAGTGCTATTCCAGATGTCACAGTTATTTGGAACAATCAAGATAGGATGACTATGATAAATACTTAGAAGCAGTTAATTTTCTCAGGAAACTGTTACACTTAGTAGGAAAGTTGGGAGGGGTGGAATAGTTTCATCATTGTCACGGGGAAGAGTAAGACTCTCCTTTCTTTTACTTAAATATAGATTTTGTTTATTTTCCAGCCAGACAATCAGGATGAAGAAAGTCCTGCTTTCAGTGAAGCAAACTCAGCAGTAACATTGATGGCAGAAAGTGTGAAGACTAAACCTCTTATTCCAGAGATGTGTTTTATTTATAGTGAAGAAAACACCGAAAACTATCCATCAAATGCCTTTGTTGAAGAAGATGGAACAAGTCTTCTGATTTCATGTGCAAAGTGTTGTGTACGGGTTCATGCAAGTAAATAATCTAATTGTTCTGTTGCCAGAAATGTAATCTTAAATTTTGCTTTATTGATAAATAATAGTTAGCTAGGCTTCTACCATGTCTTTAAAAGTACTTGAAGAACATTTCCATTTGTAATGGTTCAATCACTGGCTAATTTTTTTTGAAAACTGCATTACATTTTCTGTAACTTACACTTGCTCTAAAAATATTGAAGAATTAACTGTCATGTAAACTTTCCATGTTCACGAACTTCTGATTCTTTTTTCTGTTCTAGTGATTTAATTACTCTTTTGCTTCTCTTTTTTAAATCACTGTGCAGTGCTGTTGTATCCTTATTAAGTAGGGTGAAATTCTAGGAGGTAATTATTAAATTAGGGTGAAATTCTCCTGGAGGACTTGTGAATATTGCTATTAAATTTGGGGATGCAGTATTTTCCTTCATTTAGCATTCTTTTTTATTGCAAGAGTAACTTATGAATGCATGGTTTTTTCTGCAGTATCTCCTAAAGGCTGTAGAACTGTAATAGTAGAACTGTATAGTAAAACTGTAGAACTGTAGAAAAGTAAAACTGTAATAGTTAAGTCTAAGAAGTCCACGAGATATTTGGAAATATGGTATATTTGCCCAGAATAAATGTCAGTACATTAAGTCAAAATTTTACTTCAGGGAGAGTTGGTGATATGATACTGCAATGACAAAAATAAGAAATTAATTGTGATTTTGTTTTTTTGGGTGCTTGGAGTTTTTGTTGTTCAGTTTCATTTGCTGGGTGTTTGTTTTGGTTTTCTTATGGGAGTTTTTGTGCGTTCTTTATATTTAGGTTTTGGGAAGATATATTTTATAGACTATGTATGACATTAGCAGTAAGCCTAGATTGTAAAAATCTCCTTCATGACATGACAGACATGTTTTATCAAAGTGTATGTATAATTGAATTGTATTTATGTATAGTTGAATTGTATTACATCATTGATAAAAAGGCAGAATATAATAATAAATCTAGCTCTCTTATTCTAGGTTGCTATGGTGTTCCTTCTCATGAAATCCATAACGAGTGGTCATGTTCTCGATGCAGAAAAGAAGCCTGGACAGCTGTAAGTTGTTTAGCTATCTAACACACTAGAGATTAAGGGAGGAAAAGAAGGTAGCATGTGCATTATTTCATGTGGTATGTAGCCTGTGTATTTTTTCTGATCGTGCTTTCTGGGGAAAAACTATTTGTAAAATACAAGAATATTTCAGTGAGAATGTAATGGCATTTTGATACACAAACTTGGAGTAGTTTCATAGACTCCTAAAAAGGATTGGCTTAACAGGATATAGTTTTGTGAAATACAGTGTTCAAGCAAAACTGAAAATTAAAATGCACGTGAATGAGAGAAAATGTGAGATTTCTTCTAAATAGGTAGAATGCAATTTTTGTCTTTCATTGGTTACTAGAATACACTATTACAGCTTCCTTTTTAGACAGTCGTGAATTTGAGGATCTTCTGAAATACTTTTGTGGCTATTGTTCTAGATTCAGGGGAATACCAAGGGGAAAAGTGTAAGTCTGTTGTTATGAGCTCAGAATTTAATTATCAGTTAAACAAACAGGGTTAGAAAGCCCTGCTACTCTATCAAAAAGTGAAAAATTTATTTTCTCTCAGAGAAATTACAGCTACGATGTGTAAGTAGGAAAGTTCTAAGGAGCACATCCTTATTCATGAAATACCATTTATGAATAAATCACAGATTTTTTGTTAAAGACACTGAAAAATTTAAGATGTTGCCTTGGGACCTGATATTAAGTACAATATAAAAATAACACATCTGAGTGGAAATTAGGAGTGTCTTTCAACTCAAGTACATTTTCTAAAAGTCACTGAAAAAATTGTAAAACAAAATCCAGTCTTAAAATTTCCTAATTATATGTTGTAGAAAGATTCTAAACTTGTTCTGAGGTTTTAAGGTTACAAATAATCTTGAAGTGGTCATTTAGATGGCAGCAGTAAGTGAATGATAAGAACAAAAGTGAAGTGTCTGATGAGTCATTTATACTAACACCTGTGACAAACATTAATTTGAGAAGAAGTATTCACATTTTACTGAATAAGTTTGGGGTTATTCTCATATGATGCATATAAGTTTCTGATAATAAGGAAAATCTGAATTTAAGGGAAAGTATTTTTTTCACCAAATTATTTCAGGAGGTGAGATGAAGTAGTGAAAGATATATCAAGACCATATGGGAGTTAGCTGAATGAAATTTTTATGTGATAAGGTTTTAGAACTGATATCATGTTCACTTTGTGACTGGAGTGGTCACAACTGCAGCTGGCAACAAGAACTACTGCTTAGGTGGAGTCTGCCATATTATGTGTGCGTAGCTGACAACTCATAAGTTATCTCCCTATCTCTGCTGAACTTCATGATTTAGTCTTCAATAAAGTTTAACACTTTGGTAGCATTACATTACAGAAATTCCCCCAGTTTCTGTGCAGTCATCTTAAACTACTTAAAGTAGACTAGTTTAGATTTCCACAAGCACACTCTAGAAACTGTAGAGAAGGCCCAGTGTATTTCTGCACTTTTTAAGTTAGCTAATAAGAAGATAATAGGACTGAAAGAGAGCACCATTTTCATCATGCAAAGACTAGCCCATGCATGTTTATTGGACATTTGGACAGTTGGACAATTTTTTAATGTAATATATTTATGTGTCATATATTTAACTGAACTGCTGTAATTTTTTGTGTGTATTGATTATTATACAGGTGAATTGTTAAAGCTACAAAATCATCTTTCTGTAGCTTTGTTTTGGTAACTTGAATGAAATGAATTTGTACCTCAAGAAAATCCTTCATTCAAATATGCCTGTGGAATAAAGTTTCATCTTAATGCCTTAAGTCATCATTAGGTTGGAAAGTCTTAATGAAATATTGAAGATTGTGTTTACTTACAGACTTGTCCTCTTGTTTGCTGTCTTTTGGTCTTTGTTACTGCATGTCATTCACATGCTACTACATTCACTTTGTTCCTACATGCTATTCCCATGTTCTTTTTCACCTGAAAAATGTAGGAGCAATAGATAGTAGTCGTCTGCTACCCAATAAAAATAGCAGAAATCTAGCTGTTTCAGGGAAGCGAATAATGCTTTGTTAAATACAAACACATGAATGATAAGAAATTCACTTTTTTTATAGTATGGTCTTTCAAAAGTTTTGACATGCCAATATTGCACTAATAGCAATCTCAGAGCTATTAATGAATCCAAGAGTTTGCACAGCTTAGGTGAGGTGATATCAGCCTGGAAAATATGTTGTTGTTTTTTAAAAAAGATACAGAATGGATGATATGAGGAAGTAGATGGCACTCAACCTATCTCAGATAACAAGAAAAATATTGAACAAGTGCTGAATCTATCAATTTCTAAAAACCTAGACAATGACAGAATACTAAGAGGTGTCTGTTGAAGAACAGGACAGTGATTTTTTTTTGCTGTGGCAGGTCATGGGAGTAAGGAATAAGCAAAAGATTTAATGAATCCTGACTTTCAGATGCTTTTGATGGTGTTTTAAATTCTGATATTGGCAGTGGCAGAAGAGAGATAATGAAAATAATATTTGCCAAACATATAGCAATATGGATTTACTCTTAACCTTAACATCTCAGACTACCAACCATCATTCTCATAGAACTCTTGAAACCATTAAGAGAATAAATTTCTGGGCATAATTTTCATGTCATTATGGTGCATTTGTGGAAATCTAAACTGGTCTATTTTATGCAATTTAAGATGATTGCATAGAAACTGGGGGAGTTTCTGTAATGTGATGCTACCAAAGTGTTAAACTTCATTGAAGACTAAATCATATGAAGTTCAGCAGAGATAGGGAGATAACTTACGAGTTGTCAGCTACGCACACGTAATATGGCAGACTCCACCTAAGCAGTAGTTCTTGTTGCCAGCTGCAGTTGTGACCACTCCAGTCACAAAGTGAACATGGCATCAGTTCTGTAGAATCTGAAACATGACACGAGGATGCTTAAGCTTTGTACTGGAAGCAAAGCCTCAAAAAAAATCCATGAAACAATCTGTCTGCTCTTTTCAGCTTTGGTAAGAGTCCAGCTGAAGAACTGTAACAGTAGACATAAGATGTTCAAAATACCATGATGGAAGGTGCAAGAGTTGCAACTGAAATTGCAAGAAACCAAAATTCTTTTAATCATTCCTGATAGATTTCAACCATTCCATAAGGGAAGATTGAAAAGGTATAATTTTCCTAGTATAGTGAGGGGAAGGCAGAAAGGAAGAAAAGTTACATTCTGTAATGTAAAATTATATGTGTATAATTGAGTAACATAAGCAATAGCCGTTCTGGAATTTTTTTCTCTTCTGTCTAATCAGATTGTCTCCAGGAATAACTTGTACCCATTACCCTTCATATTTTCCACATGACTCCTTGTAAGAAAGGGAATCTCTGTCTAGTCTTTTAGGGACAAGATGACGTGTAGAGACTTTAAGCTGCATCAGCAGCAGTTAATACCAGGAATTTTATGAATTTTTATGAATTTTTATTTCTAAAACTAGTGAGTGACTGGGCTAGGATAGATAGAGATTTTATAGAGAAGCTACTTCTTTAAGATTTTTAAAAACATATTATGGAAACATTTTTCAGGAATAGTTGAAGAAGACTTGATTGCGCCTTGAGGCAGAATGATAAAATAGACACTGAATTTTGTTTTTTCTATAGTTCTCTTTTGCTTGTTTGGATAGTGTTATTCATTGCAAACAATGTGGCTGTAATTTTCTTTGGGGACAACTTTATTAGTTTGGTATCCAACTTAAATATGGTAGTATTTTTGCTTGTGTGGAGCTTCAGTCCTGACATCAGCCTGATAATAATTGCTGATATGTATTTCATCCTATTTGTCATTTTAGGATAATGTTTCTGTCCCTTCACAGTTTGGATGATAACCTTACATTATCCTAACAGCTTTCACTTCAAAATAGTACAATACTTTACTCTAATCCTAGAATTATACTTAAGATAATATGGTTCTCTTTTAACCAATCTTCTGTACATTGAAAATGACAAGTGAATTAAATATACTGCTATCCCAAAGTGTGACCTTCCCTTTTAAAAATCAGCAATTCAAGCTAGTCCTACCAGCCTGCAACCTAAAGTTTTATGCTACGTTTGAATTAAATACATATATTTATTTTCTGAATAATTTTTAAAATTTTCATAATCTTTTCATACAATCATAGAGTACCAGGTTGGAAGGGGACCTCAAGAATCATCTGGTCCAGCGCCTCTTGGCAAAATCACAGTCTAGACAAGATGGCCTAACATCCTGTTCAGATGAATTTCAAGTGTCCAACATAGGGAGGTTATTGCAATAGTTTTTGCTGTGAAAATTTTCCTCTTGTGTCTAATCAGATTGCCTCCAGGAATAACTTGTACCCATTACCCCTCATATTTTCCATGTGACTCCTTGTAAGAAAGGGCATCTCCGTCTTCTTTGTAGCCACCCTTTAAATACCGGAACCTGATCAAGTCTCCCCTAAGGCTTTACTCATGTCCGAACAAAAGACTTCCCAGTCCTTTGGTTATCTATATGCCCTTCTCTGGACCTCTCCAGCCTGGCTACACCTTTTTTGACCAAAACTAAACACAAAATGTGTTTTCTATACCTGTTGTTTTACATATATTATGTTAATTGTATTTTAACTTGCTATGTAGTACCATAAGTCTCTCTGGAGAGGGATATAAAATTAAAGAAAATTCCTTATTTGCACAAACCTTTTTTTTTTTTAGGGGAATATAGTGTGAGTGTATTGTACATTCCAACTTATACAGTTGAGACTTCAAGTTTCTACATTAATTAAATGAAAAATCACATCTAAATTTTTTTCGGGATAATCATCGCTAAAACCTGCAGCTGTTGCAGAAGATCTGAAACAGATTTTGCTCTCTGTGGGACTTACATATACACATGCCTTCCAGAATTTACTTCTTTTATCTCAGAAGAGTCCACATTATGGGAAGATTTACTTCTTAGGAAATACTGACTCCTTGAAAGTCCAACTTCCTGGATGTTTGAAATTGTTTTCCCTACACTTCATATAGATTCATAGGAGAAGGAGATTAAGCTGAAGATGACCCATCTGAGAAGTTCCCTTCTGGCTAAGGCATTAAATCCTGAATAGAAGTTTGATTGGAAAACAATGAGAAAGAAAGTTTCGTGTAATGAAGAATATAATGGAAGTTATGAAACATTGGTATAACCTTGTTTCAGAGTTCATTTCTTAGGAAAAAAAATCCTTCTTATTCCTCTGCTTACAAAAATTGTTTTAAATTCTGTTAAATGATATTTTCTTAAAATCACAGCAGTTATATTTAACTTCATGGAAAATTTGGTCTCTGTTAGGCTTACGTATATCAGTATGACTTCGCAAAGCAAGAAAGCATGAGAGCACTGTAGGAATGAGAGTTGTCTTAATAGCTAAATCAAACCTTATTATGTGTGGATACCAAATATGAACATCATTAAAATATGGAAATTACCTATATGAATTTAGATTGACAGAGCCAGATTTTTCCTTGGTGGCTATTCAAATTTATATTATCAGAGGAAATCAATTTTGAGATTCAGAGCATACTGTTTTCTTGCAGTTTCAGCATTTTAAGTAGCTGAAGAAGTATGCTTTACAATACTATGTCAAATTTTTGCCCTCTAGGATATACCTGCATTCATGATACATAATGCATCTTTATATTCTACTAGGCAGTAGATCCTGATAACAGTTATTGACAAAAGAGAAGAGTGATACAGAATGGTCTATGCTAATGGGCAAAAATGGCCATAAATCAGTCCCCCAAAACAATATAAAAAATAAAATTATATTTAATAAGTCATCTGCATGGATCCTGAAAGTGTAACTGAATTCATATAAAGTGCCTTGATTGAGAACAAATGCCTCATTAATCTTAAATGCCTCAGCTGGAGAAAGTTAGTGAAGTCAGGAAGAATAATGACTGGCATTACAGAGAATGCGACATACTGTACAATGAGCAAAGATGTGGTCACCCAATAGGTATAATACATAAACATGGAGTACCAAAGGTTTCAGGACAGGAAAGAAATAGAAAGAAGAGCAAGTCAGGAAACAGGTAAATATACTTCAGTGGCTTGCTTCATGATCAGGTAGATTATGGTCATAAGGCTACTAAGGAGGCTGTGTGATTTTTCACAAGTGATTCTTGCTATGTTCTCCACAGCACTGCAGAAACTGTAACCAGTACCCAATCTGGTTAGCTGGCACTGATTTTGAGAACAGATCCTATGTTGAAATAGCTTAGCAGAATTTCTTTTTCTATAGATGAGCTTTTTCATGTTTTGTGTATTACTTGTTGATAATCAGTCTTTGGGTTTATTTGCATTTTTGGTTAGAGTGGCCCTTTATGTAATTTAAAGGATTTTTAGTTTCTTTTTCCCAAAGGCATCAGAAAAGTGGCATGTAAGAGCTTTTCCACATTCCTGCTCACAAACTGCCCTATTCCACTCTACTGAAAATAATGATTTTGAATGTTCTTTTTGTAGTAATGCCCTTCTCGTTGATATGGTGTCATCATTTCCATTATAAACTGTTGTTTTCAGGGTCTGCTATCTGCCAAAATTAACTCAATACGTGTGAGTTGGTGATACAGTGTCTTAATTTTCAGACTGATTTTTCTACCAAGCTTTAAATGCATTTGAATATTGTTAATAAAAGAAACTATTGGACAGGAAAATCTGGCTATAATAGAAAATTAAACCCCTGAATATTTCTGTGGTTTTTTGTTTTCAGAAAAATAAGACCTGATTCTTGTTTTTTTAAAATATGTATTTTTTATTTTTTTAAAATTGGATTTTTGCAAGCCTTCTCTGCAAAAAAGTTGACTTATTGGGAGAATTTTAAATGCTGTGATAACCAGGTATGGACTCAGATGTGGGGAGCGTTATATTTCCTTCTGATTTTGATATTATACTAGTAGCAGGATATTTATTGCTTGTAAAACTCAACCTTTGAAACAACATATTTTAACAGGTTTGTAAATATGGGGGTTCTCTGGGCTGTCACAGAAGCCAAACCGAAGACTATTAAACTCAGAAAATGTGTTTTTAACGTAAATGCCATAAGGCTCAAACCCAAAGCTCATTTTGACCTTTCATTCACTTCACTGGAGTTTGCCAAATCAACCTTTGCCACTGATACACATGTCAAAAGACTTGAAGCTTTGGTTGCCTCCAGCTATGTGGGTATTCTCATATTACAAGGAAGAGATTCTCTGCAGGATGAATTATGATTTCAGTCAGATGTAGTTTGAATCTGGACCTGCTTGGAGATGGAATTGGACCAGAGAACCTCCCTCAAATTAATTGAACCTTAATTTGTCCTCAAAGACCATATCTGATCTCTAGAGATAGTGCTGTAAAGTCATTGAGAGGAAAAACATGCTATAAAAGCCAGTAGCAGGATATCTTGACCTGGCCAGCTTGTATTATGCTGCTTTCTTAAAGGTACATTTTTTCTTCTGAAGGTAATCAGGTTAAAATCTAATATTTGTTCCTACAATAATGGGAATAAGCCTACATATTTTTTGTCATATATAAATATATGATAGATACACTATCATTCCTGTTTTGTTTGCTAAGCACTTAGTCTTAGTGTTCACAGAATCATAGAAAGGTTGGAAGGGACCTTATAGATAATTTAGTCCAACACCCTGCCATGGACATGGTCTTTCACTAGACCAGGTTGCTTGGGGCCATATCCAATCTTGAATATTTCCAGGAAGGTCTGGAATTTCCAGGAATATCTACAACTTCTCTGAGCAACCTATTCCAGTGTCCCACCACCCTCATGATGAAGAATTTCTTTCTTATATAACCTAGACCTACCCTCTTTAAGTTTGAAGCCTTGTGTTAACATCCTTCTTGTAGCCCCTTTTAGGTAATGGAAGGTGCTATAAGGTCTCCCTGAAGCTTTCTCTTCTCCAGGCTCAACAGCTCCAACTCTCTCAGCCTGTCTCCACAGGACAGGTCCTCCAGCTTCCTGATCTTTTTCTTGGCCTTCTGTGGACCCATTTCAGCAAGTTGTTTGTTGTGGTCCCAGAACTGGGTGCAGAGCTCCAGGTGGGGGTCTCTTTGAGGGCCAGAATCACCTTGATTCATCTGCTGACCACACTGTTTGTGATGCAAGCCAAGATGTTCCTGGCTTTCTAGGTTGTGAGCCAGCTCAGACTGAGCTTCCTGTCAATGTCAACCAGCAGCCCCAAATCTTTCTCACCAGGTCTGGCCTTGATCATTTCTCCACCCCGCCTGTATTTGTTCTTTTTGGAATTGCCCCAGGTGTTTCCCTCTGTGTAGAAGTGATTTTTGCAGTCTCTTTGTATTTTGCAGGAAGAATGATCAGTTTTGTATTTTCAATGGCTTATTCATTAACGTTTTGGGAAAGGTAATCTCATTCCTTTTGACTCCTCTTCAAAGGAGAAAGTGTAATCTTTCTTGTTCAATTGTATGGGAACAGTTGCTCTTACTGTAAGGATTTTCTAGATCTGAGTGACTAATAACCACTATGACAGAAATTACTTCTGTGAACTTACAGTCTCCATTTTATACTTTATGGATGTACTTCATATACATATACTTCATATAGGCACATTCTAGGGAGAATACATAGTACCTACCCCTGTCAAGTTGTGAGAATTTTTTTACTCCAGTTACCTGAATGAGTATTTTGATTCTCATTTCAGTCTCAGCCTCAGTTCTCATTCCTTCTCTATGAAATTGTCTCCATATTCCCATTTTCCATCTCAATCCCCGTTTCCTGTAATTTTGAAGGCTTCTTATCCTAGCCAGCTCTCTCCTGCTCTTTGTGGTATTAGAGGTCACTGTTAATAATGGTATGGACAGTGTAGTGAAACACTACTTGCTCTTTATACTGTTGCTTTACATTGGTATTATATGGGAGCTGCAAAAATGCAAGGAAGGTTTTGGCTATCCCTGAGTCAAGGGCAGGGTAGACTGAATATTTGCAGGATTAGGTTACTAAAATGTAGAAATTAAGTAGCTGATGATTTGTAAACTTTAAATTCCCAAAGGTGTCTTAAACAGGCTTGGATGCAACTGCATGAGTAAATGTTCATCCATGAAAAGAAGCGTGGCCACCTTCTGTTCTCAAGAATGTATTTTAAGCTTGCAGCCAAAGATCTTTCTACATGTTAAATAGATATTAGCCTGTGGTTGGTATCTCTTTCACGGAATTACTCAGCTTCCATAATCAGTGTGAACTTTAATAATTTAAAATACAAATGAAGGTTGTGACTTATACTGGTAGCAGAGCAACTCTGTTAAGAATGGTGCTCCTCGTCAGGAAACTGAATCTGAATCTTTTACTAGATGAACATCAATTTTTCTGCAGTTAATTAATTTTTGCAAATATTTTGTCACTAAATAAAAGAAGTTTGTCTCTGAAGGTAATAGTTCAAAGTGAATACAGTAGTGGACTTTGAATTGAAATTCAGTAATTTCAAAAGCTATTTTCCAAGTGAAAATTATTCCCTTGGTGTAGAAAGATTAGCATATTCATTAGTGGACCATTGCTGAAAACAACATTTTCAAAAGAAACACCAACCCATTTCTCTTTACAGAAGGATAAATATAGACACAATCATGAATAAACTGGGAAAAGGAGGTAGCTAAAATGTAGCAATGCTGTATCCAAATGCACATCTGTGTTAATACTACTAGTAGTGTGACCTTGGACGTTACAATGCAAGGGAGAAAAGAGATGGAAGACTAAGGATATCTATTTTCAGTTCAAAGGTTTCTATCTATAAAGCTAACCAGAATGGCTTGAAGAAAACAAAATGTGTATAACAGCCAAAGCCCTACAATTTTTATCCATTTGACTTAGCTGTAGCAGAGTTGAACATTAGATGCCTGTTTTGATTAGTTGTTTTTAGAGGAGACTAGTAAATTGGCATTATTGTGACTCATCTTTGGAGCAGTTGACTCTTGAAACTGTTTTGACCTCTTATTAGAAATGTTTCAGGGGGTAAAAACCAAACCCAAAACCTTTCCTAACCACTTTTCTTAGGTTTTTAGATGCTAGTCGCAGTCGATTGACTTGAGCTGATGAAAAATTGGTGGAAATACATTATTTACTGAATAGGTAGTGTCCTACTCCGTGCTTAAGACATTATCAAGGGGTAGTGACTTTAAATTGTTGGAGGGTTTAGATTAGATGTAAGGAAGAAGTTCTTTATCTTGAGGCTTGCCAGAAAAGTGGTGGATGCCTTGTCCCTGGAAGTGTGCAAAGCCAGGTTGGATGGGGCTCTGAACAACGTGGCCTAGGAATGTGTCCCTGCCCATTGCAGGGGAGTTGGGCTAGATGATCTTAAATGTTCTTTCCAATGCAATGCTTCAAATCACTAGCCAAAATGTTTTGAAATTAATTGAAAATATTACTTCAAGTAAAATCACTGCTAAATAGAGCTGTGACAATAAAGTTACCACAATAGCTTATTAAGTGAATGATAATAATATATTAGTAAAGCTGTATTTTATTTTTGTTTTTTGGATCACAGATTGGGAAAATTAAATGTATATGATATGGAATGGATATTTCAGTTTGTGCTTAATGCTAAGCATTTGGGTTTTCCTTAATATCTAGGTAATGTTTCTGCATATGAAGATTTAAAACTGCAGGTTATGTAGAGCAGTAAGATGTGCCAGAAGAATTAAACTAAAGTCTTTTATTATCTCATTCACAGCAGGAAATTAATAAGTGATGAAGAATATGTGTCTTGAGCAGGCATTCCTAATACTTTCTCAGTCTCCTACTATGTGGAAATAAGAAATTGTTTTAGCCAAAGGCACTATCTTTCTATTTCCTTAGTAAAAAGTAACCTTCTTTGGATTTCTTTTTCATGAACTTAGGCAGATTCTTTCTCAACTAGTGTAAAATTTTAGCATCCACATCTGGCAAACAGACACGTACTGTGTGAAGAATCTTCCTGGTTTTTTGTTTGTTTTTTTTGTTTTGAATCTGCTACTAGTTTCCTTCAGTAACGACTACTTGGTTACTGAAGTACCTAGTCAAGCCCTTTTCCAAATCTCATTTTTCCGATTGCATCTGTTAAACATTACACAGTCTTTTTACTGGCTTGACCAGCCTGCATGGTTATCTCTTTTGCAGAAGCTGTTGCAGGAGATGTTCGCTGAAGACAAACTTTTGGCTTATTTTTAGTGAGGCCTGTGAAGTAAGGGCAATCAGAAATGAACAAGAACTTAATAAATTTCTGAGATAACTTGGAAAAAAGAGATAATTAGAAAAAATGGTAAAATAGTGAAGCTGGAGTACAGACAAAGGATTGTGGAGCAGTGATGTCAGCTGCTGCTGTGGAAAAGATCCTGGAGATTATTGTCCATGTACTACACAAGTCATGGGTGTGTAAGCACATCTCCCCAGATGTGGGATAAAAATGAAATATATTTTGCCTGACATCACTGAAGATCTCTTCTCATTGCACTTCAGAAGGGAGAATGCGGCCACACGTTAGGTGTCACGTGAAGTCAGTTAGGTGGAAAAAGTGTGGTTGTTTAACTAAGTGTCAATAGATGGAAAATGTCAAAAAAAGAAAGGGACAATATGGGGCTTTTGATGTTTATCATGCATAAAGTAAAAAGGAAAAGGCTTAAGCAGGGAATCTTCTTGCTAGTTTAAATGAAAAGCTCTCTAATGGCATGGATGCCAAAGAGCTGGAAGAGATTATTAGGTTGCTTATGGAAACTATATTTTAAGAGGAAATTTTTGAAAATGTGTCAGGTACAATTCATTAAGAGAAATATATATTTTATTTTACCCTGTCTTCCACTGACATACGCTTGAATTTCTTTTTCATTTAACTGGATAAATGTAATTATTTGGAGATGCTATTGTAATTTACAAGGCTTTAGCAAAGAAGATATAGCAGTTTAACAAGAAAGGGTATTGTGTGGTGCATGATCATAGTTTTCAATAAAAATAACTGTTAGATGACTTTCCTCTGCTATGGCTTGGCAGAATTCTACTGCCTTGCTGTATCAGACAGCTTCCTGTCTCCTATGGAGAAAACTATTGCTGATGAAGTAGGTGTGGGAATATGGATATGTGAAAACTGCTTTTTGTAAGCATTACTGCGAATATGACTGAATTTTGGCAGACACAAAAAAAATACTCAAAGATAAGCAAACGTATTAATTTTAAAATATAAATGAATGTAAACAGGCTTGGGTTTTGTGTAATATTTATCCATGCGAAAAAAATTAATATGCAGCTTTGCCTGAGTAGCGACATACCTTCCAAAAAAGGTGATCCATCTTTTGGATGTATGTACCAAAGGAAGCATGGTTAATTCACACTGACTTGAAGTTTTTCCACCAATTTCTTGAAGTGATTGAAGCAGAGAAGTGAGATTAGGGTTGCTGGTTGCAAAAATGTTTCCTGTAAGCAAGGGGAAACATTTAGTCCAGAAACAGTGAATATGATATGTATTGTTATGAAAAAAAACCCCCATAATTTCCACAAAAAAGCTGAAAGATGAAAGGAATTTTACTGTATAAAACTTGTGAATTATATGGAGATATCTTACTTTTTGCAGGTACTGGAAGAGAGAAAGCCTTCTTGTAATTCTAGAATGTTATGGAGATTTTTTAAGGAGATGAGCAATTTAAAATGGTCTAAGATTTAATTTAGATATGTATAAAATAATATGCTTATGAAATTATTATTTAATGCAAATACGAATGACAAAATTACTTGTTTAAAGGATTTGCAAAGTAATAATGAATAAGAGATTGGATACCTTCTAAGGTGATGCTTTATAATGAAATCATTCTCTTCCTGATTTTTACATAATAGGCTGACAGCAGGTAGACAGGAATGCACAGATATGCTCTTCCTCTTTGAGAACACAGAACCACAGAATCATAGGAGAGTTTGTTTTGGAAGGGACCTTTAAAGGTTATTTAGTCCAAATTCTCTGCCATGAGCAGGGCATTCTCAATTAGACCAGTTTGCTCAGAGCCCTGTGTGACCTGACCTTGAATATTTCCAGGGGCAGGGCATCCACTGCCTCTCTGGGCAGTCTGGTCCAGTGTTTCACTGTCCTTATTGTCAGAAAATTTCCTTATGTCTCATCTATATTTAAAACCATTTCTCCTTCTAAAATGTTTTTCCGTGTCTTTTTCATAAGTCCCCTTTGAGTATTGAAAGGCCACAATGAGGTCTCCCCAAAGCCTTCTCTACTTTTCTCCAGGCTGAACAGCTCTCTCAAACTGTTTTCATAGGAGAGGTGCTTTTGGAGCGCTGGAGTACCTCAGAAGGTCTGTGTCCTTCATGGGTAGTAGTTACTAGTTGACATGTTATTTCACTGCTACCCATGGCATGTATACATTTATTAGGAATATTAGTCTTTGTAAATGTCAGGTTCTCTGAGTTTTCATTAATTGTAGTATATTGAGTCAAGTTAAGCTAACAGCCATGTTGCGTGTAGGAAAATGTATTGCAATGCAGACATTATTAAAAAAAAAATGTTTTTATGGGCTTTAAACCTGTGTTCCTACCCACACAGTTTTGTTATGAACACTTGTGAAATTGACTAGTTCTTAGGGATCGAATTGTTTGTAGCTTATGTCCAGCAGACCGTGAACAAGTACGCACCAATACTTTCTGCTCACCAAAGATACATATAGGTGTTTCTGTAGAGGACATAATGTTTGGTTCCTATAGGTCCTGCATAAGGGTAATCCTTTTATAGCTCCTAATGAGGGTATTTAGAGCCTTCTCTTTTGCTTGGGCTGCTCTCCTCCATTTAATATTCCCTCTTTTTTTTTTTTCCCCTATTTTTAATCTAATGTCAAAGCTCTGTAGTTGGTAGGTAAAGATATGACTTCTCTCTCTTCCTGTGCTATTTTAGCTTAATTTGTTTGTAAGATTTATTTGTAAAATTTCTTTAGAGCTTGGATTCTCAGTCTACTTACATTAGTAAGTTCCACAGCAGATGACCTGATGAAAGTTTTCCATAAAAGTGAAAAATATCCGTTAGAAGCAGAAAAATGTCATTATTTTTAGGTAACAAATTTTTAAGTAAAGTGACCTAAGAATGTCAAAGCTCTTAAAATAGGGGCAGATGCACTCTTTGTTTTGCAAAACAGAGTTGAGTATTTTTGTGGCCAATGTTAAAAAGGTGTTCAGATTAACAAGAATTTATGAGGAAACCCCTGAATTTTCACATTTGAAAGCAGAGAATGAAGGTTTTTCCCTGCAAATATTTCTGATGAGTTAGGTAGACTTATGCTCTTTTCCCTAGTCTGCAGATGTTACTCTATATATAAATTGTAAAAGTTCATGCTCTGCAGAACTGCTGTCTTGGCTTAAGACAGTTTAAAGAACTGGACACTCTAAAAGGAGTTACCTCCTCTTAGTTTCAACCAATTCCTTTCCACCCATAAGGAATAAATGCGAGTAAACGTAAGTGAAAAGATAACAGTTTACTAAAAAGCAATACAGCAACAAGCAAAAAAAAAATGGACTCAGTAAATAATCATTAGATGCAAAATCACTAAATCTCATTACGCCCTGGGAAACAAAAAGAGACCCAAAGTGGTGGAAATAGCATTTACAAGATGGTGCCCTCCAGGATGCCTGTGTGGCTTGAAAGACACAGGGAGAATGTAATGAGCTCTCTACTACCCCATGATCAGTCATCTGGGAGACAAAAGGAAAGAAAGATGCTGGACAGAGAGATCCTTTCTGGCAAAGCAGGAGCTATTGGAGTTGCTCTAGTGGCAGATAAGTAACCGTGCACGTAGCGTCAACACCACCCCCTGCTACCTCCTCCTGATGCCTGCTGGGCTCTGCTGGAGTTGGTACTGATGTCCACCACGCTGCACAAGTGCTCAGAGAGGAAGAAGAACTGGTCTGTCCGATGTGGGGTTAGCTGGTCCCCGGAAGGGGTGCAGGGGATCACTCTGAAACAGTTTTTTTTGCAATATGCTGTTTTTCTGAGTGGCTACTATTGCAAGCCCAGAGAAAAAAACAACTTTACTGAAAGCAGTATAGTTTTAAACCTTTAGGTTCCCTGATTTAAATAGCCAATGTTTACTTTTAGAAAGGAAAACATGATCTGGAACATATTAGGTCCCATCCTGAGGTTGTTGTGGATAGAATAATGAACTTCAATTCTCTTCTTTAAAACTCTACAATAATATTCAGAAGTTAAAAGGGTGCTCCTTAAGAGGATGTTCTTTTCTTCATGATTTTGGTTGGTAAAGCAAAAATTTTGTGCTTGAATAGTAAAGAGGATCCAATTGTCACAAGAAAGCATTTTTCTGTGGTTAGGAAAGAGGTTTTTCATACGGAATGTAATATATCATTCAAATAAATTTCTTGCAGACATTTGTAGTCTTCATCATTTTTAAGACAGGATCAGACTGGAGTATAACAGAAAGTTTTTTGGGGTTTTGCTTTGTTTGTGTTTTTGTTTGATTTGCTTGTTTGTCCTGCAAGGGCAACTTAAATGTAGGGATTCAAAAAACATGGTATCATATAGGTATACTGTCACAGAATATCTTGACTCTATTTTGTACATTTGTTCTTTTAGCAAAACAGGTGGGAAGAAGAATAGCTATGTTCAAAACACTTTTTCATCAGCTCCTTTCCAGGGATAAGAGATAAAAAAGAGAAATAAAGGGAAAGAATGGATTCAGAAATGAAGGAGACTGAAGAGTAGGAGTGAGGGGTTGGAAAGACAGAAAGAGTGTATCTGTTCAAAAGCTCAGTTTTAAGTAGAGGTAGGAAAAGCTGTGTTTTTTAGCGTGCTATCTGGGGACTTTGCTGAGTGCCCTGAAAGAGATGGAGTTGTACTGAAGATCAAAGCAGTAGAGGTATACTGCAGGAAAAAGAAAAAGAAAAAAAATAATTTAAGCTAGATCAATAGCTTGTGGGTCAGTTTCTCAGTAACTTCTGTTAAACTCATTATGTGCCATAGTACTTTGTTTTGCCTTTGTAAAATGTGTGGCAGTTTCCAGCCTTTCTACAGCAATACTGATTAAAAGTGTTGGGTTTTTTGTTTTGTTTTGTTTTTTTTCTTTTCTTTCTTTTTTTTTTTTTTGGTTTTTTGATGTTGGTTTTGTTTGGGTTTTTTAATTACATTTCAAAGTAATTCTGTCACTTCATCTGTAAGTAATACTCATATACCTTTTTTCTTTTAGTTGTATGAGTTGTTTCTCCTTTTTTTACTGTATCCTTTTCTTCCTCTGTAAGGAAATGCTATGTTTGTAAGTGGCAGTTTGTAACCCAGTAATTAATTGCTTTAGCAGTGTGCTTTATCCTCAAGATCAGATGAATAGAACTGATTTGTAAACCATCATTAAAACTCACTTTTTCTACTCTGCTTTTGTTTTTAGGAATGTTGTCTCTGCAATTTGAGAGGTGGTGCATTAAAGCAGACTACTGACAAAAAGTAAGTAATATGTTCTTCAGGACTGTATGTGCTTATTTTAAAATTTATTTCCAGTCCATTCCCACGTGCAAAGCATTTGCAACCCGAATTATTTGAGTGTCCCTTTAAGCTGAATCTTATTTCTATTGAAATGTGGCACTGGCATTTTGTTAAATACCTAGATAATAAAATGTACATTTGTTTTAGTATTTGCAAACACTTGCTTGTTCTAAATTTTAATCTGCTGGCCTTTTTGCAAAGAAAATAAATGAGAGAGCTCATTTAACATTGTTTGCATGTCTTATCAAACAGCAAAGTGTATTTTCTTCTTTGTTCCTAAAAATTGCAATACAATACTTCTGAAGTTCTAAACCCAGTATTTTCATTTAATTAATTTTAATCATGTTGAAATAATTTTCAATTCTGAATTCTGTTTTTTTTCAGATGCACTTTGGTCACACACTGTCAAAAATACTTTTGTTGCTGATGTCATGCTATTACTGTATCTGACTGATAGAAACTATAGCAAGTAACCCTGTCAGCTAAAGTGGAAAATTTTGCAGCTTAATGTTTTTTCAAGCCCAATAATAGAATAGTCTTCATGCATTTTGAATAATTTCATAATTAATTAACTCACCTAAGTAGCTTAGCAATATCATGAAGACCTCTTTCTTTTGTGCTTTGGAATGCAGTGGTAAGACATGATCTAGGTATGACATTCTTTTTCACTTACCAGGAAAGGAAGTAGAAAGAATTTATTTATCAGTGGTTTTCAATTGATTTCATTATTCTTGTCCAGTTAGGAGAAAGTTTTTTGTTTAACTCAGGCCATGTCTTACTCTTGTCCAGTTAGAAGAAAGGTTTTGTTTAACTCAGGCCTTCAGAAAATATTATTATTGTAGCTATTTTGATGGATATTTTTGCCAGTACATTAAAATTCTCAGCTTATTTTTAGTTCTGCTTTAAATTCCCTGTAATTTGTTACTTGGTTTATTTGCTAAATACAAAGAGAATGACAAAAATATTATCTCAGTAGAATTTATTATGCCCTTCTGATATTTGCAGCTGGTAACTTCCATGTTGCATCTTTAAAAATATGTATATCTTTGTATATAAATATAAATTTTTTTGAAATGTCTCATAAAATATATTATGAGGAAAATGCACAGAGGTTTGCATAAAATCACTTTTCTTGTGTAATTATATATAAGGTTTTTGGATTTACATTCTATTACTCTGTAGGTTAGTTTTACAGATTTATGAAATGGAATTTCTGTAAAACCAGTTAACTCTTGTTTTTTGTGTTTCTGTAACACATTATAGTTACACATTGTGGAGTTTTTGATCTGTCTTTCAGCATTAGTTATCATTTCAAAATTTTGAGTTTTCAGAAAAGTATGTTACAATTCAACCTTTTTTCTCCAACAGCTGTAAAATCTAACATGTGCATTCTCCTTTGCTCCTTCTTTGCTCTCTACATACTAATTAGACATACAGGAAGAGCATGTCATACTTTTAAAAGCTAATGGATCAGACTGGTATGTGTGCATGCAGTAAGCAGTTTGCTGTATAGGAAGGCCGAGATTCTTTCTTTTCAGAACTCAGGAATTGTTTTGTTAGGTTGAGAGATGTCAGAGGGTAAATGTTTAGTTGAAGGTTGATTGAAGAGGCATTTTATTTGTTGCATTTCTGTCTCATAAAGCTTAGATTGTAAGACTATGTGGTTTAGCAGGTGGACAGGTCACAATGAGAAGAAAACAGCTATTATAAAAAATATTGTTAAAAGTCTCAACTTCATGTAAGTTAAAACATGAAGAAACTGTCACCATAATAAAAGGATGGATCTGCAAGCTTTATCTGTTTCTGTTTGAGCTGAACTGTATAACTTCCTAGTTGATATGTCATCTTTATGTACAGGTCTTATTTCACACTTTGACCAATACAACTTTATAATCACAGGGCAGGAGTTTGTTTGGTCCCTGTGTGTCATATTATACTTTGGCAGATGCTTTTGTCAAAGATGATGTTGAAATACTGCTGCTCTATTGCAGGAAAGACAATTTTTTTTTGTTTTTTGTATCATCCTCCATCTCCTTCAGTGTCAATCCACATTCCTGTTAATCTGCTAAGATGATTGTGTAATGTGTGTTTCTTCAAAATGTACAAGAAGTGGAGTGAGACAAGCATTCAGAGCTTACAGAAGTAGACCAAATAGGGTAATGAAAACAGACATATAGTAAATGACAGGGAATAAGGCAAATGAGTAAAAAAATTGAAATGTTTTCCTTTATTCAGATTTACTTCTTGTCTATTCCAAAAAGATTTTAGAAGTAGCCTCAGAAGGCTGCTCTTTGATAATAAAAGTGTTGTTAGCTTCTCTTGTGCTTCATAAAATGCACAGTTTTAATATTAATTTCAGGCTTTTTAAAGTTTTTTTTAGCTTTTCTTATTTTGAGATTTATGTATTGTGAGGATTTGGAGTGCTTTCTGGTGCATATAGGAAGCTTGTAGTATCATCTGACAAGCCTCCTGATCTTCCATTGAAGTCTTGAATTTAATACTGGTCCTTGGCACTTGCAGGTGCTTTTGCTACCAAAGGAGATCCAGTTCATGTTGGGCATTGCACTGGTGGCTTGATCACTTTGTTGCTTGGATGCCATTGTGTCTATAGACAGAAGGCTTTGATAACATTTGCGTTTCATTTTGTGTTTTGATAGATGCATAATTGATTGTAATCATGTTTGTTGTGTAAGAATAGTTTCTCAGGTCTGAGTAATGTTAATAAGGACTAATAAATGCTGTAGATGATAAATTACACATGAACCAAATAATGTGGTGTTTACATATGTACTTGAATAGCACGCCTGCAAAAAATTTTTACTTAAATAAAAAGTAAAACATGCTTAAAATTGGTTGCAATAAAACCTCAGTCCCAGAAACTCAGAAAGCTTATTGACACAAAGTGCTAGCATTGCAAGGTTTGTTAAAATGTGTTAATGAAGCTTAGCAAAGCATAATGAGGAAGCAACCACAGATGGGTGTGTTTAAGAAAACCAAACCAAAAGCAAAAACCAAATACACAGCAAGCAGCAACTTCAGCACTTGTATTTCTATGAGTTTTTTTGGTGGTATTTTTGACTTGCCACTTTTCACAGGTGGGCACATGTAATATGTGCAATTGCCATCCCAGAAGTCAGATTTGGTAATGTCACAGAACGTACTCCGATAGACACTAGCAGAATACCCTTGCAAAGATTAAAATTGGTGAGTAGTATATTAATATATCCTCCATATATGCATTGCTATTAAAGTGTTCCAGTATTTGAATGTATTAAAAGTCTGAATTGTGATGGTTATTGCCAGGTAAAGAGCAGTAAGTTATGTTTATAAGGTAAGAAATAAACAACAAGGGTTTTAGTGAGATGCGCTTTTGAGACATAGTGACAGTTTATTAACAGTGGTAACAGTCTTTGGTATTCTATTAAATGTAGTTCAAACCTGTTCTTCCCCAGGAGAAGAGTAACAAACTTACCAGTATCAACTGGGAAAGTTTCACATCTGGAGTTGTATTGATGACAAAACCTAAAGAGGCAGGGAATAAAACACAGTACTATTTGTGAGGTCTTTTTATTATTGATTTTTACCTCAACTATTTATGAAGGTGAAAGGATGCACAGTCTGTTTGTTACGTGGTATCTCTGCCATCAGGGTATTGAAAAATATGCATACGCTAAATCACACATTAAACAGTGTCATTCAGGAACACTGATGTACTCTAGAAAAGGATATGCACAAGTGCGAAATGTGGTTTTTTGCCATGTTATACAATAATTACTTAATTATTGTATAACATAGCAAAATTATTATTGTGTGTGCATGACTGATGTTGTGCATGACTGATGTTGTCAGATAGAAAGAAGGCAATTATTAGTGGCCCATTCAGATTCTTAGAGGAAGTGTAAGTTTTCTGGATCACCCCACACTGTTTCCAATGTGGTTCTTGGTCTACCTTACCTTGTACTCACTTATTTTGAACTATTAATATTTTCACTCTATATTTTAATTTCATTTTATTCCATTAATTACTTTTTTGTTTTTGTAGCTGTATGTTTAAATGTGGAGATGCAGCTTGGAGTGCTTTAAAATTGATAGCCTGTCCTTAAAGTAGTAATCTGTTTAGAATTTTTGTTCAGAATTTTAAAAAAATTGGTTTTCACATGTCCTTTTAAAAATAATTTAAAAGATGTATGTAATGTCTCTGTGTGTGTGTGTATATATATATATATATATATATAACCTAAAAGCATAAGGTGACTTGAAAATTGCTAATTCAAGGGTTGAAAATTTAGAAATCATGGAAATATTGTTGGAAACAACCTCCAAGATCATCAAGTCCAACCTTTGACTGAGTAACACAAAGCCCACTGGGCACACCCCATCTCAATCTGCCATATCTGAACATTTCCAGGGATGGTGACAACATCCAGCTTTCCTGGGTATTTCCTCTTTCCTGTTCCAAAGCTTAACCACCCTTTCAGTAAAGAAGTGTCTCCTACTATTGAACCTAACCTCCTCTGGGACAGTTTGAGGACGTTATGTCTTGTCCTACTGCTTTTTACTTGGCAGAAGAGGCTACCACACTCTTATTTCAGGAAGTTGTAGAGAGCGTTTAGGTTACTTCTTAGCCTTCTTTTCCCAGCTCCCTCAGCCACTCCTCTCACGACTTGTACTCCAGGCCCTTCCCTAGATTTGTTGCACTTCTTTGGACATGCTTGAACACCTCAATATCCTTCTTGGATCACAAGTTTAAAGTCCAGTCTCACTAGTGCCAAGTACAGGGGGACCATCCCTGCCCTGCTCCTGCTGGCCACACTATTGCTGGTACAGGCCAGGATGCCATTGGCCTTCTTGGCCACCTGGTCAGGTCATGGGTAGGACCCAGCCCTGGGCCTTGTTGAACCTCACACCACTGGCCCATTGATCCAGCCTACCAAATCCCTCTGCAGAGCCTTCCTGCCCTCCTGCAGATCAACACTCCCACCCAGCTTGGTGTCATCTGCAAACTGACTGAGGGGATACTTGATCCCCTTGGCCAGATCATAAAGATATTAAAGAGAAGTGACCCTGATTCTTGGGGAGCAACATTTGTGACTGGCCACCAATTGGATTTAAATTCATTCATTCATTCATTCATTCATTCATTCATTCATTCATTCATTCATTCATTTTCATTTGATGTTAAAATGTATTCAGTGGACTGTCCATGACTAAAACACTGTAAGACTAACAGGAACCTTTTGGAAAAAGCTTGAATTGATTTGGAGCCAGTATTTCTGAAATTATGTGACTTACAAACCTAAGCTTTTTCTGCTGAATATGAAGAAATTACATTAATCAGTTATGAACAGTTGAGGAATTTTTAGATTTTCCTCTATTTTTTCTTCAGTGGATAGAATATTGCTTTTAGTCCTTAGTACTGTTTCAGTTCTTGATGCCGCCTTCAACATAAAATGGCTTTGAACCACTTATATTGTGTACAGCTGTATATAAGCCTATGGTGTCCTGCAAATATATAAAAGTTTAGAAATAGAGTACTTGCCTTCCTTAACATTGTTTTTTAAAGAAAAAGAATTTGTATATTTGTGTGGAATGAATGTTATGAAGAAGGAACTCTGCTGAATACAGTAGAAATGAGAGGCAGAGTACTTTATAACAGTCATAAATGTAGTAGTGCTGCAGGTAGAAGACCACCTTTCTGTGAAGGAAGGAAGCACCAGAATCCAGGCTTATTCTATTATTCCAAGATTTAATTTCTGACATTAAATTTATAATGAAATAATTAGATCTGTAATAATTTAAGGGGAGTAGGCAGTTCGACCATTTCAAATGGCTCTGTAATGATGTAATGCCAATGGACCAATAAAATGTTGCTTCTTGGGTAAAGGAGGAGGAAAAAAAATCTGCCCTGAAATCACCAGCAGGCTTTCTGCTTTCAGATTTTGATTTTGTTGCAAGTAAATTACTGCATCTGATGTTTTTCCTTGGCTCTGGTTCAGAGTAAATACCCTAGCTAAACTATGTTTTCTGGATGACATGATAGGATGTTATTCTGTATTTTAAATATAAAAGCAAATATGTGTGTGTATGCCTATATGTATACATATACATAGTAGAATTGCATGGATACTTTTTTTTTTCTCTAAAACACTGTATATCAGATACCTCTTGTAAAATTTTTCTCTCGTTTCCTGAAATATGGGTTCCTACTTCTCTAAAGAATTTGCTGCCAATAGTCCTCTGTGTATTTTCTAGCCTTCTGTATATTTGCCACATTATTCTCAATTCAAACATGATCTTTAAGTTAGTCTTCACTTCCTGACTGTTGATGGTACAGAATACCAAGCTCTCATATCCACTGGCACTGTATATTTTTTCTCAGGGGAATCCCAGAGATTGTATGCAAATTTATTATTTCTCTAGGATTCCTGCCTCTTCTTTCCTCCAGTCAACCCCACTGCATCCTTACCTTTCATTCATTTCCATTACCATTTGCTCTGTACCTGAGAGTAGACAATTGATACCATCTGTCTAGCTGTTAATTTCTGTAAAAGCATAGGGAGTTTTTCACTCCTGGGAATATGTGAGCAATTGATGCAGGTCAGTTTTGTCCTTTGAAATTGCAAGAACTGTCAGTGCTGCTCTTCAGCAGCCAGTTCCAGCTTCACAGCTATCCTGTGTGATAGATTAAGGACACCTTTCTTCATCTCTCTCTATCATTCAAGCCAGAGAGTTACCAGAGCAAAGGCAAGCTTTGTGCATAATTCCTTGATATTGAACCGTCATAAGCAGTAATTTAATAATTTAAAATAATTTTAAAAATTAATTTTGGGTCTATTTTAATAATCTATTTTGTGATAAAGCATGAGGTATGTAATAAATAAGTGTGGTCTTCCCTACTGTGTCACCTCTCCTTTACAAAATTTAGGATGTGTTTTGTTAATTTTTTAATTTTTTTTTTTAATGAGCAAAGCATAGTGGAAAAAATATAAAGGAATCTATTAAATACTAGTATGCAGCCATACCAAAATTAGATATTACGCTCTAGGAGCAAATGGTTCTAGTTGTTTGAAACATTTTTTATCCCTGTCCTCCCTGTTCCTCCTCCCTGAAGTAGTAAGAAGTAGTAAGAAGCCTAAATAAGCAGAATATCTACTATTTTCAGAGATCTGTAGAGGAGAACCTGACATTTTCTTTAATGTAGCATCTACAAAGGAACAGAAAATGAAGTAAAAAGCCAAAGTTTAAATTTTTATATATTTATTATTTATATATTTTTATATATTTATATATTTTATATATTTATATATATATTATATAAATTAAAAAACATCTGTGTAAACATTAACATATTGGTAGGCTTTTTTTTATTACTTAGCTAGTAGATGTAGAGATTGCAGTTAAATAGTTTGAATTCACTAGAGGTTTTGGGCCGAAATTAGTGTGTTTTCTGTCAGTCTTGCCACTATTAAATATTCAAGATATACTAATTTCTTCCAGAGTAAAACTCAGTATTTGTATCATATTAATAATAGTTTATAGCTTTAAAACTGTTTCACATTGGCAAATTACTGGGTTGTTACAGCATGCCAATGTTTTCATTTTTTTCTAGCTTTTTCAGTAGGCTATGTGTCATGTACTATCACTGCTGAAAACTTACATGACAGTAAAATTTTCATGAAACATTACTTCTTTTGAAATTTTTTCCTGAATGCCGTAGGCAAAGTATGAAATGAAGTAGACAAAATTAATAGAATATTTGGCTGCTTCTTTTTTCATAGGGGAAAAAGAGAATGGGATACACTCGGGTGAAATCACTTCTATTCTAGGGGTATAAACCCATGATAGTGTTGGACTTCAGCTGACTTTTCATGTGAAAGACCTCCTAGGCAACCTCAATGTTGCATGCCACAAAGATGCTATAACCTGTAGTTTCTCCATGTTATATCTGTGATTATACATTTTTTCTTTTTTTTTTTTTCCAAATATTTTTGAATGGAAAAATGAGTTTATCCTGGTCTCCTTTTGTCAGAGAGTCAGGCTTGCTTTCTTCATTTTATGATGTTCATATCCATCAGGCACTTTGAGTTCAGATAGCCACATGGAATGACAATTTGTAATTACCAAGCTAGGAAATAAATAAGTTGAATATGGCCATTTAAGTACAGGTTCTACAGTCAAATGGCTGAAGGGATATACCATACCATATCACAAATTATAAACCAATACTTTGCATAAACTACAGTATGCTAGCTGTTTTGTGGCACATAGTTCAGCTGGTTTTCTCTTCCAGTGGTCTCCAAGTTTAACATCAGGCATGAGATAGAGTGAAAACAGTAAATACAAATGCTAACTTAAGTACTTCTAATCACAGTGAAAATATTAGGAGCAAATAAAAGAGAGGCAAAGTTGCTGAGAAGTGATGGGATGCAGAGGCACTGCTTGAAATTTGTGTAAATGTAAAGGCAGAATTGTAGCTAATGACAAGTTGGAGGAAGTATGTAATATGTAGAATTCATGCTGTGAATGAGTATGGTGTCAGCTTCCATCCCAATGCTGTTAAACAGCATCAAACAGTTTACCCAGAGCAGACAAAACTTAGGCTTCCAGCTGAGTTTAGTTTTATTTAATTTATTTTTGCTTTGTTCCATTTGTCTTTAGTCTCCAAGAGAAACTTGGTGTGTGCTTCTGCTTTTAAAATTCCATTTTTCCTTGACTATTTATATGTGTGGGGCTTTGGTTCAGAGGAAACAAACTGGATTTCTTTGTGCATCAAAGTCAATGATAAAACTCAGTTTTACTTTGGGAAGGGAAAAGCTTTTCCCCAAGTACCTAGATAGTCTCTGTTTTCAAAAGAGTGTTAATTACTCAGCTGTAATTATAAATATGAATTATAACTGCATAAAAAAAATCTCTGGAGATCGAAAATTCAGACTGACCTCTCAAATATCAAATCAGTCTTTGAAGGAAAATACTCTCTTGTCTGTTTTTCTGTTTTAATAAAAGATGGGACTTAAAACTAAAATTAAATAAAAGCCCTTGTTTTAGGATATGGCCAAGGAAATCAAGCAAACAGGAATATTGAGCCTTCTGTCATTCAGCCTTGCCAGGCATGTGACTTATAATGAATATAGACCTTGTAAATGAGAGTGTTTAAATGTTTCATCAATTACAACAGAAATACTTAAATAGAATCATTAGCGTCTCTTCCTAGACCTATGTATTTTGAGATGTCAGCTCTAAAATAATGATTTCAATAGAATATGTATCAACTTCATAGTGAAATACCTTATCTCCTTTTGGTATTTTTTATGTTCGAAAATGCTTGGGTGTTGGGTGTTGGGTATAGTCTCTATAAAGACTTTGTCTTTACAGGCAGTTGCTGCAATGCTGTACTGAAACGTGCACATGCAATGCCTTTGTTTCTCTATCTTTAGAGTTTTCTATTATTTTTATAGTTGAAATACTATTTCTCCAACAAAATAGAAGTAGAAAATGAGTTTTGGAATAGCTGAAGTTGCCCTGAAGCTTTTGATGACCTCAGATTTGTATTTGACAAGTGAACCGAGTATAACCACAAGTGTACTCTGACTGAAGAACATTATTTTGAAAAGAAATCTAGTGTGATGATGACTGATCTACAAGCCTTTCAGAATCTGGCTGAAACCATAAAGGTTTTTTAGAAGGCTGTACACTTTAAAATTTGCACCTGAAGGCAAATAATAGTGAGCTTGAAAGCTGAAGATTATAGTATTGAAAGGTACATCAATTCTAAAAATATAGAGGTTTCTCCATGGTATGGCACTGAAGAATGGATTCAAAGCAAAAATTTGTATGAGCTTTTAAAAGAATGGGCACATATTCTCCTGTGTGTCATTCTGTTTTAATGATTAAAAAGGATTAAAGACATTTTAGGACAGTGCTCATCTAGTCTGTTCTAATTTGTAATGAAATTCATTTGTTAAACTACAGTGAGCTAGTAGAGCTATTGCAGCTGTGTTTGTGGAAAAGTAGAGAAGCACTTGCAATGATGTATACCAGTGTTGCTATGCATTTCTGGTAATACAAAGAAGTATTGATTACTTCTCAGTGTTTCCAAAAATATTGCTGGAAGGCCCATTGAGTAGAATCATTATGCCATAGATGCAATCACATACTAACTAGATCATTGCACACATTCACAGGCAATGGGACCAAAATAGACAGAAATCTTGAGCCAGATTTTAAGATATTTCCAAATTGCTTTATAACAGCTTATGAAATAGCTTTTAGTAATATACTTGACTTTAAAAAGTGTTAAAGTAGAAATAATGCAATAGTTGCTTACTGCAATATATAATTTATTAAAAATGTAGTGACTTATTGCTATCATGTACAAAATAGAATTTACTATATATGATTTAGTCACAGTGTTCATTGGATTTTTAATAAGGATATTAAAAGAATATAGTTTGCTGGCTGTATAGTACTTACTGTCAGAATAATGTGCAGATCCTATTGCAAACTGTCAAGTTTGTATCTTGCACTGGTATGGTACTATCAAGTCTTGTGAAAGATATGGCAAATGTTAGAAATGCATTACTATAAATAATGTGTGAAGACATGAGCAGAAAGAGACATAAACATGTCTGCTGTTAAAAATGTAGTTACTGTCAAGGATTAAATATGCCCAGTGTATGCAGAAATTAGAAATCTGGAGAAAGAAAAAACCGGCCTCAGGTTTGTATCTGTAAGAAAAGAATTTGCCGACACCAGAATCCAGGAAAATTTATCTCTGATTATAACATGCACAAGTTATGTGCATGGTTTTTGTTTGTAGAGTGATTGAATACATGTCATGGTTTAACTGTAAATTAAAACTGGAAAAATTTTTCCATAATTTTGTATCACATCTCTGTTCAGGCTAGGGCAATCCCAAATTTCAATACAGGCTGAATAGATGAATAGGTTGACAGCAGCCCTGCAGAGAATGACTTGGGAGTGCAGGGGATAAAGCTGGACCCAAGCTGTCAACGTGCACTTACAACCTGAAAAGCCAACAAGCGAAGTGCATCCTAGGTTGAATGAAATGCAGCATGCCTAGCAGGTCAAGACAGGGGCCTTTGTCCCTTTACTCTGCTTTTGTGAGAGTACTCCCAACTGGAATCATCCACTTTTGTGGGTTCCCAGCACAAGAAAAAATAATGGACCAGGTAAAATGGGTCCCAGACAAAAATGATCAAATGGCTGCAGCACCTCTGCTATGAAGATAGGATGAGGAGGCTGAAGCTTTTCAGCCTGGAGAAGAGAAAGCTCTGGTGAAAACTTACTGAGGCCTTCTAATACTTAAAAGGAGCTTCTAAGAAAGACGGGAAGATTTTTTTACCAGGACCTGTAGTGGCAGAGCTACCAGCAAGTGTTTTATACTAAAAGAAGTTAGATATAGATAGGATACAAGGGATACCTTTTTTCTTACACTAAAAGTTATACCACTTTATATAATGATATAATGCTGGAGCAGGCTGCCCTCAGAACTTGTGGGTGCCTCATCATTGGAAGTGTTCAAGATCAGGTTGTATGGGGCTTTGAGCAGGCTGGTTGAATGGCAATGGAGCTGCAACTAGATGATCTTTAAAGATTCCCTTCAACCCAAATTGTTTAAAGATGGACATGAAACAGTAGGGACTCCAAGGAGTAGGGACTTCCAAGGAATAAAACAGTAATGAGGTGATCACCCACTGATGTGTGAGGAATGGTTAGGTTTTTTAAAATGTGTAGTCAGTAGCACAGCAAAATTTATTCAAAACTGCTTTAGACTTGCATATAATAAAAAAGTAAATTTCTAAAAGATTGTATAATGCAACTTTATGGTGTCATAAACCCAACTGGCAATAATTGCAGTGATGCTTCAGTTAAAATCCTCTTACCCCAGATACAAAGGTGATGCAAGATTATGGAAAAATATTTTCTGTTATAAATACACATTTAAAAAGGGTGTGATATTCCCTTTCCTCCAGTCAGTTGGCACTTTCCCTGATTGCCATGACTTTTCAGATATGATGGAGTGTGGCTTGGCAACATCAGCCAATTTCATTAGGATGCTGGGTTGCTTCTCAGTAGCTCCTATGGACTTCTTCAGGTCCCCCTGGTGGTCTTGAACCTGATCTGCTGGTTCACTGGGAATTACTTCACTTCTCCAGTTCCTGTCTTGAGGTTCAGAGATTTCAGAGATGTGGGAAGAGTGATTACTAATGAACACTGAGGCAAACAAAATTACTGAGTACCTCACATTTTTTTTTAATCTTCCGTTTCTGAGAAACATGTCTATAAGAAGCCATCTTTACTATTCGTTGAATCCCTTGCCAAATTCAGCTCCAGCTATACCATAGCTTTCCTAATTTCTTAATTGTCCCTCCACGACCAGACAGCACTTCTCTTTTCTTCCCAGGATACCTGTCCCTGATTCCATGTCCAGTGCTTTTCCTTCTTGTATTTCACTTTGTCCAGGAAGTCTTTACTGGGCCATGCTGGTCACCTGCCTTCCCTGCCTGAATGCTCACTGGTGGGAATGGAGAGATCTTAGGCTCTAAGAAACATGTCCTTAAAAGATCTGACAGTTCTATTCTGCTCCTTTTTCCCTGAGTGTAATTTTCCAGAGGGTCCCATCCACTAGTTCCTAAAATAACTAAAAGTTCAGGCTTCTAAAATTCAGAGTAGTGACTTTAACCTTTCTTTGGCCCATAATGCTTGAGATCATGAATTCCACCAGGGCACGACCACTTCAGCCCAGGCTGCCACTGATCCTGACCTCTCCAGGCAGTTTAATCTGTGTCAGTAAGCAACAGGTGCAGTAGCACTTCTCTGTCACCTGGGGTAAGAAATTATCCTTGATGCTGTCCAGGAGTCTCCTGGACTGCTTACATCTTGTCGAGCTGCTTTTCCAGCAGCTGCCAGAGACTGTCCTGACAAGTCCCTGCAGCTGGATCAGAACCTGCCAGAGTGATGCTTCCTGCAGGTGAAGTAAGAATGTTTAGTCAACAGGGTCCCCTCAACTGAGTGGTGGGTGATAAACACAAACCATGAGATTTTATTTATTGGCTTGGCTTCTGATTTTCAGCCACAGGCTCTTGACTTGTTCATGGCTGGTTTTCAAAGATGGGTTTGTGCAATCAAATCCATGGAGAGGGCAAATTGCCTGCCCTTCCCTTTCCTTGCCTGTCCCTTCTGTACCGTTTGCAGCAGTCAATTGGAGTGCTTCAATCATGTGATTTGTCTCACCAAGTTTCAGTGTTTGTGATTAATCATAGCTTTCCATTGGCACAGTCACTTCAAACTCCTTCTGCTTTTTACTTATGCTGTATGCCATTTCATAGATCTGATGTATTTTAAGGATGGAATGCTGAGTAATTGATAAATTAATTACTTGGACATAATTGGAAAGAGTTCAAAACTCCGTTCAGTGAGAATTTTTAGCTTTCAGTAGTTAAATTTGGATTTTTAGTACTTTAATTTTTTCCTGTTGTTTCCCTTACTTAAAGTTCTCTGCCACAAGGCATTTGTGTGGTGATCCTTGGAACATTACCATGAGACCTGTTCCCTGAAGGGAAAAAGGTCCAGTTCAGGTTATAAGCTTGAGAATTTGTCTTCATAAACAGATACTGGATTTTCTTTAGGAAGCTGACTGCTGTTTGAAGTAATATTTGTAAGGAGCTGCTGAAGAAAGTAGTAAGTTGATTTGCACAGCAAATTCTGGGGATTTAAAGTAACTCAAGTTAATGTTCATTTTAAAGAGAAAAAAAATTACAGCTGAGCTGATGCCTGGGGTTACTTTTTTTTCCCATTAGCTGAAGTAGCTCTCCATGAGCTTTCTGTATATGCAATTTCCAAGAAAAAGGATAAGGTATCAGTTTTAGATAAAGTTTTATTGGTGGAAAAATGGCACACTCTTTTAGAGACTAGTGATTTGTCCTGCCTTTTTTACTGTGAAGCTTTTTAAACATTTAATTTATTTCATGCTGCTGTTTTGTTTGGGAACCCTCTGTTATCAGGAGAAGGTATGGTCTCTTAGACAGCTGCCATAGTTTGTACTAGAGTTGAGTTTCTTAAATGCCCTGAATGACAGACAACACCATTTTGTTTCTGGAGAAGTGGCTTATTTTCCCTGTACACGTAGTGATGTGAGATCATTTGCTAGGCACATCCAGTACGTTTAACCGTGTGGTCTTCAGGAATGGCTGTGTGTTGTTTTCATTACCAGCAAGCATTACATCTGTCTTGTCAGCTCTGAACTTAAGCAGCTTACTTATTCCTTATTCCGTGCACCTTATCACAGCAGGGCACTTGGCAAGCTGAGAGACTACACTGTCCAAGTCTGACAAAAATAAATCTTAAAGCAATGTCAACATCATAAGGATGGCACTGCAGCCTACATCATCTTCTAATTTGTCCAGTAGCCTATATTTTACAGAGTGACACTATGACAGAATATTCTCTTGGTGGAGAGTCAGTCTTTTTCAGCAGAGAAGGAAGAGACTCTGTCAGAAGGTTTCGTAACAAAATCATGCATAGATTGTCATGGAGCTCATGAAATGAGCAATGAATATGTTAACTTCATAGTTCAGAAAATTTAATTTTGTGAAACTGGGCAGATACAAGGGCATATGAACACAAGTGGAGGCTGCAGAGAATATCCTGTATCTGAAAAAGTATATATTCCTCTGCTTTTTTCACATCAGAGCAGTAATAAGAAACATGTTCTTGAGCAAGTTAATATCAGCTTGACTTTAATAAAGAAGCCATTGCAAATACAAACTTTTTTTTAAAGAACTTCTTATCCTGAGGAAGAGATAATTTATAGGAACCTTAATCTTTAGTCTGGTGTCTCATGTTTGTCGTCCCCTTAATAGGAAGGTAGCCATCGATCATCTTTTGATGGTAATTGGCTCTGTAGAAGTGATGGCTGGAGAAAGAGAGCAGAACATGCAGCAGAAAAATTCATGTTACCTGATACTGTATGATATTCAGCTAGCCATCTGGTCTATAGCTTTTTGGTTTTCTTCTACAGTATTAAAAATAAATTCCTTGATGATAGAGGAATTGCAGTCTTGTAGTAGGGCAGCACTTACATGATTTTGGAGAAATTCCAGATCTCTGACTAAGAAGGCTTGACTTATATCACAGATGTCTTTTTGGTTGTGAGCCTTTTGCTTTTTGACCATCATGAAAGAGTATTTCTGTCCTTGTGAGAGGTGTTTGCTTCTTATAACTGATGCCGGCTGGCTGGGAAATTTTGCTGCCGTTACACAGTTTGCAGTGTAGACTCAGCATATTCAGAGCTGCTTGTAATGCCTGGGCACTTTCCAGTTCCTCATAGTTTCAAGATACCCCATCTATCTGAAAAATACTGTGGTCACTATGAAAGTTGCCTTTGAGATAACTGTCATGATTCTTTTTCCCTTAGGAGTTTTCTATTTGCAGTAATCCCACCTAGTTCTTTAACTAGTCATGGTAAAAATTATCTCATTATAGCTAGTTGAAATTGGATAACTTTTAAATAAAAATTGAGAACTTGCAGCTCTCTCCTGGATGTGATTTGTTAGGTAAGTGGAAAATGTAGGAGATGAAGGTTTGCTGAATACATCTGCCATTCCTTCCAGAATCACAGAATTATATAGATTAAAATAGACCTCTGAGATAATCGAGTCCAACCCTTAACCAAACACCACCTTGTCAACCAGACCATGGCACTGAGGGCCACATCCAGTCTTTCCTTAAACACTCCAGGGATTGTAACTCCACCACTTCCCTAGGTTGCATGTTCCAGTGTTTAACAACCATTCAACCATTACCATGAAAGAATTTATCTTGTTCAACCTGAACCTCCCCTGGAGCAGCTTGAGGCTGTGTCATCTTGTGGTGTTGCTAGTTACATGGGAGAAAAGGCTGACCCTCACTTGACTACGACCTTCTGTCAAGCAGTTGTAGAGAGTAATAAGGTCTCCTCTCCTTTTCTCCAATCTCAGCTCCCTCAGCCACTCTTCGTAGGACTTTTCAGATACTTCATCAGCTTTGTTCTGGACTTGCTCTAGCTTCTCAATGTCTTTAATGAAGTGATGTCTTTCCTAATACAGTTTAGTTTTTGGGGGGCTGTGTTTCAGTCTGTTTGGGTGATTTCCTTGTTTATATAGCTGAGTAATTGTGCCTAGCATACAGGCAGGTGTCAGAGGAGTATTTGCTGATGAAACATTTGTATAATTCAGAACTTAATGCTGTCCTAGACAGCTTTTTGTAAATTGCAAACATTTGTTCCAGTATTTCCAGATATGTGTGACTCAGCCCTTTTTTGTCATGATTTTCAAAATAAGTGGAACAAAATGACAGCATAGAGATTACAAGAGCAGGTAAGCAACATAGACATAAGGGAGATATACTAAATGTTTATCCTTGCTATCAGATTACTTAAAAAGAGGAAAATTAAGATCAAAATCCTTGTTAGTCTGAGCAAGATGAAATGGTTAGTGAACAGTCAGTGGGATGGGATTATGGATGAGACTTGGTAGATTTTCAGTATATCTGATGTGTATGAAAGGAGAGTTGATTTTGCAAACTGATTTTCTTCTTGTTTTAGTTCAAAAGGCAGGGACTGACCTATCAGTCAATGTAGAACCTTGAACTGTAGAGCACTTTGTAAGGAAAGCAGCCAATGGTTAAATATTTTTTACCTTAGTGAATATCGTTTGAGAGAAAAGAGAAAACTTCAAAGTGCAAATGAATATTGCATCTAAGCTAAAGGAAGAAGATACATAACATAAATATACTGAGAAGAATGAGTAGAGTCCATATACTTCATTTGGGGATAACAGATCCATAATTTTTGAATGGTTTAGTTTCTAAATTTTTGTTTTCTTCAAAATCTGAGCATAAAATAGCTGTACTATAAATGTTTTTGTAATTATCATAATAAGGTTTTCAAGTATTGCTTAGTTTTATTAATATAACTAAATATGTGTTAATGAATATCATCTTCGTATGTACAGTAAGTTGGATTTTCCACTGTCAGTATGAGAATAGTAGTAGAATTGGTAAAATAGGGATTTCATAGGTGATCTTCTTGGTTTGCTTATTTATCTAGCTGTTCAAAATTAGGACTTTCAGGGCACTGTGTACTGATCACACCGTAAAATCCTTCTTTGTTTTTTATTTCAAGAACACTTTTCTTTATTTAATGCATGTGATCACCCAGTTAACTTAATCTAGGTATAGAAAACACAGTTTTCTATAGATCCTAGAGATTTTATTATTCATCATACAGATGCCTACATGTTGATATAGGTCAACTGAAAAAACATTAAAGAAACCACCCACTACTTTTGCTCTGCATTTTGTCACTTTGCTATTGAATAACGGTAACCCTCTATGGTATATTACATATCCATGCTTTGAGGGTTTCATGGGCTGGTAAATATTTGTGTAAATATGGTAACCATTACATTCCAGGTGGCTCAAAGGTATTGCAAGGACCCTTTCCTTTTATATTAATACTTGGCTAAATTTTAGTATTGCCTTTTGTTTTGATGTAGATCTTTGATGTAGATCTCCATCAATCAAGAGCCTCTCAAGTAGTCCTGAAATGATGTAATAGATACCCACATACTACTTTATCTTTCCTCTGAGGGAAAAAAATTCTATGTTGTAGTAATCCTTGCCCTTCCCCTTCTCAACTTGTTTTTACCAATTCAGTCTGGGCAGCAAGTTTTGATAGTACTTGCTGTTCCTTGAGAGTGGAAAGTGGTTAAGATAGTAGGTGACCCAAACTCTTGAGTGATTAAGCTGGTCCTATAAAAAACTGTCTTCTGTGCTAACAGGTTTATTGTGAAAATTTTCGCTATGTACAGGCTTATGGATCTAAGCTTAGGTGACAGTACTAAGTACTTCCTTGGTCAAGGAAGTACCTGGGGTTGAAAAAGCTTAAACTTGTGCAGTTATCCTTTACGAATGTGTTTAAGGAGTAAGGAATGACCATACTGTTAGACATGTTTGAGAGCTTACCAACATCTCAACTGATTCTTTTTGATTTATGTTTTTATTGAAAATGGAAGCATTTCTTAAGAGCCTGGGATTTTCTTTAGAGCTATGTGTTATGAAAAAGCATAGTGCCTTGTGGAAATACAGGATTAATTTTAAAGGAAGGAGAAATATTTAGTTTAAATTAAAACGTCACTTCTTTTTCAGGCTTTTAAAAAGATTTAGTTTAGTTTAATTTTGATTTATTTTATTTTCTGTGAGTAGAGGGTTCATGTCCTTCATTTTGAAATTATCAAAATGACAGTTGTCAGTAGGTGTCACGTCTGACAATTTTTTTCTTATGTTTCTATGTTACTGATTTTTGTTTCATAGGAACTTCTTGATATTATTGAGATGTTGTAGGTGTAGCTTCTCTTACAGATTTAAAATTTTCTTGCTTTCCTTAGGATTTGATTGGAAGGTCAGATTACTTTACTACATAATCCTGAGAAGTGATGTTGCTAAATAGAGCAAAGTTTTATGGATCTACATATTTAACTATAAACAAGAAATTCACGGTGGTGATCAGAACAGTTTAATACCATGAAATTTTAAGAATGAGGGTTTGAAGAATAAACTATGTTAATCAAAAGTCTTTTCTAGGTTAATCACCAGTGTGAACATAAAAATAAGTTAATCTTTTTAAAATCAGAGTAGCAGTATACTGTCTTTTCTGCTTTTATTACAGGTGCTGGTGCTGTATTATAGATATAAACAGTAGGATTTATTTATTTTGTGGCAAGGTTATAAATCACTGAAGCTTCTATACTACAATTCCTTAGTAGATCTTTATTCTAAAATAATTAGGAGGTGAATATATAATTCTCCACAATAGGTTACAGCTTGTAATTTAGGGAAGGTTGGGAATGCATCACTTAAAGCTTTTGGTGAATTATCTGACTTCTGTACTTAATTTATAATGAAACTGCTTCTTATCTAAAGAGAAAGCTTCAATCTTTTCAAATACCTGCTAAGTGGCAACTCTTAGGTAGTAAACTTGAAAGGGAAAGACTCTAGATAACCAAAGTGATAGTTTGTGGGTTTGTTAAGTCGTAGTACAGCATTAGATAAACCAATTGCCAAGGCAAGCTTCTCCACAGCTGATCAGGTCTTCCGTGGAACAGCAGATTGTGGTACACAGCAGGGTTTTCTGAGGCAGGGTAGTGCCAGAGCATAGACACACCCACGCAGATCTGGTGGCTTGGAGAGATGCTTAATATGTCTGGGCATTGCCAGAGGAATTGTGGCTACCTCCATATGTCTACAAAACAGCCTGGGGAGTGTGATTTACCAGGGAATGGTGCAGCAGTTACTGCAGAGGGGTTCACAGTAATGGTGTTGACACCTTACTAGTTCAAGCAGTGAGTTGGTGATCATCATTCTCCCAGGAGGTGATCATCATCCTCCTAGCTCCTGGCAGAAGCTGTCTTCTGCACTAACCAGAACTGATGTGGCTACCCAGAGTAAGTTCTCGAGAAAAAAGGCAGCTGTTCAGATCTCAGAGCAGAGAGATCGTCTCTGCATGAGCAGAGCATGTGTTGCATTAAGAGTAATGCAAATTTTTCTGTTGTGTTGAATTTGGCAGAAAATAAACTCTCTTGCATTGTAGCTGCTCTCTGACGTCAGAGGGATTGGGAGCTGCTAGGCTTGGATACTAAATAATGGCCAATTGAACACTAAGCAACAGAAATGGAGAGCCAAGTGGCACTGTAAATCTGGTTGGGTTCAATGAGCGCTACCATGATTATGGATTATCAAACGGTGTAAAACACTGTACGCCTGGTTGCAAACGATGAACTCTTGTGGCAGGACTTAGAAGTGTGGTTCAGTAACTTGCATGGCCAGGTGCAAAATATGTTGTTTACTGAGCAGCAGAAATGCAGGAGGACATGTGAATACCTAAAATATGAATAATAAAGCCAACAACAAATACAGTACATTTTGAGGTGAATATGTACTGCTAAAAGTATGATGACAAAAGCTTTCTGAATTTCCTGAAGAAGCACTTGGTAGAGCTGACTATTTGAGTCTTACCCAATAGGCATCCCCGTGGGGGAGGAGATCAGTATAGCCTGTTGATCATCCCAGAATACGAAGGTAAAATTTCCTGTCATCCATTTCCGCTTGCACTACACTTAAAATGGGTTTTTCTGAGGGAGAGGAGAAGGTAAAATTACAATTGTAATTTCATTTTTAGGTAGAGTTTGACTGATTTTAGTCATTAGCATATGTGAGGGTAGCATATGTCAAAAGTAGCATGTGTTTCGGAGTTAGAGAAACACAGAAACACATAATGGGTCAGGCTGGAAGGCACACAGTTTTCAAGCAGGGTTACCCTAGAGCACATTCCAGAGGATTGCTCCAGACAGCTTATTCAACAACAGGCCCAGCATTTAGCAATGGGCCCACTTTATCCTTTGTTTTCCTTTTGTAATTGATGTATTTGAAGAATCCACTTTTGCTGTCCTTGCAATCCTTATCCAGATTTAATTCCACATGGGCCTTTGTTTTTTGTCTCATTTCTACTTACTCTGACAAACTCTCTAAATTCTTTCCAAGTGACCTGACCCTGCTACCAGTTCCTGTGTATTTTCTGCTTACCGTTGAGTAATGAGAGAAGTTCTCTATTTATCCATCAGGTCTTTTTTCTCCTTTCTTGCACATTTGGAAGCATTGTTCTTGAGCCTGGAGGAAGTTATCCTTGAATATCAACCAACTCTCTTGGAGCCCTCAAGGTCTCTTGGACCCTGTGGGGCTTGTTCTCATGGCATTCTCCATGAAGATCTCCCTGCAGGAGCTAAAGTTAGCTCTCCTGAAGTCTGTGGTTGTGGTTACTTGCTGTCCTGCTTTCTCCTCATCTGGAACTGAATTCCACACTCTCATGGTCACACCTCCAGCAAGGCCTTCCCTGTTTGTTAGTATCAGTTGAGCAGCACACCATTGCCTGTGAGATCCTCCCCTACCTGTGTCAGGACATTGTCATCCGTGCTTTCCAGGAACCTCCTGGGCTGTTTGTGTTTCGCTGTGCTGGTTCTGCAGCAGATGTCAAGGGAGTAAAGTCCCCCAAAAGAACGAGGGCCTGTGACTTTGAGGCTGCTTCATGCTGCCTGTAGACGGCCTCACTTCCTCCTCCTTCTCAAGACAGCCTGTAGCAAACAGTTTTGTAGAGTTAATGAAGCAAAGTTCAGCTTTCAGTCACCATTTTGGGTCATCTGTCTTAATTCTCAAAAACTGCATTGTTTTCAACAGACTATGCCTACTTTTCCATGTCATGCCATGCATTGTTGTATGTCTCTCTTGGAGTGGTACACCAAGCTACTTGGGTGTTGTGGCTCCTAAAGTTGTCTGTCCTTCGTGAACTATAGCAAACACATGCACTGATTATTGCTGAACTCAGTTTTCAGTATTTTCCCCAGAGCATTGCAGGGCCTTTGGTCAGTAAGTGAGAGCCATGGTTTGAGGGGTGACAAAGCACGTATCTGTGCAGTCTGCTATCAGAGTTTTGTGAGGAAGTAAAAATATTCAGGAGCATTAGGAAGCATTTCTGAGACAGAAACTGGGAAAGCCACCAGAAAAGACTACAAGATCAAGGAGATCTGTGTCCTCCACCTACCAGGCAGAAGGCAGTAACTTAAAAGAGTTAATGGAGGCAAGTGTATGGTCGAGGTGGTAGGCAAACCTCCTCCTTTCCCACCTTGCTTTTCAGATGCCTTAGTCCCTGGGTAGAAGGCTCTGGGTGTGGAAACTCATCAATTGATGATGTGACTGATGGTCCATCTATACCAGTGGTATTTCCAAGGTCAGAAAGGCCTACACCTCATAGCAAGACCACCTTCAAGAGGAAGTAATGTATCTCATCTCAAAAGCTGCAGTGTTAGTCTGTTAGATGTGTTGGGGGAAAAGAGTGAAATCTTTTTGTAAATCTGCTTTACGTGAAGTATTTTCTGGAGAACTTCATCCTTACTAAAAGAGAATATAAAATTTTTTAAAATACTCATTTCTCTAGATTTTTTGAAGAATTGGTGGAAGTTTTTGTACTCTAAGAACCTATATTCAGATTTATTTGGGACTGAAAGATAGGGGGCATTGCTTCTTTAGAATGAGTAGTGTTATAGGAGGTATCACCTGTACATGCAGAGTGAAATTAAAAATGAGCATATATTGGTGCTCTAAGAGAGAAGTTAGTTAGGTTTATATTATAAACTAAATATCTCAAGCCAATGACTTAAAAAGGAAAAAAAGACTGAAAGTTGTACCATAGGTGACACATACGGACTACGTTTTGTTTAATTCAATACTGGGTTTTTGATTTAACAACAATAATAAAATTACCTAAACATACCGAAAAATGAAATTGCTTCTTTTCTTTCTTTCTTTCTACATCTCTCACTCTTCTTGAAAGTTTGTATGATTATGCTATTGTATCTTCAAACTGAATAGAAAGCTAAAGATAATCTGCTAATATAATTCAATCAGTGATTCATATATATCCATCTATGTATAGCTTGTTATTATTATTATTCTAATAAATTGAGATTGCTGTTTTCAGGAACTTCTGTTTTGTGCAGTAAAGTTTTCCCAGATTCATAGAATTCTTTCATTCCCTAATATTCACTGATAAAAAAGGGAGGACCTTCTATATATAGCATTTAAATGTAAAACATTTAGTAAAAAAATCAATGAAGAAAACAAAGATCTCTTGTTGGTCTGCAGGAGAATCCCACAGAAGGTGGGATATCTGTTCAGCGATATCTGTTCAGCCCTGACTAGACTACTGTACAGCTCTGTTTCTGTTGCCTCTTTCTGCTTCGCTATAATCACTTGACCCATTGAGGACAGGGTCTATTCAAAATTTCTGTCTTAGAGTTAAGCAATCAAAAATATGTCATACTTGGAAACCGATGTATGCAGTGAAGTAAACTGTGATGTCAAGCAGCAGTCGCTTTCGCATTATTACGTGAACATAATATCTCTTTAGATAGGTAAAGGACAGTTACAGTAGAGACTGCCACTGGAGAGTTATGCAGTTCTATTTGTTTGAGCTGTCTCTGTAGCTCTAAGATATCTTCAAAACTTCCATGACAGTAAGTACAATTTGGTTGAATAATAGCTGTGTCGCATTTGCTGGGAATTAAGAGAATAATTCGTAAGAATTTTATGCCTTTTGTCTAGAAGACAAAACTATCCTTAATGATGTAAATCAATACCAGATACAGCTGGAATACAATTGAAAACCTGGCAGTCCTTCACAGCCAGGCAGGAAATAGAATGAGATGTGAAATAAAGCTCTACAAGAATTGTTACAGAGTGCTTCTAAACCAATTTTCTATTTTTTTATTAATCTGCATGCTAATGCTAAAATACTTGATTTTTTTTTTCTTCTGTTGTGTAAAATCCTGGATTTGAATGTCCCTATATGTTCTTGTTTTTGCCATGGAATTGAATGTGCAATCTGCAGAGATTATGCAGAAGACTTTTTAAGCTTCAAGAATCTTGTGCAACCTCTTTTACTGAATTATTAGGGAAACCTGTTATAATTTTTGTTACAATTTCTGTGCTTCAGACTTCATAATTCCCCAAGAGAATTACCATGTTATGCAGTTTCAATTAGCAGATGAAGAAAAAAGCTTAATTGCTTTCTGTAAATCTTAGACTCCTGACTTATGACTTGAAACTGAGATGATGGATTTGCAGAACATTATTTATTTTTTTTAAAATATATGTGGTGATCAGTGACAGGACCCAAGGGAATGGCATCAAGCTGGGGAAGTTTAGGTTGGATATTAGGAAAAGGTTCTTCACCCAGTGAGTGGTTCGACATTGGAACCACTCCCCATGGAAGAGGTTGCAGCACCAGCCTGACAGAGCTCAGAAAGTGTTTCGACAATGTGCTCAAGCACATGGAGTTGTTCTTGGAGTAGTACCCTGCATAGGTTCAGGAGCTGAACTGAATGATCCTGAAACGTCCCTTCCAACTCAGAATATTCTCTCATTCTATCACATATTTTTGACTTTGTAAGAAAAATAAGATTTGCTGATCATTCTGTTTTCCAAATAAAGCATTTAGCTTGAAGCAAACTGCATTTCCTGCAATGCACCAGCGTTTTCGTAATGGTCACAGAACTGTGTTTCACACTCAATTGCTATTGTGTAGTCCATGGAATTGTATTATTTGTACAGTCTTACCAATTTTATGTAATTTTTAATTGTTTATATTTGAAAAGTAACCCCAAAAATAGAAGGAAAAGTAGCAGGAAAAAATAGTTTCAAATAAGAAAGAGAAAACATGCCATAAAAAAAACCCCACAGAGCATATATCAATACTGGTGTTACTAGAAATATTGCCAATTATCACAGAGCATTTGCATTCAAAATGCTATATGAAGTATATATTGTAACACTGTTCTGTGAGCATTATCATGGTTATTTTTAAGGAATATTTTTTAATAACAATGTGACTCACATCAGCTTGGAATAACCTTTCAAATTTTGACCTCAAGAGAGATCCATTTCTTAGTTTTCAGGCATCTTTATGATGAACATACCAGACATGCCACCCTGGAAGCTCAAAATACTAAAAAGCTATTTTGATGTGAAAAAGATGCTAAAAGACCTTTGCCACAGTCATATTTCCTCTATAAAGTGTAAAAGCTTGGATGAGCACTATCATTAAAAATTTCATATATTGAAGAATAAAGTTTAGATGTTCTCTAAGAAAGGCTTCATTGCTGTGTCCTGGGGGGAAGGCATAATGGAAAAGTTACTAATTTAAATGTCTATAAATTTCAGATACTGTTGGTGTTATAGCACAACTAAGTACTTCAGCCAAAATGACATAAGGGCAGCAGAAGTCTTGCAGAACCAAGTTACCATGACTCATGTCCCATAATGGTGATGCTCATAGCTGGATCATGGAGTATACAAGTTCTTAGTCAATTCCTGAGTATATAGCATAATTGTAACATTTGAATGTTGCCTGTCCATGTTTTTATGGCTTTTTAAGATGAATGCTTTCAATACTGAATTTCAATCACTTCATTTCAATATGTTTTTTTCATGATTTTCAATAGCATCATATTATTATAATCTGTATTTTATCCATGGCACTTTTTTGTCTTCAGGTTGTTTATTTTGGGGTTTTTTTCAGAGTTGCTCATTCTCTGATTCTTTATGCAGATAGTAAAAATGTACTACCTAAAGCCTGTAGGTGCCCTGATCTTTGAAACAATAGCATTTAGCACTTCAGAGATCATGAACCCCTTTACATATGGTTTATATTCCATTCACGTGCTTACTCAAATCTTTATTATGCTGTTATTCCTTACAGTTGCTGCTGAGTTTTTTTTTCAAAACTATCCATAAAGAAATTCTTCCTTTATTTTAAGATGCTTTTGAATTTGATATTTGTGATAAGAAAATAAAAAGGTAGATTGTTTTCTCAAGCCATCAAATATATCCAATCATTTAAAAAGAGATTATAAATATTAATGCATACATTTTCCATTTTTTCTTTATCACAGTGTTATTGAAAATATTGCTATTTTCTAGTTCTGTTACAGTGTGGTAATTAGGAACTTAGGCATGAAATCAAAATCACTAGTTATCATTAGTAATAAAAATGGTCCTATTTAATAAATCTGAGATCTCTTAAGGCCCATGGATTTCATGTCCTATGAGGTGCTACAATGGCATGATTTTAGAATTGAGTTAAGATATTGTTTTTAAAGGTGGGATTATGAGAAAATTTGATTTCCTTAAGAATTCTTCTCTATATAATCTAAACATATTTCATATATTTTATAATGATAAAGCAGAAAAAATAGTTTTAGCCTACTGCACCAATTCTTAGAAACAGGGTTGCTGCTATCTCACCATCCAAACATGAAAAATAAAGTTATGGGGGGCACAGTGGTATAAAAGTCTGCTTTCCTGAAATTCATGTTACAAATCATTATCACTTTAAATCAGTGAAGAGGCAGTTTTGAAAAACCTTGCTTCTCAAACTGCAGTGCATGCGAATAGGGGAGTAATTTGCATTATACCAGAAATCTCTTATGTGAGTATTGTCTTATGTTGTGTCTAATACTTAATGCTTCTCACAAGATGTAACTTACAGTAGATGTATCTTTCCTATTTTGGAGGGAAGGAAAACAGAAGGCGGAGAATCAGTGTGAAAGCAGGAAGGGGGTTGTGATGTAATAGGGTGGGAAATAAACAATAACTAAACTGAGCATCTTTACAATTATTTCCCCTGTAACTCTGGCCCAGCCATGGATAGGTATAGTTTCTTGGTCCTTTCTTCCTCAGATGGTAAACCTGAGGTATTATTTTGGTTTGCTGTGTGCATGCTTGCTGGAGGGAGGAGATGTACTATCAGTAGCAGAAGTGAAGTGTGTACAGCCCTCAAATGCAACTTAGAAACTGACTCCCTTAGTTATAGAACTGGGACGATGATTCCCTACCTTTGCCCAGGTGTCTGCCCTGGTTTTGCCTGACTAAGCGACATGCTGCAGCAAATTAACAGGTAGGAGTAATTTAATACTTTCTCCTTACTGATACGCTAAGAAGTTGTGAAAAGATAAGAGCCTTCTTCTTTCAATCACTGCTTCTAGAATTGCTCCTTGAAAGATACGTTTCTTTCTTTGTATTGGTATGATTATATAGCTATTAGGTATGTGGGTGGAGTTGTTGGTGGCCTCTGATTTCTAAGACATTTGTCTTTGCAAAGCAGAACTGAGAGTTTTTTAGATTACCGCTCATAATTTCTTTAGGTATTAATTGCTTTAGCTGAAAATAATTGCATGTAGTGTTAGTTGCAAATAAATATGTGTTCTTTCATTGTTTATATCTGTCCTGATTTCAGCTGGATTAGAGTTCATGTTCTTTTTGGTAGATGATGCAATGCTGTGTTTTGGATTTAGTATGAACGTAATGTTGATAGGACTTTTTAGTGTCCCATAGGAGTTGAGGAAGTGCACAAGAAGCTGTGAGGGAGCATTGTCAGGACTGGTGACCTGAGCTGGCCAAAGGGCTATTAATGCTATAGAATGTCATGTCCACTATATATATATAAACTGAGAGAGTTATCTGAAAGAGGGGCTGATCACTATTTGGGGGGACAGGCTGAGCATCAGTTAATGGTTGGTGAGAAACTGTCTTGTTCATAACTTGTTTTTCTTGTGTTTTGTATTTCTCCATCTCTCCTTTTCATAACTATTGCTATTATTGTTGTTATTATTATCATTAGTATTATTAGTATCACTGTATTTTACTTTGTTTCAATTATTAAATGTTCTTATCTGAACTCTATGTGTTTTGCCTTTTTTCTGGTTCCTCTCCCAGTCCCCCAGGGAGTGGAGAGGAGTGAGCAAGTGACTGCTTGGTGTTCAGTTGCCAGCTAGGGTTAAACCCTGACAATATATTTCTTAAAGGAATATGGAGGAATTGTCTGGATTTCCAAGCTGAGGAACAGTATCAGTTCTTACTCCATGATTACTAGTCAGGGTGTACTCCTGAACACACTAAAGAGAAAGCAGTTATTCTAGAAAAAGACTAGAAGTATGCATGTCTCTGTAAGGTATTCCCCAGGTAGCTACTGCCCTATTAACAGTGAGAGCACTTACCACATATTTGTGTAGTTGTAGTAAAACACATCATAAGCTTCATTTCTTTCAATAAAGTGAAAGATTTCATAAAGTAATAAACATCTGTTGACACAATTATGTAAATTTTCTTGGGTGTCATGAAATTTTGTCCGGTTCTTGGATGTGCACAAAAAGAGCATGGTTGAATCTGAAACAGCCATTTTAGTTTTCTAAGCGCTGTACAACATGCTACAAAAAACATTGATGAGAAGAATATTGTCAAAAGATAAAATGGTGCAGGCATCACCTATTTTCTTTGCTGTTAATAAATATTTGAAGTTTTCTAAAGAGGTATCTGTGAATTGCTTTTTAAAACTGTTGAGAAGTTCAAAAGCTAATTTTTGGATTTTCTTTTATATTCTAGAAATAGTTCTGATTGTTATGAAAATTATGTTTAAACTGCTATAAGTAAAAGGAGCCTTGAGTTGTCACTGATTGTGTCTAAAACCGAGAAAAGATGTATACGTCCAAGCTCAGTGTCCAAGCGTTCTGCAGCTACTTAAAATTTGCAGCAAAACTGGATGCATGATGCCTCTCTTGCTCCTTTGTTTTATAAGGACCTGCATAAACATGGACTATAAGAGGACTTGTAACATCCTCTGTTTAGGCCTATGTACTAAATAATTGGAAATACAGGATTTAGGGTGAGTTGTTAGGTGCATTTTCTCCCTGGAAACAGCTGTATCATCCTTGTAAAATAAGTTTATATTAATACTTTTATATCTTATTGCATTCTCTTTGAGTAAGCTATGTCTATCAACCAGTAAAATCCATCAGTTGCCCTCCATGGAATAGAAAAAACACAAAATTCATATCTAGAAAAGCTGACTGATTTATCAAATGTAGTAACTTTTTAATACTCCTTTTTGATTTTCAGGGGAGATTTACAGGGGCATTTCATGAATCAAAGTTTGAACATATTTTTCTGGGAAAAAAATGGAAAGTATGGGAAAAGATTACAGATTTTTTATTCATTAATGAAGGCAGCACATTAGAAGAGACGTCAAAACACAATAGACACTTAAAATATTCTCGGCTCTGCCAAAGCAAAAGTAGCATGTTCCTTTTATTTCAATATCTTTTCAAAGGATTCTGTTTTTGTGAAAAGCTGTTTTGTTGGAAATTCACTGTGGCAGAAAACAGCATTATGCATTTGAGCAGATGCACTGGCTCACTGCGTTAAAGATGGACACCTGGGGTCTTGCATTAGACTTGCAAAGAATATGGAAATATTGCACATTAAAACAGATAGGTAGAAAGTAGGTGAGTATGCATTTTCAGATTCTCTAATTAACAAACTTTTGGCAATATGAGTATGTGACTCTTCACTTTCTCTAGAGTTACTCTTTAAATTTCAGGATTCTTTTTGTTTCAATGCACAGCTCTGGAGGGACATGAAAACAGAATTTTTTCTGTAGAGGTTTTCCTGAAGATCTCTGGGATCTGTATTGCTGGTAACTAGCATCTGTAAGGAATGTGTCATAGTTATCCATTTTTATCTGGCAGTTGTGATAAACTGTCGTTTATCAGTATCAGTTTCTTTCAGTATCTTTCACTTTGTCCCAGCTTTAAGCACAGGTCAGTTATTCTTTACCATACTTGTCATATTAATCATCAGTTATGATGTTTCTGCATATTGACAAGTGCTTGAAAATAGTAATTATGGTTGCTCTTGTTTGAAGCTCCACACTTCAAACAGCTTTTCTGTGTGGATTTTTTTTAGATCATTTATCCTACTATGTGGTTTAAAGCATGCAGTGTGGCAAAATCAAAGTGTGTCAGGTTGTACATGCTTTTTACATGAAGGTCTGATTATTTTGCCTTACACATTAATAATAAGTGCTAATGCAGGGTTAGTATGAGCAGAAGAGACGTCATGAAATCTTGTCATTCAAATCATCTATGATGTGGTCAGCAGTCTGTCCTGATTAAAGTCTTTCTGTCATGCCAAACTCAAGTGTCCTGGGTCAGGTTTCAATAAATTAACCCATCAGGTTTTAAATAGCCTGTTGGGTTAATTAATTGAAAAACTCACATTGAAAAGTCGTGAGGCAATGCAGACTCATGATGTCATGTTTCAAGAGTCACAGTTCACACACGTCTGCTCTAACACTTCTTGCGCTGCTAAAAGGCAGCTGCTGCTTTCTTGTTTGTTGTAATATCCAGGTGGGGTACATGTACTGCTTTCTTTGCCTGGGGATGAATCAGTTAGCACCTAAGAACTTTCCAAGTTGCAGTTAGGGACCTCTCTTCTGCCTGCTGTATCTTCCAAAAGTATTTAGTAAAACATGTCTTTTCTTGAACAAATTCTCCTCTCTTAGCAAATGAGCAATCTGATTCCATTACAATAAGTGTCTGTGAGTGTTAAACTAAGTATGAAGAAATTTAATGGTAATTTCATAATGAGTGATAACTTAGTGGTATGTAATTCCAAGGATTTCCTTCCTTGTGCAGCTTGGAAAAATAAGAGAATAAAACACCCCCAAAGCATTTAAATTCTGTAGTGCTCATTACTTCTGAAATTTGTTTGGGTTTTTTTTCACTGAGAAATTACTTTGTCTTAATTTCTGCTGTAAAAGTTACATGCAGTTTTATTGGATGTATTTGCTACATTTTAGTTTTTTCTCATCTTTGCTGAATTTAAAAAATATGCAAAAAATAATGTGGAGAAATTGTACCTAATAATGGACAAGCTGTATCATTTTTCTCCAGCAAGCAGAAGGAGCAGAAAAAATGCCCAGCTAATGCAAGATGAATCATATTTATTCTAAACTCAAAGTTTCTTCAGTATTGAAATTTAAATGGCATTTGTGAGAGCACTGAAATACATACTGTCATGTTTTCACTAATGGGAACCACAATAAGCGCATTTTTGCCCTTTCTGAGTCTCTGTCTTTGGCTTTTTGTTGATCCTCTGAAATCCACAGGGCATGGAAAGACTATTAAAATTATGAGCAATCTTGACCATAAACAGAAATTACTTAAACCCTGAGAACAGACTTTATTAAATTATACTGAACTTTGCATAAACATAGAACGTACATGCCTCCCCCACCTCCAATATTTTCTAATTATTGACTGTTTATTGTACTAGGCAGGATTTTATTAATTGCTTTTGGTTACTATATTGTATATCAGTTTAAGTGAGAGAACTTGGTTAGATATTTACCGCCACTTTAGTAGTCTTGTGATGTGGACACTGTGGGCAGGCATTCCCTGGTTTTTAGGAAACACAAGAAGCTTCCCTCAAAAGGCTGTTAGACCCCATTGGCTCCTTCCCCTGTTCCGATGTCTGTTCCTGTGTCCCTGAGCCACTCCTTCCCAATTCCCTGACTGGCACTGATCTTTGTACTGCCCTGAGGCCAAGTTCACCCCCAGGCCCCTTGGCAGAGAGAAAGGTGGACCCTCCATGTGTATGTGTCTGGGACTTGAACATCTCGCCGCTCAGCTGAATAAAAGATCTGTGGATATTATGGAGAGATCCATTTTGCTTCCTTACCCTGGACTATACTAGCAGCAATTCAGCCTGCTACATTGGTGGTCACGGAATATAGAGCTTCAATACATTATGTTTTCATACATCCTATTATGTGTTCTGCCATCTTTTGCGGGGCTCAGGGATGTTTGAAGGAAAGAATAGAAGGTCAATTGTGAAAAACCCAGCTGAAGACAAAGAAGCTATTCAAACTGTTAATTTGTAAATAAAGAATAGATACAAGATAGTTGCACATACACAGTCATATTTCTTTCATTTTTTATTGACAATTGAGAGGACCACATTGCTTATTTAAAATATGGTCATGTACCATTGAAAAATACCACATATTTTGAGTGTAAAAGTTACTAGAAGATTTACTCAGGTCTTCATCTTTTTCTTCAACTTGGAGGTTTTTGTGTGTCTAATAAATTACTAAGGTCATTAAGTCAGAAGAAGATTTTTTATTTTTTTTCCTCATGTTGCCATTGATAGTTGATAGGAAAGTAAGGTTGAGAGAGGAGCTTCAATGAAAGCAAAGATCTCGAGTTTGAAAGGTCTTGTTTCTGTGCTTATAGAGAGTGAAACAGGTCCAGGTTGAGATGACCTCAAGTAGTGAAAACAGTAAATGACAGATAAAAATCAGCTAAGAAACAACTCTGAAAATGTTTACAAGAATTCACGACTTTGACTGAGCTCTTTCATTGAAGTGAAAGTGAATGTAATGAAGTGTATTAAACAAAATGAAAGAAGTGAAGTGGTGTCTGGAACTCATTTGCAAACCAGTTTGTATACTGTCAGTTCAGTATGCAAAGCGTACTGTAGTGTATATATATGCAGTAAATATATATACCTACACATGTAGACATGAAAGTGCAAATTTTTATTGTCTACCTCAGTGCAGTAAAACAAAACTAATCGAACTTATACAGACTAGACTCAAAATTGCCTAGAGTAGTTCATGATAGTTCATATAGAGTCTTGATTTCTGGCACTGGAAACAACATGCTAGCCATGGTAGTGGAAGTGGATTTCCAGGAAGCTTCAACTGGTTTTGTATAACTTATCACCAGGATTCCAGAATGCACTTTCTAGAACAAAACCCAAAATTTTAATGATTTTCTTCAAAACAGATGCTTGTCTGATTGCTGATAACTAAACTCATCTCCATTTAATAGTCATTAATTTTCAGCTCTAGATCACACAATTCTTTTTTATCCAGTATCTCCAGGGCAAAGGGATGTAGAGGAAATTTACAAGAGTTTACACTTTTATTGACCATTAACATAAAGAAATATAGGATTGCTGCTTTAAAGAATGAATGATGAGAAATAGAATATTTTTTTTTAATTTTACATTAAGAGAAAGCAGCTTTACTTTTGCTTTTAATTGGATATGTTCTTTTCCTTTTTCTGACTTAGTGATGAATATCTCTGAGAACTTAGTGTGATCTGCTAACTTCTACTATGTTTCCCTGGATAAACTTCCTCAAAGTTTAAAAACTGGCTGTTAATCATAAATTAAAAATATGAGTAAAGTAATGAGGAAGAATGGGAGAAATAAAAGATCCCACAGTATTTCAGACTGAAGCAGTGAACTCAATAAAACATGGACTTCAAATCCTAAATATAATAAAGATTCTATATCCTTTTCCTTTTTCAGCTTTCCTTTGTTCCTCTAGAAATAGTTCTGTAGAAAGTTTAAACCCAACTTTTTAAATGCGTGATTACCAAATGTGACCTCCTCAATGCTGAAGCTGCTATTTTTAGATGAAGTTAAAAATGAAAAATGAATTATTGTTACAGAGATTTATGTCAATCCCATCAGCATTGAGTGGGCAAATACCAGTTTTATCATCTACAGACTTGACTGATCTGGAAGTCTGACAGGACTTCAAAGAAATCAGTTTTGCTTCCAGAGATCTCTTTGTCTTTTTCTGTGGTATACAGACGCTCAGTATTGCATATTGTGTGATCTCAGGCTACAGTGAGCTCTCTCAGAAGTGAGTCCTAAGTGTCCTCTCAGACAATATCCTGAGGGTGCTGAGCCAGGTACATGCTATATGAAGGTTTATACTGTGTGTGCTCCCCCCACCAGAATCACAGAGGTTTATTAGTCTGTGTTGGTTTTGCATGACTTGATTTTTTTGTATGAGGAGGGAAGAAGCCAGCTATGGAAGTGATTTTTCTGCGGCGAGCTGCTAGAGGCTTCCTCCATGGCTGGCAAAATCAATTATGGACTGGTTCTGAAAATAGGCATGCTCCTAAGCCAATTAGAGAAGTTAGTAACACCTCTGTGATGACATATTTAAGAAAGGAAAAAAGATGTGCAACTCACCTTCTTTCAGGGGGTGGGGGCGCTGCCCCCAAGGGGCCATCCTGGCAGAGCAGCTGCAGCCATGGGCCGTCACGGCACCAGGAGCAGCCCTGGGCCTGGGAACGGCCGCGCCATCTCAGTATGGTTTGCAGTGAACTTTGCCTGTTAGGTGCTTATAGCCAGCCATGCTGTGAAGAGAAGGGCAGAAGTGGCCACAGCAGCTTTGACTTCTGGTGGCCTGCAGGAAGAGAGGCTCTGAATGGAGTCAGTGCTACGCTGGCCAGTACTGCACGGTGCTGGTGGGGAACCACAGGATCAACCTTCCAGCACTGCAGAACTCTATAAAAACTTTTCAATTGATAAAACTTCAGAACAAATTAAATTAGGGACAGTTTTCTCCCAGGTAAGAAAAAAGAAAAAGGTGAAAATACGCAGGGAGAACAACATGTCCACACTAAGGTTGGTGAAGAGGCAGGAGAGGGAGGAGGAGATGCTCCAGGCATTGGAACTGAGATTTCTCCGTGGTGAGGACTATAACATAACAATCTGTTTCCCTGTAATTCATGAAATGCATGGGGGGCTGTAGCGGTTCCACTCATACCCCGTGAGACAGAGTGGTCACATTGGAGCACATGGATGCTGAAAAGCCATAATTTAGCAGGAAACTCCAACAGAGAGAAGATCCTTGCTTCCACAAATAGAGAAAGAGGACCCTTGCTTCCAAACTAGAACAGCTCATCCTTAAAAGATTGCATGTGATGAACTAACTACCCACACAAACAGTTGCAGGAAAACTGCGTTGCCTGTGAGAGGGACTCACGCAGGTCGGGCAGGACTGCTACTTGTGAAAATTAGAACCGCACTGAAGAAATTCACAGAGAACTGTCTCCTATGGGAAGGATTCCATGGCATAACAAAAGAGACTCCTTTCCCTAAGTGAAATGAAGGAAGATTTTCAGAAGTGACAGGCTCACTAAAAACCCCATGTTTTGTCTCCCTGCACTGTCAGTGGGAAAAAAAAATGCTGAGGGGGGCAGGGAGAAAGGTGTTCTTAATGTTTATTTTAGTTCTTATTATCCTCTTTTAATTCTATTAATAAATTTTTTTTCTTCATTCCTTCTAATTTTGGGCCTGTTTTGTCCTTAATGTTTTTTTCTCCTAATGCTTATCTCACCCTGTTAGCCTTTTAATTTTTCTTTCCCCCTCCTCTACTCAACTGTAGCAGAAGAGAATGAGGGAATGGTTTATGTGAGTGCTTGGTTTCTAGCCAGTGTCAAGCCGTGACATAGTCATAATGTTGCACAGATCTGTGGAATTAAGTATATTAATGATTTACAGTTGCACATAAAGTTTGGCTATCACAAGTGCCTCCATATCACTCTATTAACTGTTCTATACTGTGATACTTCAGGCATCCAAATATCCATGTCTTCTTTCTCTAGTCTTGGAGTACTAGATTTTGTTCAGCAAATTGCCAGTGTGTTGAATGAAAACTTTTCTGTGCTGCATTGGTTCCTGAATAAATATTTAAAATGGGTTTAGGGATCAAACATATTATACTGGGTCAATCTGGGGTTATTTAGGAGCTGAACAAGTAAGTTGTGCTTTGAAATATTATACACGTCTAATCTGAAAATGTATCAAGTTACTTAGACAAATGTTAAAATCCGTGTTCATTGTTCCAGTTGGACTCTAGTTTATTAAAGGGTTTAGCTGAACTTTGGACAAGTGATAAAAAATGTTTTCTATGATATACAAGTTTTCAAAAGTTCACCAATTACTTGGCAGGACTGTGTTTGCAAATTGTTGTATTTCTTTCTGGAAATATTAGCTATTACTTTTTATATGACATGCCTTCAGACTGAGAGGGGTAATTCCTTCCTTCACCTGACTTGTGTAATGTATTATGCTATTAAGACACAATGAGGCATCTTTTAGTGGTCCATTAACAAAGGAATTGGTTGCACTGTGTGAGAGAAAGAGTATCTTCCAGAAGTTTAACTAGTCAAAAAGAAGTTAAGAAAACAGGTGTCAAAAGTCATGCTATATGCTATGTGTTCTTCCTGTTCTGTGATTTTTGAAATACTGTGCTTTCACACTTTTCTACATATTGTTGCTGATAACCTTTGGTAGGGAATTTTTTAAATTGCCTTTAAAATTAGATCTGTACTTAGGAGTTTTTTTTCCCCATGAATGAGTCCTGCATTAATGAAAATGTTTGTGATACAAATGCAGAAGGAAAGAAGCTCTCCAGATTGGACACCTGGGCCAGTGGACCAGGCTAGTACTTATTAATTTAATGAAGTTCTTTTGCAGTGGTAAATAGATTATGCTTTTTGGGAAATAAAAGTGTGCAACCAGATGGCAAAGATGCAAAAACAGGTATTTTAAAATCTAACAAAATAGTTTGCGCGCTTAAGGGGTCCACTTAGGCCAAATAGATGAGTCACTAAACACACTGGACAGGTAATCAGCTTATAAAAATTTTCTTTCTGTAATGTAGTTTTATTGGACTGGGCATCATGGTGGAAGAGAGACCAGCTTGCCCTTCAATAACAGTCATTGAGCCAAATACTCACACTAAACAAATTAATTCCATATCCATCAAGGATACAAAGTATTTCCCAGAGCAGGAAATTGTAGAATGAAAAACATTGAAGATAAAGATATGAGGAAAAAAGTCTAACTTCCTTCAAACTTAATCACTACATCTGAAAAGCTAGTTAAAGGACAAGACATACTGAATAAGTTACAAATATAAACATTAGACATACATGTTTCTATAAGAAGCAAAATTTGAGTTGTATACAGGAAATAGCAGTACAAAATAAAATCGAATGTTATCCATAGTGGGTATCGCTGTTGGAAATACTCAAGGCGCACATTCATTTTTGTTCAGGTTCTCTTAGTACTGCATTGTTTCACTTTTCTATTTACTTTTAGAATGAGAAATACATTTGAATGATTTGATACATTCAAATAAATAGTATTCAAAGCCTTTTTATATAAGGAATTAGAACTGATACTGTAGAAAGTCAGTAATTGCAGGCCTTAATAATGTTTTTTCATTATTCTGATATAAAAGAAATCAGTGTTTGTACATAAATTTCCATGCCCTTCATTATTTGTGGTGAGATTCCATGTGATCTTCTCACTGAACTTTGACATGTACATGCCAGATATTTTTGATTTTGCTAGCGGTTTTATACAGTACTGCATTTCTAGGTGTAACCATAGAGAGAACCAATTTCAAAGCAGGAGGAAGCCCATCTTTGTCTGAATTTGCCAGAATCATATTCTTAGGAGGCACTGGAACATTAGTCTGTCTTTTAAGCCATTTCCCTTTTAATGTCTTGGGTTCCAATAGCATCCATGGCAATAAGACACTGTATTAAAGAAATACATATTTAATCTATTGTATTCTTTAACTTGCGTGTGTATGGTGGACTTTCTGAAGCATGTTTGAAAAATATCTATAGTCTGAGTCCTTAGGACAAAAATAATATAAATCTGGGTGTGTTTGATGCAGTGATAAAACTCAGTGTTGATTCTCAGAAAACTGTGGAGATAAAATCAAAACCAGTTAAAAACATCTGCCAGTTTGGCTTGTGTTGGGGTGTATATTTTCTAATGAACAAAAAATGCATTATGTTTAAAATTTGGCTTAACTGGTAATAATTTATATAGAAAGGTGCTTTCTTTCTCCATTTTCTCCCTTTCCACCTTTCTCTTCTTTCCCATCACTTTATCTCCCTTCTTCTTTTTACCCTACTTTTATCCTCCTACCTTTTTTTCCTTCCTTACTTCCACCTTTTCACTCAGCTTTACCCCTGTCCTCTCTTCTACCCTTCTTCTCTCTCTCTGTCCTTTTTTTAATCTATAAACATGAAAAATTCTCCATCTCTTCCCATGTCTGAGCAAGATAAATGAACTAATTTAAAATATTTTCCATGCCTCATCTGTCCACTCTAGAAGCTGTCAATGAGCTTGGATTGGGAGCTTTCATGCCAGTAGTCTGCAGTGAGCAGTTGAAATATTTTGAAATAAGAATGTTGTTTCCATGGCAAACTTGGAACGCTTTGCAGCTATGCTGACATCCACATACTTTTGGGTTTATGCAAGAAGGATGCTGCTTTCTTAAGCAAAGAAAGTATACGATACTTTCTTAACCAAAAGATCATTTGCTTACATGTCCACAATAAAGATATCATACTGTTTGTTTTTTTTTTAATCTCTTGAGGAAAGTAACTGGAAAAAAATTAAGGAGGGAGGGGTAAAAACCATTTTAAATACAATGCTTCTGCATTTTTTACCAATAATTATTTTAACCAAATAATTATTTTAACCAGCAAGTATATTAACAATTAATATGTTCCAGTCTAGAGAGAACAATGATTTGTTGAATTTTTATAATGGCTAAATACTCTAAGGTAAGACTCACCCTCTTCTGCATCTGATTCTCTGAATATTTACTTAGTGACGTTAGGACAGAACTTAGAAATGAAGAAAACATTTAGAAATAGCTTTCTGTTTCTGAGATACTACAACTTACTCATTTTAGATTGTAGAATTTTTATCAACTTCTTATACTTAATGCATTTTAATATGTCTTAAAAAATATACATTTTCTGTGCTGCCTTATCACTTTTGTCTGTTCAGATTTTCTGGTTAGGTATAATGTTAACATCAACTCCACTGAAAAACAGGTTTTGACTTTTGGATAAAAGCTTCAGAAATAATCTTTTCTTTGGGAGCTATGGGACAAAGCTTTTAGGACCAAAAAGTAAACTTTCTGTGATACAGCGCATGTTAAACTTATGAGTGCCTTGACCCCATCCTCAAGCAAAAAAAATCCAAACAACACAAAGGAAAAAAAGAAGCCCGCACCAAACAAAAAATACCCCATACAGCAGTAACTCTGAAATAGCCCTCTGTTCCAAGGTTTGACTTACTTGGTTGTTTATACGCTTTTTTTAGTACCTTGAAATGGCGCAACTCACATTTGCTTGATGTACTGAAGGGATGACAGGTATTTCATGGCCAGTAACATAAGTACACTGAATGTTTTTACTTATCCTAATTTTCTAGTAGTGTATTCTGTCCATAGCAGCTTCCCTTCTGCAGAGAACAACTTGACAAGCAGCTGTGGCCTCATTCAGTGTGCTTCACAAGCACAATATTTTCCTTCCAGAGGCAAAGTGCATTCACCTACATAATTGGCCATGACCCCATCTCGCCCAGAGGACATATACTGAAGTCCATTCCTGTCTTCTAATCTTTTAAGATGCAAAGCAGCACATTACTGTCATGCTAGTAGGTAGAAGGAATTTTGATATGTGTGCTTTTTTTGTCATCAGAGGTTTCTTTTTGAGCCTGACAAAGATTCTTGTTTCTGAGCACTGAAACTTGTGTATCTCAAATTCTGTACAATGTCTCTTTAGTAAAACTGGGTTTTTTTGGTGTCTGTACAGAAATACATTTTTAGTTTATGGATATTACCATACTGACTTGCCGTTCTCAATAGGAGAGTTTATTAGATTGTGGTACCTTCATTTTGATAAAAACTGTCTTTGCATTTCTTCATTTCATAAATTTTTTTTGGGATATTGCTAAGAATATAATCCTTTCAATGCTGCATCTTGGTCGCCTAATTTTAATTGCTATCTTACTAGAATGGCAAATTTCTGTGTGTTTGGATGTGTTTATATGAAGTACCATAATGCAATTATTAAAAAATAAACAATATAGAAACAGTGCTGATTTCTGTACTATGTATAAATAAGGATATTACTCAGAGCAATATTTTCATAAAATGGCAGCTCATGAAAAACTGGAGCCTGAAATGGCCATATAGGCTCTTGAAGTTCTCTGTTCATTGTCTGTTAAAGACTCTTCTAAGTTGGCTAATTCTAGATGTCTTCTCTAAATACTTTGCGTAGCCATGGTCTATTTTATGGGGAATCTGTCTCTTTTGAAATGGAATAATACGAAGTCTGCACTGGAATTTAACTTGATTGGCTTTGCAGGAAAACCAGTGGGGATCACGATGGAGAAGTTAAGCATGAATCAACGGTGTGCCCTTGCAGCAGGGGACAGACTGCATCTGGGCCATGATTTGTAATAGTGTAGTTGTGAGGCCCAGGGTATTGATCCATCCTTCCCTTTTATTTGAGTTTTGCCTGGTCTGCCTTTTATTGACATATGGGATGGGAGCAAGTCCAATGAAAGGTCCCTGAGACGATCGTGTCTGGAGCACAGAATGTCTACAGAGGGACTGAAGAAATTGAGTGTGTTCAACCTGGAAAAGAGATACTGTTTTGCAAAGATTTCACTGCTGCTTATACTGAGGTAATCCGAGGATAAAGGCAAGAAGGAGAGGGATGCTTGTTGGAGGTGCATGGTGGTAGCTTGAGAGGGAAGAACACAAATCAGAACATGGTAAATTTCACTGTTGTGAAAAGAGTTTTTTACTATGAAAGGTGATAGTTGAACACTTGAACAGGTGCCCAGCAAGGTTGAGGAATCTTTGTAGATGTGCAGAAGTCACCTGGATAGGCCTTATCCAACCTGATTTGGGTATGCTTTGTCAGTGTTGTTCTACATGAGCTCTGGAGCTCCCCACCAACCTCCATTATTCTTTGGAGTAGTTTTTCCCTTGTTTTGCACAGTTGTTTTGTCTCTCTGCCACACAGTGGGGTTAAGAAGTGTATGACTGAATGACTGTAGTGCAGAAAAAACCCTGGACTTGACCATTGCCTTAAATCCAATAATGCCCATAGGAATCAGCTGGAAAAAGTGCAGTTAAAGTATAATAGTGGGGATGCCTGGAGGCTGCAGCAGTGAGGCAGTGAAATGATGCCTCATCACCTTTTCAGCCTAAATGGCATTTCACAGCTTGTCAGATATTTTAGCCTCAGTGTAAATGGCAAATCTATTCAAACTGGTCTATGCAAATCGGAAAGAAAGTTTTAATAAAAAGGCTTTCTTCCTGAAGAATAAAGAAAAGGAGATTCTTTCCAACCTCCTGTATTAATCTTCTTGAAATTTTACCCTTCCAATACTAGCATCAATCATTTCTTGTTCATTTCAGGATGCCTGAAAGATGGCCTGAATACAGGCACAGTGCTTCTAAAAAAAAAAGGAAATAGGTCGTTTTAATCCTGTGAGTTTGTTATAGTACAATCTGGAGGATAAAAGGAAAAAATCATGAGAGGAAAAAAACCCACAAGATCTGCAACATTTCAAACCTACAGGGGAAGAAACATTGCCTGGAAAAAAGATTTGGTTTGTCTCTAATAAAAATGTGTGTAAAAAATACATGACTATGTAAAAACTACAATTAAGATAAAATCTTGAGAGTCTCCTTATTAACTTTGGGCTCACAATCACATATTACTATTTCTGAGAGCAGGTGGATATGAAGTGGATAAAAGAAGAGTTAGGATGACTTAATTTTCAGTGTCACCTGATGTATATGAATCTGGAAGAAAGAGGCATTTATTCTTGTGTTCAGTAAATATGTGCTAGCAGAATATTCCCTATGTATAGAGGGATTCTTTTCTTAAAGAAGGTGCTGGTGATTGAATGTTTTCTGTTTAGTACTGTAAATAAAACTGAGGAGATACTAGAGATATGTTTATATGGTATTTTCATCGGTAGATCTCTATGGTAGGATTAGAGACATCTCAATTACTTTCAGAGTATCTCTGACAGTGTAGAGTGCTAATGGTACTGCTCTATCCTGAAAAAAAGTAGGGACTTAATGGCAGTGCTTGGTGTTGGAATGTCGTTATGAATTTGAGAACTTCAGGAATACTGAAAATAAATATACAGCTGTTTATTTCTCAAGATATGGCATAGCCATAGATACGGTGATTGTGAAACCATAGCTGAAGCTCTAACAGGGCCTTTTATTTATCTTTTGTCTCACAGGACTTGTTTTACCAGCTATTGAGACTGTGTAGTGTATCACACAGTCTCAGTAGCTGGTAAAGCAGCACAAACATTTTCATGTACTTTCAAAATAAGTACTTCTTCACCAAGTGTTTTGTTTTCTTTGATTCTTTTTCTTTCTCTTTTAACCTACTGTTTAATGACTTTCAATCACACAATCCGTGCTTCGGGAGAAACCAGATTTTTCTCACCTCTGCACTATATTTTTGTCTTCCCTCTCCTGTTAATTAAAAGCTATTACCTTAACAGTTTGGTTGAAATAATTGATGGACACTGTATTTATATGTGTTGGGAAGTCCTGGTAGTTTTTTATCAGCTGTTAAAATTGTACTTAGAATCTGCATGTGTATCTGTCACGATTTCAATATCTTTTCATGTTTAATTCAAAATTAAACAACTTAAAAGTTCATTCACTGAGAGTAAACCCAAAACAAGATTATCACAGAGTTACTAGAGAATAGGATTCTGTCTCTAATTGCTGCTGATGTGTAAGTGTTATGTTTACTTCTCTGCTGAAATTTACAACTAAAAGAATTTTGCCTACATCTAGATAATGTCTGCCATCTTTAATTTGCCATAGCCCCATACTATAGGCAGACTTACGGAATAGTAAGAAATCACAAATCATTTTCTATAAGCTCTAGAGCTTTCCCCCCTGTGGTACTGGTTGTTATGTTTGAAATACCAGAGGGATGCAAAATAGTCTCTTCTTACTTTCTGTAACAACATACCTAGTTAATTTTGTATAATTGCCTGAACATACTGAACAATGAAGTAGAATATATCATCTAACAAATTCTTTCTTCACATGTTCTGATGCTGTCAGTTTCATAGCTCCAATACTCATCTTGGTTTAAATTAATTAGGAATAAAGGGAAACATAAAATGTAAAACCAGTAATGAGTTTGTTTCCATAGAAACATACCATGCTCTCTGCCAAAATTAAGTGCTGACTTTGTATTCTAAAAGATAGTTGTGCAAACAACATGTGCTCATTGATCTGCAGATAATGTGTCAAATGTCTTCATCGTATTCATCTTCTGACTGTGCTACGCATCGTTAACAAATCTTTGTGCCAGTACTTTGCTGCCAACCCTTGCTGTAATCTTTGTCACTTTTATTCCATGTTCTGGCTTTGGAATGAAGAAGGAAAAGATTAGTTTCACTGTGCATTTTATATTGTAAGTCTCAGGTTATAACAGCTGATAAGCTTGTGAACCCCCTTCTGCCAAAATTCTCTGTAAAATCTTTACTTTTTAAAAAATCTGCGTGTATCTGTGGGTAGTATTGCTTACATTAGGGCTAACTTTTCATATCTAGGGTGTGGTTATACATAGTAGCAATTTTTGCTTGTCTGGTAATATGAATTCTGAAGCAAAGTAGCTTCCTTTTAAAATGATGATATGATAAAGCAGACATTATAGAAAAAAAAAGGTGATTTTTCATTAATTTTCTTAATTTTTCAGTAGTGTCTCTGTCTTAGTATTTCAGATGATACATAGCAGGTAAAAAACCAGGAAATATATAAAAGACGGTGAGAATATACAAATCAGTTACCGACTAGTAGTTACTAACCATCTGCAGCAGCAGCAGCAGCAGGAGAAGTCTTATGGAATGATTTTTAGGAATATTTGAAAATCTAGTAATTTTTTGAAGCTCTCTTGAAATGGCTTCTTTTTGTAGCATTTAATGCTTTACTACAGTGAACTCCTTCACTTAAGTAATTTTGATTGCCAAGACATAGAGATAATTTTGGGGAGAAATTAATACTCAAAATTGTTTCCTAAAATCCATCCCTGGCTTTTTGCTGCGACCTCAGCTTGTGCTTATTTCATAAATCCTTCCATCAGAAAACACTGCTACTGTGATTAATTCATGATCCTTTTAGGGACTGGAATTTTATTTGCAAATACCACTCCTTTTGAGGGAAGCAATTTCTAAATCTTTAAATAAGGATGCATAAAAATTATTATAAAAGTTACCAGTGGGCTGTCTTTTGCAAAATACTGACATCCAGTTTCCTCAAACTTGTCCTTTAAAATCCATTCTGTTTATAGATTTGCAGACTATTAACATTAAAGAGCTATTCCATGATGATGAAATTCATTTGCAGCAGAATATTTTTCTTTTGGGGTGCAAAAAGAGGTCATTTCACAATCTAGAAAATTGCAGTACAATGTTCTGTCCTATATTCTTAAATCTCCAGTTATATAAACAATTTTATTTATTCTCCAATTCATTTTGCATCTGGATCTCTGATTAAGATTGATCCTCAGCTACTTTCCCCTCAGTCTCTGCTTTGCACTAATATCTAGCAATCATTAAATCAAAATTACATTCTTCCTAGCTGTCTAGAATTGCTTTAGCTGGTAGGAACAGCTGTAGTTTCAAGCTACTGAAAAAATGTCATTTGGGCATTGAATTAGCATTATTGTACTTTAGAAAATGTGCTCATGGTATGTCAGGTTTGTTTGTTTCAAAAGAAGCAAACTTACATACCTAAATACAAGGTTAGCCCTGAGAGAGAAGTGTTTAGACCTTTTGATTTGCAGGAGTAGTTTGGGATTGGTTCTATTCTATATGATTCCTTCATTGTACAAACTTATGAAAGTCAGAATTCAGGGAAGAGTTGGGGGGAGAGTGAAACCTCAGTCTTCACAGCCAGTAGTTCCCTTTCTTCTCTTGAGATTCTGGTGCCTTTTTCCTCTGGTTACTTTCAGTGGGATTGTTTTAATTCTTTATTTTTGTACATTTGCAGCATCCTCCCTTTTTTGTATCACCACACTATAATAAATCATATAAACAGATGAAAAAAGCTTAAAAAATATTTAAATTCACATGTTTTAAAACCCCAAGAGAGAGTATGAGAAAGACATTATTTTTCACAAGGGACAGAAAGAATTGCTGGTATAGGCCAGACACAGTGCAGTTCAGTTTACTACTTATAGCTAATACACAATTCAGTATGTAGTTCAGCAAATTTTCCAAAAGTGTATGCAAAACAGATTTTTTATACCTTGCTCTGCTTTTGGTTAATGTGTTTTGATTATTTGATGTATTGTTTCAGATATGAAGGGGCTTTTTCTCTTATATCTGAATGGGGGGCCATGTTGTCTTAATACAGTTATGCAAGCTGTAGTTTGCTTGAACTCTGTATTTCTATGCATGCTTTTAAAAATTCATGACTCAGTTTGAGAGTCATTGTAAAGCTCAGATACATCTGCATCATCCTCAGTGTCATGCTTGTACAAAGGACCCAGCATCTTGCATAAAATAAGAAACATATTTCTTTATTTGCAAATCTTGATTATTTTCCTGCATTCTTGAAAGAAGAATGGTTTTCATAGTTTTTCTGGTATTCTTTAAGCACAGAGAGGTCTTTTTTTCTTTTCCTACATGTATAGTAACATTTTTCCACCTGTTCATATCCATTATTTAATCCTTTTGATATCTGAAGAGTGTATAAATGTAGCACAAAACATTAATGTGGATACTGATGTAACAATTACCCTCCTTGTATTTGCAAGTGAGATAGATTTATTGCATGGTTAAAATGGGATTTTTTTCACTTTCATCATGCAAACTTTGGTCTGCATTCACAGAAATACTTATGACCAAGCAGTGTTCCTTTTATATAAGAGTAAATTTAAAGCAACTTTACTCTTCATCAAAATTACACCAACATGACTGACATAAGAACATAGTCAATAGTAATCAGACAGCTTGTTTTTTAATAATTATTTTGTATTTTAATAAATATTTTCAGTACTTTCAAGCTGAAACTCTGAAAAGCATTGTGAGAAATGTTTTCTCATACTATGCCAGTTCATCAGACATGTTCTCATTAAGTTCTCTTACAGGGAGGGATGAAGTTTTTCTCTAATTTCTGAGGATTTGCTATGGCAATGTCATTTAATTTGTCGCATTTTCAGTTTTTCTAACTACATTTCCAGCTTTCCTTTCAGATTTCTTGCTGTCTTGTGTAATATTGCTTTTATTTTTTGCAGCTTTTCTACTTCTGGAAGGCAATAAACCTTAAAATATTAATTTAGAAGAGCAGTTGTAGTTATATATATTGTTGTAAGTTCATCTTTTTTCTGAAGATTTACTGAAGTAGTGTAGTTTTAGATTTTGCATTTCCCAAGGTTTTATAATACTTTAGTATACTTTATAATACTTCAGAAAGATACAGGAGAAATTTACAACTACATTTTAACATTTGCATATTTCTCCCTTGTGCATGTGGAACCAATAATTTAAGGAGACCAGCATTTCCTGCTGTACTGTTACAATTTCTTTGGTTAACACTAGTTGAGCTGTACTTTACTTTATTCCTTTTTCTCATTCTCCACACTTTGTTTCAACTGCATTTTCAGGGTGTTTATTTCAGAACACATGTGGAATTTTTTTGTGTGTGGTCTTGGTTTTGGGATTTTTTTGCTTGGTTGTGTGATTGTTTGGGGTTGTGGTTGGTTGGTTTTTCTTTGTTTTGGGTTAAATATTCATAAGTGCTTTGGTTTTTCTTCTTCCATTAATCTGATTGTTGACTTTGTGTATATCTGTATGAAAAAGCATTCAAGAGGTGTTCCATTATTTATATGAACTCAGTATCTAGATATTACACATACTAGATTTCAGTTTTATTTTCTATCTGGAATTTCCACTTAGTACGTTCTGAATATGTCCATATAAAAGAAATCTCTAAGCTCCCTTGGAAGACAGTCCACTTACCTGAAAACGATCTCATGCACATGAATACAAACATGCAACAAGATGTCAGCCCATGAGCGAAATTTCTGAAACATTTATTTTAATGGCAAATTGTCTTTAGCTCCTACTATTCTTTAAACCCAGTGGTGCTACAGTAGAGCTGAATTGAGGTCCTTTTAGTGAGTGATAGCTAAAATTTTTCCCTAAGTTCAGATGCTAGGCATTACTCTTAATTTCTGCCTGTGCAAAGCCATGCAGGCAGTTTGCTTTCAAATGGTGAACGTGAGGGCAGAACTTGAAGAATATTTCACAGGCAGAGTAATACAGGAACTAGAACCAGTGAGCTTGACAGGGCTAGCCCTTACCAAAAGTATTATTTCTGTCAAAAACTGCATTGAAGAAAGAAGCCATTGAAACTATTTAAATGCTGAATTACACAATAAAATTTCTTCTGGTTTTATGCAGAATATGAAAATCAAGAAATAATGGAGAATAAAGTTCTTTGGTCACCTCTGAATAAGAATTAGATTACTAGTCATGTAGCAAAAACACACCAAAATTATTTTTACTTATGTTCTCAACATAGGCAGATGAGTGTGTTTAGCAATTTGGTGGGCAGCAAATTTAGAAGAAATGGAAGTAAGCAATATTCTAAGAGTATGTTTTATTGAATTCATTGTTTTGTGTCATTGCATGAAATCTGTTTATAATAGTTGGGATAATTTCATGACCATCAATAACATTTGTATTTTTGTTAGTCATGATGAGAGATATCAGAGGATAATTCTCATATGTGATATAGAACAGTTGTCCGTAGAAGTTACTAAAGTAATTATTCTATCTAGTATTCTATGTTGTTAATGCCTTATGGTGGCAAGGTACAGTTTGTCTTGTACTGCCTTTGGCAAAAGGGGAAAAAAAAACCAAACAGTGTGTCTTGATACCAGTAAGGCTGTTGACATGATGTTTGAATATATGACATGAGGAAATACAGCCTACTGTATTCACATTATATTAAATGCTCAACCAGTGAAAACCAGACTAAAAGATAAAAATGGTCATAGGAACAGCCTTCAGCTCTAGAATTATGCAAAGGCTTGAGATAAAGAAAATGTCTCTAACTTAGAGACAATTTATCCACTGTAACAGGCTATCTGAGGATGTTGTAGAAATGGTTTCCTGAATGTGTTAGATTAGCCATTTTACAAAGACATATATATTTAGTCTAGCTTCATAGTAGGGAGCTAAGTCACATGATATGTGGAAGTCCTGTTTAGCCTGACATTCCAGTCAGACCTATTCTCTTTGTTTTTGAGTCTTGCTGTTGTTTTTAGTCAAATAACGTGGAGGTTTTTTGATTTACGAATTTTAGGAGGAGCAGGTTAATTTTCAGAGTATGGAATTTAAAATTAAACTTTTAAATATCTATCTGTCTATGTGTTTTCTTGCTATAGCATTAGAACACATTTAGATAAAAAGGCAAAAATGCTATGTATTAATTATATTACTAAGTTGCTGTGTAATTAATAACTGCTGTTCCTTTCACTGTGCATATTGCAAGATAAAAAATGTGATCATTGGATCCCAAATAATTTTTTGGTCTTTGAGTTACTTGCAGGAATCATTGAAGTTGTAGTAATACAAAAATATTCTATTTATTTCACTCCTACAGAAATGTATCTTCTGCAGGCAGAGAGTTAAGAAAATCTCTGGTGCCTGTATTCAGTGTTCATATGGACGCTGCCCAGCATCCTTCCATGTTACCTGTGCCCATGCTGCAGGAGTGCTGATGGAACCTGATGACTGGCCGTATGTTGTCTACATCACATGTTTCAGGCACAAGATCAACCAAAATGTGGTAAGAAATAAGTTTTCTTATTTATTAAAAAATGGAATTGCAGAATTAAAGTACGTCTCCAGAAAAAATGGAGGAGAGGATACACACTATATATTATCATAATTCTGTCAATCAGTTTTCATGCATAGCAATCTTTTACAGCTTAAAGGTTTTTCGTTATGCTGTTACATGGGAGAAGTGATACCTGATATGCTTAGCATGTTTTTTAATTTAAAGTCCTTGTTGAGTATATTGTTTTGACAGCCTGGACAAATCTCTGGGTTCTCTGTTTTGTTAACCTGAAGTGTATTATAAATACCCTTCAGATCACAATATCTTGCAAATACTCACAGATCCTGGGAGATAATGGATGTGATGTATATGTAAAATCTTTGTTCTGCAGCCAAAGAGTCTCTAGAAAATATTCAATTATAATTATTCTGTCATCTGGCAAAGTAACACTGGCATGCCATGAAAATTCATGTTATGACTGCCTTTTTATTTCTATTCTGTGCTGAGGAAGAGCCTTTAGTTTTAGATGAGACACAATCAAGAATTAGTTTAATGTCTTTTACTTCAATAAATGGTTACTATCTCAGTTAAGAGAGAACTTTTGCTATTCATCTTGGGGTTTTAAAGCTATATTTTGCTTCCTAGCAAACCAGAAGGACTTAAGATAGTCTTATTAAGGAAAAAGATTGAAAAGTTAGTCAAGTTGCAATTTTTTTTCTCTTTTATGCATTAGAAATGAAAGGCATAAACCCAAGTAATGTTTCTATCATAGATGTTGATCTTTCAAGAGCTTGTCCATGAATCCTTGGTCTTAAGGACAAGACTTAACAAGACTACTGAAGAGTAGGATTTCTTCCAAGTGTACTAAATTATAATGCCTCCCAACTAGAGTAATGAGTCCTGAGTATTCAAGCTGCAGGTGATATTTTTAAAAGGGAGACATATTGTTTATCTCTGTTTAAAATTTCCATAGAATTGTTATTTTTTATAATATTTTTGCTTTCCAAAATGAACATGTTAAAGCAGCACACCTCATGTGGTTTTAATTTCTTGCAAACGATTCCCAAGAAAATGAGTTTAGTTTGAAAAACAAACTTAAGCTTCTATCTGTACAGACAACTTAAGGTACAGACCTTGGGGTTTTTTGAAAAAAAGTTGGTTGAAAATTACTAGATTAAATTCATGGCAGTGAAAATAGGGCCAACATTTTCCAAATGTTTTCTAGTATCTTTTTGAGACAAGTCCTTATAATCTAGATAGTGGGATTTGCATCAGTCCCATAAATTCCATGCTTTCTTAGTGATTTTCTTGACCTATACTAGGTAGCATAGAAGAAAAGAAACCTCATCAACTATGGAAAAAACCAGGATTTTGTGTGGCTATTGTTTAAGAGATTGCATGAAGAACATAGAAAGTGTCTTGGAATGAGAGTATGACATCCTTTCCTGAAACTCAGCACTAACTTTTTTGAAAAGATTCACTATTATTATCTTCCCCCCCCACCCCGTCTCAGCTAAAAGTCAGGTTTGCAGAAGAGAAATAAAAGTTATGCTTTTGTGTTTTTGATTAGGCCAAAATTGGGAAAGAGCAGATATTTTGTTAAAGAATGTTTTTCTGTAAAATTCTTCGCTTACTCCTCAGACAAAGGAGATTGCCATATGTTTTTAAACGCTTGGGTTTATACTCTGTCTTTTGGATAATTAATCTAATCACATCTTTAGGCCTTCGGTAGTTTTCTCACCATTGGTTCTCTTGTTATGCTTTACTTAGCTTTTAGCTGTTCTTTCATGCAGAAAGAACATTGCTCTTCACCATTAGGCATAGCAATGTATCTTACTTCTAATCAACTTTTCTTTTTTTGCCTGGTGTTTCAGTTTCCTTGCTTAGAAGCAGAACAGGAAGTCAAGCAGACTGAAATATCCTCACTAAGCAAATTTTTACAGGAGTCAAATAGATTATCTTGTCAGTATGAAAAAAATCTCTTCTGGTATTTAGCAGAAAACATTTTTCATAAAGCAAGGACACTATTATTTCTCCTAATTTCGAGAGAAAATTTTTAGATTGTTTGGTTTTTCATTAATATAGACTCTAAATATTGTATCTAAATGCTCAGTGAATACTATTGTACTGACTTGGTGTTTGCTGCTTTCTTCAAGTTTGAAAAAAAAAGAAAAAAAAACCCCAAAAAATCAACAATCAAAGAATGACTTCTGGGCATTAGGAAAAATTGTGACATATACCTACAGTGGTATTTTAATATGTAAATCAATGAGGATGTTCAACAAAAAAGGCCTACCTAAACAGATAAATGTGTATTATTACTATTATTAGCGTATCTCTTCACCCCAGGCAAGGGTTTATTGTAGTGAGGAAGTAGAATATGCATACAACTTATTTATGCCTGTGAACTCAAGCAAAATTTTTCAACATAAATTCATAAGCCTTTTTCACTGGGGATCTGTATTGTCTTCAGTATTTTAGAGTGCCTTTTTGTTGTCAGTCATTGAAAACACTGGTGCGGTCTTCTGAAGAAAAATCATCAAAGAGAAAATCAAAAGGGAAAGCAATAATCCTTGATTTCATCTGATGCTGCCAAATGAAGTAAATACAGAAATACTAAGAACTGGAGTTTTTAAATGTTTATATGACTTTTCAAAGATATGTTTCCATGTTCATGGACTCAAAACTAAGCCTACCTCTTATATTTGCTGAAGGTATAGCTTTAAGAGTAACGCAAAAATTGGCTAGCAGAACAGTTTTTCTGTATGCAGTGTTTTGGGTGTTTGCTGTCATTGCCTATGTTATTTTTTATGTAAATTGGACTGTCAATATGCAAGGAAGGCTCTGTGATTTGCTACTTACAGGTTGTGGTTTGGATTTTTTTTTCCTTTTTTCTCCTCGACTGTGCTTGTCTCTGAGCATGAAACATATCCCTCACACATTTTTGTCATCAAAACTGCAAGAACATGTGGAAGTGTGGTTGAGAATAGGTGCTGCAGATGGATTTGTTTTGATTAAAAGAACTCATTCATACACAAAAAAATAAGAAAAAGGAGTTTTATGCAACTGTTCTGACAGAAAAAAAAATAAACACAACCCCATATAAGCCCTGTGGTTTGGAGAAAGCCAGCTGGAGACACACCTATACTTACAGCTGTTTCCTTTGGAAATCATGAACAAAAGGGGCTATCTAGACAGCCCCAATAGCGTTTGAAAGAATAATGATCTTTAGAAGAGGCAAATAAAGGAGCTGCAAATAACTGCTGTTGCTGTTTTTGGGGCTATTTAAAATTGCCCTCTACTATTATCAGACGGTTCTTAACCTCTGTAGCAAACAGGGAATGAAGGGGTGCTGTCCAGTGGAAGCTGTAGATCCTTTTTCTGTTGAATACCTTAGTGATGGAGTGTCATTGTTTGCCACTGTCTGCTAACTACTGCCAGCCCCTGAACATCTCAGAAAGACTAAGCCATGCCTTCAGAAGGACATGTTATTCAAAAATCATGAGCTGGATTATTTTTGAAATGTCGTGAATAATTTCTATGCTGAAATTGGAATTCCAAGGAGTAAACGAGACATGAGATTTCAGTTCTGGTATGGAATAAGTCTCAGATCTTTTAGGATCCTCTATTAAAAACTGTAGCCTGAGAAAGTTTCTAGATATTTAGATGTACCTCAGATACCTGGTTCATTATGTTATTATGAATCCATATTGACATAATTTATGTATTTCAGGTTTTTGTTCCCTGCCATATAGAAAATAAAGGAGAAAGTAATTTTCTAATTTTCCCTTTTAAATTTTGAAGCACACAGAAGGGGAGATTATCTTTCTTTGTATCTGGTTGTTTTCTGTATTTCTGTCACTACCTTAGTTCATTCTTGGCTTTGGTACCATTAAAGAAAATCATGCTTTTAAACTACAGCTTAAACTACAGCTTTCTCAATAATCTGATAACTACCACAGCTGTTTCTTTAATCTGATAGACTCCCTTATATAACAGCTGTCCTTTCTGATCAAAAAATTGTATTCTTAACGTCAATAAATTGTTAAGATTTTCTGTCAGGAAATGTTTTCTGGGGCATGCAATCAATTACAGACTGTACTTGTGAATATTTTTTTCTGAGAAATAAATTAAGAATCCTATGAAGATAACATACTAAAAAATAATCTCCTTGAGCTAGAATGCATTTTTGGGTTTTATTACTTTTTCTAATGAGAAATGGCATTCCTTCTCTTAAAATTTTATCATTAAATGAATGTGCATTGTCTCTTAAAATATTGTAATTTGCCCTCCATCTTCTCTGAAGAGTTACATCTTCTTTTGGAGAAAATTTAAACCTTTTAATAGAGCAATATCTCTTTGGGTTTCTGCAGTAGAATACTTTTTCTATTATCTCATAGAAATAAATAAATTAATAGTTTCTAGTTTACATCTGATTCATCTTTGCCCCCACCAAAAGCTGAATAGGATAAAATTAAAAATTGAAAGGTAAATGAACACGTATGTTTACATATGTCTCAAGATTGGATAAAGCATGCTTATGGACATTTTATTGCTCCTATGATAATATTGATTGCTGTTTATGTAGTTAATTTTTATACTTAATCTATCTATAGACAGTTAAATTGAGGAAGAAATAATTTTATTATACATATAATGGTTAAATAATTTGTGAGTATGCTGAAAACATTATTTCTAGGTGCACTTGGAAATGCTTTAGGAACATTGCTGAGTTTTACTATCTGAGGTACCTCAACTAAATCCTACAAATGTCTGTGACAGGCAGAGCTCTGACACACAAATACATAGTGTATATGTATATATAAATATAGATATAGATATAGATATAGATATATAAAATAAAGGATAAGCCTAAACTTCAACTAATATTAACAAAACTACAATGGGGTAACACAACTTATTAAAGATACCATTTGCAGTTGGTGATCACCCAAAGATTACATCCCACCAGTGATGATCTGCATTTTATTTTTTTGCAGAATTCTGGTTATTTCTTTTGTATCATGTTGACAGTAATTAGGGTTTTCTCTCTGCTTTCTTGATTTTCTTCAAGATCTCTAATAGATAATTGTTTAACCAATGTGAGGTCCATTTCAATAGGAGTAGGTGATAGTCTCTGATACATTGTGTAATTGGTTTTAATCAGCTGGTAGGTGGTCTCTGGGGCCAAATGTGAAAAATCACACCCGATAATCTCAACAAAATTACAAGTACAAAAATTAGAATGATTTCTACTAGACAAAGCAACATCATTGTTATCAATTTTTACAATAGCGTAAGCAGTTCTCAAGCACACACAACCTTTACCAGTATATGCAAGCACAGTTTTCTGATCAGTGACTGGATGAATCTTGAAGTGGCAAATAATTTGTTCAGTGTCAAGACACACATATTTATTAATTGTATCACCCCTTTCCTATATGATCAAAGCTGCTGTTGCCTGCATCCATAACTATGCTTGTATACAACTGAAAGCTAAAGACACATTGTCTTGAACTGTACTAAGCGCTTCTACTATTAACTTGCAGTCTTGTTCCCTGGCCTTCTCCCACTTTGCCAGTACTTTTGAAATCTGCCACTGGCTAGTTACTAGTGCCAATAGAGACGACTGTAAAGGCTGTTTCAATTTTGCTAGGCCACCTGCTGCAGTGGCCAACTTGTTCATCAGTGTTTCTGAATCGATTCCATTTAAAATTCCCAATCCTGTTCCTAATGTCCCAGTTAGATTCTTCTGCTCCTGAGGTATACTTGTCTTTGTAACGATGTTGTCCAGCCTACAAAAATGGCACAGAATACTTGTACTTGGTATGCCCTTAGTTTTCAGGAGCAGAGAGGTTTAAAAATTATAAATCCCATAAATAGATCCAAGAAGGAAGCCCAATAGTGACAAGAAGTCAGTGCAAAAACAGAAGTCTTCACAAGTTTAGGGTGGGTTTTTCCTCTTACGCCAAAGCATTCACTTTACTGCTAATACTCAAAATCTAGCTAAAAGAACTGCTGCTGTTCTTCATTCTCTTAAGTTCTACTGATAAAGATCCTACAGCTGTAGGATTTTCCAGATTTTCATAAGACAGTTTTAAGACTATTATATTGACTGAAGAATTTACTGCCTTTGCAGGTTTCAAAAGCAGTGCTAGGAAATTTGATGATTACTTTAGTGTGGACTGTGTATAAAAGCATTCTTTTACAGTTTATATAAACATTTCTAGTAAGAAATGTTTCATTCTTAGGTATTCCAGTGCACATGCATCTTACCTAACTAGAAATCTTCAACTCTTCAGGCGTATCCAAACTCACAATAGCTCCCCTTTGCATAAAAACAATATACCTTTGTGAGATACTAAGTAGTTAAGCTCTTAAGAAGTGCTTTCCTATGTTACTTGGATGAGAAGATACTGATTTTATATTTCCTGGTGAAGAAGGTTGCTTTTAAAGTGGGAGGTTCACAAAGATACAGTAGTTGGGAGCTGAGATGTAACAGTTGACTGTATGATGTGAGCTTCTTAGTAATTGCCTTCCTACAAAGTTCCATTGTTTTTGTAGTTATAGAATCCATCAATAGTTCTTGATGTAGAATTTTTGCATAGTTTAAGAACCCTGCTAGTCTTCTGATTTATATAATTACCACTGGAGAATTATAAGTAAAAAATGAAAAAAAATATTGTTACTGATATACTATGCAAATAACTGATGAAGAGTGATCAGTGCTGTTTGAAGCTTTAAAGCAAAAGCTCTGCACAATGTGGATTAAGAAGTTCCTCACATACACTGCTGTAGACAGCTCTGGCAAGAGCTGGAGGTGCATTTAGTTATTGCATCTCACTGGGCAAAATTCTATTCTATTATGTGGAATCATACAGAAATGCAGTACTAAATCTCCTAATTAAAAAAAAAATCACAACCATACTCTTGGTTCATCACACCTTATGCCTTCAGGAAAATTCTACAAATTACCCTGCAAACAAAAATAACCATTTTTTTCTAATTATATATTATTGATGCAATGGAGAATAGTTTTAAAGCATCAGTTGCAGAAATATGCTTTGATGTAGTATTCTTCCGAAGTCATTTGTTTTCCTACACAGTGGAGAAATTTTGTTAGTAAAAGAAATTATATTAACTTGATTGAATTAAATTAATTTAATTTGAAGTTTTTATCTTGAGTGCTCAGCTGTTATCAACCCTGTTTTTACACTGATAAATTTTTAATGAGTAAGCTGGTATTTTAAATTTATTTTTTCTTTTAAATTCTTCTTTTTTTTTCAAGAGAGCTAAAGTATGTGGGAAGGCCATTACAGTTGGGCAGACAGTCATCACGAAACATAGAAACACACGATACTATAGTTGCAGAGTCATAGGAGTGACGTCTCAGCTTTTCTATGAAGTCATGTTTGATGATGGCTCCTTCAGTCTGGATACTTTTCCTGAAGACATTGTAGTAAGTACTTTCTCAGATTCCTATTCATTCTAGTTTGTTTTCTTGATTTTTTGTTTTGGGGTGGGTTTTTGTGGGTTTCTTTTTTTAATTAGAGAGTTGGCTTTCTTTTTTAAATTAGAGAGTTGGTACCTCTTGAACTAATTCTTATGACTTTGAGAACATAACACCTTAATATTTAGTTCATGTTTGTTGCTTTAACTGCTGAGAATGATTATTTTCTAATGGGCTTCCAAGCTTTGGTTGTTCTGATTAGTCTTTGCCATTTGACCAAATGAATCGAGAGTAATCTTAGAAAATAGTTTAATTAAATAAGAATTACTTATTTAATTAATAATATAAAAAAGGGAATTCCATATATCTGTCTCTGTCACTTAGAGATAACCTGTAAAAATTCCTTGCAGAATAGAAAACTTCTGCTGTAAAGAACAGCTTCTGAAGAACAGCTCTTAAGAGTCTGTTCCAACAACTTACTTACTCTTCTTGATATTTAGTTTGTGAGATTACATTAGTAATGACAAAAAATCATTAGGGAACAGATAGTCGTTTATCTATATATAGTATAGTGTATTACATTTTTCGAAAGGCAACTGAGATTTTGATTTCCCTTATGCACTTACATAAACTACCATGGCTCTCATAACTGTTAAAAACCACATTTTGCACTTGGCACATATGAGCAAAATTTGAAATTGGAGAAAGATTCTGTTTCCCTCCATGTTTGCAATGAATACATTGGATGTTAAGCTTTGTGGTGCTTGTCAAGTGCCCTTTGATATCTTTCTCATGATGTGACTCTAATCCTCATTTACCTTCATGATCCTCTTGAGTCATTTATATGCTAAGCCAGTACTTTTGGTGTACTTCCTACTAACTTCCAGAAGTTAAGGCCCCCAGGGACCACTGATAGACAAAAGTGCTATTTGTTGCAAGACCACTTTTCACTTAGTCCTGTTCAGTATGTAGAGGGGAAGAGCCTGGCTTACACAGCAGTGCCAGAGAATGCTGGCTTTGAAGCTTAAGGGACACAATTCCTAGGAGCACTCCACATTTTTCTCCCGTGGAAGTCTTTGAGTTCTTCTGCTTTCTGCAAACCTAATATTTTCCTGAAAGGAGCATTAACTGACAAGTATCAGTGGAAATGATACTGTTGTTCTTAGAAGCTTCTTAGTTATTGGAAAGTCTAGCATCTTTTTAAAATATGGTATGTGAAAGGAAGCATTTCGGATCAGTGTTTGGGAATTGAGCTGTTCACCTCCCAGTGGTCTGAATAGAAGTCAGTCACCAAATGTCTCCTACATGTCTTTGAAAATTTGTCCTTTAATGTGAAAAACTGCAAAAGTCTGCATTAATGATCAACGACATTTTGATTTAGAATGATCAAGATACTAAGTAAATGTGGCTGTATTGTTATTAGAAACCCGTTTTATAGATGTCTGCTGCATCAAGGATCTGGTAAGGCAAAGGTGAGGAACTGCTTGTTGTCCTAGCGGGGGAGTCTGATCTGGAGCTAAGAATAAATGTAATCAGGTCTGGATATGCCTCAGGGCTTCTCAGATGGTGGATGAACAGCATACAATTGTTTGGTGGAAACACCAAACGAATTTCACATTTCTTAGAGAAATGTTGTTGTGTTTTCATTAGATAATATAACTGCAGCAGTTACACGAACTGAAAAAAAAAGTGGTTTTTTTTCTTCTTAGACTAAAACTTACTAATCCATGCAATGTGTGTATCAGGTGTTAGTGCCACTGGGAGGACTTGTTCATCAAATCTGGTGTGAAAGCAATGTTGCTGCCTGTTGAAGAAGTTATTTTTCTAATCTGTTTTCACTTTTCAACCAGCTCACAAAGATAGGAAGAGCTTTTTGCTCTTCCAGTATGTGCTGAATCCACAACATAATTTCAGCTCAGCTCACAATAAACCAGAATTCCAGTGTTCAGACACAGTGATTTATTTTTAAGGAGGAAGATAGGGAACAGGAAAAGGTCAGTCTTGAAGCTTTGTGAAACTCTCTTTGCATTCAATAACAACCAAATTAGGATATATCTTAGTCTCTTCTCATATGTATTTCACTTGGTTTGTGTTAGCATTTACTAAATATATGTATTTCTCTTGGTTTGTGTTATATTTAGCATTTACTAAATGTAAGAGTTTTAACTGTAGACACATATTTAGACTTTTTTAATTTCAACATTATTTATTTCTTGGGTGTTGTGCCTGATTTCTTAGACTAATCACTCTTCAATTACAGGGTTGAAACCTATGAGTAGCTGTCCAATATGCTAACCATAGGCTAACCATTTTCAACCCAGAAGGTGTAAGAGGTGTAAAGAAGTATATGGATACAATCTCTTCCTGGAAGCAACAGCAGGATAAATTCCTCCTGTATTTCATGGGAAGACTTCAGTAGGGGAAACAGTACATGATATCTTAAAGGACATGCCATGATAACTTTCGCAGTTAGTTTAATGATGCACACACACAACTATGGAGTGCATACACTGCAGTCCTGAGTAACTGATACCAACAGACAGCATTTATGTGTGCCACCTGCTACTTCTTGAAGTATTAATGCTCCATAATTTGTCAAACAGCCCCTAGTACAGCACCAAGAACGTTACTGTTCTGACCATTAGGCCAGATGTCAGTTCACAGATTATGCATCAGGAAGATTTTCAGTTCTTTGGTCTCATCATTTAGGGGAGGGCATTGGATAGTTCCTTTATTTTTGGTTTGGTTGGTTGGTTTGGTTTTTGTTTTGGTTTGGTTTTTTGTTTCTGTTTCAATACCTAATGGCTATGGCGCTGGCATATTGTAGCATTTTGCTAGAAGTTATTACTCTTGATATGTAGCCGGAAGATTTATTTGTTTCTGTGTATATACTGTGACTGCCAATATGCTTTATGTACATATATGTGTAAGATTTGGATGAAGTTGTTCCCATGTTACCTTTTTAAAATCACAGAAGAATGGGGAGGCTTTGCAGTATTCATGCCTGGGGGGAGATGGATACCACCATATTATATTGATTGCAAGGAAGAAAAAAAGGTAATTGCAGAGTGAAGCACACTTTGCTTATGTTGAGAGGTCTGATTACAGGAGAGCTGAGCACACATCTCCTGAAACAGCATTCTTCCAGGTTCTTGCCCCCTTAAGTGCCCGGTCCTCCAGTGATGAATTTATAGAGAATTCTTTGATTTCATGGATTCACCTGGTGGTTATCAAGAAAACTAGGTGAACAAAAATGAGTGTAATTGCTGCCATGACATAACCACACCGTGTTTTAGTTTACGTACAAGTGTATAAATGTTGGTGTTATCCTTTGAGAAAGTGAAGTTGCAGTGTGGATAGTCATGCCCACAACCCAGAGTGAATTTACTTACTAAAATCTCTAAATCAAGTAATATTGTTTTAACATGGTAGCTTATGAAATGCTGTTGTAATTATTCCTTAGAAGCAAGGGCATCTTAAGTGTTGATGAAATTAGATGTGTTTGGAAGAACAATTGATCCTGTATTCATGAGGATTTTTTGCAGAACCACAGTTTGGCAATTTTCTGAGGTTCTGATAAAATCCAGAAAGCATCCTCTTGAAAAAATATGTATTAGTTCTGGTTAAGGCGTTCAGATTACAGCTGTCAAAAGCAGGAATGGGAAATTAATTTTCACAGAATTATATAGATAAGAAAAGACCTTTAAAGTCTGAGTTCAACCATTAACCCTATACTGCCAAGGCCACCACTAAACCATGTCCGTAAGTGCCATGTCTTCATGTCTTTTGACTGCAACTAGGGCAGCCAGTTCCAGTGTTTGATAACTCTTTTGATGAAATTTTTCCTCATTTCCAACATAAACCTTCACTAGGGCAGCCTGAGGCCATTTTCTCACATCTCAGATCACATCTCACAAGGCAGGACTTGTTGCCTGGGACAAGAGACCAACTTGCACCTGGCCTATAGCCTCCTTTTAGGCAGTTGTAGAGAGTAATGACCCCTGAGCCTCCTTTTCTCCAGGCTAAACACCCCTAGCTTCCTCAGCCAATCCTCACAGGACTTGTACTCCAAGTCCTTGACCAGCTCCATTGCCATTTTCTGGACACGCTCCAGCACCTTAGTGTCTGTGTTGGAGCTAGGGACTCAAAACTGAGCACAGGATTTGAGGTGTGGCCTCACCAGTGCTGAGTGCAAGCGAACCATCCCTGCCCTGCTCCTGCTGGCCACACTATTGCTGGTACAGGCCAGGATGCTACTGACCTTCTACAAACCTGGAATGCTGCCTGGGGTTGCTGTGACTCAAGGGCAGGACCCAGCACTTACTGTGGTTGAACCTCATGCCACTGGCCTTGGCCCGTTGATCCAGCCTGTCCAGATTCCAGATCCCTCTGCAGAGCCTTACAGAGTTACAGAATCTTCCCTCCAGCAGATGAACTCTCCCACCCAACTTGGTATTTTGCAGCCACGTAAAATGATTGACCGTTCATTTGATCCTGTTGTCCAGGTCATCAGTGAAATTATTGAACAGAACTGGCCCCAGTACTGTGCCCTGGGAACCACCACTGACCACCAGCTCCCAGATGGATGTAATTACACCCACTACTACTTTAAGCCCAGACTTCCAGAAGGTTTTTTACCCAGTGACAAATGTGTCTGTCCAAACCCCAGAAACAGTTTCTCCAGGGGAATGTTGTGTAAAATGCCATTAAAACTTTATGAAAGTCCAGGCAGACAACATATATCCCCTTTTCCTTGTCTACTAAGCTTGTCACCTTGTTACAGAAGGAGATCCTGTTGATGGAGCAGCACCTGCCTTTCACAGACCCCTGCTGGCTGAGCCTCATTGTGTCATTGTTCTGCACGTGCTGTTCGATGACACTTGTGATGATCTGCTCCGTGACTTTCCTTGGCACTGAGGGAAGGTGCCACTTTTCCTGGCACTCAGTCTGACAGGCCCATAGGTACCTGATTTCACATTTTGACCCATCTTGAAGATGGATGTAACATTTGTCAACCTCCATTCTACTAGGACTTCCCAAGTTAGCCTGAACTGCTAATAAATGATGCAATGTGGCTCAGCCAGCTCTTCCACCAGCTCCCTCTGTATCCCTGCGTGGATCCCACCCAGTCCCATAGATTTGTGCGTGTCTCAGTGGTGTAGTAGGTTGCTGACCATTTCCTGTTGGATTGTTGGGGCTTCATTTTGCTCCCTACCCCAGTCTTCAAGCTCAAGGGACTGGTTCTCACAGAGCAACTGGTATTGAAGACTGAAGCAAAGCAATCAGTTAAGTACCGCAGCATTTTCCTCATTCTTTGTCATTAAGTTTTCCCAGAGCATCCAGTTAAGGATGGAGATTCTTTTTAGCTTTCCTTTTGGTATGAATATTTACAGAAACATTTTTCATTGTCTTCTATGGCAGTAGACAGATTACATTCTAGCTGGGCTTTGGCCCTTCTAATTTTCTCGTTGCATAGCTCACAACATCCTTGTAGTTCTCCTGAGCTGGCTGCCTCTTCTTGTTAAGGTGATAAACTCTCCTTTCTTTCCTGAGCTCCAGATAGATCTCTCTGTTCAGAGATAATTTCAATTCATTTTTGCATGTATCACATTGCTCCATCCAGCATTTTCCTTCTTTTTTTTTCTTGTCTACTAGTTCTTTTTAAGTGGATGCCATCTTGAGAAGAAAATCAAGCATAAAAAAAAGCTCCACCAAGCAGTGAATTTTTTAACATACCAGCAGTGATACCTGAATCCTTAACAGAATTTTGTTGATACTTATTTCAAATACCTTCCTCCAGCAGCGGACCCAAGAAAGCCCTCAGTGTGAGGAGATTAAACTCTGTCTTTCTGTGTCTATCAATACTTTAAATTTGCCACTCTCAGGAGAGAGAGGAACAGGGCTCTTGAGAGCTCTGACAACTAAAGTACTTTACTGAAATTATTACAAAGGATACAATTTCTTACCGTGTGCACCTAGATTTTACAGCATCTAAAATTGTTATTCCTTGCTTTCTTTGTTAAAAAAAAAAAGAACAGAAAAAGCCCCACATTTTAGTTCCTAGTATTTGAAGAGAAACCTGTCAGTGTGATAACAATGTAGTTTAAGAATCTGTTAATGAAATAACCCACAACTTTTTTAAGTGAGGGATTTCTTTGCAATCCTCTACTATCCCAGGCAACAAATGCTCACTACATATCCTACAAAATTATTAAATAAAAGTTTTAATATCACATGACCTACACTCTATTGTATATGCACTCTACTGTACACACATATACTCTGTGTATGTAAAGCTGCCAATTCTATGTGTTTTTATCATGGACTTACTGAGGTTCTGCATGATCCTTCCTGGCCTAGATACCCCTTGCAGGGGTTTGAAACTGTGAAGGCACTTATAACCTTAATAATTGCCTAAGAGAAGGGGCACTAATTGTGGTAATTTACAGGGGAATGAGTTAGGATGTATAAAAATTGTCACAAAACAATTGTGTGTTATTAGATAAATGAGAGACAGAACAGATTTACTTCATCTTTCTTTGAGATGCAGAACAAACGGGATTTAGCTGGACAGGTTTTCAAAAATTATTTCCTCCAGGCCAGCTGAAGGGAATACTAGTGGAAAACTATAATGTGCAGTTATTTTGATGGGACTTTTTGCATGTGCAGATTAGAAAAGGTAGCTCACTTTTGAGAGCTCTGAGTGTCAGTGCTCAGGATGTTGTTTCAAGAACAAAATCTTACTTGTTTTCAGGAACATCTCTCTAATGACTTTGACCGTGACTACTGACTTCCACTGGTGCAGGAAGTGTGTGTCTGCAGATGTGATAGCTTCTCAGTATCTGTTACATTAATACTTCTGCCTCTGCTTTTGAAAAACCATACTTCTTGAACAATTGATATTTTGAGATACTGAGCTAGCACGTACGTCTTGAGAGCCTATTTAATGCCCACCTGTATGTAAAAAACCAGAAGTTTTGATTCTAGCCTAGTAATTCCAACACGCATTACTTTTCTTCTATCAACCTTCCCTGGCATTATAAATGACTGCATTCCTGACTAGTTTCCAGCATTTTTTCATAGTGATTTCTGTATACCTTTCTCTCTTTATGTCTTCTGACAACTCTTTTCTGCTTGTCTACCAGTTCAAATCAAAGTTTTAAATAGTAGTGTTTGCTGCATCTTTGCAAAAGATCCATTTGACTGCTGGCATACAATAACTGCTTATTGTTAAAGTTTAAATGTAATGGTATGTAACTCTGTAAAAATTGGTAAGGAAATTAGAATGGCTGAATTTGCATATTTTCTGGGCAATCCATAGATTTTGGGTGCATTCCATTACTGACATCACCAGCAGTTTCTGAGAAGGTGAAGTAGGAATGTAATTAATTTCTGAAGGTAGCAAGAGGCTAGATTGTGTTTGGTATAAACTTAGTCAAAAGTTGTGGGAGTTGTTTTTATGATGTGGGAAAAAAGGCATAATGAATTTGTTTAGCAACTTTCTAAAAGGTTTCTTAACTGTGACATTGAGTCTATAAACTGAATAATGTGCAATTCATGTTGGCTTGGTACAATTGTTTTTTGCAGCATTACAATATTGCTGTGTAATTGAGCTCACTACTCAGCAAGTTGTATCTGTATCACTCAGATGTGATTGTTGACAATTCTGAAAAATTTTGGAAAGCAAATTTGAGAGCTGCATGACATAGAAAAAACTTAGGTTTCTTTTTCTGGCTTGATGCATTTGTAGAGATTGTGTAGGATTTTACATTCTTGTTCTGTGAAATACTCCAATAATTTTAATATTTATTCATGTTATGAAGAATTTACATTGAGTTTGTGAACAGGGAAAATTTATTTTAACACATTTTTGTAGTTGTGAACTTTTTCACTAGATTTACATATGCTTATGCACAGAATGGTATGTTTTTTACATGCGAAGAATTGTTTGCATCTTCTGAATACTAATACAGATTAATTCCTGTTTTGAAAACTGTGCTCTTAGTAAGTTAAAATCAAACTATTTCAAAACCAAAAACTAAGGTCTAAGGCTCAGATTGAAGGGTTTTCTTCCATTGTTTAACTCTTGAAGCTACAAAGCATCTACAGATGTAGTAGTCTTATTTTAATCTAAAACTTGTACAGTACTATAACTCTTGATTTAAGTGAATCACTTTCACTTTATTATGGAGAACACAAATATTTTTTCTGTTGCTCTTGCTTTTTTGTTTCCTATTACAGGAGAAAGACAGGCAACTTAATAGATAAACATAAAAAAGGAATATTGAACAGATTATAGGCAAATTATAGCCTCAAATAGCAGTATTATCTTTGTACCATTTCCTTGTAGAATAGCCTTTCCACTTTATGATGAGATGCTTTATGGATCCTTAACAATAATGATGTTAGATGAGTTGAAGGTAATGTCTCACAGGAGAGGTAATGCATAATGCCTTGTAGGAGAAACAAAATGGAAGATAAATCATTACTTTTTCAATTCATGATAAGATGGCTGACTTTGCAGTGAGCCAGGGGAGAGAAAGAAATATTTTACAACATTTCTTGTGTTTGCAAAGACAATGTGTGTCCTTGTCCGGGACCACAATGAGGATAGCTGTGATGAGCCTATGGAGCATGGTGAAATCACTAGAATTTGCACAGGAATCTTTGAGATAAGGTGGGACTGCTGGGATTGGGATAGGAGTGTTATTTTACCTCCCACCTCTTTTTCTGAGGAAATCCAAGAATTGTAGAATTTTTCATCTGTTAGTTTACAATACTATTGTGCAGAAGAAGGTTATTACCAGACTTACCGGGGGTCAGTGGAGGAAGTGTTGTAAGACTCATAATTTCCTTTGTGTCTGTGTTGCATAAGGAGGGGGCAGGAGCAGCACAGGAGCTGGTCTTTGTACTTATCTGACTGTAACGGATTTACAGGGAGCAAATATACAGGTGGGCAGGATAGGAGGCTCTGGCGTAGCATTCAGTCTCATCTGACTTTGGTCTAAGCATAAGATAGGATTTTCTGCTGCACTACAGAAGCCTTGTTCCTCTAGCTAATTAGACATCTGGGTGTCCATGGCAACTTCAGCTTCCTCCTGCTGACACTCAGTTTTGTCCCATAGGAGTGTATTGTTCCCTTTAGTGTCCTCCCTACTGTGCCTTACTGTGATGCCCAGTACCACCCTGGACATCCTAAGTCACATTCTGCAATAGTTTGAGTTGTTGTCTTCTGGGCAATTCTGTGTCTATCAGGAAGCATTATATATGATGTATAATGCTAATTAGCATTATTAACACTTCACTGAAAGGCAATGCAATGGTTAAAACAGTAACTTTCTAAGCTGGATAGAAAATAAGAAATTTTTAGATTTATGTGAGAATGCATGGTCCCATTTATATTCCAGTTTTATTTTGTAAAGGATATATTCACTTCACAGGAGAACATTCAGTAATATTTTAAAGACAACATATTATACGTCAATTTAAAGTATTTTTATACTCCCATTTTGTGATTCAAAGCTAAATTTGTTGAATTACAGTAACTATTCTGTTAATCTGGTGATTTCACTGAATTTTTACCAATTCAAACCCAGAACTGCACTCCTGGGAATCAGGCCTTCTCTTTCAAATGCTAATGCACTGTGTAAATTGCCGTTCCTGTTTAGATAAAAATCTGACTGTGACAAATTAGCTACCACTCTACATTCAAATTGTCTTGGAACATATGAGACCTAATTTTGTGTTTCTAAAAATTTGCATCAACTAGTATATCCTGTCAGCTTTGGAAGGAAAAACAGTTCGACAGTCTGTTGAGATTAGTGGTTGTTTCAGAGATTTTCCACAATTTGTTTCTCCACTTGCACTTTAATGGTGTTGGTAGATATATTCAGTGTTTGCAGTTACAATGTGGTATTTTTCTATATGGTCAGCTTTTCTAAATTGGAAGTATTGGTTGTAATTGCATGCTCCTTTTATGAAACAATCACCAGTGAGCAGGACTGTGGAAGTTTCACTAGCATTCGCTGAAAGAATGTAGGCAGAGAAGAAAATTTGGATGAAGTTCTTTTGCAGAATGGCCTGGGAAAGGCCACTTCCTGATGTTATGGCCACCTTGTACTTGCTTCTGCACTCCTTCTTGTTAAACCATCTTCATCTGGTTTCTGTTGGTACAGGGAGCACTATCTCATTATGTGTACCCTAGTTGCAATGAGGTAGGGTAGTAAATTTAACTCAGGTCCTAATTTAAGGGGAAAATTTAATAGCTAATCCTGCAGTTCAGATGGAGTAACCATGAGGACCATTTCTCTGCAAAAGCCAAATAATCAGGCCTTTTTCATGTTTAAAATCTAGGGACTAGAAACCCACCTGAAGTCTTACCGTGAAAATCAGATGTAGTTAGTGTGTTTTGTCTGTGTTGTGAGAAGTCACTGTTAATTTTGTGATTAACAGAAGCATACTAATTTGTTTTATATTGAAATGAATGTGTTATGAATTTGGTTTGCTGTAAAGTGCATTTCAGTTTCTCACATATGAGAGGACAGAGGTTTTTGGTGTTTTGAGTTTTGGACACTGTGCATTAATTTAAAGTTGTTTTTCAGAAACCATGACATTTCTAGGATAAAAGTGAATACAATGGCTTTCTCTGTGCAAATTGTGGTTAGACTAACAGTAAGGTCTGAACTATTCTTAGCTATTTAAGAAATGCAGGGGATGACAGAAAATGAACAATTTCTATTTCTCTGATTGATTCTAACAATATGTATACCTTTATGAGCACAGCATGATTTAGAGTAAAAATAATATGTAGATACATAGGAAAGTCAACTTTAGTGCAATTACAGAATCTAAGTTTTCTCTAGTCAGTCTTTTCAATATCTGCCTCTCTTTGATCTTTGCAACCTCAGGGCTAGATTACGAGCTTTCAGTCTGCCAGGAGGAGGATTAAAATATTGTGCCATGGCCCCTGTTCAGCAGGGGTGGAACAATACAGAAAGGATCTGTTTCAGTAGGCACACTGTGGGGCTGAAGCCAAGCTTCGGCTTACCTCTGCCTTTTGCCATTCCATCTTGCCTGACCGCATGGACAAGAGCATACTGTTGGAAAGTTGGAAGAACTTTCTAATACAGAAAGCTGCGGCAGCACTATGAAATGGATTCTTACACAGTTTTTCTGGAAAACTGCAGTTGAGTGATTGAAATATGTCTTCCTAGAGGGTTATGGTGCCATATGATACAGAAATAATGAGTGACTGTGAAAGATGAGAAATTCATTCAGCTAAAATAATTGTTACAAATACTGTGTTTGAGCTAAGATGGTTTCAACCATCTTTAAACTCATAGCATCTCAGGAAATATAATCCAAATCAGGCTCTATATTTTATTCTAATCCATTACCATTAAGTGAAATTATTAAATTTCTGTATATTTTTATCTCTTGCTATGTTTACAATGCCATACAGCAAAAAACAGATTAGAAGTATGTACTAGCTCAAAAAACCTATTGCGAGAGTCACGCTTAACCACTTTTAACCTGTGTTGTTTATGCCAATTATACCATCAGTGGTATTTGACAACAATTTCAATAAACGTGGAGCATTTTGTACCTTGTTTTTGAAACAAAGCAAATCAGGAAGTGAAAGCCAGGAGTGTTAAGGAGACACAGAAATGTTTGCTAGGTGACACATAGGAAAATACTGTCATTTGAATACAATTTAAACAAACAAAAATAATTTCTTTTGAATACAGTCTAAACCAGAATGACTTGAAAAATAACAAAGCTCAGTGCAGTGTCTACCAGTTAAAGAGATAAACAGTTCTATTAGTACTGAGGAAGATAAAACAGTAGCTCCTGAGTTGTTCACAGGATTGGGATTGCTCAGTTAAAACATTCCTGAAGAAAGAGGTGCCAGCCAGATTTGTTTTCTGTCTTAGTTAATGCTTGATGACAGTTGACTGCTCTGTGCTATGGATTTTGTAGAGTCATGCCCCTGGGAAATGGGTGGAAGAATGTTACTGATATGGTAGATTTGAAAAATTACTTAACTCGTTCCAAAATAATTAAATGGTTTAGAAAAAGAGGAGGTTATTCTACCTGTCTAAAAATTTACTTTGAATTTATGCCAGTTGTTGAATGTAAAACTCAGGTTTGTAGACAGTGATATAAATGTCATGGGTTTGACATTGGCTAAATGCCAGTGCACCCATGAAAAATCATTCACTCATTCTCTTCTGCTATAGTTGAGCAGAGGAGAGGAAAACAAAAATTAAAGGAAAGGGGATTCATGAGTTGAAGTAAGAATTGTGAAGAAAAAACTTTAAGGGCAAAACAGGCTCAAAAACTTAAAAGATGTAAAGAAAAAATTAATTGACAGAATTAAAAGAGGATGATGAAAACTAAACATTTAGAACACTTTCCCCCTCAACCCTTTTTTCTTTCCCACTGACAGTGCAGGGAGACAAATATGGAGTTTTTAGTCAGTCGCTTCTGAAAATCTTCTTTCAGTTCACTTAGGGAGAGGAGTCTCTTTTGCTATGTTGTGGGATCCTTCCCACAGGAGACAGTTGTCTGTGAATTTCTCCAACGTGGTTCTACTTTTCACCAGTAGCAGTCCCGCCCAACCTGCTGTAATGTGAGTCCCTCCTATGGGCAAAGCAGTTTTCCCACAACTGTTTTTTTCTTGGGCCATTAGTTTACAGGGTGTAGTTTTAAAGGATGAACTTCTTTAGTGTAAAAGCAAGGGTCCTCTTCCTCTATCTCTGGAAGCAAGGGTTCTCTCTCTCTCTGTTCAAGACTCTCACCAGATTACAGCTTTTCAGCATCCACACACTCCAGTGCGAGCACCTTTTTCTTATGGGCTGCAGGTGAATGTTGCATCCTCCCATGCACTTCATGAACTACAGGGAAACAGTTTGTTGTGTTATAGTCCTCACCATGGCTTGCAGAATAATCTCAGCTATGACACCCGGCGCACCTCCTCCTCCCCCTCCCTCCTTTTCACTGACCTTAGTCATCATGTTGTTCTCCCCATGTGTTTTCATCTTTTCCTTTTTTCTCACTTGGGAGAGAATTGCTGTCCACGGGTTCATTTATTCTCAAGTTGTATCAACTGGAAAGTTTCTGTAGAGTTCTGCAGCACTGAAAGGTTGATACCGACTGGGCTCCACATCGGGGAATTGCTCTCCATGCTTCTCACTGCTGGTCATATGGTCCCTGCCAGTGCTGCAGGAGCTGTGCCAGCCGCCATGGTGCCGGCTCCATTCAGTGCTTTTCCTCATGTGGGCCATTGAAAAGGAAAAGCTGCTGCTGCCGCTTCTGCCCTTTTGTCCACAGCACAGCACAAGTGGCAGAGAGAGAAGAGTTAATTGCAAGCCATGCTGAGACGACAGCCGCCGCATGGCTCCTGGTGTCAGTCGGGCATCCTGGCCACGTGGCCACTCGCAGACCGGGATGGCAGCAGCCTCTTCTGGCCTTGGCTGCTCCCAGCCTCAGTCTCGGAGCCGCTTGCAGCATGGGGCTGGCCCCTGGCAGCATGGCAAGGAAGGGAGCTGGCGGCCCTGCCCCACCCCTCCAAGGAGCAGGAGAAAGAGGAATTGCATGCCTTTTTTCCTTCTTAAATATGTCATCACAGAGGTGTTGCTAACTTCTCTAACTCGCCAGCCAATGTGTCAATCATCAGAGCCTTTAGCAATTGTCTCTGCTGGACATAGTACAAGTTCTGATGAGCTTGTCTCTCAAAAGCAGCCTCTGTGGCTTCCTCCACCCCTACAAAAAAGGAAGTTGCGTTATCCTAACACAATAAGAAAAAAATGTATGCTTATTCAGATGAGTTAGTGGTGAATATGAGTAATCTTCAAGAGGGAACCACTTGCAGAGAATATTCACATTTAATACTGTATACCATACTTTTTTTTCTTCAACGCCTTTCCAAGTTGTTGGCCTTCTCTTTTCATGCATAGGGAAAGAAATATTAATCTTTATTGTATTGGGGTTGTTTTATATATATGAATTTTTAGAGCCATGTTCAGGAAAACGTCTCAGGAATGTTCATTAGCTTTAGAGAAAGTTCTTCAGACTTGCTACTTATGGATTGCAAATGTTTTTTACCTTGTAATGTTTTATTCTTTTCTCCCCTAGTAAGCTCACTGTAAGAGCACAGATGTGAGAACTGAGTTTACTGATCTTGCACTCTGATCTGATCAAAATGAATATTGATATTATTCATTCTGATAGGAGACATTCTACAGAATGCTTATGCATGAGGGGGAGGCAAAAAGCAGCTTTGAAAGCAAGCACACTAGTCTAAGTTATCAATTGCAGGGTCAAGTCAGGGATCTTCATAATACAATTCATGTATGCTCTCTTGAGTTAGGGTGGAATTACCTATCATCCAAGCCATTAACAAGAACCAGGTGATGTAATGGACCCCTGATTTGAATGGACCAGTGTTGGTGATTTTCTATTAGGATATTATTGTTTTCTGCAGCAGTTTTAAACATTTGTCTACTGTTGGGTTTATACCTCCCCTAAAAGATACCATATTGGCCACATTTTCTTATTTTAAACAATGACCAGTGCCCTCCTCAGCAGTAGACTAGGGAAGACCAGACTGCTTCCTGTGCCACACTGACTGAACTCCTTTCCCACAGAAGAGAGTCTCTTTCTCTGTGCCCAGCGATGACATGAGGTGGTATAGAATAACCTCCAGGCCCTATCCATGGCCCCTCTTCACTACTGCAAAAATTAACCCTGTCCTGGCCAGAACCAGGACACTATCACAGAAGGCCTCTAGATCAGTCAGGCATTATTTGCCCTTAGTGAAGCCATGCTGGCTGTCTTGGATCACTTCCTTGTCTTGCATGTGCCTTAATATGTCTTCCATGAAGATCTGCTCCATGATCATCTCATGCACAGAGGTGAAGCTCAAAGGTCTGTATTTTCCTGACTCTACTTTCTCCTCATTTGAAAAATAGGAGGGATGTTTCCTTTTACAGTCACCAAGAACTCTGTCTGACTTCTCTGAATTTTCAAATATGATAGAGAGTGGCTTGGGAAAAACACCAGCTAGTTCCCTTTGGACTCTAGGTTCTATATCACCAGGGTTTATAGACTGGTACTTTTTCAAGTTCATCAGGTGGAATCAAACTGGTGTGTGGCTTACAGTGAAAGGAACACTGATCCTGCAAACCCATACAGAGGTTCAAGGGGTAGGTACTTGTTTTCAGTTGGCTCCTTTGGATGAAGTCTAAAAGAAGTCAAAGGCTCTTACAGTCTTACAATTTAAAAAAAAAAATTATTGAGTTTGAGATAGCTGATTTAATAACCAAATAATCAGGGAAACGTTGAAATAAAATTGTAGGCATCCAAGGTACATCGGTTTTTGACAGCTTAGGAGAATCATCTCAATAGTTAGTAAGTTCATCTTAGACCAGAATATCTATACTCTTTGCCTTAATTTAGGAAAGCATTTAAGCATATTTGAAGATATTTTCTTCAAGTGTCATGATTGCAATATTTCAAGTTCCTGGGTTCTAGTGCATGCTTCAGGTTCAGTCTTCCTTCTATTTTCTTAGTGTGACTCCACAGTGCCTAGTCTGTGTGAACCATCACCTGCCGCTGCAATTGGATTTGTAACTTGGAAATTCTGTGTCTGGCCTTAATAAATCAAACCAAACTCTCTGGTAAAAACAACAGAATATCAAAAGAAAAATAGAAAAAAATGTCTTCTTTATCTGCAGTGCTCTGCATGTGAATTCCTTCATGACAGCATAGAAGACAACCCCAGTATTTCAAAACGGATTTCCAACATCTATTGCAAATAGATTTCTTACTATTTTAGTTTAGTGTATATAATGAATTCCAAAATAAATGTTTTCTAAACTCAGAAAGTACTACCTTTAATAAACAAGAAAACTTTCAGAATTATTATTACTTACAGGTTATGCTCTTGAAGTGTCTTTTTTAATAGCTGTAGACCTCACAGTGGGGAGACCATATCTGCAGTAATGTGTCTAATTATGGTCTTAACTGTACAAGAAGGATGTGGACATAGAGGAACAAATATGGTAAAAGGATATGAAAGTGATGGAGGAACTGAAGCATCTGTGATATGAGGGAACTGACAGAGCTGGGACTGTTAAGGAGAGCAGTAGATTCAGAAGGATCTCATCCAAATGTGTCAACATGTGATGTGGGAAGTAAAGAGAATGAAGCCACACACTTCTTGGTGATGCTGAATGACAGGAAGAAAGACATCAGGTACCAGCTGAAATACAGGAAATTCCTCAATACAGGATTTTTCTTCACTTAAGAAAAAACTCTTTCAGTGTGAGAATTGTTGAATGCTTGGATTAATGGCCTAGGGAGACCTTGAAGCATTTATCTTTAGAGATAGCTAATCATGGTTGGAGTTGGAGCTCTGAGCTGTGAAAAAGCAGGAATGTGAAACTGGACATGTAAGTGAATTGTATTTTGAGTACAGATGGGCATGATTTGTCCATTTCTATAAAGAAGGTAATACATTATGTAATTGTATGGGAAATGTGCATGGTTTATAAGCTGAATGTGGGTTGAGCCCACACTGTATGTTATTTACAGCTGTATGGGGATGTTGAAGGATTGCTATACCAACCATATGCTGTCTTTTTGTTATAAGAGAAAAAAGTGAGGTTGCATTTTTGCCATTTTGTCAGTCTAAGAAATGAGTCTTATCATTCCCAAGAAAAAAATTGTAAGAATTATTTGTGCAGTAAAAAGAGAATCTCAAATGGTTATGATCCTGGGGAAATAAAAGGTAGGAGCTCTGGTAGGAATTAATAAAAACTAGTACCAATTTACCAAGTATTGTTCCAGAGACTAAGACATTGTGATGATACATGAAGAATGAGGTTGTCATTTGTCTAGTTATTTGCATGAGGACTCTAATTTTCCAAATGAGCAATTCCATTCGCTATCCTAGAGTCTGTGAGATATTTTTTCTTGTGGAAGTTGCAAAGGGAGTAATTCATGCTGGGCTTTTGTTCTTGGAAAATTAATGTTAGGCTTGACATTGTTATTAGATTGTTTGTTTTCAGGAAATTTATTCCATTCCATGATGCATTTTAAAAGTTCATTTCAAGACACTTAGCCAAGACTCTTTTTTTGCACTTTTGCAATAAATAGATAGAGGAAGAAGTATCATAATGACAATAACCATTTTGACAGTCATCACTGAGGAGAGAACAACTAAGAATACAGTCTAATTTAATTTATAGTCAGAGCCATGATAGCATTTAGTAATCCCTGTCCCCTGCAAAGTCATAATTATTCTACTGCAGCAGCCATCCTTCCCCCTTTCTTTCTGCCTCTCCTGAAAATATTGGGAAGAGTAATACAGTAATTCCACCTATTCCACATGTATGATGACGTTGAATGGATATATCTTTCTGTGTCTATCACAGCAACCTTTGCCAGGCAAACACGAGGGCATATTTTAAAGCCTTTGCACAACGCCTGAGGGGTGACAGAGACAGTACTGTCGTGTTGGAAAGTGTTTCTGTGAAAATCCAGCTTTTAATTTCTTTTATCCCATGTTGAATCAAACTCATGGATTAAGATATGTGTGATTAAAATCAGTTTATAAAGGTTGGATTTGGCTAGAATGATATTACATCAAGATAATGTCCAAGTGAGGATCACTGGAGTGCATTTTTGCTCCCACATTTTCTTTGTCATGATGATCGTTGGTCTCTGTTGGAAGTGAATTGTTGAACTCAAAATACAAATATTTTTTAAAGTTTTTCTACATAAATCTAAGAAAACAGTGATAGTATTGTGGCAACTTGAGATAGCACCAGGTCCTGTCACTGAGTCCTTATACCTGAGACCTTGTCTTTATCTTCTCTCTTCCCACTGTATACCACTTATGAGCTCAGGTAATGTGGTCACTGAGTTAGTCCTCTCACACCCAGGAGAATACCACTCAGTTAGTACTAATTTGCATGACAGGTCTTGTGATGTAGTCACTATGAAGTAGAGATGCCTTTGTTGGAGTAAGGATTTGAACAGAGAATTAGTGTGTCACATCATTTTTGCATTCTTTGTCTTATTTCCTCATGTGAGCAGCTGCTGTTATGACTGTATGGCTGGCATGCTCTGAAAATGAGTCATTTAGGTGATGCTGAGACATATGGGACAAAAGAAACCATTACAACAACATGCTGCAGCTACTGATGCTCTGACATGCTTAACAAGTCAGGTACAAAAGTTGACCAAACCATTGGAACAGAAATGCTTTATATCCCATGGAAAAAAATATTTCTCCATAATTTTATTTCGCAAGCATTTGGATTCTTTTAGTGTTTCTCCATCAGCTGCGCAAAAAACTAATTAGCATTCTCACCATTTATTACTTGATCCATGTATGTTTCAGTCAGCAAAGATAGCATCCAGCAAAAAATGTGCTGTGGTTAACGAAACATGAATTACTTGGGTATGTAAAAGAGAAAGCGTTGCACATATGCAATTGCACTTTAGTGATCCTTATTTTCAATGTGTGTTAGAAATTAATTTTGGTTGAAGTGTATCACAGTTGCTGATAGCTATCTGATTTATGCATATGTTGTCTTGCCAATGCAGCATCAAGCTGTAAAGAGTGTTTCTCTGGTCAGTATTTAATTTTCATAAGGGCAAACATTAGCATTAGCCTGTTAGCAGGATTATAAAACTTGAAACATGCGTGGTAATAAATCTTTTCCAATTACCAAGTTGTAAAAGCATCTTACTGGTAATTTCAGTGCAGTGGCTCACTCACTGATTTGAGAATCCATCTTCTTTGTAAATAGAGCAGAGATTGCCTAAGGCTGGGTCCACCTGCAGAGGGAGAGGTTGTCCAAGTGAAATGGCCTGATGGAAAACTGTATGGTGCAAAGTATCTGGGAACAAATACAGCTCACATGTATCAGGTGAGTATCTATGTTTATTACCAGGTGCTTGCTAGGATGTCTTTATTGTAAATTGCTCCTTTGGCTCTAGCATTGGAGTGGCCAGGCACACTTTGAAAGGAAGAAGGCTGGAGTGTGAATTCTTATTTTAAGAGTTACCACACTTTAACTAATACGTAAAACTTTCTAACCTGGTAGCAAGTGCTGTGCACTGTTTGGGAGAGAGGTTTCACTTGGTCTTGCAAAATCAAGAAAATTGATTGCTTTCTTTAAGAACTCAGGTAAACAGGTGGAACATTAAGATTGAAAGATGACATTTGTTATTTTCTGCAAGTTGTTTACTCTCATTTTGTAAGTTCACGGCTAATTATACAATTAATGACATAAAATTAAGTATTGTATGAGCCTGCAATGAACCTGAGGCATTTCACAAGAGGTTGGAAGGGAGGACACCAGGAAGAAGACCAGAATATTCATTTGTCTGAGGCATTTTTTAATTAATTAATCTAAGGAGCATTTTATCCTCAACAAAGGCAAAAGGGAACTGAACACTGAAGGCAAAGCTAAAAAGCTGACTTCTGATTTCAGAGTAACAATTACGGGTTTTTTTTGGGCTTGCCTTTGAGAAAAATCAGTCAGCAGCTTTGAGTAACCAAGTGAATGGTAGAAACTGCAATAAAACAATCACAATAATAATAGCTCTTCTGAAAGAATGAGAATCTAGATCCATTTCTTTTATATATATGTAATCATTTTCACTTATGTAACTCTTTTCATCAGGGGGCCTCGCATTACTGTACCAAAATGGCAAATTTACTATTATATCTCTAGAAAAATTAAGGCACAGGGAAGCTAAATTACTTGTTGCATTGACCTTCTCCCTTTTCCAATGACTCGCAATCGAATTCAAGCACTCAAATGCCTAAAGTCTTGAACTAGTCTCTAAATCTTACCTCGTCCCTTATATTTAGCAGCTGTATTATGTTGTGAAGGTTGAAAGTTCTTTATAAAGTATGAAGATTATTTTTCTATAGTAACATTAATCTTAAATCATTTAATCTTTTGAACAACTAGTCTTCTGAGGAATACTGTGAGGTAAATTAGATTAATGTTGTTGTCTTTCATATTTGAAGGAATTTGACTTAGTCAAAACAAACAATGTCTTATTTTAGACCTCTTGAACAACATGATGAAATGAGTTTTGTTTAAGGAAAATGAATGAGCATGTGGAGGCTCAGCAAGATTTAGCGTTCCTGAGCATAACAAAATAAATTCCTGTAAATTGCCTCTAACAATCCCTGTCATGGGGGGAAATGACAAAGTTTAAAGATTAGAGGGAGTCCAAATTGCAATACATAGAACTATAGAGACAAGCAAGTATTTTGTCTTCAGGATGAGAGAGGAGGCTGCCTTTGGCCACAGATTACAAAAAGTTTATCGCAGGAAGGGTGCAAGATTAACTTCAAGACATACTAGTAGTTCTTTGTCTGGTCTTTCTAAACAGTGTCTAAAAGCTCCCAGGACTCACACATACACAAGGTTTATTTTCATCTGGTGTGATCTGTGTTGCACCTTTGAGATTCTCTTACTCAGTCTTTTCCATGATTTCTTAGATCTCATAAGGCAAATCTGTTCTAGTTGAAAAATTCTGTGAATTTTTGTCATGTTCATCAGACATTTGTACCAAATGCAGCAGTACTTGAGCATGCAGGAGCTACCGCACAATGCACCAGAATTTGTGTCATACAGTTTTCATTTGTCAGCCAGTATCCTACACAGTAGCTAAGAAGAGCTAAACCTGCCAAATGAAGCAGGTGCTCAAGTGAAATTATTAATATGATCTACATCTGATTTCTTGATGATTTCTGATATTGAGGTTCACAATTGAGTTAGAGTTTATAAAATTAACCATTCACTTCATTAATTGCTTTCTAACAGCTTTTCCTTTAATTTATGATGTGCTTATAGAAAAAACCTCATTAAGATAGTAACATATCACACAGTACAGCAATAGAATCTAAGTGAAATAACTTACTTGATAAAACTGATGATTTGAAATGTAGGATCTGCAATCTGAATTGAATTGGAGCTATTAGGGATTGTGGGTTTATATTTTGCATGAATCATGATACTATTGAAAGTCTTAGAGAAGCTCTTGTGTTTACTATCAAGTGTAGGCAAATTATTTCCAGTGTGATATGCTGGATTATACCTAAAGAACTTCCACTTACTCTTCATTGTAAATGTGCAATATATTTCATACTGCAAGCATGGAATTCTCTGGTATGAAGTATTGGCATCCTACTGCACACTGTGAGTAGAAACAAATATACTGACCATTTAAGAAGAGATTTTCTTATCACATGGAGTGTCAGAGTTAATTTCCTACCCAGTTTTTTCATGAGGGGTGCAAAAAACATTATTACCAACTGCATTATGCAAAAACATTACCAAATGTATTGCGCAGGAAGGAGCAGGAATAACAGAAAGACTGTTCCTGCACTCTGGATTGCCATCATTTAATTAAACAAGCTTAAGGCAAATTGACTTTTAAGTTCCTCTAACATACTGCTAACAAATTAGGCTTATGGGGTTAGTAAAAGGAGCAGAAAGGAGTAAGGATGACTCTTGTGACTTTTTTATTCATTTGTGTGCTCTGTGCATTTTAAATGCATTCCAGATTTGTGCAGCCTTATTAATTGCAGTGAAAAAATTGTTTTTAAAAAAGCTAATAGATCATAGTCTGTATCCTGGCTTTTGAGAATGGATATATGGATTTTTCAGCTGTTCACATATTAATCTGACATACTCAGCTACAGCAAGCTTTTAATTTGAAGAAAACACAGTCCATTTACAAGTTCAAATGCATGATTGTTCATTTGTATCTGTAATAATACTTTTGATAAGTCAGTATTCTCCTATGTTTGTATTTGTGCTTATTCTTCTAGTCAAGCGTGCTGTTGTCATTCACATAGTCTCATTAAATCACTTAAGGATGTAGAATGGGACTTCTAATTTTATACCAAAATTTAAATTATAGTTTCTGTGGGACCTAAACTGCAGTCACAGATAATAGTTGAAGTTCACAACTGTTAGATGAAGTATTAAACTAGAGGAAAAAATCAGCAGCTACTGAAAAAGCTTAAATGCTTCAAAGCCTCAGCATTTTAACATTCCTCACACCTAGTTACATTTCCTTTCTCATTTTCTGCTAACAGGGTTCATATTGGATTAAATCTAAACCTAAGCATGATAAAGCTTTTCATCTTCTGAACAGAGCATTTAAAAGAAATTCCATCAGATTCAATAAAATTCTGTTAACTGGTATTTCCTTAGTTGTCACTCACACTTTCTTTTGACATGGTCTTCCTCAACCTTGAATCACAGAATGTTAAAATTATTTTTTTATTTATCAGAAGCGAGTAAAAAATTAGAGACAAATAAAAATGACACAAGGACATTTTAATATGTCACTCCTGCAAAATAATGTTGCCTGTCTTTTTACTGTTCAGCATTCCTAATCTAAAAACCTTTACTTCATTATATATGTGTCAGTGCTGATTTTTAAGTCTCTTTGCTTAGATATTATTTTCAATGAGGTATGTGTTGCAATTCCGAAGAAATAACATTTTTAAGGTTTCAGCCTAATTTTGTGCTAAAACAGATAGCAAAATGTCTATATATAAGTCTTCTTTGCTTACATATGTATTTTAAAACATTTCCAGGAAATTCCTCAAGAGTTAATTATTATTTTCAAATTCCCATTTTTTTTTCAATTAGGTGGAGTTTGAAGATGGTTCTCAGATAGTAATGAAGAGAGAAGAAATATATACACTGGATGAAGAGCTTCCTAAGAGAGTCAAAGCACGTTTAGTGAGTATTTGCTGATGCTAACTCTGTAATATGTATATATGCTCAAAAGACCAATAACGCTATACTAGGATTTATTTTGGATTTTCAGTTTAAACAGACTCATGTTTTGTGAAGCCTGTGCTCTTCAGAGTGGCTAAATCAGCCCAATTAGGTGTCTCCATTTGCTAGTGAGATGGTTAGTTGTTCTTCCAGTACAGGCAAATGCTGTTGTCAGACATAATTCTTTTCCTCTAAAAGGGATATTGTGTTTGTTTGATCTGTCAGATCAGGAATGACCAAGTTAGTAAACATTTAAATTGACATACATTCTATTCTTCCAGTATGCTTATAAGAGGTATTGTTTTTAAAAAACTTTCCAGCTTCTCAGAGTTTTGTGATTTTAAAAGCCTTACTTTAATAACAGGCAATTAACTTCTTGTAAGAAGCAATATAACTCATTAATGTTGCTGGCAGCATTTATCAGCATTTAACTAGTCTTTGGTTTAAAACCAAATCTTTGCTGCTTTTTTTTAAGTTTCCTGCTGTTTCAAACAACACCCACCAGCTACATTTTTATGTATGTATGCCTAGTGGAAAAGTGTTGAACTCACAGAGAGCATAACTCATAGAGGTTAAAAAGGGAAAGTACCTCCATACATTTGTTGGAGGGAATGATTGTTTTACCTGTCTTAAAACAGTTCTTTCTGATGTAAAGTGCACTGGTCAAATATTCTAGGTTAAGAAACCGTTATGTCAGTGAATTTGGGATATATGCACAAATCTTTCAGTTAAGATAGATGTCTTGGAAAATGTTAAAAAAACCATCTAAAGGGTTTTTTTATTATACTTGGAAAGCATACCATTGCCTTTTTTTTGTTTAGAATGCAAACTATTGCAGTGTAAGGATAAAAATAACAATAATAATGGGGTTTATGCTATTGTTTTTAAAATTTATTTTTTAGAAATCAATGGGTTTTTATTTATTTGTTTATTAACTTCATTAGGGAGCTAACTGTAGATTAAAAACATTAAATTTGGTAAGCTGAATAAACCACCACAGCTGTTATTGAGACTTCTGCATGATTTTTTACTAGTGCCTTAAATTCTAGAAATATACACGTTAGTCCTCAAGCCATGCCCAACACCTCCTTCCCCTTCTTGTGCTGAACACAGCGCAAGTTAATGACGGCCTATGATCCTGTTTCTATCTATTGAAGTAAAAGACACCAGTTTCTTCTAAATGATGTTTTTCTTAATCTTGGGAATTCTTCCATGATCAAGCATGTAAATTGGTCCAAAATATTTTGCCTGTGATTCTGCCCAAATGGCTTGCTGTTTGTTGTTCCACTTCTTTGTTAGTGGGGATTCCCAACTGGTGTAAATGTGATGACAAGTGACCAAAACTGTGACCCTGATTCTTTGCAAATTAGGCAGTGCCCAGGCTTCTTTTCAGGCATCCATGACATAGTACCTTGCATTTAAAACTTTCCTGAATAACACAAGGTGGTGAATATTATATGATACTGCTAGGATCAAACCTGCCCAACAGTTGCATCACTTCCATGTCACTGTTTTGTCATCTAGAATTATCATGACTGTGTGATCCCTGGATAAAATCCAGACTAACAACAGATGTTAGTTACGTGTTTCCAATAAACACTACAGGCATAGAGAATTTAATACTGAATAGGCCAAATATGGAAAGATAAAAATTGTTTGTATGTGTAATTAATATCTGGTTTTAGTCTACAGCTTCTGACATGAGATTTGAAGACACATTTTATGGAGCAGATATTATCTTGGGAGAGAAGAAAAGGCAGAGAGTATTGAGTTCTCGCTTTAAGAATGAATATGTGGATGATCCAGGATACCGCACCTTCTTAAAAAGCTCATTCCAGAAGAAATGCCAGAAAGGACTGTAAAAGAAGCAAGAGAAGAGAAAGGGTTCTTGATTAAAAAGCATGCAGCATTATTTGCTATTGGGTTTTTTAATTGAACACTCCATTTTACAGTGAACTAATCCATACACCAGCCTTGTAATCTGAAGGACTTGAGTTCTGATTTCATCAGTTAGTGTATTTAAGAATTTGTAATACTTTGCATTATAAAACCAATGGAAAACCAAGAGAGATTACTAAATGATATGCTGAAGAAAAGTTTCAGTCCTGCTCACATTGAAATAAGTGGTAAAATTCCCTTTGAATTCTTTGATTCACAGTTCTGAGAAGAAGACATTTTACTAAACAGAGGTATTGTCAGTGGCTCACTTTTTTCTACCCATAGGAAAGTATGTTAAGTTCAAAAATAGCAGTTTTTATACAACATTTTTAAAACAAAACCAGATTTGTACAGTACTGAGACCAAAAAGGCTGTACTTACTTTGTACAGTGCTTTTACATTTTTATGTCACTGCTGTTTTCACTAGGATTTGATGTGGACTCAGCTATTGACTTAGATATTTTTGGCTTTTAAGGGGGGAATCTTCAGCACAGTAAGGATATTTTGTATATTTAAAGAGACAGATTTTGGCAGTTATTTTTAAACATGTTTTTAATAAGTCTATTAGGAATAGCTACTTGTAAAATATAAATTTCTTTCACTGTGTGTATGAAAATTAGAGTTTAAATATATATGCTTAACAGCCTAGTTTTGAATGAATATATTATAGCTTTTATTTTGAAATAATGTTCTAGCAATGTAATAATGTTTTAAAATAAATAAATGCTTTACTACAATTGCAACATTTTCCTGTTGATGTGATTTTGAACCCTATTGTTTTATACATGTAGGAATCAAGAATATATGCTGTATTTTTCTGAACACAACAGAATATATGCACAGATACACACATAGCTTAATGTTAAAATGCAGAGTTGATAAGTACCGTACTTTCATTTCTTGTCTTTCTGTTTCTCCTCAGTCTTTGGTATCTTGACCTTTTTCAATGTTTCACAGAAAGCAGAAAGTCTGAATTTGTCTGAACACTTGGGTATGTGAACCTAGAAGGAAGCGTTATCAAAATGACATCATCTATTTCTTGTAAATTGGACAGTCAGCAGGATTTCTGACTGTCTGCCACAGGAAAAAGAGCCATCCAAAATCCAATTTAAATCCGAGCACTGCTGTTTCTAGGGCTCTGTTTGCAAAAAACCTGAATATATGGACCCAGAGGTTTTTTCTGTACAAAAACCCATCCTTTATATGCTGAGGTATACAGATCCTTGTTTCACTGAAGCCTTTCCATGATTATTCTTATTTTTTCAAGTGGGCAGTAAAATCTTTTCAATTGCTATGTGACACCTCAAGTGACAATGTAAGTTTTCTCTCTTACATTAACTATCTTTTCTTGTACCATGAAATCACTCAGAATCCCTTTAGTCTAAGAAATTGCTTAGCTGTGACAATTGGAATGTATATCTAATTGATAGCACTTTCTCTAAAGGCACTGGGTTGTGGTGGATGCTGTCTGGCATATTTCACAGAATCAGGGCTTTTTGGTATTGTAAAGAAAAGATAAAAACTAATGACAGATTTGCAAAATGTAAGATTGCTGCTGCCTTCTGCACTTACGTGCAGCTAATAATCATGCTGTATGGGGTTTGTGTGACTGGGTTTTGGTAGTGGGGTCTACAGGGGTGGCTTCTGGAAGCTTCCAGCAGAGTCAATGCCAGCTGGCTCCAAGACAGACCATGCTGGAGCAGGCTGTGCCTGAAGGACTGTACCCTCTGGAAGAGTGACACACATTACAGCAGTTTCTGGAGAACTGTTGCCTGACGCTGGAGAAGTTCATAAATAGCTGTCTCCTGTGGGAGGGACCCCATGTCGGAACAGACTCCTCTCCGTGAGCAGTGATAGGGACCATATGTGATGAACTGACCACAAGCCTCCTTCAGTGTCATCCTGTAGCTCTGCAGGGAAGGAGGAAGAGCCCAGGAAAGAGGGAGTCATAGAAGGAAGGTGTTTTTAGGATTTGATTTTACTTCTTGTTCCCTGCTCTGATTTTGTTAGTAATAAATTCATTAATAGCCCCAGTTTGTCTTGTTTCGCCTGGGATGGTATTTGGTTTGTGATCTCTTCCTGTTCTTAACTTATTCACTTTTTGTTGTATTATCTTTTCCCTGACCAGCTATGGAGCTGAGTGGCAGAGTGACTTTGGTAAGTGCCTGGCACTCAGCCAGGGTCAACCCACTACACCTAATTACTGATGCTTAGTTTCAAAATTCTGTGTTCTGTGGTAAGGAAGCTTTTATAATATTCCATGAAGGTTCAAAACAACTATGGCATTATTAAATGGTTTAATACATATTAAAATGTTTTGTAATTGGATAGGTGATGCTGTGTGGTACAAGAGAGGCTGGATATCAAATGCATGTTCTTTGCCTGGATCTGATATGACCTGTTGTTAAAACCATGAATAAACCCCTCATTTCTGTAGAGTGGATTTTTCTCTTCCAGAGCCTTGAAATTTGCTGACTAAAGGGTTGCAGATTTTTTCATACAACATTCATGCAAAAAGTTGGCTTGTTTCCCCTTCTGCCTTTCATCAAGAAGATCTTTACTTTGGAAGTCTCTCAAAGGGACTGAAATAATTTCTGACCTTTCTCTAGTACCTTGTAAGGTACTAGAAAATACTTCGTAAATGAAAAGTGTAATTGTCATCATTGCAGTTTTGTGCCTCCTGTTTCAGGACTCATGGTCTTTGCAAACTAGATTGGCTAAACAACTGGCCTAGAAAGACAGTTTCTGTTCCCTTACAATTCCTGAAAAGCCACATTTTTCTGTTCCACCACAGATGGTGTTATGGACCTTTCAGGTGTATGAGAGAGAGAATACGTTGGTGTGGAATGCTCTGGGAAACCGGGAGCTTGCCACGAACTGAATCAGGTAGACAGACACCAAAACAGGATTGCTTGTTATCCATGTAACCAATGCTCAATAGCAAATTTCTCCAGTAAAACATCTGTGTGTTATTTTTCTCCTGGTGTTAGAGACAGATACATCTTTTCTAGTGAAAAAGCATGCCAGCATTTGTGACCATTTCAATTACAGTGTCTGTATGAGGAAGCATGCAGTAGGGTAGGGAGAGTGAAGCCCCATTAAAGACTGGCTAACTAGATTGGCATGGTATTCCTAGGAGTAAAAAAAAAAACCAAAAAACTCCACAAGAATTGAATATTAATAGCAAGAGAGCACAGCATGCTCCAAGATAGGCTGGGCCATGTTCTTTCTATTGCCTTATACATACAAGAACAAAGTAGCTGTTCTGTATAGTTTTAAGTCCTGAAGGTCAAGGATGAGAACACAAAGTAATGGTTTGGTCAGGATGCATCAAAATTATTTTTATGCACTCTCATCTGAAAAATATCAAGGAAGAATGGGAAGTACTTCAATTTATGCTGGTTTGTGAAGTAGAATGCTTTAATGCTGTGACTCCGATTTCCACAGCTATAAGTAAGGTCTGATAAAATCAAATTACTAGAATTAGATAAAAATAAGATTACTTCTTTTGAATCCTATTTGCTATTGTATTACTGTAGCAAAGCAATTTTGTTGATGCTTAATAGGAGTTCTGCAATATATTGTGTTGTGCTATGGTGGTTAAAAATTTTCAATTACAGAGAGTAATAGAAAAATTCCTACAAAATATTTTTGCTTTGAAACTTGTTTATACTTTCCAACTGTGATGCAAGTGAACAGCAATGTTTTGTAGCAGAGAACTTAATATGATATCCTGATATCTATAGGTAAAATAGAGCCAGGTAAAAGCTGTTCCTTCTTAATGCAGTTCCACTCTTTCTGATTTTGTGAAATGTTTTCCAATATAGAAGACATTATAGGGAAAAATAACTGATAAGCTACATTCTTCTTGAATGATCAATAATAAGAAAAAATTTGTTATTTGTGCTAAATAACAAATATTTGTATTTGCTATCTGTATTTCTCAATATAGCCACCTCTGTTTAGTGGCACAATCACAACTATTAACTTTGATAGTAGATGAAGACAAAATTGCAATTTCACTTACTGGTATGAAATGCTGCTTTTTCTTCAGTCTATAAATTTTGTAGTGTTTTTTCTATTTTGTGTTAGCCAGCTGAAGTATTTAATGCCAGTGTTCAACAGCATATTAGCAGGAGAGAAATCTTATGTAGGGTAGGAAAAAGGAATCTTTCCTGCACATATGCACAAATGGCATATCCATCTCTTTCAAAAATTGCAGAACTATCTGATAGATTTATCACACACCTTCACATTTCAAAAGCCATCTCTGGGGCTTCTAGTCTTGAATTCCAAATGCCTTAGATAGCATTTTTCTCTGACACATCTAGCAAAAAGAAAATGATGATGTTATGGTAGAGCATAAAAGTTTTACTGGAGTTCATCTCAGCTGTTGTATATACAGTCTCCTTAGTTATAACTTCACTGTTACTACCAGACTGAATTGTCCTACAGCCATCCTGCTGTTATTTTCAACACTTAAATGTATTTCCTCTAAACTTAGATTTGTAGGCAGAGGTGGTAGCTGCTAAAACTTTTGTAAGAGCCTGTTCTGAGTTACTAAAAACTTTGGCAAATTAGATATCCTGCAGCTGAAATTTTTATGTGTGGTTTCGTGTCTGAAAAAGGCAGGGAAGTTTACCTCAAGCAGTTTGGTCTTTTGGAATGATTTTGAGGAGGAGGATTAAGGATAAAAAAATCATCCTTCTTTCTGTCCCAAAGTTTCTCAGGCCTTTATTTGGCAACCTCTCTGGTTCCTTCATACAGTGAAAGGGAGTTCCTTTTGACAGGGACCTGCTGGTGAATGACTGAAAGAGTGATTCCCATTAGATTTTAGAGGTAGGTTTGTGAAATGTTTCTGTAGATGTGCTGTCATTTGACTGAGCTATCATAAACTGGTCTGTGGCTGGGGCTCTGAGGTAAAGTCTTAGAAGAAACTCCACTTGAGGGCTTGTTCCACACCAGTGCCCTTCTGCAGTGAGGGACTGGGCTGTGCATGCATCACCACCACAGCTCAGCACTGGCCTTGCAGTATGGGAGAGCCTTTTGTCCTTTTTTTTCACCCTAGTTACTTCAGTGGAACACAGAGGGAAGCTCTTGTTCTCAATGCTTTGCTAAAGTTGCTGCTGCATCGAAAAAAAGGATAGGGAAAAAACCCCAAAACAACAAAACCAAGCAAGAAAAATAAAGAACTCCATACTGCTTCAAAACAAAAGTGTTAAAAAGTTGGAGGCAAATATGGAGAATTCATGGAGCTGGAAGGAGAAGAAATAGAGGGACCAGATTCTTATAAAGAGATTTGTTCAGTCTCTGCAGAACCCAGGATGCCTGAGGGTCAAATTTCTTGTGGTATAAGCAAATGGCTGTGAAATGTACCAGCAAATTACTGAATTATTGCCTTTAGGAACATCATTAGGAACATTCCTGAAGCCAATTACTGCATGAACTCAAGGAGCAGTTATCTCTGTTCTCCTAAGGATCTGGTCCTTCTGTACAGATGGAAAGTCAGTTATATGGGATGAGATTTTAAATTTTTTTTCCCAGATTGGTTACTAGAAAAAAAACAGGTTTTGTGTTTGAGTGCTTTTAAATTACTATGCTCAAGTTAAGGATGCAAAATATGAAGTATACAGCCAAAGCCAATTTTCCCAGAAGATACATAATACTTTAAACTTCCTCATATGTTCCTTACAGATCCAGTCACTAGATGAACTGTAGAAAAGAATCACCATAATGACTCTTTGGAATGCACAGGAGTTAAAAGCAAGGAAGAATAGAGATGAGGCACTGCATTCCCAAAGGCATTTTTTTGGCACAGTACTAACATTTGATGGCAATGTCATGCTACATTACTGAGGAGAAAAGGCTCAAGGAACAATGTAACAGAACAAAATTATCTTTGAGAAGCTTCCGTATCAAAAGGAGTCCATTGCAATCCACCTTTTCCTTTCTGTGTGGGCATATGTAGCGTACATAAATAATAAAAAAGCTGCTCACCAAGCTGCTAACCTTAGTCCAGTCCAGATGTGGCAACCAAGGATGACTTGCATGACCTTGCTATTTTTCCTCGAGTCCTATTAGGAGAGTAAAAGCAGGAACAAGTGAATTCATGATTTATTATCTTTTAGCTGTAAAGAGAAAGGAGCAGTTAACAGTTTCCTTTTCCTATTGGCATATTGAAATAGCATTAAGATAGATTTCTGTGCTGAATACCTCTTTCTGTTATTTCAAGTGTTCTCTCCTATCAAAAGAAGGGATGGAGCCATTCTGTTCTCTGCTTTTTAGTTTTGTATCTCCCACTTCAAAGCCCCACACCAAAAAGCAGTCAAAAATGAGCTAAAATTCTTCCAGCTCCAAACACACTAACAGAATAAAGGACAACTTCCTATTTTTCTGTGACAACCCTGTGTAGCCAAGATGCAAGGGACAGAGGTCTCTGGAATGGGAAGAACTCTGTGTCTCCAGTGTGTCTCCATGCTCCCTTTGTGGATTTTTATCTATCTGATGCCTTAAGACTTGGCTTGAGACACGTGGAATATGTTCTGCTTCACTTGTTCATGTATATGCTAGTATGGTCTATAGATGGGGATCAGTGCTATCTCAGATAATAAAATGGGTACTGGCTACTGCATTTTGAAGACTACTGAATAAATACATAGCTATAGGGAACTGTGGTGCTGTAGGCTAAACCCAGAAATCATTAGGTTTTCAATGCTCTCACCCTTGTCATCCACTGAAACAAAGCAACATAGAACAGCGTATCATAACAAGACGTCACAACTTTGATGCTGTCTTCCTGTTTGATTTTGGGCAGGTCTCCAGAGGTCATCTCTTTGCTTAGAGAAGATAGTGGATGTGAGACCATGTAAGCTGGTTCAGTTAAGAGCATTTGAAAAATAAATGTAAGGTATGTTGTGAAATAACACAAAGAACTACATGAATGAAATTCTTCAGTAGCTCCTTTTGGCCAAGGGAAAGTCAAGCAGAGGCTACATGAGATAGGTGCTGTAACTGAAAGGTAAATCTGTGCAAAAAGAACTTTGAGCTGCAGGATACCCCTGAGACAGTGGTGAAAGTATTGCTGTGTGCTTAGAGAACAAGCAGGACCAAGACAAAACCATGCATACAGAATTTTTCCCCCCATATACTGAAACACTAAAGGAAGATTTAAAACAACCATTGAGCTTTCCAAGGTCTTTGCTGCCAAAGAAGATCTGATATGTGATAATACTGTTGTGTTACAGCACTCTAAGGTTTTGGAACAATGAAAGAAGATTGTGTCTCGTGAAAATTCACCTGCTATTTTACTGGGCTTCCACTGCTGGGGATGACAAGTGCTGTAGGGGTGCATGTAACCCCCACTCTACATAAATGTGATCTGAGTGCATTACTCTCAAATTCCAGCACTTGCTCTGTGACACTCCCCCAAAGCTATTTAACTATAGGCACTCATAAAAAAAATAATCTTATTGTAGATGTTTCCTTGTGAAGTGCCCATCAAATAAACTGCTGAGATAGTAATGAGAAAATTCATGTCAATTAGTAATTTTTTAAAAAGACAGGAGAAACCAATTGAGAAACCCCAGGAGGGTAATCACTTGCCATCTGAATTATTAATTTCATTATGTGTTTTAAGAGAAAGGACATGATAGCCACTAAAAGGAGGCCCTGGAGGAACACAATACTGGTACATCAACACAATTGATTTCTCAGTGATTTAAAGCAAATTATCTTAGTGACAAGTTTAAAAGTTTCCAATTTAAAAGGAGGTGTTACTTCTGGGCCAGTGTAGGGTCCTACATGGCTACAATTGCTGGGCAAGGAGTAACCAAAAGGGTTGGTGCAGCTTGCCAACCTTTTTTGCCATTTTGGACATTTTTTACCAGATGCACTGGGATATATCAAAGGAGGTGTGCTCACCAGTTTCACAGCTTCTCTGGCTTGTCTTCTCCCCTTCCTTGCCAGTCTCATGCCTTGGCAATAAAGGATGAGATGATAGTTCAAGTCTGGGATGTGCAAGTCTCTACTCTTTTCATGGTGTCGTAGTGAAAGAGCAGCTCTGACTCCATAACAAATACTATTGCAGTAATTTGTCTGACATGTCTGACAGTGCTTTAAATGAGGAAGGTCAAAAGTTTTCATAGAGAATAATACTAGATTTTTCAAATGGAGAATTGGGGGCCGAAATTACTTATTAAAAGCTATGTAGCACTAAGGTGAGAGCTGACTGAATGAAAGCTGCAAGTTTTTACCCAATAAAAATTATAACAATACAGCAATTATAGCTTAGTTCTGCTATGAGAACAGTCTCTGGCATCCCCTTACTGTTGTCAGGCCATGTAATCCATTTTCTCTAGTGAATTATGTGGTATTCCCTATGGCAAGAATACTGTTTTGCATTTTGCTCCATTTCTTTTTATCTGGATTTTGTGGTTTATGCTTTGCATATAGCCCTTAGACAATATAATTGCCTTGTAGAATCTCTCCCTTCCTTTCTGGTGCTCCCTTCCCCAGCAGTTTTTAACATGCAAAGGGCAGGGTAGAATTGATGACTGAAAATATTCTTACCTTTTACATAGCTATGGATGTACTCCTGTAGTGTCTGTGGCAGACTCCTCCTTATTTTCTATCACGTGCTTGATTTTCTCCTGCTTTGCTGCATAGTGAGTTAAGATTTTAAGTGTGCATGACATGCTGTACTCTGAATCTTTTGGAATTTGTTAGGGTGTAGTTTTGGGGTTCAGACCAGAGTTGAAATGCCTCAAGAATCCTTGCTAAATCAGTACAGCACATGAATACTCTTCTTGTTCTACTTTTAATCTTCCTGTGGTGTATACTGCAAGAATATCAACCCATAAATGCATTAGAACTAATTACTTGGTGATTTTTGTATTAAAAAATAAGTTTTGTAAATATTTTGTGAACAACACATATGATTAAAAGGTGGATTTTTTTAACATTGATTTTTACAGGTTGGTATGAAAATATATCCAGAAAAAGCAAATTTTTCCTTGTTACTTTCTATCACAGTACTTCATGAACTGAATTTTACCAAATTTATTCCCACATCTCTATAGAAGGACCTAATTCTAAAGCAAAATTTTCATAAGAAAAGAATAACAGAAGAAAACCCAAGTTCTGTATCTGGACATTTGGAGCAGCAGCCTCTGAATGTAAAATATATTTCTATGTGTATATTTTCAGATAAAACTCAGAACTTCAGAAACTCATCAGCAGTATAATCTTTTGAACGGGAAGTCTTTTAGCAGCTTCCCCAGAGAGTTAATGGAAGCTGTGATGGCATTCCATTTGATAGTGATTTTGTCATTAGCAGTCCTTTCAGATAAGGGATTATGCTTAGCGACAAATGGTCACTTTCACAGAAATAGAGCATTAATTTAGCTCCAGTTTCTAATTTTTGATTTGTCTTTACATGAATAATGCAGTAAATTACTCTCAGACGTGAGATCCATGACACAACATCTTAGGTAGTTGAATTTTTTAATTAGATGTGTTCTGCAATGTAACACACATCCTTCAATTGTAACCTGTATATTTTACTCTAAACATGCAAGGCAACTGTCTGAGTACTTTATTTCAGGTGGATTTTTTGTGTTTGGAGGTTTTATTTGATTGTGGTTTTTTTGTCTGTTTGTTTATAGGAAAAGAGCTGGCTGCTGCAGAAATTAAGAAAACTATTTGCAAATAAAATATGACAGATTCCTGCAAAATAGGGTATCTCCTTTGGCTCTCAAGCTTTGAAAGCACTGAAATAAGAAAGCGGGAGGAGATCTTATACCACAGCAGAGGCTTGACTTGAGCATACATTACTGAAGAAATAAAATAATGCATAGATCATAGGAGGGAACCATTTGGAATAAATGTTCACTGGATTTTAAATAGAATTTATGGATTCATTAAAGACTCTCTGCAGCAAAATTAATCCTGATTATCTGCTTTTGAAGCAAAGTAAAACAAGGGAATACATATGCTTCTTAGCCCTATCTCTTCTAATCATGTTTTTGTAGCGTAGAATTGGGCATTTCAAGTGCATAAATGGAAAGTAATTTTTTCTTGAATGACTGAAAATGCACGTTCTAGAAAAGAAAGTATAAGGCAAAGTAAGTTCTCTCCTTTTAGATTAGCTGACAGATGCAATCATCAATTCTTTAGTCATGTGGGTTTAGTAAAAAAATTTTGAGAAAATTAAAGTAATCTCAATTAAGCCCCACAGACCCAAGGAATATACTTAAACTACCTATTAAAAAAAACCAAAACAAACCTCACCTTCAAAAAGTTGTCTTGTGACAGATAAATCAATGCACATCTAATTTTGAATGAAAGCCCATTCCTGTCTTCCTTTTTGCAGGCAATATGGAAACACATGATTTAGATGTTTTGAATTCCAGTTGAAATGCGGAAAATACCTTCAATTAAAATGGAATGAAAATATCCCACTAAAGCTCTACAGAAAGTTAAATCTCCTCCCCTGGTGAAGGGTTTAAGGCTAAATTGTAGTGGCTGGTACTGGTGATGAATTGGAAGCTGTCTTTCTCACAGTGGCCTGTCCCCACTCTGCTCTCTGCTCCTCTTGTGAGTTGGTTGTTGGTTGACTGGTGGCATGAACAATGTATCTCCTTAATCTCATTGGGATTTAGTAAGATTGGATGTGTTCTTCAATGAAGTACAAGGAACATAGTCTTAAATGAAAGTTTTTTGGCATTTTAAAAAAGAAGTCTCTGAAAACTTAATGTTAAGCAGACTTTTAGCTTAAATAGTCATTGAGGCAATAAATGCTTCTTCCCCACCAGACTCGCAGGGACAACTTCAGTTTTGCATTTGGGAGGAAACTACCAGACCCTGCTCAATAGTTAAGTCCCCAGTTCAGGGTTTTTTTAACAGCTTCTTCGGTTTGTAAGCATTTTGGCATCAAATCAAACTTTTCTCATTACACAAGATGTGGCTCTCTACATTTGGATACAAAGTTACTACAAAGATTGGGAGGGACAGGGGGGACAGGGATGACAGAGGGAGCTGCATTCACCAAAGGAGATTTTTCCTTCCAAACTTAGTTAGCGTGAAGAAGTACTTGTTCCCTGGGAGAACAGAAATCCCGAGCAGTTAATCACAAATAGTGTGACTGGAATACTACTTTCCAAGGGAGAATCCTGCCTAAGGAAGCCTGGCTGGATCTTAATAGCTGTGGCTTGGCTTTGCTGGCAGTTCCTGTGCTAATTAAAGTAACAACATGAAGAATTATGCACAATGAAGTCCTAAACACAGATGCCAGCAGGGATGGAGATGATTTTAGTTGAAATCACACAGGTTATCAAGACATGTTAGTAATAAATGACCCTGCAGAGATGCAATCTTAGTCCCTTTCTTTTCCTGCCAGTTGAAGGGCAGCTCTGTTAAGACAAAAAAAGTTCTGTGATATGCACTGTGAAATCTCTGTTGCTGAAGGTCTTTAAGAAAATTTTAGACCAACATCTGTCTAAAATACCTCAGGAATAGCAAGAACTGTTTTGAGACAGAGGTGTGTTTCTTTCTACTGCAGTTTTGTGCTGTAAAAAAATGGGTGGGTGCTTCAAAAACCTCAGACTGAATAAGGCTAGTTGTATGTGTGTTTTCATTATAGGGTAAGGACTATGGAGCAAGTTTTCTGTGGTCAGAAAATGAAAATATTCTCAAAAATAACATAAAAGAAATATTTACCATGAAATTCCTTTTTTGGAAAACTGATGGGTTTCCATTTTATCTTCAAGGGAAGTCTGTTTATGATGATTCTAGATAAAAATATCCAAAGTTTTGTTTGTAAAATTTGATTGTCTTGCTAAAGAAGATGTCTGTATATTAATTCTGTGTAAATAGCACTATTTTGTCAGAGGAAAGCAATCAGAAGATATTATATTTCAACTTTAATATGGCCGCACTACCACAATGCTACTATTCTGAACGTCAAATTAATTTAATTGAGCTCTAATGAATAAAATTAGTCGTTCTAATGTAATTAAAATCTCAACTGAAGGGTTTAGCAAATGAATATAATAGTAACTGGGGCTGGCTTGATCTTTCTGCAACCTGAGACTTTCAGCTGCATCTGTCCCTTTCCCCATTTAAAAGATAGTGAGTAACCCCAGAGAGTGGGTGCTGGAGCTGCTCTTTAGTGCTGCTTACTGAAGCAGTCTGACTGCAGGACGAATTGCAATGCCAGTGAAATGAAAGACTGAAGAAACTAGCCTTTCACTGGAGGCAGGGTGTAGAAAAGTCGATGTTAATAATTGCATGGTGCTGAATGCCTTTTCATATTCTAAATAAAAGCAGTGGCAGTATGATTCATTTGATACCTTGAGAGCTGAACCTTCTCAGCACTGGTTATGAAATAAATATATGAGCTCAGAGAGCAGTCCTGGATATCTTTGTGAAAAGTACCTTTGTGATTTAAGTTTCACAGTGAATCACAGAATGGTTTGGGTTGAAGGGGCCTTTAAAGATCAGCTAGTCCAAGCCCCTGCCATGGGCAGGGACACCTTTCACTAGGACAGGTTGCTCAGAGCCCCATTCAGCTTGACCTGGAATGTTTCCAGGGATGGCACATTTACAACCCCTCTGGACATCCTGTTCCACTCTTTCATTCCATCACATGTGATGTAACTTTTCCACCATTGCCAATCATAGCAATGTTACAATTCCTCTCTTCTCCTCTACTTAGGGACAGGAGCTTGGCTGCATTTAATGAAGACGGGTTCTAGAAGTATTAATATGTATTTATGTGTCATATGATTTCCTAAGTTTTTTAATGCTACCTTCTCATAATTTAATGATTTAATAAATAATTTAATAATTACAAACTCAGGAAGGGATAGTCCTCCTCTGTCACACAACACCTCTAGCCCACAAATATAAGCAATTCCTGAGAGCTATGTAAAAGGAATAATAATAGGAAAGTAGTTTTGAACTGTGCTGTAAATTTCCTATTCTTTCACTTTTTCTATTTGGACACATCATACACCCTCTGTATGTAAGTTATTCTTTTATTAAGATCCTTTTCCTACTGTGACATAACCTACCAGAGTTGCAACCATGTGTCCTGCCTCAGACTCGTCTGATCTTTGATTTGCTGGCAAGCAGAGACTTTTCTCTGCTCTTGCACATGCAGTAAGATCACTTCATTAACCTTCCTTACGGATTCATTGGAAGGGTGCACTAGACCTGGGGCTGCATGTTATCAAACAGAAAGTTTTTCCAGTTTTAATCTTGAGGAAGTTGGATATCTGGAAGGTGGATGTGTCAGTCAGAGGAGAGACCCAACAGAGAATCCCTGAACATACTCTGTCTGTTGGAACAGGATAAGGGGAATGAAGTAATAGTCTTTTTTTTGTTTGTGGGGTGGGGAGGGTTTTTTGTTTGTTTGTTTGTTTTGTTTTGTTTGTTTGTTTGGCTGGTTGGTTTGGTTTTGCTTTTGGCTTTTTTTGCATATGCTGAATCAATAAATGTGCTTGGAAGAAGTAATAAAGAACTTCTGCAGTTAGGTAATGGCCGTGCCTTCTGTTCTTTTCTAAAGGCAGGCCATAAGCCTGAATGTTTCTGGCCTTTCAAAGTGAATTTCATGGTGTACCTATAACCTCTAGCTGGGCTGGCATGTTTATTTTAGATGGAAGTAACTAATTTTTTTTTGCAATTATGCAACTTGCTAGCTGTGGGGTCACAACACTATTCTCACAGAGAACACCTCGCTCTTGTTGCTATTTTGGCAGCATTGCCGTAGCTACTACTGTTCCCCATAGAAAATAAATTTGTCTGAAGCAGAAAAAGCTGACTGCTCTTTGTGTATGAAATTTCACAGCAAGATGGTGTGTTGTCCCTCCCACCCAGTGACAGAATTTTGCAGAATATTGGAAGGTATGACTAACAATACAATGACAGTGTTTTCATGTATTGTTTGCCATGTTTTTGATTCATTGCGTTAGGTCTGTGTCTAAAATCTCAAAAGATACATTTGTGATTTGTATATTATCTGAATTTTATCTCATTTGATTTAGTATAGCAGAGAAAGAAAGCGGATAAAAGAGTTTAATTTTCTCTTTATTATTCCCTAAAATCATCAATAAGAAAGTACGAAAAAAACATGCACAGACAGAAATACAATAAACACAAGCAAGAAAAAATGTTGCCTTTGACACAGTGGCATGGATTTCCTTTTAACCCTGATGCATCTTCTCATACCCTCCTTTGATTGCAGCATTTCATCCTCTCAGAAGAGATAACACTAGTGCATTCAGTGTATTGCTGGTTATACTTTGGAACCAACTGTGAATGTAATGGTGCCACAACAGAAGGTTGTCCTTCTTTCAGCTGTCTTCATGAGTAATTCTGACATCCTTCTACTACCTGACTGACACACTGAGAGCTTTTTTTTTCCTGTTATCTGATTATATGGCCACCTTTTCTTTTTCTTTGCTGTTTCTTATTCTATCCCAATACAGGAGGGTGATATGTTGGTTCCAGACAGGGAGACCACTCCCTTTTTCCTGAAGATCTGTACATGAAATAAGAATAGGAAATATGAACCAAAGAAATTGAAATTCCTGAACATGCCTGGGTAGCAATATAAAAAATAAAGAACACACATTTCTTTGTCCTATGTACTACCAGTTGATGTACTGCAGCATGGAGACCAGTATTTGTAGCATAACCACCTAATGTGATAGTAACAATCCAAATTAAATCGAACCTAAGTAACTAATACAGGCAAAAAGAAGGAAAACTTCCCATTGTTGCTGCTTTTTTTGTGCTCAGAGGTCTTGCCTAGAAACAAGGGATCTGGTTTCAAGGAAATACACACCAAAATACCCAGAGGCAGAGGGGATAAAACCTAACAACACGGAAAAAATAACTGATTTTGTGGGTTTTTGAGCTTCTGAATAGGTATGCGAAAATAGCAAATTCATGCAAATGGAAAAGAAATGTTATAGACCTGAATTTCCCTCAGGCAGGTCTCTTCTGCAGGCAGGGAGCTGAGAGTAAGGCTTGTGTTGGAATAGTTAGAAAATTTACATGCTTTGTTCAAGTTGCTAGAGCAAAAAACTCATAGTGTCCTGATACACTCTTTGTATTGTCTATATGCAGTCTTCAGGGTGATTATAAAGTGCTGCCAAGGAGAAGAGACCCCATTCTGGCAATAGTTCTGCTCATTTCTAAGTTCATTCTATCTTCAAGATAAATTGAATGCTAGGAGACGTTGGTTTATAATGGAAACATGAAGAGACAGTGAGACACAAAAAGCAGAAGAGAGCCTTTACACCTGGGATCTGCCATGGCTGAGTGCAAATTCTCGTTTGGTCCAGAAGCCTGACAGCAGACCCCGAAACCCCGAAAGTAAATAATTGCTACTCAGTCACTGCCCATCTTAGCTGGAAGATACCTGTAAGCAGAAGTTTTACCTACAGTCCCCACATAGCACTGATGTGGTTCCTTCAACTATCAGTCCAGCAGCCAGTGTGGCTCCTGAGAAAAAAGCACAGATTTCTTACCAATGGATCCTGGTAGTGGGGAGCAGTGCTACATTCAAGGAGTGCCAAAGTAATTAATCCCTGAAACAATATCAACCATACTCCTTATTTCTCTTACATTCTGAATGCTGCGCTCTGAAAGAATCCAAATCACATATGGGAGTTTTTCTTTATTTTCTTTGAAATTCCAACACTTCCTCTCTGGAAGTTCAGTAAATCCTCTGAAGCAGTTTATATTGAATTGCTGCAACACAGTGATTCACAAAGCAATTCTACTTATGGGCCCGATCAAAAGTGCATTGAAATTGTTCCATTGATTTCCATGGGCTCTGAATCTCTCCCATAATAATTAAACATGACAACAAAGTTGGTTTGTTGGTTTGTTTTTGGTTTTTTTCTCCCTGGCATTAAACAGTGTTTTACTCTTTTTCCCAAGACAGATCAAGTGCAACTTTGTTTGGAGAAATAGCATACTTGCTATAGCATCCATTGTATGTAAAACTCCTGCTTTCAAAGATTTGACTCTAGCAATATGTCTATGAATTTGTTAACCTATCCACCTCTGCCTCCCTTTCATGACAAGAAAAAGATTGACTAATTTGCCAAAGAGGATCTATCAGAAATGGGATTTCATGAAATCAGTAGAATTTTTTCATTCTGCTGGCAGCCTGTCCCCACAAACATGGGCAAAATGTCTGGTGTTATCTTTTTTTTATAAATGGACAGTCAGGAGATATTCCAAAAAGTCTACACAGTGTTTTCTGGCTTTGATAAAACCACATCATTAAAGTTCATGCAGTGCCACAGTGTAGGATTCAGTTCAATGTAATGGAAAGGAGTATATCTGTCTGTGTATAATGAGTTAACTAGGTTAAATCCGCTAAGAAAGGAACTACAGGATCCCATAGCTTATTTAAAGAAAGTCTGGCTTATTCACCCGTGTCAGAGAAAATCCATGAATACTGTCACTTCTCTAAAGAAGCCACCTAGGAATATTGAAGGGTAGCATGCTGAGAAAATGGTTCAGTTTAGACATGAATTTCATTGTTATTGTGCTAGCCCTTTCATGTAATAAATGAGAATAAAACCCAGTGCAAAACCACCAAGTTTTATCTTTATGTGTCATACTCATTTTGATGGAGAAAGCTACCTGAATTGCCAGAAATTAATCACATTTTCAAGGTATCTCACTCTTTTCTATATACCCAAAGGGACTGTACTGCCTGGACTACAGATGGTGTACTAAAACAATCCGTTTCATTTCTACCAGTCCATTAGAAAGGCATTTTCCCTCTGGTTACATAGCTGTCACAAAAAGTGCTGTTAACATTGCACTGGAAGATGACCTGTGCTTTTTTAAGGAGTCAGGCATTGTCTTATGTTTGGAATTCATCTGTGATTCAGTACAGGAACTCTGCAACCACCATGGGGGGAAATGTGGAAGAACAAATAAACACGATGTTCATGTTACCCCTACTCATTTTACTACATTCTTGCTTTTGAGTCATGGTAGTAAGTTGAAAAGGGGTTAACATGGAAAGAAGAGTTCACTTAGAGATATCTTTCAATGTTTCCAGTCAAAATCCAAGACATACTGCAAAATTCTATACCTACAACTCACAAACTCTCTCAAGCTGCTGCATTCAGGTTCTAGGAAATGCTGTAAAGTAATTTGAAGTTTAGACTTACAAAAAATCTTGTTGCTTGGGAGATGTTTATGGTCATTGGTTCAAGGACTGAAGTCCCCAAATTGTCATTGGGCACATTGTTGGCACCATGAAGTCCTGTTTTCTCTGTTAGATCTTCTGTGGCTTGTCCTGTTTTGAGGCATTGTCTTCATTGCTTGTTGTCCTATATAACAGCATTTCTATTTTTTATATTTTGTAATATCAGAACAATTTATGACACTACTTTACTTGGACTTGTCTGTGCCAGCTTGGCATATTTAAACTTTATTTTTTCTTTTTTTCTTTTTTTGCTTTTTCATTTCCAGCATTTACCATACAAGGATTTGTATACGCTTGTTCTGTAAATTTTTTTTGTATGCACGTCCATAATGCTAATTGTTGCCAAAGAGGGCTATGTGCACATAACAGGATAAAATTCTACTTGTGTTGTCCCACAAAATTCTTTTTTGATGTTGCATTTAACTGTACAAATTATTAGATGTTCCCTGCTGTATATGTTGAGCTGTACTTTGCTGGATAAAATTTCATGGTTTCTAAATCTTCAGGACATCAGATTTTGTTGTTTTCCATAACACTGCCTCCAAACTAAAACAACAGAGAAAACCAGTGATTTATATGTCCTTCAATATTTTGGCCCTATGACCGCAGGTATGGGAAAACAAATACAATTCACTAAAGAAATCTATTCCCAATTGTGTTTTAATGCTAAAAAAGTGCTGTCTAGGATGCTACTGAGCAAATAATAAAACATTTAGAATCAAGTTAGAGTTACACAACTTTAATGTGCCCAAGGCTTTGGGCAATGAAAACAAATTCAATTGTTACCCATGTTTATGAAAACATTTGTGTAACAATTTAAAATTCTTTAAGAGTATTTTATCAGGGAGACTATGAAATATTATTAAATCAGATTAAAAAATAGTAGAGATAGGAAAAATAGGAACAAGATAAAATTAATTTTTAAGACTAGAGGCAGAAAATGCATATATATGAAGTGGTAATAAGGCACTGCTCTTGGGTTTCTGAGTCTTCCCAACATCCCAAATGAGTAATAGTTTAAGTAATAATTGGAACTAACTTTGCTTTATGATATATCTTAAAAAGAAGACTGACTCAAAAAGGCAATTGTTTCAAAATTCCCTAAGTACTACAAAGGAAACACAAGTGTCTTTCAAACTGTAACAATTTAGTGTTGAAGAGAATTTCCTGAAGTTTTTAAACCAAGAGCTTATCCTCTCATTAAAAATATATTAACAGATACAGTGCATTAGTTGTATTATTATTAGTGGGCTGGCCCAATGTTCTATGTCGTTAAAAAAAAAAGTTGATTTGTATTGTGTCTTTAATGATATTTACATATTGATGAAAAAAGAATAAAAATAGCGAAAAAGAGAAGTGAGAAGGAGGGAACTTACATTCCAGGAAGCACTGGGGTTTTGTAAAAAGCACCCATCTCAAGAAACCCTCTTCACTTAAATTTCTCTTTGGAGATGTGCAGATGCAGGAAACTACATCAAGTGATGAGCTGGGTACGACTTGTGTGGTCTCTTCTGATAAAACTCACCCCAGGCAGCCACATTCCTCCTCAGAAAAGGGGCAGCAGGACATTCATTTTGAGACATAAAAGCAAAACCCCAAGAAGTTTGCTCAGTAGGAGCACTCAGTGTGCCTGCTAAATTCTTCATTGTCCCTTCCAGCAGGAAGGGAGGCTGCTCCCCTGGGATGACAGTGACTCGCTCGGGAAACACTGCTTGCATGCTTTGAAACACATTTGTGCCAGCATCAACCACCTTTTACTACTCCTACTCCTGTGAATTAAGTTTAAAATTTTGAAATGCATTGTGCAACTGGCACTAAGGGAAATCTGGGTCAGTTTGCCTTAGTTTAAAATTTCTTAGGTCTGTTTACCAAAGAACTTTTGAAAGAAAAGAGAAATCCCATGAATATTAAGAAGCCAGAGAAATCAGCTCTTTTAGACCTAGGATTTCAGGTTACCTAAGGCTTGTGTATGGTGACAAATACTTTTGAATTATTGGAGTCCTTTGTGCTAAATTTGTCTTTGTAGGTGGATTTTGTCCCTATTTTTCAGTCTGGTATTGGCACCAGATTGAAAAATTCATCAGGAAAAGAAAGGAATATATTGATGGTATGTAGAAAGAAATTAATAATATGAAAAACAACACTGAGTTACAGCAGAGCAGTTCCTGCTATGATTCTTCACAGTTTCTGGATGTAGTTCTGCTAAATAAAAATACATGTTAAGGCATTTTTCTGAATATCTAAGCATGTCTTCCCAAGAAAATTTGTCTAAATAATTGATCTGTAAAAACTGATTGTGCTTTATCAGTTCTTTTCATGGCAGGCTAAACAGAAAGTATGTTTTCAATTTACTAAATGAAACATTTTTAGCATTTCTTTAGAGACCCACCAGTGTTTGACCTTGAGAATTTGGAAATTGGTTTGGGTTGGGGCATTACCATATTGAAAAGTAGGCTTGGCAAGATGAAGAAAGTTGCTTAAAGCTGAAAAACCATTTAGAGAAGTGTATCAGAAGAGAGATACGTGGGAGGCACCCTGTAGATGGACTGAGGAGCTTCTTGATATGGATTATTTACACACTAGTTTGGATTTCTCCAGCATGTGAAAACCAACAATTTTGGTAGTAGAGAAACAGCAACATGTTACTGTCATGAACTGAATTGGTTCTCCACCTGCTTTGGTGTGCTGGCTAATAAAAAACTTCCAGAGCTAGAGGACACACATGTAAATATTGACTTTGCACTGAGAGTTGACAATTTCAAGTGCATGATCATTCTACATATTTATGTGGCTTTACCTAAAGGATGTAATCAATTCAAAATGTGTTCCCCATTATGTGTCTTAAACTAACAAACAGACAATTATGTTCGTGCTTGTTTCTACAGAGACAGTTTTTGTCTGACACTAAATGACTGCTTTGCATCTGTGGGACAGAGGCCAAAACACACTGTTTCAAGTCTGTAGATTACTTCTCCCACTAAAGAATCAATTTCCTTTGGGAAAGCAAACGTTTAATTTTAATAAAAACTTTTTTGTGGGTATGTGTCCTACATGCACTTATTAAATTTTAGTTCATAACTGTTATCTGTTACATATGAAGAACTATTTTTAAATTACCCATCATGTATGAGGACGTGTGAATAAATATTTTGAGCAGGTTTTCCCCTCCCTCTTATGTAATACATTATTCACAGTCGAGCCAGTCAGAGACCCCTAAACATTTAATCTTAGAAACATCTTAGCTTTATCCCAAAAGATATTTTTTAGAACTATGTGCATATTTGATTTCAGAAGCACATTTAGTATGGCTCCACTAAAAAAAAAAGGCTGTTTTATGCTTGAATGTTTCTGTTTCTTGTTGTTTATTGTTATAAGGAACTGAAGCCTACTGTCTTTGACTTACAGGTAAAAAGAATGAAATTAACTTATTTTGAATTGTAGACAATTTCAGATACTTTTGGCTAAGTTTATTAGTGCGAAAGAGTGGTCAACAATGAACCATGTTCAGATCTGTTGTTTTAAGGGTAATCTATTCTCTTTGAATGGAGATTTTTGTAACATCACAATTGCAGGTAAGGATTAGTGAAATTAATTAATAAAGATTGATTCTCCATGTGAGAATCAGGTGCACGTCAGGTTTGCAGTTTCAATCCCTTTATCATGATGTAGCACTTATTTTATTTATGTGATGCAGTTTTTTGTTACTTTTAATGTAAAATACAGGGCCTAGACATATAAAAATGTAAAAAAATCCAATTGTGCCTCTGGAAAAACAAAGGGAATACAAGGCAATAAAAAATTGTGATATTTGAATTTTTAATGTCATTTTAATGTTACTTACATTTTAAAATAATATATAAAATTTTAAAATAATAAATATTATTTTAAAAATAATATCTAATTTGGGTAATGGTCAAATCTCTTGTCTCATGAAATAAACTTCTTCTTTCAGAGAAGAGGATATTCCACTACTACTTAGTCTAATACAAAGCACTTAAGAGTGTTTTATTATTTGATCCGTAGGACATGCTTTCCAAAAGACAAAGAATCTCTGATCATAGGATATCCTGATGCGGAAGAGATCCACAGGGATCAGTGAGTCCAGCTCCTGGCCCTGCACAGGACGCCCCAAGAGTCACACTGTGTGCCTTTGTCTCACACCGAGAGCATTGACAAACACTGGTTGAACTCTGTCAGGCTGGTGCTGTGACCACTGCCCTGGGGAGCTCTTCCAGTGCCCAAACACCCTCTGGGTGAAGAACCTTTCCCTGATATCCCACCTAAACCTCTCCTGACACTATGTCAGGCCATTCCCTGGGTCCTGTCACTGTCACCACAGAGAGGAGATCAGTGCCTGCCCCTGCCCTTCCCCTCTCGAGGGAGTTTTAACTGCAATGAGTTGTCTCCTCATTCTCCTCTTCTCCAGGCTGAACAGACCAGGTAACCTCAGCTGCTTCTCACAGAGCTTCCCCTCCAAACCCTTCCCCATCCTCACAGCTGTCCTTGGGACACTCTCCAATAGTTTTACACTTCTCTTTTACTGTGGCACCCAGAACTGCCCCCAGCACTCGAGGAGAGACCATCCCAGCAGAGAACAAGGTGGGACTATCCCTGCCTTGCCCTGTCGTGCCTGACACACCCCAGGACACGGCTGCCCTCCTGGCTGCCAGGGCTAATATCATGCCAAAAATGTCTACTGAGAAATGTTTGATACAGACACACATAGTTGAAAGCAAGAAATTCAATTTGTGTAAAGATCAAATCTTTCATCTCATGAAAGAAATTTTTTCTTTCAAGAGTGGAGGATATTTCACTACTACTTAGTCTCATACAATGAACTTAAGACATGTGGTTTCAGCTGACTTACATTGTCTGCTGCATGGATCTTGTTTGATTAGAAAGATAATTTTATCCATTGAATATCTTACCTGTTACCATATCTATTTCACCCACATACTTTTGCAGGGTGGGTGGGTCTAAAGTTAGGTGTACAGATCCACAGATTAATCAAGCACTGAAAAAAAAATGTCTGGAATTGAAGTTCTAGTTAGATTTCCCATAAAAACTACCATGTTAGTTTGCATTAGAAGAAGCTCTTATCTCCTCATTTGCCTCCTGCCACATCCCGGACTCAATCTGAGCTGTTGTTTACTTGCAGCCTTTGTACTGAAATGGGGAAACTAGCTGCAGCTGTTGGCAAAAGCTTGGTTTGGCTTTCATAGCTGCTAATATTCTTGATGATACCAATGTTTATACATCTTTCAAATCTAATGTTGTTTCAGCTGTGCTGGAAACCTGCTCATTGATACCAAGTGACAGGAGACAGAAAAATGCCTTAAACGATAGAGAAATTAAATAAGAACTTAATTTTTATTGTTCATTACCAGGTGGTTCATTAGCCCTGTGAATACTTGGTCCTTTGTGTTTCGAGTTTTAAATGGCTTGATCAAAAGAAATTTACCATTGTTTCTGACATCTGAATAGTATTCATGTGCTGATGTATTACCTGAGCAGATTTTAATCTCTAACCTATCTAGGCTTTCAGAAAAGTGATGTAGGAATCCATTTTTCTCTTCGTGTGGATTATGAAACTGAAAAAATGTAGAGACAATAAGCAAAAAAAATCAGAAAGGGTTTAGGCAGCTACCTGCCACTTTGTCTAAATCTGGAAGTGCAATCAGTAGCTGCTGCTTAGCCTTGGAGCTTCTGAAAGTATGTGGGTAGGTAATTCTTAAATCACCAGGAAAGTTCTGGTAGGACATAATGAGGGAGATTTGCATTTATAAACATCCCCATTGGTGCGTAGCTAATGACTTTAAGTTAGGTTGTTTTGTTCATTATTGTATGCTAAAGTTTCTTGACTAGAAAAGAAGGCCGTAGAAATATTTGCGTGTGGGATTCACTGGCAGAATCAGCAGCAGGGAGTAGGTGAGATGCCTGCATGTACAACAAAACAGGAATATTCTCAAACTTCCCTGTCCTTCCTACCCCACAGCAGTCTGATTGTTCAAACCTCAGAATGGAGACAGTGTTGACAACACTGTGCCTTCTTTATGTGGGTTTGCAATAGCAGCAATAACAATTCACAGGAGTGTGGCCCTTCCTCTTACACGTGAAAATAAATGGTGAAAGTAAATGGAGTCATAACCTGCTTATGGGACACAGAATAGCGATCTTGGTGTCATTACACAGTTGGATGTCTATCCCACCCTTTCATCTGCATCACTTAAGAGACTCCTCTTATTAACCTGACGAGCATGCTTTACTCCAACCATCTTTGTTAACAGGTTATTGCTTTCCTGATGAAACAGCTTAGCCCGAGCACCAAGCCTGCCAGAGGTCATGGAGAGTTCGGATAACACACCCAGGCGCACGGTGTGATTCTTGAGGATGTCCTATCCTGGACCAGGAACTGAACTCGATCCTGTGGATCCCTTCCAACTCAGAGTATTCCATGATTCTATGACCAAAGGAAAAACTGTTTGGATCACTCCTTTCTTTTTTGCAAAGATATCTAAATTTTAGCACAAGAGCAGATTTTCATGTTAATTGATGTGTTATAATTGTGGTTTGACTTCACAAAAATATGTGAAGATACACTTGACAAAAATACCCACCCAACATAAGAGGAAAACTTTGACTTGGATTTTGGTACGTATTTGGGCTCACAGTGGTCCTCAGCTTTGAATTCATCACACCTAGTGTGCTGGTTTGGGCTGTGTTAGAGTTCATTTTCCTCACAGTGGCTGGAATGGGGCTGTGTTTTGGATTTGTGCTGAACACAGGGTTGATAATACAGAGATGTTTTTGTTACTGCTGAGCAGGGCTTGCACAGAGCCAAGGCCTTTTCTGCTTTTGGAACAGCCACACTGGGGAGGGCACTGGGGTGCTCAGGAGGTCAGGAGGAGGCACAGCCAGGACAGGTGACCCAAACTGACCAAAGGGATATTCCAGATCATGTGGCATCATGCCAGTATATAAAATGGGGGGAAGGAGGAGGAAGGGAGGTAAGTTTGGAGTGATGACATTTGTCTTCCCAAGTCATCATCATGCATAATAAGGCCCTGGAGGTCGCAGAAGACCTGCCTGCTCATGGGAGCAGTGAATTAATTCCTTGTTTTCTTTGCTTGTGTTCCTGGCTTTCGCTTTCCCTGTTAAATTATCTTTATCTCAACCCATGATTCTCTGTGGGTTACCCTTCCCATTCTCTCCCTGATCCCCCTTCTGGGGGAGTGAGTGAGAGGCTGGAGGGTGCTTGCCTTCTGGCTGGAGTTAAACCATGACACCTAGTTTTGCCCAAACACGGTTAATTAAATTACTTTACATAAAAGCACAAAGAAGTGAATTTGGGGAAATAAATGTGGCAATGCTCTAAAAATTATAAAAATGACGTAGCAAAACCTGAAAATTTCCGTGTAATTTTTTGCAAATAGTTTGATTTAAATTATAACTCCTCCTTTTGTTACTAGCTGGAAAATACAAATACAAAGTGTAATTGGTGAGATAAGAAAAAATGTTACAATTTCGTCTCAAAAACAGTACTTAAACTGAATGTTCTCCAGCAAAATTGGAAAACATGAGCAATGCATGTAAGTTTTAACATTTTTTTTTAACACAGCCAGTCTGACAAAGAATAATGTGCAGCTTGATCTCAAGACTGGAAAAGCTGCAGACAAGAATAGGAAATTGAAATCAGTTTTTCAAGGAGATGTGTGCACATAAGCAAACTCAAGACCCCTTAACATGTATCATATGTGGTGTAAAAACTCTTCCTGTCCTTCACCCCACACAGAAAAGCGTGTGTGCTTTAGATTTTATTTATTTATTTATTATTAAAATGAAAGCTCTGCAGCTTTGAGTCTATTATCAGAATGAATGGATTCAATATCTGTTCAATGATGTGTTCAAAATGAAAGCAACATCGTTAAATGTCAAAGACGTCATCAGCACATTTCGCTCCGCACCCGAACAGAAGGGGCATTATCCCTGCCAGGCTCCCTGGCTGGCCGCTCCCGGCGGGAAGGCGGCGCGGGCCGGGAGCGCGCACGGGAGCTGCCGCGGCATTCCTGCGCCCGGGCTCGGCAGGGCTGGGATGCTGTGCGGGGCTGGGATCCTGCGCGGGGCTGGGATCCTGTGCGGGTCTGGGATCCTGCTGCAGGGCTGGGATCCTGCTGCAGGGCTGGGATCCCGTGCAGGGCTGGGATCCTGTGCGGGGCTGGGATCCTGCTGCAGGGCTGGGATCCTGGGCGGGGCTGGGATCCTGTGCGAGGCTGGGATCCTGTGCAGAGCTGGGATCCTGTGCGGGGCTGGGATGCTGCTGCAGGGCTGGGATCCCGTGCAGGGCTGGGATCCTGTGCAGGGCTGGGATCCTGTGCAGGGCTGGGATCCTGTGCAGGGCTGGGATCCTGTGCGGGGCTGGGATCCCGTGCGGGGCTGGGATCCTGCTGCAGGGCTGGGATCCTGTGCGGGGCTGGGATCCTGTGCGGGGCTGGGATCCTGTGCAGGGCTGGGATGCTGCTGCAGGGCTGGGATGCTGCTGCAGGGCTGTTCCAGCACGGACTCTGCCCTGCTTCTGCGATTGCAGGCCATTAGTTCCCCGAGCCTTTCTTTCCCTTCTTCAACTGGCATAATAAGGGAATGAATGCAGGGCCCTGTTAGCGGAGCAGGAGAGCTGACTTGTAACCCTGCAACCATATTCAACAAGGGAATGTTCTAAACTTCGTCTCCTGAAGTCTCCTATCTGTTACATGCCTGCAGCTATTACCCACTAAAGGACTTCACAGTTTTGAATACTTAAAACTGAAAGAAACAGATATGGGAGAAACGACATAAATCCATTATTGCAGCAGGAATATCTTCCTGCTTCAGGCAGGGAAGATAAATTGCCACCAAAGTGATACAAAGTTGGTTTGATTATTTCATGGGATCAAATATATCATGCTGTCTTGAAATCTCTTTGCTTTAAAGTCAAAATTAAAGAATTTTACCATAACCATATTAGACACTATGATTTGCATATTTTTTATCTCCAAGGAGACTTTTGAAGTTATGTAATTTTTAAGTATTTAATTGTTCTTCACATCATTGAAATATCAAATTATATCCAGAAACAGAGAGGATTCTCTTGCTAGATAGGAGTGATTGACTCTCTATCTGACAAGAACAGAATTCTTGTGCCAGGGAAAGAAACAGCATTAAGAAAGTAACTCAAAGAGCGCCAGCTCTTATTTTGTTCAACACTGGGATTTAAGCATTCTTTCTGTTTGGAACTAAGAATGCCAATATTTTGTGCTTGCACAAAAAAACCAGTAATTGAGTTAAATATTAATTTGTTCTGTAAGTTCACAATGGTGGTGTTCTTGCTCAAAAAAAAGGGTGAAAGCCTGCTTCTGCATGGATTTCTCTTGCATAGCTTATCAGTGGCATCTTGATTTGCTTGCAAATGCAGATGAAAAAATGGCACAGCCTGGGGCTATGGGAACATTTGTAAATTAAATTCTTCCTACTAAAATTTTCCAAGAACAGGTTTAAGTTTAACTATGGAGGATTAAGAAAAAACAAAAAATCCTAAACCAACAGGAAAGTTCATTAAATCCTTACTGCTTTCCAGATGAATTTATTTCAGCTTAATTGTTCCCTTTCTAACTAATTTTACTTTATGCAGGGCTGATACAACCCAGCAGTCAGAGACTGTGGCTGTTTTGTTTGCAGTTAATTCAGCTCTTTCTCGACATTTTGCCAGTGATGTTATGGACGAGATCATAAATTTTGGTTCCAGGAACTAAGGGAGGTGCAGGTACCAAGAAGATGTTATCTGATGCCAGTGTGTGAGGAAGAGTTAAATCTTTTTGACAATTCAATGGTTCCCTTTGGGTTTGCACAAATGGCACCTGTTGTTGAAGTCAATAGAGCTTACAATTTAATTTCATCTGCCTGCAAACAATCTCACTCATTAGGGGGTGAAATGATGATAGAATTCACTGAGGCATGCAGTTTCACTTTCTACAGGGCACTACGTAAGTACAGTCATCATTTTCAGTGAAGGGAGGCACAATTATCTTGGAAACTGATTGTAAAGTAGAAGAAAGGAAAAAATATCTGGGAAAAACATCATAAAAATTCAGTCTCACTACATTTTTCTGCTGATGCCAATTTGCAATCTAATTATAATATTTAACATGACATGGAAATATAGAAATCAGGGGAAAAAAAGGACAAATAATATATTTTCCTATATATTTCAAAATGAGCTCACCAGTTTTGGACAACAGGTACATATAAACAAATATCTCAGTGGGGATTGGGGGTTAATTCACCCCAAATTTAATTTATTTGCATTAAAAATACTTTCTCCTACTTGCTGCAGCTCTTTAGGTGAATTAACCAGCCAGATAATGTGTTTCCTATATTTTAGTGCAAAGGGTGTGAACTTAACAGCATATTAAGGTAATGGAGCCCGACATTCCCTACCTCACATTAAACTGACCGACTTTCACTTGGCATCCCAGAATGCTTCGCATCCTGCTAGGACTGACTGATCAATTTGTCAATGTGCCTCGACTGCTTTTGTGTCAGGCTGCTGTATGTCAGCTCCTTGCTCAAATGTTTGGCTGTAGCAAAATTTGAGTAATTCTCCTGCAGTCAGAATCATCCTGATGTAGGAGAGGTCATGCTCACCCCACCTGTACCTACCTGGAGAACTGCTCACATCCATGGCTAAGGTTCAGTGAGGTTCAGCAAAGCCCAGTACAGGTCCTGCCCTTGGGTCACAGCAACCCCAGGCAGTGCCACAGGCTGGGGCAGAGTGGCTGCAAAGCTGCCCACAGGGAAAGGAGCTGGGGGTGCTGGTGACAGCAGCTGAACATGAGCCAGCAGTGCCCAGGTGGGCAAGAAGGGCAATGGCATCCTGGCCTGTGCCAGCAACAGTGTGGCCAGCAGGAACAGGGCAGGGACTGTCCCCTGTACTCAGAGCTGGTGAGGCCACCAGTGTCCAGTGTCCAGTTGAGTCTGTGTCCAGTTTTGGGCCCCTCGCTACAAGAAAGACATTGAGGTGCTGTAGTGTGTCCAGAGAAGGACAACGAAACTGATGCGGGGTCTGGAACATAAATCCTAGGAGGAGCGGCAGACACAGCTTGGGATTGTTTAGGCAGGAGAAAAGTAGATTCAGGGGGTACCTTATCACACTCTACAAAGGCTTGAAAGGAGGCTGTAGCCATGTGGGGGGTCATCTCCCAGGAAACTAGTGACAAGAGGAAATGGTCTCAAATTGTATCAGAGAAGGTTTACATTTGAGATCAGGAAAAATTTCTGCAGAGAAAGTCTGGTTAAGCATTGGAACAGGCTGCCCCAGGGATGTGGTGGAGATGATTCCTGGAATGTTTAAAATGCTAGTAAATGTGGCAATTCATGGTAAGTTTTAGTGGTATAATGGTATTAGGTCAAATGTTGGACTTGATAATCTTGGTATTTTCCAACCTTAATGGTTCCATGATTAAGGTAATGCTATATAAGGATTTAGCAGAAAAGTGATATATGACCTGAGTGATATATCACTTCTACAATGCTGAAAATCAGAATAAAACTAAGTCGTACAAAAGTTATTAAGTGTTCATACCATCAGGATGTCAGTTCAGCCCGATGTTACGTTGTGCCTTTCCAGGTGATACCTTCCATAGGTGGATATCTAGTGGGAATGTCTCCGCGTAGTTGGAAGAAAGAGTGTGGAGATGGATGCCTGGGAAAGGATGAGATGTAGAAATAAGTCAGTATGGGTTAACTGGTGAATTTATATTGTTTGCAGAGCAGAGATTCAATGGAGAGAGGCAAAAACTCTGCTCCAGCTTCACCATGTCTACCTTCTGCCTGAGCCTCCATGGAAAAGGCTTCAGACCACTTCCACAATACTTTCTTGATATCAGATCCACAAATAATTCAACGGAAGAAATCTATTTCTCTGCAGGAGATAGGAACCTAGCTTGACAGCATCAAAATCTTTCTGTTGTGTCTCTTGTCCTCTTCCACTATTTTCCTCTCAGTTCATCATCACCTCCCAGCTGACAATATGAATACAAATCTCAAAGTAAATACAAATCTAAAAAGATTCATTTTCACTTCCTTAAACAGACTTATCACCTCCAAGGAATTGTTTGATATGAAGGCTGCTGTAATATGCTGGGTCTGGCTAGGATGGCATTAATTTTCTTCACAGCAGCCTGAATGGTGCTGTGTTTTGGATTTGTGAGTAAACCAATGTTGATAACACACCAGCATCTTGGCAAATGCTCAGCGGTGCTTGTACAGCACTAGCCTCTCTTTCTCCCATTCTGCCCTCAGAGAGTAGGCTGAAGGTGGTCGAGAAGTTGAATGGGAACACAGCCAGGATATCTGAATGAAACTGACAAGAGGATTACTCCAATCTATATAATATCATGTTTAAAATAAAAACAGAGAAGTGGGTTTCTCTGAGGAGAGAGAGATTGTCCAGAGACTGGCTGGACATTGGCCAGCTTGTGGGAGATGGTGAATGATGGCCTCTACATCTCTCTGGGGTTTTTTGTTGATTTTTGCTTCCTTTTTACTAAACTCAAGTTATTGCAACCCATGAATCTCCTGGTTTTTGCTCTTCCTAGTCCTTCTCCTGTACTCTCAGCAGCGTAAAGTGGGAGTGAGCAGACAGCTGTGGGGTGCTTAGTTACTGGCCAGGGTCAGTCTGCCACTCATAATGTGTTCTCAAGCAATGACTGCCTCACTATTTCCTACGTTTGTGATGTTCCCTTATTTCATTGTTATAAGTCTCCCTAACACTCTGCTGACTTCCACTGCTATGGTATTGGCCAAACGTCTGTCCAGCTGCTGACAACTCCTCATCCTTAACAGGAAAAGAAGAGAAATAGGAAGAAAACTCTCTTGGGTTGAGATAAAGTCAAGGAAATAATTTACTGATTTCTGTCATGCACAAAACAGGTTTGACTTAGGGAAGATTGACTTATTTGTAGCCAGTTAACATAGATTTCAGACAGTGAAAACCAAAGCCATCTTCCCAGGCTCCGCTCCAATCCATTCCAGCTTGTCTCTTCCAATGCCGAGCAGTGCAGGGGGATGGGGACTGGCAGTTGTGGTCGGCCCATAACAATTCCTTTCTACCATTCCTTCCTCCTGACAACTCCTTTGCTTTAATATGGGTCTTCCCTCAGGCTGTGGTTGTAGTTTAAATCCAGTCTTGTGTTGGCTGTCGTTGGAAAATGGGGAAATACCTGCTCCACCATACAACACTCTTGTATTTTGTGTTTTATTTATTAAGCTGTTGTTAAGTGGCTGTTCTGTTATTTCCCATGTTTTCCCCAACCTGATTTCTACCTAAGCTTTGCCCTCACTCCCTCAAGGTATCCCCTCCCTTTATTCCGGACTCTTCCCTGCCAGTCAAGGCAACCCTGCCCTTTCTTCCAGAACATTCCCTGCCACTCAGTACTTGGACCAATCCCCTACAGGGACTTTTCTCCTCCTGCTATCCTGGTTGGTTTCTGCCTCTCAACTCCACCTCTAGTGCCACCCCATTGGCTGTCATTTTGTGTCCACCCCCTGCTTTGCTACGCCTTAAAACCCTGTGCGCGGAGGTGCTTGGGGTCTCCTTACCGTGATGCTTCTGATGTTGGTTAAGCTTGTTGGATCTTCTTAACCAGAGACTCTTTGGTTCCTTCTGGGCTCATTGCCTGCCCTGCCTTTAGGATCACTGTCTGTCTGCATGGAGCATTGCTGGCTCTGAGGTTCTGCCTTGCGCTGCCCCCCAGCCAAGGCAGTTCCCCACACTGGCCGCTCCCCCTGGAGCAAATCAGAGGTAGCCCAGGTTCCAGTGTGCATTCCATTTATCCTTTCCTGTCCTGATGGCCTCCTCTTTTGTTTCTCACTGTTTTTTATTCTTTCCTCTTCTGGCTGTTTGGCCTTTCTTAGGTTTCTTTCCCAGAGAAGGCACCGTCTTTGTCTGTGGTGGATTTGTTGGAGCCGCACGAAGTCACATTTCCAGCGTGAGGCGGCTCCAGCCTCTCATCATTAAAGTTGTCCCTGCCTCCTCTGGGCATATCCACCCTACAGGGATGTGAAGGACACCTTAACAGGAAAAAAAGAGATATTTAATATCTACACCCTGGGAAAGGGGTCTTTGAATATGGCCTCTAAAAATGGAGCGTAAATCTGACTTGTTCCTTGATTCGTACCCAACTTGCAGCTGTTACAGGTATTTAAGTATCTTGGAAGTTTCTTATGTTATCACACTGTGTTCTCCTGAAACAGGATAGATGTTTTCTGAATTTTCATTTAAAAAACTTTAAGTTTTCTGTAATACAGGACTTAGAGCAAATTAAGAAAAACAACAAGCTTCTGGCATTTTAGGTCATAAACCAGGCCTGCTTTAACATGCTAATCATGTAAGTAGAAGTCTGTGTTTCTTTTTAAATTTACCATTTTATCATTTAGGAGCATAAGTATTAAGTAAATACAATTAGCTTTTGAAACAGCTTACCAACATTAGTACTGAATTATCCTAACTGGCAATTTTTTCATCAGAATTGGTTGTTTGTAACAGACATGCTTCAGCTTGTACAATAATTAATTTTGTGCTCTGTGTATTTAAAATAAATCAACATTGTTCCTTTTTGTCCACAGTCCATGAAACTTCAGGGAAAACCTGACTCCTCTGAATGCATATACAATTTTTTTTTTTTTTTGCTTCATGGAAGAAGATAGCAAGAGAGAACTTTTATCCCAGAATTGCTGTATTTCTGTAATACTTTAGAGCCTCTTCATGGCTGGTAGGAAGCATAAATACCTCAGAGACCATCCTGGCTTGGTTTCCTGAATTCAAGAAAACAATGTTGGGCAATAGTATTTATTATTTTTATACCTATGCTTTAGCATGAAACTTGGTATTAAATACTGCACAAGAGTGCAGTATTCATGATTATTGTTTAAAGAAACAATAATAATAAATAATGCTCTAGACAATTTTTCTTGAGCTGTGAACAAGTCTACTGTCAAAAATATCAAAGTCCCTACCAAAATGGAAAACAACGTACTGAAGCTTAGGCTTCAGGACACATAAAATTAAAGGCTTACACTTAAAAGTGAAAGGTGGGAGAAAATTTTACTGCAAAGATTACCTTGGAATGATTTTAATTTTTCTGTGTTGTGTTTTAGGTAAAGAAGAAAAAAAGAAATGAGAGTTCATGGAAGAATAGGTACAAATAGCCCTAGAATCATTGTGCTGTCTTTTCAAAGCAGTCTACAGTCTTAATCCCACCTCTGTCCTGATATATTTGCATCCTAAGGGCATTGCTGACATGTATGGAAGGCATCTCTGTGACACAGCTGTTGAGTGAACCCACCAGGGAAGAAGGCATCCCTTTGGGAACAGAAGGATGTATGGGTGATGTGAAGGTTGGAAGCTGTCTTAGGCACAGGAGTGATGAAATTTTAGAGTTTTTGATTCGTGGAGTAGTAAGGAGGCAGGTCAGCAGAAGTGTTGCCTTGGACTTCCAGATGGCAGTGTAGGAGACTGGTGGCCAGAGTCCATTGGAAGGCAGTTCTGAAGAGCAGAAGTGTCCGGGAATGTTGGAGGTTTTTCAAGAAGAAGATTCTAGAGGTGCTGGAGCAGGCCATTCCCATGTGTTGAAAGACAAGCTGGAAAGAGAGCTTTGGCTGGAGCTCAGGTAAAAATGAGAGTTTATGACTTTAGGAGGAAGGGATGTGCAACTCAGTAGAACTTCAAGGGTGTTGTGAGGTTATGCAGGGAAAAAATTAGGAGTGCCAAAGTCCAGCTGGAATCTCGTCTGGCTATTGCCATAAAACATCATTAAAAAAAGTTTCTATAAACACATCAGCAGAAAAAATGGACATTTCATCCTTTATTGGAGACTGTGTGGAAGTGAAATGACAAAAGATGAGGGAAGGGTGGAGTTCCTTCCTGCCTTCTTTGCCTCAGACTTTAATTCAAGAGCAGGGTTGTTCTGTGAGGAACCAGGCTCCTGAGCTGGAAGACAGGGATGGGCAGAAGAATGATGCTCCCACAGTCCAAGAGGAAATGGTCAGCAACCTTCTATACCACTTAGACTTACACAAGTCTTTGGGGGTCAGAAGACTCTTTTCCAGGGGCACTGAGGAAGCTGGTGGAAGTGCTCACCGAGCCGCTTTCCATTTTTTACTAGAACTCCTGTCTAACTTGGGAGCTCCCAGGTGACTGGTGGGTGGCAAATTTAGTGTCCATATACAGGATGAGTCAGAAGGAGGACAAGGGAAACTACAGGCTTCTCAGTCTGGAGCAGATCACCCTAAGTGCTGTCACATGACGTCTAAGCCATTGGGCCCAGCCAGCAGGGGTTTGTGAAAGGCTGATCCTATTGTTTGACCAATCTGATCTTTGTCTCTGACAAGATGAACTGATTAGTTAATTAAGTTGTGGATGCTGTCTACCTAGAATTCAGTATTGACTTTGACACCACGTGTGGGCTGAAGAAACTGGCAGCCCACAAATGTACAGGCTGTGCTGTTCACTGGGTAAAAACCCTGGCTGTATGGCCAGGCACGGAGGGTGGTGGTGGATGGAGTTATATCCAGCTGGCACACAGTCACCTGTGGTATTCCCCAGGGCTCAGCACAGGGACCAGTTTTGTTTAATACCTTTACTGATGATCTGTGCAAAGAAATGGGGTGTATACTCTGTCAGTTTGCAGGTGACACCAAGTTGGGCAGGAGAGCTGATCTAGAGGGATCTGGACAGGCTGGATCATGGGCCAAGGCCAGTGGTGTGAGGTTCAGCAAAGCCCAGTACCAGGTCCTGCCCTTGGGTCACAGCAGCCCCAGGCAGTGCCACAGGCTGGGGCAGAGTGGCTGCAAAGCTGCCCACAGGGAAAGGAGCTGGGGGTGCTGGTGACAGCAGCTGAACATGAGCCAGCAGTGCCCAGGTGGGCAAGAAGGGCAATGGCATCCTGGCCTGTGCCAGCAACAGTGTGGCCAGCAGGAGCAGGGCAGGGACTGTCCCCTGTACTCAGAGCTGGTGAGGTCACACCTCAAATCCTGTGTCCAGTTTTGGGCCCCTCACTACAAGAAAGACATGGTGGTGCTGGAATGTGTCCCAAGGAGGGCAACAGAGCTGATGAAGGGTCTGGAACGTGAGTTCTGTGAGGAGCAGGTGAGGGAGATTGGGGTTACTCAGCCTGCAGAAGAGGTCCAGGGGAGATTTTACTCTGTACACCTGGAAGGAGGCTGCAGTGAGGTGGGGATTGGTCTCTTTTCCCAGGTAACAACTGGTAGTACAAGATGTTAAAACTGGAAAAATTTTTTCATTGGAAGGGTTGTGAAGCATTAGACCAGGCTGCCCAGGGAATTGAGTCACCATTCCTGGAAATACTTAAAAATGTGTAGGTGTGCTACCTCTGTACATGGTTTGATGGTGACCTTAGCTGTGCCTGATTAAGTGTTGGACTTGAGGATCCTAAATGTCTTTTCTGACCAAAATGAGTCCATGACTCTATTCTCTATTACGGGTAAAGCCCGCTGGACTGTGATAACCTCAAGTAGGTTGCAGGAAGATGAAGTAACCTACTTGAAGTTATATAGCAGAATTCACAGAAGTACTAGGAGCAGAATTAAGAACTAGTTGCTCTTGGGCATCAATAAATAGCTAGAAGACTGGTGAATTAACAGTATTTCTATGCTACATGCTTTCACTCTTACTATACATGATATGTGAAAAAAAATTGCTTGGTTATTGTATATTTATATTAGCATAATCTGATAAGATGGTTAAGCTTTTGAAAACAGATAAGATGCATGGATAAATAAGTGACACCTAATTGGTGAAGGGTTTTTTTCCATCTTTTTTCCTCTTTGCTCTTCTAAGATTACTGACGTTTGTGGATGTCACGTACTGAAAACAGCAGGCATCTGCATTGCAGATAGGCACTCCTGCAGTGCTAGTCTGGGAGGAAGATTTCCTCCAGTGTTATTACCAACCATCCACAAATTACTAAGAAAGTAATAGCATGAGGTGAGAGATGCTCAGTTTTGCTACTAAGCTTAAGGAATATTTGAATGGAAAGGACACGGAGGGAAAGTGCTCTGGAGGATCATATTTACTAATTGTTTTTTAGTACATTAAACTTGATGGTTTGTAAACTCTGCATTTATTGTACTTAATGCCTAGGAAAGAAAAGCACATGCAAAGTACAACTTTCAGAATTGTGTTAGTCTCTGATACTTTCCTACTTCAACTGAAGTAGAATATATTTGTGCCCCACCTCTCCTCTGGCTGCTTTGCTATCTACAGAATTAGTACTGACAGCAGGTGGCCCAAAGAAATTAGAAAACAACAGCTGATTCGAGTCAGAGCAGACTGTGGATCCTTGCAACAGAACAGGAGGTACGAACTCTACTCTATTGCCTGCTCAGTCAGGAGCCTCTCCCATCAGCACTTAGATCCACCCTTCAATAGCAGGAGTCTTAGCTCTGACTCAGTGAACATAATAGAGTTTCATTTAACTTCTTCCTTTAAACACTCTTTGCTTAAAGAGTTACAAGGGGTCGAGGTCTGGTTTCATAGATCATGTGATTTTCACCTTGCTATTAGTGTTAATGGCCTTGGTTGCCCAAAACACAAATTTGGGGGAAGCTGTGCAGAGCTGAGACTTGTGTGGGACTGTTGTGTGATAATGAAGGGTGTCAGGACTGTCTTCAGAGGAGATACAAAAACCATGCTCTCATTGCAGCTGGACACCCTGAGTGAAGAATGTAATGAAGGAATGTATTGAATGAAGGAACAGACAAAGTCCCATCCAGGCAAGGGCTGGATGATTTTTTTTTTTTTTTTTGGAAGGCCAGTTTAGTCAGAGTTGGCAATTTGTTTTATAATCTTCACAGCAGGCTCAATAAAACAGAAATGGTCATGATTAACTGAAATGACTACTCACTCTGTTCAGAGCTGAAGTTAGCTTGAGTATTAGGGAGATGTAGTACAGGATGGGAAGGGACAAAGTGATAGCACCAAGAAGGAAAATTTGGTTATGGTTTGAGGAGAGCTGGGCTTTTGAGAAGGGACAAAGAAGTTTATATTCAAATAATGTGTTTAGGAAAACCACAGTCTATAAAAATAGTCCAAGTCATGTTTTTATATCCCTCAGTGGAGAACAAACAGGGCATTTTGCACACACACATTTTATATTATATCCAAAACCTGCATTACCTGACACCTAGCCCTAGTTTGCAAATCCATTTGCAATTTATAACCTATGCATCAAAGGTGCAACGATGGGAGGCTTTGAATGCCAGCAGGTATAAGTAGTCAGTCTTGTCTGGGAATCAAGCAAATCCTAGTTTCTGGATATGTCCACAGAATGAATTCATATAATCTATAGCTGTATCTTAACAAATGAATCTGACAAAGCTGCTTAAAAATACCAATGACTAGAGATTGGTTTGCAGAACCCATCCTGAAGACCTTTTGCTGTTGGTTTAGAAGATAAGTGTATTTTGGCACATGGTCGGCACATTTTGTTAAGCAACTGTGGGTGTACCCTGGCATCTTGAGCTCCTCAGTTTATTGCATTCTGTATATATTTGAAAGCTGATCTGTAAAATTTTTTTTTTGGTGCAACAAGTTATATTTAGGTACAATGTAATTTAGTTTAGTGGAACTTGTGATAATTTGTACTCAGGTGCTACTAATACAATACCTTCAAATACAAGATGCCATGAACTCACAGTTTTTATGTGCTATCTTAGATATTTTTGGTGTCCTTGCACTGAAATTTCAGCAAATCCAAGGATCAAAAGTAGCACATTGTCCACTGTAAGTATATAGACATTAAAATAAAGCAGTAGCATTAAATGTGCAGCAAACATTGTCAAAGTATCTAAAAAATTTAACTATTCCGACAGGTATTTAAAATATTTAAAAATTTGTTATTCAGCAAAGCAGTCAATAATTTTAATTTAACACATTTCTTGAAAAGAAAATTACATAAATATTCCATAACCCTTTGCTACAAAACAGTTTGATTTAAGACCAAAACTTGATCTTTCATTATATTAAATAATATTTTTCAGGACAGCAGAATGTGCCATCACTTAGCTTATGTTTTATCTGGTTTTGATAAGGTTATGTATGGGGAAGGGAATGTTCAAGTGGAATGTGGAATGTCTCTGCCCAGAAACTGATTCACAGAGTGAATTCACAGAGTGCTGCTAGTAGGCAGTTTATGCATACTGTTTATGCTGGAGCAGATATAATTTAATTATATATATATACACACACACACACACACACATGTATTTAAAGTCAGTGTAATTTTACCTCATCTAGATTTCTTAAGGGTAGGATTTTGTGTCTCTGTTTGCCTCATCATCTTCTATCCAGGGAATTCTACTTTTTTTCCATTGAAATTCACGTTAACACCTACATGGTTTCGGGTGAGTTTTAGTTGGTTGAAAATACTTATGTAATTGTGGTGACTTGAGTAATTGTTAGCTATTGCTGCCCGGGGGCTATGTACAAATCATGAACAGGATGGGACTGCTGAGGAACAGCGCCTCGAGCTGTTTATTTTCCAGCATCAGTCTCCTTACGTGGTAATGACAATGGGAAGATGACAGCAGCTCACATCCCCAGCAGCAGACAAAGAACTTAATGTTACAACTTATTTTGAAAGTTTTTTGACCAATCACACAGAGAAAAAGCGTATTGGCAGTAGTTCCATCCAACCACTATAAGCACACATACCTTTTGTTAAAACAATACTTATTTAGAATACAATACCTGCTTGTAAGCATTAAGGTACGATGCACAGATCTCCATTAATAAGCTTAGAACTTCCTAATGTCTTGCTAGATATACTTTTCTGTAGCTTAGGGAGTTATTCACAGACTATTGTTTTATTTGTCCTTTCTTATCTACTTGTTATATAACTTTCCTGCTGACAAATGTTCTGGCTACTGTGGCTACTACTTAGCTCTAATCGCAGTTCTGCTCTCTCAGGTCTGCCTTTTGTAGCTTTCCCAAAACCCTCTGATTTTAAGGATTCCCACAGTTAGCCATACAAGTAGTATAACACCTATCAAGTTTCTTCCTTTTTTAGGAATTAGAAATGTGCATTTTCTTGGGAATCATAACCACTGCACACTATGAGGATCACGTTTATTTTGTTAAAAGTCAGGAGCTACTTTGCAGCATGGTAACCTCTGTTGGTAATGAGGAGACTTGGCTGGACTGTAGAGAGTCATCTCTTCTCAGATTCTAATTTCTTTGCTCCTGGAACAGGCTGAAAAAAGCCTGTTAAAAAATCTGCTTGTATGAAGCTCCAAAAGAGTTGTCTGTTTCAGTCAACTGGAGCACTACACGTGTTCTTTATGCAGTTGTAGTCTATTGGCTCATGTCTCAGATAATCACCTTAATGTTACAGTTTGTTTACGTGTCAGTGATCAGGGTGAACTTTGGCAGAAGACACTGGGTTCAAAAAGATGGCAATTTAACTGACTTTGTGCTTCTCATCCTAGTAATTGCAGCATTGAATATTTCTTGGGTTTGCTAGAAAGTACATTCGTACTTCTTCCTATATTTTAGAGAAAGCTTCTGTGGAGTTTCCTTTGAAAACCACAGCAGAAAATCTAGTTCAAAAAGTGCTTCCAGAACTTCATAGGAATAGCTGTGGTGACTGGGGCAAGCTAGATTCTTGAAGCAGCTGTTTGCAGGAATGGAAACTAGGTTGGTAGCAGTATTACCGACCGTCTACCAAAGTCTGAAAATAGTTTTCTAGTAAGCTATTGAAACTCATGGAAAGATTTATCTAATCTATTAAGAACACATACTGTACATATGGCTTGCAAAATTAGAATGAGACATGGCTGTATTGGGTTGTGCTGTTACTGTTTCTGAAGAGTTTCAGTCAATGTCTCAGAGGGCAACTTTCCTCAAAGGGAAAAAAGAACGTTGTCATAAATTCTACCAATTAGGGAGCTGCAGTTCTTTCCCCTTGAGTGCTAGATAATTGGGCAGGAGAAAACAGTATGGTGCCATCAATGAAGGTGCATCTGAGTCATCCTGAGCCTTTGTTCACCAGCTCACACAGGATCATATCACACCACAATTGCCTCAGAGACTGGCTCAATTTTCAATAATCCTGTATTTTTTAAGGACAAAAAAAAATATTTGTAGGGAGAAGCATTGTATCTAATTACTATCAAAACGAGGTAAATAAGTTAAAATAGAACCAGAGAATTTTAAGGTAGCTGAGTGAAGTTGTTTATTTTTTAGGTTGCAGGCCTTCTCACTCACAGGTGGTAGGTTCTACTTCTGTTTTATCTCAGTTCCTACAAGTAATGCTAGGTGAGAAATAACTGTAAAACTAATTTCCTATTTTTTCTACCTTCTTTTTCTGCAGCTGGGTTATAGGTAAGTTTGCAGATTTCTAATGTTTTCCCTAATTTTATGCCTGTTTTTCAGGAATGCAGCCCAGCTGTAGTGTGTTTGTTGCTGTGTACACACATACTGAAATTTACATAAATTCTCATCTCTTGGTTTTTCACAAGTACAATTTTCAGCTTAATGTATACTTCTCTTTCTGGTCCAAGCCCAGGAAATTCAGATATTTATTGGATCTGTACATTGTATTTTCTCACTTAAATACTTTTAGAGAAGCCTAGAAATCGACTCAGTCTGTCTCTACTAAATTATTTCAACAGCAGTACAAAGGGCTTGTCCCATAAACCCCAGGTTCAGCAGCCTGAATTCCCTACTTAGTAGTCAACTCAGAGCCATTACTTCTTTGATGGTTTCACTTATGGCTGCACAAATCTTACTAGTTTTCAGCAGTATTCTTTCAGAAACTACAACCAACTCTACACTTTAAACTTGGAACTTTCTAATTGGAAATAATATCTATGTAAGGAAACACCAGAAGAAATTATAAACCAAAACTGGCTCAATCAAGGTCTTTTCCCTGGGTATTAATAGATCTTGCACAATTATGCAAAATTCTCCTATTTCCATACACGGTTATTTTAGTTTCTGTCTATCAAAAAAAGCTTAATTCTTTATACCCTCAAATCATACCAGGGTAGAAAACAGACTGCTGTATTCACATTTCTAGCTTTTCAAGATGGTTTTCAGTTTCTTTTACAGTCTAAGATTATATGTGAGTAGACTCTTTCACCTCTTGTCCTCAGCCTGGGTGCTCTGTGTATTTGGCTGAATATTCTGATGGTGTGATGGACAGATGTTTTACAGATTCATGTTTTTTTTGGAACACTATGTTTCTTTTATTCTGAAATTTCTCAGATATACACCTGAAGTTCAGCTGTGCTTCTGGATGATCCAAATGGGTTTAAAAAATAAAAAGACAAGATTTTATGTATTTTTTACTTTTCATCTAATGAAAGCTTTCTATTTAATAAATAGATACAACTGCAACTTAAGTGGTTCTTTGTATTTTTCCCTTTGGACAAATAGTGCATCAAATATTTCCCCCATATTTCTTGTAGAAATGAAGTAAGTTTTTTCTCAGCTTCTTAAAATGAAACTAAATGCTTCTAATAGTTGAATGCTTCTTAGATACTTGTGTCATGTTATAAGAGCCATGTACAAATCAAGGAGATGGTGGTTATGAACTGGATCTTCTCCCCATATCTGCTGCTTGTTTTGGCTTTTTAAGTAAAACTTGCAGGGACTGCTTATATTAGTGGACTCTGAGGCCGCTGTAGGGATGCAAGACAGAAAATATAGATACTGAAATTGCTGGTAATAATCACTCTTTACTACTGTGATTAAACAACATGGCCTTGCAAATCTTTGTCTCTTTTACCAAAGGGTGAATGATAATATTATGATCACTTCCTATTGATACTGATGAAATTATAGGTACGATGGACTGTGGAAATATTTTTAAAATATGAATTAACCTTGTGAAAACTCCCCAAATTCTTGACTTTTTAGTACAAAGAAAAAAACAAACAACCATCTTTCCATGTACCAGCATTGCAAACAGTGCACTGCATGAGAAGGTAGATATTTGAGGCAAAACATGAGAGCTAATCAGACCCACTAATTGTAGAAAAGGGGATTATAAATGTACAGAGCCTGCTGTTACGCCTGTTTGCAGTGCAGTCCTCTGTGCACGTGTGGGTGCATCTGTTTGCTGAAGTAAAAGGTTTTGGTGGTGTTTCTTCTTCCAAAGCAGCTTGAATGTTATTGCTAGTGTGAAGCCACTTTGGATAAGTGGAACTCCCTCTCTGACACCTTCAGGGATATGATGCTGATGAAGGCATGAGTTGCCTTACTGTTGGGATGAGACACGGTGTTGAGACTACCCACAGACCTGTGGAAAAGGGGCATTGATAAAAAATTTCCTTTTTTTTCTCTAGAGCTCGCAGGCTTTGAAAGTTGTTAAGTGATATCTAATAAGTACATGATCATATTAATATTTTTCAAGAGTCTGAAGAGACATTCATTGTGCACAGTGCCTAAATAAGATATTCTCAATTCTTTGTTTAGATGGGTTTTCAGTAATTAAAGGACATAAGAATTTTATTTGGATCCAACATTCTTCATTTGCAATTATCCTCTTGAAATCCCTTTGTAATTATTTTTTTTATGATCCTTTACATTAGCATATTCAATCTAAATTATTTAATTAGATGATAGTTTACTCAAATTACAGATGCATAAGTTTTCTCTATAAAGTGAAGAAAATAGAGAGCTTTTGAGCTTGTGATAAGCTAAGAAGAAAATAAAATATTGTATTGTTGTTAACTGCTCATTCAAATTTACTCTTTTTAAGTCCCTATTCTATTTACTCTGAGTAGAAACAAATCCTGTGCTATTATTTGGATGACTCCTTAGTAAAATGGGATTGATATTTAAAACACAGAGTTATGAAACTGTACAATTCACATTTTTTAGGTCAGGATGAACTCACTGGAAAATCTTAGTACATCAGAGAAACATAATGTATGCACATCTGCATAAAAAAAATAAAAATGCCATACCTGTCTCAGTTTCATGGTATCAAAATCTTCAGGAGGATCTAGAACTATCTTATAGCCACAAAGCTGACTTCATTAGCTGATACAGTCATTTCATAATTGATGATAAACTGAATATTTTTCTACTTCTTTTTTCATGACAGCCAGTCAACATCTTACCCTAGGAGAGGCCAAATATGAAGGTTTTACTTGGTCTGCCACTTTCTAACAATAATTTCAGTAATTTTGAGACTCAAAATACGAAGCTAAGAAATTTAGGATTTTCATGAGGAAACCATGGACTTGGCTATTACCATTTGATGGTGTTCCTGAGTGGTAAGGTCATATGTCTACACTGAAAACTGCTGTGTAATGTTGGAGGCAAAGTAAGCAATATCATCTTTCTCTTGACTGGTATCTCTGAACTCTGTCAGCTGTGTCTGTGAGACGGGTCAGTGTGAAAGAAATAACCATGGAAGGCTGTTGGTCAAAAGTTAACATGTTATAAAGTATTGCAAGTCTAGCTGGCAAAACACAATATAAGACACAATTTGCCAGGTAATATGACACTTGTTACAGCCGTCTGGAAGATTCCTACTCTTGTAATGGGTGGTCCCCCTGTCCAGTAGGTAAGAACAACACAAACACTTCCCCCGTGCTGCTGGAATAGAAGAGAGAATAAAAACCAGCAAAAGCAAGAAGAATTGTAGTCTGTGAAAAAGCCAGTTTGATGGATTAAGGAAAGCTGAGCATGCTAGCAAAGCAAAATTGAAATTTTTTCTCTCCAGTTGTCAGGGAGGTGTTTAGCCTGCTACTGAATAGCAGGGCCTCAGAGTGCTGTAGTGGTTGCTTAGGAGAGCAAATGCCACAACCATGAGCGTACACAGTTCCTTTTCCCCAGCTTTTATTGCTAACCATGATGTCATGTGGAGCAGAATGTCCTTCAGCTTAACTTGGGCCGAGCCTCCTGGTTGTTGCCCCTCCCATCCTCTTGCCTGTTTGCCGGAGGAGAGAGAACGGAGAAAAGAGAAAAGCTCAATGCTGTGCAAACACCGCTCAGCAGCGAGGAACATACTGGTGTGTTGTCAATACTGGTTTAGTCACAAACCCAAAGCACAGCACTGTACAGATCCTGTGAAGGAGATCAGCTCCATCCCACCCTCCCTCAGTCAGCTGTTAATGACTGAGGTACGTCATGAGAATCACAATACTGTAAGGACCATTTGTGAGTTCCCTACTGCATGATGTCAGTAGGAAATCCTGGATGCCCATCTGCATTCAAATTGAGAGATGAGACCTCATCAGACCACTTGGAAGAGTGGAAGGCACATACAAAATAAAAATACAAATATGATAGTATATACTAGGATAGTAACAGATGAATTCCAGAAGGCTGGTTGCAGCGGTGTCCATGTGACTCTTAAAAAGAAAAACATGACTGCAACAGAGATTTAAATCTAAGGAAAAGTTCTCTCTGTGACAATAAGGTAAAATGCCTCTTATTAAAATTGTGCTTGCTGTTTCTTATTACCATGTAACTGCTGAGTAGAAACAAGGTTAAGACTGAAATCCTTAGGTGGTGAATGCTGGGAGAAGTGGGTCAAATACTTGAATTGCAGTTTATTTTGCTTTTGGCCCGTCAATATCCCAGTCTAACTTCTCAAGAGAAAAAGAGGAGACTGAAAAAAAAGTCAAATAAAGGTTCTTACAGGCAAAGGGACAGCAATGACCTAAATCCACTACATACCAGGCTAAACCCCTCAAAACAACCATACATCTGCTATCAAAGACTAGGGAATTCAGATTTTGCCATTCTATGGCAGAATTCGTATTGATCAGTATCTGCTGCTGTTGGGTCTGTGAAATTCTTTGTATTTCACTCTTTCGATTTTCCTGCCCTATTATAAATAGCAGAGTTATTTTGCAGCATGTGTGCTATATGCTGTCCTGGTTTAAAAGACAGGTGTCTTGCAAGGAAGGCGGAACCTTCTTGGAATGGACAAGATGATGCCCTTCCTCCAGATTATTATAACTTTAAAACTACAGGACTTTCAGGCAAAGATATGAGAAAAGGAATAACACTTGTTGACATATATATATATATACACACACACATATATATATACATACAAACATACACACACACACATGCATATATGCATATATACACACATATATACATACATGCCTATATATATCTATATCTAGTTATATGTATATATATGATATAGATATACACATATGTATATATGATATAGATATACACACAAATATACACATATATGTGAGAAGCCCAGCAGCGGCCTCGGGTGGCTCCAGAGGGTGGTCGGCGCCGGCTCTGAGCCCCCGCAGAGCATCTTGGCGGGCCAAGGGACGGACAGAGGCTGAAGGGGAGGGGTGTTTCAGGGTTCTCTTGGCTCTCATTGTCCCGTGCAGTGCTCTGGTGAGGGTAGCAGCAGCCAAGGCTCCAGTAAGCAGCTGGGAGGTGCTTCCTCCGGAGGGAGGAAGGAAGTGGGGACCCAGGTTTCCCCTGAGGCACCCAGGCTGATGGTGAGGGTCTCTCCCAGCAAGGATGGATGTCAAAATGTCCCAGTCCAATGGCAGCTCCTGTGAGCACTGGCCCACTGAAAGCAAGAAGAAATGGCAAGGAAGGCTCAGCTGTAGCAGTGAAAGGACGTCCTGCACCAAAGCCCCAAAGCTGTCCATCCTCCCAGCCAGGCAAAGACTCACCCAGCCCCAGCTAAGAAACTGCCAGCCACTGCTTCTTCTCCCCTCCCAGGACCACTTCAATGGTGTGCCAAAAGCCCTGGCTTCATCACCATCTCTGTGACAACAAATGGGGAGAAAATTCCCTAAAGAAAAAAGAAAACCTAACCCCCGACATGTGCTATGGTAATTTGTTGCTATTAGTTGCTATTGCTTTCTCTCCAGCTTAGTTGTCTTGCTTTGCTTTGCTAGGCAGGCAGTATCAATAAAAACATGAGCTAAGGCAACTGGAAATGCTTCACATACACCTTTGCTGTTGGTGGCAAAGTTGGTTCAAAGTTAGAGTCAGCCAAGAGGAAGGAATGGCATCACAGTGGTTTCCATCTGATTCAAGATATAGTCGGTATGCAGTAGAGCACACTACAGCAAAAGAGGCAGTAAGATAAAATGCTGGGGCATGGCTTGTTATTTTACCCTATATAGTGTCCTAAGTAGCATGCTCCCCAAGGCAGAGACAGGATACATGTAAACATCTTTATTTGCCAACAGAGAAATGCCCCTTTGGATTTTTACAGATCTGGGAGTTTGGAACTTTCTTATTAGCAGAAAGAGCATTAAAAATACTCTTGCATATGCGCCTTCAGTTTCAAGGGCGGCAAAACCAGAAGCGCGTTCAATGTATCTGACAAAAGTGGTTTTGGAATTAACTGAATGTTAATTCAGTTAAACTGAATGTTTACAAAGCACACTGAGCATGAAAGTAAATGTAAAAATTTTTAAATTTGACCTAGATAACCTGTATTAATTATTTGCTAGACTCTTCAGAAGCAGTTAAAATAGAAATCAGAAATAAAGCTCAAGTGAGATATCTGGGGGAAAAAAGGCATGTTTCTAAGATACGGTTTTGATATTCCTTTTTTTCTCTCTTTATTTTACAAGATAAATGCTATATAAAAAATGTATACAAATAGTGGAGAATTACTATTCCATGCTAAATGTGTGTTGCAGTAATATATAACCTGCTCTGATGTAAGAAATTTTTCATTCAATTTTTGTAGAAACTTTATGTACAGTACATTCTTAACTGTAAGGAAACCCACTCAGAACAATTAAACAAGCAGCTCAGGAATTAAATTACCCCCCAGCTATCATAAGCAAATAACCTACATGGGACATTGTGTTATCTGACTGACCAGTTGATGCTTTGCTTTTTCCAGCTTTAAGAAAGAAATTAAATGGTGTGGCAGTGTATTACTCTCATTTCCAATCCTCTGGAGCAGATAAACATTATCATGAAACTGGCCAAGGATGAAATTTAAATAAGTAGTGATTGGAGAGGATGACAGGAAGAGTTTCCAAATTACAAAAACTGACAAATTAGTTTAATTAACTGCATATTTTGGAGTACAAGGATATGGGGGAATTATTTATTTTAATGTGTAATGCATACTCAATATTTCTGTAAATGGAATAGGGTATAGAAACCCTGCCACACAATTACTCAAAAAAGTAGGAAGAAAAACTGGAGCCAATTATATATATTCTTTCCTTTTAAGTCACTGTCACTTTACAGTTCCAGGGTGGATTACAGATTCATTTTGTTCCATCTGAATTTTCTAACAATCCAAACTGCTTCGCCAATGCACCTTTTAACAGCCATACAGCACAATTCTGGTGGTTGTTCAAGCACACTAGACACACATCATGGATATAAGATTATGAGTCTCATATCACAAACATCCTCTTACAGTGTTAATTTCTTTCTAAAAAAATCCGGATTGAGTAAACATTATCTGCCTTGTAAATACAGTACCTAGGGAACAGAACAGGCTGCATGCAACAGAACAAAATGGAACTTGTATCTGCTTTTATAGCCGTATGAATTAAAAAATCTTTTGGTCTGGGGTTCACAGAATCACAGAATCACAGAATCGCAGAATGAGTTGGGTTGGAAGGGAACACAGTGAGTCATCTTCCTGTTCAAGTAGGGTCATCCTACAGCACATTGCACAGGACTGCATGCAGATGGTTCCTGAGTATATGTGAGGCATATTCCATAACCTCTCTGTCAGTCTGTTCCAGTGCACTGTCATCTGCACAGTAAAGAAGTTCGTTCTCACGTTCAGGTGGAACTTCCTATGCAACATTTTCTCATTTTCATTGCCTCTTGTTCTATTGCTCAAAACCACAAAAAAGAACTTGGCTCTTGATGTGTCCTGCTTTACATAATTTTTAAGGTATTTTTAATACTTGAGGCTGAACATCACCAGCTGCCTCAGCCTCCCAGTAAGGGAGATGCCTTTGTCCTCTGTTTGTCCTTTTTCCCTTCCTTTGGACCTACTCCAGGAGCTCCATGTCTTCCTTGTCCTGAGGAGCCCAGAACCGGACACAGCATTTCAGATGTGTCTCACCAGGGCTGAGTAGAGGGGCAGGATCACCTCCCTCAACCAGCTAGCTGTGTTCTTCCTAATACATCCCAGGATACCATTGACTTTGTTGGCCACCAGGACACAGTGCTGGCTCATGGACAGCTTGTTGTCCACCAGGATGCCCAGATCCTTCTTTCCCCCAGAGCTCCTTCCCAGCAGATCAGCTCCCAGCCTGATGTGGTGCCCAGGTTATTCTTCCCCGGGTGCAGAACGCTGCATTTGCCTTTGTTGAATTTCACAGTTCTTCTCTGCCCATCTCCGTGCCCTCTCAAGGGGCCCTTCTGAAGGGCTGCACGGCCCTCTGCTCCCAGCTCTGTGTCATCAGGGAACCTGCTGAGGAGGTCTCTGCCCCTTCATCCAAATTATTGAGGAATAAGTTAAACAACGCTGGACCGCTGTTGAACCCCAGGGACACCACTAGTGAGAAGCCTCCAATTAGACCCTGTGCTGCTGATCATGACCCTCTGGGATCTGCCACACAGCCACTTGTCAATGCACCAAGCTTCTTTGACCTCTCAACAATTGCAACAAATGCTACTGGAGAAAAGTTGGCCTAGTAATGCATGCAGTCAAATCACCCACTTGAATTTGGTTCCTTTAATTTTTTTGCAATCATAGCATTCTTCTTTTTGTAACATACTGGGGTTTAGGGTAAGGAAATAAGCTACTTTGCAATTTAAGGGATATATAGTGATGGCAGAATGGGGTAGTAAATGAAGCAGAGGTCTCAACAGGAGTTTGCCAAACATTTACTTCAGAACTTTTGCTTTTGTGTTCTTGCTCAATCAATTTGCATTCACAGTATGTCCCTTTCTCCTTAACATAAGTAGCTCAAATGGACAGGATAGTATCAGCTAATTGTTGGCTGATGACTGTTTTGCTGCTGTGAGGTTCTAACTGCAACTCTGGTTTCTTGTTCCAGTGAATTTTATATCTTCAGAACTAATTTCTTGTTGGCTTGACTAGTGAAAAGAAAAAGAGTGAGTTCTCAAACTTGCATAAAATGTTAGGGGAAGTTGATCCTAGTTGTGCTACTAAGGCACATTGAGCAGGCAAAGAAATCTTTTTTCCTTTCTGGGTACTGCTGCCTGTATTTAGCCCAAACACATGGACTGCATAGATTTTAATTATTACTTTATTTCTCCAAAACAGAAGAGTTTAGGTCTGATTTGAGAAAGAGCAATATCATTAATAGCACAGCTCCATGATGTTGGGGGTGTATGAGTAGGATTACAGTGTAATGGAGCTTGGAGTTTAGAATGCATGCACTCACAGTTGTAAATGTGAGAAGCCAGAGTATTAACTGCTTTTGTTTCACCCTTGACATTTCATGTTACATCCGATTTTCTGTGCCCTGAAGTCCTCTCATGAATTCTGCCTTTTGCACTTCTATGATGATTTCAAATGTGAAGGTTTATTCACATTTCAAAGCTCAATTTAAGAAGTCAGGCTTTTGTAAAGTCTCTTTAGGGTTTTATTTTGTTGTGGTTTTTTTTTTTTTTTTGTCTTTAATCAGATGCTAAAGGATATTGAACCAATTTACTGTGAAGTGAGAGAGGAGAAGCCACCCAACAAAGATTCCAGATGTTTGATCTTGCCTGGATCAGCCTCTGGGCTTGGCTTTCAGCCCACCTGTCAGGTTAGCTGTGGTGAAAAAGTGCCTGTCAAAACCAGAGGGAGTACTGGGTGAGCTAACTCAGGAAGATCTTCTTCTGGTCTAAAAGGCTACCTACAGAGCATGTTTTTCTTTTATAGGTCAGTGACCTAATGTAAGAAAATAACAGTCAAGTGATGGACTCAATGTCTTTTATCATTGAATTTAGTTTATTTCAGCAGCTCCAGGTAATGATGTAAATTGGATGGGATTGCTGGTGATTGTATGACACAAAGAGACAAACTGAGGATAGTTTTGTCTTGAACACCACCTAAAACCCACATAATTCAGTTCTGTACCAGCAGGGAATGGTGAGTCTTGGCATACATAGCTGCTCAGCTATTTGGTGTGCAGCACATTTTAAGTTGAGTGATCCAAATGAAAGTAAGTGTGGGCCAAAACAGGAAAATTTGTCAGTTAAATGTGCAGATTAACATTAAATGCTGCCTATCAAATAGTTTACAGGCTTCTTCTCATGGTCCTTCAGATATGCTTGAAGAGGACCAAAAATAGTGTAGCCACACTATGAAGAGCCACGAGATGTGCTGTTGGTAGTCCCCTCAACAAAATCTGCTTTGATGCTTATGTATAAACATTGGCTTGTTCATGGAATCATAGGATATCACAAGTTGAAATAGACCCATAAGGATAATCAAGTCCAAACCTCTTCTCCTTCCAGAACTAATTAAAATTAAGAATTGTTGTCCAGTTGCAACTTGAACCCAGACAGGCTTGGTGCACTGACCACTTTCCTGGGGAGTCTTTCCCAATGATAGGTCACCTTGTCACTGAATATATTTAACAATGTACTTGGTCTTTCCCTCTTGAGTTATTTTCAGGAGAAAAGGCAGCCGATTTTTAACACTAGACCTGAATAGTTCATGTTCATATATAGTAGACTCAGCAAAACAAAAAACTCCACCCACATCCCTGAAAAATACCATTTATTTACCAACATAGATTTTCTGTTTTAAAGATTCTTTGTGCTTTATCTTGATGTTGTAGATTAAACCTGTTAAGTATCACATAGATTTTTCCTCACTCCTCCCACCTTCTCCATGCCTCGTAGCATGGTGGAAGAGAAGAGAAAGAGTGAAAGCAAGAAAACTCATGAGTTAATGTAAAAATTGTTTGATAACCTAAGGGGTTGTGGAAGAAGAGAAAAAGAAAACAGAACAAAACAGGTGGTACAAAGGCAATTGCTCACCATCTCCCATGTGCAGACTGATACCCAGCCTGCCATCAGTTCAGAGACTTTGATTTGTTGCCCTGAAGCAGTGCACATAAACCTGGAGTGAACTGAAAAATGAGAGAAACATTGCTAAAGACCTTTGGTTCTTCATGTGCAAACATGAAAATCCATTACTTTTTAACAGTATCAGCATGTACTTAAAGATATCTGAATAGAGAGCACAGATTTCAAAAATTACTTTTAAAAAAAGAGAAAGATTAGTTCTCTCTTGAAAGGCAGTAGTAACTTTATAAGGGTAAATTTCACAAAATTTATTTTGGAACAGAGCTTTCCCATAGACACTAAGGTGTACCATTAATTGTTCTATTTGGCCTAACAAGGGTGTCAGCTAGGATGAGATTCCAAACTTCTGTTATATCCATGTGAGTTTCACTAAAATTTGCTCTTGATGCCTGCTGAGCGCTGTAGTGGAGGATGAAGTAGTGATACAGCAAACCTCATCTGGCTTGTCTGTTTACAAGTTCTAAGTGATTACTGTTGTAGGTACTTGATAAGGTCACAAAACACTCAGCAGTAAATTCAGCCTTCGCTGTTCATTCTTGAGACTGCAATGCTTTCACCAAGCTATGCATGAGCTATGAGTGAGAACGAGCTTAAGGTTGTTTTTTAGTCCTAAATGTTTCAAGCCCCTTTTCAAATACACATTCTTATGTCTAAGAACTGAGATTAAAGAGGGATGTACTAGGGGCATGGACATCCATGAAAAGACATAGACTTGAGAATATAGTTACTGAAGTGGTCACCTATGTCTTCTTCTCTTTGGGAATAACTTGGCAGCTGCACAGCAACATCCTCATTGCAGCATTCAGTTCCTGTGAATTCATTGCTTTCTACCTGGTGCCTATAATCTATTCTTACACACATGAGCTGTTTGCACTTAAAATTCTTTTTGCCTTCCTGACTGGCAACTAGAAATTCAGACTGCAGAGCTCTGCCTCAGTCTGGGAGCTGCCTCTAGTCAATTTATGGCCTAATTTTATGCCAAAATTGAAATTGTAAAGCCTTTTGAAAATCCACTTTGAAAAGAACACTTGGCGTGTGCACATCTTATACATTGTAGGCTATTCGGTGATGTGCGTTGTTTATTCTTTTAGAACATAATAATGTGTCACGAAATAATAGTGACAGTGTGGGCATTATGGGAAAAACCATTTGAAATCATCATTGGCTAAAGCAACTGGAAATTACTAAAGCTGCTGATATACTGCCTGCATCTAGCATAATCTCTGTATAATTAAGTGCTTATGAGGAAAAACATTGATTTAAATACCAAAAAAGCCTTCTCTGAATGTCTGCAACTCTCTGCCAATAATGGTTCTTGATCTAACACCGTATAAAGGTTTTCATAAGGGTTTCAGTGCTATCCACTGATGAAAGTATTCTTTGGTACATTCAGTAAAAAGAGCCTTTTAAGACATGCAGCATACTTGCACTTCTAAAGTGTGTTTTATTTACTTAAGTTCATGAATGTAAATAAAATATTGGTAAAACAAGTGGTTTAGGGCCTCATAGTCTTTTAAAGGCTTGGAAAGATATTCACAGCCTGCTGAACAGTAAACATGTAAAATTCCAGAAACAGCCCAAGTGCTGGGACCTAAAATGAATTATATTGTCTAGGAAAGTTGAAAGTTAAGTCAGTTTAGCATCAGAATAACTTTTGTGTTTCACTTCCTGTGCACAGTTTATTTTCTGCAGAGTGATGTGAAACCGTGCAATAAACCTGCAGTCTGCTTGGCTGATGTCGCAGGTTCCAGTTTATGTCAGCTTTGATAGGTGCACTTAAAACATTTTGATAACATGACATTCCCCAATGTCCAAATACAGCTGAAACAGAGTGCACCAGCTGTTACTTTGACTGGTGATCAAGAATCTTCCAGATAAAGGCAATCTCATGGAAATCTGCCATGAAAATGGAAATCCTCTGATGTGACGCTGTATTTTTCCAATTACATTGTGATATAGAGGAAAGTAAAAAAAGCACACCTGAAAGCACACATAAATAAAATCTGTTCTGAAAATGAAAAAAATAGTGTCCCCATTGGGATGGAGTCCCAATTGTTCTGCCAGCTAAATAATCAAGAATTTCAAGAGCAGATACACTTTTAAAAGTTTAGTGTATTTGGAGAAAGTCTGCTGATATGTGAGGGAAAATTATTTTCTCTCACCTTCCACAAATTGCTGCTCCTTCCCTTGACTCTTCGGCTGCATAAAGTTTATGTGGGCAGATGTTCCCAGAATTCCCTTCTCTGCATGGGACCTCTTTACAACCCCAGCAGGCAGCCAGATTTTGCAGTGCAACCTAAACATTGAGACTTAAACTGCAAGCAATCTGTTACACTCTAGCTAAGGAAATAAAAGTTCTTCAGCTGTCAAGGAGAGATGTATTAGTTTGGCCATGCCTAAAATGCTTTGGGAGGTTTTCTGAAAATAAACATGCCAATCTAGCTCTGAGCCCTGTCGTATGGGGAGATTTGAAAACGTATGGGTTTTGTTTCCAAATTTAATGCAGCCAACAGGTAGAACCAATTCAAAAGGACTTTTAGTTTTTCCTAAGGGGCTGGGGAGTTCATTAGAAATAATTGCACATATACTCTGCTGGAGTTAACAAATGCTCAGCAAGCTATTATAGTGTGTAACAGCAGCCTATAGTAATTTAGGGGTACTGAACAGCCCGAAGATTAACCACATTCATTGATCTTGAATTTAGAATTTTCTCTGTATTTTTTTATTCTATTTCTTGATAAATTGTCAGTTAGACTGAACTGCTTGCATACATTTCTTACATTGTTAGCTGAGCCAACACAGGGCACCAGTTTGAATCAGCCTGTTTACCCCTTACTTCTGAGCAATGTATCTACTTCCTTTCTGGCAAGCATTCAAATTCTGATTTTAAACTTGTAATCTGTCTTCCGTAGGAAGGAGAACATGTTAGATCATCATTTTGATCTCAAGCTGAACTTAAATTTATTTTTTCACTTCTGTATCCCTGACTGAGGACCATTCTAAGGATCATAACTAAGGATCATTCAAAAAAGACATGAATGAAATGTTATGACATAAGAAGTAAGGTCTATTGACACAGGTAGGATATCAGCTGATTTTGTAGCTGGAAATGCTATTCTCCTTTCAGGCCTTTACAATCTTGTCAGTATGTGGTAGATGTCCTTTGCCCACTAACTCATAAACCATAAATATACTGATTGAAAGGTTCAGGCAATTCCAACCACTGAAATATATTGTAATATGGAATCATATTCCTCAGGCAAAATACAAATGTTCTATTTTAGTAAGCTCATTGCTGTCAATTCCACTGCCCCCAATGCCCTCCCCCTCCTCTGTTGCAAGCTTTTCACTTTTATGGCAGCTTGGCAAATTATGTATGCAAAAGTATGCATCTCAGCACACTGGCAGAACTTTCTCTCAGCTAGGTAAATTTCCTTTATTTTTCCTTTCCCCTTGCCTTTCCCCTTCCCCTTCCACATTGCTTGATGAAATGTGAGCATGTTCTTTTTTGCTTATTTCTGTCGTTTTCCTGCCAGTTTTCTTCCCCTCAGAGCTTAGATTATCATTCTTTTTCTTTGTGGAAAAAAAAATAACCCACAGAAATGTTCTCTTCATTTGTCTAACGTCTGGTTTTTTTCAGTAATTTGTGAATTTTGTAAGAACTTATAGTTAAGAATATTCTGTAATAAACCTGATCTATTTAATAAAGCTCAGTGATGTTTTTTAGGAAAGATACAGGAAAATGACAGCAGAGGCTGTTTCCCACTTATCAGTCATATTCCTGCTCTGCAGCAAAAACTCCCTTTCTCTGGAAACAAAGCTTATTAGTCGGGCAAACTACAATGTTAGACCCCTGTTAAGTGCAAAGAAAGAACAAAATATTTTCAGAAAAATGTTACCTCACAAAAGCTCAATCATAAGTTTTTCTTTTTTAAAAATATTTTTTTTCCTTAAAGGTTTTCTGTTTTTTCATTTAAGACCTCTTCCTGGGTTCAAGGCAATTTTTCTTTCTTTTGATCAGGGAAGGCTTCTCCTTAACATTTTAGACTTGCTATTTGCAACTGCAGCCTGGCCTAGCATGTTTCCTCTAATTCTCATTCACTCAAAGGAAAATTAGAAACAACACATTGGTTCACCTTGTGCTTGTCTGAAAAAGAGCAATCTTATCCTCTATATTTTTAAATTACAACATTTTAAAAGTAATTTTATAATTAGAGCAGTAATGAGAGCAGATATTTTATAAAAAACACTCCTATTTAAAAAAATACTTGTACTTTTTCAAAACCAATTCTTTGCTTTCAACACTATTGAAATTCTCTTGGACGTGTGTTCTTTCAAACTCATTTCTTTAGAGATTTTACTTGCATTATATGATATTCTGTCTGGCAATTTTTCCTCAGAAACTGAATTAGTATCTTAAATGTTGGCCCCTTCTTCATGTCAACATTCACTCTCCTTTAGTAGCTAAGTCCTAGGAAGAGCTGTGATACCTAGACGTATACAATGATCCCTTTACCATAATCATTGTGCTAATTGCTCTCTGATGACTGGTCATTAATTATATCAAGCCAGGACCAAAATATCCTGTTAAAAACAAACAAATAAACAAACAAAAAAGTAAAGTCCTTCTAGCACCCCTTTTCCCTAGTCCTTGTGGCTACTTTGAATTCCACATTTAATGTTACTGAAGCTATGCCTTTCCCATGAGGACTAATCACTCCATGTAGTGCCTGAAATAAGCTATAAAAATAACCTTTAGAAAAGAGATAAAGAAACAGCCAAGCTGGGCCACATCCATTTAGCTGTTTTCATTTGTTAGAATGTTCAATCATGTACTGTTGGGAGATGTGGGTTTTCAAGCTGGTTTATCACATCAGGGTTGTGGTGTTTTGTGTTTCTGTCAGCATGTAATTGGACATTGCCAGTAGCACTTACAGTTACTTGGTGCAGAGGATGCTCCAAATCACTGCTTGTAATCTGACACATCTCAAAGGACTTTTAAGTGTTTTTTTGGAGACTAGCTAGGTTAGGTTGACCCACTGAACTTTTTTTATCTCCAAAAGGTGCTTGAAGGATTAGCAGCAGCTGTAGGCTAGTGTTATCCTTTAGACATCATCGTACATGGATGTTTCACATAACTCTGAATGTGGCTGCTCAGAATACATGTCAGGTAACAAAGGTCTTGAACTATCAACTGTCAGAAATAGTCACTGACTAAGTATGCCTCCTCTTCTCTGTAGAGCCAAATTTCTACATTTTATATCCTTCTCTAACAGCCCTTTTGAAAACATTTGACTCCAATTTACTATCAGTTCCTAGCACAGCAAGTCCCTTGTTCGTTTCCAGACATAGTTAGATGTCTGCTTATGTTAGATGAGATGACAGATACACTTCCCATTCAAAAGTGATAGAAGGAAATATCATGCTTCCAGCCTTTACTTGGTACAGCAGGCAGTTTCTCATGGGTAGCTATAAACAGGCAGGCCAATTTAATTCTCTTTAGGACACCTACGCTACTTACAGGCATGTCATGTTGTCACTTTACAAGACAGCATTTCTGTGTTGCTAGTTGCTGTGCTGACAATTAAGCTGTGTGCTATTCTCCTAAAAATTTGCCAGATGTTCGAAGTTTTTTTACTTTTACACACTGAATTTTGTTACTATTTGCCTAAAAACCATCAAAAAACCCCGAAATACCCACATATCTAGCAATGACTAAGAAACAAATAAATTTTTTGAGTACTTAGTACTCCTGTTACAGGCCACTGCAGCTAGACCATTTAAATGACTTTGTTTTGGACCATGTGATGTCAGAAGTGAACTCTAATGCATTTTTTGTTTTTACAGAGTGGTTTTGACTGTTTTGTGCAGCACTGTTATTGATCATATCACTTATGAAGTGTTAAGTTCCTTTTACAAAGTCACTGTATGCTTCACTGCAACTCACAGCAAAGACAAAAATGACAGATACTCAAAACTTAAGGAGTGGAGACTGAAATGCTGCTTTTGGATAAAGGTCTGTATGACAGCAAATGAAGAAGGTGTCAAATGAAGGGTGAGAGAATGAGCAGTAAACCAAAGTAACCACAGAAACCACACACGGGATTGCAGCAAAGGGAATGCTCAGTGTGCTGTGCAGTGGATGATCAGGACATTTGAAACTGTGATTGAAGTAATTTGTGATTCCTTCAGTGTTCAGGGAAATGGGATGTTGTGTTTTTGTCAGATAACTCCCAATTTCCCCTTGTTGGCAAGATGCATTCATCACTTTCATTTTACCCTGCACCCTGTACATGGGAGCCCACACAATGATCATCTGTGCAGATTGGAGGGGTTACAATTATCAAATCCCTCAAACTGAAAGCCTGCTGTTCTGGGCATTGTGCACAAGCAAGAGAGATAGACTCCTCTTAGTCTGATCTTCCAGGCTAGAAAAATGTTTCATCCAAGTCATATGCTACGTTGTCATACAGCAGCAAAATCCATGCAACTACTTGCTGTGCAGAAAACAGATTGCTTTTCATTTTCTGCATGCTTGGTTCTAGCTTTTATTTGCACTCCACAGGTATGTGGGAGATTTTCTCTTGGTCATTCTTATTGCTCAACAAATGTGAAGGGTTTTATGGATAGTGTTTTATCTCCTTTCATTGCCTTTGCATTGTTACAAGTTTAATTGTCAAACAGTTACCACAGGTAGGATACTTAGGAATAATATTTACCCTATTACAGGTATTATGTAGAGAAGCAGGACGCCTATGTGATAAGAAAAATGCCAAGAAGAGACACAGCTTGGTGCTTGCAGCATTTCCTTAGGGTATAACAGGTGCCTGAATTCCTCAGATTGAGAGGCACAGCCTCAAGTTTCCTATATCCTGAAGTCAAAGTGACTGTTTGTGTGTTTATTCAATAGTGTTTTTAACAGGAAACTCTGTGGACTGAAAGAGAAGGAATGATGACTATTCAATACTCTGATGTACCCCAGAATTTGTGTGTTTATTTTATGCTTAACTGGAATATCCAAAACACCACAGATTTAAGAGATGCCAAGGAAGCAAGTTTTCATCTGATGTGTTGTAATTTTTTTTTTCCTGACCCTATTTGTAAACTGCTTGTGTAGGCTTGTGGAAATGGAAACTGAGATATGACTAAAGGGAAGCACCTCACACATTTTAAATGTTGAAAAAGGTTTTCCTTGCTCTTTGACTAGTAGTATGGAAGGGTTCTTACTTTACTCAAATTTTTAGCATGCCTTCCACTGAAGGTATTACTGAAATAACCCCTGAGTTTGGTGTGCTTCAATTCTTTCTCTTCCTCTAAAGTATGTCTAGTTTACAACTCTCTATATATTAATATATATGACTATATATATGTATATAACTATATGAATAGTTATTTCAATTTCCTATGAAAATGTGGTGGTTTCCCCAGATTTTATAATTTTGGGGCAATATTTCTGATCTGCTGTAACACTTTAAATCGCCAGATCTATTTTGCATTGATTGACCACTAAATAGACCTAGACAAAAGCCATCTATACCAGAGCTGGACAATTCAGAATCATTAATCAAAGTGTGTTTTTGTTACCGTTTTACTGCCTCACCCCACTATTAACTTGTCACAGCTGGGTTCCTTTTATGTTTTCACACACTATGTGATGGATTAAACTAGTTAGCTGGCTAGATAGATTATATGCATTAACACTTAACAGCTTTGCTCATACACTGGCTAAGGCATAAGGTTTAGCTTATATAATGTTCTAAAAAGTCTGATTTGCTGTGCTTTACTTTGTGTTCATTCTTTTCTCTGGCCATAGCTAAATAATGGAAGTAAAAGCACTTTTCAACTGAAACATCTGATCTCATTTCTCAAGAGGTTCTTACTGAGGTTTAATGGATGGTATCATTGAGCTTCAACTCTTTTCCAGAGTCACATTCTTATTTTTAACAACACTACTTATAAATTCCTGAATGAACCTAATTCAATTTGGACTCAGTTTGCTGCTTCTAATTCTTTTCAGGAATTTGGCAACATTTTTACTCTTCAGTTGTTGGTTATATTGCACACCTTGGATGGATAGTTGTCCGTCATCCCAAAAATTAACTAAATATGTAAGTTTTTGGATGAAATTCTAAATGTTTAAGATTTATGATCCTAGGAACTTTACATACAACAGCCATGAAAGATGCCACCCAGTAACTAATCGCAAGGGTGCTTCTAGCTGTCTTTATTCTACCCTGGATATATAAGTTTTCATTTAAATATTTGTTTGAACTGGTGTTTGTGTATCTTGTATTCCACTGTGGGGATTTGTGAGGAGTTCTTTTAAAAACAGATGATCTAGAATGAAGTTTTGTCAACTGACACGCCGTTGTATCTGAGAACCATTTATGGTAATGAGAAAAAAAAGGAGTTGCCCTGCTAGAGAGGGCTAGCAAAGACAGGAAAGGAGGAAGGAAAATGGGAAAGGATGAGGGGAGAGAGAAAGGAAGAGGGAGAAGTGAAGAAGAGGGCATTACTACCGTAAGGTCACAGAGTGCTGTCGATGTCCGTGAAGAGAGGGTGTGCTGGGGAGCCCGCGCAGCTCACGGAGAGGCACGGCTCCACAGGCACAGCTCTCACGGTGATGCATGGCTGGACACCCAGGTGAGTGAGGGTCAAGCAGGAAGTGTGGGATCCTGGACAGGGTCACAGTGGGGCTTGGGGCAATGGGCTGGATTGGAGGCAAGGCAGGGTGGCTTCAGCAGGAGCACAGGGACAAAATGGCAGGGTGCTGGTCAGGGACACAGGGAGGCAGGACAGGTGGTGATGGGGATGGGCAAGGGGGTTGGGCAGGACATAGGCTACACAGGAAGCTCAGAGGTCAGCTGGTATCCTGCCAAGCACACGGTGAGACCGTAAGTGAGGAGTGAGCGAGGGCAAGCAAGGGCTAGCAATGGTGTGAGAGCCAAAAAACAGGCTGGAGCCAGAGCAAGAAGGACAAGAAACAGGGTAGGGCCAGGGCAAGAAGCAGACCTTATCTGAGCCAAAAAACAAGCTGGAGCCAAAGAAAAAGCACAAGACTCAAAAGGCCCCCAGACTCAAAAAAGCTTCCAAAGGACAAAACTCAAAAAGTCAAAGCTAAAAAGCCACAGAAGACTAGTCTCCAAAAGGCCAAGCCAAGGAAACCCCCAGAACTTGTGGTGCAGTTAGTTTTATGCCCCCTGGCTCTTCCCAAAGTCTGCCTGCTCACAGGAGACCACTGCCCAACTCCAACATTGCAGTCCATTGGTGGAGTCCTTTTGCCATCTGATTTGAGAACCTCTCTGGGGATTGGAGGTCTGCTGGTGACTGCCTGTCCTATGTGAGATACGAAATGGTTTCCAAGCAAAGTCCCCCCAGAGACAAGGCGGTCACCTATCTTCTCCTAGCTGCCTCCTGCAAGTAGCACATGTGCAACCCTCCCTCACAAACCTCTCACAACCAGTACTGAGACAGAAATCAAGCTTAAATTGGCTCTTGACAATGTAGTTATGCTTTCTCTGTTTCACAGGACTATCTCTGCTTTTGTTTGCAGCATTGTCTCCATGGTTTCGAGCCTGACATCCAAGTGCCTTTCTAAAGGCTGACCATATGTTCCCCATCTATGTCTGGAATGGTGGGTATTACGAGCTTTTCCACAGGATCTCATGGTATCTAGTGCAAAAACTGCAAACATTCTCCTGTCAGACAACAACGACTATGTACATTGGTTAAGTTCCACTGGTTCTAAAGGCTGCAAGTATTTGCAATGCTACACGAGTAGCACATCTGCAGACACAGTGCTTCCTTCAGCTCAGGTGGCCATATGGATGCACCCTGTGATATTAAAATTTAACACCTAGTCCAAAAAGGTAGGAAGCCAGGCTTACTAGGCAGATTAAACCAACTAATAAAATATAATTTCACTTCAACATTGAAAAGGCAACAGTTAGGAAAGCAGCCATGTAATACAAGGTGCTAGGTAATTAGCTCTGCTAATTTTTTTTCTGAGGTGTGGTAACTGTGTCGCTGACTGTTCGTGATGTAATCTACACTCTTAAGGCAGCTCTGCCCTGCTGTCTCTTAAGTGCAGCTTCTTAGGTTGTTGTACAGCTGTATGTATGTCACATGTGTGACAGGTCCTCAGGCTCAAAGTACCATCCATTCCTGGGCTTTCCAGACCTCTTCCAGCCTCAGGGGCCACTGCTGTGTCTCTGACATGTCGTTTACTGTAGGCTCAGGTCTACAGTAGTTTCAGGTTACTGGGACTTCACACAATTGGGCTTCTAATTGCCTTGGCATGTGACATACATAATACATAAATTCTTGATATTAAAAGGAATCCAATTATAACTGTGTTGTTGGAAAGCTCAGCAGATTCCTTCTTTTGAGGTTTTAACAATACTGTGTGACTCCTGAACTGTGTTGATATACTAGAGGACAAGTAGGTGGAGTTCTCAGCATAAATCCCAGACCAAACACCTATTTAATATCTGTGACCAGAGAGGGCCAGGAGGGGGTCCTGGATAGGTGGAAATATTTGAAGCACATATGGAAAGAAAGATTCTCCCTTAGACAGAGTGAATGATGTTAGATTGGTAAAATAGACATTAATGAAGTACACATGGAGAGAATAAAAAAGCCGTTGTTAAATCAAGTATCTTTTTCATTGTGGTAGATGATATGGTTAATCTGGAAGCAGTGGATTTTAAAGATGGAGAGATTCGGTATATTTCCTATGCTGAAGAGCATCACAATTATGAGAAGGAGGTAGTGGAAGACATGTAAATAGCTTGTCAGGGTGATAGCAGCCTCAGATTAGACATTGGAGCCAAGAGTTTGTCCGTGTATCTCACAAAACTAGTAGGGTAAGAATAGTTAATAGCGTTTGAAAGCAGGAGTTTGCTGACTGATGTTCTGAGAAAAGGAAAAAAATGATGGCAGCAGGGAAGTACAAAAAGACAATGAGACATTAAAAAGGTGATGTTTAACTTTCTGTGAGACTGTCAACACAGCATTACTTAAGACTATTCACGAAAGTCACCATGTGAAGTAGAGAGGACATACAGAAGAGCTTTGGCTGGGATGAAGACAGAAAAAAAAATGTGTTGGATATTCTGTATCATAAAACATGATTTAGTACATCAAAGACATGAATTCCTGGAAGAAAACCCAGGAATCCTGTCAGATCCAAAGTCATGCACAAATGGCAGGACTAGTGATGTGATGATGAATCTGCTCTGTTGATCTTGATGGATGTGCATTAACATAACTGCTATCTCAGTTTATTTTACACTATTTGTGATGTTCCAGTAAGCATTCCTGAGAATCCTATTGGTTGGAATGATATTGTACCATGTTAAAGAAATAGATTAATTTGATGGAGAACTTTGCTTATTTGCACTAAAATCTTAAAAAAAAAAATTAAAAATATGTTAAAAAGAACTATACAAAGTAGTTATGTAGTGTTTAAAGAAATAGTATTGCTCCTTTTAAAAATACCTGTAGCTAAATATGCACATTTTTCTGGTGAAATGTATTTCTAAACTCAAATTTGTGGTACAACAACAAATTATAAAACAGTAAAAATATACAATTCTACTCAAATGATTATGTAAATATCCATTCTCAGTTGAAGGATTTTTTTATTTTATTCCTGAAAGATGAAAGTAGTTTCGATTTAGGAATAAAATTGTGGAGTGGTAATGCAAAAAGTACCCATAAAGATTGTGTTTGGCTTTGTTTTGCTATATTTCCTTCCAGTAGTACTTTTTTGTAATAAAATATGCTTTTAGAAATTTATAGAATAAGGTGCTAATTTTTCCCAGTCCTTCTCTCCTAAGTAAGAACTACATAGAAGGAAATGGTTAAATTCTAGAGTCTTGTTTGGGCTGTTCTGTCATTTCAAGGACATAATGTGCTGTGACAGCCACCTTTCATCTTTTGAGAAGTTATTTGGACTTGTCACTTAGGAGGAAGCTGGGATCTTCACTCAGTTGTTCTGTTACCCGAATAGGGCTAGGAAATGGATGAGTAAATGCACTCTATGCAGCCGCTTTGCTATTAATCTTTGCAGCAGAGCTACCACTGTGCAGTTAGGTTAGCAGTAACTTACCATCCCATGGGAGTAAGGAGAAACCAGAGTAAAAATCTTTTGCTAGCAGGGTTGTGACATCTAAATAAAATCTCTGGGAGACTGTAGCACTAACATTAAGGTGCAAGAGACTGCACTTCTGCCCTTTTTACATTCTGGTTTGCTGTTAATATACATAAATTTAATGTTAATACTCTTTAGAATTCTCTTACCACTTTTGCAGGCAAGTTTGTGAGTGAAAATTAGTATCTAGTAACAATGCTTGAAAGAAAAGACGTTAACTTCACACATCATGCAAACTCTTTATGAAAAGAAACAACAACTCCTGTCCATACTCAGAACTCACTAGTCTCAGATTATGTTTTGAGGAAAATAGAACTACTTTGACAAGTTGCATGATGGTTTTGTGACGTGGATTAATGTCCACTAGAGGCTAGAGTGAGATCGTTTAACCTATGTTCACTTGTTTCCTAAGCCAAAATGTCTAGCTCACTGGGCCTAAATTGAAGGTCTAGGGGTCTTAATGTTTTAATGCACTGCACTGCCAACATCCTAGATACTCTTGCTTTTTCCTGAAATCTTTAACATTGTCACAATGACTGTCACCTCCTTGGCAATACTAGGACAATGAAAGCATAGAAGTAGCAAGGTATTAAACAGTTGAATAACTACTTTGTGCACAAAGAAAAGCACCAATTCCTAAAGTATCAGCCTCAAAAAGTGCTAAAATTAAAAAAAATAATCTTTTTTTTCAGGGACAATGAAGAGATTATGTCATAGTTTCACCCACATCTCAGTGGCCTAGCTCCTGCCATAGACTTCACTGCCTTCTGTGGTTTGCAGGTGGGGGGGGGGTATATTCCTCTAACTTATTATTCATTACTTCTTAAAATTCCTCAGCATAGACAGTAATTTTCATCCCTGAAAATAACAAGAAGAGCAGCACATCCAGTTATGTTACACTGACAGGATGTCAAGAAAATGAAAACAAATGGTTTGAGTAGTCTTTCAGGGGATAAAGAGTTCAGTTACTAAGCTACCCACAAGAAACTGTGATTTAGTCATCCTGGATGATTTTATATCTCTTTCTTCTGTGGGTTTAACCGCATAAATCTCTGCTTGGTTGCTAGAGGGAGATACCTGAGAAATTTGGTACTGCTTTTGTCATGCCCAGAGTTCGTGGACTGCTGTGCTGACAAATGCTGGAGTAAGGGAAGAAGCAGTAACATTAGCTGTGTCCTTATTTGCCCAGGTTTGTGAGCACATGTGTATTTTTAGATTGCCATGCAAACAGGTGGGTGACCTACTTGGTGATATTCACGAATGTACTGTTATAAATACAGCATGCCTCTTGCATTCTCTTTCCCTCTCTGAATTTCTATTTCAAACCTTTTTCTCAGGCCTCAGGTCACATAGAGCATTAATTAAAATAGACTGAACTAGTTGTAAAAGAAGATAAGTGAAAATTCAACTTGTTTTACCTTGTATATGTAGAAAAGACAATTCTGGTGCAGATATGAACATAGAGAGTCATGCTTAACTTCTCTTATACAGCCTAAATGGATCAGGTTCACTTTTGCTGCATGTACATAATTCAGACATGGGAAATGTTTATACTGCTATTCTATCAGCCACAGCTGTAGGATGTTGCTAAAGATGTATTGAGGCTTGATGTTTTTTGGCTGGGAAATACAGACCAAAGTGTTTATGTATGTATTTAAATCCCCTTTTATATAATTTTGAGTAAAATAAATTCTGAAAAACAGGTATTTATAGCATGATAATTACTCAGAACCAGTTCTCTACTGTACGCTTCTAGTTTATACAAACTAATTTTCAAACTGGATGTGAAAAGCAACTTTTTAACTTCACAGCCTGACTCTTGCATGCTGAACTCACAGGCTCCCAGATTAACATTACCTTTAGCAGCGATCATAGGTGTAGAGCTTCATGGTGACAGGGAGATGCAGCACAAGGTACAGATTCCATTTACTGTCTCATGTAGGCAGTTTTGTGTCCAGCTATGCCTTAATACACTGGACAATGCTTGTTATAATCTATGTATTATAGTGCTGCAGAGCGCTGAGGGGTGCTAGCTCTGCTGGATGCTGGATGCTGGGCTTGCCTCTCTAACACTTCTGCTCTGAAGCTGGATAGGGGAGAGAAAATATAACAAACAGCTCATGTGTCAAGACAAGAGCAAGGCAGGACCTTTGTCATAGGCAAAATGGACTCAGCTTGGGGAAATTAATTTAACTAATTACCAATCAAAAGTTAGAGTAGGATAAAGAGAAATAAAAATGAGTCTTCAAAGGCTTTACTGCACCCCTCCCTTTCTCCCTTTTTCATGAACTCAGCTTCCCTGCCAATTTCTCTACATCCTCCTAAAGTGGTTCAAGGGAATAGAGAATGGGGTATTTGGTCAGCTTATTCCATGCTATCTCTTTCACTCCTTCCATCTCACACTCTTCCTCTGCTTCAGCAGGGAACTGTCTCTGTCTGACATGGGTGAAGATCTTGCCACAGAAGACACACCTATAGCAGCCTTGCTACTTATTTTGCTGCCTAAACCAAATACATCCACTGCATCTTTCTAAAAGCATGAAGGAAACAATTCTGCCTGTGTATCTGCCATATGGACAGTTCTTCAGATCAGTAGGATTTAGAGAGGTGGGGAATCATGAAATTAAAGTCAGACCTAGACAAATTTTTCCTCACTTTGTTGTGAAAGCCTTGCTTATGGTCCCAGTCTGAAAGAACTTTCAGGAAAAAACCAGTGAAAACATGACAACATGGATTTTGTCCATGGAAAGGAAAAATTACTTTATCTTCCAGGAAGGACCCTTGGGGAGATTATAATATATAACTGGATAAAAGGAAGTCAGTATTATTTCCACCAGCTCACATCCAAAGCATGGACATCTGTGGTGGAGAAGCCATCCTTAGGTCTGTAAGAGTCCTGGCATTTTGGAAATATCAATTAGCCTCTTAACTACATAATATCTTGAATGAATTTCAGTGGTTAAAGGTTATGGAGGGAACTAGTTGATACAGATATTTTCTTTCCCATATTAAAATTGTCTTTTCATTAACAGTATATTGACCTTCAATGGAATGTATCTTGAAGCCTGCTTAAAATATGGGTACTTTATATTAATTAGAATGTGTTAGTTCTCCCATTGCTGTGAGACAGGGAGAAGAGTGGCATGGCCCCATTTTGTTTTAAATATATGTGCTGAAATGGCAATTAATTTTTTAATAAATAGTTTTATAATAGCCAAGGCACAATGGAAGACCAAGAAGTTTTTGTTAACTGTGGTGGGCTTTCTGCTGCCTTTGTTCAAAGGAGAAGCTGTAATTTGAAACACCAAAATAAGAAAAGCTAGTTTTTAATTCCTTGCCAAAAAGGGACCTTGTGTATTGGATTTCATGGCTTTTCTGTTTGTGGTGCTCTTTAAAATCAGTCAGAGAACAGATGTCACTGTACTGGGTAGTCTTTCTTCCACTGACTGTGTTAAGATGTAGTGCTTCAGGTCATGGACATATTATTTTGGCTCTTCCTGAGCCAGAAGTGAGTAATGGCTGACTATTCAGTCCTGATTAAGTCCCTACTACCATGAATTCTGACATTGCTTAAGAGATCTCTAAACCAAGATGCAAAAGCATTCAAAAAGCAAAAGTAGCTGCTGGAACAGATATTTTAGTGTTGATGCAGGAGCTGCTGGATGACATTTATGGTTTCCACTATGCAGGAGGTCAGATGCAAATATTATTTGAAATCTATGAATTTCTGCTTTCTTAGGGGACACACTACTACCCCCCTGTGATTAAAGACTATATTCTAATGCTACTTGGTGCTATTCCTTGGTATGCTTGTAAGAACACCCAATGTCAAATTAGCTTGTTTGCCACAGTGTAAAGAGATGCATTTTTGTATGTATGCAGTCTCCTCCCAGAGAAGGGCATAAATATCTAAAGAGAAACAGAAAGGCTCACAAACTCCTTTTGGGCTTTTGCTACAAAAGAAAATATTTTCATTTCTTCTCTGTCTCCACCAGAAAACTCTTGGGATATGTCTCACTTTACTTCAGAGCACCCTGCTGTTTAAACATATGAGATATATGAAATGAAAACTGTTTGAAAAATGCACTGAAAATGTACAGAACATCCAGCCATGGAGGCTCAGGATCTGAACTTGCTGATGCCTGAATCCTTCCTCTACACTGCCATCATAACAGCAAAGTGATGGTACTAGTGAATGGTGCTTTATCTTTAAAATGTAAATTTTAAACATTCTTTTAGTACGAATGATAAGTGGAATCTCACATCAAGATACTAACTGTAGTTAAACATATATTCATTTTTTTTTCCCCTGACAGTTTTACCTCTCAAGATAAACTTTTTGCCATGTACAAAGTCAAGACCTGCTACTGCCACACATGATATTGCAACTAATGTTTTTTATTTGTCTAGTATCTTTGCATGCGTGACTCTGTTTTGGAGTCCTTGAGATATTTTTTGCACAGTTTATAATGCCATTTTAGCAAAGAAAAGAAAAACTATTTCTTTTCATATCTGCTCAGTCTCAGGCATGTAATATGACTGCTGCATATTTTGTTTCTATGCATTGTCTGCAGATTTCCTACACTCCTATGCAATGTGATTCTGTGTATATGTGTGAAGTTTTCAGTTCATATGATCCTATTTTTGTCTTTACTAATTTTAGTTGCCTATCCCACTTTTGTGCAATACAGATTTTGTTACTGGAAAACCTCCATACACCTCAATAAGAGGAGAATGCAATTGCTAAAGCAAACTATATGCATATTCCGCAAACGATGAAATATCAATGCTTTCCATGAAACAGATTTGGTAAAAGAATCAGTGAATTGTTTTTACCTCTTTGAGGTGACACTAGAGATGGATTTAGAACATAATTGTTCTTTGCTTTATTTGTAATTTTTTCTGCTATTAACTCTTTCAGTGAGGGTGACACCTTTTGGAAAAAAAGTATTAATGCGAGTTTTGCAAGATCTAGTGTTTGCTGGAAAGTCCTGACTTTTGTTTGTATGTTTGCTTGTAATTTTGTTTTGTTGTTTGTGAGTGAATATTTCAGCAGTGGTTTCTGCCTACTGAAGATTAGCCAATGACTCCAGGGAAGTTACAGTCTGCATCTCCTATATTCCTCATTTTGGAAAGCACATTTGCCTTACTCAGAGCATGGTAATGTCCTGCAGTGTCCTTGGTACTCATCAGGCCATTTGTCCAGTAAGATTTTTTTTGTCTCCAAACCCCCATAATTTCCTGCCCTAAAATTACTCTAGAATTGCAAAGATACATAAAATAAGATTCTTCACTCAGAACTAGCATAATCCCCTCTTCTTTTCAACTTCAGTTTTCTGGAGAGTAGAAGCTTGGTGTTAATATGAAGGAGAGCTCAGAGGTAAGAGTCACTGTCTCATGAATTTGCAGTCTATATATTTTTCTAAGTTCTGCCACTGAAGCTCCTTACCACCTTTTCCAAAATCTGCAGAAAAACATCTAAGCAATGAGAGATTAAGAGAATGATGAAGGTTTAGATTGTAACTTGCCTCTGACCTAGTGCTAAACATGTTGTCAAGACTCTGAAATGTGGGAGATTTTTCTGAAAATAACCTGTAACTTGTCTTACTCTGCAGTGGACTCTTTAATTTAGAAATCACCAGTACATTTGACAATGACTATTTGTTGGCTGCTTATCTGGAGGACTAATGTAATAAGTATGTTACTGACTAGATGTGACTTTTCAGAGGAGGACTGATGAAATAATCTTCTCTGTATTTTTATTCTTTCTACTTTTCAAGTTATCTTGTTGAAGAATGCCTATTACAATACTACAACACAAGTCTACAGCCAAATTTGTTGCCATGTCTGAAACATGTAAGGCCTCAAAACCAGCACAAAACATGTGTAAAAAGTGTCAGTAAATGAAAGCTCTCTCTTTTTATTCAGTGAGTAATTGCATAGCACAACTGTTAAGGTAACCCCTCCTTGTCATTCCTAATGTGAAGATACCACCACTGATTACCTGTTATTGGCTGGATCATGTCAAAAAGTCTATCTCTCTGATTGATGTTATTTTGTTCTTGCAGCTTCCTCATTCCTATATTCTCTCATGACAGCAGAGTTTCTAGAAAAAGAGTATGAAGGTTCCACTTCTGATGGAAATTTTTGACTTTTTTTTCAGAAAAGAGTAGCACCAACTATTTACAATGTTTTGTCGGTCAGGATTTAGTTTAAATACAGGAAGTCGTAAATCAACAATGCTTAGGTTTTCTATGATCTTCTTGAAAGATGACTCTATTCAGTCAATACAGAGAATGTAGGTGGGAGTTGGCTGGTAGAATAGATGGGGAAATCTATACTTTCAAAGGGTTTTCTACTCTGTGGTATTTTCATTTAGGTTTTGATACTTTTATCTTTTGCAAATTAACATGAGGGTTGATAAAATAATGCGCTGCAATGGGTAGCTCCTCCTAGGACTTGGCAGCTTAAGTGGAGGATGATAGGAGGAATCTCTTAGCTTGTAATACAAACTCAGCATAAGCTTGGAAATTTTTTTAGAGCATAACCCTGCCAGTAAAACATTTGGGTTTTGCCATTGACAGCCTTGCCACAACTAGCCTTTGTTACCTGCCATCTGCTTGGATTCAGAGTTCTGGCTTGGACCCATGTTCTTTGAATATGCAAATACTTCCTGTTTAAAAAATATGTGTCTTTGCTGAACAATAGTATAAAATATACGTACTAACCTTGCCATATAAAATACTGGTTCAGAAATGGATAGTACATCAAAGCATTTTCCAAACATCTTTTTAAATGAATTATAGATTTTTAGCTAATTTCCTCTTCTCTGTATCTTCTCTGAGAAGGTACAGGCAAGGTCTATGCAGTATCAGATAAATTTCTTTTAGATTAGAATGAAGTATTTTTTCAGCCTCCAGTGTTTGCTGGTACATGCAGTGCTCAGCACTGACAATGTCAGACTAGTCAATTTGATGATGATGAAGGATTAGAAACAGTTTCTGCCAGACTAATCTGAGAAGCTCAATAAGCTTCATATTCTGTATTCTGACACTGCCTGTTGGAACTAAAATCAAAGAAAAGGGGAAAAAGTGTTCAACTTTGGTAAATGTCAGGAAAAGTTGCTTAAGGTTTCTATACATCCAGTTATACCTTTACTCTGGGAGGTGTTTCAAGTTTACCATCTTAGAGAAAACAAGAATAATCATCAGTACGTGTTTAAATTAATGAAAATGAAAGAGGCAAATATTTTAGCAGATTTTAATTTAGTATATGACTCTTTTGCCCTAGAAGTGTTTTGTTGCACCAGGGACTTTTAGCCTGATGGGTATAAGACATGAGTTCAGCATTTTCCGGAAGAGAAGTGATAAAAGCAATAAATTGAAAACTTCTAATTCTTTTACAAATAATTAAAAAAAAAATGCTTCAAATCATGCATGAACCCACCCTCTTCTATGAATGGAGGTTGATAAAGCATTTTGTTTTTTCACTAGGAAAACTAGTAATGGATGCCTCTTTAAGGAGCAGAGATTCTTCTTGTTTCATCCTCCAACTGTTCAAGACAGGAGGCTTATTTTTTACCAAAACTGCTGTAGACTATCCTTAAAGCAAATATAGATTATTTAAAATTTTATTTAAATATTTCTAGAATATTTAATTTTTTTTTTATTATTGCTAAAAATCTAAATTAAATTAAAAAAAACCAAACTGAAAACATGCCTTGAGAAATTAATATAGTGAAGCCAAAGACATTATATGGAAAACCAAAGTATTAAAACATAAAACAGTCTAACTGTAAATCCTGCTATCTTGAAAAAAAGGAAAAAATATCTAATTGTATTTTCTTCTCTACTTAGAAATTATTTTGTTTTCAGTATACTTTCAGGTGGATGCATAAGTCTGTGCTAGACCTCAGGACTGAAGATATGAATATATGTTGAAAAATGAATTTATTTGTTGATTAATAGCAGTAGTTCCTGCGTTTTGAATATTCCTACAAACCAGTAGGCCATTAGAAAACAAGGAACTTATTCAATATGCTTCAGATTTTATAGAATCATTCTACTTCTTCTGTGGGCGTAAAACAGGGAATTACATTGTAAGATGAAAATAACTACAGGGATTTGAAGTGTATTTCTCTATTTTAGATGTACCAACGGGGAAAAAACCAACTCTGAGTACACATCAATAGATCTGTGTCTCACTGGTAAATGCCAGTATCTTTCCATGGGATTTGCAGTCATATTTACCACAATAAAAGATTATCTCTTGGTTGTCATGTCATAATGTTGTGTTTTGTTGTAGCAGCTCCAAAACTTTGGTTACATGCAATTAGGAGTGCATAATTTTTAGAATGTTTTTTAATGTTACCCTGAATTTACTGTTTATTCACAGCCAAGCAGTACTTTGTTTATGAATAACATCCCAAGAAAAAACCTATCGACTAGGAGGGGGGCACAAAAGAAGCATCTTACAAATGAAAATATTCAGAAAAGCTGTACCAATAAATCCACAAGCTTTTAAGGTGAAGAAGGTTTAAAATGACGACATATAATTGACGGGCCGAACATTTGCCTTTTATAAGAAAAAAAGGTCTGGTCAAACAATAACTGTAAAAAAGTCATAAAGAAAATTCATGTATATGAGCATAACTAAATGATCCAGCTGCAGCTATGTGGAGCACCTGTCATTAATAAAGAAGATGAAGAGGTGCTCATGCAAACAACCTCTGTTTTTGAGAGATGGAGCTATGATGCCGTGCCTGGATCCCGGGAGAAAGGGCAAGCCTCATGAGTGGCTAGCTGCTCGGCCCTTTTCCTCCAAGCAGCACCACCTGTGATAAACAGGGCCAGGAGACCAGCTCCTTTAACAAGGCTTTATTAAAAAACCAGCTCTGGGTGGGGAACCCAAGGGGTCATGCACACCGCTGCTGCTCCCACAGGACGACGATGAGGAGGAGGAGTGCAGCTTTGTTTTACAGCATGGCTGGGGCTTCCATCCTCATTAAAGTCCTTAGGAAGACAGTGTTGGCTCGTAGCTTAGGGGTGTCATCCAAACTGAGTACTATTAAAGCTATGGTGACAGGATGGAATCCAGCTCTGGGCAATGGTGGGTGATTTCCTGTGGTTCTGCCGGTTAAAATCATAGTTTATGATTATGATTATGATAGTTTATGTGCTGGTTTGTTGTTTTTGAGAGGGTCCATATAGTACCAACTGCTCCTCATCAAATTCAGTCCGGGTGCAAGTCCTTCTGGGAGCAGGGGAAGTGGTTCCCATGGAAAGGGATACAAATACAGGGTAAGATAGTAACGCTTAACTGTGGCAACCAAAGGCAAGTCCCAGCACTCTAACATTCAATATTCAACAACAGACCAACACTTCAAATTAAGACCCTATCAACTTCATCAACATCAACTAGCAATTACCACTCTGAAGAAGAGCTCCCGTCTCCAGGGTTTCATTTCTCACACCGCCGAGTGGCCGCTCCCCGCCCCAAGCTCCTGAGCTGGGGCCGAGGGCAGCAGTTCGGCCTGTGGCGGGGAACCCTCCTTCCCCATGGCCTGTGGAACCTCTCCTTCCCCATGGCCTGTGGAACCTCTGCTTCCCCATGGCCTGTGGAACCTCTGCTTCCCCGGGGCCTGTGGAACCTCTCCTTCCCCATGGCCTGTGGAACCTCTCCTTCCCCATGGCCTGTGGAACCTCTCCTTCCCCATGGCCTGTGGAACCTCTCCGTCCCCACGGCCTGTGGAACCTCTCCTTCCCCTGGGCTGTTGTGTTGTGTTAGGTTGTCCTGTTTCCCCTCCCCTGTTACTAATGGTTCAAGCTTGATTCACTCCACCCTCCTTCCAACTGTCTATAATCCCAACTCCTCCCATATCCCTATAACAACATATGAATCCCTTAAAAAAATCCCTCCCCGATGCCCTGTCTGTCACCTGGCGCTCCCTCCCTTCCCTCTAGAAACTTCTAGCTGGAGCATCGGGTGATTGGTCCAGAGGCCGGGGCCCCTCCCTCAGTGTCCTACCATTGGTCTACCCCAAATGTCCGTCCTTGTCTCCTCCCCTATGCACCTCACTCTTTAAAAGCTGCTGTGCCCTGAGGGTGGGGTCTCCAGTTGTGGCACTCCTTGGCATTTAATAAACTAACTGCGCCTTCAGCTGGAGTCCGCTCTTTATTTCTCTGTGGCTAGTAGCCGCAGGCCTCGTCCACCACAAGGAGCTGTGCCCACCGTAGCGTGGGGCAGACTCCTTAGGCGCTGACCAGCGTGACATGACCCAGGAAAGTGCCCCCCCACTGAAGTGGAGCTGGACGCTAACTGGGCGACGAGGAGGGGTGAGCCTCCACTCTAAGCTTTTCCCCAGCCTGCAGCTTCACAGGGCCTGTCGAACCTCTCCTTCCCTAGGGCCTGTGGAACCTCTCCTTCCCCGGGGCCTGTGGAACCTCTGCTTCCCCATGGCCTGTGGAACCTCTCCTTCCCTATGGCCAGGCCGAAGGTGGGCACCTGGAGAGGCTCCTCATTGTAGCTGAGTGGCAAAAAGAGAGAGAGCGACTCTCCGGTGGGAAAGTTCCAAGATGTCTATTGTTCCCCCGAGAGGGAAGTGTTGAGGGGTTACAAGGAACACACTGAGAGAGAGCACAGGCAGAGGAGCATGGACAAGAGGATTACAACACTTTATAAAGGGGGGCAGTCTCAGGGGAGGAGACTGCCCACAAACTAATCAGGGGCAGGCATGGAGGAGCACGGGGTGGGTTCACGGTAACCTAACACCAATGAGGCCGAAGGAGGGAGGAGTGAATACATAGTGAATACATGGTGGGCAAAGGGGTGAAGGGAAACAGCACGACTGACATAGAACGTTCTGGCTAATGGGGGGGCAGCAGACCACCACTGACGAGCTGCAGGGACTGGGTTTAGAGGACCGACAGTGACAGGGGAGAGTTTGGAAACATGGTGGGGGGGAGATTGACATGGGGATTGACATGAGGAAAGGCCGGAAAATACAACTACTTCTGGGAAGAACTGTTTGGGAAACTGAACGCGGGGTATGGAATGAACCATTTCCTAACATAGGAAAATCTAACATATTATGAATTAAACAATTAAAACCCAAGAGCAAACTGCAACAGAGCTACAAATCACACTCAAATGCAATCTACTCTTGTTTTTGATGTAATACTTAAATGTAAATAATATTAATGTGAAATACATCTCTGCCTTGGAGAAATACCAATTCAAGAACTCTAAATATTCAAGATGTTAAAAGATTTAATTCCCAGGCTTTGTTTTATGGCGTATCTTTATTTAAAATATGACTGGTTCGAAAATTGGAAGAAAAAGAAATGTTACACTCTTTGTCCCTAAAATAACAATCAAATTACTTGTGTTCCAAGATGAGGTGAGTTACACTCAGTAACAAGTATTTTATAACAAGAGAACAGCTGAATTATATGCAGAAAGAAGTATTTCATAAGGAGTAATTCTCACAGAAAAGATTTGGCAGTTTTAAGATAGCTAATTAAATGAGATCAATGTAATACAGTTTCCGTACACACTGTAAGTAAAGAATTCTATCATGATTTAAGCATTTGAGAATTTGATGCTTACTTTTAAATACTTGATTCAAATCCACTGATAATCAGCTGAAATCTTGCCAGAGGTTTAGTCTTGGTCAACATACTTCAGGGTTTACTGAACCCTAAAAAAGGTGTTTCTACCCATGGTAGAAATAGCTGACGCAGAATTTGGGTGCTAAGCAGGAATGTAAACTCCTTATACCACTGAGCAGGCCAGTGCATGCTGCAAGTTCTGGTGCCACCCTCAGGTACCAGAACTCTGTGCCAATGTTTTTGACTGTGTTGTCATACTGTGCACAGGTACAAATGAAGGGTTATCATTGCCCATCAATAAGAGGAGGTGGATTTTTATGAGCAGCTTCTTTTCTTCATGCTGTGTCACAGTGTGAAGAAAGGAATAAACCCATGAGCCACAGAGATAAATCACAAAGAAATTCAAATCACAGAGAGGGAACAACTGAAGAAACCAGAGCGCTTATAAAGATTTAAAAAAAAAAAAAGATTTACAGAGGCTATGCAATTAGGTAGAGGGTTAAGAGGATAATGAAAGAAGATTACAGAGGGTAAAAGTACACAACCTGATCAAGACTAAGAACTGAAAGAGCTCAGTACAATTTTTCTTCTTTCTTTGGGACTTTCATAGTGTGTCCACGATGGGAAAAAAAATTAGGAAAAGGAAGTATTTCCATGCTTATTTCTTACGACTTCCTGAGATGAACCTGCATATCTGGAAAGAAGCACGATCTAATGCCACTATGATTTAATCCTGGTGTTGCCACCCTGCTGCTACAGACTGAGCTCTGTGGTGTGTATGCTTGGTGCTAGATCGCCTTGTGAACAGTATACTTAGAAATGTCACATTCCTCAGGAAATAATCCTTTAGTCATAAGAGCATAGGCTACTTTATCTTACCTGAGTCTTTATCTATCTTTAATTGCTACTGTGTTGCTTTTAGGTTTTTTGAATATAGTGCTTGGAAGAGAAAAAAAAATGGTGTTGGTAACTTAGGACTTATTTTTATTATATTCTTACTGCCTCAGTCCTAGAAAATTCATTTTATATGTGACAAACTGGATCCCTGTGACTTCACGTCCTGTGGCAGAAGGATGCAGTGCATCAATTCAGAGCTGTTTTACAAGTGTCACAGAGTAGCTGGGTTTCCACTCAGTGGAACTGGAAAGTGCCAGTTTACGTCAGATTGATGAATTATGTAAAACCTGGATTCTTTATGTATTATTAATCACCACAAACAAAGGATGACGTTTTAATTAATTTGTGATGATTTTTACATCTTGCTTCCAAAATAACTTATTCAAATTAGAACCTCCTATTTTGAAGACATGCATCTTGTTAAAAATGTAGAGAGGCTGTTATCAGTGCCCATTGAAAGAAGCAGAAATTTATACAACCATCTCTAGTGTTTAAAGGAATTTAGGGATTTTTGAAAAATCAATATATAAACATTGTTCACCAAGTTACAAGGTTGCTCTGTGCAGATAAGATTACCTACCCCGTTATGTACAAATAACTGATTAAAAATTTATGGAAATTAGAGTAATGTACTTACTTCATATAATGGAATTAAGAACTGAACTTGATGCTGAAGTTCCTAAATCAAATTTTTTTTTTTAAGTGATTTAATGTTAGAAATAAAAAGGCACACCTTTTCTTTTTATACACTGAGAACACTCAGGATTATTGCCACAAGTGTTATACTGTCACAAAATCTGTGCAAGTTAGAGATGAAATCAAGTTGATTGAGTTCAGCAGGAAATATGTGTATTCTCTGAAAGTTAGTTTGCTGTGTTTAGGAATGTACATTTAAACTGTCCGTTTAAGATTTAATCCTCAGTATTTTGTATTTGAAAATGAAACATAAAGCTGAAAGGCCAAATTTATCTCTGGAGCACACCAGTATAAATGAAAGCTCTTTGAAGTCAGTGATGTTGGTACCAGAGGAGATGATGGAATTAAGCCAAAGGTGTTTTTCTCCTTCAGGAGTTTGCTCCCTTTTGATAGCAGGGAGGTGCAGGCTTGATTAATGTTATCCCTTTGGTAATAACTGAGATAGATTCTAATGACTGGAAACATAACAAATAAAAACTGAGGAAGAACAAAGCAATATTAGTTTCTGCGTGTTTTATATGTTATCCTCCTAAATCTTATATGCACCTTTAAAAAAAAAAATCAGGGAAAACATATTTCTGTATTTATAATAAAATGTGAATGAATAACAGTTCTTTGGATACACTAGCAGGTAATTTTGATTGATTAGTACCATGAAGATTATGGGCTTGGACTTAATGCTTACTTGAAAAGTTTCCAAATTTTGTAATATCCTTTCCTGAACTGATGAGCATTAAATAAATTGAAATTGAGAGGTCTGAGGAAGCCACAGCACTAGAGAGATTGTTCATATGATCAAGTAACTATATTTTTGTGTATCATGGGAAATTGTGCTTTTTTAAACAAACATATGGCATACTGTTCACATCAAACCCACCATCTCTCCCCTTCTTTCCCCAAATGCATGCTGCCTCTTAGTAGTATGGTTGCCTTAGGTTATTGCAGAGTATTCCAATTATGCATGATAAGAACATGATCAACTATGATGAGGTTTGACACAATGGGATTGTGCTGGTTTTGGCTAGCATAGGTTTGTGGGGTTATTTTCAGAGGAGTAGTAAGTGCCTATGTTTTGGATTTGTGGTGAAAATAATGATGGTAGCTCAGGGATGCTCTAGTTACTACTGAGCAGTGTTTGCACAGAATCCAGACCTTTTCTGCTCCTTGTACCATCCCATCAGTGAGGGGGCTAGGGGTGTACAAGAAGCTGGGGGAGACACAGCTGACCCCAGCTGACCAAAGACGTCTTGTATGGGATATGGCATCATGAAAATGGGGGGAAAGAGGAAGAAAGGAAGGGCATTCAGACAAAAGGGGTTTGCCTTTTCAAGTGCCTTGTTTTAACCCCAGCCATCAAATGAATCCCTTGGAGCCACTTGCTCTCTCCCTGACCATTTGGACAGTAAGAGAGCCAGAAGGATAACAGGTGGAAAACTCACAGGTTGAGATAAAGACAGTTAATAGGGAAAGCAAAAGCCACACACAAAAACAGAATAAAACAAGGAATTAATTTACTGCTTGCCATGGCAGCCACCTCCATCAACCCACAAGTTTTGTCGCTTCTCTCCTTTTGAATCCTCTGTGACACCCTGTCAAGTGCAGGGGCATCTGTGTAGGCTCTGGTTGCTGGCTGGGGTTAGACTTGTCTACAGGACCTGTCTACAAATTCAAACAAATTACCTGTGTCAAAATGAACAGATATAATTTTCTAACTGGTTTGCAGAAAAAGTGTTACCTTGAATGTTAACATTATTTTCATAATGACACACACTGGTATTCCTAGCTGTGTTCTTTGGGGCAAAAAAGGCTACAGCTTCTAGCCAAACTTTAAAACTGATATAATGAGTATAAAATTCCATTTCAGTTATTCCCTTAGGTGTATCAGGAACAGAATTAGGAAAAATTTTTTTTGTTTGTTTTTAATAAACCATGAAGGAATCTCATACTTCCTCTCATCAAAGGCTTCTCTGTAAGATTTTATGTCAGCATTCTCCCTACCCCAGTGGCCATGTCATGGCTGTATCATTATGGAATTCTAGAATAATACCTATCCACCTTTTCTACATGAAGAATGCTCATCATGTATTTGAAGATGCACAGATCCACTGTCACCTGAAAAAGTACTCTAGGGAAGCATACCATATTCTTCCTCTGCTGTCCTAGTCTTTCTCAAGGTATTTTGTAACGGCTTTGGTCAGAGATGTGATTCCAAACTAGAAGGAACTTTGATCTGATTAGGACTGACTCATTCGGATTATACTCACTGTTAACAGAGACTAGTTTTGTACACTTTCATGCTTGACTGTCAGGTTTCTATGACATTGCAGTTGTCATATACTCATTTACTCCTTTCATGTTAATGCTTGCTAATAAAATGACAGCTTACAGCACAAAGAAGAAGTTTCCTCCCAATGCTTATTTGTGGTTATTCAGATTACCTTACAGTTCTCTTCCAAGGGTTTTCACATTGTTCTTGCAGTTGAGAACTGGGCTTTAAAAGGTAGTGTTGAAACAGCAGTCTCACTGATGCTCTGTGTAGAGGCAAACAAGCAGTTGTGCCTCAGCCTGTTGCTGCGTGCTGCCTCTCCTATACAGGAGCAATTTTAACCTACTTTGTGTAGAGTAGAATTTTTAATGATGAAGTGTCTATCCATGAAGACACAAGGTTACTCTCAGAATTAGATCTCCTGGATGATCTCTCACAGTCTGTCCTCACTCTGTTCTAATGCTGTTGTTCCAGAGACAATCATCCTCCAGGTATGGGTTTGTCACATGCTTTAAAGATTATATGGATTGCTGCATGCTGATGTGATACTGTGCTCCGAGAAACAAAGGTAAAAAGAACCTTGGGCATATTTGGCCTCTTTATTTCCTACCATTACAGCCACTTCAACTGTAAGTGGCATGTTGACTTCTAACTTCTCCTGAGGCACATAGCTAAAACCTGAAGCAGCCTTAAATGTCTTGACACAAGACATTTGTTTACCTTAATGCAATGAAACTCAACTTCACTGCACTTGTACTACCTGTAATTAAACTATTTCAGACTATGTGTTATGAGTACTTTTTTGGTATGAAATTTCATTTTAGTTCAATTTTTTTAACTTTAATATAATGAAACTATATTTTGAAATTAATTTATTTTCTTAAAATGGAAAATTAAAACAAAATAAAAAGGAAATTATCTTGAACATATTTTGAAACAAAGACACTCATTTCTTTGCAGGCTCCACACTCTTTGAAGACTGATTTCATATTTACTTCTTAACTGAACATGCTTGAACTTTTTTCCCCAAACTTTGTATCCAAAATCTGTGTCTCATCTGGTCTTTATCTCACAGCTGTGATAAAGCAAAAGAGACGATGTTAATGATTTTAATTGAGGTTGATATTTTCCCTCTGAATCATTTAGAGATAAAGATTGCATAGCATATGCTCTTTTGATCTATTCATAGAAACGGCGAGCTCCGTAGTTTGATGTCAAGATAATTAAAATAAGTGCCAGCAAAGCTTTGAGAGCTATTAGAGACCTAAAGATTGAAAAATGTGTTGGAGGAGGGTCCAAAGTGGAGCACACATGGCTGAAGTATTCAGAAAAATCTGTTTCTGAATAATTCTGACTACTCCAGACCTCACCTGGAGTGCTGCTTACAGTTCTGTGCTCACCACAAGAGACACATGAACATACTGGAGAGAAAGCAACAAGGAGCCACAGAGAATATTAAGGATCTTCAGAATTTCTAAAGTGATAAAAGGCTGAGAGAGCTGGGATTTTCAAGCTTGGAGAAGAAAAAACTCTGGTGGGATCTTATCAATGTCTATAAATACTGAGAGGGGGGATGCAAAGAAGGCAGAGTTGGGTTCCTTTCAGTGATGCCCAGTGGCAGGACAAGAGGCAAGGGTCACAAACTGAAAAAGACATGTTTCTTTCTGAACATTAAAAGACCCTTTTCCACTGTAAAGCTGCTTCAACCCTGGCTTAGGTTGCCCAGAAACATTGCAGTCTCCCTCCCTGGAAATATTCAAAACATCTTTGCACAAAGTGCTGGGCAAGCTTTTCTAGGTAGCCCTGTTTGAATCAGATGATATCCAGAAATCCATTTTGACCTTCACTTTTGTCTGACTTCATTTCATCCGTTTGGAAGACAATTCACCATTTCTAAGATCAAGAGCTACAAGAGTTTTACATTTTTTTGAAATAGTATTTTAAACCTGATTTTAATTTAAACTTTGCCATATGGTAAAAGATGTATCAAGGAGGATATTCTGTTGCTTCAGTTCATGAGCTTGCTGAAACCACACATCCTTCTTCTCTTGCTTGCTTTGAGAGCTCTTTGGAATTACTACTCTCTACCTTAGCTGCAATTTATCTGCTTTCAATTAAAAAAAAAACTCCTAGCTTTTGGTTATAAATTTTTACACAATGTTTGGTCACTGATCCCTTGGCAGACAAGTGTCAGTGTCACCTTGTGTAAACCCTTTAATCCTTTAGAGCAAGGATTTATTTTATATTCATCAGATTTATTTTATATTCACCAAACTTTAACATGACAAAGAATTGTTTTTGCTAGTTCTGCAGAGTGAATGTGATTAGTGTCTGTCCTGATGTACACACAAGCAACATATATAGCATGGTAATTAGTCTTATAGCTAATGAAGAAAGAAAATGTACTTTCTACTAATCAGAAGGTCAGATTTGTTGCAAAAGATAAGGAAAACATCAAAAAGATAGATCTGAAGTGATCTAGGTCATCCACTTAACTGAAGATGGAAATTTATACTAGTAGGCTTAGATATGACCTTAACAAATGCATGAATTTTAGGAAGAAAAAAAAATCACCTTGGGAAACAGGGTTAATCATAAATAATACACCAAAGCTATTTGAACAATCTTTGGCAGTAGTAAAAAGAGACTCAAAGGAGGTAGAATTATAAATTGGTTAATGCTGAGCATTGGGGGGAGCATAGCTGGAACCTACATGTTCAATTCTAGGAGCCATATTTTAGAAAAGAAATTATGAAGCATGAAAGGTCTGAGGCTGAAAGATCAACATGAATCAGAGTTTCAGAGATCTTAATTATAAAAATCACTCAGGTGTGGCCTTTGATATAGAGACTCAAATAAAAAGAAATTGGAAACCATCTTCTAGACATATTTTATGGAGGACCTCGAAGATAACAACTGCTGCCAGACAGAGGCTTCTTAAGCTAGTTAGTTACTGCTGAGGGCAAGCTATACACTGAAAACCAGTTGCTTCCTCACCATGTTCTCTTTTCTGTTATCTTGGGAGGGGGTTAAAGTATTTTTAGGATCAAAAAATTGATTTCTTAGTCAAAACGGTGTTTATTTAAAGGATGAAATGGAATATTTTATCTAACAAGCTAAGCTGACAAATTCTGTTGTCTTTCAAATGAATAAATAAAGTTCAATAAATGTTGAAGGGAAAAGGAAAAATAGTGTCAGAGCAGATTATTTTCTTTGAGTACCATCTTTATTCTTCAGTATGCTTGTTAACAAATACCTGCTCACACTATAGCAGTGTCTGAAACTAGTAAGCAGGCATTATGCCCTTTGCTAGATAATAATCTCAGCATTTGTGTCTGTCTTCAAGGATTTTTGCTGTGCTCAAAATGACTGGACAAACAAAAGAGGGCAGTATATGGGCTCTCCTAGTGCAAAAGTTCTCTGAAAAGAATTTGCAACATAGCAAAGCATCATGAGCAGAAGCATGAAATTCTATTTTTCCCTCATGAAATAAAGTAAAAGATTTACCCTTATAGGTACCATATATTGGTAGTGCCCATACCTACCACTGTAGCAGCAGTAACAGGTGGGCAAAGACCATGCCAAAATTCCCTTTCCTGCTTCAGAAAAAATTAACAGTCTGGCTAAATGAATTAAATGAGTTTACTTGTGTGAGCAGTTACCTAATTAAAAAAAGATTTGCAAATACTGTTTTCATCCTAAGCTAGTAGGAATTTCTGTATTCCTTGTGAATTTTGTAATAATAATAATGATGAAAAAAACCTGAGGAAAAATTAAATGCAAAAGAGGCTTTCTCTGCTCTTCTCCAAATGCTGTTTTTCTTCCTAATGTGAAGCACCTTGGGAGTCAAAACTGAATTTTCATATGTCACCAGAAAGCATATGGCAAGTTTTCCTTTCAGGATCCTGAAGCCACAGACTTCCTTTAACATATTTATGCCATCTGATTCTATGACAAACGTATTTATGGCATCTGATTCTATGACAGTGTATTCTCAAAAAGTAAATGGTTCGCTCAGGTCAAAAGTTCATCTTCTCACTCAGGAAACAGGTGTCCTTCAGGTGAAGCAAAGGGAGATGATGAACTTTTACTGGGTTTTGGTTTTTTTTCTTAGTTAATTTCCTTAAAATTGTTTTGATTGTGAAATATGGTCTGGATGAGTGAAGACAAACTTTCCATATGTATCCATATTGAAGTATAAAAGAATAGGTGAGTGTAGTTTATTTTTTTCATTGATAAATGTGGAGGAACAAATATCCTGTTAGTGCAACAGTCTCCTGTAGAGCAAAGACAATTATTTAAGAGTGTCAAGTCTGAGGATGAAGGATGCAGCTTGGCATCATGGCTGCTCAAAGTAATTGAGCATAAAAGGAAGAAAAAAAAAAATTGTGTGATTATTTCTTCTAACCATCCTGCTTAGTTCTGTTAAGACCTACCTCATCTACCTGAAAGTTATGACATCCACCAAGATAACCTAATTCTGCCCTCTTGCCCTCTTCTGATGAACCTTGCTTGGAAAGTGTTTATTCATGATTTGTCAAGGAAATAACCAAGAAAAGGGCTCTTTTTGGGGCTCATTTTCTTAAAATCTGATGCAGAGAAAATTCTGGAAATTGTAAGAATGACAGGAGTCATTCTTACAAAACAAAACTAAAACACAAATACTGGTAATATTCATTGGCCTGGTTCATATTGATAGGCTTTATAGGTTCTTATTAATTTCAGTCCCAAACATAATAACTTATAAACAGAGAATGTGAAAGAAAATTCAAGTATTACTGACTCTCAAAGGAGTTCCTTAAAAACCTCTTATAGAGGGGTTGATAGCTGACATTTTCAGCAAAAACCTGATCCAATAGGCATGTGCAAGACCACAGACTGAGGAGGGAGACAAAATCTAGTCCGTGCAGCACAGACCTTTCCAAGTGATTTCCATTAGTTATAGTAGAGGCATCATTGTAGAGGAGGACAATAACACGATGGGACAGAAGAAGGAGAAGGTTTAGTTCTTTGTTCTACCACACACTTTGGGTGTGGCTTTTGACCGATGAGTGTCTCTCCTTCAGCTTCAGCTTCAGAAATGCAACCATAAAGGAAAAAAATGAACAATTAATCCACTTTCATGGACTGCAGAATTTTGGCAAGTCCCCTTATATCCTGAATTCGTGTTTCCCATCACGACTCCCTTTATTACTATGCTAAGATACTCTATTCAAACATAGAAATAAAACATATGTAATAAAGAAAAACATAAAAGCCTCTTCTTTAGGCATCTTGGTAATGTTTTAAAATGCTACCATTTTGAGGTAGTTTGAATATGTTCATGTTTAAGAGTACTCCAAGTGGCTGAGCCTGTTTCCATGTGTAGACATAATAATTTATGCAAGAAACTGAATAGTAGATTGTTGAAAAACAGGCAAGAAAGGCTGTATAGAAAACTGTATGTGGGCAGCATCAATTATAAGCTGAATATATGTGAGTAGCACTATCCATTTTAAACGGAGATATACCATTAACTAGTTATTGATTATGACCCATAATTTCCATGCCTAAATTCCAATAATATATTAAAAATAAATAAATAAAAAAATTGGGGGAAGATGAACGATTCTCTACTCTTTTTTTTTTTTTTTGTAGAAAAACAATTTAAGTCTTTTTGAGTATGCAATTAATAGTTCCATTACTCCACGCTGGAAAAAAATTATTGCCATAAAGTAATGTTTTGGGGTTTTTCCTGCAATACAGAAGATTTAATGAATTGAATGAACTTATATTAGAGCCCATCTGAGTGTATCTGAGGAAAGTAGATTTTCTTCCTCCATAGTAAACTGGGAAAGAAAATTACACCAATACATAAGGTAAACAAGTTTTATTTTCTGAGACTGGCATCCACATCTCCTGTCTCTGACCTTATTGCATTCATACTTTTCTTCCTTGTAAAAGGGGGCTTTTACAAGACAGTGTTCTGAGTGTTTAACTGTATCTTCACAGTTGATATGATAGCACTTGTGCATTACAGGAGAAATAGACTTCTGCAATTTTCTGCCTCTGAAGTGTAAGGACTCCAAATAATGCTCACTTCCTTTCTCTCACCAAAGAAAAGTAGTGTCTTTCGTCAGTTGTCTATTACTTACCACCCATCCATCTCCACAATTGCAGAATAGTTTTGACTTTGAACACAGTGATATCCATTCATTCAAAATCAGGAAACTAGTACCTCTAATTTATTTTTAGACTCTTTACAAGAAAAACCTCCCCCTGCCCCCATCCACAACAACTTGACACTACATTTATTTTGATGTTTGATTTATTTTGTGGTAAAAGTTCTCAGGTTCTCAACATAGGTGCAGATGGTACATAAAGAGGGTCAGGTTCACCAGGGAAAATTTGTATTTTGTAATATGGAGTGTAAGCTTGCTGTGAAATCTTTCCTATTCACTATGAATGGCTGACATTACATTACCCTAGTCAGTCAAACTTGTTCCATATTAGCAGGAAAAACAGACCTTTCCTTATTTCTTGGAATTACAGAATCCACTTTATCTCATTCCCATGTTACTTTGAAGCCTTGGAAAAAAGATTTCCTTTATGTTAGCCCTGAATAATTGTCACATTATTCAGGTTTTAGAGAACATACTTTGGAGAAAACAGTGCGCAATTCATTCTTCCACAGCAACTTTAGATTTGTAGCAAATGAGCAATTTATTATACCATTTCATACTTAATTTTTCCCCTTATGATATTGCCCCATGCTATGTACAAAAGCTTGTACAAGTAATTCCTTTCATGTAGAAAAACCCATGTAATTTGCTTCAGATTGCTTTTCAGTCTCTGTGTGTCTTTTAGTGTCAATATTCTCTTAGGTGAAATGAAATGACTGTCACTTGACATTGTTTCCTGGGGTTGGGAAGATTCCTAAATGATCTATTCCTGTATCCTGAGTCATAAAAAAGTAGTAGGATTTACCAGTTTATCATTCTTTACACTAGAATTCTTCCCCTTATTTTCTCATCCTCCTTGTACATTATTATAACTCTTCCTCTTGAGCTTATCAGTATTTTTTCAGATCCTTTTTGTCCCTCTTTTTTTGCTTCAAGCATTAATTTTCACGGTTGTGCCATGCTAAATTTTCTGCTTCTTTTATTTATTTACCTCCACTCCTCCTCCTTTCTCTCTTCAGCAGAAAGACATGGCCACTTTTTCTCTGCTCCTAAATTTGCTTTCCTTGTTGACAGACTTGTTTCTGGTTAAATGTCGACGTTCTTTTCTTTGTGTTTCTTTTTGATACTTTCATGGTATCATTTTATCTCACTTGTGAGTATGGGCTGTAATACAAAATGGGATATTTCAATTTAGGCTGCAGAATTTCAGTTATTCAGTAGAAGTGGCAACATTTTTTCTCAAGTATTTCTGTCCTCTGTCCACTTCAGTTTGGATTTTATGAACTTTATTTCATTTTGTCACCATGTGGGCCTGGGAACTCAACTTATTGGATCAATGCTTGTTTAACAAATGTGCTGATTTTGGCTGAGATGTAGTTAATTTTCTTCACAGTGGCTGGTATGGGGCTGTCGTTTGGATTTGTGCTGAAAAGAGTTGGTAATACAGAGGTGTTTATGGTATTGCTGAGCAGGGCTTGCACAGAGCCAAGGCCTTTTCTGCTTTTGGAACAGCCACGCTGGGGAGGGGACTGGGGTGCTCAGGAGGTCAGGAGGAGGCACAGCCAGGACAGGTGACCCAAAGTGACCAAAGGGATATTCCAGATCATGTGGCATCATGTCAGTATATAAAATGGGGGGAAGGAGGAGGAAGGGAGGTAAGTTTGGAGTGATGACATTTGTCTTCCCAAGTCATCATCATGCATAATAAGGGTCTGCTTTCCTCGAGATGGGAGAACACCTGCCTGCCCTTGGGAAGCAGTGAATGAATTCCTTGTTTTACTTGCTTGTGTGGTTTTGCCTATTAAACTGTTTTTATATCAGCTCACAATTTTTTTGCCTTTTATTTCTCCAATTCTCTCCCCAATCCCCCTTCTTGGGGAGTGAGCGAGAGGCCGCGTGGGGCATGGCTGCTGACTGGGGTTAAACTGTGATGAAGTATTGTAGGTCTGGAAGGGGCAGGTAGATGTTTCATATAGTAAGGAGGAATGCTGTGCTTCCTGCTGTTTGGCATAATTAAGGATTGGTTGTAAAACTTAATCCTAAAACCAAAACTGTAGTGTAGTACTTGTTGGGTGCACAAGTATGGCATTGGTAGTTAGCCAGGTCTTAAGCTAAGGGTCATGAGCAGTGCTAAGGTTAAATTAGTGTAGCTGGAATTGAATTGAAAACATAGTCCCATGCATATGCCTCAACAAATAAGATTTGTACTGTGAACACCTGGAAAACTGCACAGATTTCGAAAGAAACATATGGAAATCTTTGATTCTTTCTTTGAGTACTTGTCGTTGTTTATTTTGAGGACTCACATTTTCATTGTGCTCAAAGAAAGAGAGAAAGAGGACAAAAGGGAACTGATCAACTGCATTGATAGTTTCCACTGGGATAGGCCTATATATAGATTGTAGGACCAGATACTTCTGGAGGAAAGTTGTGATTCTATGAGTCACTTCTGCCTTAGATGCTCAAAACTGGCAAATGATATCAAGGTTCTGAAACGATGAAATTGGCTCACTTATTGCCAGAGCACTTCAGAGACTGATTTGGGAATTGATGTTTTTTTCTTTTAGCCAGCACTGAACTCAAACCTTGGCACAGATTGTGGAATGGAGGAGTACTCTACTGTGGCACACTGGCCCACAAAACTCATCCTTTCCTACCATAAATCATTAAAAATCCCTTTGGAGTGTTCAGTGTAGGGATGGCAAAGTCAATCTTGGACACATGCCAGTTTGAATTACACTGTTCTACTTGTCATTTATCTCTTTAATTTTATATGAATATGGGATTACAGTGTGCTGTTAAACACTTGTCAACATCCAGCCAATAGCTGACAGCAAAGCAACCATTTAAAGTCGATGCATTGTCAAATAGCCAGATTTTCAGAGTAACTGTCCTCTTGCAGGTTTTGAATCTTTCAGTAAAGATCAGATTTTACAAGCAATGCTCTTTTCTGTTAGTAGTTAGCATACAAGGTGAGCTCTGTAAAAGAAGCTGTTCTGAACAAACAGAAAAGGGATGGTGTCTGTGCCAAGGACTACACAATTTCAGGTGTTGGGGCTTTCTGAAACACTGGCCATTTGACAGGATTACTGACAGGATAGTATCAGTTCTCATAAAAATAAAAGTCTCTAGGGTTCTAAAGCAGATTGTCGGTAGGTCTGTCTTACACTTTACAAAACATGTATAGTTCTGACTGCAGCAGTGTACAGGATGCTCTGCTTGTGTGGGAAGGTGCAGGCATTATAATTTTCCTTGTGCTAGTTGCACCTCAAACACCTCTGATGAAGAAGTTGTGTAACTATATTAGGGAAGTTACTTGCTTGGAAGCTAAGAAGGCCTGCTCAGAGCAGGATTAATTGGTCCAGCTACAGTAGAAAGCTCATGCAGAAATATATCTTGTGAACTCAGCCTGCCTTGTACTTGATCAGCCCCAACAGGGCAGGCAGAGGGTCACCGAGTCATCTTTGTTTCCTGGTGTACTCCTAAACATGTACCTTAACTGTATAGACAGTGGCATCAAAGTAGTCAGTGACATCCAAAGCAGTGAGTGTCATTCATTAATGAATGACAGAAAATCTATCTCAGAGCCTTTCGTTCCTGTTTGTCTTATGCTTAGTACTCAGGAAGGCAACTTGTTTGACTAGTCAGAAACACACAAATTGTTTGGTTTTTTATATATTAACACACATTTCAATTTAAACACATTTATGTGCGAATTATCAGAATTCTCTTTGGTTGGGATGATTTTCATGTTAGGTCATTTAATGTCAAAACCAGCAACTTAGGACACATTTTTTAGCATAAAAGATCTTACAAGAGCACTTTCTGTTATGGCATAACATTTCATTACTTCATATTAATTTTTATATTTTTTGTGCCATTACGCGTGCTAGTTGCCATATTGAACTCTAGGAACTTGAGCTAAACTTAATACATAGAATTTCATGGTAAGCACTTTGAAAATATGTCTCAATAGTTACCAATCTGAAAACATAAAAAATACCCCTCTCAAACTCATCCAAAGCATTTTAAAGTTACCTACTTTTTCACAAACAGCAGGTTATAAAAGCCCAAGACAAGCAACAAGACACAGTGACTACTAAACACATGAATCCATAAATAACAATTATTTTTATAGCTTGTATAGCTCTGTCCGAACACCAGAAACTATATTCACAAGAACAAGTCAATTTAGGAATCTAATGTGATAGTTTATGATCCCATCTGCTGTGGTCAAAGTCAGAAGGTATGGTCCTTTGTTTCAAAGAGCTGCTAGTGAGTGACACCTGAAGTACGTGAGCCTTCTCCTCTTCCCCTGTGTGACCTGTTTCCTCTTGAAACAGGAGTCTGGACTAGAGGATGTCTAGTAAGGCTGTAAGTTCCATATACATACTTTCTCTTGGAAAAGAGAAATCAACTATTTACAGTTCTACTCTTGAGTACCTTTGTCACACTGTTATATGCTGGAATTTTTTATACAGGTGACTTACATAAGGGTTTTAGTGAGATGATACTGCAATGCAGTTAGTCCTTGTCATGATCAAACAAGCAACTGAAAAGAATACTCTTTTTAAAAACAATGTAAATCTGGTTTAGCTGTGCTTTCTATATGTCAACACAATTTCAATATAGAAATTTTGCGATTAATAAGAGCAATTTATAATGTTATGGTATAATAACATACATAATCGGACTTGGGGCTCAGAGGTATCACTTTGGGCTAAATATTGCTGCAGACACAAATATGCACAAGTAATGATGCTGGTGTTTTAGAGAGGATCTAATTCAGTCAAAAAGGCTAAAAGGGATTGCCAGACAGGATGTATTGATGGAAGTTAACAGGGAAATGTGGAAGAAAACTGCTTCAGCAAAAGGGCATTAGATGTTGGGAGGTGAAGTGGAAAGCTTTCTAAGCAGCTTTTACAGGATATGTCTGTATAGGGATCATCTACTCACACTGAGTCATTGCAGACAATATTTTCTTCAAGATTTTTATATTTAGAATTTCAAAACACCATCCTATTCTCTCTGAATCTTTACAATAGAACCTGAGACTGCTATGAGTAACTGTGACCTATCACAGATCACAGATTGGATACTGTTGACTGAAATATGTTCATCAACTTGAAAAAGTGAAAAACATTTTGTCAAAACATGTGCCTAAGTCTTTTCTGTTTGAAGAAGCCACGTATTTTAGGACTCAAGGACATATTTCAGACAATGTGGTAAGGTCTTCCAAAACTGACCAATGCAGTTCATGCAAATATGTGTTTTCCTGTGATGCAATCCTTGCAGCAGATCCATGAAAAAAAGAGTTCAAGGTAACAGCCTGACTGTCAGGAATGCTGTTCAGTACTGGTGTATGCCTCTTCAACTGAGCTGAAAATGCCAGTAGCTTTCATGGCAAGAAAGGGAACCAAGGGGGAAATCTTAAGAAAATCTTAAGAAAGACTATTTTATTTTTCAGGTCTTTGAGTTCACTTTACCTTATGCATCTGAGATAAACCAAAATATTTAATTTTTTCCACTATATAGTGCTGAAGAATTTCTCTCTTGATTGCAAATCTTGTGAGCTTTTGTTGGTCTCTTTCTTTACCTGGGAACTGCTATATTGAAATCGATATGCCTCTGTAAAATGTTCCAGCTTCTGTGAATCATGTATTTAATGAAAATATATTTACCTGTAAATCTTCCAATAAGTTCTAATGAGAACCACATAAAACATTTCTGAACCACTAATACCACTAAGTTTCTCTGAACTAGATGACCTTCCCCCCCTTTTTATTACATTCATGTTTATAAGATTTGACATTAACTGTGTTTTCTGTCACAGTGAGACTTTAAATGACACATTTTAGCCCAGCTTTTGCTCCTTAAATTCAGGCTTCTTTTTTTCCCTATATTGGTATGTAGAAGCTCTGTTTGCCTGGAGCTTTTCTTTTCAGTGTTGTGTCCTGATTTTTCTTTCTTTTTCCCTTCATAGCTTTGACATCTTGGCTGCTGAATTTGCCTTGCTTCCTGTAGTAAGACAGAAATTAATTAATCTACTTTTCTAATTGCACAATCAAAATAAATGATGTCGACAAATTAGAAGACACAGAAATGACATGTACATTTTGGATGCCTAGATAATGTCCTACAATAATTTTTTCATATAAATTGCATGCTTAATTAATTTCTTTAAAATGTCCACATATTTTTGTGCAAATACATCTTTGCTTGTGAGTCATGAAAAGGAAAGACAAATTAAATTGCCCTCCCACATATGAAAATGTTGCCCTTAGTGTAGCCTAACTGTGCTTGGTCGTCCGCTTTTTCCCCAGTCATGGTGATAAATTTGGATGGGATCCTTACACTCTGAATTGCCACTGGGAATCCAACAGATTTAATTTTCTCCTGAGTTACTGGCATGTGAGGTTTTGTTGTTCGATTAACTTGAACACATATGACTGATAAATAAATATCTTTTGGCTTTGAAGAAAAATTGTCTTAACTAGATGGAAAGAATTAAACAAACTGGCTAAATCAAGGAAATGAGGGATTTTTTTTTTGCACTTTTATTTGCATCTTTTAGTAACTCAGTGGTTTGAATTGTTCATTTGTAGCTAAATGTACAACTGTATTGTATACAAACATCCCTAAACCAAGATTAGACATCAATCTGTTCCAATAAACAAAAGTTAATTTATAAAGATGATATGATGAAAATGGTCTTCCTTTTCAGTTTAAAAAATAAAAACAAAAATCTGCAGGTCAACTAGTCATAGCTCTTTGCTTTTATTTCCTAAAAGGAGTGGACTGAAGCTGGAAACAAAGCTACAATATATTTTGGGATGATGAATTTTCTTGTGACACAAACCTGTCTTTTTTTCCTGTTGGTTTGTATGTAGAGGTTTTGTGTGTTTTGTTTTCCCTTTGGTTTGATTTTTTTTGGTAAATTTATGTAATCTTAAGGAACAGAAGCCTAGCAGTGCTCCAGTTGTTATACAAAGATAATCCGTAAACCTTCCATTCCTGGATTTACCGTGAGGTGTGGGTGTGAAAGCTCTGTGTCTTGCACTTGGGAAGAAGAAGAATATATGTGAAGATGCCATGCTTAAAATTGCCTTGTCTTTCTCAATAATGCGTGGAACTCCCACTGTAGAGCATTGTGTTTACTCAGCTCAGAACAGGAAACACAGTCTGTACTCTTCATTTAGGAATAGGCTTTAAAAAGACAATTTTTTTTTTTTTTAGATTAAATTGACATAGAGAACATAGAAAACATCTTGAGATTTTAAAGTGATTTCTTTCCCATGCCCTTGATATTCTTTTTCCATACCACTACTCATGTATCACTAAACAGGAAAAGATCAGCTTGCAGATTTCTGCTAAAACAACAGAAGCTTCTTTTGCAGCTTGACTGGCTCCTTCCGTATCCATTGCTTCTGCAGCTGCTGCTGCAAAAGCAGCTGCTCCCTTCACATGCTCTGATGCTGAAGCTGCACCTTGAGCCTTGCTGGCGGCTCAGGTGGTCGCACAGCTCCTCGGCACGTCAGAGGCGAGCTTATGGCTGTGGCCCCTTCTGAAATGGCTGCACGCAAGGTCAGCAGAGACCTGTGCCACACGGGCTTCTGAGGACAGCGGTTTTGGGAGGCAGGTTTTGGGCCCAGAACTGTGGTTTTTGCAGCCGGCAGTCCTTTACCTATGAAGCCTCGTAGTCCCAAAAATCAAAGCCCAATTTAACTATTTAAGGAAGAGATGGTTTTGGCTCATGTTTGAGCCAATTGACATCAACCATTCCGTGCAGAAGAATGGATGAAGGGTAGAGGAAGCAGCTGCCAAAAAACCTTAGCCCCACAACAGGAGGTCAAGAGTGAGAGATGCATAGCTTTTACCCAAGCTAGAATAAAGTCAGGACACATGGGCACCACAAGAAGAGTCACTTGACAGAATTAAACTCAGATATCTGTGATCAGACACTACCAGGAAAGAATATGGGCACCTCATGAAGTACTGGTCCGTTTTGATTGATGTGTACTGCCCAAACCAGGTTGTCAAATGCTACAGGAAATTCATATTAGATTTGGAAAATTATAATAAATATGTCCATTATCTTTCCTGCAAAAAGTGATAGTGACCTGGCCTGAGTATAAACAGTGTGAGAGAGCTTCTTGGTGTGTTCAATGATTTTTAGACATATTTTCTATGTCCTCTGGTTTTTTAGGGTTTAAAACTTTGAGGAAAAATCTTCCAAAACACATACTTCAAATGCTTAATGTGTTGATAAACAAAACATATATTTAAAAGAAAATTTATAAAATGAAGATATGGCTAAAATTTTAACGAGAATAAAGTTTTCCTGATAATAGATCATCAAATTAATTTTAGATTATACCATGGAGCCCCTCTTCTAGTTTGGTTTCATCCAGAAGACATCTAGTTCATGTATTTGGACTGAAATTTCAAGAAAAGTATTGTAAGTGGGAACAACCTGAAGTCACTTCCCAAAAATATCCCTGACTTGGTGTTAATGGAGATGCATTATTAGTTATTATTCATCATTGCTATCAATGTCTTGTTCATTCACTGCCAGCTAATACTAGAAACAAGTAATTCCCACATTGGGAGTACTCTTCACAGACCTGTTACGGAATTTGCTTAAATGACTAGCTGCTAGGTAATAGTAATTCTCCCCCACACTCCACATCCCCATTTCCCTTTAACCCTAATATTAGATTGAGCTTAAACATTCCAATGTAATGTAAAAGAAGACGGCTTTTTACCTTTGAGGTTATAATGGCAAATGTAAGAGAAGATAACAATTTCTTTGGCCTAATCATGCATATCCTAACCCATAAAATTAGGTGTATGTGAACTAATATAAGCAAGGTTATTTAACTTCCACCTTTTCTAGGAACTTAAGGATCTGGTCTCAGAAAATGTCAAGCATTTTCTCTGCTGCCATTTCTTAATGTGCCCATAGCGCAGTGCTTGCTGGAATTAAAAACAGTAACAAACCTCCTAGATACAATTTATTCTTTATACTATAAAAAGCTGGAAGGAAAAACTATTCCTTGAATTTGGTGCTTTAGGGGATGATAAATGTGATTTTTAAGGATCCATCCATCTCCAAAAAGCCACTACTGGGTTTGAAATATTGAATTGGGGGTTTTCGTTTAAGGTATTGTACAACATCGCCAGTATTGCTGGCCAAGAGCTGTTTACTTCTAATGGCCAAGTTAAGATGCGGCATTCTGCTGGATACTTTGGGCTAGCCCTAAAAAGGGGATCAGGAGGTATGCAGATCTCCTTGTCAGGCAGGGTAATACTTGTTGGCTTAGGGCTGGCTTCCCTGCAGCGCTAAGCAGAAAGGCAGCAGTAAAGGCTGCTACTTTTCTGCCTGCAGTTTTAAAGACAGTGATCTTAGTTATTACTGCTCCTCGAAGCTTGCCAGTCTTAGAAAAATCTACTGGGCAGTTTAATGTTTGTCTTGTAAGACACCATTTCAACAGGTTTTTAGGTGGGTTCTGCAGCATCCATGTTGCTACACCTGTACTTCATTCAGGCAGTGCCCAAACTCTCATCTTGAGAACCACTGTGAGTTCGCTTGCTGCAGGTTCAGTGTCCAAAGAGTCTAAAAATAAGTTATAGATACTAGTTCCCTGATTTTGAATGATTGGCTACCACTACGTTCAAAGTCAAATTATTCTTTAGGTTTTGGCAATTTACACGTCAATTTTCCCACTGCTATCAGAGCTCAGCCATAGTGCAGGCCCAGCACTGTTGAAACAACTCTTTACCTGAGGAAATTACAGATTATTTGGCAGCTGTATGTGCTGATTAATGAGAATGTTTTTTCTTTATTTAGGGATTTCACCACATGTAATTCCATAGATAGAGCAAGGAGTCACAATATAGACTGTGTTGTTAAATGCCTGTGTTCTTACTTAGCCAAAGGTGTGAAAAAAAAATAAATCTCTGTTTTGATTATCCGATAAATAAGGTTACACAGGCTCTGCTTGCAAACAAATTGCAATGAGTGAATTCTCTCTTTTTGTTTTGCTTTGCCCATGTGCTAACAACGGTACTTTCAAATTAGTCCCCTTTTTGCCTATAATAGCCCAAGCCTCTGTATTTCTGCTTCTAAAGCAATCTACCCTAATTTTTAAAGTATGATTCTGTTATAGTGAGCATTCATAGAAGGACTCCTTAGCCACAGGCATTGACAAAACTGGTTGTTCTCCCATTCCATTCAGCTGCAATCTGTTGCAAGTCAGAGGTTTAATCCCAGAACAGTGTAGGAGTGTTGACTTTCAGACTGCACTGCGTAGTGCAGTTACGTAGATAGTAGTTTAAGACTCACAACGCAAGTAGAATGAAAAATTTGCATAACTGAATATAGGGGGGAAAAAATCACCATGGCCTTAATCCTGAAAATATGCATGCCTGCCTGAGAGTTCATGTTATTTTCTCTTCAGCATTTGCTCAACATTGCATGTGTTGCATAAATGTTGCCAAATAAAGATGTCTGCTTTATTTTCCAGTAGAGCAGAAGGGTCCTCAACAAAAAATTAACTAGAATCCTCTCCCCAAAATAAAGAGAAGGGGGTGGGGCAATGAGCTAGTTTGATTTTGTTGTATTTCATTTCAGTATATAATTTTTTAAAGTAAATATTTGTCAGCAGTCCTGCTTTCCTTTTTGAAAGACTTTTGGGTCTTTAGGTCTTCTGGCTCTCTAACCAAAATTTTGACATAATACTCTTCATTAAATGGTGAACATCTATATCAAATTAGAAAGCTGGCTTTTTTCTTCCATTTTGGAGAGTTGTTTTATTGGATACCCTTTTCAAAACCTACCTAAATATTCTACCTCAATATGTCAGAATAGTCACTCATGCTATCCCAGAATCTTTAATGACTACAGCAGAAGTTAACTAACTTTTCCCATGATCTTCAGGGATCATGGGAATATCATGGGAACAGGCCCTGCAAGGAAGGGAAATCCAAGAGCATTGGTTTATATTCAAGCACCACTTACAAGCTCAGGAATGATGCATCCTAATGGACAAGACATTAGGCAAAGGCTGGAAGAGATCTGTGTAGATGAATAAAGAACTCCTGTCAGTTGCTCTGTCACTGAGCAGAAGATACCCAGTAGATGGAGGCAGGCTCAGACCACCTGGAAGGAACAGAATGAGGCTGGCAGCGTAAGTAGAAATGAGACAAGGATGGCTAAGGCTCACCTGGAATTAAATCTGAACAAGGAATCAAAGCCAAGGGGGTCAAGGACTAGAAGGGGGGCTTCTTTAAGTACTTCAGTAACAAAAGAAACAATAAGGAAAATGTAAATCTGTTACTGAATGGAAGTGGGACCCTGTTGACAGAGGAGGCAGAGTTAGTGAGTGCTGCCTTTGCATCGGTCATCACTGACAAGACCAGCCCTCAGGGATCTCTGCCCCAGGAGACTAGGGACAAGGAAGGCTTGAATGAAGACTTTCCCTTGCCCAAGGAGCACCGAGTTGGAGTCAGGCAAACCTGGCATCCACAAGTCCATGGGCCCTGTTGGGATGCACCCACAAGTGCTGAGAGAGCTGATAGACACCAAGGTGGGCAATTTACAACCACCTTTGAAATGCTGTGCCTGAGGACTGGAAGGAAGCAAATGTCACACTGGGCATGAAAAGGGAAAGAAGGACCCAGGAAACTACCAGACAGTCAGCCTCACATCAATCCGTGATGATTCTGGTGGCCTTTTCTATCCACAGGGAGGACAAGATCATCAGGAGTAGTGAGCATGGATTAATTGGAGGTAAGACATGCTTGAACAACCTGTTTGCCTTCTATGATGAAACAAATACCTGAAAGGATGACGGGAGAGCAGTGAAGGTCCAGCAGAGGGTGACAAAGGTGAGTAAAGGACTGGAGTATCTCTCTTATGAGCAAAAGATGTAGGAGCTGGTTCTGTTCTGCCATGAGAAGAGACAAGTGAGAGGGGATCTCATCAATGTCTGTAAGTATCTGAAGTGAGGGTGTCAAGAGGGTGGAGCCAGGCTCTGCTCTGTGATGCCAAGATTTTCTGTGTCCAGTGAGACGAAAACCATTGGGAAGAAATTGTTGCATAGGAAATTCCACCTGACACAAGGAAGACCTTCATTTCTGTACAGTGACTGAGCTGTGGAACAGATTGCCCAGAGAGGTTGTGGAGTCTCCCTCACTGGGGATATTCAAAAACTGCCTGGATACAATCTTGGGCAGTGTGCTCTGGGATGATCCTGCTTGAGCAGGGAGGTTGGACCCGATGACCTGCTGTGGTCCCTTCCAACCTAACCCATTCTGTGGTTCTGTGAAGTGCTTTGAGACACCTCCTTAATAATTCCCTTTATTCTGATTTGAAACCTCCTTTTCAGGAGTGAATTTGACGTTCTCCTGAACATGCTGTTATACTCATCTCTGCCTCCTTTCGCCACAAGTTCTGGAGGTTCATTGTTGTGCAAAGTGCATACTATCATCTGTTATACTCTGCTATTCTACCAGTTTTGTCAAGTGCCTCTTGTGCTATTTCAGTTAGCTTCTCTTGCTATATCTGAATCAGTACATGAAGGATTTCACAGACTTGAAAGGAGTAGTGCTGCTATGAAACAGCTAGAAAATAGAAAGAAAATGTTTCTGAGACATAACTCTATGGACCCAAAATTATCCTAAATGTTTACAAATATCTAGGAAACTTGTTTTCTAGTTTTTCCCTCGCCCATGTAGGTTCTTCATCTTCTTCCATCAGTTTAATGTACATGCATACATGTGAAAACATGTAGTGAGCACCAAGCATATATAGTTGTGAAATCCTGTCAAGAATTTTGGTTATTATTAAATAACCTGAAAAGATTATTTAAAAAATCACAGAACTGAATTTTCTGGCTCCTTTCTATAATGACATAATATTACAATGACATGAAAAGTCTTTGAGAAGGGACAAGAGAGCTGTTATGAGAAACTAAATATTCCCTGTTCTCTTTTTACTGCTTTTCTTCTGACTCCAGATATATCTATTTTGGAGGATAAAATGGTTTCTAGGACTTGGAAGGAGATAAAGAGAAAGATACAACATGAAAACAGCAAGAGAAACAGAATATAAAAGGACTTCAGCATAAATGTATTTGCTTTTCATTACAGTCTCTTCTGAATTTAGTAAGAATCAATTCTAGAGAGAATTTGGAAGTAAATGTATAAGGGTGACCTACAGTGAAATAAAAAATGAGTGAATTTATCTATAGAGTAACATGAATTTTGTTCATCAATTTTTTTTTGTTTAGTTCTAAAAATATTTAAGTACTGTAAATCATGTCATAAATCAAAGATCATAGGAAATTAGGAAATGCAAGGAAAATTTACTTTTCCTTTTATTTAGGCAGGTAAAAATTAGGTATACTAACTGAAGCTCTGGGTTGGTTTTTTTTCCCCTATGTCTATGCAGGCATAACCTGATGTTTCTAGAACTCAGAGAATGCAAGATTAAAAGGAAATGACATCATATCAGTTCAAGACATTCCATGAAGCAAATCACTTCACTGTGAATGAGCTCTAGACAGGAGAGGGCAGGTGGAGGTCACTAGGCCTGTGTCTTGGCAAGTCCATGTAGTTGTAGAGCTGTCTTTGCTGTGTGGAAATCTGATCTGCTTAACAATGAAAAACAGCTTTGGGGAAAAATAGTCTCATGAATGCTTATTTTTATAAATGTCTGGGGAAAAAATCACCAGAGCTGTAGAAAAGAGCTCTGCATTTGGGAATGTTGATGAATGGGGACCCAGACTCAAAGATGGGTGTAAATAGGGACCCAAACTCAAAGATGGGTTTAAATACATGTCTAGACATAGCTGCCATGACAAACTCCCCCACCCCCTCCCCTCCCCTGTCTTTTACTTTTCAGACCTTCCTCAGTAGCCTTGGTTAGCCTTACACCTATCAGTGATATGACTGTATCTTCACAGAAGACAACATACTGAATACCTTTTAAAAACTTTCTATTTAGATTTCAAGGTAAAACTCCAATCTTCTGGGAGCTTTTCACAGGTTTGTTTAATACACCTGTCAATCTCACAGCCCCTTCTCTGTCAACTAGTTAACTGTTTTCTTTTTAAAAGAATTGGTTGTGTTTATATGCCAGTGAATTTGAAAAAGAACAAACTGAGGATGACTCCAGTACACCAAAAATTATCAATTTTGTTAAAGCATGTGCAGAAAAGAATATGAGGAAAACATGTATGTCATTTAACTGATGTGAAAAGACATCCTTCTGGATAAAGAAGGGTATTGGTAACTCACACTAGGACAGTTCTTTAGTGTGCATGCCTCTGTGTGTGTGTTTTTTCCTTAGTTAAAGCCTTCCTTCAAGACAAATACCAAAAATATCTCTTCCATATTTCCAGTATTTCTTTCTTATAAAATTATTGTGGTTAAAATCTGCACTGCTAAGTTACTGCTCAAAGTAAAAAAAGCCTTACAAATCTCTTTCTGAATGAGACAAGATGTGTTCCTTCCTTAGATCTCTCAGCTGCAGGAACATGTGCTCCTTTTGGTCTAAGCACCATTGGAATACATTTTTTTTCCTTCTGAATGTAACTTACAAGTGAACCTACTTGTTTTTGTGGCTTTTGATGCTTGCATTTGCACTGTGATTATCCCCTAGTCCCCAAAAATTAGTTTTGTGGCTTTCTTTTCCTTCAATGTATTTTTCAAATATTAATTTTATTTATTTCCATATAAGAAGTTGATGATTGATTAATCATGTAATAACTGCAGATAGTTTAAAATTGAGAAACAAATTGCTTTTCTTGGTTTGGAAAACGGTATGAGAAAAGGAAAAAAGTTTTAGTAAGTTCATCAGTTAGTTATTTTGAAATCCAGCATTGTCAGCTGGTGTGTTTAAATTCTGTGGTGTCCTCCAAAGCCTGGATCTTTCCAGGTTTTTCACTGGTTCTGGTCATGGAGACTATTTCCATAAGCATTTAGAAGGCCCTACCAGAAAAGCCATATATAATGGATTTTTTATGAAGACCTCATCTAGAAAAGAAATGAGGAGTATACTTAGTACTATGTTGAAATGGTTAGGTCATATACAGACACTAGTTGCAGTTGTTATGTGTATAGTAATTTTTTAGTGGGAGGCATGAAAATACCTGATAACTTCCATTGATTAAGACATAAGCCACAATACAATTTTATTTGTACTACTTTAAAGAGAAACTATTTATATTACTCTAGAAAAATGTGCTTGGCTGGCTGAGGTTTTGCCTTTTGACTTACAGTCCCTAGTGAAAGATGTGGTGCTTGATAGACCATTTTGATTCTGGGGGAAACCCTGCAGTATATTAAGAAAATAATGTAGGCTTTAATGAGCTAACGTGCTCTCTGAACTAAAAAATTGAAAGAGAATTAAGAGATGGCAATCATGGACACTGAAAAGGCAGATGTTTGAGAAGATCAGAGTAATAAGCTTATCTCAACAATTATTCTCAAAATAATCAAAGAGGAGATAGTTCCTTGTTCTATAACATGCTGACCCAGATCTTCAACTGCCATCAATTGTTTTAGCTTGGATAGTTTCAAGGAGCTGTCCTCTCAGCTTAGCTGAGATTTACAGCAGCTGGCTGGGCTCCAAGCACTTATTTGCATCCCATTTTATTATAGTGTACTATTACTGGCAATGCAATCACAATAGCTGACTTTCATGTGTAGAAATCTTATGGTCCAGTAGCACAGAGGACAACTGAAAATGCCCCATGCGGGTCCAATCAGGCAGCAACTTGGAAAGGCATAGCTGTAACTTCTGTATGCTCTTAAGGCTGAAATTGCAGGAGGGAAAGAACTGAGGGGATTCAGAACGGCAGAGGCTCTGTGCAGCAGCACTGTGCCATAGACTCGCTGTCCTCTTCTGCCAGCCTCTGCATGGAATAGCCAAACTAATGTAAAGTACTACACAGCTATCTTACCTGGGTTGCAAGACAGCCTTTTTTTTTTTTCTGCAATTCCTGCAAGCTTTTTACACTCAAACCCCTTTTGCACAGAAAGCAACCCACCTTAAATGTGAAGCCGATAATCCAATTTCAGTCTAATGAAAATCTTAATAGTTTAATTGAAAAATGTTAGTAGCCCAGTTGCAATGATGCTATCATGTAACCAGTGCTTACAAATCAAAACACTTGTAGTTAAAAAGGCACAAAGGCAAACCTCTTGAAGTCTACTCTTCAGGTAGTGGTGAGCTCAGCCTTTCACTAACCTTCTGGGCTCTAAACTTAATTGTAGCTTCAGTCTGAGGACTTTGGGGTACGGCCCATCACCAGTATCCCAAGTTATTTGCAGGGGGAAAGGTGGAGTTGATCTTAGCAGATTTTTCTTTCCTTAGGATATACTAGTGGCTAATTTTGTGCTTAGCAATACACTTTATGGCTTGCTTTTCCTTCACTGATCTGCAAGTTTATGTTATGCCATACAAGGTATGTTTCACTCTTTAGATATTTGTTCTTTCTCTTTATTACCATGAGAAGTGGCTTTGCCCAGCTCCCCAGTGACCAGGAATGACTGGTTAGCTGCATGTAAGCCAGGGCATCTTGCACTGCTCTGTGCCCCTGATGCCATCTGACTGCGCTGCTTGTCTGTGCTTCATTTCTTTCTAAGTAACAGTAATTTGTCTCCATATAGATCAACAACATTATTACTGCTTTTATCTACTAAACACATACCTCTACATAGTGATAGCTATTTTAACACAGTTTACTTTCAAAGCTGAACAAAACATACAACAATAGTTACCTGATCATTAGATGATGGCTCTTTCTGCTGAACAAAAATTAATCTCCAGGGAGGCCAAATTAAATTTATACAAACCTTTTTGGGAACTAAGCCCTGAATTGTCAGCTTAAGGCAAAGCTTGTGGCCTGTTATGAGCACTGCCAGCACCATCATTATGGTGGTGTACAGCTACAAATATTTATATATATATATATCTTTATATGTGCATAATGTGTAATCAACAGAGGGACCAGTTTAATTCAGTGGTTATACGCACGTTACTGAAAACTTTTCCCAAGCATCTGTGTAGTCTCATGTGCTGTTATTGATGTTTGCTGCAAGTCTGAAGCCTTTTGCATTAACACAATTCAACTCTGGAGCTATTTAGCTTAGAAGGCCTAGTTACCTTATCACCAAGAAAAGTCTTTAACACATACCTTTGCACTGAGGTTAAGGATATATTTCTGTAGATAGGGACCACAGCCAGTGATTCAAACATCTTTGTTCTGATCATTTAGTAGGGTAGAAGGCATTTCTTTGCTGAAAAGGTTTTTAATCCGTATCCCATGATTTGAGAGTCGCTGAAAATTTCTCTGCTTTTGGCATGGGATAGCTATCTAAAGCTATCTCTAAAGCTTCCATTAAGTTCCTAAGGAAATATTTTGTGCAGTTAGGGTAACTTCAACGCACACCTTTGTGAATATGTAACCATGGTTCCATCCTTTCTAGCAGCTGACCCTGCTAATGTGAACATGTTCATATGGTTAAGATTAATGAGTCAATTATTTCTACACAACCAATCTGTCACGTACGCTGTTTTCCTTGACTTGATTATTTTAATTAAAAAAAAGTGTTCAATTATCTTTTTATTGATGTTCTCGTGTTAATCAGGAACAATTATTAGTGAGACTTTTGTGGATGGTTGCTTCCAAGTTTCTTAACTGAAAATACAATACTTAAAATAGAACAGAGTTTTAGAAAAGCTAATTATTTTTTTTAATTGAAGACTTCTCAGCCAATACTGGTTGTTTCTGTTGTGGAAAAGATGGATTGTCACTTAAAGCATGGTCATGTCCAAATCAATGCTAAATGAATTGCTCTGTATTTACTCTGGAGCAAATATTAGCAGTTACACTTCCCAATTACATCTCAACTATAAACTAGTTCTGTCAAGTTAAAATCTTGTTGACTCACTCAGGTGACAGATTTTGAACATAGTAAGTACTCTTCAGCTTCATGGAAGAGTTACTGAGTATTACGTGTATTTCCAGCTTTCAGAGAGAGCTTGTGTCTTGAAATTTGTTAAATTTGAAATAAAGCTTTGAACCATACCACTTTTGCAATAGATTGCTAATTGTTTGGACTTATGTCGCTCTATTCAGGACGCTGGGACCCTATTTATGAACAGTTAATCAAGGTAATAGGATGATTTAATTGTGTTTGGCATAATTCAGTCACCAGGTGGCACTATTACATATAGTGTTTATCTTCAAAGGAACCATTAAATTTTGTGAAAGTCTTTGTGAACTGTCTTATGCTGCTTTCAAAATTCTGGAAAAATCACTAGTACGGCCTTTCTCAACTCTCTATTCTGTTGCCTTAATCTCTTTAACTTGAGATTCTGTTGGATGCTTCTTCTGCTTAAAGGTTGCAAAGATGAAAACAAAAATGCTGCCTGAACTAGCAAAGTAAAAAATCTTCTGATTTAGACTGTCTTGCATCTCCTTTGGAAACTACATTGACCGAGTAAAGTGAGGCCATGCAGTTTAAGTACCCTGCAGTTGGCCATGGTTGTCTCTGACATTGAGATACATCTGTGAACATTGTGGCTTTGTGTATATGTCATCAGACCTAACCTATGCTCCTAAACTATGTGTAACCCAGATCATGAATTGAGATGAAGTGAACAGTTTAGCTCTTTGTTGCTTAATTCCTCCTCTTGTTGAAATTATGGTCATTTAATAATGCATACTCAGTTGGTACTGCAGGTCTTTCATCTTAAACTTGTGAGATTTTGTTACTCAAACTTTCAGAGTAAAGAATCCAAACTGTACTTTTAACTACAACATTACTGTTGAAATTAAAATTTTCAGCAGGGGGAAGCATGACTTATTAATGGCAATACTCCTTCCAGAAAATGAAAGGAAAGAAAAACAAGTATTCAGTGTTGATTTTCTTTTCTAACACGGTAGAATTAGTAGTATTTTTTCTTTTGATTGTATATTTCACCTTAGGATTCATCTTTAATTACACTTACACAAATAGTTTGCAATTTACACAGCTTCTACCACCTTAAACTATGGTTAAGATGACGATGCTCAATCACGTTTATGCTGTTGCTACATTAAGGAAAATGCATCTCTCAAAATAAATGGTATATTACCATAGAATGGCTTGGGTTGGAAGAGCCCCTAAGGATCATCTAGTTATGACCCACCTGCTGCTAGGCAGGGATGTCTTCCATTAGGCCAGGTCACTCAGAGCCACTTCCAGTCTGACCTTCCTGGATGGATGGAGCACACCCACACCTGTGCTGGGCAACATGTTCTAGTGCCTCACTGCCCTCACAGCAAAGAGTATCTTCGTAATATGTAATCTAGACCTACTCTTAATTTCAATCTGTTCCCCCTTGTCCTGTTAGTACAGGCTCTTGTAAATAGTCCCTCTCCCCCTTTCATGTAGGCTTCCTTTGCACACTGGAAAACTGCAATTAATTAAGTCACTTTGCCTCCTCCTCTTTTCCAGGCTGAGCAATTCCAAGTCTCTCAGCCTTTCCTCATAAGAGAGGTGGTCCAGCCCTTTGAGGAGCTTTTTTGGCCTCCACTGGGACATGCTCCAACAGGTCCATGTCTTTCCTGTGCTGTGACCCCAGAGCTGATGCAGCACTGCAGTGGGGTCTCAGCAGGGCAGAGGGGCAGAATCCCCTCCCTGCCCTGCTGCCCACACTGCTCTGGATGCAGCCCAGGACACGTGTGGCTCTCTGGGCTGTGAGTGCCCATGGCTGGGTCAGGTCCAGCCTCTCACCCACCAGCACCCCAAGCCCTTCTCAGCAGGGCTGCTCTGGTCTGTTCATCCCCAGCCTGTGTTGGCACCAGGGGCTGTCCTGGCCCCCGGTTCACCTCATGAGACTCATGGCTTGTGACTCACGATGCTTGAGTCTCATGAGGCCTGTCCAGGTCCCTCTGAATAGCACCTTATCCTTCTACACAGCTTGGTGTCATCTACAAATTTGCTGAGGGTCCACTCAATCCCTTTGTCTATGCCATTAATGACAGTATTAAATTACACTGGTCACAGTATGGACAATAAGGATACCCCTTGTCCCTCTTGTCCATCAGGACTCTGAGCTGTTGACCATTACCCTATGGATGTGACATCTAGCCACTTTCTTATCCACCTAACAGTCCACCCATGAAGTCCCTCCCTCTCCATTTTAAGGGAGAAGGAAGTTATGGGGCCTGTGTCAAAGGCTTTACAGAAGTCCAGGTAAATGATACCTGTCACCCTTCCCCTGCCCACTCCTGCAGTCACCCCACCACAGAAGGTCACGGGGTTGGTCTGGCAGGACCTGCCCTTGGTGCAGCCATGCTGGCTTTCCTGAACCACATCCCTGTCCTGTATGTGCCTTAGCACAGCTTTTGGGAGGGTCTGTTCCATGATCACATGGAACAGACCCTCCCAAAAGCACAGGTGAAGCTTCAGTTCTCTTTTCTCTTCTCTTTTTCCATCCCTTCTCCTTTTTGAAATACCGTCACAAAAAATTGTGTGGGAGAATAAACAGAATCCATAAATACTTTTAATTACTGTCTGGATCTGTGTAAATGAATTAAAAAATCACATCTCGCCTTGTATATATCAAATGAGGTCAATTAAACAATAGCAATTGAGATTCATTACTTTGTTTGTAATTAGTGTTACATTATTATGAAGAAATAAAAGGTATGTGCAACTTGGAAAATTACATAGGCAAACCAACAATTTGCCTAAGTCCTTTTAGTTGAGAATGGAATCAAATTATGCCAGTTTAAGCATAATACTTTGCATTTTCACCTAAAAAAGGCCAAATCTAACAATGTGTTTAGTCAACACATTCTTAAATTCTGTAATTCTGAGTGTAGCCTGCATAATTCAGGAAAAAGATCTGGATGGAGGTGGGCTAAAGACTTGCACCTGGAAAAACCTGTGTTGTTAAACCATTTTTAGTATTTTCATATTTTGTTGGAAGCTATATATGAGTAGAAAATATATAATCAACACCAGTCAAATTCAGTTGCTGCCCTTTCTTTATTTTTTTTACATCTCATGAACTTCTGGTCTCTCTCTGGCCCAATTTGCCATGGATAGACTGTTATACAGCAGTTCATTTGTACTGGATTTAGTTGTAAATGTGTTGAAGTTGTAAAAGTAACATTCATATAAATTATTCAGGCAGCCCCTTGATTCAGCTTGAGTTTTCCTGGCGGTTGTTATATAGAGCTCAGTTGTCAAGGCAGGCACTTGGAGGCAGTCATTTACTAAGCATCAGGAATACCACAGAGGCTGAAAGAAGAGCTAACAAGGACAGACAGATATTTAGAGCGCTGAATCTGTGTCTAGATGTCTCTTTAAATGTGTATATGCAGCAAATATCCCTGACTGCAGTCAAACATGCAGAGCTCTTTTCCTCTAGCTCTTTCCCCTTCAGTAACAAGAGTCTAAAAGTCACAACAGAGAATCCAAACTAAAATATACTACATGCTTCTGGATAGCTTTCACTGCTGTGGTCAAATTCTTGAAGGCAGAGACAATAACTGTCTGTGTTCCTGAAGGAGGGAGATGCCCAATTACAATTGTGATGGTGGCAGTGGTTATTGAAGGCTGACAATCAATGTAAAAAAACCTTTTCAAGTGAGTTATGTCAGGAACTTGTGGTTGCAGACCTGTTTGTTTCATCAACTATTTATCTGAAGAGCAGACGATGGGCTAGATGGTACTCATCTAAAGTGCACAGTTGTACTAAGCTGGGACACATTTCAAGCATGGTGAAGTAAAGGTACAGAATCCATCGCAACACTCTGCAGTACAGGAGTTTCAATAAAGGCAATTGAAAGGTCATAAATTGTCATGATCAAATTATATTTCACGAAGAGTTATAAAGGCAATCAGTACAAAATTGCTGACCTATGAACTGTGGTGTGCAACTTACTGTTTAAAATGACCCTGAGACCAGAAGAGTAAAATCTGAAAAATTTCAAACTTGTTCTTAGGAAGGGATTGACAGCAGATCTGAGTACAAGAGATGAGTACATTTGACTTCTGTAGTGGACACTCTGGAGGAAGACATAATACAGACACAGTAATACATGTGCATAAGTATGACATAGTGTGAAACATGAAATTTGGCATCTGAAAAACCAGATCATGCTCTGAAAGTGTATTAGAATTCCTTACAGGAGTGGAGATCATATGGCTGAACAAGATCCTCTGGTTTTTATATAGAATTAGCAACAAAAAATATTAATATTATTCCTACTACTGCTCCTCTGCCTACTACTACTACTAGGAAAAAAAGAAGAAATAACTGTCAGGTGTTGCAATATTAAGAGTGGAGTTGAGATATGTGTTCATCCACTTATTCCCTAAAATTATGGGGAAAATGGATATGTAGCGAGAAAGAGAGGTAAAATATTTGCTGGTAATACAATATTCAGATTGGTTAAATGCAAGCTGATTGAAGAAGTGCTGAAGGACATCACAATACTGAGCAACTTGATGATAAAGTGAATGATAAATTTTGTTCCACAAAAGCAATGCATCTGGGAAAAAACCCACATGTACTACCTATATGTACACAGGGTGTATACGTTCCCAGAGATGGACTCTAAATGAACTATTACTGTTCAGAAGGAAGATTGTGGAGGCATTTTGTCTATTTCTGTGAAAACATCAGCCTAATACCCAGAGACAGTAAAAAACAAAAATCAGCTCTTGGGAGAAAATTAGAGCAAACCAGAAAGCATTTTTATGCCCCAAGTCCAAGATGTGCTCATATCATTAATACTAAGCACAGCTCTTCTCATACCATCTCAAAAAGGACAATAAAACTAGAAAGGGAGAAAGATGACAACTGTGTTTCATTCATTTCTACATGAGGATAGATTAAACAGACTAGGCTTTCTTAGTCTGGGAGGAAAAATGACTGGGGGTACTAGATAAATCCAAGAATGATGAGAAGGAAGTGAACAGGGACTGATTAGTCACACATTCCTGCAATAGAATGAAGAGGAGAAAATTACATTATTTGGCAGGATGTTTACAAGAGAAGATTTTTCCTCACACACAATACTTAATGACACTATAGGATTTATAGTTAGGAGAGATGCATTCAGAAACTGAAAATATTTAGAAAATAGAAGTCCACCAAGCACTCCTACTTCAAGTCTTGACACTACTTAGTTTCTAGATGCTAAAAACTAAGAAACCATAGTAGTGGAACTGTTATTTTTCCACATTATAATTTTCTTTAAGCACCATTGGCATAATTGAGAGACATTACTATGCTGTGTGGGCCTGTACACCACAACCTCCCCAGCTGAGTGATAGGGCTTGGAGGCTCGTGGTTAATGGGGCTGTGCCCTTCATGGAGATGGGTAACACCTGGGGTCACACAGGTCCCACAGGCTCTGTCCTGAGACCTGTTCTGCTTGACGCCTCTATCAGTGATCCAGGGTATAGGAGAGGGAGGATATTGGCCTCTGATGCCATTTGGGTTTTGCCTTTTTTCTTTTGTATGTTCTCTGTATTCTTCACACATATATTTTTAAGTCTGTCACCTATTGTGTTAGTAGCTAGTTTTACCCAGTACTTTCCCATGGCCTTTTCCTAATGAGAAAGACAAAACAAATTCCAGAGCTCCAAGCACTAGGGGGTACACAGCCCATGCTATCCTGGTTTTTCCTGGGAACCAAGGCTGAGAACAACTAATTCTCATGGACAAAGTACAACTGGTGCTGAAGGGGGGGCTCCAGGGAAGGGGCTTGACCTGGGGGGGAATTGCATCACCACCTGTCCTCCGAACTGGTGCTTTTTATCAATTATGCTAATTTCCTAAAACCTATAAGTGTGTACTCATCCCTGTAGGGGTGGGCTTTTGTGGGCATCTTTCCATAACTGCTCCTGAAGGCCTTCATTAAAGATCCTCTTTTATATTACCTCCTTGCTAAAATTATCTCAAGTTTCATTTCCAGGTTGGGAAAAAGGCACTTCAAGGCTGAAGATGACAATGAGGGGACCCAGTTGGTTTGCTTAAGGGCTGGTCTCCCATTCAAAAGTTGTTGGAGCAGGGGTAGAAAGGGGCTGAAAGGGATGCCATGAAATTCAACATAGGCATTGTCCAAGCTCTGTGCTAGGAAGGCAGAGCCTTCAAGGATGCAGGCTAGGACAGTGGGGCCGGGCAGAAGCCTTGGTGATGTGGCACCAGGTCCTGGCAGGCAGCAAGCTGAGACAGGGTTGGGAGACCTCCTGAAGTCTGAGACAGCCTGAATTATCCTAGGAACTTCTGACCATATTCTGTGATTTGATCCTAAATGGTTACTTTTATGTTCTCTTCTTTCAGTTTTAACATGTATACCTAACAGGGTAGTTATAAATGTATATTATTACAGAGTCAGTGACTTTGTGCAGAAACCTGTTTATGTGTGAGACATCCCTTGCTCTTCAGTAGCCTAATCAGTAAACCAAACAAATTATGAATTCATGTTTATGTCTGATTTTGTGTTTCTATTACCCAGGTAACCAGACTCCACCTCTATGCAGGAACTGGAAAGAAGAAAACTAGTGAAAACTTTTTTACAACTGAAAAAAATAAGAGTGGGCTTGTATCTTAATGGACTACAGAAGGAAATGGAAATTTGTCCAAAATACATCTGATCATGGAGCAGTAAAGTTGACCAGCTGTGGAGGCTACTTTATAGACACTGTGTCAGGAGTGGGATTGTCCTGGGAGACTATTCCTCCTAGTAAGCACCATGGCCAAAGCAACTGAGGGGCATAATCTGCTGAAATTTCTGGACTATTCTGCTTGCAATGACTCATAGCTGTACACAGAAATAAATGGGCTTAAAACCAGCTGGTGGTAGAAGCCGGCCATCCTTTCCTTTTGAAGGCTTTGTGACTTCTGATTTCTTAGAAAAAGTGTTTGTAGAAAAGCAACATATTAGAATGTTGTTACTGGCTATTGAGGAATATTTTTTATTTAGAAATCTTTCCTTACTTCTCAAGGATGCTAGGCACTGAGACTGTCATGATTCAAAGCTCCATATAATTTATATTTCTGTATCATTTATACTTCTAGAATATTCTATGTCTCATTTAAAATTATTTTTAAGCTTTTATCAACCTTTCTTTTCCTATCTAAAATTAGTTGGCTATGGATTAGACATCAGAATTGAAATCTGCTACAGTCAGGTAAGAAATGTCTAGGGTCCAGTGTCAATTCATACTAATTCATGTCTTTTTTTTCTGAAAGTCCTTCATGCTTCCAAAGCAGAATGAAAATGAGAATTATGTTGCTGGGCTGCCATGAGTCCCGAAATGCAGCAATTTCATCGTGCTTGGCCAAGACTGTTTTGAATGCATAGGTTTAAAAAGCAAATCCTCTCCATAAACTCTCCCTTCATATTATTATAATGGCATTACAGACTAAAAATGTGCTGATGCTTTTCCCCAGTCTTGTGATGCGTAATGACTGAATTGTAAGACTGAATTTTAAGACAGAAACAGAAGATGAAAAATATTTTAAATATTTCTCTAGTCAGTATTAAGACTCAGAATGTAAACAGGTTGGATCTATCATGATTTATATTTAATAACTGATAATTTAATTTTTTTTAATGAATCAGGTGTTACCTGACTGCAGAGATGCAAAACCAAAAAATCTCTAAATTGGTTGCAATTTATTTTTGTCGTAGTATGGTTTTTATAGTAGTATGAATGTAGGTTAAGTAATTTTTGTTGCTATAAGGTGTTAGAGACCATAAAAGTAACCTAAAACATACAAAGGGACTACATTGCTGACTTTAGTCAAATGACATAGCTAATATTTGTCACAAAACACTGCATTATCCAAAATACGTGCAATATAGATTAAGAGAGGGTTGCTTAATTTTAAAGCTGGCTGTAGTCTGTTTGAATATGTGTTCCAGATTTGTGAACATTTGCTCATTTGTTATTAGATGAGTCTACAGTGGAGCCAGATGCTTAGCTATAGGGGACACTCTGAGCAGCATTTGCTGAGACACATTCACCTTCAGCAAGGGCCAAGAATTGTAAATAGCTGTCTTGGGTCAGGGACCAAGTTGCTCTGAAAATCTAGTATGTCTAAAGAATTTGCCTTCCTCTTTTGATTTGTTCAGTAAATCCCTTTACAGACTTTATGTTATTTCAGAATCAATCTTGATACATACATAGAGATCTCTATTTTTTCTCAGAGTCTCTTCTTAGAATATGTCTCCGGGTGCTTTAGATGTTCTTTGGGAATACCGGGGAGTAGTTAGCTTTTGTTTTTCTGTACCACACACAAAAATAAAGGTATTATAAGCATACTGGGTTGAGAGAAAGTTCTAGAGAACCTTTAGGCAGCAGATATGAGTGATGCTCTATGTCCCCAGACTGAATGAATGAGCTGTGTCCAGGCTTTTAGCACATGGTATTTAGAATACACACACACAAACACACACAAAAGTGTATATATATATATATATATATATATATATATATATATATATATACACACACACACACACACACACACACAAACATATATATGTAAAAGTAAATATATATTTATTGGAAAAAATCAGATTGAAAAAATGACAACGGACTCTCAGCAACATTTTTAAATTGTCACTCCAGCTGTGACAGCTGGACTCTTGAAAACCTGCCCCTTATACTCAGGAATAAACAATCCCAGTGTATCAATCTGTTTCCCCAGAATGCATTTTCCTGAACGGATTGATCTGATTGTATATCTGAATTAATCACATGGATGCTGTGGCTACTTCTGCAAATCTCTCATTAAGGTTGTGACTGAAAGCAGTATTGTTTGGGACCTAAATCCTGTAAATCCTTGAAACTGACAGTGCCTGCAGAGGCACTGCTATCGTGACACTCAGATGGAAATTTACTTGGAAGAAAGTAAAGGCCTCTGCTGACTTACTTTCCTTGTCAGTGATTTATTTCTCAAACCTGCGAATTTTAATTGCATGTGTGTGTTTAACCACTTTTGGCAGTGATATTTTCTCTAATTTCTTCACAGTTCCACACCCTGGCTTTTGTGCACTAACATATTGCTGCTATTGCATGTGACACTTATATTTCTGTTTCTTCCTGGAAATCAGGTGACTGTTGTGGTCTTTAATGCTGTAGTTGATCTTTGAGTTCCAGAGTTCAAATCAGTATTGCAATTTATATGGTCCATGAATTGCTAATCAGGAATGATAAGGAGAAATGAGTCCTGGGGTTTGTATCACAAGACTGTGGGAGAACACTTTAAATCAGAACATTTCTAAATCAGAAACATCCTCTACTTTGATTAAAATACTGGTCTTAACATTTTTGTTAAAGTTCAGGAAATCATAACTTGGGCCTATGGTTGCAGTGGCTAGTCACCTGCCTGTGAAGCTGCCTTGTTTTTTTAAAAGCATTGTGCAAGTGTGTGTGGATTGCTAAGAGACTGGCCTTTCCAACACTTGTTTTGCTCTCTGACATTGACTTGAAATAAAATGGTCAGAGCAAAACAAACTTTCAAAGGATGAAATCCCATAAGGGAGAAGGTTTGGTTTTCTATTCTGATAAGAGTTTCTCATGATTGACTTCCCATCCTTTAGGAGGAAGAGGTTTGCAGCAATTGCTACTCACTACAATAATAAAAACTATTCTTACCTAATTTCCTAAAGCTACTTTAAAGTCTTTTTCCAATTAGTCGGCAACTGTTATAGGGATTTTTAATCTAAATTAAAAAAAGTAATCAAGGCAGTATGACTCTGCTCAGCCCTTAGGGAAGATTATCCATATTCAGCCTCTTCTAATGGTCTATTGCAACCTGATATATTGGCAGTCATCCAGCCTGTGTAGCAGTCCTAACAGAGGCTCAAGCCTTGAGCCCTCAAAAGAATTTCTTTTGAAATAAACCAGGCTGTTTTTTTGACTTATTTCTTTTTTCTTTTATATTTTTTTTCTTGCATCCTTACATGGAGTGATTTTTTAACTCTGAACCCTTAAAAGGACATTCATGTTAAATTAAAACAACGTGTTTTGTTTCCTTTTCTTTCCTTTTTTTCCCCTTACATTCTTACTCGGTGTGATTTTTACTTTGCTGTGATTGCAGCCAAAACCTGAGCTCAAAATTCACTCAGGGGAAAGGGATGTATTCTGCGGTATTAGAGGCGATAAATGCTCTGGTGCCACAAATATTCCCTACTGTTCTTCAATCCATCCTCTTAACATCAGTGCCCAGTTTATAAATTGCATGACACCCAGGAAGTGAGGATGGCTAGCAATAGTCTCTGCTGTGTGCAGAGTGACAAACACATCTTGTATCCAGAGGATACAGAAACTAGAAATGTATAGTAAGGCAGGATCTTGCCATCATGGAGGTACTGTGGGATCAAACCTTTAGATTCCAGTGGGAATTGTTAGCGTGACTTTGGTAGATGAAGAGTCATTTCAGCAATTTGTATGAAGTCAGATTTTTTTTTTTGCCTCTTCATAGGAGTCTTTACTTCTCAGGCTTTTCTGAGAAGTAAACAAGGCGGATTATTTGTTCCTCAATCCAAAGAATGAATTACAGTATGAGGAAGGGCTGTGTCCCAGAACCGCTAGACAGTCTGGGGGAGTCTGTCTTCTGAAAAGTAGGGAATAAAGCAAGTATATGAAGACAAAGTATATGGATTAGGTTTTGGGATTTTTGACTGCGCAGCTCGCAGGCCAGATTCGCAAATCTCTTAGGAAGGTTGCAGACTAGCTTAAGTAACATTAAGAAAAATATATCCTGTATTCAGGAAATACATCCGTGTGTCTGTATCTGTGTTTACATATATTTGCATACTGAGGGAGGATCCACGCCTCTGTTGTGATATTTCAGATTCTGGAGTTTGTGACAGCTGTTTATGTTTGCCTGCATACTCTGGGCTTGTCTGATCATCACCGTGGTTGTTTCGTGGCAATAATTATGTACTTATTCACTCACATCTCTCCATCAGGGCTTCCTCAAGGTATTTCTTTCCCTCCTGATTTTGTGTCATTGAAGAAATGCTCGCACTGACCCCAGAATAGCACTACCAGAATTCACCCTCTGTCATTTCTTGCACATCACTACTCTTACACAGACTGACCCGAAATGGGATCAGTATCTGATTAATTCAGGGTGCTGTTTGTAGCTAAATGAAAGGAATTTATTTGTTCTTCATTCCCAAAATGGTAGGCTCTCTCTCAGATCATCAACATAGATGGTGTCCACAAACTCTGCTTTGGAGCAAGAGTAAGTGCTACTGCATCACGATTCAGACAAGGAAAGCAAAAAAAAGGCTGTTTCAGTGAACACACATATATACTTTTATGTATATGTGTGTTCACTTTTGTGTGTACACATATATATGCACTTTTCTGTGGAGAGAAGTGTTCATGTACTGGTGAAATTCTGATAATTTTCTTGTCTGATTATTTTTCTGCACATTTCAGGAAATGGTTGGTTTGTCTAGCTGGTGCCTATTAAGTGCAGTATATAACATAAGTAAGATTTCTCCTGATTAAACACAGTACATATACCCAAGTAAACAATAATACAAGTCTTCTAAAAATATGCATGTTCTTCATATGTCATCATTGCTCAGGATGCCAGGAAAATGCAATTCATATACACGTGTAATAAAGTGGAAAAATCATCAGTCTTCTTATAAGTATTTTTGCTTTTCCTCACTTTCTAGAGATTCCAGCAATTTTTAAAAATATGTACTGTCTTTGCAATTTTGCTGCCAAGAAGGAAAAGCTAGTTCATTCTTTAATATAACCCTGTAATGTGGCTGCCTTATATTCAGCTTTTATATTATTCAATACTGTTTGAAATGTTTCCAAGGTGACATCTAGCACACCCTGGCTTAGTAAGGTATTTAATTAGCATAATTACTAGCCAATATGATGAGGGGAAAAAAACCCTCTCTGGGTCGAGTCAGGAGACAAACTTATCCTGAACTATGTCTGAACTGTTTTAAACAAACTGCTCTTTTATTAGAGATGCTGAGTTTTTATCATAAGTACTTAACCTTTTGCTGTATATTTATTTCCCCCTTCCTGATTTTATAAGGGGAAAAAAATTATTTGAAGATGCGTTTGTTAGGGTGATACCGCCTCTTAACTTCTCCCGTTTTTAAATTTTTCTTCTCTGCTAAATACATAGCAGTCTTGGGTTCAGTTGGATAGAGACTATATGTCTTTTTGTCACTTACAGATGCATCATAAAAATGGTATATAGGATTTTGTTTCCATGGTAGATGATGACAAATATTGCCAGGCACTCAATAGGTGGCACTCTTACCCACAAGCTGGACTCATGCAATGTTGTTACACCGAAAGAAGTAGAAGAAAGCCCAAACAAAAAAGAGTTTGATACTAAAAAGTGAATGGTGCAGAGCCAGGCTAATCTGATCCTGAAATTAGCTGCTGTTTTCTCTTAATTTGTAGCACTCACTTAACTCTGTGGAAAGGCATTATTTGGTGGCCACATTAAGTAAAAAGCCAGCAAAAAATTAATACATCTATGCATAACAATATGAATCGTACTTTTCTTTGTATTCAAAGACAATGATGAAAAGAATATCTCTCATAGCCTGCAGCCTCCCAGATTAAGAACAGCCTACCTACAGCACCTGGGGTGGAGCTGGTCATTCCAGGTATAAGAACACAAATGCTCTCAAGAACTCTGCTATTTTGTGTTAAGCAGTGCTTTAAAAAAAAGTAATTCCAAAATCCTTCAAAAAGACAATTACTAGGTTACTTCCTGGCAGTGTGGCAGGAAGTGCCAGAACCTGTTCCATTTTTATAGCACTAGGGATGATTAGGCTCAGGGAAATCTTCAGAGTTCAGTGGGTTTATTCTGGTAGAAAAGTTGCTATTCACATTAATACATTTTGTATTTGTACGAAGTCAGATTTTTTGGTGCCTTTTCCTGTTTCTACGTGATATCTCAGGGACATTTTGTGAGGTTCTGGGGTTAGCAAACTTTGGGTAGCCATTGGCAATGGTCTTGGTTAATATTGCAAAGTAGGAGTTGGGAGACCTGCTTTCTCCTGGCTGTGAACCACAAGCTTGGCAGGTTGTTCAGCTTTCCTGTCTTGGTATTTCTATTAGCAAAATGAGGATAATAATCTCATTGCCATCTCCTATTCTTGCTCACCTTGCTGTGAGAATTCATGTATTTTTGAAATACTTAGAAACCCTCAGAGAGTGCTGTGTGAGTACAAAGCCTTGTTTTGTTTTATTATTCAGTGTACTCTCTCTGAGGCTCCACAGATAGTTGGTTTCCATTTTGAAACTTGCCATAGGAGGACTTACTAGTGGGAGTTTCAGAGAACTATTAAATCACACAGAAATTTTAGGAAAAAGGAAAAAAGAAGGGAAAAAATTAAAAGTGCCAGCCCCCAAACCCAATCCTTCTATCTAAAGAGAGACAACTTTTGCATTCTTTGCTTCTGCTGCAAAAAGCCCACAAACATCTTGACTGAAATTTATACACAAAAACCATCAGAGAACTTCCTACTTCATATGACAGGTTTCTGGGATTCAATAATTTTACTACATTTTGGCATTGCTTTTCTACAAGATAGTGGAAGGTTAGTAGTTGTTTCAGGAGATACGAGCCAAAGCTTTCACTTGTATCTTGCACATTTTAGATGAAATACATAATGTTAAGTTTAAATAAATGAACAGTTCAAAACATGTCTGCTGATTTCATGGCATTTAACATAGTTCATGTTTTTCTTCAAGCACATCCTTTTTTCCCCAAATATTTATTGAATTTCAACTGCACCACAAACTGCACACACTCTTCTTTCAGCAATAAACACAGAAGCTTGGGAAGAGGGAGCATCATGCAATTCTCTTGAGGTTGTAGTGCAGTACACACTTCCTTTGCCAATTTCTTACAGTGGATGTTTTTCTAAAACCTTTGAACTGAAACTTCATTCTAACAAGAGAGAAAATATCCTGTTTAATCAATAAGACATGGCAGGGCGTGAATAAGTGCATATTTATGATCAAAGCTGCTTGTCTTAAATGAACATCCTCTAGTACAATTCAAACAGTGAAATGTCTGAATAACTGAATGCAATTTTTAAAATAAAATGCTACTTTTTGTCAAAGAATTTGCATAATCTTAATTAAATGAACAGACTAATAAACTCTGAGTGGTGAATTCTTCTGTTTTACACTCTAGCCAATTAGATAATTCAGATTTTCAGGCATTCTTTATTGTGCAGACTAAATGGTTGTATAATGTTTGGTTTTTTTTTTTTTTTCTCCATCTTAGCAGAAAATAGAACTAGCAGTAAACAGAAAATTATATAATTGAGTAAAAATTAACAGAACAGTTTTCTGGCCAGCCTTAATAATTAAAACAACATAAAAATAAAAAATCCTCCTTGGATTGTCTGACATGAGAAACTGCAAATAATAAATTTTACTGCTCATGTAAAGACCTGGTTTTGTGTCTCTGGAAAACATTTAAGTTCCAACAGATATTTTGGATACCCTAACAAGTGTTATCAGCTACTAAATACTGAAGCAGAAATGTGCAGACGTGATACCTGTCTTTTTTCGTTAGAGCTCTAATGTTCTTTGCTTCTCCAGTGCATGTGTTCCTGTCCTCATCTTCTGTTGCTGTGCAGCAAATCCCTCCTGCTAAACCCAGAACACGATTGAAAATGACTACTGAGAGCAATCCCCAGCTTTTTGGAAAAATGTAGGAGCTGGAAAGGGGAATTAGATGGAAGCAAAGATAAAACTGGGATCCCATCAGTTCCTCTCTGTGATAAAGTAATTAAAATTGAAAGCTGAAAGTTCAATATGTGCTTCTCAAGGGATACTGAGAGTGTGCTGCAAAATTTTGCTGTTTAGAAATATTTTCTGATCAGAGATCAAAGTAGTTCATCCGTGTGTGAAAAATTGTAGGAAATGCAGGGTATTTCTGAATCCAATATAAAAGGCGAAATAAGTTTTATTAGTACTAGTAACTAATCCACACCCATGAGATGAACACCTTTGTTCTACTACAAGTGCTTAAAGGATGTTTTCCTTGGTTTGCTTAAGACTGCCTTTCTAAGCTTGTAAAGGGTACCACTTTCCTTAGGTAATGCAGAGTACTCTTGTTTGGGCATATGCTCTGAGGCTGCAGATCTGAGCCTTTTCATCATTCCTGAATGTCAGTATCAAAAATGACATGTCTGGGGCAGGGGTGGGTGAGTGAATCTGTGGGACAAGAGTTTCGCAAAACTCTTGAGATCCTCTCTGTCTCTAAAGTAAAGTTGTCCCTTCTTGACTCGCCTTTGACAGTGTAAGTCTGATCTGGAAAACCACAAAGACTTTTTCTGACAGCTTCTGTACCTTCTCAGAACTCAAGCATACTTCTGCTTAGTGAAAAATCAGAGACTTAGCTAGCCAGAAGGAGGTTTCTCCTTGACTCCCAGTACAAAAAAAGGTAAAAAACATGGATAGTTTTCAAAGAACACTTTCATACTATTTATTGTGTACCCTTTTGTATGTATTTTTAAATTTTAAAATTTTTTAAAAAAATGACATACTCATTCAGACCCCAAAGAAGGAAAATACAAATATAAAAGACAACCCTTTGTTGTAGGAGTTGTAGGAAAAGCTAATCCAGCCCTTAAAGGGAAATTTTTACTCTTGTTTCTTTGTTGAATTTGCTAGATAAAAGTATTTTGCAAATGAACAATGTTGTGAAGAATATCCTATGGATGTGCACTAGAGCCTCTTTGCTGGAACAGAATAAATACTGTTTTATAAAAAACAGAATAAAACAGAATAATAACAGAAGGATGCTTCAAAGCCTAAGCAACTCTGTGTTTACCAAACAGGAACTGTGGTCCCTGCTCACATTCTAGTCCTCTTATCATACATGCTTCTCAAAATATTCACTCTACTATTTTTTGTATTTGCATGTATACCTGGGGAAAATATGCACCTCTAAAACCCACTTTAAATGCAGCTTCCAACATTTTTCACAACTGCTTAACTCCCTCCACTCTTACACAGGAGATAAAGATTATTGGTTTTACTCTCTCATCATGATGGTCTTTCAGCAAGAAGACATCTTTGTCTTTTCAGAACTTAAATATATTCTTGCTCAAAAGACACAAAATCACTCTCTCGTTTGGAATTATTTTTGGCAGACTTTCTTAAGCCGATTGTATTGTAGACTCTACTTCTGTAGCATAAGGCTCTATTTTTTTATTATTTGTCCAAAGCACACCTGTTGAGCACTTCATTTCATAGCCCTTAAGAGAAAGGGATTTTTATAAGTGTCATTTCAAAATAACAGTATTTACATGATCTTTTTCCCCTAGCAGATGTGTTTTATTTCATTCTATACTTGACACACACACATGGTATCTCTTTTGGTCTGTGCACAAAGGTGTATTCATTCAGACAGTTTTGTGCCATTATAGATTAAGATCCATTGGTGCTTTTGTCTTCCAGATAAATCTTTATGGACAAGTTAAAAGAGCAGCAGATTTTTTTCCTTGTCTTTATGACAATATTTTTGTCAGCAATACAGAAATAAATTGTTTTAAGAAATCCGTGTCTTCAACTAGTGGTCTTAAATTAGACTCCGGGGTACTGTAATGTTACAGAAAATACCTGAAAATACCTGCCACGGATATTTAGAAAGCAGTGTTTAAACAACAGATTATTTGATCCCAGTGGCCTTGCTTTGCCCACTGCTTTTTTTGTTTTTTTTTTTTTAAGTGCACTAATTGTATAGTTTATTGAAAGAAAAACACGCCAGGAAAACTGACAGAAAACTATTGCAGTCAAGTGCAGCCATGTTTGGAAAGGGGTGCATTACTGAAAGGCTAGATCTGATTAGTAGAATTAAAATAAAATCACTTGAACAATGATTTATTTTAAAGAATGTGCTGTTCTTGTGTAATAATAATTGCTCACCAGATTAGAATCCCTCCTTGGGATTACCACAAGGAGGAGATGTTACAAATGAGAGGCAAGGCACTTGCTTTTATTTGGTTCTTAACCTGATGAGTTCCAATTTCTTTGCATATTCCTTTGGGAAAGAAAGAGACTGAGAAGCTTCCTTCATAATATCCTCATGATATGAGATAGCAACTATCTTTTCAGCTATGTAATTATCTCTTTCCTTACTGTTATCTGTAATACTCACACCATCACTGGCAACCTGGATGGTTTCACTGCTCATAAATATGTACCTCTATCTTTTCTGTTTCCATTTTATTGCACTTCCAGTTAAGATTTATTTTTCTGTTTGTTTACAAAATATTTTTTAAAAGCATATACAATTAAATACATGCCACAGCTAGTATCCTAACTTTGTCTTCAGTCAACTTATTTCTCCCATTTAGGAACATTCAGAAATGAAAAACCTGAATCCAAAATCATTGATAACAATTGTAACACAAATATACACAAGGGAAGCAAGCTGAACCCTTGAATGCTTTTATTAGTAGATGTCCCTGATATTTTGTTTGTGTTCTTAAATGAGGAAAAACTGAAATATGCTTTAGGGTTTTGTAATAAAACAGCTTTTAAAATACATAAGTTAATCACGCTTTTGGGAACAAGTTATTACAATAAGCAAAATTTTTCCATCTTTCTACAATGCATCTCAGAGGATTCAGAGAAGAAATGCATGTATGAGAAATTTTAATTTCAGTGCTGTCCCCAATAATAAACTGGTGGTAGTTGCTCTCTTGTTATTTGTTTCATGTTGTTTTATAGTCCAGAAAATTACTTACTGTATATGCTTAGGTATCTTTTACATAAGGTTGCAGAAGATTTCTTTGACATTAGTGAACCCCCTGCAGTGAAATGCTTTGATGTAGAGTTATCAGTTGTCTTGAAACTATTGCTGATGGAGAAGACCAAACTTAGAAGAAATTACTAAAAGACAAGCTGTTCCTCCAAGCTTATTAGCCACAGTACCTCAGCTTTCTCTCATAGTTGAAACATTTAGTGGTTCTCAACATTTCCATGTTTTAGAGTTGTTTTGATCACGGTTATTTTGAACTTCTATCTTCTCTAAGAAGAAAATTACTTGTAGTTGCAGAACCTTTCTTGCCTCTCTTTTCTGTCTCATTTTCTTTTCTGCATCTCTTTTCTGCAGTTATCTGTTTATGACTATGTCATTTTATATATAGTTTGCTCTTGGACATTTTTAGATTTTGAAAAGCACTCCAAAGACTTTGAGTGTGTAGTATGAGTTCAAAGTTATCGCTTCACCTATATCTGACTTCTTACTGTGTGCTTTTAACCTTCACCAGCATTGTAAATATAACAAGGCTAAACCAAAGTGACTTCTAAATCCTGTGATTTTTTTTCCCCATGTCATCCAGGCTGCCACATTAGGGTGGTGAGGCACTAGAAGAGGCTGTTCACAGGAATTGTAGAGTTGCTATCCCTGGCACTTTCCGCATTCTTGTTTGGTGGTAAATTCTCTGCCTATGGCAGGGGATATGAACGAGATAATCTTTAGGGTACATTCAAACTCAGGTCATTCTATGATTCTACGTAGTGGAAGGATGTATGGGTATAATAGGGTATAAACTGAAAGAAGGCAGGTTTAGATTAGACATGAGGAAGCAATAATTTTCTGTGAGGGTGATGAGATACTGGAACAGGTTGCCAGAGGAGTTGCCCCATCCTAGAAAGTGCTCAAGGGCAGGAAGTTGAAAAATGTGGTCTAGTGGAAGGTGTTTCTGGGTTGAAATGAAATTACCTTGATGGTTCCTTCCAACAAAAACCATTCTATGATTCTATGATATAAACCAAATGGATAAACCTTTCCACGATAAATATTCTGTATATAGTCCACAGAACCAAGGTGTTCTCGTTCATAGCTTACTGTTGGAGAGTTTTATAATCATGCAGCTTCTGGGAAGTGTAGGCTGGTGCTTTCTAGGCCTCCTCAGATGCAGACAGAAGTACAGCATGTGTTGGGCACAGGGAAGGCAGGTAAGACTGAGCAGGATAGAAAGTCTAGTTATGAGAATAAAATCCTTGGAGGACAGAGGTTAGGTAAAAAGATTCTGCTTTTCAGGACTGCTCAAGCAGGCTACAACTAAGAGAGCTACTGGGGAAAGAGAAAACCACTACTTATTCCAGACTGTGAGTAAATTTCATTTTTCCTCAGGTATTAGATTATCAGAACTTCACCTCTCCAGAAAAATAACTTAAGTCTTTGAAGATCTTGCCCTGAACAACACTTTTGAATTTCACTGGCTACACAGGAATTGTCAGCCAATAGAAGACACCTAAAAATATGCCCAAACAAGCAGTCTCTATTGCATTTATAGGTCATTAATCAAACACAATTTATTTTGCTGCCATGCTAATAATCTCTAGCTTCTTTGCACACTCAATTTTCTCCTCTAAAAAGGAGAGGGAATGGTTTGGAAAACTGTGCCCAAGATCCAGTTTTCTGTCATTCCCAAGAAGCATACCTCAAGCAAAGGAATGGTTTGCAAACTGGTTCTTAAGAGCTCTAAGTGCAACTTGATAAAGTCAAATAACAGCTCTCCCAGCTGCTGTACCACTAGTAATAATTGCTATACTTGCAATGGCCTGGAAACTGCCTGGGGCTTCTTGGTCCCAGTTTTCAAACTCCCTGCTTATCTTATAGGTAACATGGATACAATTGAACACAAAAAAACCCAATTTCCAAGACCAGTGGGACACTAAGGAAGGACTCAGGGAAAGAACTGAAGTGGAGAAGGGCAGAGGAATCTGAGGTATGAGGAAAACACTTATAAGTTCACAGCTTTTTTAAGTCTTCCTCCTCAGAAAATATTGACTGAAATGACATGGAAGATTTCCATTTAACCACAATTTTAAAAGCTTTCATAAATATTGCAATAAAGTCAAATTCATTGCTAGTTAAGCCCTAACACTGGCATAAGCTTATTTCTTATTCTGATGACTGAGCTGCAGCAGAGAAGCAGCATTGGAAAAGCAGGGGATTTATACTGCAAAATTTGAAATATCTTTCTTCATGGAATAATAAAGGACACTCTCCATATTCTATTCTAATAGTCAATAAAGTATAAGACCAGCTAGAAAAATAAGGTTGGCAGAAACATGGAATAAATTAGGAAATTATATTTACACTACCATCAATTACTACAGCAACATTTTACTTTATAATACAAACTTTTCTTGTAAACTGCAGCATGCCAAAAATATTCCAATGAGGGAATAAGTTGTCAAATCTCATTCCAAACTACCAAAAAACATTTCCATTACCCACTACCATTTTCTGATTTAATAAATTACCTGGGAGAGTTTGGCTGGAAAGCACAATTGAATGCTGGGAAAGGAAACATAAAAGGGCCCTAAGGGTTTTTGTGTCCTGCTTGTCTGCCAGCAGAATTCAAGACAACCTTTAGGCCTTGAATTTATGCTCCTTGGCAAAATACAGATAAGTTTTCATGCTGAATTGGCACATCTGATATCCTCACAAACACTTCTGATGGTGGCCTGTATGAGCCTGTAGCCATGGCTGGACATCAGAAAAAATCCAATAGCATGTTTGGCTTTTTGCCTTTCTTTCATGCATGAGGGAATGCCATTTGTCAGAGTGTCTGGCTGTCTACTGGTTGGCATAGCTACAACTCAACTGCTTCCATGCTTTTTGGCAGCAGCAACATCTGAGTCCCATAGGGAGAGGACTTTAATGCAAGGATAAACATATTTTGCAATGTATCAATGGTATGATCACTCTGTTGGTTTCCATCCAGTTGTTGAAAATAATTTCCAACTGATTTTTGGAAAACAACTAAGGTAGTTATTTTTACCATGGAAACTCTAAAGAAGTAGTTATGTTTTAATAGTAGCAGATTGGTCTGAGAGTTGTCATAAAAACTGAGGTTAATTGAGGTACTTGGGCTGTCATTCTTTATACTGAAACATAAAATTATGGTAGAGTCAGGGGCCCTTGATTTCATATTTCATTACAGCCCAAAGTGCTTGCTTTCATGCTATGCCATTGGTTGGGTTGACTCAGCCACGGAATACTTATTCTTTTGACTTTTTCATGGCTCTGCGAGCAATTAAAGGGAGCCTTTTTAAAAATAATGTAAGCTTTAATCCTAAATCTCCTTGTATTTTCAGCCTAGCAGACATTGAGGATGTCATTCACAGTGCTGCAATAGTCTTTAAAAAATACAGGTATGAAAACATAAGTTTTAAAATCACATGTAAGTACGAACATGCTATGTCCATGGGATGCTGCCATTTTTGTCTTCTGTGGAAAAATATGAAGGAAAAAAGATCCCTGAAGAGGAAGCAGTTAAAGTTTGTTGTACTTCAGATCTCAAAGTGCACACTGCATGGTTGCCTTGGCCATTTTTTTGTGTTCTGGTATACTTAGTGTCTTAATAAATATATTCAAAAAAGAGCCATGTGCTGGATATTACAATTTAGCAGATATGTCACGTGCTCCCAAAAAACGCAGCTGTGCAAACCTTCAGTTATGCAGGTCTTCATTCCGGCATGGACATCAGTGTTTGATAATTGCTCACCCCAGATGGACCAGACAAGTTCAATAAATATCCTACAGTAGCTTTCCTGGATAGTATGACACCATATTTGTTTTAATTGTTCTTAAGTTGTGAAGCAGTTTCCAAAGTAGCTTTCCTGGATAGTATGATACCATATTTGTTTTAATTGTTCTTAAGTTGTGAAGCAGTTTCCAAAGTCTTTGCCAAAACCTCCAAAAGTTACACTGAAAACATTAGAGCTTTTTTTTTCTCCTCAGTAATATATGAGGCTGTTTAGAGGAGGCATAATTTCTTAACCTGGATTTTTTTTCCTTCCAGTCCTGAATCTAAACCAGCTCTTTTTGGTAGTGTTTCTGTTCAGACTCATTATTGATTTGGGCTGAAGTGTATGCTGTGTTTGCTGATGTTTACTGTTAAAACAGTTGTTTAGCACAATCTAAGTATACTTTATATATGATAAACTGCAATTGGGTTTTATTTTCCTTTGTCCTCCATCAGAGCTGGTACTTGCCATACTATCTCATTCTGCATCACATTTTTAGAGGTTTTTGAGTGGACAGTTACGATGCCAGCTGTTGCTGTCCTAAGAAGCCACTTGAAATACACAGACTAATATCCTGGTAACCATTTGTGGCCTCATTCTACCTTCAGCTGTTACACCCCTTACTGTCAATGACGTACCCAAGAAATAGATGGGATGATAAGAGGAAAGCAATGTCACTTTCAAAAGTGAATCCCAAGAAAAACAAATCTTACTCTCAGGTTTTAAAAATCAATCTAAAAATAGGTGTGTGAAATGATATTTGTGCTAATTAAATACTATGTTGAGTAGGTCTCACTCTGCAAAATGTCAGCAGTGTAATTTCCAGTGGGGCTGCTTTTTCTACCTTCTCATCTTTCACCAGTCAAGGTTTTCATGTTGGGGGAGATTGGCTAAATGTTCCTTGTTGCATTCCCTAAGAGAGTTTGTTCAGGGTTAATTAAATAATCTAACAAAGCAATTAGTGGATGGTTCAGCAGTGTGCTAAGCCAGTCCCCTGAGGGTGAAGGACATTGAGTGTCTTTTGAGGTTAGGCCTTTCGAATAAAAAACAAACAAACTTTTCTTTTCCCTTCTCTTTATTTGCAAAGACAGACATCTTTCTATACTTGACCACATTGAACTAGTCTAAGTATACAGAGCAAATTTTACCCATCATCCAAACAGATTTTTCTTCCACAGGGCTGATAAAGAAGGTGAACAGCCCAGCTTTTATGAACATTTTCTGTTATACCACTCTGCGTAAACATATCTGCAACCACAGCCTCCTGTGTTTGCCCTTTCACAAACCTTAAGAAGGAGAGATTTATTAATTTACCAAAATTTTTTAAGTGGGAACTTTGCATTCTCAGCTTTAAATGGAGCTGAGAAATATCTAGGACTCCAAAAGTCAGGGCTATACCTTTTCCTTCAATCTATTCTATTCAAAGGAAAGTGTGCAATATCCTCTGAAGTAGGGATTGATAGATAGCTGAAAACACAGAGGTCATTTAAGCAGAGAACTGCCACTGACTTGTTTTTACTTCTTACTCCTTTGTTCCTGCTTTCACTGACTTTCTTCCATACCATTTCAAGAGAATAAAGACACAGTTTTATTGGTAAAACCTACAGTCCAGCCTACAAATACGAGTCCCTTAATATCCAGTGTGTTTGGAAGAAAGCAGTTACCTTCTGACAGACAACATTTTAAATCAGTTGGGGTTTTTCTTAGGAATAATTCCTCAACATGCAGCATAAACATGATCAAATAACATACTATGAAGTATTAAGTTTATGGTCTTCCAGGTCAGTAAGAGGCTTAAAACATCTTTTTGTAGTAACATAACTAAATACCTCTGTGTTCTTCAGACACAATTTCTATGGAGAGCTTCCAATAATGATGAGAACAGCTGTTTCCATGTAATACAAAACACACCATCAGGTCTTTCCTTTAATGCAATGGTTCCTATGACTTCAGTGAGATGGTTTCTTACTGACTGCATCAGAGCTCCAAAAGTAGCATGTATGCTCAGTTATAAACCTTCAATGGCAAACCAAACTAAGTACAGCTTTTGATTCTTTTAACCATGTATAAAATTATACAAATGAAGAATACCATAGGTTCAACTGTAAAAAATTGTTTTCACATGACTGGCTGTTTTCTGTCCTTTTAAGAGATTTTAATACTCTCAAGATATAAACAAATATTTATGATTTTTTCCTTGTCTCATCCTTTTTTTTTACAGATCCATAGATGAAAATATTTTTTTAACCATATTTGGCATTTCTCACTTTAAGCTCTGGGAGAGTGATCACTGGGATATGCCAGAGAGGTTTTGTTTCTGTCTGTGTTTTCTCTAGCTGAAAAAATATTTATCTTTCTATTGGACAGAGACACTAAAAGGGACATTGAAAACAAAATCTGCCATGAACCTGCAGAAAGTTACTCTCTGACTTGCCTTAAACCGTTTAAAAGCAGCAAATAATATTAGTGATATCAATACTAAATACGTAAAGGCATTGTCTTTTTGCTGATATAAATTACTCCACTTTTGGAATAGTTAAATTGATCCTAAAGTAACCACCTTCTCTGAAGAAAATACAAAACCAAACTACACAGATTTGGAAAATCACCATTTCCTGTCCTGGGAAAATAATTGTGAGAAGGTATCTCCATCAACAAAAATAATTCAGGATAGAACAGCTTGGAGATTCTTTGACCTTAACACAAAGATGTTTTATCATGTTAACATTGAAAACATGGTATTTCATGGTGGCCTTAGCAACGCAGTAGGAATAGGGGAAAAATTTCCAAATCCACTCCAAACTTCTGCTTAAGTAGTAACAATTTACTCAGAACTCTGCTTCTGTTTGTTTCTGATTGCCCAATAAATAAAATTTTCCTTCAAACATTTTTTCAATAAAGAATATAGATCAACAAGTAGGTTGCCTTGAAGCTGAGTCAATTCTAAACTCTTTGGAGCCCATGAAACATGCAGCCATCAAAATGAAAGACAGTCGTCTATAAAATTAAAGATTTTATCCAAAACTACGAAATATCTTGTCTATCAGTGTAGGGAATGTTGCAATTTTTTTAAACTACTCTTCCTATAAGTAAAGTCTATGGAATTTTAACAACATCATTTATGATCACTTTTTCTTTTAATGTTGCCTTTCTGGTTTGGAGTTTTTAAGCTTTGGGCTAAGAGCCAATAAAAAATGTAATAAAGAAGGGGCTCTCTAGTTGTGACAGGATGCTTAGAGAAAAAGTATAGGTCCTCTCCAGAATGGTCATTTGTTGTAATTTGGAACAAGGAAATTTGCAAATGGGTCAATGTATTTACTCAAGACTGCTTTCTTCTAAATGAGCTCAAGTGTGTAATAAGATTTCCATTCATAATTTTTGATTTAATTTTCAATTATAAAAACTCTCTATGTTCTAAAAATTTTTTCTCAAAGTGGTGAGATTTCTTTGAATGTCTTGTTGCCTTTGCATATTTGCTATAATACTCTTGGGAACATCAAAAAAAAGGAGCAAAGTAATTAAGCAATTAAAAAAACCCTGAAAGGCGTCTTCCCCCTCCACCCTCCACACTCCCCCCCCCCCCCCCCCTCTTTTTTTTTTTTGGTAGAATTTATTTTAAGTTTTTTCCCAGGATTCTGTTTTTCACAGTGGAGGTGCTTTCATTGTTAAGTAGATGCTAAATGCAAGCCTTAATACTAAGGAGAAGAACTAGATTAGTGCTTACCTTCTGTCAGAGCCACTCAGTGCTGGTGGCATGACTTGTTTAAAATTTAACTCTATAGTTTAATTCTGGTTGAATCTTTAGACATATTGGCTGTCACAGCAGTCTGCAGAATGAATCTGAGATTACAAAAAAATCCCAAAACCACAAAACTAAAAAACTCAACAAAAAAATGGAAAGCAGTACATGGCACCTTCCAGATTTTCTTCTGATTTTTGGGGTGTACCTCTCATATACTTGAATCTGATAACTACTGGATAGTTCTCTTGTCCTGTTTTCCCTTGGGTGGCATGTCTACAGCACAGTGGTTTGTTTAAATTCCTATAATCCTGTTTTGATCTCTTTTATGAGATTTGTGAATTTTATTGCAGTCTGAAATGATCAAACTGCAAGCTTTAGAACTGAAGTAAAAGGAAACATGAAAGCCCTCTATTAAGATGACTAATATTTCAGATGAAGCTAATTAGTATGATAACCTATGCACGTAACAGAATTGTAAAATTAGTGAGATCAACCCTGCAAAACCATTAACTATATTATAACTCTTCACATGATTTTCTCCCCCCACTAATGAAAGGTCTTAGAAATGTGAGATTTCAATTTGCGTTATCATCTGGTGGAGCTCATCAACACCACACGCTACAGTGAATATTGTGGTTTTCACAGCAGGGCCTTTTTTATCTTTGCAAATTTGTAAATTAAAATAATTTCACCTGGGGAAATCCTGCACCAGAGAAATATTGGTGACCTTGACAACACTTTTCCATTTCTTCTTTTATTCTCCCATTTTTCCCTAACAAATCACGATGGCAAATAAATGATAGAAGATTGCCTTGTACTATACATCACATTTATTACATTTATTTCTGTGCTCTGTGTTCCTATAAGGTTGCATAGTCAGATTTAAATGCTATCCTTATGTGGAAAGCTGCTTTCAGAAGAATAGAAAACAAAAGAGAGAAAACAAAGAAAAAGAAGAAGAATCATATGTGATGTGTTCCACTGAGGCAGAGAGAAAATGGGAGAAAATGGTGGGGACATGCAGTACAAGTAACAGTAAGTAATTTTTGTGAAGTGCCTATGCTTAGTAATGAGCAAATATGCCAGCACTGTATCTGTTTGTTTATCATCTTATATTCTCTGGTATCTTGATTTAACAGAACTTAAGCAGGTTCTGTCTGCTTCTTCTTTCTTTGTCCTCATGCTATCTAAGCTAAAGTCCTCATATTTTCAGTGAGAAGTGTTTCAAACAATGAAAAGTGGTATTGGAAAATTTTAATGTTAACATAAACCCCCTGGTTTTCCACTCATCCTCTAACAGCAGGTGGTCTATATAGTGTCTAATGGTCAGAAGAATGTATTTTACAAAAGAATCATAGAATGGTTTGGTTTGGAAGGGAACTTAAAGACCATCTAATTCCAACACCCTGCCTTGAGCAGGGAAACCTTTTACTAGACTGTTAAAAAATTATTTCCTTCAGGATAATAATATATGAGATAACACATATGATTAGATATATGATATAGAATTTTCCATCTGTATTTTTGAAGAATTTCTTCTGTTGTAATTTCTTGGTTTGTTCAAATTCTTTACCCCAAAAAGAGGTAAGTTAGCAATAGGAATAGTTGTCACATCTCATCTTGGTTTGAGAACAAAGACTGTTAAGATCAAAGAATAATACCTTTGACCCTTGGTAAATTGTTTGTACTTACAGGATTATCAGTGTGAGTGAGTTACTTGCCACTGTGCTTTCACCAGAGGCTTGAATTCATGAGTTAACTCTCTCTTTCATTCTCAGTAACAGAAATGACAACACTCAAGAAGACTGGGGCAAGATTCAAACAACTCTGGAATGCAGAAGGCAGTAATACCTATGCTAATCAACTCTGCAATGGCTTATGAAAAAATTGGTCCCGGTACAGTCCTCTACAGCAAAAAGTCAGGTCTTTATAAAATGTTACCATACCTTTGTTTATTTAAGGGACAAAAATTATTGTCTAGTCCGGATCTTCATGTGTAATACTCTAAAACTGATGGGAAAAATCATGATAATCACAATGTCTAAGGTGAATTTAATTTAATTTAATTTAACTTAACAAAACACTCAGTATATAGCCTGGGGACAGTTAGAGGGGAGTATTAGTGCTTTCTGATAAGAAAAAAATAAATTAGCTTTGATGGCAGAAGAAGCTGACGCAGAAACTAGAAGCATCTGTGCACATGGTCAAAGGCCAGGAACCCACAGTGCTCCTTACCCTGATGGCACTGCAGAAAAGGCTGGTTACAGCAAGCATGGCCAATGTGTACTCCAAAGGACTCGTATGGCACAAGGCCCAGTAGCAGTCATGAGTGACCAAAATCCAGAAACTGGAAGCAAATCTGAGGGATAGTTTTTCCTTTGTTCCTCACATTTTTGTGCTTTTCCTTTGTTCTCTTGCAACTATCAGAGTTAAAGACAAAATGTCAGCCTCAACTCTCTACTACAATCTCAAAATTGAAAATAAGAAGAAATGTGACATTTTAGCTCTGAGACCTTTGTTTCCTGGCGAGGGGAAAAATACACTGGCTACATTTAAGCTTGTTCTCATAATTCCAAGGCCAGGGGAAAGTCACACTGCCAAAATATCATCTGATAACTTTTCTTTTTGGTCCCCCATTATACTTCTAGGGATTATGATATTGTTCTTGGGCTTAAAAAGGGAAGAAGTCAGGGTTGCCCTTGAGGCATCTTCCCCTCAGGAAAGTGCTGTGCCTGCTGTTCCCCTGGTTCATGGGAACACTACAGAGCGCTGCTTTCAGTGAATGTGAGAGTGATTTTGTTCACAAACATTGGAGGAAGATTTGTGAAGAAAGACCTAACAAGCAAAGAAACCATGCAACTTCCTCACTGCACTCCCTCAGAGCCTGAAATCCACCCCTGTGATTTTCTGCAGTACTGGGTCTCACCACCCTGGGCTGGGACGGGACAGACTGACTGATAGTATATGAGCAGGGTGATCTGTTCCCAGCGCTTGCACTGCAGGTTCATGCAACATCAGAGGCTTCCTTGGGCTTGCAACCAGACCCAGTAAGAGCACTGACTGCTTATTGACTGCTAAATGTTGTGTTCACAGGTTTGGCTAACTTTCTGCTTAGAGGTACTTTACTTATCCATGTATCTAGATGTTGATCCCACCTTAAATCTTTGCCTAAGCTTGTGCTTTTCCCACCTCTCTCTTTTTTTTTTTCTTTTTTTTTTCTTTTTAAAAACTTTATTTTAGGATGATAATAAAATGGTATCCAATATTTCATCCTTGATAAGGCTTCTTCCTTTTGTTCCTTTTGCTACAAAAGTTTGGCCTCATAATTCCAAAGAATGTGGTATTTCCAGGTATATTAGATATGTGGGTCTGGCTTTCTACAGATCTTTTGTTCACTGCTCACCCTGCAGCCAGTGATAGGACAGGCCATGAAACATCAGGAAAATATTTTCTAATAATTTTCTTCTCTGCTATAGATTCACTTCCCATTTTGAATAATGCTTGGCAGATGCAGAAAGAGACAAGCACCACTTACAAACCTGCTGTTATATTTCTGTTCATCTTGAACTGTATAGTCATATTCTTCAAGTCATATTCCTGGTCAAGGAGGGCCTTGGGTAGCTTAATTCTTTTGTAGTTCCTGGTTATAGATCCTTGACATCAATAAGTAAATAAAAGAAAATGTAGCTGGTGAATTTCTGCACTGATTTTAACAGTACTTTAGGAATCATTTCCTAAAGCACTACAGCTGATTCCTGAGGACTGCTGAGTACTCTTAAGGCTGACCAAAGATTTAAACAGCAGGAAGGATATTTCAAATTAGAAAAGAGAATCACTGGCAGAAGTCCATGTGCCATATGTTAGGCTCTGACCACGGTTCCTCATTTTTTTTTTCTGAGTACAAAAAGGTAAAAAAATAAAAATAAAGATAAAGGAGGGAATGATTATTCAGGAAGTCATTTGTTAGTAGGGAGAGTGGGTCCAAATTTTAGGAATCACTGTATTGCATGGAGAACCCATAATCTTAGTAAAACCTTCTATTTACGTGCATTCGTAATTGAACCACTTTCCTTTGGATATGTTTTTATTCAAAAGTGTTTGATGAAGCTTCTAGGCAAATTTTAAAAGCAGCAGATGAGTATGAAGAGCTCTCTGCAAGGCTGTTCCTTCAAAATGCAAAGAAATTTTGAACATGTAAATCATAAAATACCCACTTTTTCCCATCAAAGAGGGTAATAGCATTTCTAATGGGATGGTACTTCACATTTAATTCTCTCAATAGTTGTACTTATAACTAGAGGACTTTTTGCAAACAGTGACAAGAATGCAGGACATTGAGTATTGGATGTAAATGTGGCAGAATGTGATTCATCCAACAAAGAGGAACCCTCGAATTTTTTAGGTAATTTAGATTATAATTTTGTAGTATTCCTACAGATATATTTCATAAAAAGAATTTTTTTTTTAATAAAACTGATCAGCCAAAATGTTTTTTCCCCACATCTATATAGAGGGCCCTTAGGTTTCCAAACATACTGGTAGGTATTTTCCCTGGGTATCTTGTAATATTGTTTACTGCATCATTTTCTGAAATCATGATCACCCCCACAGGGAAAAGAGGCCTGCACCTGGCAGACAGGCTCACAGAGTCTGCTTACTTTGTAACAGCTGGATATAGTGATTGTTCTAACCCATCATTTATTTTGCATAATGGTTGACCTTTCTCCCTGTAATCTGTGGTGAGGAATTCAGACCATTTACAGTACTGCAGAAGAATAGGTGTTTCTGTCCATTAGAAATCAGCGGGTTTGGTAGTTTCCTTTTGAATCCTTGTATTTGGATATTTGAATACCCTAAACACTGTCTTTTCCTAGCTTCAATCCTACTGTTTAAAAAATGTGTGATTTTAAAGGTCAGCTAATCCAATAAATGGTCACACAGCTGTGTGATATTGCAGTTCTTTAATATTAAGCAAATTGGGACATACATCAAAACATTTCGTTTAAGTATGTTATTAGTATTTGCTAAGATCTGTAAAGAACACCAGTTGCTTTATCTTGATGAGAGGGTAGTAACTTATTAATATAAACTATTTTAATAATTCAGTTGCTTGAACAATAAAGGAATTTACTTGGGTATAATTTTTGCAGTAAATTATGTCAAGCAATAACCAAATTCTTTACTGAAATTTGTTCTCTTATTGATGGAACTAGTAGTTTGAAGAAAAAATCTCCAAATTAATAAAGAAAATTGTATTTAAAAAAATTTCAAATGTTACTTTACTCAGTTTACTACAGGAAAAACAGTTTTCTGACTAAATATTGTGCCTAGTATAAGAACTGTTATAATACAGACAGTAACTGTTACTATTAATGAGAAGAAAATAACTTACTCTGTCCTTTGACCTTTTTTTTTGAGTGAAAAACAACTTTAATCTCTTTCCCTGCTATGGTCAGGAAATTTCTAGGTAGGCTAATACTTTTTGATATGAAATTTATAGTGATCTTGGGTTCTTATTAATTTGTTTATATCTTTTCTGTACCTAAAACATTTTTACTTCAAGCAATTTCAGGGACAGCTTCTGGCTTTAGGATAAGAAGTGATAAGAAGGTCTCCAGGTAGTGAATGCAGCCTGCCTTAACTTCTGACACTGAAGACCTAGGTGTAAATCTTCTCAGAGGCCAGCCAAAATAATTTCCCCAGAACAGCGCTGTAGAAGCAGCCTCATTTGGATTCCCTTGAAAGAGATTTCATTTCATTAAACTCTAGACTTGACTCTTTTGCAAAGAGGTCAGGAAAAATGCTACATGCAGCTCTCTCTCCCTTCAGTAATGTCACCATTTCTGTGATCTATAGCAGCTGCATCTTTATGTGCCACAGAAGGGCCATACAGATAGTGTGCTGTTTCCTGCAAAATTAAGGCATTCAGATTAGTGTATAATACATATTTCTGAGTAAAATACCAGAAAGCTGCACTCCATTGCAACATATCACTGCAACAGCACATGTTTGTATAGGAAACACTTCAATTAAAAATGAAATTAGAAGAAAGAGAAGAGGAAAAAGAAATGTCTCCATTTAAAAATCTTTAACATGGGAACACGATTAGGATGTTTTCCTGAAGTTAGCCATCAGACACTGTAACCATTTCAGACCAAGCCAGACCTGTCAATAAGATGCCCCAGATAAGATAATAAAAGAAATAAGTAAAGCTGTAAATTGTTGTTAGCGCATTATCAGTACTTTTAAAATTACCCTTGAAGCTGAAGCTATTAGTGCATTCCCTAATTTTTGAATAGTGACTCATTTGCATTAAGCAAATTGTTTTTCAGTGATAATCATGTATCATTAAGTTTTGATCTCACATCCATTGTCTGCCATTTAGCTTTGGTGTTCCTGGGTGTCAAAGGGCTTCTTTTTCCTGTGGACAGATTGGTTGAAGGTCTCATGTATGGACTTGTAATAATGGACTGTTGTCTTTGCTGAGACACAGTATTCATTTTTCTTGTTTCTTAAACAGCCAACAGCCAGTCAGACTCCCCGGCTAAAGAGGGATTTATATTTAGCCTTTAATAAAAGTTATGTTATTAAAAGTGAGTGTCAGTAGCTACGATATTAAAAAGTTTCTAGTAATTGCTGCAGTTGTTTCTCTTTTCAAAAGTCTGGCCTCCTGAATATGCCTGAGGTAGACGTAATTTGGTGAATCAAGAAAGTGTTGTGTACACCACCACTCAGGCACTTATGTCATTTATCTATGACATCTGCTTGTGTGACACAGATAGGTTACATCAGCCACACGTGCTCTTGCAGTTTCCTACCCTGCCACTTATAGGTCTTGTAGAGGTGAGCACAGGTCTCACCACAGGCACTAGTGGTCCCTGGTTCTTGGGAATAAGGCACCAATTTTTTTTCTAAGAGAAGGAAGTAGGAATTAGCTCCAAAGAGAATTGAATAAAAGCTTGTGAATGGTGTACCCTGTGCTAAAAACAAAAGTATGTTGGTTCAATACATATTTTATTGTGAATTTACTGGAACCTGTGCAATAGAGCGAGTTATGAATGCAACAGCTTAGAAGAGCTGCATGTGAAATATTTTTCTGACTCACAGCTATTGGGAGTGAGATTGGAAAGAGTAATTTCAATTTCTGTTCTTTCTTCATGCCCTTTCTGTCTTCCATCTTGGTTGAGGGCAAGCATGCATTGGTAGGGCACTGCTCTGTGCATCTCTCTTTTTCACTGACCTTTAGTGACAGAAATTTGCTTTAATTCTAAACAATATTAGAAACCATTGCACCAATAAAAAAATCTAAACACAACCAAAGCATCAAGTAGCCATGTTTTGCTTTTGCCTACACGCCAGAAAAAAAAGGAAAATTTATCATAAACTCCAAGAAAAACAGGAATTCGAGGTAGGAATTAGCATCATATAATTATATAATCATTTAAGTTGTAAAAGACCTTTAAGATCATTGAGTCCAATTACCTACAGTAACTTGAAAAGGGACTCCAAAGTCACAAATCTCATTGAATGACCTTCTCACACCACTTTCAGCTGATGTCTTTCTCTTCCAAATTATTATAATTAAGAGTGCACCCATTAAATTTTTTTCATTTGTTAGATGGATGATGCTATTTTATAATGTGGCCAAATAATGTGCCCATTATGAGTTTCAAGTCTGGTGCCAAAAAAATGTCTGCAGCTCTTCAAACTTCATTTGAAACCTCAGAAGGAGAGTCATTGAAAGACAGTTTGGGAAGGAAGCCATGTGAGTTTAACCAGAAACTGCCCATGTTTGGATGTCATTGTCTGATGTTTTCCTAATAATTAAGGTTCATAAATATTATGGAAGTAAAGCAGGGCAAGATTATTAATGGATAAGTAAGCCAAGTATGTTGCCCGTGTGTGTGTGAACATCACATACAATCATATCCAAATGAAGGTTGGAATTGTTTGAACAGCATAAAGAATCAAAACAGATTTTTCTATACTTGCATTTTCCAAAACAATGCTTTAAAAAAAAAAAACTGTATAAAACTCTGGTGTTCTTAGTAAAGACAGTGTTTCTCCTTTGGATTTCTCCTTATTTTCTAATCAAAACTAGCCCAGTTATCTTTCCTACTTTGGTGCCAGTTGTTCACTTTCACCTACTTATGGAGATCTCAGGTCTTTCCATCACACATTCATATTATTTTATTTTAATTTTCTTCTTATTTTCTCTAACTTTCTTGCCTTCTTGATATATTTCAATTTAAATGCAACCACAGTCCTGAAAAATACCTTGTGGAAGCTAAGATGTTTAGAACAACTTCTTTGTAACAAAGTTTATTTCCAAGCCCCACCTTGATACTGCAGTATGCTCCTCACTATTCAGATGCTGGCTGTGGGGGAAAAATATTAAAGTAGTATGATTTTTTATTCTGCCTTTTTATGTTGAGCTAAACATGTCCTCTCTAAGCAGGAACAAGGCTTTCTTATTCAGAGAAAAACTTCAGGAAATCAAAATTTGAATCTAAGAACTGTTTAAGCCCAGCAGTAACAGAATTAGAAGCAAGTAGCAAGTAGTTATGCAGCTAGTGAGCAACTACTCACGATGCATGAGTAGGAAATGAGAGTTGAAAGCATTGCATTATGTAAATCAAGGTATATTTGACTGAAGAGAAGAGTAAAGGATTCTATCCACTGGTAGGTAAACACAACCTAGGAGACTCATTTCAATGCAAGAGATCATTTTCTTGGTTTATAATGTGGGTTTCTCTGAATAGTAGGCAAGTTCTGTGTTTTCTTCTTACTTGAGACAGATGAAAAATGCAAATTACTTTTTCTCCAATAACCCAAACAAGTTCTGTTTCATTCATAAAATCCCAAACAATACATAACACAGAATCACAGAGTATTCTGTGTTAGAAGGGGAACAAGGATCATCAAATGAAGCTCCTGGCCCTCCACAGGGCACCCCAAGAATCTGTGTCTGAGAGTGTTGTCCAAACACTTATTGAACCCTGTCATGCTGTTTCTGTGACGATTTCCCTGGGGAGCTCATTCCAGTGCCCAACCACCCTCTGAGTGAAGAACCTTTTCCTGATATCCAACTTAAAACTCCCCTGACACAACTTCAGGGAATTCCCTTGCATTCTGTCACTGGTCACCACAGAGAAGAGATCAGTGTCTGTCCCTCCTCTTTGCCTTGTAAGCTTAACTTTTAAAAAAATTAACATAATGCGTTGACACATTTCAACAACATATAAGATAATCTGTTACAAAGGTGTTATTAGAAGAACATTTGAAATTTTGCTACATTTAACTTATTTCTTTCTTTCTTCCTCAATTTACACTGTCAATTTTCTTAATCTTATAATATGGCATCTGTAATTACAATATGGTGCCTGTGATTGCAAATTGCAATAGCTACAAATCTAATGAGTTTGGGGTCAATCTCTGACTAAGCTCAAAAGGAGGGGGCACTGGCAAACCAGCTCTTTCTTCTGTTAGAATGAGACTGAGGAATTTTTGAGAGTTGAAACCAGTTTAACTGGTTGTTCAGAAGCAGAATTTTTGAGATCATGGACTTAAAGCTATTTGCATGGTGGGTTTGGCATGCCTTTGAGCTTTGGGTCAACGTACTTTTTTTTTTCCCCAAAAATTCTGAGGCAAAAAGTAATGAATCATGAGTTGGATGGAAGTGAAAAACTTCTGAGAGATTCATGCAAGTGGCTTGGGAAGAAACCCCTTGCTCATTTTAGATCTGATCTCAAGGTTTCCTGTTCCAGTATTTTCTGAGATTCCTGTCCACAATTAGCTGTGACTTATGGGCTTTAAAGATCTGCCTAAGGAGATGACAGCAAGATGTCTCTTATGTGTTCAATTTTAATGAATTTCTGATGGAAAAAGGCTATATTTGAGAGAAGCTGTGGGTTTGAGGACAAGATCATTAAACAGAGTTTTTTGTGATAGTATCCCTTGCCACCTATCTTGTACGACTGAATTTCTAGAATGACGGAATTTATCTCAATCTGAGAGTCTATAGGCATCATGATCTGGTATCAGACTGTCCTAAGATTAATTTAGGTGAAATAATTTCTCCTAAAATGAATTTGTAGATACTATTTCTTTTTTTAAAATTCATCAAACACCTGTGAAAAATTGTTTGTATAGCACATTGTATGTTATCTGCCTTTATATCATGATTCATGTATTTTCTGTAGGTTCATGCAGTTATATTTAACTTTCTCACTGTTATGAATTTGTCTTGGTGTCCTTCAATCAGCAGCTGATAAACAGGAAAATGGATTATTCAGGAATGGGGGCATTTTTGAAGAATGAATTATGTTTTTCTTTTTGCAAAACTGACTGTCTGAGCTGTAAAAAACCACAAACTCCTAATTTCTTCTTTTCAGAAAACAAGCACTTATTTCCTCCTCTCCCCGAAAATTTACCATTTTCCTTTTACCTGGGAAACATTTCTGTTCCCCTCCTGATTGAAACAAAAAAACCTTCAGATGATCAATAAGGAAGTATTTTTGATCAATAAGGAAGTATTTTCTGAAAAGTTTTGCTGAAACAAATGTGGCACAAATATGCACATGGTTTCAATTTCCTGAGAAGCACTGACATTTTTACTCAATTTCCTCTTAATCCTTTATCACTCACAACTCCCTTGCTTCTGGATTCCTTTCTTAGCAGCCAGGAGGGGGGTTAAAAAAACATTGAAATGGAAGAGAACTCAACCAGCTCATTCTGTGTAATAAAATCCATTCCACTGTGGTTCTAATTTCATCAACTAATACAAGTCAACATCAAGCGTTAATGAGAAAAGGTTTCCAATTAGATACAGTCTGACACTGACCCAGCTTTTCAGTCACCTCCAATTGTCAGCGATAAAAAGGACGGTTCAATATGATATGGATCATTCACTCCAAATCTCCACAACTCATTTATGACAAACACAACTAACAGAGCATAGGGAACTGCTGAATTGTTTTTCATTATGTTGGCACATTGGCTTTAGACTACAGTGGTAATGATCTTTAGAGGTTTTCCATACAGAGTGTCACTAATGAGCAGACCAGGATGGGGCGATGAGGTGATGACAACCCACATTTTCAAGTGACAATACCAGCAACATGATGATGCTTAAAATTCCTTATTATTTCTGGAAAGTAATTCACTACCATAGAGAAGAGAGAGTTAGGAGGTTAAGCTATTAAATAAAATGAGTACAGAAAGTGAATAGCTCATTAAAAATGAAACACTTTTACAAGATACACAAGCCTTTTCTCTGTAAAATGTGTTTCAGACCGTCTTTTCATACACAGTTACTTAGACTGGTATTTTTGTAAACTAGGGATGTGTTAAAATCCTTCAGAAGTACATTTGCCAGTGCAGTATTTATCTACCTTCAAATCCAGAGCATATATGGGGAATAAAGTGAGGTAGATGTTAAATTCATTCCTAGGTCAAGGGCTTCCTGCTGACCAGGACATTGAAGGTCAACTTTAAGATGCTGACCTTTATTTCAAAAAACTATTCCAAAACCACTGGGTTGTAATGAGCACCTGCAATTTGTGAAAATGTTAAGCATGGCAAGTCAGTAAATTACAGCACTACTGCAATCGCCAAAAAATGAATATAAGGTAACTTAATAATAACGCATAAAAGCTATCTGGAGACTATAAAATACAAGAGCCATATTCTATTCTTTGAAACTGTGGAGAACTTTTACATCAGTTATTGTGGTTTTTCCTTTCAAACTCCTTGAATTTTTTTTAGTTTGGGAAAGAATTAATTCCTTTATATCATTGTGGATCATGGGTTTTGAAAACCTGAATTAATTTCTGTCTGCATAAACTATTTCCTGGGAAATGCGTTCCAAGGATCAGGGGAAGAAAAGAAGGCTTGGACAGTGAAAGAAAATGTGCTGAGATTTGTTTTTTGAAGACACCAGAACTTGAAGGTTTCCGCCAGAGACTATGTTGCAAGATGAAATGAGTTCTGATCATATAAAATGTATTCATCACAAATCAGCTCAGTAAATATCAGCTTTACAAAATATGAAAATTACTACTTTTTCTGGTTTTCTATTTTACTGTGGTGTCAAACAAAGTAGACTGGTCGAATAAAAATCTTGCGTTACTATTCCCCTCGAAAGTTTGCTTATTTTAATTTTGTGTCAGACTAGACTGGGAAAAGCCCATACGTATTTGCTTGACATACCCATAAGTATATCAAGCTGCTTTTTTAAATTGTTTGAAAATTCTTGAATCTAATCTATATTGCACGATAATTTTTAAACTCTTTTTGATACTTGAGAGAATCATTAACTCTGTGAAAACACATTAAAAGAATTATTCAAGGATTTTGTGTTTCTTCTTTGTCCACAGACAAATGATGTAGAAACAAATTTGCTACTGTAATTTCAAAAAGATTTCATAAAGCCATGCCAGCCGTTCTGATTTATAGATATCATGTGTCCTATTTGACATTGCAACTTTGCCTGGTATATGTCTGAAAGTGTAAACCAATGGTTTCCTAGCTTGATTAATCATTCCTTTTTTATATGTCGACTTCAAGATCACACATATAATAAATAATTCAACTACATTCTTTGTAGGAAGTTCTGCACCATCCAGGCCCTCCTGTGGGTCTACTTGTCTTCCTTGCTTCATGGAAACAAAAATTTTCACTGAGTGTCATTAGTAGAGTCAGTTTATAAGGTAAACGCACCCTGTTGTCAATGGATCTGGATGCTTCAACATGTTTCAATGTGAATTCTTTTCATGGGTCAAAACCTGATTATTTTCAGTAAATAAAATGGAAATCTGTCAAGTCTGTGTGTGTGTGTAAAGGTAGATACATGTTCTTGTTTTTGACACAGAGGGTTAAGCATGGTTCATAACTCAGAAATGATAAACTTGTCCATTTTAAACTTGGGCTTCTTTATACATGTGATTGTTATATAAGTCTGTATAGCTGTGTAAACTTCAGAGACAGTGTCAGCATAGAATATGATTTGCAAACATCAAGAAATAGAGACAAAAATAGCAAAGGCCTCCAGAAATTAGAGTACTTACATCCTGCTGCGTATGAATTCTGAGTATCACCATAGGAGCTCTCTTAGGGAAAAGGAAGACGATCCACAAATTTGGGAAGTATGTTGATCTTTCAGTAACATAAGGCTTCAAACTCTGAAGATTCCTATCTTTTGTTTTTTGGGCATGGAAGGAGATAGGCCTCTGAAGAGACTGGTTCAGAACAGGAGGATATATGTCTTACATTTCTGATTCTAGTGACTGTATAGACAGCTGTTTGACCACGATGGTTCCTCATCATGGTGTGCCAGCGTGGCTATTCTTTGGACATGCCAGATGTTCCGTCTGACCTTGCCCTGGACAAAAAAATCACCATGTTTGTGCTGGAGTCTATACGCTTTCTTTGCCTGGTCTGGTCCCACTGCTCTCCTTGGGGAGTATATAACAGGAGCCACCATGCAAAGGGCCTTTGTTAAATTCTAGAGCTGTCTAAGGCACATCTACCTCATATCACTTAACTTCTATTACATAAGTGAGTCAAATCATAGGTGAAACGAAGAGCTTGCTTTGATTCATAACGCTACAGAGGTATATCCTGAATTCCTATGAAAATTTTCTCAGTTCTAGGCTGTTTACAAATCATAGCTAAGAGCTCCTCAGACCAAGGAGAATGGAAGATGTTCTTGGGCCTTTTCTTACGAGAGGTGACTACCATTAGGTGGTAGGAAAGGTGGGGGTTGTACTGATAATGTGTGATGGCACACATTGCTGGAACTTACTGTTTTTTATCCCTGTCCTTGGTGCTGGCATGCCTAGTGTAGCAGTCGACTATCCCGTGCTGTAGCTTAAAGCAAAATATTTTGGTGGAAGATGCATTAAATATTGGGAAGGAATACTTTACTGTGGGGGTGGTGAGGCACTGATACAGCTTGCCCAGAGAAGTTGTGGATGACCCATCCCTGCAAGTGTTTAAGACCAGGTTGAATGGAACTCTGAGTAACCGGGTCTAGTGGAAGTTGTCTCTGCCCACAGCAGAGGGGTTGGAACCAGATGTTCGTTAAGGTCCCATTCAGCCCAAAACATTCTATGATATATCCATTATATTCCTTTCATGTGTGAAACACCTCTCATTCAAAAACATTTTCATCCCAAGTATTTTCACAGCAAAGGCCCAGAATGCTAGGATTTACTTTCAGGAGTGGATTATCGGCACAAGATTGAAGACAAACCTTTTTTGATTTAAAATCCATTTAGCTTTTACAATAGTGTAGGAGAAATGCACTGTGAAACCCAGCCATGTGCTATTGTCCGGCTAGGATTTGTACAGGGATTTACTAATCAATGTCTTCTACCAACACAAGGAAAAGCGAGAATTTTCTTTTGGAAACTGAAGCTGTGAGTGTTCTGACTTAATTTGTCAGCTTCTGTGGTTGTGCTAAAACATCGAGTCCATTGTCTCGGAGGCAACAGAAACTTTACAAGTTACTACATATAGCACTGTGGTGGAGTTTCACAAAAATACCCTTGGGTCATATAATACCTAACAAAACAATTTACAATTTCTGACAACCTATTTATCTTACTTTTTTTTTAGTAAATTTTTAATCCCAATCCCAAATCTCTTGTTCCACAACCACTAACTTTATAGTAGAGTGAATATTCATAATTCTGTAGATTTCAGTTTTCCAGAAATGAAAAATATTAAGCTAGGTTTAGGTCACAACCCTGTCCACTTTACCTGTATGTATTGTACAAGGGACAACAGAAGTCATATTTGGCAAATATTTTCCTCTTATGATGGACAGATTTGACTTGTAATGGACAGCTACATTTGCAGATGCTTCAGGATGCGTACTTCATCTAATAGTTGAAAGTTCTCTTCTACCCTTAATTGTTGTGCAAGTCTACGTGTTTTTCCAATGGTAATTGAAGTTAGGCAGAAATCCAATTTTGAATTATATTTATTTACCTTTTCTGTATAAAACCAAGAATTCAGGAGGTATTTCAGGATTTTAGGAAAGTTCTAAGTGCTTTCCAGCTCTAAATCAGGTCAAACATGTTCAGAGAGTAGTCTTTCCTGATTTGTTTTCTAATTTTTGCTATTAGTAGCTGCTGAACAAAAAATGAAAAAAAAAAAAAAACAACAAACAGACCAAACAAGGCAGACAAAAGTTAATGGAATTCTTCTAAGCATAAAGTTACATTCTCTGCAGTTCAGGGTTTTGGCAGAGCTTCAGAATGTTTTGCTTGAACTGTCACATCTATCACAAGTTAGAGTTAGCTTGGCAAGAGAATAAGTGTTCACCATACCTAGATAGGAAGTACATCAATTTCATAACAAATATTTGAAAAAATGAGGTTGCATTTCTTAAGCAGCATGACTCTATAGTCAACACAGCTGAAATAATATTAAATCTCTTAGAATTCTCACACTGTTAATTAGATTATTATTGTACGAATAATGTGTTCCATGAACCCAATATAGGAACACATGGTCCTGATTTCTCCCCTGAGAAACTGAGTGATTTGATTGTTGTCATGGTGTGCTTATTTAAACAAAAAAAAATCCAAACCAAACCAAACCACACCAAACAAAAACAAACAAACAAGCAAGTAAGAAAAAAATCTGTCTGTATATTAATAGGATATGTTAAAGCCTATTGAATTATATATATATACACATACACACACATATCTTCTATATATTATAGGATATATTATATCCCATTTAATTATATAAATATAATTAAAAGGCATTAATAGAGTTAATAGACAGTGTCCCATAAACTGGGTGGATTGTTTTGCAGGCTGTATTTCAGGATGAAAACTGCTGCTCCTTAGAAATTTTGGACTCTTAATTTGACATAAAAATTACATTTTTTTAAAGAAGAAAAATCCTTCCTACACAGGCCTTGTTCAGAGGGCCATGACAGAAGCTGGATACATTCTGCCACTCATCATATTACTGACAAGACATATGGTAGGACAAATGAGTTTGAAGTCAGAAATCATAATAAGCAAAACTGATACCCCTGTCTAAAATATACATTAAAAAATCAATTGGCAGAGCACTTGCTATATGATGTCAAAAGCCTTTTATCTCATCAGGCAGCTGTGAAGAAAGCAGGAGCTGTGAAGCACTTGGACTGGTTGCTATAGCCTCTGAAAAAAATTGCAAGAAAACCCAAACAAATCAGACAACAGTTCTCTTTCTGATTTCTCAGTATAGCATTTCAATGATTATAAAAGTTAGGATGTTATAAAATATTTCATATATAAGGATTTGAGTAATTTCAAGTCTCTGAAAACATCTTCCCTAAGAAACAACCATAATTGGTGAAGTTTCTTGAGGCCTTCTTTCCTTGAGCTTAAGGACAAATTTAACTCAAGTGTACTATGATTGCAGGAGTAGCTTATGCTTTATTAAATATTTGATATTCCACGTGGAAGAATGGAGGAGAGGATTGTAATAATGAGAGAGAGGAGTTACGAATATCCTGTGGACAAAGAGCTTCAGTGTGCATTGCTGCTTTATAAGATGCTAGAGGCTCCACAGCCAGGAACACTGCCAGCATAAGCACATCTTGGATACATATCTCCTTGTGTATGATAAATGGTACAAACTCACTGAAGACTGCCACAGTCAAGGAACACACAACTCTCTGCTGTGGATTCTCCTGTGGCTAATACTAGCTGAGCTCCTGATGTAATCCTCAGTTATATTGACCAGAGTGCCAGCCTGACAGGAGGTATAAGATCTTTGCAGATCAGGTACCACTGTTTGTGGTGCTCTGTTGGGTATATTATTTAATGTTGAAAAAGACTAAAACCATTCTGTGGTCCTTTCCTTGATGTAAACAATACAGTATTTATGCCTTTCTTTTCTAGTTTCCAATTTTCGTGAAATTCACAGGGAGAATACTTGAGAGCTCTGCTTCACAAATTTGAATTGAAATTGGCTTCTGGATTGAAAATTCATGGGGAGGAGAGAGTTAACAGAAAGATACAGTGTGATTGCCTAACTTTAGGAAATTACACTAATACTTTTCCCTGTTCTTTCTCTTCAAGTGGAGTGTGAGGGATTTGGGAGGACCTGGAATTATGACTGTAGTGCTTAGCTTTACAGCACCTCAGAAGAAAAAAGACAAAGTGTTCTGTGTCATCTTTTCCTAAAGCATGATGGAAAGCCCATCTGAAGAGTGTCCTCTGGTTGGCATAAATAACTAGCATAAGTTGTTGAGATATTTTTTTATTGTCACATCAAGTGAGTCAGTAATTACATATTGTTTCACACAGTACCTTGACTTTTGCTTGGGAATGAAAGAAAATTATGTTTGACATTTACACTTTACTCTTAGAAAGGCATAGCAGGCCACGAGTTTTATTAAAAAAACTGAATTTCTGTCACTGCAGAAAAAGCAGTCATCCAAAGTTGCCATTTTAATTTTTCCTTTTTTAACTTCCCTAAATGCTATACATGTAAGGATCGCTTTGAAGTTATTTGACTTCTTGTTGATTAATTATATCTGCTTGAGCGTAAATAACTTTTCCATTTCAATATAGGTAAACTAGGAAAATGTCTTTAAACTGATGGAAGATTTTTTCCCTTCCAACTGAACCTCTCATGCTGGTAGACAATAATTTGATTTGGAAATTGCTCCAAACAGGCATATATTCTTGTACTTATATAGGAAAGAAGTTTTTTGCTTTCACCTGTTTAAGTGTTTTGAGGAATTGGATATTGAATATGCACAAATTCTGTCACCAAGCTCAAAAAGACTTCTGGGCTGATGAAGTTCAGACTCTGTTTTGTAAACTGCCTTGACTGTGTGGAAAAGGAATTGCGCAGGCATCTAGCCAGATGCTGTGGCTCTGTTGATTCTTAAACCCCCAACAGAAATATAGCTAGAAAAAAAGCTTTTGTGACTGTCTTTAAAAAATCATGTAAATAAGAACAAAGATTGGTGTTTGCAGTGGTGGCTTGGAAGTGCTCTCTGTAGAAGAAAAGTAGTTTGGTACTTATATTTCCTACAACCCTTGGAGGTTTGAAATTCACAACAGTGATGCAATAATGAAATCCAGAATGTGAAATAAATTCATAGACATTCCAGACATGGTGTAAATAAAAATGAGTCATTGCTTTTACCTTCAGGAATCACCGGTCCTGTGGCTGCCTTTGAACCAATGACATAGATGTAGAAGTATCTTACATTTCATCACTGTGTTCCATCTGGTTCTTGTCTTTCAATCTCTTCTTTATTCCAGATGATATCTTTTGTGTCATAATATTTACAGTATGGTGTATAATCTTCCCTTTATCTCCTCATTTCCATCTGGTTTCTCCTGTCCATCACAAAATGTATACATGAAAAGCAATTGGACTGGGAGGACACACAAATACAAGCTTTTCCATTACAATGTAACATGGTATCTGATGGAATAATTGACTGCTAGGATTTTGACTGCATATGTAATTGAACTTCTGAAGTAAAATGTCATGGTTAGGACTCATCTCCTTTTGCATCAGTGGCACACCTGAGTGTTTACATAGTATTTCTATTAACAGGGTAGATGGAAACATTGCTCACAGTGCTGATGTTGTTCTGTTTCAAACTCCAGTAGAAAAAGAAGGATAAAGTTCATATAGACTTACAGACTTTAGTTGTTCTAGCTGAAATTTTGTACTAAAAATAAAACATTTAGAGGCTGCTGCTATTGTTATTTTTGCTGTTATCTTTCTGATGTTGAACCAGTGAGGACTAATAGTATCTTATGATATTTTCTGTACCATGAGTTTCATTGTTAAAACATTCCCTGAAACTGATCAGTCTATATGGCTTGAAACTGCACGTTTTCAAGCTTTATTTAGAGTACTGTTGTTTATTCTGACTCTGCAGCCTGGACGTTCTAGTTACCTAGCTTCCATTGTGTAAAGGAATAATTGCATATATTTGATCCTCTCTTCTAAGTAGAGTGCAAAAGTGTAACTTTAATAAATTATATTATTTAGCAGCAACATACAAATTTTTCTATTTTACATGAGATTTGTAGTAGTAGCAGTTAGCCCTTGACAGTTACTTAGAGGAATTGATGGTAATTAAATACTACTTCTTTACTGTACTCAGCAATATATTTAGTTTTATATTTATGGATCACCTCTTTCTCTGGAAATATGATGTTTCTGTAATTAAAATTAATAAATACTCATTACAAATTCTTGGTAAATTATAAGTATTTTTTCGTAAACATAAGGAAAATGAGTGCTTTATATTGGGTAGTAGCAAACAGATCATTACATATATATAGTGCACCAATTCACAATTAATAGCTACTCAAATAGCAAAGCTTTGAAAAGCTGACTTGTCTCTGCAATTTATCTGTGCTACTGCGGTTTCTGTAACACTGCAGAACTTTGCAATGCATTGTTTTTTTGTAAATGTTTTCTTTTTCATGATTGTTTTTGTCCAGACCTATTATCTTAGCAACTTGTAGGCATTAAAGACTGTAATTCTGCTCAAGGGATAAGTGTATTAATTCTTGATGTATCTTGTTTTGCCCACTCTGAATTTCTGTTCTTGGTTGGTTGGAATGTTCTTGCTCCCTTGAGAGGCTGCACCTCAGCAGCAGCTGTTTTTCTCCACAGGGTGCTCAACCATAAGTTCTTAAAAATCTTTTCTGCGATCTGCTAGAAAAAAAAAGTATGATGAAAGTGTCTTTCTTGACTACTTTCCACAGTGAGGAAGTGATCTGTGTTATGTGGAAAAGCCAGATTCTGATCTTGAAATGCTGAGAATCAAATTTTGATGAGAAGTCGTGGCATAAGAGCTCAGAGGACCTGCATGTGCCTTAGATCTATTTCTCCTCCAAATGAAGCTTTTGGGAAACCTTTACCCAAAAACTTGAGTGATCAGAGAGTTTTGATAAGTTTATTTCTGAGTGTGGGGTTTTGATTACAGGCAGATGGGGTATGGGGCTGATCCAGTTGGACTGCCACAGCAAAATGGCCCATTTTCTCTCTTTAGATTTCCAAAGTATGAATTTCTTTGAGGACTTCCTGTCAGACGGTGTTCATTACTATATGAACTATATCACATGAATGTGATCTCTTCGGTCACCCTGTGGTAGTTGATACTGACTGGACACTAGGTGCCTACCAACGTAACCCTGTCACTTCCCTTCTCAACTGGACAGGGGAGAGAAAACACAATGAAAGGTTTGAGGATCAGGATAAGGGTAAATTACCAATTACAATCATGGGCAAACCAGACTTGATTTAGGGAAAATAAATTTAATTTATTACCAATCAAATCACAGTAGGATAATGGGAAATAAAATATAATGTTAAAACACCTTCCCCACACACCTTCTTTTGTAACAGGCACAAGTTCACTCTTAAATTCTCTGCATTCTTCCCGCAGCAGCACAGGTGGATGAGGAATGGAAGCTGGATACTTCAGCACACATTTGTCTATGTGGTGCCTCCCTACCCACACTGTCCTTCTTCTCCAGTGTCAGGTTCCTCCCACAGGAAGCAGTCATCCAGGACTCCCCCAACAAGAGCCCTCCCCTCAGGCTGCCATTCTTCACGACCAGCTCCAGCATCCATCCATCCATCCATCCATCCATCCATCCATCCATCCATCCATCCATCCATCCATCCAATGGGGTTCAGTCCCTCGGGAATGGCCAGTTGCTGTGAGTCTCCATGGGGTCACAGGTTCTGCCAGGAAACCCATTCTAGTGTGGTCCCTCTCTACATAGGGCCACAGCCCCTGACAGGATCTTGCTTCAGCTCAGGCTTCTCACGTGGTCACAGCCTTCTTTGGGCACATCTACCTCTTTCCAGCGTGGGGTCCCCCGCAGGCTGCAGGCAGATATCTGCTCCCCCATGGACCTCCATCCGCTGAAGACAGACAAGCTGCCTCACCATGGTCTTCACCATGGGCTGCAGGGGAATCTGCTCTGGCACATGGAGCATCTCCCAGCTGTCCTTCTCCACTGACTCTGGTGTCTGGAGAGCTGTTTCTCCAACACACTCAGTCCTCACTCCCAGGTGCTGCTGCACAGCAGGTTTGCCCTGTTCTTAAAAGACATCCTCAGGCACTGCCACTGCTGCTGATGGCTTGGCCTTGGCTGTCAGTGTGAGCACTTTGGTGCCATCTGGGAGTGACTCTGCCAGACAGGGAGAAACTTCTGTCAGCCTCTCATAGAAACCACCTTTGTAGCCCCTCCACTACTAAAAACTTACCCTCTTCAATGCTGATTCCCTGTGTCCAAGTAGTCCAGAAAGAGGCAAGGCTATGACAAAAAGATGTGGCTCTCTGGGTTTTCATGACCAGAGAGATTTTGTAACTTAGTCTTTTGGGCGTTGTCTATGTCCAGTGAATTTGAATTTTGGAGTGGAAATTTTTAGGTGAAACTTTGCTTTAGTTATATATTGTGGCATACAACTAAGAAAACTGCTTGTACAGTCAAAATTATTTGCCTCCTGCTGGAGCTAAGAACGAAATCAGGAAAGGGATTGCAAATATGGATGCAAGGTTCCCCAGCAGTTACTTTATTTGCATGAATGATTTGCACAGAGGACTGGATACTGGCCCAAATTTAATTTCTGGTCAAGAGGCAATGTAAATGTGCAGTCCTGGCAATGCTGCAGACTGCAGCAAATCAAAGCTCAATCCATTCTTTTGCCATACACCAGTCAATGATGTCAGTACACCTGACAAAAGCTCTGTGACCAAAAGGCAAAGGCTGAATCTAAAACTATTAAGCCTTATATCTGTCCTCTCTGATTTGCTTTATTGTGATTGACAATGCTTTAATTAATTATGGTTTTAAATATTTTTTCTGTCATTTTAACTTTTGTAACACAGAGTCATGTAAAAAAAGAGGGAATCTTTCCATGAAAAATTATTTAATCTGTTCAGAAATAGAATGTTTGGGAGAGTACTGGATGCAACAGACAAAAAGAAATTAAAAGGTTACACCAGGAATTAAAAGCCCTGTGACTGAAACACAGAGCTAGAGAAACAATCAAATGTGTCAAGAATGGTTAGTCAGGCTGTAAGAAAGGCAGGACAAATGCAGGCATTGTGCACAACTTGCTACAATATGAAGTGACTGAGCTGGAAAAATGAACTCTTCCGTGTCCTGTTGTCTTTCACATAGGTAATCTTTCTACTTTTTATTCAAATACATAATTGCTTTTTGGCTCTGAAACCCTTCATCCTCTTGGGAGGCTCATTTAAGACCATGGCTAGGCACATCTACCTCAAAGATCTGACTAGGAGACCTTAACATATACTGCTAGAAAAATAGATTAGAATTTTACAGTTCTGGTGTTATTTTTTTCCATGGTTGTTGTGTTTTTCAATCCAGTTACTGATTTGTAAAGCTGAGAAATGATGGTGTGTTACAGGATTAATTTGTTGCGTGTTTGCTATTTTCTGGAGACACAGATTTATTAACTCTCCACTGTTCTTGCTGATAAGTAGTTGGAAAAGCCAGTAGCAGGCATAAACACAAACTGTTTAAACTGTGACAAGACAGCTGTTTTGGTGTCTGCCCCTTCTTGACTTTCTTTCTTACACTTCCAGTATACTTATACTTGAATTTTTGACTAGCCACTGGTGCATGTTAGCTATCTTGCCTGTATTGACATCTGGAGAAAGAAGAAATGAAGCAACTCAGGCTTGGCATCTGGCCAAACTATCTGCAGTTTGGCTTTTCAACAGAAAAATCTGTGTACAAACAACATCCCTTCAATTTTGCCAATGTCAATTACTGGAAAAAATCAAAACATGTTTATTTTAAATTTTAAAGAGGAAAATTAATTTTGTTAGTTAAACAAGATTGGAGGGAAGTAGGGTTTGGTCTTGACCATGAAGCTGTCCTCTCATGCATTACAGTATAAGTCTAAGTTTTGCTACCAAGTTGTCCCTAAACTCCACTGAAAGCTGAAGCAATAAAGCAAACTTATCATTTGAAATTTAGTGACACGACTTCAAAGAATTGAAGAGGGAGAGCAGGAGGAACAAGAGCAGCTGCTTCTGCCTTATGAGATTGTTCTCAAGAGGAAGGTTTTTCTGTAGTGAGCTGCACAGTGGAACAGATGCAAATTGTAGCAAGGGCATTAGAAGTTATTATAGGGACAGGGTTGGAAATTTTGTTGGGACTCAGCCTTCTATATAATATTTGCATCTTTTTTTTTTTTTTTTTTTTTCCCCCAGAGCCCTTAGATACTTGGGACTCTCTAATCTAAGAGGGGATTAGTGAACTCAGCTCTATTAATTTTTGGAAAGTGTTGTCTTTTCTTTCTCTCTTTGTCTGGTAATAGTGATGTAATTGTTGCAATCATTAAGCAATATCTGTATGCCTCAATGTATGATATTCATCCAAATCCCATCCAACTCCTCTCAAACTGGCTTGAACACTGTACCAAATATAGTCCCACTAATTCAGTCCTTTACTTGAGCTAGTCTGTGTTTTGGGTCTACTACTCCCTCATTAGTGCAGCTGTTGTGCCTTTGGCGGCTGTAGAGGACAAGGTCTAAGCATATTTTGTCCTGTTGGGACAGGAAAGATGTGATTGGAGGAGAGGGTCCTGCAGAGGTGGCTCAGTGTTTGGAACCAACTTCCTTCTCTGCCTTGAGACTTGTGCTCAGTCACTCTCACCTTCCAGCTCACCTCCTGGAGGAGGGCTGTCTATGCACCTGTAACAAAAGAGCACAAAAAGTCTAGTTTACATAAGAGACATGCAGTGGGTCAAGTATAAAGGGACAAAGATTGGGCCCCCTCACTCTCTCCTCTTTTGTTTTCTTTGTCTTGCAGCACCAGCTCTGGACCATCCATGCAGCAGTACCAATATGAGATCTAAGGACTGGTGATATTCTTTGTTTTCTCACCTTGCTTTGCCTGGTCAAAGCACAGCTATCCTATTCTACCCCAGATTATGTCTTGAAGTCTGTTTTGGGAAGGGACAACTTATAAAGATGTTTGTGGCTTATGAGCCTGCAGCTTTGAGAAGCTTGCTGTGGGAGTAGAGAACTTATTGAAGTGTGTTGTACAAGATTAAGGACTTGTTAGCCAACACCTTTTGCAGCAGTGTAGCGAAAGAACTCCAGAGCGTGTTAGACAAAAGCTTTTCTATCTAGGTAGCTGGCTGGTTTCTGGAGTTAAGACTAATATCCATAGACATAAGAATTCCCTGACATGTGGTCAAGTGTCTTTGTTCAACCTGACAAGAATTTATAATGAGCATCACACCCCATACCAGTGGGTCATGACACTAGTGGCACTAAACCATTCAGTATGGATATTCAGATCATGATATTGGCGTGTGTGTTTTTCAAGTTTGATGTATTTCTTGTTATAAAATAAATATTCCCTTCTAAAGACTTCTGTCTCCGTCATGCTTCACATTTTGTCTCTTTCACAAAATTCTGGAATCACAGGATGGAAGGGACCACAGGGTACAACCTTGCTTAAACAGGGTTATCCCAGAGCACATGGCACAAGATTATGTCTGGACAATTCTGGAATATCCACAGTGAGGAAGACTCCATTTGTCAGAACCTCTCTGACAATCTGTTCAAGTGCTCAGTCACCTACGAAGTCAAAAAGCTCTTCCTCGTGTTCATGTGGAAATTCCTGTTTCTTCTTATCCTATTGCTGGTACCACTCAGCAGAGCCTGGCTCCATTCTCTTGACACTCTCCTTTCAGATACTCCCTGACATTGATGACTCCCCTCTCAGTTTTCTCTTTTCAGAGCAGAACAGGCCCAAATCTCTCAGCCTTTCCTCATAAGAGAGATTCTTCAGTTCCCTAATCACCTTTGTCACCCTCCATTGCACCCATGCTAGGAGCTTCACATCTCTCTTACACTGAGGAGCCCCAAACTAGGCACAGCACTCTAGATGTGGCCTTATCAGATCTGAGTAGTGGGACAGATTGTGTCTGTCAAACTGCTGCCAATGGTCTTCCTAATGTCCCCCAGAATGCCATTGGCTTCCTTGGCCATAGGGACACACTGCTGGCTCATGGACAGCTTGTCGTCCACCAGGACCCCCAGATCAGTCTCCACAGAGTTGTTTTTCAGGAGGTCAGTACCAGCCTGTTCTAGCACCTGGGGTTATTCCTCCCATTTTTCTGGACTTTGCACTTGAAATTTAAATGGTTCCTCTCTTTCCATCTCTCCAGCTTGCCTTCTAGATGGCAGCACAGTCCTCTGGGATACTGACCACTCCTCTCAGCTTTGTGTTGCCAGTGAACTTTCTGGTGAGGCATCTGTCCCTTCATCTAGGTAATTGATCATTGTGCTAATCGATACTGCACTCAGTATTGAATCTTCAGGGGCACTACTAGAGACAAGTCTCAAGCTAGACTGCCTGCCACTGATTATTACTCTTTGTTATCCACTATTCAGCCAGCTCTCAAACCATTCAAAATACACCTACGCTGTTTGCATTTCCTGAGTTTTCCTATGAGAAAGTAGTGAGAGACGGTATGAAAAGCCTTGCTGAAGTCAAGGCAGAAAATACCCACTTCTTTCCCCTTATCCATCCATGTAGAAGTGTCATTGTGAAAGGCAATCAGGTTGGACAAGCATGTTTTTGGTTTAGTTAGTCCATGTTGACTTCTCTTCATCACCTGTCTTTTGTGTGGATAGATGGCCTCCAGAATGAGGTTCTCTGTCAAATTTCCAGAGTTTGAGGCTGACTGGGCAATAGCTCACTGGGTTCTCCTTCTTGCTCTTTTTGATGACTGAGGTGATATTTGATTTCCTGCAGTCCCCAGTCACCTCTCCTGATTACCAGGATCTTTCAAAGATGACCATGAGCAGCCCAGCTGTGGTGTCCATCAGCAGGGTCCATGGACTTGTGGATGCCTGGTTTGCCTGACTCCAACCCAGTCCTCCTTGCCCAAGGGAAAGTCTTTCTTCCACCCTTTCTTCTCCCTGGTGTCCCTGTGAATTCTTGGGGGCTTGTCTTGTCAGTGATGATCAATGCAAAGAAGGTGTTCAGTAACTATTCCTTCTCTGCATCTTCCATTACCCTTATTTAGTACTGTCCCACATTTTCCTTAGTTTTTCTTTTGTTATTGAAGTTCATCACCTTTCTCAACAGCTGGTAGGGCTTTGTTGCACCTTTTTTACTGATTTCTTATGCATTTTACCAAGCACAGAAATTCCAGTCATGGTAATCCTTCTTTCTATCTACTACAATTTTTCCTCTGGAGTCATAAATATAGCCACTGTTTGTTGTTGTTATTGTGGCTAACACTCATTGCCTTGAGATCTGCATAGAGATATGTAAAGTTTAGATATAGCCCATGCTTCTTTGATAATATTGCCTTCAACTTTCCATGAGAAGGGTGGTGTTTGTGTTCAAGAAACCCAACCCCACAGAAGTCTTTGAGAGGAGAAGAGAGAGGTGGGGTGGTATAAAATGGGAACTTCCCTCAGTTTGTTTGAATGCACATTTGAAATACTGGTCACTTTCTTTCCTAAGAGCTCATTGCTTTGTCTCTCTTCTAAAAAGCATTGAATTTTCACTACCAATCTAAGTTACTTACCATTCTTTCCACTTCCCCAGTGAGCTACCTGGTATTGTCAACTGGAGTTCCATATTCCCTTGTTTTTGACAGAGACAAATATATTGCAATTGGCATGGAGCAGTGCCTTTAAAGAGCTTCTGCTGGAACTGGGGTGGCTATTGGCTCTCCCTCAGGTATGCTGACAGTTGGAAAGAATACAGTTGCTTCTTTATTGGGGGAACATTAGCTTTATCATTTTCCAGTATGAACAAAATTCCAAAGCAGCATATGAAGTTTGTGTTTTGCATTGCTTTTACTTTCTAAACACCAAAGTAGAGAGGCAAAAGATTATACGAGTAAAATTTGTCCACTATGTTTCAGACAGTCTTCCTTTTAGAGGCATATAAATCTGGAGCAAAGCTCTACTGCATTGGGCCCTGGTTCAAATCTTCATGGAACTGGATCGACTCTTCTGCTAGTCCTGAATCCTACACTAATGCTAGTGAGCTGGAGTTCAGTATTGCTTATAATAATAATGCTGGTCCTGAAATTAGTCCAATGTAGAATAACATGGATTACTGGACACAACCTGTTTTGTTTTAGGAGGTATTGAATGGACAATATTTTTAAGACTAATTTCTTGAATATCTAACTTTGGTCTTTTGCTGTTTCTTCAACATGATATATGCTTGAAAAACTTCCTCTGATATCATTTGCTTGGCCTTTCCTGTCAGAGAACTGAAGGCTTTCAAATAACAACTAGGAAAAAATTGTTATGTATGGAGAACTTGTTCCAGGAGAGCTGTAATGGACATTAACATGGCAAGATCAGATGCTTGGTCTGTTTTTCTGGGTGTTCCGTGCTGGCCAGGAAATCACCCTAACCACTGCTATTCTTGTTCTGATGAACACGGAAATAGATTGATTCCCAGGGTATAGTCAGAGAAATGGATTTGGTTTAATGTCTTCGTCCAGCTGCAGTGACCAAGCTCAGGACTTCCTAATAGGTAAACTCAGACTGCTTTCCTGATTTGTATACCTTATTCTGCCTTTTTTTCTTATCTTCTTGCATTTCCCTTGTACCTTCCTTTCCCACACTAGTCTCCTTCTTAGAAAACAATCCCAAATTATTCTTAAATGGTCATAGTTCAGATATATCTTTGTCCAAACTTGGTATTTCTGACACAATTATCAGACATTCTTAGTTTTATATGTAATTACTGACATAGTAATGCTAGTATTTTTGGTCTTTCAAGACAATCCATTAGGAAGTCCCTAGTGCTCCCCTCCAGATACCTCTGGAGTCTGGCACGTTAACTTTCTATTTTCATTGGAGATCTTCTTATCCTTCATGGCATTGCCTGTAAATTTTCAGCTCCTCAGCTGCTGCCTCTTATGTTCAAAATTTTTGTATGTTGAGTCTGTAGTTTTCAGTGCTCTTAGAGCAATTTCATACCGTGTTCTATTTAAAGTGCTATCATTTGCCTGCAGCTCTAAAATATCTAATAAGAATTTTCAGACCAAAACATACTCTAACAGAGGTAATAATGAAGTTATCGTTATAGAGAGAATTCATGCTGGATTCACAAATATCTTTGTGAATTTCAAACATTTATCAAAATGCTTATAAAAATAATAGATCTCACAAAATTAATTTAGTCCATTAGTCAGAAATATTTTAATAATTGTTCTACAGACTACTGCAATCTTCATTTCTATGGGAGTGTTTCAATTGCAGACTGCATAACACAGCTAGTTATTTTAACTTCTAGAATAGTATTAAACCACTTTGGAATCATTATTAAGAAATACATAGCTTTGTTTAAGCATTTATTTGTGTTGTAGGCCGTGGTATTACAGGTGTTATCAGGTGCTCTTGTGTTATAGACCTATACATGCACTTCTCACATTGTTCTGTAATGTCTGAATAATCTAATGCAGATGAAAGGATCAACTATTATGAATACCATGGGAGGTATAATATTATGCTAACATTTTATTATAGGTGGTGGATTTGCCAGCACCGTGGTGAAAGGTTGCTGGCAGAACATTAACATACTTCTATAAAACTTAAGTTTTATGTAATTTTACCCTGAAACATTAGGAATCCTTCCCTACCTACAACAGTCCTATGCAATTTCTTTATATAAATAGCTCTTCATTTAAACATCATAGAAAGGGACATTCGTGTTATTTTGCTATAATGTGAGTTGATAATGAGCAAGTTTTCATCTCTTCTTTAACATGTCATTTAGATCTGGCCAATATAGTTGCTAATTTTCCCTTGGCTGGTGACTGTAATTTCTATCAGTTGGATGGGTTTCCTGACATGCACAAGCAGCCATTAGCAAGGAGGTCAACAAATTTATCTCCATTTATATGACCTGAGTCAGAAATTTAGCAACCGGTCCCTAGAAATCACAACCTTGTGCCCCAGCTTAATCTCTATTCTGACAAAAGCGTCTGGTTACAAATATGCTCCCACCTAAGATTCATTATGGAGTTAATGATTGCACAAAAATGTAAAGGACAGATAGACACTTTTTGTTTCTCACTGATTTTTTCCCTCCTCTGTTTTTTGTTTGTTTGCTTGTGTTTTGTTTGTTTTTGTTTTCTGCTTGTGGGTTTTTCTGGTTGGCTTTTTTTTTATGTTTAGAAGGGTGTTTGGGAACAGTTGTTACCTCTTTCCTATTTTCAGCAAGTTCTTCCTATATGTGCTGCCATGGAAGACTTGTGGTGCTTTTTAGCATCATGTGAAACTCCTTTTCTTGTGGGGCAGCTAGATTTTAGTGGAATACCTCTTGCATTAAAAATGCAATACAGGACACTGATATTGGTTAGTACTTTATTCTCAATATTAGTGCAACTTCTGAAATAAAAGTGCATTACCTATGCTTGAAAGACCTATGATAACATTTTTATTGTGTAAAATTAGTGTATCATCTCCAAGAGTGCAAACATACACTTTTTAGGGAAGCAAGTACAGAATCTGCTTGCATGAAGATAAATTTACTCATATTAAAATGTACTTATTGGACAGTCAGACCTGCAATGTACACAAATCAGACACACATTTCAATCACTGATATGATGGAAACATTGCCTCTTATGCTTGCAGCATAATATAATTTTCAGGGCAATTCATCCCTCATGTTTCTGAAAAAAAATTTCAGCAGTGATAAAGGCCTTTAAAAACAGACCATGACGCACATGGGCTCATGTCATACTTTCTACTGAATAATATTAAAATGAGAAAGCATTTTGATCTTTATTGTCACATTTGAAGTACAAATACCCACAGATAAGGAATATGAACTTATTCCAGCTGTCTGTTTCCATCTGCTTTACATTCCTCATATCAAAGTTACCAATATGCATTAATATTTAGATCTGGCTTAGAAACAACAATCTGTTTTTATTTCCCTTTTCTTTAGTACACTTGAAAAGTGATAGTAACATTTACAAATTAATTAATTTTATAGAACTGGTAGCAACATTAAGTGCAGAAGTACTTCCAGTCGAGAATGAAATTAGCAAGTGTTCTACCACAGCTTAAATTTCACGTTGATTGAACATAGACAGAAAGTAAGATTCCCCTCCCCAAATAATTATTTCTGTTATAATTCCCTTGCTGGACTTTGTTTTCCTTTTTGGACAACCTGACTTTCAGCTATTCTCAGTGCTTTTCAATGACTAAAATGTGTTTCTTTGTTGGGCAATCCTTTATGTCAACTTTTATAGTAATTCCGCTTGCATTTAATATCCTTTTTGAGGTTATTATTTAGATAATTAGGTTTGAAAACCCTCTACAGAAGTTTTTCCTCTTGTCTGGAGTATAAATTTAAAATTTTTTTTAATACTTTTTTCAGTGCAGCTGTCTTCATCAACCAGTACTCCTAATTTCTCATAATCTGTCCTTTTGAAATTGAGAACCTTAGGGCACAGTCATACATTAATTGTTGAAATAGATGTAGCAATTTAAGATGTCATTACCCTATGGCTAGTCATTAATACCCTTCAGTTGATTGAAATTGTTGGAGTCTCAGCTATGGGGACTGATATCTGATGACATGAGCATTTCTAAGTCCATTTTAGAGCAAAGTGGAACAGGTTTGCTTAAACTGCACTCAGCTACACTTTACAAGGCTCTGTTTTACTTTGTAGTGAAATGTACTTCCACAATGACTTATTGTCTCTCAGCTGAAAGCATGGTTACTAGCTCCTGGAGAGTAGTAATAGCACACAGTGATCAGCATCATGGAACTGGAGGAGCTCTGGGATGTACCTCCTGCAGTCTCCCTCTGTGGGTCGGACAAGAGCCCACCCCAGATCAGGCCAGGAACAACCATGTCTGGTCAAGGCTGGAAAGCATTCAAAGAATTTACAATAGTATGGCACTGCCCATTTAGTTTCAGACAGATTTATCTTCATCATTACAAGTCAGTGAAACTATATGAGTTTGAATAATTACAGTTACGATAGTAATCTATGAAAAATCTTTCTGTCCAGGTCATCTGCAGCTGCTTATGTGCTTTAAAACCAGTGTAATTTCTCTGTATATTCTCTCTGGTTTATTTTAGATAAAAATGACCAACTGTAATGTTAGCACTAGATGGGAAACTAATGGTCAGGGTTTCCTGAAAAATGGAAATGTTAGAATTTTTTTTTTTTAATCTTCTTTTCAGAGTAACTTTGACAAATCTGTAAGCTTTTTTGTTTTGTTTTGTTTTGTTTTGTTTTGTTTCCAGGAAAGAGAATTTATTTGCTTTTAAATGGAGGTCTAAATTTTAGTCAGGAACCCAGGGTCATGGTTGGGCAAAAATATTGTCACACAAGTTCAACATACATAGGTCTTTCTTGGGAAGGCATTTTAGCTTCAGAAGCACTTAAAATAGAAATTACAAACGGAAACAGATTAACATTAAAACTTCAGGATCGAAAGAAGAATATACTTTAGAGAAGTAAGAAATCCACTTGTCTATTCTTGCTTGTTAGAAATTTTAAAAAGATGTATCTGCTTTAGCCACGTGCATTTTGCTATGTATTTTTTCTCCCAAGGCTGAAAGGCAGGATTTTAATGAAATGACACATAACAGAGTGTCATGAAATATTTTCCTTCAGAGCTAAAAGGAAAGGGATGACCAGGCAGAGAAATTTGGAGCTGTTATGAAGGTTGAAAAGAAAATAATTAAAATAAACTGCACAGCAATTTATTGGTTTGGACAGTTGATACACCTATTTTTGTTGTAGAAAGGTTCAGATTTTTATAACTCTCTACATAAGAGTTCTCATTCTTCCACAATATTTAGAAAGGTATTTTTTCTTTGTTAATTTTAGGCATGCACACTGAAATGTTCAAAGAACTACAGTTTCTTACAATAAAGTGGGTGGGTGAAAGCAGATTCTTTTGCAATGAGCAAAAATATTTGCTGTTCTCTCTGTTCTTTTATTGTCTTGCATTGGTTTCTTGTCCTCTTGTGGGAAAGCAGAAACAATAGCTCCATGTTCCATGTAACCAACCGAAATGCCTGGAACAGATGGAGGCACCATTATGTGAACGACTCGGCAGCCAAAATTTGTTTGCATAATCTGTTTGGGATATGCCCATGGATGGTTAACATCTATTTATAATCACTCATGAATCTTTCCCAACTTATGTATATATAATTGGGGTGGATTCATGAATGATTTATGAACAAAGAACTGAACTACACTTGTCAGATGAATTATCTACAGCAGGTAATTTAACCTACTCATTAAAGGTCTCATATTTTGAGATTAAATGTTATTTGGGTCCACTTGTCTGATGGCATTTTTAATAAGTTCATCTTTCAAAAGTACTTAGAATTTTTTATTCAAGCCATATTGACTCTTATCATACTACATATGTCAAAATATGCAATAAAATAATAAGCTAAATTAGAAAGTCATTTACTCAATGAAAATTCTAAGCAAACAGAGAATGGGTTTTCTGTTACAGAATATTTTCTTTAAGATGACAAGAATAAAAAAATATATACTGCAGCATGAAAACAGTTGAATGTATCACTAAATGTCCATCAGATTCTCTGAACAGGTCACTGCCAAGCTAGTGAATTTCTTGGTTGGTTACACATCCTCATTTTCATTTCAAGATGCCACAGAAAGCATTCACTGCCAGGCAGCAATTAGTACTTAATCAGGTCTTATGGCTGAAATATTTGTCAGCAGCAATGGAGAGGAATCATTTGCTTCATTTCTGAAGTTCAGCACTGTCCTCTATGTAAAGTGATGCTCATTAGCATTCAGAATCATTGCATGGACAGCCTTTCCAGTGCTTGTTCTCAGATGGCTCTTTTTATCACTAGGAATGATTAGTGTCCTTACAAAGAGGCCCTTCAGATTTTTTTCTCAAGTACAAATTTCCTGTTATTGTTTATAGAATATTTGTTCCTAGTTCTTTAGCTGTGGATTGGATTTTTAGGTTAAAAGCATCACAATATTCTTCCTTTTTCTGGCAACTCATTTCAACTTTTAGATGGAGCTGTGCCTTCTGGGATCCAAAACAGCTCCTGGTGCAATGTAAAAATGAACCCAGACTGATTGAATATTACAAATCAGCCTGTTTTCCCATACTATAAGGAAGAAAAGGATTGATATATCCTCCATTTCTGTGAATGAGGAAAGAAAGATAAGTGTAGAATAGAAGCAACAAAAGAGAACATGCTCTGCCCCGATCTTTCCAGGAGACACATGGAACAGTTTCAGAGAAAGGGAAGAGAAAATCAAGCAAATAGTTGTGTTGCAAAAATTCAAATGGTGCCTGTGCTTGTTTCCTCTGTTATAGATGTTAACAGCAATAGCTGAGTAAAACAACTGAAAGGCACAGCTGCTTTATTTCACATCCTTGCTGATTCTGATTATATTACAGAGCTCTAGCAGCTGGTCTGTACTCACAAAGACAATTTTATTAGATATTTCTAATTTCTATTGACACTGCATCAGCAGATTTTAAATTCCCACAAGTGAGACTTCAGAGAAGAAAAAGAGGTGAAAGCAATCCTTTCTTTACTTATCTATGGGACTAAAATGTATTACCATATTTTATATGTAAATTATTCTTTACAAGAATTTTAGAGCCTTGCAATTCAATTAATATATCACAATACTTTAAAAAATGAGAATAGACAAAAAATGCAGAGCAAGTTCTGGTGTTTTGTTTCATTTTTTGGGGGGGAGTGATGTAAGTTGTCTGTTTGGTTTGTTGGGTTTTTTGGATGTCACATTTAAAAAGTCTTTCATTTCTCTCTTTGAGTGTTGGATTTCAGGGTGAATCATAAAGAACAGCAAGCATAATTTGTTCAAGGAAAGGGTTTGCCTAATTTTAAAATAGTCTAGATGAATATCTGCATTGGAAATACCCATCAATTGGGTAAGCTCTAATTAGAGTTTTCTGGATTATTATTCCCTGTAGCTATTCTTGGAAAAGAGATGTAGTAAATTTTAAACTATCAGAAATTTTCAATGCTTCAGTATGTGATCAGAAGCTGATTTCTTAGCTTAGATTGGGACAACTGAGCCAAAATGTGCAAAAAGATTCAATTTTCCACTGTTTTTAGCAGTTGAACAATGTGTTCATTGGTGTAAAAAAACCCTAAAAACCCCTATTTTCAGTGTATTATATATTCCTTAAAAATATATATTTATATTTTCTTTTAAATTTGAATGTCTGTTTTTTCCTACATTCCAGAAAGCAGGTTTTTTTTTTCTTCCCATGAAAAGTATCATGCTTCCATGCAAAAGACATACGTCTTATAAAACAGAATCCATTATTCTTGTGGAAGCTCAAAATGTGGACATTAAAGACAATATTAGAAGGCTAACATTTTCATTACTGTAGATTCTGGGAAGGAATTGCTTGAATACTAATTCTTTGCTGGTGAGTTCATACTTTTTGTATTTGCATTACAACAGAAAGCAAATATTCATGGTGACCCTGTTAATCAAGGTGTCATGAAAATTAAAGCAGAAAGGTTTTTTTTCCTTCAAAATCAATGACTGTGATGCTTTAGGTTAAGTGCTACCAATTTGGAGCAGAGTGGGAGAGTTAATTAATTTATCTTACATTCTGTCCACCTATTTTTACATTCCCACTTAATATTTACATTACCTGAGAGCAGGTCTGTTAACTAGAGTTCATCTTACAGTCATATATATTTTATTAGTTTCTCTTCTGAAGAATTTCTTACCAACCAATTTGCTCTTCTCTAAGGGACTAAATATAATGAAATAAATCTTTGGTTTATGTTGTTTCTCTAAGTTGTCAACATCTTTTGAGATGTGGGAGACTAATCCTAATCTTTCAGCCATACTTATTTTCCTTTCAAATATAGAACGCAATTATTTTTATATAGAATATATAGAATGCAAATATATTTACCTTCTATATCGGTTTGTTTTAATAGGTAATAAAAACATCTGCTTGTCTCATATTCATTTAATTGGTGATATAAGTAGCAGGTATGGGCCTGAACCAAGCCCCCACAGAATCCCGTAAAATAAATCTGTCCATTGATTCAGTGAAACCTTAGTGACTTTTTGCTAGGTCTGGAAACACTGAATCTGTGATAATGTTGGAAGATTTTTCGTAATTATTATTATGTTCTCATTCTTTAATTTGCTTTATGAAAGTGAAATAAAATTCAGATGTCTTACTAAAATTAATAAAACTTATCCTATCAGGGCACAGGACCACAGCATGGCAGAAATGGGCCAGTGCCTGTGGAGATAGGTCAGTCCTACAGGCCAGCAGGTTGGGCAGGGTCATGTCCAGATGAGATTGGTCATGTCCAGGGACAGAAGTTTCACAACTTTTCTCTTCATCTTGTGCCAGTGTTTAACAGCTTGCACAGTAAAAATGTGTCTTCTCCTGCTTAAGCAGAATTTCGTATGTTTCAGCTATATTTCAACTTGTGCCTGTTACCTCTTCTCATGCCAGAGGGCATCACAGAGAGGAGTCTGTCACCATCCTCATGAGGTTCTTATATACATGTCTAAGATCCTTCTGTGCCCTCTTTTCTCCAGGAAAACACTACCAACTTTCTCTTTTGTTGTGTAAGAAAACTACCTTCATATGGCTTCTTCTTCTTTTTTTTTTTTTGTAATTAAACCTGCTTCTGCTGTAACTCATAGTGTTGGTAGTTTCATTTGCCTACTAATAGCTAATTTACTCTCAAATGTATACAGGTATTCCAATTAAGCTAATTATCTAAGTTCTGTCTCCTTTTAAAGAAAGACAGCATATTTGCGTTTTTCTTCCATTCTCATTCATTCCCTTGGAGATCTCAGAGTGACTCTAGTGATTCTATCAGTTTAATAGACCATTTTTAGTATTCTAAGGTTATACTTATCTTGGAGCTATTTCAAAGTACTGAGTATTTTAAATATTCTGTGATCTGGTCCTTTCCTCTTCCTGGTTGAGATTTTTTTTTTGCTTTAACTACTGTGATTAATATGAATAATGGGACTAAAAATAAATATGCGTTTTTAATTACTTCTGAGTTCTATTATTTTGGAATATGAGATTAGTAGAGCCATGTTCTGCCAAAGCTGAATACTTAATGAAAATGGCTTGCATTAGTAGTAACAATTATTGGTAGTGATAGCACTCTCTGATGCATTTTTTTCCACTTCTCCTTAGAAAGAAAAGAAAGGACAAGAGCACTTGGGCAGTACAGAAATGTGCAAGGCACTAATTGAGACCAATTCATTTCTGAATGTTCTACTGGTGGGATGATTTAGCATAGTTATGCTTAGTTTCACTCTTTTGTTCTCTGTAATGAATTTTAAAGGGAGCTGACTGAGCCAAAGGGAAAGCAGGAAAAAACTTTTGAAACCAGAATAGCTCAAAACACATAAAAAATAATTCAAATTGATGATAACTCAATTTCAAGTCCTCTGTAAGGAGCTGTTTGTTAGGAAAAGGCCTTAAGCTTCTCTCTGAAAGTTCACTGAGACTGGAAGCTGCTTTTCTTGGTCATGGTAGCAGATCACTAAGATACAGGCAAGTGGAACTTAGCTGACTGGGAGAAGCAGAAAGGAAGAATTCTGTATGTCATCACAGGAGTTGGCCCAGCAGCACACTAAAGAAAAGATAAAGGTTTATTTTAAACAATTTTATGGAAGTTCAGATACACAATAGGAAAGTGGCAAATAATTTGCAGAGATTTCTTTCCTGTTTCATATCTATGACTCTTTCCTTGACAAAGATTCTGCATGCAAGAAGGACGATAGGTTAGCTTGGCATAGGCTTCAGACACCACAACTGCATTTCAGAATTGCATAATTTAAAGTGTAGTACAGACAATTAACCACACTTGGATTTGTTCCAAGTTTGAAATCAGTCTTTGAAGGAAGTTTCCATATTTTTTGCTTGATGAAGATACAAGATCTTTCTAATCTGCAGTGAGGAAAAAGAAGTTAAGAGAAAAAAGAAAAAAAAAAAGAAAAAAGTGAGAAAAAAGAAATTAAGGAAAACCACTACTCACTTTAAGTACACATTATAGTCCTTTCTTCATAAAATAGAATCCTTTGGATTCATTGCATGTTATTTCTTGGCTCAACATAGAACTTCTCTCAGAATTTCAATGCAATATGGCTAACAGCCAGAAAACTATTCCCATCCTTTTCCCTTTTCTACTGAACAGAAGTTTGAGTGCAGGGCTACTATGTATTCATCCTGTATTCATCCACCTTTTATACAGAATACAACATGATGAAATATTTGACTTCCTTGACTTTCAAATATGAATGCTTTTCGTGGTTCAGAAACCTTCTTATTCCCGTGTGCCATTTCTTCTTGCACTTCTCTCTCTATTCAGGTGGTTCAGAGTACCATCTGTGTTTGTTTGAGGACTTGCAAATACAAAAAAATGGTAGAAAGGCAGATAAGTAAGTATAAACAAACAAACAAAAAAAATCAACAACGCCCATGTCACAACAGATCATATAGAAATAGAAAATTTGGCCATCTACAAAGTAAAACTTAAAGTAACTTGAAACTTGTGATGTTTTATGGGACAAGACTAACCAATCCTATCCCATCTCAAATGCCACCTGCCTACTATATTGAGTTTTCTTATATTCTATATTAACTACCTTTTTCTCACTGGGATCTCAGAGCTCTACTATCAGTTGTATGCTGTGTAGTAATTTTTTCTTATGAAATTTAAAATTTGTTTTTCAGAATATTGTTTAGCAGCATGGATAGATATGAAAATTAAATGCAATCATTCATGTGATGACTTCATACTCTTTGCAGTCATATAAGAGTATGCCTTTTGCATATTTATGCTTATATGTATATAATGAGTATGCTTATAAGGCATATAATTATGCCTTTTGAATGCATACAGATAATTGAAGTAATCTCACAGTGACCTCACGGTGGTACAGGAATACTGATTCTTGCAAACTGAAGGCCAAATGGAGATGGAAGAACATATTGTAATAAACAATTTATTTGAATACCAGGTGGATATATTAAATCATTCTTTTTTTGGAATGCTCAAGTGTTAAATTTTGGAAATTAATTAGTTTGAAAACTGTTTAAGGTAGCTACTTATAATGGTCTTATATTCCTAAATTTTAGAATTTATTGATGAAATATGTTGAATATTTTCTTTTGAGCCTTAATTCTGACTCTTAGATTGCCTTCATCAGTCACTCATCAGAATAGTTTTAATCCATAGAATGAGAAACTGAAGAGACTAAGATAGGGTAGCTCAAGATAAAGATATGGAATCATAAACCTAAATCTACCAGGAAATGATTTCTCACCTTTGTACTGAAATAATCAAAAAGAAATAAAATATAAGTGCAAACTGTATTTCCAAGGCTGAAATATCATACTTCTAACTTCATGTTGTACTTCTAACTCACTTTCAAGGACACTGAAACCAGATATGGTGATCTCTGTGTTAATGAAGGTAGGGTTTAGCTGTGCCACAGCTCATATGAGAAAAGAATAAGCTGGAAGGGGTTGCAGAATCCTAAAGTATGATTTTTATTGTCAGAAACCTATTATTTCTATTTTAAAACCTATGTGTCTGTTTCAGTTTTTTACTTCTGTCATTTCTAGGTTTAGGATTCTAAACCATTCACAAAAAGCTGTAGATTTGTTACTGGTGTAGGAACAAAATGTACAGAATTCCTTGTAACAGACTGACTTATTATTCTGTTCTTTTAATAAGCCACCTGCATTAGTTTAGAGCTTGAGCTGCAGTGGTTTCTGCACTACATTTGTGCTGAAATTCAAGACAACAGTTTGATCAAACGATTGTTTTAGCCTTTTTATGCACTCATTATTGACTGCTATCATGGGACTATGGATAGTTTAAGAGCATTTAGGTCTTGCAGCTGTGAGAGTTTATGAACTAGAAAGCTTACGTGAGAGTTTAGTCCTAATAGCGCTGATCAGGTAGTTTCGTCTGTCTGTCTGGGGAGGTTTCCTCTCCTGAATTTGCAGTGATTCCTAGATTTGATTAAGTACAGAGCTGGTAGATTAAAATAAATAATTAAGTAAGCAAATAAATAAATAATGTTATCTTCAGGCAGTGGCAACCAGGTTTTCAGAGAAAAAATTAGGAATTTCATAGGATTTTACTATACTGTTTCAAATCTGTGCTCTAGGATACATGCAATCATGGAATCATGCTGAGTTGGAAGGTACTCACCAGGACCATCAAGTCCAGCACCTGGCCCTGCACAGGACAGCCCAAAGAGTCACACCACCTGCCCCAGAGCACTGCACAAATGCTTCTTGAACTCTGTCAGGCTGGTGCTGTGACCACTGCCCTGGGGAGCCTGTTCTAGTGCCCAAACACCCTCTGGGTGAAAAGCCTTTTCCTGATGTCCAACCTAAATCTCCCCTGACACTACTTCAGGCCATTCCCTTGAATTCTGTCACTGTCACCACAGAGAAGAGATCAGTGCCTGCCCCTCCTCTTCCCCTCATGAAGAAGTTGTAACTGCAATGAGGTCTCCCCTCAGTCTCCTTTTCTCCAGGCTGAACAGACCAAGAGACCTTTAGCCACTGCTCATACAGCTTCCCCTCAAAGCCCTTCATCATCTTTTTCCCCCTCCTTTTGACACTCTCCAATAGCCTTCTATCTCTCTCATGCTGCGGAATGAAGAACTGCCCCCAGCATTCTATCTGTCAGGATGTAAAAGTGCCCTTTGATGTGAGACATGAAGTTACTCTAAGACAGCAAATTTAATCTACCTAGGGACAGACAGAGGTTTTCCATTAGGTAGCAGGAAAACAGATATTAGTAAACTGCATAACAATAATATTAATGAGAATTATTTGAAAGCTGATTCCAAAGTTATCTTAAAACAGATCCTAATTAAATTTAAAAAAACCTAGCTGTTGGCTTTCCTAGCAGTGAAAATTGACAATGACCTTGGAGAACACCGCTGAAGCGGTGAGGTCTTTTCCACTGAAGCTAGTGAAAGCCTATGGTTGGAATTAGGGTTTAATAAAATGGAAGGTGTGAACTGACAGCAAAATGATGTAAGAAAACAGATTACAGAAAGAAACTCCTTATCAGAAAAATATGAGTAATGTCCAAGATGGTATTACTGAGGTTCACTGAAACCAAGACTTATGATTTACCTTTAGTATTTTGAAGTTTTTTACTCTAAAAATCAGCTTTTAAGAAGTGGACTCCAGGTGTTAGAACACTGCTTCAGTTCTCCTCTTTCTACATTAGAAATGCTATTTGATTGTAATTTTTTTCTAGGGATATGGTAAGGATTATAACTTAGATATACTGACGCTGTGGCAATACATTGAGACCATACTGTTAGACAATCCCAAGGTATATTTAGAACCATGATTGCTGACTTTTTCAAAGATAAACTGAGGAACAGAATTATCTAGGGAGTTAAGAAGTTCAGCATAAGCCAAGAATTCACATTCACACATGTAAATCAGAAACTACAAAAAAGAAAGTTCAACAAATTTCAGACAAGACCAAAAATGAGTTCAGAATATTGAAAGTTCAGTGAAAATTTAGCACTGCCACTAAACTCAGTTTAAGCTTAGCTCCTCCCTCTTTCCCACTGACAGCATAGGGAGACAGGGCATGGGGATTTTGGTCAGTTTGTCACTTGAGATTTTATCTGCTTGCTCAGGGAGAGGAGTCTTTTTTCTGCTATGCTGTAAGGTCTGTCCCATGGGCAGTCTTCTCAAAACTGTTGTGGTATGGGTCACTCAGTGACCATGGGATGTAGTCTTCTAAAGACAGGGCCCTTCTCTGGTTCGGAAGCAAGGGCCCTCTGTATTCAGGTCTCCCACTGGTTCACAACTTTCTCTGGCATCCACCCACTCCAGCACTAGCACTTTTCCCACGGGATTGTGAGTGGATCTCTGCATCCTCCATGGACTTCATGCATTACAGAGGGATGGTTTGTTTCACCATAGTCCTCATCACAGCCTGCAGAGGAATCTTGGCCATACTTGAAGCACCTCCTCCCCCTTTTTCTTTTCCCCTGACCGTGGTGCTGCCATGTTGTTCTCTCTCACATGTTCTCACTTCCTCCTCTTTTTTGACTAGAAGAAAAAATTGCTGCTTGTAGCTACCATTGTCAACAAGGTCCACTAATTCAACATTTTTTTGCAAGACCACGCAGCGCCAAAGGTTGATCTTGTCTAGGCGCTGTGTTGGGGATTCGCTCATCATGCTTCCTCTGCCAGCCAGGCGACCCCACTGCCATCGCCTGGGTGGTGATGGCTGCCATGGTGCTGATGGATTTAATGTCTCTTCATGCAGAGTGCCGGGAAGGGAAAGCTGCCCCTGGCCCTGTCCTGCATGCGGTGCAGCTGGCTAGGGGCGGCCAGGCAGGTGAGGCTCCCTGCAGGCTGTGCTGCGATGGCAGTGGCTGCGGTGGCACCTTGCTGCAGGCCATGCTGGCATGGTGGCAGCCACAGTAGCAGCTGTGGTGCCTCCCCCTTGGAAAAACTGATCTTGCGTTGTTTTGATTTTCTTCTTGAATGTGTTATCACAGAGGCATTACCAACCTTTATAACTGGGCCAGTAGCACGTCCACCTTCAGAGCTATCAGAGATTGGCCCTATCAGACATGATGGAAGCTTCTAGAAGTTTCTCAGAGAAGCTACCCCAGTGACCCCCCTGCTAGAAAAAGCCAGGCTGTGTCAAACCAACACAAAGGTTCAAAGTAGATCACAACTACGGTAGACAAAAAAGTATTCTTATGACAGTCCCCAAAACATTTTTAAGGGATGCACTTATTTATGGCGGGTACTTAACTCTGATTCTAGATGGGACAGTTTGTTGTGATGCTCATGAATGGTGTGATTCATGAACTGGTAGTGAAAATTATGATCAGTGGCAACTATGCCTGTAAGAAACAAATAATAATGGATTTAATGGTCCTGACAGGAGTGAAGAAATCAAGTTTGAAGAGCAGATCCTTGGACTCCAGGGGAAAGAAAAAAATAGCTCTTCAGGAAACTGAGATAGATCTGTGAAGGATAAAGAAATTCAGTTGCATAGGACAATATCCTCCACCTTCAAGACAGCTCTATCTCAACATTCAGGGAAACACCTGGGCATATCAAGAGACTGGTGTGGCTAAACAGAGAACTTATGATTGAGATTGCAAAAAGGACTATACAAAAGCTGGAAGTGAGGACAGACTGTAATTCAAGCCAAGGAATTTTCAGTAAACCTTGCATCATAAAAGAGTAGACCAAACAGGATGCATCTGAGAATGCTAAGAGAACTTGCTGCTCTTGGCCATCTTAGAAAAACTTACAAAATTTGTTATGGTTGGAGAAAGGAAAATGTAGACACCAACTTCAAGCCCTGCAAGAGAAACATTCCAGGGATCTACAGGTTGGACAGTTTCACTCTTGTGCCTGGGAAAGTTACATAATAAGTGGTCTCGGAAGCCATTTCTGGATGCATGAAATGAAGGCTTCTGTAAATGGCCTGTGTGAATTTATCAGGAATAGTAATAAAAGTAAGGTAAGTGGATGAGAGAGAGCTGTTTTCTACCTTGTAGGTGAATCTTGACTTTTGCAGGCAGGTGTTTTGATCAAGTTTCCTGTAGAATCCGGGTAAGCAGCATGGCATGTCAAAATATAAGCGGTTGGCCTACCATCTAGGTGAAAAATTGGCTTAATCAGTATACAGGTTAATGAGTCAGAATCCTTGTTGATGTTGAAAGCTCTCTGGGTCTACCCTGGAACCTGTTCTGTTTAGCATCCTTGTTGATGGCCTAGATGACAAAGTGAAATATCCTTCACCAAGTTGTGAACAAGAGAGGGATAGGGCTACAGTCCATAAAATAAAGAAGCAGAGCTGCATATGTGGGAGGACTAGAATGATTGTCCCATGAAATGAAAAGATGTGGAGTACTGCATCACTGCCAGTCCTGGCAGTAATTCTGCAGGACAGGTCCTTTGGATCCTAGAATAATTTTCTTTTCAGTTGGAAAAGATCTTTAGATTAGTCCAACTGTTGGAAGCTTGAAGCTAGGAAGAAAATAAAAGCTCAAACATGATGGGGCCCATGGTGATCTGAATGGACACTGAAACCAGATGGAGAGGAGTGGTTTATGGTGCCATGGCATCAGAAGGGAGCACGAAGTGGGGTGAAGGCTGTGTGGTCCTGTTATTTCTGTTGATATCAAGGAATGTTTTGTACAACTGCTACCAAAATAGACATCATACATACTCCATAACCACGAAGAACAAAAACTTTGACCACAGTTCCACCCAGAGTGTACCTAACTGGGGGATGAGAACTCAACATGGAATTTGTAGGGACAGATTAATGGGTTTTCCCTCCTTGCTTTCCCTAGAGGGGACATATTTCGCTAAGTCTTTTATCCTTGTCTACACCAAGTGTTTTCATCTGGGAAATTAATTTTGTGCTTGCATTAATATTGTTAGTGACAGATATAGCCATTGTTGGGGGTTAGGTTCCTTTCCTTTTCCTTTTTACTTAGGGATTTTTTTTCCCCATAAATTGCTAGGAAACACTAATGACGGGCTACTTAAAAAACACCTGAAAGCTCGGAGGAGGAGGGCATCTGGTTGCATTTCTCTTATCTGGGAGTTTCTCTATGAGAATTACCTCTGTGAGAATTGGGCTGACAAAAGATGGGGCTGGGGCAGCTGCTTTCTCTCTCTGTCTTTCTCTCTCTCTCTCAGCTTTGGATGAGGACAGTCGGAGCTGCTGCTTAGGGAAGGGAATTCACTGCTACTGCCGGAGCCCAGCCCAGAGCTGCTTTTTCTGCCATGGGGTGAGCCTCTGCTCATGGGAGCAGCCACTGAACTGCGACGTTATCATCACCTACCTCACTAAAAGAGGGCCTATCACCGTCTGCTCAGATGCCCGGGATCTTGAACTCGCCCCTCTCTGCCCTGCTGGGAGCCGGGCCGCTGCTGCCCTGCCCCTTCTTCAGCACCGCTCCGAGCTTTCGCTGCACTGCAGCCCCGCATCCCCCGCGTGCTGAGATATCCTGCTGATGGAGCTTGCTGTTTCTGTAAGTCCTGCTGGGGCTCGGGGATCGGCCGCCCCGGGCTTTGTGAAGAGGAGCCTCTCCGCCGGCCCCGCCCGTCTGGGCCGAGCCGCCATCGCCGCGCGCCGCCCGAGCCCGCGCCGCGGCGCCCCCTGCAGCCGCGGGGAGTCACCGCACCCGCCCTGCCCGCCGGCGGCCAGCAGCGCCCCCGCTGGCCGCGGCCGGAACTGCACCGGCGGGGCAGGCGCCCGCGGCCGAGAGAGGGCCGGGAGCGGGGCCGCGCTCGGGGTGGGGCTGTGCCGGAGCTGTTGGTGTTTGTCTGCTTGATCGTACACACCAGTAAAGAACTGTTATTGCTACTCTCATATCTTTGCCTGAGAGCCCCTTAATTTCAAAATTATAATAATTTGGAGGGAAGGGGTTTACATTTTCCATTCCTACCTGCCTTAGCAGATGCCTGTCTTTCAAACCGAGACAGCAATTCTGCAGTTAATGTGTATATTGACAAAAATCCCAACTCTATCTGTTGCATTTAATAAACACATTACCTTACTGGCTCTTTTGAATGCAACTGGACCCATAGTTAGTATTCTTGCGCTTATGGCTGGGCATATTATGTTTTTGCAACAAAACGAACACTGTCAAGTACACCACTAAACCGTGCAATTAAGTGCCACATCTGCACATCCTGATGAGGAAGCTGACTGAACCGAGCCTGCAGTGAACCCTGGCAGTAAGCAAACAGCAAACAGCACCATGGGCTGTATATTCAGTAGATCAAAGAAAGTGAATATGGCTCTTCAATTGGCACATGGGTTATTCTAGCCCTGCAATATGATGCAATCAAGCATAGGCTACCAAAATGGTAGGATCTGGAACTCATATCCTGTGGGGAGAGGCTGTAGCACTAGGGCTGGTTCATCCAGGAGAAATGTTGATAACAGTGGCACCTACTAGCAACTCTGTCCCTGAAAGGAGAGGATCAGGCAGGCATAACTAGGTTTTTCACAGTGGAACATGTGGGAGAGAAAGAGGCAACAGTCAGTAGTTGAAACATGGGAGGCTCAGGCTGAACATAAAGAAAAATCACTCACAGTGAGGAAAAAAATATATATACTGAAATGTATATCCCTGGTGGCTTCCAGACTGTATTGCAACTTGGCCTGAATGCACTGTTGAGTCTGCTTTGGGTGGGAGACTGGGTAGAGACCTCATGGTCTACTCCAGTTGCATGACCAAGTGATTCTAGGTGTTTCACAGGGTATCAGTGAGCACAGTCTCAGGCTTTTGTTACATTTTAGTAAACAAGAAACTCTGAGAGAGACAAATGCAGCATTTGAAATTAGATTTCAAATTAGGTTTAAGATGGGAGTGATTAAATTTCTGTCTTGGCATGTAATTCATATGATTGAACTGTGAGCCTAGGTGTGTGAGTGTAGATTAAGGACTGGTAAATGAGAAGCTCTGGAATGACAGTAAGTGTGCCATTGGTCATTAGGTTTCCCAGGGGAAAAATTAAGACTGTCACCACTCTGAGTATATTGATCTAATCAAGCTTTTGCCTTGTGCTAGGTTTTGGAGATGGGTATTCTTCAGTGTGACAGTATGAGCACAATTAAAATGCATGCCACAAAATAAATTTAGAACAGGAACCACTTGGTTTCTCAGTGTAAAAATTAGAAGAGATAGTCCACATAATACCAATGAACATAATTTAATTTTGGGATTATGGCTGGGGGTTAGTAGACTCCCTAAAATGTCTGTAAAAATGACAGATTAAACCAGAACCCAAAAGGAAGAATAGCACGATATCAGAAAGTATTTTCGTGGTTGAAATAGGAAATGTTATACCCTGTTAACACTGAACATTGTGCAAAATCCTGGTTCACCTTTACTGTAGTAGAAGATGTAACTGTCACTAACACTGTCAACTCAGTTCAGTTGGGTAAACAAGGGGAACTGTTTTCACCTGGCATACTTGATATCCTGCTTCTAGCCTCCGGCTGTCTCTCCAGAATGGCAAAGATTTTCTCTCAAATCCGGGTTGTGGGTTGTAGGTTGTATCTGCCATGCAACAGCAGATGTGATAATAGGGTTAGAGCTGACTTTTTATTTAGGGCTCAATAAAATTGATTATGTAGAACAACGTTTAGCCTCATTACCAAAGGTATTAAGAATGTTAGCCCTTAAGGCTTTAAAGGAGAATATGAGTTGCGCTTCTGTAGGGCTTTGCTGCACACTGGCTAACCTAGAGTCAAGATTTCATAAATTTGAAGATAATCTATTCTAAGATTTCCACTAACAATCAAATCCCAAAGCGGGCTTTGAACAGAAGATTCGTTTTCATGTTTGGCTGTGTTATGACCCACTGGTGCATTAAGGATAAGGATAGAGTTTGTGCTAGAGTTTAGATAAAAGGATCACTTAAATTACAGTAATTTTTGAGTTTTCTACCAGAGTAATTGTTAAAACATTATGGTTTATTTCCCTGTGGATTTTTATGATTAAGTTCTGGTAACATTATCTGTTCAGAGGTGTAAGACAGATTCAGGGCTGTACTAAAAGTTACGGTTTACAGACATAGAAGCTGAACAGAGAAGAAATCTCCTTTCATTCTTCACTCCAGACTTGCCTGTATTTCCCTCCTTTCCCCATTCATTTTCCTGCTGGCAGCTGAACCACAAGGCTATAAGCAGAAAAGGAGGAGATAGAGGTACGCTTCTTCCATAAAGTTGGTGGTAATGGGCTGTCTGGAGGTAAATCAGATGCCTAAATTTCTATTAAAGATATGGAGAACTTCCTATATTAGCTTTCAGCTGAGCTCTGGGAATAGAATGGTGTTTGGTCCAATAGTTTTTGATAAGTAGAATCATACAAGATCTAACAAGGCCACAGAGTTCAATCAAGTAGAGGTATGGCTGAAAGATTAATACAGAAGCAAAGACAAAAAGAAGTATACTGGATATAGATAGGATTTTTTGACTTTGGTGAGGTGAGGAGGGCTGAGATACCCATGTATGCTAGCATTATTAGGAAGCTTAGAACTCAGGTTAGCAGGTGCTAAGGAATACTGCCTGTCAAGAAAGGACATGAGGACTCACATTAGAGCTGAACTTGACCAGTCTTGTGCTGTTATTATCTGACCTGCCAGGTACCACTAGAGCTCTTATTGAGGTTGGGGTTTATTTAAGAGTCTGGTCTAGCAGTACTCAGTGAACTGGATTTTTTGCTTCATCCAAATTCTCTTACTGAGTTAGGGCTAGGACTATATTCATGATTGGTCCCCTGAATGAACTCAGGGGCTGCTGAGTGTCATTGAGTTTAAACTGGTGGCAGAACTGGCGTGAGTAAAATTTAGTGTGCTATACTTACTAGTATGTCCAGCAGATGAAATGGGGATTGCACAAAGGTCAGGGCTCAGAACTTGGGTAACGAGGATAGATTGACTGCTGTGTGCTCAAATGTCAGTCAAACTAGATGAGGTTCCAAATTTGGAATGCTTGATGATTAAGTTTTTTTCTGGTTCATTACCTGTTACTGGAGTAGACAGGGCTGATGAGCTGTGTTTGGGAGATGGCAGGTTCACTGTCAGACACTAGGTTATGTTGTGGTGGTGTTGTATTGCACTAAATAGTTATTTAGTTGTTTGCACTGGGTGTTTGATAATTTGCACTGTTCACATGATTTGCATCCTACGACCACATGGTTTCCCGCTTTTCTTCCCCTCTATGTGTCAGTCCTGGTGGTCTCCCCCCTGGTTTACCCCTTCCCTCACCACTCCTCACCTGTATCCCATTGGCTGTGCTCCTTTTCCTTCGCCCCCATTTCCCGGGTATAAAAGTCTCCTGCCATTAGGCAATGCCCTCTTTCTCACCTGGGGAGACACCAGAGCCTGAGGTGTCTCCTCACAAGTCAATAAACAGACGACATCCATCCCCACCTGGAGAAGAGTGCTTCCAATCTTTTGCTTTTGTCCATGTAAGATCCTGTGGGCTGGGGTCCATAGCCCCCTGAGACACGGTCTTACATGGTGTGATATACCCAGGTTCAAATTCTATATGTTTATGCACTAAGCTCGTGGGAGCAAGGGGCTAGATGTTGCTGTCATGTGCAATGCATGCTGCTGCCATAGTATTTTTTTGATGAAAAGGGGTAGTTTGGATGAGAAGGAAAGGAAAATGCTTGTGTCTCTGCTTACCATTCCAGGAACATGTCAGCAGCCAAGGAATTAGTCACTGAATGCAAGACAGGACAGGAAGATCTGTTGGTGTTTTCCTTGATGGCTGCTTCTGCTGATTACCTTCAGGGAGGCAAATGCTGGAAAGAGTAATTATCTCCGTAATCCTAACCAGATTTCCTGATCATCCTTTTACTGCAATATTAATAACATTGTTCCAGTCCCTCTCAGTAGTATTACTCACTTCTCTTAATGATGACACACTCACCACTGGCAAAGTTTAGAGCGCACTAAAAGCATGTCCATTAAGGAGCTAATAAAAAGCATCCAGCTGCTCTGATAGAAGGAACTGGAGTGCAGGAGAAGAAAGCACGGTTATCCAAAATGCTCTTCAGGAACAACCTAAAGGCACATCCAATTAAAATTACTTCTGTTAAACTCCCGACTACTCTTCAGTAAAAGAGCATCAGGATGAGGTGATGGTGAAATGTTTTTGACAGAAATGGGGTATTCTTTGGCAGAAATAGTTGTCATAATGAGGGAGCAACCAACAGCAGCAGCAAACCATCATATTCTATGCATATTACATATCCTGTAAGAAACAGGCTACATATATACTCTTCCACGTACTCTCCTATGCCTTACCCCTAGTACCACATTGCTATTCTCAGGTGTGAAAATCCACAGAAAACCCTCAGAATGGCTATTGCATTCCCCTGTGCTCTCCTGAAATATGGGGGATGCTTCTCTGAGTAGCAAGGATTTATTAGACATACTGCAGTACTGCTAGATGGGTTTTCAATAAAGCCTACTGTTTTAGGAAACTAAAAGTGCTCTGATGTAAGAACTACTGAACAGAAGGACATTTTCATTTTATAGATGTCAATTAAAGATTTGTCTGTCAAATAAAGAAACTTATTCAGAAAGTTATTAAAAAAGAAATAATTATCTCTGTAAGATTTAAGGGAAACTTATGTAAAAATAACTCCAAAAGAGTTGGTTATAATTAGGATCCTCTCTTTAAAAAAAAAATAAACATATTATATCTTTCAGTATTTAGAGGAGATACTAAATTCAGACCTGTTCAATGTAACTAGAAGGTAACATGACTTTGAAACACTATTACTCTAAAAAGTTCAGTTATTTTTCAAAAGCAAATCAAAACTGCTGTCATGAAATCAGAAGGAGATGCAGGAAACCAAATTAGCCCAATAAGAATGCAATGAGAAAAGATGAAGATGGATTGTAGGTGGAATAGGTACTCATTGACTGTTTTTGGATGTCTTCCTTGCATCCAGTAAAGTCCAAAAGATAGTAAACTGGTAGATACGTATATTGTATCTGGTAAAAACCTACACAAATGGCATTTTCTTTATGCTGCAGAATTAAGTTCTGTAGTTATAGACCCCCAGTGTTCATAAGGAAAACAAAAAGAGAAAAAAAACTCTTTGGAGGTCTGTTTCTGATTAGTGAGATCACATGATGAAATATGCATACATTTTTTAAACGTTGCTTAAGAGAAGGAGATAAGCAGAGAGAATCTGGAACATCTCACTAAACGTGTGTCAGAGTTTTAAATCCATCTGAAGATGACACACCACACAGGCACTTGTTCAACTCTGCCTCTCTTCCACCCTCACCCCACTGGACTGGAGAAGGAAATCGAAATAAAACTTGTATGTTGAGATAAGAGAAGTTTAATAATTGAAAATAAAGTAAAACAACGTAAATAATTAAAATAATGATAATAAAAAGGGTGAAACCCAAGTGATCCACAGTACAGTTGCTCACCACTTACTGACTGATGCCAGACGTCGCTTCCTGGACCCAGATCACCCCCTTCCAGGTAACTCTCCCCAGCTTACATACTGGGCATGATGTTCTGTGGTGTGTAATATGTCTTTTTGGTTGGTTCCAGTCACTTGTCTCAGATGCGTTCCCGCCTGGTTTCTTTTGCTCACCTCCTCACTGGTGGAGCATGAGCCAAAGAAAAAAAGTCCTTGATTTAGGATAAAGGCAATTTAGCAAAACCCCCAAACATCAGTGTGTTACCAACACCATTCTCATTCTGTACCCTAAACACAGCAGTGTAAGAAATTGTCTGCCCCAGCTGAAACCAGCACAGCATGAAATCACAAATTCTCAGTAGAAACTTTTGAAAAACAGAATGAAAAAACACAAACTCCTTCACACTCTAGGACTTTGCTTGGATCTTTTGTACTATAGCACATTGACAATAGGTCAGACTGCTCAGGTAATGATAAATCCACTGTATGTTAGAAAACCCTTTTTTTTCTCTTGTACTTCAAGCAAGGATTTGCCAATTTCACTAATGCAGAAAAAAATAGGTGGTACTAAGAACAATATACTTTGTGTGAAGTACTAGTAGTTTGTAGCACTTTGTAGTAGTGGCAAAGCAGAAGTATTCTGCAGAAGCTTAGAATTACAGCTCTTTTTTTTTTCTCTTTTTGCAGGCATATGCCTGAAAGGAAAAAAATAGCAGCTAGTATATTCATGCATTTTTCTCTTTCAAAGACTCCAGAGGATCAGACCACATTGGTTTTTTGACTAAGTTAACAGGTAAGCAAAATACAGAATTTCTAAAGGCCTATATCAGAGTACCTAAAATAATTAAAAATAACTTCAGAGGCTTCTGTGTTCTTGGTGGAGCAGTTGCCTGTAACAGTTTTGCCATTAGTTTTAAAGATAAAGTTCTAGTTTTAAAGATAAAGTTCTAGTTCATCTTCAGGGGAGAATCTAGTACAAGCTCAAGGGAGATCAGTGAGATGTTTGTTTTTCCTTGGAGATTTTGGTCCAGTGTATCTAGAAGATATAGAATGATGGAGATTATATAGACATGACTTGCAGTGTCTTCTGTGTTATTGTTACTGTAAAGAATATTTTCTCTGTAGAGTTTTCTTAATTTTCAAGATTTAAATGAGGAACTTTCTCATTTAAATGAGAAAGTTCTTTCTTCGCTCTGTTAAGTTTTCATCAAGAATAAATATATACATACATGTTAGCAAAGTATATGTAATAATAATGCATATGTACAGAACTTCAGAGTTTCACAGAACAGTCTGAGGTGGAAAGGACCCACAAGGATCATTGAATCCAACTCTTAAGTGAATGGCCCATAAGGAGATTGAATCTGTGACCTTGATGCTATTACATGTCTGTGTGAATGTGCACATATGTTGGTAAATTTGTCTATCTGTTCATAGGTAGCTTCACATAATTTTTTTTTAAGCAGAGGACCAGGACTGGTCACAAATATCTAGCTGGCTCCCTACAGCTGCTTCAGATTATCCAACATCTGTTGTGAGTTTATAAAGCATGGATTATGCACCCTAGGGTGTTGTTAGGAAGGAAAGGGACCTCCTAAAGATCATTTGAATGCTGCATGTAAAGTTACCACTAAATTTCTTCCAGATGGCAATAAATACTTGAAGTTCTATTGCAGTCCTTTATAATGACCATACCTATTTTGCCAACAGTGATACCTGAAACAGTGGTTTAAGAAAGCATCACTTAAAGAAAGTAGCTCCAGCTAATGAAAAAAATCTTTTAGTTTCAGTCCTGAGGAACAGAATTGTACTCTAACCATACAAGAAACTCATAGAACTCAAGGAACTCAAAAAAGGAACTATTGTGGGTGAGCTTTAGCACATTATTTCTTGAAAATACACACATTATTAAAGCACATGTACTTGGGTGCCGTGTGTTCTTTGATCTGTTGTGATCAGTTATTCATTTCACCAAGCAGCCTCTACTTCAGTACAAAAGATTTATGTATGTGTGTATGCACATTTTTTGTATGTAAGACAGTACATGCTCTCAGTTTAGCAACCTTCAAATGTTGCAGGAGTAAAAGCTTATACTGAGATGGAAAAATATAAGACCTTGGGTTTTGCTTTTGGGAAGATGCAGAACAAGACAAAGAAAAGGCAGATGTTATACTCCATCTATTTTCATCAGAGTGAGAACAGTGAAAGTAAAAATAGATGAAAAGCTGCTTTCAAAGATTGATGAGATGTTATTTTAACAGTATAAATGCCCTACATACACTAAGACTGTGGTAAGTAATGGCATTTTAGATGACAATAAAAATTGTTTCTCATCAAAAAAGGAAGATGTTTTCCAGAAGTTTTGGATTCATCTCAGTGAGAGCAACAGTCAAACTGCCTGCTGTGAGTTTAGGAAGTCTGGGCAAATGGCTACTAGACTTACAAAGATGGCCTATGCAATTGCTTTCCCTTACAAGGTTAGTGTCAAAGAGTTCACTGTGACAATCACACCAGCGGGATGGATGGGTGTCATGGGAGGGCCCCACTTCCTCTGCATAGTCTCAGTGAGGCCAGCACATCCAGGGTACATCAAACTCATCTTTCTGTGCAAGCTGCATGTACATTTATGCAGATGGGAGAAGCATGTTCAGGCTGATTGCATCCACTGGATGTGCTCTGTGCAGCACTTTCGCTCTTGTTCTCATCTGGAATGTCCCCAGTGAAAGACACCTTTGCAGGACAGCCCCATCTGTGAGAAACAGAAGGAAAAAACACCCTGAGGAGGTGTTCCAGCACATCTTAGGGAAGACGGAGTTAATTGCTATGGAGATTAGGGAAATGAGGAGCTCACTAATGAGGCCCTGGCCTGAGTACTGGCATCATGATAATGATACTGATGCCTCTTCCAAGAATTATATATTCTTGCAAACACATACGTAAGAGGATTGGGAAAGGAGGATAGTCCTAACAGTTGAGTGGCATAGAATTTAGAAATCTGAACATTGTACTTTCATCTTTCCTGATCTTCTATGTTGTATTAATATCCACCGCACTTTAACACTACCTGATTAATTTTAAACTTAGAAATGCTGTGAAAGATGAAAACTTCTAGAGGAAGTTGTAAGTGGGTTTAGTTATCTAACCCTTGATTGAAGACTTTAATAAAAAAATGGAGCATGCTAGTATTTAGATTCAAACTCTGAAGCTCATGTCTTTCTTATCTATGACACAAGGTGACCATAGTCTTCATGTATATGAAATGTTTATATCATTCTTCTAGTGTGATATTTTATGATATTGTGATATTTTAAGACTGATGCTAGTATTTAATAATTGTTTTTCATGAGGTAGCTCTTTATTGAGCTATTCAGGACATAAGATATCTGAATTCTGAGTGAACCTCAACATGAGAAAACTACCTAACAAACCTCACTTTTCTGGTAAAGCCTGTGGATTGTGCTAAGCAAATGTCACTGCTATTCCTGCTTTTGGAGCTCTGACAATGTAGAAAGGGACAAGAGAGAGTACAATTCAGAGCACACTAAACCTGTGGTAGAAATCAAAGTTCATGGCTTTTACATCACTGGGTAAACCCTGGTAGCAGGCCTGGCTCACACCATGGTATGTGTATTTTACTTATTCATCAGAGAAAATAGCTGTGCAGCTCAACTCTCAAGAGTGAACATCAGGTTATTTTTATCTTTCCTCTTCTAACAGACATCCAATTTGTCCCCAGGAACCAAAGACCAAAAGTGAGCTTAACTACCCCCAAATATGTTCATCACTGAGCAACCCTTAGGAAAGAGGAGAGGCTGAGCTGTGCAAAAATTTGCATTTCCTTATCTGAGTCCTAGGGCAGGATTTCAACTTCATCCCAACAGTAGCATGTAGGAGAAACTCTGTTTTGCCCATGGAAAGCTGCTAAATGAGGAGGAAGAATGGAGATGGTGGGGTCCAACTTCAGATTTAGCTGCACAGCAGTGCCTTATTTACATAATGTGCCTGTATGGGTGTATCATCAGAACCCGTGAGAGCTGAGATTCACAGTTGTCCTTCAAGGTAAGCCTACTTCCTGCACCAAAAAAAGGAGATGGAGTTGTAACAATGGAGGAGCATGCTTTACCTTTGTGTGTAAGATTGACCAGGTTAAATTTATTTTAATAAGGAGAAACAGTCCATATTCCCTCTTCAAACTGTAGAGTTCTTATTTAATACCAGAACTTTTTAGATTGGTCTCAATTTTGCATTTGGTATTACATTAGAGAAGGGATATTATTTGATAACCACTGGAGATAGAATAATACAGGAAGGAATCTGAGTGGTACTGTTGCTTAAGCTTTTTTTTTTTTTTTTTTTTTTTTTTGTTAAAGTAAATAGGACTGAAGATGAGACACTGAGATGAATCAAAATATTTCACAGGTAAAATTGTGAAGTAGCTAGCAGCTTGAAAGCACAACTGAACTGTAGAATCATGGAAGACCCTGACCTGGAAGGGACCCATGAGGATCATTGAGTCCAACTTATCGCTCCACACAGGTCAACCAAAAAGATGAATCATAAATCTGAAAGCACTGTTCAAACTTTCTTTGAACACCAAGAGGCTTGGCACCATAAGCATTTCTCTGCTGAGTCTGTTTCAGTGCTTAACCAGTGTCTCAATAAAGAACTTTTTTCCAATATCTGTTCTAAATTTTTCCTTGACATAGCTTTAATTTATTCCCCCATCTCCCAGCACTGGAAACCAGAAAAAAGACATCATCATCCCTCTGTCTTCTTCCTCTCATGGTGGATGTTGTGGACAACAATGTCATCACCCCTATGCCTCTGCTACTCTAAGATGAACAAGCTTAGTACCCTCAGCTGCTGCTCATAAGTCAAACCCTCCAGGTCGTTCATCATCTTTATTGGCGTCCTTTGGACACATTTCTCTATCCTGCTTCTGTAGTTGAGCCCAAAACTGCACACAGAGGCCTCACCAATACTGAGTATAATGAGACAGTGACCCCTCTTGATGCTAGGATGTGGTTGGCCTTTTTGGCTGCCAGGACATACTGTTGACTCACACTGAACTTATCATCATCCAAAACTACCAGATGCCGTTCTGCAAAGCTGTGTTCCAGCCTCTCATCCCTGGATCTATACGACATCCAGGATTACACCATTCCAGATGCAAAATCTGACATTTTGTCTTTGTTAAACTTCATACAAGCGGTAATTGCCCAGTGTTCCAATCTCTAAAGGTGTTCTTCAAGACCTCTCTGCCCTGAAGGTAATAAATGGCTCCTCCTAATTCAATATTGTAGGCAAACTTACTTATTGAGCATTCTGAGCCTGTGCTCAGGGCAATGATGAAAACAGTGAAAGTAACTGATCCTAAGACTGAGCCCTGGGGAACATATTAGTGTCTAGTAGCCAGTCAGATGTTGCCCCACTTACCACAATGGTCTGATGGTCTGAGCCTGACCCTTTAGCTGATCAAGATTATGAAATACTTGGGGTTGGAAAGGATCACTTAAGTTAATCTAGCCTTGTGTCTCTTCAATTCAAAGCATGTTCAGATTGCTCAGGACCCTGTGCTGTCAAAAATATCTGAACAGATTCCATAGTCTCTTTGGACATCTCTTGTAGGTTGTCTGTATTTATCTTATATAGCTTGAGGTATCTTTTATTACTATTCATTAAGATGATAAATGGTGGGTAGGCCGTCTGGCAGTGTTTCTTCACCTCTGTTCATAGTATTTCTTACTTGCTGGTATGCAAAATATTCATGAAAGTGGCTTGTAGGACTTAGATATGTTATGTAAAATTTTTTCCCACTAAGTAACTTGTCTCTTTCCCTTCCCTTCCCTTCCCTTCCCTTCCCTTCCCTTCCCTTCCCTTCCCTTCCCTTCCCTTCCCTTCCCTTCCCTTCCCTTCCCTTCCCTTCCCTTCCCTTCCCTTCCCTTCCCTTCCCTTCCCTTCCCTTCCCTTCCCTTCCCTTCCCTTCCCTTCCCTTCCCTTCCCTTCCCTTCCCTTCCCTTCCCTTCCCTTCCCTTCCCTTCCCTTCCCTTCCCTTCCCTTCCCTTCCCTTCCCTTCCCTTCCCTTCCCTTCCCTTCCCTTCCCTTCCCTTCCCTTCCCTTCCCTTCCCTTCCCTTCCCTTCCCTTCCCTTCCCTTCCCTTCCCTTCCCTTCCCTTCCCTTCCCTTCCCTTCCCTTCCCTTCCCTTCCCTTCCCTTCCCTTCCCTTCCCTTCCCTTCCCTTCCCTTCCCTTCCCTTCCCTTCCCTTCCCTTCCCTTCCCTTCCCTTGATGGTTCTGGACAGGTAAATAAAAACCTCAAAAAATCTGGTCATCTTTCAGTTTGATTTTGCTCACTTTCTGTAGACCATTGACTTCTCCTTACTTTGACCATAACAGATGTATTCCTACCCCAAATGCACAGGGAATGCCTACTAAAACTTTTTTCAAGTGAGGTGTAAATGCACTCTATAAATGGTTTTATCAGTATTTCTTCTCTTTCTCCTCCCCACAAGCGTTTGCATCTCAAATCCACTACATCTTTTATTGGCACAATGGTGTTGCTCTGATTCATTAGCATAAAGGACTTGCTGACAGATGACTCCTGACGGACCACAAATTGAAGACCACTGGGAAATCCTATGCTGCTGCAGCCAAGATGTCTAATCTGATATGTAATGGATTGCTTTTCCACAGTATTGAGCAGCAGCAAAATTAACAGTGAGCTTCACTGTTATGGCACTTCTGTTTGAATTACCTTTTTTCTTGAAATTTTTAAAGTAAAAGCATAGATCCACCTTATGGTAAAGATTCAACTTTCTTTTAAAATGGTTATGTGTATCATATATGAAGAAATTGCACCTCTCTGCCTTTTGCTCAAGTAATTTCTTGGGCAAGTCACCCCCTGGTCTCCAAGGTACGCCTAAAGGCTATAAAATCAACAATTTATATTCCCAGCAAGATCTGTCACTTTTTTTTGTAACTGTTAAAAGGGTGTTTAAGCACCACATTACACAATTTTCTGTTTAGCATACTCATTCTTCTTGGTAAAATTATGTCACAAAGTCCAGCATCTGCCTAACTTTCCTTTAATCATCTTTCATCATGTAAGACATATAAAAGGGAAAAACAAAACAAAATCCCAGACAGTACTATTTTCTAGTTCTACAACCATATATTTTGAGGCAGGTTAAGCCCAACAGCATAGGAGACAGTCTAGACTTTATTAGAATTTCTACAATATTTGAAAAATATTCAGATGTGTTGACGACCTAGAAAGAAGCAAAATTTGGGAATCTCTTCTATGATGTGTATTTATACACTCAGTAACTCTGAAATTAAGAAAGGGAACTCCTTGCCATATTTCTAAACATTGAAAGAGATTTAGTGTACTTAGTGTTTTAAGGTTTTTTAAAAATCTGGGTCATTTCCAGGAGCAGAATTTATTACCTGTTGTTCAAAATTTATACAATCATGAGCAAGAATCTTTGACATCTGAAAACCAGAAATATTAGATGCTCATGCTTAGAAGACCTGAAAATTACATAGAAGAACTGAATGTTTAAGAATCTCTCTCCTGAAAAAATGAGATGACTTTAAGAGTTCTAAAACCTAGGTCTCAAATCTATTTTCAGCTAATCCCCCATTTGATCTATTTATGCTACTAGCTGTCAGCTAATTTCAATGATGTTATAAGGTCATTTGTGTAGGTACTTGTTAGAGGATATATGATTAATGAAATTCTCACCACCACCTTCAAAACACTGGCAGCAGTAGAAAGATTATTTAAACCAAAGAAGTGTGCTGAGTAAAGCACACAATAGGATTGTAAACTCAGAGAAACCCTCAGGGAAAGGGACTCTGTTTACTGTATTTATAGTGGGCTGGGTTCCAAGACACAGGAGAAGAAATATAAACATTCAGTGCTGTGATGGATTAGAAAAGGTCTCCTTCTGCAAATGTTTAGAACTGGCAGTAGTAGGTTAACAGGTCTCTTACACTAGTAAGAAATTGAAAAGCAAATGGCTACACAGATCTAATAAAATCTTCTTGCTCTCTGAAGTTTGTGAAGGATTATTTGAGCAATTTATGTCTGAAGCTCAGTTAAATTCGGAAGAGGAGAAACTGAAAGAACAAATGAGTTCTGGAATTTCAGCCTAGATGGATGTAGGGTTTCTTTGTAGAAAAAAATCACACAGTACTAGAAAAAAGAAAGGGATTCTTGGAACACTCTTGAAAACTGAGGTGTAATCATAAAATCTCACTTTTAAAAAAAAATGTTCTATGTAGTTATGAAAGAAGTAGTGGTCAAAACCAGTCCCAAATATAAAGTTTTATTGCACTGGGACTAGCACTTTCTCTATCAGGCTATTGCTGTTGCTTTCTTCACTCTGGAGTACAGGAAAAAATGAAGAATAAGAGAAAAGCCATAGTATTTAAATGATATGTACAGTTCCTGGAGAATTCTATGGAAACAGCAAAGATGAACAACATGGCCAGACAGAGAGTTAGCTCATGCACCTTAATCTTGGGTTGTTTTGGGTATGTGCTTTCCCCACCACTGCTTGGACTGAATTCGGGAGTTGGATTCACTGCATGTATTTCCCACAGAGAGAAAACCTTCTTCAAGAGTGTCTCAACAAGTCATATCTGATAAACAGTGATTCTGAGTCTGAGAAAAATTCCGCTAATGGCAGCATTCTGTTAATGTAATTTAATAAAGCCATTTTTGAAAGAGAATGTTGCCTCAAGTTTAGTGATATGCCGTTTTATTTTGAATGCCAGGATTTGCATGAAATGAATTGGGTCATTTCTAATTATTCCCTTACTTATATTGTATCTTTCAAATATTTCTCAGATGAAGAAATATGGTCTAAAAAGGCTGTAAAATGCCTAGTAAAAGAAAAAAGCCAAAACCATGTTGGAAACACGGTTATTTCCATGGGCCAAATTCCAGCTTTACTCACAACTGTGGCCAATACTACTGAAGTTAATGGAGTTGAAAAGGGTGTAAGTTAACTCAGACTTGGCCTTGTATGTTTCCAGATTTGTCCCTTGTGGCTTACAATAGAAGGAAATGATTTGATTTTTTAAAAAACAAACTCTGACAGCTTGAGGTGGAAGCTAATGTCTCTTTTTCTGCCAAAAATCATATAATTTGGGGTGGAAAAATATACTTTATAGTCTATGATGAAACTAAGTGCTCGCTGGATGTCATACTGAAATGGAATTGTATTCTCCAGATTGCTGTACAGTTAGCATAATGATATATAATGGCACATTTTTTCCCCTGTTATGTATTTCCCTGCACTCTGGCTGTTACATAAATATGAAGTTTATAGTCTTACAATATGAAAATCAGTATAGATTGATTGTCTTACAACCACTGTTAGCCATTCAGAGGAGAGGGATTTGTATAATTGCTGCACAGTCTCATTGAGTATACTGTGACTATTCAAATGTCCATAGTCAAGCAGTTAGTGTAGCTCTTGACCTAAATGTGTGAAGTATGCTAGATATATAGAGTTCCCTCTGAAATCAGTGGAAACTACTATGAAGCTCAGCACCTTTAAAAGCCTTGCCATCTGGCCTGTCTGATTCTTATGCTTGAGGTGAAAGTGACAGAAATGTTTGCCAGCAACACACTTACATGTGGCTTCTGCTTTTTTCTTTTTTGGTGGAAATACAAAAAATTTTGGACAAACACTAAAGACATGGGTGATAAGGAGATGTTCAGATATAGCATGTAGTAATGGAAAAGTCATCTGGTTTTAAGTGTATACAGCAAAAGAAGGCTAATATTTCTCATATTACTCTTATTCAATTGGTCTTTCCATTCATTTTTATATATAGGCAAAACTTGTGTTCTCAGAACAACAAGCATGCATAAATATAGATATTTACCTTTTTAAATCACTTTTTGGCAGGAGGGAGACAATTTTATGGAAACTTTTGTGGTTTAAAACCTCAGCTTAGGGGAGGAGGATGGAGGAAGGGAGGGTTGGGAAGCACGGGAATAAAGCAGTGATGACAGAAGCTACAATAGAAAGCCAAATAACGGCCCTCAGGAGGAAAGTTTTTAAAGCCTTCTATTCTCTTTGAGCAATTTGGCAAGCTCTTTTGTTTGCACATTCGTATACTTTTTGTATTTAGTTTTTCATAGCTATATCCTTCTCTGAAATAAAGACTTTCTCTAGAACTTAGCCTGCAAATTCATCAAGTCTGTGGGTGTATTACTACTTTAAAAACAGAATGATCTCTTGAGTTATCATTTTAAAAATGATAAAAACTGGAGATGATTGATTATAATTTCATTGTCAGTTCAACTCTTCAAAATTTTTGCAAGAGATGCTAAATCAATTGTATATTTCTAAAGAATTGCCATTATGCATGGTATTTATGAATAATATAAGGCATGCATAATGTGTGTTTGAAAATATTTTACTGCTCTTTCAAGGCTTACAGCACCTTTTGGTTCATAAGAAATCATAGAATCATAAAATAGCATGGTTTGAAAAGGATCTAAAAAATCATGTAGATCCAGACTCCTTGCTGAGGGCAAGGACATTTTTCACAGTACAGGTTGTTCTGAGTCCCATTCAAACCTAACCTCGACATTTCCAGGGATGGGGCATCCTAAACTTCTCTGGGCAACCTCTTCCTCTTTGCCTCTCTTACAGAGAAGAATTTTTTCCTAATATCTATACTCAACCTACTGGTTTTCAAACCTTGAGTTTGAAGCTTTCAAACTCACCTTCCACCTTCCTGTTACTACAAGCCCTTGTCTCTTTCTGTCTTCCTTGAAGGATCTTTTCAGGTATGGGAAGGCTGCCATTAGGTCACCTAGTCGACTTCTGTTGTCCAGACTGAACAATTCCATTTCTCTCAGCCTTTCCTTACAGCTGAGGTGTTCCAGCTCTCTAATGGTCTTGGTGACCTTTGGACTCACTCCAGCAGGTCCATGTCCTTCCTGTGCTGGGACCCCAGAGCTGATGCAGCCCTGCAGTGGGGTCTCAGCAGAGCAGAGCAGAGGGGCAGAATCCCCTCCCTGGCCCTGCTGCCCGCACTGCTCTGGGTGCAGCCCAGGACATGTTTGGCTTTCTGGGCTGTGAGTGCCCATGGCTGGGTCAGGTCCAGCCTCTCACCCACCAGCACCCCAAATCCTTCTCAGAAGGGCTGTGCTGGTCTATTCATCCCCATCCTGTGTTGGCACCGGGGGTTGTTCCGACCCAGGCGTGACACCTTGCACTTGATCTTATTAAACCTCATGAGATTTCCATTGACTGACTACTCATGCTTGCCCAGGTCCTTCTGGATGCCATCCCATACTTCAGGGGTGTCAACTGCACCACTCAGCTTGGTGTCATCTGCAAATTTGCTGGCAGTACACTTGATGTCTCTGTCCGTGTCATTAATGAAGGTATTAAATAAAACTGGTCCCAGTATGCACCCTTGAGGGACACCACTTGTCCCTGATGTCCATTGGGACTCTGAGACACTGAGGACTACCCTCTGGATGCCACTGTCCAAACAGTTTCCTATCCATCCAAAGTCCAGACATTGAATCCACCTCTCTCCAATTTTAGAGAGAAGGATGTTGTGGGGATCTGTGTCAAAGGCTTTACAAATGCCCAGATAAATGACATCTGTAGCTCTTCTCTTGTTCACTGATAGTCACCCCATCAGCCACTGGGTTGGTTAGGAAATGCTTGGTCTTCATGAAACCATGCTGGTTGTTTTGAATCAGATGTGTTTCAAATCAAAATGTGTTTTGCTATTTCACATATATGTGTGAAAATAGTGTACTGTATTCTCATTATGGTGACGTGACTGACAGTTCAGGCTACTGAGCTAACTGTCAGAAAAATAAACATGTCTTGATTAAAAGACAAATCCAGTGTCACTTTCCATAGGTCTTAGCAACTCTTCCATGGCTTAGCTCTATAATACAAGATAATTCATCTGTTTTTTTCACAATAAATTAAACCCTTGTGAGTATTTGTGTCCATGTCTAAGACCAACACACCATCAAAACAGTGAGATTGTCAGGAGTGTAGACCTGGTATGAGAGCGATTTGTGGAATGTGTAGTACAATGTTACTTCATATCTCACTGGGAAACTGGAGAATTCGAAGTAGTCTATTCAGAAGATAATGAGATTCCTTGATTCTTTTTTCTTCATAGAATTTTCAAGGAAGTCACCACCACTTTTGGATGGGCTAGTGAACAGAAACTGTTACTTTTCAGCATGTTAAACACTTTTGTCTTCTCTAGGAATTACTGTCAGGGTTCTTTTAAAAGCAGACTGTGCCTATGTCTGCATGGACAGATGTATCAAATGATCTAAAGAAGATCAGTGTCTTTCCAGAGAAGCAGCTAGGATCCATATAACATGGACTGGGATATTGAAAAAAATTATATTTCATGGCTATTTTGGCCACTAGATCCAACATTTTCTTTCCTCTGCACAAAAACACAGAAACTCTGACTCAAAATAAGTATTTATTCAGTATGGGAAGAGATGAGTTTTCTTACTTAATTTCCTAAGTAATGAAGACATGGAAGTAATTATAAGAAATGTAACTTCTTTTTCAGCTTAATCTACAGGAATTTCCTGGGATTACACAAAGGTAAATATAGGTAAACCTGAAAATTGAAAACAAATCATAGAATCATAGAAGGTTTTGAGTTGGGAAGGACCATAATGATCATTTAGTTTCAACTGTCCTACTACAGACAGGGATGCCTTCCAGGGGTGGGACATTCCCAATGTCCTGGGCAAACTTGTTCCTTGCCTCACCACCCTCACATGGAAAAATTTCTCCCTAACATCTAATCTAAACCTACTCTCTTTCATTTTTCATCACTTTTCCTTGATGTCTGTTGTGACTCTGAGCCATTGACCACTACTCTCTGGACGCCACCATCCATTCTTATTTGTCTAGCAGTCCATTTATCAAATCCCCCTCTCTCTAATTTTAGAGAGAAGGATGTTGTGGCATACTGTGTCAAAGGCTGAACAGAAATCCAGATAAATTACATCTGTAGCCCTTCCCTTTTCCACTCTTGCAGTCACTCCATCATATATACTCCAGGCCACTTGATTGGTCAAGCAGGACTTCTTGATGAAGCCATGCTAGCTGTCTTCCAGATGCCTTAACATAGCTTCTAAGAGGATCTGTTCCAGTAGTTCTCCTTTCTACCTTTTTTAAAGACAGGCACAAATTTTCCATATTTTCAGTCACCTGAGATTTCACCTGACTGCCAGGACTTTTCAAATATCATGGAGAGTGAAAGGGACTCTGCTCCCCTACTCCCCATCCTGCCATCCATCCAACTGAGAGGTATGGAAATAGTGGTTGCTATTGAACATTGAGGTAAAAATTCATTGAATACTTCTGGTTTTTCCTCATCTGCTGCTTCCAGTTTTTCATCATCGTTTATCAGAGGGGGTCACCTTCTTTGACCTTCCTTTCCTGGTTAACATGCCTGTAAAAAGCCACCTTCAAGTCCCTTGCCAGATTCTGTTGCAGCTTCATCTTGGACTTCCTCACCACAACCCTATAAAACTGTACTTCATCTCTGTATATTTCACCAGTTATCTGTACTTGTTTCTATTAGGTGTGCATTTGCTTCTTTCCCTTTATTTGGACCAGCAATTTCCTACTAAGCCATACTGGCCTCTTGCCTTTTTCCCTGACTGGGAATTGCCAGCTTTTAAGCTCAGTGAAACACTTCCGTACAAATCTCCCATCTCTGTTCCACTTCCTTGTCTCTGAGGGAAATCTCCTAGTGAATCTTGTTGATTGTCTCCCTGAAGAGCTGGAGGTTTGTTTTCCTGAAATTCAGGGCCATAACTTTTTTTCCTGGCTTGTATCTCCCAGGATGGCAAATTCCACCAATGTATGATCGATCACTGCATCCTAGTGCATGATCACTGCTGCCCAGGCTCCCCCTGGTTTCAATGTTCAAGATTAGCTTGCCTACATCAGATCCAGTATTGCATCCTCCTGGTAGAGCTGCTGTCTATGCCCTGGCTCAAGAAAGCATATTTCATGGATTTCCTGAGTCTTCTGGATTGCCTGCAGCTTGCTGTGTTATTTTTTTCAGAAGGTATCAGAGTGGACAAGAACCTGTGAGTGCAATGCATCCAGTAGCTGGAGCAAGAAGTCTTTGTGAATACAGTCTCCTTCATCTGCAGTAAACACCACCCACAGGGATCCCTTTGTTGATTTTGTCTCTGATTCTTACCCACAGACTTTTGACCTGCCCATGGTTCCTCTGCAGATACAGCCCTTCACACTTAATCCACCTCTTGACGCAGAAGGCAGACTCTCCATATGTTCTTCCTCCCCAGTTTTTTCTGAATAACCCACAGCCATCGATGGCCATCATTGATAGTTTCTCCCACCAAGTTTCAGTATGGGCAACAAGGTCATAACTTTCTAGCAGCAGAGTGACTTCCACCTCCTCCTGTTTGTTGCCCATACTGTGTGTGTTTTTGCATTTCAGGTGCAATGGACATATCACCTTCCTGGAGGAACACCCTTAAAATACTTTGATATATTTTCCTGGTTTTTTTTCCCAGTTACCTGCTTTTCCCTGTTTCCCTGTTACTGGTTTCTGTTAGATCAGATGTCCCTAGCTCACCTCTGTAAGACTGGAATTGTGGCTCAGTATGGTTAGCATTCAGAGCTACAGGCAGTGGGCCCTTGCTAGCACCCTGTCCCTCTAACCTTGGCCTGTCATCCTGCAGCTTGCCAATGTTATGGGTCTCTCTGTCCTATCACATCTAGTTTAAAGCTCTGTCAATGAGCCCTGCTAGTTCCATTCAGTGTAAACTATATACTGCAGTATTTTCAATCTTGTGAGCCAAATTATCTTTAAACAGATGGATCTAATTGTGATTTACGAGTGCTTGTCTCAGGAAACAGAATTTGGCTGTGAATTTGATGCATGTGTGGGAGTGAGTGTGCAAGCCTGCCTGGGTATTCATGCAGGCATTACTGAGGTAGAACCCTCTAGGGCTCACTGGGTAAAGAGAGAGAAAAAGGTTAGTTTGTTGTTCTATTGCTTGGATTTTAGCCTGTCCATCAGAAAGAAGTTAGAAGGCAATACTGAATCAGTTCCTTATAGCTCATTGTAATGTGTTCATCTATTTTAAATAATGGCAAAGGCTATTGCTATCCTAGTCAAGAGACAATATCAATTTTTTTTGCTTTTTGTAAATTCTAAAAGGAAATTGGTATTTTTCCCCAGTGCCAACAGGACTGGAAATAGTGCCATCCTTAAAAAAAAAGAGACAATTTATGTCCTTCTGTGTTAGGTGTGAACCTCACTGGCTAACGTACAACACTAAGTCTGCTGAAATGCTTTCTGAATCATTGAGCTGTTTAATTTAAACAAGAAAGTACATTTATAGGGTAGTGCATACTGAGCTATGAGCATATGCATTCCTCTTGTATTTACTCTGCACATTTTGTGGAAACATGAGAGTTCCAGATAGGAACTGAAAGTGTAGATTAGATTATACAATTTTTTTGCAAGAAGGCTATCTTTACAAGGCTTTGAAAATGTCCACTGATTCCTCCAGCTTCCCAAGCAAACTATTTGAGTAATAATAGTGTTTATGCCCTATGTCAATGCTAATCATTACCATCACCTAGTTACCATTTTCATGGCTGAATCCAGACTTCTCATGAGCTTTACTATTAATCTGTGATCTACTTTGAAATGGCTGATCAGAGTCATAAACTTAACAACTCTAGCAACTGCTGTCAATGATTTTATAGCACCCTGAAATGAAATAGACTGTTTTTTTTAATAACATCTTCTAATAATTGCATTAATGCCACTGTCAAGCACATTGAATTTCAATACAACTTCAGTTTGATCTTATAATCTGAACAAGGTGCTGGATGAAATGAAATTCTGATTGGTGCTTGGCTCACATTTCCAGAATATACAATGAGAATTCTATCAGAATTATAATTTTTTAAACCCTCTTTAAACTTCTGTGATATCCAGGTTTATAGTAAGTTCTTTCTGAAAATGTAAATGTGGTAGTTGATTCTGCTACTCCTTCGTACCTTGCAATTATCTTGAATCCTTTACCAATTATACTCAATCAGATGCTGTATTGACTGCAGAAGAGATTTCAAGATCTGCCTCACAGCTATTTCTCATTATTATAATCAGAAGTGCATGTTTTGTGATGAGCTCTGTACTTTCAAATGAAGTTTGGGAAAAAGGACTTCTCATTTGTAGACGAAATTCAGTCTCAAGGGTTTCTAGTCTTTCACAAGTTGCCTCTGAATAAATTTTGATTTTTCAAAATTTAGGATGTTTATTCTAAATGACACTTGAGCATTTAATTTTGGTTATTTATTAAATTTGTGAAAAGCCCTCGATGAAATGACCCAAATTGCCTGTAGCTGTTCTGAACTGAGAAACAAACTTTTACAAAAGGCATGAAACATCCACACCCATATATGAGGAGTATTAAATTGCCACTGATTTTTTGGTTGTGGGTTTTTTTTGTTTGGTTGGTTTTGGTTTTTGTTTGTCCAGTCTTTTGTTTTTGTTCTAACACTACATAATGTTATATAAGTGGATTTTTTTCTTCCTGCTACCCTTATATAATATTTTAAAGTGGATGTTTTTGCAATTTACAAACAAGCACAGACAGTGACAGAGGAATTGTATTATTAACATTTAACTCCAGCTACATGACTTTTGAGGTTTTTCTTCTCACACTCACAAGATCTGCTTCTGCTCTGAAGGTACATCCTGAAGGTATTGGTATATCAAAACTTGATCTGTGTAATTTCTCAAACAGTCATTTGTCCTAACAGTTTTTAAAAATTCTTAGTTCCAGAGACTTCATGACATCCCAGGACAACTTACACTAGTAATTTACTGTTTCTACAGATATAGCATGCTTCATTGCTTTACTTGAAACTAGACTTATGTTTTCTTGCCCTTCTCTGTCTACCTGCTTATCCTGCAGTCATGTCATGTCGTTCTCAACAACTTTCAAGCACTGACTAGCAAAGTGTCAGCAGAGGCTTTGCATAGTACACTGGAGGTGATACTTTACATAACAACCTATGCTCTTGCTTAAACATCCCAGGGTAATATATGCTTTTCCTGAACCCCTTTAACAGGAGTAACTCATATGCAACCGAGTTTACTCATCATCAACTCACTGGAAATAGTTTTCTCCATATTTTCTAAGCAGTTATTGCCAGTCCTGCCTAAGGATGTGCCAGGTAGCTAACTTAATGAATCATGAAGCCTCTGCATTTCATGGAGTTACTCTTCATGAATTCATTATGAATAGCTTGATGCACTGGATTTTACTTTTCCAGACAGGTTCTCAGCAACACCAATAAATTCTTTAGGTTCACTTTATGTTCAAATTCTATTCTCCACTATGTCTGTACAGTTATCTGTGAATTTGTAGAAGATAGGGGTGGCTTCTGTGTGAAGCTGATAGAAGCTGCCCCCATGTCTGATAGAGTGAATGCCAGAAAGATCCAAGACAGCCTCATTGATGGCTGAGACCATACACATCATCAGCATCTGGGATAATATATTTATGAAGCAGGAAAAAGTTATTGTGCAGGAACAGCTGTGGCCAGAGAAGAGAGAAGTGAGAATGTGTAAAACAGCTCTGCGGATGCCAAAATCAGTGAAGAAGAGGGAAGAAGTGTTCCAGGTACCAAAGCATAGTTTTCCCAAAGCTTGTAGCGAAGACCATGGTGAGGAAGACTGCTCCAAGGGAGCAGATCTGAAGGATGCTGTGACCCCATGGAGAAGCTCATGCTGGAGAATGCTCCTGCCCGGTGGTGTGGTCCTGTGAAGAGAGGGGCACACAACGGAGCGAGTTTTCTGGCAGGACTTGTGACCCTGTGGGGGACCCACACTAGAATAGGCTGTTCCAGAAGGACTGCATTGTATGGGATGGACCCCCACTGGAACAGTTTGGAAAGAATTGCAGTGGGAAGGACTCATTTGGAGAAATTCCTGGAGGACTTTCTTTCATGGGAGGTATCTCATACTAGAGCAGGGGAAAGAGAAGAAAGAAACTATAAGACAATGGTGATGAACTGACTATAACTTCCATTCCCTATCCTCTTGTGCTATTCAGGGGTAGAAGGTAGAGTATTCAAAATGAAGTTTAGCACATGAAGAAGGATGGGGTGGGGGGGCAGGGGGATTAAGGTTTGTTTTACCCTATTCTGATTAGATTGATAATATATTAAATTAATTTCTCTGGGTCTGTTTTTTCTGTGACCCTAATTGGCAAATGATCTGTCCTTTCCCTTATCTCAATCTATGAGCCCTTCATTGTATTTTTCTGCCTCTGTACAGGTAAAGGGGGGGTGGGGTAGAGCTGCTCTCAGGCTCCTGGTGTACAGCCACGTTCAATCCACCACAGAAGACAAAAATATCTCTTTGCCATTACAGTACACACATGATGTTCATAAAATACTGAGTAGGTTCAGATCCAGGACAGGTAGCTCATACAATGTATCTTTAGGTGCCTAACTTCAGACTTCAAACCTTTCACTCTCAACACATTCTAGACATAATCTTTAATGGCTTTAGTGAGCATCACACACTTTACTAAATATGTATAATAAAATTCATTAATATTTCTTAATTATCTCATTTTTTTACTCAGTGGGTTCTGCCAGCTATAGTACATATGTCACAGAGGCAGCATACATTTCCATATGCTTCTCTTGAATTCCACAGTGCTCTTCCTGCACTATGAATATGAGAATGTATTTGATTTGACTATAAACTATAATTTTTAAATCAAAGTAACTGTCTTGTATGTCTCAGTGCTGCACTAAAATAATAAAGTAAAAAATCCTGTCACAGCTCTTTATAAATGGAACCAAGAAAGAAAAACCTACCACAAGTTAATACAACAAAGCCATGACGAATTTCTGTTGTAGCTGAAACAAAGTCAGCCTCTGCTAGGTAAAGGAAAACATTAGCCAGCCTGAACATACAGATTAGGAGATATGCTGTATTTACAGCTGCTGCTTCTCTGAGGAAAGATGTGACTCAAAATAGCAAGAGAGGCACAATAACGATAGATATACAAATCCCATTGACTTTGTAGCTTAAATACGAATTATAGATTGTAAATAAGATTAATTGGAATTTAATGTTGCAAAGAACTGGTATGGTTTTGAACATCAAGGGGATAAAATCCACTGCGCACTGCAGAACTCACCTTTGCAGCTCACTGATATTTTAGGCTGTTTTCCCACCCATTTTCTATGTCTGGTCATATGTCAATGACATTCTGTCATTTACATTAATGTAATCTGAGTTTTTTCGTCATAGCTATAGATAGATCAATTCCTAAACGATGGGGAACAAACCTGAAGTTACTTGAAGTCCACAGCTCAGAGAACTTGAATTTTAGGGGATTTTTTTAGGCATGCACATTTACAGGTTTAAATAAATAAATATTTTTCCTCAGTATCTCATTAATATATTCTTTTTCCCCCTGGGAAATTTTTTCTAGCTTTTAACAGTGCACTGCCAAGCAATAGCATTGGAAGCATATTTGTCTCAGAGCAGAAGTTTTACTGCTATTCCATTTGAATACTTTCCAAACATTTACTTCCTGTAACACCACACTAAGCCCCTACGAGAATGAAATGCAAGGGAATTTAACCAGCACACAGCATAAATTCCAGATTAATTAACTTTTCTTATTTGGATATCTCCAAGAACACCCCCAAACACAACCCTAGTAGTCATGCAAAAGGATCATAAGTATCTGAAAATGCAGAGGTGATTATTTTTCTCTCAAAATATCCGGAAATTTATTTTATTAACAACAAATTGATACTTGTCTTACAAGGCCTTGGTTCTAAGACCTAAAGCTGGTGAAATGTAAATGTCTTTGGTATCTTACAGGGTTATCCCACCAAGTCTTTTGGCTAGCGTTTTTCAAGTTGCTGAAAAGTAAATCATCTAAGTAATGGAACCTTCATTTAATCAGATATGAACTCCTCACTGAAGGAATAAGACTTTCAAAATTTTTGTTGCACCATTTCATGATTAAAAAATACTTTGCAATTTTGCTAAGTCGTGGATTTGTGTTCATTTAAAAGGAATAACTTTTTTTCCCTCATAATTTCTTGGGGACCCTCACAACTTTTCTATGCCCTGTTTTGAACTCATTCATATGTCCACAGGAACCTTGTCTATAACATACTGGTGACGTCTGACTGGACCATTCAGAAACAGGATAAGGATTTCACTGTGCTATATTGAATATTGAATTTGTATGCATGCTTATCTACTCAGTGTGAAGAACAGTTTCTAAAATCAACAGATTAAATTTTTCCATTGGAAAACAACTGATGCAAGCCATAACAATGATCATTATCCCAGGTTTAAAATATACACTGCATATTGATGCTAATAATGGTAATACAGAAATGAATTATATTTTGTGTTCCTCAAATAGAGGAATATACGTGAACTGAATAATGAAAGGCTGTTTAAGTACATTCATTAGCACTATTTACATGGGCAAATACTATACAACACGGAAAAATGGAAATTAAAAGTTGATATTCATAGTCATGTGGATAAAATGAGATTATATGTTGTTTACATTAGCTGAAGTTTTCCTTTACTTTCAAAATATAATATAAAATAAATCAAGCCATACTTATACATTTATATGTCAGCTAAGTTTGTCTCAGGAACTCTTATTAATCAGTGCAAGTATGTGATTGACAAATTTGTAACTCTAGACTCTGTGTCTGCTGAGCATGGATTTTCATGCAGTATAATTTCTTTCAAATTTCCTCAGAAGAAAAAAAATTGTTGTCTTCTCTCATCCTGTTAGTTTAAGAGTTCTCTAAAGCAGATCTCTTTATTTAGCACAGCTTTCTGAGATGTTGACCCAATATGTTTATACTTTTAGTCATGATATTCCCATTGTTTACAGCCAAACAGGATAAAAAGATCTCACATCATCAAGCAAAATTTTTTCTGTATAATGCCACTTGCATAATTCGTAAGAATTTTTGTTCCATTGATTTGCAGATCATATATTAGTATTGACTCCAATGTAAACACAGGCACAATCACATAAGGAAGTGGACTGCTGTTGAACAACTCTGAAATCTTTTCAAATTTCTTTCAGTTTAGAATTACATAAATAAGAGAAACAAATTTGAATACATTTGCGATTAGAGATGAAAAATATGACTGTATGCTGGAATTTTTTTCACTTCAGTGACTTGTGGTTGTCTGTTTCCCTATGTAATATATCAGAAAATTGAGGTATCCCATGTGTCTGAGGCTTAATCTTATCCTTGGCATGAGCAGATCCCAGAGCCAAATATTCGAAAATTAAGTTTCCCTTCTTCCCTTGTGGCTGTATGTTGACAAGTGCATTATGATTCATTTGTATAAATGATCTTCAAATAGCTGTTAGTAAGAGCTATGTTTAAACATTGCCATGAAACTTCCTAAGCAGATCAGATTACAAGAGCAAACTGTCACAGAAAGGAAGTTATCAGTTAAACAAAATTCTTCTTGTGCCTTTCATGACCACAGGGAGCAGTCCTATCTGTTGGATTTCTAAAGCTGTAGCATCTCAGTCTAGAGAGAAAGAAAAAATGATGGAGAATAGTGCCAGATTCCATAGGACCTAGGAAGCTGGTCCCTAAGAAACATGCAGCAATGCTTCAAATATAATTTACAGAAACACAGAGTATTCTGAGCTGGAAGGGAACAAGGATCATTTAAGTCCAACTCCTAAGTGAATGGCTCCTGGGGATCTTGGTGTTGCTAACGCCATGCTCTAAGTGAGCTAATCTCCTAATACTGGTGGAGACTGAAAACTGAGGTTCTGCTTCTTTGCAGGATCAATGGGGATAAATGAAATGTTTTGATAGAAACAGTGTAGATATTTTTCAAACTTTTAAAGAATAAAAATTCAGAGTTGAAATGGTGCTTGCAGTGCATACATGCACTGTGCCAACTGGTGCTTGATCTCTCTGATACTTTGTTATTTCAAACTGGCAATCTATCTAGCCCTAGAGACACTTCTTAGATGGATTTATGTTTTAATTACTCTCCAGGTTTGCCCTTACACATTACCTTGTGTCACAGGTACAGCACTCAATCTTGACTGAATGTCTGTAGCTTGAATCTGATCCCATCTCATCTCTTTCAGCTATGGCAAACTGACTCTGAGCCAATGCTCTATGGGCAAGTGCCAATTGCCAGTTCATCACCCTTCTAAATACTGAATAATTTGCATGACTACAGGGATGCTGACATAATCTCAGAGGATGAGAAGCTAGCAATGTGAGGTATTTATAGATGGGCATGATGACAATTTTTAAGAGAGTGTGCATATCCGACCCTAGGACAAGCCTATGCAAAAGCCCTGTTTAGAGAAGTGATATTTTGATGGCATCTGCCCAGCTTCAACATTATCTGATTTTGATATATGCAGGGAAAACAAAGCAAGATACAGACAACTGTCATGGGCAAGGGAGTACCAAAAGTTCTGGACTACAATTGCCTTTTTGCAGTGGTTAGGCATGACAAGGGGAGAATACAGCTGAATATTAACAGCTTACATTTCTGCAACAAGTGACATACTTGAAAAAAAGCTAAAAATGAATTCAGTAACCACTACTTCACCTTAGTAATGCAGAAAGTCAAAGAGGGTGGTCTGGGATAGTGTGACAAAGAGGCCTGTGATGGCACATACAGACACCTAAATTAACAAGAAAAAAATGAATGAAGACAGTGTTGCCTCAGTGTAACAAATCCGTGGGTATCTGCCCCAGAAGGCTGAAGCGTGAAGAAGCTGGTCTGTCATCCTGGGCTTGGAATACCTGGCAACTGGGGTCATGGTCTGACTTCCTGAAGTCCCTAGTGCTGGTTGTGGCTAGTTGTGAATAGGCTTTGTACAGAGTATGGAATGATGCAAGGAGAAGGAAGAAGAGCCAGCAGATCAATACCTGACTCTGTTCCTATGCAACTGGCAAAATTGTGTTTTCTTTGATCATGGGTTGGATCACATGACAGATGGGGTACACTTGTAACAAAGGAGGAAAAGGAACTTGCACAGGATTTTACAAGACTTATTGAGAGATTTTTAGAGTGGATTTGAAGGAGAAAGGGATAAAATCAGGCCTGCCAGAGATAAGCTTGGGCACAGCATGAGGGGTGGTGTACTAGTGAGGTCACTTGTGTGGCCATCTCAACAGAGGCAGGGGATGGAGACCATGCAAGAGCAAAGATGTGTGGGCTGTTGGTACCTTAGAAACCACAGATGGGCCTGAGAACGACATAAGCAGTGACATAAGCAGAGCTTCTCTCCCTGGAAAGGTGGCAGGATCAATATCCCAGATGAGCTGTTCCTGTAGCAGTGCACACAGCAAGGAATGGAGGAGCTGGAAGCCACTGTGCAGCAGGAATACTATGACACAGTCAACATCACAGAATCATGGTGGGATGGTGGGATGCCAGATTCTGGCAACTGGAATGCTGCAAGATATGGCTTTGAACTCTTCAGAAGGGATAAGCAAGGGAGGATGTGGGGTAGCCCTGTGTGCCAGGGAGTCCAGAGCAGTCCAGAGCCTAATGAAGGTGACAATAGGTTTAAGTCCTTATGGGTCAGGGAGCTGGGGAGAAAGCTTACAGAGCAGATATCCTAGCTGGAGTCTGCTAAGGACCCCCCAACCAGAAAGGAAGGACAGATACAAAATATTCCATAAGTAGCTGGGAGAAGTCTCATGATCATTGGAACATATTATTTTCAGGGGGGGCTTCAGCTTAGCAGATGTCTTCTGGAAATACAACACAGCTGGGAGGAGGTTTGTGGACTGTGTGAAAGTAACCTCCTGTCACAGCTGGTGAGGGATTCAGCTGGGACATGCTGTTTGTGAACAGAATGGACATGTGATTGATATGAAGGTTGGAGATAATTTTGGGTGCAGCACCTATGAAATTATATATTTTTTATTCTTGGCGAAATAAGGAGCAGATTCTGCAGAAGTGCTATCTTGGCCTTCCAGAGGGCAAACTTAGGCCTGTTTAGGAGACTGGTTGAGAGATTCTCTTGGGAGTGAGTTATGAAGGGCAAAATAGTCCATGAAAGTTGGACATTCTTTAAGAAGGAAATCCTAAATGCTCAGGAGCAGGCTGTCCTGATGTGCTAAAAGATGAACCTTTGGGGCAGTAGACAAACTTGGCTGAACAGTGAACTGTGGCTGGAAGTGAGGGATGTGAAAAGAAGCCTGGGAGTCCTGGTCCATGGAGAGTTGAAGACGAGCCAGCAGTGCCCTGGAGCCAGGAGGACCTGAGGGGCATCAGGCACAGCACCAGCAGGCAGGCGAGGCAGGGGATTGCCTGCTCTGCCCTGGGGTGGCCTCACCTCCAGTGCTGGGGGCAGTTCTGGGTGCCAAAGCCAAAGAAAAAACACAGTAATTAGAAAGTGTCAAAGGAGGACTCTAAATATGGTGAAGGGCCTGGTGAGGAAGCCATTTAGGGGAGTGTTTGACATCACTTGGCTTCTTCACCCTGGAGAAGAGGAACCTGAGGGGAGACTACATCATAGTCCACAGCTTCCTCCAGAGGGAGGGCACAGGGCAGGCACTGATCTGCTTCCTGGCAGGGACAGGAGCTGATGGAATGGCCTGAAGCTGTGTCACGGGAGGTTTAGGTTGGAAATCAGGAAAGGGTTCTTCACCCAGAGGGTGCTTGGATGCTTGAACAGGCTTCCCAGGGAAATGGTCAGAGCACAAGCCTGGCAGAGTTCAAGAAACTTTTGGACAATGCTCTCAAGAGCATGGTGTGATTCTGATCAGTCAGGGGATGGTCCTGTGCAGGGCCAGGAGTTGAACTCAATGATCCTGGTGGGTCCTTTCCAAATCAAGATATTCTGGAGTTCTACGAAAAGTAGAATTCTGGAATTCTATGAAAAGTTTTGACTTTTGAAAAAAGAAACTCAGGAGGACTACAGCATGTCAGGAACTTAAACAGGGAGAAAATTAGAAACACCAAAACCAGAGTAGAACCTAATCTGGCTGCTGTAGTAAAAGACAATAAAAATGTACCTATAAGTACATTAGTGATAAAAAGAAGGCTAAGGAGGATCTTCATTGTTGGATGTGAGGGGAAGCAGAGTAACAAAAGATGAGGAAAAGGTTGAGGGGTTGAGGTACTTAATGCCTTCTTTGCCTCAGTTAGTTGCCTCAATCTTTTGCCTCAGACCAACTGTTCTGTGAGAACCCAGCCCCTAAGGTGGAAAACAGGGATAGGGAGCAGAAAGAAGCCCCGGGAAGGCAAGGGGAGTGGTCAGCAAGCTGCTACACAAAAGTCTATGGGGCTGGGTGGGATACATCTAAAGGTACTGAGGGAGCTGTGAAAATGCTTGCTGAACCACTTTGCATCTTTGAGGAGCAGTTGTAGCTAACTGGGGAGGTTTCAGTGACTGGAAGTTGGCAGATGTGACATGTCTACAAGAAGGCCCAGAAGGACCGGGGCACTGAGACCTGTTTCTCTGTACTGAGGAAGGTGGTGGAGCAATCATCCTGAGTACCATCACATGGCCAGTGCAGGACGACCCAGCAACTCCAGAGCCAGCCAGGCTCTGGCTTGTGAAAGCAAGCCCTGCTTGATCAACCTTGTCCCCTTCTATGGCAGGGGGACATGCTTAGAGAGGAAGGCTGTGGATTTTGTGTGCCTTTAACTCATTAAAGCCTATGACACTTTCCCACAAGATCCACCTGGAAAAACTCTCTGCTCATGGCAGACTGTTCAGTAGGTAAAAACCTGGATGTGTGGCTGGGCCCAGAGATTGGTAGTGGATGGAGTTACATCCACCTGCTGGCCTGTGACCAGTGGTGTTCCCCCGTGCTCAGTACAGGGGCCAGCTCTGCCTTATATTGTTATTGATGATGTGGATTAATGGATCAAGTGCATCCTCAGTAAATTCACAGACAGCACCACATTGGGCAGGACAGCCCCACACGGCAGCAGAGCCCTGCAGAGGGATCTGGACAGGGGAGATGAATAGGTTGAGGACAATGGTCTGACAAAAGAAAATATTTGGTTGTGCCCTTGGGTCACAGCAACCCCAGGCAGTGCCACAGGCTGGGGCAGAGTGGCTGCAAAGCTGCCCACAGGGAAAGGAGCTGGGGGTGCTGGTGACAGCAGCTGAACATGAGCCAGCAGTGCCCAGGTGGGCAAGAAGGGCAATGGCATCCTGGCCTGTGCCAGCAACAGTGTGGGCAGCAGGAGCAGGGCAGGGACTGTCCCCCTGTACTTGGCATTGGTGAGGTCACACCTCAAATCCTGTGTTCAGTTTTGGGACTTTCACTAAAGGAAAAATGTTGAGGTGCTGGAGTGAATCCTGAGAAATTCCACAAAGCTGTTGAAGGGTCTGGGGGACAAGTCTCAAGAGGAGCAGCTAAGGTAACTGGGGTTGTTTAGCCTGGAGAAAAGGAAAGTGATAAGGGACCTTTGAATTCTCTGCAAGCACCTGAAAGGACTTGTGGTGAACTAGGAGTTGGTTTCCTCCCTAGTACCCAGCTTCAGAAGAGAAGGGAATGGCTTCAAGTTGCATCAGCGGATGTTCAGATTGAACATTAGGAAAAATTTCTTCACCAAAAGGGTGGTTAGGCATTGGACCAGTCTGTACAGTGAAGTGGTTGAGTCACCTTCTGTAGGGGTATTTAAGAGACCCATAGATCTGGTGCTTAGGGATCTAATTTAGTAGTCCTCTTGGTTATGTTTGGCTAATAGTTGGGTTGATGATCTTAGAGGTCTTTTCCAGGGTAATTTATTCTATGACTCTATGCATATGTGTGTGTCTTAGTGGGAGATTAGAAAAAATTCTGATTCCACTTAGGGAATAAGTTTTATATTATGTTCCTGTGATATTGCAGGTCCTCTAGCCCCAGTTCTTCTGTGGTAAAACCTGTGATATCTGTATCTAAAGGGGGTTTTTTAAAGTTGATCTATTTTAGACATCAGAAAGCCATTGAAGAAACAGACGAAAAATCCAGAACTGCTCTCTTCAGAGTTATTTTTTATTTCCATTCTATTACTCTCTTTTGTGGAAGTAAATACACATAGAGTTCTTTTCTCAGAGAAAAGCCTCTTTTTCTCTCTGCTTTCTTTCTTCCAGGTCTTCCTACTCAGGTTACATTTCAGTATTTTTCTGAGAGGTCAATACTGATTTTACTTTCAGACAGCCATGACAATGATAACAGCCTACTTACCTGTAGCTAGGGATTTCAAAACACCTCCTGATACACCTCTTGATTAGGACATAGTTACAATAGAGAAATCTGCCTGGCAGAGTGTAAAGGATGAGTCTCCTGTTCAAGTGTGCCCTAGGACCCACATGGGTGAAAAGTCACAGTGGCTCTATCTTGGAGTCAATCTCCTCACAGATGAAACACCAAAGTGAGATGGAGTATATCAGTTGGGCTGAGATGTTCAGTGATCTCCTGGGAGGGTGCAGTTCCATGGTCTCAACAAATATGACTATTAGACACACTAAAAATATTGAATCACTTGAACTGAATTTGTTCAAAGTCTACTTCTTTTCCCAGACTCATTCAAGAAGTTCCCCCATGCTTGAACTAGAGCCTTCTGGCATGACAGCCTTTTGTCTTTTCCTTAAAACACATTAATTGCTCATCTTGACATCTGAAGAAAAGAAAGAAGAGGTATTTAAATTAAATGTAACTAAGAAGTAGTATCTGCTCACTTTTAAAAGTGGTCAAAACAATAAACCTGAGATGAAGGAACTGTTTTGTTTGTGATCAAAGTACAGAAACAAGAATAACATGAATCAGATACATTGTGCTGACTCAAATGTAGACAGAACTGGCAATGTATTAGTCAGTAAAAGACTTTCCAAATTTTTCCCTATCAAGTAAAAGAAAAGCATTTGTTCTTTATCCCATAGCAATGAACCAAATGTCAAAGTCTCAGTGTGATCAGTCCATTAGGCAAATGGGATTCTCTCAAATCTCACAGATGAAGTGCCAAGCTGAAAATAGCCTCCACAATATGTATACCCTTTGCTTTTAACTAGTTTTCCAATGTACAACCCTAATATAACCTGGGCAAGCAATATGCACAGGGATGCATCCTGTTACATCTCTGGACCTTGAAGGTCAGCTATATCAGAAACACTCTAAGTGCTTTTAACTTGCTGTTTTTATTTTAACTTACCTTTAGTGAGCATTGCATCCAGCTCTGTCACTGCACATTGGTGGAGCTTGTCCTGTGGGAATCATGTGATTTACAGAGCTGGCTATGGAGACTAGAAATCTGCATGTGTCTGCTCATTTGCTTTATTCTGACTGCCCCATTTCCCCCCCCCCCTCCAGAATTCTGGACATAACTTCCAGTTTTTCAGTTTCCTTATATTCTATATCACTGTCCAAGTGTCTATGCCTGCTAGTCCTTGAAAGTTGTTATTACACTTTGTCCATTCCTATTATCTAGTTACTACAAGGCTGCCTGTGAGCTTTCTAGGAACATATGGGACAAATTTTGGGTCATCCCCTACCAATGATGAATTTTTTACTGCTCTTACTCACTCTGCCCTTTGATCATCCACTGCCTAGTTTCATCCTGGGGAGAACTGTACTCACACAGGTGTTCCACAAACAGCCCAAAATGGCAAGCTGTGCACTGTTGCAGAGCGGTGATTTTACATTCTGATGCAATGAAAGCAGGAAAATCCTCCAATATTTAGAGTTAATGTAATTGAAATATGAAGCAGAATGTAAGTCTTAGTGATACCGAAATTTTCTGGGGGTGATCATCAGTAGGTGGAAATATTTACCAAAAAAAAAGATAAAATAAGTGACAAAACAAGGAATAAAATAGAAAATAATGCAGAAAGTATGATTGAATCCCACTTTTGCTAGGGTGGGTGCTTTGTTATCCCCTAGTACTTCTGAATCTTCACCTTTATTTTCTTAGGAAACAGGCATGAGGAATGAAGACTTTTTTTTCAGACAGCTGCACTGAATCCATTCTCCACCACATAAAAAAGCAATTCATTTGAGCTACTGCTGTCTGTCATTGTGTTCCATTTTTTCTTTCTTATCACCTTGCTTAAACTTGAAGGAAGCAGAAAGTTCACCTATGTCGTCTCAGCTGGCAGCTGAAATTCTTTCTCAGTTTTTTAATGGAAGCAAAAATAGCTCCCAAGATTGAGCACTAGGTGTCCTGAGGCTTTCTTGGTTAGTAAATGGAGATGACAAGACTGGAATGTATTCAATCTGTTGCTGTCTCCTGGGCATCATTTATAGATTCTCTGTCAGCCCACAAGATCCTCTATTACTATGAACAGTGTAATTAGTTTACAATTAAAGTTAATCACAAATCTATAAAATGAGCTTCCAAATATTGACAATGATTAAGAAAGTGAAATTACCATATATAGCTAATTAATTCATGGTTAGAAAATTGTGAAAGGAAATGAATTCTTAAAGCTCCTTATAATCCTGGTAGCATAAATTGTTCTTTCCTACTTCCAGACTCAGCAATTATTTGTGTATCTCTGATATCCTGAAGGAGGTGATTATTTATAAAATATAACAATAGTGTTTTCCGTCTCCTTCAGCTCTCTTCTTAAAAGTGTGTTAAAGCAGCACTTTCTTACACAAAATGTCAGTTGCGTCCATGTACCCCAAGTCATCTTTCCATCATCCATTTTCCATCTTTTTCCAATACTGTCACTCTCCTGGGGCTACAGAGAGCACCTCAGAAAGGAAGACTAGCCAAATATAAAGTGTTTGCCATAAGAAAAAAGAAATATTATTTTTCTGACTTTTTTCCTTTTTTACAGTCATTACTCACATCTTACCCATACAAAAGGTATGCCAACTTGAAAAAGGAATCTTCACATTTCCTAAATTGTCATTCTTTATTTGCTTATTTGTATTACCCTCCTGTTAGAGACTGAAGCCTTACTGTTTCAGACATTGTCCAAAGAGGAAGCAAAATGCTGGTTTTTGCCTCAAAGGACTTACAATACCCCAAATGGATATAGGCAGATGAAAGGATACAACAAAGCAATGACACAATAAGAATGAATGGCAACAGTAGGAGTACATCTACAACACTTTGTTTTGTGGGTTTGTTTTTCCTAATGGGCACGAAAAAATAAGAAAATTTCAAATACATGATGCTGAGCAAAAATTAAGTATGACAAGGAAGCAGTATTATGCATGTTTATGGGAAAGTTTTGGCCTCATATGATGAGTGGTATGGGGAAAAAGCAGGAAAAAGTTTATTTCAAAATGTAGCAACTATGAGGTAAGGATATATCATGGACCAGCCTGGATGAAATATGATCTACGTAATTGCATGTCTCATATCAATAGGGTGGTATTATACTATGAGAAGTACTGAGAGTGAAGACAGATTACTCAGGCTTGATCTTATAGATTAAAGAGAGCTTGTGAAAGTGTTCAAAAAGAGGAGACATCAGTGCATTCCTGGGCACGCTGTGCTTCTCTGACAAAATGGCTGTTAAGTACCAAAGGCTGCCAATAGACTGTGGTGCTTTTGTATTGTCTGCTTCCTTCCTTTGATTCATGATCATGAAGAAATGAGCAGCAGTTTGGTGGCTACTATTGGATCTGACAGCACAAAACCATCATTGGTAGAAATGACAAAAAAGCAATACGATCATTCCTAAGTTTTTCCTTCCTTGTGCACGTGAGTGTGTGCACTCACGCGTCTTTTTGTGTGTGGGTGTGGGTGGGGTCAATTGGTGTGGGTTTTGTTTCCAACAGAGACATCTCTATATTCAGAACAGTTATAATATATGGAAAATGCATGGTACTGAGAATTTCAGTGGTTTCAATCAAGAAAACAAAGGCGTATGTCCTATAGAATTTTACACAATGTTGTAATGCAAAGTGAATTTTTCATGATGTGTTATTATGGTGACTGACCACTTGTGCTAATCAATGTTATGGACTCATATGCAGCTATTTAAAATCTAAGAAAATTGGTCAAAATTAGAAAAAAATTGTATGTCCTTATATTCCATTAAACATTGCTACAAAGAACTGCTAAAACTGTTTACCATATGAAGGCAAGTAGCTCTGTACATTGCCAATTACATTGCAATTCCAGATGTTCAAGGTCATACTATTTGGCACATCTGCTTAAAAATTTTTGAAGAAGCAGGTGGAGAATAATCTCCTAGGAGAGGTCTCCCACTCTGTGAGGGGACAGACCATCACAAGCTGGCATGGCATTTGCTCTCTGGCTGTCAGAGCAGGTCCTGCTAAAGGACCATATACACTTCAAGGAAGACACTATGGGGGCTCTGTCTACTGCAGTATAGGAAGAAGAAACAAATCCTTAGACCACTGCAGGCCCATGAGGGCTGCCCATACATCTACAAAACCCCTTCTGCAAGCACTCCTGAACCCAGATTAGGACTGAAACCTATCATCCCTCTTATTTGGCTTCATCTGTTTGGATCACAGGTTGTTCATCTAAAGCAAATTAGGTACATTTTAGGCAAGCCAGAAATTTTAATCTTTCCATTGTCTCTGCCAGAAATTACTTCCAAGAAGATGTTGGTAGCAACAGAAAAGACAAAAATTGTCAGTAGTGTTTTATTGCACTAAATAGTTGTTTTGCACTGGGTTCTGTATTATTGCACAGAATAGTATGTTTGTATCCTCACGGCATTCCCTTTTTATATCACATAATCTTTCCCTCCCTCAAAAGCCCCGGTGGTGACGGTTTGTCCCAGGTTTATTCCCCCCATTGCCCCCTCCTCACTTGTATCCCATTGGCTGTGGTCCTCTTCTTCTGTCCTCCATTCCCCCGGGTTTAAAAGAATCCTGCAATGAGGCATCACCCTCTTTTTTTTTTTTTTTTTTTTCCTCACCTGAGGGGTCACCTGGATGATCTGGTGTCTCCTGTCAAGGAAATAAAATAGGACTTTGTCCCTGCTATGTGGAGAAGAGCGCTTCTTGTCTTTTGTCTTTCATCCTATGTAAGATTGTGTGGGGTGGGGTCTATGGGTAGCTGGATTGGCCCTGAAGAGCCCGCCTGGCATGAATTCTTACACAGTACCACTATTTGGAGCTCATTTAATGCTTATCCCAAATAATTGCTAGGATTGAGAGGCCTCTCATAAGTAAAATGATTAGTTTATTTTGTTGGTTGGAATAGTCATAATTGCCAAACCACACTCCATCATACTATAAAAGTTATGACATCTGATTAATTTCTCATAGACTAAAGAAAAGGTAATTTCACTTTTCTTTTTAGAAGTAAAATGAAGGACTTTGGGAATTCCCCACAGCCTCGCTTCAGTAACTGCTAAGATCATATAAAAAATCATACTGGAAGCTATGTTGAAGCATAAGGCAGGTAGGGCAGTGATTAAAGACATGCAATGTAGTGTCACCAAAGGAAAACTTCTCCTTCACAAATGCTGGACTAACTGCATAACCAGACAAGAGAAGGGCAACTGATGTCATCTTCCTGGACATCTGTGAGGCATTTGACAGTGTTCTACAACAGACTTTTGCCTCTTAATTATGGGGAGTAGATGTGGCTGGATTGCCACATCTACAGAGCTAGCCAGTGGCTCAATGTGCAAAGGGAAATTAACAATAAGTGGCGTCCCTCAAGGGTCTGTACCAGGACCAGTACTGTTCATTACCCTCATCAATTACATCAGCAGCAGGATGCAGCACACCCTCAAGTTTATGGATCACACCAAGCTGGGAGGCACTGTTGATGTGCTTGAGGTGAGGATGCCGTGCAGAAGGACCTTGACAGGCATGTGGAGTACCCACGTGGACTCCACGAATTTCAACCAGACCAAGTCCAAGGTATTGCAGTGGGCTGATGCAATCCCCTATACCAATGCAGACTGGATTATGTGGATTGAAAACAGCCCTAAAGAGAACTTGGGAGTATTAGCTGGCATTGTCTTCTTGTAGCCTAGAATGCCAATTTTATCCTGGGCTGCATAAAAGGAAGTATGTCTGAGAGTTTGAGGGAGGTGGTTCTTGCCCACTGCTTTGCTCTCATGAGAACCCACCCGGAGTATTTCATTCTGCTTTGGGGTCCACAGTATGAAAGAGACATAGACCTGCTAGAACAGGTCCAGAGGAGAGCTACAAAAATGATCAGAGGGTTGAAAGATCCTTCCTAAGAAGAAAAGCTGAGAAGGATGCAGAGTTGCTTAGCCTGAAGAAGAGAAGGAGGCAGGCATACCTTATTGCATCCTCCTTTTTTTTATTATGAGGGTGCTCACACACTGGTTGCCCAGAGTAGCTGTAGATGACCCGTCCTTAGAGGTGTTCAATGTCAGGTTTGGCAGAGCTTTAAGCAAACTGACCAAGGAAAAGGCGTCAGTGCCCATGGTGGGGCAGATGGTCTAGATGATATTTCAGCTTCTTTCCAACCCCAAAAATTATGTGATTCTGTCATTGGCATGATAATATATGTTGAGTGGCTCACAGCTGCTCAAGCTTCCTATTAGTGCCATTTTAACCAGTGGGTAGAGGGTTTTGGTGTTATTATGCAAGAGTAATTGGCTTGTTTTTCTCAGAGGAAAAGATTTTGGAAAAAAAGGTCTTTCAAATGAAATGGTCTTTCATTTTCCCAGCCTTGGTAATTTTGAATGCGTGTGTATAATATAATGTTATATACACAGTATAGATCAATCTGTAAATGTTTTTTGTACCCAATTACAGTGCAAGGTCACAGCAATAAAGATCTATTGGCCCTTAATCTGTATGATTTTCCTTCTGTCCAGCTGCTATTTGCTTCACATTTTGTCCAACAGTCTTTGAGCCTGAAACAAACTGCATATTGAGTGGCTGCATTGTATTAGATGCCTGAGACGTACACCATTGTTCTAAGTTTACTGTACAATATATTCTTTTTCTTGTATCTCTTCCCTTTTCCTCAGTTCTACCCTATTCTTTACCTTCTGGGACTTTCTTAATGGCTTCAGTTCATCAGCACACATATATTTTTACTCTCCAATGCTCTTTACAATCAAACTTTGCTAATCCATCTCCTTGCCCTCCTAGCTGTCAGGAGGATAAGGGCATGCCAGAAAACTGAATATGTAGGTATCTACCTTTAGAAATCTAACATGTACTAGCAAGGAGGTAGCTTCTTTTGATACATCAAGCAAAATGTTCTTACTAAGACAGTTTGATTTATTCTCTCTTGTCCTTCCTCACTGAGTGAAGTCACTACCTCCTGACTCCTGATAAAAATCTGTTCAACCACTCTCCCATGCTATGCGTTCATGTTTCCTTCAAGTTACAATAAAAGTATTTCCTGTCCTGCACTGCAAACGAAGACAGACTGCTTCTTCAATCACTGATGTAGTTCTATATCTAAGATAAAAAGTATCAGCAATCACATTTCTTTTTCAATTCAAATTCACTTTTTCAATCACAAGCCTCAAAAATTCTTCAAAGATTTTCTGTGGGGCATAGCAGTAGGCTGATTTGAGAAACTGGTTTAGTTAAATAGATTTTTAAATGTGCTCAAAAGTTTTCCTGCCCCTTCCCCGGTGCTTTGCAGGCTGAGCAACAGACACCCCAAATTCCACAATTCCCATGCTTCTAAGTGTTACCTATAGGCTGATCTTCAATCTTTCAATCTTCCATCCAGATGGAATGGATCAACCAAAAATAAAGAATTTAATACAAGATTGCATTAGTGAAGGAGATGGCAAAATTGAGGGAGGAGCATTATCTCTGTACTTGTCTTTGCCCAGAAGGTGTCCTGGATTTGCCCTTGCTTTGATTCATAATGTATTCCTTCAGCAGCACAACCCACCCTTCTGTTTCCATTTTTACAGCTGCAAATTGTGCTGTATACTAGAGGGCCTTTCCTCATGTTATGGCAAAAAGGGCTCTTGTTCAGAAAGCTGAAGATCCTCTTCATTTGACAAACATTTCCTTTTTTTTTCTTTACCCTAAAATATGTTGCTGTATTTGTCAGCACTAAACATGTGCTTTCTTGGTTCTGCTGTGCCTGGCTGCACTGCTAGTTTGTTTATGCTAATACTGATTAGCCAAATTGGAAGGAGGTTTTTTGAGACCCTTGCTAATAACATTTTCTCAGTCTGAAATAAAAGTTTAATTATTTGTGGAAGGCACTGAAAACATCACCAGCATGTGCTTCCTCTGCTGGGCTGCTGTCATCAGATCTCATATACAGAGCGTGTTCATACCCGGCAACTTCTTGGATGGGAAATGGCATCAGGCATGAAAATTCAGCAAGTGAGGGTAAAGTGTTAGAATCAGGCAACATGCTTTTTTGCCTGAGCCTTTGCTGAACAGGTGCTTCAGCATTGTCTCAGGGTCCTGAGAGAAATGTTTAAATTCAATTCAGAAATAAAACCAAGCTCCCAACTGCTTGAGATGATTAAAAATCCCAATACTCTCTTCCTAAGAATAAGAGCATGACCCTGATAATTTGGCCAAATTCCAGACAGTGAAATCACATTCTGCCAATATGAAATATCCCTGTCATTTCAACTGCAAAGCTATTCTGAATTCCCAAAGAGAATTGCTGTTGGGTTTTGAATGCTTTAAGTGGCTGCCAGGTCCACCACTTAGGAACAGCATTTCCAGGACCCCTGGCTAAGTCTGCTTCCAAAGCACATTCAAAGCAAAGAAATAAAGGCAGAATTTCATCCTTCTTTTCTAGGATAGCACTATTATTATCTCAAATCCCATCAAGCCACCAATTACTTCTTATTTTTCTTCTTAGTGATGTTGATTTGAGATTCCTTACAGGAAAAGACATAATTGGAAGATAGATCTAAAAAACAAGAAGTTGTGATAAAACTAAACCAAAACATGTTAGTGGTTATGACACTTTAAACACCTGGACTCTGAAGGAGGGTGGATACTGCCTAAGAAATTTCATGTTTTGAGTGGGCTTTTTTAAGTAAAATTTTAAAAAATTAAAATAATGAAACAGATGATGTAGACATATTGAAATCATCTTATCTAAAAATTACAGGCAGTTGTCTTTTTTTTTTTTGGTGACAGCTCTATAACTGCAGGGTGGGAATTGGGATGAAGTATTCAATAAAATCTGTGTGATATCTCCAGCCTCCTGAGGGACCTATGAAACAAGAAAATTCTGTGTGGAGTTAAATTAAAGATGACACTTAAAATATTATAAGCTGAGCAAGAAAAGCATCATTTTTTACTGTGCCAGAGGTGTGATTTAAAGAGCCCAGGAAAAGAAGCTGCATTCACATTATTCCATTTATTAATTGACCACTTATGAGACAATTGGAGCTTAGGACATTTCTATTCCACTGCTAAAGATGATCCTGGCAGCAATGATTTTGCCTCCATTCTTTATACTAACTGGACACAAGACATACTTTGAGGGTTTTAACTAAGGAAAACTTTCTTTTACCAGACACATCATATACTACTGAAACTGTGCAGATGGGCAAGTATCATTAAAACCTTAGCCAAAGGAACCTTGGTTATAAGCAGTTTGTTAGGAGCACACATAGGAACTGTTAAACCTCAAATAAATAAATATTGCATATGGTCTCTGCTTCCAGCAGTGTTTTGGTCACTACCGTCTGTCACTAGCAGACCTTCTGCCTTTGGGCTCAATTTTGGCAGCTGCTTTCATTGCCCTCATCTTCTCATTCCATCCCTAGGTTTTTATTTCCTTATTTCTCTTTTTCCGCTAAGGGCTGAAAAGGCTTCCTGCTCTGTGATGAAGTGCCATAGGGGCAATGTGCTTAATTTGTTGCACCCCTCCTTCCTCAGAAATTGCGAACATGAGCAGATCCCCAGGGCTTCAGAAAATAACCCTATCTGACCTTACTCTATCTCTTCCTGCGTGTGCATTCAAGGCCAAAGACAGCGCTGGCTTTAGGTACTTACAGCTGTTTTGCATGCCTGAGAGACAGCAGCACTGGCATGGGCACAGGACACGGCCCAGATGTGCCAGGTACATTGCAGCTCGTCTGTCTTGCTCATCTGTATGTGCTGAACAGCAAGGCTGTGCCTGGACCCAAAGCTGCCGTAGGGGGGGCACAGTCCTTTGAGGAGGGTGCCACAATTAGTTCTGCATACATTTTCCTAGACAAGAGATTGCACCCTCCTGGAAGAGTTTTCTGAGAGATTTGGTCTCCTAGACATCCTTTGTTAGGACATCTTATTTATACCCCTTACTGCTGCTCTTTAAAGTGGCCTCTAAAAGTGCTCATTGAATTTGAGAGAAAAGGAAAAGGAATGTCTTTGGCGAATGTAACTTTTTGTTTGGGTCAACTGGAAGTGTTGACCTGATGCAGATAAATATTTTTGATGTATGGGGTACCCTAGCTGTGCAGAATCACCAAAGGTTAGCAAGATTAGATCACGGTAGGCAAAAGAGTATTTTTTTCAGGTTTACTTTAAATGGAATCACCGTTTTTACTTACAAATATGACTTTCTTGTTTACTTTATGACTTCCTTTCTCAAACTCTGCCCATTATTTTTCAAATGTTATCTAAATTATTAGATGTAATATCAAGTAGGACTAGGTAGAATATAATCTATAATGTCCATAATTTAATGTTAATGATGGGGTTAGAATCATATCTCAAAGGCATACTACAATTTTGCTTCCTGACTGCACATATAGTAGTCATATCAAGCATTTAGAACTCATGGGTTCTCCACTGCTAGTTTTCTAATGTCATAGCTTATTTGGTGCAGTATGCTCTAAGAGAATATGAATCCCTTCTGAAACACACAGCTGCTTAAAACTGGCAAATTCTTGGCGTTCTCAAATTAGCTTGAAATTAAACTATTCTCTCAGTTACAATTACTTGTATCTGTAGTTTCACTAGGTTGATTTCCAGTGTCAGAAGGGACACTTTTTTTCCCAATGCACAGATTAGAAAGTGAATGCAAGCAATGTGATACGCTACGCAGGGCAACATGCAGGGAACTAAAGAACAAGAGCAGTCTTATGTGACTCACAACCTTGTGATAAATAGTAACAAATGACATGCTGTCCTTGGAGACCTGCATTCATAGAGAACACAACAAAGAGCTATGACAAAACTTTAATCTTTAGCATCCAGGATATATTTTTACAGCAAATATACATGTGGGTCAAAAATTGGTTTTGCAGCTGTTAAACATTGATGACAACACTTTTTTTTTTATACAACCAAGGACCCCCTGTGAAGATTGAGGATTGCTTGTGAGGGATGAGATCCATCTGATCAAGCAGAACAAAAAGCATTTTGCCAGCTGGCTAGCTAGTCTGGTGAAGAAACACTTGAATTAGAAATAGGGGAAGAAGATGAGCAGTAATACAAAGAAGTGACAAACAAGATTGGGGTGTTAAGTTGATATAAATACAAGGGATGTCGTAATCAACAGATCAGGGCAGAAGGTAGCCCCACACAAATATATTCACATAAATAGGGAAGTGCTGACCAGACAGAACTGCAGGTAAGATTCCCCATTAACCTTCCTGGGAAAACAGGATGACTTACTGCCTCTCTGAGGGGGACAAACTGTAAGCCTTAAAGGTCTGTGTGCACTTAGAGAGCAGTTATCTCATTGGAATCATGGAGACATGTTGGAATAGCTCACACAACTGGAGTACTGTAGTGGATGGATCCAGGCTACCAAGAAAGGGCAGCATGAGGGGGCTAGCCTTGACATGAGACTGCAACGAGGTGCATGCCTGCAGATGAACAACGGGCTGAGCAGAGCTGGTGTGTCCGGATTAGCTGGCAAACCACATGGATGACAATGGGGTGGGTGCCACGGACTGGCTTACCAGAAAGAAAATGTACACGAGGCTGTCTTAACACAGCTGGAAGAGTCCTTATGTTCACAGGCCCTTTGTGTTGTGAGAGACTTGAAGACCACCAATATATGTCGCAAAGAGACTACAGCAGTCATTTTGGGAGAGTGCTGAAGGCGCCTTCTTGACACAAATCATCAGGGAGTCAATGAAAAGAAATGCTTTGTTGGATATCACACAAACAGGAAAGAACTGGCAAGGATATAAACCTCAGGAAGAGGCCATGGTGTCCATGAGGTGATGAGGAATCTGAAAGATGGAAACAGACAATAGTAGGGTCACAGCTTGGACTTTTGGAGAGATTCTTCAATACTCTTCAGGAATCTGCTTAGAAGAATCCCATGAGTTGCAGTCCTAGAGAGACGAGGTGTCCAGGAGAACTGATGGATTTTCAAGGTTTGCCTTCTCCAAGATCAGGAAAGGTCTATTTTGACAGACAGGGGGACTTCATGGATGATCAAGGAGCTTCTGAATGAACTTAAACATAAAGGATCATTGTAAAAGGTGGAAGCAGAGGAAAAGTACCCCGGACTGGCATAAATAAATTAACACTGGGCTAATGTAAAGGTATTGGGTTAGGAATACCAAAACCCTTCTGGATCTGAAGGTGAAGTGCAAGAAAGAAAGTTTCTACAATGCATAAGCAGCAGAAGGAAGTTGAAGAAAAGTAAAGGAAAGGGGATCTCATCACAGAGGATATTGAAAAAGCAAAAGGAGTCTTTGCTACTTTCACCTTGGTCTTCACTGGTGAGACCTGTCTTCAGGAATTCCAGGGCGGTAAGAATCTACTCAGGCATATTTAAACAAAACTGGACCTACACGAGCCCCTGGAACCTGATGCATCTCTGAGTGCTGCGGGAACTGATGCATTTCAGGGAAAGAACAATCCTGATGAGCTTTGAAAGTCTCTGGCAAGTAAGGGAGAATCCTGTGTACTGGAAGAAAGCAATTGCCAGTTCTGCATTCCTGAAGGAAAAGAAGGAGGATCCAGTGTAACACAGGACAGTCAGTCTCTCATTTATCTGATGGAAGCAATGGACTGAATCCTCTTCAAAAACATTTCCCAACACATGAAGGACAAGAAAGTCATTTGAAGTCATTAGCAGGGATTTATGAAGGGGAACTCATGCGTGACGAACTTCATAGTCTTCTATGATGAGGGGATGGTCATGGAGGATGAGGGGAAAGCATTGGATGCTGTTCATCTTACCTTTAGCAAGGTTTGCAACTCCATTTCCTGTACATTCTCACTAATAAACTGATGAATTTTCAGCTAGATATATGGACAGTGAGGTGGATTGAAAACTGGCTTTCATGGCTGGGACCAGAACACAAGTTTCAGATTGAAGCCAGTCACTCGTGAAGCACGCCAGAGATTAAAACTGAGGCAAATACTATTTAACATCCTTTTTAGTGACTTGGATTATGGGACAGAGTGTTTTCTCAAAAAGCTTGAGACAAATGATTGATAGACCAGATGGGTGTGTTGCAACTTGAAGGAGCCTGGACAGGAAATGGACTAGCAGCAACCTCATGAATCTCAACAAAGGTAAGTGCAAATTTCTGCATTTGGACAAGATTATTCCCACTCATCAAGAGAGGCTGGGGGTTGATCAGCTGGAAATCAGTGTGGCAGAAAATTACTTGACCTGGTGGACACCAAACTTGCTATGAGGCAGCAATGTGCTTTTGTGGAATACAAAAAGGTCAAAAGAATTAAGAGCTGCATGAGGCAGAGCACTGCTGAGGTAGAGGGAGGTGATATTTTCCCTGTACTCATCTGGAGTACTGGGTCCTATGCTGGGTTTCCCAGTACACCTAAGACATCAAAAGACTGGAGCAAGTCCAGCAAAGGACTTCAAAGATGAAAAAGTGACAGGAGTAAGACAATAGGCAGTGGACACGGGGAAAAATACAAGAAATTTCATTTAAACATAGGGGAAAGGTGGGTTGGGTTTTTTCATTTAAACATAGGGGAAAGGTGGGTTGGGGGGTGGAGTGGCAGGAGATAAGTTTTTTTTTCTTTTTATCCCCTGCAAGACTGGTTTGTAGGACAGTTTGCCTAGGGAATGTGGAGTCTCCATCCTTGGAGATACTCAAAATCCAACAGGACACAGCCCTCAGCAATCCATGGTAGCTCACCTTGTTTGAGCAGGAAGTTTAGATTAGATGATCTGTTGAGGTACCACTGTACAACTTTAGAATTGAGTGATACTTTAAAAGTTAATTCTTTTCAGCCTAATTATTTCAACATCTCCTTAAGATGTGTTTGGGCAATAGTGCCAGATAAAACAAGCAACAATATCTTTTGTAAAATGATCACTTTAAATTAGCTACAGAACTTTACATCAAAATATTTATCACATGAAATAGAAAAAATTGAGGCTGGAAGCAACATGTTAGGCAGGGCTGATGCCTATTTGAAATCTGGAAATTATGTTCAAAATAAATTACAGCAAATACAGCTGACCTCATAAATCCTTGGAAATCAAATTACTTGCAATAATTAATCTGTGAAATAAACATGAGTGTCAGGATTTTCATATCTCATCTTCTCATGCTTTTCACTTTTACCTGCCTCCTTCCCTTTGGGATGTTCAATCAATGGGAGTTTTTAACATGCCAAGAATTTGCAAATGATAAAATGGAACGTTGTCAAAAATAATGTCAGATGCCAGGACTGCTCTGACACTCACAGTACATTAAAACAGGATAAAAGTAACGTCAAATGAAAGTGTCTGCAGTGAAGGGAGTTGATATATAACAGTATAACATAGAAAAGGACCTTTGATTTAATGAGGTTCAATTTCATAAAAGTGCAGGTCTTCAAATGGGAATGTCATTGAAGTAATCAGGCAGTCCTGCAACTTCCATCTTGTTGTAAAAGGAGACAGATAATTAAGTGTGGTTACCTCCTGAATAGCAACAGAAATCCCAACCCAATGTGATCCAGATCACAACTGAGGCCCAGAGCCAAGCTATGTGAGTATTGCTCTACTTGCTGTTGAACACACATAACAAATATTTGTGTCCCACAGTATGGAGGTGATATTGCTCTTTGCCTTGCTGCTAAAATTTGTTATTCATACCTTCTTTGAGTTGTAGGTGGTTCTCATAACATGGATGAGATTTTTGACTAAAATAGGAGTACACAATATACACATCTGTATTATATCATATACATTTGTATTATGTCATATAGGAAAAAAATGTGTCTTTCCTCGTGTTTAAAATTATTAGAAAGATCTAATCTGCTTTAATTGATTCAGCTGTATTAATACTAGTAAGCACATGAAAAAAAATTAAATGCCTTTCTGTTCCTATATGGCTGATGGGATAGACAGATGAAGAAAATGAGGAAAGGGTCAAGAATCCTTTGCAGAAGGCTCCCTTCTGACAGTGACATCAAGAAAACTTGTAGATGTTGTTGGTTTCTTATTGGGAAGTAAAAGGTAGGTGCTAGCATATCCATGTGTAGCAAAGGTGTTTCAGGAAAACTGGAAAGCTCCTGCCGTGATGGTTGACTCTCCAGCATTGAGGGTGTTAGCACTGAAGCTTCACTCTTTGGTACAGTTTCCTGAAGCAATTTTGGCTGCTCATGTTCTCCAGAGTCAAGGTATATCTAGCAGTGCTATTATTATGGCTTTTCCTTTTTTCTCTGCCCTGCTTTTGTTTTCCAAATCTCAGTGAGGGCTTTTAGAAGCTGCATGCAGTTTCTTCCAAGGCCTTTTCTATTGTGAACATGCTTATTTAATGCTTACTTTCTGGAAAATTTGTATAAATCTAAGAGAGTTCTTGTTTCTCAGTAAGATTTTTTTTCCAAGTACATTAATTTCAGCCCAGGGCAAATCCTAGGGCACAGAGCTTCCTACAACTCCAGAACATTTAGCTGCAAACACATGCATGTCTCCTTAAAATGTGGTTAAATACAGTGAGATTTTCCTTGGATGGAAATGTGCATGTCTGTCTCGACTCCTACAGGACTTATAGATATTCTTGGTCATGCTGATAGATTCTCTCTTGAGTTTGGTTCTTTGGATTGGACAGATTTTCAAAGCAGGGTTATCTGTTTCAGATAAAGAGTTTGTTTTAAAATTCACATAAATGGTCCTGTTATCTTTCCAGTGGTCCTTAGCGTCAGTCAGTCAGTCAGTCAGTTAGGAAAAAGCCAGTATGAGAAGAGTCTGTTTTGCTGACAAATCTAAGTACAGACAAAACCAAAACCAATCAACCAACCAACCAACCAACCAACCCAAAAAAACTCAACCCAACCCATCCCAAACAACCAAAAAACCCCCAAAAACCCCAACTCAACCCAACCAATCCCAAACAAAAACCAAAAAACACATCCCAAACAAAAAAAAAGCCAGCACAAAAAATGCCCTTCAAAACAAAAAGTCACAAACCCCAATAACAACAAGCAAATGAACAACCCTGAACACAATCCAAACTCCCAAACACCCAAAAAACCCATATTAGAAAAACAGTTAAAACACCAAACTTTACTGAAAAACAATCTTACCATCCAATCATTGCTAGTTGCAAAGGCTTCACTTCAAAGTCTATGTGATTTAATGTCTGTGCATTCATTACAAGACCCAGGGAAATGGTTTGTGTGATTTCTTTAAACTGTACTAAGAGAATCCTGGGGCTCAGTTGTTTGCTGACGAAATAACCTTGTCTGTTCACAAGATGCCACAGCACTGTGCCAGCATCTCATGCTGTGAAAACACACCTCAGATGGAGAAATGAGAATCCTGCTTAAACATCCACAATTATCTAAAAGGTGAAACTAGATGAAGCAGGAACTCCTCTCTGAAACTCTCTTTAAACAGACTGCATAATAAAGCGCTAAACCCACTGTGTGTTCCTGTGTTCATTCTGCACCCCTTCAGGTCTGCATTTGACCATTGCTGAAGGCCTTCCTGCAGAGCATTCTGTTTTACAGATAACACTGGTAGCATCCAAATGTGAACTGGAAAAGCTACAGGCAACATTCAAACATTTCATGGAGTAGGGGACAAAGTTTGCCTCCTAACATAGGCTGAAGCATGTGTTACCTGATCTTTACTCTTCTTGCTACATCCAAATGCTGGCAGATGATACCATCACATTTACAATTTGCTGTTTGCAAACCACTGCTTCTGACACAGAGGGAACAAGTCTCACCAAAAGAAAGGATTAGTAATTTCCCTGCCTTATCAGACACATCATCTCCTTCCTTTTCTTCTTTAATGTACTTGTGTTAGCTCTTTTCAAAATTCAAGCGCTGTATGAAGTGTAATAGCTTTATGCAGGGAAAAATGGCCAAAAGCACATGCAGATAGAAAGTTACAGTAGCTTAAGTAGTACAAACACAATTTATGGTCAGTTAAAGTCAGGCCAGAAGCAGATTGTGGCAATTTCTTCTCTATTTTTTGGTGCGATTGCAATGGATATAGACTGGAAACTTCGGTCAATGGAAATGACAGAATAATTACTGCAATGGTGTCCACTTATGCTTTGAATAAAGAAACGTACTCTGTGTAAGAAAATACATATTTTTCTCCGGTGAACATTAGGCTTTTTCTGTATGTGCTTATGCATGTATCCGATTAGAACTTACTGCAAGCTCTGCACACGAGCCATTCATGCCGTAAATATAGATGATTAACCACGAAAGCATTCAGAGTGCACTGCACAGGAAAAGAAACTGAAGCATAGGAAAGAAAGATGATTTGTTCACTGTCCATGAGGGAGCTAGGAGGAATAACTCTGAAGAGCAACCTGCTTTTTAATTCCTGTTCAACTCTGTAATCACAAAGCTGTGCTTTCCAATTAGAAATAATAGTCATTCTTAGGGAATGCAGAGGGCCATAAATGTTTGCAATTGCAAAACTGCCTTGTGTTATATCTCTGCATAGATTGGAGCAGCAGACCATGACACTTTCCTTGAAATTGGAACCTTTGCTCTCTTCAGCTCTGAATGGGTTGGCACATGCTGTGTGTAAACCCCTTCACAACTAGTGTTATGCTTTCATGTGCAAATGTGGAGTGGTGCTTGGGAAATGACTAAGCTGTTGCATGGTTTAGGTAAGACAGGGTTGATAGGAAGATAGGGAAAAAAGTTTAAGAAGATTTATAATTTTATCTGGTTACATCTTGGCTGGCTAAAAAAGCTTTCTGACAGAAAATGGTATTTCACTTAGCTGTATTACCTCTTGTTGAAAATGTGACCAAAAGACAGTGTGGTGACTTTATATTTTCTTGGAAGGGCAGCCCAGATTTCCTTATGATGGAAAGACCTTAGAAAAATTTATTGAATAAACTGAGATAATAGCTGCATCAAAAAGTCAGTAAAATCAGTATAAGAGAAGAACATGTGCACTCAGCTTGTTGTGGTGTGCTAGCATTTTTCTTCAAGTAAAAGACTAAACAGAGTTTGAAACGACAGTGTGAGTGCCTGAGGGATAGGAAGCAGCAGATATTGGTTTTGTGAGAACAGTGTTGAGAAGAATTACTGCAGAGGTAGGAGGGTTGTAAAAATAAATCTAAAATGTGGGAGTGGAAACTGGTAATGAAGCATGTTTCAGAATCTTTTACACAGATTGGGAAGCAAAGGAAAGAGAGTGAACAAAGGGAATTTAAAACTAATATGAATAGCTAAGGACAAACAAAGGGGGGAAAATGTAGGATCAATAGAAGGATTCTTTGCACTGAAAGACAGTCCTCCCTCTTGCAGCATTACAGAGACAAATTCTGCTCTCAGTGCAACTGATGTAAAGCCTGACTAATTCCATCTGTCACCTAGACTAGTGCAAATCTAAAAGAATTTGCAGAAAACACTGGAATTAATTTTAATTTACTTTGATCTAGAGAGCAAGATTTTACCCTATCTTATATTTGGCAAGCTCCTTTCTTTTATCTTCCATTTTAGAACAGTAATTAGTTTACTCCATTAATTTTGATTTTTTTTTTGTTTTGCTTTTACCCTTTTCCCCTCCCTTCTGTTTTGCAGCGGTAGTTTAAGCAAAAGAAACTAGGATCTTCCCCCATCTAGACCCTCTTTAAAGTATCATGTGAGATGTTTCTGCAGCACCTTTCCAAGACCCTGATATATGCTGTTTATGTTGATATGATCCACTCTATAACAGGAGCATAATATAAAGTGCGCCCTTATGTTATGCTTCAAATCACACAGGTTTCAATTCACACTCCCCCAAAAAGCAAAAATGAGATTAGCATCTAAATTGAAATTGGTGCTAAAGGAATCTGTGAAAAGAAGAGGTCTAAAAAAACCTGTGAGTATCAGTTTAGGTTTCTTTTTATACTGTATCTTGGTAATTTCTCAGAAAATAAGCTTTCAGTAATAAGCCCTAAACTGTGTCTGGTCTTTCACAGGTGTGCTGAGAGATGAAAAAGGGAGATTTAACCCCATTCAGTTAATGCCAATAACTTCAATGAACATGCAGCTCCACCAGGAAAGCATCAGCCTGTAACTCCCATGTCTCAGGGGGCTGCTTGGGTCCACCCTGGCTAGCTATGGACCCCAGCCCACGGGATCTTACATGGATGAAAGCAAAAGACCAGAAACGCTCTTCTCCAGGTGGGGGTGGATGTCCTCTGTTTATTGACTTGTGAGGAGACACCTCAGGCTCTGGTGACTCCCCAGGTGAGAAAGAGGGCGTGTTCTGATGACAGGAGACTTTTATGCTTGGGGGAATGGGGGTGGAGGAGGAGGAGCACAGACAATGGGATATAAGTGGGGAGGGGCAGGGGGAGGGACTGACCAGGTAAGAGACCACCAGGAGGGTATTGGGGACAGGGGTGGGTGAGGGAGAAACCATGTGGTAGGAGAGGGGAAGGACAAACCATGTGATATAACATAAAAATCACGTGAACAGTGCAATTACCAAAACACCCAGTGCAAACAACTAAATAACTATTTAGTGGGATTCAAATCAGCCCAGCCAAAGTGTGGGCTGCAAGAGTTCCGACTGCCCCACCTTTCCCTAATGGGAGATGCAGGTAAAGCATGCTTCCTGTTCAGCCACTGCTGTGGCTGGTCAGTGCCTGATGCCCACACCCCTGCACCCCTCCACGCCAGCCAATTCTCAGAGTGTTGGGAATAACTTGGACATGTAGACAGGCTTTCTTTTGACACCATAGTGCTCCAGGAATCTGTCTTGCACAGGGATAGCAAATAGTTTGAAAAAAGGGAAACTCTTTTAAGATATGTTGTATTTCCTTAGTTTCCCATTGGTTCTCGTGTATATTCTGAAAACAGTGTTCAGAGTGAAGCCAAAAGAAAAAGCTTTAAATTATTCATTCCTGCCTCTCCCAAAAATGCACAGTATGGTTTCCAAAATTGCTTTACACACATTCACTGATGATAAGTAGGGAGATCAGAGCAATGCATACCCCCTCAATTCTCATTACCGTCAGCGTGCAGGGAAGACATCAGGCCACAAACCTCCAGTGACAGCAGATTTCCCCCTAATGAGCTCTTTACCTCTCACCACCTGCAAGTGAAGGACTCAGAATCTGTGTGAGAAAATCTAACAAAATGAAATGAGCTAAAGAATTGAAAACAAAAGGTGATAAAAAACGAGAATGGGCTGAAGAAGTGTAATGGCATCATCACTTTTTTTCACAATTTTCAACACAGGCATGCGATGGTGAAAATCTGAGCATTGCATAGTAAATATTCTGACACTAATGGAATGTGCATTTTAAATGCACTCTAATATCTTTCCGATGAATAATGTGTGGTACTTGAAAAAAAGCTTGACATGATGAAAAAGAAGATACATCCTCTGCTGTGGTATCCCCTCACATATTTCTAAATGTGAACAGCTTGAGCACTTCAAGCAACTATTGCTTCTTTCACTCATAATGAATAGTTAGCTGTTGTGTTACTAAGGGAGAAAGGGGTGTTTATGAGACACAGACTTTCATAACAGCACAGCAAAAACCAAGAAGTATGTGAAGCATAAGAGTGTGTTGGCATATTTTTATTTTGTATATGCAAAAAACAACTACAGTCTTCCCCCCCCCCCCCGAAATTCTTGAAATACATTCAACCACTTGCTCCGCCTATCATATCATCACTCAACATGTTAATTTCAGCAGGGTTTCACTTGAACAGAAATAAAATAAATAAAATCATCAGGATTTGGCCCAGAAACATATAAATCTGCTGTTATCAGATTTAGTTACTGTTATCAGTTTAAACCAGCAGGCTAAGTGAGACAATCTAGGGAGCCTGTTCCCACCCTGCCCATTTAAAACATCAAGATGGACTTTTTCAGGTAGGTCAAATGAGCTTGGAGTTTGAATTCCCATGAGGAGCAACTAATGCAGGAGCAAGTGCTATTTTCATTTCACTAGCAGTGACTAGAGTTCCATAAATCTGTGCATTTATAAGACTTAAAGATCCCATGACTCTATATGAAATCACATCAATTGCACTAGCAGAAATTGAAAATGGACATTTATAATGACTTACTAAAATTCTTGGTCAGCAATAAAATAAATTAAAATGTGTCTCAAAAATCTTAGGAGTTATGTGCTGTATTTCCAGTCAATAAAGATAATGACAGCATGCAAAGCTGTATTACAGCTGGTTTTATAGCCAAACTTTTACAAGAGTGTTGTGAGACTGTCTGAAATGCATGTTTGGACTTTTGCCCAAGAATTATTATGCTAGGCAGAATACCATTAAGAAAACTGAGAAAATTCAGTTAGAAACATATTTCTTTAGAGCTTTGTTAGATACTTTTTATATTACTATCCAGATGACAATTCCTTATCCTTTCCTTACTCTGCTTAATTCCTTGTACAATAGCCATCATATTCATGTGAATTTATATACTCAGTATAGACAGAATGTAAAATCTGTTTTTTTATCTACTTGCATTTTTTTCAGCTGGCATTTTCTTTGAAGCACTTTTAGGAGTTCTTATTTAATATGGTGGGAGAAAGAAAAAGGAACTGGACTTCTCACCTGATCCACAAACCTTTAGACCTGAATACTGAATAAAAAACATGACCTTTATTCAAAGTAATGTTAGTAGATAAAATATATAAACTCTAAACTAATATATCTTTTTTTGTCTCCTGTCATTCCTGTCTTCCTTCTTCTCCCTCTTATCCAAGTTACTCTGAATCAGAAGCATTTTCCTATGTTCTGGATAAAGATTTAACTGAACAGCCCATCTATCAAAATTTCAGCCAAGATATAATATCAAGCTCATCTTGTCATATTGCCTTGCAGAAAGTCTTCACCTTTCTGGAAGTTAGATAAAAAGTGGTAACAGATGAACTGCTATCAAACTTCCTAAAACATCTCTAAAGTTTATTTTAGCTATCCCTCTAAACCCAAATTTTCTTCATTTGCTTAAGTATAATAACTATTGCTTCTGCCCTCTAAAAGTTGTAAAACGTAATGTAAAATAACACTGACAAAAGAGAGGGATGTGTATGATAAGACTCCCTGGCAGTTTTGACAAATTAAAGAAATATACAGACAGAACTCATAAAACAAACAATTACTTGGAATAGATAGTGTGAATTCATCAAGAATATAAGAAATGTAATCTGAAGAATTCTGTCAATACAGGAGCTTAAGAGGTCAGCTACCTTTGCCAAATACATCTATATAATATCTAACATGGAATACCTATTAAAGGTACCTGCAAGAAAGATTGAGAAAAAAACAAGGTAGGCAAAAAAATCTGAACAGCTTATTCTGGGTGTCTCATAAATGTGAACCATAGGACTAAATGGAGACGTTTAATCTGAGTTAGTCACTGTGGTTTTCCTGTCTAATCTATGACAATCTAATCAAACTAGCCACTGGTGTCCTGGACATGATTAATTTCTTCTGAAAGTATATATCTAAAATAAGTGTGATCTATCAAACCTGAAAAGTGCCTATGAAGGCACTTCTCAGTGAAGAAAACTGCAGTTATTGAAAAAGAATTTTAGGACAGTGGCTCAGACATGTATATGTACACTGTAGACACATATAGCTTGAGATGAGATGAGACAAGTCCTGTCCTTGGGCTCTGTAATTTACCTTCAACAGCAATTGGCAGCTTAATTTGCGGATCATTGGGTCAGATCCTGTCAGTGAAAAGCAAAGAAGAGACTAGCACAGAAAATCAAATTCCAAAATCAAATGGAAGAAACAAGGGGAAATTGCCACAACCCTACTCTTCTCTGACTCAGCAGTTTTGAAATTACATCAGTAATTATATAGATAATGACATATTAATACATAAAAAGCTGCTATGTCAATAATCCTAGAATATTGAGATACAGTCATGTTCAGCTACTTAATAGGGCAATGCTAATGAGTTAAAGTAACTGGGATAATTACTTATGTTTTCCAGTTTTGTAATCATGTATTTACGAAGCCTGGACTTCTGTTAAAACAGAAATGTAACTAGTGATGTAAGCAGAAGGGCAGGGAAAAAACAGTGTGAGGAATACCATAAATTTGAATGAGCGTTTGCCACTGGGCAATACAAAGCCTGAAAACCTAGAGTTCAGAACATGAAAGATGCAAGAGTTCAAAGAGGATGTCTAGAAGACTGGGTGTATTTTACACAGGTAATCTAATGAAGCAGCATAGAAAAAAATACAGTAAGCTGAAGAGAACTGATTGGCGAACTTACCCTAAGGAAGGAATGGAAAATTGAATCATATGCTGAAAAATTCTCAAGCACTCTTGGAGCACATAAATCTGCTTTGTAAATCACAGAGTGCCTTCATAATAGATTGTTGTAGCTGTAGTCTACCTCACAGCAGAAATTCTTTAAAGCTAACGCAAAGAGCAAAGTCACAGGGCCTTAGCAGGACAAGAGTCCTCAGTGCAATAACCAGTGCCATGGCTTGGAACCACTTGAGGATCGCATTGAAGGCTCATATATCTTTATATATGTGAGCTCTGAGGTAGCTCCCAATGGTGGCATACCCATAGAAAACAGTTGTGTTGCATTTTGTTCTGTTTTGTTTCGTGTTGTTTGTTTGTTGTTATCTTTGGATCATGACTTTGCGTGAGTTGCAAATTGCTACCATTCTCTAGATCCAGGTAATCCCAAAGTTTAAATGTCAGCGCTGCCCTAACTGTTCCCCCCATGGTAGTCACTTATGTCAGGCTTATGCTCTGTATTGCTTTTATATTTTACATTTTGGTGCAGCCTCTCTGTAAATCTTCAGGGGAAAAAACCACATAGTAAACCCAAGGAGGTTAATCTCCAGTTGGGGCATGGAAAGAAACTCTGAGTCTTTTGTGAATGCACAAGGATGCAGTTAGTCCCTGCAAACTTCCAGATATGGTAGTGGCACAGGGAAAGATAGGGGCGCCAAATGAAAGGAACTGAGTGACCCATGGAAAATTAGGAGCATGAGCAGAAAATGAAAGGGTTAGGATGTTTATTTAAAATCTGAGCTTCACTGAGATACTACAAATAAATCAGCTTGTCAGGCCATGAGATTTGTGTTACAACCCATAAGGCCATTAAGTGAATTACACAAACTGTTCATAAAAGTTTATCTTCCTAGTTATGAATATTTTGTTACTTTGAACTCACCAGGCTGTTTATATTTTACCTACAAAAAATATAAATGAGAATATATACATATAGATATATGTGTGTACATGTATTTCTCCATATCTCTGCCATAAACTTCAAGCATCATTTTTCCACAGTGAGTATGAGAAAAGAGAAATTTCTTCTAAAGAGGAACCTTATACTTGCCTAGGGAGATTTGTGATTATGCTGCTGAAAATGCTAGTGACATTAACCATTTCAGCAAAGTTGAGGATCAGTTTACAAGCAGGGAAGTGAGGAACATGACTGAGATAGGATATTATATATCCTATCATTATATATCAAAATGTTTGCTGAAACCTGACATTATATATCAAAACGTTTGCTGAAACCTGGTGAATTTTTATTTAAAGTCATACTGTGCCAGGATCTAAGTTGCTAAATTAAAAATTAACATCAGTGTAAGAGCAGTTCTTCCAGTTGTAAGAACATGTGGACTATTTACTAATATATTCAGAAACATACCATTTTATTTCAAGTATACATACACTTTTAAACAAGTTGAAATATATATTTGTTTTGGAGGAATGGCATTACACAACAGAAGTAGTTTTTTAATGAGAATTAACTTTTGTCTATTTTTATTTTCTGATTGTTAAAGCTGCTTTAAATACCTAGCTGAACAAGAATGATGACATCCTCGCTTCAAGTGAGAACCCCTTAGTTTTTCATTAATGAAAAAAATGTAATTAAAAACAAAGCAGTTTGGGTTTGTAGCAATAACTGTGCTTGAAATCAGTGTGCAGGAATCCTTACTGAAGACCTTGGAGGACCTAACAGACTTTTCCCTCAGATTATTACTGAGATGAGAAAAGCCCAGAGGTGAGTTGGATCTCTTGACTAGCAGCCTTTCAGTCAAGATCATGATGTGTTTTTGGGGCTTTAGAGATGGCTCAATAGCCTAGCACCCACTGAAGCCAGAGATCAGCATCTAACCATGTCAGGAAAATGGAAGACAAATACTGACCATACTTTCAGGGACCAAAGCTGTTTTTACAATGCCTTGTTGTTCAAGTGCCATTAAATCAAGGCAACACAATCTGTTTCAGAGCCTATCCCCATGGAAGATGTCAAGTGAAATTGTGGTAGGAAAGGAGGGGTCCCGGCATGCTAAGAAACACTTTTGAATAGGTGACCACCAGTGCTGCTCACCAAAACAAACAAAATTACTTTAACACCTCTTGATTTTATCTAATGAATTTTGTCTTCCCCTAGGATGCTTTGAGGCTTGTGTTTTTATGTTTAGCAGGCAGGCCTGCATGTACCCAGAAACTTCTACTTTCAAACAGCTGCAAATAAGCATAATACAATAATAAGTTTATCAAAAATAATTCAGCGTTATTAGAATAGCATGTCTGAGCTGCAGAAACATGGGCACAGACATGTCAAGATCAGACACAGCACAAAGATTCAGGATTTCTCAAGAAAATAAACACATCGAAGAAAAGTCTCTGATTCTTTCTGGTCTCTGGAAAAGTAGGCAGGAAGGCAGGCACAATGGAGGAAAGGAGGAAAAACCAGAGAAACTTTCATGATAGAAGTACCTGAGAAAGAGAAGTTCAGCAGAAAGGAACCTATGTACTGTCCAGGGAAGAGCTTCATGCCTTGAAAACCAATTACCAAGCAGAATTGTCAATAAAAACAGTCAGAGAGCTCAACAAGCATATTTTTAATGCAGATCAGGAATTGACCTTGGATGATCATTTTAGTGTCTCATGAGACAGGAAAAAATTTAGGAGTAGTCTTTTGTCTCTTTTGAAATCAGTGGAAGATCTATCATTGACTTTGTGGCACCAGAACTTCCTTGCAGCTGTTGGAGTGTGAACTTGGGACTACCCTATTACTCTTGTGGGTTTTAACCAGAAGCAAAAGGATTTGAGGCTGAGAGAAGTAGATCTCTTCTTGTGCTAATTTACAACCCAAAATAGATTTGTGTTTGATTGCTGACATTTACAATTGCTTTTCTTGCGATTTTTTCTATGTATAGGATTCCTTTTCTACCCTTTCCTGCTACTGGCTCAGCTGTAATGCCCTTTTGCCTGGAGGGAGGAAGAGGAACAGATGGCATGCAGCTAGGCAATTATACAGCATAGTAAAAGCAGTAAAGTTCCAAATTTAACTTCTCAGGCTATCTCCTTAAGTCATTCCCCTTGTGTCTACCATGCAAAGTTAATGATTGTAAAATTATTTCCGTCTATCTATCTACAGCCTTAACTGATAATAAAGTGACCAAAGCTATTTTGATTGACATTTTCTGAGGCTCATAAGCCAGCTATTTCTGATCAATCCTAATTTCCCATACTGCTACAAGCATTATGTACCTCAGCCCACAAAACAAGCCATTCACCAGCTCCCAAATGTGAACTACTAAACACTCAAGCCTCAGAAGCCTGGGAAGCTAGTTACAAAGCAGTATGGGCAGAACTCAAAAGAGAAAAATGAAAGGAAGGGGAATTAACAAGAACAAATACAGTATTCAAAATAACGATAATCAAGCTATTTGCAATGTAAATGAAACATCCTCTGAAACATCACTGCAGCTACACTGATGCTGGATAACATTCTCTCCATAGAAAGGAAATAAAGCAAAGATGTTGATTTTCTGGAGTAAATGGTTATCCACTGTGTTAGTGTTAAAGAGCAGATTGAAAAAATTATAAAACTAGCGTAAATAATTTTAAGTGCGTAACAGCATACAGCATCTATTTAAATGACCTGGTAATTTGGCATGAACCCAAGGAATCATTCCCTGAGCTGAATTTATGATGCATGTTTTCAAAAAGCAGCCAAAATCCAGTATATAAAGAGATGTTTGGAAGTAATTTCCCTTACATTGGAAAAGACCACTAGGCTGTTCTGTTTTTAAAGGGCAGAATTACTAGCTCCAGCAAGGTATTTACTAATCCTGAAGAGAGTTAGGCTTAATCGTAGTTTTCCAGCTGGTTCTGAAGAATGTAATACACTGCCTTGTAAAGGTGTGTAAAATAGATACCCAGCTGTAAACAGCTTCCATTTTACTTTGTAGTTCTTGCCTTTTAAAAATGTAATTAAAGAATGTCTGGAAATTACAAGGATATAAAAAAAAGTTTTCTGCTTTTTATTTCTTTTTACAGTGGTCAGGCTCAAATTCACACAAAGATGCCCATGCTAATGTCATCCCCTGAAATGATCCAGGTAAATGCCAAGTATTATATCCGAGTTTGTACTGTAGACTTTGTCGACAGCTCTTTCAGCCTTTGAGAAACTCATTCCTTCACATATTCGGCCTCTGCATTCTGTATGACATTTGATAGCTGAAACCCAGATGGGGTCACAACACAAAATGCTAAATGTGTTGTGTTCTCAGGAATTCAGAAGCTGCAGGGGATTTCTGAGCCTTTCACTGTGTGGCTGTGAAATGGAGGCATTCAGCCTGCTCCAAGAGAACAAGAGTTTAGTCAGCTGTGGGCATATTAGCCACATCTCTTATTCTCATTTGCAGTTACAGAGCCTTTTTTTAGCTGCTGAAGCTTTTCTCAGAGAATTAAAGGGCAGAAAGGACAGAATGACAGTCTCATGTGATCTCCTGTAGTGTTAGATTTTCCCCAAAGGTATATCCTCCCAAAATCTAGCCAAAGTAGAATCCACATGGGTGTGCATTTGCCACCTCAACAGTTAGTTTCTTATGCACCCCATCTGCTAGGAACCAGGAAGTCTTTTTCTGAATCATTTATTTTAAATACGCTGAAGATCCATTCTATTAGTTTTCCTTTATTTCCTTTTCCTGTCTACATTCCTAGAGCTATTTCTTCATAGCTAGCTGTATGAGAAAGACACAGCACACACTGTTCACTAGTAACCAGAGTGCAAATAGGCTAATACTGAGAGTAGAAAATGGGGCTGGAGATTAGAGATCAGTCTGAGGAAAATCTGGAAACAAGCACATTCCTACTTGTGCTGCTTGCGTGGAAAGCATGGGTTTGTCTGCCATGCTACTCTGGTTTTCCTGGATTAGACTGTTTCTAAAAAGTGTTGGGCTGGTTTTGGACTGCTTCTGGCTCTGTACTCAAAAATAAATAACAGAAGCACCTACAAAACAAGAGGCATTGCTGTGAGAATGCTGACTAGGAGAATAATATTAAATATATGGGTGTTTGGAAGTGCATTGGGATCAAGGTTTGCAATCTGGATGTCCGACTTGATAGTTGCATTTAACACAAAACATGCTAAGTAGTAACAGAAATCAAGATTTTTCTGTGAGAGACTGACCTTCTCACCATTGAAGAAAGTATTTTATAGCTACCAGAGAGGGAATAGAAATAGGTACAGAACAGCCTTCTCCTTCTCATGATCTGAGGAAAAATGATTTTTTTCTTTCCATTAGCAATTGTACTTGGACCAAGCTCAAGTTTATAAAATAATGAGCATAACAGGAACAAGTACTGTAAGTTGCCTTCCTTTCCACCCATCCATGTATAAATTTAAAACAAATAATAGTAAAACAAACAGGCAGCTGGTGCTTCAAGCTGCCAGTTCCAAGGTACTCATAAAATAAAACTTCTTTTGTTCTTTTTTTCTCCAGGTAGCTATTAATTTTTGTTTTGTGTATTTTTCAGTTACATAGTCTTGTTAGCAGACCAAGGAAAACTAAAAACAGTGGGCAGCAACTGACAACACACCTGGAGTTACAAAGACTTTCATTTTCCAAGCTATTCCTTTTTCTCTCCTCATCAGTGTCTGCATATAATGGATGATGTGACAAACTGGAAAAAACAATACAAAAAACTCAAAGAGACAGTGAGAGAAAAAAAGAACTTTATGCTAAAGGCTGAATATAGAAGAAAATGGTAATCATATCCAAAGTGCCATTATCACAACCAGATTGCAGCTGGTTCTTGCAATCCAGAACACAGACACAAAAGGTTTAGGAATCTTGAAGAAGCGTGAAAACATATCTTGCCCAATCTAATGACCAGCAAGTCCAGATACACAAGGTTGAAAAAAATGGATAAAAAAAATATTGTTGAATTTCCAAATTTATAAACATGGGAAAAGATTATGGGGGACCAGTTTTCAGAATGGTTAAATGGTAATTGGATGCCTAATTGCTGTTCACAAAAGGAAACGTTTTCCCATAGGGGTTTGTCTGGTTTGTTCTTTTATATGTGTAGTTATATGACGATCAGATTTGGCAGAGGAACTGGCTTAGATGCAGCTGCCAAAAAAAGGGTATTGTTGTTAACTAGGATCACTTTTTTTTTTTTGCCTGGTTAATATTATAGTCTAATAAGCAAATGAATTGGCATGGCTGATAAATAACATCCACGGTAAAAAAAGTAATGAAAGGAATTTTTATGGCCAGTTTTTCTGGCAAAAAAAAATCTATTATATAACTTCATGGCAAGATTCTCAACATCCAAATCATCGATTCCTTTTCTTATTCTTACTGGTTTATCTGTTGTAAGATTTACTAATACTGATTGCCCAAGAGAAATCCAATAATTTAAGAATGAATTTTTAATAAGAAGAAAAAAGATCAGCAACCATCTCTCAATATGTGTCAGCCTTTGCCTAGTCTGGGCTATGTGGAACTGGAGTCCCAAGCAAGCCAAGATGTGATTAAGTCAATGTATATATGAGATAATGATAACAACAGTAGGAGAACATAGAGAGTAATGATAAAACCCATCTAGCTGACATGACACCTTGTTGCAGCACGCGTCCATTTTATGTAAAAATTCTTTCAGTGTAATATTTCTGGTAATAGACAGAAACTGAAAACCTCCTGATGGATTTTAAAATCCTTATGTAAAATTCTCCAGTTCTTGACTTAGCAAAATTTTGTCCATCATTTACGTTCTTCTATCACACTTACCAAACTTGAGTCTCAAGAAAATAAACACCTTCCTTACTTGGTAAATCAAAATGCATTTACCTCCTTTTTTACATGCACATTGTTTATTATTGCACCACTTGTGTGTAAAATTATAAAACCATACTTTCATGTCCCTGATTATTCCCCTATCATGCAAGAGAAATCTTGAGATAAAGAAAAATAACTTTATGTTTTATCCTGAAAGATAGTCTAATTCTGCTTCAGTTAACTGATTTTGTGAGAAATTAATTAAAAGTATCTTGAATGAGATGTGCAAATATCTTCAGTTCTTGCGACTCAACATTGTATCATTTTTCTACTGATGTAGAAATAATCAACTGCTAGTAAGTTGGGTACAAGTTTGGACATAGCTGACTGTGAAAGCCTTACAAATCACTGTGTACAAGTCAAGGTGCCCATAAATTAGAATTTCCTGTAGACCAAAATATTGCACTATGTTTTACTACATTCAATACTTACTATACAAATAAATATGTAGCTACCATATGTTGTGAAGAGGATTAAATGATAATATTTCCCTATTTATGGAATGTGTTTGTCATGGCTCTTTTACATTCATTGCATTGAAAAAACATTATATGGCAATTTTTGAAAACTTTTTTGTGTTATTTCAGAGACTATCTGTTTAACCTTCAATGGTGCTGTTTTTTAAAAACTGGTACATTGAATTAGCCGTAATACAAACTGAAAAACAAAGGAAATTTTGAATATGTAGGTGAAAAAATTAATTCCAAGATTAAAGAATGTTGTAAAGGCATTAAAAAGATGTACCATATGCTATCAGTACTCTTCCTAAATCCTCATGGCAGAGATTACTACTCCATTTCTCCTATTACCAATACTTTGATTTAAACTCTCCATGCACCGTCCTGTCCCCTGTTTAAACAAGTAAGTGAGCCTTACCCAGAGTGTTTTCCTCATAAGCATCTCTCCTTCCTGTCTGCAACATTATCCACTAGAAAAACTCTGGAAAGCTTTCAGAAAGTATCACGATATTTTGGGGTGCCATTTAATAAGAAACACTAACAGGCACATACTATATATATAGCATATATTAAAAAATATATAAACAGTATAAATTATATAAACTATGCACATACTATATGCAAATTATGCACGTTCTATAGACGATGTATGCACATACATATATATAGGTATGTATATATATACACACACACATAAGTATATATCTATATTTATACCTATGTATATGCATACATGTGTATATGAGTATCCATAGATATAGAATATCTCTACCTATAGATACAGAATATCTCTACCTATTGGTAGATTGCTTAGTAGGTCAATCAGTAGTTTCTATCTGTGGTCACATAAATCAAAACATTGCACTCAGCCTAAATTTAAATTTCTAATTGACTTAGAAATTCTCAAAACAATTTTTTTTCTACCTCTATCTTTTCACTGTGTAAGACATGAAAAGGCAAATGAGAGGTTGCTGCTAGGCCCTGGAAGGTGAAAGTAGTGTACTCTAAAACAGTACAATTGATCTTTACTCTAAAGTAAATTATGTATAAAGTCAATGTTCTTCAAAAGATGTTGAAGAACTGGCAAAATTCAGATTCTTGGGATGCTATGGCTTTTTTGATTTTCTCATTTTCATTACTATTTCACAGCATAATTATTAATTTTTAAAATTTGGGTGTGGTTGTATAAACATGGACCTTCTCCAACACTACTATTAGGTAAATGTATTTAATATAGTGAACATCCAATTGCCTGTGAAATGTTGATTAAAAATTTATAGTTTCAGTCCAAAACTGAGGTACAGAACTTGTAAAAAAAAGAGCTAGCATTTCTGTTACGTCATTGGTACATACTGGTTATTCTTAGGTAATTCAGAAAGATTCCTATGGGCTTGGTCACAGCTACGTGACCCCAAATGTGATTTTTAGTGATTCTGATGTGCTTAACTTTGAACTTGAGCCTTTTCTCTCCCTTGGCCTGCTGCCAGTTGCCTCTGGAAGAGGATTAAAGTTTACACACTTCTGGTATCAGAATTCTGCACACTAATAAAAGAATTTGATCTTCCTTAGCAGCTTGAGATTTATTGGAGTTCTCTTTGTTCTTTGGAACACCTAAAATCCCACCACAATACTCTAAGTAAAAAGGAAAGTTGTATTCCCCAATTCCTATCTTTTTAGACATGATTCATTCACATTCAGTTGTGTCAATGTTTTGGGGACATGTGTGCATGATCCATTTTAATTTCAGAACTTATTTCATCATGTGACTATTTTTTCACCCACGCAGTTATTAAGAAGGCCAAATTCTGAATTTTACAGTTACCTGGATATTATATTCAAACATGCACATCAGACTGTTTAAAACAAAATAGGAATAGGAATTTCTATAGAAGCAGGGCTCTGTTTGTGGTGTGTTGCTATATGACTATTGCATTTCTAGCACTCTCTGTGTTTCTCCAAGTACCTTGGCTTTCGCAGTTTTCTATGCAGGAGAGGTTTAAGTGTTGTAAACTATGCCTAAGTCCTCTATGGAAGTTTTTAAAATATTTCTACATAGGCTGAATCTGAGAGAAACACCAATACTTAAAAAAGTTAAAAATGCTAATTATTAGCACAAACAGTAAAGGGGAAAAGAAATTCTGAATTGCAATAATTGATTGTATGGTTAGATATTGTTGAAAGGCTGAATGCCCTTCTTTTGCCTGTTGATCCATTGACTTACTGGTATTAAGTAACTGCTGCCAAGTTGACTTGCAGAATGCTAATGTTGCCTCTCCCGCTGCTCTCTCCATCTGTTTAGTGCCCAGTGTTGCCCTTTTGTTTCATAATCTCCACTTTATTAAATGTTATCGTACTGGGTTATGTATGACTGAACCATTCTGTAAATGCTCACTTCTTTTCCACAGCTTGTTAGGTTCAATACAGCTTTGGTTTTGGGTTTATTTTAATAGACAAAGAAGATTTTTGTAGAATACAAAACATGGATGACACAGTATGAATATGTGTATCTACTTTGGTTTGAAAAGAGGAAGAAGGGAAAAAAGGGGAGAGGGAGGGGAGGAGGGAGGGACAGAGCAAGGATAGGAAGGAGGGAAGGAGGGAAGGAGGGAAGGAGGGAAGGAGGGAAGGAGGGAAAAAAGGGGAGAGGGAGGGGAGAAGGGAGGGACAGAGCAAGGATAGGAAGGAGGGAGGGAGGGAGGGAGGGAGGGAGGGAGGGAGGGAGGGAGGGAGGGAGGGAGGGAGGGAGGGAGGGAGGGAGGGAGGGAGGAAGGAAGGAAGGAAGGAAGGAAGGAAGGAAGGAAGGAAGGAAGGAAGGAAGGAAGGAAGGAAGGAAGGAAGGAAGGAAGGAAGGAAGGAAGGAAGGAAGGAAGGAAGGAAGGAAGGAAGGAAGGAAGGAAGGAAGGAAGGAAGGAAGGAAGGAAGGAAGGAAGGAAGGAAGGAAGGAAGGAAGGAAGGAAGGAAGGAAGGAAGGAAGGAAGGAAGGAAGGAAGGAAGGAAGGAAGGAAGGAAGGAAGGAAGGAAGGAAGGAAGGAAGGAAGGAAGGAAGGAAGGAAGGAAGGAAGGAAGGAAGGAAGGAAGGAAGGAAGGAAGGAAGGAAGGAAGGAAGGAAGGAAGGAAGGAAGGAAGGAAGGAAGGAAGGAAGGAAGGAATGAGATAAATGCTCAAAGAAGAAAACTCAGAAGGAAGAAGTGAAGATGATTAAACAATCCAGCAGCCCTGCAATCAAAAACTCAGAGCAATCTCCAAACTTGAAAATATTTTGCCTGCATTCCAAAACTGTTATCTAAAACCCCAGCCACTGCAATCATTTGAAGAGATTAATACACATAGTAGTATTCCTTTGTAGCTCACAAATCCATGCTGTTTGACACTGAGAGTTAAATTCAGGCCATATCTGATGGCATCTCCTGTATTTTGAAAGTAAATTTCCCTCACTGTACATGTTACTGGTTTTGATTCAGAAAAAGCTGTTATTTCATGTAAGAATTAATCTGAATTTCATTAAAAGTTGACATGCATGGTATTGCCCCATTTCAGACCTGAAAAAATGAGACTAATTCTCTTGTCGGCTGCCCTGGGATGGGAGCAGTCCAGGAGTGAAGGACAGCCCTGTGAGGCAGATTTTTCCAGTGGGACGTAGCCCCTTCAGTGTCTTGGGCAGGAGGAACTGAGTGGGGTGATGGGCACCAGATAATGCCTCAGAATATATAACTGGTTGTTCCTGTCACTGGGGGGATGTTGGATTGGTGTGGACATTTGGGTTTTTTCCAGAAGCCACCGGAAACAAATTTCAGTTCTGTGAAGATCATAAAACTAGAAAACAAAGCCTAGGGAAAAAAGAGATTTCTCAGAACTAAGATCTGATTAGTGTGTCCTCAGAACACTTTAGAATTAATGGGGGAGCAACAAGTTTCAGGCTGACCTGAATAGGTTATACAAGCAATATCCTTTGTCTTTTATACCTTATATGAAACAGTGGTGCCAAGGTAAAGAAAAAGAGCCCAAACACTTTTCTCTGTTTTGACATTTCCTGTGTAGTAACAGAGACAAAAAAAGGAATCAAAATATTAACTCTATAAACTTCCTGTTTGGTCTGGAATGAGGTGTGCACATTAGTTGTAAATAACTAGTGAAAAATCCCACATGATAAGTTGATTTATTTAGCTATTTAATTTGAAAAGAACTTCTCTGACAGATTTTAGAAACAGAAGCCTTTCAAGCCAGGCTTTCACTTCCCTTTAGGGCTGCATTTATTGCTGCCTACCTTGAATGGATTTTACAGGAATTCTCTTGTGAACAAAATCCCTTTCCAGTCACTAATTGAGTGATGACATTAATAATTCTCAAACAAGCAGATTCATAGCTGTGTAACTGGAGACAGAGCTAGCAACCAGTAATTTGTACTTGCAAATCAATCCTCAAATTTCATACTGGCTTGTTATGAATATCAAGTAGAGGAACATTAAAAGTATTTTAAATAAGAGTGGGTGTGTTTCTTGTTAGATACCTTACTGCGACAAAATATTCTGCCCATATGGGTTAATAATTGCAATATCCACAATGATATGACATCTGAAAACCCATTTTTTATGTATGGGGCTGTGCTTCTTTGCCATGAATGGGACACAACTTCATTTGGAACTGTGTTACTGCTTCCCCTGCTGTTGTGGAGTCCTGAATAATGTAATGGCACCATACACAAAAGTTATTAAGCAAAGTAAAATAATTTTAAAGGAACTGAAAACAGCTTTTCTCTCTCCTTTTGGGGGCTCTATAATACTAATAACCTCCTGCAATGTCCAAAGAACAGTGATTCCTCCATCATTTGTTATCCCACATGGATGTATCAGTACCAACAATTTCAGCATTCTTTGTGTTTCACAGTCTGAACTGACAAAAGACTTTGGAAATAAACAATTGAAAAAGACATTCCCTAAAGGTAACTATCAAGTCCAATAAGGCTCAAATAAAATGGCCCAGCTGTCAGAGTAAAATACTGCATATCCACTTAGCTCTTGAAAGGAAAAGGTAATGCTAACCAGTTGCTGGAGACAGCCCAGAGAGGTAATGCCAGCTGCACAAAAGGATGCACTGCATAGCAGCGTTCAGAGGAATGAATGGCAAACAATGCATAATAGCTGCATAAGTAATTCTCTTCAAAGGACAAAATAAAGAACAGAAACACACTTTGTTTAAAAGTTATCATTACTGATGATAAAACACACTCAGAGAAATAGAAAAAAGCATAATTTGTAAGCCAAATGAAACACATTTGAAACACAAGCTTTGAAAGTTGTCCTAGTTTGAAATGAATACTACCTTTTCAGAAAGCACTTTATTAAAAACAAGGTTGGAATGTTTGTAAGCGTTAGTATTGTCTACCCTTGGGCAAATGCTAAAAAAAACCCCAAAAAACCAAACCAAAACAACAACAAAAAAAAAAGATACAGAAGAACAGAATGGGAAGTGCTCTAAGCTCAAGTGCAAGTCTAGGTCATTTGAACCAAATATGGAGAGCACACGTGCTTTAGAATAGCAAGTGAAGAAAGGATGGCTCTTCTAGTGCCAGAAGCTGAGAGCGGCGTGGGTCGTGCATGATGAGGTGGCTGTCGTGTCTGATGGGCTGGGATAGGCCACTGTCTGTTGGGCTGTCTACCTCTCTGTCTTAGCCACACCACCTTGCTGTCTTCAGGCACAGAGGAGGATGTGGAAGTTTATGGTGGGTTGGTTAATTGAATCATTTGCTTTGGAGTAGCACCCAGATGTAGCTCTGTTTCTGCTAAAGAAAAGACTTGCAGTGAGAGCAATTACTTCACTTCCTAGCTGGTGTATTTAATTTTCAACATAAATTATTTAATCTTGGAAATAAAGCAAAAATATAAACAGTCATACAGTCATCTGTTTTTTGCTGTACAATCTATTGGAAGACAATTTTCAGTGCTTGGTATGAAAGGTTTTTTTAATATTTTCTCAATCCTTCCTATTATCATGTATCAGAATGCTACAGCTAAGTATAAAAAATTTATTTCTGTATGTTCGACCTGTTCTTTTTGGCAGCCACTGCATTCCATATATTCAGCATTTTGCAAAAGCAAAGAGCTCTTTCAGGACTGCCAGAGACATTGACTAAGTTGCATGTTTCTCTCACTTTTCTTGATGTGCAGGGGCAAATTTAATAATTCTGAAAAAAGGAAAGCAGAGGAGCACAAAAAAATGCTTCAGACAAGTGGAGAAGGTGGGCTTTAAGTAAACTCAGCAATTCAGAAAAAACAATTCTGTGAAACTTAACCACCATGCTGTTGTGAGAGAGTGTGGTATTTTTTCTCTTCCTGTGTCAAGGTTTTGTGTGTACTCACAGTTATCTGTTCATGTACTGAGCTTGACTCATCCACCCACACAATGGCACTGTCCTCTGCTGTGATGAGCTCATTCCCAACAATGTCATGTGACTAATCCTTTGGGAGGGAGAGACAGGGAGGTTGCACCAGATACATGAGAGTTTAGAGGCTGAGATAGGATGAGCACTGCAAATACGGCATTCATTTTGGTATGCAAAAACCCTTACAGGATGTACTCTGTACTCCAGCTCAGCTGAGAACCTAAAGATTTTTCTTGGATGTAGGATACTAATCATGGCTTGATGAATTTTCATTATCCTATTTTTTCTTGTCTAGTCAATATTCAAATCACAAATTTGCTTTGGGGTTCTCTGTGGTGCTCTTACTTAACTATCCCATGTTGAAAAGACATTCATCAACGAGGTGGAGGGGTGTTTGACACTAACCTGAGAAGCTACAGCTGCTACCTGCTCTCTGCCTGATCAGACATTTTTTAAGGGATGGTCAAACCAATAGGCTTTGGGGGATATAATTGGGAAGTAGAATCTTCCTCTGAAATCTTCCTTCCTCACAGTTTTTGAAACAAAACATTATTTGGGAGATCTCAGCTCCTGGTCTCTTAGGCACTAGCTAAGCAAAAGACTCATCAAATTATCAAGAATATGACAGCTAAGCACACTGTCTGCATGAAGGACACTAGTTTAAGCAGCCAAGAGACAGCTAAAAGGCAGTCACTGTTTTTAAAAGAGAGGATATGCTGCCAAGCAGCACCTTTCCCTGTAATGACAGTATTTTTTCGAATGTGTGTCCTCACTTAAGCCTGATTGAGGCCAGAGTCCTCTATATGCCTGCCAAACACCTAATCAGATGAGGACATTACCAGGACCATGGCATCCCTCCCAGTTCAGCTGCTCTAAATTGTGATAAAAACACTTCTGTAACTACTTGGAAAAGGAAATCCTTGAATTTTCTTTTGAAGAATTAATTGTGCCCCCAACAAAGAAATTGAGTGAACAGATCAAGTGTCCAGCATGCCTTCCTAGCTACAGAAAGGCTGCATCCTTTAAGATTCATGAGTTAGTGATCCAATTAAAAACGGAGCAATTATGTCATCACATCTTGCATTTGGCCAATCAGTTTGTTTTCCCTGACTTCTGATTAATTTGGCTGTCATTGATCTTCTGTGTGCAGTCCTGTGAGAGCTGCCAATCTACAAGAGCAAAAAAAAAAAGATAATTCTAATTTCAAATTAACTTTGCATATTATTGCCTACTACAATCGGAATACTTCACTGCTGGTATTATTGAAGTTTGGTATGGTTTCTATTATCAAAGGTTTGGTTTATGTTATCAAAAAAAAATTAAAAAGAAAATGTAATAAACCCATTAAAAAAATGCACATCTATGTGCTAAATCTATGCAATGACACATGTACATATCTCTGGATCTCAGCATAAGAGAAAAAAGGTTCTGTAACAATTTTGGAGCTCCGGCAACAATTATTTCCCTTAAAAATGTGACCTTCTTTTCCTCCGTGCACCTATAATGGTAAAAGAAACCCCAAACTTTCAAACAAACAAGACCAAAAAATCCCACCTGTCACAGATTTTCGCCTGTATTCCTCTCAAGCCTGTTGAGTCTATCAAGTGTGAACATCTGGGAATCATCATATTTTCTGCTGACCACTGAATCGGCATAAAAGGAGGACATGATAAGCTCCAGCTGTTAAGCCTCCTGCTTGGAGGATTAGAGAAATTAACCCACAGGATGTTTTATTACAGCACCAGGAGTTATATTAAAGATACATGTGGCATCTTCTCCACAGGGAACACAGAAGGAAGCTGAGAGAAAATATGCAGGGTAGAGCTGCAGGAATGTCATCAGTCCTGAATGCTTCTCAACCTACCCTATTTATAATAGCAGAAGGAATTTTACCTTCAGAACTTTTTCTAAGAATATAAACTTTCAAAATCTAGTTCTTTATTTTTCAATACACAGTCCAGGGGAACATTGATGGAATGAGCAACTGAAAAGAGTAGCAAAAACCTTTGAGAATCATGTCCTTTGATTTGGGTCCTTACTTTAGCTGAGACATTTATGTCTTTGGTCATTGCGCTTACACATTTAGGCTTCAATGCGTAAAACATAAAAATGCTTTATCTATAAAAATCATATATAGCAGTCAGACATATTAATTTATTTCTGAGTTTTTATCCCTAAAATAGCAAACACCCATGTATTAAATATAAAAAAGAAGGAAAAAGGAAAAAAATTACCAAAAAAAAAAAGGGGATCATAACTGACATACATTGTCCTGCTTATTGTCATTGTTAGTAATGTTAACAATTTGATGAAGCATTGAAAAGGTTCTGAAGCCTGTAAAAAAAGACTTACCTACGTAGCAACAAAGTGTTACTCTTAGATCACCCTGACTCCAGACCAAAATGAAATGACAAATGTTCATGCAGCTATCTTAAGGAGAAATTCATGAGTTTCTGCCATCCTCATGATCAAGAAGGTAAGGAAAAATAGTTCATATTATTAATGAATTATTTCAGAAAATATGTCATTACTGGCACAGTTGCTGGGATTTTCTTGTGATTCTTTTGTCTCAAAGTGTTTAGAAGAATGATCAAACTTAGCTGAACGAACCCCTGACCCCATTTCTGGGGGCTCACCGATCGCTTTTATGTGCAACCCTGTCTGCAGCCGTGGCGTGAAGCAGGTCAGCACTTCAGCAATGCTGGCACAGCCATCTCCTTCCCTGTGGGGAAGCTGGGTGTCAGATCAATCAGGAAAGGGCAGATCCCCATGGACAATCCAGTGTCTGGTTCTGAGCTGTGAGGAGTGAGTATCCTGCCCACGTTATTAACGTTACAGGGAAGTGCCACGAGGTGCCACTTCTGAGACACATCTCCCAGAGTTACCTGGGACTGCAAAAGGTAGCAACTGACTTGATACTTGATGTGTAGTTTTGGCATTCACCTGCATGAAAACATACTTGTGTATTTATATACTAATGAAATGAACCATATATGCCTCGTTTATGTAAAAGCCTCTTGGCAAGTGTTTGGCAGTATAAAGAATTCTTGAAGAGAACAGACTGCAAAGGCCATGAGGGCCTAGGGAATTTAATTTTCGACACAGTGAAGCATAAGGGGCTTCTTCATGAGTTTGAATCAGGTTCCCTGGTTCAGGGAGGAGCCTATGACAACAAATCCTGCATCATGGTAAGTGTAAAAGGAAAAGGTCTGTGTATAACAGAGAGGCAGTGGTCCTGACTATTTGTTCCTGACTGTTGGATGCACTCACACTTGCTCTGATCCTTTCCAGTTTCACTCACTTTTCATCATGATTCTCTTGCTAAGCATGTTGCTTTCAAAACTGTGGTTTCTACTCCAGCAATGATTTTTTTTTTAGAAACAGTGTTTATCACTAGGTAATTTTCCACTATGGAGAACAGTTGTTTACAACACCCTTTTTTTAATCTAGAGTGCAGTAATTGTGCTCTTGGCTGCTCTGAGAACATACTTGATGATTCTTAAATCATAACCTGACTTTTGCCTCAGTGAATATAGAAATTATTTCAATTTCCCCACTGAAAATGCCGTTATTTTTCACTAGATATCTAATGAATACCACATGCAGAGGAGCATTTTTGATCCAACGTTTTTGAAATACTACAAAACGGAGAGCGAGAATCCGTGTTAATCAGAATGTGCAAACTGCCGCTCCCTGTTCTCATCTCCCAGGCTTTTTTCCTTCAGACGTTCGGTACCTCTGCGTTCAGCTGCCATCAGGTCTGGAAGGAAGATGGTGGACACGGCTATATCTGGCAGTGACATGTTCCTTAGCTGGCAGATGAGGCAGTTTGCTGACTACCTGAATTAGGCTTGGGTAGCTTAGCACATTTCAAGAGAGACAGTTTCACTGAAAGTGACACACAGCTTATGGACCCAGATCTGTAAATGTAATTGCCTTTGCTGTGTGCTTGTATGTGAGAATTGCTGGGTGTCTGATGCACAAAGCTGAGCAGGGCTTGCAAGTATTTAATATCAGCTAAGTTAATGTAGATATTAAATATAGTACGTGGAAAATAAGTCAGACCTTACTATCAGATATTCTGACACTATTCACAGTCCTGACTAATATAGATGAATTCTGAACAGGCTTTCTTGGAAGCCTTGAACCTAAACTTCAATGTCTTCTGCCTATGAGATGCTAAGCTTGCTAAGCTCCTATATTACCTCCTTACCCATGCCTAAGTCTTCTGTACTTAAATAGCCCAATTCAAATAAACATTCTCTAGAAGCCATAGGTTATTTATGTACCCTCAGTCTCACTTGGAGGCCCACTTTCCATCTTTCTTTCTACAGTAAGAAAGAAAAAGTGAAATTCAGATGTTCACCTGTTTTATTTTTGAAACCAGAGAATATGTGCATTTTTTTTTCTTAGAATCCCAGTTTACATTATAAATATCTTCAATATGTGAAATTTTAAAGCATAATACTTTGAAGTCTAGCCTACTCCCAGAAAAAAACTATCTTAATGTGAATTTCCAAATAAAATTGTTCATTAATATTATGCATTCAAATTATTTGATTTCATAGAATGAAAACTTTTTCAAGCTGTTCAATGAAGGTATCATATAGGAAAGATCTGGAGGATGGCATTGCTGATAAATTCTAGATTTTTTTTCAAGTGAAATTAATTCAGTCTTTTTTAGACCTGAGATATTGTAGAAGAAGAATGAAGTGCCATTAAAACAGTTTTAAATTCATTCCAAGAATTTTTTGCTTGTTGTATTTCAAAGGTATAGTTCATTATTACCGGATAAAAATATTTGCCTTCTCACAACTGCAGACAGAGACTATCCTAGTATTAGCATATGCTTTCTATAAAACATGATTGGAAATGAGAAGGGCTGGGCTTGTGCAGAAGGAAAGGAAATCATAGTAAAGCTGAACTAGTTGAAAAAGAAAAAAATTACAGGAAAAGATTTTAAAAATAGCATTTTAAATAGCATAGGTAGTCATAGAGACTTAGCTGTTCCGTAGAATGTACATAGAATATATCTGCTTCCAGCTTTAATACATTTTCACTTTGTAAGACATTGTGTTATATAATGTGGTTTGGCAAAATTATCATCCACTAAATTTTACCATTTCTTTTCACTTTTCAAGTATCATGCTCTCTATTATATTTCCTCCTTCTTCACCAAATATAATCTGAAATATTCCAGGAAATTATTCACATGCTGCAAGTATGGATGTGAAATGAATGTTTTTTAAGGATTGACACGTAGACCGCTCGTATTAAAGGTCTGTATTTTGTCCATTTTTCACTGTAATGTTTGATAAACAGGGTTTGGGGGTGGTTTTTGGTGTTGGTTATTTATTTTTATTTTTTTGTGTGTGTCTGTTGTTTTCCATGGCAGCAGAAAGAATGGTCTTCCCTTCTGTGACTACCACAGAATGTGAAATTATTATAGTGATAATTTCACTATATAAATTATAGTGATAATTATTTTGAAATTATTAATGTGAAATTATTATAGTGATCTGATGAAAATTTTTTCCCTGTTTGAAAAACTGTGTCATTGCTACCATAGTTTATCTTCAAAATTTAACATATTTTGTATCTATGTTTTGTGATCTTGTCAGGATCTGTGGGATTTCTCCTTGTGCACATTCAAGCAGGCGTGCATGAATAGACATGAGCTTTGTATTTTTATTTTACTAATGGTGCCTTAAAATTCCATTTTGGCAGCTTTGCTTTTTCTTTGGTTTTTTATTCAAATAATATAAGCAAAAAGTAAAACTTTCTGTTACTTATCTGACAACACCAGCCTTCCCTCCTCTGTGAAATGATGTGGTTATTTATTGCTGGTTTTGCACTGATACATGCTGTTTTCAGCCATGGACTGCCAGGGTAATAGAGCTGCCTAATCACTACCACTAGAGCTGAATATTTCCTGCGGAAAGCAAGTCCTTTCTCAGATGGAAGGAAAAGAAGATGGTTATTTAAATTTTAGTCACAAGGAAGTTATTATGAGCAAGTCTTGGCTTAAAAACCTGAGTGAAATCAGTTTAATAGAAGGAAACGAACATCAATTTCATGCAATTTCAGATGAATTTATCTAGTCTTTTGGGTAGATACCAAATTGCAAATTCCTGTCCACTCTGCTGTATTTTCCACAGTCTCTTACCTTGGATTCTTTTTGTCCTGAAATAAATGGAGTGCTCTGTAAGTTGTATTTATTAGAAATATAAATTGCTTTTGAAATTTTCATATACCACTAACTGAGTTTCCCCTTGTAAGACGATATGTCTGGTGTGATGCACAATAGTAGACATCTGGACTATGGAGACTACAAATGCTGCAGAAATTATATTGTGCATGTGAAATGAAGGACAAAAAAATCAAAAACTTTCCTAATCTTTCAAAAATCTAGCAGCATGGTTCCAATCTTCTGCATTAAAGTATTAATGGAAAGATGAGAATGCAAATTTCTGTGTATCCAGTTTGTTCAGATGTGTTAAGATCTGCAGGCTCTAGACAGAGGTAAAACATACACACTTTTAGTTCAGTCTGAAAAACCTGAGAACAGCTGAGTTATTTTTGTGAGTAGAAATGGAGCAATTATTGCACCAAATCTTAATATCTAAGCTCACCCTGTCTTGGAGCAATTTTTATCTGGGAAAAGCTCTACTTATAAAATCTCAGCAAAGCTTTCAAGATTTAACCCTTTGAATTGGCAAGTCTATGAGGAAAAAAATGAAAAAATAAAGGATTTCTCCTCCAGTAGTTTTGAAATAATTAATTTCTCAAAAACTTTGGCACCACAGAAATAAAATCATATGTATCAGTTACTTGGACTCATTAATATTTGGCAATTAATTAAGAAAACATATTATTTTTTAATATTTTCTAAGATTAGAAGTATAAATACTGGTTTTGTGCTCATTTTTTTATAATGATCATGACAGTAAGTCTTCTTAGCTGTGGAGAAATGACTCAGCAGATTTTATGGTTTAGATCCATATACTTCCAGAACTTATTATTTCCCAGTACCTTCAAATTCAGGTAATTTTTTATGCTTTATGAACACAAGACCTTAACTTTTTTTTTTTTGTGGGACATATGTTACCAGGAAAGCTTTGAGAGGTGTTTATCAGTTTTATTTTATGTAATGTTATTAAAAAATGCTTACATTGAGAAGAATTCAGAAACTGTAAATAGTTAGCTGTCATTGGACTTGGAAATACTTGTTGCTCTGCAAGTAGGTCATGTCTATAACTATCCAAAAGAAAAAATATCATCAAGTTGCTAAATCTTTGTACCCCACCATCTTGAAAATCTTTTCCTGAAAGATAGGCTTAAGACTCCCTGATAACTCTGTTGCTGCTGCTGATCTTACAAGCCCTCTTGCCCAGCAGATCTGAGTCACACAGGAGTCTGGCTGTAACTCTGGTGGCAGGGTCATTCAAAGGCTTCCATGGTTGCTCAGTGCTGAGGAGGCAACTAATCAAGTGGGCATGTATCATCACTTCAAGCCACATCTGTCCCAAGATAAATCTGTCATTGATAAGATTTAGTGGACCCTAAAAATTCCTAATACTCCATGTGTAGATATTTACACCCTTATGAATGACTTCTTTCCTCTCTCTGAATAACTCAAAGACCCTTGGAGCTTCGTTATGGTCACCACTTCCCTACAGTTGATCTCATCCCGAGCAGGGAATTAATATAACAGCATTTGATTAAAGAAACTGATGATTCAATATTAATCACTGCAAATTCTCACCACAAGTACAGTGCCCAGGGAAAGAAGAAGTTGCAATCTGAGTGCAAAAAGTTCTTGTTTAAGGATGTACGGGAAACAAAGTTAAGAACTGAAACAAAGATAGAAAATAGTTAATGCAAATATTCCTGCTAAATGTTTACTTTTCTAAATCAATCTTTAGACGCTTGTATACTGCCTCTGTTTTACAAGAGTTTATGGAATTTTCAAGGATGAATATAAGCCATTTTATTGAGTCATTTTTTTGCTCACATGCAAAAAAGTAAAACTTGGCCCTACGGCTATGCAAAATGTTTACATTTGGAAGAGATGCAGTCTTAGGAAAGGGGAGGACAGGAAGAGACTGATTCATGGTGCTGATGTTCACTGAAATGAATATCTGCAGCGGCATTACACACAGGAGGATGTTTCATTGCTATAGTCTGTTGTTTCTCCGGCATATTTCAGATCCTTAAATTTTCTTTGAAGAGACATTTCACTCAAGAGTGGAGCCTTCACCTTTCATGGGTTGGTCAATGATGACATATTAGTAAAAGCAAGCCATATGCAGACTAAAAGTAGTGCAATCAAGAAGTCGAGATGCACACAAGGGATCTGATACCTTGTAAGGTGGATTTAATCAGCAGGAATATTACCTCATGTATCTGATTTTTCTGATAGAAATTACTGATTCAAAAAGTAGAAATATTTTGTGACTCCTGTCTGGTCCTCTGAAGCTCTCTGAGTTCATGGCAAAGGTCAGAAGCTGAGTTTCAGTGCACAAGTATTTTCTAGGAGCAGTGCTGGGCATCAGCACTGTAATGGTGCTGAATACAACTGGTGAGCAGAGGGGTAGATCCTTTAGTCACAGGCACAACTTTACCTTCCTGCTGGACAGCCTCTCACCACTTCTGCCACCTTCTTGGGTTTCTGGATGATTGATGCAGGGCTGTCAATCAGGAGCTGGAAAGGAGTTTGAGGAAGTTTGTCTGTCCGTTTCCTTGTCAGGCACATCTTGGCAAATGAGGCAAAATGTGCAACAGTGTGAGGCTGTCTGGAGGATGCTCACACTTTCCAGGCAGAGTGCCCAAGCTCAGGTACTCTTGGAAGTGCTTTCATGTGAACAAAAGAAAGCAAGCCTGAGAAGGGTCACAAGTGGTTACTCAGATAAACTTTTTTTGCAACTTCTGCCCCTAAGAAGGAAGGTGAATAAGTGTGTGGCTGGTTGTAGCAAAGGCTGCCCTTTCTATAATTTCTTGCAAGGGTAGAATGCTGTTCTCCTGTGAAGAGAACCTGAAGACACGTAGCCATGCAATATGAAATCTATTGAAAAAAGCAGTGCAAAACAATCTATTCAGTGCTGGTACTATCACCAACTCAGTGAAAAAATGGAAGGTTTTCCAAAGATAAACTTCTGCGGTTGATGGTGCTATGGATATTTGTTAAATATTTGGTCCATAAAAAGTTATTCTCCTTTCAAAACCAAACAAAAACCAAACAAAAAAGCAAGCGGGCAAGAAACCTAACACTCATCTCTTTCTTTGTTGAGTATGTCAGAAAAAATGAAGGTATTCACCAAAGTATAGATGTATGGTAGTCATTTATGTTAGGCCAGCTTTACTAGTTACCGTGACTCTATTGAATGCATTCCTTGGCCAAATTGGTCTCCTGTCTCTTTCAGTATTCTTGTTTTCTTGATTTTTTCTTGGCTTCAGTTTGAAAATTGTTTGTAGGTTCTTAATTGCAAAGCCTACCAGAGGGAGAGATCAGAGGAACACAGGATTTGCCAAATGTGATGAATGTCCTGCCTCAGGGAATGGCCAATACCTGATTTGTCAGAGGAAGGCCAAAAAGCCTCTAAATACATTCAGTCGTGTGAGAGATCCCAACAGACAAATGCCTGGAAGCCTAGCTCTAAGTACGTGACCTTACTTGAGCACAATTCTACAAACGTTATCACACCCTTGCACTCTCTCCTGTCATCCTTTTCCCACCAGTCAAATGTATTCTTTCCTGTGTAGACAAGTGGAAAGTGTGAAGCTCAGACTTCATCTACCTTAGGACCTGATCCAAATGTCAGAGCAGAAGAGTAGGATTTCTTTTGCAGCAAATGAAGATGGATGTGCTCTGCCCTCTTTTCTGAGCTGAGCAGAACTCCACTGAGGCATGGAGATCAGTCTGTTCTGGAAACTGTGCCCTCTGTCAAGGTGAGACAACACTCTTCCCTTCAGCTTCCCACCTAAGTCATTATTTATATTTACACAGTAGTACACAATTGTATAGCCCACAATGTACCACATTTCATACCAACCCCACAACTCTCTTGTGTGTTCATTGTCAAAATATCCCTACCTTTGCCATTGCTACTGACTGATGTCTTGCTGATGTATTAAAACACCGTGTGACCCATTCCTCACATTTTTCCTCCCTCTGTAAAGTGGAGCCAGTAATACATCATGAAAATCTTGTTATGCATTTTAATTGTTTAATGTCTGAAAAATGCATTTGGTTTCTGGAGTTCAAAACATATGACAAACTTCATTTTACTTTTATGGTATTGATGCTGAAGTTTGATTCAATGATATCCTCATAAGTGCCTCAGTGATCTTAGTTTGGAAGCCAAATAGCTAGAGTAAAAGCCTAAGAAAACCCTTTTTCCTCATTGGTGCACTGTTTATATAATGAGTAATAACTTCTGTGGCTTGGCTGGAAGAAATTAATAATGCAATAAAAATGTCAAACAAAGTTATAATGAATTTAGAAATAATCACTCATAATTTAGAGTTTGTCATCCCAAAGTGTTATTTCTTTATTTGATAGGCTTAGGTCATTATAAAGAATGTGCTTCTTCTTGCATCTGAAACTACATAAAAAGGGACAGTAGTTTATGGCTGCTATATACTGGATGAGATATTAAAATTGTGCAGCCTAGCAAAAGATGGAGGAAGGGGGCAAGGGGAAATAACCATTTGAAGGTTGTATTTCCCTGGCCTTTTGTGGTCTTCGTTTTAAGTAAGTAAGCATGAATGTTTTTTGGTTTTTGGATTTTTTGGTTTTGGATTTTTTGTTGTTGTTATTTTTTGGTGGGGTTTTTTTTGTGATTTTTGTGGGGTTTTTTCTTTTTTTGTGGTTTTTTTTTGGTTGTTGTTGGTTTTTTGGTTTTTGGGGTTTTTTTTGGTTTTTTGGTTTTTTTACTTTTAAAATTTTAATGGCTTTCTTTATGTGCCTGTGTATGTTTTGTACATAATTAACTTTGAGAATGTTACGGCAGTGAAATGATTTTTAAACTTCAGTTTACACAGACCTCTGTGTGAGTGTGAGTTGCTAACAAGGAAAAGAACACACTATGTACCTTCTCATACATTTAGTATGAGAATAAAGACTGCAGAAGTCAGCCCTTTCCTTAATTTTCTTTTTGCTTCCTGTCTCCTATCTCTTTTCCACCAAAGAAAAATGGTAATAGCCCTTTTCCCTTTTACCCTTCTCTTTAACAATTTTTTCTCTTTGCTAAATCTCAGGGTATGTTTCAGCATTCACAAATTTTCAATATTGTGTCAAACAGAACAAAACAAAGTCTTCTGACCCAGCAGGAAACATGCTTTTCAGCTAATCATATATTGTGAATGTCATTCAGGTGCTTCCATTAATGCGTAGCTGCCAAGTGTAGTGTTTCTGTCACAATCACATAGAGTACTAGTGTCAGGAATGATTATTAGGTTTCTTTTAGTTTAAAATGTTTCTGTGTTGTAAGTATTTTGTCACTTCATAGTTGATGTATATCTTTGGAATTAATTGGATATTCTCTGCTGGAAGATAATGACATTCTTTAAATTTCAGTCACTTTATGTCCATGAGTTTTGTCCTCCCCTCTTCTCTCCAGCCCCACCTTAATGAGCCCTCTGCTGTAGTTCTCCATCAGTGTCTCTTTAGAAAGGCTGGGAACTGATGCAGACTGTTGTTTTATGAAGACTTCACGTACATATTGAACGGAAGTCTTAAAAAATGCATGCGCAAAATCCCGTGATTCTGTTACATTCCACAGGCTGGACCTTCAGTGACTCTTGGAAGAGTACCTTTTTTATTACAACTCTAGGACAAGTTCCCACATGAGCAATCCAGTCAACTCCATGGGCTAGTTATGAACTTGGGAGAGATTTATTTAAATTTTGCTTTTGCAAAGTTCTGATTGTTCAGTATAATAAAACACAGATGAACCTGTTGCAAAGCAATTCTCTTGCATGATTATTGGGTGCTAAAAAGTCATCTGGTTCTTTCTTCATAAAAAAAAGCCCACAACTGATTTCAGCAGTAGCTACAGATAGTCTTGGGTAATTCCACTTCTACCAATCATGTAATTGCAGGATTTTCAGCAGAGGGATCCTAGGAAATTTTTTCTAAGGATTAGGTGCCTGACACTGACATCACTGCTTGAACCTCTCATTTATTTAGTTTGTTCTCTTTCCAGCTATGAAGCACCTCTTCTTTCAGAAGCTGCTCCAATATTTTTTCTGTGGTTTACTGAAGCTTAACTTCCATTACCATTAAAAGCTGTACTCATTTTTCCCCTGCCAGTGACAGCAATTTTATTTTTATAATCTTCCTAAATCCTATCTCTAAGTAAGTCCAGGATGATGCTCTGCAAAATAGAGAAAGCAAACCATGCCATTCTCATCTGTGGTTTTGCATTGTCTTCTTCTGCTTATCTGAGGTATTTTTAAATCACCTACCCTGTCTTATCCTTATGCCTATCCTGTGCAAGCCACTACAGCCACTTGTTTACTTTCTTCTTGAAGGTCAATTATTTTTCCTACCAGGCAATGAATCTGTGCTACTAGGGACATTTTTTGTGTGTGTGTATAAGTCTGCTTGGCTGAGGAAGCTCAGTGAAATACAGACTGGGCTTAACTCATCTTGTTTCATATGCCACTATAAAAATCTTCTCCAAGCATCTTCCCTGACTTTCTGAAAACAGTTTTTGTTATGTATGCTGATGTGCTCGTCTGTCAGTTTTCAACTTCTGTTTTTGTCACCATATCTTCTGAGCTTCTTGGCACACTCCTTTTCCTTCTTCCTTCCCTTAATACACCTATGTCTCAATCTCTGCTGAGCCATGTAGATTTTGCCTGCTTCCAGTTTAGTGGGAATGACTCAAAAGACTCACTTTTTTATTGCAGTGATGGGCTGCAAACTTGATATATCCCAAATTCCATCAGATACCACAAATACATTTTGGGGAGATTTTACCTTAAAAATAAAAGGCAGCAACACTAAATTCAAGCAAATAGCTTGAACAAATTTTCCTTGGAATGTCTGTTCTGACAATTCAATATTTTCAAATCTTTGGGACTAAGACATCCCAGGACATTAAATACTGCTGGTACATACAAATGAAAGAAAGCCTCCCCCTAGAAGCTGGGTTCATCCCTGGTATAATTATTAGGAACAATAAGGACATAGAGAAGGCACATTCATTTATTATGAATAAACAGGTTTATTGTGAATGGATTGTGTAAACTTAAGTTCAAGGCTTTAGATTGAGATTTAGTTTTAGTTTTGAATCTCAACATTTAACAATGTTGAGATTCAAATTTAGTCTGAAATCTATGAGCTGCTGCAAATCTCATCTTTTGGTTAGGTTACAAATCCCTCATGAACTGAGAAAAACAGCCTTCGCAGAGCGTGGTTAGGCCATCAAGAATGTCTTCTAGACATATATTTTAAATTTACTTTCCTCTTTAGCTTATGGCTGGCAGAGCTGTGTCCCTTTTTCAGCAGAGACTTTATCCATTAAAATGACATTGTTCATTAGAAAGCTGATGAATCAACCCCAGAGAGTCACATTTAGGTAAGTACTCACTGAACTCAATAAAAACGTATGAGATGAAGACCTCTATTTATACTTATCTTTATTTGAGGAATATACAAATAAATATTATTTCGATTCACTCTAAACAAATTTCAGAATAATATATAATAATATATACAGATGTAAATGAAAAAGAGATTTCATCACCAGCAAAGTTATGAAATATTTGATAAAATATTTGTAAAAAAGCCTTCTATTACTTTAATATAAGCAGCATTTATTTTATTAACCTAAATATAAGCAGGGCTTATTTTAATAACATATATATATATATATATATATATATATATATATATATATATATATATATATATATGGAGTTCCAGTTTCATTCAGCATGATGAAGGATAAGTTTTGGTGGTAAGCTAGAAAAATTTACCTAACCAGAGAAACGAATAATGCTTAAAATTCCTCAAAAAGTCTTTAAACTCATATTTAGGAGGCAGTTATTGTGAGTAATTATAATTTAATTAAATATTGATTATTACAAGAGTCCTTCATTTAAAAGGTAAAGCTATAAGATAAACTGTGATACTTTATAATTTAAATTTACAGTTGTAATAAATGTGCAATGACACTTTATTTTTATTAAGTAGGATTTGTCTCATTATTCAGCTCTAAATGGTCTTAAACATTAAACATGCTAGATATTGTTAAGCATTGGAGAAACTCTTCTAAACATCTACCATAGCTAGAGACAGTAATCATCCTGAACATTCAGAGCATTTCTTTCAAATTTGATGATGCTAGGATGGTTATTGCCAATTGATTAATTACATCATATTAATAATCCCAACCTATTTTAATTTCACAGACATGACAGCTTGATTTATCTTCAATATTTCCTCTGGATCCTGAAGTCAGAAGTTTTTCTCCTAACAATCAATCAGTAGTAAAATACTATATATCAAGTAGAAATATTTACTTTTAAGTGCTATGAGTTAGTTTTTAGAGTCACAGAGTAAACTGTTGAATTTTCTATCATTTGTTCAGCAGCCAAGCAGGAGAAACTTCTTTAAGCTACAGATTAAACCACTGGACATTTTTACCTCTTTTTGTGTTTTGGTGGAGGGTCTACATAATATTTGCAATGAAAGATGATGGAAAACACCTACTTTCCTAATATATTTCTTGAAGCATTGTTCCACATCTTTGTTTGTGCGATGTATTTCTGTAAGTTTTCTGCCTATCTGGATCCATTTATCATCAATAAATTCCAGGTGTAGTTTAAGGTAGCAAACGATATCTTTTTCTACTGGTAAAATGGGGAAATCAAAGCACAGAAAAAAATGTAATCCCAAGACATGAATAATTTTAGCAAGAAACAGATAATAAGGATTTGAAACTACAGACTTTGGGTGAACTAGGTTAATCTCATTCATAAAAAACCAAAACACAGAATGAACAAGAGGCAGACAAAAGTAACTGAACTAAATGCAGTTTCCCTAAGAAAATTATGTAAATACATAGTTTTATTTACTTATAAGTCATGTGATTTAAAGCTGTGTAAGACCACAGATGGCTGGTTTGCTATGAAATCTGAAGATAATTATTCTTCTTTCTTACCAGTCTTCTTTACTATCAAGGGGATGAGAAACACAAAGACATTGAAAAGGGCACGTAGGGAGGATGTTTGCTTTAGATTCTATTAAGAACAGACTAAAAACTTCTCAAGAATAACACTGGGGAATTTTTAATTTTTATGAAAAGAAATGACCAATATCAGGTTCTGTGTAATATTTCAATACATGTTTCAGACATGTCAGAATCAAAAATGGTCTGAAAAATAATGCATGAAAGTGTGATGAAGGGATGATATTCAGTATCTGGAAAAGGTTCAGAGGTTTGCTGTTTTTGGTTTTATTGGGTTTTTTCGGCTTTTTGGTCTTGCTTTGGCTTGGGTTTTTTTTTTTTTTGTTAAGGGAAGGAAAGATGAGATCAGCTCCTATTTTAGCTAGAATTGCTTAGGCCTATCAGAGCAGGTAAACAAGGTAACACTGGCCTGATTTTGAAACTTCATTGTTTCTCATGAACAACTTGAAGGGTTATCAGTAGATGAGTAGGCTATACTATATGAGAGAGGAAGAAAATACTGTGAAATGATGCTTCTTCCCATTGAGTAAACAGAAATGTTAAGGAAAAGACTCACAAGCCCTTTGAATCTTGTTGGAGAAAGAAACTTACTGTGTTGCCTGTGTGGTGTCTCTGCCTGGAGGTGAACAGGCAGGATGCCCAGCCTACTCCTCCAGGCTATCACAGAGGAGCTAATGGATTTTATTCACTTTTTTGCAAAAGATACGAGAAACAAAACAAGATTGCATAGAATCTGTCTTCACGGCCACCCTCTAGGAGCTGTCCCAAAGAACCACCCATGTCACAGCCCTATAGCTCTGGCCAGGTCTCTTGTGTACCCTCAGGAGTAGGATCATCCATGCAAGCTGATTCAGTTGCTCCTGGCTGATTGGATGTGCTCCAATCAAACATATCCCAGATGCTGACAGCACAGCTGGATTTCCTGTTAACAGTGTGGCTGCTGCTGTTCTTGCTTCTATTTTTGCTGCCATCTCTTGTGAAGGCTGGATACTGGTAAACAAGTGTGGCTGTTAGTTGCTCTTACACAACTGCTTTCACACTCTGGGGCTGTCTTGCAGCCTTCAGGGTATGGCTGTCCTCTCAGCTGTGTCTAACTGGAGGAAAAAATGTGCAGGTTAGCAGAGAGGAGCTGTCCCGTTAAGATTATGAGCACACAGATGCTGGCAGACATTCCTCTTGTGTAGGAGCATGTTAGAGGCCATAGCTCTGACAGAGCAAGTGTGCATAAACATGTTTATATGTACATGTATGTACACATTAAAAGGAGATACACAGTCCCGAGGGATGCGATCAGCTGCTGGGTTTATCAGGAAGAGATTGGTCCTTTGTGCATCTGTATGTGTACTGAAGTGCCACCCAAGTAAGGACTTTTTATGGAGTTACTTTAAATATTCATTTTCAAAGTATATTAAGCTTTTTCTTTATTAACTTGCTGTAAGCTTCAATGTACTGTTTTTCACCAGCATAGTCTCAAATATTAAGGAGGCACTTGCCCTGGACTAGTAACACCTCCGAGAAGGCATATATTGGCAAAAAACCACACTTCATTGTTTGGTACAATAAAGTTATGTTGAATTGACGGTCATCCGTGTAACTTATAAATATGAATCACAAATATATGTTGTCACGGGGCATCACAAATTTATTTCTCCTCAAAAGATTAAAAGAAAAGGAAAGAAGTCAAAAGCTTAAGTCAGCTTTCAGATTGAGAGTTTGTTAAAATGAACAACAGAGCAAAGGTGAATTTTAGAAGGTTTTATAATGTCATCAGAATTGCCCTGAAAATCTTACTTCAGAAGAGAGGGCAAGGGTTTGTTTTTTTTTTTTAAGTAATTCAAATATATAGCTGCCAGTGCAATTACCTATAAATGACCAGCGTACATATGTAAAATATGACTAATCTTCAACGCTATAAGCAACAAAGGCAGGGGAAATAGTACTGCACAAAGAAAACAAATAGCACCCACTAATGCAGACTGAATTTTAATAACTGGGGAAGTTAATAGATGCTCTTTGGTGTCATTCCAGGCAGGATTTTTATAGACTTGTCCCAACAGAATTCTCTGCTGCTTGCATTACCACGAGAAAATTGCGCAGCTCATTGTTCCCAGCACTCTACCATTTTCCAGACTCAGAAATTCAAAGCCTTTGTGTTTGAATTCATAATAGCAGTCCAGAAACAGCATTGCCAAGCAAGACAACCACTTAGTCAATTGGGAATTTGTCAATTTCAAGACTTCACCAGTTTTCCACCATTGTATATCAATGTCTTTGATGTTACTAATTCTTGTCTGCTCCAAGGATCTTAAGATGTGCTAAAGTCTTACTAAGACATGAATACCAAAGAGAAACAAATGTGATGTATAGTGGATATTTGCAGCATTATAACAATTTTTCCCCTACTATTGATAATATTCACTGGCCAGTCATGTTGTTTACGTAGACAGCCCTTTGTACTGTCCTGCATGACACTGAATCCAGCTCTCTGTGTGACCGAGACTTTAGTGTTCATCCTTCATTTAGTAAGGATGTGAGTAAAACTCTTGCATTTATATTACTCATATCCTATGCATCTCAAAGCATATCCATGAAAGTTGTTTTGCTTTTTTGGAAGCTCATACATCCTTTTTTTTTTAACATGCACTTTTTTAATGCAAACTCCCATCATATTTTTTCCTCTCCAAATAATTTCTTCCCCAATAAAATTCTGAAAGGAAGGACGAGTTCTGCAACAGAAAATATTCATGTTGATTATGGACAGAACAAATTAACAGTATTGGTTTTAATTCAGGAAGATGCTGAATGCCTTTGGACAGAATCAATAAAACACATCAAATTATATACAACTTGGAGTGCAGGAACAGACAGCCTGATTTCCAGGTGACTACCTTACATACTTTAACTTGGGCTTGTCGGAGCCTTGCACTACCTGTGCCAAACAGGCCCCCTTAACTACAGAAGTTACAGTGTCAAAAGGGAAATGCAACCACACCCAGGCTGGCTGTGAGACCTTTCTGCTGCTCAGGTTTGTTCATGGAGAGGTGAAGTACTTACGCTATTAACGATTATGTTCTTAGAGAAGAAACAGCTATTGGTTATTGCAAATGTGATGTTGCAATTCTAAGACTTTCACTGGGATCAAAAGAGAAGCAGATGACAAAAATGGTAACTTAAGCAACACCCAAAGTCTAAGGTTGTCAAAGCTCCCTAAAAAACAGTAGGGATATATTGCACTTAGGCACAGAAATGCTTTTTCAAATAAAATTCAAGGAATTATCCGTATCTATCTATATCTATATATCATCTATATCTATATAATCTATATCTATATCTATCTATATCATCTATATCTGTCTATATAATCTATCCATATGTAATATATCTATATCTATATCTATATCTATATCTCTATATCTATATCTATATCTATCTATATCTATATCTATATCTATATCTATATCTATATCTATATCTATATCTATATCTATATCTATATCAATATCATCTATATCATCTGCATCATCTATCTATCTATCTATATCAATCTATAGTATCTCTCTCTCTCTCTCTCTCCCCACCTCTCTCTGTATGTATATATTTATGCCTGAGGGAAAAAGTTGGCCCTTTCACATCCATGTTTGGGAACATGTAAAAAAATCCTCCAGAAAAAAGGAAACTATCTAATTTCTGGAAAATGTGTTTGTTTTGTGAGGCATAAAAATAAATTGCCTATTGCAATTATACTCTCCCTGGTTGCAAAATGTTTGAAACGAAATGGTCCAGGAGACAGTTCAGACCAGAAAATAGGCTTTTAAGAAAATTTTGAAAGCAACAAGGATGAAAAAAGACATAAAACTCAGTAATCTTCAATATCAAATTTAGAATATGTGTGCGTAATTGTTTTTAAAATATAATTTCAAAAATTAAAAATTATAACCTCTTATAATTCTGGACTCCTTCAATTTTTAATTACAGAATATATTCATACTTCAATTTTTAAAATGAAGACCATTACAAAATTCTTTGGTGCCACTCGAAATAAAATTAAAATTTTGATTACTTAGATTTACATTGATGGCACAAATTTATTTGCATCTGGTAACCAAAAGTTCTTTTTACTTCCAGTTGGCCAATATTTAAGATAAGCAAGGCTTACAATCCTTTGCAGACATGCCACTATGTGAAATATGTGGAAACTGGACATTGCTTACTATTCTGTTTAAATGCATTAGGCTTGGGTGCATCTCCATGCTATTATAAAAGCAATAACACAATAAAGTGTGACTTTTATTTGGTTTTTTCCTGGGGAGCTCAAGTTTAGCAGGCTAGCATCGGTTGATACAATCTACTCTTTGATTTTTGGCAGATATTGTGTTGCTGTATTTTTAAAATCACATCCTTTACATCTTTTCTCTCTCTGCCCCATAGAACAAGCGCTTTATGATTCATTGCTGGGGGAAATAGCATTTGCCTGAAGGCATGGTGCTGCTTTTTCTTCAATGGAAGACAAACAAGTTAGAGGACAAAACAGGGAGCATGACAGAAGAAAGAACAAGCCCTACAGTCAGTTGAAAGAGTACAGAACCTTAACAAAAACAGCATGCCTTTTTTTTTGTGACACTGATGTCATTACCAGTGTCTTACAAGGAACCTGAGAATTCTTCCTACCATAAACATTAATTTTATGAACAGTGCATGAGTGAGAACAAAACTATAGTGGCCCCATCTATGAGTGATGCACCTTTTTTATTGCTTTCAAATGCATTTCATGCATTTCCTCCTTTTTGTCTTGTTCTTTCATAAATCAGCTTAAGATCTTGGCTTTTTTTTTTTTCTTTTTTTTAAAGATTGATCACCAATTTGCTTTGGTACCATGAAACCTTGTGTTTGTGAATTTGTGATAGTCTCAGACATCCTGAAACCATCTCTTTCCTCTTACTTCTCACAAGTTGGTGACTATCCTCCATGCCATTTTCCTTGCCTTCCCATCATATTGGAAGAAACGGAAGAGTTACCTCATTTATAGTATCACAGTCTGCAGAGTCAGCCAATGCTGCAAACAGTGTTTAATGACTTGGTGAAAGTCTCCCAGTGTGTCTGAGGCCATAACAGGAAAGAGGTCCATGATCTCCAGGCTGTCTTTTCCTTCTTCTGCCTCTCTCGTGCTAAATTTAAGCGCAGGAAAAATTTCGTCCTCATTCTTTGCCCCCTTATTTTGAGACCTCCTCTAGTGATTTCTTATGGAAACTATTTCAACTTGGTCCTGTTGGCCAGCAGATACCATCAAAGACGATTCTCCTCAGGGTAGCTTTGGGAATCAAAAAGATTCTCTCCACTTAGTACAGAGGCAAAAACTTGTCCCCCCTCTGCTGACTTCAGACTAGTAGGAATAGCACTCTGAGGTTTCTCCCTGTATTTTTAGAGATTGATTCATGTAAATAGATGTAATGCTTATGCTCTCAGTTTTTAAGAGCAAATAAATATAGGGAAAGAGGTAAACATGTCTCCATTTTGTAATTCAGCTATTTTAGGGATTTTAGGGATTTTAAAAGCTTACATGCCCCAGGCTATATAATTTCCAAAGTGACTGGAGGGTCATAATTTCAGAGATGTGGCAGAGGAAGTCTGCTCTTACTGTGACTTGAGTAGGTCTCACAACAAGCAGAATCCCAGCAATGTGAAGACCAGACCACACAGCCTGAAGGACAATCTTAGTAGCCTCTCTTTATTCAAAAGAGGCATCAAAAGGAACTTCACCAGATCTTTTCTCCCTCTGCCCCCCTTTTTCCCTCTGCTTCTGATTCCTCACTGGGGAAAATAACATTCCCTCCGATGTACCATGCTGCACTTTGTTTGATGAAAGACCAAGAAGAAAGTGAACAAAATAGGGAATATGACCGAAGAATGAACAAACCCTACAGCCAGTGGAAATGTTATGTGTAGATACAGAACCCTAACAACCCCAGAGTCATAGCTGTGGATGTACACTCAGGTCCTGTGCTTCCAGCATTGGTACTATCAGACATCACTGAAAGTAAGCCAGCAGGTTTCCTTCATCCTGGCAAAGAGAAAGTCTGAGAATGAAAAAGGAGTGTCTAGACCACAGCTGTAGGTGCTTGGCTCTTTCTTTTTGGGGTGTGTTTCATTCCCCAAGACCCAAGTGCCTCTCAAGGCACCTCCCAAGAGCCAGTTTTGCCTGATGTCTTTCCTCATCCAAAGATCACAATCAGAATATCTGGGTTATTTTGTAAAGCATGAAGTGCTCAGACACTTACGCTGATTGTTTTAGAAACTCATATGAAAAAGATATGGAAACTGAAAGGAGTCAGATGTGCCCATTGGAGGGCAGAATATGTCTCTATGTGGCTTTTCACCACTCTGGGAGAAACATGTGTTGCATTGCATTAGGAAGTGAAGATTGTAGTACACTGTTCTGGCAGGCTTACCTCAAAATCTCCTTGCTTTTGTGGGTTGACATCCAACCATAATGTTATTTGAACACATTTAATTCAATATTGTAGCTGTTTGAAGTCTCTGACATTATTATTATTATTTTCATATCACTACAGACTTGCACTATTGCTTGCTAGCCATTATAGAAGCTTCCAAGATCAGAGCAATTCATTCTGGACTCAAAGTTAATCTCATGGAAAATCCAATCAGTAAATTGATTAGGTATTAAATTACATTCTTTGTTAATGTTCTCTATTCCTTCCCTTACACTTCAAAAAAACCCATTAATTCTTTTGTCCCCTCTTTTTCTCCCTTCCTTCTCACCCATTTCAATTAATGTTACCTTACCATCAAATATGCTGCTATGGATATTACTCTTCCATCAAATACACTGTGAGGCTACATATGGATTGTAAGTTACTGCTTTCTCATTACAAAAAAGAAAAAAAAGGTCATTGGTTTGGAAAAGTCAGAAATAAAAATTACGTAAAATTGCCTCTAATCCCAGGATGACCTAGAAATATTCTTTTGACAATTTTTCAGTGATGGCTACCCAGGATGTTAACTTATTCTTCAGATGTTAACTTATGTAGAAAATATTGTAAGTAGCAGTGCACCACTCTGGCTATGCAAGCATTTTGTTGTTTGGAGTTTTTTTACCAGAAGTACCCTAGAAATTACCTTTGGAAAACAAGTTACTTTTGAGAGGGTGTTTTCCTTTTTTTTTTTAAATTGAAAATTTGTTTTGAAAAAAACCCCAATGCTGTTAACTACACTAAGTTCTGAAATCAGTGGGAGCTGTAATCCTGTCAAGTCCAAATGAGGTATGTTGAACAGAAATTCTGGGAGCCGTATTAAAGAGGCTGAGCTAACATCAGGTTATTGCTGCCTGCATTTGCCAGACAGCCTACAGAAATATGTCTGTGATCATGGTGAGTCAGGAGATTAGCTGTGATTCCTGTGATTGCTAATAGCTCCTGCATACTGTGTTCATCAACAGGAAGTCTGCCACTGCATACAATATGGTCAGGATTTCATCCTTCTAATTTTGTTAGCCTTCCTTACAAATCTAAGGTAGATTGTTTGCCTCATATATACAGTTTGTCTTGTATTTCAGTTTTCAAGCTCTCTGGGACAAGTTTCACACTAAGAATATTTTAGTAGAGCACTGATCTCTATTTGGCCCAATGCTCTGAGATACAAACTCCTGAAACAGTCTTAAATGAGCACATGGTTTAGTAAGCAGAAATTACTGCTTCTGACAATTCCTACAACTCTTTTGAAAGACAATGCTTTGCTTTTGGTTTTTACTTCTTTAGTGTTCCTTAATGAACTTTTACAAATTTTAGTCCAAGTATCACTAAATCTCAGTGCAAAGTTTTGCCACTATTTCTAAGTGCATTTTGAGTCAGTATCTGAACTCCAGTCTGTGTCACTAGAATAACAATTAGTCTATCCTTATCAAAACTGTATCTCATTTCAGCTGCTCAGCAGAATTCACCGTCTCTCTTTTTAAAATTTAGTAACTCTTAATTCTGCCTCTCCTTCCCTGAATATGATGTAGACTCCTAGTTGTTCTTATCTCAATGAACACGCCATTTTAAATTGCTTGCTGACATCTTGACATCGGAGTGGTTTGAAACTCAGCTTCCCAGTGTGCTGTCTCCAGAACACTCCCTTCTCTATTTTGGTGTCAGCAAAGTCACTGTCTGCTGTTCCTTTCTGTGTCTGTCCTCTCTCCACCTCCCTCCTGAGTGACAGCAATTGTCTCCTGCTGCAGCTCTCCCCTCATCAGGCAGGGTGCCTGTCTCTCTGCAGGAAGTGTTCTACTGGTTTGGCCTGACAGCTTCTGCTGTGTTCTTCACATGTTTTACTTCCAGCAGATGCAGGTCCCTCAGTTAAAACCATCCTGTTTTATTTATCAGATTAGGAAGTTCTTCTCTGTTCTCATTTAGTGATGACTTCTGCAGAATTCAATTTTTTGGCCATGCTCCTGGGCATTTAGATGTTTAACACTTCTGCCATTTCTTCCTCTCTCTGTTTTTCATCACACAGACATCCAAATCATCCCTTCATACAGCTCTCCCATTGTCTTTTCCTTCTGCTTTTAATTCCTTGAACTGTGTCCCCAAACCAATTTGCCAAGGCCCCCTGTTCATCTCAGTCAAATTCATCCTGAAAAGTCTCATCCTCTAGTCTGCCCTGAAGACTACAAAAAACCATAACAGTTAAATCAAGGTTTACCATTTTGTTTTTGCCTTGTCAGAGAATATTATGTGTCACTGTGTTCTGTGTTCTCTATTCTTTCCTTTATTCCTTTTTCTGCATCTGTGTTCCAGACTTCAAGCTCATTGAAGGTAAAATCTATATTTTTTTTGTGAGGCATTTAGCTAATCTGTGGGTAGGATGCAAGTATAAAATAGTAATTATTGTTCCAAGGATGAATTTATTAATATACAAAGAGGCATTAAATTTATTGTGTCCTTGCTTACTGAAGAGATAGGTGGTTCTCAGGCGACTACAGGAACAAGACTGGCACTTTAGAAATCAAGCATATATGCGAGTGAGAGCTCTCATTGAAATGAAAGGAGTAAGTTGCAATGATTTTTACTGCTCTGAATGTCTGCAGGATCAGAATGTTCAGTTGCAATGTGATAAGCCAAATCTTCCTTGCCAGAGCCCTTTCCTGAACACCTGACACCACACAAACATCATTTACTGTCAGTCATTAAGCAGAGCTGTCAAAATTGAGGGGATGGATTAAAAAAAAAACACCACAAAAACCAACCAAACAAAAAAACCCCAATCAATCTAGCACCAGTCACTAGATTCTAACAATAATCTCCTACATGTCACTGATTACGTTCTTAGAGATGCAAGAGATTACTGATTGCTTTTAAATTACTAAAGCATGGAATTGTGAACATGGAGCCATACTTCTTCACAGAGATGTGGTTCAGTGAGTCCTTATATTTAAAACTGAAAGGAAAGTAATCCAGTATCTAATTCATTCCTACAAAGAGAACAAATTGCCAATTCAGGGTTTACTTATTTATTTAATGTTTTTTTATCTGATAGCAAAAATTGTTGCTGTGACTCTGGCTAAATGTTGACTGAAAAAAAGTGAAAAGTAAGTAACACAACGATTAGGCACAACCTGGATGCCATGATTACATTATGGCCCATTGTTTAAGTGTAAATTAATAATATAAAATGAAAAATTTAAAACAATAGCTCACCTTATCATACCAGAAAAAGCATAATGAGGTTTCAGCACCACTCAAAAAATCCTCCTGGATTTAGCTCAAATACTGGTAATAATGTTGTACGAGACTCAAGGTATAATTCAAAATGTCTAATTTATTGGGCCAAATAATTTGCATCCGTTGCTGTGACTTTCATACTTTGAGATTAAACTTTGTTTTCAGACTGTGCTGTGTTACAAAAAAGGGCATTTCCAGATTCAAGATGAGAACAAGAAGTGTTATTTTGTTATGTTGTGCTATCCAAAAAAACTTACTGTATATTGTTTTCAACAGCCGATATGAAGTAAGTTTTTTTAGAGTTCAGACCTTAGAATCTTCTGATGTTGATGCCTGTGGCAAAGTCAGAGATTTCTCAAATAATATGTCTCATAGCTGTGCACATTACTGTATCTGGGCAATTCTCAGCTTGGTATTGCAGAGGAAAGCTGAAAAGAGGTAGACAAAGGACATCTCTGCAGAATGTGGCATTTATTTGCAATTCCAGAAAGCATTCCTTGCACAAAATCATCCTTTTTATTCCACCACATGCTTGTAGCACAAATCCCAACATAATAATAAGTTAGCACATAGCAAAGCCTCCTAGTAGTTTCAGATCCAAATCTCTACTTTCCCTGCCACTCTGGGATAGATTTTAGGATACCACAGCCAAAACAGATTTATAGTTCTGTCGCTGTTTCTCAGGTTCAGGCATTTATCTGAACCTTTCCTCCTCTATCTGTCCTGACTATTTGCAAAGGTTTTCAAATTCTATTGAATAAGTTTTGGCTCTTTCCTGACATGCTTTCATACTCAGATCTGTGTACCAAGTGGATTGATAACACTGTGAAAAAGGAATTTTAAATCCAACATAGCCTCTAATTTTTTCCTTACTGCAGTGGGAAGTTTATTCTGCTCACTAACCTCCAGACTAAATGGGACCTTTGAGATAAATTTTACATTAGTTTATCTCTCAAATTGAATATTACATGATTCTGTATTTAATGTCATGGGATTAGCTGTTAGCCATGCATCTGCAATGATATTTCCACCATCATGGTGTCAAAACTCAGAATTAGTGATTAATAAAGTGAAGTAAGTGAAAGAGGAGCAGCAAGTTATTTGAAATGATGGCCATGATATATGAATACGATTAGCTTTTCCCTAAAGAATATTTATATGATTATATGAATGCAAAAAGGCAATGCAGTATTTTAGTCTTTCTCTAGTCACTGGAACACTCTGAAGCAGATGGACTGTGTGACTGATGATTCAATAATTGCACTCATTAAAAATGTTCACGCTTTTAATCTTTCCCCCCTCACATTCTGTGAAGAGCTGAGGAATGAAATGGTTTTGTCATTGTCAGCAGATAGATAATTGAGTTTGCTTTGATTTCCTGGGGTGCCTCTTCCCTATCCCCATGCTGTTGGATTGACATCTCCAGAAGCGTAGCAGAACATATGAATCAGACCCAACTGTCTTAAAGGAGAAAAACATGATGGAAATACTCCTTTCTCCCTCTCAGTATTCACTTGTGTGCACTCAACCAGCAATCTACCTTGGTAGAAGACAGCATTTGCTTTTTTTCCAGATTACCTGCCCCTCATACAGTTTCCTACCTGTGGCGCCAAGGAAAAGAAAGATAATTCTGCCTTGAACTTATGCACAGAATACTTCTCCTGTTTATTGTTGTGAACTAGAATAAAGATGATAGAGGGGAGAGGGTGTCCAGCTGTGCAAGTGCCTGATGCCTGGCGTTACAACGACATGAAATCAACATAATCTCACAAACCACCAAGGAAAAATGGCAGGGGGAAAAGCAGTGAAAAAAAGAGCCATCATGCTTTCTCTGAAAATAAGGGTAAAAATATCTCCCAGCTCTGCTGAAGAGGTGCTTCTTTTTGTTTCTGCCAGTAGGATTTAAGTTAAGAGTTTGCATTTAAATTTGAATTGTGTAACAGCAAAAGCATTCTCCAAATGAAGCATTGTATCCACTTGTTCCACCTACTCTATTGTCTGGGCACCCATTTTCCAGATGTTGCTCTGGAAACAAATATAGTAGAAGTTGTGTAATCCATGGCTTTCTGACAGTTGCCAGCTGCTCCAGGAGGCTCTCACACTATCCATCATTTGTATTTTGCAAACCTCTGACTGAAATCAGGGCATCAGAGTTCAGCCTTGCTCAAACATGACATGACAGAGCCCTTTGCAACTCTGATTAAAGTCTCTGAGGCGGACTTTCATTGCTCCCACACTTAGGTATCACTATTCGGTACCTGTGAGCAAAAGAAAAATATTTTTTCTGCACTGATGTTCTCTTTTTTTTTAACTTCTTGGGTATACTCCCTAGTCTCAGCTGCTCTGTAAAACAATTATGAACTGCTGCTAGAGCGCTTACACATCCTGGGCAGACTGCATAAGTGCTTAGACACTTCAGCCCTCCCTCTGTGTACACTCTCTCTCAGATGCCTGCCATCTGAAGAATGTAATGAACAGATTTTTACACAAAATACACAGATCTAAAGTAAGGTGTTAGGTTCTGATATCACCCGTTGCCTCAAATTCACTGCACACTGTTATTCCTTCTGTCTGTTGGGTACAAGGACTTTTAGACAATCGTGATGTGCAGGTTCTTCTTCATACATTATTCCAACAATTGAAAAACGTCTCCATCAGAAGAGCAGGACATTTTCACCAACTCCTTTGTTAACTATACCTGGACTGTTCTTGTCCCCATGCTTGGCAGAAGGCTGCATCTTCAGACTAATTCCTTGCTCTGCACCCAAAACACCATTGCTCCTTTTTCCTCCCTGTGTAAGTGCAGAGGAAAATGTTCCAAGTTCTAACACTCCTTAGCCAACAATCTGTTCACAGTTAAAACTGTGAATGTCACTTCACCTTCTCGTCCCAAGATGCACTACAGTGAGGGCTTTACATATGACACAGTGTATGTACATTTCACAGACACAAACTGTAAAGTATGAAGTGCACATACATCTTCTGTGTCATCACACCATGGCCAATTTAAATGGGCTTATTTATTTATTTAAAATTTATTTATTTACTATTTAGGCAGCAAAAACAGACAGCAGGATAAGAGTGGACACTCGCATAGGGAAGCAACATGAATTGCACAGAATTCAGTAGCACTGTTCCTTAACTGAACTGGTTAAATTAATATGTACAAGAGGTTTTTAAGTCCTATACTCAATAATGTGATTATAGATACTTGGAAAAATGGATCCCTTAAAGGTTTTCAAGGAAAAAACTGCCCATTGAGTGGGGAGGTTTCTAAGTGGATGTCATGTATAGAGTAGAGCAGACTGTTCTCAGCAGGCTAGTAGTGGTTTCAGGAAGCTACCAAAAACTGCCTTGAAGTATAAAATATCACATAATTAGCTACATTCTGATACTGTCTGTGGACAACTATCAGTTAGAATGCACAAATCTGTTTGAAAGGACAGGCTAGAAGTAACGCTCAGTGTCAATCACACACCATGCAGAAAAAAAGCTTCCCAGGAAAATAGCCACAAGATTCAGCTTCAGACTTTATCTGGAGCTAAGCATTATGGCTATACAATTTTTTTCATTGATGATGGATGAACTCAAGTTCATGCACTCTACAACCCTCAAACACTGGAAAACTTTGGATACAACTTTAGTTGCCTGGAGTCAGAGCCAGGGCAGTTCAGAGTTTCATTTTATTTCAACAGGATTATTTATAGACATATTTCAATCAAAACATTTCTCTGTCAAAGTAGGACATTACTTTTTAGGAGCCAACACAACACATGGCAGGTCTGTATTTTGTTTTGAATGAATATCTGAGCCCTCATTCTAACCCAAATGCATTCTATACATGCTCTGACTGGCTCGATCCTGCAGCATGGGTCCAGGAGCACACCTCCCTGCCATGTGTCTAACATGTCTTGCAGGATCATTTTCTAGCCAAGGACAGTGGATGTCCTAAAAGTAAGTTGGAGCTATAAGTATCCATATGCCTGTAATTACTAGCCCAACATCCTCCCACATCAGAGAATCTGCGTGCACAGCTCCTGGTGAGTAAAGTGGGCATGTTTGCATCCACCTCTTGGCCCACCCCACACACAATCTCCTTATCTCAAAATCTTCTAGTTCTGAAATTTCATGTTTGCATACTTTTCCTTTGTCCCCTATCTCCCCTCTTTCTCTGAGCCAATTGCAAGGTGATGCCCTGCTCACAGTAAGCTGTGAAACACACCACTGGATACAATATCTGCTGAAAATGGATAAGACAGATACTGGCTTTTTTCCACTTTAAGAGAAAATGCTGACATTGCTGAAGACAATAAATAAACATTGGTGTGGTTCTCAGGAACCAAGTATTTAAAGGCACTGTTCCTCTATGAATTTAAGCACTGAAACCACTTTCTTCTTAAACTGCCGGTGAGTCATTGTTCATAATTGGGATCTATTTATCATTATAATTATTTTTGTGCTTCATTGCCCCACACGAAAAAGGTGATTACATTTTACAACAAGATGTGACTATTCTGTTGCATAAATTAGACAGACCTAGAGAAAAATAAAAACCAAAATTGTAAACACTGTCAAAACAAGGAAACAAAAAGAAAAATACAAAAGCACTTATACTAACAGCTAGCTCTAAATGTGGTGTATGACAGACCAATGCCTATTCCATATTGCAGTGTCCCCCATACAGTGGATAATGTGGATAGCTTTCACAGAGTCCTGAGATGTCAATTTCAGCTGTGCATTTGTAGCATGGAAATGAAACAATATTTATTTGAAACTGAATTTACATTTTTATTATTTATTTGGAACTGAATATTATTATATTTTATTATATTTATTTTTATTTATTTTGAACTGAACTTACCTTTTCTGAAGCAACTGAGGAAGGCACATCCCCTAAACCTCTACTATAGAGCTTATCTGCTCAGCCTCCAAGAGAAAACTGTCTAGTAAGCACTGTTTAGCGTGGGTGAACTTTGCTAGCATTCAGTTCCAGGAATCCACAAGATCTACAGAAAAACTGTTTAGGACAGCCTTTAGAGGAGCATACATGATGCATTTTAGAGTCTTAAGAAATTTTATGGAAATGTTCTTTGTATAGGATTCATTCGTCCCATGATAAATAGCAACAGTCTTTTTATATAATTTCCTTCCAATGCTGATGCAAGACTTCATCATTCTCCCTTATTTTTCCAGCAATATTATGCAATTGTAATACAACCCTGCTTTAGGATAGGCTGCCTCTTAAAAATATCCCTAAACCAAATATAATTTCTCTAATTTTACATCCTGTGAGATCTGAGTATTGTCTTTAGGGCTTGTCATTTTTTTAGATAGAGAAAAAAATGGCTTGCCTGTGTGGAAAATATCTGTTGTAACTGATAGCAAATACGCAAAGTTTAATTTGCATATAGATGTTGAAGCTTGCAACAATATACTCCCCTGAGAGAGCTCTTGTTGTTTAACTGTGTACACAGTCTGGCAGTATGCTGCCCAGCACCTAATAAAAGCTAAATTAAAACTTTAAAACTCTGAGGCTATGAATATCTTTAAACTACCAGTTTTCATTTGCAGAGAAAGGGCAGAACCATACCAAGCTAAGCCTCATTTAAGTGGAAAAGCAGAGGGTGTGGTGGCAAGGGCATGGGAGAAATAACTTTATTTGAGAGTAAACATCAGTCAGATGTACTAATGCTTTAATTCATCAGGCTAGATGGGCTTTATTACTATGCTGGGATCAAGCAATACCAAGGAAATAAAAAGCAGTGCTGTGTAAAGGAGAGAGAGATGAGCTGAAGATTATTAGCAGGGCTGAGAGAAAAACGGAGACAGAATAGCTGAATAACAAGGAGACAATAAAATGGAAGGTGGAAAGAGCAGGAGTACAAGTGGAAGAATAAAGTAAAAACTACTTCTTTCTTTCTGATATCCTATTCTGTTTTATTTGAATTTTCAGTGTTTATCACAGACTATGCAGTGAAGATATAATGTGATATTGTGCCAAGAGAAAACTAAAGGCTGTCAGGGAAAGAAAAGCAACAATAAATCTGGTTTCATAATATCATTAAAATAAACTATCATAATATTTTTAATGAAAGTGTATATGAAAATATAAAGGAAAAGTAACATAATTTCAGAACTAGAATTTACACAAATTTTAAGTCAGACTGAAGAAAATCCATGAATCATCAAAGAGTAGCTTGTGCTGAAAAGGACCTTAAAGATAACCTAGTCCAATATTCCTACCCTGGGCAGGGATACCTTCCATTAGTCCAAGTTGCTAAGGGCCCCATTCACCCTGGACACTTTCAGTAATGGGACATCCACAGCTTCCTGGGATAACCTGTTCCAGGGTCTCATCACATTCTGAGTAAAGAATTTCATGCTGAAACCTAATGTAAACCTCAAAGCTTTTAGTTTAAAACTCTTCCTCCTTGTTATATCACTATCAATCCTTGTAAAGGGGTCACTCTCCCTCTTTCTTCTAAGGCATGTTTCAGTACCAGAAGGCTACCTGTGGTCTCCCTCAAAGCCTTCTCTTCTCCAGGTTGTACACCCCAGCTTTCCCAGCTCCAGGGAGACCAGAGATGGTCCAGCCTCTGATCATCCTCATGGCCCTCTTCTGGACCTGTCCCAAGAGGTTGGCATCTTTCTTGTGCTTAGGATGCCAGAGCTGGATGCAGCACTCGAGGTGGGGACCCAAGGTCAGCGTAGATCACCAGAATCATCTCTCTTGACTGGCTTGTCACACTTCTTTTGGTGCAATCCAGCATACAGTTTTCGTTCTGGGCTGTGAGCACGGACTGTTGGCTCATGCAATAAAAAGAAAATTATACAAGAGAGAGAAATGGCTTAACCAACAAAGGCAAGATATCACCTGGGCCCCCCTATAGTAAAACTAGGACTGCAGAGGGCCCTGAAGCTGGACGTGGGCTGAGAGGGAACAAAAAGTAACAATATGGCAAGTGAGTTCACAGGGTTTAACACCCTCCCCAGATCTAGCAAATCACGGAGAGCAAGGGCAAAGCAAAAACCTGGAAACCTACTTCATTTGAGTCATGAATTGCGCTGCTGGCAGGCTGGCTCACTGTGGTGGAGGATGCTGGCATCACCAGTGCTGTGGGCATTACAACATCTCTTCAAAGCAGGGACCCCAGCCCTGTCCTCTGTCCTTTCTCCAGACCTGGCCAAAAAAGTCACACTCTTCAGCTCCCTGCTCCTTTGCCTTTCCTGACAAAGCAACACCTCCCCCCTGCCCCATGCAGTGATGTGGATTTCATTGAATATTCAATAATAAAACTCTGCTCTCCTCCTTTGTAAGAGCTCAGGTCCAGCTTTTCATCCAGAAGAAGCCCCAGGTCCTTCTCTGCAGGACCACTGTCAGTGAGGCCTTTTCCCAGGTAGAGCATCTTGCTTTTGGACTTGGTGAATGTCATGAGGCTCTCATGGATCACCTTTTTGAGCTTGTCCAGGTCCTTGTGGGCAGCTTTGGTTCCTTAATATGAAAAGATTTTTATTTCTATGAGGGGAAGAAGCAGAACAGAAAAAGGACATAATGGGCCACACTGTCTAATAGCTCTAGGTCCAGATTCTATCAGCAGGATACAAGAGTTCCACTGACACTGAGCAAATTACACACATTTCAAAGAATTCTTCTACCCCGAATTTAATTCAGTTCTCCCAACGCCTGTTAAAATGAAAAATGTTGTGAGAACTTCTATCTGAACAGCATTGTAATATCCAGTGGGACTTTGAACATGGAGAGAGATGATACAGAGCATGAAGGACAGAAAGAGGATATCACTGAGGGATGCTTCTACAGCATTGTCCTACCAGGGAATGAAGAATGGAGACTTTCCTAAATGTGTGATTGTCCTTTAACTCATGAATTAACAATCCAGTTCATATAAGCATGTAACTCCCTCCTGTCATTGCTTTTAGAGAATATTCTTCCTCTAGTCCTGTCTTCCATTCTGTGTCTCCTTACTATCCCGTGATGGGGACCATCTGGATGAAACTCATGTTCATCACATATCACTTGATTTAATTTGTATTCACACAAGTATTGCAGTTTTTATACTTGCATAAAATTGAAATGTGTTCTTACTATGCCTTTCACCTACCATTCTCATGTTTAAAAAGAAATATTTGTCCCTTAACATTTTTCACTCAGATTTCCAGTTCTGGTAGCATCATGCTTCTGCTTATCTCCAGAGAATCTAAATTATTTCCAAAATTAGTGCTTCCTGGCTAGTGTCTATAAGGTTCTCTTCAGAATTTCATCAAGTATGTGCAGGAATGGTGAAATTAGCATTAAAATGAACATATTCTAAAGGAACAAGGAGGTCTGCCTACATCTTGTGCCTAAGAGACCTTTCGATAGAAGGCCTATGATGGTATCCAGATATTGCAAATTGTAGGAGCTATAGGGAAAGGAATACAGCTTCAATCAGGGTGTGAGGGCCAGATCCACCTCAATGAATCTCTGTACACGTGTGTGCCTTTCTTTAATATAAACCTTTTGACTCAGATCTCTGGATCACTCAGTGCTCTGGTTCACATCCTCGAGCTGCTATAAAGGACATGAACTGGGTTTCTTTCAGGCATGGCTGAAACCGAAGTGGTGGTTCAGGAGCACACCTGATCTGTTCAAGTTGCTGGTGGACAATGGAAACACTGGACCAGGCAGCAGCGAGCCTGAAATAAATTCTCCTGGTATACTTGTTGTATGGGCATTGAATCCTCTTCAGCTGCTGTTCTGTGCTTTAGAGTTGCTCCTACAGGACTGCACTACGCACAAATACAGCCATCACATGCATCCATTGAAACAAAGCCGAGCTCTGAACATGATAGCTGCCAAAAACATTGATGGTCCTTGTAGGAAGATCCAAAGTCATTATCTCCCTGGCCTTTTGACAAATAGCAGACACAAAGTAATGAATCATTTATTTACTCCTCTAAAGCAGTTTTATTTTGACCTTATTTAATCATGTAAAAACAAAATCAGTTTTTCCCTCCAGTGCATTAAGTATGCAGTCTCTTATAGATGGCATAATGTGCTAATTTGGGATCATATTAGTCAAAGAATTCTGTATGTTATTCTATTTTCAGAGTGTGCTGACCTTGAGGAAATTTATTTTAACCCTGGTGAATTTGTTGGTTTGAGGATAATTCATGGGCATCAGAAGGTTCACAGATAAAAATGTTGCTTTGACCTTCAAAGTGCTCATCACTAACATGTCATTATGCAAGTTGGAACTTTTCAATCCCTTCAAAATGCATCACCTAAGAACATCCTTTTTGCTTGTCACTCTATATTATTCCTGTCTGAATGTCTTTATTATCTCTTCATTTTCCATAGCATCATATGCAAATGTCCTATTTGCACCTTCAATGCCCTTCACAACTATAATCTTTCTGTTGAATCAATTTTTTTTTGCTTTTCCCTTGAGGTCCATGGTGGCAAGCTCCTGAGTATTGAATGGGATCACATCTCTATTCTTCAGTACATAATAGTCTCCTTTTCTTTTTCCTGGTATTAGTTCCTGTGGCAAACCATTCCAGATCACACTCTGCAAATATACATCATAGATTCATGGTCTGCAAGGAATCAGTTGCTAATCTTACTAGGGGAGCTCGGTCCAAAAGAGATTAAATTTATTTTTTTATTTATTTAAAGAAAACAAACTCATTCAGACTGTATCAAAACTATACAGAACTATTCAGATTTTCTCTTGCCACACTTTCTCCTCCATGCCTGCTGTTTGCAGTGATAGCTTATGGTCCCTTTGTTTCACATTACATTGCATGTTCTTTGGGATTAAGATTTTCTTTATAACAGTGCTCATCAAACAGTACAGACAGCATCTCCACGCAGTGCTGTCAATCCAACAGTAAAACATGTATTGAACTGTATGAACTCCAATTCCTGGTTTGTCCAAATAGGTTAATCACACTGCATTGTTGACACATCATTTCCTGAGTACAGCATGTAAGCATTTATCTCTGACTGTAATGCTCCAAAAAGTCACAGAATATTGTATTTGTTTACATCCATGCTCTTCCATCCTGGGAGAAAGTGACATGTTGTTAGGAAGCCCAGCCTCTGACAAATGGCAATGGCACAAAAAGTGGGCAGTTAATGATGCTAGAATGGCAGAAGTTTGATTATTTAATAAAGAATGAGGATGTCCGAGAAGAAAAAATTGCATATAGGCACATGTTTTCCCTGCCAGCAGTCCAAAAAACCTTTCTTATTGCCCTTATACAGAAAACTGAAAATTTTCAGAATGGGTTAAGGACACCCTCAGAGAGCATTATTTTGTCAATCTCTTCATATAGGTTTCCTAAACCCCCCCTTCTTCTAATGATAATAATTTTTTTAAAAGCCTATCAAGAAACTGGAACTGGTTCTATCAACTATTAGTTGATAGAACAAGCAGTCAAAATTTTCCCTGTCCTTTGGTATTATATTAGTTTATTGAAAGAATTGGCAAGCTGATGAATTTTGTCCAAAAAGAAAAGTTTTATCCATTTGCATGTTAGGACTTTGCTGGATTATATAATGTGGATAAAAGCAAGAAAGTATTTTTTTTTAGTCAAATAATTTTGCTCTAAATTAAAACACTGCTCTTCTGAAGTGTTATAAAGTTTATCAACATTGTATTTATAAAAGGAATTCTAAGCATTTACACAGCTGTCCTTGCATTTTCTTCTATTGCAATTCATTTTTTAGGTTCTCTGTGTGTGTTCTCAAACACAACCTAGTGTCTTCCATTTAGAAAAACATAAAGAAAACAAGCTACAGAACCATAGTAAATTATATTAGCATTTAGAAGAGCACCTCCATTTGGATTTAGTTGGACAACTGTTGGATAAATTGATACTTGATAATTGATGTAAATTGAATTCACTCATTTAAATGAAATGGATTGGAATGATATGCGAACACCTGCATTTGGGAAAACTATATAAAAATTCTTTTATATTAAAATAATAGTGGTAAATGGACAGCATATGAATGTCTTTTTATGTGCTAATACTTTTGAATTTAGCTCTTTTGCAATCAGTGTGTTGAAATAAAAGTAACACCTTCTTCCAACTATTTAAGGAACAGCGAATAATAGGAATAATAAAGAAAGCATTGGATTGGGTCAAGAGGAATGATTACTCATTTCTCCTAAAAAACAGCAGCTTATGTCAAGGAAAATCCACTAAAGTCTGAATCAGATCATGCAGATCTTCAACAATGCCAATATAACATAGTAGCATAAACAAATGATTTTTGAAGATCAGGGTCCTTCCTATGGAAAAAAAACCCTATTTTTTTCTTAATCTCAGAGATAGTACAAAATGCTAAATTCTTTTCTCAAGTCAAATCTTGGGATAAACCTGAACCATAAATTATAAGTAAAAAGAAATGAAGTCAAGATGCCAGTGAGTTAGCTTCATGTAACATCACACAGGTTACAGAATCATGGAGTAATTAAGGTCCAGCCTTTGTCCAAACACCACCTTGTCAACTAAATGATAGCAGTGGGTGCCATGCCAAACTGTTCCTTGATCACCTCCAGGGATGGTGACTTCACCACCCTGGGCTGTCCATTCCAACGTTTAACAACCCTTTCCGTGAAGATGTTCATCCTGGTGTCCAGCCTGAACGTCCCCTGACAGAGCCAGAGCCCGCGTCCTCTTGTCCTGCTGTCAGCTGCCTGCGAAAAGGGACCAACACTCACCTGGCTGCTATCCTCCTTTCAGGTGCTTGTAGAGAGTGAGGAGGTCCTACCTGAGCCTCCTTTACTTCAGGCTAAACACCCTCAGCTCCATCAGCAACTTTTCATAGGACTTAGACTCTAGACCTTTGCCAGCTCCATTGCCCTTCTTTGGACACGTTCCAGCACCTCAATACCTTTCTTGCAGTGAGGCCTTCAGAACTGAATACAGGGTTTGAGGTGTGGCCTCACCAGTGCCAAGTACAAGTGCCCTGCTCCTGCTGGTCACATTATTTTTTACACAGGCAGGATACCGTTGGCCTTCTTGGCCACCTGGGCATGTGCTGGCTTGTGTTCAGCTGCAGTTGACCAGCACTCCCGGGTCCTTCTCCTCCACACAGTTTTCCAGCCACTTTTCTCCCAGCCTGTAGTGCTGCCTGAAGTTGTGGCTGAAGAGCATCACAGATGAAGAACATCATATGTGAAGAGCTTCACAGATGGCCTTGGTCCATTAGTCCAGCCTGTCGAGATCCCTCTGCAGAGTCTTCCTGCCCTCCAGCAGATCGATGCTCCCATCCTACCTGGTGTTATCTGTGAATTTACTGAGGGTGCATTCCATCCCTTCATCCAGGTCATTGATAAGTATATTTGAAGAAAGCTGGTTCCAACACTGATCCCTGGGTGACACCACTAGTGAGCAGCCACCAGCTGGATGCAGCACTGCTCCCCTCCACTCTCTGGGCCTGGCATCCAGCCAGTTCTGAACCCAGTGAAGGGTGCTCCTGTCCAAGCTTTTCCAGGAGAGTGCCAGCTTTTCCAGGAGAGTGCTATGGGAGACGGTGTCAAAGGCTTGGTGAAGTCCAGGTAGACAACATCCACAGCCTTCCACACATCCACTGGGTAGGTCACCTGGTCAGAGGAGGAGATCAGTTTGGTCAGGCAGGATCTGCCCTTCCTCAGTCCATGCTGGCACTGCCTGATACCTTGGCCATCCAATATGTGGTGTCTTATCTCACTCAAGATGATCTCTTCCATAACCCTGCCAGGCAACAAGGTCAGGTTGACACACTTGTATTTTTCCTCTGGACGTGAAGAAGATGAAGAATGGAAGAACTCCCAGAGATGAGGAACAACTAAATTATACACCAAATTCAAAAATAATCTGACAGAAAATTAAGATTTCTGCCGCATAATATATATTAAAATGAATTCTGACCAATGAGTAGTGATAGTGCATAGAAAACAAACACAGTAAGAGAATGGCAATCCCAGATTTCAGGAGGGAGTGTCAAAAATACCAGTTCTGGTTGAAATGCAAGGTAGGTTTGTCACAGAATCACAGTCACTGGAAAAGCAATACTTTGTGTACACATGGTAGAGCTGCCCAGAGCTTGGGAACATGAGCATCTGGGATCCCTGGCTTTCTGACAATCTTTCTGACACAAAAACTTAACTCGTAGCAGATAATGTAGAGTTGAGCAAAACTGGAAAGTTTGTCAGAAAAAGTTGTACTGTACTAAAAATCTTTCAATTTCCACAAAATGGTCTTCCCAATACCAAAAAAAAAAAAACCCAAAAACCCCAAACCAAAAAAAAAAAAAAAAAAACCCAAACCAAAAAACCAAACCAAAAACCCACAACAAAATAACCCCCCCAAAACCCCCTAAAGCTTTTAAAATGAGAAAGATTCAGAAAGTTCCGATAAGCTGTTTGTGAGAATTTATTTAGTAGTGGTAGTGAGATCCTCTCTGAAGATGCAAACCATTCTGGGTTAGTATTATTTCTATAAACAAGCAACACAAATTTTCAAATGTATAGGGGAGAGAGAGAGTGAAGTACACAGGAAAATTACAAAGAGGGATTTTCCTGCATTTTCTAACAGAGTAATCTATTAATAATACTTTAGATAAGATCATATGATGTTATACAATGTGCAAGTCCTAGCGTTTAGATAATTAAAGGAACATTTTAAAAATGCATTCTGGCTAGCAGCAAGGGATTATGCATGGATTGGTTTTAATCTTCAAAAGACCAGATATAAAAAAAAGATTAATCTTACTATTGCTTGTATTTAACCTGATGCAGAATTTAAACTAAAAATATATGTGTATACCTTCTATATCAAACAATTAGTCTGCAAATTTCCATCAGAAAATCTTTACACTACTATGATAGCAAAGCAGAAAAATGTCTTATTTACTAAAAGAATCAGCAGTTTTCTAGAGGCTTACTCAGATTCTTCTCTGCAGGAGCTATGTCTAATTCAGATTAAAATGCCATTGATTTCCCTGTGGGATTTCAGAGACTCTCAAAGGCCCGTTCCTGCAGGGAATTTCTCTTGACACTGGTCACCATAGCACATCAAAATGGTGCATACATTCTAAATTAAATAATTAAACATAGTTATGCAAGTTAAGGAGAACACTTAAGGGATGGTATGTTGATCAACCCTTTGCTCTACCTTTTAACGGTTCACCAAATCACACAATGTTTATACGGCAAATAGCAGGTATGATAAAACTGTACACAGGGAAGATGTGCATAAAAATGGAAGAACAGGGAAGAAGATATTCTCTTCACCCTTAAAATAACTGAAAGCATACAAGAACAGATAGGAAAAGATTACAGCATAATAGAACATAAAACCTAGTTTTAAATCAAAAATCCTTTTGCACCCCTAATTTTCCAACTTTTCTCTGCTTTTTTTTTTCAATAAGATTACTTTTTCCTTGTAGTTATATGCACCATAATGATAAGCTGTTGGTTTTTGACAGCTGAAGTAAACCCTGCCCAGTAGTTTAAAGGAAAAAATCCACTACTGTTAGTTTTATAAAGCCCCCACAAGGTAGCCCTGAAAGTAGTCTTTGTCATCTGCTCCTTCAATTTGTGTAAGTAATTGACAAGTGACTAAGAGTATGCACTGACAAAAACAAGCTCAGTGTGTGATGGACTGGGCCAATTCTCTTGCTTCAACTTTCACTAAATTTCAGAAATATTTCTGAAAAAATGATTATTTATTTAAAGAGTCTGTAACCTGGAGGTTAACAGACACCCATGACCTGTCTCAAGAGTTATGTTCCTGAAGGTGATAAAACTTCCAGTGATGAACACAGAGCAAGAGACTAAGCTTTCATTGTAGGCAGGGCAAGTTTGGGGCATTTATTTCCACTGGAGAACACTGTGAGCTTCATCCTAGAAAACACACAGAGCCTCTGTCTGAATTAATTCTTACCGAGCAGCATAATGGGCTGTGAAGAAATGACATTAAAAAAAAAGACTACTGGCCTGCCATTCAACCCTGGGGAGGAGAAAGACTGTGTCAAGGCTGTTTTAGTAATCCACAGTTGCAGGTTTGGGAAGGATACCTTTAGTGAACGTGTCAAGTTCATAAAAAATAATTCTGTTTTGTTATTTAAACTTCTGTCTTGGAGTTGTCTAGTCAGTGTCATTTCAGAGTCACCCATGCTACTGCCCATTCCTCTTTACCCAACGGAGAGGAGAGGAGAGGAGAGGTGAGGAGAATTCAAATGAGGGGTGAAATTATCTATAGTTAAAATAGCTTGACTTTCAGAGATCTAGTTTTGCAAAAGAAAAACCGTAATGACAAAAGGAATTTGAAGATGCTATCTTCATAAATGTGAGCTGAAGTGATAATTTTATCTTTCCATCTGACTTAATTTTGCACATTATTTAAGTCAAGACGTAATACCTTAGAGTACTACTAATGTGCTGTGATTACCAGACACAGTCACACTAAAATTATTTCATCACCTCAGTAGGAGCTGAGTGAGCATTTGTTGAGTTGAATTTGGGGAGATTCACATCCCAGGATTTCACCCTTGAATTTAGTTGGAAAATATGGATAAGAAATAGGCAAATAAAATTTTCCTAACGGCAATAGTCTGCATAAATTAGGCAGATGCATATGGTTTCAGAACTTTATGAAAAATCTAAAAACAGAATCACTTTTTTTTTAGTTTGCCATTTGCAGCCATCTCTGCTCTACTCTCTTACACTGCAACAGAAATTCTTGTTCTGCAAGTATTCCTTCCACTCATTACATCACAGGCTAGGGTGTACCAAAACATGACAAACCCAAATCCTACTGGTCCTTCCCTTAGCCCTCATTATTGGCAGCTTGTTGCTTGTGTAAGAGACGGAGAGGTGAGGAGGACATAGGGTATAAAATAAATTACTTTTCTTCCTTTTCCGGTCTTTGGACTGTGTATACCTAACCTCCTCAGAAGTGGTGTAATTCCTGTGTTTGAGAGCATGATGCTTTCAACCATACAAAATTGCATGGCAAAAAAAAATGCAGCAAGTCCACACACTGATACATTTGTACTAGGGAAAGTATGTGGTTGTTCAGAGAGAGCAAAATCTGCTACCAGTTTGTTGCTGACTGAGGCTGCTGTGATGCAAAGACAGCTGAAGGCACAATGGAGGCTGCTTTTCAGCACTTGCACTGGTTACTTCTGTGTTCAGAATACAACCATCCTGATACATTAGCCACAGAAAAAAAATGGAAGGGTTATAAGTCAGCATGAAATGGCTTCTGTGAACATCTGCTGTAAGCTGGCTGTGTGGCAGTAGATGAATGTGAACTCTTGGAATTAATCAAGCAGGGCATGACCTTACTGAAACATTTATGAAAAAGCAGTTCCACACCATGGCAACAGTCTCTCTCTCTCTCTCTTAGATACAGAGGGTGTCTCTTCACCAACCAGCTTCCACACTTCTCTGGAGAACAAAAGGGACAAGGAGTGCTATTGATGTAATTGTTTCTGTGAACTGCGCTCCTCACTTTCCAGCATTTGGGCTGGTGAATACCTGCTTTTCTTGATGGTCTGTAAGCAGCTGTGTGGAGCTCTCACAAGGGTAGTGTATAAATTTGCTGAGGCGCAGGCTTCATTTTAGTGACAGCAAAAAGAGAAAATGGTACACTAAGTTGGTGTCAAACAGAACCATTTCAGAAGAGCGCTCTCGGTGCTGTGCTGCTCTACATTTCACTTCACTCACAGTATAATTTTCTGTGCTTTCTGGAAGCCAGCAGATCCCCATGAAAGGCAGAGTTGAGGTAAAGTCTGTGCCAAGCAAGAACCTTTTGGCCTGTGCTAGATGGAGGTCATAAAATTCTTCATATTAGATCCTCGTTTTCCCATGTGTGAGACGTGGGAAGAAGAGACATCTCCCACTAGAGATCTTGTCAAAGGCTAAGCTTGTTTGCACAGTCACTGATTTTGTTTTCACAGCAGCTTTAGGTATTGTTGATAGCTACTCTTCATTACTAAATGAAGGATGTACCTATTTCTACCATAGGAGGTGAAATGTTGCCCTTGGCTCTCCATGTGAGCTCATCACTATATTTTCCAACTTTCTGTAATAACCTACCTACTGTTCTTCATGCCATACATTTATTTTGTACCATGTCCCTATTTTCATCTGGAAATTGAAAGAGGAGTGACAGGTCAATTGGCACTTGCCTCAAACATCCAAGTAACACTTCCATTAAAAGCTAGCTAAATTATTGTGGTGTGAAGAGCAGTAAAAAACAAGACACTTCATTTTTTACTGGAAAAAAACATACTAAAATATTATGTACATAGCTAGAACAATAAATACTGATTGTTTAAAAGTAAAAATACTGATTGTTTAAAAGTAAACCTCTCCTAAAAAAATAGTACAGATACTCTAGTTTATGATGGTATTTAAATGCATGTTTTCATATTTAATCAGGTTAACCACTGTCCCATTCTCTGTTATGTTTTGTGACTATTAATCACTGTCAAGTCATTCTTTACTTGTCCTCCCCTAAAACGTCACTCTTTCTTTCAGAACACTAAGCAAAGAGAGAATACAATTATAGATTTGTATTTCTACCTCAGTGTTTTGTACACCTTTTGAATAATGTAGACGAAGTATTTAGATAGAAATTGTCACCATGCATCTTCTCCTTTGCTCCTCCTTTCCAGTCTCCATATTTTCACCTATTGAAAATAAAAGGTACCAAAGTAAGAATTTAGAAATGGCTGTTTTAAACTTGAAATAGTTGAGTTGTCGTATACCAACTGTCTCCTACTTCCAGCTATAGTAAAAAATCCTATCTGAAACATAAAATAAATAACACAAAAATAGGTGGAACTTGCCTGGTTAAAATTTTCTATTTCACCTAAAATGACCAAACTCAACTTTTCCCTCAGCAAGAACACTAAAAACATTTCTCACCTCTATCCAACCTCTTCTTGTCACACAATGTGAAAAGCTGGGTATTAGAACTCTGCTGTGTGAATACCTGTTGCAGTTAGTCATCAATTACTCTGTTAATTTCTGCATAAAACGAAGGACTAGCTTCTGGCAATGGACTGGCTAGAGACCAAGTGGTTGACTGAAACCCTAATCATCCTTATCATTTCATAACAAGGCATTTTATACTTTTGTGCAGCGAGAAACCGAAATGTTATGGCTAGTGGTTTATAAGTTGTCAAAATCACCAAAGTACTTTTGTCAATTGTAGCAAACCGCAGAAGAAGCAACTGCTCGTCTGCGCCCACCAAAGCCCACTCATCCCCAAATATGCCTTCTGATGGGAACCAGACTGTGAGTTACTGGACTGTGAATTCAGCCAGCTGCCTTGCTTTACCCATGACATAAAGTTAGCATTACCTTGTGAATTAAGCCACCTGCCAGAAACTTGAGATAAGATAAAGGTGGTAAATTATTGCCCAATTATCTCAGGTCTAAGGAGAAGTAAACAAGCTTGGAGGGAGAAAAATGCCTTTGTATTCTCAGCAGCTGTGTGGAAAGTCATCTCTGTCTGGGTTGGGCAGGGGTGGCCAGAGCCCACAGACTCATCTGTTGAGGCCACGTCTGCACCCCAACCCTGAGGGAGAGGGAGAGGGAGAGGCTTTAACCCTGCAAGGTGAGATGGTGCCTCTTATCATGCTAATTGCCCGCCCTTGTACAGCTCACTCAGCTGTAAAACTCCCTTCCCACCCCTGAGGAAGGTCAGATGGAGCTTTACCCCCATGTGAGGCAGCTGCCAGGTCTTAGAATGTGTCATAAACCATCAAAGACCCCCGAATCACTTCCAGACTAATTTCTGGGGCCTTCCAGCAGTCTGCAGGTAATCAAAAAGTAGCATAAGACTCCTCTGCCCGGGGGAGGTACCTGGGCATTCCAACTGAGCCTGAGCACATTTTGAGCCATTGGACTTTGTGTTTCAGGGGTTTCACCCACACCCAACAGGATAAAACTTCCATCATCACTTTGACCAACAAACACTGAAATTGCCACAACCAAGAAGGTCCTCAGGTTAGTGACATCTTCTCTTACTCCTTCTCTTTCTTCTACTTGTACATTTTTAAAGTGGTATTTTTATAGCCTTCATATGGGTATATTACTATTGATAAAAATAACAAAAATGGCTACTTTCTTGATTTCTCATTGCAACCAGATTGTTCTAAAATTAGATAGATAGACAGATAGATAGATAGACAGATAGATAGATAGACAGATAGATAGATAGTGAGAGAGAGAGAGAGAGAGAGAGAGAGGAGATATTTATCTGCAAACACCAGTCAACCAATCATTGGTGTCACTTCACTCTTAAGAATACACCCTGAGGGATCTATTAACAAGGACCTGGTTATCCTTGCCTTTAACAAGGATACCTCCAGCAATAACATTTTAGACAGTTTGTACATCTCTCCTCGCTGTCTGTAACCAAATGATCAGCACTGTTTTTATAATTAAATAGTCTTGACAAAGCACCACAAGGGAATTAAGCTATCACAGCTAGTAGCTGTTTCTGCAGAATCAACCAAATTATATAAGCCATTTTAAATAATTGGTAGAAGCTTTTCCTGTGGGTGCATGAGTTGACAGATGCCTTCTACGTAATTTGAAATAATGGATAGAAATGGATCCTGTATGTGCTGGAGTGGCCACATAAAATTGGAGGTGATTTGAATTGGAAACATCTGGCCAAATGAGAGATTGAGAATCTCCTCTGAACGAACTGAAGATGTTATTGTAAGGACCCTTGCATTGAAAGCTCCATTCACCATCTACACAGTGTCCAATCACTTGAGAGATTCAGAAAGAGAAAGAGAAATATGGAATTATCACCTTTTACAATAATATGTTTCACACTCTTCTAAATGTGCATTTAAACCAGGATGAATCCATATTTTATGATCCCCCACAATGAGACTAAAAAGAGAATACAGAAATACAGACTTATCCTCTATAAAGTAGCTCAATAAATCGAGGATTTTCTTTTCAACAAGAAACACTCTCTGCTAAGGTCTGTACAGCAAAAAAATCCCAAATAGGGGGAGCCAAACTCCTAAGGAGTTCTTAGGAACTTAGAGTCTTTTTAGGAACAAAAGTTTTTAGGGAGGATTTCTCACAGAAGACACTAACTATAAGGACACCATATGATTATAATGTAATTTTGTTAAGAAATCAGACATAACAGGAAGTTTACTATGCATCTGCTCCATCTTCAATATGAGAATTAAATCTACATCCATATCTCGGTTATCTTTGAAATAGCACGCTCTGTGTAATTCTTGCAGAAACTATACAAAAGGAATACCTTTCTGCTGAACATAAAAATATTGAAAATTAAAATATTTTTCAGGAATATACTAATTTCCATTTTTAAAGAAAAGTAAATGTATTGTCAATCTTTTGTGTTTAGTTCATCAGTATAAAAATATTTTATTAGGACCCCTTTGAATGAGTAAACCAAATTATTTTGGTTTCATTCTCTAGTCTCTTCTAATTTTTACATAGGGTCATTGAGTTTAAAAATTCACAGAATTCCAATATTGAAATGGATAAAAAAATTTATAATATCTTCTTAATGTGAAATGGTGTTAAAGATTTCATTTAAAAAGAAGTTTTTGTTTTCCTTTTCCTTTATTCTTTTTCCTTTTCTTTTTTCCCAACTCTGGAAGGCCTTTCTCAGTCTCCCAATTTATTTTTGTCATGTTATTGTCAACTTGAATGAGCAAAGTCAGTTGAAAATGTCCCACTTATCTAAAAATGTCATAGAAATCACTATGTCTTCTTTAGCTTCAGTGAAGCATCACAACCTTCTATGAATGATCTACCTTGCTTTACCCATGACATAAACTTAGCATTACCTTTAGATATTCATATTCACTTCAAGATTCTCTATCAGTAAGGTTTAACTGACAGAGTTGAGGCAAAATAAAATATTTTCATTACTTCAAAATAATTGATGGGCAATTAAAAAAATTTTGTTCCATAAAAACAATGACTTTTTCTGCCTGAGAGGAAATACAAAGAAGAACAATTTCCCAAGTAGAGGATTTTTATGTTCTTAGATCCAAAAAATGTTACCTACAGACCACTAGCATAAAGTGGTTGTCACACAATATTATGGGAAGAAGAAATTTCTTGTTCTCTTGGAAAAATACAAGTAAGTAGCAAGTAAACTTTTATTTAGCTCTGATGGAGGGTGCAAATGTAAGGCAAGAGAAGAGTCAAAGCACAGAAAGTTTCTGTTCTTTATTAACAATACCTAATATAAGTAACAACAGGAAGACTTTGGACGCCAGCACCCCTTTTCTTTCTTGTGTTTTTTGTACCTGCGCTGGAACTGGTTCTCATGAGATCATTTCACCATTTGAACAACATGGGAAATTCTGGTCACATCATTTTTCTTGACAAAAGAGTGCACAAACTAACACCTTTTACACTCTCTAAATGTGCATTTAAACCAGTAGTGAATTAGTATTTTATGATCCCATACAATGGGACTAATAAGTCTTTCTCTCCAGCATGCTTGACCTAAAGAGAGGAAATCAAAAATGGTCCCTAGCTTATCTCTACCTGCCTGTCTACCATCCTAATGCTGAATCTGGAAAAATAATAAAACTTAATACATGCATGAAAGTCAGAGCCCGGGTTGAAGAAAGAAGAGTAGTTCAATACTCTATAAACAGCATGGTCAATTGTTCCATTGACAATCATCAGTAGCAATTGTGGCAATATTAAATGTGTTCTTGAACTGACAAAGGTTACTTGATAAGCTAAAATCTCCTTAACTTTCTCCGAAACTTTAAATCCTGAAGAAGATGCATTATCCTCATTCTGGTTAATTTTCTGATACCTTTTTTTCACTAGTGCAAGCCGTTAGTCCTTAGGCTCACTATTTCCACATACATGTCATCATTCATTGTACTTTACTGTGTTTTTACAAAACACAGAAACTCTTCAAACATCATTTAATCCCCTTTTAGTCCCAAACAAATGTGTGTGCATGCATGTGCCTTATTCAACTTAGACTTTATTTATGTTTTACAAAAACTTTAGAAGCAGCCGTGATCAGAAAACACAAACTCTGTTTATTTAACTTGATAGTACAAATGTATATATGTATGTATATTTATATTTATATGGAAATCTAAAGTGAAACATTTAGCTAAGGGATGGTTACAAATATATTATAACCATGAGAAAAAAAGTGGGAAAAAAAGTTTGCCCTCAACCCCAAAACTTTTCTCAGCATACCTGACAGCTAGCACAGAAGAGATGTTCAACTTCTATTCAGGAATTCTCAAGTGCCTCTTAAGATTACTGAGTGTCATTTTTTAACATCAGCCAGCAACTGAACCCCACATGGTCCCTCACTCCTCCACAATAAGATAGTGGAGATAATTGGTGGGGTTAAAAAGAAAAAACTTGTGGGTTGGCATAAAGTTTAGTAAGTAAAGCAAAAGCCGCTCACAAAAGCAAGGCAAAACAAGGAATTCATTCCACAATTCCAATCAGCAGGCAGGTATTTAGTTATCCTCAGAAAGCTGGGCTCCATCTTGCAGAAGGGTGACGGGATGACAAACACCCTCTAAATATTTCCCACTTCCTTCTTTTTCCCCCAGTTTTATATGCTGAGCATGATGCCATGTGGTTTGGGATACCCCTTGGTCATTTGGGGTCCCTTGTCCCAGATGTGTCCCCTCCCGACTTCTTGTGCACCCTCAGCTCCCTCAGTGGGGCTGCACAAAAAGCAGAAAAGGCCTTGATAACTTTGCAAGCACTACTCAGCAATAACAAATCCATCTTTATGTTATCAAGGTCTTTTTCAGCAGAAACACAAAAGACAACCCCATACTAGCTACTGTGAAGAAAATTAACTTTATCCTAGGTCAGATTAGCACACTAGGTTTTCTAATTATGCTGTTACACTGACTTAGGAAAAATATTGACATAAGCAACATTTTACGACAAGCAACATCTTACTTTCCTTAATATCTCTAACAAAGATTGTTCTGGCAAAACAGATGAATGTCAAACCAGGGATGGTTACACAAAAAATTGAACTCTACTGATCTGAAAAAGGTATAAAGGCCATCTTTTAAGTAAAGTGGAAATTAAAAATAAAACTGAACCTGATTTCAAATACTATGAATTACAGGGTAGTTCCAAGATTGTAACTGCTCTTTTACTTTCTAGAAAGGGATAAACAAAGTTTTTCTTCATCATTTCTTCCAAACTGAGAAAGGCCTCCTCATGTCTGCCACTTATGGCCTGGAGAAAAATGTTGGGGATGAAGGAGCCTGAGGCAGAAGCAGCAGATTAGGGAGTTTCTGTCTCACTATGTCTTCCTCCCAACATATATACCTTTGTGGGGAGAAGATACATAGTCTGCTTCTAAGATATTTTACATTTCCCTGTAGGAATATTCCATATTCCTCTGGCTTGGACATAGCAAAAATATTTCCTGACTAGTCTAGGATTTTGGTCCTGAGATATCTGATAAACAGCCTTGATACTTAAGGCCGACCCACAAACTGTCTTACCATTTGAAGCTGATTCTTTCATAAGTACAGTTTTAGAACAAAGTAATAACTTCAGCACTGAAATATCAAGGAAATACATAAGTATATTTTAGATAATTAAAGTAGGTATTTAGAGTTTTTACTGCCATAGATTGGACTCATTACTTTACTGCAATCTGAGAGAGACTTAACAATCAGGTTTTAGGAGAAGAAAATTTAGTGAGTTGATGCTCATTAGAAATATTTTACAAATCTCATTTCTTAAAAAAAAAAAACTGTAGTTTGCTGATTTTTCAACAATAGAATAGCATTCACTGCTTTTACCTGTTTTTATACCAAATGTGACTGGACATTCCTGAGGAAGGGGTGTAAAAGCAATATACCATTCAGTTATTTGAATTTGAAATAAGTGGACAGAGTGAAATATTTGCCTCATGAGCATCAACTAATCATCTTTGAAAAAAAGATGCACCATGAAGCACCTTCATGGATGAATCTTATCACTGGATTGATTAATAGGCATACTTGGCCTTCAATTTTAACAGGAGAATTTTCCTTCAAATCCTCTTGAGATCCTCCTCTCTTTAAAGAGCATAGAAGCTCATGTAACTTCTGCATCTGATGAAAATGGATTTGGGAGATTTCTTGTCACTGTATCTAAACTTTTGGTTTTGAGGTGCTACCTAAAATGCTCTTCCTCAGATCCTGTTACTCATGTCTGTACTAGAGCACATGAAGAAATGATACTCCCCTCTTTCTGGCTCATTTAATCACTTCTAGTGTCATAGACAATAAGAACAGAAAAACCCTCATGATTCTGAAGAGAAAGCCAAAAAGAAAAAAAAAACCTGACTGCCAGGTGCAATGTTTGTGTCTTAATCACTACTAACACATTGGAAAACTATGAAATAAATAAATCTTTACAAGGTGGAGATGTGACTGAAAACTAAATAGCACCACTTATATTAAGAACTTACCTAAAACATAGTAGAAGCAATAATTAGACTGCTTAGGCTTTGCTCTCAACCCCAAACAGTATGCATTATCTAAATGTCATTTGAATTTAGAAAGTACAGTAATTCTATCTGCCTTAACAAATCTATGAAAATGTTCTCACTTGTAAACAAAATATCTCAAAAATAATATGTGTTTAGTAAAATGAAATTCACATCAAGGCAGAATGCCCTCTGTCCTCCATGAAAGCCAAATTATATCGTTCTAATCAAATGTTCATTCTAGATCATATTCAGGATTTTAAAAGTACTTCTGTTTCTACTCTATATTTACAATGTCATGAGCCTGTCTGTGCAGTCATTTTACCTTGGAATTAGTTGTATGTATGAGAGCTCATCGAAGGGAGTCAACTTCTCAACATTATAAAAAAAAAAAAAAAAGTTTAACTTGATTAAGACCTAAAAATAGGAAAGAAATAAAGAAATGCAAAACCAAGTATATGTGCCTTACACATAAATTTTAGACATAAATTTTAGAGAAAGAAACAGGAGGAGAATTGTTTTAAAAAATCCCAAATGTCAAACACCAAATCTGAAAATAAGAAAAAAAAATCCTGCAGCAATCCTTCACCCTGCCCCTTGCTCTTAGCTGTTCTCTGTGTGTAACTTTGGCAATATGAGATAAAAGAACTGAAGTTCTGGGGCTATCAATTTTAGCAATATTAGAAATAACTGCTATTAAAAAAGTCAATAAACAGAAAATAAAAATAAATGAAAACACTCTTGTCATACTTGGAAATATTCCCTAGGAAGACATTCTTTAAGTGAAAAAAGTGCCACCAGCTACAGAGAAGCTTTTCCTCTCTTTGGCTGAGATTTCCATGCAAGCTCATCACATTCCAGACACTTTCCCCTAAGCACATTTCAATTCCTTGATTTTTCTTCCACTTCATAAATATTGTCATTTATATTTCAGTGGGATAAATCCATGAGTAGGCATGTGCTAACAGAGTTTGCTGGTAGCATAAATTGAGTAGGCATTTAAATAAAGCTTGAATAGCAAAATATCTTAAAGAAAAAAACTGAATGCTCCTGAGAACTAAAGTAACAGGGGCAGAACAAAATGCAATGGTACAATGAAAACAGTGCATTTAGTTCTTACTGTGCTTTTTCTCTAAAGGAAAAAAATAAATATGCTAGTTGGAACCAGAAGACAAAAGTGGAACATCTGATCCTAGAGTAATCGATGTAAAGGAAGTAAATGCATAACAGATGAGGGTTTTCTGTTACATAGCAAGGTGTTAATTAAATCATGTTTGCCTTTACAAAGACCCATTACCATTATCATGTGAAATATTTTTTTGTTCAACCGAATTTGAGAAAGATATATCTGCACTTCAAAAGATGTCAAACACGGAACTAAGAAATACCCAGAGAATGGCTTTGCTCTGTTTTGACTGGAAACTGGAGAGAATTTGCAGTTTTAAACAACAAAAATAAGGACTGAAGAAGATACAAAACTCTCTTAGGAGAGAGGTAGGAGCTAAAATCACATGGAAGGAGAAGCTCTACTTAGCATGAAGGATAAGTGACTGTGTAAGGACTTAAAGGATGCAGCTGCTAATCTCAAAACAATGTCCAAAGAAGGAAGTACTCATAAGCCACCACAAAGCAACTTAAGCACAAATGGCACAGCAGGTAGGAGCTAATTCCAGGCCTAACAGACGTGAAGGTTTGGTTAGCATCTGAATAAAACTCAAGATGGCAAGCTGTGAGAAAGGAAACTAGTGCTTATACATGCCATATCAAGTTATGTGAACAAAATCTGTGCCCTGTGGATAGCCATGACTTGGACTATATACGTGGTACCTCCAGAATAATGACTCTGGGACCCCCACCACCAAGAAGACCAGGATTAAGAAGGACCAGCAGGATGCCACGGGTCCCATCTTGTGATGATACCTTTCTACTTAATCCATTTCTCTCTGTCTCTTGTTTTCCTTCTGCCCTTTTCTTGTTTCTTTCTGCCTTTTTGTCTATCTTATTTACTGTGAACCTACATTTAATGTTAAATAAAATCTGTACTATTGACTTAGGCATGTGGTCTTGTTTGCACCTTAATTCAGGCAGAGGCATCTCTTAATAAACAGATCATAATGGTGGGAGGGAATGAAAAGGATCTGAGGCTGGAAGCAGGAAGTAGTTTCCTATGGGAGGGCAACCCTCTAACTTGAACATCCATCCCATGTCCTTCACTTGGGCACTTAGCACAATACAGAGCTTGTTCATGCCTGTTGTGCAAGGGAGGCTGCATGTGACTATTTTATATTTGCCCTGCTTTGTGACTTGTTTCTTCTTACTCTGCATCAGCTTATGTGATAAAGTAGACAAGTGAATCCCCATAAGCAGGAATCCCTCTCAGGTGTAGTGAATTGCAGACCAGCAATTTAATCTACTGCTTCTTTTCTAGCATCTTTAGACCTAAATACCTCTGAAAATCTTACTCCTACAGCTTCACTGTAGTTCCACCTGTTTCAGAAAGTTGTATCTGTACTTAACATCTTCTATTGGTTGCATTTTTTATGTGAAGATATATCATGTTCTAGTAGCAGTCTAGCACAAGTTAGATCAAAGGATTAATAAAACTTTTCTTATCAGTTTTGTAACTTGTGTCATCAGTTGTGCATTTATTACACTTCTGCGCAACACTAACTAAAAATATCTGGTTAATTTGGACTATCTAATTCTTAAGCCTATCTATCAAACTTGTACCTTCCCAACTCCTGTGTGAAAAATAGTGGTGAATTTAAGGATAATTTGACTGTGGCATGTGACACAAAATTAAGGATGATGGTATTTCCTGCAGAGTATAGCATCCGTATCAAAAACATAGTAAAGGACAAAGTTATGAAAGTTTTTCTCAGGAGAACACACTCTGGAATGAGTGTTTCCTCTAAAAAAGGGTTCTGACAGTCCCCTTCTGCCAATGAGAGATTAATACAAGTGGATGAAAGAAAAACACCCCAAATAGTTTGTTCGTTTATTGACAAAGAGAGTGCCCACACAGCATGGAAAAAAAACCCAAAAGGTATAGATGCTAGATACTCAACTGTCCAACCTTACATGCCCACACCAGAACCAAAGAACCCAAAATGTCAGGGAAAGAAAAAAAAAGCCACTGGTTGGCAACGTGGTGGGGAAGAAAGAAAAATGACACCGGCTTCTGTCTCAGGGAAGGAAAAACCAAATAGATCCCACAGCAGCTCAGGCAAGAACAGATGGGTCCCTGGTGAATCTCTTATGTTGATCCCTTCTGCAGAGCGGACAAAGTTGGTGGATTTGGTGTCCTTTCTTTTGCTGGGTCAGCTTTTCCAAGGTCTGGGGCTGAGGCAGACTGTCTCCTCAGCTTCCTGCTGGTCCCCAACTGGTTTGCCTCCCTTTGACTGCCCTCTCTGATCTTGGACCAAAACCCAACCAGTTCAAGTAAACCAAAGGCTACCAAAGGATTGCTGCCACAGTCTCCAAGGCCAAGGAAAGGGAAAAAACCCCTTGCCTAAGCTAGTGAAAACCAAGCTAGCTAAGCAAAGGAAAAGAGCCCAGCATCCGGACGCCAGGGGGTGAGACTTTTGAAAAAGCCCACCGAAGAGCCCCAAAGCTCCCTCCTCCCCCCACACCCACTGACATTTTTAATGGCAAGCATTCATCATATTCCAGCATAACACAAATTATCCATGTGGAATTTGTACTTTCTGGTTTGCTTTTGAGATTGCAGTTGCAATATCTTACAAAAGTTATTAAAAAGAAAGTTCTCAAAAACTAACTTCAGCAGAATAAGAAGGAATAGAATTTACACTGTTTCAGTATCTTGTCTCTTGTGCCTTGTTCAAAATTTTGAGTTCAGAGCTCTGATAAACAGAATAAAAGGACAAGCTTAGCAGAGTGCTTTGGGGGGTAAATGGTTGCAATCCTTATACTTTTACCTTTCATCAAAAGCTGAGATTGAAGAGTACTTAAATTCACATGTTTACTTATTGGCACACTTTTCTGATCATAAAAATGTAAGAACATCAAGAATTGTGATTCTAGTCTGTGGAAAAAATAGCATGTGTCTGACTAGATAACTTCTGTTTGAAAACACATCCTTTAGTGCCACTGGAACATAAAAAAGCTTGTTTTTCTTCAGCAAACACATCCTCCAACACAACAGTCAAACGTGGGGTGACAGGAAATGAGAAATGTAGCCAGCTAGCCCAGATGAAATTGGAATTTTGCAATCACAAATATAAAGGCAAACTTTATTTTCAAAGGCAGATGGGAGGAAATGGAGTACTACTCACAAATCCTGCTGTTATTTGCTGTAGATCCCCAAGCATCTATTTAATCCACATAACTTTGCATCTAAGTATTGTTTTTGGAGTTTGAGCCAAAATCCAAGGAAAGATCTGATTGCACGCCTGAAGTAAGGTGTCTAAATGTATAAATTTGTGTTGCTTTTAGAACTGTTGAAGAGTTGCCATTTCCATTTATTGTGGAGGGGGTTTTAAACTGATTAGAATTCATGAAATTTGGGCCAATTAATTGCCTGTCTTCACTTCAAGTTTCATGGCTAATTTTTGGAAAACTAATTTGACCAAATGGTGCTTCTAGTTAAAAAAAAAAAAAGTATCTAATTTAAAAGCAACCACCACTGTACCTTTTGTTCTTCGGTCATTAAAACATGACCATGGTCAGTAAGTGGCATCAAGTTAATAATGGCATGATAATTTACAAATGCAACACAGTTAAATTGTTAGAGTTTTGGCACTGTGGTGTGATGAAAACAAGTGCAATAGCAAAGATCACCCCTTGACTTTGCTGTTGCCCATGTAACTCCAAAATTTAATTTCAGACTTGCCTTAAAGATAACTCCGAAAATATTTGGGTTAACTGATGAAAGCAAAAAAATGTTCAGCTGTTGCATTGTGTGTATATGTTTTAATGCTAGGATTAGAGGAATGTAAAAGTTTCTGAAGCTGCAACCTTTGTGGGTAGTTATTTTCAAGGTGGAGAAGGTTGCAGCAGCTTTACAGATAGAGGTTGCTGAAGGAAAATATTTTTCTGATGAAGATATGAACCTTCTCTTGTGGTCCTCATTACTCCTTTTGCTTCAAGAGAAAGCAAAAGGCGCTGTGAAAAGGCAAGGAGTAGCTGAATAGCACAACGGATTTTGCACTGTGTCAGGTAGAAGTGCACACCAACAGTGAAATTTTGTCTATATATTCTTGGCAAGAAAATAATGACTTTAATCATTCTAATATTTAATTTTTCTAATTCTTCTATGTAGAAGGTCAAGACTGGGTTAATACAGGAAAAAAAAGAGTGAGGACAAGAGACACCAGCCTACACTCCTGAACTATACACTGTATCATTCACAAGTGGCAAACTGCAGTTATGTCTACTTTTTATTTTAATGCAGAACAAAGTCCTCATGCAATACAAGTCCTTATAGAAGCATCTACTTAAAAGTTTTGAGTAAGAACCATTATTTAAACTCTGTGGGAATCTAATTTTATATTGTTCCACATCTTTATCTCAGTTATAATGCTCAAGCAAAAGGATCAAGAAATATATGAAGTGCAAAATGGAAATGACAGTCTTGAGACACAGAGACTTTCTTCTCTCTTCTCTGTGCTGATTTAGTATCTTCTTGATTCCTCTGCAACCTTAAAACAGAGTTAGTCCATAAAAGTTTATTTAGTACACAAAAAGGTCGCTCTTTGGCTTCACAAAACTGCAAAATATTCCAAATAAAGATCAACATAAAACTCCCTACTAAGGGTTAACTTTCTACTAATGTATCCAACCAATTCTCGGTTATTCTGTCTAATGTCCACACAGATACCCATCTGTAATATTTCCTCTAAGTTTTTCAACTATTATAAGAAAAAACAGTAATTGGAGAGCTAGAGGGGCAAGGTTTGCTTCGTTCTGAGGTCAAGAAAATACCTTTAAAGATTTGTGGGCTTTATCTGGTTTTACTTTCTTTTTTTCATTGAAGGAGTCCAATAACATAGATTGGTAAAGATTATTCTGACTTCACCTGGGGGTGCTGGTGACAGCTGACTGGACATGAGCCAGCAGTGTGCCCTGGTGGCCAAGAAGGCCAAGGGCATCCTGCCCTGTGTCAGGAATAGTGTGGCCAGCAGGAGCAGGGAGGTCACCCTTCCCCTGCACTCGGCACTGGTGAGGCCACACCTCGAGTGCTGTGTCCAGTGCTGGCTCCTCAGTTTGGGAAGGACATTGAGACACTTGAGCACATCCAGAGGAGGGCAACGAGGCTGGTGAGGGGCTTGGAACACAAACCCTGTGAGGAACGACTGAGGGAGCTGGGGGTGTTTAGCCTGGAGAAAAGGAGACTCAGGGGTGACCTTTTCACTCTCTGCAACTCCCTGAAAGGTGGCTGTAGCCAGGAGGGGTTGGTCTCTTTCTCCAGGCAGCAACAGACAGAACCAGAAGACACAGTCTCAAGCTGCACCATGAAAATATAGGTTAGATATTAGGAAAATTTTTTTTACCGAAAGAATAATAAATTACTGGAATGCTCTTCCCGGGGAGGTGGTAGAATCACCATCTCTGGATGTGTTTAAAAAAAGATTGGACATGGCACTTGGTGCTGTAATCTAGTTGAGGTGTTAGGGCAAGGTTGGAGTCCTTGATCTTAGAGGTCTCTTCTCATTATTCTGTGATTCTGTGATATAACAAATTAGGGTTGCAATTGAGTGTGGGTCTGTTTGGGATTTTTTGTTAGGATTTTTAAGTCAAAATCACCTCTAGTGCTGTAAACAATGTGACAAATTCAAACTAGGAGTGAGCTTCCTGCACACACTATTCCTTAAAAGTACAGGCAGTCCATGTAGATGAGAGCATTAACTAGCTGTTCCAGGAAGCTGACCTAGTGGAGAGGATTGTGTTTTCATAGAGTCAGGCAGGCCTTTTCTTAACAGTGTACTGCATCACTTACATGGCAAAAAAGAACAAGAGTGGTGAAACTGCAATGAGGCTTTATTTCCACTAATTCATATATTTTCAGAGTGGGACAATGATAATTACTTCTGATTCACCAAGATCAGAATTACAGCTGTGTTTTTCTACCATAAGTGTACTGTTATTATTACTATTATTATTTTCTTACAGCAAAAGCTTCTCTAATGCCTCTAAAATGTAATATCAGCTGCAGTGCTAAATTTCACAGTTAAATAGCAGCTCATACATTCCACTGCAGGTATCTTCTTTCAGTTACCAGAGGGCCTTACAGTAACCCCATTTGCTATGGTCTGGGAAGTAGGAACACTGACGAATAAAGAGGCAGACATATTTACCCATGTGCATTTGCTTTGGTTATATCTCTAATAGGCTCAATTGCTTAAGGAACCTTCGCTTTCCATCTAAACCTTCGTCACACTCAAATCTAATTTTGATGCCCTTTTGCTCAGCTAAGAGGCAGAGTGATTGATCTGGGATTGGGAGAAAAAGACTGCTGAAAATGCTTTCCCTCTTGTAATTTCTGGGGTAGCTTATAGCCTTGGTGTTTTCCCTTCAAGAAGTGAAGTACAGGAAAAGGAAAGAACAATGGTCTCAGATGTATTTTCAAACTGTAACCTTTCTTGTCTCATCTGGGGTCTGCAGCTTTGTGGAATGGTGACAGATGAGATCTGCCATTCCTGTGTAAAGTCTGAGAAAATCAGCTGTTTGTGAAGTCTCATATATCTGCCATAGCACTGCAGATGGCCTGAGAGAGGCTCTTGCTTTTGGAGCAGAAATATGCCACTCTTTGCTCACTGCTTTGCAGTGGCAAGACCAGCATCAGTCAAAGGATTTTATCCTCAGTCCTGTTACTTCTCCCTGAACAGCAGAGGCTGTTTTCACCAAAGCCTCTTTGTTCCTTCAGTTAATTTTTATTTTTTTGAATTTAGAAGAGCATATGCAGAGGCCTCTCAAGACCCTTCTTATGAAATAATTCCCTTTTTTTAGATTCTTCCTCAAATTTTATTCCTCAATTAAAATGACAGGAGTCCTAGTCAATACCCTGTTACTTTCATAGAACATAAAAATAGGTAGGTGTTTTATACACAGCTAAATTGCATTATTTTCCCTGAAGGAACTGCAGCTTTGATACAGAAATATGGTTGGTATTTCTTCTATTAATCAATAAAATTAAATCTGTTTCTAACCCAGGTAGGAAGAATTGAGAATACAGTGTAGCTTGGTACTTTTATTTCTTTCCTTTGCTCTCATGTAGATGACTTTTGTTTATATTATGTTAAATATAAGATTAAAAGCCCATTGAGGCAATCACTGCATCTCTGCCTCTGTGAGGAACTTGGAACCCTAGTGACTACTCCTGTGATAAGTCATCTAATAAAACAGAAACAGGATTTTAAGGTCTAAGGATTCTTACATGAAGCAAATAAAGAAAGAAACAAAAACTCCAAAACAACAACAACAAACAAAAAACCCCAACCCAACCCCAAAACAAAACCACAAAAAAACCCCAAAACCCAAGGAAACAAAAACCAAAAAATCAAAAACCAACCAATCAACCAACCAAAAAAAAAAAAAAAGCTAGACCAAGACCAAACAAACAAAGAAATCAGCCAGCCAGCGAGACAGCCAACCAACCAACAAACTAACCGACCCACCAACCAACCAGCCAACCCACCAACCAACCAACCAACCAACCAACCAGCCAACCCACCAACCAACCAACCAACCAACCAACCAACCAACCAACCAACCAACCAACCAATCAACCAGCCAACCCACCAACCAACCAACCAACCCACCAACCAACCAACCAACCAACCAACCAACCAACCAACCAACCAACCAACCAGCCAACCAACCAACCAACCCACCAACCAACCAACCAACCAACCAACCAACCAACCAACCAACCAACCAAATCTAGCAGCTTGGCTCATCCAATGAGTTGAGGTAGGGAGAAACCAGCTATACTAAATATTGGCCCTGAAGATATTGCATTCTAAAGAGACAAGAATGGGGAAGATTTTGTTTATTGTCCTTCCATCATTGTTTAAATGCTTGTTTGATTTCTAAAATACTTACCTGATCTTTATGTTCTGGTTTTGCTTTTGGATTTTTTTACCCTGTTGAATAATTCACTATTAAAGAATGTGAAAGAGCAAAGTGTGAATAATAAAAAAAGCATACACATATTTCTAGTTTTGAGATGCAAGCCAGTCAGGAAACAGTCTTCACAGAAAAGACCTACCCATGTGTTAAAAAAAAAAAAGAAAAAGAAAAAGTAAATTTTGATGTTATACTTGCTGTAATAGTCAAGTTTTCTGTTTGGTAATAATGTCAGTGGGCAAGTATCCCATCATAGACAAACATGGGTATGTGCAAACCTGTTCAGTTCATCTTTAATTGAAACTCTGAAATAATCCACTTGGCACTGAGAGGCTTTGCTAAACTCCCAATCTGACTCTCAAATTAGCACAGCTCACCCTGCTGTACTTAGCTGCTTGCATACTAACTAGGTGATCAATTTTCCTTTTATTGTAGTGCTTAAAAATGTGTTGTCCTGCTTCATTGTACTCTTGTTCTTAGTCTTTCATGAATAATTAGCAATCAAAAGGAAAGGTAGTTGGTTTTTTAAAGTAACTTCCCCATTAATCATCTGTGATTAGCTGCAAAATCTCCAGGGCTACTATCATTCTTTGAAGCTCTTCTTAGTATCATTTGGCTAGTTCTTGCCTGCTGACTATGCCAGGGATAGAACTGACATGGCCATTTAAAAGAAAACCTCTTGATCTGCTTTTTGTTCTGAACTTTCATTCTCAGAGTGCTGTACTGGTCCTGCACTTTCATTCACACACAGAAGCAGACAAAGAATCTCACTGGGTTGCAGATATTTAACATACAAGAACCTACACAGAAGATTCTAATACAGTTATGATTATCTCATTCCACTTTATACGTTAGAACTGCTGTACAATTTTTAACTGTGTGACCCCCCCCCCCACAACATCATTGCAAGACAAGTAATTATTAGTTGTTATTCCAGTTTCACACCCATTAAAAGACATGAAAATCCCTGATTCTGCAGTGTTCTTAGCAACAGCAGCTGAACTACAGAGGAGATTAAGGAAATGTGTCCATTTTGGGAAGCCCTTAATAGTTGATCAGATTTTGTAGTCAAGTGTTTATTAAATGGCTATATTTAATAAAGAAATATTTAACACCCTGAATCTTTTGCTAAAAGCAATAGGGTGTCAGAAATTGCCCAGCATGGGTGTTGTCTCTATTGGATCTTAAACATGAACAAGCCTCTCTTGAACATCTTAATATATCTGGACTTGATGTTAAAATGAGAATTTGTAAGTTTCTGTCACTATTTCAGTTTATTCATGGAGCTGTGCCACCCACTCCAAAACACTTCCTTAAATCTCTTCTCTGCACTCCTCAGTACAAACAGCAGATCTGAGAAGTAAAGGTCCCTAATTCTTGTTCAACAAGGCAGGGGCTAGTTGAGCACATGCCAACCCCAAGCACAGCTGGTGTAAGTCAACCATCCTCCTCCACAAACAAAGGACAGCCCAGGGCCCACTGATCTCTCCCATGGGACAGCAGGCTGCAGCCAGGACCTCCCCTTGAGCAGGGACACCTCTCAAGGTTAGTCCTCAAGGCTGAGATATTCCTTGTGGGAACAGATCCTTGGTAAGTCATCAATGGGATCCTATACTTTGAAATCCTACCTAAAGGATTGATTGTGCCCATGCCATCATTCAGACATGGACCAAGTCTGGGACTAAGTCTGGATGCAGCTGCCTGTGAGCAGAAAGAAGTTTAGAAAGCAAGGGGGTCCTTTCTGAACCTCTGACTCAACAGCAAGGTCTCTGACAGTTCTGCCTGACCCTGTTCTTTATACAGAAAACACATTAGAGCTCCTTGCCATCACTTCTGATTTAACAACTCACATTTGCTATGAAACTTTGGTAAATCACGGGTTCAGACCAATAAATATGTTATTATTTCTCTCACATTACAAGTTAAAAAATGCATCACCACGGGGTGAATTGATGGAGTGTGTCTATACATCTGTGTTTCACTAATCTCTGGAAATACAAGCAGGTTGGTGCACTCTCTCCAAAGAGCCTTTACAACAAAAATTCCACACTGCAGGAAGGATTCCCCAAATATACTGCTTCTAGGTTAGAAAAAAATCATACCTGTCATACTTAAGAAGGATTAGAAAACCTAAGCAGTCAATACAGCAACCAACAGCCTGACCCAAACCTTTTGGTCAAGTAAGACCTTTATTTTATTTTTGGTTCTACCTCCTGTCCTGATCTAACATTACTTTTGTTTCCAAGCCTGGTATTACAAGATCAAAGAGGTTTAAGTCCTATTTTAGCTACACTCTTTTTAATAAAATTAGTCTCTTGAAAGCCTAATTATATACAATTTTTATTTAAAAAAATAAACTAAATTTTTTTATGCTTTTGCTATGTTTATTTTTATATTTTATGTTTATTGTGGCATGGGCCTAAATATCCAGAAATGTTTGAGTGGCATACAAAAATAAATGACACCTCCAGGAATGGTTCCTTGCTCCAACACAGATACATATACATATACTCTACAAAGACTGAAGAAACTGACAACCAATAAAAAGATAGCAAGGGGTAAAGAAAGCACAGTGTTATTCACCCAGTTTGAATTTGGCCTGAATACAGAAACTGCCTTACTTTTTAGGAAAAAACCCCCAAAGTTTACTTTTGTGTTCCAAGTTATATCTATTCCAGGAACTTCTGCAAAAGACAGTCAGCCCACAGACTAACCCAGTAAAGAGCTATTGGCAGCTAGATGAAGTTGACACAAAAGGCATGTTTTGATCTTTTTAGAATCTATTTCTGAAAAGGCATTTTTTGTGAACAGCAACCTGGCATTTTTAGTAACTTAAATGTGAAATAGAATTATAATATTTAGGGTATGTTTACCCACGTTATATTTTCAAAGTGCAAGCATTGTCCTTAAGAAGTATGGTAGGGACGCATAAAGAAGCTCTTAGTGCAAAAGAAAATCTAAAAATTATGCTACATACTTGCTGATAAATAGCATATTATCATAGAGATATATTCCTCCTCTTTCATGTAAACATATATCTTTCATATGAGTGGTAGCTATTAGAATTTTGGGATTTGATTGGTGTTATTTCACTTTGTATTTGCAGATAAGTTATTTTACATTTTTGATGTGCTCTATAATGCATTCAGTTGCTTGATAATGAAGCCAAATATACAGATTTAAAGGCTAAGAATTTAGCCTTTTTTTCTACTCAGGGAATTTTTATGAGGAAATCTTAATCTAAGAAAATATTTGCTAAGGAAGGCACAACTTGCACTGCCAGTGTGATACATGCTATGCTTCTATTAACCTTGCAGAAGAAAGTTAAGTGACAAAACCCATAAAGGACTTTCATACTCACGTTGTAGTTACATGTCCCTGACAAAGGGGAACTGAAATGAAGATATGTTGGCTCCAGAGTGCAGCTGGGTGAACATCTGTGTTCGTAGTAGTTTTTCTGAGAGCAGATCCATTGAAATCTTGTTTCTTTAGCACTGTGCTGAGCACAGATTTGTGACCATCCTTGTGTCATTCTCAAGGAGGAAAATGACTGGATAACCAAGCAAACACACTGCTTTTCTGCCTCTGTCACTGCACGTGGGTGAGTCACATTGCCAAGGTTACCCAGATGCCTCTGTTTTCTCTTTCCCACTACCATACATCCACTGCAGTTGAAAGGGACCACTTACCACACAGGTACAATTATCTGACTGTGAACAAATAATAGGGGCAGGCACTAGGAGATTTGACCTATTAATTTTGCAGACACAGAAAGCACATAAGCAGAGATAGAGCAGGGCTTTATTGCAAAAAAATTTCAATGCAAAAAAGGTTAGGCAAAATTGACTAGATTCATACTCACATTTCCCTGAAGGAATAGATGTGTCTGCCTTTAGGCAAATCTGGTGTTTCTGCTGGAGAAAGACTTGACCATATCTCATATATTTGCTAAAATTTGCTAAAATATCCAGTTTACATTCAGAAAAGCAATTGATTCAACACTCAGATGTCTACCGTTGTAGACAACTTCAGTCTAGAACAAAATTTTTTGGGCATCTCCTATATGAATTCTTTTTCAGGACTAGGTTTATTTTATTCCACAGTAACATATTGTACTTACCTACTAACAGGACAAAAATAGATTGGAGGAAAAATAGAGCAGCCATCCTTTAAACTCATTAGAATGAAGCTGTGAACATTTTTAGTGTGATCTCTGTTGACCCAAATCCATAAAATCTCCATCTTATTTAAACTAAAAATAATTTATGCATGCTTTTCCTCATAGCATGTCTGTTTTCATCTCATACCACCAAGGACTGAGCTAGTGGGGTTTGAAATTTATTTGTTTGTAAAAAGTGACTTTGCATGCTGACCAATGTTGATACATGTGAAACAAACCTTGTGTTTATAGCAAATGGCAATACCAAGGACAGCTCCCTGTCCCACCAACAACCTGAAGTCCTACAAGAAGCAGAGAAGTTTATTAGATGTAAGACATCCAAACTATCATTCTCTTTCTGGATTTCTCCAAAATACAGAGTATTCTGAACTACTTAGATTTCACTGAGCACTCAGGAAACTGCTATTTGAAGGAACCTTAGATTGTTTAGTCTTTAGAGGCCACTTTTTATGTAGCTGACTTTTCCTTGGTTTTGGAAGAGCATTCTACTGCGAAAGGTTGTAGGAAGAGAAAATCAGAACATAGTTAAATTAAGAGCTACAGTCCCTACTGTCAGGAAATATTCATACCTTCAAAAAGTGATGATGGTTGGACATAAAGATGTGGAAAATGTGAGAAATGAGTAATTAGTCATAAAGTCACATAGACATAGAATGGTTTGAGTTGGAAGGGACCTCAGACATCATCCAGATCTAACCCCCCTGACACAGATAGGGTCACATCCAGCCTGGTCTTGAACACCCCCAGGGTAGGAATCTACAGTTTCTCCGGGGACAAACTCTTTCAGTGCGCCCCCATCCTCACAGTAAGGAATTTCTTCTATGATCTTATCTAAACCTATTCTCCTTCAGCTTAAGGCCATCTACCTCTGTCTTACCACTGCATGCCCTTCTGAAAAGTCTTTTTGCAGCCAACAAGAAATATTGGCATTCTTCAGGTACTGTATTGTGCTATAAGGTTTCCCTTGCACTTTCTCTTCCCCCGTCCTCGCAGCTCCAACTCTCTCAGTTTCTCTTCACAGAAGAAGAATGAAGAACTGAGATCTTAAAAAGGTATTTCACTATTTGGAATATTGAAGGAATGGTGAATTCAGCTTTACCTGCCAATCTGCCAATGTTCTCATTGGCTTGGGATACTTCCTGAAGTATCAATTTCAATATTATAAACCTTTTTTTTTCCTAGAAGTTACATAGTAATTGCTGGAATATTGATTCCAGGTATGAACTGGAAATGTCATATCTCTAATTTTCATTTATCTACACCATTTATTTTATCATCTTCTGATACTTTAAAGGTATGCATGTGTCTGCATCTCACAAGTATTTTTGAATACCTATACATGTTTTCTTTTCATTTCGGCTTCTGATTTTTACTCTGTTGTCATAAGCCATATAATGCCATCTACACCTGAAGTATTAAAAAAATAGTTAAAGGGAAAGAAGCTAATATTTGAATTTGATTTGATTTTTTGTTTCTAACCACAGTGCAGTCATTAGGAAAAACTATAAAGAAAAGAAAAGATAGACAGGACAGTCAGGGAAAAAGGATATTTTTTGATTAAGAAAAATGCTGAATCCATGTCTGGTCTTTTTTATTTGATCAGAAGTCTTCTCATATGCAGTGTAGGTGGTAAAATGGTCCTAACTTTCCCATTGTTTCTCTGTACAGTATTAACAGTGGTTTGTTGACTGCAGGTCACACAAAGACATTCATTAGCTGAACTAAGTAATCACTTTTTTTTTAACTCGAAAAAGCCAAGAACAATTAATTTCTATTTAATGGTCATGCATAGTTGTTTTAGAGTTTGCTAATAATGAATACTTTTTCTCACTGAAGTGGCATTGATCACAAATTTACACTGTCGCCTAACAGATTCAACATGACAAATGTCACAGACCAGACTTTCAGAGCCATTGCTTTTGCATACGTATAGCAAAATCAATTTAAAAGGCAATCCATACTACAAGTGTAGAGAAGTAGTTATTAACACAGTATTATAAAGAAGTCAATCCCTCCAAGAAGATTTACTTCTCTTGAGTAGAGGTATGCAATTTATTTCATTAACTTAAAAGAGGTGCAGTGACTTCCTTCCCTTTTTACTCCCATATTACCTCTTTCCTAATCCTGGTTCACAATCATTGCAGTGGATGCCACGAAAGCTAATCGATCCATTTCAGTTTAGGAAAAAATGGCCCCAATTGATGTTTCAGCTGTCTTTTTAACAATGTTAAATGGTTGGAAACTGTTGAGTGAAAGATTTTTACTGCTTGCTGCGAGTGAATAGTGTAAACAGTATTGATCTGCTATGAGGGCTTTACAGTAGAGAAACATTCAGCGCATTATTTAAAAGATAAATATCTATTTGATTTATTCCTAGCTTTTATCTGAACATTTATAAGGTAGCTTTTCCTTCCTTTGTAAAGTTTTTTTTTAAAATAAAAATGACATTCAGGCCTCTGTTTTAGATGGACTTGCTCCTTTTATCACCAGTAAAAGCTGAAATCCTCCCAGGAAGAAAAGGAAATAAAGCAGTGGTGGGAGATTTGACGTTCCTGTAAGTGATGAAAGTGAGAACTGAGCATCAAGAAGAGGAAGTGAGAAATTATTCAGATCTTCCAAGCTGGAGCCAGATGCCAAAAGGCAAAGCTCGAGATACTAGAAGGCACAACCTGGAATTTTCAAATCTGCTACAGGTTTGGTTATGATAATATTCATCAAAAAACTCTGAAAGTGACAACCCAGCGATCACAAACTTGAGACAATGAGCACTAAAGGAACCCCAGAGGCTGCAATTGTGACATGGGAAAAAAACAAACATGCCTGATTCTTCACGTATGATATGAAGGACATTTTTTCATTACTTGTTCAATGCTTTCTAGAAAGAGGATGGGGTTTGTTGCTTTCAACACACTGCATTTATTCCTTTGTTAATAAATCTATACAAACAGAAAGGCAGAAAGTGCTGTTAGTGATTGAATGGCTAGTTTATAGTATTTTATGCTTTTATTTGTGTTGCATGGCTATGTATTCTTTGACTGCCCTCATTCACAGAAGTCAGTTCATCAGATATCCTGTTCTTAGCAGTTTGCATTTGTGGACTGCAGAGCAAAGTGCTTTGAATTCCTTTATGGAGACACACAATGATCAGACCTAACTTTAGCTGGTGCGGCAGAAAAAAAGACAAAGGCTTTTTTTCATCTCAGAACAAGCCAAAGTGCGCCTTAACTCACCTACTGCTGAAGACCAGATCTGTACAAGATTTCAGTGTGAAGTGACTGTAGAAGAGATAAATTAGCATAACTGACTGTTTCACTTGCAGAGATTAAATAGCCTTTTACTGCAGATGTTTACCAAGGAAAATGCTCCCTAGTGGAAGACTATAAACAGTTAAGATGGATTTGATGAGAATTTTAATTGCTGTTATGCAATTGGTAATGGAAAGGTTTTATTAAACGCCATGTGAAAACCAATTGACGTTTTTGAGGAAAAAAAATCTTGATAGCTCAGTGTTTGGACATATTAGTATTTCATGCAGGAAGGAGGTACCTTAACTTTTGCTCTCATTCCTTCCATCTGACTTTTAAGAGCAATTTCCTTAAGATGGCTAAGTCATATTTCAATGAGATAAGAGAAACTGCCTTAAAGCAAAAACACCTGACCCCCATCATCTTTTTTTCCTGAATGCAGCTGAAAAATTGCTGCATGGACCCTTGCCTTTCTCCCTCTTCAGAAGTAGCTAAGTAGTTTGAGTAGTCCTTTCAGGAAGAATTCAAATAGATTAATTTTTTTCACATGATGGTAATTTGCTTTGCACAGGAAAGACCTAAGAGCAATGCTGTAGGATGTTATAGAGTTTTTTTAAAATCTTTTGCTAGAAACTGTTCCATTTTGCATGAAACTATTAAATATTCACCACCTCTCTCACCGGAAGGATAGAGGGAGAGGACATAGCTGCATAACATAATGGCTAGCTCTGAGACCTGGCTTTCTTGCTCCGATGGATACTTCAATTCCCTGCTCCAGTTGGTTCATGAGCTGGGACCCATGTCTTCTTCTTCCCAAGTGAATGCAGTAACAGGCTATCGCGTCACGCTTAGCTTCTCGTCTAGAATAATTATTTTCTGGGCCTTGCAAGGTGCAATAACATTTGGTTCGTAGAGCACTCTCAGCAGAAACATATATTCAGTGCTTCATTGTTGACTGCTTGTCTCTCTGAAGCCAAATAAAGAATTCTGCTGTCATACTTGCCCAAAGAGAAAAGGGCAGCGCCCCATTCGCTGCACCTAGAATGCCTTTGTCCGGATGCAGTGATGTACGCTCCACATATTTGTGTTAACATGTATGAGGACATGGGTGTAATTTCTGTGTAAAACAGGACTGTAAATGCTCAGCACTGCCATTAGGTACGAATGTTCCACAGTCACTGAGGCACCTAAGAGGTGTAAAATCTATTGGGGGGCAGCTACATCTGGGTAGGGCTTTTAGCTGGAAGAAAACTCCAGAAGAGATAGTGCACAATAGATAAACTTCTTCAAGAAATTATGAGATAGACAGTGTTTTTATTGAGATTACATCATCATGGCTTTTTTGAGGGAGAAAAAAAATTCACAGTCTTAAATATGAAAACATATTGAAACCAAACAATTTGGTGATGCTTCTAAGGTGGACACTTTCTTGGTAGGCAGCACTAATTGCTGCAATAGCTTTTAGGTGTTCTAATGCACTCAAGTGAATTATGCACCACACCGCTTCTGAATGACACAGCCATTTCTGACTCCATTAATATGGAAGATTTCAGCCAAATGCTTTTAAACGATAGCTTCTCTTTATTTGTAATTTCAGACTCTATTGATTTCCTTCTGTTCCCTTCATTATGATTTCAATTGATTACCTTGGCAACTGCAATAACAATGATTGCACTTGACACTGTCTGAGACTCTCAAGATGGTATTTGAATAGGAATGGTATAATTTGGGGGAAAATGGCTACAAGAACCTGCCATTAATGTTACACTTACACTTTACTTTTATTGACTTCACTCTCTTTCTAACAGGCCCTTGTCAGCGACTCTCTTGCAAATATTGGTTAGGATTTCAGTGACTCCTTGAAGTAAAAAATTCTTATTAACAAAGAGAACATTTTTTGTGCTAGGTGGTTTTTTTCCAGCACTATGACACTTCAGGGAAACATCCCACCCTACATGAGATTTTTGTTCCCTTGCCAGAAAAGCTACTAGTTTTTATAAACAATGTTCCTGGCCAAGGGCTTTTTTTTAACGAACTGTATTATGTCCTCGCTCACAGAAGAATTTCAAGCACAAAGGCATTACTTCAGATTAAAAGTTAAAATGGATTTATTCAGTTTCATTGCATCTTATGCCATACAGATGACAAATTCCACATACCTTTCTCAGGGGAAAAGTGTCTGTTTGTATTATGTAGCATTTCAGTTCTTCAGTTTGCACTTTAGCTTTATTCAAGAACTGTCTACAATGCAGTACAGGTATCCCACCTTTGGAAATAATACTATATTGGAGGTCTCTTTTCTTGTTCAAGGTATGTCAGAACTGCATTTATGTCAGTGGAAATATTGCAGATGAGAGAATAAAACAAAGAGGGACATCCTTCTCTGAACATTACAAAAGGTAATTCACATTTATGAATACAATTTTAGAAAGAAACTACTTCAGTTTCCTGTTTGTCACTGTGTCCATGACCTTTCATTTTGATTTTATGCCACATAACTGACAATATCTTCTGATTAAAGCTACCTTCTAAATATGTCAGTCATTTGGTACTTTATATAATAATAGTATTTCCGCTTCTAGACCTACAATTTCAATTTCAAAAAGAAAGAAAGGACATACCAAAAAAATGGATCCTTTTCGTTAAAACCTAGGGAATTGGAAGTGCTATATAGCAAAGGAGTTATTTTAGCAATCTGCCTTTCTGTTATCTGTTGTTCAGTTACAATGAAGAGCAGTCCTCTTCTTCCTCAGCCACTCCATTATAGGGAAGCTGAATAATTACAATTAGTGACTATTGATATTTGAAGTCATAGGTGAGGAGAGGAGCACAGGAAGTCAGACATGATAATTTTCTTCAACATGATAGTACCCTTCTGCAATCTGACCAACAGACTCAAGTAGTATGAGAGTCAAGAAAAGATAATTGTAGAGTAATGAATATTGCGTGCTGTCACTATATTTTCTACTGAGAATATTTATCTGTAATTATCCATATCAAAAATGAAAGTGAACTTTTCCTTTTATCCCTTGCCCTGATATGCTTGGTGAGGTAGCCCAAGTCAGTCTTTGATCAGACTTTATAGACATGAAATTCAACTATGCAGAAATTTTTAGAAGTGATTCAGCCTGCTCCTTTATCTCTGGTGTCATTCAGGGCAATGTAAATTTTACCCTAACTCACATGGAAACAGCTTTAGAAAGTATGCTTAAGGAGTTCCTGAAAATTTCTGATTCAATCTCATAGGACAGTTCCAACCAGAAGACAAGAAGTGTCCTTGTATTGGTCTATATAGTTGTTTTACATGAATCATGAAGAAATGCAAAAAGTTTAATTTCATATAATGCCATCTTGTCTTCCAACCAAGAGCTAGATGCTACCGCCGAGTTGAGAAAAACTGGTGACATCAGTAACTGGAAAGGTAAACTGCAAAATAAGCTAAATTTTTTTGGAGGAAAATAAGAACGTATAGTTCAATAGAATATTGTACAAAGTGATATGGTCACCCAATAGGGAAAACCCAAATAGTTTGAGGAAATGGATACATTACCCAGAAGTCCTATTTCTGTAATTTATTCCCTTAGGGATCCTGGGAGAATTCTCAGCCACACAGCCTGAGATTTGGTATAGAGTTGATCGGAATAACTATTTTCTAAATAAAAGAGGGGGATATCTAGCTGTAAACTTGTAAGATCCTTGGGAAGAGAAAGAGACATAGATTAAGAAGGAGAAAGAGTAGGAGAGAATTTTACGATAACACCTTGCATGTGTTGATGTGTCATCTCATTGTTGTCAAGTAAACAATGGAAAGGAATCCACTAAATTGAGGTGCTATAATGAAATGGTGTTACTGTAGGCCAAAATTAATTAAACTGTAGTAATGACTACTGGGAATAATTCAAGCTTAAAATATAAAAATTTTAAATATTAATTTTTTGAGTGTATTTGTCCTGGTTTAGGGCAAATTTGGGAGAGAATCCCCAAAGAGGGGCCCCTCCAGGAAGCAAACCCACACGGTCCATCCCCCCAACTGGTTCGGGAAGAATTCCTCAGAGAGAAGTGGAAAGAACCTGTTTATTGCACAGCACAGCACCCCCAGCACACAAAATGAACAATACCAGATGACAGCACTGTTTCACCACTCTGAAAAAGATGACAAATTCAGAAAGTCTCTCTGGGGGTGGTCGCTCTGGTATCAGTCCCTCTGGCGCTGGGGCAGCTGCTGCAGCCACAGGGTGCAAACTCTTGGTGTTCCCAGGTCCCAGTCCGGAGCAGGTTCGAGTAGATGCAAAAGAGGAGAGGAGAAACAGTCCAGGAAGAAATTTGGGCTGTTTAGCTAAACTAACTAATGAGAAAAAAAAAGCAAGAAGCGAGAGCAAGCAGAAGCGGGAGCAAGCAGAAGCAAGAGCAAAAGCCGAAATCCCAGCAAAAACCCAGAAACAGCACTATGTACTGCCCCGTCTGTATGTCCTGCCGGCCGTGGGGGAGCGGCTGATAAGGAGCCAAAACAAAACATTCCCTCTTCAAAGCCAGTCTTGAAGGCAGGGAACATAATATCCAGCATAAACAGACACACGAATGGGGATACAAGCATCCTAACGTCAGCCTAGGACAGTATTCAAGTTTTTAAAGTTCACTTGTCATACTTGTTTTGACTGGTTCTCATTGTTATGCTTCTAGAGAAGAACCCATAATTTTCACTTCATCATTGACCAAGAAACACTGAAGCAGCTGAAGTTGAACCACCTCATCGAATGTAGGCAATGTTGACTTAGTTTATCAGCAACCATTGCAGCAATTTGTTTATGTTACATTTCTTAGATATTGTTATGATGTACAGGAGACTGTCTGCTCCTTTAAGGGCATCTGGCCAAGCGCCCTTTTCTATGGAAAAAGTGGATAATAAGGAGAGGGGAAAACTTTAAACAAGAAACTTCAGAGACGCAAACCAGATTATCATTGGAAACAGTGAGAGACACCAAGTCTGCTCATTCACAGTTACTGCTGAGGATATGTAAGCGTACAAGAATGTTTATTCCAACACAGTTTTCTGATCATGGATGTGGTTAGTTGAGAAATGGAGTGAGAAAAGGGGAGCCAGAAACAAAATATACAGACACACATGTCTAACAAACCAGAAATGGAGACAATAACAAGAAACAACCTCACCAATCACATCAGTTGATGGGCTAGCAGGAAACTGCAGATGCCCTTTGCAGGAAGATCAGCCTGCTTCTGATATTATTACAAACCAGATGAGATCCTGGAGCTTGGGCTAGGAGGAGTACACAAACCTATGAAGGGATATGCAAGGGAAGGAGAACCACAAGGACAAACAGTAGGAGGCAGGCAGAAAAGAATTATGAAAGGGGCTGGTCACTCTTTTAAAGCAAGTCTGTACTCATTTCTGGCTGAGCTCTGTGCCTGAACACCACAGTCTGCTCTATCTTCTTGTGTTTTTTGCACATATGTGCTGCAAGGACTAAGGAAAGACCTCTGTGTGAGTAAAATTTGGGACCAACCACAGGAGTCAGGCTGAACTTGTAGGAACTGTGACCTGTGGAGCCACTTACTGGAGCGGTGTCATAATATCAGGAACTGGAGTGAGTTGGAGCCTTTGACCTCCATTCAGGCCAGGAGCAGGAGTGGTATGCACCCTAAAAACCACCTGCAGAGAAATCGACCTGACTAGAGTTGATTGAGATGCTCAGTGCTGGCAGCTGAAGCAGACTGCTGTGACAGCCCACGGGTCCTGTGCCAGCTGAGAGTGTCAAGGGGCAGTACCTTCCCTAAACCCAGTAAATACGTGGGAGGGAGGGATTTGTGCATGTACTCACTGGCAAACATAGCGACTGCAATAGCTAGCCAGGTGGGCTTGTGGGTGTGGGGGTGTCTGTGGAACAAAGATGTGAATGCCATGTGTTCTCTACAGAGCACTGAGCTGAACCAGACAGAGGGCGAGGGGCCTGTAAAGTGGCTCCAGGATACAGGCAGAGTCAATGGATGAACAGAGGGAATGTGATGACTTGAAGGACTTGAAAATGTGTATGTGGTTGTAAACTTGGAGAGTATCTTGTGTGTACTGCACCAGTATCATCCTGCCTCTTCCAGCCCAAGAGGAGGAGGGGACTCACCTGTCTTGGTGTTCTATGTGATTCCTTTCTTTGGGTGATGTTCAAGGCATCGTCGTGCCTATGGCAGGCTGTGTGACCTGCTGTTTCAGTATTCTGTGTGTGCCTTCTCTGTGCATGTCCATGCTCAGATCTGCCTGGGATACGTGCTCAGCTTCACCTCTGGCTGAACCAGTAAATGGGACAGCAGCAGATGAGTCCCTTGGGCCTGACAGTGCCCCTATGCTCCTGGGCATACCTGTCCGGGCTTCATCAGCCCAGCAGGAGGAAGTAACTTGGCAAGAGCAGCTGGATGGACCCTTAAAGTCTAGTAAAAGACCTACAGACTGTTTTGAAATTCTCCAGCTCTGTTCATTAGCCCACAAGAATCTTGGTGCCTATCCAAGCATGCTGGGTTTACCACGTGATTGCTAAACACTTTCAAAAGATCTGTGTCATTTTTCAAGTGCTGTAACAGTTGCCTTTTTCCACTCTCCAAATGTTATATGGGTCATAATTATGTCAATATTTGGCACTGTCAATTTCCATTTTTGGTCAGCCAAGCAAGGACTAGTTACTCCAGCTTCCCAGGTAGCATCTATACAATTTCCCAATACATACATGGATAGAAAAAAAAATCTAGAAACACAGAGCACAAGGCAGGATTACAGAAGACACTGTAGTCCTATGGCTCCATAACAGCGTCTTGACTGACAGTAACAAACCACCAGCTTGTGTGGAGTTTGCAATGGCTGAGTTTGCAGAGACTTGCTGTGTTCAAGTTTTTCAACTGTCTGATGACAGGCTGGTGTAACTGAAAGCAGTATTTTCCAATGAGTTTTATACAGATAACTGTAAGGAGTAGTTATTTAGTGTAAAATGAAAAATACAACTTTAACACAATGATATAGAGCAGAGAAGCACTGGCATGAGTGAAGATATGAGATGTTGGATAAAGGACCACCAAAATGGACAGTTATGGGAAACAGCCTTGGCACTGAAGAACAGAAAACCTTAAGCAAGTCAGTGGTGGTCACTAAGAGAGATGCAGATCTGGAACTGTAGAAAACTGATATATGGTTTAGCAAAGGAAAAAACAACCAAAACTAGATAGTACTTACCAAACATAAAGGCATCATGTAGTGAATTCATATATAATGTCAAGCTCCTGAAGAAAGGGAAAGACATAAAAGGATATTACCAAACATTAAAAAATACTCCAAGGGAGTATTTTTTTATTTTTATTTTTTTAATAATATCTGGATAATATCTCAGGAGGGATCAACGTGCATGTCATACTCCTTTTGGCAAAGGACTCCAAAGGCTCATGACTCACCATAACACCTGCTCTGTCACCAGGCACAGGCTTTGGGAAAGGTGACCGTACCACCAAGAGAGCAGGAACAGACTAAGGAGTGTGTGTAACAGCTTTAACTGATTTGTTCTTTCTTGTTCTGTTACAGTTAGATGGGTAATGATAAGGTTCTGATTTTCAGTTCTACCATTACTACTAATTTATTTGCTTGATTTATATGCAAGGTGGTTGTCTTTTATACTGCTAAGCATAAAATCAAGAAATTAAAAAGCCTTATTACAGGAATTAAGTACATTTGGGAACTATTTACAGACAGCTGTGGGTTGAAGCTTTATCCCATCATAAGCTCCCATTTTCTTCCCTTCTGCCAAGTTATTAGTTTTATTTCTCCAGTTGTCTCCACTCTTTAATCTCTTGCTTGTGTCTGTTATCCCATTTTTTTTCCTTCCCCTTTCCTCTTTTCCAGCTTCTTACTCTTGTGTCACTCTGCTTTTTGTAAACTCCTCTCTCTTCCTTTGGCTCCCCTTAAAGTGTTTGCCAGTGCTGATGCATGACAACTCTGGGTACAACAAAGACAATGCCCTTTACAGGACTGCAGCACAATTGAGTCTGAGCCTCTAATAAATGAATAGGAAGCAATTTCCTTCTTTGAGGCTACAGCAACAGGACAGTGGAATTGCCTGCCTGGAAATATCCTCCAGTCCTCAATGTTCCTTTTCTTGCTTTGGAAACTTTGTTGGCTCTCCTGTTCATTTTCTGGGCTGGCCCTTGGTTCCCCTTTTCCAGAATTTTATGAGGATTTCTGTGTTCTTTGGCTACCACACAGCATTTGAAAAAGCCCCAGATTACCTCAAAAGCTTTGAGAAAGAATTGTGAAGACCTGTTTTAAAGGCTAAAATAACTTTGCCTCAACTTCTAAGTTGTACACCTATTTGCTACATCTAAGCAGAAAGCAATGTGAAATTCAGAAACAGAAATGCGCTTCCTGCAACAAAGTTTTGCCACAGTTGTTGATAACATCACTTTCCAGCCCAAATTTAATGAAACTGTTTTTCTGTAATGATTCTCTTGTTTAAGGATCAAAGCTCTTGTAACTGGCTTATGTGTTTATACCCCTTTAGGAATGTTAGTGCTTGTCTATATGGGCCTGCATAGATGTCTGACTCAGTACTGGCATCATGATGAAAAGAGTTTTATCTGACACACACTCATACACACACACACACACACATCTTTGTCACAAATGGAAGACCCTCTCCACTTCCTTTCTTCTAAGTTCTTCTAGCCTGCATTGCATCACTGAGGAAGTAACATTCTGGCTTATACTTTGAGTAGTGCAAGTACGATATTTAAATCTGTAGTAAGTATATGCAATACCTATAAAGGTCATGTAGAAACAGATGTAAATCTATGTAGAAATGCACCTTTTAACAAGTATTGACTTTTATGGGATTATTTGAAGGAAACATACCTTTCAATAATAGTGTACTGTGTTGAATTAATATCAAGAATTGTCTCTTGAGATATTGCATCAGAACAGTACCATTACTTTCCTAAATGCAATTTTTACCTGACAGTTTAGTCATAATGTATAATTTTCACACACCTGTATGATCAAAAAGGTACATAGGATACTATAGGTAACATAGGTTTGAGGATTTTTTAGTAGAAAAGTTTCCAAACTCTGGTAAAAAATGAGCTAATTCAGATAATTTTTTTTTGGTTCATCTTCCTTTCTACTTTATGGTTCTTATTTCTTATTCTTTTCCAAAAAAGGAAAAATTATTGAATTTCATTCTGATTTGCCAAGTTGCTGACTACAGTGGAGAATATCATTTCTCTGAATAGCAGTCTAACATTTAAAACAGCCTACAGGTGCACTTTGTCTACCATTTGGTGTGATGGAGCAAGCACAATATCTTATTATGTTGACTTCTGTACCTTACCGAGAATTGAATATCAAGTTATTTCTTTTCACCTAAGTATTTTCACATATTTTTTTCCTGATGGCAGATTGCAAATATTGTTAAGTAAAAAAAGTGCAATATGTAAAATATTCCAATAATGGAAAAAAACTTACAACATGGCAAAAATAATGAATAATTCTTTTCTTCATGGAATGAAAAGGTTCTGCTGAAAATGGTAACGCCATTAAAGGGCAGTTCTTGCTCTTAGCTTGTAAGTACTGTAGCTTAAAATGTATTAAAGAAGCTAACGGAATTAGCTGACTATAATTAGGGCTGATAGAAATGGTAGATTGAAGTTAGCACATTAAAGTATCTCATTCAGTTGGACAGTTTTTTAATGCCTCCTTCTGTGGTCAGGAGTTGTCTAATCAGGTATCTTCATGGACTATGCTTCATATAATGGATGTCATGAACTTTCTTGTAGCAGTTCCCCTTATAAAATATGTTCAACTACATAAAAAGCCAGGAATCAAAGAAATTAATCCTAAAATATCAATTTAAGGAGCTTTAAGTGCTGAAGAATTATACTTCCCTTTGGTTGCTTGGTTTGGAAAAGTGGAAGTGCTGAAAAGCTGTAACTGTCACCAACCTCAGTTTCTTCTTTTCAAAGACAACCTCAGCATTTCATAGTAATTACTCCTCAGATCCATCAGTTATTTCTTCCCCTTACAACTCCTCATCCTTTGCAGGAAAAAAGGTGCAAAAATATCCTGCACCCCAATCCCCTCACCCCTAGAATGCAAGAATGCAAGAATGGAAAATATGTTTAGGATTCTGCTTTTCTTTAGTTTTACTTTGACTTATATTGCATCTTTTCTAATCCTAAGTTGAACCTTTAGGTACATCTCATTCAGCCACTCTTGCCACTTTGCTTCCTCTTGTTTCCACTCAGCCCTTCCCCTGCAGGAGTTTTGCTAAAGCTTCTGAACCGGTACAACATCCTGCCTTGTCACATATTCTGAAGGAAATTAGTTGGAGAAGATCTCTATTTCCAGTTTTCCTACAACTGGCCTCAATCCTGTGGCTGAAGACGCTTGAGTGAAGATACCTGGCTTCCTATTTGTCCTTGATCACCAGCCACAGGTTACATTCCAGCAGAGGATACCACTCAGTAAAGCTTTTACTTCCATGACTACTGTACTGCCTGAAGCAAGTCATTGTATTCTATGTCCTGGGCTTCCAGCTGCAAGTCAGAAAGGAGATGCAGAATATGTGAACAGACAAAATATGAGATATTGTGCAGTGCCAAAATGCATTTCAGAATCATGAGGGCATGATAATTTTTCCCACTTTCATTAAAGGAATATTGGTTAAGGAGCAGTTGATAAATATATATATATAAAATAATTTATGCAATAAGAGTGCAATTGCAGTAAAACATATTATCTTTCTGTAAAAGAAATGATAACCTACACTTTTTAATTTGTGTGAAGACAAGGTAGAAGCATATGAGATGTCTTATGATACAGTCCCAGGATAATAATTAATAAATATGAAAATATTTAGCAAATCCTACAAGAGCTCTTAGACAGCTACATACATTAAGAACTATTAACAAGTAGCAAAAATCACTTGCATTTCCTTCACTTAGGACCACCTTCTTCCCACATGGCCAAAAGTTCAGAACAGTTCCTGACATGCCAGGTCTTTTCTGGATATAAAAGTATTTAAAGTAGAATTAAGCCTTGACATTTGTATAGGTATAAATGTTTTTAGGAAAAAAAAAATCTCTCTACAATATTGACTTCAGTAGACAGATCGAGACTATTTAAAGTTTTCTATTTGCAAGCTGGATTATTCAGTGTGAATAAAACTGCCTCAAATTTCTCTGCTTAAGCTCTTAGCAGAAGCACAGATTCATATAGAGAAAATAATCTGAAAATTCATTTCAGCTTTGCCAAATCTTCCTGAAAGTCCAAAATATTTAATTAAAACACCATCTCCTTAAAATTTATTTTCTGTTCATCTTTCTAGTTACTAGATTCGCTTTCATGAGCAGTATCTGAATTGAAAAATGAACAAAAAGCCCCTAGTAAATACTGTACCCTTAACAAAGTAGAGCACAGCATAGTTTCTTAGTCAATACTCATGTGGATCTGTTCTTAGGTATGACCTGAAGCAATATGCGTCTCAAAGGTTTTGTTTTCACTATTGAAAGAGAGCAGCTAAATGGTCTGAAAAAATTATTGGCACTGCTACAGGTCTTGACTTGGAGACTTAAAATAATACTCCTATATACAAACCTCTTTCTCACTGAGGGCTTAACACACATATGAAAGTGCTCCATCAATGAATTATAGAGAAAAAAATCTTATTTATTATTAACCCAGTCTGGAACCGTGTCAGCAGTGAGCTCTGAGTTCTGAAGAGGCCACTTGATCCAGACAAGGAACTGGTCATCTGCACATCATTAAGGATAAACTGTTGCAAGGCCAAAAACCAGGGTACTCAAAAGACAATTTTTTTCTGTTATCTGATTGGCATCTAGACATATTCAGTAAGAATTCAGTGAGAAATATTTTATGCAATGGAAAGAAACAACTTTTTATATTAAAAAGCATTCTTTAACGTTTTCCTTACGAGGCAAGTATATTTGGTAATTTCCATCTGCTTAAAGTGAGTCAGTTAAGCCAAAAGTTGTCAAAGTAGGTTGTGAGTGAGGAAAAACAGATGCTGAATTCTTTTCAGAGTAATAAATGCATGTTTTCCTGGTAAGCTCCTATACACTGTACAAAAAAAAAAGAATTGTAAGTAATAAGATGTTTGGATTATTAAAAGCTTCTTCCACAAAAAACTGAGGTGTCTGCCAGCCACTGCTCTATCTGTCTGCTCCTCATTGAAGAGAAAGTTTACAAACCTTTACTGGGACAACAGCAGCATGTTAGCAGGACTCAGGTATATGCCTGTCCTTTCCGTCCTTGATAGAACTAAGAAAATTGGGGTTTAGGCAATTGTTAAGATTCAGACAAGAAATTAACATGACACTTTAACAAAGTCCCCAAGCTGAGAATGTCTCCCATATCTTAGGGTAAATCAAGGAGATGGTGCAGGCCTTGAGAATCCTAAGAATGACTGCATCTTCTTTGGGAAGGGGTGACCTCTCACTAAATGTTGTCTGCTAAGTTACTGCTGTCATTAGTAACATGGTAGTCCTGGTGTCAAGCACCATGGTGCAAGCAAGTGGCGTGAACCAGCCTGAGAGCCCAAAGCATCATCCAAAAACTCCTTCTGAGCATGCAGAGACATTGAGCAATGCACAGAAAGTCAGCCCTGCACTTTCTAACATGGGCAGGTATGGTAAGGGTCTGTTTCCTTAGTCTGTTTTGCATCATTCTCATTACTCAAATCAGTTTATAATCCCACATGGAATTCTTCCAGCTAAAATATTTTGAATGGTCATTAAATGAAGTGTATTTTCATCTTAGTTTCCAGGGTTGCTTAATTTAGTTTTTCTTCAATGTACTTTAAAATTTAAAAGTATGAAACTTTTATTCTTTCCTTCCCTTTTGCCCTTCTCTTCCACTTCTTCTTTTCTTCTTTATGTTACATCTAATAATTCTCTTTCTGGCTATTAGTCCACCATTTTCTAAGAAGCTGTTAGTAAAATCTGCAGTGAACTGAAATCCTTCTGATTGAATTCATGCACATTATGTTCAGTAGGAAAACTGCCCATCAAAACCCTGTATTTTTATTGTCACTGTAGCACAGACCACTTTGATGACATGTTTCAATCATATTCCCTATTAGCTATATACATACATTTCCTCCTGCTTCAGCTGTCAACAAGATTTTCAAGTGGAACACACTGCATACTTGGAATACTTATACCAGCTCTAAACTTACGATTTTTATGCAAGAGATTTGGAAAAAGGACTTGTTTGGGAAACCTGTAAAATCAATGATGCTTAGAAACAGTTTTATAAAATGCATGCCACAAAATTTTGAGACTCACTTTTTTGAGCTTAGGCACAATTCCCATTGGATAAACTATAGTTCCATAGTTTACCCATAAGCTTGCTTTTCTTTTCTTCTTCTTTTTTTTTTTTTTTTTTTTTTTGGTAAGGATTTATGCACTCTTTGACAGAAGTAGCAAACAGTTTCGAGGTATTAGCCTGCCAAGGCAAATCATAAATTATGCTTAAAGGCAAAACCCATTACTGAGCTTCAATCATTTATTGCATAATGAATGTATATTTCAGATACAGTGAAACATTTATAAGGTTACTGAAAGTATAGCAATTAATAAAACATAGGTGAAGGCAAATATGTGCATTTGGTATTTATGAGTTTACTGGTGATATATTGTATAGGCTATTAAATATGGTTAAATATACTATCTTGTCCCACCCTCTCCCTGCCCCAGACTCTTATTACATCATTACTGGAAGTAACTAAATAAATTTATGATTAATAATTCATTAAAAAACACTTAATTTACTATAAAAAAATAAAGCTTTTTCTGATTAAGATAATAGCCAAAATTAATCTGGCGCATCATAAAGGTCAGATTGCATGTCTCAAGTGGTCATTTTTGGTTGCACTTATGATCACATTCTTCCTCCAAGCTGAGAAATGTCTGTTCATATTTCATATGCGTTCACTGAATAGAAGTAGCCAGATCTGCCCTGCTATAATTTTCAAGTTCTGAAATCAGGTAAGATTGGAAATGCTCCCACGATTCACTTCTTTTTTTAGTAATTTATGTGTTTTGTGCTCATGATTGTGGTTTGTGATTCTATATGACAACATTGGCATGAATAATAATCAAATTAATCAAAATAATTATTGCATTGAGTAAGAGTATAATGAATCTGGTTTTGCCTGTATGAAAAATGTATGCAATGGATGATGATATATGAAACATATTGAATATCCATGTATCTACTGAGAGTTACTGCACATTTAAGAAACGGTAATGATAGAAATTATATGCAGGGATCATTTTATTTAAAATGCACAAATAAAATTTGACACCCAATTGCAAAAGCAGAATGCAATGACTGACAGCTTGTCACCAAGAACAAGCTTTTACACAACATAAGAAAGAAAACATTGCAACTGTTGGGGCAAAGCCTACCTGAGGGCTCATGCAGAGGAGACTCTGACAAAATTTGGCCATTTATAATTGATTAGGTCATTGAAATATGAGCTGAAAAACAAAGCAGCAACTCAAAAAAAGATTGTCACATAACCAATGCAAGCTTCACAGTTGTGTAAGACATCTGGAACATGGGAACAGCAGATGACAAAAACCCTGGTGACAGTTGCCAACTGGCCTCAGATGAGGGATCACAGAGACTGGCCCTGAGCCATGTCCTCAGTGCGTGCTGGATACCTGACATGCAATATAACAGCAAAACCAGCAGTTCCTCTGTTAGGGACCCGTGACAAGAGGGGTCCAGCACTGTGCTAAGGCAAAGCCTGCATTGCAGCTGTAGTGTGTGGAGGTCACTCGTCCAGCTGTTACCTTGAGTGTCCTGGCCTGTCATGCTGGACTGGGCTGTGCTGGTCAGTGGGGCAGGGGCTGGTTCATGTGAGTGTGAAGTGTATGAGTGTGTCTTAGAACAAAAATCTTAGGAGAGGAATCACAATCCATTCACTGCACCTATTGTTCGGGCTTAGGAAATTCATGTCTGATTGTTGCTTATCTGCATAAGCGAAACAACTAAGCAATGTTGTTTTGCTTATGCAGATATACCACCAACACGCTCTGCAACAGATTTCATAAAAGCATTACATACATGCTCCAGAAGAAAATATGTGATGTTATTTCTCCATGTGGTAGAAGAAAATCTGTGTTTAAAAAGAAGCAGATTTTTTTTTTAAAATAAGCATTTTTCATTGATTGGAAGCAGATTTATTGTGGTACATATGAAAAATGCCTGAGAGCACTGTAGACAAAAAGCATGTGGGGGGTTTCTCATTTTTGGAAAAAATAAAATGAATACAGTACAATTACAGCTGCATATGAAGACACCTGAACGTAGCTTCTAAGTTTAACTGTGATGTGACTCATTCTGTTGTGGGCAGGTCTTTAGGATAACCACTGCAAGACAAGTCATTGTGGTCAAACATCCCCTAAGTACAAGCAGAGGGCAGTAACCTGTAAGAGATGACTCTTTTTATAAAAAGAAATTACGTGTAGAAGAAGAAATGTTACGTGTTCTGTTATATATCAGAAGAAATGTTATGTGTTCTGTAGCACATGGGGAAAATCATCACAATCTTGTTTGTGTACCTACCCCATGAAAGACAAGGACCATCTTCAGGCTTGCTGTAATGGCTAACTTACAGGGCTGATTTCAGTGATTTGCACTACTGCCCACCAAATGGTGTGAGAGAGGAAAGATGATGAAGTCCAATAATGACTAAAAGCAGGAAGTTGTACATAAAAGTTCACTAGAATTGCACAACTGACACATAAGACAGTATAGCAGATGGTGAACAAAAACCCTCTTCACACAATATTTTGGGTTTGAATGTAATTGCTGGAAATCTAGCCAATACAACTGTTTATCAAAAATGTGCAGTGACTGTAAGAGAAGATAAGTGTGATAATTATGAATGTGCTTGTCTCTGATACTTCAAAGGAGGACCAGATCATTGAGACTTCGCCAAGAACCACTGCTGCACAACCCTGCTCAGAATCAGGTCTTCTTTCATATAAGGAAAGGCAAGCATCTGGGAAATTTAACTTGAACTGTGCTTTCTATATGGAGAGAACAGAAGCAAACACTTATTTCACACTGTGGTGTTTGGCTTATAAGCAATTCTTGGTGTGCCAGTAGTAACAAGCCTAAATGTAGAGTCAATATTGTAAAGCAGGAAGAAGTGAATACTGACATGTTTACAGCATACCAGACTGTATTTGAAGGGTTTGGGTATGTTCCAGGAAAACAAACCATAAAAATGAACTCAAATGTTACACTAGCAGGAAAGAACTGGAGAAAGTAATGGTGACATTACAAAAAAAACCTAGAAACACAGCTAAGCTCCGTTGGAGAGCTGCAAGTTAGAGAGTTTCAGAGACTGAAAGGCAGTTGCTGATAGATCTGAAAGGACTCAGATAAAAATGTTTGGGTCCTTGTAAGTCTAACTGTGCCTACAAGTTAATAAAAGTCTTTGCATGTTACTGGAGGAAAAAAAACCAGTAGAGAATAGAAAATTATTTACACATTTATGCAGTAGTAATGGTTTCAGAAAATCTATTGGCCAAAAAATCAGAAGCAGAAAGGAATCTGCAACTGTACACTTTTGACATTTTTTAAAGAAAAATGTTGATTTTCTAATCAACAATTAGTTATTAGTGACATCATTCCAGTCTTTTTCAGAGATGAATACAATCATTCGTCAAAATGTCAATACATGAGAAAGCACAGGAGGTGCTAATACTTGCTTTTAAATAATTGAAAACAAAGGGGATTTTGGCTTGTTTCCTTTAACAGTGGATTCAAATTTCATATTGAACCAAACTTTCTAATAGCATAAACCATGTCTTCACTCGTACTTTACAAGTAGGCTGCTTATTTTCTCAGTACTTAAAGTGCATATTGAACACAGATAGCCCAAAAACATAATCCTGTAAAAGAAAGGAAAATAAAGGGCTGTGTTTGGCCCTGATCAACTTCACCAGTATATCTATAAGAAAGAGATGAAAGAACATGTGAATTAGAAGTCACTTGGTGTCACTGTTAGAAACACTTTGATAAGCAATGCTTTAGCACCAATATCAAGAAAGCAAGTTACCACTATAGAAATGCCAAATGAAAGCTGGATACAAGCCATGAAAGTGTTCAAAGGCAGCAGATGTCTTTTTCGGAGCATATTTGGATTATGGAAAAGACTTGAACATGGAAGTCAGACCACAGAGAATGTTTGCATGAACAGTTGGGACACGTTGTGCTATATTCTGTGTCACCTTGACTGATCTGTGATCTTGGTTTCCCCTTGATGTGTACCACTATGACAGAGAGCAAATATTGGCCAAGTGACACTTCAGCCACAATAAACATTGAAACATTACAGGGACACATCACAACTTAAAATTAATATTGTCCCTTGACAATATTATAAAATGGTTGTTTTTGTAGAGCTCCATATGAGAAAGATGGAGCTACCTAGTGGGTTATCTCCCAGTGTACTTTCATAGAGACTGTCCAGTGAGGACATATCTGTATTTTTCAAGCATGGCATTTTACAGTGAATGAAGAGCATGGAGGCAGCAGGTCAGGAGCTGTTACTTAGCTCAGGGGAGAAACGAGTGTGCAGATGCACACTAATACACTACTCACTGCTTTCTCCCCATGCTTCTTTCTCTGTAACACTTAGAATGTCCTAGGTTTCACCTTGAAGCTCTGTCATAACACCTTCCCTGTATTCTATTGTGTCTGGCCCACATCAAACCATACTCATGGCTGACCCATATCTAAGTTTGTAGCATAAGTAGCTACTCTAGTTGCTCCATTCATTTGCTTAATAAGTCCATTTATAGTTTGGCATATGATATTAAAGAGGGCCATCACCAAATTCCTACTCTCCATTTCAAAGGTGACCTCAGATCATGGGTTTGCCCCAGTATATACAGAACTTTCAATAAGTCTTCATTACTTTCCTTTGCTATCAACTTCATTCTACTGTCTTATCATGAAAATAATTCCTGCCTATCAGGTTCATGATATCATCTTCCAAGACTGTACAGCTTTATAATATCCCTTCACACTGTGTCTCTCTGAGTTTAAATTACTATAAGGTAAGAGTTTGGAAACATCTTTATGGAAGTTCCAGCAAGGGTGAAAGGATGAAGTCGCTACAATAATGGTTTTAATGATCTTACTAATGTATTTCTTAGCAAGTGGGTAGAACAAAAATTAAATTTGATTTACTTACCATTATAATTTCCTCCATCAATGTGGTTCTATTGCAAAGAAAATGTCAGAATTCCTAAAGAAAGCTAGTTTTGTTCTTTCTCGCTTTCTAATATATTGAATTACAGACCAGGATTGCACTCAAGTGCTTGACAATCCCAGGAGGACAATAGCAAGGGTAAAGTTTCAAAATTGTGTGGATGACACGGGAAGCTAATAACCTAAATAATACAGGTGCAATTAAAAAGCTTCACTGTGTCCTCCTATTATTTTTGTATGCCAAAGTAGCCAGTATTTTATGCATTTTATGCATTACTTTATGCAAATTTGTGCTTGACATCTTTTACTTTATTGTACCTGGGAGTCAAATGCAAAAATTTCTTGGCCAAAGTTTCTGGAAGTGTATGCATAACACTCTATATCTGATTTCTGGTGTTTCTCCTCTGATTTTCATATGCTAAATAAATTAAATTGCTGCTTACGTTCTCTTTGTCTAGAAATAAAGCTATAAGAAATAAAACACACTGTAAGAATTTATTCAAAAGTAATTAGTTAAAAATGCCTATTGTCTTTTAAAAAATATTTATTAGTTTCAGAGGGTTGATGGTGTCATACTGAACAGAGACATAGAGTGATTGTGTCAATATTATCAAGGTCAAATGAAGTGCCACTGACTCCAACGTGGCTTTGGCACAATGCAACCTGACTAATAAAATAAAAAACTAATTTTAAAAATAATTTACCTCCTGTAGACCTTAAAATGGATTTTACTAATGAAAACAAGCATAGTTTTTTTCCTGATAGGTGAAGCAAATGAGACTGTGGAAGCAAGTATATGTTGACAAGGGCAAACAAAATGTCCAATGAGATGGTCTATCCAATTAGAAGTAATTTTGAATGTTGTCCCTCAGTGTTTAAACACAAGGGGTTTAGACTACAGCCCAAGCAAATAAACCTATAAATTGTTTATTTAGCAAGATGTTCATTAACAAGTCTTCTCACTAGAACTGTTTTCTAATGACCAAAAATGTTGCTTAAACCATGAGAGGAAAGTGCTCTATATTATTTCCAGCTGGTGGTTAAGACAGACTAAGAATTCAGTGAACTCTGTAGAAGCATCCAGCACAGTTCCTCAACCTGACTTTGGCTGCACAGAGCAGTTAACAAGCCACAGGCAGAAGCATCCACCTGCAGAGAGATGTTTTTACAATCACAGCTTCATTACTTTATTCATATTTTAGCTAGGTTTTATTTTATAAAAGGAATTTCAGGGAGCTTCATTACTTTATTCATATTTTAGCTAGGTTTTATTTTATAAAAGGAATTTCAGGGAGCTGGGGCAGAAAGTGTATCAGAAATCCTTCAGAGGACAAAAGGGCAAGATCTACAGACTCCTAAGCATTAGCAGCTTAAAGAGGAGACATCTGCATAAGAAGGGAACAAAGCTGACACACATAAGACAAAATACATGCTATATACTATATAGGACATATGCCCACAAGAGTATTTGGGTTTAAATCAAACTAAGTGGTGTAAAATTCCAAGTAGGAACCAAAGTTTCAGGGTTTGGTTCTTTGAATAGTCTGCATACCTGGCAACAATTATTTAAATCCCCATTAAAAGATCAGTGTTAAAATAGTTTCCACTAAGGAGGGCAAAGCTGCTTTGTAAGATGATTTTCACACTTGAGAATAAAATAAAAGGAATCTTCCAGATACTTAGTATACAGACTGGATGGGAGTCTGCAAGATGGGTAGGAAACTGCTAACAGGTTGTACTTAGTGGGTGGTGATCAGTGTTTTTACTCAGGCTGGCAGTCTGTAACAACTGGCATTCCCCCGAAATGGCCCCCATGTCACTCAGCTTTTGCCCTGGATTGGATTGGAAGCACCCTTACCAGACCACCTGCTGAAGGGGACACATCACACGGGAGAGCCAATCCTGCAGAGAAAGCTGACAGAAGAGCGAGCTATCACGAACAGTCTGAAGTTTAACACAGACAAGTGAAGAGCCTGTACCTGGGATGACATAACCAAAGAGCTCAGTATAAGCTAGGACTGTGAGTTTGGGGAGCAGCCTTGCTAGGAAGTCCTGGTAGACAACCTAAATAAACATAGATCAGCAGGGTGCTACTGCAGCGACAAAGGCAGAACTGATCCTGATCTGCATCCCTAGGGACATTATCAGCACAGGTAGAATTGGGATAATCCCAATCGTCTCAGCGCTTGTCAGACCACATCTGGAATATAATTTCCCGTTCTGGTCCCCACCATTCAAGAAAATCACAGACAGAAAAAAAGGGTGCAAAGGAGGGCCACAAAAATGACTAAATATAAGAAAGAATTTTTTAACAGAGAGAACAACCCTTCGCTTGAACAAGATCCCCAGGGGTATCTCAATGTCCCTATCTCTTGAGATTTTCCAAATGTGATTGAGCATGGTGCTGGCTAGTTCAATAAGAGTCCTATTGTCCCACAAAAGTTTGGACTCCATGAACTTTTGAGTCACTTCCAACTTGGGCACTTTTATGACTCTGTGATTTCATTACCTTTTCATATCAGATTTGTACATTTTTGTCCACATGATTTCTTGTCAGGTGGTCAAGTAAGTAAAATAAAATCTCTAAATGTAGGGCATATGAAAAAAGAAAAAGGCGACATGGTTATGTTGCTAGTGCAAACTGTGTCTAAAAAATTGTGGCGGACAAAGTCTCTCAAAGATTTATTCATCATACAGTTCTACAGATCAGCTGAATTAGGATGAAGTCTCACATTACGAGATGCCTGTCTCATCTGGGAAGCCATAACTTTTTGCCAGAGTTGACAAAGAACAACTTTCTGAACGCTGTCTTAGCTTTAACTTTTTAATTTTTTTTTTTTAATGTGGCCACTTCTCAGTAGTTTCAAAAGAAACTTGAACAGGCTGTTCTAAAGGAGGGCTTTGCATTGAAGTAGACTGGTCACACCATTATATGATGAAGGGCACATTTTTCTATGTGCTCCCATTTCCCCATTACTGACAATGCTGTAGCTCCTTATTGTCACATCTCCAAATTGGATTTCAGGTCCATCTATGGATAGCCAGGCAGAGGCCAAGTAGCTAGCTCTGGAGCTGAAAGCATAGTCCACTCCTGCCTGCTGCAATGTCTAACTTTTCATGTGAGCATGTTTTCAACCTAAGCTAAACTCTCCTAGCTCTGACACTGCAGGTTTAGACTCACAGAGGATGCTTGTTACCACAGAGTACCATTTGCAAGACAATGAACAACTTCTAAAGGATTGAATCTGCTCCTTAGGGCAGCATCTCCTTACCTTTCAGTTACTGAAGATGAGAATTACTTTATATAAATCACTGGCTAGATTTAGCTCATATAGGAAAAAGGCAATCATGGGATGCATAATTGAAAGAATTGTAATTATATTAGATATGTAAAAGGCTGATCTCATTGCTAATATCAGCTTTTTCTTTGCAAGCAATTGCTTTTCTTTTGTGGTCATCCCTTTCATATTAAATTGGAGAAACTACTAACACTTCAATTTTGTTTATTATATTCCAGATTGGTTGAATAGTGTTGTATTTCGTTATTTGCTGTGAGAAATGCAGCCCTCAGAATTCTTGAGTCCACCCTCAGAAAAAAAACAAAAAAAAGGCTTTTAATGACTTCTAGATAGAATGGAAGGGATGAATCCAAACTTGAATTCTCATCCCTGCAAAACCATGTATCTAGTAAGTACACTGCACATCCACCCTGGGTCATAGTGTGGAAACAACGTTTAGGTATTAAAACTCTTGAGAGATCTCTCCGTTCAGACTGCTCTCTGAAAGTTCTGAAGTTGTGTCAAGTATACAGTCTCTAAAAATGAGTGGGTTTTAGTGTGAATTCTTTGTCTTGCCACCAGCTCCTCTTCAAGAAACTTTTAAAAAATATTTTGGTGATTTTTAAGTTCCTTTCTTCCTTCATCCCTCCCTCCCTCCCTCCTTCAGTCAATTGATTTGCTGAGAAAGAGGTAGGTACACCTGATTATCCATATCAATTTTTTCCTACTCCTACCATCTCCTCCTCCACTGATAAACTATTATAATCAAGGGCTGCAGGTTCATTCTTTCACCTGTCCCCTCAGACACACAGGATCTCTCAGTGCTGCAACTGCTCGTGCCTGCCATACTGAATTTAGGCCTTAGTCTTTTATCTTGTTTTTGGTTATCTGATGCCTGGCATTCTTCACTAATATATACATATATAGACTTTTCCTGTCTCTCTTTCATTTTAGGAGTTCATAAATGGTAAGTTCACCAACTGCATAGATTTTCTCTTTTTAGAAAAGGAGACATAAGGAGAGAGAGAAGAAAAATATAAAAGGGTAGATGTACAGTACATGAATACAAATGTTTGATTAACCCTCTCCTAGGAACAAACTTGGCTCAGTGTGTTTTACCCTAGTAAATTACTTTCTCATATATTTGTAATTCTTGCTAGAATATACTTCCATCTTCTGTAAGTACCAAGTCTGAATTCCAGCCTTTTGTTGATCACTTGGATGCACACTTAGAAATGCTATAAATTCAAACAAAATCCCTGACCCGCATGACTCATTTTTTAATCCCATGAACTCCATGTTTTAAGTTAGGAGTATCAGGTTCTTTACTAGGGTAAATATTCAATGGTGCAAAACTCATCTGTTAAGTTACTTCCTCTCACCTGGCTCCAATATGATGTGCCTTGTCTTCTTATATGTCCTCAGTTAACACATATTTATTGTTCCTCAAATCTTAAAACACTGTTTGGCTCAGAACCCCAGAAAGTACCCATTTTAAAATTTCCTTCCTCCAAAGAAAGTATTTTGATTTTTTTTGTCTTTTCTTAAGCCAAAGAATTCCACACTTTGCTATTGTTCTCATTGCAACAAGGAGAAGTGAAAGCTTATTCTGAAAATGGATTTAATAATAGTGCAAATCTGCCAAAAGATTCTGTATAACACTTAGATTAACTGACTGATATCCAATTGTAACAATTAGAAAAAATGACAGCATAGGTGGCTGAAGATATAAATGGTTAAGTCAAAATAAATAACAAATACTTGCACAATCTTTCCCCACAGGATTTTTATTCTTTTCATAACCACGTTATCCTGGGAATTTTCAATATATTTTATAAACTGATTGAAAAAAAAAAAGGTATTATTTTCCTATCAGTGGTTTCACAGTTGACCTCTGTGTGTCCCAATCATTGTAGTCAGTTCTGGCTCTTTGTCACAAGCACAGGTGAGCAGGCACTAATTTACTTTTCTCATGTGTGCTGCTCTCTTTAATATGTATGTAGTTTCTATGGTCTGAAAAAATCTTCACTGATTTCAAATCTCTGTCCTTAGAACATCAGCTCTAAATGAGCTACAAAGCAGGCTAGATATTTCCTAAGAATTTTAGCACTATCTCAAATAATTGCAGATGAAATTAAGGTACTCTCCACATCAAATCATATTCAGTATTGGAACTGTTCACTTGTACTGAACCTCGTCATGAGAATGCTTCTATGCCTTTTAGAAGCAGTCTTTTAAAGTACTTGAGCTCAGGAGGTTACAATACATCAAACAAACAATGAAACAAACAAACAACCAAACCTAAACAAACAAACCAAACCCCTCAGGAAGGTCAGCTCACATTTTACCCCAGTGTAGCCAGAAGTGCAATTCTAAAGCCTATTCATGGGGTCGTCCTTCTTTCCATGTTTGAAGATGGGCATAACCCTGGCTTTCCTGCAGTTATCAGGCACCTCTCCTGTTTGCCATTATTTCTCAAAAATTATGGACAGTGGCTTAGTAAAAACATCTGCCAGTTCCTTTAGCATGCTCAACATCATGGCCCATGGATATAAGGGTGTTGAGCCTGTCTAACTTTATGACCAAGGGGAAGTCTTCCTTTCTCCAGCCTTATTCTCTTAGTTGGGATTCACGATGGCCAGCCTCAACACTGAAAACAGAGGGAAAGAAGGCATTTAGTAATTCTGTCTTCTCTGTATCTTCCATCACCAGAACACCCCCAGATTCAGCAGTGCTCCCACATTTCCCCTATTCTTCCCTTTGATGCTGATGTACTTGTACAAGCTGTGCTTGTTGTCCTTGATATCCCTTGATAGACTCAATTCCAATGGGGCCTTGGCCTTCCCTGTCAAATCCCTGTATATTTTGAGGACATTCTTCTAGTCCTGTTGTCATCATATTGCAAAGCTCTCATATCTTCTTGGTGATTTCTCATGGGCAGCTCCTCACAGCACTGACTCCTTCTTCTTCACAGTACAGCCAACAAACTCCATCTCTCTTCACAGCACAACCAACAAACTCCATCTCTCTTCACAGCACAACCAACCAGCCAACCAACCAACCAACCAACCAACCAACCAACCAACCAACCAACCAACCAACCAACCAACCAACCAACCAACCAACCAACCAACCAACCAACCAACCCCAACTCTCTTCACAGCACAACTAACAAACCCCAACTCTCTACTACACTAGCTAACCCACTCTTTCGTGGCACTCTTCTTATTGGACACAGCTGTGGGCTATTAAGGGCAGGCCTGTTCCTAATCTTTGGTGATTGGTACAGCTGCAACTCCTCAGGTGTGAGACTACCTTCGGCACTATATTTTCTTACATTCTATCCCTCCACACAGTCCCATGTAAACTACCCCATTTTCCACATCCCATAAATTTCTTTCTTTGTTTGAGATTTACTAGGATTCCCTTCTCACCCATGCAGGTCTCCTGGCCCTTTTGCCTGATTTCTTACTCCTGGAGATAAACTGGTCTTGAGCTCGGAGGAAGTGATGCTTGAATACTGACTAGCTCTCTTGGACCCCTTTTCTAGATCCCCATCCCATGGGATTCCTCTATGTAGGTCTTTGAAAAGGCCAAAGTTAACTCTCCAGAAGTTTAGGGATCTAGTCCTTCTAGCTCTTTTTTTGTTTCCATGCAGGACCCAGAGTTCCATCATCTCATGGTCACTACAGCAAGGGCTGCCCCCCAAACCTTCAGAACTTCAACCAGTCCCTCCTGGTTTGTTAGTACAAGGTCCAGCAACACACTTTTCCTTGTTGGCTCTTCCATCACTTGTATCATCAGAGGTCTGCGGAAACTTCCTGGACTTTGTGTGCTGAGCTGGGCTGTCCCTCCAACAAATATCAGGGAAGTTGAAGTTTCCCAGGAGAAATAGGGCCTGTGACTCTGAGGCTACTTCCAGCTGTTCACAGGAAACCTCATAAACTTCTTCCTCCTTGCTACAGTAAGGAGTAAACATCCACAACAGTCACCCATATTAACCTGTTCTTCAATTTTTATGCATAAGTTTTCAACACTTTTGTCTCTCCTGCAAAAAATTCAATAAATTCCAAACCCTCTTTCACATTTCCTTCTGTTCTTTTTTTTCCCTTTTCACTTGTCTGGATTTTTTATAATTTTTTCTCTTTCTCTTTCTCCTTCTCTTTCCTTCTGTTTCTTTTCCTTCCTTCCTTCCGCCACTTCCTTCTGCCACTTCCTTCCACCACTTCCTCCCTTCCTCTCTTCCTCCACTTCCTCTCTCCCCCTCTGATTTTACTTTTCTCTATTTCATATCTGCATTTTACTTAATTTCTCTTTCTGTTACTCTTTTTTCACAGTTATGTAATAAGTTCCAGATATGCCATTATTAAGACCCTAGAAACCTTCTCAATGAAAACTTCAGTGAAAGTCAATTTTAAGTGAAAAGAAATTTAATCAGTAACTTCCTTTGGTTTGTAAGCACATCACATATATTACTTTTCATCAATAAAACCAGACACAGCTACCAATTTATAAATGTGCATGTACACATTGCAACTTCCTGTAAATGTACAATAAAGCTATCTAGACTGGAAAAGCATGTTTGTGTCTCGTCAGTTTTGTTAATGAAGAAAGGGGGTGCAGATATATAAGAAGAGAAATTACCGTGCTACAAATAGCACCTGTGAGGAACTGAAGTAATAGTATGAAAATATTAAGCAAAAGAAATGAGAAGTGTTTCCTGTTTTATTGTTTCAGCACAGCACTGGTGATTTATAATATAGAAACAAGCAATTTTAAAAAGTCCAATATTTTAAACTGTACTCCAAATCAGAATATGCATGTTTTACCCAAAAGCATGTACCATTACTGCAAAGATGATTAAGTATTGAACTAAATTTTTAAGTACAATGCTTGTGAAAAAAAAAAGGAAACAATTCAACAGTTTACATTACTCACCTATGACTGGTCCTATTTCAAGACATTTTCCATGAGAGACTTCCAAATGTTCCAAACACATGAGACTTAAAAAGTAGAACAGATCAGCCATCAAGAAATCACCACCAACATGAGCTGAAGGACATCAACAGACAAATGCAGTCAGAAGGCATCATGCACGTCCAATATATCAATCTGCATTCAACTTAACATGATACCACAGTAGGTGAAGATACCAGTAATGTGTCTTATCATCAATCAATATACCTTCTACTTTGGTAAGAGACAGTGAATATGAGATATTTCTGTTTATAGAGAATATTCAGGATATGCTAGGATAAACATAGCTTTCCTATTTCCTGACTGTCCCCATGAAACTCTTTCTACACAGAAATAAGTCTTCGTGGCTGACCTTATTCTTTAAAAACCATGAGCCTATTTCACAGTGTACACTGTAGCTGTAATGCTTATATAAAGTCCTTTGAGCTAGCAGCAAGGCTTTAATTAGTTTTTTAAGCAGTTTTGATATTTTTCCCTGTTGCTAGAAGTACTGATAATACATACCTATGAGACAAGTCATTCATATAATATGTCATATTTGTCCTGGATAGCAGTGACGTAAAAGGAGAGTAAGCCTGTCAACATCATTGCACTTCCATTATGTTCATTCCATACTGTTTTATGATGGTTTCATTTAAGCCACCTCTTTAAAAAAATCCTTTAGAGCAGTTCACAAATTTGGCACTGCACCCTCCCCTTTCTAAGATCTGTTCAAGCAAAAGTTCCGCATACATGCACTTTAATTTTGATGCTACACAAACAAAATGAAAATTCCCATTCCTGCTTTCTGTTTGCAGTGTGGATTTGGAAAGATTAGGATATTCAAAACCAGACTAATCTTCTTATGCTTATATTTAGTGATGCATTAATGGCTGTTCATGATCATTTTGGGAGAACTCTACAGTGCTGCTTTCTAGATTTACAGATTAAACTGAATTTACAGAGTGCTCGGTGGTGACTCCATTTGACTTTAATTGTCTTATTCTCAGTGTGTAACTGACATTAACTTGTTTGTCTTAAATGACCTTTAATACTTTTAGGAAAACAACATCCTCCTGCTCCATGGTCTCCTTGCCCACATTTTTTCTAGCAACTAAGTCAGTTCTAGAGTAGAGATGACTCTTTTCAGTTGGGTTCCAACCAAATGGGCCAAGTAGATTTCTGTCTCATTCCATGGCTTCCAGGTGAGAGGAGCAAGAAGTACACATTCTCCAGTACAATTAAAATCTAACACCTCCTGAAATCAAGGTCTTCCAAATAAGGAATCAAAATATTTGAAGATAAAAGAACCAATCACATTTTCCCAGTTTCCCTTCAAAATCCAAAGCTGAATACGATCTGTGGGCCAAGTATTGGTCAGCAACTATGAAACTATTATATATTTATCTGTCTCGTGCTTTAGGTCTAGCAGTCATAGTGGGCATCTTAGCTGCTTGTAAGCTAAAGCTTAAGGATGATAAAGAAGATTTAAAACAAAATTTTTGTTAGACGTGTAGGAACTTTGTTTCTGTTTGACACCTGTCTAGCTGCCCTGCATTGCAGGAAAACCAGGCATAGTAGTAGACTTAGAATTTTTTTTTTGTTTGCAGTGTGCCTGATATATTCATAAAAAATAGATTTAAATCAACTGTTCCAAACTTCCATAGTACCTGTATTTCACTCATATAATTCTTATATACTGTTGCTGACAACTTATGATCCCATTTTCCTAAAAAAAAAAAGCCAAACCCGAAACACTCTATCTATGGTGACTGTAGAATTAAAGCTCACATTGTCTCATAACTATTTAAAGTTAGTTGAAAGCTTCTTCTGTGACTGATTTGTCATCCTCCCATAATTTTGAGTTCAAGGATGTCACAGCATCTTTTGAAGCAGCATAATACGGTCAGAGACTGACAAATTATCATTCAGGCCACAATTCTGCTTAGGAAAGCGCTCAGCTTCTCCTTCATTAACATTCCAGATAAGGAAACACCTTTGCTTCTGATTTGCTTAAACCACACCAGCAGGCAGTGCACTAAACTCTTCAAAGGCAGCTGCCCTTAACCTTTTATGTTTCAGCGCTTTATAATTCCTTTCAACTAAACTTAAAAGTTCCTGCTTACTTCGTTGCCAGTCCCAGGGCAGGTTTGATATATAGCGCTTCAGCCAGAATCTGTTTTGCCCTTCACAACTATCGACTTTTCCTATAAGGTTGCAATTCTTCTGGGAATATGTGTACACGTAGAAACACACATGGAGACACACACATGTGTCACGGATCTACAGCACCACAGGGCTCTATCTTACCTCAGGAGACAGCCCACTCCTGTTCCTTTTCAGAGCAAGGTCAGCTACAGCAGGAGGCCTGGGGAGGGACGTGTCCAGGAAAGTTTGAATGGATCCAAGGATGGGGCTTCCTCAGCTTTGGGAAACCTTTGCCTGAGTTTGACTCTGCCATCACAATAAAAATGGGGGTTTTATTGTTTAACTGGAATTCTGGATTTTTTTTCAGTTTGTGCTCTCCTCATATCACTAGACACCACTAAAAAGAGTCTGGTCTGACCAATATAATATTTATACATTTTTATGATCTCTCTGAGCCCATTCCTCTTCTGATTAACTTTCCCAGATCTCTTAGCCTCCTACCCTTCCCTCCCCCGCCTCTTCCCACATGACAAATGCTCCAGTCCCTTCAACATCTTTGTGATCCTCTGCTGGTCACACTTTAGTATGTCTGTTTTTCTCTGGGAAGCACAGATCTCAATGCAGCCCATGGATGTGGCAGATGTGGGAATCCATAAAATCAGAGGGTTTTGGGAAAGCTGCAAAAGACAGGCCTCAGAGACAGCAGAACTGTGATTAGAGCTAAGCAGTAGCCATAAGGTTGGTCAGCAGAAAAATTATAGAAGAAGTAGAAAAGGACAAATAGAACAATGGTCTGTGTATTAACACTTGTCTAGAATAACTCCCTAAGCTGCAGAAAAGTATATCTAGCAAGACATTAGGAAGTTCTAAGCTTAATAATGTAGCTCTGTGCATTGTGTTTTAAAGCTTACAAGCAGGTATTGTATTCAAAATAAGAAAACATTTTTTTAACCGAAGGGTGGGCTTATAGTGGTTGGATGGAACTACTGTCAATATGCTCTTGCTTTGTGTGATTGGTCAAAAAACTTTTAAAGTAAGTAGTAACATTGAGTTTTTGGTCTGCTGCCTTCTTCCCATTGTCATAACCGTGTAATGAGACTGATGCTGAAAGGTAAAACAGCTCAAGAGGCGTTCCTAGCAGTCCCATTCGTGATTTGTACATAGCCCCTGGCTGGCGGTAGCAGAGATGTGGCAGAGAACAAGAACCAAGTCCCTTATCTGCAGACAGTGATCTTCCTGATGAAGCCCACAGGACTGCTGGTCTTCTTTTTGGTGAGGGCACAATGTTTGACCATGGTCAGTGTGGTCCCCACTGGGATTATTTGTCGCATTACGCTCCTGGTTACTGAGGTGTGGCATACTGCCCTCTAGTTCCATGGATTCTTCTTTTTACTATTCTTGGAAACAGGAATGATACTTGCATTCCTCAAGTCCTAGGATGGTGTATAAACTGAGGGATAATGATAAAATTTCTAGATGTTGAAATTCCATGGTGGCACAAGTAAGAAATAACAGTGTTTTGTGGACATAGCTCAGTCTGTTAAGGATGTTCTGGTTGGTGAGGAAGTGGAGTCCTTCACTCCTCTCCCCAGAAAATTCAAGATGGCAGCTCTGAAGAATTAGTCATTTTTCCTAAATGCAATCACATATGTAGACTTGAAAGAACCATCTCCTCTCACTTCTTTAGGATATCAAGTACGCTCCTTAAAGTACGTGTAAGGTAGCATTGATTATGCAGGTTTCTTCATTTCTCAGCCAAGAAAAGATCCTATTCCAACTGTAATTGACATTACAGTGTTTTACAGCTGACTACAGATTTTTCAGTTTCAATATACTGCTGTCAGCACAATTCTTTCACCTTTCACACTTTTCATGAAACCTAAGTCCTGCTGCTTCATTAACCTCCATGCCTATGGAAATAAAGGTGGCAGATCTGGGTGCTTTTTGATCACAATTATGACCTGAGGGAGCTGAAAGGAACAGAGGAGTGTATTTTTGCATTTTGGGGTTTTTTTGAAGTCACAGTATTTCTGAACATAACAGTTGGTATCAAGGTTGGTATCAGATTTTACGTTAGGGAAAATAGTAGTTCTATACTTGGAGGAATGAATGAAATGAAAATGAATGAAACCTTACTTCCTAGACTGTGGCCACATTCTCTGATGTCTGATAGCGTGTCACAGTGGATAGACTTATTTTCTTTAAGTTAGATTATTAGTAGCTTCTCTGCTTTATGAGGCTATTATCTTTCTGAATAATGCTCCAGTGCATGCTATTCCTTTAACCAAGGGAATATTTCTCATTCATTTGTTTTCATTAACTCTACTCAGATTGAATTCTGCAGTCTTGTGTCAAGTTTCAATGGAAACGGATTTGGAAAAGGATTCAAAAGAAGGAAAAAAAGGAGGCTACATTCATAATATGAAGGGAAAAAACAATTTCCAATTTGAAATACAGATTTTGCCTAAGGAAACAGAGTTTGAAAATTACACACTTCTACCTAGTGCCTCAGTTCAGGGGGTAAATGTAAGTACACAATGTGATGCTACACATGAACAGAGAGCATTTTTGGAGTGAGGAGGGGCAGGTCTTCTCTTCCATATATTCCTACTTTGTCACTTGTGTCAGCTTCTAAAGGATAAAAGGAAATAAACAGCAGGCTTTAGCCCATGCCTTATTCCTAAGTAGTTGAAAAGGACTTTCCATGCTTGTCATTGATTACAAATAGATAATGCACAGGCTCAGCTCTTCCATCTTCCCTCACACAAACACAGAGGACATTAGAAGAGGAGAGCTTTTGTGGCAGGTCTGATTTTTGGGTAAACATGAAAACAAGCTTGGGCATACATGGGCGTACAAGTATATGTTCAGTTGTGTTCCGAACACAATTATTTCATGATTATCCTCAGAGAAACATCAGCTGAACTCACAGTAAACACTTGTAGCCAGTGCCTGTAAACTTCCACCACTTCTTCTCCGTATTTGCTTTTCCTAGAAAGAGACAATTCTCTCCTGCAGGTGGGTCATAGTCATGACAAGTAATCTATCTCCTTCCCAGTCATGTCTTTCAACAGCCTGTATTTGGTTTATTGTATCATCCAGGTATGCTAAAGTCTATAAATATTCCCTGTAAGCTGAGAACAATGCTATTTTCTCTGAAAAATATGAATGTGGGTAGCATCAATATCTTATATTTTTCCACTGGATACCCCGTACTGATATCTATCTCATCTTTGCTAATTCTGGTGCTAGAATTCCTATTTTAGTAAAAGGAATACCTATTTGAAATTTCTCTCAAGCTCTCTTTTCTTCAGTATTTTATATTGCTGACACTAACTTCAAGACACTTCAGAAACACAAATAAACTCTTCTATAGTGAAGAACAAGACAAAAAACCCCTCCACAAAATAGGAGAGGTACCAGATAGCTCTAGCTGCTGTCTAATGGGACTTTAAATAGATGTAGATTCAAACCCACCCAGGCAAGAAATGACAATCCACAGCCAGAGTAAATTGCTTTCCAACACATATTATTAATATGGGGCCTGATGAAAGTACAGACTTTTCCTGATGGCTTCCATGCCACCATGCCTTCCAACCTCAAGTCATAGCCTAGACCTGCAAGACACATTAATCTTTCAAAAATTAAAACAGGAAAATACATTTAAAAGTTGTTTTTATGTCCAAGGCATCAGAGTAGAACTTTGTGTTTGCTGTTCATATGACCAAAAATAAGTTCAGTATCAGATCAGGTCCACTGAAAATCTTAGATTTAGCTCTTAGAAAGACAATTTACTAGGCCAAAGAAACATGCAGATTTTTTTTTAGTTATACAGTACCAACTGACTTGTATCTCGTATATACAAAGAAATAAATGACGAAAAATGTCCCTTGTGTCCTCTATAACCCTTTTTTCCCCATGATGTTGTCCATAATCACCACTATATGAACTCATGGATGACACCTGTCTAACTTTTTACATTAAGAGATAAAGCTTCAATTATTATGCTGAATTGCAGAGAGAGGTTGATTTACCAGTGTTAAAGTTGTTGTGACTGTGACCCGGAAATAAGCATGATTACAAAAATGTAGTCCTCTGAAAACTTAAGGATAAATAAAAGCAACATTTGATTGTCAAAATGTGCTTCAAAAGTCTTTGAACTAAACCCCACATCATATTAGAAAACACAGTATTTGAAGGACCAATGGAAGTGGATGGGCCATGGCGCTGAACTAATGCCAGTTTAAGTCAATGAAATGGTTTCCATTCTCATCAAATGAATTACTATCAACCTTAAATGATCAAGTTCCATGTCATAGATTTGTTAATAATTTACAAGTTTTTGTTCCTTGATAGTACTTGGAAAACTGCAGTTTTGCCTGCCAGGAAATTTCGGACTTTGTTACACAAACCATTACCAGGACTAGAGCAAATGATAGTGAGGAGATTTCTATGGAAAAATACCAACTTCAGAATTGTTAAAAAGTTTGCAGAAAGACATTTTCTTCTGTCACCTCAAAGAGAAGGATGTTTATAAGCACAAGGATATAACATATATTTAAATAGTTTAAATTAAAAATAATACAGAAAAGGGACTCCAGTAGACCAAGAAATCCTTCAGACCTGTGATCTAAGCCAAAAGGACTGGCAAATACAACTAAAAGGCTGCATGTGCAATCTTGTCATTGAAAATTTTTCTTAGAGTAGGGGGAGACAACAGACATCAAGATCTGAAATGGTAGAGTGAATTGAACTACTGTGTATAGCGATCCAGCAACTGCCAAATTTAAACTACTGATCTGGAGCCTACTTCTTGAAGGAAAGGATGACATTTGATTTCTTCCATTTCTCAGTAACCTTTCCTGATATCCACAGTCTCTCAAAGATGATTGAGCGTGATTCTCACAATTACATGGTCCAGCTCACCCAGTCAGAATGTGTACATGCCATTAGGACATGTGGGCTTGTGTAAAGTCAGCTTGTTTAAATGTTCACTGGTCCAATCTTTCTCCAACTGAGGAAAACTTTCAAGTATGCCAAGCTTTCCCCCCAGTCTCAGGAGTCTGGAAATTGCTGGGGGCTTGTTTTACCAATAAAAACTGAGCTGAAGAAGGCACTGAGTGTCTTGGCTTTTTAGCCATCCTTTATGTCCAGATCTCTTCCACGTTCATCGGTAGGTGCTCCTGTGAAGACCACTTGCAGCTGATAACCTGTAGAAATCTTTCTTTCCTGACTCCTCACAAGGTTTTATTCCAGGCAGGTTTCATCTTTTCTAATCCCACACAATTCTGCACTCAGATAGTATTTCATTCTATTCCTCCCAGGTCACGTCCCTTTCTTTATATGTTTTCTTGGAAGCAACTTGTCCATCCATGCATCCTTCTGTAATCTTTGCTTTATTTCCTACAAATAGGGGTTAGCCCTTCCTGGGCCTGAGGTAAGTGATACTTGAAAAATCAGTGAGCTCTCCTGGACACTTCTCCATAACCATTTTTCACAGGATTCTTCCAAGCCAGTCCTTGAAATGTCAAAAGCTACTCTCATAAAGTCCAGAGTTGTGGTCTTTTTAACTGCCTTGCTCCCTCCTCTCAGGATCCTGAATTTCACCACTTTGTAGTCACTGCAGTTCAGTGACTACTCTGCCTTTGACCTTCACACTCTCATTGAGCCACTCCTTGTTTGTGAGTGCAAGATCCAACGCACTCCTCTTCTCATTAGCTCCTCTACCTTTTAGGTAATTGTCATTGATGCCCTTCAGGGAGGTCATGGAGTGCTTTTCTTTCTGCTGTGGTGTTTCTCCAGATGATATCAGGGTAGTTGAACTTACTCATGGGAAGCATGGCCTATGAATTTGAAGTCACTTCTAGACTCATCTACTTGTTCTTTCTGATCAGGTGACCAACATCCATTATGTCACCCTTATTGATCTGCTCTTTAAGCCTTACTCATAAGTTCTCATTTAGCTTATTATCTGTCTCCCCAGGCAGAATCCCAGATGGTTTGGATTGGAAAGGGCCTTAAAGAGATCTAATTCAGCCCTCTTTCCATGGACAAGGATGCATTTCACTAAACCAGTTTGCTCAGTGCTCCAGCTAATCTGTCTTTAAACACTTTCAGGGATGGCACATCCAGAACTTCTTTGGGAAACCTGATCCAGATCCTCATCACCCTCACAGTAAAGAGTTTTTCCCTTACTATCTAATGTCACCCTATCCTCTTTCAGTTTGAAACCATTTCCCCCTGTCCTTTTACTAGGTTTTTACTAGGACATGCTCTTGTAAAAAGTCTCCCTCTCTTCTTTCTTGTAGATTCCTTCAGGTACTGGCAGGATGCAATTAGGCCACCCCAAAGCCTTCTCTTTTCTGTGCTGAACAATTCTCTAAGCCTTTCCACACAGGAAAAACTTCATCCTGCTTAGTGAGGTGTACCCCATCTCTTCCAAGTGGATACTGACCCTTGAAGAAGATACCCATGGACATAGAAACCAAAGCCTTGTTGCTGACACCAGCTCTACAAACAATTGTTGGTACAGTCTTTCCCCTTAGACTCTTTCCCATCGCCAGAAGGACTGAGGAAGCTGTTGCTGGGGCCCTTATTTCCCTAAATGCCACCATCAGAACTCTCCAATTATTTTTGATACACTATGGGTTTCCATTGGTGTGCATATGGAAGAAAAGCTTGTTAAAAGTCTCCAGTACTTCTGACCTCTTTTGGAAGAAGCGTCTGCTCTGACGTTACTCAGATAATACCCAGGAATGCTTCAAGAGTCTTCAATGACTTTCCCAGTTTATTTGGGATGTCTTGAAGCTGGATCAATGAAGGGTTTCACAAACTTCTGTGTTTATTGACTGCCTCTGTTACCAACATTGGGAGGGAAGAAATGAAATAAAACCAGTCTTTGATCAAAAAACTTTTCATGCCTCCAACATCCCCTATAGCCTACTCTGACCTTCCCATGCCTTCCCCTTTCCCTCAACCTCAAAACTTTCTTCTCATTTACCCCAAAGGTGAGTGGGTATCCAAAGGGTGCTCCTGAACTTCTCTATATAGGACCCCGACATACACAGATAATCACTCTTTCCCCTTTGTGGGTCAACAGGAAAAACTTCCATAAAATCTAGCTATGGTGCTTGTGTAGCACCACAAGAAAGCCAGGAACTCTTCCTACTAACTTGAAAGAGAGCCCTTTCTACACATAAGGCCTTGCTGTTTTATTTTTAGTGCATGGATTTCTACATGTCACAAACTCCCTCCAATTTTAGAGGATTGGGATCACCTTTCTTATTTATCAAAAGGCTGAAAGAAGGCTGAGTTTGCTGGATCTCACTGCTAACTATATCTCTGTCACTTCTGACTTGTTATACCAGCTCTTAAATGAGCTCTTGCAGTTGACTCCAGGTGAAATGCACCCATAACAGCAAATTCATGAAAATTAAACTTGGAAACAAGCAAAAAAATCCAAATCCCACCCCAAACCAAACCAAACCAAACCAAACCAAACCAAACCAAACTACAAAAACTGAGTAAGATAAAATGAAAACATGAAAGAGAAAGAAACATGCATTTTTTTACTTTCACCACCATCAGAGCTACATGATGTCTCTTCTTACCGGTGTGGCTACTTTCCTTGATCCTGAAAAACATGATACTCAGCTGTATTTCCCCAAGAGGGCCCATTCTGCTGATACGCCTTTTCTCTTTCTGCTTTGACGCTGCTCAGAAACTGCAGTCATGTTTTGTCATTTTGTTTTCCCCTTTCTTTCCCTATTTCAAGCCTATTTATATCTACCAAATTGAGGAAGCCAGATTATAAAACTGGCAAAATGAAGAACTAGTTATGGTGGGGCAAATATTTTTGTGGTTGAACTGATGGTGTGGCCATGCTTTTCAGGCCCCCTAATTACTTTATTCAGTAAGGAATTAAACAACTATATTATCTTCCACAAACACTCACCAAAAGATTAGTGGCAGTAAGTATACTTATTGATCTTGCTTACAAGTATACTTGTCTCTTGCTTACTTAATTGTTTATGTTTATATCAACCCTAATGTTAATTAAAGCACATACTGAATTTCTGCAGCTGGAATAGATGGATGGTCTGTGTGCTGACTCTGATTGGGATGAGGTTCTTGAGATAAGGATGATGAGTACTAAACTCCTTATATCCAAATTCTTGCTTAATCTTACCTTTCAAGACTATTTTTTAAGGACACTGTAATATATCCTAAGTTGTTTTATAAATGATAGCTTCCTTTTTTATACTGGAAAACTGGTCTTGTAGCAGTTGTTCATGCTATTCCCCTAAATCCCAATAATTTAATTATAGTTGCCAGCATCCTTTTTGTTCTCAATGACATTCAACCTGTTGATGCTGTTGGCTTATTTTGTGCTACATGCTGCCACACAACATTTGCTCTAACACCATCTTTTGTAATCAGGTCAAGTAACTGTAAAATATTTCCTTTATTGACTGATTCTATGGACCTATCATGGTCTCTCAGTGCTAATTCTTTCTCTCCAGGCACAAAATATAATTACTTCTAGTACTGTCTAAAATAACATATTTAATTGACAGTCATTTTCTGAAGATGCCCATTAGTTCAATGGCACCTCAGCTTCCATGTGACAGGGAGTAAGTACGTAATTTATTTATCCTTGAAGCCCCAGCACAACACTAAAACCTGATGAACAGTAAAGCACAATTTTCTACTCTGTTTTTCAGCGTGCTTTAAGAGCGACTAAAGAATGGTAAATAATCTTGACACTGTAGAGGAGCTAGGAGGGCAAAGGTACTCAGAAAGTTGTGAATGTCCTACAAGATATTGATGGCCTTTTTCAGTGGTTTCACAAGGACTGGGAAAAATGAAATTCTGCTCAGCATCATATGTGAAAAGTTGAGAGAGATAATTCTCCTAGCAGATGCCCTAATTTATCTGTGCACGCACAGATAGTGCTGGTTTCATAAAAGGTCAGACTCCTTGCAACGTAGTAATCACTATAAGGTAGCTATTTAGATTTAGGTGAAGATTTTGCATTGTGCTGCCTCCCAGATTATGCCTTCAAGTAAATGTAAAAAAAAAGCAAACCACACAAAAGCCCACATCAAAACCAAAAGCAGAACAGCACCCTCCTGTACAAGTCATAGACTGTGTATAATTTCATTCATTCTTCCAGAGGCCTCCTGTGTTATTTTGTACAAAACTAATTCCTCCCTTCCATACCCCTTCCCTAAAATCAGTACTTAGCTTGGAAGGGCACCTGGTTACTCTGTTTTTTTAACTGTGGAGGTTACTCCAGATTTGTTTGTAAAGGAGACTTTATTTTGGGGGGGCTTGAAGTGTTGTGTTTGGTTTTTTTGGTTACATGTGTTCGGAGGTTGCTTGGTTGGTTGGTTGGTCTTTTAGTAAATCGGATCTATTCCTGTTCTCTGTGATAAATTTAGTGCACCCAAAGCTTCTTTTCTTTTTCTTTGAGTTTGATCAGTTTTGATAATACTTTAGTAAGCCTTACTTTCTTACTGCCTATAGATATTTTTCAAGTCTCATCTCTTCTTCTGGCACACACAATAATATAAAAATCATTAGGTACATAAACAGTCTAGCATATGGAAAACTTGATCATTGCAGAGGTATGATGATTATTTTAAAATGCAAATTAGTCAACAAGCGTGCAATTTCATATTCACCTATTTCCTCTCTTCATTGAGTCCTGGTGATATAGGAAAACAGTATACTTTCAGTTTACATTTAAATTAAACAAAAATTAGATTAAATTAAAATAGAATCACTAATGAGTGTGTGTATGTTTTTAGGTGTGATCTTTTATCATTTTAGGTAGGATCCATTAATACAGTACATCCTCTAATTCAGAAATGTTGTAAATCAAGAATAGAGAGCAAAAGTAGGAATCTACAATGCCAAAATATTTATCATAAAAGGTGCACCTTCTGCTTTCTTTTCTAAAATTACAAATAAATATATTTGTTTTTTATAAACAATTATAGTTCTTTCTGTGTTTTGTCATATTTTACCTTCTTTCCCATCTACATCCAGTATTTTTGTGAATAGTTGGAATAAGCTGGACATTATTTTTCCAACATTCCCTCCAAGACATCCAAAATTAAAATAAAATTCTCAAGATAATATTTGTATTGCACATCTCCCCAGACATTAAGAACAAACAGCTTATTTGACTCAGAGACAGAGAAAACAAAACAAGTGCACTTTACCCCTAAACCCTGACAGTTTCTAACATGATACCTGCCCTTGCTTATCCACTTTGAATAGAGAAGTTGTTGTAAGCATCCAAAAGTATTGGATATCAGAAATGTTTGATTTGAAAATAGCTATCATTAAAGACTATGACAAAAAAAACCCACAAACAATTTGAAAATCATACAAAACAGTGTACTACACAGAAAAAAAAAGCTGTCACTGGCTAATGTAATTACTACTGTAATTAATGAATGCACTATTTTGTGATGAGGGACATCTTTCTGTACTGTCCTTCCTTCATTTTGCATGGAAGCACTATACCAGATACAGTAGCTGTGGAGTGGATATTTCAAGCCTAATGTAGTATGAACAAAGCCATAACTAACAAGTTAGTGGGTAAGATGTTTTGATAGATTAGACTTCCCTTGATGCAGTTGTATTTTCTTGGGCTTGATGGAGGAAAGTAATGCCTCCAAGGGAAAAAAAAAATCACTGGTGTGATCTAGTTTCTTCTTAACCTGCTTTTGGGAGGCATAATTAATTAGAATTTATTTCAGATTCCAAAACTGGAAAGCACTTCATACTGACAAGTTACATTATAAAAATGATGCTGTTGCTTGGGAACAGTAATGATCCTTTTTCTTCTTACTACTGGAACTGCAGTAAGCTGGTAAGCTAACAACCTCTTGTGAAGTTTGGCCATCTCTTCAAATTTCAACCAGTGACCCAGAGGTCACCAAAAAGCTATAAGCAGTATTCCAAACTCTGTGAGGCCTCTGCCTTTCTTGTTAGGTGAAAGCCCACAGGGAATGTGCAGAAGCTCATCTTATAAAGAATTGCTAGTGCAGCTTTGCAGGGTCAGCTGAAAACAAATTCTTAGCAGTGGGTTAAAGTCTTATTAACAAGGATTCTTGTGGACAGAAAAAAAAAAAAAAAAGGAAGAAAAAAGAAAAAAAAGCCAAATTAACGTTCTTTTATAAAGTACTAGCAGGCCAGCCTTGTTATTTGACATCCTTTCTGTCCTTGAATGCCAGAAATACTGCCTGTACAGCATCTGGTTATCCTCCAGCAGTAATAACTACTAGCACTGAAGGAGAAATGTTCTTCCTGTCTTCCTGCCTGTGGAGAAGGTCATTGATACCTCCTATCACAACTGCATGTCACGACTGAAGTGAATAGTAAAGTGAAGGTAGTAATAAAAGGCAACTTTTTGTGAACCATTTCAGAAGCCATTTCCTACAGTCGTTTGAAGAGGTGGTGTCTGGGGGGACTGAAGCTTGTTATTCCCCGAGATGTTTTTGTGAAAGAAGAAATCAAACAATGCAGGACGGAATGCTGGTGCCTCAAATGACACCCTAAGTGCTCCTTTCCACTGCTACAGGCAGACACGGGGCTCCATGCTGTGGCAACTATCTCTTCAGTTGCCACAGCTGATATGTGGGTGGGAGACAGTAGGATGTGCTCCAGTGAGTCAAGAAAAAGCAGGTAAATGCTAAAAGAGAGGAGTGAGTCAAAAATCTCAGACAACACTGAATTGATAAACAGGTCTCACAAATATTCCCAGTTTGCTTTCTAAACTCTATCATTCTGAATGCTCTTGCAATACAATGTTGCCTCTGATGTTTTTTCACCATTTTATCTTCTATGTGCAAAGATGTTGTGGTCATTTCCTTCTGACAGGGACGTGGTCTTGAACATGAGTGGCACAGTAATATGTGCCAGTCTTGTCCCCCCTGTCTTGGTAAGTTCTGCCTGAAACTTAAACTTGGTGAAAATGCTACCATTCATGTGATGAAAGGAATCAAAGGAATACATATACAGACTGCCATCACAACACCTGCTGCATTCGTGCCCGGTTTTCTTCCTTCAATTACAAAACTTGAATCTAGGATACTCTAATATGGATAGACTCAATAGGACTCTTGAAATTCTAGGACAGGCTGGAGAGAATCAGTGAATCTGCAGCCCAAACAATGCTGTACAGCTGATCACTCAAGTTTTCAGGGAGCATACACATGTAAGGAAATAAATACATCAACTGAAGTCTATCTTAGAAGTCTGCCTAAATCTTGAGTGAATATGAATGTTCATCTAACACGTGCCAGCCTTTACTTGTGTTAAGAGAGCACAGCAGGTTAAAAACTTCACTTGTCCCTGATGTCAAAGTAGTAGCAGGTGAGGATGATGACTGACAGCACTAAAAGTGGAAGCTAGGCATTTTTGATGGCTGTTGATTGTTGAACTGACCGTGTGTAGTGCCTGTGTTAATCTACATGACTTCTGATGACACTGATTAGAGCTGATTTCCTAAAGAAAAGCCATTTCCCATCAATAGCGCAGTAATGAATCATGCCTAATGCTCATCTCTGTTTCTCTGACACTCCAACTACACAACTTTGAAACTCTGTCATGAGTAACCCAGAATGTTACTGTATTCCATATCTACCTGTGACCCAAATGGTTGCAGCTTCTTTAGAGGTCTGCAGGGGGGAAGTTGGGGTGGGATGGAACCACAGGTGCTTTTAAAGTCTCCTCTGGCAGGCTGCTCCTGCCCTTTTGCTTCATGGCTTCTGTCTTGCTGGTATTCTTGGTATTTTGCCTTAGGCAGAGGCTTTTTCCTTTATGGGTTCTCTTCTGGTTTTTTGTTTTGTTTTGTTTTGTTTTGCCCTTTGTCTCTGGGATTGCACTCTGTGGTTTTGATGTACCTGGGTGTGAATTCCACAGGTTCCTGCCTGTCTCCTGGGCAGAGAGCAAGTGCCCCACTCCGTCAAGCCAGTCCAGCTTGCCAAGGCACCCAGCTGAGGAGAGAAGAACAAAAGTCACCCCAGTGCAGCATCCTTGCCCTTGCCTTGACTGCTCCTGCTGTCTCCTGCCATGAGGAAGTTCCTCTGTGAACTCTAACCCCTGGATATGGAGAATGCCAGCCAGTGTTGGAGAGATGAGCTGAGTGAGCCAGTGGGGGAAGACAGCCACTATCTTTCCCCCATCCTTCAAACCACATACTCGGCTGCAGAACACCATGTTGGCGGGCCACCCCTGCTGTTTTGGATCTCCCTTTGTTCTAGAGGCTCTGTGAAAATTAGCAGGTTTCTATCTGGTGATTATTTGCTGATTCTTGACTGTTGTTGTCCCACTTGTTAGTAAACTGTTCTTTTTCCACTTAAATTTGCTTGTATTCATTTCTTATTAGCGGAAAGGAGTTGGTTGAACCCAGAGAGGAGGCAGTGCTTTCCAGAGTGTTCTCCTTTCAGTTGTTATAAAGCAAGATGCACTACTACTGTGGTAATTCAAATACTCCAAAAAATGCTGCTCAAGTTTCCTAATAAAAGTAATTGTATGAAAACCTGTATGCAGCTGACTTTTGCAGAGGATGCAGGCTCCTTAAGCGCCCTTGTGTTTCTTTTCAGTCCAAAACACATACAGCGAAGGATGAATGACATAATTTTCAACATGATAGCAGCTTTGGAAGAAACACACCCTATTAAAGAGAATTAAAAAGTATGACTAGTATTCATCATGTCACCTAATTTAATCTGAACTCTTAGTCCACTGGAGAGGTGATTTCTCTGACAGCATTAACAGGTAAAGAATATCAGGGTAGCTAATAAGATTGACAAGACTGGGTAACATTCTGCTTATTTTTTAACAATCTGCCAGCAGCTTTCTTTTGAACAGAAAGTTGTATAAAAGACAGTCTTTAAGTTATCATTTATTAAAAACACTATTTTATCTGAAAACCTGCACTTGTTCTGACAAAGTGTTGCAAAGACAGAACTTTCAACACTCTCAGAAGGAGGGTAGTTTCTGTCTTTCCCTATTCTTAAGTAACTGGTCACTGAATGAAAATCCTTTGTCATTTCTGAAGCCTAACAGAGACTTGGAGATCAGTATATTGGGGCATACTAACTCACTCTTCACTCAGCACCACCCATTCCTGTACACCAACCACTGATGACAGGCATGAAGAGGATAAACGCTTAAAATACTAGTCAGCACCTTGCTTTTTGCTGGGTTCCACACCCCCCCCCCCCCCCCCCCCATTATCTGAAGGGTTTAGCATATAAATCCTATAAATTAGAAAAGTTTTGCTTTTTGTTCCCTTTAGGATCTCAGAATCGAGAATCACGGAATTTTCAGATTAGTGAAAAAGTGGGGAGGACTTCCAGACTGACTAGAAATGAGTCAGTAAATAATTGATACATTAATAAAACATCTATCAACAGTTTTTATTTTAAATAGCCTTAATTTAAATTGTAATCCCAAATGACTGACTTGAATGATCACTGATTAGGGACAGAGATGTCTGTAATTGAAAATGGGTGACAGGGATGCAGAGATGATCCTTCTATCCCAACTTCAGAAAAAACTCTGCACATATAATTTTGTTTTATGGATGTTCTGAGAGAAAGAGCAATTGGAACGTTGCACAAACTGCTTCTTCTTCCTCAGTGACACCTCAAGTAAGACTCATGGGGACATATTTTTCCCACCTTCTAGAAACAAATGAAGCATGAAACCTCCCCAGAGCCGAATTTGAAAGGTAAAATATACTCAGTCATATCCAAGCATCAAGACTTATGGAAAGCAAATAAATCATCCCTTATGTGTACTCATGATACATGGGTTTTTCACAATATGCAGGTTTAATTTTGGAAACAGAGGTGAAAGTTCATTCTTAGTTAAGTAATTCTTGGGTAAATATCTGGTCAGTGAAGACTGCAAAACACAGCACTTCCAAGTACTTGGTAGAAAAACTTGTACAAATAGCATAATCCCTCACGGTGGACATCAGGTTATTTACCCTGTTAAAAAATAATGTCAGCTAGGATGCTTTCTAGTTAATTAGTAGCTGGAGCAGCAATACCACTGCAGACATAGTGATTCTGTTCAAGGAAGTAGACTTTCCGTGCAGGTAAAGAGTCAACGTGATCCTTAAATTGTAACGCTAGCGTATTTGATCCCACAGTAGCTGATACATCACCTTTCCTTTCAAAAGGAATTCTTGGTGTAGATACTTCATTGGAATTAGTGTAGGTAGAGGTAATACAGGTAATATTAATAATCATCCATATTGCATAGCTTCACTTATGCAAGCCTGCATTCTGTCATAAAGTCTGTTGTGAAGTGAGATGGGACCCTGCCAGAATCATAATTCCTATTTATTGAGTAGAAGACTATTTATAAGAACAAAAGATCAATATGAATGGCTGGAACACGAGTTCAGCCTGATCCTGAACTGGACTTATTAAAGCAATGGTATTCTCCCTTTTACTTTTGTTTGGTTGGTTTTTTGCTTGGTTTTTTTTCTAACAGAACAAATTTCTTGCTGCGGAAGTTCTCTCCTATTTAATAATATCTGCATAGCATATACCTGTTTTAGAAAAAGTATATGTGGAGTTTCAATTCAACAAATTCAAATGAAAAATACCAAGTCCAGTGTATCTGCATTTCCTTTGGGATTTCATCTAGTTATCACATACTTTTACTTCTGCCCTGGACATTGTGCTAATTAGTATTGTAAATGTAATTGATTTTGAGTTTTTTTCTGCCAAACTGGGAAAGAAAATAAAATTAAAATTTACTGAATTTTTCTTTTTTGCCACAGCTAGGAGAAAGAAAATCTCTCTGAATACACTGCTGTTATAAAAGAAAAGCATTAGCAATCTGCTCATGCATTCTGTTGAAAGCTGAGCCATTCTTTTACAAAATGAATCAAGGAAGCAAGAAGTTTAAATGGGCATATATGCACTAGTTTTCACACAAATAAAAATATTCTTTTAAAGAAAAGAAGTGGAACCAGAAACCTAGCATGTAAAATCTCTACTTTTTTGTTTGTTTGTTTGTTTGGTTTGGTTTGGTTTGTTTTGTTATGTTTTGTTTTGTTTTGTTTGTTTTGTTCTGTTTTGTTCTTGTAGCCAGAGGAAGGAATTTTAACATAACATATAATTAATTTTATTATAGGATGTTTTTACTGGTACACAACATTGAATTTAGAATCATAGAATGTCCTAAGTTAGAACGGACACACAAGAATTTAGAATGTTTTTTTTTTCATTAAAAAACACAAACAAAAACAAAACCAAAATCACGGGTATTCATGCTGTTCCTCATGCATGCTTTTTTTGGTTGGATTTTGTTTTGTGTTTTTTGTTTGTTTTGGGGGGGAGAAGTTTTCATTTTCAAATTAACAAACAATTTATAACAAAAACATATGTCATATAAGAATATTATTAGTGTTTGCAAAAATGACTGGAAAATGCTAGCTCTAGAGTAAAGCAGGAAGATGTATTTTGGCCAAAAATCATCTGCCACTCCTAATGACCTCTTTCTGAAGAGTTCTCATTGTAATTCTTCAGAGGAATTTCTATACAGCTGGTTCTGTTTGTATTTTGGTTAAGGCTATATTGTGTTTCTTCTGTTAATCTTTCGAGAGCCAAATTATTTCATTCTGAGTTTGATCTACCAGATTCCAGCTCATGAAACAGAATAATTTTGACTGAATCCTTCTGAGAAATGAAGATGTTATCAAATTTCATAAACTAGACTCTAGCCATACTTAAAGAAAATCTTTTAATAGTAAGGAAGAAAAAAATTCTCAGCTCATAACAGATTATGTTACAATTCTTGCTTATGACTTGACAGTTGAGAACAGAATGGATGTTCATGGTATTTACGTAAATTAGACAAATCAGTGGGTTTGCAATACTAAGCAATGGTTTCCAACTGAAATAAATGCATAGAAACACAAGCTGTCACTGCAATGTACTTGCTTTACAGATTAGCAAACAGATTTGTATACCTTCCCTCAAAAGCCAAGTATATCAATACCTTGTGAGAGGAACTTTAACATTTAAAGTTTGAGAAGCTTAAATTTGAATGAAACTTCCTTGATTTATGTTGATCAAGATTTGTAAGTACACAGGCAAAACTGCAATAACTTTGATTTTAATTACCTTATTCAAAAAATAGTAAAAAATCTCCTTAGTCCTGAAGGCAACACTGCTTTCATTTTGCAGTGGAATATTTATACCTTTTGGTGATGGAATCTCTTTCCAGACGAGGTTGAAGGGCTGAATCCATCAGTCTATAATAAAAATTACATCTTTCTAAACCCTGCAGAGAAACATTAACAGACTGAGACTAGCATTAATGCAGTACTTTTCCTAATCAATTAGGCAAATAAAAAAAAATCCACTGAGACGACCCTGTGGAAGAAAAGGGATTCACAAACTTAAGCCCCACCATATATTTTTTAATAAAAAGGCTGAAAATGGAGGCAGAAGGAAGATAACCATCTATGTATGGGAAAAATCTATTTCTAAGTTACATCTCTGTCTCTTTCAACAAAGTATTTCTGTCTCACATACCCTTCCCCATAGAATTACTGAATGGTGGGTTTAAGAAGAAAAATGGACTAAAGTACATAATGCATTATGAAACTGAACACATATGGAAACCTCTTCAGAGATTTCATGACTCAGACATATGTAGAAAATAGGGGCTGAGAACTCAGGGAAGATCCTAATGTTATTTTGATCTTGAGAGAAGAATAATTCAAGCTATTTCAAACTTTTGATAAAACAAGACTTTTCACCTAAGATAACATTTGAGCTAACATTTCTGTCATTGATATTTATCTCCTTAATTTCTTCTGTAAATTCTGTATGTAATTAGAAGCATCAGATAAATCACAAATCAAAGCCATGAAGTTTACTAAGCAAAAATTGCTAAAGCAAGTTTCTTCACTTCCTATTTACCAGACTTCACCTATTAAATCAAATAACATTAATTACCTTAGGGCCTTTTATGTGTTTTGTATAATGCACTACCTTTTTCTGGGAGTTTTTTCTACAGATGTCAATGAATTAACTCAGTTTCAGAACTTAGCTTGAAACTATCAGAGAATATATTTTGAAAAAAAATAGTTTTCTTTCTATAAATGGGAATAATTAAGTCTAATTTTTTGAGGATGGATCTGAACATTTTAGAATGCAAAAGTCTATAAGGAAATTAAAGAATTAAAAAAGAGTTTCCACTCCCTTCATATCTGAGTAAGAAAACTCACAAGCCATGTATTCACATAAATTTGATTTATTTTTCTTCCTTAATGTGCTAAAGACAGTTTTTAACAGCAAGAAATAATCCAGCACTTTTTGCCAAATAAACACCAACCTGTTTAGAAGGTTCTTGGAGCAGCACTGTCTCTCTGAAACAGTACCAGTTTCTTTCTAGAACATCAGCCTAGAGCAGGAGCACCTACAAAAGAAAGGTGATAAACATTGAAATAGAAAGCCTTTCTTTGTCTGTCTGCTTTGAAGTTGGAAAGGGGGATTATCAGATATATTACGACTGCAAATTCAAAATTAACTTAAACAGTTGTATGGCTGGAAGATTAGAACAGATCTTTGTAAGCTTAGGCTAACAAGTACACTTACAATAAACAATAACAAAAATACTCTATCTGATCACATGATTCAGAATTTCAGATGGAAACCAATGAATTACAGTTGAATTTTCACCTGTGAGGGATACGAAAGTAGAAGTTTTCACTTTTGCAGGGCTGACATAGTCTGTGCTCAGAAGGTGGCAGGTGTATTTCCAGAACAAGCTAAAATGAAAAGTTGGCCCAAGACTCAGCTGCATCAAGCAAGAAGGAAAAATAAACTTCACACAAGTTTACTCAGTGGTGTGCATTTGCTGATCTACATTTCAGCTAACTGGTAAGATTCTGATAAGTGCATATAAAATCAATTTCCTCAGGTGGAAGTTGTGCTTGATGGAACACTTAATCCTCCTCTGGGAAAAATAGTTTTCATTATTTGGAGCTTGCCTTTTATAATACAACATCTTTCATCTGTTTGTAAAGCAACTGCAGTGGGAAGATGAAGAAGGAAGAAACTCTGCCCATCTCTGTGAATGAATTGTCTTTGGGCAGGATGCTATTGCCCAAGCTCTGCCTTTCCTGAAACAGCACTCTTCACACATCTGTCGTTAGTTCCATTGATCTAAGCATATGGGAGATTGCATTATGCCTGAGGACTGAATAGGCTTATCTGAATAATAACAACAATTTTGAAAGACTTAAGAATTTCTCACTTTGTACTGAACAACATGATTTCTTGCATTTTTATCTTAAGAAAAGGATAGCTTTCTTAACCTTTTAAATAATAAGACATATATGTAGTGTTCTTACAATTTATTTCACTTTAATGTATGTGACAAAAAGAATAATAGGAAAATGTCCCACCTATCTGAGCTGATCCCTTTGCTTTTATTAACACCAATAATTATATTCTCTCTAAAGTTTTTTTTTTTCCCTAACCTAACCGAGACGAATCCATTAGTACCATAAACAGAAAAGTATTTTTTTTCCAATCCTCAGTTGGTCCCTTTCTGAACCTGCTACAGTTTGAATTTATGAAAAATTTGATAAATATCTTTAGTCTGGTGTGTAAGCTCTTCTCTTTCTCTGGAAGTCTCTGGTGTAAATATGCACCCAGTATTTCTTCTTTGTTCTGGCATCGTCATGGGGACATAGTTACTCTATTTTTATTAAGTACAGAGGTTTTTTCCTCCTCATCTGCAACTGCTTGCCAGTGATTCTGAACTTGAAGGAATACCACCAACCCCTAAATTTGTGAGCTTGCTTCTATGGCACTGAGATTTCTCTCTCTTTTATTTCCCCTCTTATGCTTGAGGTCATCTATTCTTTATACATGATACCTAATTGTACTCTGGAGTTTTAAGGCCTAAAGCTTTTTGCCATCAGAAATTTTCACAAACATTTGTTTTTTTTTTTTCTTTGAAATGAATTAAAATATTGAATAAATTTAGTCTCTCCATCACTGAGGGATTTATCTGTTAAACTTCTATACAGCTGATATTTCCTCTAAGAACATAAAATCTAAATATCTAGTAACATAAAGTTCTTAATCCACTCATTATTTTAAGTGGCATTGCAGCACATGATTTATTGTGCAAAAATTTGTCATATCTATAGTAAATTTCCAGTGTCTATTTATTCTTTAATTGGGGATCTAAACAGAGACCTTTAGGATTCCTTTTTTTTTCTTAATAAAACTGAATTGCACCGTAGTCAGATATCTGTTTCCTATCATATTTTGGCAATTCTTTCCTTCAACACAGGAGCTTCAAATGCCTTAAAAGAGGTTCTTTAAAAATAAATGTGTATAATCAAAGAACATCTCACAGGAATATGAAGGATGTTAGAAATATGCAACCTTATATTTAATTTCTTTTTACTTTTGAATTAAAAACTTATGAACATGAAAATCTAATCTAGTTAATGATAATCTTTTCCAAAGCCATAAATAAATATTTATTTAGCTAATAATTTGGCTTGTACTTCAATTCAGATATGATTAGTAAGAATGTCTAAGTATATGATTCAGGAAGATCACTACTGTGGACTGGGATCTGCCAAAGATCTTGATTTATTTTAGGTATATAAATTCAGTATGTGTGGGTGAGTTGCTTAGTTGTCAAAATCAATTTCATGCTACCAGTAAAGACTTTCATGTTACCAGTAAAGACTGCTGATATACCTCAGTAAACTGATATTATCATGAGTGAATGGGATACACTTTTTTGCCTTTCTGCATATTTATCATATACATCACACTATTCTGAACTGATTTGTGTTAATAATGGTCATTATAGAAAGCAATTTCAAATGTTGTTCTGTTTTTGACCAGCAGCAGAGTATTTATAATAGTAGTGCTATAGCTACTGCCTTCTACATAAGCCTTGAATATTATTATAAACAAGTCCGTTTTTCATATGGGCTTTTACCAACCAGCTAGTAAGAATTACAACTATGGGAAAATATGAGTATTGAAAAACTCACTATCTCTGTCAGTCTGCTTACATTTTGTGAGTTTATGTTTCTAAGACTCTAATAACACAGAATTTATTTGGCAAAGGAAATGCACCACATTGAAAATACTTATTTTCCATTCACTTGCTTCGACAATATTTTTAGCCCATATATTAGTAATAAACCAGCTTGAATAAAAAATAGATAGATTTTAGCTATATTACAGTTTGTTAAGCCATTAAATCTAAAACTGAGATGGTGTGAAAAGCTCAACTGTAAAGAATATTACAGAGAAAGATGTGTATTATTTGATTTCATACTTGAAGCTTGATGTAGATTATGTCATTAGGTTGTAAATTTTACTACTACATAACAGCAAAAGTTAGCTCTGGTCATTGTGTAAAAGAAAAAAAAATTGTATTGAATTTCCACAGTCCTCATGTCTAGATAACACTGTAGAATTTTATTGATATTATTAAACATGCTCTCATGTCTCAGAAACATCTAAAAGAGGAATACATTCTCGTGATCCTCCACTAAAAAAATCAATCAATCAATTAATCAATCATTCACATTATTGAAGAATGAAGAAAAGGAGACAGTGCATCACTGTCAGCCAACAGCATTAGATCTATTTGTCAGTGGTATCCAACAGTAAATGTTATTTTGCACAGACTCAAAGTCATACACACCTAAAATGACTTACCATCTAACAGGAATTCTCAACATCAAAACATTCTGCCTACGACAACTTCTCCACTATCCTTTTGCCAAGATGCTAGTTGCTTTCTTAGGACAAATCTGATAGGTAGTTTGAAAGAGGAGCATGAATGAGGGGAACCAGGACCAAATTCAAGAAAATGTCTTAACAGATCCTAACTTTGAAGTTAGTTATAATAGCATAATAATGTGCATCCTACAAGGGCCTTATGTGTTAGGTAGAAGCTAATGCAGTTTTCCTAAATGGCAAACTAGTGCACCAAAAAAGCTGACTGACCAGATGAATTGTGATAACATTATCTGAAGCTTATCCACAGATAGTTTTCCCTTCCTTCCTTCCTTCCTTCCTTCCTTCCTTCCTTCCTTCCTTCCTTCCTTCCTTCCTTCCTTCCTTCCTTCCTTCCTTCCTTCCTTCCTTCCTTCCTTCCTTCCTTCCTTCCTTCCTTCCTTCCTTCCTTCCTTCCTTCCTTCCTTCCTTCCTTCCTTCCTTCCTTCCTTCCTTCCTTCCTTCCTTCCTTCCTTCCCTCCTTCCCTCCTTCCTTCCTTCCTTCCTTCCTTCCTTCCTTCCTTCCTTCCTTCCTTCCTTCCTTCCTTCCTTCCTTCCTTCCTTCCTTCCTTCCTTCCTTCCTTCCTTCCTTCCTTCCTTCCTTCCTTCCTTCCTTCCTTCCTTCCTTCCTTCCTTCCTTCCTTCCTTCCTTCCTTCCTTCCTTCCTTCCTTCCTTCCTTCCTTCCTTCCTTCCTTCCTTCCTTCCTTCCTTCCTTCCTTCCTTCCTTCCTTCCTTCCTTCCTTCCTTCCTTCCTTCCTTCCTTCCTTCCTTCCTTCCTTCCTTCCTTCCTTCCTTCCTTCCTTCCTTCCTTCCTTCCTTCCTTCCTTCCTTCCTTCCTTCCTCCCGCCCTCCCTCCCTCCCTCCCGCCCTTCCTCATTAGCTACAATAGCTGCAAGTTTTCAACTTTTCAGTAATCTCTTAATCAAAATTATAGCACATAATTACTATTATCTCAATGTACATATTTAAAAACAAATATAGTTCTGTTTCTGACATCAGGAATTGCAACCTTCTCTACCCTTCTAAGTACACTAAATGGTACTTAGTATCTGCAAGAGCTTTCCAGAGACATCAGCTGCAGAATAATGTCCTCAATATTTTGCCTACTCTCAATTCATTAAATACACCTGAGCTCTGCAATGTAGTGCCTATAGCTTCCAACCTCAGGGATAAAGTAATTACTGCAGACAGGATGAGAAGGTGTCTCAAAACAAAACAATTCTATTTAATTAGTTGCACTGGATAAAAATGGGTGTCATGAAGGCAGACTCTCACTGAGGTCCTGAAGAGTTCCCAACTGAGTAAGAAGGGACAGTGCTGAGCAGGTTATTAGCATAACCCTGTTACAAGTGAGATAGTAAAAAAGTCTCAGACCATCATGGCTATTATCCTTCTTTGCCTCATATATCTACCCAGCTTTGCATGCATATATCTACTCAGCGTGGACTCTAACAGCCTTCCCTTCAGCTCATCAGATGCTTTTGTACCATTGTAAAATGCTACACCTTTAAGCAAAGACACATGAATTAATTCATTGCATAAGTGCAAAATGTATTTTATACAATAAAAAAATTCAATGATTAGAGATAGGAAAGGACGCATCAGTGTCATCTTCTTTTAATATCTTGCTTAGATTTAACTTCTCCTGCTACATCCAATAGAGACATTACAAACCTCAGTTTAAGCATGGAAATTGATAGTCTTCAGCAGTGTCTCTGTACATGCAGGGTTTGTTCCCCAGCACTGTGTACAGATTATTCACTGATTTCACTAAAAATACTTCTATATTATCTTTTAGAGATTATAGATCTGTCTAAATAGAACCACATATACTCTAATAGAATAGAAATATATGTGTTTGTCGCTCTTAAAGCAGTTCCAGAGAATTTTCAAAAATACAGCTTCTTCCCTCCACACCAAAAATTAATTAATGCAACTTTCACTGTTCAAGTAAAGGATGATATTTTGGAGCTGACAGTCACATGACCTCCTAATTTCTTTTATGAGCTGGTATTTCAACCCATGTATTGAAAATTTGTTTCTGCTAAAAAAGTTCAGAATAACCAGAAAACCAAAGAATTACCTTTCTCCAAATCCTATGTCTCTCCACTGATAGGATGGGAGTATGAATTTACCAACATATAGTAGGTAGTTGTCTGAGTTATTTTCTTGTATATTAATTTGAAATTTTGTGATATATAAAATTATGCATAGTTCTAATACTTAGAGGAAAGGTAAAGCTGTAAGGTACAACAATAAATGATGAATCTTAAGCAAGTCCTTGAAGCAGCAACAGTGAGACAACAACACACAAGACTTTTTTATATTTGGGGACAGTGCCATGTCCTCAGGATGTCCTGGACCAAACTTGTATTGCTGTAACTGCTGCACTGGCTAGCTCTGTACATATTCCATGACTTTTTTTATATATCATAGAATCAGAGTGGCTAATGTTGGAAAGGACCTATGGAGGTCCTCTGGTTCAACCCCATGGTTGGTCCAGTGCAACTGGTCAAGCACATTCACCTAAGATGTTGCCCAGGACTATATCCACAGACTTTTGAATATCTCTGGAGATGACAATTCCACCAATTCTCTGGGCAACTTGTGTCAGTAGTCAGTCAATCTTACCATGAAAAAGTAAGTGGATTTTGCCACTGGTCCTGTCCCTGGACGCCACTGAGAAGAGCCTGACTCCATCACCTTTGCCACCCTCCCACCAGGTATGTATTTACAGTAGTCAGATCCCCCTGAGCATTCCCAGCTTTCTCAGCTTTTCCTCATAGGAGAGGTGCTCCTGTGCTTCCGTACATCATCATCTGTGCGGTGCCTTGCTGGGCTCTCAGTGTGTCCATGTGTCACCTGTAAAAGGGAGCCCAGAATGGGACAGAGTACCCCAGAGGGTAAGGGTCCCCTCCCTCGACCTGATGGCAAGCCTTTGCCTAACGCTTCCCAGGATACTGTTAGCATTCCTTGTGACAAGGGCCCGTTTCTTACTCTTGTTCAAGCTGGTATCCACCAAGAACCCCAAGGCCTTCTCAGCAAAGTTCTTTTCCAGCCCACCAGCCCCCAGCCCATATCCCGAATGTCTGCAGTTTTCCTTCGTATGCACATGGCTTTGTCCTTCAAACTAAAGGTATGGAACACATATCTCTTATTTTCCTGATCATATTTGAGATATCTATAATTCACTTAGTTTTAAGCACAAAACCAGGATGAGAGATAAATTGCAGTAGAAATATATGTGTTTAAGTTTCTTTCTCCAAGAAACCAAAACCCATTTATAAAAGGCTGAAATCTTGTTGTACAGTAAAAGAAGGCTACAGGGGTCAGCTGAATTTGCAATTAAGTCCTTAATAGATACCGGTATCCTTAATTGTCCATTTTCCTGATCAAGCAGCAGATATATCTGACTTGGCACAACCTCTAACCAGACCAGGTGGAAATCAACTGTTGACATGACCTAATTTATGAAAACTTGGATAACTAGGTATAAAACAGTACTTTAGCATTAACAGCTTATTAAAGTACTTCACTTCCCTGAATTCAGCTGAGATTTCATTGCAATCCAAAAGCTTGTTGGGGCAAGTACCTTGGAAGGAAAAACCATGGAGTTGGAACTGTCACCATATCAACAATGCTAAAAAATAATTTTTGCATAATTTTAACTTTTCTGCTTTCTTTCTCGTGCAATAGTCTGGAGAAATACTCTACATCCAAAATTGTCAATAACTGTGAAAATTTGCAAAATTTAACAATTGTAGGTTTTATGAGTAGAAAAGCAATTTAAAACTCACCAATTATGGCCAGGCACCACTTAGACATTTCTGAGACTGAAGTATTTGATTCACTACATTTACTGGGCATTCCCAACCATTAGTCTTGATTCAGTCTCCTTAGATTCACTCTCTAAAACACAAGATTTTTGCATAATGGCCCTTACACCAATTTATTCTCACTTAACTGCGCAATCAGCTCCCTGTCACCATCAGGACCAAAGACTTTTGCTGTTCCTAAAACACAGCAGTAGAGAAGGAACTTCTGATCCCCTGTACTTCTGCTTCTCAGAAGGAAAAGTTGTGGGGATGAAGGCTTCTGCAGTCTCAATGTTTCACTGTTTAAAAAGTCTACTGTCCTCTCTTTCCTTATTTAGACAGTTGGCTTTAAATACAACCTTACACTTATACTCTGCAAGCCTTTAACCCTCTTCTCCCTCATTGCAGTTGTATATCCTCTCATAACTTCCAGAAATTATGAAAAGACAACACGTAACCGCAGGGTCATGCAAACACAGAAAAAAAATTCCCTCTTTTTTCACTATGTCATCACTGCTACTACACAGTGAACAAAGTATAAAAATCTAGATGAAGAGGGAGGAAATTCTTAATTTATGGTACATTTACTCTCCCTTTCAACAGTCTTTTTCCCTTGCCTAACATTTTTGTTTATCATCTATTAAAAATACAATGATAGGAAAAAGGGGAAAATCCATCTTCCTGCATTCTCACCCCCATCTCACCTACATACATACATACAACTACATACTCCCAAGTCTCCTCTTCATTCCAAGTTGCATTTTTGCCCTTTAAATATATTTTAAATCCATTCTTTTTCAAGGCCACTTGGATTCTTGCTTTACCACTACTAAGCCTCAGTACCTGTACAATGGGAGCTCAGGTCCTTCTTGGTATATTCAGAGAACAGGAGCCTTCTCCTCAGGACACAGGCCAGCCAAAGAAAGGCTCAGGCACACATTGGTACAGAGGTTTGTCATCTGCCATGCAAAAAGTAAGGCGGCAGTGAAAGGAGAGGGGAGTACATAGCAGTATATCTGCCTATTATATCTCAGCAAACCTGCTGGCAGACCAGGTGTTGTTAGTGTAAGTATCACTTTCTCCTGCTGACAAATTAGGTGCTCAGAGGGCCTTAGACAAGCTTCTTTCTCTAAGAGCTAGTCCTGAAGCCTACACATCCCCTTTATCTTCTCAGATGCCCTGTCACCATTCCTCCTGATAGAGGTCAACTTAGTTTTGCTAAACAGTTTTTACCAGCCTGTCAGAAAGGCAAGTAGAATGCGTCCTCAATCCATTTTGCACTCTGCCAATCCATTTTCCAGAACCTTATTTCTTTACTTTTACCAAAAATGTAACAATAAAAAGTTAGCTTTTATTTTTTCCCTTCAGTGTGCGGACTTCCTCTTCTCATTCTAGAAAATCATCTGTGACCTCCAAGCCAAACCTGTATTTCTGCCTGTAAAAGTAAGGAGAATATGTTCCCTACAAACAACTTACTTGTGTCTTCCCTATAGCACGTCTCCTGTACTGGTAATCTATTCCAGTTTTTCCCAGCAGGTTAAGCATTTCTCTGAGGCACAGAGAACTCCAAGATTAAAAGGATGTCCTCTTGGCTTTCTGACCTCTGGTTAGTGGTGACATTCCTCCCCTCCATAGTAACAGGAAGAAAAAAATAGAAAAGTAATGGATGGGACCTAAAAAGCTGTTAGAAACAGGATCTTACAATATCTCTTCAGTATGAAATGATCTTCTTCACTGGTAGTATTAGGTGAAGGAAGAAGTACCCTTTTCTATAATCTGACTTCATTTTTACTCAGTTCCTGTTTTACACAATCGTCCTAAAAAGCACTTTTTCAATTGCCGTTGCTTGATGTACCTTCTCTTTTTGTAGGTCCTCCTTTTTTTACCTAGGTTAAAATTTCTGATGTGGAGAATACACTTAGCATTTTTCAGATCTGCATGTTAATTTCCTTTGCTTTCTAAAGTGACTGGGACAAAAGTAGCTGAGCCAGAGATTGTTTAACAGGACCCTTTAAGCCTTAGTTACATTCTAGAACAAAAAAAATTCAGGTACATTTAAGAAATACACATTTTCAGAAATATAGAAATCTTCAGAAACCACTGAGGCAAGGATAAGGGCAAAGAGAAGAGCAAGGACACAAATATATTAGGACCACACTTCTAACTCAACAAGTGAGGTGTTGTTCAGGAGATGAAGGACATATATTTCAACCCCTGGTGCTCAAGATATTTGTCTGAATAGATCAAAAAAAAGTCTTATTGTTAATAATTCTTGAAGCAGAGTCAAAGTGTCTTCCTTCCTGGCAACATTTAGTCCCACTGAAATTGCCAACTCTGTTTCATTTTCAGAATGGATTTTTTTTCTACTTACAAACTAGGGTGTGATTCCCTTTTCAGATGCTTCTCTGAGCTTTCAGTTATGGCAAGGAAAAAAATTGAAACAGGAAACTTTGACTTTCTCCAAAAATTAAGGTTAATTAAGTTGGAAACTATTGCTGAAGAATTATTGCCAAAAGTGTAAAGTCATGATTGTGAGAGGTTAATTTTTTCCTAATTGTAATCCTGCTGAGATTGCCATCTGAGGAACACCTTCTGGAACCAGCAGCTGATTTGTTTCAACATTTAGGACCAGTACTTTTCTGATGCTCTTTTGCTTAACAAACAACATACTTTCCATTTGTGAGCCTCACTCACTGGTCTTCCAGTAAATAGTATGAAAATAGTTGGTTTAGGATCCTTTTGTGTATTTATTCTTTTATTTATCTGCTTTTTTGGGGTTTTATTGGTGAGTTTTAACTTTGCAAACATGTAAGTCGCTACAGACTTTTACAGTAACAAACTAAGGGCTCTTGTTTCTTTGGACCGAGGGCAAATAAATAATTTTTGCATGCTTTTCAGTGATTTTCCCCCTTGGGAGGATTGTTTCATTATTTGTTTAGCATCAGTAAAGCTGTTGGGAACTTACTATACATTTCTTTGACAGTCTGTATTAAAGTAGCTCTTTTCCTCATGAACATCTTGTCAACTTGGGAAGTCACTGTTTAAATTCCACTTGAATGGAATAAGCTGTTATGCAAGTGCTAGAAGACGAAAGAAATTAAGCACAAAAAATTCGTCTCACATGACTGTCCTTGTTATTTTTGACAGAAAGCCAGGTGAGAAGCCAGGAAAAAGGAGCTTTCCTGAGAAGGAGAGGAGCTGGCATCTGGATTCCATTGGTGGGGAAGTTCAGTACACAGATAATGATACTTCTGACCTTGCATCTGCAATAAAGACCAATGTTGAAGGGTAGCTGCACATGTGAAATGTTGACAGTGTTCTGCATTCCCTGCAACAAATGAATAGTCAGGAGAGTAGGAAGCATTGCAAATGAGGTAAAGTGTTTTTGAAGTGCAATGCTATTTTAAAAGTAAATACTGACCTCATAGTCTTGGAAATGCTGGAGATGGTTTAGTCATGAAAAAAAGGGGGCTTTTACCTTTGCCTCTCTAGTAAGAATCCAGTATGTATGAACAGAAACTGAAGGCTTATTAATTTTTGAACTATTTTATAAGACTTATGTGAAGAGAAGCTATGGACTCAGAATCTAATTTGGATTGAAAGAGATCTTGAGGTCTTCTGGTCCAAATCCCACTCAAGACAGAGACAACTTCAAAGTTCCATTAGACTGCTCTTAAGCTTGCCTAGTATCTCTACCAATGGACATTCCACAGTTTCTTTGGTATATCTATTTTTGTGTGTAACGAATCTCATTGTAAAAATGTGCTCAGCTTCTACTTGACATGCAGTTCCTCTGGGAGAGTCACATGCTAATTCTCATCAGGAAGGTCAATATTTAACATGCAAAGAGGCTGACTTCTCTTGCTTTCGTACCAGATTAATGATAATGCCAGTGGACCACACGCTGGCTTTTCCCATGTAATTAAGTTCTGTTGAGTTTTTCAAAAGCTGCTCTTCTTTCCTTGAATATTCAGTTATCTTGGGGGAGGGATGGAGCAAGGGGGAATGAGAACAGAGAGGGAGAAGATGTTTTTTGCTTTTCTTCCCTTGCTGATTAGCTAATAAAGAAAAAACAATGTCTAGGAAAAGAAAGTTCTAAGATATCAACAAAATATCTCTTATCTCTAGAAGAGAATCTACCCCACCAAATATATTCATCTCTGTTTTGAAACCTTTAATGAGAAGTCTCCTCAGGGAAAAGTTTTCTTTCATTTCATTTAAGAATCAAACATTTTATCATTTGAGTATCCGTCGGTCATATTAAAATTCAGACAAATATCTGCATATTTTAAATGTCTGCCTGAATACTGAGATCATTTGTCAATGTCCTCACTGAATTGTTAGTCAGACTGTTGTGCACATTATTTGAGACAGCAAATGAACTGTTTGGGTTGCTATGGTTACAGCTATGGAGAAGATAAATTTCTGCAGCTACTATCTTTCTTGAGGGGCTGGGGCGGAGAAAGATAATTGAAAAACTAAAAGTTAATCCGACACATTAGGGTAGGGTCAGAACTGCAACAAAGCTTTATGTGTGCACTTCATTATATATGTGGAAGGAACAATGTATCCATAAAAGTAAATAAATATTGATGGATGCTTCCATTACATTCCCTTTCTCTAAATTTATGCTGCAATTTGTACCAGTCAGGTAGCAGTGATTGGGATTGTTCAACCAGCAGGAATTGTTAATTTGGACAGTTATCTGATTTAGAGCAGCATGATGAGGTGATAATTTCCTCCAAAATTACCGCTAACATTTTGGGTTCATGGAAAAAGCCGAATCACAGCATCATTTAGGTTGGAAGGGATCTTAAGATCGTCTATTCTATCCTCCCTGCTCCAGCAATGTCACCTCCCGCATTTTATCCAGCACTGTGTCCAGTCAGATTTTCTGTGTCACCAAAGATAGAGATGACCTCTCAGAAGGTTTCCTTGTGTTTACACTGAATTTACATTCTCTAATTTGTGCTCATGGCTTTTTGTTCTCTGCACACCACTAAAAAAAAGTTTAGTTCTGTTTTCTTCATTCTCTCCTGTCAGATAGTAATAATAAGATGCTCCTTGAGACTTTTCCACAGGCTAAACACTTGCAGCAGTCTTCACATATGACAAATGCTCCAGCCATTTCATCATCTTTGTGACCCTGAGGTGGATATGCTCTGTGAAGTCTGTGTCTTGCTTGAAGTTTAGAGCCAACACTAGACACCTTATTCCAGACATTGTCTCATCAGTACTGATCAGAGAGGAGGGATCACCTCTGTTGAAAGGGCTGGCAATGCCCTTTCTAACATAGCTTAGAACACGATTCTCCTTTTTTGCTCTAAGGGTACATCATTGGTTCATGGTTAACAAAGTGTCTTCCAAGACCCAGGGTCTTTGCAAACCTCTTTTTAAGCCAGGTGGACTCAGCTGAATGAGGGACTGGGGTTATTTATTTTCAAGGCAGGATTTTGCTCTTCCGCTTGTTAAACACGACAGCCTTCTATGCCAAAGTGTCCAGCCTGTCATGAATGCTTTGAATGGCAGCACAATCATGTCACATATAGCAGCTTTTCCCAGTTCTACACCATTCTAAAACTCCCTGAAGGGTACACTCTCTTCCTCATGCTGGTTACCAAAGAAGATGTTAAACAATAATGAAAAGTGTTGCTTGACTAACATGATCTTTTCTTACAACCAGGTGACCCTCTTACCAGGTGCAGGAAAAGCTGAAGGGAATGTTTCTACCTGGACTTCAATAAAGCCTTTGGTACTCTCCCACAGCACTCCTGGAGAAGCTGGAGCTGCTGAAGCAACTCCACCTCATCGTAGTAAGCTATCAGGTTCCATTATTTCACTTTTGCTAATGCATGCTGGCTAATTCCAATCTCCTGCTTTTTTTTCATGGGTTTGGAAATGTTTTCCAGATGCAATTGAAATAAAACATATTGAGCTGTATTTTCTGGAAACTCCCTTGGCCTTCTTGAATATAGGAATGTTCTTTCCTCTCTTCCAGTTGCTGTGACTGTTCAAAGATAATCAACAGTGGCATCACAATGATGTCAGCCAGCTTCCTCAGCACTTGTGATGCCAAGTGTCAGAAACCAGGTGTGGGAGTTCAACTGGCTGGGATGGATGTTAAGAACAAAAGCACCAATCTAAGGTCTTGGGAAGCAGGATATTAAGAAAGGGAACATCCAGTTGGGTTATGGCGAGGAGAACAGGATTGTGGGTATAGTTATGTTAATGCATTGTACCATGTAAGGTTATGTTCTGATTTCTTGTTTATGATTGATTAAAAGTGTTTTATACATAAGGCAATATTCTTAGTTCTTGTTGACGATTGCTTCCCTGCCCTCAGATCTACCTGTATATATTGTTGTGTTTCCCACATTTTGGGGTCTTTGGAGGACACCCTGTACTGTGCACGGCTTCTTTCCTTTGTTGTTTTGCTTGTATTAAAGTTCTTTACTTTTCTGGGCTACTCCGTCATACCCATCCCTATTTATTTCTTTCTCCAGAACCCCTGACTGGTCCAGTCCTGAGGTTGCAATGCTGATGTGACAGCCATGGACTTCTGTATGTCATTTAAGTGCTCCCTGGTCTGGGTTACTGCACTGAGAGCATGTCTTCCTTGTTCCACAATTTCCTTCTGCTGTCTGAGTCGTGCATTTCCTGATGGCCGGTTTTACTGGTAAAGGCTCAGGCAAAAAGGCACTAAACCCATTTCCACCTCCTCCCCACCCTTCGCAAAGCCTGCTGAGAGCAGGCTCCTTATTTTCATTGTTTTTTCCCTCTTTCTTAAAAGCTTCACATTATGTTCTTTCTCAGTTCCTATTAGCCTTTCCTTAAGTGATAAAAATGTAAAAAAGCCTAGTATACTCAAATTCTTCGAAAAACCAGTTTTGGCATATGCGAGACATTAAATTTGATATTAATACCTCATCTAAACTGCCAATTCAGGCCATGTCTCGTTGTCTAATTTGTAAGTTGGCCACATTAGTTCTGAGAGGCTGATCAGTTTGAGTTTTGAAAGCAATGAATTTTTGCTTGTTAATCTTTGCCAATTTTTCAATATTAAGCCTAAAGGGGAATCTCTAGGTATTTAAGTTGTATCTTTACATGAGAAGCTACATCCCATTGTCCACTAAACAGGAAAAAACCCATAAATTAAAATGAAGCGACCTAAAGACAAGCAGTTAGAAGCAGGCAGAGAGAGAGAACAAGAACAAGGACTGTCAAGTTATGAGTGGGTCTTGGGTCTTCAAAGAGACAGGAGCAGTTCTTGGTTGTTGTACAGTTGTTTATTGAATGAATGCATCAGACTTGAAGTTGGGAGTATTAAAGTCTGTGCTAAAAGCTTTCTGGCATAGAGTCACGACGTTCCAAGCAAAAGCAGCAGGAGCAGTAGCCGCTAGCAGAAGCTACTACCACCCCCCTTGCACCCCAGTACAGGGGTTTTTATTCATAAATCATCCCATCAGCTAAAAACACGACTCTAAAGCATTGTTCCTACATCTATCTGAGCTTAATTCCAATGTGCAAAAGTAGTGTCGGTTCTTACACACAATCTACGGGTACAGTGAATAGTTCTATCTGGTCTACCTAGAAATGCAAGCAATGTTCTGCTTTCATTATGTCTGGAGCTAAGTTAATTTTGTGAAAGGTAACGCTACAGAACTTGAAACTAGGCTTTAGGGCTTTTTACTAGCTAACACAGTCTCTTAAGGCACTCAAGATATATTTCTATTTATTTAAAACTAAGACTTAGTCTCCTACATCATGTCTGTGTGGCATATATTTCAGTTTCTCTAAAGGTTCCAATTCAATCCCTGCATTCATTTCTCTCTTTGAGGGACTCAGAAAGGCTTCAATTTAATGCATTCCAACAGAGGACCACACAGGACTGGTACTCACAAACCTCTGGACCATCAGGGTGGGGCCTGAGTCACTTTGCCACCACTGGCCCCAGAACAAAATTTGCCACTGCAGTGCTAATTCTCCACTCATTCAGGAGGCATTCCCCCCTGTTTATGAGCAAATGGGGGTGATGACAAACAAACGAGAAACCCCCTCCTTGGATCCTCTCAGATCCTTCCACACACCAAAAAAATGAAGCGATCTCTTAATGCTAAACCTAGGTGCTAACACCAAAACACCACCTTTAACTCACTTAGGTGCCTTTGTGTTAGATGTGGAGGATTCTTGGGCTCTGACACCTCCTGGACTGTGGCTGCTGCCCCCCTGAAGTGCTGGCAGTGGTGGGGAGGAGCAACTGGGTCTTTCTCAGTCCAGTTGATTTTCCAGAAGTATCCTTGTCCCATCTGGGTCACCAGAAACTGATGCCTGTTTTGGGCTTACCTAAAAACAGAGGCCAGAGAAAATTAAGAGAATTAGAAATGGTTACATTTATTGATGGGCCTTCAGGTACACCTTGGGCAGACAGAGCCTCCCAGGGGCTATACCCAAATGGACAATGGGTTATGAGTTTTCACAGTTTTATAAGTGTGGTCCATTTGGATATTGGGGGTTAATCTTCCAAATACATCTTCAGGTAATGAAGTAATTTTACTCCAAGTTTACCCCCCCCAAAACTCACTTTTGTTTACACTTCTGAGACAGTCAGATGTCCTTGATTCCCAGGCCTACAGAGGAGTTGTTTTCTCTGACCAAATGCCAGTAGCTAGCACTCCATATGGAGTTTAGAGTTATACACTAAAAAATGACAGGATTACAATTATATGAAAAATATAAAAGCTAATATCCTAAGGCATAAAATAACTTGACCTCTTCTTTATTTCCCATCAATTGTCCTGCTGCTTTCAGCAGCAGTCCAACATTTTTCTGAGTCTTTCTTTTGCTGTTCATAGACATGTAGAAGAAGCCTTTCTTGTCCTTCACATCTCTTGCCAGATTCAATGCTAGCTGGCTACAAAGGTCAAGGCAGCCTTTCTAACTCTATTGCTGCAATATCAGATAGCAACTCTTCTTGGGTCATGTATCTTTGATTTCATACCTTGTGAAGTTCGTTTTTATGTTATGAGTTCAGTTAGGAGCTTTTTGCTCATGTAGGCATGCTTCTTCAGAGAATCACAGAATCATCAAGGTTGGAAAAGGCCATGGAGGTCATCAAGTCCAACCTACGACTGAACACCACCTTATCAACTAAACCATGGCACTAAGTGCCACATCCAGTCTGTTTTGGAATATCTCCAGGGACAGTGACTCCACCACCTCCCTGTGCAGCCCATTCCAGTGCCCAAATACTCTTCCTGTAAAGAATATTTATCAAGTGTTTAGTCTAAGCTCATCCTGGCACAGCTTAAGGCCATGTGCTCTAGTCCTGTTGTTGGTTGCCTGGGAGAACAGACCAGCCCCCACTTGGCTACAGCCCCTTTTCAGGGAGAGAGTGATGAAGCCTTCCCTAACCCTCACTTCCAGGCCAAACAACCCCAGCTCCCTCAGCCACTCCTCTAGGGCTTAGGTTCTAGACCCCTCATCAGCCTTGTTGCCCTCCTCTGGACATGTTTGAGCATGCCAAAATCCTTCCTAAATGGAGGGACCCAGAACTGGACACAGCACTCAAGGTGTGGCCTCACCAGCTCTGAGTACAGGGGACACTCCCTGCCCTGCTCCTGCTGCCCACACTGTTGCTGGCACAGGCCAGGATGCCATTGCCCTTCTTGCCCACCTGGGCACTGCTGGCTCATGTTCAGCTGCTGTCAGTCAGTATCCCCAGGTTCCTTTCTGCCTGACCACTGTCCAGCCACTCTGTCCCCAGCCTGGAGCTCTGCCTGAGGTTGTTGGGGGCCAAGTGCAGGACCTGGCACTTGGACTTATCAGACTTCATATTGTTGGACTCAGCCCATCGATCCCACCTGTCTGGGTCCTTCTGCAGAGCCCTCCTACCTTCCAGCAGATCAACACCAGGTCCCAGCTTGGTGTCATTTGCAAATTTGCTGCTGGTCAATCCCTCACCCAGGTCACCAGTGTAGTTGTTAAACAGGACTGGGCCCAACACAAATCCCTGGGGACATCCACAGCCTTGCACACACCCACCAGGCAGGTCACCTGGTCATAAAGGAGATCAGGTTGGCCAGGCAGGACCTGCCCCTCCTAAATCCGTGCTGGCTGGTCTGAGCCCCTGGCCATCCTGTAGGGGCCGTGTGAGGGCACTCATGGCTGTGTTCCACAACCATGACAATCACTGAGCTCAGACCGACTGCCCTGTAGTTTCCCAGATCCTTCTTCTGGCCCTTTTTGTGGATGGGTGTCACACTGGACAGCTTTCAGTCATCTGGGACATCCCCAGTGAGCCAGGACTGATGACAGATGATGGAGAGTGACTTGATGAGCTCTGGCCAGCTTCCTCATCGCCCTCGGATGGATCCCATAGACTTGTGAGATCTAAGTGGCTCAATAGGTCTCTAACTACTTCCTCCTGGATTCTGGGAGGGGCTATTCTGCTCCCTGACCCCATAAACCAGCTCAGGAGGCCCATTGTCCTAAGCAGGACAACCTGTCTTACTGTTGAAAACTGAGGCAAAGATGTCAAGAGCCTCTGCCTTTTCCTCATCTTTAATCACTAAATTCCCTCCTGCATCCAACAAAGAATAGAGGTTGTCTTTGTCCTCCTTTTGCCATTAATGTGTTAATAAAAACATTTTTTATTATCCTTCAGAGAAGTGGCCAGATTAACTTTTTTCTTACATGACCTAGTAACATTCTTAAACATTTCCTGACTTACCTGCCCCTCTTTCCAAAGGTCATAAGGTCTCTTTGTTTTCTTCAGTCCTTTCAAAAACTCCTTGCCCATTCAGGCTTGTCATCCTTCCCACTGGCTCATCTTTTGCCACATACAGACTCTCTGCTCCTGCAACTTCAATATTTTTTTCTTGACATATGTCCAGCCTTCTTTAATCTCTTTGTTTTTAAGAGCTATTTCCCAAGATATTCTCCAAATCAGTCTCTTGAATAGGCTGAAGTCCACCCTCTGGAAGTCCTGAGTGTTTTGTTGATGCCCCTCCTTGCTTCACTGAATATTGGGAATGCTGTTATTTCATGGTCACTGTACCCCAGGCAGCCTCTGACCACCACTCGTCCACCAGACCTTCTCTGTTTATGAACAGCTAGTCTAGCAGAACCCTAGCCCTGGTAGTCTCTCCTCTCACCAGCTGTGTCAAGAAGTTGTCCCACAGTCTAAGAACCTCCTAGATTACCTCTTCTCTGCTGTGTGAAGTTCCCAGCTGATAACTGGCAGGTTAAAGTCTCCCACAACAACAAGGGCTGGCCATCTTGAAATATCCTCCAGCTGTTCATAGAATTATTTCCCCACTTCTTCATCCTGGCTGGGTGATCTATAACAGACTCCCACAAGGATGCTGGCCTTGTTGGCCTTCCTACTGATTCTCACCCATAGGTACTTGACCTTATCATCATTAATCTCAAGTTCCACGCTGTTGAGAGCCTCCCCAACATACACAGCCACAGCCTTATCTCTCCTACTTCACCTGTCCCTTCTGAAGATGTAGCCACCCATTTCAGCATTCCAGCCATGTGAGCCATCCCACGTGACTGGAATGCTGAAATGGTCACATCCGTGATGGTGACTATGTCATAGCTTCCCTGCTCCACCTTGGCTTCCAGCTGTTTATCCATGCTGTGTGCATGAGTGTACATGCACTTCAGCTGGGCTGCTGATTTCATCCCTGACTCCGGCTCTTAATCACCCCTGCCTGCTCACGGGCTAGAATCCTTTTTTTCCTTGTTAGATAGATAGAACTTACCTGACTCTGGCAGGCCAGGGTGCCATAAAAGTTGCCCCATGATCAAAGAACCCAAAATTCCATTAATGGCACCAGCCCTTAAGCCATTTATTAATCATGTAGGCTCTCCTGTTCCTTTCATCATTCATCCCTGCTATTGAAGGGACTGAGCAAAGCACCACCTGTGCTCCTGCCCCATCAACCTAGTGACCCAGAGCCTTGAAATCCTTTTTAATTGCCATGGTGCCCTTCTTGTCAGCCTCATCACAGCCAGCCTGGACAATCAGCAGGGCAGCAATAATCAGAAGTGAAGCAATGATCAGAAGGCTGGATAAGCTCAGGGAGTTTACTGGTGATTTCCTGTACTTGGGCCCCAGGCAGGCAGCAGACTTCCCTGTGGGATGGGGCCAGCTGATATACAGGACCCTCTGCTCCCTCAGAAGGGAGTCACCCTTTTCTTTTAATACAAAAGGTTGTGATCCATTTGACAGATGAAGTATAACGGGGAGACTAACCAGGTGGATTATTTTCTTTGGTATCTTCTGCCTGAACCTCTGGATCCAGGGCCTTGTACCTAATTTGAAGCAGCACCTGAGAAGGTGATGGGGGTCAGGGGATAATTTTATTACCTCCCTGGGTAGGGCCCTGTTTCCATTCCCCCACATCCGCTAGGTTTTCTACTGCATGATGATTAGAGGCATGAGGCTCATTTGAGTCCTGGTGGGCTTTTCTCAGGAATGGAAGGGTGCAACTCCACCAGACTATTTCCCTTTCACTTTCCCTAACACTCCTTAATCTTTCTACTCCTTTCTTAAGCTCTGTCACCAGACAGAGCAGATTGTTCACCTGCTTGCACTGTGTGTAGGTGTCTTTTCCTCTGCCACTACCACCAGGCTCAGAAACTTTCTGTTTGTGTTAGCACACTTTTACTAGCAATGGCTTTTGATTGATTAAAAACCATTGCTAGAGAAAAAAAAAGTTAAAAATGACACAACATAATCCACCACCAGGAATGTGGCTGCAGCCCTGCCTGCTTGCCTTGCTTGAACTGCCATGCAAGCTGCCATGCCATGCCCTCATATGCATGCCACACCCCTGTTCACCATGCTCCAGGTCACTCAAACTCCCCATGGCCTTTTCTAAATTGTCTGTAATGGCCTGAAGATGGCCCTTCCCTTTACCTGAATGGCTGAGAGGAGGGCCTCACTTTTCTTGATTTGCTGGGAGCTTTTCTGTAGTTGCTGGGAGCTTGAGGGGCTTGTCATCAAATATCAACAAGGTCTCCCAGACCTGCCTTCTTTCCAGGGCTGCATCCCATTAATTTTTCCAGGCAGAAAATATTGCAGATTTCTTTCCTGAGGTCCAGGATTGTGGTCCTACTTGTTCAGGGTCTAGCCATGCATGTCTGTTGTAGGCAACTCTGTAAAGTGGTTTCAAGTCAGCGTGTAGTATCAATGCAAGAAAGCAGAGTCCCAGACCTATCCTTTCACTACTAGGTGTCCTAATTACTAAGAAACATATTCTATCTCCCAGCATCATTGAAGCAAGAGGGGCAGCAAGGCAAACATTCAGTTTGTCTCTAATATAGTTTTCATTTAGGGAGTATTTTTCTGGGACATGGGAACTGTGTAAAACCATTTAGAATGAAAAGGTCTTAAAAGCACTTGTACTGCTTTCTAAGACTTTTCTGATGCTATAAACTATGTATTGGCTATGGCCAAAATGCTCATATTAAACTTCATATAGCCTAAATGGAGCTTCTTCCATAAATATATCTCATACTCTTGCTACCAGGGCCTCAGGTTTTCCAGAACCACAGCTGTGGGAAGAAGGAAATTAACAGGATCTTCCAAATCCTACTGTGTGTTTTGTTTTCATTCAGTCCAGAAGAATGTCACACTGATCTCCTTAGCCATCCAGCGCACTATTTTTAGGGACAGTCTTCAGCAAATCTTCAGTATATAATTCGTCTATTGAGTCTGACAGTCTGGTATTATTATTATTCTAGCAGGGAACCAGGAGCACCCTGACTGCTTTCCCTGATTACATATATGAATAAAAGTGTCTTGCTTGTCTACTTGCTTAACTTAATGTTTTTGAACATATCCTGAGCACACTTCTCTGGACCCTTAATATCCTATCACAGGTGAGGAAGAAGCTTTCTGTTCACCAAGTCAGACAAGAGCAGACTGAAGGAATGCAGACTTCTGAATTCAGGTTCTTGCTCCTCCAATAATCACCTATGGCAATCTAAACACCTGCAGGAATAAACAGCTATGAAGAGAAGAGTTTAAAAATCACTGCCTCAAAATTCAGATAGTATTGGTCTTTTATTTGGTTTATTTCAGTTTAGTACCTAGAAATACAAGTTTACCAAAGACATGATTGAAGTTTTGGTTCAGTTTTCTGCTGGGAGGTCTCTTCTGCTGACATCAGAGATGCTACTTAGGTCAGAGAAATAAGATCATTATATATAACAAATCACTGAAACCACTATGAATATATTATTTGACACATTTATTCCTATTGTGAATTATTTATGCAAGAGTCCAGAAATCTTACAATGCCAGCATTATTTGAAGCCATCCACTTGTAGATTACAATGTAAGCTAATTTCATTAATATATTTGCATGCTATTCACCACTGGTCTTGGTGATTGCTAAGATGCTGTATCTGCCAGCTTGTGATTACCCTTCTGAGAAAGAAGACCGCAAACATTTCCTGGAAAAAAAAAAAGAGGGGAATTAAAAAAAAAAAAAGTTTCTAAATTTACTCTGATCTACTAAGCACAGTAAGAGGTTTTGACACTGTGAGAGAAATTTTTGGAGTTGAGTAGTAACTGCAATTGCTAATGTTCATTAAACATGTTGAATGAATAGGAAAATATATTGCTGAAAGGTCTACAGTTGTCAAAATATTCCTAAATTCTGAATAATCACCAGAGTAAATGTGTGTCTTTACATCATCACTATTTTCCCCATATTAATTTTTGCTTTAGGAATTGTATCAGTGGTGAACTGTACTGATGCAGTTCTTAATACTAGGTTTTGATTGAATCAGGTTTAGTAAGAGATTTAATGAGCAAGATGGTTTAAAATAAAAATCTCTTAAGAACTAAATTCATATTAACAAAAACTTCTTATAGCAGGCAGGATTATGACTACCCAAATCTAAATTAAAACCTGGAATCCCTTTTCATACCAGTACCAATGTTTTTAATTCATTTCTTATGAAGGATTATGTCAGATATCAAATAAAATTAGATTAGACACATTTTTCCTGCACATAGATATAAGATGATAATAACTTTGGTAAAAAAATCATCTTCAACACAAAAATCCTCTGGGACATATGAGATGTCAAGAGTGGTGGGGGCTCTCCACGGCAGGGATTGGCAGCTGGATTTATCCCACTGCCCCAACAAGGAGCAGGGCAGGCAAGAGCACTGGGGCTTGCAATGAGGTTGCAGAGTTCTTTAAATGCTGAATGTTTCCAGGGGCTGTTTAGGTGATGTAGATCTGGAGTAAACACAGGGAACTGGGTGCACGGCACGAGAGACTTGAGACTGGCAGAGTAGATTCAGGCTTACCATGAAGATCCTGGTGGGCTGAGGAAATGATGGTCATCATGTAAAAGAAAATACTCTGCTGAAGGGTCTGCATACTTTCTCTTCAGAGACTCCTCTTTAAGGCTATTTTAATCAGTCATAAAGCAGTTCCTCTCCAGAAATTAAATACAAAGTGCCAGAGCTGGGGAAAAAAAAAGTCAAACAATGTCCTTTTACTCTACTTCAGCAGATTTTTCTTGTTTTGGTTTTATTTTCAGGTGTGAAAATAAAGCCGATATGCTGACATTTTTATGACACTGCTTTTCTATAATAAGTAAAAAGTCACATTAATATAATAATTTCATTTTCCGGTTCACTGGCCCGTAAAGTGGCTTATTGCAATTGGGTATTTAATATAAACACAGAAAAGTATTTACTTTGATATATTTTAATTCTATCAAGAGTTGTGGTGACACTTTAACAATAAGAAGTACCAAATGGGTTGTTTAGACCATTCATTTCCCTTCCAGATCATCACTAAAATCCAGCTGAGGGGAAAATACATGATATTTAAAACAGTTTTTGTCCAGGATCTGAAGCAAAACAATGTACAGAAATTTGGAAAACCCTTGCTCCTTGGGAAGCCCAGGACATACCATTGTTTCTGGATACAGATGCTAAGTGGCCACACAGGGCTGGCAGGGGCCCTTCTGCAGTTCAGCTCTGGGAGCTGCTCTGCTCTGCCCACGCTGAGCTACATCTGCCCCAGAACCAGAGATGTGTGACCTTGGCACTCCCACTGCTCTCCCCAGACATTCCAGCCCTCCTGACCCGTCCCCCTCCCTGCCCCCAGCTCTTCTTTTAGCAAAATAGGAGCAAGTGCAGTAGTGAGAACTAGCAAAAGGACATTTTTTATGGAACAAGTGGATCAGAAATCCTAGACTTTCACATTGAGTGATACATGGAAACTCTTGTGTGTTACTGCACATGTGGTCAGTTTGTTCTCCCCTACTCCCCAGGTGTTTAACTCTCTTTGAACCCAAACGTTTCTCCAAAACTGTGTGAGAGTAACACTTTTCACAGCTAAGTATGAAATGCAAGTGTTTCCAAACTCGTTGCCATGCCAGCTTTTGAAACTGTAAAGCCCTAAGACAAGTAATTTGGTAATTTTTGCTTTTCCCTTTCTCAGAGGCTCATACAATTTTCTGGCTATGGGCAGCCATTACACAGGGAGAATGAAAAGTATTCCCACCTTAACTGCCTCTGGAAGCTAGTCCTGGCTTTTGAATCTGAGGGAAGAAAATCTTGAAGGTGGTGAGAGGCTATGGGTTTGAGCCATGTAAGGACCTAAGGAAGCAGAACCACTCTTCTGGAGTGCTGACAACCACCCTAACAAAGTGGTGGGTGTTTTATGAGAGGGATAACCCTGCTGCTTGTGAGGAGCTTGTGCTGCTGGGGAAGGGCACAGTACGTAGTAGGCATCGAGCAGAAGGGTTTCCTTTGTGGAAACTTAGGCTGAAGAATGTCTTGGTCCCTCCTCAGGATGCGACAGATGGGGCTAAAACCTCTGCACGCCAATGATGATATTTGTGCTCAGACACATTAATCTCAAGTTATGAGTTAACAACTTCAAAAGACAGATGTTCTTGAGAGATGTACTCAGTGCAAAAGCTAGGGTGAAACAAAGATCTAGAACTTCTATGCCACATCTGAAGGGGCTCTCCTATTTTGACTCTTTTTATTATCTCATTTTAACAATTTTTTTCTTAAGAGCTTCTGCTTCTAATGTTATAAGGCAATACATCTGTCTTTACAGAAATGAGCCTATCCTATTTCATATAATTTATTCAACATTTTTCATATAAGCCAGGACACAGGAGTGGTAAATTTTTACCTTATATTTTAGGAATTTACTTAACCTGCTAGTAGTTTAGATTCATTCGTTTATTTTGGATTCGTGTTTGTTTTGCAATAGGTAAGTTGTCTGTCCAGAGAGGGATCAGACCACATGACTGAAGCATGACTGATCATTTTTCCTGGGGTAATAGACTTCTCTTGGTGAAAGAAATTGCAGATTATTATTAGTTCATGTGGCAGAAAATTTTAAATGAGAGAAAATAAAAATACCTTCAAAGAAGACTATAACTATACTTGGTTCTGCAGTGCAAAGATCTGAAATCTGGTTTGTCAGGTGTTCCAGTACAATAAATAATGTGGGTATTATTCAACCACATAAAGCTGAAGTAATTTTTTTCCAAGGATAGAAAACTTTTAAACATGGCTCCAGTACTCAACTCAGCCAGGCAGAACTGCAGTAACATGTGAAACATGTGTTCTTTGTTTTTGTCAATGATTATTGATGCATTTGTGGGGTGGGATGCCTTTATTCCTTCATTCTCAGCCCTGACATCAGTTCTATTCTCACTAAACAGGTAACTTTCTATCACCTCCAGTGAATTAAAAAGTAAAAACACCCTTACCTGTCATTTCTTACAGAAAGAGATACACTTGACCTGCTTCCACCTGTGTTTCCTGTCAATTACAGCATCAACACAACTTGCTTTTCATTGTGGTGAAATATTCTAGTCATGTCACACACAGGAAACTATTGGAAAGAACCTCAACTAAACAAATGACATAGCCCTATCCATCCTGTTTCTGTGGAATATCTCTTCTCTTTAGTTGTTGCTGAATGTTGCACTGGGAAGATGTGTTTCACCTAATACAATGAGACATCTAGACACGTTCCTTGTTCAAGCATGTAGCTATGTTCTTGGTCATATATATCCAAAACTTCACATATTTTTTCATGCTATGTAGCTGACATTGTACTAGTAATTATGTGAATCTTCAGTTTGAGCTAAGAACCGAGGTTAAGAAGCCTGGAAGGATCTCTTTTAAAAAGGTTGATGCCTTCAAAAGTTCTGAAATCAGTGCTTGAAGTCAACTATTAAAAAATGCATGAGACAAAAGTCCTCTGAAAATCTGAAAAATATCAGTCTGTGTTTACAGACCACATTCCAGAATTTCAGAAAGGAAAAGGAAGATTAGGGTTCTAGGAACTACTCTTCCACGTTTCAATGCTGCGTTTTCATTATCTTGAAGTACAGACATGCAAGACGAGAATGTCTGGCCTAATGTGGTTTTGGAAGAGTGAAAAGTCCCAGTGGAGCAACAGTTCAGTGCAGATACTGTTGCTTGCTTCTCAAATTCCTGGATTATGCTACTTCTAGTTGTTACACATATGTGGATCAGAGATCAGAGCTTAACCATTGTGAAAAGCTATTTTACATCCATATAAAAGACCTTATTTCACAAATGAACAAGCCAAAGGTTTAGCTTATTTGAATATCTGAATGAGATCCAAACCAGATTTAATTGAATATTCATTTCACGCAGCTTTAGCCAACTAAGTTGCTTAAATGAATTGATCCCATGAATAACACTCTATGTATATGGATACTTAATGACTGCACTGACAGAAGCCTTCACCAGTGTCCTGCTTAAAGTGGCAACAGAGTGATGAAAGACTAATTTATACCCTAACATGCAACAGTTTCACAATACAGTATGAGGGTTGTGGAATAATACAGGAAACTCACCTTTTATATGTTTCTCACCTTTTCATGCTTGCTACAAAATCTACATGGCATAAGAGACGGTGTACTTTCAAAAGAGTGGCAAAACCCAAATATTTCTCATTAACCTATGTAGTTGCTTAACCTTGGCCAGCTGCCAGACATTGACCTAGCTGCTCTGTCACTGCTACTCCTCCAGAAGGGCAGAGAAAGAAAATAAGATGAAAAAGCTCATGAGGCAAGATAAATACAAGAAGATTACTTTCCAGTCACCACCACAGGAAAAAGAAATTCAACCTATGGAAAATTAATTTAATTTATTGTTAATTAAACTAGTTTTGGATAGTGAGAAACTAAGACAAATTAAAAAGCCCTCCACACATACTTCCCCGGGCTTTTCTTCCCCAGGCTCAACTTTACTCCCTTGCTCACATTTCTTCTTCCTCTTGTCTAACCCTGGGAGGCCAGGAAGATGGGGAATGGAGTTTTGGGGTCAGTACATAATCTGTCGTCTCTGCAGCTACTTCCTCCTCACACATTTCTCCTGTTCCAGCATGGGTACTCCACAGGGTGCATTTCCTTCTGGAAATATGTGCTCCAGTGTGGAGTTCCCCATGCGCTACAGGGTACATACGTGCTCCAGAAAGGAGCAGTGCTGCAGTGGAATGTCTGCTTTGGGACCCGGAGAGAAGGACCTCTTCCTCTCACTCCTTCTTACTGACCTTGTTTACAGGGCTGATCATCATGCATTATTGTTTTTCCTCCCTCCTCACTTTGATGGCTGGCATCTTGCCCTTTCTTAAACACATTTTCACAAAAGTGCTGCTTCCCCATGCTATGAGGCTGATGGCCTCGGGTGTGTCTGGCATGGGTTCACTTTGTAGATTGCTGGAACAGGTTGTGTCTGGCATGGGGCAGTCCCTCTCTTTGTCAGAGACAGCACCCCTGCAGCCCCTCACTACCAGCACCTGGACACTGACACCCACATCATGCTGACTGACGTTCTGTCATTGTGTGCTGTCCTGCTTTCAGCAGATTAACAGCAGTCTCTTTTTGGGACAATCTTGGTATACTCCAGGAGACTGTCTTTCTCAAACACAGGAACATGCTTGTGACCACTCAGAAATGCTAGCTGTAAGAATAAAGATATTTTTGATACAATTGTTTTAAGAATCAGCAGGTAAACGTGAAGAGAAATAGACATATAAGTAGAACGTGAACCCTGGAAAAATGTGGGTAAAGAAGTCTGAGGTTCATACATTTCATAGCTGTAGAAAGGACCAGTAGAGCGAGAGAAAACTTTTGTTGTCTGACAGAGGTTCAGAATTGCAAGCAACTCCTGTGTATCTTTTTTGTTTGTTTGTTTGTTTCTCACATTCAGTTCTGTGCATTTACTGTAATATAAAACTCCATGTTTAAAGATAGGTGTCTGTATTTTCAGTTTCTCTTTTAACCTCATTTCTTTTTAGTTCCTCGATAATAACACTGATCCTTTGTAAATTCATGCCGACTATTCCCATCCACTTTCTTATCCTTCATGTGTCAAGAAAAGATTCTCAGGACTACTTGCCCCTTCATTTTCTCAGGAGCTAGCGTGAAGTTGGCCAGTGTGTTGTCTCTTTTGCATCCTGATGGCATGACTTACTCTGCTGGATTCCCACAGTGTGAGGAAGAAAAAAGCTGGTCCTTTTGTACTCTCCACAGGTGAAAAAAATAAAAAATTTTGGTTCGTCTAACTGGCTTATGAAGTGGACCATTTTTACAGATCAGTACAGGTTGGGGCAAGGACACTCAGAAAGAAATTATTCATGATGACCCTTCTTTTTCCATGAAGAAACATTACAAATTAGGGTCTAGAGTTTTTTTCTAGCTACCTGTTTCATACTCCACCTTCCCTATTGCAGCCTGCTGTGTCCAAGCTGTTATGACTCCTCAGTAGGAACTTGACAGTTCTCAGCTCTATGGGACACAAGTCCCTGCATACACTGCTTTGGTTAAGGTAAGGACTTTCTAAAGCAGGTATTTCATGCAGCAAGTCTCTTCTCTCCCTAGAAACAGCCTGCTTGTGTGTTCTTCCATTCCTTCCCCTGAAATCACAAGAGATAGACACTTATTTTTCTTCTTTGAAAATAAGAAATAAAGACAAAGACAGAAAAGAAGCGTAATCAAGGCTAAAAATTGCACGAAATTAAGACCATTCTAGGAATGCTACACCCTACAAAGTCTGGAAAACACCAGATCCACGTTGCTCTAGGAACTTGTTTGTCAGAAGCATTCAACAGTGAAAGAAAACAGTGCAGATGTTTTAATTAAGTGGCATAAGACTTCAGTTTGCATTAGTCTTGATTTTAGCCTCTGGACATGGCTTTAAATCAGGCAGATACAAAAACCTATGGGTCTTCAACTATGGAAAAAATACACCTCCAAGGAAATTGCTTTCAATTTTCCCTCTCATCTGCACAGGCACAAAGCCAGACAATGTCCAAAGAGCCATTGAAAAAACTTCCTCTAAACCACCAATTTTTATGGAAACCAAATAGCTGATGAGAACATGAACAGAAACACAAAAGGGAGTAGGAGGGATGAAGCATACCCCACTTCTTCATGCTCATGAGACATGACACAATTTTTTTTCAATCATAAGACTCTCTCCCATTAGAAAAATATTGGAAGAACTCTAGAAAGTAAAATAGAAACTTCTGGGCAGATGAAAAATTGAAAATTAGGAAAATTATTTCAGTTTTTTTTCTTAAAAATACTGAATCATTTGTGCAAGAAATGTATATAGAAATACTAATACTGGACTAATTTTCAGAGGTAAGAGTAAGGATAGCATATAATCTGCTTTATGTTATCTGGTTTAACTAACCTCATTTCACAACTGAATCATTACGGAAAACATAAATGCCTTCTGAGAAGGAAAAATTTAGTCAAAGTTTTGACAAGATAAGAACTTCTCCTTTGCAAACAAAATGTCTCTCAGAACCAAGGAGAAAGGATGAAATAAGGTTCTAACCAAAAATGATGCTGCTAAAATGTCCTGTTTAACCAGATCAAGGAGCCAAAAAGAAAAACATAAATGAGACAAATTTCCTGAAAAGCTAAAATAAACGGAACATCTTTGAATAAAAATTCTAAGAACAACAGTACTGTGTTCATGCATATACAATAAATGGGTATTTGTGGAGGTACACATGCATGCATATATGACTGAAGGTAGTCAACATTCATTTTTTGAGAAACAGAAATATGTGTTAAATAAAAAATTAAAAAATCTTCTGTTTGCCTTGTTAAGTTTTGAAATTAAAAAAATGAAAATGACATTGAGTGAGATAAGAATCTTGACCTTAGAGAACTTCTGGTTCATCTCTAAAATGCAGATTTTATGTTTCATGTATAAATGGTTACAGTTGGAAGAGACCCATGGACATCACCAGATCCAACCCCACTGCTCACATAGGATTACCATTTACAGGTTGCCTAGAGAGGTGGTAGAATTAATTTTCTGGGAGATACTCAACTGGATACAGTCCTGTGCCAGGGCTCAGTCAATATTACTGTGAAAAATTATTATCTGACAATCAGACAGAATTACCTATTTAATTTTTTCCCCTTTGCCACTGGTCCTGTCCCTGGACGCCACTGAGAAGAGCCTGACTCCATCACCTTTGCCACCCTCCCATCAGGTATGTATTTACAGTAGCCAGATCCCCCTGAGCATTCCCAGCTTTCTCAGCTTTTCCTCATAGGAGAGGTGCTCCTGTGCTTCCGTACATCATCATCTGTGTGGTCCCTTGCTGGGCTCTCAGTGTGTCCATGTGTCACCTGTAAAAGGGAGCCCAGAATGGGACAGAGTACCCCAGAGGGTAAGGGTCCCCTCCCTCGACCTGATGGCAAGCCTTTGCCTAACGCTTCCCAGGATACTGTTAGCATTCCTTGTGACAAGGGCCCATTTCTGACTCTTGTTCAAGCTGGTATCCACCAGGAACCCCAAGGCCTTTTATGTAAATCTGCTTTCCAAAGGAATGGCTGAGATCATTCCTTCTCAAGTGCAAATCTTAGCAGTTCTCCTTGTTGAACTTCATGTGGGTCTTGTTAGCCCATTTCTCTGCTATGTTGAGGTTCCTGTGAGCATCACAGTCATCTGGCCACTGGTCCCAGCTGGTGTCATCAGGAAGCTTGCTGGAGGTATATCCTGCTTCATGATTTAGGTCATTAACAAAGATACTGAACAGGGTTGGACCCAGTACTGACTGAAGTATATCATTAGCTGCAAGCCTCCAACTAAATTTCAGTAGTCCTACTGGAAACAAACTGAGTAATAATTTTAACAGCATGTAGCTCCTAATCACCTCTGGACTAAATATCACCTGGGAAGAACAATATTCAGTTTCTTGTGTGCCCTGAAACTTGCTGCAATCCTTAGCCATGATTCCAGTATTTATGACTTCCCTGAAATAAATCAGCTTAAAGCTAAACCACGGAGGGTGCAAAGTCAACTGAGTTGCTTTGCTGATACCCTGAATGGACAGATGCTCCTAAAGGAATTGCATATGCTTTCAGAGCAAATTTCCCAAATTCCTCTGAAAACATGAGGTACGTTTTCCTCAATTTTATGCTTACGTAGAAAGGCCCTTATGTTACTGTTAAGAAATGGCCTGGTAATGAGTATTGCCTTCCCTTGGGCAAAGAGAATGATGGAAAAAACAAGTTGCAGTATCCCAGAATTCACAGGAACCTACCAGTTTGCCATTGGGTACTTGTGCTATTCATCAAATCTGCACTCCACCTCCCACTGCATGTTGTAACTGAAGTTTTAAAATTTGTTCTGAACTTACCTACAATACTGGACTGAAGTGGAAAAAAGAGCATGGGAATAGTCACTTTGAGAACTGCTCTGTAAGATTCCCAGTTTGAGTTTGAGCTGCTTTGTTGCATTAGATGTTAAATACACTAGCATCTGAAATAGCTGGCAATTCAATATAGTCTTGAAGAAATTTAAATGTTGACTTAAAGTATTGAGTATACAATATGTGCATACATAGGCTAATATTGCACAGTTTACAGGCATGACACAGAAATTATATCTTAGCATATCACAGAACTGTTAGAGAAAGAGCCATTAAGGGCTGTGAGGTACAAATATCACAGAATCACAGAATCACTAGGTTGGAAGAGAACTTCAACATCATCTAGTTCAAACCCATTCCCTAACACCTCACCTAAACCATGGCACCGAGTACCACATCCAGTCTTTTCTTAAACACATCCAGGGATGGTGACTCCACCACCTTCCTGGAAAAACCATTCAAGTACTTTATCACTCTTTCCATAAGAAACTTTTTCCTAACCTATATTTCCCTTGGAGCACACTAAGTTTGTATACTCTGGTGCTGTCTGTTGCTGCCTGGAGAAAGAGACCAACCCCACCTGGCTACAGCCGCCTTTCAGGGAGTTGCAGAGAGTGAAAAGGTCCCCCCTGAGTCTCCTTTTCTCCAGGCTAAACACCCCCAGCTCCCTCAGTCGTTCCTCACAGGGTTTGTGTTCCAAGCCCCTCACCAGCCTCGTTGCCTCCTCTGGATGTGCTCAAGTGTCTCAATGTCCTTCCCAAACTGAGGGGCCAGCACTGGACACAGCACTCGAGGTGTGGCCTCACCAGTGCTGAGTGCAGGGGAAGGGTGACCTCCCTGCTCCTGCTGGCCACACTATTCCTGACACAGGGCAGGATGCCCTTGGCCTTCTTGGCCACCAGGGCACACTGCTGGCTCATGTCCAGTCAGCTGTCACCAGCACCCCCAGGTCCCTTTCCAGCCACACCGTCCCCAGCCTGTAACACTGCAGGGGTTATTGTGGCCAAAATGCAGGACTCAACACTTGGATTTATTAAACCCCATCCCACTGGACTCTGCCCATCCATCCAACCATTCTGGCTCTCTCTGCAGAGCCCTCCTGCCTTCCAACAGATCAATACACAATCCCAGCTTGGTGTCATCTGCAAATTTACAATGAAGGACTCAATCCCCTCACCCACGTTGTCAATGAAGATATTGAGCAGAACTGTCCCCAGCACAGAGCCCTGAGGACACCACTGCTGCCTGGCCCCAGCTGGATGCAGCACCGTTCACCACCACTCTCTGGGCCCGGCCATCCAGCCCGTTCTGAACCCAGCACAGAGTGCTCCTGTCCCAGCCATGGGCTGCCAGCTTTTCCAGGAGAGTGCTGGGGGAGACAGTGCCAAAGGCCCTGCTGAAGTCCAAACAGACATCCACAGCCTTTCCTGCATCCACCAGGGGGGTTGCCTGGTCATGAAAGGAGATCAGGCTGGCCAGGCAGGACCTTCCCCTCCTAAAGCCATGCTGGGTGGGTCTGATACCCTGGCCACCCTGTAAGTGCTGCATGAGGACACTCAATATAAACTGTTCTGTTACATGTATATATCATGGAAGAGGCTGAGAAGCCTGTCATTACTCTATAATAAGCGAAACCTTGTGTTTATGAGAGCCTTCAGCTCTGCCATGGAGAATAGGTACACCAAATCCTTCTGTTGGGTCAGGGTTTTGGTTCAGATGTAGTCTCTTCAAATTTCCTTGACTCATGGGAATCTGGGAACCTGTAAGTTTTTCAGCAGTCATTTTATACAACTTAGAGAACAGAACACACTCAGCTTTTGCTTCATGACAAATGTTTTGACATCCGTTCCTTTTACATCTTTTGCTCGTCTAGAAGATATTGCTTTCCTCTTAGAAAAAGTTATTTGTTTTGCTGTATGTTCATGTATGTTAATGGAAAAAAGCTTTCATCAGCTTTTTGTAACCACTCCATTCTAAGTATTTCCATAAAGCCATCAAGTTATCTGATTCAAAGCCTCCTCCCCAGCTTCCTTTTCTGCCTTACACTGAGAACCGGTAATTAACTAGTACCAAAAGGAAAAAAAATCACTATCTCTTTTTTTTTTAACTTTTCTTTCTATTCTCCTCCCTTTGATAAAATGACTTTCTTCAATAATAGTTTTAGAATCCCATTACATTGATGAAGGAGGGAGGGAAGAATTTTGTGAAGTTTATGTTGACATTAAATTTCATTGCCCCTCCATTTTTCAAGGATTTCTGAGCTTGTTGATTCTGAGCTTATGTTATTTGATTCTGTAGCATCCCATGAAATAATAATTTTTTTGTATTTTATAGTGATTGATGTAGGTGTGTGCTTATTGGCAAGTAAAATCTTTGCCCAAAGGAAATTTCTGTCAAAATAGCCAAAGCATATTGATATTAATCTTCCTCTTATAGCTATTAAAAGGAGAGCAAGGTCAAAATATAAATCATACTAGAGTGTTGCCAGCAACTACCAAGAATAGATGTCATCAACAGAATTTATTACATACATCTCTCGCTCTTCTTTTGGAAAGAAAAACAGAACATAAAACAAAACAAAGCAAAGCAAAGCAAAGCAAAGCAAAGCAAAGCAAAGCAAAGCAAAGCAAAGCAAAGCAAGTGTGTAATTAATTGTGTGTTGCTTCTGTGAGCAAATTCACTTGAAAGCCTAGTAACATGACTAAGCTTTTAACATTTCATTTGATGAAACACTCCCAAAAGCCTGTACAAAAACACTCCCAAAAGCCTATCTAACTTTTTTTCCTGCAATATCTTGTGTAGAACAGACCATGTATATATATAAAATAACACAAATTTCAGCAGGTAATTAGCCTTTTCACCTTTTCAGAATTTACTCCTAGCAATTCTGAAATTAACACAATCACAAAAAATATTATTTACTTGTTTAAAATAACAATTTTGTAATCAGTCAAAGGAGTATGTCCAGCTGGGTCCTCAGAAGACATTGTCAAGAAACAGTAATGTAACAAAACATTTCAAAGGAATAAATTAACAGCATTTCTAAACCCATTCTATCTCCATAATTTTCAGTTTGAGTAGTGTTAATTTTAAGAGATGAAAAATCCTTCCTGTGCGCAGAGCTATGATGTTCATTTTCCATTACTTCTAAAGAGCACACGTGCTAAATGAGTCAGACATAACAGGTCTACAGAAACTTTTTCACACATCTTTAAATAATTACCAAACATCAGATATATTTACCAAACATCTTGCATTGCATTTGGTATATTATTTGATATTAATTAACTAAAATACCATTAGTAAGGAGATCAAAACAAGAAATTAAAATATTTTTTTGAAGGTAGGATTTTTTTTTTCTAGATGGTTAATTTACATCTATTTGAGAAATAAATATTCATAATTTAAAATTTATTTTAAAAAGGCTTAAAATGCATTCTCTTATCCTAAATGTATTTGTACATGCATTTGATCTAAGAAGTAGCCTTCAGGAAGCATAGCAGCTCTTTCACTTCATTGAAGAGGCTTTCCACCTTGGATTAATTCTTCAATTAGCTAGAGAGACCAGTGCTGGTGGTGCATTCATGTGAGTAACGTGTAAGAGCAATGTCTTGACTGAAGCACCAAAGTCCTCATTTGTGAGGCTTATTGTAGACTTGTACTTTTTCTATAGTATTTGCAAAAATTGACCTTTAGTCAGTTAAAGTAGGTAGTGTTAATATCTTTGTTGCAGTGTTTATCCCTGGCATCTTTTCTGATTTTAGACAGTAACAGTCCATTTCCCATTTTGAAACCCCTCTGCTTGACCATTGTTTTCTTTCTGCGTTGAGTCTGCAGTGTTTCTCTGCAACTGTGTCCCCAAGAAGATCATCTGAAATTTCTGGTCAATGTCAATGAAGTTACAACTGACAATAAAAATGTATAGCCAAATGCTGTTGGTTAATCTTAGGCAGCACTTAAACTCCACATAGCCATTTGCTCACTTCACCCCTCAGTGGGATGGGGAGAGAATCAGATGGGCAAAATTAAAATGGGTTAGGATAAAGACAGTTTCACATGCAAACTAGATGGTGCATGTGAAAACAAAGAAATTAACTCACTGCCTCCCATCAGCAGGCAGATATTTAGCCCTTTCCAGGAAAGCAAGATATCACATGCAATGGCTACTTGGGAAGAAAAATGCCTAACTCAGAACATCCATCTTTCTTCTTGGTTTAGTCCTTTTTTTAATTGACAAACAGAACATTATTTGGTAAAGGATTTATCATTGGTCAGCTGTCCTATTTGTGTTCTCCACCAACTTCTCGTGTACCAGACTAATAGCTGGTGGAGCAATGACCTCAAAACCCTGAACACTACTTTGCTGTAAGTAAAACACTGGTGTGTAATCAACACTCTTTCAGTCACAAATCTAAAAAAAGTATCATAAAAGTTGCTATGAAAAAAGAAACTCAATACCATACAAAATAAAAAAAACCCCAACTTCTGAAAAAACACCAACTTCTGATTTTGAATAAATACTGCCTTTTATAAAAAAAGCCCTACAACAATGAAAATGAACCAAACTCAAACCACCCCAAATACCATCTGGAATATTGTTTCCCCTACCTATATTAGATTTAAATAGAAGTCTACATTTTAGCTCTTTTTTATCTAAGAAGAAAGAGAGAGATGTACTTCACCATGCTGATATGCTGCTCAGATGCCTATTTATTACATAAGACTTACTTTGCAGCCTTATTCTATAATGAGGCTGAATGTATTTCTCCCTCTAGCCTGAAGTATGTAGGTTTGGGCCTCAATCTGTCATTCCAGTTTTCTGCAAGGTGCTGTAGATTGGGTAAGAGCTCTCTAAAACTGTGAGGGACTAAGCTTCAAATGAAACAATCAAAGAAAAATACACCTAAGCATTTGATGAAAATCGAATAGGAAACTTTTATGGAAAAAACGGAATGAAAGGCATTCAAACAGGAGGTGTGAATGTGTGAAATGCTCAAAATAGTCTTTCGAAGTGTGGATTAGTGAGAGGATGTTGTGTTGATGAAAATTGTATCTGTATGAAACAGAAACATGTGGTATTGTTGTTGCCGGTGAAAGACAATTGTTTTGCCACATCTGTATTCAGTGATGTACTTAGTCACTATTTCTGGTGGTTTTGGTGTACTTAATTTGAAGTGCCACAATGACTGAATTAGATGCCTTGCACGGGCAGTGCAAGCTGGGTGGTTTGGATTTAGTGTTAGTCATGATACTTATGAGGCTTGTGAACTTGAAAATCCTACATGGAGCTTCTAGGTGATGTTTGGTTTTCTTTAAGTGCTGTGTGTTTGTAAGTTGCCTGCTACAGTAGAATGCTGAGATTATGCAACTCCCTTAGATTTAAGAGCAAATTGGTTTTTTGAAGACCAGAAGTATAGAAACTCTGATGTGTTTTCAAATAATTTCTTCCAATGAAGAAAATCTTATATTCTGTTCTCTTGATTTTATGTATGAGAAAAGGCATTTCTAGGCAGTTTTGACTTTAAGGACTTACATTCTATATCCAATAAGGCTGTTGAATATACAATGCAGTACTTTTATTGGCAAAGAAAGGTTGTTTGCTTGTTCCAGCTACAATAATTAAGACTGTTGCTGACAGAAGCAAGCTGAATGCATTTTGGGTTCAAAAGCATCCTATTTATAGTCTAGATGCAAAATGATCTCTATTCACTACAATGTCGCATTTGCAGGTTATCATTCTGCTTTCCTCTGAAAGCTAGTCAGCAGATGTTTCCATCCATCTTGACTCATTCCATGAGTGATAGAAAAACATTTTGCATCTTACTATGGTACTCTTCGTAAGCAGACTTGGATGACAGAACCAACTTGTTGAAAACACAGGACAGTATAAAGAGAAAATTCTCTTGAATGTTATATATAATATATTATTACATATAATATAATTATGTATAATATAATCTCTTGTATAGCAATGATATTCAAATCCTTTAGGTTTTGAATCAAGTACCTTTCCAAACAGCTGCAGTTTGGAAATAGATCCTCCTTGAGAAAAAGGGGGAAAAAATTAAAATAAACAAATAAAATGTAGTAAAAAAAGTAAACTAAAATTAAATTTAAAAAATACAAAAAAATTTTGCCACAGGTCTTTGCATGAAAATTTGCTATGACCTCACACCTCATAAGTGTTTTATTTCCCCATGCAAAGTGAAATAATGACAAAAATAGCAGTCTTTCAAACTTCAGAAATTGCTTTAAAGATAATCTTTGACAGTGAAAGTAATATTGACACCATTTGGTATCTTCTGTGGACATTTTTGCCAATTTGATCCAGTTCTGTTGAAGTTTCATTATCTAAAGCGGTCATATTTCAAGGTTTCAAAATGCAAAGCTATTTCATAGAATTCAGCAATTCCATGGGCAAGATTATTTTTTTTTTATGCTACGTGCTGTGGAAGAGGAAGTGATTTATCAGTGGTATGTTGGCTTGCACATCAGCAAATTTGTTTTTTATTTTCCTCAAAATTCCAAAGTCTGTGAAAAATCATTTAACTTCATTCTGCTTAAAACCGTTAAGGGGTGGGGGGGTGGTGGGGGGGAGGGCTTGTTTTCATCTGAAGTAAAAAAGACAGCAATTTCTAGAAAGACTTTTTCCTCTTCCTTTTTTGACCAGTGATGTCTATAATGTTCTTCAGGGATCACTAGGTACAGATCCAGTTGTTAATGGACTGGGCACTGGTTAATGAATGATTTATTTCCATATATTCCTTATCATTACTTTTTCAGTATTTTGTTTATTCCATTACCAGTAGCTCCCTTCTGTCCCACTTTGGTCTGCACAGACTGGGAAAAGCAGGCAATGGGTAAATTTACAGACGGAAATCCCTTATTTCTTTAGAATCAGGACTGACCCATTTGGAGAGATACTAATGAACACTAAAGATTCTGGGAATTTGGGAATTTTTGGTCCCAGTGACTGGATAACATAGAAAAGATGCAAATGTTATTGGGTTTAAGGTCTGTAGCTATTGCTTTGCTTTGAGATAGGTTAATTTCACATCTCAACAGCATTTCTGAACAGTAACGATCTCGAAGTACACGGCATCTTTTTTCCGCGTTAATCATGAATTAGAAATTATTTTTGTTAAAACCCCATAAACTTAGAAGTTATTAAGCCATACACAGCCAAATATTTTTGTTAATACTCATTTTCACACTTTATTATGGTCCATGCTAGACGCACAGAACAGGAAAATCCAAAGAAGTCAATGCTGACATTAAAGGGTACCATCTAAAGCCACTCAGATAGTTAAAGAAACCCTTACATAACACAGCTCTAAACCACCTTGCACAGACTACGCAAAAAAGGTTCAATTCAAAGGCAGCCTGCAATGCAGTAATTGTAAAATCCACAGAAGTCAGTGGAAAAACATTAATAGGCCTCTGTAAGAATACCAAGGCTTCACATTTACACTATTATCACCATCTTCAAGTGGAAATTAGGCCAAGAACAATACACGTTCTTAGAAATCACCCTAATGTTAATGTCTTGCACATCCTTCCAGCACAGAGAATTGTTTATTAACATGTACTTAATACTAATTGCTAATAGAATGTATTCCCTTACAAAGTAATCTTGGAGACAGAGCCTGCCTTCTTTCAAAACAAGCAGACAGGGCAAGACTTTTTTTCTTTGAATAGATTGCCATGCCCCTTGTAGCTTGCCTAGATACACCTGGTGTGTTTATTCATCTAAAACTTTTCCAGCGTGTTTAAAAACTCTACCACAGTATTTGGATAGTAGCCTCACAGACTCACTTTTGCACTCACTGCATATGCAGTGCATAACAAAAATCAGTTAAAACTTATGACAGCCTGCCACAATTTCAGGGACTGAATTCTGACAAGTGACTTTGGATTTACCTCAGAAGCTGCAGGAATTAAAAATTCATAATTTACCTCAAATGTGTGGATATTTTGCCCTCTTTGAGTTGCACCTATGAATGGAGAAGAATTTACTTTCTCACTGTAGTGATACATTCCCAAAGCACAAAGGGGAACTCCAGAGGCATGTAAAGTGAGGTAATTTCAATTAAACTCATGAAACTATGAGAAATTATGCCAAAGGGTTTGCCTATGCTGGCTCAAAGCTTGCTGCTGAAGATGATATATATTTGCTAACCTAAGAATGCATTTTCCACTGTCCAGCAGCTAGTTAAGAAGATTAATGACTGCTTTGTAGTTTCAATTAAACTCCTTTATCACCAAGAGGGACCAAACAAGTTTTGATTTCAAAAGTACTGCTTAAGAAAGAAGACCAGGGCTGCATAACACTGACATTTTATTAGAATTCATCTGTAACAAATGGAACTTGTGTCAGCAAAGAACTGATTTTCATACAGACTTCCTTTTGCCACCAATGTAACGAAGTAAGAAAATAAAAAGCACGCCTTTCATTCTGTAAAACATTTACGCGTACTACTAATTAGAGGTAATTGTATCTTTTTTAACAAGCCATTTTACAAGGTAATTTTTTAAAGTTTTTCAGTCTATGCATCCAAAACAAGAGCAAAGAACACAAGTTTTTATTATCTTTGTAAAGACACTCCAAGCTTGAATGGCAAAGCCACATAACGGATGGTTATAATGAGACCTGCAGCCTTCTGATATCTGTGGAGTATCAGGGCACCAAGGGAAAAAAAGAAAAAAAAATAAAGAAAAAAAAGAAAAAAAAAAAGAAAAAGAAACATAAAGTAAAATGGGAGAGAATAAAAGGAAACAAAAAAAGCAGTTGCTTTTTTTTTTCCTTTTTACATGTTCTGTGTCTTTTAAATACATACAAGTGGATTTTGTAAGCAATTTCTTACAGATGGGTTCAAGTTATTGTTGGGTGTAGAATCAATAGGGCAGTGCATAGTACAAAGGTATATATAGAAAGTGCAAATCTCCTTAGAAGGTCACTCCTTCCCCCAGCCATCTTCTCTGCTATCTAACCACTCAAATAAATTTTTTAAAAAGAGCTAAATTAAACTTTTGTATAAATCATTTTTATATATTTTGTGGTTTTTTTCCCCATTGCAACTAATTACAAAATTAGACATAACTACACATACAAACGTAAATAATAGCACCGTAGTGGTTATGCTGATGAAACCAATTTTAAGCTTGGAAATGTATGACGTATGTAGACAAAGATGCTCACAATTTAAATTAACTGTAGAATGCATATATTAGAATACAGAAAGTGGAATGCACATCAATGATGCTAAGAGCTATCATAAGAAACAAAAAACCTGAAAAGAGTATTTAGTTGTACAACAGTTTTTCTCACAAATTGGCTCTGCTTTTTTGTATTTCTTTTACTACCTTATTTGTGTTGGAGCTTGCAAGACAGTCTGCTAGGGAAAATGCACTGATCTTTGTACAGATCCAGCGTGCAGGAACCTTCCTCAGTCTATGTTTTCAAAATGACACTGTTTTGTATTTTGGAATTCCTATATTTGAATTGAAGAACATGACCACACTACATACCTGGCATTTCAATAATTATTTCAACGTATAAATCAAAAAAGAAGAAGAGAAAGAAACATAGTGCACATTCTTCTCTGGTTCAGATGTAAGTTATAGAATCTCATTCTGAGGTAGCCTTCTATAATACTTCTATTCCATATATATATATATTTATATTTCTGTTTTGATTTTTTTGGTTTGGGTTCTTTTTTCATTACAAAAGTGCTCAAATACAATTGCTGGAGTTTGGTCTTATTTTTATTTCTCATAGGAGTGGGAAATTGGAAGAAGAACTAAAAATGTTGAGGCCACATGGAGAAGCCACATCAATGCTCCTATTTGAAACCCCAAAGAAAGCATCCTTTGGTGCTGATGTACTAACAATGGCAGAACACATGGTGACCAAGGTCAATGTAAATGGCATTCTAGAAAGAGTCTCAAAAAGTACTTTGTGCTGTTTAGAGAATTTTCCTTTTTCCTGGAATAAAATCTGTCAATCTCCAATATGTCATGTGGGCTCAGTCTTACCAGCCTTACATGAACCTTCCCTCTGAAAAGCAAGGGTTTGACTCTAGCAATCTGTCGACACAAGTGAATGAGCAGGACTTGGCTCAAAATAAATTTGAAAAAAAAAAGGAAAAAGAAAAGAAAAAAAAAGATGCATAAGCACTGCTGATGTCAACTACTGCTACTGTGCTGCTACAGCTCAGCAATGACAGATAACACTATAACCAGTGACAAAGTGGGTTTGAAAAGCCAACCAGAAATACATTTCAAATTTGTGGGCTATCCTGTTATTAGAAATATGGAAAGATAAAGGGCCTTGACTACCTATGTGTTTTGGGTTATCATTTATTACCGTCCATACTTGATTAGAAACTGGAAATGCATATTTTTCAAAATTGTCTGGTACATGTATTAAAATGTTTGAAAAGAACAACAGAGATATAAACAAACTAAACTAAATACAAATGAAGGCTAACTTAAAGAAATACTATTCAAAATAGGCATCAAATATAAGGCACTCTAAATGTAAAATTAAAATAAACCCCAGCATCCCCAAACAATGCTGTATGCCACAAAACATTTGATTTCACAGAGCAATGTGTGTTTGGCTTTGCCCTGTTACATACGATAAATGTAAATTATATAGCGCACACTATAGACAGTATACTATTGAATACAATTTTAAAACATCTTAATACCTAGTATATTACAACATTCTCCCCTCCTAAAGGGATATGCACTGACCTTTCCCACATGCACACCTCCTACATTTAATAATATGATTTCTTATTGCACTATAGTGTTACAAATATTGAACTTCACTTGAAGCCTAAATCACATACTCTGTGTGCGTGTGTGCATGTGTGTGCTCTGCATGTGTGCATGTGTGTGTGTTCAAGTGGAAATGTGGATAGGATATTATTTGGGATAGAGATGGCATTCAAATATCAATGATGTGCATTCCTCACTTCCCTTTGAAACAGAAGTTTATGGACCTTAAAAATGCAGAGATGATCAAATTGTAGTCTGATATAATTGCAGTATGTGGAAAAACTTTCCCAATGCTTTCATAAATCCAGGTGTGTAAGGACTGATATGTTGATGTGCATGTGTGTGAATTTGTATCTGAATCCATCTGTATTCTCTGCAACTATACAGAGAGTCAAAAAAGGGTAGACAGTAATACATATATATATATATATAAAAGAGAGAGGGTGTGAGTGTGCATGTGCTTATGTGTGCGTGTGTGTGTATGTGCTAGCAGCATCTTTATACTTTGCGCCTCCCTGTTGATTCCAAAATAAACCAAAAGCCCCATTTTGATTTAACTGATTACAATGAATATTTTCTTAAAGAAAAAAAAAAACCCAAATAAAACTACAAAATTTATATCTAACAAGACTGTGGTACTGTAGGACTGCACAAAAATGTGCAAATTTTCAAAGTATCTAACATTTCTACAGCACAATATTACAGATAACAGTTCTACAGCTTAAAAAAAAATCTACATTTTTAAACAAAAATATTAACAGTTATGCAACCTTTTCTTTAATTCACTTCATCGAATGATAAACTCTTGTTAAAAAAAGGAAAAAGTTTACACAGTTAAAAATGAAGCACAGGTCAGCAGTATCTTTACAATACTAAAAAACTAAATCAAGGACTTTCTTTTTAAACATTCCCACATTTTCCCTTAAGTGTTAAGATGAGCAGTATGATGGGAAACGGTGATGTTGAAGTAAAGAGTCCGCTTTGTTTGAGAAGCCAGAACCCAACCTTGCAACAAACATCTTGCACTGAACTGCAGTTCTCAAAACTCCTCTTTGCAAAATCATGTAATCCTGAATAAGATGATCACTCTTTCTGATTAAATTTCCTCTTCCCTTTAACTTCAACCAATGTTGAACCCTTGAGGTATCTGTAAATGAGATCCTTCAGACGCCTCAGTGGTCAGGATTCTTTTATTATGGTTAGGTTATTAAACTGTGAATTCTTGGTCCACATGGAATACTTCTTGTTGGGTGGGGTTTTTTTTTTGTTGTTTTTTTGTTTTATATATCCCCAATATTTTGTTCATTTGTTTCTTTTTTTATTATTTTTTTATTTTATATATCCCCAATAATTGCTCCTTAGCTAAGAGTTAAGAAGTACTTCTAAAGCACATCGTATGGCTCAGAAGCGGCTCTCTGGATCTTAAAGGGCCTGCAATAAAAATCCACAATGGGTTTTTATGTTGCATAGTGATCAAAGCTGCCCAGATACTCCAGTGCGGCTCGATAGCAGAACTGGTATTGATCCTAGAGAAAGAAAAATAGAAAACAAATGCATCAAAAAGTCAGCTTGTTGGTTGGTTTCTAGTTTCTTTCGAATAATAGTGAATATTTTGTAGCTACAAACAAATATACTGCAGAGGCATCTGCAGTTCAGCAATATTCTCTTGCTGACACCAACAGAAAACCACTCTGAGTTACAACAGATGAAGATAGAGACTCATTTAATGCAACAACATTTTCCGCAGAATGCAGCTTCTTTTTGTGCAGAGACTATATACCCACCTACTGACCGTCTGTTATTCTGGATTAAAACAATACCAGCGTAAAGCTTTCTTCTGATAGGAACATGCTAGGATGCTTTCCCCACACGTATTTGAAAATAAGTAGCAAAATAAACAATGAATTCTACAGCTAATACAACACACGAAGTAAAAAGGTCCATTACAGCTTGAATATGGAATTCTGTATAGAAAACCATCAGGTTAAAAATCATGTAAAGAAAGCAAAGGGAATTCCAACCTTTCAGAAATAAAGGCTTTGATGAAGATGTGAAGATACCTTGGCCTGTGGCAAGAAAAGGACCTAAGGAGAAATATGGAGCTAAAGGACCTTATTCACTTCATTTCAACCTATACCCGGAAGCAGAGAGAAGTTTAGTGTGGTAAGAAATTTTCTTATACCTCATGTGAATCCAACATTTGTAAGTTTGTGTTATTCTCACCTCTATAAAGCAGCTATTTTGCGCATTTATGTTATATTGCACACTTACACTAAAATGGCACATCTATGTATTTATTTCCAACTGCCAATCTTGTTTAAAATGGTGAAATGTAAAAAATTTTAAAAAACCAAACATAAAAGATATTGCTCAAAAATACAGGAGCGTTTCTGTTAGTTGGAATAGTTAGAACAGTGGCAGAATACATCACACTTCTGCCCAAATTTTCAGTGTATGTGTGGTCCACATGGAAGTTCTTTGTTTAATAAGGATTAGATTTCCTGGCAGTTTATAACACTGAAGGAGAGATTTGTTTGCCACAGAATCCTGGAAGGAATGCGTACAGAACACCTCTGCTTTCAGCAGTGGGGATGCAGAGTAGCATACAGAAATAAGTCAAAGCAGGGGGAGGGAGCATATATTGCAGAATTGAACTCTGCATTTGTCAGGTAGGCTCAAAGAAGCATACTTTTCTGTATACTTTAGTTATTTCTTGCAGCCAAAATGATAGAAAACAGTCATTTTTCATTTTGCTTATCCAGGAGAATGATGGTAATGGAAAAGAAATGGAATTAACTCTTCAGTATGGTCACAATGATTTACTTGGCTAACTGACAAGATTAAAAATAAATATCTGTATTTTTCATATAGGCTTTTATGAAGTTGTCTTACTTGAAGTAAAACTACCCAGCTTCTACGGAAAAAGTTTAATTTTCTTGTGGAAAATGGCAAACTCTGGGGAACCATCTTAAATTTCACAGACTTAATTTAAAGGCCAGTGTCAATCAAATTATACTAAATAAATGTGTGATCTGTTTCCCTTCTCTTTCCCTTTTTGTTGGTTCTCCTAACCTATTGGCTCTGGCTTAGTCCAGGTCTTCTGCTCAGAAATGAAGGCAATAATTAAGCACATTAACTGATAATGTTTAAGCATTCTTTATGACATGGCAGATTTCCAAGCATACAAGCCCAGGTAACTGGTCTGTACTGTTATCACTTTCTTTACTTCTCTATGCCACACTTTATAGCATAGAAATTATTTACACTATAGTTATCCTGAATGCTGCATTTACCCTTATGATTTTCAGGCCAAAGAACCACATGCTTGGTGACACAAAAAAACATGAAAATAATACAGTGTCAGTCCGAAGACATAATCAAGACCTTGCTCGCGGGTTGGGGGGTGGTGTGAAATCGGTGGACCCACCTGCAGAAACAATTTGCCTGCTTCTTTACTACCACACAGGGAAAGAGGGAACTTTTTCCCAGCTGCCAGGGAACAAGGATCAAATGAAAATGTGTGATGCTTCAGAAATGGGTTTTCTTAACTACCATAATTTAGGATCCACTATTGAAATGATTTTTTTCTTCCTCGTCTTGCAGTAACTACTGCAATAACAGGAAATAGTCCTTGCAATACCTTCATGGCAGATTTTACATTGTAGTCACAGGGCCAATATATGGCTTCAGATAAGCATATTTTATACAGTCTCTGTGCATACTTTTGCTTGGGTAAATACCATTTCTTTTCCATCACCACTCCATAAGGATACTGTTTTGCTCACCTCTGTCTGTACCATGGCTGGCCGCTGTGTCCTTAACATTTTGACAGTCTGGAAGATGTCTACAACACCTTCATATCTCATTCTTTCTAACACAATGCTCAGGGTTATGAATACTCCAGTCCTTCCAACACCCGCACTGTTGAAGAAAATGAAGAGAAAATAAAAGGAAAAAACAAATGTTAATTGACAGTTAATGCTGAAAGAATTGGCTGACAAATTCTTTGTGGTTACAACACACCATATGTGTATAAATTTCTATATGGGGAAAGGCTCACTAAGCAAAATTCCACAGCAAATTGCCACATTGCTTTCAAAAGAATAACTGCACTCAAGCTAACCTTACATCTACTGAGTACATCCAGGCTCTCCAGTCCTCCTTGCAAAGACTTGGTTTGTTCATCCAGACATACAATAATTACTGCATGGTGAAGGAAAATAACACTTGTTGCCAATAGCATACATTGGAACTGACATGAGGAAATGAAGCCAAAATGCATTTTACTGTTTGCTTTACTTGCTTTACTTTACTGCTTTCATCATGCATATGCCCTGTTTTGTACATCTTCACTGTGTTATTTTACCTTCTACTTTAAGTTAGAAGTATGGATGTTCATTTAATATTGAACTTGTTCATATATGGTCCAATTCAAATAAGGGACTGAGAAAAATCTCCATTCAGGTCTTATTCAAGTCTGGCAGTCTGGATCTTTGCTTTCCAATGCTGATATACATTCACCATGTCTGTCTACATTAGTCTTAAAAATATTCTTTGAGTATATATGTGGTTTGTTTGCTCTCAGTTCTGTCCTGGGTTTCTGCTATTAGCTTTAACCCTCAAGAAGTGATGGAAATTCCTGCCATCAATAGAGCCAATAGCTGTCAGCTTTTAAAATTAAACAATCACTCATTCAGGATGATTATCATTTGCAAAAGAGACAGGTAACTACACAGAAAAAAAGAATTTCTAAGTCTGAACTTCTATGGATGGAAACCAAGCATCTTCTCATCTCACTGTTGATGCTTATAATTTAGCATCAAGGTTTTCTCCAGCCAGATAAACTTGGAAAGCTTCACATTTATGAGACCTATTCACCAGGTGAGACCTATTCACCAGACAGATGAATGGAACAGCATGAACAACAGGGAAATCCTGAAGAACTCTTGAATGTTCAAATGAACTATGACAGGAATCCAGCAAATTCACAAAGCTAGCGTGGAAATCGAATGTTCAAATTGTATGATAGTATTTTAGTGTTTAGTCTAGGTCAGAGCTCTTCTAGGGCTATTAGATATAAGCAATTAGATTTATCAATTTGGCGTAGGCTGTGTGCCTTCAGATTGCTGAAGCCAAAGGACAAAAGACACACCACTTGGCAGAAAATCATGTTGCCAGCGGTGATTTACCTATATGGTATTACAACAGTCCTGGACATCTAAAGCAATTGCAGTGTAAGGTACCTGATAAGGTAAATTAGACAGCTAGTACTTAAGAAACATGCTGAAAAATCCTGGAACCTGCTCGTTGGAACCAGCTTGAACTTTACAGACCTGATGACAGCGTGATCTAAACTAAGTAGCCCAGAAAATGACCAGGAGAATGAACACAGACTACCATTTTACATTCTCCTGCTCTGCCATTTAAATATTTTTTTTTAAAAATAATTCTAAATGTGTGAGAGGATTCTGGCCTCAAACATTAGACAAATCTTTGTTACTTTAAAAAAATTACTTGGAAATCTCAAGCAAAAGGAAGAAATTAATTTGTTGTCTTGGGTACTTAAAAAATCAGCAAGTGTCTCCAGGAGAGACTTAATGAGTAAGAGAAACTAGTATGAAAACACCTCAATGCTTGCAAATCCTAACTGGTCATCAAGTGTAATGTCTTGAGAAAAGCCTGTAGGAAATTGATCCTGTTCCCCTTAGAGTGGCAAACAGACTTTAATATTGGAACAATTCCTTTCCAAAAATGCTTAAGATTTCTAGAGTAAAGAAATCCTTCATGATGCATTATGACTCCCCATAATTCATAATCTGGACTAGAAACTGAAGTTGAGATGCTTTAATGAACTATGTGGTTGTATTGATTTTTTGTAAGAGAAAAGAGTTTATTGTTACAAATACATCTCGACTGCCTTCTGGAAAAGGTCTTCCTCAGTCTTGAGCTAAAAGCTGGAATACAAAGACTATAAATATCTAATATCGCTTTAAGTGAAAATTTTGCTTCAGGATGAATAGCCCATAGCTCTCTTAAATAGTTTTAAGAATCTGCCTCATGAGGCTAGAAATTTTTTAATTCCATACACTGACCTATGTGTAAAAATGCTACAGAAAAAGAAAATTTAGAATTGTTGGCTGTGAGGGTTTACTGTGTAACAGAGAAAGCAAGCTTGTGAAAATTGGATAGAGTGTAAAGGAGACCCAAAGAAAGTGACACTAGGGGAGTTTTAATTCACTGTATAACTCATCATGGTACAAAATGGAGGCATTATTTCAGTAATTCCTCAGAAATTAGGAAAGCACAGGCATTGAGGATCTTGTGTGTCCTGAAAAAAATAAACAAACTTGCTAATTTGCTAGGGACACTTCCTATTCATGTAAGTTGACTAACACTGGCAATGATTAGCATTACCAGTCCCTAAATAGTCATTACAATAATGATAAAGACATTTAAAAACCAAGCCATGATTAGTTACACTGCATTTGACTTTGTTCCTAGCAAAGTCAATGGCAGAAGTCCATAATTTTACCATGAAAGATCACATCCATTTGGGAGGGATATGTAATGTACTGTAAGCAGTATTCACTGTAGTCACAAGTGGACAAGTCTGCATGGTACAAAGAACCTAGAATAAAAATACTGCTTTGCTTTCTTATCTGCATAAAAGCATAAATATTACTTATTACTCCTGTCCTCTCAAAACTCATTAATGTTGAAGAATAAGGCTTATTCTTATCTGGGTTGTTCTTCATCCCCCTTGCGTAATGAATCCCAATCAGTGCTCTGCAATGCTATTCTCCTCAGCAGCCCATAAAAAATTTTAGGCACACAAGAAAAGTAGGATTCAAGTATTCCAATACATTTATTTTGTCTGTCTTTCAGATTAGAGGATCATAAAGAACTCAAATTCTGTTTACCCCTGACTTTGGAAAGATGAGAATTTCTCTCCCTCTGTTTACTAGGCTCTAGTAAACTCATTCATTTGTCTTCATGATAGTATTGGGGCACTACTTGGCTTGCAGTAAGAACTTGCAACTTTTGTCAGTATTTTGCATCTCTGTTACATAAATAATAATAATATTTAATCTACAAAAAATAATTTCATATTACAAAAATGAGTATCTAAAATCCTAATGGAATTTATAGAAAACAATTTATTAAATAAGAGATAAGAGATAAAGATATTATTTTTGGCCATCTGCTATAGACTCGAGAATACTGCAGAGGAAATAAATAAAAAATACAAGAATATTAAAAAGCCCATGCTTGATTACTTCTAACCACCATGCAAGCCGTTTTCATCTGCATATCAATTGCAAAGGAGGGAAGTCATCACATCAAAAATGAGAACAAAGTTCTGAAGCTAGAACTCATCAACTCGAACCTCAATGATTTCTTTGACAGGCAAAATTTCTAAACACCACTTTCTATTCCATTCCCTTTCTTGAGATAGCTACTGGGGTTTTTTTTTGCCTCATCTTGATGGCTACTAATGTGCAACTGAGGTGTAACTAGCTTGTTTGCAGCTAATAATTCCTACCAAAGTAAAAGCCTCACTTTTAATTTCTAATCGAAAAAGTATCAGATGTAGCAGCCTGTGATAAGGCTCTTCCTATGCCTTCTGTGTGCAGCACTGACCAGACTGCTTTTATGCTGCATCAGGGGAATTTATGAGCGAAAAAATCATGTTTCCACATATTTCTGAAGAACCATTTTTGTATAAATGGAATATCACAGAACAGTTCCCATTTCATAAAGCAGTTCATGTTGTTCCATTTTAGATCCTCTATTTGATTACATTATATGATAGTTCACCTCTGAAATGTTGTTTAAGTATACATGTTCACCACAATCAGTAATCAACGTTAGAAAAGAAACAAATCAGCATAGAATTTGTTTTTAAGCTTTGTTTACTTACCTGCAATGAACAGAAATTGGTCCATCCTGACCAAATTGCTCTTTTGTTTTATGCACTTGGCCTATGAAGTCAATAAATCCTTCTCCAGACTTTGGCACTCCTTGTTCTGGCCAGTCAGTGAACTGGAACTGCCTCACTGTTCGGGACTGACCATCCTTTAACAAAAGACACAAATAAAACATGTTGCTGCGGCTTAAAGTTGGTCAGTGAATAATCATAAAGACAATCACAAAGTAAGGATGTTGAGAGGAGCTGGGGAATGACTAAGATTACATTTATGGAAACTCTTTCAACAGCAGCACTACTAGTGAAGCTTTTGTAACAGTCCAGAAGTGTTATTATGAGTTTCATTAACAATATGGTGTGGATTCTCATCCACACTGCATAAGAGAGTTGTCTGGCATTCTGATGGTGTAAAAGCTGTGCCCAAGGCCAAAGCCAAAACAACCCCACCAGGGTATATGACTTTTTTGGTATAGTATGTTTTGAATCCTGTGGACTACAAATTCCTTTATATACAGATCAGGTAGAATAAGGTCATCTAATCTGACTTTCTGTTTCTGAGATATGCTCAAATACCTCACAACAGGAATACCTTTACTGATAAGACTTGTTTAGTCATTGCCCTCCTTGCAGATGTTATCTTTAATAGTAAGCTGCTTTCTATGAGGTGAACATTTTTCCTGGAAGAAGATGGATAAACAAGCCAGTTGTTCAACAAATTTGCCTTCAATAATTGTTAATTTAATTCATTAACAGCTTGGAGTTAGCTAAAATTGAGAGGAAGGGCTTCCTTTCTCAAAACAAGCCATCTGAAGCTCTTTGTTCCCCGTGGTTAGGAATACTAACAGCATTTCTTTAAAGTGCAGAATACAGCATCATAGTTATTTTTGTAATGAAGCCACTGGAATTACGAAATGCAAACTTGTGCTATCTGCCTATTTAATGTGCAAAAAGTCAGGGCCCAGAAAAATGCAATACAAATGAATAAAGCAAACACGGTATTTTCAAACACGGATGATTTTGACACTGTCAATCTGCACAACTGTAATGTTCAAAATCATGGCAATATGAACTACTGATGTTACCTGGTGCCTCTAGACATCATGTTTTCTTAGCACCTACCCTGTCATGTCTTCAAAATGGTCTTCTATTAAGTGAAACTCATTAAAAATTGAACTTTCTTCTAAGTAAAACTCATGAAAAATTGACATTATTACTGGAGATTCCCATCAAAAAATAGCAAGTTATGCTGGAGGCAAGAACAATCTTTTTCTCTTTTTCCTTAGACCACAAGCAATCAACTGTTACAGACCTTTGAAATTATATAGAAGTGATTTTAAATATAACCAAAGGAAACCCCAATAATTTGCTTTTATATTTCCTCTGGTTTTGTGGGATTTTGCCTCCTGTGTCTCAAATGAGGGAGGAAAACAGAAAAAATGTGTGTGTTTACCAGCAACATGAGAGGATACCCATACAGTGTACTTCCACTAGATCACTGTGACAATTTAGTGTTTCACAGATACAGTTTTACCGTGTCTGTGAAACACTTTTCTCCACTTAAACAAATATGTAATGTTTGAAAATATTCACCCAATTGGATTTCTTGTGGGCATCAACACAAAGCACTGTTTACTTCCAAAAACGGCACTTTGCTAATACAAGCATCTCTGATAATGGCTTCCATAATCCCATTTTCTCCAAAAAAGACATAATGAAATTGCATCCTCCAGATAGCCTTAGGCAGATGATATAAATTTATCAAGAAGACACAAGTGCAGGTTGATTCCCTTCAAAACAACCTTCCATTCTTTTAAAGTAAAGAAAGAAAACCTGAAAATTTATTTACTTGAAACATGCTGTTAAGGAGATGGAAACTATTTAGCAGTTTATGACCCTGATAGGACTTGCACCAAATAACAGTAACTTTTTCCAAGTAGAATAAGTAAGGAAGACACTAACTTATTTAAGTCCAGTCCATCACTGGAAAGTCAACACATTTCTCTGTCATAAATAGATCTAATGATAAATATTTCTTTTTTGCTGTGTATATATCAACTGTATTAGTATGTTTCATGATTTAAGTAACTCAGTATTCCAATGCAAGTCTGCGAAATGACAGTATTCTCTGTTATTTAATGCTATTTAATGAGCAGAGAAGTAAAGTTACTTAGTCTAACATAGACTAACATTAAAGCATATGGGGAATTGATCTGCAATTTCTTACAGCTCCCTCTGCTACTGACATTATAAGAGTGTTGATTTCTTTTAATGAGATTCTTGCCAACAGCAGTCCAGATACAAATGCCAAATTTTATTAAAATCTTTACTTTTAAATACTGTGACAGTTTGCACAGTTAGTTATCAAAATAAGTGTGTGGCACAGTGGGCTTTTAATGTTTTATCCTGTTTAGTGGCTGGCCGTTTGGATTTATTCTTCCTCCTCACAGGGGATATTCAATTGTCTTTTGATTGCGCTTTAGAATTGATAACACTCTCTTACAGCCATCACTAATAGCTTAGCTTAAGTAAGACTGGCCCAACATATTGACTTCTGAAGTTTCCAGGGAGAGGGAGTACAAAGCAGTTAGAAGCAATAACTTGAAGCAGTTACAGAGGTCAATTTCACCATACAACACCACACAGTTCGGTTTCAGAAATAAGAGAGCTCCACCCCAGACACTTCCTGCTGGCACCTAAACAGGTACAGGGCCTTGCTTTTTGTCCTTGTGGAATAACTGGTGGTCTTGGCTCTGCCAGAGCATGGATGATGTTGTAACAGTACAGATGGATTTGGACTCCAGCATTTACTCTTCTTTGAGTGCAACAATTTAGTCAAACTCTTTCAATTACAGGGCGTGAAAGCCACAAAAGCCTAACTAGAGGAAAACTATAGTGCACGTTTTGGTAAGTATTTCCCACTTCTTCCAGTAAATTTGGAAGGAGCTATAGTTTTCCAGCATAACTAGAAAATTTAGGATGGTGCTGTCAGCTCACTGAGGAGTTTAACAAAACTTAGACCATCAAGATAAAGAGGTTCTTAAAATTTGAGAAGCAATAACATGTGACTGTAAAATGCTTTATCAGTGCATGCTTAATGCTTTCTAAAAGAGGTTTGTTAATATCATGTCAAATAAAATTAGTTCTGATAAATTTAATTATTTAATTATTTGACCCTTTACTGGTTTGATAGCTGGAGGTAGGCGGACTTTCCTAAATATTCTACTTAAATACAAAGTCTTGAAAGAACTTTTTTAAACATATAAAATATTTGGGGACACTTCACTTACAGCTTTGGCTTTTTGTTGTAACTGTAATTTTGTGATCAGAGCTTTGTGAACTATGTCACATAATAACTCTTCCAACTTGAGACAGATTTTTAATAAAAATCAATTAAAACTATCAGGGTTTTTGCAGTGACATTGGATTTGACTATCTCTGCTTGCAAGTGTGTTTAAAGACTGAGGCTAGGAGCCTGTTCTCCACTTTTCTTAAGCACAAATAGGCTAGAGAAGATATGAGTCATATGATTCTTACTGCATTTCAAATAGAGTGAAAATCAGATCCGATGTCTCTACAGTTCCTTTACAAAAACTGACACCTGAACCTCATTTGCCAAACAAAAGGTTCATATGCTGACTTGATACAATACTCACAATACTACCCAGTTTTAACTAGAGGCTCACATTAAAAGCAGTGGTCTAGCTAACCATGAGGAAGTCAAATATTTCAGATGCTGACAGGCAACTCTGAGTAGCCACTCATCTTTTTCCTGGACATTACATCCTGCTATTTTGCTTGAACAAGTATTATTCCACAGTGCCTACAGAAACAGAGGCTGACAGTATGTTTTCCTGCCACACAGACTGAAGTGTTAGAAATTAAGTCTAAGAAATGCCAAATATATATTAAAAGTTTATGTATGTTTAATATTTATATGAGTACTCAGTTTTGGACTCAGGAATTCAGATAAGAAATGAAGTATGAAAATGAGGATGCTAAGGTCACAGCTGCATGTATCTACTCTGCAGATATACCAGAGAGCTAAAAATATACAACATGAAAAAGCAAATTATAATGTGCAAAAGCTTGTCCAGTTTTTCTTATGAATGCAATTTGCTTTGCAGTTTTAAAATCTCAGTATATTAACCTTCATACTCCCTCACCCTCAAGCGTGGTGCCAAAACAACAAAACAACACTCTATGTTGCAAAAATTGTACCCAATAATGATCAAGGGGAAAATGAGGAAAAAGAGGAAAATAGTTCTCAAGTAATCTAATGTATTTTGGCACAAATAGTTGAGAACTATATAACTGTGCTGCCCAGATGCTAGATCTGAATGAAGTCAATCATTTCTAAAGAAAGATCCCATTTATTTAAAATAACTTAATCTGATTTTTTATTATTGCTTGTAGAAAGTATATCTCTAGGGTTTTCTTAATAGTAATAAAAATTCTAAAAACCTCAAACACAGAAAAAAGAAAGAAATAAACATTTTATTTTAAACTTATGAGAACAAATGTAATGCTATTTTGACTTACCCTTGCATCTGTAACCTTGAATTCCCTCAGAATATACTGTGGCATGTTGTACTCTGCCATTGGATCTACCACAAAATATTGATATCTGGCTGAGCGCTCCGCAGGCCAGTACTGATGGCATTTTTCCTATGAAATAACAAAGCAAAATTCATTTCCTATTACTTGAGAGCACTACCATAAACTGGTATAAACCCTTTTTTACTCAGCTAAATATAATATTTATGGAAAATGTCAATAGTCACAGGAACATGAGTTGCTTGTGTCGGTGTGGAGTAAAAAATTATCTTTAATACTGCATTGCAAAGGGTTTCTCATTGGTTGCTGTATATCTGAACTTGCTTATACTTCTGCTCAGTTTTGTCTATCAGTGACAAGAACTATCCTTAATCTAATTTTCAATGGCAAATTTTTAACTCAATTTAAATCTTGATACCACCTTTAGTTTTCTTCCTTTTTTGCTTGTTGGAGCTAGTCCTCCCAGCCTCAGTCACTACTCTATCTCTGCATCCACTAGCCATGTCCTGAATAATCTCTTTTCTCTGAGACACGTGGTCTAACTCAGATTTCACTTTTCAGATCCCAGCTTTCTCTTGATGTAATCCTGTCCAGATAGCAGACTACGTGGTTCCTTACAGTAGACTGAGTACCAAAGAAATGAGGTTTAGAACTGTAAACTGGGGGATGAAACTTTAATGTGCAGCACAGAACACACAGAAGACATTCAGATCTAAAAAATACCACACTTTCTTTTGACATTTTTACAGGGAGATGCTGCAAAAATGAAGTTTCCAAATAAGAGCTCTTTCTTTTTCCATAGACAGCCATGGACTCTCTTGCTGAATCTCAGTGTGTGCCACAAAAACACGCCATGTCTAGTTTGTCCACTGCCACCCATCAACAGATTGGAAAAATTTACACCTATGACCTGGAAGGCCACTCCTATTTCAAAAGGAGAAGGAACCAAAATTCTCATCTTTAGGTATTCTTAAGAATGAAATATTTTAATGAAAAGAGCTGCTGTAACCAACATATTAGTAAAGGAATATTAGAGCAGTACTTACTCTGCCCATTTCTCGTAGCTTAGTGAGCATGACCACAATTGTAGAGTTATGCTCCCAGAGCATTCTCCAGAAGTCTTCAGTTGTTTCAGCTAAAGGACCCTGTGTAGCTATGTAAGCTTTTTGTTGTCTATGTTAAAAAAAAAAAAAAAAGGAGATTAACAGTATTATTTTGGATTTATACTTATGTTCTTTGCTTATATGAAAACATTATCTGGAGGGAAAATGTATATACTGTTAATAATGAGCACATTAAAACCTTATTGTGATTGTTTAATCAAACTATGGCTTCCTATTTTTAGAACTTTGAGAGGAAAATTACTCTGTTAATATTATGATGTATGACTTTATCATTATTATTTAAATTTAAATGCAACTCTAATTGCTCAATTTTGTGCGCTGTAAAAAGCACTTAAGAAACACTTAGTTGTGCTGGTTCATTTTATAGAAATAACTGTCTAACAATCTATTAAGTTTAGGAATTATAGCATCAAGCAGTTTCTTTATTAACTTCATTTCAACAGTCTGATGCCTCCAGCAAAAGTAAGGCAGGAAGAAAATTTGGGAATGGAGTGTGAATTTCTAGGCCCTAATATCCTACTAGGGAAAGCTACCACCAAAATTTCAAAAGATTGGATCAACAGCTTTATGAGATGATGACCAGTTTATGTTGCTCTTGCTTCTTTCAAGCAACAGCAATACCTTAGTGGGTGATAGTGAGGATGAAGTTTATTTTCAATTATGAGCTGAGGCTCAGAAAATTCACAAAAGGCCTTTGTTGGTTAGGTCAGGTCCTAGGTAGTGTTCCAAGACTGTAGGTTATCACCTTGACACACAGAGTGTGTCTCCTGTATCTTATTTCTATATATCCTTTTAAGGAGAAAAACTGTGAAGAAATAGGGGTCCAAATCATGAGCATGCTTAAAGTCTCATTAACTTTCAGCATGTGCAAAGCATACTGAGAGCTCTCAGTGGCTTTAACACAGGTAAAAGTATAATATTTAAGATTCTATATAATTTACAAAATTTTTCTACATTCCGTGGGGAAAAAATATAAACCCTTTACTAAAATTTTAGAAAACATCCAGTCAAACAAGCCCTGAACAGACAAAAAATTTACTAGATTTCTATACTAAGTTTTGTTATTTTCAACATAATTACATAAACAATTTTATAAACTTTTAAAACAGTAAAGATAAGAACACCTCACTATTTGTACCTGTATCCATCAATGAAACTGGCATTAATATAATCAGAGCCTTCTACTCCTCGGATAGGCTGCAAGCATACCCTTGTGGATTCATATGGCATGATATTGACAAGGCGATTTTTGAATTTATTACATGGAAGATTGGCACTGATGAATCTTGAAGTGTGAGCCTTAGAGCTAGCAAGACGCTGTTGAAAACAAATTAAAAGAATTAAGGCCAGGTATAACAAAGACAAGTGACACTAGCAGGTTTTATAATTTCTGCTCAGCAGCCATTGATGAATAATTTCAACTTCAGATGCTTATTTTTCCATATTCTGTTGCATTACCCAAATATTTGTAAAGCTTCTTTAATACCTTTTGAAAGTACAGTATCTGCTCCATTAGTGCATTTAGACAAATTCCAGTATTAAATCACTACACAAACACATATTTCAAGATACAGTAACAATAAAGGAACAGCATGGTTAAATCACCCTCAGCTGAAGGGTTCTTGTCCAGACACCCATTAAGAACTGAATTGTAATTTTTAGAAAGAACCATCTTCCTAATTTAAAATTTTAGTCTAATGGTGTCTTTTATCTTCTGATTACTGGAAACAAGTGGTGGAGAACAGAGCAGCTTCAGTGTTACATCATTTGGTTTTGGTTACCCACAACATAAAATCCCAGTACCTTAAATTCCAGTTCCATTCCTGTGACATTCTCGCCCGTTTCTATCTGTGTCAGCTTCTGGATATATGCATACAGGTTTCTGGCTGGCACTTCGGTATTTCCACATGTCACTGCTTCCAGCAGTGCATCATGGATAAAGATGTATTGGTCCTCAGTTTGAACCATGTAATTCCTCTGTGCTCTCATTAGAGTTACGTGGCCATAAATATCTACAGTCTTTTCATGCTTTATTCTCTCTAACATGGCATCTATCACAATGAAACAGCCAGTCCTGCCGACTCCAGCACTAAAAGAAATGAACATGGGAGAGAAAACATGGACTGTTTCATTCACTGTGCTTACTTTTACATCATTCAAGATTTAAAGTTTTGTAATGCTTATTTAAATACCACAGGTTTCTGAATATGAAGATCAGCTTTTATGAAGAGGTTAGTGCCCTGAAATAGGTCAAGTCCTTAAATATCCTTTAAAAAAGCAATTGAGAAACAGAATGCTTTTATACGAGATCTGCAACTTGCAGTTTCAGGTTTGACTATAACAGAAATAAAACATCTTGCAACATGTTCTCAAGATGTATGTTCTTAAAAATAGAAAGTACTGGAGATGATAAATACTCTAAGAATTCAAGCTTCATTTGTAACATGATTTCTAAGTTGTTAAACATGCTGTTGCTATTCTCTTTACAGAGGTAAATTTATTGGCAAACAATAATCTAACAGAAAATGAGTATTACATATTTCTATTATACTTTGCTGGTAAACTTTCCACCCATCTCCCAACCCTGCTGATGGGGCTTCATAGTTTGCTCTGTCCTCTGCTGTTTCACTTAGCTAGGACATACTGTTGGTCTTTGCAATGCAGACCCATGACGAGATAGTTGTGCTAGCTCTAGGCTGGGGAAAATCCAACTGTTTGGATGCCAACTGTAGTGAAGCAAATCAGACCACCTTTTAGTATGACTGAACTTAACAAAGTTTTGTTCCAACTACTTGCATACATGTAGCTAAACTAAGCTGAAGTGTAAAATGTGATTTGTACATTGTTTTTCTGTCCAGGATCAATGAATAATAGTCCCAGGCTTTCTAAATGCCTAACTTGTTTCACTTAGTGACTGAAAATGAAATACATAGTATAGTAAGCAATGGTTTATGAACCACTGAGATTAGCTAAATTAAGAATATTTAAGAAAGCTATGAACTGCAATCTTTTGAGTAGAAATAGAAAGAAACAAAAATAATTATAACCAAGCTTCTAGAGGACAGCTACATAAAAGCCAAAACTTCTAACAGTTTCTATATTTTCCAGAGATATTATATATCATAAGTCCTGAAATTGATAGGCAAGGTCAAACATTTATTTCTTCTATTTATTTATTCTTTCTTATTTCTTAAGAAACTTTGTCAATTACTAGCAAAACTGAATTTCCTTATAACCAAATCAGAAGAAAGTACAAAACAGAAAGCTATTTTATCTAACATAAGGCAAGTCTTCTTTCTAAGACAGCTGATTTACATATTGTAAATCACGTGTTCTTGCCAAGGATTACTCCTCCAAGCAGCAAATCCCCTTCAAACAGCTGAGAACTTCTGCTAATAGACCACATGCATCAATCTCAACTTTCTTAGATGCCACTCTGAGAAGAATTAAACTGTATTCTGAGTTAAAGAAAATTTACCTATCAGTGGTATTCATCAGTGGGAATCATAGAGAAGGAAAAATAAAAAGAAACAAAATTATAGTTATCCTAACTAAACAGTAGTTCATTTACCTTGTATAATAAAAGCTCTGCATTTTAGGAAAACCTGTTGACATTAACATTGCTAAAAATCATGGACAAAACCTTAAAAAGTTATCTCACTATTATGATTTTCTTTGGGCTTTTTTTTGTTCTTGTAATGGAAATCAACAGAAAACACACATTTGTATGTCAGATTGGTTTATATAATATTTTAAACCATTCCTTCAATAATTACCCTTCACATTCAGTTTTTATCAGTTTAGTGTGGGCCAAGTGAGAAATAGGAAAGTTTGACAGTGCAGATTTTCTCAGTAATCTAGAATATGGTTATTTTCCTATAATGTATTAAATTCCTGTTCCAACATCATGTTTATAACTGGATATGCCATTTTTCAGATTGAACATCAAAAAGGTTACTGGTATCTGCAGACAACTACAAAATCCCAAGCCATTTAACTTGCGCCTTCAGCTGGAATGAGCAATTTTCAGTTCATCTTTTAATTTCTTTTATTATCATTTATATATTTATTTTTTCCCTGAGCAAACTCAAAGAGTAATAGCTATTAATATACTCTTGCAGAGAGGATATTTGCTAGTCTACAGAATTATGCAGAAGTTGTGAAGATCATGAAAGCAGATACAAACACGTCATTATGCACTCATTTCATGGTAAGGATGAAGGGGCTGACACACTACATTTATGGAGGCATTTGGGCTCCTGACACACATTTCTCTGGACCTTTCATACAGTGAGATATTTTAGTCTTTTAAGGTGTGCACTCCATTCTAGCTCTGCCCATTAGACAGCTGTGTGTCTACCAAACTACACTTTTGACTTTCCACACAAAAATGGAACCAGTGCTATGAAGATGTTAACTCTTTGAAATGTGCCCTTCCTGCCCCCAATACCTTCTAACTCCAAACTACAATAGCTTATTATATGAAAGAAACTATCCTATCCTAATTTTTTATCCCATTTCTCTTTCTCTTCTACTATTACACAGCCTTCTTAATATGGTATGATACACTGCTGGGAAGCCATACAGTTTGAATCCTCACTAATAAGACACTGAAATATAAAAAAAAAACCCAATTCCCTGTCTTTCATCTGCTAACCATGAGAATTCAGCTAATAAGAATAATTTCACAAATAGCTTGTTCTTTTTTTATTGACTTTTTTGCCCTTTTGGTTTGCATCTTCTGGTGTAGCTGTCAAAATTAGAATTTTCATTTCAGTTAATGAAAGAACTATTACATTTTCAATCTGAAAACCTAGATATCTATTAAATAGAGATGCCTATTAGGAAACTGTTACTGCTTCAAATATTGTCATTTACAGTATTATAACATTTGCTTTCAATTTCTAAAATCATGACTGACTGAGTCCCATGAGCTGAAACAAGCTTAATGTCCTGTGATGTAATACAGCTACAATAGCTACAATTCAAAGAAGGAAAATGAAGAGGCATAAGGGGGACATTCTGGATTCAAATCACTGTATGGATGTGTTAAAGGTTGGCTTTTGTGATTAATTTGTAGCTGTTTAAATGATGACCCTTTACTGATACTTCAGTGATTTGGCAAAGGAAGGCAGTGTAATTACCAGTATTCACAGATCATTTAATTGGAAGCAAAGACAGTAAAATATGGACCAAAAATCATGTAGGACATCTTTGACTCATATCAGGAGAAAAATTTTATTGAATATTACTGTTTCAGATTGAATGAAGCTTGCATTTATAAACTGAAAGTACATGAAATTGCTTATGATTTGGGAAATGTATAAAAAGATCTGTATTTTATTGAGGAACTTCTAATGATTGATTAGATTCTGATCCCACAGAAATTCTGTAGTAGTTCTGACAAGAGCAATATTTAGGTTATTTTCCCATTTTGTCGTTAGCAAATTAGAACAGAGCAGAAAATCCTCCCCCTGCCAGGAAGCAGAAAAAAAAAAGGTCCTTATAAAACCACTGAACATCATTTTGAAAAGAAACATCTGATCAAAATAACATAAAGACCTCGTGCAAAGATGTAAATTGAAATTTCATTTTAGAAGAGATACGGGATTGCTTCAAGAATTATAGAGCAGCTTAAAAAGAGACCTTTGAGAATTTATTGGCAAGTGTACAGTGACTTTCTTTCCTTCTTGCTATGATTTTGTTTGGATACCAGTCAGCAAGAATGGTATTCAGCTCTTTCTTAGATGCATTGCTTTACCAAAGACTTCACTGCCTGAATTTTCTTTATTCCAAGGCTATGCATGGAGGCAACCATATTTATCACTGAAGTCACATAAATTGTCTGAAAAAGAGCATGGAATAAAAGAAATTGGAAAACAGGAGAATATTTCACTACAAGCAGAGAAGGTTCAGTCTAGAACTCTCCCTAGTTTTCATAGGTAGTAGACAAAAGCATGGGATAGTCTCAACCCAAAAGCCAGCCATATTTCTTTCCTCCTTTATGGCATTTTAATAAAATTTTTCATTTCAGTATATACATACTCAGAATTCTAGTATTACCATAAATTCTTCAAATACAACTGCCCCAGATTTAAGCCCACATTTTTTTGTAATATGCACCTGCAAAAGTATAATAATGTTCAGGAAGAAAATTTGTTCTTCATCTAATCCAAGTACAGCTCTGGAGAGATCAAGGATAAGAAACTCTCTTATGAGATTGTAACTTGAACACAAACAAACCCTCCAATATTAAAATACAGAGAATCAGAACTCCTAAAAATTTCTCTAACAAATCCCATGTACAGGAAATAATTGTTTACTAAAATAATTTTAAAAGATGAATCTTCCATGTAGGCTAAAAATGTAGCATTTGCAATGTTCAAAAAAAAAAAATTAGGAGACCCTTCTAACAATGGCATTCCATTAGAGTACTTCAAATCCTCTCACCAGTCATAAATTAATGTTACATAGAGAAGATGAAACAAAAATTATTTGTTCTTTACTTACAAAAGAAGAATTAGGATCATGACATGATGAGACTTTCAAACAAACAAGAAGTAATTTTTAAAATAGTACATAATTAAATTGTGAAACATATTGTTACAGAATGTCACGTATGACAAAAGAAATTCAGAGAGGAAAGGATCAATTAAGGGTTATTAACCAACATGTTACAGACACAACTTCCCCTACAGAAATCCTTTTATTAGATTTCACTGGAATTTCGATAGGGACTCTGAAAAATAACATTCTAGACATGTCCTGGGAGAGAAACTGAAATGCACTCGCTAAATTTGGTGTTGTGATCCTACATATTTATAAAAGGCATAAGTATGCCATTTCCCTGCTGTAAAGCAGATCATCTTAGAACTCTTCTTTTGAATCAACACTTCAGCCTCCAAGTACTTGACACCTTTGGTAACTATACCACAGAAAAGGCACACTATTAATTGTGATACTTGCTTCCTCTTTCTTGAAAGGGACAAATTATCATAACTATTCTACCTGCTTCTTTCCTGAAATCATGAATTATTGGTGAAAAAAAAATCTCTTATTGTTCTGATTATGAGATGGAATACCAGAAATTGTACATAACTGAAAAGCTCATTGACCTTATTTCATATCCCTTATTTTTCTCATCATGGTTTTCCTTCAGAATTGATTGTTGATTCTATATAACAATACATGCCATAATCCTGCTTTTCATAGAGGATTTTTACATATATACCTTGCTTAATCACTGTGTTATCTGATTTCTTCCATTACTCAGTCATATAAAGAAAAGACATTAAAATCAACTTTATTCCTCTGTACTATTTTATCTGTGTACAAGGATTTTTTTATTTCAAAATTAATTCAGTTCTCATATATTCTCCTTCTTATCTTCCTACTTCTCTAAATACAATCTTATATATGAATGTACTGATTTTTGTATGTATCACCAAAGAGTAACTATCCTAAATATATCTTCTCTCTGGTATTTGTTGAGTTTCAGTGTATACTTCACATTTTTTGCAATGTACAATGCCTTCTTGACATTATGCATTCCACTAAAGAAAGAATGTTCTAAAATTAACTGTAACAGAGTTTAGAAAAAGAAAGTATTTTAAGGATAATTTTAAAAACACATCTTACTGTGACTTGTAACCTTCAATTAAAGATAGATCTATGCCTGAACAGCTGTAGTAAACACAAAAAAAATACTATTTCTGAGTAATTTAACTGAGGAAGTACACTGTTATCCTGTAGTCAATAAATAAAAGTGAATATTACAGCACAGCAGAGAAATCAATGGACAGAAATTATGCTGTGTGCTGCTAATAATTATTTGCTCCTTTCTTTGCAGTTAACCTGCTTTGCATTCTCAGGGTGGAATGTTTTGAGAATCAGCTTCATACTTTTGAATGTCTCTGTGCTTTGATTACATTTTCATGGAGAAGAGCTATCAGCCCATCAGTGAGCATAACAGAAGGTGAACTGGTGCTATCTGGATAACTGGAAGACCTTGAAAGTACTTGCTAGCCACTAAAATGATTCCAAGTTTCAGAGTCCTCTGGACACTTCCCTGATTCTAGATGTTCTGTATTCCTATTGTGGAGAACAATTTCTTCTTTTCTGAACAGCAGCTTCCCTTGGGATTTTTTTTTGGTTGGGTTTAAGACTGATGAAACAGTGAAGAAGTCTGAGGTTGTCATCCAGACACAGGACTTCATCTGGTAAGCACTGAGTAAAAGTATGACGGTATCACCAGGACTCTTTAGTCCACACTGGCCTTTTGGTTTTGTTTTTGCAGTACCAACCACAGTCCAAAGCCCTAAATTAATCTGTGTGCAAATTTTTTTTTCTCACTCCCTTGCTTCACTTTCCCCTGATCTGAAAACCTGGAAATAACCAGCAAGGTTCACTTAGTCCTGAACCTTGAAGCTGGTACGACTTTAGTAGCAGACCTATAATTTTGGACCTCAAACTCAGACCATCTATTCCTTTTCAATTGAAAACTGATATACCTACAGGATACATTCAGAGGATGAGACAAACTTGATGTTGCCACCTCTAGATTTGATTTAAAATTAATTGGTTGTAATACAGTATTAATGCAGTGAGATGCTACACAGTAGAAAACAGAATTAAAAAACCTGAGGCTTCTCTGATGAGTTCATATGAAGACTAGTCGTGGTTTTTTTAGATTAAGCAGTGAAAAAAACAAATACCCTTTGTAATATTTGACAATACTCCACTGACCACCGAAGAGCTTGGTTGCTGGTACTCATTACAGCATTTCTTAACCTCTGATATCTTTATATCGACATGAATTCTCTGTAACGCAGAAAATCAGGTTGTGAAAGGTTAATACCACTAAGCATCTCACATTTCTTAATCACAACTTGTCATTTAGAGGTTAGACACTAATCTCTTCCTTTTTTTTTTAGGATTTTGAACTCATGTGCAAAAATTGTGGACAAGTTAAAATGGAAATAATGAGAGTTTTAGCATAGAAGTTTCAAGGTAGCTGTAAAACAAGCTTGGATAGTATAACGATTTTTTTAAAATTCATGTGACAAAAAAATAGACATCACAATGCAGAATTTACTTGGAACAGCAGTCACTGAGAAAATCTGATAATAAGTGATGAGACCCTAAATTAAGTCTAAAAGTATAAAAAATGAAGAAAGATTAATATTCAGGGCAGAATACTGATTGGAAAGCCTCCATGAAAAGATAACAGGACTATTTTTAAAGCTGCATTTTACTTCTAGAGACGTGGGGAGAGGATTTAAAAAGACTTTCATGCTGATTACTTTAGATAAAAATACAGCCTGTTCGAAGTTAGCCAAACACACTGGGTAGCCAAGTTGATGCAATGTGTTCCAGCATACTCTGTGTCTATGGATATTCCGGAATTTAATGTAGGTACAGCTGGGAAATCTCAGAGATACCCCTTTCCAGAATTCAGCTATTGGGTTATAAAAATATTTTCACATTTCCTGCAGATGGCTGGATTATTTTCTTCACCCATAATTTTAATTCAGAATTCATTACAGACAGCTGCTGGCTCTGATAGAACCTAATTGCTCTTTTACTAGACTCAGCTGCAAGCAGTCAGATTTCCTTTTCCTTTGTAGAGTATATTATATATAAACATGGGTGGGGAGAAAAATAACCAATTAACTAAATACATATGGATAAAATGACTCACTAAGTGTGCTGATCAAATAATGTATCAAACTACAGCTTAGGTCAAAGGAAATTACAGGCCTTGTAGGACATGATAATATATATATGGAAATAATTAGCAGCACCAACATATTTGTAATTTGAGATAACACATGGAAAAGGCATTGCATTTGTTAAAAAAATCTTACAGACAATTATTACATTTTAATGAGGGGCAGGTTATTTTGCCCAGCCAAAAGTCATCAGTCTTCAGCAGAACTATTCAATTGAAGCCATTTGTTGGCCAAATTGAAGTCAGGCCTCAGTATGTCCATTGGGAAACTTAGAAGAAAATGTGGCATAATCATGGAACTATTTTTACTGCCTTACCTCTTATTAAAAAAAAAAAAAAAGAAAAAAAAAACCTCAGAGGATAGTTACTTTTACTCAGGCTACCAAAAAAGAGTACGCCACAAAAGGAGGGAACAGAGGCAAAAATGTCAAGGATGTGAAAACTCCCTTCTACCTCCTTCCACATAAAAAATACTGGAATGGGTTAGAATATTTTGATGAACTCAAGAAAAAGTTGTAGACGTATAAAAGATGAAAGAACATTAAATAACACATTTTTAACCCTTTTATCCAAAGACATTTAGTGAAATAAAGACACACTTTCAAATTAAAAGACAATAAATATCTTCTACTGCATATGAGTGAAAGTACTTTAAAAAGAAAAAAGATAGTTAATACTGCCTGGTTTTGTTCTTTGAAATGTATGTACAATCATGAATATAAGCAAAACTGTATATACCAGATTTTTTACGTAGCTAGAGGAATAAAGGGGAAAATAATTGAAATCCTCAGGAAGCAAGGCTAAACTAGTCAGAAACTGCTTGCTGCTGGAGAGGAAACTTTACTGAAATACTGTTGACATTGGAGTTTTGTACTTTCCCCTGAAACTTCTGACATTTGCCATTGTCAGAGACAGGATACTGGTCTAGACAGAACACTGATTCTATCTAGTAATAGCATTCCCTATATCCCTTTATAGATTTCAGACTGCTTCCAGAAACAAATCTTGCCCTATGCAGTCACAGCAGCTTTTTAGGATTTCAAAAGATAATCCACCCCTGAGTCACACCAGTGGGGAGTATAATCTCTGAACCATAGGCTAAGTGCCAACCAAATATGGCTTTATGCACATATGATGGATTTAATCAAAGAGACCACAAGTACGTGTTTTTCATTATTTGAATCTGCATGACAAAATATTCCTATTACTTGTTATTTATATGGTTTTGAATTTTGAGAATTTTTTCAGTGATTATTTCTGAGTTTTAATGTTTATAAACAATGGAACCATATACTACACATACAGCAAGTCCAGTTCAAGTTTTGGAAAGGGTTTGTTTGCTATGAAGAACTGGTTGCTAACTGAAGACAAAATTTGAAAGTATATCAGCATCACTTTGGTTGTGTTTGAGACTTCATGGAGGATTTACAGATAATACAGCATAGTATTTTCCTACTCTAACAAAAAATCTGTCAAGGCCAATTTTATAGGACCCTGCACACCATCACATTAACTATGGTATGCTAGTTCTCATTATGTTCATACTCCTAGGTTTTCATAAGCAAGTGCCTAAATTTAATGAAAAAAAAATTAGATACCTCAGCCATAAGAACACTCGTAAGTGAAAGATGAGTTGGGCAATAGCATTTTTGCTACCAAGGTGATTCTAACTAGTGATACTCGAATTTGAAACAGAGAAAAGAAAATCTAACATTACCCATCCGACACTCTCTCTATCAGCACACAGATGGAGATGCTACCTCTTGTCTGTATACTTGCATTAACATATCCCAATAATTACATGAGAGGTCTTGCATGTTCAGCACAAAATAACCAGGGTCTTCAACTGTAAGGTTTTTGTAATCTGCATTTTCACGACATTGAAAGTTTTTATGGTGAAAATATGAAGGCAAATCCAAACTCCCCTCTACTTGTGACATCTCCCGTCCATGTGTGTAATACCATTCATTACAAAATTACCAAGGAGTGTCTTGCTACACCAATTTCTTCCATTTAGCCTTTATCAACTTTTCTTCTAGACTCTTTCTCTTTTTCTAGTAGATTCTGCAATTCCAACAATTGATCAAAGACAGAGAAACCATCCAAAACTTTCTAAATCAAGTGAATCCAGTTCCACTTAAGCAGAGATCAAGCATCCAAGGCATAAGCACTGCAAGCCTCATCCTGTATTTGTTGAAATGAAATAACTTCTAAGAACAAAGGTATGTGTAGAAACGAAACTACTGCCAGTCAGTTTCTCTGATTGCACGGTCTGAGTTGCTGAGACTATTAATACAGATGAAATACAAGGAAAAACATACATGGACATTAACTTATTCCTATATTTTTATATTAAGAGGAACTACATATACTAAGCAGGATCACCAACTAGACACCTTTTCAATATGAGATTCTTATAGCAATCTTATCCCTCTCTGTTTTTCTATTAGTGAATAATGACTTTGAGAAAAAAAAATTATGAGCTGTACAGTGATCCACAGCTAACAGATGAAGAGTAAATAGCGTTACAGTGTTTTTGTACAGGGATGATACCCAGCACAGTTTAATACACAGTAGCAACTCAATAAATTCTGGATAAAGACATGTGGGTAGGGCAGAGAAAATTTAGAATATTTATGATATTAAAATATTTTTCATACTAAAATGCTTTCACTGTCTTTTCCTCCCTAGAGCTGTCCAAGGAAGTTTGGAAGGATCCTGGATTGTTCTCAGGAGAGGGAAAGGGAAGAGATGAGGAAGATTCTAGTATTTTTCAATCTTACTTGTGTTCTTTCTGAATATGTACTGGGGAGGTTTTTTTCCCCCACCATGAAAAAGGATAGGCAGTCATCTGCAACCTACTCACTGCAAGGATTAAAAAATGAGTACTTGTAAGGCCTATGGCAAAAGAAGCAGTTCAAACTATACAGAAAGGAAATAAAACAATCCACTGGAAAATCATTGCCTTTGATAAGTATTTTTTTTTTCCTTAAAAATTCTATTTTTTATTCACAAACACTGAACAAGAATTCTACTTTAGAAAATAGAATATCATACGGTGTTTTGTTATTTTTTGAAAATTATCTTGTTTTTCACTCTGCTAACTAGTTATGTTAGTGCAGTCAGACACATATTTACTTAAAACAGTCACATTCCTCCAAACAGCCAAGTCTTTCTGTTAGCAATAGCAGCATTAACAGCACCTGCAGAGGCTTGAAAAAGGGTCTTAGAGATATGCCCCTTGGTGCTGGTATTAAAAGAAAGACTCAAACATATGGGATCGCACTAACATGTTAAGCTTTTAGGTAGTGTTACTGAACAAACTACTAAAGTTTCTGTGATGTTTTGAAAACAGAGTGGCATAAAATTCCAAACACCCTCCAGTACTGGTTTATGTGATCTGATTAGCACCTGTTTGCCTGCACTAATCCAACTTCAAACAAAAACGTGTGTTTTCCCTACTATCATTAGACCACACATTGGTGGCTCACCAATGAGAATCCTAGGATTTAAGCCTGCATTTTTTCATTAAAGAAAAAATTTTTTCTTGATCAGCTCTGCAAATTAGGACAAGTCATGCAGAAAGACCAGTGGGATTGTGGTATTACTCAACTTCTGTAAAAAGGGACTGAAGGGTAATCTTAAAATATAACTGTAAATGGAAAAAAAAAAATCTATGTGCATCAACTATTTCAGCCACCACAGAAAAATCTTCAGACAAGTTACTCTAAATAAGCCAACGAAGATTTTAACACATTGTGTAAAGTACCTACAAATAGGATGGGAGTGCTAAATTTCATTTATGGATTTTTTTTTGTTGTTGTTGTTGTTGGTTTGGTGGGGGTTTTTCTTTGGTTTTTTTTTTTTTTTTTTTTTTGCATTCAGCTTTAATTTATCTGCTTTTCTCTTCCAAATATCACACTGAGAATAAGGAACATGGAACCAAGGCTGACTGAACTATCTTCCCTAGTAGATACAGACAGAAAACTTTATCTTTTTTCTTGGGAAAAGAGTATAGTGGAATTAAGCATTTATGTTATGACAACTATGCCATTCATGGAGGCAATCCTTACAAAATATCTGATTACTTAAATTAAAAAATTTGCATTTAGATTAGGGCTCGATATTTTATTTGGAGCTCCATAATTCTTTCAGCAATGACCTATGCCTTTTTTCCCTTAAAATTAACACACCTGTGAATAGGTTTAGCTACCTTTTCCAGTAAAAATCCTGCCAAATTTTCTGCACAAGTGTCCTAGATTTTGCTGGGCTAGAACTTATTTTCTTCCCAGACTTCTTTCCTCTGTTTCAGTGTGTGGTGCAGCTCAAGGAAGGTGGGTCGGCATAGCAGGCTGGGAGGAGCGAGACGTGACTCAAACTGACCAAAAGGGATATTCCAGACCCTACGGCATCATGCCTAACATATAAAGTGGGAGGAAGAAGAAGGAAGGGGGAGACTTTTGGGTTGGTGACATTTGTCTTCCCAAGTCATCATTATGTGTGATGGGGCCCTGCTCTCCTGGAGATGTCTGAACACCTGCCTGCTCACGGGAAACACTGAATAAATGACTGAATTTCTTTGTTTTGCTTTGCTTGTGTGTGCAGCTTTTGCTTTCCCTACTAAACTGCTTTTATCTCAACCTATGAGTTTTCCAGCTTTTACTCTTCTGATTCTCTTCCCAATCCCACTGGTATGGGAGTGAAAAAGAAGTTGTGTGGGGCTTGGCTGCTGGCTGAGGTTAAACCACAGCAACAAGTAAAAGCTTTGACTGGTAGAGTGTCCTCATTAAATTCTCAACATGTTTTTGATTTCTATATTAGATTCAAATTTAATACTGTACAGGCAATCAAACTGTTGTCAAAAGTAGGTGTCTAAATGACAAGCAAAGATGCCTGTTGCATATACATTAGTAATAAATAATTACCAATGTTTTTGGAAATTCTGATAATATAATTCTGTATTTCTATGTTATTATCACACAAATATTATCAAAAATATTTCCATTTGCATATCTTTGACATGAATTTATCAGAAAACATCAAGTTTAGGAATGTAGAATGGTAGTATGTACATTCTCAGTTAATTTCGCTAGATAGAACTATGTTTTCTTTTTTCAGTCGCTGTTACATAAACAGAGGGTATTCAAGTATCTATTGGGTGGGCTCTTCAGTAGTCAGGTACTTCAGCTCAGACTTCTTCCCATTAAGCACACTGTAATTATTAAATACATCCTTCACACATTCAAAAACCATTTCCTAGGGACAGCATATTAACATAGCTTACCAACAAATGAGGCTTTGATACAAACTTGTCTGGGGTCACTTGTGAACTGGGTCTCCATCTACCTTGATTTTCTATTGCACATTTAGCTCTACCCCAAAACCATGGAGCAAACTAGAAAAACTATTTAATCCCTTAATGTGAAATGGACTGAAAGACAACTGCTGGTCATTATTAAGGCAGATGGGTAGAAATGCAGTAAGGAAAAACTTGGTCTAAGCTTTTCACTTGCAATACATACCTACAAATACAGAATAAATAGGGGGTTACTCTGTCAGGATCAAAACACAGACAGGTGGCTCTTGTGTTCCTCACCCACACAGGGTGAGAAATAAATTCTTCCTGTACTGTCGATAGCTTTGTTTTTCAGTTTCTGTGGTTTAAAAGTTTGCAGAAAAAGGTTTCCACAGATTCTTCAAGCCTACTCTTTCTTTTTATCAAACACTTTTTGAAAGGCAACTCCCATTCTGTTTATACTTCTGTAATGTGATTATTAGAATATCCTGAGCTCTGATAGTTTGGTAGGTACTGGAAGAAATATAAAAGAAAATATTAGTGATGTCTCAGAGGGCTTAAAATTGCCACTATAAATCCTGTGTTCCTTCTAGAAACTAAACTTAGATTATTCCTGCAATAAGATATTGTTAAAAAGACGGTCTACCATAGGCAAAGGATATAAGATATGGTTCTGTGTGATATTGTTTGGCTCTAGTTAGAAAAGTCTTAAGAACTTTTTAAATCTGGATGATGAAAAGGGGGAATTTAATGAAAATGGATTTAGGTAGCCCTGAACACAAAATGGGAGACAATGACAAACAAGATACAGAAAAAGGACAAGAGGAATATTAAAAGGGATACAGAGGCAGACTAGGGGCCAGGAAAGGAACAAATGAAACCCAAGAAGTTTGTCAAGAACAGAAAAATATCTCAGTGGAAAATAGCAACTAGTAGAGGGCAGTAAAAGGAGATGCTTGGCAAAAATTAGAATGACAATTACCATTAGAATTACAATCTTACTTCAAAGAAAATACCGAAAGGTAGAAACATATTTCTACCTTTCAGAAGGTAAGAACATATTTAATTAAATGGTTCAGCAATGTGATATTAACAATGAAGTAAGTTTGAGAAAACAATGGAATTGAAGGACACAACTAGAATATACTAAGAGGGCCCCACAGAATAAGGATCAGTCCAGACGTGGAGAGAAAAAAATTGATAAAAGTGTTAAATGACTTATAATAGGCAAAGGAAAGATTGAATGGAGAAACTTACAAAGTGAGCAACAGAGAAGAGAAGGAACAAAATGGAAAGCAGATTCTAATTAAAAACTGGGTAATATGCAGAGTTTGTACTCAGCTGTTTTAAATTCATTTTTCATAGTTTGAAATTAAAGGTTTATGCATGTCCAGTACTTCAATTTCAAACCAAATAGGAAGAATTTTCATATTGCTGTATGAAATACATATCCTTTAGCCTAAAAATACTGTGGTGATGCTCTATATTTGTTCCTCTTTTGATTTTTTTGAACCATTTTAGTAATCATAGAATCACAGAATAACCAGAGTTGGAAAGGGACCCACATGGATTATTGAAGTCTGACTCCTGTCCCTGCACAAGACAGGCCCCACAAAATCATATTGAATTTAAAATGATAAGGCAATACAAATCCCTGGATATAATGTTACTACAGTATGCCTGTAAAGTGATACTCATGTTAACATTATTATTGTGAGAAACTCTTTAGTAATTTCTTGTTAATCTATCAATTGGATAGTCAACACATTACACTGAGGAGTTAATTAGCACATTAATAAACTTTGGACTGTCCAGAACATTTGATGCTAAATGTCCAGCCTGCTTGAATTATAGAGACCCATATTTTAATTTTTTTTCATTTACTGGTTACAGTAATTCTGTTCATAGACAAATTGCTAGGAGTCAAATTTAAAACCCTTACTAAAATGATAGGATATGTGAAAGTCTGTTTTTTAGAGGTTGAGTTGTATGAAGTGACTGAAATCTTAATGTCTCTAGTAAGTATACATAAGGCAAAAAGCTTATATATAGATTATGCTTATTGCAGAGAAATTATTCATAAATAAATCAATAGGAATTTGGGATAAAAAAAGTCCCTCGGGCATAAAGTCCTACTACTTAACTGGACCACCACTTTCAATGAAATCTGCATGCAAAACTAATGGCAAAGAGAAAATAATTGCCTTGTACTTCATCAGTACCACTGAATGATAACAAACAATGCATTTTATTCCATCTTTTCCAATGACTAGCCATAAAAAACTGATTTAATTTCCTGTTTTTGCATAGTAGTAATTTAGGTTATTATATTAACTTAAAAGATTTTCCAGAGTGGGAAAATTAATTTCTTCCATCAAGTTTGGTTTTAAGGTAGTGTTTTCATTTTCCTTAGTCCCAACATCTTCATTGTTGAGCAACTTTGGAGGTATGCTACATATGGATCAAGCAAATAAAGCTGTATCTGAGGAAATCTAAAATTCTAGACAATAATCAAAACGTTTTAAGACCCTGTAAATGCAAGTAGAAAAATATGCATCTCGACTCAAGAAACACTCAGCAAGCTTTATGAATTCATTTGTGTTGTTATTTATAATTATTCAACATTTTTAATCCTGGTGTTTAAATAAACATTTAATATCTGTGTTCCATGTTCTCTGGCATTTTTTAAATAGTCTGTGCCTTTCAACATATAAGTTCTTCTTATTTTGATTTCCTGTTGAATTTATTTTTCCATCTTGTTTACTGGAGAGTCTTTCAATCACTTTAAAAGTGTTTCAATTATCAGATCCCATGAATGGGTTATCAAAATAAGAAGCTAGAACAAGAGATGGTGGTATGCTGCAATTACTATTCCTCAGGTTTTGGTTGAAAAAAGCAAGACTGGTTTTCAAATATGCTGAGCATTTGTAACTTTAGAGATCCATGCACAGTAGCTCTCAGCCTTACTAATTGAAGGTGTTCCAAACTGAAGCTCACAAACTGAAGTCCATCTTAGGAACTTGCTTTGAAAAGGGCTACACAGCAAGCTATACAATGTTGGAAAATATAACCCTGGAATGAGGGAACCCATCTTGGAGTTTATTTCAATCAGAATTGGTATATATGTTCTGATAATGTCCTTATCAACATGATTTCAATGTTTTTTCAAAGATCTGTTTAGCAAATTCCAAAAAAGCCGTATCTCCTTCTAATAAATTTCCTTAGTCCGAACACACAAAAAACAGCTGGCTTTTCTTCTTCCAGTGTTATTAATTCATACCTTATAATGCCTGTAGAGGTTTGCTACATTGCAAAAAGAGCATGGAGCACTAATTTCCCTGGAACTGGATTCAGCTTGTTCCTCATGTACATCCTTTGCATTTTCAGCTCCTCAAAGTCCTAAACTGAAGATTCAACCTTGAATACAGATTCAGGTCTTACCTGAATTTATCAGTCTTAATTCTCATGTTTGCTACTTTCTCACACAATATAAGTTAAGTAATAATTTCAAAAAGCATTTCATTGCTTAAAACACACTTTTTTCAATACTTAGGCTCTTAAACCAATACCATCCTCTTCCTTTTTCACGCCACATTCTGAGTGCCACAGATACATTTGTATTCTCCCTGCTGACATTCCCCCTGGAGATCTTTTGACATACTAAAATTAAATATATTGTGCATAAACCAAATAAAATCATTCTAGCCTACCCAAGTTGGCAGTGCCATACTCAGGTCCTTGATTTGCAACGTAACCACATTTTCCTTTGACAGACTCAGAAGTCTCTTTGAAAGAAAATCATACTTTCATCTGCAACAAAACAGAAAGCAGTAACCTTGACATACCATGCTTTGAAGAAATGTCTGGGCTTACCTGCAATGCACAACCATAGGTCCAGCATCAGGAGGGTTGCAAGTCTTGACTCGTCGCAGGAAAGCTAAGAATGGTGTTGGGTGTTCTGGGACACCATGGTCGGGCCAGGCAGTGAACTGGAATTGCCTCACTTCCCTTTTCTCACTTGAGCCATTCTATGAAATTTAAAAGTTTCATGACAAAACTGCTACTTGAGATTATATAAGCACTTTTCAGTAAAACAACTGCAAAAGCATATATACCAGTGAAAATTGTTTAAATATTTTGGGCCAGCAAGAAAAAGAACTCAGGTACGGAGGAAAATCCAAATTACAGATTCAAACAATGCAAGATCTTAAAATGTACTGTACACTTGTGTAGCACAGGTTTTTCATGGTGAGAGCTCGGCATTAACTTAAAAAACTTCCTGTTATCAGGAAAACGTACTCTGTGGAAGTCTCAATATTCAGCGCTGTTAGAAGGAAACAAAGGTAAGGCTAGAAAGGAGGAGAAGGGGAGCAAGGGAGTCAAGAAGTATGGGGGAAAGGCACAAGGTAAGGCAGGAAGCAAAAGGAGGAAGGAGGACAAGGTGACAGGAGGGAGGCCAGTGATAGGAAGGAAGGAAGAAATGGGAGGTGAGGGAAAAAACTGCCAGCCTTTCAATTTGAAAGTATATAGTAAGTATATATAAGCATATGTACCTTGTGAAGTGCAAATGTACGAACACAGTATGTTGCCAATTCAACAGTGTCCAAAAGGGTCACTTGGATTAGTCCATAAGTTTCTGTGCCTCTGCTTGGCCAGTACTGATCACACTTCACCTGCAGTGAAAAACATGTTATCATTTAATACTGAAATTTATTACATACCTGACTGTATATCACCATAGGCTTTAAAAATACGTGGAGATAGAATGGCCAGCTTCCAACACAAGAAATTTATTTTATCATCCACAAGAACTGCTCTTCTGGTAGTAGATTATATAATGTCTTCTTCCATAATGGGTAAGTTTAGTAGGACAGATAATTGGGAAATGCTAATAAACATAGATACACTGAAGAAAAAACCAATTTACAGTAGCTTAAAGTATGACTTATATCTTCACTTTTCACAGTCCATAACTTAATAACTGTACTAATTACTTCAACATAGGTGGAACATTTTTTTAATAATTGCTATATTTTACGTTAGTCCTCAAACTTATAAACTACTGCCTTGATGTTAATATTTATTATGTATAGAAATAGCTCAGTACAAACAAGTAGGTTTTTAGAAACAATTTCTGTACACTGATAAATGAAAGGGCATCAGCAACTATTAAGTGGACTGTGGAAAAAAAAATTTCCTTCTGAGATCAGTGCTCATGAGAGAAGAATCATATAATGAAATTGGGTCCACAAGCATTTAAAAAACATGGTTTGGTGGAGAGTTCATCCATCAAATCTAAAAAAACACAAAACATTTCATTCAGAGGAATCTTAATTTAAAATGCTGCAGCCTAGAATATTAAAATATACAATAATTCTATGTAATACAACACATAAGGGAACCATATTTTATCATAATTTCTAAGGCTCAATAATTTGTTTCAGTTAAAAAGGGTATTTACAATGATAACTGTTAAGAAAACAGAAATGATGAACCCCTAAACCCCCCCAAAAATGTAGCATGAAGCAGTATGGCAGTCAAGTAATTTAAAACATTTTGCTTCCAGTGGCTGATGGGAGAAACAGAGAGTCAATCTCTATTCTATTTATAACAATACATTCTTGCCAATTAGCCCAGCCTACAGTACAGAAAATAAGTTTAAACTGAGTCCAGTACCAACACATTGGGTTTTTTTAATACATGTCTTCATTAATCACTCCAAGCCAGACTTAAATGAAATTCAATGAGAATACACTAAATGTAACGAACATCAAAAGCAGAATATTGCACAATATTTGCAGTAAAAAAATGTGAATTGTCATGCTAATCCATGAGGAAAACTGATTATTTCCCCAAAATGGAAAATTAAGATATGCATCTTTGAAACTCATGTGTTCTCCAGGTTCTTCATTCTGCACAATACTTATTGAAAAGAGACTTGGTATGCTCTTCAGCTCTCCAGACCCAAATAGCTTTTGCTCACAGATCATTTTATTTTGAGGCTCAGAGGTCACAGATCATTAATGGCTCACAAATCACAGCCTGAGAACAAGTAATCTAGATAGAGAAGAAAAAAAATTCTAACCACTGAAGCAGGGCATGAAAATTAATTAGTGGCAAAGTAAAGGGGAACAATTTTTTACAGGCAATGATAATTTAGTTTACCGATAACAAATTGCAACAAAGTAACTAAAAATGTTTATTGATACTGCTCTGTTAAAAAAAAGGGAGTGATTGTGAAAAATTCTCTTATTAAGTAAATAAATAAATACTTCCCTGTGTCACTAACTGAAAGAGTAAGTACTGCAACTGTTCACAAATATCCAGTATATATTTGCAAGATTCCTAGTACTTGCCCCTTTAGTCTTTGTAAATCGAACTGAAAAGCATGTTTTCAATTGAGACATTTAAATATAGTAAATCTAGTTTCACTTTATAATTAATATAGAAACAGTACAACATGTCTATATTGGTTATCTGTATTTTAAACAAACAAGCTGTAGTTTATTATTTTTTAATTACCATGGAATGACACATTTTTTCATAGAAAGTGTTGATAGATAATAACTATAATTTGTAATCTTAGCAACTACAGGTTTATTCTAAGTCTGGGTTTTTTGAAGGTTTTTTCATTAATAAAAATGATTTCTTTAATTCAAACGAGAGAGAAAAGTGTAGCTGTGCTTTTGCATGCCTAAATATGTTGTTCTCTTCTTCATTAGGCAGACCCCACATATAAATTATATGCTTATAGAAGCAGTACCAACTTCCAGAAAGTATTCCTGAAAAATTAACCAGCTTGCAGTTTGATAACAACAAAATTTGACCAGCTTGAAAATGACAGAAAATGTTTGTTTTATTTTTATTTTGTATAGTAATCTAATGTTAAGACTCTACTTGGACTTAGAAGGCTATTTTTCAGTTTGGCTGAGAAAAAATAAATGTGCATGCTCCTTTAGGCAGAGATTTTATTTAGTTTGTTTTTTTTTTTTTTTTTTAATGTACTAGTTTATCTAACATAAACTTCAATTATGGTATAATTTTTCTGAAATACTTTCTGTGAGAGCTACATGACGCAGAGGACTGCTGCTGGAAGCAGACAGTAAGTGTTCAATAAGAAACTCAATTTGTAGTGTAGTATATATATTATTTGAAAGTGGAAACTGGTGAAAATCAGTATCAATTCTTTTAGAAAGAAAACCTGACTTCAGGTTGATGTGGATTTGACCTTCTGGAAGAGCACATGAAGCGTAAGTTGATTGAACTGCACCTTCTGTCCCTTTTGCCTATTGATTTTTCTCAGATCAAGAGGTCTTCTTCAGAGATGTGTCCTTATGTGCCTCCTACCCTCTTTTGCTTTGTGATCATAAACCTTATATTCCCAATACTCCTAACAATTTAGAGTCCAATTTATCTTTGCGAGAGATCAAACAATGTTTTCTATTGGACTTCACTGGCAGCAGAGGACCAGATAATACAAGTTAATTGGTAAGACACCACTACTTTCTGAGACAGAGTTCTTTCCAAACATTTTATTCTATGTTAACATCCCAGTCTCCAGCTGTTGAAGTGGGAGAGGTTACATATCCTTTGTTCTTTTCAGAAAAGAAATCTCAACCCCCTTGAGTCATCCAAAATTTTAACACTAAATGTCAGCAAGTCAATTTTGAAATTTTATGCCAAATATGTTCTTGCTTTAACTTTTTGGACTGTTTAATTTCTGTGAAGTAAGAGCCATTTCTCCCTTGCTTCTGTAAGTTATTTGGAAAAAAATTATTTTGGCAAAGTATGGTGATGATAATACTAGCCCTCTCCAGAGTTACAATTACAGTGTTTTTATTGTAACAGTTATTTTTTAATATATCTTTGATGACCCCTCACCTCATAGGCATCATCTTTCTCTTATCCACGTAGCTCCGAGTTCTAAGGGTTGATCTTTTCCCTAGTAGACAATATTCACTTACATCCAACAGGAGTTTTTTTGTACCACTTACTGCACATGAGCACAGCTTTCACCAGTAAATATCTAATGTTTTCTTGTCTGCGACAAAAGATGGCAAGATGAATGAAGCAGAAACATGAGTGTAAATAATTCCTTGATGATTTAGGAGTGGGGGTTATTTAAGAGAAATGTATCTACAAGTACTGAAAAGAATACCTTTTACTCCTACTTTCACTTTCACAGAATTACAGAATGACTAGGTTGGAAGAGACCTTCAAGATCACTGACTCCAACCCATTCCCTAACACCTCACCTACACCATGGCACCGAGTGACACATCCAATCTTACACACATCCAGGGATGGTGACTCCACCACCTCCTTGGGCAGACCATTCCAGAACTTTATCACTCTTTCTGTAAAAAACTTTTTCCTGATATCCAACCTATATTTCCCCTGGTGCAGCTTGAGACTGTGTCCTCTGGTTCTGTCTGTTGCTGCCTGGGGAAAGAGACCAACCCCACCTGGCTACAGCCACCTTTCAGGGAGCTGCAGAGAGTGATAAGGTCATCCCTGAGTCTCCTTTTCTCCAGGCTAAACACCCCCAGCTCCCTCAGTCATTCCTCACAGGGTTTGTGTTCCAAGCCCCTCACCAGCCTCGTTGCCTCCTCTGGATGTGCTCAAGTGTCTCAATGTCCTTCCCAAACTGAGGGGCCAGCACTGGACACAGCACTCGAGGTGTGGCCTCACCAGTGCTGAGTGCAGGGGAAGGGTGACCTCCCTGCTCCTGCTGGCCACACTATTCCTGACACAGGCCAGGATGCCCTTGGCCTTCTTGGCCACCAGGGCACACTGCTGGCTCATGTCCAGTCAGCTGTCACCAGCACCCCCGGGTCCCTTTCCAGCCACACCGTCCCCAGCCTGTAACACTGCAGGGGTTATGGTGGCCAAAATGCAGGACTCAGCACTTGGATTTATTACAGCCCATCCCACTGGACTCTGCCCATCCATCCCATTCCAGGTCTCTCTGCAGAGCCCTCCTACCCTCCAACAGATCAATACACAATCCCAGTTTAGTGTCATCTGCAAATTTACAATGAAGGACTCAATCCCCTCATCCACATTGTCATTAAAAGAAGATATTGAGCAGAACTGTCCCCAGCACAGAGCCCTGAGGACACCACTGCTGCCTGGCCCCAGCTGGATGCAGCACCGTTCACCACCACTCTCTGGGCCCGGCCATCCAGCCCGTTCTGAACCCAGCACAGAGTGCTCCTGTCCCAGCCATGGGCTGCCAGCTTTTCCAGGAGAGTGCTGGGGGAGACAGTGCCAAAGGCCCTGCTGAAGTCCAGGTACACAACATCCACAGCCTTTCCTGCATCCACCAGGTGAGACACTTGGTCATACAGAGGGACCAGCTTGGTCAAACACGACCTTCCCCTCCTAAAGCCGTGCTGGCTGTGTCTGACACCCTGGCCACCCTGTAAGTTCCCTGTGATGGCACTCAATAGAAATTGCTCCATTTTTGCTCTTACCTGGTACTGAGGTCAGGCTGACTGGCTGTCAGTCAGTCATAATTACCAGGATCCTCCTTCCCACCCTTTTTGTGAATGGGTGTCACACTGGCCAGCTTCCATTCCCCTGGAACCTCCCCAGTGAGCCAGGACTGTTGGTAAATGATGGAGAGTGGCTTCACAAGCTCATCTGCCAGCTCCCTCATCACCCTGGGATGGATCCCATCTGGGCCCATGGATTTATGAATATCCAAGTGTCTCAGCAGTTCTCTGACTACTTCCTCCTGGATAACAGGGGGACCATTCTGCTCCCTGACAACATCTCCCAACCATGTTGCACACTGCCAAAACCAATACATATAAAATCAGAGCATGACTCTCAAATGACTAAATACATTACAAAATCTTTTTAGGTACCATAGAAGTGGATGTAGTTAGAATATGTAAATAATGATAGGCACATTCTCTTAACTTGCCTGTCAAACATACACATATTTTCTTTCTCTACATTTCTTCCACTCAGGTCATGCAAATCCTTGCTATTTATGGAAGTACAAGTATTCACTGAAAGCAAAGCTGTAAAAAAAATGTAAATGCATCCTTTTTCATTAAAAATTAGAAGCTTGAGACATTTTCAGACTTGAAGGGTTTCAGCTACAGAGTTCCTAATATTCGTGGATATTCACACTTCAACAAGTCATAGATACTAGAGAACATGCTGCTATGCATCAACAGAGCTGAAGGAAGTGTATTTCCATATGAACATATGTATACAAAGATTCCTGACATTCAAGGGTACAGAAATAATTTTCCAGTATAAAGTTCCATCATTCATGCTGAAAAGCTCCTTCAGGTGATTCATAACACATGAACCAGCTGTTACAAGCCATTTAAGTTTATAAGGACAAAAAGAAAAAAGATCAGGAAAGAGACAGAAAACTACTGTAAGGCAGATACATATAGCACATGACTTGCTGTAAGAACAGTGTATTAATTATGCTGAATCAAGAATACAAAATGTCAGTAGAACATAATTTCTTGCTCTGGATTTATTACCAAAAAAAGACTTTTGCAGACAGACTTTTCCATAGTATTTTCAGATGATCTTCCTTCAAAACCAGAAGAATAACAAATTATGTTGAATGGCAAAAATAATTATGCAATAAGAAAGGTAGTGCCAATTGATGTTGGTGAAACCTTTCTCAAACCCTATCAGCTAATTAACTGCCTCAGACATTTCAGAAGATGTTTTGTCTCCAAACAGATGTTACTCTGAAGCCATTTTCTTTTTCCAGCAATGCCTTGCCACCTAAGGATTAGACTGATTTGACTCTAAAGCCTAAAGACACTGACAATAGTTTAAAGACACTGACAATAGTATTGGAGATTATAATGCAACTATAAAAAAAAAAATCAGAGTACAGATACATGTTTTGCAATTTTATTTCAACAAGAAATAGTTACTCATTTATTTCAGGTTTAAATTAAAGATTAAAATATAAATTCATAGTCATAAATAAGTTTTGAATTTTGGTCTTAATTACGGTAGCCACAAAAAAAAATTCCAGTAAGAATCTGGAGGCAACACAAATGAACCGTAGGCTAATCAATTCATAACAAACTTTACTCCTCTACTAAGGCTTCAAATAACACCCTCATGACATCCCTACTTTCTGGAATTTATGAGATATGATTAATAGGTTAACAGTTAACACTGAAAGATAACTGATTAATTAAAGAAATTATCCCCAGAATTTTCCCATTCTGATCCTTTAGAAAGAGTGTGGTACGCAAAAGGAAACAGAAATTGAAAGGAATATTGGGCATGTTTAAAAGTGTCTTCTATCTCAATTTTTATCTTCATCTTTATAAGCAAAGAACAGTTCAAAACTGTATTGCTGATATCCATGTGACATGCCTTTTTTGAGCTCTTTCTAACAGCAGGGAAGGCATGGTTTTAATGAATTCATTTTGAAGGATGAGTCTGTCAAACAGTTAAGTTCAGCAAGATTTTCCAAAAATGTCTTGAAAAGGTTTAAATGAATGGACTGACTGGAAAAGTGAATGTGCTGACTACTTTTTGTTTCATCCTCTTGTACTCAAGGCTGATCACTCTGTGCAGCCTGAATAATCCTTTCACTGAATAAGATATTACAGTATGAAGAACATATTGAACATTTCAGCCTGCTATTCAAGTGCTGTAATGAAGATCTACTATTTTCCATAAAAGAGAGCTACCTCTTTAAGCTGATATTACTATTATGTAAAATATCAGTGAAACAAAATGATCAAAAGAAAGAAACATCAGATCAAAAAAATTCTATTATTATTATATCTTTGATTCGCTTGAAACAGAACTAATACATGAAAACGTGCATTGTAAGGTATTTTGTGGACCTAGAGGTCTCAGTCTGGATTTTGATTTTTGAATGCAAATTCAAGCCCAGGCGAGCTTTCTGCAGCTAGTTTAATACATATATGAAATTCTTTATCTCATAAATGTATTTCGTACAGTCCCTGTCATGTGAACCAGAAAATTCCCCTAGCAAAAGCATTGATTACAACCTCAGTTAACCTCCTTAGAACACAGGACAGGCTCTGTAAATTATGTAAAATATTAAAAATAATATTTTTTTTCAGAGACATCTGTTAGAAGAACTTAAATTTTCCTGATTTGTTGCTTGCCATAAAGGACAACTGGCCTTGAGTTTTTCACCATAATCTGCTAAATAAGGAAAAGTAGGATCACTTTTTGATAAAAAATACTAAATCCACTCTCTGACATTTTCAAGCCTCGAATTGATTGACAGAACACCATGTGCTGAAGTAATACATGGCAATGCTAAACCAAACATGAATTAACCATGGGTCCAGAGAGGGCCACAAAGCCGGTGAAGGGTCTCAGATGCAAGTCCTACGAAGAGTGGCTGAGGATACAATGGTTGCTCAGTCTGGAGAAAAGAAGGTTCAGGAGGTACCTTATTGTGCTCTAGAACTACATGAAATGAAGTTGTGCAAAGTAGGGGTCGATCTCCTTTTCCAGGCAACCAGCAACAAGAAAAGACTGCAGCAGGAGAGGTTCAGATTGTATATCAGGAAAAAATTTCTTCACTGAAAGAGTGGTTAAGCATTGAACAGGCTTCCCAGGGAAGTGGGGGAGTCACCATCCCTGGAAATGTTCAAAAAAATTAGTGGACATCTCACTTTGTAATATAGTTTAGTGGGCATGATGGTATTTGGTAAATGGTTGGATTTCATAGAGGTCTTTTCCAACCTTAATGATTCTAAGATTCCACATTCACTCAACTTTGAAAACAAGCAGAATTTTTAATCTTCTAACTCAAAATCTCAATGGGCATTTTTTACATGTGGCATAGTTCCTCTGTCTGTATTAGGAGAAGAATTATATGAGGTAGTAGTATAGATCTTACCTCAAGTGCAAAGCAAAGGAATTAAGAAAATAAAGTCGAATTACAGAGTTAGAATATGGTTTTGAATAAACCACTTGCTATACACTTGCTTCTGGGAAATAATATTTTTATAGAAAACCATCCATTTACCCTAACAGCTAAAAGAAACCACACAGAATGATAACAGAAAAAACCTAGATGGTTGCCCTGAAAAATACTTTTGGCAATACAAGGCATTGGCAGCTTGAGACCATTTCAGGTAAGACTCTGGTGCAGACAGCTCTTGAAAGCTTACAATGGAAGACACTCACACAATATCCTACAAAGCTTGTTCCATTCTTGACATTACATTTTGGAAGTTCTTTAATAGTTTGATATAATCTTTGCTACATAGCTTATTTCTTCCTCCTTAAAGCCCCAAAGGGAGGGAACATGGTTGATTACTACGAAATTTTTAACAGCCTTTCACATGCTGAAAAACTACTGTGATTTCCTTCACTGTCTTACATATAAAACAAATCAAAATCTTTCTTACTATTTCTCCAGCATCTGATCATCACTCTTCTCATCTAGATTCTCTCGAATTTACCAACACCTTTTCACATGGGGCAGCAATTCGGTATGTTCTTAACTTCAAATGCATAAAGCTGAAATAACCAGATTTTGAGCCTATTGACTGTGTAAAAGCAAAATTAGCCCTACTTATAATATGGCATTTCCACAGCTATTTTACTGGATGATATTCATAGTCTGAATTTTAGTTGAGGAACCTTGGCACAGCTCTTCCACCTGAAATGTGCCTAGAAAAAGAAACTCTAAGCTTTATTGGATTAGATACTTGCATGCATTGAGCACTTATGACTGACTACATTTCAGTCATAGAAATTGAGAGCTGACCATGTTCCTGCCCTTATGCCTCTGAGAATCCTTCTATAATAAAAAGCTATGACTGAGTTTTACAATTCTGACATTACACCTGGTGACTCTGCCTCGTTAAGATGGTGTAGGAATTCTTGGACTGGGGCCATGGCATTCTGTTACAGTGAAAAAAACCCCAGTACAAACCTACACATTTTTATTTTTGTAAATCTGGTGAACACATGGTGTACTTGATTTTGTGTTTTTCTTTTTTTTTCCCCAGTTCTCTCATTCATTCTTCATCTGACTCATATCCTAGCATACAGCAAGCACTAAAGAGGTGAAATAAAATTCTGATAGCACATTATTGGTACAGAAGGCATTGGTTTACCATTAAAACTAGGGAATGAACAATGACAAAACTGCATATTTAATTCCTCTTTAGTAAAACAGTACATTGTTGAAATGTATTGTATGAAAAAATGCAATCTTCAATGTGTCCTATCTACTCATGTCTGCTGACTTATATGCTCACATATCATCTACCAGCTAAAGACATGAATTTTTTTGTTGCTAAAAAGCATAGCTAAAATTTTTTTGTATTTTCCTATATAAATATATTTTACAACCTAAAAAAAAAAAACAAACACATTTTTGCACACTTGTGCTGTCCCATACAAAACACCAGTGAAAGTTTTCTAAAAAAATCAATTACATTTTGCCTAAATACAGCAGAATAAAGGTGCACTTGGGACCGTATTGACAATATTCTTAAATTTATTTTTAAGTGCACCTCTTGCTGATGTCTCTATTCCTTTAGTGAAAATGTCTAATTGTCACTTTTTTTTGATGCAGTATTTTGACAGGTAATACTTCCAATATTACACAAACATACTTAGGAGGAAAGATCTGAAATTTGCTGCAGAAGCCCTGCACAACAAATGGAAAACTAACTTCATCACAATCGCATAAAAGTCTGCTGCATCCATATAATACAGAAAAGAAAAGTGCATTCTTCGTTTTCTGTGCTTTGTCTTACATAAGATAGATTAGATATCAGTGCCTACTCTGCCATCAACAAATAAGGATTCAAGAAAACTCTTAGCAATATGCACATTTGGAGTAGAAAAATGTAGTGCTCTTCCCAGACTGGCCTTTATTTTTTCCTTCCCTAAAGCAAGACTTAGAAATCTTTGGTTGCCAACGTCTGTTTCAAAGCTGTTTCTACTAAGGAGTCCCAATGTACAAATACATTTTCCAGTTGCTGTGGGTTTTGTACTAGTTCAACCTGAATAAACCTTCCCTAAATAAATTTAATTTATTATATTCTCCTTAAAAAACCCAATCAACCCACCTACCTAAACAAGCCCCAAACAATTATTTTACCTATTTGATATTTCTACTGTCACCTGTTTTCCATTTTTCTTACCATTCTCATGGAATAGTCTATAAATCTATAAAATTTTTGTTGAAATACTCAGACACAAGTGTTCTGATGCCTGGAATAACAGGAGCTCCTATTTAGCATTTCAGCAACACCAGGAAAAGTCCATTTTCCTTTTCTTGTGACAGTGCCATCTCTCCTGACTCTCTCAGGTGTCAGTGACTAGTTGAGAGACAATAAGACCAAGGACTTTTAATTATCTTTTGATGTTCTTACTGAACAAATACCAGACCTTTGCAAATATTCCCATGTGTATCAATAATGGGGAATAAAATCTGAGACAGGATACATCACTTTTCTGCTTGGCTTGTTTCAATCTCCCCCTTCCCAATGAAGACTCAGGATTCAAGATGTTACACTTTGACAAACCAAGCTGATTATTCTGTGAGTATGGTTTTTACATAATTTTTGGTTATAATATTAATGATTACAGACACTTCCTGACAGTCAAATAGGTGTTTGGATCAGGCTACCAAAATGCCACAAATGTACTTCCCTCATGTATTTACTCAGTCATTACCAAATCTGAATGAAGCTGATAGTATCAATATGAAAACTAAAGCCTTCCTCATCAGTAAAGAAGTTCAGAATCTGGCTCAATATCAACTTGATATTGGCATTATACTGTCATTTAGCTTCTAATATTTGAATACTCGATAGTGTCACTATGTTTTCCTTTAGCTGATTGGGTTTTTTTTTTGCCAAAACCTAGGCAATGGGGTCCCAACACAGAAAGTACTGTAATGATGTTAATGAGAGAAGTATTTTCTATCAGTTCCAAGATAACACAACAAATGCATTCAAAATATATAATTACAAAGCAAAGAAGGAAACGATTGAATCCTCTTGCAAGTGGACAATCTACAACAGTATCCTTCCCAGAAAAAGGAGGAAGGACTATATGCTTCCTGTTGGAGGCAACATGGTTATGTTTTGCTATAGAGATTTTTCATCTGATCATTCACAAAATTCACTACAGCACATGAGTACTCGGAACATCCAGTGAGTTGAGAGGAACAAAAAAAAACGCACCCAAAACTCAACAACAACAACAAAATTTCATCTGTACCACTTGGGGTAGAGGAAAAGACAGAGAAGCTGGAAAGAGAGGTATCATACATTAAAATTTAACATGTTTTACATGTTTCCTTAGTCTAACACACAATTGCCTTTTTTTTTTCCTCAAATTTATAACCGTCAATATTGTTTTATTTCACTAAAATTAAACTAATATCTGTGATAAAAATGCTACTAACACTGTTCCATGCACTGCCAATGTGTGTAATCCTTTTTGATACAAATTATTTTCATGGTAGCTGAATGATGAGACTGACTTTCTGTAGTCTGGTTTAGGTCAAGAGAAATTCAGGTGATGGCATTTAATATGAAACCAACTAAGTGTGAAAGGTTGTAAGTGAAAGATCTTTTTTTCCTGCAGCTTCCTTATAGGCAAACAAATGAATAATGAATTCTCTGTAACATCTTCATTTGATCTACTCAGCTGTAAAATATGAACATTCTCAAATCTGAAGTCACTCAGACATCTAACACATGCTAATGAACCAACTTTGTTTCTGCAGATGCAATTAAAATCCTCATCTTTATCTACGCAGTCCAGGTTATAAAGGCTGATACCAGGCTGCGGGACTACATAATGCAAAAAAGCTAGCTAAACAGAAATGACGACATGGAAATGGAAAGCAGAAAGTCTGAGGGAGAAACAATCTTGCCTTGCAGCAGGAATAATGATCAGGCTGCCAAGACACAAAAGCAATCAAAACAGAATCAAAGGAGAAAGAGAAACAAAATTAGCAAAGCTCTTCATCCCTAATGATATGTAACAGTGCTTATATTTCATGTTTGAAATCTCACTTGTTTTTCTTCTACAAGAATATGCTATATAAAAATGACAGCACAAGAAAAAATAGCAATGTAATGTCATCACTGGATTTTTTCCCTGCACAGGGATTCCCACTGCTGTCTTGCCATCAATACCATTAATTACATTACATGCAGCTACTGTATTAGAAGAGGTAACTGGTATGCCATATTCATGGAGCTGCTGCCTCCGAGACTGGGAGCTGAGTTACCTACTGGATAGCTGGTATGTAATGCTCTGCAATGAATGCATCAAATCCAGCCTATGAACACAGAAGGCGCTAAATTATGCACAAAAAATACACAAATATAAGCATTGAATGCATGAGCAATCCATTGACTAGAATGTCTCATTTCTCATTCCACTTAGAGAATCTATTGCTTCTGAATGCTAATCACTTACGGAGGTGATTACTATTCTGATCAGTGTTTTTTAGGGCACAGCCAACAAAGGCTAGAGTTAGCTTAAAACTCTGCTAGGCAATTATTGAAGAGAATGAGAAGAATTTCATTTAGCTAGATCAAAACATCCTTCTAAACAGCGGCTGTCTGTGGCCTGCAGTATTAAGATAAACTTTCAAGTACTTAAGTATACCTTTTGCAATGGGCTTCTTATTAGGAACCGATTTTTTCTTTGCTCTGGTGTCGTTTACCGGGAACTTTAAAGAATTAATTAGTGAAGAAATGGGCAGAATTACATTTTCTCAATTCCAAACAGGCAGTGCATGGATTAGACAAAGTCTGTAGACCCAAGATAAAACTAAAAATCCTGCTAAAATTACCATGTGCTATGTACTAATTGCCATCAGGTATGTAAAAGCAGTTATGTTAATGTAGGTTGAAGTTACATGTGGGAAGTGGCTCTATAATTAGAATGCTATACATTGCTTGAACTGCAAAAAGCCAAGTCTACTTATAGAAATAACGTAAAGGGTAAAAAAATAAATATATATGTTTTGGTAAGCCTCCAGAAAGAAATGACTGCTGCCAAGAAGTTCAAGTTACGTAATCATTGCAATTATAGGTATCCAAGCATATGAAAAAGACATCAAGGCCAACACAGTGTAGCATTAGACTTTCTGGTGCACTCCACCCTGTTCCAAGCTGACACATGCTGAAATATTTTCATTCTGAAATGGATCTCATCCATGAACTACTGAAATATCAACTATTATCCAGTTACTTCTCTAAGATACTTTTACTGATTCAAAACCAGTCTGGATGATAAATCTTCTGTCCTCCTCTGTAATGTCTTTTTGTATTACTGAACTCTTCTTGATCCCCCATACTTATGGCATTTTTTAACTCATTGCACAGAACCTTAGCTTTTTCCACCTTCCACCTGCAGTCCTGCAGCCTGCTTCCCACTTGCAGCTTCCTGCCCCTTCTCACAAGCTTCTAGGACAGAGTACCTTAGAATGCTTGCAGCAGTGTTTTTCTGTGACACTCCTGTTTGTTATTCACCTCCTGGATCTGAAAACCCTTCTACTGTTGTTGGCAGAGACCCAAGGGAAGTGGTTACCACTGATGCTAGAATCACCACTGCTTTCTCCCACTTTCTGATTTCTACGTTTGGTTGAAGTTTCTGGCTTATGATACAGGCCACATAAATGTGTTTGCAGAAAGCTCAGCAATGAACCAGCTGTGCAGCACTCTCCCTAGCCAATCTGTGCTCCCAGCAATGGCAGCAGTATCATGAGCACAAACAACCCATGAGAACTTCAAGTACCTCTTGACATAAAATACTGTTTCTGTAGAAAAAGTCTGACAGAGGAACCTCCACTGTTGGCTAAATACTTGTCTTCCTGATTGACTGCTGCTGATGATTTTTCTCATTTCTCTTTCTCCCCATCCTTCTCCTCTTCTGTTAACTTTTTCCTTTTACTCCCTCCTCTCCAAAAACATCCACTCTTAGAACTCATAAATACCACCAAATATGGACCCACTAGTAAATCTTCATTCAACACACCATGGTCTGTTACTACATTTTCTATCATTTTCTTTATCTTATTAAAAACCTAATTACTATTTTTTATTTCCCTTTACATATAGCACATATTTTATTATAACTCTTCAAATAATAAAATCTATAGTTATTATAGTATAATGATATTATCAGAACAGTATCCATATGTTTTAGTGCTTTACTTTCCTAATTTTACTTTGGTCTGCAAAATTGAATTTGAAATACCATGGATAATTTTGTATTCTGTTGTTGTATGTGCTGTTGTAATTTTCCTAGCTACCAGCATGTGCTCAAAAAAAAAAAAAAAGAAAAAAAAAAAAGGTTTTTCAAGCAAATTCAAATCCTCATTGATGTTAAATAATCATGAATCTATACCATTTAAAACTGAGAACTGTAGACATACATTAACTTCCTCATAACAGGATGATACAATCATGCTCTTATTACTACAGAGGAAGTAACTCTTTTAGTCTCCTCATAAGATTTCCAACATTAAAAAAAAAACCCACCCCCAAAAACACTGTGATCAAAAAATTAAAAATTTTCCAGAGCATACAAAAATGCTAAATAAATGACATGACCTGGTAGCTTCATAGTGAAAGCAAGATTTCCTATATATAGGTAATTTTCATGGTACAGACACTTTAACTAGTGGTAACCTAAAAAAAATCCCTCAGTTTTTACAGATATAAAGAAGACAGGCAAACATACATGAAGGAAACAAAACACTGACATTAGTGGTAACTCAGGTACAATATTATTAACCTTGCATAAGTTTTCCTTACCCTGGACCTCTCCTCTAGTTTTGTCATCATGACGACTGTTGCACCTTGTTGTTCCCACATCATTCTCCAGAAGTCACCAAAGGTTTCTGGCAATGCCCCCTGTGTTGCTATATAAGCATTCTGCTTCCTGTATCCGTCTATGTAGTTGGCATTGATATAGTCACTGCCTGGTATGCCTGCAAAGAGAGGAGAGTGAAAACACAGGGCACAGTTTCTCTGCTGTCCCATTTCACTAGGGCTGAACAATCCCATGACACTGGATTTGATTAATCTTGGCTTGCTGTGTGCCAAATCGTGCATGGATACTTACAGGTGAGTGTAGGCCATTTGTGGAGTCAAGAGGCATGGTGGTGTCTCTGGGAATAACTATTATTTTGAAACAAGAGACTTTGTGTGATAAGAAGTATAAAAGAAGCCTGAAAATCTGTATCAGATAGAGAGACCTGGAGGTCAGCACAGCAGCATTTAAAAGCTGGTCTGATGCTGCCTGCAGAAACCCAAAATATGGCAGTGCTACCTGGGACAGACCCCGTTGAGGATTCTCAATCAGATACCCTGAGCAGGTTCCTCAAACATTCTTGTTGAGGTCATCGCTATTCTTTTAAATACATAATGGAAAAAAAGTATCATCAAGACTATTGATATCACTGCTATATTCATTTTCTCCATTAAATGCAAAGATAATTATGAGTTTTCTTGTAACAAAACACATTATGTAAGTCAGATTTAAGAAACAGTGAAATTTTTTATATAGTGTATGCATGAAATAAAGACCTTTGCAAGACTGAATAAGAATTAAAAGCATTAAAAGTAGTGGGATCCAAGACTTGTGTGCGCATGTGACCTACACCATTATTTGCTTGAGGCTCAGGAATTTTGGACAAGACTTATACACTATCTTTGGCCGTGTCTACCAAAACATGTCCATTCTTCGAGCCCCATAGGAAGCGGGCCAGCTCCTAACTGCAATCCGTGGAACTCAGGGTACGCCATAGGATGCCTGGACACGGAACATGCTGCCTGTTGTATTGCACCAAGTAGTTTCTTTAGTTGTGGTTTTGCACTGGGTGATTTGAAATTTGCACTGAGTAGTCCTTATATTGCACGAATTGTTATTCCTTTCTCCCATTGCATGGTCTCTCCCTCTGCACCCCTGGTGGTCTGTCCCCTGGTCACCCCTGGTGGTCTGTCCCCTGTTCACCCCTGGTGGTCTGTCCCCTGTTACCCCTGCCCTCACCTCCTCAGTGGTATCCCACTGGCTGTGGGAAGCCCCATCCCCATTCCCTTGGGTATAAAAGTCCCCTGCAAGGAGGGGACGCCTCTTTCCTACCTGGGGGTGCCAGAGTCCAAGGGCTCCCTTCCCAAGCCCGTAAGCAGGACACTGCTCCCCACCTGGAGCAGAGCGCGTCTCGTCCCTTGCTTTCGTCCCTGTCAGCCCGTGTGGGCCAGGGTCCAGAGCCAGCCAGAGTGGGCTCAAACAGCAGCTCAAGGGTTCTACAGGTGGCACCAAATGTGTGGCTCGAACTCCCAAGCCTGAGATTCAGAGTCTCATGCTCTACTGACTGAGGAGACGCGTATTTCACAGCTGCCTACCCTGGCCAAGGAGGTACATTGGCTGCAGCAAAGGTCACATTACTAGTCTGCACTAATAAGGCAGGCACGCTCATGGAAATGGATAAAAATGGACTTAAAATTCTCAGAGCACTGCTGAATTCAGCAGTGCAGTGCCCAGCTTTTAACTCAGACTACATGTGTGTTGAAAGATAAAGCACTGAGGGATCCATTTTTATGTCCCTGCTGTTGTTTTACCTGACTAGAGAAAGAAGTAAGATACTCATGTGAGATGTCCGTGCTGGCTGAATGGCAAAGCAGCGTTAATTAGCTGAATCTGCAACTTAGTAAATTTTGTTGAAGTAATTGACAGAAGTTACTTATTTTGAGCAGAAATGAATTATTTATATTGATGCAGCCAATCTGCCATGCACAAGTCTGCAATCCCAAGAAATGATGGCGGTTCCACAAACTCTTTCAAAAGAGAATCAAGGTGATAATACCAGCCCCAGATTTATTCTACAGCTATGACCGTTTTCCCTCCACAAAGCAACAAAATTGAGTCTCTTTAGCTATGAAACAGAATAAATTGTAAATAAATATTTCCCAAGATCTTTGTCAGAAACAAAATCTTCAAATCAATTTTGATGCATTATCTCCTGCTGGTAATCCCAAATCAGGAATTACTGGAGCTGCATAGTCCTGTCTTTTCTGACTATAAGTAGCACACATTTGAAAATGTCTTCCAAAAATTTTTTAATTTGAATGGAAATTAGGGGTATATCTTTAAAATGGACTGTTCCTTTTAAGAGACAATATTAATTGTTTCAACACTCATTCAGGATAAACCTGAATGTTTCATTCCACTACTAACTTAGCAGTGAATGAACCCACAGACTAAATGTCACAGCAAGTAAAATCCAATATAATCTGGAAATTTTTCTGATTATGGGTTACTGCAGCAGTAGTCTAGCAAAAAATTTGCCTTCATGCCCAATAAAGTTCCATATATGTTCTTGTTTCATATGTTCAAATTATATTTAAAATAAAATTTTAATTTAAGTTTCTGTATGCAATTAGAAGAAAAACATGACAAAATATTTCAGAGATAGAAAGACCTTGTAACTTCAGGGTTACAAGAGAGGCAGAAAATGGCACTCCTCAGGCAAGATGCAAGAATGGACACAGGCAGACTGCCTGACTGATTTGACCTGACTGAAAGTCTCTTCCAGGAGAAAATAAAACAAAATAAAAAACTTGTTAACCTGCATAGTCTATAGCTGAAAAGCATGATTTCCCTCCATGAAAGGCAGAAAGTGGAGTTCAAAAGCATCACTCTTGTAGACTTGAAGCTGTTTTACGTGACACTTCTTATTGTGGATATTGGAATTAATGATATAGAAAATATAACTGTTAGGCACAATGCTGTATTTTCTTCCTTTATCAAGATAATAAAACTTTTTCACAAAACAGATGAGAAAGAAGAATGAAGCCAACAGGAGAAATCTACACCAACTGGGTATTATTACCAAAGGAACTGAGAAAGCTGGTAAGAAATGTTTTCTGCATAAATTAGAATTGTATTATGATGCCTGGTATCATACTTTGAAGCACATGTTATAAATAAAAGCCTGAGGAAAAAATGGAAAACAACACTTTGTAAAGTGGTTAAATGATCTTCTGGGAAAGCTGTCCTCTGGAACTGATAATGCACAAACTCAGTGTGAAAATTAAGCATGAGAACTATTGCAAGCTGTTCCCTAAAGAATGATCCTTAAAAATTTTAGCAACCAATACTAGTACCTGATGTAGAAAAAATTCAGAATGCCTAAAATTGTAACTTGCTATTTTGTATTGAATGTATTGACAAATTATATTAAAATTTATACTTCAAAATTAAATAAATTCCAATTCTTTCAATTAGGATGAAGAAGACCTTCCAGATTACACCTTCCTTGATCTAAGATTCAAGTAAAAAAGAATTAAGATTAACAATTACTGACAAATGCAAAGAAGATTTCTTCAAATATATATTAATGTGAAAATTTTCACTCTGTTTCTCCACTTTATTTCCGTGAAGTGGGCACAAAAAAATTCTGTACATCCTTTAGCTAGAAAAATTATTTTACGAAGCAAGTCAGCTTCACTGTACCAAACGAGGACACACCTGGGACATGGACATGAAATTTCATTTACCACAGGCCCTGAGCAACTATTAATGAATTAATCAATGAAGTTTTGGGGAAAAAAAAAATACAAATAAAACATGTTGCAACATGTCCAACACTTGCACTGAGATCTGCATCAAGGATTTATCTCTAGCAGAATACAGTACTCAATAGTACTGTACAGTACTCAATAATACTTGATCTGCTGGGATCAAGAGAACGACTTGATTCAGAATGCCCAGCTCCATTGTCTCTCCCTCACACAGTATCCATTAGGGATGTTCTCTGCTCTCCATCCATTCTCATAGTCCCTTTATGTATTGTACCCATTTCTCACAGAGTCTCTTTTCATCACTGTCTTCATGCATGACCTCAGTTTCACATCCTGCTCCAAAATCCTTAAAGCCCTCTAGGGAAGGTGCCTTATGAAAAGAGGACTAATGAATTTGTTAAAAATATCAAGTAAAAAATTTAATATCTGTAAATATCTACAATGACAAAGAATAAAAATTAAGCAAAGACAGGTAAATCTAAATATTAAAATTTCCCTTTCTGAAATGATTTTTCTGGCCATAACCTCATTCTGAGCTGAGAAAACAGAACAATTTTGTGTCAAGTCCAATAGTGCAAAGACAATCAAATGACAACCAGTCTGACTGCAGTACAATGAAATCCTGCAAACTTTTGTTAGCTGCCATAGCTTGAAGGCAACATACCCACAAGCACAGCAGCAATTGCCATCATTACTTAAATTTGGGTTTCATAGTTAAGAGAGGTCAGTTTTTCTGTAAAAGCATGGGTCAAGAAAGGGACAAAGCAACCAAATTCTGTAATATTGATATGAACCTTAACTAAGTCTTTTTGCATCACTGGGATTTATTTTACCTTTAGGATGGCATACCTGAACTATAAAATGAGGGTAAGCTATGCAGTATAACCAGACTTTTTTAAGTTTCATGAAAGCAGAGACACAGTTTCTGCACAAGAAATCAGTTAAAGACCAAGTTCTTTAACCATGATTCTACCATAAATATTTTCTAGTAGCATTTTCAACAATGGTGATGAATGACCAGAGTCTGAAATCTCTTTATTTAGCCAGACAGGACTTAAGCAAAATGGGAGAAGAATCAGATGAGTAGTTCAGCACAAAAGACAATCCACTTTTAAATATCTCAAGAGAACAAAGTTCAGTTTTTACATAGTAAGAGTGAAAGAGCAATGAAATAAAATTAGCCGATGCCACAATTAAAGTACAGAAGATAAAAAACCCCATGAACTGTATTGCTCTCAATTTATGCTGACAACTCATGAGCTGAGATGACAGTACAGCTTACTACAAAATAGACTCAGATCCACAAGGCTAATAATGTAGACATTAGGAATGATTCACTTGATTTCCTGAAGAGAGTTATAATCTTAAATAACTTTAATTAGACTTCACGTTTTATTCACAAACTGAAATCAAATAATGAAATTATTTCAAGCCTTTACAAAGGCTGAGTATTGAACAGCCTTTCTATTTAAAATAAATTAAATTATAAAGCTTTGTTTCTGCACTGCTTCCCTAAGACATGTGCTTTTAGTCATGTGCATAAATAGTGTGAAGTAATAGGATTAAATTCTGTCATGCTTGTAAACAAGTTGGAAACATACCATGATGAACTCAGAGTGTTGATGAAGTTGTACTACTGGCTTAAATCAATGTCTGGTGTTTTGAACAATGCCAGAGCAAAACCCACATGCTGGTTGTACATGTGTGAACACAACAGTGGGAAAAATCTAATCTATATAAGAGGCATGCACCAGGTTAACTATAAAAGTATGCAGATCAGGCCCCTTGCTAGCCTCTCTTTTTCATCCCTTTCTCTTTTGCCTTCTTTGTCACACCACCTCAGCTCTGCACCATCCACACAGAAGGAACAATGTGGAATCTGGGGTGATATTGTTTGTTCTCTCTCTCTCTTGCTTTCTCTGATCAAACCACAGTTGTCATTCTATCCTATACTCCACACTGAACTTTATTGCAGGAGTGGGGAGATTGTGGACGTGTGTGGCTTTTTAGCCAGCACCTTTGAGGGGTTAATTTTAGGAGGTGAGAACTATATTAGTGTACTGTACAAAATTAAGAATGTAGAGGCTTGTTAGACAATATTTTTTGACTCTAAATAGTTGTCTGATTGCTGGAGTTAAGGCACGCCTTAACAACAAAAGCACAAGAGGTGTCACTCCTGGTCCGGTGTCTTTGTTCAGCCTGATGAGAACTTACCATGACAATGTGCCCCCTGCCATGGGTTGTGACAGCAGCCCTGATTGGCAATGCTGTGCCTGATGCCCTACAGGACATGTTTGGCCCCCTGGATGCCCCCCTGTGCCTGATGCTCCCAAGAACATCTTTGTCCATCCTGGCTGCCAGGGCACTGCCGACTCATGTTCAACTTGCTCCCCCAGGTCTTTTTCTGCTCTCCAGCATCTCATTCTCCAACCTGTTCGCAACCCAGGTGCAGAATGTGGCACTTTGTCTTGTTGAACTTCCTGTGGCTGTTGATTGTTCAGCCCCCTGATTTGTCAAGGAATCTCTCTAGGGCCTCCCTGTCTTCATGGGAGTCAACAGCTTCCCCATTTTGCATTGTTTGCAAACATGGTTAGTATCCTTTCCAGTCCTGCATCCAAGCCATTTATGAAGATGTTGAAGAGCACCAGCCCTAAGGCTGATGGAGCCCTGTGGAACCCTCCTAGTGGCAGGTCCCCAGTCCAATGTCACCCCATTCACTGTAACCCCCTGTGCCTGACCTGTGAACCAGTTGCTCACCCATCACATGATGTGTTTACCCAGCTGTGGGCTGCACGTTTTGTCCAAAAACATATACCATGAGAGAAGGTATTAAAAGCTTGGCTGAAATCCAAAAAAATTACATCAACTGTCATTCCTTAATCAGCTTGGCCAATGAACAGGTGCTAGGTGCCAGTAACAAGTGTTTCTGTGGATGTTTTTGTCACATGAAATCTATCTAGTTAAGCAAATAATCAAATTGAAATGGTCTAAGCAGAAATCTGTACTTTAGGAATTCACCGAAATATGGAGCAGCACAAAACCAGTGAAGTACTCTAGTAGTGAATATTTGTAAAATGAAGCCTTTTTACAAAGACTGAGGACTCTAGATATCAGTCCTCTACATATCCACCTAGAAGGATGAAGGAAAGGAAAAGATGAAGGATGAAGAAGGAAAAAGAAATGTCAGGAAAAGAAAACCTATAGATAGCTGGATTGTGAATAGACTGTTAGGAGGACCAGGAGAGTCTGGTGAAGAGGAAAAAGATGAATGATATGGACTCTCAAAGAGAAATGTTGAATTAGAGAGAATTTATGGAAAGAAGGCAATACCAGAAAGGGATAGGCAGAAGATGCAGAATTAGGCCTGACAAAGAAAGGGATTGTTTAGAGGGCAGAAGAGAAGTATTTGAAAGGAAGGGAAAAGGTGACAAAAGTGAAATGTAAGTATGCAAACAAAGAACTAAGAGTGTAGAAGATCTGCAAGCAAGATGAGAAATTTGGAAGATCTGCAGGTGAGAAAAGAAACTTGGAAGGTGAAAGACATGGGAAAAAGCAGGAGCTCTTTTAGGAAAAAGAAATGAAGCATGAATTTGTTTTGTTTTGGTCTAAAAACTGTCTAGTATTAAGAAGCCCAGAAGGGACTTCACAGAACAAGCAGATTGTTCTGTGCAGGTCCTCAGAGGCATAGGTAAAACCATTGCATCAGAAACTCTCCACAATGCATGGCAGTATGTGCAGATAGCAGTATGTTGCACAATACTACAAAACAGATATTGAAATCTAACAGGATGTCATCGTACTGTGATTATTTTACTGCTATCTGAAGCTGGGTTTAGGGATCTCCTTAACACTGAGTAACACAGCAGTTAACAGCTAAAGGAATCTTTTATTGAATAGAAATATTAATTTATGCTCTAAATTATGCACTCAAAGAAATGACGAGTGCCTCTACTAATATGAAATTAAATGATATCTGGTTTGATATTTCCTGCAAAACCCAGTTTCAATATGCATGTTCACAGTAAACATGTATAAAATCTTCATTAGTCAGTAAAGAACAAAGCCACCAGATGTTTTCTTGAAGTTTTTCCCAATGGAAAGTATGTCAACATATGCAGGAAAAATTGTTCTGAGTAGATTTTAGGGGCATCAAGAATGGCAGTATTTAAGTTACAACTTACAGTATCAGTAGGCTCATACACCTACAACTTGTCTCAGCATTGTTGTCAAGACAGGCACCACAAAGTCTACACTACGAAATCTACTTCACAGGGGCCCTAACACCATGAAATCACTTCACCCATCTTTCTGTACTCATATCTTTTATGGGTATTTCTGTATCCACCACCAAAATACTTCTGTTGTTTTTAAGGCACTCCAAGCTTGCAGGGTGAGGGGCCATTCAGTTCCTATTGCTAGCAGAAGGCAACATAAATGCAATGTGACAGAGTGCAAATAGTTTGTACAGGTCATGACTCCTCGGTAGTTACAATGCTCCAAACAATTTCTAAATCTTACCATGATGGGCTGAATAATCAAAGCCAATTTACTGGCAGCTGGCCATCAGACATATAAGAATATTAGCAGCTTCTTGCCTTTTCTTTTTTGACCATTTGTATTACAGTCAGAACTTTCTAGTGTTAGGAGAATTTTAAAGTCACTAAATTTCCCATTAAAAAAATTACCCCGCTGAAATATGGTAGGCTTTTTTTTTCTTTTAATAACTGGCATTATGCAAATACATCTACATACAGAAGACTTTTAGTCATTAATATCTCCTAAAAGAATCGGCAAGGCATTTTAAAATGCAGAATGTTTATCCATTCCCTCCCCACCCCCTGAATTTTTATTTACTTCTTACAGGTTGAAGATCACAGATCTAGCTGTTTTAACTCAATCTGTTTGTCTTTTAATCAGTAAATTCTCCCTTAAATCCATTTGGATGCATATAATAAACTTCACTGCATTCTAACATTCTATCATTATACTTTAAAATTCCAAGTGTCCATTTCAGAAACAGCCAAAGACAGCACAATATGAGCTGATTTCAAGACTTCAATCTGATTTCAAGAACATGGGAACAAAATTTTGCCAAGTAAAATTTTCTTTTCAAGAGGAAAACCAAATTACCACATCTAACCTGAGTTTTCTTTCCAAAGGGAAATCTACTGTTATAAAATTTTAGTAGTGATAACAAAAGCATTTTTGTGAAATGAGTAATTATGTTGTGGAACTCCATACTGTATGTAATTAGAGAGGTCAAGAACTTAATAGGGATTCAAAACAAGGTTTTAACAGGAGTTATGAAGGGTACCAAAATAAATACTTTGAAAGTGTTAGTAAGCCTTGTGTTTCAGTGCTAATACAATTTTTAACAATTGGATACTATCAATAGTTGGAAAGTAGTTATTTCAAATCTCTGCCAATTGCTTCTCAAGACTTTCTTCTAATCACTCCAAATAGGCTACAGAGTTTGGCTACGGCACAAATTTGGCCTTGTGTCTCATTCCAAAGTACCAATTACAACATTCCTATTTCTGCAAGACTGTTAAGTTACAAAATGTTCATCAGTGTAGGTTTACAGTTTGGCAGATGCTCAGTCCTTTCTTCATATATGTTTGCTCTTGAACAGTAAGTAACTGCCTAGGTGTAAAACGGAGCTCTTCTCATCACAAAAGCCCAGCTGCTATTGAAACCTCACTAATAATATTAGTTTTCTTGCGGCCACCAAAAAAATGCAGATGAGGCCCATGTGTAGGCATACACATGTATACGTACACACATATATGTACCAAATATTCTCCAAATAGTTGTAACAAAATATATTGTAGTTCAAATTTAGGTCCGGATTAAGTTGTATAGCAACATAGGTAAAGGAGAATATATTTTTAAGTAATATTCCAAATACTGATTTCCCTGGTAATATGAAAAGAAACACAGCTATCAACTGAAAAAAGTGCTGGCCAGACTGTGCATTTTCATATCTAAAATATCTGCTTAAAACCTGAAAGAGAAGTACTTTTTACTATATGTTAAAACCAATGTATTAAAATTTTGAAGGTACATACACAAAATTTCATCTACCCAATCAGGTAAAATCCCAGGAATAAAAATTTTTAAAGTGATATGGGTGAATATTCCATTTGTGGTTTTACATAAACACTAATATGACAAAAGGCTATAATACTTTTCTCTGTGTTGACTCAGTGACTATGAAAGACTCAGAAATTTTAGCCTCATCATGGTATTTCTTACTTAAAAAAGGAAAATAAACATTACAGTTTAATTATATTTTGACCCTTCTCCCTAAATACTCAATCCTTTCCAGGTACAATGTAAATTTTTTTTCCCGCATTTTTACTATCACTTATGTAAAAACATAGTCCAATGAATGTGCAATTTCATACTTTCAATTACTTTCACTAACATTTTCTGCTTTGCCTTTTAAATTTTTTTCTCATTCTCTGAATATATATATCTATATATATCTCTATATCTCTATATCTCTATCTCTCTCTCTCTCTCTCTCTCTCTCTCTCTCTCTCTCTATATATATATATATATATATATATATATAATCTTTTTTTTAAAGGCAACCATAATATTTAATGGGCCATTTACAAACAGGGAAAAATGGCAGTCCAGTGGTCTAATAAATAAATAAATTATCAAATAAATCTGATTGCATTTAACTTTTTTCCTCATCTTCTCTCTCCTTTACACAACTCTTTTTCCAAACAAAATCCCTGGAAAAACATGAGTCTTCTTTTTGCCAGTTAGACTTATCTCCCAGTGAAGCATTTTGTTCTGAAGAATACCACTCAGAAATCCTCTCCAATTGCTCTTCCTGACCTATTCAGGCCATGTACTTTGACCTCTTGTCTGGACCAGTGAGACAGAAAAGGTTATATTTTTTGAGTTACATCACATTTAGTGCTAATTAGAGTAGTATTGATAATAATCTCTTTAGTGATGGGACAGGTAGAGACAGGTTTCTACACAGCCAATATTCTTTTACAATGCAATATGAAAAACTGTATGTTGCAAAAAAAAATCTCGTCAGTACTGCAATATGTACCTCAAAGGTGGAAAAATATAAGCAGATTATCATATGCAAATTCTTCAAGGTAATAATTAAAATTTGGTAATACATTTGAGAAGCTCTTATCTGTATAATCAAAGCCTATGGTATGCAGCTGCAATGAATGAGGAAAGATCTAAACTTCAGTCAGTGGGATTGCCTTTTTCTTCACCAAGAAGCTAATATTAAAGTGGATTACACTTATAAATCCAGTGTCTTTAGGTCTGGAGTAGCGAAAGATAAGCAGCTGTTTATAACCATAAATTAAAATACTTGCAGTTTAAGATGTACCATATTATGACTGAAATAACTATGACCTAGAATACAGATCCCTCTATCTTATGTACTGTATGCAAGTCCTGTTGGAGCTAACTAAAGACAACCCTTATTTTCATTTAAATTGTGCCATATAAATATATAATTTGTTTGATTACGGCCATCATTAATACCTGACTGTAAACAACATAGAATAAACTGAAAATCCATCTTCAACCTAGGAAGCAGGTTAATGGTAAGGCAGAATTGGAAAAAATTAAAAAGAATCCTCTGAGTGAAAACCAGTGTGTCCTGATGCTTGGTAAAACAGACACAACACCTAGGACTGGCTACCTGTAACAGTTTGCTTCAGATAAAACTTTGAAGTGTTTATGATTTTGGAAAGCTTTGTAATAAAGAAAGATATAATGAAAAGCTCTCACTAAATTACACTGTCAATCTTTAGTCAGTAAGATACTCCCAAAAATGCCTGCATGTGGGCATTTGTTTAATAACTCTAGTTTAATATTTAGATTGGAAATTAAAATACAAGTTCTAAGAGAGAATTTTTAAAATTTCTCCAGAGAACATGAAGTTGAACGGATTTTTTCCCCATAATAAGGTTTTGCAAAGTAAAACTCAATGAGCAGACATCTTGATAATTTCATTGATCAGCAAATGCCTCAATTCAAGTATGCTTGTTTACTGCTACGTTTGCTTTGTAGTGTTAGTATAAGTAAACAGCAATATTAATTTACTTCAGATAACTCACTGGCATATACACAGAGACCTAATGCATTCTGTGTTACACATGAAAGTACTTTTTAGTGCAAGTTCATACTATGTCACTGTTACAATAAGCATCAGAAAAGGATTGTCATAACAGGAATTTACTGGAAGTATTTTAATTACCACTTCTTTATATTATTATATCAAGATACTGATTGGCAAAATCACTCTAGATTTTAGGAATTAATTAATTTAATTTTAAAGGTCGCCTTACCTTCTATTGCTGAGAGTAGAACACGGGAATGGTCGTATGCAATTACATTCGCATATCTATTCTTTGGTTTGTTTACTTCCAGGTTAGAGTGTTCCCATGTGAACTGCTGACCAGGGTCAATAGACTTCAAAAGACAAAGAGAAAAAAAGGAAAGGAAACTTTCAGCTAGGGACTACATAATTGTTTTATTTATGGTAATTAGAAACTAAAACCCCGTAGTTAGCTGTGGAAATAATTTCCTTTTTAAAGAAAATTATTACTTCAGGACACATTGTAACATATTAGATCATATTACATTAACCATTTTGTATTTATGCATCTGAAATTTCCATGAGGAATTTAACCACAAGCTTTTAAAATCCAGGGCTTTTTCTTCAGAGAAAGCAAGTTATCCACCCTTTTATCTTTTTACTCATTTCAGAAGATGAGGGGTTCTAGATTAACAGAAAATGAATAAATATCATAAATCTCAAAAACACTGGGATGAAGGGGAATAAATATTTTTGCCTTTATTAGTAAGAACACATGTTCAAAAAGTTGCCTGTCCTGTTTACTAAACAAACTCCAAAGGTTCCTGAAGAAGTTTTTCAGAAGAAAAAAAATGTTTCTGTTCTTTCATTTTGATGCCAGACCAAACCATGGCACTAGTGTTGCTCAGAAAACTAGCTCAGTTTCATCCATAGACAACATAAAGAAACTTGCTTTTCATTTCCTTGAGTCATAAATAAGTAAGCAATTCAGTCATAGTTAAAATTTTATTGATATCTTATTCATAAACATAACTAATCTTATTCATAAACAAAACTACATGTTTCCAGATTTGCTGTTTATTTTCTGTTCCAGGGTGGAATTACAGAAGTGTTCACCACAGTCCTTCCTCCCTCCCCACTGGGGAAACTTCAGACTCTAGTATTTTTACTCTATGGTTGAGCAATCTATGCAGCAAAATGAATGCAAAATAGGTAACAGATGGCACCTGTTTATGCTCACTGTGGTAGTGGCTGATGAAAGGTCATCTCATACTGAGAAGTCATGAATAATCACCTATTGTATTACTTTCCCTTTCTGCAACATTAGAGACCTTAAAATTTCTTCATCAATATAAATACACAATTATGGCTTGAGGTTTATGCCCTCTGTTTAATCCTGGTAAGAACTGGCAGCTCCCAATGACAGCCAGTGGTAAACTATTACAAAAAAAATGAAAAAAAAAAAAGATGACGCAGATAAGCCAAGGTAGGGCAGTTCACCAACACTGTGCTCATTTTCCATGAGTAGACCAGCACAAATCAGGAGATCTGTACTGCCACTACAGCATCAAGCCAACAGCTTCACTGACTCTTCCCAGGGTATGACCAGTAATCAATTAGAGTAGGTATTACCTGACATGAGCATGTGTGAAATTAGTTAATGTGATTTCACTAGGACTTACCCCTTAGACTGATAATTTGGCCAGTCTGAAAATTGCTTCATTCTCATGCATCTTTTCATATTTTTCACAATTTATTTATTTATTAAATATTTTGAGAATGAATTTGCTTCTTTATTGAGATTATTGAAAAAAAAATTCATTTGCTTGGCTCCCTGATAGAGAAGTATTTGTCTTTGGGAAAACAAATATCTCAGAAAAAAAAAAAAAAAGTGCTTTATCCTATTAAACAATACCCTAGGCTCAATTAACTTCTATAACAAAAAATTATAAAGTCCTGCATAACCTAGCTATGGAGAGCAGAGGAGTGGGATGGCTCAGGTTCTGGCTCATTCTTTACCTACAGCAACTGAGATAGAGTTCTTGGCAAATCCTGCCTCAAAAGGAAATGAACTGGGACAATTTAGAGGAATGAGGAAGAAATTAAATGCTTGGGATCATGATGAAGGCCATGAAAATTCTACTTATGCTTTGGATATGATTCATTTGAATTCACAAAATTCACAGAATGACTAGGTTGGAAGAGACCTTCAAGATCATTGACTCCAACCCATTCCCTAACACCTCACCCACACCATGGCACTGAGTGCCACATCCAATCTTTTCTTAAACACATCCAGGGACGGTGACTCCACCACCTCCTCGGGCAGACCATTCCAGAATTTATCACTCTTTCTGTAAAAACCTTTTTCCTGATAACCAACCTATATTTCCTTTGGAGCACACTAAGTTTGTATACTCTGGTTCTGTCAGTTGCTGCCTGGAGAAAGAGACCAACCCCACCTGGCTACAGCCACCTTTCAGGGAGCTGCAGAGAGTGAAAAGGTCACCCCTGAGTCTCCTTTTCTCCAGGCTAAACACCCCCAGCTCCCTCAGTCGTTCCTCACAGGGTTTGTGTTCCAAGCCCCTCACCAGCCTCGTTGCCTCCTCTGGATGTGCTCAAGTGTCTCAATGTCCTTCCCAAACTGAGGGGCCAGCACTGGACACAGCACTCGAGGTGTGGCCTCACCAGTGCTGAGTGCAGGGGAAGGGTGACCTCCCTGCTCCTGCTGGCCACACTATTCCTGACACAGGCCAGGATGCCCTTGGCCTTCTTGGCCACCAGGGCACACTGCTGGCTCATGTCCAGTCAGCTGTCACCAGCACCCCCAGGTCCCTTTCCAGCCACACCGTCCCCAGCCTGTAACACTGCAGGGGTTATGGTGGCCAAAATGCAGGACTCAGCACTTGGATTTATTACAGTCCATCCCACTGGACTCTGCCCATCCATCCCATTCCAGGTCTCTCTGCAGAGCCCTCCTACTCTCCAAGAGAACAATACACAATCCCAGCTTGGTGTCATCTGCAAATTTACAATGAATGACTCAATCCCCTCATCCACATTGTCAATGAAGATATTGAGCAGAACTGTCCCCAGCACAGAGCCCTGAGGACACCACTGCTGCCTGGCCCCAGCTGGATGCAGCACCGTTCACCACCACTCTCTGGGCCCATCCAGCCCGTTCTGAACCCAGCACAGAGTGCTCCTGTCCCAGCCATGGGCTGCCAGCTTTTCCAGGAGAGTGCTGGGGGAGACAGTGCCAAAGGCCCTGCTGAAGTCCAGGTACACAACATCCACAGCCTTTCCTGCATCCACCAGGCGAGTCACTTGGTCATACAGAGGGACCAGGTTGGTCAAACACGACCTTCCCCTCCTAAAGCCGTGCTGGCTGTGTCTGACACCCTGGCCACCCTGTAAGTTCCCTGTGATGGCACTCAATAGAAATTGCTCCATTATTGCTCTTACCTGGTACTGAGGTCAGGCTGACTGGCTGTCAGTCAGTCATAATTACCAGGATCCTCCTTCCCACCCTTTTTGTCAATGGGTGTCACACTGGCCAGCCTCCATTCCCCTGGAACCTGACCAGTGAGCCAGGACTGTTGGTAAATGATGGAGAGTGGCTTCACAAGCTCATCTGCCAGCTCCCTCATCACCCTGGGATGGATCCCATCTGGGCCCATGGGTTTATGAACATTCAAGCACCTCAGCAGTTCTCTGACTGCCTCCTCCTGGATAACAGGGGGACTATTCTGCTCCCTGATATCATTGCCTAACCCAAGAGGACAGTTATCCTGAAAGCAAGTTTTCTCACTAAAAACTGAGACAAAGAAGGTTTTAAGGACCTGTGCCTTCTCCTCATCTGCAGTATCAAAGCTCTCTTCTGCATCTAATACAGAACAAAGGTTAGTCTTACTCTTCCTTTTACCATTAATATATTCGTAAAAAGAGTTTTTATTATCCTTGGTGAAAAAAGTTGCCATTTTAAGTTCAAACTGAGCTTTAGCCTCCCTAATTTTTTTCTACTTACTCCAGCAGCCCTCTTAAATACTACCTGAGGAACCTGACCCTCCTTCCAAAGATTAATACATCTTATTTTTATTCCTGAGTTTCTCCAGAACCTCCTTGCCCACCCAGGCTGGGTGTTTGCCTTATTGACTTGTCTTTCAGCACAGAGGGACAGTCTGTTCCTGTGCCCTCAAGATATGCATTTTAAGGCACACTCACCCTTCCTGAACTTCTTTATTTTTAAGGACTACTTCCCAAGGAACTCTCTGAATGTGTCCTGAATAGGCCAAAGTCTGCCCTCTGAAACTCCAATGAAAAAGTCATATTAATGCTCCTCTTGACTTCACCAAATATTGAGAATTTTGTAATTTCATGATCACTATGCCCCAAGCAGCCTCCAACCATCCCATCTCCCATCAGCCCATCTCTATTTGCAGACAAAAAAATCTAACATGGTCCCTCCCTTGGTGGGCTCACCCACCAGCTGTGCAAAAAGTTGTCCTCTACAAGCTCTAAAAATTTCCTGGACTGCCTCTTTTCAGCTGTATTTAGTTTCCCAACAAATGCCCAGCAAGTCGAAATTGCCAACAAGAACTAGGGCTGATGATCCAGAAACATTTTCCAGCTGTTTACAGAACAAATTGTCCACCTCTTCTTCCTGGTTGGGTGGGCCATACCAGACTCCCCATAGGATGTCAGCCTTATTGGCCTTCCCCCTAACTGTATCGCTATATGTGACACATGAATTGTATCTCTATATGTGTTACTAACTGTTCAAAAGGCACTCTTAAATGCAGCTCCGAAAGAACCTGTTTTTTTTTAAGCTTCTACACAATTTTTGGTACTAAACTATATGGGTTCAACATCCTAGAAATTGAGTGATTATGATCAACATATCTTAAAATGTCAGTAGTATTAGGAGCTTATTAAGTTAGTATCTAAATAGACGAAGAGGTTTGCAACACTGGTGATGGAATTTTTTTTTGAACCATACTGTAATTTGTTTGCCTATAAAGGGACAGTGAATTATCCCCCTATAGTATTTTTCCACATGCAAAGGTAAGCATCACTTCTGTGCTGTGCTTAAGTATAAACACAGTGATGTGATCCAAGAGTAGTGCTTCACCGTTATCCAACAAAAATATTACTTTTTCTGACTACAGAGTGAAATTCTTAAGCATCAATAAAGCAACTGGTACAATTTTATTCTCTGATTTCAGTCTGTAAAATTTTTATTCCTTTTTCTTACAATTTAGTTTCATTCTAGTAATGTTTTCCCATGCTCTGAGAAGGATGGCTGGTAGAATTTTTAAGCGGGTATGCACTGTGTAATTTAAAAACACAAGTATTTAATCTTTACTTCTAAGTGCTATTTATTTCATCAAAGGTACAGAGAAAGAATCTGGAGTGCATTTTGATCAGCACTGGGAAGTAGTAGATATATATATATATATATATATATATATATATATATACACACACACACACTACATTTAAGACATAATATACCTCCTTAGAAGCAGGCCAACAATTCACTTATATCATATGACTGGAAAAGTAATCAAATTTACATAATGACTTCTCTCAGCACAAATCTCCCCTCTTTTCTTTTTTGAGTTAATGGAGGTGAATAAGAAAACTTACACAGGTATTTACAGGTAAAATTTTTGGAATTTTGGAAAATAATTTTTATGGATTTATCTCAGAATTCTAGTAGTAATTTAGAAGTTAAACATAGTACAGAAGATGCTAACTATATATACGTGAATTAACTTTTAAAATTGGTAACTTGACCAGGAATAATGCACATCTATAACATCTCTGACTACCCAGACAGTATTTTTTGAGAGACATATATAGAAATGTGCTACCCAAACCCCAGTCCACTGCCCTAGAATGAAGCACACTACTCTGCATTGTTCTAGAAACGTAACTGCAGCAGACCATCTGTCTTGTCTTTTATGTTTTTACCTACACTGCCAAAATATTCTGGAATTTACTTCACAATGTAAAATGTCACACTTTCTCTTCATGTAAGAAAACTAGAAAATAACTGAATAAACTGGCTGTCTAACATGCCGCTATTTTTGAGCCTGGACTCACAGACTTTTGCTTTGAATCATAAAAAACAAAACAGGACGTAAAAAATAATGATAAAAAAGCTTGCAAACAGTAAGTTTAAACTGCACTTTTGCATATACAAAGATGATTTTGCATATACATTGAAAACGATGGTCTGAGATTCTTATCTATTATGAGAAACAGCTTCAGCTCTATATTATACCCATTTTTCATACGAATTTACAGAAAGAAAACTTTAAATTTAAAGCTTAGCTTTAAAGTTCAGTATTCAGTATTATTTTTCCACTTCTCACTCCTTAGTGCTTAAGTATTCTAAAGCTAATGTTCGATATCAAGAAAAAACCCAAACATACACATTGTATGATGTATGGCCAGATGGTGTAGTTTAGTGATTAATATTTAGGTCTACATGCAGACATAGTTAACATAAATTATCAGAAACAGGCAAATGGATTGAACTTTAATCTTTCCTACTTTCCTCACCAATCTGAACCACTTTGTGGCCATATCATCCTCCCATAAAGAAAAAAGAAAGTTAATCTGTATTTCCTCAGACTTAATAGCCACACTCTCAACAAAGAGTTGAGTGGTATTGGCAGACACATTTCAGAAGTGTGAAAGACCAATAACTCATGAATAACAAGTCTGCGCTAACAGTTTTAATGAGTGCTTTAATGGTTTAATGGATAGCACTTTAATAGGATTTCTAGTATTTTCATTCTGAAAGCTTGCCTTCAATAAAGCTGTCATTAATAAAGAAGTGGATTTCTTCACAACATAACTGTGTAGTACGGGTGCTTTGTGCAAAAGAAATGAAAATATTTGTACTTGCATCTCATGCTTTGACAAATCTTTCAGCTAGTGTGTTCTAACTGGCTGGCTACTTAAACAAGTGTGATCAGTTAGTGGGAAAAGACTGGAGCAATATTTACTATCACAATGCACCATCTAATAATCATGGTAACCAAAATGTTGTGGTGGTAACCAAACCAGAAGAATTTCAAACAATCCCCCTCTGCTAAATGTACCTGCTAGATGTACCTGCTCACTCACTGTGCAGTTTCCCCTTACACCAGTTAAACAAGAGGCAAAGGTTCCCTGATGTGAGTCTTCCAGGACTAGATCCTGGAAGGAAGGAGTATGACAAAATGTCACCCCTCCTGGTGTGAGCTGACATGTGCCTCCCTGCTCTGGAACACTGCTCTTCCAAGGGTCATTACGACAGCAAATTAGAAGCCAGCCGTTTTAGGTTTCTGCTGAACGTGGGGATGGATATATACTGAACAGCTTTCACAAGGAAGGGGAAGGAAGCATGTCCTGTAAAGCATTTTCAAGCACTGTAGGTGTACTGTTTGTGGCTTGAATTAAATCACCAATGACCACTGCTTCACAGAGAAACCTCGGACCAAGTAGGCAAAGTAGAATGAAAAAGAAAAATTGGAGAGCCTGTCAATGCAAACAGACTCAGAACAACTGGCAAAGGTACACAGCTATGCAGAGAAACAAACAGTTTAACTTAGCACTGTCAGCAACTGTGAGGAGAATTTCATACCATAGCTGATGAATCCATAATAGAGTGCTATTGTATTATGCAGGAGACTTGCTAATAAAAGGAGATTTACATACTGCATTACCAAAATGTGAATGCTAGATAGAATGTTCATGATCGTGGCAATTTGTCAACTTGGAATTATGGTTTTTTAATTAAGACAGAGACTTCACATTACACTGCAAAGGGTATAATTTCAAGAATATGGGGGGAAAGCTCTACATATGCCTAAGACTTCTTTTGAACTCGAATATGAGTTTGCATCCTGGTCCTAAAAACAGTTAAAAATGCAGATGATTCATTTTCTGTTAACTCTTAAAGGGAAGACTAACTGTTCAAGAGTAGGGAGAAATACAAAAAGCTTTTTTCCAAAAGCTTTTAAAATTTTCTCTCAAGAAAAAATACCCGTATTTTCTTCACAGTATCAAGCTAATATTCCTATGACTAAATGAAATTATGCAAAACCTGAGTCCAGTGGAATCAAACAACCTATATAAGCAGAAAACTAAAGAAAATTTAAAGAGGAAAATAAGCATTATTTGAAAACATCCTTGAAGGAGATTCTTTATTTCAAAAAGGTATAAAATCCCTAGTTTTTTAAAATTAATCATGTTGGTTTGTATTTCTTTACCACCAGTCGAAACATAACCTACCTGAAATTAAAATAGTTTGACCATGATATCATAACCAGTTGTAATGGAAATAATTTTGTGTTGAAAACTGGGGATTACAGTCAACTTCAGGTGGAAAATAAATATCAGGAGAAGAATAAATACGTGAATAATGATAAAAACTTACTTTGTGGTTAAAGCATCCTGCTGGTTTTTTATACATAGTGTATGAAATGCAGCAGGTCTTATAAACTAAACTTTATAATTGCCTCACATGAGACACTATGATACTTTAAATTTTAAACATACTTTTCATCATGTTTTTAAAGCACTGTCCACATCTTTTATTTAAAGGAAAGAGTAAAGGAGTTAAATTCTTAATTGATTTTTCTCTATAAGCCCCTAAAATTATTGCAAATTAATATTTCTAATGATCTGCAAAACTCAATTTTATCCAGAATGACCTAATTAGTTTGTCCTCAAATAATTTTTCTTGCTTCAAGAACACTGCCTTTCTCTTTCTAGACATATCACTGCTATTTTGGGCAAAATAAAACAGATATTTATCAGAGTATAGAGTCACTGAATTATTAGCGTTGGAAAAGCCCTCCAAGATCATTGAATCCAACCTTTGACTGACCACCAGCACTCCAGCCATAGCCCTGAATGTCACACCCAGTTGTTCCTTGAACACTTTGAGTCACGGTGAATCCACCACCTCCCTCGTTCCAATGCTTTCAGTAAAAAATTCCTCCTGAACCAAGCTGAACCTCCCCTGGCACAGCCTGAGGCCATTTCCTCCTGTTCTGTCACTTGCTGACTGCGAGAAGAGGCCAAACCCCACCTGGCTATGGCTGCCTTTCAGGCAGTTATTTGACTAACTAAACCGTGTCTGTGAAATTCCTTGGAGAAAAACCAAAAAACTGCATCCCAATATGTAATTCCACCTTTCTTTTATTTGGTTAATTACATAAGCATAAACAAATGCTGTTATCCCAATGAAGCATTCACAGCACAAAGGAAGGAGATAATACCCCACTCTAAATCCTGACTAGCAGGACTTCAGATTCCTGCACTATGTCTTTAAAGTTCTTTACCATAACTATACTGCTGGCTCGGATGCTACCCTCGGTGGAACTAAGCACCAAACAACCTAGGTGAATGCAAGTATATGTGCTATTAATAAGACAACTTTTCATCCTTCACTGACCACACTAATTGTTTCTCAATGCATGGAGCACATCCCATGAAAGTAAAGTTAGAAAATCCCAATAAATGATGCTTGTAATATTAGAAAGAGGAGACCATTATAAGGAACAAGAACAAAACCATATTTTTGCTGGATAAAGAATTGATTTTTCCACATGATTCACTTTTACCTACAATGATATAACAGTTAAGTGCAGCTTTTTCTTTGATAGAGATTCATTCAGTGGATTATCTGTTCTTCCTGAACTTCTAAAATATATTATATTGATAATAAGCTTTATATGTAGTTCTACTATACAATATTTACTGGTTTAGTATCCAATGTTTATGTTGTTGCAGCTTGATATACAAAAAGAGAAATACAACATATTCAGTAGACTGTATTCCCATCACAAATTTAACAAACTGATTCTGAAAAGCTACAATAAAAAAAAGTCAAAATGCATCTTCATGTTTTCCAATACTCAGTTTTAAAGCAAAAGACTGGCTGCAATTTACAGAAAGAAACCTGATGAGTGAAAATGTTAAATTATATACAACTTCTTGTAACATTTGTTAACCAGTGCATTCACAGTAAATCATGCACAGTCTAAAAGTGTAAATTTTGTGTTGTAGTGACAGATTCTCATGTAAATATAGTATGAATCTGAATCCACTTCCTTAAGGGTGCAAAGTTGTATGTACAAATCACTGAAAAGAAATGTTATATTTTTACAAGTCTCAGAAATCTGCTTTGGAGGAATATAATTTCTGTTCTGCCTTATATGAGGAAATTACCTTACAAATACATCATAGAATAGGCAGAACATTACTGGTTTTATTCAGTTTATCTCCATGACCACTTTTTATTTTTACATTCTGAAGTCTCAGATAAGAAGGAGATACAATAAAAAGGTCAGTATCTTATAAACACAGATTTTTGCTTAGCAGCTGTCAAGTCCATATGGACCCTTACATTACATAAAAATATCACTGAAATTGCCAAAGTCAGCAAAAGCTTCCCAATAATCAGCTGTGGTCAATCCTGCCTTTAAATTAGAGAACAGAAAATAACTGTGTGACATTAATGATATGATATTTGATATTAACAGAGTAATTCAACATTTTTTTAGGCCTGGGGATTGCAAGCTAACAAAAAATTAATGAAGGATTATGAAAAATTTATTCTGAAGCAGAAATTAACCTCTTTGAGGAGTCATAGCACTATCTTGTGTTAACACTACAGAACCACTTTATGCAACACATGAAGTGCTAGTTTATTTGAAATCTTGCCACAGTAATAATCCTTGAGGCTTGTCCCCTGTTATCCCACAAGAGATGGTATTCAAGGTAAATTTGTGAGAGAAGTACAATGGAAGAAATCTGTATTATTCTGCTGAGATGCTGTAAGAGCTGGGATAGAAGATTCCCTGAAGAAGACACTATGGCATAGTTTCTGAAAACTTGTAGAAGGAGGAACTTGTCCAGTTGATGGCACTGAGCCTTAGAAAACATATAACTAGAGGCTGTTCTACACTAAATACAGTGTTTTGAAGATACAGGGAGGTTTCCTTCTTCTGAGGAGAAAGTGGAAACAGGAAAGAAGTTATATTCTTCCAAAAGGAATAAACCAAACTTGTAGTGACTTTTGATCAGAAATTCTGATCCAAAGTAAGTGGATGGGACGTGAGCAAGGATGGAAGGGGAACAAGTAATCAGGTGTTTCTTAGAAAATGAAAAGATGTGTTTGTGTGGTGAAACCAGTAATTCTTTTGAAGTGGCAACAGAAGTAGGTTGTGCTAAAAAAATAATTTAAATCCTTTTGAAATGGAGCTAACCTCCTGACAGAAGGAAGAGAAGTCAGAGTCTATCAGAAAACCACCAACATTACTTTATGGTATCACAAAGTAATCACTTACTACAGTAAGTGATAGATACAATTAATACATCTTTGAAGAATTTCATCCATGCAATGCAAACAATTCCATAAAAAGTAAAATAAAATAATTGACTGCCAACGAGGAAAGGGCATTATTGAAAAAAAAACCCACCAAAATCATCAGTGGTAACTGATGAAAACTCTTTGCTTCCCTAAACAGTAATTAATTGGAGGATTTTGCTGGTATCAATAAAGCTCAGTAGTTTTGTGCTGCATGTTACACCTTGAACTTTTGAATATGAGAAGTATCTCTTTTTCCTTCTGTCTCACCAGCTCTAGTGTTATCTGAAGTGATAATGACTGAACTGTTACCATCTGTACCTCTTTCTGCCTTGCAATCAGATTTGAAAATATTGTTTAAGGGATATTAGTGGGAACTACTGCTGAAGTAGAGGGTCCCAATCCCTGACCACAACCCACCACTTCCCGTTGCTGGCACTAGAGCTTAAGCAGACATGTGGTGAGCTAGTTCAGGGAACTGATCCAATTGAAAGCAGCAAAGAAAAATAAAACAATTAGTTTTCAGCTGAATCTATTTCCTGAGATAATCCTTGAACAGCTGCACATCTGCTAGTGCCAGGACTGGCACAAGAGAGACAACAGGAATGCACAGCCAAGACACGAGGATGACTTACAGTGATCATCAAACTGCAGCTTTAGTCCACTGCCTAGCCTAGACCATGACACCAAATAGCAGTGCTTTTCACTAATTCTACTTCAAAATGGATGAATCTTGGACCAGATGGAAATGAAGTGGTATCTCTAAAGCTGTAATTTCAAAGATAAATGTTGAATCTTCTTGGGCAAAGCAATATGAATGAAGCCTGATTTTGACCCACAGTTGCCCATATTCTAATTCTAATCATGAATGTCTGACCATTCTGCTCCAGATGGTATGTTTTGTAAAGATTTAAAAAAAAAAAAAAAAAAAAAAAAAAAGGAGGGAAAAAACCCAAACAAATGAAGGAAAGAAAGAACGTGTAACTTTTCCTGCTTACAGACTAGTGAAACTTCTGGGGTCAGAAGATATTAAGAATTAAAAATTTGATGTATTTTTCAATATTGACTATAAATTATTAAAATACACTCTCACGATTACTTTAATTACTTAAGTAACACAAAACACCAAAACTTTTAATTTCTATTACAGCATAATAAAAACATGTCACATCCTAACCATGTTCAAGATGTAGTACAGCTGAATTGTTTATTTGTATAGAAATTATACTATATTATATGACTTGCAAATGGTTTGGGATTTTCTACACAGAAAAAACAATTAATTTGCCCAAAGTGCAACAGGAAATGGTTTTAAAATTTTAACCAAATGTTATCTTTTATTATGGTGAACATTCTGTGACATAAACTTCCCTGCCCGATTATTTATATGCTACAATCTTCTTAGTTAAGAACATAGGGTTTATGCATAGAAAAATGAGGAAATTCTCCCACATTTTTTTGTGTAACAGCAACCATAAACAGCAATCTTAAGTTGTTCTTCAACAAATTTGATTCCAGGAATTATTGAAACTGCATTTTCTTTTTAATTTCTAATGAGATTATTTCTTAAAGTGGTTTTAAGGACTTTCTGAATACTACATTCAATTAAAAAATAATCAATTGTTGTTCTTCATCATAGTACTTAGTATTAATTTTTAACATCTTCTGTCAAGACTTTTAGAATACAATGGAAATATATAGGGCTTCCATGTACCCTGCAGTAACACTTTATTATGAAACTAAAATGTGAAAGTCACGTTGACTGTTTTTTATAGCTCTGCCAGTGTCCATACGAACCTTCAAATGCAACTAATGTGCATTCCCTAAAAACTAAGAGCAACTCAGGCTTTTGCTCCACCATGCTGAAAAAGTGTTGGAGGATTTTAAGCAAGGATTAGTGACAGAAGAAAAATAATAAAGAAAATACTGATCCCTCTGGGGGGCTGGTAATCCCTGGATCACTGACATGATCACCTATAGCTGATCTATAGAAGCACCTCTTTACCCATGGTTCAGCGTATACTGGATCTAGGTATTTTTGACATGGACAATATTTTGGCATTAAAGTAATAGCTATAATTTACCAGGTTTAATGGATGGCTTCCTATGTCCCTTTAGCCACAAATTACTGACCTGAGAGGCTGTTACCCTCCACTATAGCAATACCTATATACTCTGTGGGTAACTGACAAGGTGGCTGGTAAATGATTACTGTCTTCCTGTTACATTCTTTCATGCTCTTCTAGACCATCATTCACAATTTATCAAAGTGGTATTGTTGACAGGAGGAAAATACAATGAAACTGCTACACTAGAAGGGACAACAAGCACTTGCAAACCCTTTTATCTCATGTAAAAAAAATTAAAGCAGTGGACTGAACTTCTTTGGAGCTTTTGCTGTATGTGTCCTGTCAACATTACACATAATCTAAGTATCTTTAAACAGCAGGAAACAAATATGTCCTTGTATATTAAAACAAGTCTATGCTGTATCATTCACACATTACTTCAAGTGTGTGTCTATGGAATCTGCCTGAGATGTATCCTTATAAAAAGAGAAAAGGATTTTATGAGCAAAGGATCCACCCCACCATTGTAGTCATTTTACACCTTTTTTTTTTTGTCACAGTTTCAATATCATACAAACCTGGCATCATATCAGAGAGAAGTCTTGGGAAATAGCAAGCAAGACATTTAAAATTTGAATGCTAAAGAAGTGGGGGAAATTACCTCATATTCCTGTGAGAACTTCAAATTGTCATTTGCTTTCAATCTTTCAATGTGATCTGCAAGTTCCAAGATAGGTATTGGGGGATGACTGGCCATACCTGTTGAACAAGAAAGAAGAACAAAATTTAAAGTAAACTACAGTGATGGCATTGCTCTAAAATTTAGAAAAAACAGTAGTTAGAATGTCTACAAATGTGTAAGTAGTAAAGATGTCATATGTGAGAGAAGCAGGCAAATAGTTTGGTTACTCAAAGCAGGACATGCTCTGCATAGATGAGCTCTGAAGCCAAATTAAAAGAAGTCACCAAACATATTCCCAAAGCTAACATTCCTAGCATAGAGGAAAGAACTACTGCCATATGAGTCAATGAGTTTAGCTAGGCATGGAAAAATGAAACGGTTAGACCTGATGTTGACCTCTGCTTTGAGTAATGACTCTTAATGTCATTTCAAACCCCTTCTACTGCAATGCATGAAATGAAAACTCTATTGAATTACATGAGAAAATGTGAACTGAGAAACAGACACTGAAAGAGCCCTAAAGGGGAAACAATAGTGTTTTGACAGAAAACAAAGTGACTTATGCATAATCAAGAAAAACAAACTTGAATAATGAAGGTTACCAAGGTAACCACAGACACCTGAACCTGCAAAGGAAATGTTAAAAAAAAAAAAAGAAACCTAAGCCAACATAAAGCTAACTTGTAAAATAAAACATAAAGTAATGAAATGGAAAGATTGAAGATTAATAATAATAATAATAATAATAATAATAATAATAATAATAATAATAATAATAATATAGAAGACTGACTGTGTACTCTAAATTAGAACTACTTAAGTATTTACAGAATTCTGAAGTGACTGACATGCAGCTATGAATGACTAGAACAACATGCATCACTGCTTTAAGACAAGTCACTGAAGACAACATTGGACATAAGACAATTAGAACTTCAAAAATGTTTTCACTAGTAGCAGATTGTAGAAGCAGGGGTTGTACACTTTGGCTGGACTCACATGCTGACTGCACTAGTACCTTAAATATGCTTAATCTGAAATCCCATTTTATCAACCCCTAAAAGTACCTACAATCTACTTCAGGTGTAAACATCTTTGTCCACTGATGAAGATACTAAGTGAAAAAGAAGAAGAGCTTGGAATTGGAAGTACAGATGGGTGTGTAAGGGGGTACAGGGACAGCAAGGCAAAAATTAAAAAGAAAAAACAAACCAAAAAGACAGAAAAGATGTGGGGTCAACTAGAACAATCTGCCAGCTTAAGGTTTGACAGGCAAAATTTTGTGAACATATTTATTTCAAGCTACCAGTCTTCATGAGCTTTCTCCAAAATGCTTACATTCTTCTCTTCATACTTTAGACTATCACACCTAAAACGAAAGTGAGGTTTCAATAGCTTAGGGAAGAAATCAGAGCTGGCAAGAAAAAGTTAAGCTAGTGAACCCCAGGATCTCTTGAAATTACGAAGGGAAACACTGATGACTCAAGGGGGCTCAAGCTGGAAGGCATGTTGCACAATGCAGTTTGCTTTGTCAACGTGACTTTCAAGAGCATGCCTAAGACAGTTGACTAGCATTTCCTTTAAACATAGCTGAAAATGACCATGTGGCTACAACACAGTCACACTATAGCATGTGCTTTAATTCTTTTAATCCTTCTCATTTTGTTTTTAATTCCTATTTTCTTTTGGATTCTTTGCCATTTCAAGCACCATAACAGACTCCAAAATAATGTCCAGCAGCACTGGCCCTATTTCTTCCGACCCTATATATTTGTTTTAGGGATTCTTCATAGAACCTCTGTGATGGTAAGACATTAAAGCAAGTTGTCAGTCAACTTAATAAGCAGAATATTCAGATCGGTGGGGAGATTCCTTAAAAATTTAAATTCAAAATATTAGTCTCTAAGTACTAATTTATTTGCTGCAGCTCTGCTTCTCTCCCATTTCCTCACAAATTTTACTTAGGACTTGGCTACTCTCAAAATGAGATTAGTCATCTAATAATTAGACGGATTGATCCAGATCAAGCACCCCTATGGAAAATATGTGGGTGAAAAGGCACAAGAGAACTCTAGATTGATCCAGAAATGGAGGTGGACTGATGTACATCTAAAACAGTGCTTGAACAGAGAAAATAATAGAGACAAAGATGTTTAGACCTTTTCGAGCGAATCGTGGGAGAGAGTTATTATCATATAAGGACTGAGTGGTAGTTTGGCTAGAGAGGGAGGACACAGAGCCAATCAGGGAGGCGTAGGGGACTGAATTACTGCTCAAAGCTGTAAAAAGTAAAAGCCAATCGGAAATGGGAAACAAATTAGTAACAGCAGTAGACCATCATAATCAATCATCTTGTACATACAGGCACTTCAGACATGCACAAAACAGCGTCTGGCAACTCAGCTAAGATATTTAAAGGTGCAGTTACCCTACTGTAAATATAAAGGTCATAAACACAGTGAGTATGAGACTCACTCATCACACAATGAACCTGACTAAATCACCAGCATCATGAACACAAATAATAATAATAATAATTAACTTACTGTGAAGGAATATTTTTCTAAAGATGCTGAACACCCATTCTTTTTTAAAATTATTTTTTTTTATACGCTTCTCTATATGACACTGGACATTTCCAAGGGGAGATTTCACATGAAATATTTTGTGCAAATAAGAAATTCAAAGGTAAATTTTTCTAAGGCAATAAGAGGAACTACTTACAACTTCAGAAACTGACAAATTTTAACTGCATTGAAACCCTTCCTCTACGTCTCATTTTCAGCAATTACGCTTTGAATAACTTTCCGCAAAAAACATTTGGCAGTTAACTTACAAAGTAATTGCATTTGTTCTATTTTCATACTTTAAATACATAAAATGGGCTCTACTGATATGATAGAAGTAGTTATTTTTTAAAAGAACTGCTGGAGGGCTTTTGTTATGTAATCACTCTGTGAATCATAACAGAATATGCTATGAATAAACATCCTAAGATGTCATCACACCTCATGCAAAAGCATGAGGCTTCAATTGAGCAGGTGTAGGACTTGACTCAAAAGATGCCAGTTAAAATACAGCTAAACTCACTTCTTTTTGTGGTTACAGATAAGAAAATACACTTATTTGATGACACACTCCCACACCAATCAACATATGTCATGACAACACAGAAACTTAAAGACAAAATACAGCTAAATTACAACAGGTCCTGTGACATGCTAAAAAGTCAAAAGAAATATCATGCTGAAACATGCTTTCAAATTCTCTTTTAAATATGGTATCTCTTTTTTTTTTTTAAATAAAAAAAGAGATAAAAACACTTGAAAACTCAAAGAAAAGAAAACCCCCAAAACCACCACATGCAAAACACAATTGAAATTGCACCCATTAAAAAATTTTATAACCAGATTTGGTAGAAGATTGCCAAATTTAATTGATCTTATGCAGCCTAGTAGTAATCCCTTTGCATGAATTAAATAACAATGTATGGTTTGATTACAGTGTAGAATTATCCTCTGGTTAATCTGGTAAATACATGACTAAGGAACACAAAATACTATTTCTGCTACAATTTCAAGGAAAAAATTAAGAGAGTAAGGACATAAATCATATTATTTATATCAACAGACTTTAAACCTTTTAATTATATTTCTTTATCACAGCTAATCAAGTGGGTGTTTTAGGCTTGCCATTAGTGCCTTAAATTAGGATTTTGTTTGTAGTCACGGCTTTATGATAAAAGCTTTTAGAAACATTTATGATACATACATTTATTTACCAATTTGGAACTGTAGGTTCACATACCCACAATAAACAAGAACAAAATTAGAAATTAAAGAGCAGATCTGCTGGTATAGAGACTATAATCTACATGAAGTGAAAATGTGACACATAATTGTCACAGAAATTTCTTTAGGAAGTGAGCGGTACTTTAGGTCCACATTGAATTAATTGTCTGTGAGACTTACAAACATCTCATTTTCATTTAATAATTTACAGAACACTCTTTTACCTACCAATCTATGTTGACTAAGATATCCCTTTATCAAAAAAGGAAGTAATAAGTAACAGTGGTTGTTGAGACTTATCAAAATAAAAGAAAACATTACCTACTTTAAATTCTGACATAGAAAATGGAAAAAAGTAAGGATAACCCTTATTCAGTAGGAATTCAGCATTCATGAAAATTTATCAAGAATGCCTTTAGTACATGAAAATTACTGTTACTTTAAAATTTCATTTTCACAGAGCCAGAGCTAGGCCAGAGCATGAAATTACAAAGACAAATTTATAAGACAATCTCTAGAGAAATATATCATTCTGCAACAGCTATTCTAAAATAATTGCAAATGCATATATAATATTGCAAAATTATTCCACTTTTATTCCAGAATATTTTATGTTCTTCAAAACTTGATCAATTATTTTGGAATGAAAACATTTTATCTTTTTTGCAACAAAGACTGAGCTTTAACAAGGAGCATTGGGGTCTCCTCCACAACCTCCTAGCAGAAGCACCACCTCTGAGTGATGTGCAAAAGTCACCTATAGTGATAATAGGGGAAGCCTAATTTTCAGATCCTGATCTAAAAATGTCAAATACAGTAAGATGTTACAAAAACTATGGTCTAAAATCCAGGGGGGAAAAATGGGGTAACTCTTGTGAAGAGAAGACTTTTCAACTTCATCTCCTAGCTAAGCAGATTCTGGGTTCCTCCAGGTTTCAAAGCAAAATGGGATATCAGAGAAGTGCTGTGTGCTTCAGAAGCTGTACGTCTCGTAGGTGCCTAAATCCTCCACGTGAGACATGTGCATAAGAAGAGCTATATGTATGCTGGCTCACTATCAGAAAGCATTTTAGTCTTTTTTTTTGCCATGGAGACAAAGCACAGGACTTCCTTCAACATTGTCATGATTCTCATAAACAGATGTTGAGTGGATAAACTGCGCAAAACAAATTCTGCTGTTGTGCGAAGCAGGTAACTAAATCCAGACATCGCTTTTTCCACCTTTTTTTTTTTTGTGTTTGTGTTTGTACCCTTTTCCTCTGAACATGTTTTATGCTTTTTCTGCTTTATCATGGAAATAAGTTTGTGGAAATTCCTTAGCAACTCAGGGAATAAGGGAGCACTTATCTAATTAAAAAAAAAGAAAGGTCTTAGAGCTGTAGTAACTATTTATTTTTCTTGTATTTAAAAGCATCTTATTTAGTTCATAAGATATAATGAGATAATTGTTTAATTGGCACCCAATTACAAAAATTACTTATAAGTGTGACACATTTTATAGTTAAATGAGGATAAAAAAATCAGTCACTTTTGAGGCATGATTCAATTTATTTCTCAGGCTGATTGGCAGATTGAAGTCTGCCTGAGCCTTGGATCTCTCAGAACCCACTCAAACTACTTAATTTCAGTTAATTTTCCTCTGCACAACTGGGCTGCCTTATTTGATGAAATCTTTTGTAAGGCTTAATTATTACCCCTTCTTTACCTTAACTCTCCCATGTGGAATAGAGACCTCCAAAATTTGTGCACCGGGTTAATGATTTTAATTCTGTGTTTCATAGGTAACTTGTAGAAAGGTAAGGATGTGACAGACTTTTCTTCAGCTATTCAAGTTGTGGAAGAATAACAGACTTAAAAATGAAATCCTACTGAGAGACTGGATATTTTCATGTTTACTCAAAGAGAACTTGGCACTGCTGTGACCCACTCACTGGCATATGGGCTTATCTAACACATGCACATTTTTGGATAACACACACGGACCTGGGATCTTGGTCTCAGATACAGAACTGTGGGCTATTCCAAATGTCAAGGCAAAGTGTAAAATTTATCTACGGAGTTACTTCATCCAATAAGGAGAGAAGCCAGAAATAAATTTGATCCTTTCTGAACAAGTTAAGATAGGAAACTCCTTAGGTTAGAGCTCTTTAGATCTCTTTACATTATTGAAGAATGTAGACAATAAAAAGTGAAAGGAAAGCCAAGACATTTCCTGTGCTGTGCTGGTAGATTGTGAAATGTTATAACATCCTCATGCTGAATTGAAAATTTTATGACAAGTATAACATAGTTGTACCAAAAAGATTGTCTAAATATCACCAAAGATACAATATTGCTCCCTGATATTTTGTGTCAAATATCTCTACCTAATCTTCTGCATTGGGAGTAATTTAAAATTGTGGTTAGAAATGCAAATTTCCCCCAAGGACTTAGGTTTCAAATTATTTTGATATCTATATCTGATTGGGTCTTTCCTTATACAAAATATATGATTGATAGTATTTTTGGAATGTGGCTGTTTAGAAATCTTTTAAAGTACTAAAGTTTTTGACAATCAATGATTTTATAGGAGTGTCTCATTCACCTCTCCAATCCAGATATGCCAATGTAATTTAGAATTTTTTTCTCTAATACTTCTGTACATTATGGATTCATTCAAAATTGTTTTCCTCTCCCACTGGAAGCAGTTGGTCTGCCTGGAAAGCTCCAAGCAAACTGTGGATGCTTTCATAATCTAAAGAAATAAATCATTAGAATAACAACTGTGTCAAATCATCTACATTGATGCACTTGTACTGATAGTATTTTCACCACTCTGTCCTTTGTTTAATCTGTAGGCAATGTTGAGAAATGCCTCATTTTATGAGGGCAACAGCAGATTTCTCAGTAAAAGGAACCCAGCACATAACAACATCAGCCCTACCCCCTTCCCTCAGTTACCTCCTTTGCAGTACCCCCCCCATCTAATTCTGCCACCTTGAAGAAAATAAAACCCATATATTTGAAAGGGAAAGAACAACAAACCCAACAAAGCTGATATCCTGAATGTATAGCCTTTCTGTAGTTTCTCTGTGTTCGTCTTAAAAAAAGAATATTGCATATTATTTGATGGTGTGTTGGTGGTTGGGAGATGGATAAATATTCCAGTAGGATGTAAACACCTAAGTTAAATTTATTCAGGTTTTCATGACATGGTAGCCCTAACTGAAGCTAATTTAGGTGAAATTCTGCTTTTACTAACAAAAGAACTGTAGCTTGATTTCGCTGGGACTGTTTACATATTAAGAACATGTCAGCAGAGTAAGTTAAGAGTGTTACAAAGTAAGACAAATCTACTGGGATAAGATTTTTCTCCTTTGATATTTGGTTGAGTAGTATAATGGCCTGACCTGTGTCTAGGGACCTTAAGAGGTACAATAATAAGAAAAAAGAACATCATTTGATGTACTGTATTTTTAAAAATAATGGTAATACTCCAGTCTGTGAAAAGGATTACAGCAAAGAAGATAGTTCCTAGTAGAAACAGACTGCAGATGTTCTGCTTAAATAGCTGCACAGAAAACTGCAAACTTCACAGATAAACTATAGCCCTGCAAGGAAAAGTATGCCTTAAATCCTCTCCAGCCCTCTTCAGATCAATGACGTGGAATTACTGTGTCTACAAGTGCCAGAAATTCTGTCATTTCTTAATAACTTTACCTTCTCAATGTAAATTAAAAATTAATTACAATAAATTAATTTTATATGTTAGCACTCGGCAGCAGGGGTTTTTTCCCTCATGTTTCATTTTAATTATGATGAATACTAAATAGATAGGTAAGTTTTGCATCTAAATAAATGGAGTGCAGAAAATTAGGCTTATCTATCTAGTTATTATTCCATTATTTATTGGATGAAGAGGGAGACATAGTGACGATTGATGAGGTAAAGGCTAAGGTAATTAATGCCTTCTTTGCCTAAATTTTTAATAGCAATATCAACTGTTGTGTGGGCATCCAGTCCCCTGAGCTGGAAGACAATGATGGGGAGCAGAATTAAGTCTCCCTGATCCTGGAAAAAAAATGGTCAGCAACCTGCTACACCACTTACACATGCACAACTGTGTGAGACTGGAGGGGATACACTTAGGGGCAGCAAGAGACTTGATTAAAGTACTCACTGAGTACTCCTCCTTCCCTCATGTACCAGCAGTTCTGCCCAACTGGGGATGCTCCTGTTGACTAGAGGTTTCTAAATAGGACATCCATCAACAAGATGGGCAAGAAGGAGGATCCAGGAAACTATAGGCCTGTCAACCTGGCCTTGATGCTGGGGAAGGTCACTGAGCAGATCTGACATCCTGGCTTTTGCCAGCAATTGCATGGCCAGCAGGAGCAGGGCAGGGGTTGTGCCCCTGTACTCAGCACTGGTGAGGCCACACCTCAAATCCTGTGTTCGGTTCTGGAGCACTCCAGGAAAGGCATTGAGGTGCTGGACATGTCCAGAGAAGGGCAATGTACCCAGGGAAGGGTCTGGACCATAAGTCCTGAGAAGCAGCTGAGGGAGCAGGGGGTGTTTAGCCTGGAGAAAAGGAGGCTGGGAGACGACCCTATGCTCCCTACAACTGCCTGAAAGAAGCCAGGTGGGGGCAATCTCTTTTTCCAAGTTAACAAGTGATAGAGGAGGAAGAGGAAATGGCCTCAAGGTATGCTGGGAAGATTCAGATTAGGTATTAGGAAAAAATTCTTCATGATGAAAGGGTCATGAGGCATTGGAACAGGCTTCCCAGGAAAGCGGTGGAATCAGGCCCTGGAGTGCTCAGAAAACAAGTGGGTGTCACACTTCAGGACACGGCTTATTGTTGAACATAAGGTGCTTGGTTAATGGTTGCAGTTAATGATTTTAGAGATCTTTTCCAAACAAAACAATTCTGTGATTCTAGTAAGCCATTTACTCTGCTTATTATATACCTATATACAAATAATTACTTCTTTTAGGCCTAAGCTAGACTTTCAGAACAAGACTTTTTCTTTTCACGTTTCAAAGATTTGTATGCATATTTCTTTCACTGTAAAACTCTTTAAAGGTTTTACAAAAGTCCTGAGTAACAGATGAAAACTTCACCCAGAAACAATGAGCTACCACTGAAATTGTGGCCTCAAAAGGACACTGAATAAAACCTTTCAATGATTTGCATTTACTGTATTTAAGTTCCTAAGCTAGAGAGGTCCCAGCGCATGCCAACAAGATTCCCACACTAAGATGAAGTTAAATTGGAAGATGTGCTCCTGAAATACACCTGATTTGCCCTAGCTGCCAGGAGCAGTATACTGAACAGACTGAAAAAGCAAGGCTGGAGCAAAACTCAAGCCTCCAGACTCTTTCTACTTCTGCCATGTGCATGAAGTGTGGGTCTTTAGCCACATTCATTACTCTGCAGACACACTCCTTCTGGGGCAACATCATCTCAATACAGTCATTATTTAGAAGATCAGGAATGAGATTTGCAGGTTCACTTAACCCTTTAATGGTATTTATCATGTCAACTTCAGCAGCTAATTCTCAGCATCTCAAGCACTTAATTTCCTGCTTTTATGAACTTGAATTCCCTACGTTTTTTACTTAATATAGTAAGCTTGACAAAAACATGAGGCTCGGGAAGATTTAGCATCTAATTAGCATCAGACTCCATGCAAATATATTGCAGTAGAAAACAAGTCTACTGGGACATAATCAAAACAAAGCCAATTTAAGTAAAAGTCGACTTCTGCAAAGGTGGTAAAAACTATATTTTAAATATTTCTGTTTGTGCTTCTTAACTATCAGATTGAACAGCTTTAATAAAACAGTGATTAATGAAAAAAAATTTAATAAAGTATTCAAAAGTGTGTTCCTTCTGTCCTCAAAGCTACTGACATATTAGTATCCTTCTTGACCATAACATACAGCCTTATTTTCAACATCAAGACCATTTCTCTAGTTATGTATTTCTCTTCTCTATTGTACATTTGCAAACCAGTGGAACTCACAATGATGTTAATATATTACCTGATAATGCAGTAGATAAAAGAGAAGCTTATTTACAAAGAAGTGTCCTTAAAAATATCATTAATAAACATAGGGATGTAAATTTCCCAGTAACATTTTCTAGCATTGTTAGTTTTAAGTTGGAATTTTAGCAAATAAAGCACACCCATATAAGCACATGTGTCTTTGGGCTTTTTTTTACAAAACTTCAATTTTTTTTTCAAGCAGTCTTTTCTTTTAAATAAAGAAATTACTTAATTATTTCAAAAGCTAATGAAGAAATATATTTTGCAGCAAAAACCAAAAAAACACCCCCCCAAACCCTCGATCAAAACACGTATTTCCAAACAATCCACATCTCTTTTCTGTAACAGCATCAGCAATCAGCCTGTGCTCACAGAGGTCTCGGTGAGTTATCATTGTCTCTTACCCGGAGTTTGGAAGTTAAGGCGCCGCAGCTCCACGGGATCTGTGGGATGGTGAGAGGGGACCTCCTTGCTGTTGGGTATGCTGCTCTTTCTAGAATCTGATTCAGCCCTCTTCCTGCATGGAGAAGGTGAATACACATAAACAGAAGAGAGACGTGTGAGCTTCACAGAGGTGCCTGAGTGTTTGGCATTATATTCTAAAGGCAAGGCGTTTATTTCTGAAAAAGTATTTGATGCGGTGGGAAGGTAATATAATTATGAGTGGTGGGTAGGGTACCTACAATTTGCAGTAGTAAAATGGTCAGAGAGAAAATAGCTGCATTCTGCCCTAAATTGCTCTTCCAGAACAGCCTTCTGATCATCCTAATACTTTACTTTTATAAAATTAAACCTATAAAAAATTTAGACAATTCTCTTATTTTAAATGCTATACCTTATACTTTAACTGCTACCTAGCTACTTTTATACTTTTATACCTTTATAAAAAAGCAGCCAATGCTTGAGCTAGACCACCCCAAGTTATTGTCATTAAATATTTCTTCTCTTATACACAGAGCTCTGCATTGCTATAAAAAATAATTTGCATTCTTTAGGTATATTTAATATGAGAAAGAACAGTACAGAAGACACTTATTCGAGATGACATCTATTCTTTTCACTTTCTAAGATGTAAGAATTTGCTCTGTTTCCTCTCTATTTCATCTCTGTAAGAACTGAAATATGCAATCTTCATATGTCTTATCAGGTCTACATATATCCAAGGCTTGGATCTGTATGAATATTTCTAATCAAATTAATATTTTCACTGCAAAAGAAGGAAAATAAAACAAAAAAATAGACAGAATGAAAGAGCTAAAAGAGAAAGAAAGTTGTCTATGCTTCCCTTTCTCTAGAGAGAAGCAGAATCCATGTGTAGTCTCACTGACATTTTTGCTAAAACTGACTTCCATTATCTGTATGTATTAGTATCTGATGTAAAACAAAGAGAACTGTGTTACATGAAGAGTAGCTGCCACTCTGCATTTTTATACAGACAGTGGAATCTTTCTTCACAAGCTATCTGTGGGGTCCTGAATGAAATGTGGCTGATATTTTTTCTGGAACATAAAATGAAGAAGCAAACAGAGGAAAAGAATTTATGTTGTGAAAACAGAACTGAGATTAAGGGCAATGATAGCAGAATATCTTCCAGGTGCCAAATATTTACATTAACATAACACTTTCTTTTTCCTCATTGACTCACAATGTGACAATGATAAACCTGTTATTACTCCAGTCAATTTCTTGCTGCTTTTGAAATAATGAAGTCCAGGTGACATACAATGAGATTGCAAAAGTTATGAAAAAGTCAAACGCCATTGTCTGAATTTTTGAAAGTCACAAATCCTATGGTTTTATTGGAAAAAATATAAAGTTTTACTGTAAAAACACTCCACCTGTTATCCAGTACATACCTTAACATATGTATTAATTTCTCTTTAGTGAAGCAATATAAATTTAAATCCGATTACTCTGTTTTTAGTCTTTTTAAAACAAAATTAGTACTTATAAACTCATTTGAGCTTCCTTTCTTTTGATTTTGACTATTCCAAACTCCTTTCACAGTAGCACTCGGCCCTAGTGCTCTTTCTTCTTACTGAAGATGTGTGATATAACTTTCAAAAAGTTGCTTACCCTGTACTTCCTTGTCTTTATGTCTAGGAGTTTTAAGTCTCCTTAAGTTTCTGGAACTGTCCAGGGACAAGCTTCATTTAACTTTTTTCCACTTGGAAGTTAGTACCAGGCTGCAATTTCTTATTAATCTAATAAAACCACTAAAGTGTCTTCCAATCATGTAACTGAACATTTTGAATACTTATAGAATAACAGAATGGTTTACTATGAAATACTAATTAGAGGAATATTCTGTTTTTTTTAATCTCTCCAGCCTGTAGAAGATATCTCAATTCTTCCAGGTTATGCAATGATTCTGAGATAGGTGGAGAAAAAAATTCCAGAAAGGAAAAATGATATCACTGTATCATTTTCATTGGTAGAACTGTAAGTCAGTGTGAGTTTATGTATATGGGACGTTATGAAGATTCAGAGCAGCTAATGCCTCAACTACAACCATGGATTCCTTCAAAAACTCTGATTATTGTGTACAACCACTGCTTGCATATCACTAAAACACAAATAAAATCACCTGAGCACTATTTCTGCTATCTCTTGAAAATTAGCCCCATGGAGACACAGAAAAACCTCAGTGAAAATTTGCTGCTTGCATTATTACATTACTTTTCAGTGCTGTAAACAGCATAGCAAATCTTGCACTTGCCCTCTTTGATAGATTACTGCCTACATTCACTTAAGATTGACAGATGTTTTGCCTTAGAACGTTATCATGATGACTTTTTTTCCTCTTTTTTCTCCTTTTCTGTATTAAATGAAGAGTGATTGTTTTTCACTTCTCACCTGTCAGGTTTACTGCTCCATTTTAATGCAGCAAGAAGGGAAGAAAAGGTGAAATGTTAGTTGACCAGCAGCACAGAGAATAATCATGAAAACAGGAGATACAAGAAATTTTGATTTGCAGCAAAGATATGCAACTAAACCAAATTAAGCTATGACAGCTCATCAAAATATTCAGTGCTTAGAAATCATAAAATAGATGGAGGACCCAAGGTCACGTCCAAAGTGAATCTTCTGTTAAAAAATACACCTCTATCTGCCAAGAAATGAGACTTCAAATTTTAAACAGTGAGACAATGGAGAATGGGTGTTTAATTTGAGCCACGAAAGCAATGTTAACATCACACTGAAAAATTACTTCTCACTGAGATGTACCTCCCTCTTACTTTCTAGAGAGAATAGAGATGAGAGGAGGGAAGAGAAAAAAAATGAAACTGGAGGGCAGGCTAAAATGGGAAGGAGAAAAAAAGGGACAAGAGGAAGAGAAAACAAAGTGATGAACAAGGTTTAATATATGAGACACATAAGACTTGCACTAAATTTAAAAAATAGTAATAAAAAGAAAAGAAAATTTCTAAAACTATTTTACAAAGTCAGGTAATAAAATAACAAGAAATTTTTAACAGCACCCTGGAAAGAAAGGGAATAATAAATCTTTTCTAATGAAGTATTACATGCCTTTTTAGATTTAGAATGAATGGCGTGTACTAGAGGTCTGCAGTGATCTGTATAGATCTGCAGTGATCTATGATTTATAAAGTTTAGGTAAACAGGAAAAATAATTTATTATCTCTCACCAACGTGTTCTATTACACACACACTCTAACTACAGTGTTTATCTTTCTCTTCACAATAAACACACTAAACAAGGGTTCTACAATAGTACAATTTAATAGCCTGTACTCTGCAATGACCACATTACACACAGTATGAGAAAGTCTTTAAAATTCTTCATCATCACTTAAGATTTCTCATTTTCCTGTTTTGCATTTCTGTGCTTTCTAAAATATTTTTGACATCTGGGTTTTTTTCTCTTGGAAGCATATTTCTTCTTATAGCTCAAGACTCAGCAGGGGACCAGCAGTTCAAAGGAGGTGATTCTGCCTCTATACTCCACATTGGTGAGACCCTGCCTGGAGTGCTGCATCCAGTACTAGGATCATCAGTACAAAAAAGACATGGATCTGTTGGAGTAGATCCAGAAAAGTGTCACAAAAATGATCAGGGGGATTGAACAAGAAAGGCTGAGAGAACTGGAATTGTTTAGCCTGGACAACAGAAGGCTTTGGAAGACTCTCTTGCATCCTTCTGGTACTTAAAGGGGCTTTCTTATAAGGAGATGGGGACAGGCTTTTATAGTAGAGCCCATAATGACAGGACAAAGGGTAATGGTTTTAAAGTGAAAGAGAGTAGATTCAGACTAGACAGAAGAAAGTGTTGGTTTTGTTTTTGTTTTTGTTTATGATGAAGGCTATGAAGCCCCACTTAATTAGATTCCCCAGAGAGGTGATGGATGACCTATCCCTGGAGACTTTGAAGGCCTGTGGATGGGGCTCTGAGAAACCTGACCTAGCTGAAAATGTCCCTGCTTAGGACAGGGGGTCGGACTAGATGACCTTTAAAGGTCCTTTCCAACCCAAACTAATCTATGATCTTATGATTCAGAGTGCTGGAGCTACTATGCTCAAAAGATTTAAGCTTAGGCTACAGTCTTCTGAACCAAATCAAAAAGCTGCACTTTATAAAAGCAAGTGATACAAAGTCTGTCAAGATGGCTTTAACTTCCTTAGAAATTGAAAAAATCTAGAATGAGGAACCTTTTGCTCTTCATCAGTGGAAAACTGAAATTAGGGAATTTGTGATTTCTTAAAAACAAGAAGGAATATCCACATAAATTAATTTGTTAAAAGAAGAAAAAAAAGAAAAATACAACCAAAACCTGAGAATGAGCTGACAGGAAGCATCATGGGAACAATCACTTTTACCTCTAGTTTGTTCATTTCTGAGAAACACCACACAATTTCTAGAGCTCTTTAACATTCACTATGTAAGTTCCTAATCAACCTAATCCTACGCAATGTATCAAACACATGTATCAACACATGTATCAAACACATAAAATATATGTAAACTATGACTCAAGCAGACCTCCTAATGGTTAGGCATTTCCTCTAGGACTTACATCATCTATCTATCCATCCATCCATCCATCCATCTATCCATCCATCCATCTATCTATCTATCTATCTATCTATCTATCTATCTATCTATCTATCTATCTATCAAGGTTTGCTTTTGTTTGAGATTTTGGATACGAATCTTACTGTGCTGAATAAGATACTCCATCTTTGAACAAAGAAAATATTTATTTTCTTGTCAACAAGAAAATGGCCAAAAAGGAAGCAAGGTTTACTTAATTTACTTGAATCTCTTGATTTGATTGTTTATAAAGTTTAATAGATGGAAAGATCTGCTCCAAAATAGGTGTCTCTGCTGTGACTGCAGGGTGGTTTCACTGCTGCAAGGACAGAGAACTCTGAACTGGTTAATGGCCAAGTTCCATTTGCCAAGACACAGTCAACTGTAACTCAAGAAAAAATAGGTTTTACTGTGAGGATAGCTGAATATGAGAACAAGTTGCCCAAAAAGGTCATTGAGTTTTCATTCTTAGCTATGCAAAACTTTGCCTCTGAGCAAAATGCTGCAGGTGACCATGCTCTGAGCAGGGCTGAGATGAGACACAATCCAGAGGTATGGCCCTTTGATTCTGTGAATCTGTGAATTCTTCTGCATACAGGAAATTATTTGGCCTCATCTGTGCTATTATACTGATAATATGCCCAATGACAAGAAAACCTACTCTTCAGTATTATTCTCATCTATTACTGTTACTTAGTAAGCTGCAATGACCTTTTGGCTATATTCCAATATATGATCCAAAAACTTGTCCAGGAAATATCTTTGCTTTCAGTCTTTAAGAAAAGTAAATGCAGAGGCAATAACCTTTTTTGCTGAACAACAAATTTGCTTAACAACAAATAATAAAGAGTTCAAACATTCCTTGTCTTTGAAACAGTTCAATATACTTCAAACCAACCCATGAAACTTATCCACACTATTTAATAATGTCTGTTTTAAAGAAGGAGAAGACTTCTCCCCATAAAATTATTCTTTTGGAAACTGCAGTCGTAATTTCTCTGTGGTGCTAATTAAAATGTATAAGTACTATTGTAAATCATGAGCTTAGTGGTCCAAGTCTGATCAAAAAGGTTTCTATGGACAAAGGGAATTAAACATAGTTGACCTTTATTTGAGTTACTACTCTTTGCACTTCAGAAGACACAGTCATTTACTGGTCATCCTCTTTGCACTGCACATTCTTTAACAAAATCCTCTGTAATTTTTTTTTGCATATATGTTCATAACTAGACTGATGCCCTCTACCTTCATTTTTTTTTCTCACTATCATACTTGTTGCACTTATACCCCAATATATTCTAGAAATATACTTGTAAAATTTTCTGTACCCACAAAAATTACTTGTTTGCCTGTTTCTTTAATATATTTTTCCCATCTAACTCCTGTAGCCACATTAAGTCTATTTACCTCACAAATTAAACTTCAATGTGCTCTTGAAGTAATATGTTAAATATCCCAACTGTCTTGTCACTGCTCTTCTACAGTCAGCAAATCTATCAAAATCTAGCAGTGAGCTTGCATTCAGGTTACCTATTCTTGGAAAAAATATCCAATTATATACTATATTTTTACAGAAATAAAAGCTCATAGAGGACCACAGACTGCTAAAACTGCAGTCATAATTTCTTGGAGGTAATTTGCCAAATCAGTGCAGTTCAACAAATTAGAGTAAACAGCTGAAAATAGAAAAATAAATAAATACATATGGACAGTTGCCCAAACAGCTCTAGTACAAGTAGTAAATAACAGATGGAAAATATGTCCCCCATTCTCAGCGAATGACAATCTCTTCACACTACTGATGAGCAAATTTTACCTGCTCATATGTGGAATAATTCCTTTTTTTTTTTTGGTAATAGATTAGAAGATTGTTATTTTGGTTCCATAAATGTAATCAGTAACTCTCAAAGTAGCTGCACATCTGCTTAATGTACTTTGTTCAGATTTCTTTTGTAGTATAGGAGAAGATTTACTTTTAAAATAATTAGAAGAAAGGAGCATTTCACTTTTAGCACATCTCCAATGACCAGTTTCTGAAGTGACTGACAGAAACAGAGTTGGTAACTAATTTGATTGGCTGAGGCACTGTGAACTACCAGAAACATTCAGAAGACATAGTATCTGCAAGCAACAGATGCTGTATGATTCTAGCCCTGAAATAATTCTAAAAATGTGTATCTATTTGGAATCCAAAGATGAAGTGAACTCTGGAGTGGTTATTTAGTTATTTACTGCCGAACAGAGAATTCTTTCCAAAACCTGAAGAGAGTTCTCTCCATGAAACTTAAGAGGTATTTGACAGGAGACACCAAATGTGGGAAGGGCATACAGGCTCAGATTTAAATATTTATATGCAGGTAATAGCATCATAGCCATTGGTTTTAGAAGACAAACTTCATTTTATGAAATTATCCCTAGTGTGCCCCTACCCCAGAAACTGACAGCTCTTTTTAATATTCTTCAAATCTACTTTATCAATATATTTCAGAAATGTATCAGGAATTAAATATAAAGATTAAAAAAAACCTTTTTGAGTTTTATTCTTTGGTTTTGATTTAGTATCTTGACCCATGTTAACTCATTTACACTGTAAAAGGCTGCTACATATAAATTATGGCATCATATTCACTGTGTATGTTGTAAGGCAAAGGGAAGTCCTTTGTGTAATAGCAAAACTAAATCGGTGTCACAGAGAGTGAAAGAAGAATGAGTGAAATTTGATCTCATTGCAAGATTAGTAGAAAACAGCTATTTGATGTCTCTTTAATCTCTCAGATCAGAGCTCCAAATTCATATAGATACATCGCCAAATGGAGGCCAACTGTCAAAAGTTGAAATTCAAATTACTTGAGTGGAGATGAAAATCACATTTAACAACAAGCTGAATGTAACCCCTAATGCATTACTATTATACATCTATAAACAAGTTCTAAAAAGTCAAATGTGCAAATTCCATACATATTTATGTTCAAGCACATATTTACTTTCTTCGCATACAAATGTATCTTTGCATACAAATGTATGCAAAGTGGAAAAAACATTTAAATGCAATAGTGTTAATATAGTATAATCAGCATAAAAATGTACTCTCATACCTGTAATTACTGGAAACTTTCTGTCAAAAATTTCTGCAGCATTCTGGAAGCCATTAACAAATTTCAAAATGTTCCAAAGTGAGGACAGTTAATATTGTAATATTACAATAATATAGCACAAAAATACAGTGTGGAAGAGTACTACAAAGTGACCAATAGAGAGGGAAAATGACATACCCTGCAAGAAAACTAAAAGGTATACCTACCTTTTATAAAGAAGTATAGCAATAACAATACAGATGATAAACACCACAGCAAGAACTGGTCCAACAACCCAAATCAAGCCTTCTTCCTCATCTGTAATTGGTTGGGGATCAAGATCCATTGACACAACAGGATCTGAATATGGGCTCGTTGCATACATGGTCTGTAGAAATAAAAATAATTCTTACTTAATCATGAATCAATGCATTCATATGTTAACTATCCCACATCTAAAATAAATTTACAGAAGGTAATGATGCAATGAACATAGCAAACTGGAAACACTATTTTTCTTGAAGGCAATACACAAACTTGCAAACTGAACAGTGTGTTGTTATTATCATCTTTATTTTGTGTTCCACATATTAGCAATGACCTGCAGACAAATGTAGCAGAGTCCTTGCAGAACACTTTGCAACACAAGCAGAGAATGGAAAGATGAATAGGACACTGAGAATTATAGCCCACCAGTAACCAGTTTTTGGGTTTTGTTTTAGTTTCATACTGGCTTAATACTTTCTTGTTGCACAATATGAAAGGGTACTTGTGACATAACAAGACTGCTATAGATAAAAGTAAAGGGGACTGAATGTAAGAGGTTCCTTGAAAAGGGTCTTGCAACAATAGTACTGTGCATTTTGACCAGTCAAAAACTGTCTGACAGAATATACCTACACAAGGTGGAGACAACTCAGATTTAAGACTGAAAAATGGGAGAATCCATTGTAGAATATAAAGGGAACATAAACACTCAGTGTTTCATAAGGATGAAGCTTGAATTATGAACCAACAGAGGTTGTTGAAAATCTTTGGTTTACTAGATGATATAAAGCCAGCTGGCCTAGGATAAAACAATTGATAAGAGAATTTGGTTTTATTCTTATTTGACCTGAAATGTTTCATCTGTGGCTGAGTGCAGAGTTAAAATTACAGACTGGAGAGTCTGAAGAGTTAGCCTGCTAAAACTGGATCATTTTAAGAAGTCTGAATTATAGTAAATTCAGAAGTGCAAAATTGTTTGTGCATACTTCTTGTTCGTGCTAGCGTGTCTTACTCAGCACTAAACTAGGATTTGAACTACAGCTCTTGCAAAAGATTTAAAAACTTGATTCAGTAGTAGACCAGAAATGTCAGCTAAGACAGAATAAGATAACTGGGAGAAGAGATTAGCTTCCATTTATGTTTGCACTGTATTCTGAAAGATACCCTAAGCCAGGACAAGAGTTATCAAAGGAGACATGTTTTTTTACACTTCATTTGGCCCTGTTTTGGGCTCTGGGCTATGACAGTGTCTGGGTTAGAGACAGGATTAGGACTGGCAAAGCTGAGGCACTTAGTTAGTGTTACTGAGCTAGCACCTATGCCAACAATCTCCAGTTATAGCATTTTACTACACCTGGCATCTGGCACCAAAACCTCCCTATGTTTTACATCTATGATCATTGTCTGGAAACTGGGGAGTCTTCACATTACATTCCTGAACCATCCAAGTAGACTGATTTCTGCCACCCCCCCGCCCCCCAAGTTCAGTACTGTCAAGAAATAAAAAATGTTACAAGAACATCTCCCCTCTTCCTTTGGAGTGGGCAGCAAAAGTGCCTGGAAAAAGATATAGAGGGATATCGAGGGTAACAGTATAAACACTTTTCTTCAATAAATAGGATTTCACTTTCAATTTTAGACATCCTGTATTAATGAAAAATTTAAACTCATTTATTATTTTAAAATTTTATCTTATTTTTTCTTCCTCTTGATGACATTCTTAACATATTTATAGATTTTAATCATATCTCTCCAGCTCCCATTTTACTATGTTAAACAAATTCAGACCTTCCCATGACCTTTTTTAATTCAGGTTCTCTATTCTACCAATCAAGAGAGAAATTTTATGCTCTCTGAATAAGAAGTCTTATGTAAAATGTAACTTCTGAATATCAAGAAAAACTTCCCTTGCAAGTTACATCTGTAGAACCTGTAGTCCTAGAAGAAAATCACCTAGATATGCTGGGAGCTGATAGACTGGAGCATTGAAAGTCATTGAAAGCTGAATCTCAAACACCCTTAAAAAATTCTTCACAGTCTGTGATTACCTCATGCTACTCAACCACATAAATGTTTCAGATGGCATGCTGAAATGGCTTAACTTAGCCTAAGTTCAGTAATGCCTTTTGAAGTCTTTCAAGAGCAGGACCCAATACACATTTTGCCATATATGTCAGTTTACAACCTATTTCTTCCTGCTTTTTTATCCTGATTTCTAACAAAGCAATATATTTAGGTCATTTATACCTTAATTAATATAAAAACCACAAGAAATTGCACTTTATATTGAGAAGATCCATTGAGCACAGGTAATTTATAACCCTCAGATTTATGGCCTCTTAACTTTACAGTAAAAAGCTGTCTACCTTCTCCAATCTGAGCCTTTCTGATACAACACCTTCAGCATTATATGTCTATGCAGCCCATGTCAAGAAGTGAAAAGAGAACTTTTGATTTATGTTTGAGCTTGCAGGAGGCACTTACTTTATTTTCAAATGAAGCTACGTGTCTAAAAGTATTCAAAGTGGAACTACCTCCTCATCATGCTTAAGTAGGCACATTCCATTGACACCAAGAAAGCAATCACAGAGTTATACACTGCAAGGATTTGACTAGAATTCAGGGTATTGGTGTTGGAGTTTCAAGTGATTGAACCTGCAAATGTATCTGTCAGGTTAAGTTATGAATTAGAAACATACTGTATTACACATTGTATGTTAAAATGCTAATGTGTATTGCATCTTTCAAAAGTCTTACATCTGTCTTTTTTTTTTCTTTTTTAATACATCATATGCATTAGGTTAAATCATGCACAAAGGGATGTGACTACAAAATTAATTACGTAAAGAGAAATGACAGCTCATAATTTAGTTCACCTCAGGGATTTTCCTTATTATTGAATTATTTTCTAACTTTCTAACAATTTACTGATAAAATTGTTAGGGAATGACTGTAGCTGTGCCTGTTTCGTGTTCAATGGATCTTTCCAAGAACCCTGTATATCCTATACCATTATTCAATGGTAGCATAAAAGACAGCTTTTAAATTATTTTAAATACATAGAGAAAGATGCTGCTGTAAAGTTCATGTCTCAGAAGCTGTGTCCATGGTCAAAAATAATACACAATGCAATTTTCAAAGCATCATGACACAGCTAATAAAAGGTGATTCTTAGGTTTCAGTTATGCACTGAAGAAATCACAAAAGTGCAAACAGAATTGATGAGTTCAAGGAATTAATGGGCATTGAGTAAGGAAACACGTTAAAGATGCTCTGACAAGTAATATGGAAAAAAAAAGCTTTAGGGAAGTGGAAAAAGCATTGAAAAAATTTTTTCGTGATTGTGTAAGGTAATTTTGAGATTGAAAAATATTAGCTAACTTACAGATTCTGAGTGCTCCATTACAGCCAACACAAAGAAGACATATTCTTGACCACTCTGCAGCTGCTTATTCTCAAATCCACCATAATGCTTCTTATCCCCCAATGTGAATTCCGTAGGAAGAACTTCAAAGTGAGCTGCAATATATGGCTTTAATTCAACTTCCCTCCCAAGACGAATGCTTCTGCGTTTCCTAGCTATCTCCTTAAGCAGCTTTAAAATGAAGGAAGGGAAAAGAAAGGAGGGGAGAGAGAGAGAGAGCATGAACAGAAAGATAACTGTAAACAATTTTAACGTAACTTATTGACAGTGTAATGAGAAAATTTAATGCATGACCAGGAACTACAAAAAAACAATTTATCCACATTTCATGGGATATATCAGTATCACTAAATCAATTGCAAAATCTTCCAAAGTCTTGACATTCTTGTTAGGATAAGATACTAGGAGGCAATTGCAATGCCCACAATACAAACATAAAACAATTTTTAGATACTGTTGTGTCTAGGAGGAGGTTGGGAGAGGATAAGAAAACAATGTATTTTCTCTGGGGACATAAAAGTACACATAACACACATAACATATCACATATTTTCTTTCTTTCTTTCTTTCTTTCTTTCTTTCTTTCTTTCTTTCTTTCTTTCTTTCTTTCTTTCTTTCTTTCTTTCTTTCTTTCTTTCTTTCTTTCTTTCTTTCTTTCTTTCTTTCTTTCTTTCTTTCTTTCTTTCTCTATTCTGAGTCGTAGAATAGAATCATAAAATCAATTATGTTGGAAAGGACTTCTAAGAATGATTCCAGCCATTAATCTAACACTTCCATGTCCACCCTTAAGCCATGTCCCTAATCACCAAAACTACACATCTTTTTAAATACCTCCAGGAATTAATCACTTCTTCTGATAAACACAGCTGAAATTTATATCAGTACATCTGTGACAAGATTAGATGATAGTCTCAAACTTGGAAAACATACTAAGAAAGGAACTTAATCTCAGCTAGTATAATCTATTGATGAATTACTTATTAAATCAGACAAATGCTTCTTCAATACCTTTTTCTGCTTTACATATACTGGCATTCCACAAAAATTAGTCTGATTTGATTACAAGTTAACTTCTCCTGTGTGATAAATTATGACTTCTAAGGTCTCTTTGTGGTTCCCTTTTTTTTTTGCTTATGAAACTTATACAATGTCCTGTAGTCTTACAGTTAAATCAGAAATATTTCTAAGTAATTGTGGAGTCTTTTCAGCACACCAGTACTTCTAATACAATAGATAAGCACAAAATTCATTTCTAGGAGGAGGAGACGAATCTCTGGAGAGAGAAAGAGATAAAAAAAAAGATACTAAAGTTTGGTCTTAACTATATATATTAATTTCAAAGTACATGTTTAGTCAGGGAAGCTGTCCACAGAATCATGAAATTGCAGAATATGCTGAGTTGGAAGAGACCCTCAAGGATCATTGAGTCCAAGTCCTGGCTCTGCACAGCACAGTCCCAAGAGCCATTCCATGTGCCTGAGTGCACTGAACTCTGTCAGGCTGGTGCTGTGACCACTTCCCCGGGGAGCTGTTCCAGTGCCCAAACACCCTCTGGGTGAAGATTCTTTTCCTAACATCCATCCTAAACCTCCCCTAACAGAGCTTCAGACCATTCCCTCAGGTCCTGTCACTGTCACCATCAAGTGAAGAGATCAGTGCCTGCCCCTCCACCTGCCCTCACAAGGAACCTGTAACTGCAATGAAGATCTCTTCAGTCTTCTCCAGGCTGAACAAACCAAGTGATCTCAGCCACTCCACATATGGCTTCCCCTTCACCATCTTCAATGCACTCTTTATTTAGGCCACAGCTTACTGAGCACATCTTTTTGTCTTCCCCTCACGGGACCTTGTACTTTGCAATCACACAATTAAAAATTGCAATTCAGGTAGAGCAACCTAATATTCACTCTGCCACTCATAAAGGAGCTTTTAATACTGAATAACTTGATACCCCTTCTCACTGACTAAATTTAAGGTTACAGATACATATGAAAGCAAGATGTGCCCCTTGAATCCAGGCTTCCTTAACACTGAGGGCATTTGGATGTTATATCTTGAAACATCTACTCAGTAAACTGCTTTCCAGCTCTAATGCTGTGTCTGTGTCCCGTTGCAGAGATTTTACATCCATTTACCCCTATCAATTTCAATGCCATGACACAAAACCTGGTACAGTGCAATGGATCCCCTGAGCAAAAAAAGAACTGGCCATAATTTGAGACTAGAAATCATTATTCATTACTCAAGGACACTATTCCAATCAGCAGTCCATATTTCTCTTTCATTCTTCCTAAACAGTTTAATGAGCAGCTAGAGTCTATTTGCGTCATATAAAAATGAGGGCAGCAGAGAACCGTAATATTGAAGAGATTTCTATTTAGTCACTTTATTGAAGGTGACTCTCACATCTGTTGGTAGCTTCCTATGCCCTGGGAAGAGTTACTAAATGCAGAACATGAGGCAGAGAATAATCGAAGCTTGTTCCAGGTTAGATCAGCCTTTACAGGATCTGCTGAGGGAAGCACTATGAAAAGTTTGTCTCTGTATGATGCCACATTTTATAACAATGGCTATGCAGAGGACTGAGCACTGGCTACCTGGAAGTATGCCAAAATATGAAACTAAGTATTAGGGTAGTAACAGTGCATGGTAGCTTAAAGTCAGGAGCCACAAACGCAGCAGCTCTAGCAGAGGCATACAGCTTGTGCTATCCCTGAGGGTAACAGATACTTCCATGCACCACTTCCAGTGGAATTCAAGTTGTGTGTCTGCCTCAATTAAATTCTTTATTATTTATTCCTTATCATATGTTACAGTGTATTTACAATTTGGATTATAAGTAACTCGTAATAAAATGTCAAAGTACGGTAGGAGTACAGCAATCAAAATTAGATTAAGATTGAGAGGCAAAGAAAAATGTTTGATCTTGATTGTTTCTCGCATTTGAAATAGTAACAGAAAATGCAGATATTGGAAGAAAATGGAATGCTGAAATACAGAATTCAGAAACTGAGTTTTGGCTATAAATGCTACAAGTAAGTTAGCCTGAGTCAAATAAAATTAGTTAAACTTTTCAAAGGTGGTTATACATCACCTAAGGCCAGTTAACTTAGGTGTGTTTGCATGTAGATAAACTTTGTCTGTAACATTGATTACACATGACTGATTAGACCTCAGGTGAACCTCCAGCCTCATTAATGTTTCATATGGAAATGGGGTTGTTGCCAAATATCATTACTTGTTCATCTTTCTCCTATTGTACTCTATACACAGATTTCAATAAAATTACTGAATTAATTTAAGACTTAACCTGGCAACTTTTTTTTAGGTTTTACCGCTTACAGATCTAAAGTAATCCTACTAGGCAATACTTACTGCAAATCATAATATTTTTTCTGTTTCATTTATTTGCATGATTTGTCTGTTTAAAGTCACTAAACCTCATGATATTAAAAAGAAAGAAATTTTGAGTTAGTAAAAAAGGACTGTATCTCCAATAATTTTTTTTTCAGATACCAAACATCTAGTTAATTATCTGTTCTTTTAAAACTATCTTAGTTTCTTTCAGAGCCGAGGTTCAAGGAGCAGGAAGATTAGGTAACTATAATAAGGCTGAAGAGTCTTTTTGGACTGCTCAGTTATGTAATGGAGTAATACTCAAGAGCTATGTTATTAGCAAATACTTTCCTTCTGACAATCTAAGCAAAGTATTTGGAACATAGTTATTTGAAATATCTATTACCCAACCAATTCTGATACCAGACACATATCTGAGACCATACTAAAAATATAAATATGTACAAGTATCCTCACTTGATCATCAGGAACTATTTGCTCAGAGAGTAGTGTTTTTTTGGTGGGGTTGGTGGTGTGGCTTTTTATTTGCTGGTTTGTTGGGGGTTTTTTTCATTTGTTTTTTTGTTGGTTTTTTGTTTGCTTGGGTTTTTTTTTTTTTTTTTTGAGGGTGTTTTTTCTTTTTGTTGTTGTTTTTTTGTTGTTGTTGTTTTTTGTGTGGGGGGTGTTGGTGTTGTTGTCGTTGTTATTTTTTTCCAAATGTATTTATTGTGGGACTGTGTTCATAAACCTGTCAGGAATACCACTTGATAAAATGCATACTTTCCAAAGCTGGAAGCAAACCAGTCTTTTAAGTAATAGAACCTGAATGAGTTAGCATGATATGCAGTTGCTGCCTGCTTTTAATGTTTTTCCCTGCTCAGTTCTTGCTATATGTATTGGTGGCAATTGTAAAAGATATATCAAGTGGTTTAGTTCTTTATCAGAAATAACTTCATTTTCCAGTCAATGCATATCTTATTTCTTCCATCATTAATTCTACAATGTGGTCTCAATTATATCTATAGAAGTGGGAAACAACCCATCCTGACACAAATATTTCTGAATTAATAAATGTTCTTTATCAATCTGTTATACTGACTAAGGCAACAAAACTTGCAGGATGATTAAAATGACCCTTTGTTATGAGAATCAGCAGGAACCATAGAATTTAATTGCCAGAAACTTCAATGTCATCTGGCACCTATCCTTTAATCTATTAATGCTGCTGAATGTGACTACAGCCTCTGGATGTTGAAAGTGGGTAGCAACACTCAGTTTCCATTACTGTAGGGATGTGGCTGTCAGAGTTTTACTGTTTAACTGTATTTGATGTCACCTATGACTATGATCATGAGCTGATGGCGTTTACAATCAAAGTTCTTTTAAAGGGAAGAAGTTAATAGATCAAAGCCAGCCATTGCTGCAATTGAATGAAGAGAGATGATCACATAAATGAAACTGGTCAAGAAAAAACTGAGTTGAATCAGTTAGTCATCATGCCTTCCTCCGAACAGTTGTTTTTAATATTCTGACTAAGGATTTACCGGTTGTTGTGACAAGGACTGAAATAATTCAATTTGTATTTTGAACACTTTCTACAACACTGTTAGTTTGGTGAAGACCTTTATTTTCCCTATATTTTGGGGCAAAATTTGAAATGTATATCCCTTTTGTCAGTGGCAGGAGAGAAAAGAACCTTTATGCTTGCTGGTAGGGGATGGACGCTTCCCAGTAACTGTGTTATGGAGCGGCATATGGTGAGGTTATCTCTGTAATGTAAATCTCTTCCATCCATAAGTAAATGGACACAGTCAAAAGAACACTACATCAGGAGTAAAAAAACCTGATTCTGGTCTTTGAATTGCAGACATGTTACACCTACAAAGTACCACAGCATTTGAATGTTATCTAAAATCTTGGCCAGATAAAACGAGAACAATAATAACACCGCCACATGTTTTTTGTAAGGGGCCCTTGAATGAGTTTTAAAATCACAAAAATTAGCATTACTACAGATTTACAGATTGAAAGAAGAAGGACAAGTTTGCATGAGCTATCCTTCAGTAAAACAGAAAATGGGGGTGAATATTGTATGTCCTGGAATTATATCAATTACACACTAAATAGATTTCTAGCATTGCTGGGCTTATTTCTAAAATGAAAGTAATTTCTCCCCTTGGATTAAGGTAATTTACAGTTTCAGATGTTAACACAATGTTGCTCTTTCCTTCCTTGCTCATACATTTATTTCTGATCACAAACTGTTGGTGGAATGGAGGCTATGTCTCACTAAAAGTATTACAGTATATGACAATGGTGTAAAAACACCACCAGAAGGTCAAATGTTAAACTGCAGTGCAAATTGCAATTTAGCATTTGTAACAGACTTAGTAAACACCCCTCTAATGAACCAGACCTTTATTACAGTTCATACTGTTGGTGATTAAGCTTTTGCTGACAAGTCATTTCACCTCCTACCCTTTTGCATCACTCTTTACAATAGAAAAAGAATAAAATATTATTGTCAACAAATATAAGACACTTTGTGCTCTTTATTTCAACTTAATGTCTTTACTGTCTTCTGATTTAAGCAATCTGAATTTTTGTCTTAGTCTCCACAGGCTAATACAAATATAAATATAAAGCATCCTGACAAAACTTTTAGAACTGCTGAATTAATTACCTAAAATGAGAAAGATCGCTTCTTTAATAAAGGAGAAGGAAAAAAACCCCAAACTGTATACAGTACCTCATCTAATTCCATTTCATCTGGACTCTCCCATGGTTTGATAAACTTTCCACGAGACCTCTTCAAAGGCACAATAACTATGTAATAGCCTCTGTAAATGACAAAGTTGGACAAAAGAGAATTTGAACGAAAAGGAACAGATAAATTGATGGAGCAGGTCTGTTTAGAGGAACTTAAGAGAAAAGTGGTATGTTGAGAATAAAGTTCTGCACATTAATATGTCACTGCAGCCTTCCAAACATAGCTGTAAACATTCATACTCTTGAAATAACATCAATTGTAAAGCATTTGACAAACAAATGGCACCAATTACCTGCCTTTTTGTGCAAACATATAAATATTTATAAAAAACTTTAATTACCATGTACTAAAATGCCAACATGAAATACAAGAACCATAGGTTATGTGTGCCCTGCCACCATCACCCTGAAAAAAACCCCAAAGCCCTAAATTGAAATATATTACCATATATTTAAATCTTAAATACCAACCTATAATCTGCCATTTTAATGTGTAATCAGAATAGTAAGTTTAAAAAACGTATTTTTTAATGCCAATATCATAATAAAGACAAAAAAAAAGCAATCAGGACATACACTGCATCCATACTCTCTTTCCTTTTCACAATCAATTGCCATTAGCTCTATCTACATAAGTATCCTGTTCACAGTCATTGGTAAGAGAGATTGATATATACTCTTTTTATATCTAGGATTTGACAATTATATAAATCAGTTTGCTTCAGAAGCATTTTCATAATAATATTTTCTTCCTCCCCACCCACGGAGACTAGTAAATTATATTTTCTGGTGTGATGGAGATCTGCTACTTTTAATGTTTACTTGGATATGTGTCAGGCAGATCCATAACTTCACATTAATGTGAGGGAAGAAGCAGTGGAATCACAACAGCAGGACATGCAGGGTAGTATAATATATGTCTGCTTGATAAACACACTTGTCAAAAAGTCAAGCACTCTCCATATCAGAGGAGAGGGAAAGAGACATTTTCTTTGTTTCTAGTAACAAAAGCTTATTAAGGTGTTTCTGGGTCTCATTATAGAAGATAATTTTAGTGTCTCATGGGCCATCTCCTCTTCTAGTCTGCAACCCATTCAACCTTCTGCAAAACTATTAATTTTACTCATGAAATGCAGCTGAAAATCCTAAGTAATTAACAACGAGTCTACAGAAAAGGAGCTGCCTTAATACTGGCTCAAAACCATCTCAGTCTAAGCCAACTCTAAATATCGGTTTTACCATACCATTGCAAGCCATTGATCAATTTTAATAATCTCTTCTTATTTAAAGCTCTTTCCCAGAAAAGAAATGTAACAAAGCTTTAGATTTTCAACTTCTGTAGAGAATATGCGTATTCATTAATATATGTGTTAAAAAATCTGAGGAAATTTTCTGTGGAAATGCTAAGCTCCAACAGGAGCAGTGTTGGAAAGCAGTGTTGCCCACAGATTTTTAACTAGTGTCCACTTGCTGTATTCCAGTATTTTAAAAAAACATTTGTGGTATGCATTCTTATAGTGACAATATTATAAATCATCTTTTAAAAAGATTAAAAGCTGTAAGGTTGGTCAATCCCAAGTTTTAAACCCGCATTGGTCTATTAAAAATACTTTGAATAGCAAATCCTAGTAAACACTGACTGACATACCCTTTCTTTAACAGATGTCTAAGGATCAAGACAAAAAGAATTGAGAACTTGCCCCTCTATGTCTTTCAAACATCAAAGACACATACTTATCCTTTTCTTTTTCTTCATCTTTTCATTTTTTAAGCTAACGGAGTGTTTATACATTTTTCTTTTCAATCAAGGAACATCCAGTACGTAATTGTAACTTTCACACTCTTTTTCACTTCCCTCATGAAAGTCTCCCCCTCATAACTTTGAAAATCTACTAAGACTTTCAGCACACACAAAGTATTTTAAACTGAAAGAATAAGCTAATAAATAGTAAGCAGAAAAATGAAAAATTTCACACTAATATGCAGTGCTGCAAATTGTGAAGGACAACAAAGTTCTGTGATTTTTAGTTAATTGTGCAAATGTAGCATCTCCTGGAAAACATGTTTTATAGTTTACTTTGTTATTTGTTTGTTTGTTTGTTTTTCTTAGGTTGGAGTTTTTTCTGGAGGAGAGAGGGGAGGAGGGTGAGAAATAAAGGGTTAATTTGGATATTGTTTTATCTACTGAGTATTTGAGAGGCCAAAGTCTTCCACAAAACTCTGGTTTTACTGAAGACTTTTCAATGATGCAAGAGATTCAGAGAAACATGAACTGGTCTTTACACATAAAAATTGCTTTGGAAATAGTCCAAAATAATAAAAGAAAGAAAAATTAAGAACTTGCTCCCTTGAGATGAGCAAAAGAGATTATTTTACCAATCATAATGAGAGCTCTGCACCAATTTCTATCCTGTATCACCATCAAACATTGATAAATACTACCTTCTTTAATTACAAATATTACAAAGGCTTTTATAATACTACCCTCAACCTCATTACCTATTCTCCATTAGAGCAAAGTATTCCCTGTTTCAGTTTCTGTGTAATTATTGAAGAATTATCAGTACTTCATTGTAAGCTAGGGACAATCCTCAGCATATAATGTACCAATAGAGGAGCAGCATGTCTAAAAGATGTCAACATGACTAATACATGAAATTGTTCTTCCCATATAAAGACTAATGCAGAATAACCTTATTTATTTTATTGGTGCAACCATCAGGTCAGGCTTTCTGCTCAGTATATACTTGCTTTGGTATGCCTACTCCAAGGGTCAAGTGTTATGTTTTACTTTATCAAATCTTAGAAAATAGATGCACAAATAGGAGATATGATTATGTGCAAAATTGGCAGCTTGACCCTGTAGATTGAATGTACCTTTTCTGGTGTCACTTAGCCTCTTTAACTTTTTTATACTATATAAAAAGAAGGGAATTGTCCTTTATTCCAGTGCTATCATCTGCTGCTGTTTGATCAGCTATCCTGCACATTTTTCTCTCTGTGAATGCTCTGCCTCATAAATCTTTTTTGACTCATTCCATCTTCAGTCTTCCTTAGCTGCATTTGTTACTGACCGCATCTTACTCAATCTAATGATAATGACTACATTTTTCAGTTTTTCATCCTTTTAATGTTTCAAAGTCATTTATTTCTTGACCTTACCTGCCTGAAAATCTTCAGTCAGTAATGAAAAAGGGGGCAGCTTTCTAGAAAGCTGTAAAAATCCACCAGGGAGAGGACAAGTTGAATTCTCATCATTTAGTGACTGGCTCATTTTCCTCCCCATTTCCTTTACATTACATATGGGAACCTTACAAATCAACAAGAATCACTATAAGCAGAGCAGTAACACTTATTGATTGTATCATGCTTCATGTTTTCCTGGCAAATCTTTATTGTCTAACCTTTCTAATCCCTGCTGACCATGTGCTCTCAGATCTTTAGTCCTGTTTCTGTTTAAATTTCCACACCACCTGTTCCCTTCCAAAACCTATGTAACCTCTGGAAAACTTCCAACTTTTCTGGCAAAATTTCTTGTTTTCTTTCTGAGACCAGTGGAGAGGTCAAGGTATTTTTATCCTGATAAAAACTATCAGAAATAATGAATCTGAATGAATTTAATCGCAGTACCAATTCTTTAAAACTCAATATAATTCCTGAGTGACTGAGTCTGAGTACGTCAAGGAGCTACAGCAGTGTAGTTATGCATATCAATGCATCCATTGATATGCATATCAATGGGTATCCATTCTTTTTGAGATGATATATTGTTCAAAATATAACCGGTTTTCTGTATCCCTCATTTTGCAGTCCGTGATGAAACACAAAAGTACTGTGAGAAAAATCTGCAAACTGAAGGACAATCAGTCTTTATACAAGTCTTACATATGTGGCTATGTGACAAACTTAAGAGTTCTAGTTGGAACTGATATACAATGATCATCTATTCCCATTACCTCACCACTTCAGGGCTGACCAAAAGTTAATAAAAATTAAGGGCATCATCCAAATACCTCTTAAACACTGACATGCTTGGGACATTAACCACCTGACTAGGAAGCCTCTTCCAGTTTGAAAACACTCACAGAAAACAAATGTTTCCTAATACATCTGATGCAGCTCTCCTGATGCAGCTCTGTGGCATTGCCTCATGTTCTATAAATGCATCTCAGTCAGAAGAGATCAGCAGCTCCCTCTTCACTTCCCCTCCTCAGGAGGCTGCAGAGGGCAAGGAGGTCAGCCCTTAGCCTTCTTTTTTCCAAACTAGACAAGCTCAAAACCCTTAGCAGCTCCTTACAGGACATTCCTTTCAGTCATTCAATCAGCTTTGTTGCCCCCTGTTGAATGCACTCAAGGACCCATACAACAGAATTTGACATTTGCTCTTAATTTTCATGCCACTCATGACTGCCCAGTGTTACAATCTATCTGTACCCTTCTTCAAGGCCTCTTGTCCCTTGAGAGAGTCAACAGCCCCTCCCAGTTTACTACATCAAATTTTAAAGCAACATTAGTTAAATACTACTGCAGTAGTAGTAGTAGAGACTACAGTACTGTAGTTTCTGTACCGTTATAAAGAATAAAGCCATGGTTGACCATCAAGAGTTAGAATGATCATCTAGCTGGAGCCAAAATCAATGGTATGTCATTCATTCACTCACTTTATGTTCTCATTCGAGGGTACTTCTGGAAGTTCCACAGTTATCATGCCATCTAAGTTGGTCTTTCCAATGAAGACTGGCTTTGTGCGAAGCACGTCTGGGGCAGTCTTTGCGGTTACTCTGTGCTGGAGACCCCCAGCACTGTTCCCTCTGTTTGTCAGGACAAATGAATATGATGTCTCTGGCTTCAAGTTTGTGATCAGCTTTTGAGTAGCACGTCCATCAACCTCCATTTTCCCATCATCATAAAGGATCTAAGTTAATACACAAAAGTAGCTTTGGTTATTAGGAGAGGGCAACTGATTCTGTAACACTGAATTGAGGAAACAACCTAGCTATAAATTTAAATAATAAATAAATTTTAATTTAATTTATTTAGTTATTTTTAGGGTGTAAAGCAGTACTAAATTCACTACTGAAAGTAAGTGTCTAACTTTCAGGGGGGAAAAAAGCAAAAAAAGTACTACATTAATATAAAGCAATATAAGCACTGCTGAAATCCAATTTCACTTTTTCAAAGTAAGCAGATTTTCTTGAACCCAGAATTTACAGCAAGGTACTCTTGTTTCAAGTATCTTGACTTTTTCAGTCACACGCCTTATTTAGAAAGGTTTTTGTAGCATTTAGTTCCTAAAATACTGTTCTTCACTTACTACTGCCTGAGATGATGCAAGTGATTAAGAATGAAACAGAAGAAATTCCAGGCAAGACTGCATGTTACTCTGAGCGTCTGTATCTGGATAAAGCTATAGCTAGTGGAGTAAAAGATTTTCAAATCAAAAATGTGCTGTCGTACATTGAGGAGGCAAAACCAAAAATGGCACTTAACTGCATTCTTTATTGAACGGAAAAAAAGAAGAAAAATTTTATTTTGCTCCACCATTTTCTTTAAAATACCGTAGGGGTGAATGAAAAATTAGCAATCTTAGAAACAACAGTACCCCAGTATATATTCATGATTTGTGTTCAGTAAGCTACTTAATCAGGTAAATACATTGTCTAGTTTCTGTCATTTTCTTTTCTACAAATGGAAAGTAACTTACTTTGAAAGGCAAAGCTGAATTGTAGTTTTCTGGAATTTCCCAGGACAGCAAAACAGAAGTCTTCATTACTGCTTTAACATGAAAATTTTTTGCAAACACTGCTGGAAAAAAAGAAACAATGTATATAAACAACATCTTGGAGCTTAGATCTTGTCATTTTTCCACTGCTACTTGGGAGTATTAGCTTTCCATTTAGCTCAAAAATCAACAAGAAATCAATTCTCCTACCTCTTTGTTCATACCTAAGTATCACATTTAAAACTCGTTCTCACTCTTTTCTACTGCAACTCAATACACACATTTTCCTTACCTGAAAATGTTGTGAAGAAGTTAGCCAGAACTTGCTTGGCAAGGGAAAGCTGAATTCTAAGGCATCCAAAACATATTAAGATTTATATACTTTACCTTTCGTGTTTGATGAACCTATTTTTATGAAGGGGCCGGTCAGTTTTATTTACACCTTCAAATACACTGAAATCCAAAGACCGATACTCCTTTAAAGGTCAACGCCATAAGCAGACAAATCCTACCTTGATCCACGGGTAGTGTCCTGAACTGGACACTTGGACTATATGGACCAGGCCCTTTGCTTGTGTGGGCACGTACTTTTACATCATAAGTGGTATCTGGTTTTAAGCCAGAAAGTGTCATAGTGGTATCAGCAGGAACAACAGGGAGTTCAACTGGCTGGTAAGCAACATTGATATCTCTGTACAAGATGGTGTATTTGGTGATAATGCCATTCCTTTCTGCCAAGAGTGGCATCTGCCAAGTTAATTGAACTGAAGTAGAAGTAGAGCTTTCCGAGTGGAGATTTTGGGGAAATCCACTGGGTACCTCTTCAGGAACAGAAATCTCTTTAACCATCTCCTCCCCAAAGCCCACTTTATTTCTAGCTGAGAGCCTGAAGACATAAGAAGCTCCTTTGTGAATGTCTGTGGCTGTGAAGTGATCTTCCTTCTCTGAGAACTCCATGGTCGTTAATGTATCCACGTCTTTGCGACCAAACTTCAGGCGATAACCCTGCAGCGGGCCAAAAGTTTCCACTGGAGGATGCCACTGAATTAGAGCCGTGTTCATCTGTGTGTGGCTAATCACAAGCCGAGGTTTGCCTGGAACTGTAGCACAATGTTATTTAAAGAGGACAGATATAAACACAATTGCAGGTACAATTCTTGAGGCTAGTTTTTTTAGCAGGGATAGGGACATATTTTCTCTTTCCTCACTCAGTTCCACATATTACTGTCCTAATGAAGAAATAGTGTCTGACTCCTGCACTATTTAGTAATACAGCATAAGGAACTGCAACAGTAGAGAGGTTTACTGCTTTTGTCTTCTTCCCTTACCATTATTTCTAAATACAGAGTATATTCAGAGGCACAGGATCTAGGAACACAAATCAAGAAGTAAAACTTCCAACAAACATCTTATGAATGGTCCTGTCTCACAAATCCTTGTTTGCAAAAAAAAAAAAAAAAGTACTGTCATAAGTTATATGTTTTCATGTCCAAGGCACATTTCCTGTAAATGGGAAAATAATTAATGAAGAAGTAACAAGTTTCTAAATAAATTTAACATAACTTTATCATAAACAGTAAAAATGTAGTAGAAGTCAGAAGAACCTTGCCCTCAAAAATCATTACTACACAGGATAGAACCCTGCCATTCTAGTTTCCAAACACAAATCACTTCTGCCTCCAAACACTGTGGAGAGGTACTGCAGTTTGGAATTTAATATTTTCCAGCATGGCTTATCACATATGACTTCTTTTCCAGCGTGGTTTTTGTGCACATGAACTGGATTTCTTTTGAAGAAGGCTAAATTGGTAGCTTTTCTTAACCTATACACTACATACAGTCACAAACTTAATTGGGACCCATTGGTCCAAACTGGTGATTTGTCTTAGAGAAATTCCGACTGGCATGTCTCCAGTGGTATGGACATCGAGGAGGAACTGAATTGAATCAGTCCAGAGAGGACTGAATCCTATTCATACCAAAACCACCATTACATAATTTACATAGTGTACATTTTTGGAGTCCCAATATGAATTCTCATTTACTGGTTCTATTTAATTGATTAATTAATTTTAATTTATTCATCTCCATTTGTATACATTTCATTTATATTTTCATTAACACCTCTATTTCAAAAAAGTCTTTTTCTATTACAGTGATTTATTTGATAATGAAACATATCCGTAACTATTTAGAAAATTGGTACTCTTCAGGAGCAATACCTGACAGGTCAAGAGACCAGAATAGTTTCAGGAGTAGTACTGCAATGACAAGACAGTCTTCAACAAAGACTAATTAGTTTCATCTGCATTCAAAGCCTTCCCATGTGGATGTAACTGCTGCACTGTGAGCTCTGGTTCCTGTATTTAAACACTTCAATAGATTTTATTACTTATCTTCAGTTCTCAGGCACCCAGCAAATCAGATTGTTATTGTCAGAAGGTCTAACTACCATTGCATAAAGAATTAGGAATAAGGAGGGAAGAATGGCATGCCTTGAAGAAAATTCTGCATTTAGGAAGCTCTTTCCTCATTACATCTGTTGTAAGTCATGACATTGCTTCTAATTCCATAAGAATTATAGGTAGGTTTTATATAAATTTTCCAAAGTTCTTTAAATTTAAATGTTGAGTTCATCTAGCAGCATTATTGTGGAATCTTGTGAGTGTTTTCCCACACTTGCTGCTGTGTAAAGAATATCTCTCTGACTTTTCCTCAGTGATAACTAAAAGGATGATAACTACGGAACAAAGAGAAGTCTGTGAAGAAGTCTTTTGCGGACCATATTTTTCTCTGTATTCTATTATTGGCACCAGGGTAGCAGAGAAAATAATAGTTTACCTAAAATAGAATAATACCCCTTCAGTTTTCTAGAGGAGAGATTATTAGAAGGTATAAATAAATTATTTTTGTAATAAATTGCCTTTTTTCTGTTAATGTGGCAGACTTCACAATTAGAATGACATTTTAACCTCTGGATAACTACAGAGAAAGGAAGAAACTAATACTTGGTCTTGATCAGAACCAAGAAACTAATAAAGTTTACTTATCCAATAAAATACCCTGTGAAATAAAATAGTAAATAACAATGGTCACTTTTTTTAATACTGTAAAGCCTACCTGATGTTGCAAAGCAGATAAATTTCTTTTTATTTCCAGGCAGCTTTCAGTTAACATTTACTTTCAGTATGACTTATGAATATTACAGTATTTCAGGACAAATGACAGGATTCTGTGCAGTTGTATATACAGTTGTGTCACCAAATAGCCCTGTCTAGAAATTTCTGATAATAATCTAAATTTTCCATGAGTGTAAAAGAAGTGAAATTGTCCATTAAATGAAATATATGCTCTGAACTAGTAAAATCCTCTTCCATTAGTAAACAGCAAGACATCTTTCACACACCCCCTTGCAACAGATACTACTGCTGCAATGGCTTGCCACCACTAGTAGAAGCTCATGCAAGCTGCCTTTGCCAAATTACCTGAAGTAACTTTTTTCTGTTACCTGCCATAAAGTACACCACTGCCTTAATACAAATTTTAGTTTTTTAGCTGAAATCTGTATTTTAAGAGTGCTGTCCAGTATGAAAGCGAAAGACAAATAATGGACAAGCTATTGTCCTATGAGATTCTTCAACTGCTGTGACACAGAAATGAAAGGTCTGATTAAAATCTTCATAAAAATTGTATGATATCACTGACTAGTAAGTCTTTATTTTTATCAAATCATACATTTTGTAATTTATGCCCCAAGTAATCTAATAAGTACTTTGATTTAGAAATGCTCAGTAACAGTTTTTGTCCCATCTGATTTCAACAGTGAGGAAAGGAAACCGAACATAAGATAAAAACACACTCTTGAATAAAAATATCAACTGTGTTCAGTGACTTTACTAATAACTGAGTTACCATACTATAGGCTTGCTTATGTTTGGTGAATCTTTCCTGCCTAAAAATGTAAATGATGCTTTTGTATCACTAGATGGACAGCTGAATAGTTATTTATTGTCCTAGAGACTACCTTACAAATAGCTTCTCTAGTAAAAGTTCAAATATCTATTCTTCTTTCATATTTTTAATGGATATAATCTCAGTCAATCTCATTTAAACTTTAAAAGTTAGACTAGAAAGCAGATCCTTCATTTTCTTTATTGGAGTATTCCAATAGCACCTTTCTAGAAAATGAAAAAGTCAAATGGACACTGAAAGTGAATGAGACAGCATTACAGACCTACAACCCTTTGGTGTTAATGCAGCATTCCTTCCTCGTGTGATGCATTCTCACACAAAGTGAGTAGGAAGCTCTTGGTACTGATTACACTCAATGTCTCATTTTCCAAAAATCAGCACAAAAATTTTTCCTACAAAAACAGCTCAAACACAGCAAGCTGTAACACGAAGTGGAGAGATTTCATACAATCTGGAATGTATGGAGGAGCAGAATGGTAACTAGCTGTTAATCCCAACAACAAACATTACTTGTTCACAGGTTTAAGCAAATGACAAGAACAGTGAAATATGCATTACATTTATAGACATGCCTCTGATTCTCCACTGCTCTTCAATCAAGTTTATATGGGACACAGGATTTGTTCTGTCTTTTTTAAGTAGAAGCATCAGAGTTCTTGGTAGAATGATACAGGAACAGTCAATAAGTACTACATGTAGTAAAACTTTATGTTTTGCAAGCATATTTGCATAACCTATGTTTATGTCTAGGAACTAATAAAATCTCAATTTATATAACTGTGTTTATGTAAACTGTGAATTGAGTTTTAAAAAAGAGTAATGGATCAAGTGCCTTTTTTTCTTAAATCAAGTTCCAATACATGACAGAAATAGATATCACCTTTTTTCTCAGAGTATGAGAATTCAGAAAAGATAAGAAATTAGAGAGTATGTTTCAGCAATAGCCAAGAATAATTACTAGAATGCATTCTAAGATCTGAAATGAAGCACTGCGCATCTAGCCACCAAGACTGAGATTTTTCCAAGGAATCTAACAAGAAAAGGATATAGATGGTTTTGATATTAATACAAGATGTGTTCTGCATTCAGTGAATTTTAAAAAAATTGAATCAATTGCCATAAATACAAATATATATATCTTTTGGATTTTATCTATTAGCATAAACAATACATTGTTATTCAGAGAACTTGTAATGGTGCTATATATTATTGTAATAGAATATCCTTAATGGCTGCACTACAAACCTCTGAAAATGAACACAATCCCTACAGATTGTGAACATCTGTAGGTAAGCATGACACTAGACCTGGGTTAAGCTATGCCACAGAGACACATTAAAAAAAAAAAACAAAACAAAAAGTTCCTCATCTAAAAGCAGTTTGGTTCATCCCATCTGTGCTGACTGCTGCATTGGTTGTGCAGTCAAGATATCCAGCCTTTAATACCCTCTGAGATCAAACACAGACTGAACACAGTGGCAGGGTCAATTTTGCCCCAGTTTGTTCCTAAAATTACCCCTGAATCAATATGGGCTTCAGGGTTTCACAGGATGGAGTTTCATTATGTTTTCCAAGTCTCTGCTTTAATAATTACATTCTCCTGAGATAAGTTGTGAATTTCATACAGATGGACTCTTTCAATGTTTTTACTAACAGGCAGCAGGGCTGCTACTTTCACGAAGATCATGAAAGCCCTTTACAAGTCTTCTGAGCTCTGAATTTCTATTTTTTCCTCTCAAAGAAGACACCAATTTTAGTGGGAGAGCTACTAAAAATTATAAAGTGACCTCATCAGGAACTAAGAAAGGGATAAAGGGAGTCACTGTTCTATTTTTATCTAAATAAATGAAGGTCCAAATACTGAAACAGAAAATCTTACGCCCTAGAAACACTTTTCACACAACAGGAGACTTCCAAACAGTAGGAACAAAACAGTAGCAGAAAAAGTCAAAGGATTCATTTAGAGCTCAATTTGTATATAAGTATTACCTGCACCAGTAGTAGATACAAGTTTGGGTTTGCTGCGTGCTCCGTCACCTTTAGTTGTATAGGCTGTCACAGTGAAAGAGTATGTGGTTTCAGGCTGGAGCCCAGAAATTATCATTTCCTAAGATGAAAGAAAATAAAAGAAGAATAATTAATTTGAAATATAGATTGTTTGCCAGGAGAATGCAGAATCCTTTAGAAACCCATTTATATTACACTTTTGAGCTACTGGCAGTGATAGCAAGCATGTGAGTGCACCAACAGGCTGTACTGTGTGAAATACTTGATAATGCCAAACATTTCACTCACTTAAGCAATGAAAGACAGCACACATCTAAACAGTATACCTCAGGTAGTTTAAAGCAAAAGGCCAAAGGCTTAGTGGTGGGAACAGCGAAAAAAGTCTTCTGAAATACCTTGCCTGAGGAATACTACTGACACTGTGAAACACATGCACATGCAGATATGAGAAACTCAGTTTAACTTGATCATTAACAGGATATCACAGGTATAGTTCTAAAATGCCTAATAAGAAAAATGTGTGCATTTACATGCACACTTTGTAAGTAATGATGGTTTAGCTAAACAAAAAAGGTTTGTTACTTCCATAACATTTTCAAAAACTGCAATCTCTGTCACCTCTCTCAACATCTGAAAGGACTTCAGAAACAACTAGCCCTTCAGGTCTAAGAGAACTACGTAAAATGCCATTAAAAATCTAGTCAGAGGATATATCTGATGGCCCCCAGATGACAGCAGCTACAAAACAAGAATCTCTTCAGCTAGAGCAAAGTAACAGCAGCAACATCAAACTGTAAATATCAGAGCAAGGGGGTATCTTTTCATATGTGTGTGCACACATGTATATGCACACAGAAGATGCTGAATGGTGTATGAGAAATCTACTTAAATTATGTCCTGCTACAGGGACAGCAAGAGAAGTAAGTTTTGGCACTCACAATATAAATAAATCTTATATATAAATATAAAAGGACAGCATTTGGAGGTAACTGATAAATCTTATATATAAATATAAAAGGACAGCATTTGGAGGTACTTCTCTTGCTGTCCCCTGCTACAGGGACAGCAAGAGAAGTAAGTTTTGGCACTCACAATATAAATAAATCTTATATATAAATATAAAAGGACAGCATTTGGAGTCCCCAGCTTCCAGCATGTGACCATTGGACTACTCCTTTGCATTTTCATATGGCAGAATGAACTTGCACTATATTTCAATGCTGCCAGAGAGATGGTGTATTTATACATCTAAATAAACAGCAAATGTGCTATCACACATCCCTCAGATGCATCGGCCAGGAAAAGTTAATATAAAAATCATGGGCCAAACTATTCATAGTATATGGATTTTTCAAGATAGAGGATATGAACTTAGCAAATATGTGATTAGAATTCAGCATTGTATTTACAGTAAGTTATTAGCAATATAGAAATAATTAGGTAATGATCAGAATGAGTGGGCAAAATAGCTCAAGTAAAAGAAAAAAAACAAACCCAAACAATAGAATGAAACAACACATAAAATCTACTATCAAAAGATCAACCTCTTAGACTCAATTTCAGAATTTAATTCGACTGTAAGGCCAAAATCAGTAAGAAAGACTTCATATCTTTCATAAGAAAACTGCACCTGGTACTACCAGAATTAAACTGTGAAGGGCAAAAAAACCACCACAAAACAGAAAGACTTATGAAGAAATTAGTTTCATGTAAAACAATCAGTACTTCATGGTGTAAGAGCTATGGCTGTATGTAAAGTTTGAAAGTGTCGTTTGGGTGCAGCAAACATTATTACTTAGGTGCAAACACTGCAGAGCATCTGGCTTTCCTGATAGCATATATTTATTTTATACAAAAGAAAGCACAACTGACTTCTACTTTCGGTTACGCAAAAAAATTTTAATCTTAAAATGAATACAGAAAAATACAACTATTGGTATGTAACTCTGAATCACTTCTATTTTATTTTTCTATCACCTTGTAAAGAAGGAATTGTGAGGCACAGTTAGTGACAGCCATCAAAAAGATGAAAACACAAACCAGCGCTGAACATTTTGGCATCATGCTAAACCCCAGAAAGGCAAGCAACAGTAACCCTATTCTCCCTGGGGTAAAAAAATCCAAACAAAGAAAACAAAGCAACAAAGGAAAAAGGTGTCACGAGAGAAAACTCCTTATGTTAGGAACGTGCATTTGTGCAAATGTCAAAAAAACACCCTGAAAAACAACAACAACAAAAAAACCAAACTGAAAGAAAGCACCAAAAAAAACAACAAACCCCTAACCCAAAACAAAACCAAAGAGTGCTGCAAGCAAGCAAGCAAGACAAAAAGTCTCAACCAAAACACACAATGTTTTTCTGCCCAGTCAAAAAGTACTTACGTGTTCAGTAGTATCATCATATTCCCACTAATTTACAGTAAGGGAAGTAGAAAGGAAAAAACAAAAGAAATAAGGAGATTTGTAGCCTGGTTGAGATTAAGTTTTCTTCTTTATAGTAAAATGAATATGAAAGATGTCTGAAAAAGTCATGTACAGTTTGAATTATCCATGTAGAATCACATGAAATTTGGTTAATGAAATCAGGCCAGGCATTTTTAATTCCATTTCTGTTTTCCCTAAAATCCAGCTACTTCTCCTTCACTGACAAATAAAAGAAGTAATGAATCTCTTGTATTATTTCATAATAGTTTTTCATTTAAAGTTACCAAGGAAGAATTAAAGGCTACCTGGTTTATTTAATCAAGTTACCAGGCTATATATTGCATTTCCTAAACTAATTCAATGCATTAAGTTTTGAAACCACACAGATATTTTGCCATCAAGGTCTCCATACCTACACAAGCCTTGATTGCACGTATCATAGAAGTACTACAGGAAGGAAGGAGTGGTGGGAAGAGAAAGGAGTTGACTATCCTTCCTGAAACAGGGGCAAGTGGGCTGGTCAAAGCTATACTTGACAAAAGAAGAAATACAACTTTTGCCTTTATGATATTTGGATTTTAATATCTCATCTAGTCTCCAGTTACTGACCTTCTAGCGTTTAAAATAATTTTAATCCCCCACCACAGAGAGGTTGAAAGCAAAAATTTGTGAAAAGGAGAACCAAAGCACACTAGCATGTCCTTTCCCTTCCCACTTCCCGGTCTACTTTCATCCTTGTCTCCACTGAATTTAAACCAAAAGAACACCATGTTTTCCAAAATAAGCAACTACTGGCAGCAAAGTCCTCCAGAAACAGACACAGCACCAATGCAAATAGCATCTCGAGCAAAATGCAGGTGCAGAAGACCTATTGTCCAAAGAGGTCTCTGCAAATCTGAAATTCAGAACCAAAACTGAAGAAAAAAAAAGGCAACCCCCTATTTGCTTCCTTATGTAAAATGCTTACAAAACAGATTTTACTCTGATTTAGGTTAATAATTTCTTTTTATTTCCAGTTAATCCAGTTATAAACTGTGAGCTAGCACTGAGACATGTGTAATGGGTAATAGTTTCCCATAGGATGACCCCTTCAGCGTCAGGAGCTTTGTAAACCTTAAGTTTTACGGAGTGCTGGTATATCTCAATCATTAAAATACTAGTTTGAGAAGATTTTTAAACTGGATGTTTTCATTATCTCATATTCTCATAATTTCTAAACTAGATGGGAAATTTTGCAATACAAATAACCACATCCCTATTCAAACTAAGTTCCTAATTTTATTGAAGCTCCTGATATGAATACCTCAGTGGTTTCTAAAGTTTCCTTAAGAACATTAATTTATTGTGAAATGCGTAGTGAGGTGCATACAAGTTAATCAGAGAAACACTGTAGTAACAGGCCAACACAGGCTCCTAATGATCCTAGGCTCTCTGCTGAAATGCTGAAACAGGAGAATGTGTGGATCAGGCCACGTACAGCTTACTACCCTGACTCTGGATCGGATCACTCTGATACTTTTGAACTTCCGAGTACATGCTAAGTCTCCAGGTTTAACAGAATCAGAGCAATGACACAGCCTAGCATTTAGTTGGAGATCAACAGAGAAGAAAGCGTCTTGTTTTGGCTAAAGAACCTTTAAATGCAAGTGTTCTGAAAAAAAAGTTTTTAAAATAGAGTCAGAAAATGCTAGCTCATAGACTGTTCAATATAAAGAAAAAAGACCCTCAAAAAAAAAAAAAAAGGCAACCCTTTGGTAAACGAAATGCTTTCACTGTGACCTAGAAAAAAATGGAGTGTCCCAATTACCTGTGCATCCGCCAGCATGATGTCTTTTAGCATGGGCTGACCCTTTGGCTCCCCGTTCTCCATCCTCACGTAGTGGACCTGGTACCCTCGTATCTGACCGTGCTGCTTATTGGGCACAGGCGAGCGCCAGGACACTTTTACAGCAGTGGAGTTGACAGCCTCTACCTCGACTTTGCGAGGAGGACCACTAGGAACTGGAACAACATCATTGGACAGAAGAGAATTACAGCCACCTGTCCCACCCATGTCTGTCGCTTTTTTTAAGAAAGGGCAGACTCACTATGTTGTCTTTGAAGAATACAAATCATTCAGCAAATGAAGATGCTCAACAAATCTGCTCTACCTTTCAGTGAAAAGATCAAAAAACATGACTGATGCAAAAAATGGAAGAAAAAGGAGTATTAGAGAAATAGAAAAACATGTAAAAATGTACAAAAGCCAAGGAAGATGCTTTGAGATTCAAAGCATTATAGTACAAAGAGAGATTTTAATCACTGAAATAATAATACTATAATAATAACAAAACCACAAAAGATTAAAAAAAAAAGTTGCCCTTTTTTTTGTTTGTCAAGTTCTATGTTTTATTTTGGTTTGTTTTTTCCTCAGGATAAAAAGAAGGCTGATTACAAGGCTGTCTTCTGTCACTTTCAAGAATGGAAGAAAAGAAAATGTGTGGAGCATCAGTTTTCCAAGATCAAAAAACAAAACTAAAAAAAAAAAAAACCAACAAAAAACAAAAAAAAACCACAACCCAAAAAAACCCTCAAATCAAAAAGCACAATATGGAAGAAGAAAGCAGCTAAAAAAAACAAACAAACAACCAAAAAACCAAGACCGGAAAAAAAGTTTATACACACAACTGTTTAAAAATGGCAATGACTGTAAAATTAAGGAAAAGGCAGGAAGTTTTTTCCCTGGGAGTAATTTTTATTTAAGGAGGAGCAAGAAGGATATGTATGGGCTCAAAGGAGCAGCAGATTTCTGTCACTTGCAAAAAAAAATTTTCTGATTAGAAAAATACAAAAATACAAAATAGAAAAATGGTGTAGAAAGAACAGTCTTTGAATAAAAAGCTCAAAGGGTGACAATATCTGGTTTATATTCGGGAAAAAAGAAAAAAAAGAGGAGCAGAAAAAATTATTGTTAGCCTATACAAAAGACAGCAGATGACAGAGTCATAGAGGTGCAAACTGATGTAGTGGAGGCAACATACCATCTTCATCTGTCCGAATCAATACTGCTAAGCTCTCTGGGCCAGGTCCAACATCAGTGTGAGCAGTCACAGAGATCCGGTACTCAGTCCACTTTTCCAGCTGTTCCAAAAGGTACTGGGTACTGTCCGAGGAAATTCCCAAAATTTCATGGGGCTTGACATCTTCTCCATCAATTCCAATGTACTTGATGGAGTATGCAGTGATAATGCCATTCTGTTTTTCCACTGGTGGAGGCTTCCAACTTACCAAAATGCTAGTGGAGCTGGGGCTTGTGCAACTAATGTCTTGAGGAGGAGCTGATGGCTCTAATTTCAGTAGTGGGTTAGAGGAGGATTTGAGTGGAAGGATAGAAGTGATTGAAAAAAATGAACAAAAAGAAAAAATAAAAATAAATAAAAGAGAACCAAATGAAAATAATAAATAAACAAAAAAAGTAGAAACTCAAAAAAGCAAAACGTCAGATAATCATATGCACCTTGGCTTATTAACATGAGGAAACAGAAAATGAACAGGCGAACTAAATGGTGAAAAAGGATGTAGGGGAAATATATGAAAATGAAGCCTCAAAATAATATTACCTACCTGTAATTAAAATTCTTCTTGAAATAAAACAAAAAGGTGATACCTCTATGACTACTGATCTATCTTTACAATCCTTGCAATTAGTGCAAGCTATAACATTTTAAATAACACATGACAGGTATTTACTTACAAATTTTGACATCCCCTTCAAGTGGCTTTACTTTCCTTAAGACAGAAAATCTTTAACAGAACTACTAAAAACTTGCAATAATTGCTAGAAATTGCTCCATAGGTTGCTATTTTTGCAGCCTTTCCATTCTCATAAACAAATTACCGCTTTTTTTATTTTTTAATGAGTCTGCCTGACAGAAGTTCAACCATAAATTACATTCAAATTGAAAGCATTTACTGAAACATTCATTATAGCTAACATTCTATGAGCATGCAGTCCATAGAAGATGACGAAAGTCTTAGTCAAAGATTTACCTACCAGGAAAAAGTGACAGGCTTGTTGATTCTGACTGTAACTTGTACTTACCCTAGATCAGCTGTCAGTTTTATTTTTTTAACTCCTCTTGGAGACACCTTTGCTAGCAAAAAATTAATCCTACCGGTAATGTATATTATTTCTACAGAAAAAAAAAAAAAGCTACCCCAAACAACATGTAAAGAAAGCAGGTATTCATTTTACAAAGTGAATTTACAAGCTTGACGGCTCAGAATGTGAGTTTCTGACTTTGTTTCATCTCCTGTCAGCATCACCAGTCTTCCAGAGCAGAAATGCTCACCTTTACTCGTTTGTTCTCAAAGGAGTATGTTAGCGTATTTACCTTCTCCAAGCTTCAGAGCACCTAAGCATGCATGTCATTCCACTGCTTTCAGTGAGGCAAATCAAGTACTGAAAGTTAGGTATGCATTTATGTGCTTAAATGCACTTTGACTTACCAAAACCTATGCTTACTAACAGATCATTCAGAGCACCAAAAAAAGGAGCCATAATTCAAACTCACTAGCAGAAGGAGAGGATGTGAACTCCTTTCCTATTTCTGCCTCCTGTCTTGTAAGAAAAACAAATTTTGTGTGCAAGATCTTTTTTCCCCTTTACATCCCCCTCTCCACTTTTCGTTCAGTTTCTTAAGGGAAAAGAGAAACAAACGGATACATATGCATTCTTATAATAGTCACATCAAAAAAAATTAAAAAAACAGAGAGGCCTAGGACCCTGCTGTGACCTACTGCATTTACACATGTATCCTTCGGTTCCCTACAGTTCTTTCTACAGGGATCAATGGCTTTTTACTCAGTATGGTACACAGCTCCTCCAAAGGGAAGAGCCAAAGGAGGGAATTTACTAGAATTTCAATTAAGTAGAGGAGGTGGAGGGAAAAGCAGATGAGAATTAACACATTTTGGGTTAGTTTTATAGACTAATTCAGTAATCAACTACTCAAAAGAAATGGATCCCCTTCTACCATTAACTTGTGCAGGAAGTGAAACACATGTAAAATGTCCCTTAAGGGTCTTGCAAAAAAGAAATAAAATCCCTGCAGCATCTTCCTCTGATACCAAGATGAAAGGCAGTAACATATTCGGGTGAATATGGCTAATAAAATCACAGAAGTTTATTAATTTTTAATCCATTATACTCTGAAAATGCAAAATATTGCACTTACGTAACTGAGGCTAATTTGAAGGCTACTTTAACCAGTTTTACTAATGCATATTTTTTTTTTTTAATTGCACATTTTTAAAAAAAAAATGTAATCTTTGCACCAAATAACTTGGATCTGACCACTGAAATCAACTGGATTTTGCTACTATCTGAAGACATGAGGCTGAGATAAACATAACATATTCTTATATGCAAGAAGAGAAAATGGCAATGTGCTTATATAAGGAACACACAGCCTTGGCTCCTAGATGCTTGTTTTGTTTGCAGTCTAAGCAATCTTCACCCAATATAAGATAATGAGCATTCTAAATAGTTGAAATGGCTTCCAGAAAAAATAAATACCTATTTCTCAATCAAATTATTCATTCTGAATTACTAAACTGAAAAATTGCCTTGCCACTATATCTAAAACTAACCTAGTGCTACTTGTGGTTTTTTGTGCTTATTCCAAGTGCCTTAGAAATGCTTCAGAAACACATTTAGCTTTGCTTAAAGGTGAGCCACACTGTGTTTCCAGTCACACTAATTGGTATAAATACGTAACACTAACAAGGGATGATAGAGTAATCACATGTCATGGCTGCAAATTAAAAAGACTAATGTCAACTGAGAAACTGATTTTCTGTTTTGAATGATCTTACTTTAAGAGCAGGCAATTTAATTTAAAACAAATACAAACAGAATTGTACTAAGTCTTTCAATGACACATTGTAATGCAAACTGTCAGGAAAACCTAACTTATCAAGCAAGAATAATCCTTCTGGATGTCATAGTTGATTGTTTTAGTTAAGTCTTAATTTAAATGTTTTAAGGTGTATATACAAGTCCCTGACAAATTTTTACATCTCAGGCAGTTTTTCTCAAGGCGGAAATGACTGAACATCATAAAAAGCCCAGATTAAGAAAATGTACCAAAATCAGAATAGATACTACAGAAGAGTTGTTAAGAAATATCTGGTGGAGTCTGAAATATTCAACCTGATCCACCTTTTTGAACTTCTTTGATACAAATTTTTGCACTTCAGGGAGATGCTGCAGAAACTACCTAGTAAGTGCGCAGAGTAGGGAGGTGGAATTTTACTGGTTAAGGACTTTTCTTAACGTACACCTATTGCATGATACAACACTTCACCTTATTATAAAATAAAATTTCCTTATGCCAACTTTATACTGCCTCCTTAGACACTGGTTTATTTTGTTTTTTTTTTTAAACTATGTAAAAGCCACTCATATATTAAGTTGATCACAATACACCTCAAAACTTCATATTTTAAGCATTCTTTTGCTGTATCAAGCAACATGAATACCGTAGTTTGCTTTTTTTTTTTTTTGTTGTTGTTGTTTCTGCCTACCTGGGCTACTGAGATTAATAGAAACAAAGACAACAAATATTTAAAGGAAAGACACCTACTTGACTGCATGGTTCTGGCGGAGATTTCTGCTGTTGAGGCACCCAGGCCTTGAGGAGACCGTGCAGCTAGGCGGAACAAGTACAGGCTGTTTGGCCTTAAGCCTTGCAGACGATAAGATGTAGTAGGTTCAGTGGAAACCCGTTGCTAAACGTAGATAATAAGAAAATGTCTTGGTTAGTATTCAGAGACTCTGAATTCCCTATATTGCCTCTATGCTTTTATGCTGGGATAAAACCACAGAGAAAAACTTAAATTCAAGAAAATAAAGCAGAACAAAACCAAAACTGAATAAATTTCTTTTGATAAACAGTAATAAACTATTTTTTTAGGTCAACAGTTTAAGGGGTGAAACTCACAGCCACAAACAGAGCTTGACCGTTTGAGGAACAAACAGCTACATACAAAGTATGAAATGCTTCTCAGACAATACCACATGAACGAAGCCTTACCAGAACTGTCTTTTACGTCAGTGATTTTATAGTGTAAGCTATCTTGGGTTTAACCTTGTAGTTATATTTGTATTCAAATTATTAAAAGCTAACTCTTCCACAGGGTAACTTACTAAGCAGCAGCCTGCATTCTATTGGGAAGTGAAATACAGACCTGGCCCCTTACACAAAATAAGCTTATGAATTCACAGTGTATGTGTGAAGCTGCCATAAACATAAGCTCAGTAAGGACTTGAAGATGCAGGAGAAACCAATGAGGCTGACAATCTCCTGTGCCCTTCTGAAAATCCTGCCTTCTTTTTTTCTGTGTGAGACCTGTTAATATGGCATTTTCCTTACCAGAAGAACAGTTTCTTCTACAGTTTATGGAACAAAAACGATAGATGCCCACAGACTGAAAATTTTTTATGAAGTATTGGTACAGAAAAAGTCTATTGCAGGTCTTAATCTTTAGAAAGAACCTCCTGTTTTCTTCTCAATTATTACTGTAAGATTAGAAAAGCTCAGGAATTCTCTTACACAATGGCACAGAGAAACAAAAATTATCTAAGGCTGAAGATCGATTCCAACGTTCAGGTGTAGGTTCAAAAAAGGCTTAATGGGACCATAAAATGTCCTCAAATATTTTTGCTTCCAAGTCTTTATAGACAAACAGGTTCAGAGAGACATAATTAATGTCTGAAACTGGATGGAATTTCTGTGGAGGATTCATTGCCATCTACAGCAAAATTCCACTGGCTGGTAACCATTGACAACATTTTCTTCTGTTTACACACTTTCAGTCTGTCACTAGGCTAACTGCTGAGCTTAACAAACCTAAATATCAAGGCATTTCTACTAAAATAAGTTACTAAAATATGAAATTTAAACCACTGCCACATTTTATGTCCAACTTATTAAAGATAACTTAAAATATGTACAATCTTGCCACTTACTTCCTCCCCATGCTCTCCATCTTTGTAAACCAGTTCATAGCTGGAAATGGTATCAGACCGTGGAGGTGTCCAGGAAAGCAGTATGCTCGTTTCAGACTCAGGTTCTGCTTTGAAATTCAATGGTTGACCAGGCACTAAAGAAATGTTGAGCAATGTTGCCAATTATTTACTTGGATATTCAATATTTTCAAATCTTTTAAAACGTTATCCAAATAGGGCGTGCAATATTACGTTTATTTATCTTACTGAAAAACAAATTGATTCACAGTACTATGAAACAAAATTATCTAAGCACAGAAAAAGTAAAATGATACATTTAATTCACCTGTTAAAAATTATCAAGGATTTAAAATAAATGCTTTTGCAGTGTAAATAAAGCAAACAGAACTGAAATGCAATTGAAGAGATGCCTGGTGATGAATAGCAGCAATCTAATACCCTATGTGTGAAATGGCAAATACATACATCTACATATTTGTGCGTGCATGAGAAAAAGCTAATACAACATATGATTAGCTGAAATAGTCTAGAGTAGAGGGTTAAAACTATTACATGCATTCCAGACATTAAATTTTTTGTCTCAGCTCATAAATGAAAGGTAGTAAACACATCCTAGTCTTTAAGAAGACGCCCACATACAAAACCCAGCTTGTTTAACCTGAAGTAGTTATAACCTAGTGAAAAGATATTCAGCTAATTTCTCATTAAGCGAAGTATTTCCACCCTTTAATGGCTGGTATGTTTAAGAATATAGTTGAATTTCTAGCGACAACACTTTCTAATTGCAAGGAGCAAAATGCAATTTTGACTACACTAGTCAATAACTATCTTGTGCAATGGACACAGAAACTATACACACTAAATGTTATCCTAATTTATTTCTTCAAATGTGAAGCAAATGATAAGGTTGACTATGAAAAGACAGGAAAAGATAACTATATCATTGGATTGTGAATAATAGTTTTGGCACCCAAGTCCTAAAACATTACTTTCAGTTAATAGTGCCATTGATAAGGCATGAAACAGTTTTCCACAGCATTTCTAGCTCTTCAAGAATAAAATGTGACATGCTTTCATTTTTTCAGGGGAAAAATAAAAAGATGTACTTCTTAGCACACACTGAGAACAGGTGTAAGAAGTAGGATGTGACAACAATGATGGTTTCACGAATATTATCACAGAAGAATTCTATGACAACATTACAAGTATGTTCTCTTAGTACCGTAAAAGACCTAAAAAATTCACAGAGTAAACTGTTAAAATAATTTGGTATTTTCATTTTTATCTTCCCCAGACTTCTGCAGAATACCAATTCGAGGAGAACACTGCCCTTGTGTATTCTGGTGCAAATTTGATATTTAACTTTCAACAAATAGAACCTTTATACATGAGGTGCATATTCTTCCAGCTCCTGGGCGGACTTTATTATATTATATATATTATGAGTGAGTGAGAGTGAAAGGAGACCAACTCTTCTACAGAAATAAAAAGGGACAGGACTAATTAGACATTTTTCCAAAAGGTGTCTGGTCCAAAAAGAGACCACTGCATGGGTCCTGCGAAGCGCAAAGAGGAAATTATCCCAAAGCATGGGGAGCCATTAGAGAAAACATCAACTAAGTATTTGTGACAGAGTCTAATTTTGCAAGGAGAGGCTGCAGTGCTGGTGATGGCTCAGCTGGGAGAATGGATGGCTCTCAGCAGCACGCCCAGCAGTCACAGAAGGAATGGAAGAGATGTAGCCAGGCTCTGCACAGAGTGTCAAGTGAGAGGCAGGGGCACAAGTTGAAAACATGAGAGGTTCAGGACAATGCAGAAATGCAGCCAGGGCCCAAGGAGGTTGTTTTACATATCAAGTGGGTGAAGCCCTAAGAAACTCAGTCTGACCCCAGAGCTGAGCCTGATCTGGACAGTGCCTGTGGTTGGACACCTCCTCAGGTAATCATCCTGCCAGCCTGAATTGTCCTGTAATGCTATGATCTGCACTTCATGTATGGACACATGAATTGTAGAACACAGCCAGGCAGTCATAGTAAATGATCAGCAAGTGACTCATATGGAAGCTGGTACCATCTGTTACCATAAATACGGCAGCAGATGGAAAACTAAGGGTATTTCCTGACTCTCTACATGTTTTAAGACCCTCATTCTCCAAGTATTCCTTTTAGAAAAACCCAAACCCTTTGTCATCTTAGGTCTGAAATTCTCAATCATTTTATAATACTGCTGATGGCTAATTGGACTTTTCCAAATGCTGTTTGTCAAACCAATATCTTGCTTTAAAATTTAGTCTCCCCTTGGATTTTTTAACCACATTCTGATGCTGTAACACTGACAGAGGAGAAAGGTGACAGGGAAGTCTGCATTGCTCCAAACAGATAAGAGAAGAAGACAGAGAAAGAAAACAAAACCAAAATAACAGAAACTAGACACACTTTATTGCCAATAAACTCTGATATGAACCCAGTACCAAAGTAAAACTCAATGAGTTCAATAAGAAACCAGCTTTGCAAATGACAATAGATTGATCAAGAGAATTTAAAATCAGTAGGGAACCCAAAGGGACCAAGATTTTATGCTTCTGATTTCTCTCAAACAAGCATGAAACTCTACAGAGGAACTCTTACAACTGAGGAGCTACTGTGCTCCAGAGTTTTTGTTTTGTAAACAAAATACGTATTTTTTGAAATAACAAGTCCTAATAGAATATAATTTAAAAATAAAATGGGTAACATGCAAAATAAAATGTGCACTGTGTAACATACAAAGTAATACATGCACTGTGTTCTCCCTGTCTCTGCTACAACTGAAATAATCTCTCCTAATGAGTCCTAAGATACCTGAGGTTTGCAGTATCAAATAAAGAACCACAGCACTCAAAATAATTACCTACTACATATTTTTAAAAAAGCGTTGTATATTATGGGAAAAGTAGTCAGAAATCCATATATCACTTTCTTCAAATATTGTCTCTAACTGACATAGTGGGAGCCCAGAGAATAAAATAAACATCAGTCAGTCTAAACATCAGAGTCTACCTGGTCCTCTCTGAATGACTAAAGAACACAGTAAAGAGATAAATTATCAGTGTGTGAAGCCAAGATCCTCAATACTGAACTCATCTTGTTAGCATTTAAATGAAGTAAAATAGAGACTACAACACTTAACAAAAGTTACCTGTGCATTGATATTAGAGGAGTTATTCAAAAGCTGAAACAGTCTTTCCTATCTGACCAGAAATGTCCCTTGAGGGAAGTTTTAAAATTTAAGTCAGTTAAAAAGCTATCCTGCATCCCATCTCGGCATCAATACATAAGGGTATCTCAAAGGGGGATGCCACAATGGCAGATTCTTTCCAGAGGTGCCACAGGGAGGATGATGAAATGGCCATATATTAAACCACAATATATTTCTCCTTAACCTGAGGCAGTGCTTCTTTATATTAAGGGTGGCAGAGCATTGGAACAGGCTGCCCAGGGAGGTTGTGGTGTTTCCCTCTCTGGAGACAATCAAAACCCACCTGGACATGCTCCTTTGTCACCTATTCCAGGTGACCCTGCTTTGACAGACAAGTTGGACTGGATGCTCTCCAGAGGTCCCTTTCAACCCTGAATTTCTCCCACCTGCTTTCTTTCGAGTTTCTAAGTACATGCACTCAACTCTTTTCATGAGGAAGCCCATTTCATGAAATGCTGCAAAAGACACTAGACTAGGTCTATGGACTTTCAGACACATCAGGTCTCCCCGTTCATGTGTTCATGAAAAAAATTTAAATATCTGGTAAATTAGCTAGCTTGCTACAACACAGAACAGTACTTAGTTGCTACCAACTCTTCCTCTGAAGTTCTAATCTTCTTTAACCACAAGAACTCCAAAAGCATTAATTTTGTTGAATCTAAGGCTCCATTTACGTGCCCTGCAATTCAGATATTTGAGCTTCTCATTACTGCCCTTTTTCCTATGTTCAAAGCATTACCCTTCAATAATTATAATAAATCTCAGTCTTCAAATAATGAAGAATCCTTCATTTAAAACTAACATGTTTTGTGTTTTAGGTTTTTTCCACAGAAACATATGCTAACAGGTACACCTTCATTTCCCTGAATATTTATTCATTTTTTCTCTATCCCTTTTCCAGTAATCCACTATCCAAAAGACCTTGTGTACTCTCTCCTGTTTTTCTATCTAAGCTCAGAAGAAAAACAAGATTCACTTATTCCTTTAGTAGCTAACCTTGTTTTGCAGGTTAAAAATTAAATGAAAACCCAAACTGAGGCAGTTCAAAACTAAATTTTCCTGGTACACACAGATTAAAATATGTTGCTTAGAGTCCAGATTCTTAGACCATTTTAAGCCCCAAAAGGAGTTATGAGAAGTCCATCCTGAGCACCTAAACTGGACACAAGCAAATATTGTTTTCTAACAATGTAAAAAAAAAAAAAAACAAAACAAGAACAAGAACTAGAGCAAGAACAAGAACAGGAACAGGAACAAGAACAGAAACAAAAACAAAATGAAAAGTATCACATTATAACTTATGTCAGTCTTTCTTTATTCTAAAATTTGTTAAGTCAATTAACCTACATAATAGACTAGTCCTGACTCCATCCTTAACAGAATCTAATCCTTTGACTCAAAATGAGGATAAAGACTTTCTAAACTTTTGGAATTGGTTTCCTTTCACTCAAAAGGTTCAGCTCCACAGCTCTTTTCTGACTACAGAATCTGTTAAAATTGGGTCTTTTTACCATAAAGCACTGCTGAAAACAACTGGGCAATATGACATGGCTGTGTCTTCAAATGCTTAAGAAAAATACCAAACATCAAAACTGAATTTTTTTGGGTTTTTTTTCAGTGTCTGGGGTTCTGAAAAATATATCCTTCTCTTCTCCTCAAACTACAAGCTCTGAGTCAATATTTTAATTAAAAATCTAAATTGCACTACCAGCAGAGTTTCAGCTCCTATGCAAAGAAAGAAGCCATTCATACACCCGTTTCAAAAGAGTAATTCTGCTATACTAAGAAAATAAAAATTCCTCTGAACAGTATTTTTAAGAACAAGTTATTAATTTTTATAATCTCTCTCCAAAGATCAGAATACACTTAAGGCAGGAAAACTCTGAACCATCTAAAAGAGCCTGTAAGTCACACATGTCAGCAAGACTTTCTTTTATATATGCTCTAATATCCCCAAAGTGAGGGTTAAGCTAAATATATATATAATGGCAGGCTTATTTGTTTTTAAAAAAAAAAATCAACCAAATGTAATCAGCATCCCATTCCTACTTTAACTCTTTTGAAATGTTTCCATTAAATCCATTTTCCTTGTCCTTAAATGGCACTTTATTTTAGCTTTAATATTTGGAATGCATTTAATCTTGAGAGATTTTAACTAAAACAATCATATTCAGATCTACATAAAAGCAAATTGGGAAAAGAAGAGCAAGGAGGGCATTTTTTTTCTATGATGTTCACTGAAGAGAAACTTCTGGATAGAGAGATGGGCAAATCCTAGTTTTAACCATATCCTGAACTGGACAACTTCACTCAACTTTCGTAGTTTCTATCTCTTTGAAGACTTAAAACATTTGTATTTCAAGTAAAAGTATCAGTGCCTAAATATGCTTCCTGTATGCCCCATTCTTTGTTTTCTTTCATTTTTTTTAACATAGTCACAATTAAACATTGAAATAATGTATTGGGAAACCCTCCAGCACTGTTAATGTGGTTGTAATTTCTTCAGATTGCAGCAGTAATCAGAAACAGATGGACATGCTTACTTCTCTGAAGTGACCTCAGAAAGCAATGTAACTTGGGCCAGTTCAGATGAGCCTCAGGGCTCATTATTTTGATTCCTTCATCCTTCACTGGGGAAGCCACTGTCAGACACTTGCTAATCTAAGAGGTTTACAGTTGTGAGTGAAAACACAGATAAGGAGCTCACTAAACCTTCTGGAAAAGCCTTATGACTGTGGATTCAATCAGAAGTCAGATGTCAATATAAAAACTATACTGACATCTCTGAAAATGGTGGCAAATGCCAAAATTAAACTGGCGTACATATTGACATTTGCATCTGCAAACTTCATTACTTCTTAACTGAGATACTGCAAAAGGAAACATCTAGATCTTTGTGCAACACAACACCTAGAATGATTCCAGGACAATACATCAATTTCTGTCTTTATTAAATGCATGTTGGTAAAATGCAGAAGTAAAAACTGGATGAAACATAACTGTCTACAGTTATACTTCAGAGATCTGTTTTTAAGAATTTGAGGGATGCTAAATTCTGCAACAGGAAACTTTCCTGTACTAAAAAATTCAAGCACTATTATATATTTCTAGGAAATCACTGGCCTACAGTAATACTTCATACAGCTTTCTCTAAACTGCTAGACAAAAGGACCTTTTATTTCTTATTGCTACAATAAAACACTTTGTGCAGTGTAACTCTACCAGAGCTTCTCACTTTAGATTTCATAAAAACTTTTTTGCCATGTTTTTTACTGTACTTGCTTGTCCTCTACTAGTAAAACTAATTCATGGACCTAAAAGTTCTTGAACAGAAACAAAACAACCTAACTGCAAACATAAACCAAGAAAATAGTGACCCTGTGGTATGCATTTTGTTGGAGGAGCTTTGATTTGACTTATAAATCCAAAGTGTACAAACATGCTTGCTTGAACGTACATAGAGGTTTGCTGTATTTAATGCTCTCATGCTTTCTGTGTTCTCAGAATCTTTACCAGCTATTTGAATACAAATGCAGTACACATACATTTTAAATTTCCAAAAGCAATATTCCCTAGAGTGATACGGCATAGGAGAACTGCATGTCGCCTAAAGAAAACCCACCAAAACCCACAAGAAACACCTCAAAAAAAGCTACAAAGAATTACTGACAAGCAGGTCTAGTGCACAGAGCACTGCCAAGCAAAAGCCGTACGATTTGGCCACCTCCAGGATGAAGGTCTCCCTGAGATTTCAGGTGCACTGCAGATATAGTTCTTGACACTGATGTGAAAAGAAAGCATGATGGGGTAATTTCCACTCTGAAAAGATAACCTGCACTGTGGAATTGAGAAAGGTTATCTGCAAAAACTGCCTGAATACACTGGCTATACTTGAAGGGTAGTTTTTTTGCAACATTTTAAACTGCAAGTCTCTCTAACAAATTTTGCTCATTGCTAGCTTACCTCCTGTTTGAGTGATGACTTGAATGTCACTAGAAAGTGGTCCATCCCCAACAGAAGTAAAAGCAAGAACCTTCACAGAATATGTTTTCTGGGGTACCAGATTCCCAATAGTGGTAATATGGCTGTCAGCCACATTGTGCTTCATCCAACTGTTGACATGTTGAGTGGGGTCCATGGTGTAATAAACTCTGTAACCTTGAATTTGCCCGTTAGGCTCCTCGGGCTCTTCCCACTGTACCAGAATGGTGGTGGAGCTCAGCATACGGGCCTGCACATTGCGTGGTGCACTGGAAGGTGCTTGCTCTGAAGTCCTTGTTGACACAGGCTCGCTGGGTGGCCCTCGCCCAATGTTATTTACAGCAACTACCCGAAATTCATACTCTGAATATGGGCTTAGGCCAGCCACGCTGTAACGTGTTGTGGCCACCCCATCAATCTCTTTATATGGCTCCTCTGAGTTTTTGGGTTTGTGTTGGATTATGTAGTACGAAACTGGCTCAGGGTTTCCAGAATCCCAAGTCAACGTTATGCTAGTTGCTGTGCTTTCTGTCACCACAGGTGTTCCAGGAGGTTTGGGTAAGGCTAAATACACATAACAAAAAATACAGTTAGCACTATGTAACAGTAGACATTCTTTATTAGAATAAAAAGCTTACAAACAATAACTAAGAACAAAACAAAAATAAAAGGAAAGACAAAATGGAAAGGAGTAATCTGTTCAGAGCAAGCTTTTGTCAATTATGATTTCCTGCAAAATCTATTGGAAAATCTTCAAGTTCTGTCCAATGCAGCTCATTTGTCATGAATTAATGATGCTGACTTCTGTAATAAATCTGTAACCATATGCAGAAGAGGAATCTTATAGAAAGGCAATTCACAAACTTTACAACTGAATTTTCAGATATTCTTTGAACCTCTTGTTTCTAATTACTCAGTGAATATGATACTTGGACACCCAGCAATTCTAAAAATCAAATGACTGGTTCTTAGAGGTTCCTGCTGTTGATAAATAAACACACCATTTCAAGATCATTTCTTTAACTGAAATGAAGGCTGGGAGCTAGACACAGGACAGTAATGGAAAATTATGACTAACTTATTTCAATAAAAATTAATTATTCAAGTAGTGATTATTACTGCTCTCTGAACCTGTATTTTGTCTTATGTTAGTGAGTGGTTAGAAGATTTTCCCTCTTGATTTAAGAGGGCAAATGGCATTTAGACCTTTCAGTGCAATATGTTTGCTCAGAATGAAGGAAATAAAAGACAGAACTGTGTCCAAATAAATGTGCT